>NC_138076.1:164517858-166917858 GCF_964212035.1 Myotis nattereri | reverse complement strand
CCACACTGCAGTTTGCTGCCCTGCTCTCCTGCTGATCGGTTGTTACCATCATGGTGTAACAACCATTTGCATATCACCTCTTTATTATATACTAGAGGCCTGGTGCATAAAATTCGTGCACTGGCAGTGGGTGTCCCTCTGCCCAGCCTGCACCCTCTCTAATCTGGGACCCCTCGGGGGATTTCCGACTGCCGGCAGTCGGACATCCCTCTCACAATTCGGGACTGCTGGCTCCCAACCACTCACCTGTCCGCCTGCCTGCTTGCCCCTTATCTGCTTCTACCTGCCAGCCTGATCACCCCCTAACCACTACCCTGCCGGCCTGGTCACCCCCAACTGCTCTTCCCTGCCAGCTCGGTTGCCCCCAACTGCCCTCCCCTGTCAGCCCGGTCACCCCCAACTGCCCTTCCCTGCTGGCCTGATCGCCTACGACTGCCCTCCCCTGCCGTCCATCTTGTGATGGCCATGTTGTGACCACATGGGGGCGGCCATCTTGTGTGAGGGTTTGATGGTCAATTTGCATATTACCTCTTTATTATATAGGAGGATTGCTGTTTGCAGTTTCTCACTATAGAGCCACCATGTTAAAATTGGGAATTTAGCCCTAACCGGTTTGGCTCAGTGGATAGAGCATTGGCCTGCAGACTGAAAGGTCCCAGGTTCGATTCTGGTCAAGGGCATGTACCTTGGTTGCGGGCACATCCCCAATAGGGAGTGTGCAGGAGGCAGCTGGTTGATGTGTCTCTCTCATCGATGTTTCTAACTCTCTATCCTTCTCCCTTCCTCTCTGTAAAAAATCAATAAAGTATATTTAAAAAAAAAAATTGGGAATTTAATAGTTACTCTCTAGGATCCACTGTGCTTCTTTGATAGAAGAAGTAGAACTGATTTTTTAATCTTGCTGCTTTCACTGTAGACTGGAAGGAAAAGCTTTTTATATTTTATTTTTCTTATTTAATTGTTGGGAAGGGGAGCCCATTCATTTATTTAACAGATGACTTCTTGTAGAATATAGTTCAGTTTCTTCATTTGCTTGGTATCTATATATATAAAATCCTAATATGCAAATAGACTGAATGGTAGAACAATTGAACAACTGGTTGCTATGATGTGCTTTGACCACCAGGGAGTGCACTTGGAACATGGCGGGTGTCAGCAGCAGGCAGCAGAGCATGAAACATGGTGGGCATCAGCTGGGGTGGGATGGTGGAACAGGTGAACGGGGGTGGGGTGGGGTGGGGTGGGGGAGTGCCAGACCAAGGCTGGGCCCTGTCACTGTCATCGGGAGAGCCTCTGGTGGTTACTGAAAATTCTTTTCTCCAGTGTGCTGTGCTCCTGCCTGGCACTTGCATCTGCTGCTGGTGTTGGCCCCGCTTGCACCCGATGCCGGAGCCAGCCCTGACCGCTTGGCACCATCAGTGGGTGTGAGGGGCAGCTGCTGGCCCTGCTCTCTCCTCAGGGCTTTTCCAACTCCCCCTGCTCCTGAGGGGCGATCAGGGCCAGCATCCATCTCTCGCACCTGTTTCTGGCGACGGCCCTGCTCACACCTGCTGCCGGCGCCGGCCCCGGTCCTAATCACTCGGCACCATCAGCAGGTGCAAGCGGGGCCAGGCGGGGTCATGGAGGATGGGCTGAGACTTGTCCCTGTGCCCACTGCAGCTTCGCGGCCCACAGTTCCTTTCAAGGTGCATGAATTCGTGCTCTGGGCCCCTAGTATAATTATATATCTGTAGCAACATGAAAATGGTATGTCCGTCTCGATTTTGAGATCTTGACTTTCAGGTAAGTCATCTAGGCTCTGCAGGATGACAGTGAAGCATGCCTGTTACAGACTTTTATCACTCCTGATATATTTTTGCCACAATAGTTTAATCATGTTCTTGCTTGGTTACTTTAAAAAAATTGTGGTAAAATATACATAACAAAAGTTACCCTTTAAACCATTTTTAAGTGTAGAGTTCAGTGGCATTAAGTATGTTCACATTGCTGTGTAAGCATCACCACCATCAACCTCTAGATATTTTTATCTTCTCAAACCAAAACTCTCTACCTATTAAACAATAACTCCCTAATTCTTTCTTCTCTGAGTCCTTGGCAACCATCATTCTACTTTCTGTCTCTGTTAATATAACTACTCTGCATACTTTGTATACTTGGAATCATAGTATTTGTCCATTTGTGTCTGGCTTATTTAGCACAGTGTCTCCAAGGTTCACCAGTGTTTTAGCCTGTGTCAGAATTTCATTTCTTTTTAGGACTGCATACTATTCCACTGTATGTGCATACCATACTTCATTGATCCATTCATCAATAAACACTTGGGTTGTTTCCACCTTTTGACTATCTATACTAATAATAGGGTAATATGCAAATTGGTCAGGACGCTGTCACAGTAATGATTGGTCAGCAGGCTGCATTCACAGCAGGCGTGGGTGGGCGGGGACTTGCAGTGTTGGGGATGGGGGCAGGTGCGTGGAGAGGCCCCTCTGCTGTGGGCCTGGCCTGGGGGTCCACAGGCCTCCCCCGGCTCTGGCTTACCTCTTTGGGGCAATACATCGAGGAGTCCTGGATGGGTGGGTGGGGCCTACTTCTTTGGGACTCCTGCACTGTGATGGGGCACAGGCCAGGCTGGGGGGCCCTCCCCCTCTGCCCCGAGTGCATGAATTTCATGCACTGGGCCACTAGTGAATAATTCTGCTGTGAATATTGGTGTATAAATATCTGAGACATTGCTTTCAATACTTGTGGGTATATACCTAGAAGTGGGATTTCTGGGTTATATAGTAATTTTTAATTTTTTGAGGAAGCTTGGTTACTTCCTCAAACTCATTTTGAGGAAGGTAGAAATTGGCTTTATGTTTGATGGATGATGTTCCTCTACTGACTTTTTCTGTACTGTTTCTAGGACACTTGTACTGGAAATGATTCAAAAGGAAATGATTTACCTAGTTTTGATTTCTTTCTTTTAGCTTCTGCCTACTTATATTTATGTATCATGATATCTGACAAGCACATTAAAACATGTTTCAACTTAGCATTAAAGTACTTTTGAAAAATTTTTAAACATTTCAGCTGATGAGTAAAATGGTAGTTTCTGTTCTAAAGTGTGAAATGTATCCAATGTAGAAGGAACCATTTGTTATGTGCAGATCTTTTCAGTCATACCTGTAAGTGTGGGTAATCATCTTAAGAACATTATCTGTATGTGTATGTGAGAAATGTGTCAGCAGTGTGGAGGTTTTTCAGTTTATTTTGCTGCCTTTGATTGAAATTCAAGTACTTTTTTCATTTTAAAATGTTTATATGTATGAGCTACTGATTACTGCTTATCTTTGGTATCCCTTCTTCATCCATTGAATAAGGTTTTAGTGTCTGCCGTAGGCTTTAAATACTTCAGGTTTTAAATATAGCTGTAATACAGGAAGTAAAATTGGCTGAAGTTATTTGTTTAACACCATTTTTTCCCCCCTCCATATGTGAGATAGTTGACACACAGTATGAAATACAATAGGTTGAAATAGCTGCAGACTGACAGTGAATTGTGTCTTCTGATGGATCTACCTCTCATTTCATTTTTTCTAAATGTCACAGGAGGTTAGTTTATACCTGTATCTTGTTTCTTGAGATTATTGGATTATAAAGGCTCATGTGATATTTTCTGGGAACCTCAGAGGAGACTTAGTGAGCCCACACCTTGGAGGTGGTGTGTTAATTCTGAAATATTTCTAAAGATTTAAAGTTTGTAAACACCTTTTCTTTAGGTTACTGGTTATTAAGCATTGGTCAGAGGCCAGCATTTAGTATCCATGTTCAAATCTACCATGGTGGCCTGTATAAGGGTGGGTTCTTGGAACATACATAATCTCCAACACAGATTCTGTAGCAGCCCTAGGCCCTTAAAACATTCTGCAGTGTCTGAGGATGTAGCCATTAGCTTAAAGGCAATTTCTGCAGTCATTGCTCAATGACTAATTTGTGGTTAGGGGTTAGCTAGGAATTCTTACTAGTTCAAAACCTAAATAATAACCTTGGATTGCTAGTAAGGAGTATTTTTACATTACTTAATTAGCAAAATGACATGATTACTAATTGTGGAGGATGTGTATGTGTGTTTTTCAGAATTGGCTAAAGCAGCGGTTCTCAACCTGTGGGTCGCCAACCTGTGGGTCATGACCCCTTTGGGGGTCGAACGACCCTTTCACAGGGGTCGCCTAAGACCATCAGAAAACACATATATAATTACACATTGTTTTTGTGATTAATCACTATGCTTTAATTATGTTCAATTTGTAACAATGAAAATACATCCTGTATATCAGATATTTACATTACGATTCATAACAGTAGCAAAATTACAGTTATGAAGTAGCAATGAAAATAATTTTATGGTTGGGGGTCACCACAACATGAGAAATGGTATTAAAGGGTCGCGGCATTAGGAAGGTTGAGAACCACTGGGCTAAAGGGTATTGGGACTGAGGAGAACAAAGAAGTATGTGATGAGGCCATTACGTGACTGTAGATGAATCATTCTATCTGTATATATAAAAGCCTAAGCAACCTTCCGACCGTTCGGCCGGTAGCTATGATGCACACTGACCACCAGGGGGAAGACGCTCAACACACAGGCATGGAAACATGGAACAGACTGATGAATCTCAGAGGGAAGGCAGAAGGGGGGAGGGTAGGAAGAGATCAACCAAAAATCTTATATGCATACTAGAGGCCCAGTGCACAGATTCATGTACCGGTGAGGTCCCTTGGCCTGCCTGCAGGGATCGGGCTGAAACCAGCAGTCCAACATCCCCTGAGGGGTCCTAAATTGCGAGAGGGTGCAGGCCAGGCCAAGGGACCCCACCGGTGCACAAACCCATACACCGGTCCTCTATATTATTAAAGGCCAGTGGCCGTAACACCGTAATGACCAAAGGACCAGTCACCAGGAGGTTCATGGAGCACCTCTTGGGTGGGCCTCCCCCTCCCCGGGGCTCCGGCAGCGTCAGCGGAGTGTCACGGGGTACTGGCAGTGTCCCCAGAGCATCGTGGAGCTCTGGCAGCGTTCGCGGAGCGTCACGAGGCACTGGCAGCGTCCCTGGAGCATCGCAGGGTGCCGGCAGAGTCTGTGGAGCGTCGCGGGGCACCGGTAGCGTCCACGGAGCATGTGAGGCTTCGGGGGTCGGTGGACATGGCCCTGATGGCAGGCTAGGCCTAGGGGACCTTACATGCACACGATTTAATCTTGCGCTGGGCCTCTAGTATATATATAAAAGCCTAAGTGACCAGACGGCCGGCCGGTAGCTATGACGTGCACTGACCTCCAGGGGGCAGACAGGCAGACACTCAACACAGGAACTGCCCCTGGTGGTCAGTGCGCTCCCACAGTGGGAGCACAGCTCAGCTGACAGATGGGCATGAGACGCAGGGCTCACGGCTGGTGAGCGCAGCTGGCGGCGTGAGCTTCTCCCGCAGGCACTCCCCCTGCATGTCTCAAGCGGCAGCTGCAGCAGGCACAGTGGGGCTGGGATGAGCGGGAGTGGCGCAGCACCCAGCACGGGCTCGGCTCCTTCCTGGCTGCCTGCTGCTTCGCGCACTACTTCGTGCTAGTGGGATCGATGCAGACAGCAGGCTAGAATCCAGTGAGCTGGCGGATAAGGCTGGGCCGCCGTGGTGTGGAGGTCCACTGATCCCTGCAGGCCAGGCCGAGGGACCCACCAGTGCACAAATCCGTGCACTGGGCCTCTAGTTGTGGATACATGGAGATGTCTTTTGTATTTGAAGATGCTGCTAATGTTAGTTCCTATTGACCTGCATTGAACTGAAAAGACTATTTTGAAAAACTGGCAGTCCTTCCTTTCTTGGGTACATATGATCTGTCCAGTAGTAAATGATTTGCTGTTGTTTCAAGGCTAACACCAGTAGTAGAGCAGTACTTTTCTTTAAATTATCCACTTGGTCTCTCATTATAGCATACCAGTGTTGTCAGCTCACTGCTGGTTCTTCCTGGTTGTCTTCTGTTACATTGACTTAAAGTATGCATTAGTGTGTGATGGAAGTGACTCTTCAGCTTACTTTGTTTGGCTATCTTATATCTTTACTAAAGGCCTGGTGCTCGGATTCGTGCACCGGTGGGGTCCCTTGGCATGGCCTGCGGGGATCAGGCTGAAACCAGCAACCCAATGCCACCTGCTGCTCCCGCCTGCTGCTCTTTTTCAGCCTGGCCCTGCTGTGCCTGCTGCAGGCTTGCGCCCAGTCAGTCCCGATCAGGAGAGGCTCATGTCGCCTCAGCGGCCTCTCCAGCCGTGAGCCCTGTGTCTGGTGCCCATCGGTCAGCTGAGTGGCGCTCCCACTGTGGGAGCGCACTGACCACCAGGGGGCAGCTCCTGCATTGAGCATCTGCCCCCTGGTGGTCAGTATGTGTCATAACGACTGGTTGTTTGGTCGCTTAGGCTTTTATATAGATAGTAAATTGCCTTTATAGCTTACTTAACTCCATATCCTGCACAAGCTCTCAATACAAGGATTTCATTATTAGAAGCTCCTTCACATTTGATGAAAATGGTGAAACTTGTCTATAAAATAAGATGGAATGACAGGAAGCTAAAGTATTGTACCTGAATGGTAGGTGGTATAGAACCACCTTAGACTAAATTAGCCATTTAGTTTAGATACAAACTTTATTTGTTGTTGTAAATCTTTATTGTTCAGATTACTACATTTGTTCCTCTTTTTTTTCCCCCCATAGCTCCCCTCCACCCAGTTCCCACCCCACCCTCTGCCCTTACCCCTCCACTGTCCTCATCCCTAGGTGCAAAATTTTTGTCCAGTCTCTTCCCGCATCTCCCACACCCCTTTCCCCACCAAGAATAGTGAGTCCATTCCCTTTCTACGTCCCTGATTCTATTATAATCACCAGTTCATTCTGTTCATCAGATTATTTATTCACTTGATTCTTAGATTCACTTGTTGATAGATGCATATTTGTTGTTCATAATTAGTATCTTTACCTTTTTCTTCTTCTTCCTCTTAAAGGATACCTTTCAGCATTTCATATAATACTGGTTTGGTGGTGATGAACTCCTTTAGCTTTTCCTTATCTGTGAAGCACTTTATCTGACCTTCAATTCTGAATGATAGCTTTGCTGGATAAAGTAATCTTGGTTGTAGGTTCTTGCTATTCATCACTTTGAATATTTCTTGCCACTCCCTTCTGGCCTGCAAAGTTTCTGTTGAGAAATCAGCTGACAGTCGTATGGGTACTCCCTTGTAGGTAACTGAGTTTCTTTCTCTTGCTGCTTTTAAGATTCTCTCTTTGTCTTTTGCCCTTGGCATTTTAATGATGATGTGTCTTGGTGTGGTCCTCTTTGGAATCCTTTTGTTTGGGGTTCTCTGCGCTTCCTGGACTTGTAAGTCTATTTCTTTCACCAGGTAGGGGAAGTTTTCTGTCATTATTTCTTCAAATAGGTTTTCAATATCTTGCTCTCTCTCATCTTCTGGCACCCCTATAATTCTGATGTTGGTACGCTTGAAGCTGTCCCAGAGGCTCCTTACACTATCTTCGTATTTTCGGATTCTTTTTTCATTTTGCTTTTCTGGTTGGGTGTTTTTTGCTTCTTTGCATTTCAAATCTTTGACTTGATTCTTACGCTCCTCTGGTCTGCTGTTGGGAGTCTGTATAATATTCGTTATTTCAGTCCGTGTATGCTTAATTTCTAGTTGGTTCTTTATCACAACATCGAGGGTCTCATTAGATTTCTTGAGGATCTCAATAACTTTATCGGCGGCTTCTAGACAGTTCCTGAGAGACTTTAAAAGTGTGGTTCTGAACTCAATATCCTCCATTGATAGTTTTGTCCTGTTTCTTTGTCTCTGCATTTTCTATGCTTTCTTGGTGCAACCCCTAGTGGTCTTTGTGCGCAGTCTTGTTGTAGTTAAGCCTTGATTGTTGTAGTTAATACTAGGGGGATTTGATCTCCAGGCCAACTGGCTGTGAGAATCAGCTGTGTCTGCAGTGGGAAAACTTCTGTCCTCTAGGGAGGTGCTAATCTAGCCTTTGCCTAAGGCTATCTGGCAAATGGCTCTGCAGGGCTTGGGCGGGGCGGGTCACACGGGATCAACGGGTGGAGGGAGCAGTTATGGCTGCTCTCAGTCCCGTCCCCAGAGGCTCTGCCTCTCAGAGTCCCAGCAACCGCTGCAAACCTCGGACAGAAAGCTGCCTTGGCGTTCTGACCGATGCCAGACAGTCCTGCTTCTCCCGTTTGAGTCTGGGTCCCTAGAGACTCGCCCAGAACTGGAGCTCAGAATCTGAGACTGCCTCCCGATTGAAAACGACAACCGCGCCCTCAGCTACCAGCCCGCCTCGCGCACCTCCGCACCTTTGTATTTTCCGCACTGCGCCTCCTCTGCGTCTCATATGCTGTTCTCTTTCCTTCTAGTTGAAGAATTTCCCCTCAACCAGCCTTCCTGTGGTTCTGGGCGATGTCCGTTCCGTCTTTTAGTTGTATTTGTGAAGTGGTTGTTCGAGGCAGCAAACTCCGGTGTTTACCTATGCTGTCATCTTGGTTTCTCTAGTTTAGATACAAACTTGATGTTTTGTTACATTGTACAAGTCAGTACCCAGGAGATTTCTTCAGATGGTTTATCTAATTCCTTGTTACATGGACAGTGCTTTAAACAAGGCTTAGGTGGGTAATCTTTTTCATCTCTGTCACTACTCAAAGCTTGTACATATTTTATGTTAATCTTTTATAAGTTCATATTTGACATTTGTCATTGGTCTGCCTGTCCTGTAATGTTATGATGATCCTATAAGTTAGACTACAAGGTATTAATATGTGATGCTGTGTAATTTGGGAGCAAAGGATTGCAACAGTGATGACTAAATTTGTGTTTGGGCATCTTAATTTAATAACATAGGTAAAGCTCCTAAAAAAGGAGGGATATTTGGTACCTTCATCTTGATTACTTGTTTATTGAAATCTTAACATTTAAGTAAGATTAAGTAGAATTATATTCAATTTTGACATGATTACATTTTTTAATATTTTTTTAATTGATTTCAGAGAGGAAGGGAGAGGGAGAGAGAGAGAGAAACATCAATAATGAGAGAGACTCATTGATTGGCTGCCTCCTGCCTGCCCCACACTGGGGATTGAGCCAGCAACCCGGTATGTGCCCTAACCAGGAATTGAACCATGACCTCCTGGTTCATGGGTCAGTGCTCAACCCCTGAGCAACACCACCTGGGCTACGTGATTACATTTTTGATTAGGCAGTAAAGCTGAGAACACATCATGCTTTCACACTCTACTGGCTAATCATTTCCATTGTGAAATAACCCCAAGTATATTATTAAACTTGGCAGATGAACTTTTTTTTTTTTTAGAAAAGAAAGCAAGAATTTATTGACCATAGCAAAAATATACTTAAGACAATGAAACAAGGAAGGGCATAAAAGAAGTAACAGGAGAGCCTAGGTTGGGCTGCTTTGGCTCTCTGGGAAGTCAGAGAAAAGGGGGCCTTGGAAACAGGTTCAGGGGGTTAGCCCTGGACAAGCTGCTGCTGCACATGGCTCTCCTGGTTGCAAGTCTCATGGTGGTCTGTGAGGTTTGAAAGGTTGGTGACCACTGATTTAGAGGTTAGTGGATACATGCCTGTTGGGGAATGAAAAGGGGAAAGGAATGGCAGGGGCGGGCTCCCTGGAGGGAGAGCCAGCTGGGACTGATGGGGCTGAACTGCTGCTGCCCATTGCTCCCCTGGTTGCAAGCCTCATGGTGTCCCTTAGAGGTTAGGGCAGTGGTCGGCAAACTGCGGCCCCTTGAGTGTGGCTCTTCCACAAAATACCACATGTGGGCGCGCACCTACAGTGCAATTGAAACTTCGTGGCCACACTCAAGGGGCCAAAGAGCCACATGTGGCTCATGAGCCGCAGTTTGCCAACCACTGGGTTTGAGGATAAGTGCCTGTGGGGGAAGGAGAGGGAATAGGGAATGGCCCAGGCGTGTTCCCTGGAGGGAGAGGACGCCTGAACTTTTTTTTTTTTTTAAATATATTTTATTGATTTTTTACAGAGAGGAAAGGAGAGGGATAGAGAGTTAGAAACATCGATGAGAGAGAATCATCGACCGGCTGCCTCCTGCACACCTCCTGTTGGCCGGAATCGAACCTGGGACCTTTCAGTCCGCAGGCCAACGCTCTGTCCACTGAGCCAAACCGGTTAGGGCTGAACTTTTTTTTTTTTAAATTCCCACCCAAGGATGTGTTTTCATTGACTTAGAGAGAAAGGGAGAGAGAGAGAAACATTGATGTGAGAGAGAAACATTGATCGGTTGCCTCCTCGTATGCACCCTGACCAGGGATCAAATCCTAAACCTATGTATTTGCCTTGACCAGGAATCAAACTCATAACCTTTTAGTGTACTGGACGAATTTGCAATCTATCATGCTAGGATGATGCTCCATCCAACTGAGCTACTTGGCCAGGGCAGAAGCATTTTATTGAGTGCCTGCTATCTGTCAGATACACACAGTAAAGTAAGTATAAAAATCCTTGCCTGCATGCAGCTTATAGTCTGATAGGGGAAGACATATATTAAGCAAAGGCGTAAAATGTTTGGTATTTCAGTTGGTGATAATTGGTGTTGAAAAATCAAAAACAAAATCAGGAAAGGTGATAGAGATAACTCTGTTAGCATGTGACTCAATGTGAGAGAAAGAGAAAGAGAGAAAGGCGGGGAGAGAGAGAGAGAGAGGGAAGAAGGAAGGGAGGGAGGAAGGAGGTCTTGGTGAGAAAATAATATTTGAGCAAAGACTTAAAAGTCATCTTTGATTCTGTTCTCTTCCTCATATTTCACATCAGGTCCATTTCCAATTCTTGTTGATTTTGTCTTCAAAATACAGTGGGGCCTTGACTTACGAGTTTAATTCGTTCCGAGACCGAGCTCGTTAAGGATCTCCTTAACTCAAATTACTCTATCCACTCAATGCAAAAAATCAGCTGAGAGACAGCGGGTATCTCAAAAAACTCGTTAGTCGGGACACTCGTAAGTCAAGGCCCCACTGTACATCTCAAACCTACCTAAGTAGGTGGATTAAATTGGCAGTGGCAGTTTGTAAAAGTTTTCTTCTGATTGTTTTTATTGTTCTCAGTGAATTAGGAATCAAAGTGCTCAGCTGAAAGTGAGGGTGGGGAGCAGGAGGGAATGGAGGTTTGTGGAGAAAGGAGAAGGTGTGAAATTGTTCAGGAGAGTGGGAGAATATCTGAAGCAGGGAAATATTGTATGATTGCCAGGTGGCTTTAAGAGCCCCTTGAGGTTTGTGGTCATGAATTTAAAGTGAGATGAGTCAGTATGGTTTTTTCCCTCCAGCCACAGTCAGCTGCAGTGGTATGTTTGGAGTAGATTTAACCATAGAGAGGTTTTACCAAAATAGTAGAATAAAACACGAGAGGGTCAAGGAATAGAGGATATGTGCAAGGCAGCGAATATGTTATGCTGTGGAATTGAAACTAGGTGAGGAGGGGAGGGAGAACATTAAGTGACTAAGAGATGGTGAAAAAAAAATGGTTGAATCAATGAATTGATGGACCTGGTGGGATCAAAAGATATTGGAGTTTGGGTATGTGAGAGATAGCTATAAAGATAGTAAGTTGTGGTCAGATGGTAGAATACAAAAAATAAGATCATGGAAGCATTATCATGGGATGCATGGGTAAAGGGTGAGGTAATTGGAGGCAAGGAATTTAGAGAAAGAGATAGGAATTCAGAGAGATGAGGTGTTAGAAACATCATCTATTTGAAATCATTTGGACTTAAGAGTGGTGTTAAAGAGAGTCACAGTGTTGGGGCTGTCCAAAGAAAAAGAACCAGTAAGATCTCTCATCTATGTCCATGTCTGTTATTTCTCTATATATTTGTCATGAATGAAATTTATTTTAAGGATTGGTTCATGCCATTATGGGCGCTGAGAAGTTCCATGATCAGCCATCTGCAAGTCAGAGACCCACGAAAGCTGGTGGTATAAATTCCAGTTCAAGTCTAAAGGCCTGAGAACTAGGACCTAAGTTCCAGGGCAAGGGCAGACTGATATCTCAGCTCCACAGTGGGCCAAAGAGAGAGAGAGGGAGAAGGATGCTGTCTTCCTTTGCCTTCTTGTTCTGTTCCTCATTGTATTGGTAGATACCCACTTACATTGGGGAGGGCCATCTGTTTTATTCAGTCTGCCTATCCAGATGCTAATCTCAGATGAAAACACCTTCTATGTTCGGTCAAATATATGGGCACCTGTTGTCTAGCCAGGTTGACATAAAATTAGCCATCACAGCCAGTTAATGTGTAATAAAGTTTTCACGTGATATTCAAGTAGAGGTTTTTTTATAGGGAAGAGGGAAGGAGACTGATTTGGAAACATCATTGAGGAGCAAGGAGGACACTTTCCTCATCCCCCAGTTCTAGTGGTATGAGGGGGTGGAGAAAGATAGTTTTCACCACTTGAAGGCTGTGAGGGGTGTTTGGCTTGAAAGGAGAACAGGTTTCAATTAGAACAAGAAGTCGAAGGGAATCTTCAGAGTGGAGGTTGAAAATGTAGGGAACAGTGGAATGGCTTAAAAATTTGGAGAGAGGTGTAAGGCAGATGGGGACAGAGCAGAGGATATGTAGAACAGTGTGGGGATTAGAATATAGGAGGTGAGATTAGATTAAATTAGAATCATCTGGGGATTCTTTTGATGGACAGCATAAACAGAGATCAAGAACATGAGAAGATTAGGCCCTGGTAGCAGGCAGATAATGGAGGTGAGGGTATGCGTGTTGGGAGGAAGGAAGGGCAAGGAGTCTGGATCCTGGGACAGGGCATTTTTATATATTTAAATTGTACAACATGATGTTTTGATATGCATATACACATGGTGAAATGACTACTATAGTCAAGTTAATCAACATTTTCTCACATAGTTACCTTTTAAAAATTGTGATACAAGTACCTGAAATCTACTCTCAGCAAATTTCCAGTATTCAATAGAGCAGTGGTTCTCAACCTTCTGGCCCTTTAAATACAGTTCCTCATGTTGTGACCCAACCATAAAATTATTTTCTTTTTCTTTTTTTTTTTTCTTTTTAAAAAAATATATTTTATTGATTTTTTACAGAGAGGAAGAGAGAGGGATAGAGAGTTAGAAACATCGATCAGCTGCCTCCTGCACACCTCCCACTGGGGATATGCCCGCAACCAAGGTACATGCCCCTGGCCGGAATCGAACCCCGGACCCCCCAGTCCACAGGCCGACGCTCTATCCACTGAGCCAAACCGGCTAGGGCATATAAAATTATTTTCGTTGCTACTTCATAACTGTAATGTTGCTACTGTTATGAATCTGATATGCAGGATGGTCTTAGGTGACCCCTGTGAAAGGGTCGTTCGACCTCCAAAGGGGTCGCGACCCACAGGTTGAGAACCGCTGCAATAGAGTATTAACTCTAATCATCATGCACGTTAGATCTCTAGACTTAAATCATCCTACATAGCTATAACTTTGTACCCTTTGCCCCATTTCCCTGCCTTGGGTAACCACCATTCCACTCTCTGCTTCTGTGTATTTGAGTTTTTTAGAGTCCAAATATCAGTGAGATCATGCAGTATTTATCTTCTCACTTAGCATAATGTCCTCCAGGTTCATCCTTGTTGTTGCAAATGACAGGACCTCAGGAAGGACATTCTTGGTCCCGCTTCTTAAATATATGTCCATAGTGGGGAGGGATGTCTTAACTCCACATTAAGGGGTCCTCTTTTGATGAAACCTGAGGGCTCTCTTTTGATGATCTTATATTAGTGATTTTTGCTTTAGCTCGGACAGTGTGGTTCAGTGGTTGAGCATCGATCCATGAACCAGGTTCGATTCCTGTTAGGGCACATGCCCAGGTACGGATGATTCTCTCTCATCATTGATGTTTGTATCTTTCTCTCCCTCTCTCTGGAATCAATAAAAAACATTAAAATTTTTTATAAATAATTTTTTTTAATTAAATCTTTATTGTTCAGATTATTACATTTGTTCCTCTTTTTCCCCCCCATAACTCCCCTCTTCCCAGTTCCCACCCCACCCTCCGCCCTCATTCCCCACCCACTGTCCTCATCCATAGGTGCACGATTTTTGTCCAGTCTCTTCCCGCATCCCCCACACCCCTTTCCCCCCCAAGAATAGTCAGTCCATTCCCTTTCTACGTCCCTGATTCTATTATAATCAACAGTTCATTCTGTTCATCAGATTATTTATTCGCTTGATTCTTAGATTCACTTGTTGATAGATTCGTATTTGTTGTTCATAATTTGTATCTACCGTTTTCTTCTTCTTCCTCTTCTTAAAGGATACCTTTTAGCATTTCATATAATACTGGTTTGGTGGTGTTAAACTCCATTAGCTTTTCCTTATCTGTGAAGCTCTTTATCTGACCTTCAATTCTGAATGATAGCTTTGCTGGGTAAAATAATCTTGGTTGTAGGTTCTTGCTATTCATCACTTTGAATATTTCTTGCCACTCCCTCTGGCCTGCAAAGTTTCTGTTGAGAAATCAGCTGACAGTCGTATGGGTACTCCCTTGTAGGTAACTGAGTTTCTTTCTCTTGCTGCTTTTAAGATTCTCTCTTTGTCTTTTGCTCTTGGCATTTTAATGATGATGTGTCTTGGTGTGGTCCTCTTTGGAATCCTTTTGGTTGGGGTTCTCTGCGCTTCCTGGACTTGTAAGTCTATTTCTTTCACCAGGAAGGGGAAGTTTTCTGTCATTATTTCTTCAAATAGGTTTTCAATATCTTGCTCTCTCTCTTCTTCTGGCACCCCCATAATTCGGATGTTGGTACACTTGAAGTTGTCCCAGAGGCTCCTTACACTATCTTCGTATTTTTGAATTCTTTTTTCATTTTGCTTTTCCGGTTGGGTGTTTTTTGCTTCTTTGCATTTCAAATCTTTGCCTTGATTCTTGCGATCCACTTGTCTGCTGTTGGATCTCTGTATATTATTCTTTATTTCAGTCAGTGTCTGCTTAATTTCTAGTTGGTCCTTTTTCATAACCTCGAGGGTCTCACTACATTTATCGCCGGTCTCACCAGTCTTTTTGAGGGTCTTACTAAATTTATCGGCGGTTTCTAGAAAGTTATTGAAAAACCTTAAAAGTGTGTTTGAACTCTATATCCAGTCATTTGCTTTCCTCCATTTCTGTCATTTGTGACTTGTTTCTTTGTCTCCGCATTTTTTATGCTTCCCTGTGTTGGTAGAATGGCTTTGTGTGCTAGGTGTCCTATTGGGCCCAGTGGCTCAGCCTCCCCAATTACCTGAGGTGGACACTCTTGGTGCACCCCCTTGTGGGCTTTGTGCACAGTCTTGTTGTAGCTAAGCCTTGATTGTTGTAGGTAACACTGGGAGGGATTTGACCTCCAGGCCAATTGTCTGTGAGAATCAGCTGTGTCTGCAGTGGGAGAACTTCTGTCCTGTATCTCTAGGGCGGCGCTAATCTAGCCTCTGCCTTAGGCTATCCAGCAAATGCCTGAGTGCAAGGCTTGGGCGGGGCGGGTCCCAGGGGATCAATAGGCCGGGCGGAGCGAGCAGTTATGGCTGCTCTCAGCCCTGTCCCCCGAGGTTCTGCCTCTCAGTGTCCCAGCAACCGCTGCAAGTACCTCGGAGAGAAAGCTGCCCTCGAGTTCCGACCGATGCCAGACAGTCCCGCTTCTCTCGTTTGAGTCTGGGTCCGCAGAGACTCGCCCGGATCTGGAGCTCAGAGCTTGAGACTCCCTCCAGATTGAAACAGACAACCACACCCTCAGCTGCCAGCCTGCTCCACACACACCTCTGCGTCTTTGTATTTTACTTCAGCCCCACACCTCCTCTGAGTCTCGGTATGCTTTTCTCTTTCCTTCTAGTTGTAGAATTTCCCCTCAGCCAGCCTTCCTGTGGTTCTGGGTGATGTCCCTTCCGTCTTTTAGTTGTATTTTTGAAGTGGTTGTGCGAGGCAGCAATCTCTGGTGTTTACCTATGCTGCCATCTTGGTTTTTTTCTCTCTAAATAATTTTTGTTTTAAATCTTATTGTGTCTGATATTAATATTAAATTTTGTTTAGATTAACAATGTGCAGTCTTTTTCAATTTTCTTTTTTTAAAGAAGTCATCAAAAAATATATTTTTATTGATTTCAGAGTAAGGGAGAGAGAAAGAGAGATAGAAACATCAATGATGAGAGAGAATCATTGATCGGCTACCTCCTACACACCCCCTACTGGGGATCGAGCCCACAACCCAGGCATGTGCCCTTGACTGGAATCGAACCCGGGACCCTTCAGTCTGCAGGCTGACACTCTATCCACTGAGCCAAACTGGCTAGGGCTTCAATTTTCCTTTTAGTTTTCCATCTTTATGGGTCATTTTGCTTTAAGTGTATCTTGGTAGTCTTTACATAGTTGGATTTGAAAAACACTAACCTGATAATCTGTTTTTTGATAACTTTAATCTGTGTGTGTGTGTGTGTCTGTGTGTATAGTGTGTGTGTAATCACTGATAGTACTTTTAGACTTATTTCTACCATTTTAGTTTATACTTTTTTTTGGCTATACTTCTTATTTGCTTTCTGTTGTATACATAGAGTTCTTCTCTTATCATGTATACATGATGAACTCTAAAATTAATATCTTGCCTAACCAGCATGCCTCAGTGGTCAAGAAGCATTGACCTATGAACCAGGAGGTCACGGTTTGATTCCGAGTGAGGGCACATGCCCAGATTGTGGGCTCTATCCCCAGTGTGGGGCATGCACAAGGCAGCTGATCAATGATTCTCTCTTATCATTGATGTTCTTATCTCTCTCTCCCTTCCTCTCTGAAATCAATAAAAACCTATAACAGGGTGTGGGCAACCCCTGGCACGTGTGCCAAACATGGCACGCCAGTAACTTTTGCTGGCACGCGAAACCCTCTCTTATAATCTTCCATTTACAATTTTTTTCTTTTTTTTTTAAATATATTTTATTGATTTTTTACAGAGAGGAAGGGAGAGGGATAGAGAGTTAGAAACATCGATGAGAGAGAAACATCGACCAGCCGCCTCCTGCACACCTCCTACTGGGGATATGCCCGCAACCGAGGTACGTGCCCTTGACCGGAATCGAACCTGGGACCTTTCAGTCCGCAGGCAGACGCTCTATCCACTGAGCCAAACCGGTTTGGCTACAATTTTTTTCTTAATATCGACCCCCCTCCCCCCCGAGTCCACAAATTTTTGTGCACCAGGCCTCTAGTATATATATATAAAACCCTAATATGCAAATAGACTGAACGGCCTAACAACCAGTCGCTATGACGTGCTCTGACCACGAGGGGCGGGGGGGCGCGCGTGGAACAAGGCGGGCGTCAGCAACAGGCGGCAGAGTGTGGAACATGGCAGGCATTGGCCGAGGCGGGATGGTGGAGCAGGTGTGTGGGGGCGCCAGACCAAGGCAGGGCACCAGTCACTGTCTTCGGGTGAGCCTTTGGTGGTTCCTGAAAATTCTTTGCTCCCACCAGGCGCTGCTGCTGGCGCCTGCCTCTATCGCTCCATGCCATCAGCATGGTGGCAGGAGTGGGGCTGCCAGCATTCAGGGGACTGGAGGCCGCAGAGGGTGGGCTGAGACCTGCCCCAGTGCCCACCGCAGCCTTGCAGCCCATAGTTCCTTTCAAGGTGCACAAATTCATGCACTGGGCCCCTAGTGTATATATAAGTATACACAAACTAGAGAGTATTTCATTGGTTCTAAGATGTGTATCTCCTCTCCCCCAATCCCCCCCCCCCCCATTTAATCTCTGAATTTGTGATGTGTTTTACAATTGATTATATTTTGACAGAGTTATTTTTTCCCTTAGTGGCTTATAAGATAATGTGTCTGGCTTCTTAGATTAGAAGGAAAACAGTATCTAAAATTTTACTCTTCAGCCCTGACCAGTTTGGCTCAGTGGATAGAGCGTTGGGCTGTGGACTAAAAGGTCCTGGGTTCGATTTCGGTCGAGGGCATGTACCTTGGTTGCAGGCTCGATCCCCAGTAGCGGGTGTGCAGGAGGCAACTGATTGATGTTTCTCTCTCATTGATGTTTCTAACTCTCTATACCTCTCCCTTCCTCTCTGTATAAAGTCAATAAAAATGTATTTAAAAAAATAAAAAAATTAAAACTTTACTCTTCATAAAAGCAGCATCATATTGGCTTATCTTTTGGCAATTTGCTTTACTTGCTCAGATGGTTTTTGAGATTTGTCCCATATTAATAAACGTAGCTCTCTTATTTTTTAAATTAATCTTTATTGTTGAAATTATTACAGATGTCCCTCTTTTTTCCTCCCATAGCTCCCCTCCACCCGGTTTCCACCCCACCCCAGGCCCTCGCCACCCTATTGTCTGTGTCCATAGGTAATGCATACATGCATATAAGATCTTTGTCTAATCTCTTCCCGCACCGCCCCCACCCCCCCCCCCCACACACACACACTCTCTTCCCTCTGAGAATCGTCAGTCTGTTCCATTTCCATGCCCCTGGTTCTATTACATTCACCAATTTATTCTGTTCATCAGATTTTTTATTCATTTGATTTTTGGATTCACCTGTTGACAGATATGTATTTGTTGTCACTTTGTTCATATTTTTTATCTTTACCTTTTTCTTCTTCCTCTTAAAAATATGAACACGTCACGAATTTGTGTCATCTTTGTGCAGGGGCCATGCTAATCTTCTCTGTATTGTTCCAATTTTACTATATGTGCTGCTGAAGCGAGCACATTGGTTGATTCTTTTTTTTAAATCTGTAATTTCTTTATTGGTTAAGGTATTACAAATGTGTCTTCATCCCCCCATTAACCCCCAACCTCCCCTCCCCCCCGTCTGCCCATTTATGCTCTCATCCCCCTCTTGTCCGTGTCCATTGGTTTGGCTTATATACATGCATACAAGTCCTTTACTTGATCTCTTCCCCTTACCCCTACCCTCCCCTACTTTCCCTCTGGGGATTGATAGTCTGATCGCTGTTTCTCTGTCTTTGGATCTGTCCCTGTTCATCAGTCCATGTTGTTCTCTATATTCCACAAATGAGTGAGATCATGTGGTATTTATCTTTCTCTGACTGGCTTATTTCACTTAGCATAATGCTCTCCAGTTCCTTCCATGCTGTTGCAAATGGCAAGAGTTCCTTCTTTTTTACCACAGCGGAGTATTCCATTGTGTAGATGTACCACAGTTTTTTAATCCACTCATCTGCTGATGGGCACTTAGGCTGTTTCCAAATCTTAGCTATGGTGAATTGAGCTGCTATGAACATAGGGGTGCATATATCCTTTCTGATTGGTGTTTCTGGCTTCTTGGGATATATTCCTAGAAGTGGGATCACTGGGTCAAATGGGAGTTCCATTTTTAGTTTTTTGAGGAAACTCCATACTGTTCTCCACAGTGGCTGCATCAGTCTGCATTCCCACCAGCAGTGCACGAGGGTTCCTTTTTCTCCACTATCTCTCCAGCACTTGTTGTTTGTTGATTCGTTGATGATAGCCATTCTGGCAGGTGTGAGATGATACCACATTGTCGTTTTGATTTGCATCTCTCGTATAATTAGTGACTTTGAGCATGTTTTCATATGTCTTTTGGCCTTCTGTATGTCCTCTTTCGAAAAGTGTCTATCTAGGTCCGTTGCCCATTTTTTGATTGGATTGTTTATCTTCCATGTTCCAGAGTGTGGAACATGGCAGGCATTGGCCGAGGCGGGATGTATCTTTTATGTATCTTCCTATTGTTAAGTTGCATGAGTTCCCTGTAAATGTTGGAGATTAAACCCTTATCGGTGATATCATTGGCAAATATGTTCTCCCATGCAGTGGGCCTCATTGGTTGATTCTTGTATGTGCCCTGATTGCGGATTGAACCCACAACCTTTGAGTATCAGGATGATGCCCTAACCAACTGAGCTACCTGGCCAGGGCAGGGAGAGTTACTAGTAGCTTCAGGTTTCTTAAATCTGGCCAAGGAAACAGGAGTTAGAGGGAAAGAATTTGAACTATGTCCAGGGAGGGGAGAGTAAAATACTATTTGGAAGGAGGGAACCTGCCCAAGGACCTGTATCCTGACAAGGTTCCTGAAAGAGCTGTTGCCGGATGGGAGATTCATTCATTTCAAGAGATATTTACTAGTACCTACTATGTGCCAGGCACTGGGCTAGGTCCTCAGGATATCATGTTAAGCAACTAGATATGTTCCTGCTAACATGGATTTACAATCTAGCACAAGCATGTCAAACTCGTGACCCGCGGGCTGCATGTGGCCCACAATGAATATTTTTGTGGCCCAGCCAATATAATAGTATGTAAGAGACGTATTAATAAAAATTTTGTAACTTAATTTTTATAATATCTTGTTATACATAATTATTAATAACGAATTACAACGTTCGCTAATGACTGATTTCTATAATCGTGTTGCATTCATTTCCTTTATGTGCCTTACCACAGGCGCACCATTTCTCTCCACTAATATCAGCAGCGAATATTTTAGCAACCTATTGCCATGTCCTTAGTCTTGGACTGAAGTGTTTGGTGTGTGCAACCAGAAATATTTCACTTTTGGAGAACAAGAAAAATAGGTTTATTTGCGTTACACTTATTAATTTGTGCAGTGTCTGGTAAGTTAATGTTCAAGAAAAAATATTAATTTTTATTAAAATGTTCTATTATTTTATGTTAACAATTACTCATTTATTTTAGCTCTTTGTATTCAACATGTCTCTATCGAAATAAACCTATGTTTCTATGAAAATTGAAGCTTTTGTTTTTTGCGGCCCACATAAACTTAAACCTTGTTTATTTGGCCTGGGTCAGCCTTTGCCTTTGACATGCTTGATCTAGGAAAGACAATTAAACAAGAAGTTAAAATTTATTGTGAATGCTATGATAGAAGTAGTGAGGATTCTTTAGAAGCCTATAGTAAAAACATTGGATTAGTCTCAGATAGGGGTAGAGTGTAGGTTCTGGAGTTAGTGACATTAGAACAGAGACCTGAAAGATGAGCTGGAATTAGCCAGGCAAAGAGAATAAGGAAGGAGAGTTATATGTCCAGCAGCCATCCAAAGTCAATTTTATTGTAAGATTGGGACTTTTTGTGAGAATGAAGAATTAGGTAAATGGATTCTCTGTGAGGAGTGACCTTTTTTTAAAATTTTTATAGGGCCTAAACTTTTTGCCCTCTGAACAAGAGAAAACCTTTTTATCTCCCTTTGTATTGTATGGCTCGTTGCTCTAAGGACTCAGAACCCAGACTGATATTTCAAATCAGCCATATTTTTGGTTAAGTAGACTTTTGCATACTGACCTTTTGTTTCAGTTACCCAAATTTGAGTAGAGGTATTACTCAGTGTTCAAAGCAGAATGCATTTTATTCTTTAAATTTTCTTCTCAAACTGATTGTGATTATATTTTATTTCTTCTCACTGCTTGCTGGCTGGCTAAAAAAATTCAAATATTTGACAGGCTAGGAAAGTCAAAAAAGTTTAATTAAATTGCTACTAAATAATGTTTGTTTTAGTTATTTGGTGGCATAGAGGATTAAGGCTTTTTTCCTTAAAGTATGTAGTTGAGCCCTGGCCAGTATTGCACAGTAGTCAGAGCGGTGGCCTGCCTACCAAAGGGTGGTGGGTTCTATTCCTGGTCAAGAGCATGTACCTGGGTTGCAGGTACGATCCCATGCCATGGGGTGCATGTTGGGGGCAACCAATCCATGTATCTCTCTCACATTGATGTTTCTCTCTTTCTCTTTACTCTCTCTAAAATCAATGGGAAAAAATATCCTCTGGTGAGGATTAACAAAAACAAACAAGCAAAATGTGTAGTTGGAAGTGCTTATACAATGGAGAAAGTAATTCCATTTTCAGAGTATTATCTTGACGTCAGGCCCCCTTGTTGTTCCTATTCCAGAGTACCTTCTGCCATTCTGCCAGTTAGTTCTCAGCTCAGGTGTTTCAGTGTCTCTACAGAAGTTGAGCTTAGCTATGTTTATAATCTGTGAACATCAAATTCCTTTTTTTCTTCTAACAGCTAGAACATTAAGTTCCTTGCCAGTGATCTAAAACACATTGAATTCTACATCTTCGGATGCAAAAGATTTATTTTCTCTGAACTTAGATTATGATGTTTAAAAACAAAGAGACTTTAGAAATGAAGAGAGCCGAAACCGGTTTGGCTCAGTGGATAGAGCATCGGCCTGCGGACTGAAAGGTCCCAGGTTCGATTCCGGTCAAGGGCATGTACCTGGGTTGCGGGCACATCCCCAGTGGGAGATGTGCAGGAGGCAACTGATCGATGTTTTTCTCTCTCATCGATGTTTCTAACTCTCTCTATCTCTCTCCCTTCCTCTCTGTAAAAAATCAATAAAATATATTAAAAAAAAAAAGAAAAGAGAGCTTAGGTTATTAAATATTCATGATTATTGTAGTTCTGCTGCAGATATATACACAGTTAAAAACACTATAAATTAGCCCTAGTTGGTTTGGCTTTAGTGGATAGAATGTCGACTGTGGACTGAGGGGGACTGAAGGTTCCAGGGTTCGATTCCGGTCAAGGGCACGGTCTAGGACATGGTCATGGGCACATACCTTGGTTGCAGGTTTGATCCTCGTCCCTGTGCAGTAGGTAACCAATCATGTCTCTCTCACATCAGTGTCTCTGTCTCTCTCTGTCTCTCTCTCTTCCTCCCTTCCTCCGTCCCTCCCTGTCCCCCTTCCACTCTCTTTAAAAAAAATCAATGACAAAATATCCTCGGGTGAGGATTAACAACAACAAAATCAACAAACAAAAACACTATAGCCCTAGCTGGTTTGGCTCAGTGGATAGAGCGTTGGCCTGCAGGCCAAAGGGTCCTGGGTTCAATTCCGATCAAGGGTTGTGGGCTTCTCCCTGGCCTGGGCCCTAGTCAGGGCTCGTGCAGGAGGCAGCAAATTGATGTGTTTCTTGCATATCGATATTTTTCTCTGTCTTTCCCTCTCTCTTCCACTTACTCTAAAAATCAATGGAAAAATATCCTTGGGTGAGAATTAAAAAACAAAACAAAACAAAAAACCACTATAAATTAGTGTTTTATTCCAGAGGATGTAGTATGACTTCCAGTCTCAAGTAATTTAATCATTTAAAAATATTTGTAAATAAGTGAAATCATGCTAGTAAGCAGCAAGTTATTAACTCTGTGTGTGTGTGTGTGTGTGTGTGTGTATGTAAATATAGGTGATTTTAAATGACACTTAGATTGGCATACAATTTGAAATGCAATAATTGTCATACCGCAATAGTGACAGTTAAATTAAATCTGTCTTAAAAATATCTTTTTACCATGATAAAATCAAATATTTCAGTTGCCGGTTGAAGGAACTGGGTGAGCATAATGATATTGTTTGATGTTATTTGGTTGGTAATGTAGAAAGCCAGGCTAAGTTTGACCTAACATTTCAGGCTAGGGTCTCCAGGCATGTTGTTGCAGTTGTCTGTTGCTGAGGAACAAAACCACTCCAAACTTGGCATAAAACTCTTATGATTCTGGGTGTTGACTGGGCTCAGGCTAAGTTATTCTTGCACAAGTTCTGTCATGCACTTGTAGTCGCACAGGGCCTGGAGTTATCCCGAAGGCTTCCTTTCAAACTCACATGTCTGGCACTTGAGCAGGGAAGTCCAAATAGCTAGGAGCTGGAATAGCCATAGCTCCTTGAACATCTTTATTTTTCACTATTTCTTTGTAGACTCTTCAGCAGAGGGGCTTCATAGTAGCCAGACTTCTTACATGAAGAGGCTTAGGGCTCCAAAAGCACTTGTTCTGAGTAAGGGAGCCAGAAGGGAGTTGTATTACCTTTTATGATCTAAATTCAGAATCAGTGTCACTTTCACTGCATGTTGTTCATTAGAAGCAAGTCACTAAGTCCATCCCATATTCAAAGGGAAGGAAACTGGACTCCACTTCTTGCTGGGAGGTGTGTAAAGAATATGCAGTTGTATTTCAAAATAATTTCAGTCTTCCCTCTGTTCACAAATTCTTTATATTCCTCCTACATTCAAAACATACTTACCGCTTCTCAAGGCCCCTAAAGTCTTATCTAGTACAGCATCAGGCTCAGGCTTGAGGTTCAGGATCTTGCCATCTAAATCAGGCCCAAGTGCAGGTAAGGCTGGATATGGTTCCTTGGGTATAGCTTCTTGAGTACTGTTGCTTTCACTTTAAAGACCTGTGAATTAAAGAGTTACATTATCTCCCATTAAATTCAGCCCACCCAATATGCAACAGTGGACAGACATAAGATAACCACTATAGACACTCCTGTTCAAAAATACAGATGTATTAACTACAACAAGACTGTGCACAGAGCCCACAAAGGGGTGCACCAAGAGTGTCTACCTCAGGTAATTGGGGAGGCTGAGCCACTGGGCCCTATAGGACACCTAGCACACAAAGCCACTCTATCAACACAGGGAAGCATAAAAAATGCGGAGACAAAGAAATAGGTCACAAATGACAGAAATGGAGGAAAGCAAATGACTGGATATAGAGTTCAAAACCATGGTTATAAGGTTTTTCAAGAATTTTCTAGAAACTGCCAATAAATTTAGTGAGACCTTTGATAAATCTAGTGAGACCCTCGAGGATATGAAAAAGGACCAACTAGAAATTAAGCAGACACTGACTGAAATAAAGAATAATATACAGAGATCCAACAGCAGACTAGAGGATCGCAAGAATCAAGTCAAAGATTTGAAATATGAAGAAGCAAAAAACACCCAACCAGAAAAGCAAAATGAAAAAAGAATCCAAAAATATGAAGATAATGTAAGGAGCCTCTGGGACAACTTCAGGCATACCAACATCCGAATTATGGGGGTGCCAGAAGATGAGAGAGAGCAAGATATTGAAAACCTATTTGAAGAAATAATGACAGAAAACTTCCCCTACCTGGTGAAAGAAATAGACTTACAAGTCCAGGAAGCGCAGAGAACCCCAAACAAAAGGATTCCAAAGAGGACCACACCAAGACACATCATAATTAAAATGCCAAGGGCAAAAGACAAAGAGAGAATCTTAAAAGCAGTGAGAGAAAAACAGTTAGTTACCTACAAGGGAGTACCCATATGATTGTCAGCTGATTTCTCAACAGAAACTTTGCAGGCCAGAAGGGAGTGGCAAGAAATATTCAAAGTGATGAATGCCAAGAACCTACAACCAAGATTACTTTACCCAGCAAAGCTATCATTCAGAATTGAAGGTCAGATAAAGAGCTTCACAGATAAGAAAAAGCTAAAGGAGTTCATCACCACCAAACCAGTATTATATGAAATGCTGAAAGGTATTCTTTTAGAAGAGGAAGAAAAAGGTAAAGATACAAATTATGAACAACAAATACATATCTTTCAACAAGTGAATCTAAAAATTAAGTGAATAAAAAATCTGATGAACAGAATAAACTGGTGAATATAATAGAATCAGGGGTATAGAAAGGGAGTGGACTGACAATTCTCGGGGGGAAAGGAGTGTGGGGGGTGCGGGAAGAGACTGGACAAAAATCGTACACCTATGGATGAGGACAGTTGTGGGGGGTAATGGCAGAGGGTGGAGTGGGAACTGAGTGGAGGGGAGTTATGGGGGGGCGGGGAAAGAGGAACAACTGTAATAATCTGAACAATAAAGATTTTTAAAAAAATACAGATGTAAGGAACACACTATTCACTGGTTCAAAGCAGTTCAGAAATTCAGCCAGGCACATATTACCAGTTCTGTGATCAGTCCTACTGCCTAGGAACCATTCTCCACAGCTTTTAGTTTTGCCCCTGAATTATTCTTTTCCATAAAATGTATCCAGTGTTTGCAGCTGAGTAGTTTTCTTAGCCTATTTCCTGGACATAGAGGTTTGAGTGTGTGTATGTGTGTGTGTGTGTGTGTGTGTGTGGGGGGGGGGGGTGCAAAAGCCTCTTTTCGTTTTGTACGGTTTCTGTCCTTTTTAGTTCAATATGACAATGTTTCTGAACATAAAATTATCTGAATCTTTACTCTATTAGACACATTGATATAAGTCCTTTTCTTTGTACTTTAGTCTCTGTAGAGGAGGAAAAGTTTTCCTTGAACCTCTTAAGTCCATGGATGGGTTTGAAAATTAAACTGATAAAGACAGATTAAGAGGAGAAAGTATACATATTTATTTATGTTTTACATGACATAGCGCTTTCATAAGTATCTGAAGACCTGAACAGAATGTTTAAACTTAAGTATGTTTATGCTGTGTTTGATGAAGAGTGGACAGTCATGAAGGAATGTGATAGTTTAGCAGTGGTCGGCAAACTGTGGCTCGCGAGCCACATGTGGCTCTTTGGCCCCTTGAGTGTGTCTCTTCCACAAAATACCGACTTCTGCGCATGGGCCACGAAGTTTCAATCGCACTGTATGTGTGCACCCGCACGTGGTATTTTGTGGAAGAGCCACAATCAAGGGGCCAAAGAGGCGCATGTGGCTCGCAAGCCGCAGTTTGCCGACCACTGGTTTAAGGAATATGAATTAAGTGTATAAACTAGGGAAATTTGGCAAGGTCTGTTAGGATTCTTCTCTGTGTCCCTTTGTATTTGTAGATAAGGATGTTCCTTTCCTTCTGGTTATAGGGAGGACATGTTTCACATGATTTTATTACTTGCTTTAGGGGAGGAGGGCAGGGGCAGGACCGAATGACCTTCCTGCTTCTGCCATTTGCTCAAGTTCCTTCAGCTTAAAATATTCAATATGCCAAAATGCCATATTTTGGGGTAGCATGTCCAGAACCCTATCAGCTACCTTTAAGACTTTAGTAGGGCAACACTGTTAAGATACTTAGAAAGCCTTTTTGTTTGAAAGTATCTACAAGGCATCACCTTAAATCTCTTTGGAGTCTAAATTAGGTGTAGGCAAACTACCAATAAGCTACATTTGTTTTTACATTTGTGTTTAAAGGGTTGTAAAAAAAAAAAAAAAGTTCACCAGACACTGTATGTGGCCTTTAAAACCTAAAATATTTATATGACCCTTTACAGGAAAAGTTTTCCAAATCTTTAGTCTAAACAAAAGCTTAATTTTTTTATTAGATATTTCATTGATTTTTCTTAGAAGGAGAGAGAGAGAGAGAGAGAGAGAGAGAGAGAGAGAGAGAGAGAGAGAGATCTCAAAACACACCCCCTACTGGAGATTGAGCTTATAACCTGGGCATCAAACCAGCAGCCCTTTGGTGCACAGGACAATGCCCTACCAACTGAACCACATAGGCAAGAGCCAAAAGTTTAATCTTTAGGCTGGGTTTCCCTGCCTTGGAATTGACCTTTGTCCAGGGGTATTTCTTAATTTGAGAAACATTTTATTATATGGGGAAGCTGGGAATAAGAAACAGGTGTTTGTTTTTTTTTTGGACCTAATAAGTCCTTTATTTTATATTTTCTCTATATTCTGCTGGAAAATTGTATAATTCCTTCTTTTTCTTATTTCTCTCTACCTGTATTTTATGATACATAGCTCTCAACAACAATAATAACAACAAAACCAACTGGTTGATACTTTTGACATTCTGGAACTCTTCTTACCCAGATTAATCATTTCATTTGTTGTATTTTCTGTTTTCCACATTACTGCAGGTGACAGCTTTGCTAAACTTTACACCATTATCTAGTAAGATTCTTCTTTCTTTCAGCTTCCAATAACATTTTCTTTTAAGGCAAGAATCAGTAACCTTTTTCTGTCAAGGGCGAGATAATTAATATTTTAGGTTTTTTTGGGCCATATGATTTCTGGCATACCTGCTCAATTCTATTGTTATAGGAGAAAGCAACCACAGACAATATGTAAAGGGGGATGACTGTGTTCCAATAAAAATTTATTTACAAAAACAGGCAGCAGGTTAAATTTCACCAGTAGGTTGTAACCCTTTAGTTGGCTGTTTTGAAATCATTGTTGATATCTTCCTTGAAGCTTTTCCTAACAGTGTCTTTAAGACCCTTAAGGCCCAGCTGGTATGGCTCAGTGGTTGAGCATCGACCTATAAAGCAGGAGGTCACAGTTTGATTCCCAGTCAAGGCAGGCTTGATCCCCAGTGTGGGGTGTGCAGGAGGCAGCTGATCAATGATTCTCTCTCATCATTGATGTTTCTCTCTCTCTTTCCCCTTCCCTTCCTCTCTGAAATCAGTAAAAAGATATTAAAACAAAACAAAACTTTCAGGCTTTCACTAACATTTTCAAGGCCCTTCTTGCCTTCTCCTGCCATTGAGTCCCAAAGCCAGATAATTTAATCACCAAAATCTGTTTTGGCTGTCTATTGCTTTGTAACAACATGCTAAATTTAGTGATTTAAAATAGCATTTCTTTTTATCTTTTATGGTTCTGGTGTTTAGGCTTCACTAGGCAGTTGTGTCTCTCATTTAAAAGGCTTCCTCACCAAAATCTCTTAATGCAGTTGGAGTCAGCTGGTAGCTGGGCCTGGAGATGACTCCTCATTCACATATCTGATGGCTGAGCTGGGAGGACTCAAAAACAGCTGGTACTCCTCAGACATCTAATTCTCTATGAGGCTTGGTCCATAGTCTCTCCAGCATAAGGGCTTTAGGGAACCTGGATATCTTATATGGTGATTCAGGCTCCAAAGTTGCCTGTCCTGGGAGAGAACCAGACAGAAGTTTTCTCAGCTTTTATGACCTAACTTCTGAGGTTGCTCAGTGTCACTTCTTCATTCTCTTTATGGGAAGTGACTCTACCTTTTGATGGGAATAGGATCAAAGAATTTGTAAACATGTTTCAAAACACAAAAATGTCTCCTTTTTCCCCACCCCCAATATAAACAAGTTTGGAAGCTGGAATGTAGTGGATCTTGCCTTGTTAGGACATGCTTTCTCTCTCTTTTTTAAAAAAAATCTTTAATTTCTTTATTGGTTAAGGTAACACAAATGTGTCCTCATCCCCCCATTAACCTCCAACCTCCCCCACTCCCAGGGTTTCTCTTTCTTGTTGGCGGGGGTGGGGTAGAGGTAGGAGATCAGTTCCCTTCATTTAATGTTCCAGAATGGATTTGTCAAGATGTCAAGAGCTGTGGAAGGAGACTTCACAATAACAAATGTCTCTTTTCTTCAGTAGAGATAGGGCTGGGAGCTTTGGACTTGACATTTTTTTTTTCTTTTTGTATGAGAGTAGGCATAATGGTGCTTCCATCCCAAAGAGAAAACAAACTAAACAAACAAAATCTCTCTAACTATTGAAAGTTCTACCATTTAGCCTGGCTGGCATGGCTCAGTGGTTGAATATCAACCTATGAACCAGGAGGTCACGGTTCGATTCTTGGTCAGGGCACATGCCCGGGTTTCAGGCTCGATCTCCTATTAGGGGGTCTGCAGGAGGCAGCCAATCAATGATTCTCTCCCATCATTGATGTTTCTATCCTTCTTCCTCTTCCTCTCTGAAATCAGTAAAAACATATTTTAAAAATAAAAATAATAAAAGTTCTACCATTTATAGCTTTGTTTGAATTGATGAGTAACATTTTTGCAAGGGTTAAAGAGTATGTGTGCCTCTTTATCATTTATACTTTCCATTGAATTAGTTTAGCTAGCTTTCTTAATGCCTGCAGGGATACTTCCAAGGGAAATTTTGAAAAGGGGATAGGTGATAGAAATAATTTTAAATTTGGGGAATTCTAGAGCAGGTGGTAAAGCAGGTTAGATGAGACTTTGAATAGCAGTAGGGAATGATCTCTAGAACTTCACTACTACCTGACCTCATCTGAAAAGACTTTGTTCACCTTATGTAGTGATCTGGCTTTGGAAGTAAAATAATCAGAAAAATTTGTCTTTGGTGATATGTGCTCTGTAGAGGCTGTTGTGTTATTTTCCCCTCCTTTCTCTTTAGGTAGAAGAAGGTGGCAGTGAATATGTTTTGCTGTATTTGTTTATGGTCATACAGGCAATGTGAATATTGATTTTTATGTTTTTTCCAGTTTTGCTTCTTTCTTTACCCTTCTTTCTGGTTTTGAACACCAAATTCTCTGATTATCTGAGAAAAAGAAGATAGCTTAGTGAATAAGAAGTTATAATATAAGTAGCTGCCTTCCATTACTCTTCCCACTTCTGGAAAGAAGAAATGCCTGTATTTAATCATTTACCTGTTTTATTTTTCTTGGTATCCAGATCTATATATACATTGTTGAATTGGGGTACAGAAAAAAGCCTACTAACTTTTATTTTAAATGATTTGGTTATTTCATTTTTTTAAGTGCCAGATGGTAGAATTTTATGGTTTTAATTAATATGAATACAATGTGCACACAAGCTGTCTATTAATTTTCTGGTCTGTGCAGCTGGGCATTGGGATTGGTGACTGATGGCCAGTTGGGCTTTCCACAGTGGCTTGTGGGTCTTTGAGGAGAAGCTGTGAGCAATCTCAGCACAGTAAGATTGATTGCACATCAGCAGCCCTTCAAGCTCCTTGACATTGTGGACCACGAACTTCCAAAAGTCACTGGGCAGCACGTGCTTTGTTTTCTTCTTGCTCCCATAACCAACACTGGGCACCAAGACCTGGCCCTTGAATCTCCTGTGCACTCCATTGCCTCTGGGTTTCCGCCAGTTACACTTAATTTTGACATATCAATCTGACTGGTGCCAGATGAACTTCTTGGTCCTCTTTTTTTCTTTTTAATTTAAAAATAATATATATTTTTAAATAATATATTTTTATTGTTTTCAGAGAGGAAGGGAGTGGGAGAGAGAGGCAGAAACATCAATGATGAGAGAGAATCATTGATCAGCTGCCTCCTGCACACCCCACAATGAGCCTGCAAGCCAGGCATGTGCCCTCACTGGGAATTGAACTGTGACCTCCTGGTTCATAGGTTGATGCTCAACCACTGAGCTACACCAGCCGAACTTACATATATTTTTATTGATTTTAGAGAGGAAGGGAGAGGGAGAAAGAGATGGAAATATCAGTGATGAGAGAGACTCTTTGATCAGCTGCCTCCTGCACGCCCCCACTAAGGACCGAGCCTGCAACCTGGACTTGAACCCTTGCCTGACTGATGCTCTATCCACTGAGCCAAACTGGCTAGGGCAGTGGTTGGCCAACTGCGGCTCGCGAGCCACATGCGGCTCTTTGGCCCCTTGAGTGTGGCTCTTCCACAAAATACCACGTGCGGGCACGCATGTACAGTGTGATTGAAACTTCGTGGCCCATGCGCAGAAGTCGGTATTTTGTGGAAGAGACACACTCAAGGGGCCAAAGAGCCGCATGTGGCTTGCAAGCCGCAGTTTGCCGACCACTGGGCTAGGGTATTGGTCCTCTTTTTTAAAAAAAATATATTTTATTGATTTTTTTACAGAGAGGAAGGGAAAGAGATAGAAAGTTAGAAACATCAATGAAAGAGAAACATCGATCAGCTGCCTCCTGCACACCCCCTACTGGGGATGTGCCCGCAACCAAGGTACATGCCCTTGACCGGAATCGAACCTGGGACCCTTGAGTCCGCAGGCCGATGCTCCATCTACTGAGCCAAACAGGTCAGGGCTATCAGTCCTCTTTTTAACAATCTTAGGTTTCACAAGGGGTCTGAGGGCAGCCATGATGCAAGTAGAAGGGAGGTGCCCAATTCAGTTATTTTTTTTATATGATATTTAAAAAATGATGTTACATATGCTAATAATTTGTAGTATGAGAACCTCAAGAAGAGTCAGAAAAGGAAGTTCTGGAATGAGTTGCATTCCCAAGGAAGAGAACAATACATCTTGAACTACTGAAAATGGGGAAGACTTTTCACTACAGTTCTTTAACTTCAGTTGCAACTTGGAAGAGGTAGCATCTTTTGGGATTAGTATTCTGTACCTTTTTCAGTTGTTTGTCTGCATTTTCTTTTCTCCTTCTTTCCAGTTGACACACATTTGGTTTGGAGGGAGTAGAGGTGGGAGAAGGAAGAGTTAATTTTTCATGCTTTTAAATCTGCTAATATTATTTAACTGATTTCACCTAGAGGAAAACTTATTTTTTAGAATATTCAATACATGGTATGTTGCATGCATTATGTATTCATTTAAAGCAGGGGTGGGGAACCTTATTTCTGCCAAGGGCCATTTGGATATTTATAATATCATTCATGGGCCATACAAAATTATCAAGTTAAAAATTAGCTGCTATATTTGGTCATACATTTAATTAACTCATCCCAATGCCTTGGCAGGGCCAAACCAAATGATTTTGAGGGCCTTATATGGCCCACGGGCTAGATGTTCCCCACCCCTGATTTAAAGAATTATAGTAGTATGAATTTATGAATGATATGGATAGCATATTATTTCCAGCCTAAAATTGCTCTGTTCATTTTTGGACATAGTAATTACCTGCTAGAGCAATATTTTTCTGGCATGTTATAAGCCATGAGAATGGTTTGGAATGGATCTGAATGAAAGGTTTTTGGTGCAACTCAATTTTATTCTTTCTTTCCTTAGAGTGTTGGTGGAGTAGTTTGCTCTTGAGAGAGGAGAGGAGAAAAGCTGCTTTGTGAAAACAGTAATTCCATAGAGACTGGTGGTATTAGAAATATTTTGTTTTGGGGGTTTAGAAAGTCAGAAGACCTAAGCATTAATGTGCTCTCTCCCCATGTATTAATGAATTTAAAATATGTTGCTGAGCCCTGACCGGTGTGGTTTAGTGGTTAGAAGTTAGCCTGTGCACCAAGGATCATGGGTTCGATTTCCCATCAAGGGCATGTACCTGGGTTGCAGGTTGGAGTGTGTGCAGGAGGCAACCAGTCGATGTTTCTCTCCTCCCTTTCTCCTCCCTCCTATCCAGTCTCCCTAAAAATCAATGGAAAAAATATTCTCCAGTGAGGACTAACAACAAAAAATAATAATAAAAATAAATCATATGTTGCTGATTTAATGTTGAGTTTGTGTATTGATTTCTGGTTTGGGCTTCTTTAAGCTGTATGTATATATTGAATCAAGTTAGTTTGTTAAAAAATATTTAATTCTGTTCTTTCAACTGACATACAATATTTTGAAAATATTATTTTGAAAAACAGCTATTATTTTGAAAGTAACAGATGTATTTAATATTTTTGTGATTGTACAGATGTTACTGGCAAAAAAATCTTTGGATCCTAAAAAGCGTTTGTCAAATGTGTATTTTTAGTTTGGTCTAAAAATGTACCATCTATATTATTGGTTAATGTAATTAACAAAAGTAGTTCAGATAAAAGAGTCTAAGTCTGAAATGGTAAAGCTTCTGTTCTTAAGACAGTGCTTTATTTACACTAAGCATCAGGAAAAAAACAGCTGGAAATACCATTTGAAAGAATTCTTATGTTAGTTATGGACTCTTTCAAGAACTACCAGCTTCTGCAATGACTATGCCTCTTAGAGTCTTAAAAATTTCAGAGCTGGGAAGAGACAAGACAAAGTTTTATCTGGTCTTCTTTAAATATAAACATGAATGGAAAAGGATGTTTTCTTCCCTTGAGCTTTTGCATTAAAATTTTCATTTTCCATGGTATTTACTACATGTTGTATGAAATTCATTGTTAAAGGATTTTTTTATTTTTAAATAGGCAAAATCACTATTTTCATACAAACATGAAATGAACACATGTGAAAAATATTACTAAACTGATTAATTATTGAGAGAACCAGTAAGAAATTAAAAGTAGTTCAAAGGAAAATACAAAGTACCATTCTTATTTAGGATCAAGAATGCTGAAATGTATTTACAGGTTGACACAAAACTGGCTTTTTCCACTTGACATGTGGGAAATCATTCCTCCTTTCACTGGACAGAATCTGTTTGCTTACGTATAGACAAGAATCCTTTGCATTGCTCTCAGTTATCTGCAACTTAACATTTCTAAAATAGCTCAAAGATCATAAAGGATACAAACCCTGTGGAATCAGATAACTAGGAAGGGTGCACATTACATAATGCCAATTTAAAAATATAGATATGTTTATTGACTTCTGAGAGGAAGAGAAAGAGAGAGAGAGGGAGGGAGAGAGAGAGATATCCATGGTGAGAGAGAATTATTGATTGGCTACCTCTTGCATGCCCCACACTGGGGATTGAGCCCTCAATCCGGGCATATGCCCTGACTGGGAATTGAACCATGACTTTCAGGTTCATAGGTCAACGCTCAAGCACTGTCACGCTAGCCGGGCCACAGTGTCAGTTTTTTCACTGAAGATGCCCAGTGATCTTTTTGGTTCATTTCAAAGTCTTTTACAGTTTTCTCCATCATAAAAGGGCAAAATAAATGGGTCTGTATTCTGGTTTTTGACAGCAAGGCGAATATCTGTTAGTCTTAGGGCAGCGGTTCTCAACCTGTGAGTCGCGACCCCTTTGGCGGTCGAACGACCCTTTCACAGGGGTCGCCTAAGACCATCCTGCATATCAGATATTTACATTACGATTCATAACAGTAGCAACATTACCGTTATGAAGTAGCAACGAAAATAATTTTATGGTTGGGTCACAACATGAGGAACTGTATTTAAAGGGCCAGAAGGTTGAGAGCCACTGGTCTTAGGGTCTTACTGTTATTCCTTGTAAATAAAATAAGTTTTTAAAACAAAAGAAAATCAAGTTATTCTTAAGTGGATGTTTTCTGGTATTTAATCAGCATTAGAACACTTCCTCAGATTAGTGTTTGAAGTTTGGACAGATAGTTAAACTGTAGCTTCAAATGGTTAGGTAGTAAGTTCTGTAAGACTACTCAGGGCCTACTATTTTATAGGTATTTAAATAGTTAAAAATAGTAATAATAATTTGAAGGGAGGTGAAATTCTTCTGCCCAGTTTTAGTCCTTAAAAATACATGTGCCCAGCCAGCGTGGCTCAGTGGTTGAGCATTAACTATGAACCAGGAGGTCACGGTTCGATTCCCGGTCAGGGCATATGCCCAGGTTTCAAGTTCAATCCCCCGTAGGGGGCATGCAGGAGGCAGCCAATCAATGATTCTCATCATTGATGTTTCTCTCTCTCTCTCTCTCTCTCTCTCTCTCTCTCTCTCTCTCTCTCTCTCTTTTTCTCTCTCTTGCCCTTCCTCTCTGAAATCAATGAAAAAAAATTTTTTTTAAAGTACATATTAATTTGTTACAACTTTAGCAACTTCCCCATGAAAATACTTTTTACCTGGGTAGTTGAACGTAGGGAGGAGAGGTCACAGAGTTGGCATTATCTACTCCAAATTCGTACTAATTTTAACTGGACCTTTGTTGCTTCATGATAAGTTTATTTCCCTTATATTTCTTCCCTTGCATATCTCTGATTTTGAAATGCCAGTGTGGTATAGTGGAAAGAATAACCTAACATGTGCCAGGCACTATTACATTCTCTATACACAAATTTCATATAATTGTTTAATATTTATTATTCGTTTTATTGGAGAATTTGAGATTATAAAAATTTCCCAAGATCAAATAACTAAGTGGTAAGGTGGTGATTCAAACCCAGATGTACGAGACTAAATTTCAGTAGTTTTCAAGCCCTCAAGCCTTCTTGCTTTCTCTCCTGTTTCCATTATCAAAACATTGCAGTCATTTGGTATGACTTCTTCTATCTCTGTATTTCTTACCGTTTTGCTTGTTTCAGAAGTATGTTTCTTTAATCTTGCAAGGTTGTTGTGAGGATTATATAAGATAATGTGTAGGAAATTGCTTAGTACATTATCTGACATATATTAGGTATTAAATAAAGATTAATTGAGCCTGGCCCATGTGGCTCAGTGAGTAGAGCATCAGCCTGTGGACTGAAGGGTCCTAGTCAAGGGCACATGCCTGGGTTGTGGGCTCAATCCTCAATGTGGTGCATGCAGGAGGCATGATTCTCTCTCATCATTGATGTTTCTATCTCTCTCCTCTTCTCTGAAATCAATAAAAATAACATTTTTAAAAAAGATTAATTGAACCTGAATATAAGGTTAAGTTTATCTTTGATTACCTTTCTGTCTTTTCCTTTTCATTTATTTTCTCTTTCTACAAGTATTATCTTTCTCTGTAGTATGTTTGATCTTTCCTTCTCTCTCTTTTTTAAAATAGTTTATTGATTTTTAGAGATGAAGTGAGAAGGAGAGAGTGAGAAATATCTATGTGAGAGTGCAATATTGATCGGCTACTTCCTCCATGCCCCCCACCAGGGATTGAGCCCGAAACCAGGGCATGTGCCCTTGACAGGGAAGCGAACTGGCAGCCTCCTGGTGCACAGGATTACACTCAACCGAGCCAAACCAGACAGGGCTTTCTTTTACTGTTTTGAAAGAGTGTTCCCGATTTTGGGGTAAAACTTACCTTTTAATTTTGCCATGCTAGAACTCTGGCTGATATCCGATTTCTTTCATTTTTTTATTGCCAAACTTCTCAATTGAGTAGTTAAGGGGTTTGGCTTCCACTTTTTCATCACCTGCTCTTATAGTAAACTCCTGCATTCTGGTATACTATAATTCTCCCCTGAATCTGCAACAGCAGCACTCTCTCACTCAATCCTCTCATAAGGCTTAGAATCTAGTAGGCATTCAATGAATATTAGTTGAATAATGAATGAAATAGAAGCTTTAAAAGACTATCACTGAGCCCTAGCTTGTTTGGCTCAGTAAATAGAGAATCAGCCTGTGGACTGAAGGGTTCCAAGTTCGATTCTGGTCAAGGGCACATACCAGGGTTGCAGGCTCAATCCCCAGTGGGGGCGTGCTGGAGGCAGCCAATCAATGATCCTCATCATTGATGTTTTTATCTTTCTCTCCCTCTCCCTTCCTCTCTGAAATCAATATATATATATTAGTATATTTTAAAAAAGACTATCACTGAGAGCTATCTAATACTTTCAATCAAGGATTTAAAGAAATCTGATAAGAGCCCTGGCTGGGTGGCTCAATTGGTTGAAGCATTGTTCCCATACACCAAAAGGTTGCGAGTTCGATTCCCAGTTAGGGCGCATACCTAGATTGCAGGTTTGATCCTGGTTGGGGCACCTACAGGAGGCAACTGATCGATGTTTCTCTCTTTCTCTCTTTCTCTCTCTCTCCCTGAAATCAATAAAAACACACTCTTTGGTGAAGATTAAAATAAAAACAGAAACAAAACAAAACTTAAAAAAGAAAAGAAGAGCCCTGACTGGTTTGGCTCAGTGGTTGGAGTGTCAGACCTGGAACTGAAGGGTTACGGGTTCAATTTCCGGTCAAGGGCACATATCTGGGTTGCAGGTTCCCCAGCCCTGGTAGGGGCAAGTGCTGGAGGCAACCAATTATGTGTCTCTCTCACCTCCATGTCTCCTTCCCTCCCTCCCTCCCTCCTTCCCTTCCTTTCACTCTCTCTGAAATCAATGGAAAAAACGTCCTTGGGTAAGGATTTAAAAAGAAAAGAAAAGAAGAAATCTGATAAGAAACTACTATACCTAAATTCAATCTAACTGGATGCTTTTGTATAATGTGAGTTTTGTGGTTTTTTTGGTGTTTTCTTTTGAGAAGCCCATGGTTTGTATCAGATTCTGGAAAGAAATTTAATATATGTTCTTTTAGAGAAAGTTTTAACTCTCTCAAGGAAAATTTTTTAGCAAAAGCATCTTTTCTATTTTTCCTATCAAGAGAACTCAGACCATTCTTTTCCCAGTTCAGGGATACTCAGACTTTGGTTCTTGAACCCCATGTAGGCCTTTCAGCAACTGTCTTTTTCTAAGACCTCCATTGTTTTAATCAGATTATGCCACAATAGGGTAATAACCATGCTGCCTTTGGTTAATGATAACTAAATAGGTAGATTCTTTTAAAAACAGCAGTTCCAGCTTTGATCAATTGATTTCTCTTTAGTCATTTTAACAAGTAAACTTGTTAACAGTTAATATTTTTGCTTTAGCTGTCTAGTAGATAGTATTAATTTGCCAAAAGTTGTTACAAGTTTTCTTTGATATAGTAGAAGTCTTTTTATCTATTGCTATTCTATCTTATATAGCTTATTGTTAATTGAAAAAGTTGGTTAAAGCAGGAGATTAAAATGATACATACACACCATAAGCATTTTATTTCAGTTTGAAACAAATAAATATACATTTATTCACCAACCTTATGATGTATTAAGTCTACGCCTGCTGATTAGAGTTCTTCATCTTTTTGGCATTAATTACATCCTGTGATTCATTGCTTGAAACTTCCAATTACAGTTTTTCTAAGTGGAGTGAGAGCTCTTAGTTACTTGAAACAATGAGTATAGGCTCCTCCTGGATTTTTTAATTTGCCCTAGGCTTATTTATGTGTCTTAACACATTTAAATTGAGGACAGTTTATTTATTTATTTTTAATTGAATTTATTGGGGTGAAGTTGGTTAATAAAATTATACAGATTTCAGGTATACAATTCTATAATACATCATCTGTATATTGTATTGTGTGTCTACCACCCCAAGGACAGTTTTTCAAATTATTTCTATTTAGTCTTCTAGAGCCTTCAACTTAGTTTTCAAAGAAAGAGCAACTTTTTTACACTCATAGTTTATTAATACACTTAGGATTTCAGTATAATTATGTAATTGTAATTATGGGCCCAACTGGCATTGAGTAGTTTTGAGAACAAGTACACTGATCCAAGAGTAGTGTAGTGGGAGCAGAAATGCCCCCATACCAGTGTTGCCTGTTAGCTGCCAGTGTTCAGTCAGGGGTATGGGCAGTGCATGGTAAAGGGAATGGAGAATATCAGGTAAACTATCACATTAAGAGGTAAAAGGATGTTTAGCTTATTTGGTAAACATTTTTTAAAAAATATATTTTATTGATTTTTTACAGAGAGGACAGGAGAGGAATAGAGTCAGAAACATCAGTGAGAGAGAAACATCTATCAGCTGCCTCCTGCACACCCCCTACTGAGGATTTGCCTGCAACCAAGGTACATGCCCTTGATCGGATTTGAACCTGGGACCCTTCAGTCCTCAGGCCGACGCTCTATTCACTGAGCCAAACCAGTTAGGGCTGGTAAACTTTTTAATGTAATATACACAAAATGAAATGCAGACTGCTTAAGGGAACCATTTGATACACTTGACACAGTGAACACACCCATAGTAACCATTATTCAGGTCATGGTTATAAGACATTACTAGGATCCTAGAAGCCTCCCTTGTGCCCTCACCCAGTTTCTCTCTCACCACTATTCTGACCTCTATTACTATAGATTAGTTTTGCTAGTTCATGACTTTCATATAAATGGAATCATACAACATGTACTCTTTTACACCTGACATTTTCCACTTAGCATCGTTTTTGAAAGTCATCCGTGTTATATTGGTAGCTTGTTCTTTTTCATTGTGGCATAATATTCTATTCTGCGAATATGCCACAATTTGTTTATCCATTCTGTCATTCATAGATGTTTAGCTTTGTTTCTAGTTTTGGATTCTTACAAATAATGCTGCTATAAACATTCTTGTACATTAACTTGATACACATATACATACATTTTTGTTGAGCATATACTTTGGAGTGGGACATCAGGATCATAGGATATGCTTATGTTCCACTAGCAATATGTGAGAATCAGTTACTCCACATTCACCAATGGCACTTTTTTTTTTTTTTAAATATATTTTATTGATTTTTTTACAGAGAGGAAGGGAGAGGGACAGAGAGCTAGAAACATTGATGAGAGAGAAAAATTGATCAGCTGCCTCCTGCACACCCCCCACTGGGAATGTGCCCGCAACCCAGGCACATGCCCTTGACCGGAATCGAACCTGGGACCTTTCAGTCCACAGGCCGACGCTCTATCCGCTGAGCCAAATCGGTTACGGCATCCAATGGCACTTAAAAAAAACTTTATTATGTACTTATTTATTTTGTCATTTTGTTTATGTTGTATACTTGTTTTTTAAAAATATTATGTAGAATATTTATGAAATCACCATCTAACCTAAGCAGTTTAATATTGAATATTGACAATATCTTACATATTCTCCTAATGTCCCCTTGGCTTTCAAGGTAAGTGCTATTCTAAATTTATTTTTTATTCTTTTCATTGCCTTCTCAAATAATAGTTTTATTTGAAACTATTTATCAGATACATATGTGTGTCTAAATAATATATTGTCTAATGTGAGTTGTATTTGAATTTTTATGTCTCCTTTTCCCCCCCCATAGTTGTATTTGAATTTTTACAGTTTTTTAAAATTAAATTTTATTGATTTTTTACAGAGAGAAAGGGAGAGGGATAGAGAGTTAGAAACATCGATGAGAGAGAAACATCGATCAGCTGCCTCTTGCACACCTCCTACTGGGGATGTGCCCGAAACCAAGGTACAGGCCCTTGACCGGAATCGAACCTAGGACCCTTCAGTCCGCAGGCTGAGGCTCTATCCACTGAGCCAAACCGGTTAGGGCTGTATTTGAATTTTTAAAAAAGATATGCTGTATGTAACCTGGAAATTGATTTTTCTTTCTTTTTTAATGCTTAACATTATATTGCTAAAATTTATCCATATTGTTACATATAGTTGACTCACTTTCTCTGCAATATATCATTTAGTGCAGGGGTCCTCAAACTACGGCCCGCGGGCCACATGCAAATACAAATATTGTATTTGTTTCCGTTTTGTTTTTTTACTTCAAAATAAGATATGTGCAGTGTGCATAGGAATTTGTTCATAGTTTTTTTTTAAACTATAGTCCGGCCCTCGAACGGTCTGAGGGACAGTGAACTGGCCCCCTGTTTATTTATTTATTTATTTTTTGCTTAAAGTATTACAAAGAGTATTACATATGTCTCCTTTTATTTTTTCCCCCCGCCCTTGACAATCCCCTGCTGGCCCCCTGTTTAAAAAGCTTGAGGACCCCTGATTTAGTGAATACATCACAACTTACTAATTTTCCTGTCAATAACATTTGGATTGTTTCCATTTCTTACTATTATGAAGTCTACATGTTTTTGCATGTACCATGAGGAAGAATTTCTCTTTGTACTTAGGAATGTAATTTCTGGGTCATAGGATTGATAAATGTTTTACTTTACAAAAGAATGCCTATATTCCAAAGAGGTTGTACCAGTTTACACTCCTGGCAGCAGTAGATCAGAGATGAAATCATGTTCATTATGAGAGAATTTAAAATTACAACCTCAATTACTTTTAGAGATATAGGGCTATTTAAATTTTCTATTTTTGTGTGTATCTGTTCAGTAACTGGCATTTTTTAAGAAATTTATTCTCTAAATTTTTGATTGTATTTACATACTGTTGTCTCTATTATATTTTTGTCCATAAAATCTATTCTGATTCTTTTATTTAGAAGATCACTAATTCATATTTTACATAAGCTCACTCAACTTTAATATATTTTTATTGATTTCAGAGAGGAAGGGAGAGGGAGAGAGAAATAGAAACATCAATGATGAGAGAGAACCATTGATCGACTGCCTCCTGTATGCCCTCCACTAGGGATCAAGCCCGCAGCCAGGCATATGCCCTTGACTGGAATCAAACCCAGGACCCTTCAGTCCACAGGCTTGTATCCACTGAGGCAAACCAGCCAGGGCTATACTGATTCTTTTTTTAAAAAAACTGAATATTGTTTTTGTTTTATTTCCTTGATCAGTATTTCTAGGGATATTTTTGTTGGGCTGACAAGTAAATTTTTTCTTTCATAGTTTTAAAATCTTAATGCATTACAAATTTTAAAAATTTTGGTAAAATACATATAATATAAAATTGACCATTTAAACCAGTGGTTCTCAACCTTCCTAATGCTGCGACCCTTTAATACAGTTCCTCATGTTGTGGTGACCCCCAATTTCATTGTTACAAATTGAACATAATTAAAGCATAGTGATTAACCACAAAAACAATATGTAATTATATATGTGTTTTCTGATGGTCTTAGGCGACCCCTGTGAACAGGTCGTTCAACCCCCAAAGGGTTAGCAACCCACAGGTTGAGAACCGCTGATTTAAACCATTTTATTTTATTTTTTATGCTTGGTGTAATCTTTTTAAAAAAAATCTTCCCCGGTGTAGCTCAGTGGTTGAACATTAACCTATGAACTAGGAGGTCATGATTCGATTCCCAATTGGGGCACATGCCTGGGTTATGGGCTTGATCCCCAGTGTGGGGCTAATCAGTGATTCTCTCTCATCATTGATGTTTCCATCTCTCTCTGCCTCTCCCTTCCTCTCTGAAATCAATAAAAATATATTTTAAAAAATAAGATAAAATTCCTTTGTGTGCTTCCCATTCACCCCCAGCCCCAAGTTTTTTGCAATTGTATTTGAGCTGGGAAACCTGAGGAGAGATTAGAAATAGGAAATTCTAGAGGAAGAAAAAAGACCCTTGATTTGGACAGGAAGAGCAGGTAGCAAGAAAGATCTTAGGGAGTGATGAGATAATAGTTTGTAAAGCAGAGATGGGGATAATATTTTTGAGATAGATACAAAATATAAGATGTCTAAGAGAACATGCTTCCTGAAATAAGAAGATGGTTTGATTCTAAGATTAAAGTTTCTAAAAGAGCAAAACATTGCTTTTTATAGCCATACTAGAGGCCCAGTGCAAGAAATTCGTGCACAGGTAGGGTCCCTAGCAGCTGCTGGCTGCCGGCCAGGGCCTCCCTTCCCTGGCTGCTGGCTGCCAGCTGGAGCCTTCCTTCATTCCACACCACCCCCTGGTGGTCAGAGTATGTTATTGTGAGCGATCGAACTCCCAGTTGGTCAAACTCCCGAGGGGACACTTTGCACGTTTGGCTTTTATATATATAGATTTTTTAGAGTACTTTTCTTCTAATCACTAGTTTTGTTTAGAAAAAATGCAAAACAAAACCTGTGGATATCTTTCAGAAATTTTGTACAAATAGCTATTACTATAACTGTAATTATGTGTATTTTTCCTCCCTCTAGAATCATCCTGGAGGGACATGAATGTCTGCAATGATATTTCCTGATAAGAAGATAATAGAAAGAAAGGAGATCACCAGTTAGCAGAATTTCAAATAACCAGGATTTTGTACTTAACATCTCCAACTACAGACTTCTCTTGCCTACCTTTAAATCAGAGATAACTACAATCAGAACCCAGACAAGGCAAAAGAATACTTTACTTCTGTATCTTTTGAGATAAAAGAAACTGCAATGTCCAGGAAACAAAACCAGAAGGGTAAGAATATATATGGGCATAAATTGTTAAAAGCATAGTTGTGGAGTAATGATCAACATTTATATCTGTATTTTTAAAAAGCATTCTCTTGATGTGTTTTGAATGGTTATACTTTCCCTCACCCTGTACAGTACTACTGTTAGTTACAACTTTTTATCATGACAGAAATTAATTTTAGAAGAGTACAGAACATTCATAACTTTATCTGTTACCTCATTAACTAAGTATCTGTAGATATTATTTTACAGCTTTGTGTATTACTACTTTTGGAATTCATATAACACTTGCTTTTCTTATCTTAGAAACCTAATAAATTGGAATATACTTGCAGGATGGCCAAATGCCTCTTGAAAATGTACTTTTTGGAGAGTGAACATATGTTAGGGGGGATGCTAGGAGATAATATACTGCAGAATATTCTGTATCCTTTGAGTTGATGTTTCATTGGAGATAGGAAATGAAGCAAGAGAAAATGTTTCTAGATTTTGATTCCTTCTTTAGCTTTCCTTCTGGGATCATTACTCTAGTTTCTTGTCAAAAGTAAAATATAAGGTCCAGAGAGTCAAGAAATAATCAAGAATAATTATAAGGAGGGAAGGACAACAGGACTGTATAAAATCACTTTTCCATTTCCTAGAATAGCTGCAAAAAGGTTAAGGGACAGATTTAACAATAGCACTAGAACTGTTATACACAACTGGAATATATTTATTAAGGGAATGACGATAGCTATTCTGGCTCCTCTCCCCCTCATTCAATTTAATTTTCAATTTAATGTTCTTTAATAGAAAACAAAGCTGTAGATACTACAGATCTCACATGTTAAATATGAAAAAAAATGCTTTTAAACTTAATTCTGACATTGTAGTTACTTCTAAAAACCTCATTATAAGAAAAATATATCAAAGCTCCTTTTGGTCTTGAGACTGTTGTTTCATTGTATAGTAAATCAATATAAAGACAACCTGGGCTCTAAGGAATGGTTAGATTACTAAAGAAGCTAAACTGTTCTATGGAATGCGATTTATCAACTGAAAAGTTTTTATAACCCTTTTGTTTCTTTTTTAAACTTTAATTTCATCATAATTCAGTTTGCTTTTCCCCCAGTTATGCTTAAAACACTGATATCTGTTTTCCTCCTGCAAATGAGAAACATTATAGTAAAAATAGAATTCCAAACTTTAAAATAAAATAATTTATTCTAAAAGGTTAGCATTTAATTTTTCCTAAAGAGTTAACTTTAGCAGATTGCTTTGACCTCTAAAAACCTAGTCTTTGTTTATTTCATGTCTGTGTTTTGCTAGAGTTATAAAAATGTCTTGATTACTGTAGCTTTATAGTATTCTTGAAGTCAGGTAGCATCACTTCTTCAACATCGTTCTCCTTCAATATTGTGTTAGCTGTTCTGGATCTTTTGTCTTTCCATATTAACCTGAGACCAGTTTGTCAATATCCACAAAATAAATTACTGGGGATTTTGATTGGGATTGCTTTTAATATATATTAAATATACTAGAGGCCCGATGCATGGATTTGTGCAAACAGGGGGGTCCCTCGGCCTGGCCTGCAGGGATCATTGGGCCAAAACGGGCTCTCCGACATCCCCTGAGGAGTCCCAGGTTGCTAGAGGGCGGTTCTCCAGTGATGCTCCCTGGAATCCAGCTCCCTCTTCTCTGGCTCCAGGTGTGTCACCACAGCTCAGCAGCTCCTGTGTTGAGCATTTGCCCCCTGGTGGTCATTGTGCATCATAGCTACTGATCCAACGGTCAGACCGTCGCCTAGGCTTTTAGATAGATTGTGTGTGTGTGTGTGTGTGTGTGTGTGTGTGTGTGTGTGTGTATAATTTCAGAGAGGAAGGAAGAGAGAAACATCAGTGATGAGGGAGAATCATTGATTGGCTGTTTCCTGCATGCCCCCTACTGGGGATCAAGCCCATAACCAGGGCATTTGCCCTGACCAGGAATCAAACAGTGAGCTCCTAATTCATAGGTCAGTGCTCAACCATGAACCACACCAGCTGGATTTAGGATTGCTTTTAATCTACATACCAAGTTGGTAAGAACTGACATCTTGACAATATTGAGTCTTCCTATCCACAAACATAGACTGTCTTTCTATTTATTTAGTTCTTTTCTTTCTTTCTTTCTTTAGAGTTTTGTAGTTTTCCTCGTATAGGTCTTATGCATACTTTCTTAGATTTATACCCAAGTATTTTTGGGGTGTTAAAGTAAATGGTATTGTGTTTTTTATTTTAAACTAGAGGCCCTGTGCATGAAAATTCACACACTTGGGTGTGTCCCTCAGCCCAGCCTGCGCCCTCTCGCAGTCCGGGAGCCCTCAGTGGATGTCTGACTGACAGCTTAGGCCCGCTCCCTGGAGGGGAGGCGACCTGGCAGGCTCATCAGGGGATGGAGCCAGTTGGCGAGCAGCCACCTCCCCAACCCCTGCTGCTGCAGCCGCCACCAGTGGCCTCCCTCTGCATGAGGTGAACCCAGCGAGCTGATTTGGGGAAGGTGCTAAACAGCCCCGCCCCAAATTGCCTGGAAGCCACTGCAGCCACCAGTGGCCTCCCTCTGCGGGAGGCGATCAGGGCGGGCCTATCATGGGACGGCTGGCCCAGGGAGCAGCGGGCACTGCCCACGCCCATCACACCTCCTCTGCCACTGGTCACTGCTGCCCCACGATTGCCATCACCTCGCTCTGCCCACTGGCACGCGCCTTGGCTGGCCTGGCACCGCCTGCTTGCCGGCCCCCCACTAACCGGTAGTTCTGCTGTTTGGTCAATTTGCATATTACCCTTTTATTATATAGGATTCCGTGTATTCATTGCTGTTACAGTGATGAACTTCTGTATCTTAACCTTGTATCCTGCAAAGTTGATATAATCATTATTAGTTCCAGAAGTTTTAAATGACATTTATTTTTAAAGTTTATTATTGACATTAAAAAATATGTTTTTATTGAATTTTAGAGAGAGAGGAAGGAAGAGGGAGAGAGAAATAGAAACATCAATTGGCCTCCACCAGGGATCGAGTCTGGGCATGTGCCCTGACTGGGAATCTAACCAGTGACCTCTTGGTGCACAGGATGATGCTCAACCAGTGAGCAATACCAGCTGGGCTATTATTGAAATTTTAAGCTTATCAAAAATAGAATGGTATGGTGCACTCACCAATAACCATAATTCAGGTCCAATAATTAACAACACATGGCCAATCTTTTTTGTGTATACTTTAACCCCCAGTGGATTATTGTTATTATTATTATTTTTGTTTATTTGTTTGTAAATCCTTCACCCGAGGATATCCATCCATTTATTTTTAGGGAGAGTTGAAGAGAAAGGGAAAGACAGAGAGAAGCATTGATGTAAGAGAAATACATTGATTGGTTGCCTCCTGCATGAGCCCCGGCCAGAGCCCAAGCTGGGGAGGAGCCTGCAACCAAGGTACGTGCCCTTGACTGGAATCAAACACAGGGCTGTTTGGTCCTCAGGCTGACGCTCTATCCAACTGAGCCAAACCGGCTAGGACTATTATTTTTAATGTTCAAGGATCTCTGAACTTTTTTATTGGCCTTCTGTCCTGCACCCCCATGCTCTCACCAAGGAGAACCCCATTTCTGCTGCCTTAATACCTCAGAACTTTGGTGTCATTGACCTTAGATACCACTTTGCTGTCCACAATCCTACGCTGGTGGTCTTTTGAATGGATTGCATGGAGTTGCTGTTGTCCAGGGCATCACCAAGATGGAAGTCCTCCCCTTCTTCCAGCAAGCAGTAGTAGGTGGTGATCTCAGCCTCCAGCTTGACTTTGATGTTCAGCAGGGCCTTGTACTCTTGGACCTGGCACTTTCCCTCTGCCCAGGTCTGGGCCAGCTCTGACTCTAGCTGCAGCAGGATCCCATTGAGCTGCTCCATCTGCATGGCATAGCACATCTCCACCTCCCACAGGCTGTTCTCCAAGCTGGCCTTCAAATTTTTCATGGAGTCCAAGGTGATCTCCAAGGACTGGACTGTATATCTCAGCCCCGTGAGTGTCATCTCAGGAACTCCTATCTCAGCAGTCTGTGAGGTGACCACTGTGGTGCTCTCCTCTGTGACCAATAATTGTCTAGCTGGGACCAGTACTTGTCTAGCTCCCCTCCTTTCCTCAGAGTCAGCTCGTCATACTGGGCCTAGATGTCCGCCATGATCTTCCTGAGGTCCTGAGATTTGGGGGTATCCAACTTCCCGGTCAACACTGAGTCAGCAATCTAGTTTGGTAGAACATTTACTTCTTCCTTGTTCTTCTTCATGAAGAGCAGGTCCTCCTTGAAAGCCTTGCTCTCTATTGCCAGCTGCAGGTGAGTGATATTAATGTCATCAATGACCTTATAGAGCTCATTGATGTCACTCTCCACTGACTAGCGCATGGCCAGCTCTGTCTCATACTTGACTCTGAAGTCAGCAGCAGCAGGACAGACATCATCAGTCAGCAGAACGATGTGGGTTTTGTCCACAGAACTTTCAAAAAATCTGAGCCCTCGGGTCCTCAGTTGTCTTTGAAATAATGCCCCCAGTCTCTGACCTGGGGTCCCTTTTTCTCCAGGTTTTCCTGAACTTGATATCCAGTATCCAATTATCAGCCTCCAGGCTTCTCACCCTCTCCATGTAGGAGGCCAGGCCATCATTCAGGCATTGCATAGTCTTCTCGCTCTGGATACTCCCTGTGCCCAACAGACCCCCAGCCATCCCTGCAGCCAGGCCCCGGGACCTTCAGCTGTCCCACACACTGGTGGAGTGGGACACAGAGATCCAGGAGCCAGAGCCCCTGCCACCTACATACCTGGTAGATGCTAACTGTGCTGCTTGTTGCCCGGGCTTGGTCACTGGCAACTGCACTGAGTCCAGGGTCCAGTAGTTTGTGGAGAAGCTGGAGTGGGTGCTGAAGCTCAGGTTGTTCAGGGAGGAAGGCAAGAAGCTGAGACTCCGGTTCAAGTCACCCCCCAGCCGATTATTTTGAAGCAAGTTTCTGACATCATCGCAGGGAAAGACTTTTTTTTTAATCCTCACCTAGGATATGTTTTTACTGATTTTTTTATTTTTTATTTTCGAAGAGAGAGAAACATCGATTTTGGAGAGAAACGTCGATCAGTTGCCTCCTGTATGCACCTCGACTGTGGGTTGAACCTGCAACCTAGGTATGTGCCCTAACCAGGAATTGAACCTGCATCCTTTTGGAGTATGGGATGATGCTCCAGCCAACTGAGCCACCTAGCTATGGCACAGGGACTTTTTAAATAGACATAAAAAGCACTAATCAGGAAGAAAAAGAATGTCGCTGCATTGTTACATTAAAATTAAGAACTTCTGTTCATCAAAAGGCACATTTAAGAGAATGGGAGAATAAATTTGCATCATACTTAAAGAACAGGGAACTACTATAGACCAGTAAGAAAAAGATAATTCTGCCTTCTAACTCTGGGCAAGAGTAGGCATGCCAGAAAAAAGAATATCAAAATGGCTGATAACATGTAAAGGCACTCAGTCTTTTTTGTTGTTAATCCTCACCTGAGGATATTTTTTCCATTGATATTTAGAGTGGAAGGTGTGGGGTGGGAGAGAGGGAGAGAGAAAAACATGGATGTGAGAGAGACACATCATTTGGTTGCCTCCCACATGTGCCCCTATTTGGCCCGGGGATCAAATCTGCAAGCCAGGTACATGTTCTTGATTAGGAATTGATCCCATGATCCTTTGGGTGTGAGGGCCAACACTCTAACCACTGAGCACACCAGCCAAGGTGGCACTCCATCTCTTTAGAAATGAGTGAAATGCAAATTGAAATGATAATGAGATGTGGCTCGGTTGGTTGGAGTGTCGTCTGGTGCACCAAAAGGTCAAAGGTTTGAGTCCCAGTCACATGCATACCTATGTGTAGGCTCTATCCCCGGCTCTGTCAATCAGGACAAGTGTGAGAGGCAACTGGTTGATGTTTCTCTTTCACATCGATGCCGCCCTCTCTCTCCCTCCCTCCCCACTTCTCTCCTTCCCCCCCCCCTTCCTCTCTCTCTAAAACATCAATGAACATGTCTTTGAGTGATAATTTAAAAAAAAATTAATAATGCCAAGAGAGTGAGTATGTGGAGCATTAGAAACTTTTAAAAAACTGCTAGTGGAAGTTTAAATTGGTATTTTGAAAAATTGTTCGACATTATGTATTAAAGTTGAAGATATACATACCCTATGACTAGGTTGTATTTCTGGGTATATTCGGCAGAAAGGCATTCCCAAGTATGTGAGGAGATTGTATAAGAGTATTCAAAACAGCATTATTTGTATTGGCCAGAAACTAGAAGCAACCCAGTTGTCCACTATCAGAATAAACAATGGCATAATCATACAATGAAATATTAAGCAAGGAAAATGAACAAATTATTTACTTGTAAGAACATGCATGAATTTTACAAACACAATGTTGAACAAAACAAGCCATGCCCCAAAATTAAATGCATGTGGAGTTAGTCCTTTTCAGACAAAAGCAAAGCTATACCATAATACTTAGGTATGTGTTTTTAGTTGGTAGTAACTATAAAGAAAGGAAGTTTAGTTACCTTTGGTGAATGGGAGGAGCTATAGGAGGGAGGTACATGAGGAGATTTCTAGGGTATTAGAAATGTTTTATTTCTTTTTTTTAAAAAATCTTTATTGTTCAGATTATTACAGTTGTTCCTCTTTTTTCCCCCCATAGCTCCCCTCCACCCGGTTCCCACCCCACCCTCCGCCCTCACCCCCCCTACACTGTCCTCATCCATAGGTACACGATTTTTGTCCAGTCTCTTCCCGCATCCCCCACACCCCTTTCCCCCCCAAGAATAGTCAGTCCACTCCCTTTCTATGCCCCTGATTCTATTATAATCACCAGTTTATTCTGTTCATCAGATTATTTATTCACTTGATTTTTAGATTCACTTGTTGATAGATGTGTATTTGTTGTTCATAATTTGTATCTTTAGCTTTTTCTTCTTCTTCCTCTTCTTAAAGAATATCCTTCAGCATTTCATATAATCCTGATTTGGAGGTGATGAACTCCTTTAGCTTTTTCTTCTCTGTGAAGCTCTTTATCTGACCTTAAATTCTACATGATAGCTTTGCTGGATAAAGTAATCTTGGTTGTAGGTTCTTGGCATTCATCACTTTGAATATTTCTTGCCACTCCCTTCTGGCCTGCAAAGTTTCTGTTGAGAAATCCGCTGACAGTCGTATGGGTACTCCCTTGTAGGTAACTGACTGTCTTTCTCTTGCTGTTTTTAGGATTCTCTCTTTGTCTTTTGCTCTTGGCATTTTAATGATGATGTGTCTTGGTGTGGTCCTCTTTGGATTCCTTTTGTTTGGGGTTCTCTGCGCTTCCTGGACTTGTAAGTCTATTTCTTTCACCAGGAAGGGGAAGTTTTCTGTTATTATTTCTTCAAATAGGTTTTCAATATCTTGCTCTCTCTCATCTTCTGGCACCCCTATAATTCGGACGTTGGTACGCTTGAAGTTGTCCCAGAGGCTCCTTACACTATCTTCGTATTTTTGAATTCTTTTTTCATTTTGCTTTTCCGGTTGGGTGTTTTTTGCTTCTTCATATTTCAAATCTTTGACTTGATTCTTGCGATCCTCTTGTCTGCTGTTGGATCTCTGTATATTATTCTTTATTTCAGTCAGTGTCTGCTTAATTTCTAGTTGGTCCTTTTTCATAACCTCGAGGGTCTCACTACATTTATTGCCGGTCTCACCAGTCTTTTTGAGGGTCTTACTAAATTTATCGGCGGTTTCTAGAAAGTTCTTGAAAAACCTTAAAAGTGTGGTTTTGAACTCTATATCCAGTCATTTGCTTTCCTCCATTTCTGTCATTTGTGACCTGTTTCTTTGTCTCCGCATTTTTTATGCTTCCCTGTGTTGGTAGAGTGGCTTTGTGTGCTAGGTGTCCTATTGGGCCTAGTGGCTCAGCCTCCCCAATTACCTGAGGTGGACACTCTTGGTGCACCCCCTTGTGGGCTTTGTGCACAGTCTTGTTGTAGTTAAGCCTTGGTTGTTGTAGATATCACTGGGAGGAATTGACCTCCAGGCCAATTGTCTGTGAGAATCAGCTGTGTCTACAGTGGGAGAACTACTGTGCTGAAGACACCTTTATGAGGCAAGACTTGCTTCAGTGGGGCTTTGGTGCTCACTGAGTCTGCCCCCTGAGTGTGACCCTTATGGATCTGAGGAGTTGTAATTGGATGGTCCCACTCTGACCACTGGCTACACTGGCTCTTGGATCTAAGGAGGTGCTAATTTAGCCTCAGCCTGAGGCTAACCAGCAGGAGCTACGAAGAGATCTGCAGATTCCCCTTCCTTGTTTGGGGTTTGGAGGTGCCTATAGGAGGCCCAGCTGTGAAGCAGTGTAAGCTGCTGTTGGGCCTTGGGCCTTCTCTTGGAAGTTTTGGGTCTGTCTGGCCAAGCTGCAGTTTGTTAGGTAATTTTCAGATTGCAAAGGGCCAGGGCATTCATATGCAAAAGCCTCTGCCGCAGCTTGGGTGGGGCAGGGTCTCAGGGAATCAACAGGGCGGAGCAAGCAGCTATGGCTGATTCTTAGCTCTGCCCTAAGGGGCCCCGTGTCTCAGTGTCCCGGTAATGGCTGCAAGCACCTTTGAGAGAAAGCCGTCCTCGTGTTCCGAGTTCTGCCCGCTGCCGGACAGTCCAGTTTCTCCCCGTATGAGTCTAGGTCCCCAGAGACTCACCCAGAACTGGAGCTCAGAGCAGTCGGGGGCTTGTGACTCCCTCCCGATTCAAAAAGACAGCCGCATCTCCAGTTGCCAGCCCTTGCTGCATGCACCTCCATACCTTTGCACTTCCACAGCTCCTCTGAGACTCACGTGTGCTTTTCTCTTTCCTTCTAGTTGTAGAATTTCCACTCAGCCAGCCTTCCTGTGGTTCTGGATGATGTCTGTTTTGTCTTTAGTTGTATTTTTTAATTTGTTGTGGGAGGCAGCAATTTCCTGTGTTTACTTATGCTGCCATCTTGGTTTCTCTATCTGAAATGTTTTATTTCTTAGCCTGATTAGTAGTATTTGGGTATTTATTTTGTGCTAAATTATCAAGCTGTCACACTTTATGTGTATATGCACTGTACATGTTATATTTCACAATAAAATTGTTTAAAGAGAAGACATTTCCTTAGAACAGAATGGGCTTAAATAAGTGTGTAATTTAAGTGTAGTGAGTTTTCTACCTTCACAAGTATAACACTTAAAAGCTAGGGTTCGCCTGGCCGGTGTGGCTCAGTTGTTGAGCATTGACCTGTGAACCAGGAGGTCACGGTTTGAGTCCTGGTCAGGGCACATGCCCGGGTTGTGGGCTCTATCCCCAGTGTGGGGCATGCAGGAGGCAGCCGATCATGTTTCTATCTCTCTCCCTCTTCCTTCTCTGAAATCAAGAAAAATATATTCTTAAAAAAGAAAAATAAGCTAGGGTTCACCTTGTGATAAGTATAACAACTATTTGGAAATAGAAATATTTATAATTAAAATAGATTATTGATCCATAAGTCAATTTAAGAAAGAAGCTAATAGATTTAATTCTTATTTGCATGAGGTTAATGAGTGAAGAGTTACAGATTTTGCAGTGCTGTGGTTTTATGAGAATGATGTTTTTGTTGGAGACAGAAGCATGTGATTTTTAGAATTGACTTGTTCGTTTCTGTACTCCCCCCATCATTATTTAGAGAATACTTAGTTTCTGTAATCAAACCCATGTGGATTAAGACCTTATATATTTAATACTGTGCACACTGCATTTCTGTACTTTGAAGCAAGGGGATAGGATGGGGTGGAGAGGGATGACATTGACTATTTGACAGGGCTAGCAGGAACATCCAGAGCAAAGTCTTTTACAATGATAAGAAAATATCTCACATCTATCATCTATCATACAGTTTTAAAAAGATGATTTCCTTTTTCTCACTCACTCTCCTTCAGATTCTCAAAAATTCTACCATTAGTCTGTACTGACTGATCTTAGTAATTGAAGATGTTTGATTTTTTTTTTTTTTTTTACTTTTTTTTGGGGGTGGTGGTGGTGGTAATCCTCACTTGAGGATATTTTTTCCATTGATTTTCAGAGAGAGTGAAAGTGGGTGTGGGGGGAGAGACAGAAAGAGAGAAGCTTCAATGTAAGAGAGACACATTGATTAGCTTAGCTACCTTTCGCACTCGGATCGAGTCCACAACTGAGGTACTGAAATCGAACCTGGGAACCTTCAGTTCATGGGCCGACACTCTCACCATTGAGCCAAACCATCTAGGGCTGTTTGACTTTTAAATATTACAATTCTTAAATATTTTATTTTTTTTGACTTATAGAATTGAGTTTCCTGGAATAGCTGGTAGAATTCTTGAGAATATGAAGGACAGTGAGGAGTAGGAAATCTATACTAATAAAAGAGAAAAATGGTAATTGGCGTACAGCGCTACCCTTTTCATTGGCTAATCAGGGCTATATGCAAATTAACTGCCAACTAAGATTGGCAGTTAACTGCCAACAAAGATGGCGGCTAATTTGCATATGTAGGCACAATGTAGGGAGGCCAAAGGGAAAGCAGGAAGAAGCCCCCTGCCACTGACAGTGATCGGAAACCCAGGGGGGAGCTAAGAGCTGCTCCCCAGCCATGATCGGAGAATCAGGCGCCTTTTCCGCCCTGACCAGTGATAGCAGGAAGTAGGGGTGGAGCCAGCGATGGGAGCTGGGCACGGTCGAAGCTGGCAGTCCCGGGAGCTAGGGGTCCCTTGCCTGGGCCTAAAGCGAAGCCCACTATCGCGGCCCCCCCGCTGCCACTGCAGGTCCCTGCTGCCCGGGCCGAACGCCTAGGCCAGAGGCGTTAGGCCTGGGCAGGGGCGGAAACTGCAACCGCTGGGAGCTGGGGGTCCTCTGCCCAGGCCTGACACCTCTGCCAGAGGCCTCAGGCCTGGTCAAGGGGCCGATCCGGTGATTGGTGATCGGAGGGTGATGAGGATCAACTCCTCTGGCCGAGGCATCAGGCCTGGGTCGGGGGCGGAGCTGGGGATTGGGGGGATATGATGGTCCCCTTGCCCAGGCCTGAAGCCTGGGTCAGAGGCGTCAGGCTTGGGCGGGGGGTGGAGCAAGCGATCAGAGGGAGATGGGGGTCCCCTGCCCAGGCATGATTCCTGGGCCAGAGGCCTCAGGCCTGGGCGGGGGCCAGAGCCAGTGATCGGGGGAGATGGGGGTCCCCTGTCCAAGCCTGACACCTCTGGCGGAGGCGTCAGGCCTGGGCAAGGGGCCGATCAGGCGATCTGAGGGTGATGGGGGTCTACGCCTCTGGCTGAGGCATCAGGCCTGGGCAAGGGGCAGAGCCAGCAATCGGAGGGGTCTGGGGGTCCCCTGCCCAGGCCTGACGCCTGGGCCAGAGGCATCAGGCCTGGGCTGGGGGCAGAACCAGTGATGGGGGGAAATGAGGGTCTCCTGCCCAGGCCTGACACCTCTGTCAGAGGCGTCAGGCCTGGGCAAGGGGCCGATCCTGCGATTGGAGGGTGATGGGGGTCAACGCCTGAGGGCTCCCAGTATGTGGGAGGGGGCAGGCTGGACTGAGGGACACTCCCCCCCCCCCCACACACACACCCAGTGCATGAATTTCGTGCACCGGGCCCCTAGTAATAATAATAAAAAAATGTGTGTTCAATTCACCTAATCCATCTAAGCCCAGAAGTATGGCATAAGTTGCAATAACATCCAAGAATAACCATCTCATAAGATAGAAGATCCCATTAATAGAGAAATGCAAGTGAAATTTAAAAATGAGGGTTGGACTGGTAAGAGAGACTGAAATAGGCCCTTATTAGCTGAAAGTATCTTTTTCTTCAGACTTAAGAAAAAGTATCTTTTTCTTCACACAGAAGCATTTTATAAGATGTGATTTATTTGCAAACTGATTATCTGGCTTTTAGATCATCCAGGTTTCTTGATTTTTTTCCTCCCCCCTATTTTTATTGGCTGTCCATCTTTTAGCCACATTACAATTTATTTTTACCTTTCCCTAAATAAAAGGAGAGATTAGCAAGTAGAAAGGTAAAACTCAAATCAGTCCTTCTTACTACTTGGAAATAAATAAAGACTTAACTAAATTTTGTAATTTTTATTCTGTTTTAGTGCTCCTTTCCTTAAAAAAGTCTGAATGTTGGCTGTAAATAGCAAAATAATCCTCATGTGGCTTCATAATTTTCAAAGTAACTTTGAATTCATGTAATCCCTGGGACTACATACAAAGTTTTTTAAATCTAAAATCAGCAGAGAATATGTACTAATGTTAGTAATGCAAAATTTGAGTTTTGTTTTTTAATAAAAATCACAGTTCTTAGGTGCTTTAATTTTTTGACTTATGAAATCGAGTTTCTTTCCTGGAACAGCTGGTAGAATTTGAAGCATAATAAAAAGTAGGAAAGAATTATTTTAACAATTTATTTCATATGTGGAATAACTAATTCCAGAGTAATGGGAAATGGCATGGAGACAGAAGAGGTTGAGCATTAAAATAAATATTATTGCCTCACTGCTATTCTCTAGAGCAGTGGTTCCCAACCTTTTTTTGTCCAGGCCCCACCTAAGCATCTCTAAAATCCTGATGCCCCCTCTCCCCCCATGACATATAATTCTTATTATTCAAAGAGTGAACTCTTATTCATGTGGAGGAAGCCTAAAAGGCCATTAACTTGGTCCGAGTAAACTTCCAGAGAACAGGGGATCCATGAAAGAAAAATAAAAGGACAGTTGAAGTACTGAGGAAGAAATCACTAAGAAATTGTTTATAAAAAATAATAATATGAAGTGATATGAAAAAATAGCAAATAAAGTTTCAAAACAATAGAGAACTGAAATGCATAAGTTTGTCACAATATATATTTATATACTATATATGAGTCCCCTAGAACCATAAGAAATGCAAAAAATTCAGTTAATAACTTATTCTCAAATTGCCCCTCTTAAAAATGTGCCCCACGCTGGGAACCACTTCTCTAGAGTATATTACTAAGAATGTTTTTGAAAGGTAGACTGAGTTTCCTATCCAACCGTGGAAGAATTGACAGAATTATTATTGGAACAGCAAACTTTTTAAACAATGCGAGAACCTCAAGAATTCTTGGAACTTAAAAAAGGAAAGCTTATTCTGTTGCCCGTGCTAGAAACCTGGAAAAATCTATTGGTGTGAGTAAGGTAGGATTTAATTGCTTGTCTGTATCTTTAATAAAAACCCTGATTTTTCATCAGGTTCTATCTGGAAAAATCACTCATTCTAGAAGCTTGGAAATTCCCCAGTGTAAAAGAAGAGGCCTAACATCCTAGAACAGGGGTGGGCAACCTTTTTGTGAGTGCGTGCCAAAACCAGCAAAATCTCTGACTCAAAATTCTAATGCATGCCAACCCTAATTTATTTTTTTTACTTTCTTTTTTTTTATTTTTTTAATTAATCTTTATTGTTCAGATTATTACAGATGTTCCTCTTTTTTCCCCCCATAGCTCCCCTCCACCTGGTTCCTACCCCACCCCATGCCCTTACCCCCCGCCACTGTCCTCATCCATAGGTGTAAGATTTTTGTCCAATCTCTTCCCGCACCCCCCCCCCCACACTCCCTTCCCCCCAAGAATTATCAGTTCACTCCCTTTCTATGCCCTGCTTCTATTATATTCACCAGTTTATTCTGACTTAATTTTTAGGTTCACTTAATTTTTAGGTTTATTTGTTGTCACTTTATTGTTCATAGGTTTTATCTTTACCTTTTTCTTCTTCCTCTTCTTAAAGAATATCCTTCAGCATTTCTTATAATCCTGGTTTGGTGGTGATGAACTCCTTTAGCTTTTTCTTCTCTGTGAAGCTCTTTATCTGACCTTAAATTCTACATGATAGCTTTGCTGGGTAGAGTAATCTTGGTTGTAGGTTCTTGCTATACATCACTTTGAATATTTCTTGCCACTCCCTTCTGGCCTGCATGGTTTCTGTTGAGAAATCAACTGACAGTCGTATGGGTACTCCCTTATAGGTAACTAACTGTTTTTCTCTTGCTGCTTTTAAGATTCTCTCTTTGTCTTTAGCCCTTGGCATTTTAATTATGATGTTTCTTGGTGTGGTCCTCTTTGGATTCCTCTTGTTTGGGGTTCTCTGTGCTTCCTAGACTTTGTAAGTCTATTTCTTTCATCAGGTAGGGGATGTTTTCTGTCATGATTTCTTCTAATAGGCTTTCAGTATCTTGCTCTCTCTCTTCTTCTGGCGCCCCGATAATTCGGATGTTGGTATGTTTGAAGTTGTCCCAGAAGCTCCTTACACTATCTTCATATTTTTGGATTCTTTTTTCATTTTGCTTTTCCGGTTGGGTGTTTTTTGCTTCTTCATATTTCAAATCTTTGACTTGATTCTTGGGATCCTCTTGTCTGCTGTTGGATCTCTGTATATTATTCTTTATTTCATTCAGTGTATGTTTAATTTCTGACTGGTCCTTTTCCATTTTTTTGGCATTCTCATTAAGATCCTTGAAGGTCTCACTAAGTTCCTCAGAGGTTCGTAGAAGATTCTTGAGTAATCTTATAACTGTAGTTCTGAACTCTATGTCCTCCCTTAGTTTGCTTTCCTCCATTTCTTTCATTTGTGACATGTTTCTTTGTCTTCGCATTTTTGGCTGACTGCGAGGACCCACTGTGTCTATAAGAAGAACTGCTGTGCTGGAGACACCCTTATGGGGCAGGACTTGCTTCAGTGGGGCTTTGGTGCTCACTGAGTCTGCCTCTTGAGTGTGTCCCTTATGGATGTGAGGAGTTGAAATCTGGTATCTGACCAGGGGTACCCTGGCTCCTGGATCTCCAAGTCAACCACTGTGTGAGTCCACCCAGCAGGAGCTACAGCGATATCAGCAGGTTTCTCCTCTTTGTTTGGAATCTGGAAGGTTTGGAGCTCTCTAACTCAGCTGCAGTTAGATTAGGCTGCAAAAGCCAAGGCGATTCCTTTGCACTGCTGAGCACAGCTTGGGAGGGGAGTAAATTGAGTGGGGCGGGGTCTCAGAGAATCACCAGGGCAGAGCAACTGTCCTCAGCGTGTCTGCAACTCCTCGGGACTCCGCGTCTCTGCAGTCCCACGCTCCCACAGCAACAATGATCCCTGCAAGCAGCTCTGTGAGAAAGCCCCCCTCACTTTCCAAACCGCTGTAAGACAGTCCAGTTTCTCCCCATAGGAGTCTGGGACCTCAGAATCTCGCCTTAAACGAGCTCAGTGCGTTCAAGAGCTTGTATCCCCTTCCGAATGAAAAAAACGGCGCACCAAGGTGCAGCCGCCTCACGCACGCCTTCATACCTCTGTTCTTGGCGCATCTGCACCTCCTACCAGGTCTCAATGCGCTTCTTTCTTTCCTTCTAGTTGTAGAACTTCCACTCGGCCAGCTTTCCCGTGGTTCTGGATGATAGCTGCTTTGTCTTATAGTTGTAATTTCAGTGTTGTTGTGGGAGGCAGCACTTACAGGTTTATACCTTATGCCGCCATCATGGTTCTCACATCACATATCCAACCCTAATTTTTTGAGAACGTGTTACGCCTACTTGATATCTCTTAAGGTGTACATATGTGAAGAACCTTGAAGAAATAATAAAATTCATTTGCGCGACAAAAACACAGTATACGATGATGAAAAATATCTTTATTTTTTAATGTATACATGTATACTGATAGTCCGACAGAAAACTTTATGACTCCGTTTGATATTATCAGTGGGACTCTTGCTGCTGCATCACTGATGACAGAGATTTTACATCAGGTTTATATTTCATGACCTTCAGAGATATGCACGAGCTACTACTTTCATCCGTCAGGCTACTCCTATTACGAGACTTCACAAAATTCATCACTGAGAACAAAGATTCCCAAGCATATGTGGATGAAACCAAAACACTGGCCGGCTCTAGGAAGGCAGGGAGAGTTAAGGCAGAGGCATAGAAATTGCTCTTCCCCTCTCTTTATCTGAAAAATAAAAAAGTCGATATTAAGAAAAAAATTGTAAATGGAAGATTATAAGAGAGGGTTTCGCGTGCCAGCAAAAGTTACTGGCGTGCCATGTTTGGTACGAGTGCCAGGGGTTGCCCACCCCTGTCCTAGAATGTATTTGAGGAAGCACTCAAAGGAACAAAGAAAAAATTAATCAGCTATTACGCTATATGACAGATAAAAGCAGAGATAACAGAAAGATAAAAGTCTGCTTTCATCATTCAAGATCCATTTAGCAGATTGATCATTTAAGTGTGGATTTTTCTGAACATATAAGCCACAGTAGTCACCTGAGATGGCTGGAAAGACAAGTTGATGAGACTGTACTGAGAAGATTTGTGTGTTTAGCCATGGCAACCAAGATGGAGGTTTCTTTATAACTTTTAAAGATCTAAATATTGGCCACAACAGTAATATAGTAAAATTACAACAGACTAGCCCTAACCGGTTTGACTCAGTGGATAGCGCGTTGGCCTGCAGACTAAAGGGTCCCAGGTTCGATTCTGGTCAAGGGCATGTACCTTGGTTGCGGGCACATCCCCAGTGGGGAGTGTGCAGGAGGCAGCTGATCGATGTTTCTCTCTCTTTGATGTTTCTACCTCTGTATCCCTCTCCCTTCCTCTCTGTAAAAATCAATAAAATATATATTTTTAAAAAAATTACAACAGACTAGAAGTCTTACAAAATGGCACTTTGACATAGCTGTCTTTCAAAATTTTTCATCTCTGATTTGCTTCTCCTCTGAGCCTGATTCCTCATTATTTATACATTCTCTCCCCTTTTAAAAATATGTAAATATCTTGTTTCTTATCCAAATAGTCACAATTCTTACAAACTTAGGTAGTAAATTGGCATAAGATAGTATTACTACTACCTAGGAAACTGAACTTGGTGGCATTTTTAGTTTTGAAGTAGTAAATACATTCTAGGCTTTAGCTAGTAGTGTCTGTGACAATAACTTTCTTGCAGTCACATTTGTTCAATATAACCCCCATCACTGCATTTGCCACTAGTGCACTTGATGAAACTAAACTCCACTTGTTCTTTTATTGGTGACTTATATGTGGATTATTCTCAAAATTGGCCTGAGCAAAAGCTATATGAAGACATTGGTGGTTGAGTATTGTTTCTTCACTCTAAAGGAGAACTTCAGATTGTTTAATTGTTCATGAGATAACACTTCTGCAAGATTTGGCACTTAAATAACCTTTGCTTTTGACTTGACTTTTTAATTTTTAAGAGCAAGTGTATACAGTTTGAGATAATAAGACAAATGATCATCACACTTGTTAGATTATCTGTTTCGATAGGCTTCCTCACCTCAGAGCTTACCTGCATTTAATTTGATCTTACCTCTGTGGCCTCTCTTTGGCCATGGTAAAATGTGAATAATTTTGATACCCAATTTGTTTTATGTATGTGTAAGGAATATTAGCTAATAATAACAAGAATCTGAGAGCCCAGCTGGTATGGCTCAGTGGTTGAGCATCGACCTATGAACCAGGGGGTCACAGTTCAATTTCTTGTTAAGGCACATGCCTGGGTTGTGGGCTTGATCCCCGATGTGGGGTGTGTGGGAGGCAGCTGATCAGTGATTCTTATCACTGATGTTTCTGTCTCTGTCTCCTCTCCCTTACTTTCTGAAATCAATAAAATTATTTTTTTTTTTAAAAGAGTCTGAGATCCTTAGAAGAAAGATAATATACCAAGGTGCTGTTAAAATAATGGCAACTTGAGAGCCAGTATATCTGCTGAGTTACTATGATTCACAACTTGTTAGGATACTTGTTCAGTTCCAAAGAAGACATATAGATGACCAACAGGTACATGAAAAGGTGCTCAACATCACTAATCATCAGAGAAATGCAAATCAAAACCACAATTCTCACACCTGTTATAATGACTCTTATAAAAAAGACAAGAGCCCTAGCTGGTTTGGCTCAGTGGATAGTGTATAAGCCTGCAGACTGAAGGGTCCTGGATTCAATTCTGGTCAAGGGCACATGCCCAGGTTGCAGGCTCGATCCCCACTAGGGGGCGTGCAGGAGGCAGCTGATCAATGATTCTCATTATTGATGTTTCTATCTCTCTCCCTTTCTCTCTGAAATCAATAAAAATATAAATTAAATTAAATAAAGATAAGAAATAACAAGCATTGTCCAGGTTGCAGAGAAAAGGGAACCTTGTGTTGGATTGTAAATTGGTGCAGCCACTATGGAAAATAGTGTGGAATTTTCTAGAAAAATTAAAAATTGAACTATATGATCCAGCAATTCTACTTCTGGGTATTTATCTGAAGAAAACAAAAACACTAACTCAAAAAGATAGATGCATCCCCATGTTCACTGTAACATTATTTACAATAGTTAAGATATGAAAACAACCCAAGTGTTTATTGATGTATGAATGGATAAAGAATGTGCTATGTATATGATTATTATCATTCAGTCATGAAAAAAGGAAATCTTGCTATTTGTGACAACATGGGTGGACCTTGAGGGCATTATGCTAAGTGAAATAAATCAGAAAGACAAATATCAAATGTGGAATCTAAAAAAGAAAATCAATACAAAAATAAATCTAGCTCATAGATAACAGAGAATATAGATTGCTGGTTACCAGAGACAGGGGTGGGTCATAGGGAGTGTGTGAAATGGATAAAGAGGGTCAAAAGGTACAAACTTCCAGTTATAAAATAAGTCCTGAGCTGTAATACACAGCATGGTGACTGTAGTTAATTATTCTGTATTATTGGAAAGTTGCTAAAAGAGTTTTGTAACCATGTATGGTAAATGATGTTAACTAGACTTATTGTGGTGATCATTTCACAGTATATACAAATATCAAATCATTATGTTGTGTTCCTGAAACTAATCCTATATAATAAAAGCCTAATATGCAGATAGGCTGAACTGGGGAACAACAGGTGGAACAACCAGTCGCCATGATGCACACTGACCACCAGGGGGCAGACACTCAAAGCAGGAACTGCCCCCAGTCCGCAGGCCCCAGGCCAGCCAAGGCTGGTGCTAGCGGGGGTGGGGGGGCGGGGCCCAAATGCCCTGCCAGTCACCCCACAAATGGGCTCTGATCATTGGCCAGGCCTAGGGACCCTACCCATGCATGAATTTTAGGTATTGGGCCTCTAGTATTATATAAATGTTAATTATACTTAAATTAAGAAACCTGTTCTTGGTTAGTTTGCTATATGGTATAATCAGACTCAGACATTTCTATGTCATTCTCAATGCCTAAAATAACTTTTGCCTTATTTTTTAATCCAGCAAAAACAATAATAACAAAGCCTGCAGTATTTACAAATATGTCAGTGATACTGTAAAGAACATGCTTTTTCCAAAATGTTCCTAATAGAGGGAAATAAATGATAAAAAGAAAACTCAATCTCAAGTGTTCCTCGTATCCTTTATGAATCTTGCCTGATAATAGTATTCAACTGCATTTTGTTTTGCTGTAAGAATTCATTTCTGATAGAGTATGCATGCTCTTCAGTCACAGGATGAGATCCTTCCTTTTTTTCTACCAATGAAGTTAAATAAATCTTGGGCTTTCTTTGCATGTAAAAATAAGAGAATTGTTAAATCATTAAATATTGTTGATTGGAATTAAAAATAACTTTCTCTGTAATGCTGAAAGGCACTTAAGCTCTAGTTCTTTGATACAAGATATGAATGTACTTGATTTGTTGGTTTAAGAGGCAATATAGCTGGTGAATAGACAAGTTAAGATGTTAAACTATTGTTTTCCCTGTTGGGTGAACTCATTATTGAAAAGATAAATACTCCCTTAAGGGCTCTCTTGCCTTTGGGCTTCTGGTTGGGTTTAGCCATTGGGTAGCATTGAGGCAAGGAGGAGAGTGAGGTAGGGATATTTATTTCCCCAGTCTTTCCCTGAGGGGTCACTGGGCTTACTGTGACCTTTGACCAAAGGTTATAGCTCAGCGGTTCTCAACCTGTGGGTCGCGACCCCTTTGGGGGTCAAACGACCCTTTCACAGGGGTTTCCTAAGACCATCGGAAAACATATATAATTACATATTGTTTTTGTGATTAATCACTATGCTTTAATTATGTTCAATTTGTAACAATGAAAATACATCCTGTATATCAGATATTTACATTACGATTCATAACAGTAGCAAAATTACAGTTATGAAGTAGCAACAAAAATAATTTTATAGTTGGGGTCACCACAACATGAGGAACTGTATTGAAGGGTCACGGCATTCCTTAGGAAGGTTAAGAACCACTGTTATAGCTACTGTCCTATTGCCCTACCACAACAGATGAAATGAAGATGAAAAATCCCTCTGTCTCTGGGTTCCAGTAATTGCTGTCTCCTTATGCCTCTTCAAAACCTCAGGGTAGCAATGCACATTGCTGCTATTAGCCAAGGGGTAACTGCACTGCATCTTGTGGTTTCCCTACTCCCTAATACCACCTTATAAAATAGTCTTTTTTTAAAACTCTCCTCAGTTTTCCTGATTTGAGTGTGCCATATGTTTCATGCTGTGATCCTGATGGAAATAGCTGCCCTATGTATTTTTAACCATTATCCTAATTGGTATGCCAGATAAACTCTAATAATACTGTGCTAATTTTGAGGGGATAATAACTGAAAGTCTTTGTAGAACTACTCTTGTTTTCCTTGCACTTTATTTCATCTAAAGAAAAGAAATAAAGTGTTAGATGATGTATAAGAAGCTAGTAATACTAATAGTTCATTTTAAGATAGACACTGAAATGTTGCTTTACTTTGTGTCTCCTCTTTTTCCTAAAAAAGATTGGTGGTTTGATTCTCTGATAAGATAATTGAATTCCTAGGTATCATCTCACTGCTTATTAATATCTCATTTGGCTAACCTACAGCAATTCTGAAAAGATTGTTAGATAGTATTTTGGCTATATAGGATTTTCATCGTATGTACTGTGTCTCTTCAATTATTAAAGACTAGAGGCCCAGTGCACGAAATTCTTGCACGTGGGGGCTGGGGAGTCCTTCAGCCTGGCCTGCACCCTCTCGCAATCCGGGACCACTGGCTCCTAACCGCTTGCCTGCCTTCCTGCCTGATTGCCCCTAACCACTACGCTTGCCTGCCTCATTGCACCTAACCACTCTGCCTGCCTTTCTGATCACCCCTAACCACTTCTGCCTGCCTACCTGATCGCCCCTAACCACTCGCCTGCCTGCCTGATCGCCCCTAACCACTCTGCCTGCCTGATTGCCCCTAACCACTCTGCCTGCCTGATCACCCCAACTGCTCGCCTGCTTGCCTGATTGCCCCTAACCTCTCTGCCTGCCTACCGGATCTCCCCTAACTGCTCGCCTGCCTGCCTGATCACCCCTAATCACCTCTGCCTTGGCTCCTGCTGCCACAGCTTTGTCCGGAATGACATCCAGAAGGTCGTTCGGCTGTCTGGTCTAGTTAGCATATTATACTTTTATTATTATAGATAATTGGGAATTAATCATATTATGTAGTCATCTGGAAAACTCAGGTTTAAGTACTGAGTTTGTGTAAGTGCAGTCTGATTTTTTATTTGTTAACAGTCTCAAAACTGCCAGTATTACAGAGGTTAAATGTAAATGAATTCACGGTTCATTGGTAATTGGCAAGCATAGTTTCTCTTGGAATGACATACATTGTATTCATATCCTCTTTTCCACTTTTAGTACCAAAATGCGTTGTCATTTTAACTTATCAATCTTCCACAGCAACTAGGAGGTATTTGAAAACACAGGATAAAGACTGAGCTGTAAAAGAGGCTTTAATTGAAATACATCTGTTATAATAGAAAAAGAATTTGGAAACTGTACTGGAATATTGCTGTATTTTTTTAAACCCCTGTCCTTTCAGATTACTATAACAAAATGGATGGCTTATAAACAACATAAATTAATTTCTCACAGTTCTAAAGGCTGGATGTCTGAGACCTGAGTGTCAAATGGTTGGGTGAAGGCCCTGTTCTTGCTGGCAGACTTCTTGCGTCTTAACATGGTGGCAGGGGCTAGGGAGCTCTGTGCGGTCAGTTTTATAAGAGCACTAATCCTATTCATGAGGGCTCCACTCAGGATTTATTTACCTTCCAGAGGCCCCAATCACTAATACCATCACTTTAGAATTTTGACATATGAATGGGGGGAGAGGGCGCACAAACATTTAGACCATAGCAACCCCCTTTTTAAAAAACTTTCCCTTTTCCTTGCTTTGTTGAAATTCTAAACCCCAAACTACTCCCAAGTATGGTGCATGGATCAGCAATGTTGATACCACCAGGGAGTAAAAATCTCAGGCCACAGGCTAGACTACTAAATCAGAACCTACATTTTAAGCTTAAATGCCCAGGTAAGTTTATACATCATAATCTGAGAAACAGTGTAACCATTTCCTGGATTGCATCTCATTAGATTAAAACAAAGTTGTTAAGTGTTTAAAGTGGAGGTAATTTATTGATGACATGGTCTCAGGTAAAGAAATGGATTAAATTTGCAGATAGCCTTTTCTTTATAAGTGCTGGGAAGCCAAACTCTTTTCTGTAATAAATCACATTAAACTTAAGTTTTCCCGAGTTGTGCTGGTGATGTCAACTCCAGCACATTGATTGTCAAGCATTAGGTTGACAAATGTATTCATGGAGTTAATAGTCTAAAAACATGATGTGTGTGGTGCACTCTAGAAAACTGAAATTACTTTCATGTGTTGTTGTTAATGCCACGGGAGCTCTCATCCCCACTCACATTTTCAGATTTGTTAGTGTTAAATTTTACTTTGGGGAGCCATTGACTTGCAATATTTATAGAGGGCCTTTTAAATTAAGATAGTTAACAGATATCAAGGATTACTGGACAGTTTAATATAGTTGATGTATTTAGTGTTTTTCTTAAGTTGTTACAGTTTCTATTAAAATAAAACTTTATTTCTATAATTTTAATTCAAATGTAGTTATCAGTTATTTATATAATAGAGTTTGCAAAGTACATAAGTTGTTAACTGTTTAAAGCCCTTCTATTTGGAAGATGATCACATGTCAGTTTTAGATATTGTTGAATATATTTTTCCTTCTCATTCTTTCAGATTCATCAGGATTCATTTTCGATTTGCAGTCCAATACTGTACTGGCCCAGGGAGGAACTTTTGAAAACATGAAAGAGAAGGTATGATTAGTTACTGTATGTATATGAGCAATTTTCTTTTTAAAAAAATATTTTTAATGATTTCAGGAAGGAGAAGAAGAGAGAGAGAGAGAGAGAGAGAGAGAGAGAGAGAGAGACATCCATGATCGAGAATCAGTGATCGGCTGTCTCCTGCAGAGCCCACAACCCGGGCACATGCTCTTGATCTAAAAATCTGAGCCACTGGCTGGACAGATTAGCGATTTTCAACCAGTGTGCTGCAAGAATTTTTAAAACATGCAGTACCTGACTATTTAGTTAGGGACACTGACCTCTTTTTCCTTAGATTATCAAGTAAAAAGATGATAACAGTCAACATAACAATAGTTGTCTAGTGTGAATTAATTAAAATTATACCAATTTTATTTTTTTCAGATTGGCAAAAAATATAGTACATTAATAATATAAACACTTCCACATTTTAAGTTACCAGAATCTTACCTTTATTGCTGAATTTGTAAATTTTGCATAAAGTCCATTTTCTAGTGATTAGTGCTAAGTATTTTGTTCATCTCAAAAATGTATAATTATAAATTATCCCTCTTTGGATTATAGATTATATACCTTTCCACTTATATGGTTTTAAACCTTATCATTAATTAAGCCTGAAATAATAAAAGTATAGAATGATATGAAAGCAAGTGTACTAAAAAAAGACTTAGGTTCTAATACAGACTCTGCTTATTACTTGGACAAGATACCTCTTCTCATCTATAAAAGGAGTTCCTTTTCAAGCAGTATTGCTGACTAGATAACTTGAAAGCATTCATAATATAAAATACCAAGAAATATAGAATAAAAAAAACATACATAATTTTAAATGTGTAGCTGAACAGAAGTTAGGAAAATCCCTAGAGGCTAAGTGTATAGAGGGAATGTGTTTTGCCATTCTTCATAACAAATGGGTTTTACCACACAGGGCCATAAAGCTGAAGGTTTGTCCTTGGTTAGGAATTGTTATCTTTATAGTGTTATACAGTTAAATGATACGAAATAAAATGTTTCAAAAATGCTGTATAAAAATCGAAGTTCTTATTGGTGGTGATTCATAAACTTTCCACCTTTCTCTCCAGTATGCTAAAAATGAGGAAAGGTTGATGCTAAATTTAATACTTGATATCTAAATTAGACCTCCCTTTCTTTGAGCAAAATCTAGCATATACTTTCTATTTCTAGAAATGTTCTGGTTTTCTAAGTTTTGAAATTAATTTTTATGTGATGTTATCACTCATCTATTAATCATTCCTAGTGAGATGGTTGTATGTACTCTCACTGACGCTAAAGAGTGATACATAATGTTAAGAATGAAATGTCACTGTGTAACAGGTCTCAGTTGCCAACTGACCTACTGATGTTAAAATTTAATGACGCTGTCATCTTTTCCAGATAAATGCAGTGCGTGCAATAGTTCCCAATAAGAGCAACAATGAAATCATCCTGGTTTTGCAGCACTTTGATAATTGTGTGGACAAAACAGTACAAGCATTTATGGAAGGTAATCCTAGTTTAGTTTTTTAATAAGTTTGTGTTTTTTCAAATAGAAGTTGCTTCAAACTTCTATAACATTCATTTAAAAACCTGGTATTTCATAGATGATATAGTAGACCTCATGATAATATAACATATCATGCCATTTAAAAAAGGTATCTCGTCATTGAATAGGTACATCAGATTAAGTCTCCCTGTTTCTGTTTTTCTGCCAGTATAGAATAAACAGGTCCAAATACTATACGGTTTTTTTTCATTGTCATCTGTTTTCTTGATAATGTCAGCATTTGGGTCTAGGGTAGTGTACAGCTCTCTAAAACAACATAGCCAAAGTGGTGTATAATCTTCTGGAGGAGAGGGGATAGCATACGTGGGCTGAAACCATTCATCTTTGTATTTGATCTAAGTTATATAAAAGAATTTCAAAATGGTCAGGCTACATTAGTCTCTTCTTGGAAGAACTTACTGAGAAAATTACATGGAGAAGGGGAATCTAAATGGGCAGGTATTGCAAAAGATAAGCATGATGTGATTATCTCATTATATTAGCTCAGAGACTTGAACCTTAACTTTCCTGTTACGAACTTTAGAAATTCTCTAGCATTTACAAAAAGCAGAGACACCTATTCCTTCTTGACCATGCATGTGGTAGCAGAGAAAATCTGTGACTGGTTTCTCTTACAGGTAGTGCCAATGAAGTACTCAAAGAATGGACAGTAACAGGCAAGAAAAAGGTAAAAATGAATGAAATTTAAAAGCATGATGTTGATATTATAAAAATATTTAGGCTGCAAAAATATTTGAAAGAAAAGATTTACATATGCATCTTCAGTTCACCTGGTTTAAAAAAGTCTTCTGTGACATTGAAACACAGCTGTGTACATAGAGTACCATACAATCTCCTCCATGTGATTTAAGACAGGAAACAATGACCCCGCCATGGTGGAGTTGCTGAAGGTGTATTAATACTAGGCAGGAATGAAACAAGAGAGAGAGTATGTCAAGGAAAGCAGAGCTCCACTAGAGAAAGTGATCTAGTCCAGTGGTTTCAACATTTTTCTTAACATAGATCAGTTAAAATAGTTTAGGTTCTTAGGTCAGACAACTGTGTTGTAATCTCTGGTATTAATGACCTTTGACTTTAAGCCCAAAGAGGGTCTTTGCTATTATTAGTTATATAGAGGGGCCTGGTGTTCCAATTTAGAGAGGGAAAGGCACTTGGGCTGTGGAGTCGATCAGAACAGGATTTATATACTGTTCTACTTATGGGGTTTGCACCATGGGAGTATTGTTTAACCTTGTGTGCCTTAGTTTGCTCATCTCTGAAATAGGAAAGTAATAATAATGAATACTAGTACCTAATTTCTAACGTACTGATTCTCATTTCCTTCTTCTTGTCCACTTGAAACCAAAATGCTTTCCCCAAAGGATACTAGCTGGTCTCAAAATGCTTTCCACAGCCCTGTACTCTAAATCTAGCTTCTTTAGGAAATGCTTGAAGTATGAATTTTAATCAGGTATCTCTATGAAAGCCCTTTGGAAAATTATTTTCCTATATCAGGTTAGTACTAGAGTTTTGAAATGCTTTCTTGATGACTCTAAATCACTTCATAAGAGATCTATTAAGTCTTGACCAAACCAGGCTTGAGAGTGACCCTTGAGAGTTTTTTCCAAGGAGAACCTAATGTTACTACAGTTCCCTCTATAGCTCTCCCTACCTAGAGCTTTGAATATTTGCTTAACTTCTTCTCGTTGCTTTCATCTAACATAAATAGCTCTGTGTGCTCTGGAAACATCAGTTTATTAATTTACTGATCCAGAATAGTAAGTTATTTAGTGATGTACATATGCTTGCAGCTGGAAAAGTATGTGTTAGAGACATAAATTTCTTAAAATTTAGAGAAAGAAAATTGGCTTCAGTTTGGCAGTCCCAAATGCCCAAGTTCAGTCCAGTTAACTGTTGAGATTAGTTCAATAGGATATTACTATGAGCCGTTACTGGGACAGCTATTATATACATGGGACAATGATATGAAAACTTACCCAGTTCACATGAGAGAAAATATTTAAGAAAAAAAAGACGAGAGCTGTGAGGAGAAAGTTATATCTAGAGTTCCAGTAGTGTTCCTGTTAGGGCCATGAGAAGGGTTTGGGGGAAAACTGATTCAATCATGTCAGTACAGCCTTAGGAATAGAATTAAGTATTGCTAGTAGAGCTGTGATTTGTTAAAATAAAAGGTAAAGGACTTTTTTGTTTGTTTTAATTTGACTATTTGCCTAGGTAATATATTCATGTGGCTCCAAATTCAAAGCTACAGAAATTAATACATACACTGAAACGTCTTTATCCTGTCCCTGTTCCCCAGCCATTTGCTTCCCCACCCCAGAAATAAACAGTATTATCAATTTCTTGTTTATCTTCCAGGATATTTTATGCATATATGAGCAAACATGAATATATATATTCTCTCTGCCTGCAGTTTGTTTGTTTTTTTTACTTTATTTTGTTAATCCTCACCTGAGGGTATTTTTCCATGATATGTGTATTTATTTTTATTTTTTGTTAATCCTCACCCAAGGATATTTTCCATTTTTAGGGAGAGTGGAAGGGAGGGGAGAGACAAAGAGAAACATCTCCATGTGACAGAGACACATTGATTGGTTGCCTCCTGAGCGCGCCCCCTACTGGGCCGGGGGCAAAGTACATGTCCTTAACCCAGATCTAACCCAGGATCCTTCTGTCGGAGGGCTGTGGCTCTATTCACTGAGCCAAACCAGTTAGGGCTCTTGTTTTTAATGTAAGCATTTATAACTATAAATTTTCTCTTGATACCGCTTTCACTGCATCCTATCAAAACTCTTCATGCCGAGGACAGTATATTGTACAGACGGACCCCAACTTAAAATGGTTTGACTTATGAACTTTTGACTTGGCGATGGTGGGAAAGCAGTAGCATTCAGTAGAAACCATACTTTGAATTTTTATCTTTTCCCAGGCTAGCAATATGTAGTGTGACACTTGCTCATGATGCTGGACAGCTGCAGCTCCCAGTCAGCCACCTGATAATGAGTGTAAACAACCAATAGATACTCTACATTGTATTCACTATTAGATGATTTTGCCCAACTGTAGGCTAATGTAAGTGTTCTGAGCCTGTTTAAGGCAGGCTAGGTGGGGCAACAGATTCCTGATGCTTCCTCCTCTGCCATCTTCTTAGAATCCTCTGCAGCGCAGTTTTAATTTATGTCTCTTATTACTGAGGTTGCGTATCATTTCATATACTTATATCCTTTACCATTTTTTACTATTGTTGTTTTGTTTTTGTTAGAGCTCAAAATATATTTGGCTCTTTGTATATACGTTGTACATAGTTTTTCACATTATGTAATTTATCTTTTGATTTTGCTTTTGGTGTATTTTACTATGCATAAATTTCTTATATTTATGCATTTGAGTTTATTCAAAGTATTTTACATAGTTATTTTAGTTAGTAATTTCACATATACAGAAATGTGTTCAGTTTCTGGAAGAGCATATGAGAAATTGGTAACAGTGGTTGCCTTTGGGTAGCTAGAGTTACCTCTCTGTGTTGGGGGGGTCTTCTCTTCCTTTTCTTTTTTCAAACCTTTAATAATCATTAGAACAAAAAGAAGAAAAGCAAACCAAAACCTGCAATCGAAGCAAGTAACAGTATCCTAGATTCCAGTAAATTGGTTTCTATTCAAGAGGAGCAGTCCACGCCTTCTCCAGAAAAAGGTGATATTAATGGTTACCATGTTAATGGTGCCATCAATGATACTGAGTCTGTGGACTCACTCAGTGAAGGTATGGAGATACTTTCAATAGATGCCAGAGAATTGGAGGATCCTGAGTCTTCCATGCCAGATGTGCTGGACAGAACAGGTGAGTTTATTAACAGATCTTTGAAAAGTTGCATTCTCAGCCAGGGGCTTCCTGGTTGAGAAAGCAATCAAATTAAATCTAGTTAGTCTCTTTTTAGTTTTTGTTACCGCTCATGTGAAAGAGTCACATTTTGTAATTATCTATGGCCTAGAAAAATATAATTATTTTCCATTGTCTCATATTTTAATTTCAGTTTAAAGCAGTCGACTACAGAAGATGCCCTTAAGATTTTTTAAATTGTACACTTATTAAGGAAAATTATTATAATGAATTGATGTTGATATTATTCTAAGATCCAACACAGTGGAAAAATATGATAATAACTGTAAATCCATGAAGTATACTATTGGTTTTTATAGTCTTACATTTGTTTTCTAGTACAGAGTTAAGATTAGTGTTAGTTGTAAATTTACATATTTTGTATGTTTTCCTTTGTTTTATTAACCATTTTGATGAGTGTTGGGAAGATATTGGGAATATCTCTTAAAATAGTTTTTTTAATTACTTGTTTGTTAATCCAGTTCTCCTTGCTCAGTTGCACTGGCTTTATAAATGTAATGGCAGTTTAAGAATTATGCTGTTTTCCACTAAAGAGATATCTATTTTGTTTATTAAACTGGCGTCTCAGCAAATTAAAAAAAAAAAAAAAGAATCATGCTGTTTTCTTATGTTCTTTTATTGATTTGCACAAGCACAGAAAGACAAAGAAAAATATAATTGTTGAGACCTAAAGTGACCTCAAACAAACCAAAGATAGTCAGTGGCTTCTTTTTTTTTTTTTTTTTTTTTTGGAGCGAGCTCTCTCGTTTTCTAACTCTGCTCTTTCTGTTCCTTAAAGTTTTAAACTCTTCATGCCCTAGGACAGTATAAAGCTCTTTTTCCCTCAACATAATTTATAGAACCTATCAGAAGTTACAAGGAAGCTACAGGTACAAGGAACAAGCTAGTCTATCTGGAGATGGGTTAGCACAGACTTTTCTTCTTCATTCAGGACGCTGCCTAGAGCAAAGCGAGAGGGCCTCATTCAGCTGTTGGGGCTTAATCGATTTTGTTCACAGCCATTTAAGAAACATCATTTTTTGGGGGGAGAGATGAAAAGAAACATAGTTTTGCCTAAAATATTTCTCCCCTTTTCTTTGTGTGCACTTAGGACTGCTTGATTGATTTATCCTTAAGTCTTGCCTAAAGCACTCTGTTTCTGACAGGATCCATGCTGGAAAATGGTGTCTTTGATTTTGAGTCCAAGCCTTTGACTACGCACCCTACTCAGAGTTCCCAACAAAATAGGAGCGCTAGCAAATCTCTCCCAAAACCTCAGTTTTCAGATGTGGGCATGGACGATGTTCCACTCTCCTCCGCCAACAAAAAGCTAGGTAAGTAGGGGCTTAGCCTACCTTTTAGAGAGAGAAAAATCTGTGTTTTTGGCTAAGGAGGGCAAGTTACCTCTTTCTTCCCATAGATAAGGTCTGAGAAGGTTCTGTAGGTAATCCTTATACTGTTTCCCAGGCAGTGACTCTCCAGTTCTTACTGGATTCTGTGTACACAGAGTCTAATTGTAACTCAAATGCTATACAGTCAGTCTTGTTACAATAGTGGGGATTTTTTGTGTGTGAATGAAAATCAAACTCTACTGCAAGGATGACTTTTATGCTACCATTAATCTGTTTCTTTTACTTGTTTTACTGCACATTTTTATCTTATTTTCTTCATTTTTATCTCCTGGTTGACTCAACAGTAAAAAGCTCTGACATATTTGAAAGAAATGTTTTCGTTTCTCTTCACAACTTCATACTCTTATTAAAACCTGCCAGACTCTAGTTTTAAACAAGGTCATTTTCTCTTAAATACTTAGCATTGACTTGTGGTAGCTTTTTGCTTTTTTAAATTTAACTATAATAGTCATTTAAATGATCAGTTAATTAAACAGATGGAGATAATAGCCTTTTTGAGTATCATACATATACATGTGGTGGTCCACTCCACTAAACAAATGAAACAAATGTGAAAGACACTTGTAACCTGTAGCTCTTTACTGAATTATTTATTCCACATGAGCTAAATTTAATCAGTGAAGTTCTCCTTTTCCATCTTTCTAACATAACCGTCAGCTTGGTGCAGAAAAGCAAGTCTGAGAATATTCAGTCAAACAAAATAAAGGCACAAGGCTTGAAAGCTTTTAGATAGATTTTAAAAGAAACCAAATTGATATGAGGAAGAATTTAAATTAAAAAATTAAAAATCTATATCTGGGCACATTATAAACTTCTAAGATCTGTGATGCCAACTATCAATTGTATATATAACTTTGACATTGCTGAGTATAGAAAGGTTAATAGAACTTTAGAAACTGGTTAAAATTGTGCTGAGTACATAAATTATTTTATCTTATTTTTAAAAATGTACTTTTATTGATTTCAGAGAGAAACATATATATGAGAAAGAAACATCAATTGGTTGCCTCCAATGTACACATCTCAACTGGGGTTTGAAGCCACAACGTATTTTGGTGTATGGGACAAGGTTCCAACCAACTGAGCCACCTGGCTTGGGCTTTCTAGTAATTTTAAAAATATATATATTTTTATTGATTTCAGGGTGGAAGGGAGAGGGAGAGAAAGAAGGAATCATTGATCGCCTGCTTCCTGCACACTCCCTACTGGGAATCGAGCCATCAACCCGGGCATGTGCTATGACCTGGTTCATAGGTTGATGCGCAACCACTGAGTCACACCACCTGGGCTAGTAATTTTTTTTTTGGATGCCAGACGTTGTGAATTTTGCTTTGTTGATTGCTGGATATTTTTATATTTTTAAAATTTTTCTTGTAATTTGTTCTAGGACTATTCTTTGGAAACAGTTTGAGACTTGCTTTTAAGCTTTGTTAGGTTGTACTGGAGCAGCCTTTATTCTAGAGCTAAGTTTGCATCATTACTAAGCACTTCCAAGTGCTATACCTTGTGCCTCACTCTGGCTGGTATGAAAATGAACTATTCATGGCCCGGGTGCGCTCTGGGGATTGTTCCACTTGCTCCCTTCCAGCAGTTCTTTTTCCTGTCTTGGATAGTTTCCTCACACTCATGCATTCAGAATCCTCTGTAGACCTCTGTACCACTCTCTCATCTTTGTGTAGCTCTCTCCTCTCCAGTACTCTGCCCTGAGAACTCTAAGCTTGACCTCCCTGAATTCTCAACACTGTCCCCACAAGTCAGGGAGACTTCCAGGCTCAGTTTAGGTTTTCTGCTCCTTGCATTACAGCCTGAAAACTTTCTTGGGCCATAGACCTCACTTCTTTTATTTCTATTTTCTCAAGGAAAAAGTACTGCCTATTGTCCACTGTCTGAAAATCATTGATTCAGATTGTGTGTGTGTGTGTGTGTGTGTGTTTTGTGTAAGGATACTTATTTATTTTATTTTATTTATTTATTTATTTATTTATTTATTTATTTATTTATTTATGTTTATACTTCCATTGGTTTCAGAGAGGAAGGGAGAGGGGGAGAGAGAAACATCAATGATGAGAGAAAGTCATTGATTGGCTGCTTCCTGCATGTCCCCTATTGGGGACCAAGCCCACAGCCTGGGCATGTGCCCTGGACCGGAATCGAACATGGGACCCTTTAGTCCACAGGCCGATGCTCTATCCACTGAGCCAAACCAGCTAGGGCTTATTATTTTTTTTAAATCTGTGAAAACATCAGTTTTTTTGTTGAAGAGGGTAGCCTTTGGGAAACTTTCCTAGTCCACACATTTGTTACTTTACATGTTTAGGTGTTCAGATCCATCTTTCAAGTTATCTATACTTTTAAAGATTAATCTTTGGGGCTTTTTCCTCAAGGTTCCAATATTGAAAAATCTGTGAAAGACCTCCAGCGCTGCACAGTGTCTCTTGCACGATATCGAGTTGTAGTTAAAGAAGAGATGGATGCTTCCATTAAGAAAATGAAACAAGCTTTTGCTGAATTGCAGAGCTGGTAAGTTAATTTGATATCAGTAGCACAAAAATGATTATTTATAAAGATGGTCAACCATTCATCAATGCACTAGGTGAACCATTCAACTACTGCACTTCTAGTGCCTTTAATTCCTGACTCCTAACTACTTTACATAGTGGGAGAGTCGTTAAAATCCCATGATAGAGTTAGCTTTCTGCTTTGTTCTGCTGCTTTTGGTGACAGTGTGGGAATGAGTGGGACAGAGAACTCATAATGCTCTAGATATGGGCCTGAAGTTCATACTGTTTGGAAAGGGACAAGCAATTATGCATTCTCACTTTAGGGATATATAATCAATGACATGATATTTGTGAAAAAAATAATAAAGGAGAGATCTGTCTTTGTTTTCCTACCTCCTTTCATCCTTCCTAACACATCCCATTCTAATTTGTGCTCTATTATGAGTCATTGATTTGTTTTTAATTTTGTATTTTTCAAACTGTGTCTTAAAGATACTCATATCTGCGGGAGTTGAAGACTGAGTCCAGGGAGCACAGGATAAGATACTCATATCTTAAAATTTATTAATATGTACTCTGTGGGGGAAATACAGTTTGGTAGTTAAATAAGTTTGAAAATACTTTTAACAAAAATTTTACTACTGCACTTCTAGTGCCTTTAAAATGTTAATGTGCATTGTGAATCTTCAAGAGGGAGATATACTGTGCTGTTCCTCACATGTATTTGATCATAGAATCTTTTTTGGGGGGAGAAATATATTCTAATGTTTTCTAGAATACCAACGCTGTTTTAATTATTTGGTATTAGTGTTTATTGGTATTTAAACCATAACTCCTTTTTGGGAAGCATTTGCATTTTATAAAGGGACTTTTTTGAAGTTAGAAAGGACTTAAAGAACAAATTAAGTACAATTATGGGAAGAAAGCAGCTATGTTGACATTTTGAGATAGAGGACTGTCTGCTCTGCTTATTTGTAAAACTTGCTTGAATTTCTGAAAAATGAGAGGAAGTATTCATGAATAAAGAGAACCTATGCCATTCTTCCTCCCAGCCATCTGTTTTCTTGCCTGTCATGTTCCCTTAGGTCAGTGGTTCTCAACCTTCTGGCCCTTTAAATACAGTTCCTCATGTTGTGACCCAACCAAAAAATTATTTTCGTTGCTACTTCATAACTGTAATGTTGCTACTGTTAAGAATCGTAATGTAAATATCTGATATGCAGGATGGTCTTAGGCGACCCCTGTGAAAGGGTCGTTCGACTGCCAAAGGGATCATGACCCACAGGTTGAGAACCGCTGCCTTAGGTCATGCTCAACTGTGTCTCTATTTACAAACTTAGTCTGGTTACGTTATGCCACAGCAGGCCAGAAATAGAGGGAGTATGGGTAGCCTCAGTCCTCCTGTTCTCTGGAATTGAAGAGGAGTGAATTAACAAAGATGTAGAATGAAACCTCCAAAAAGTTCCTGACCCCCGTGTTTACCATTTGTAGATTTTAGAGTGGTTCATTCAGCCATTATAACCAAAAAGTACTTCTAGGATAGGTAATTCATATACTTGTCTATCCATGCTTTGTCCTAAATCCCAAGTTTCCCCTTTCAGGCTTTATAACTAGAAACTTAATGTCCTATCTTCTGTTTTTCTTACAAACATTTTTGCTCCAGCCTGATTACCATTGTCTCAAAAACTTAACATTCACACTTCCTCTCCACTTCCCCAGACTAATATGTAATATGCTCTTTTATATCTTTGTACTTATCTAAATCCAACTAATTATCCCAAACTCACCTTAAATTAAGTTCTAACTTCTGGAAATTTTTCTAAGTAACTGATTTCTTCTCTTTCTGTATCTCTTCAAGGAAGTATTATGCCCTTTTCCCTGGATTATGATCATATCAGATATTGGCTCATTTGGAAAAGAATAAAGTGCTAAGAGTAGGTCATCACAACTTTGCCTTGATAAGCCTCTGGTTTCCATGATTGCTTAGTTTACTGATTACTTAGCCACAGGATCTGATTCCATTCAGAACCAGCCTGAAGCAGGAAACACAGTTCCGGGAGAGAGATTTGTGAGTTCCTGTTGACTTGGAACCCAGCCAGGGGGAGCCTCCTTCAGTAAATGACAAATGAAATGGTTTCCTACCTGGGAACTGTGTATTTAGGATTGATTAGCAGACATAGCAACCAGGTCAATTTACTTTGAGGAAAGAGATTACCTGCCCTTTCCTGCTAATATAAAACCCTTCTCTCTGGCTGATTGGGTTTTTAAACTACCTTATTTCAGTGTCCCTTATAGTTGTTACTTCAAGACATAATTGGCAGGTGAGCTAACTCCATTTGGCACCGAACCAGACCTTGGAGTAAATGTCACTTAGGAAGCCATTTTTTTTGTGTTGGTTATAGTGTAAAAGCAAAGCAAAGGGTTCTAACAAATTTCGAACAGTAAGATTACATTACCCTTGCTGGGGCGCTAGGGGAATTATACAAATAACTGCTTTCACTTTGAGGCCAAATGAAAGCTGAGACATACCTGTGGGAAGGTAAAATCAAAAGCTCTAGCATAACACTCAAAAATCTGGTTGTATTGTTGATTCAGTAATAATCATCTCTGGACTTAAGTTTACTTTTCTTATTATTAGTAAAATTTGTCTGACATTGTTGGAACTATTAGTTGACTTAAGTTTAAGGCTATTAAGGAGCAGGAGGATATGGAGTGGAACATGAAGCTGGAATATACTAGTATAAACTACTTTAAGATGGTTGTCATATGTGTTGTTGAAAAATACAGGATACAACACTCAGCTTGCCTTTTAAGTAAAAATTTCTATTTTGTTGACATCAAACGGTACTTTACAAAAGGAGAAAACAGGTAAGAGAAAAAGACTGTCAAGAAATTTGAGGTTATACATAAAATCCATGTAAGTCTGTGCTTAAGATTGTGAAAATGTCCTAGCTGATTCCTCATCGACCTTAGAAAAGTTACTTTTATTTGAGCTTCTCTTTTCTTCTTATATTAAAAAATTTTTTTAATATATATTTTTATTGATTTCAGAGAGGAAGGGAGAGTGAGAGAGAGAAACACCAGTGGTGAGAGAGAATCATTGATTGCCTGCCTCCTGCACGCCCCCTACTGGGGATGGAGCCTGCAACCCGGGCCTGTGCTCTTGACTAGAACTGAACCCAGGACCCTTCAGTCCACAGGGTGACACTCTGTCCACTGAGCCAAACCGGCTAGGGCTCTTTTCTTCTTATGTTAAGCTACTAGGAGTATTACCAAAGGCTTTTAGATCCTTAAACTTACAGTCTAGGTGGAGATGCTGGAATCATTTTATGAAACAGAGTACTTCAAAAATGTCTCAGAAAGCATAGAAATAAAGGAATGGGCTAATGTGTTATTTAAAATGTACATATCATTCTATATTTTTAAATTCAGTTTTTGATGTTTAGCACATTGATACCTTATTTCTACTAGTACTTTAGCTCCATTGGTCTCTGTTCTTTTTTTTTTTTTTAATATATTTTTATTGATTTTAGAGAGGAAGGGAGAGTGAGAGGGAGATGGAAACATCAATGATGAGAGAGAATCATTGATCGGTTGCTTCCTGCATGCCCCCTGCTGAGGATCCAGCCTGCAACCCCGGGCATATGCCCTTGACTGGAATCGAACCTGGGACCCTTCAGTCTGCAGGCTGATGCTCTATCCACTACGCCAAACCAGCTAGGGCTCAGTGTTCTTTGATTTAAAAATTTAACTCTTAAAAAAGTAAAATAAAAATTTAACTCTTTAATAATTTCTGAAAATAACTAAAAACATGAAAATTACAATTCACCAAACATGTTTAATCATCAGATATATTTATCCAGATTTTTATCCTAGGAAGTAGGAACTTTTTATTTTACTTTACTATTTTTAAAAAGAAATATCTTTTTCATTGACTTTTTAGAGAGAATGGAAGGGAGGGGGAGAAACAGAAAGAGAGAAACATCGATGCGAGAGAGACACATCAACTGGTTGCCTCACGCAGATATCCTGACCAGGACCAGGGATAGCCAGGGATCGAGCCTGGAACTGAGGCACATGTCCTTGACCAGAATCAAGCCAACGACCCTTCAGTCCTCAGGCTGAGGCTCTATTTTTTAAAAATATTTTTTAAAAAATATATTTTATTGATTTTTTACAGAGAGGAAGGGAGAGGGATAGAGAGTTAGAAACATTGATGAGAGAAAAACCAATTCAGCTGCCTCCTGCACACTCCCTACTGGGGATGTGCCCACAACCAAGGTATATGTCCTTGACCGGAATTGAACCTGGGACCCTTCAGTTCGCAGGCTGATGCTCTATCCACTGAGCCCAACCAGTTAGGGCCTAAAAATATTTTTTTATTGATATCAGAGAGGAAGGGAGAGGGAGATAGAAACATCAATGATGAGAGAGAATCATTGATTGGCTGCCTCCTGCATGCCTCCTACTAGGGATTGAGCCTGCAACCTGGGCATGTGCCCTTGACCAGAATTGCATCTAGGACCCTTGAGTCCACAGGCCAACGCTCTATCCACTGAGCCAAACCAGCTAAGGCTCTACTTTACTATTAAAAGGGATTTGAGTCTAAGGTGTTATGCCAATCAATGCTTCTCTCTCATCATTGATGTTTCTATCTCTCACTCTCCCTTCCTCTCTGAAATCAATAAAAATATATATTAAAAAATCCTATCTAATAAAAGAGAAACATGGTAATTAGCGTACGACCGCTACCCTTCCCATTGGCTAATCAGTGAGATATGCAAATTAACTGCCAGCCAAGATGGTGGCCAGCAGCCAGGCAGCTGACGCAAACAGGGAGGCTTGCTTGCTTCAGTGACGGAGGAAGCCAAGCTTCCCCACCTGCTTGCCGGCCTCTCAGCTGCGCTCTAAGCAACATTGTAACAAATATAGAAGCTAAACAAAACCCCAGAAACCTGCTTTAGTCCCGGGCTTCAGCCAGCAGGATCGCAACATTGTTTCAAAAACAGAAGGTAAACAAAGGCCAGAAACCTGCTTTCAGCAGCGGAGGCCTAAGAGTTGGAGCCAAGCCTGAGATCTAAAGCTGGCCCAGAATTTAAAAAAAAGAAAAAAAGGAGTGGATGGGAGCTTCAGTCACCCGCCAGCCTGAAAACAGCCCTCAGCCCCTCACCCAGACTGGCCAGGCACCCCAGTGGGGACCCCCACCCTGATCCAGGACACCCTTCAGGGCAAACCAGCTGGCCCCCACCCATGCACCAGGCCTCTCTCCTATATAGTAAAAGGGTAATATGTCTCCCAGCACCGGGATCAGCGGAGCCGAGAGGCCTCCCGGCACAGGGATCAGTGTGACAGGGGGCAGCGCCCAAACCCCCTGATCACTCTGCGGCTCTGTGTGTGACAGGGGGCCGGGCCACAACCTCTCTATAAACCCTGCTCTGTTCGTGACAGGGGAAGGCGCCCCAACCCCCTGATTAGCCCTGCTCTGTGCCAGATACGGGGGAGCTCCCCAACCCCCTGATTGCCTTGCAGCTCTGTGTGTGACAGGGTGTGGCGCCCCTACCCCCACCCCCCCACGGGCCCTGCTCTGTGTGTGACGGGGTAGAGCCATAACTTCCCCATCCGCCATGCACTGAATGTGACAGTGGCGTTGCCCCAACCCCCTGATCGGCCCTGCTCTGTGGGTGATAGAGGGCGAACCCCAACCCCCTGATCCGCCCTGCTCTGTGTGTGACGGGGTCGAGCCATAACCTCCCCATCGGCCCTGCCCTGAGTGTGACAGGGTGCGGCACCCCAACCCCCTGATCCGCCCTGCTCTGTGTGTGACGGGGCAGTGCCCGAACTCCCCTATTGGCCCTACTCTGTGAGTGACAGGGGGGAAATCCCCAACCCCCGGATCGACCCTGCTCTGTGCATGACAGGGTACGGAGCCCCAACCCCCCTGATGTGCCCTGCTCTGTGAGTGACAGGGGGCAGCGCCCCAACCCCCTGATTGGCCCTGCTCTATGCGTGACGGAGTGGCACCGCAACCTGCCCATCGACCCTGCCTTGAGTGTGACAGGGGACGGTGCCCCAACCCCCTAATCAGCCCTACCGTGAGCGTGACTGAGGGTGGCATCACAACCTCCCGATCCGCCCTGCTCTGTGGGTGACAGGGGGCAGTGCCCCAACTCCCCTATTGGCCCTACTCTGTGAGTGACAGGGGGGAAATCCCCAACCCCCGGATCGACCCTGCTCTGTGCATGACAGGGTACGGAGCCCCAACCCCCCTGATGTGCCCTGCTCTGTGAGTGACAGGGGGCAGCGCCCCAACCCCCTGATTGGCCCTGCTCTATGCGTGACGGGGTGGCACCGCAACCTGCCCATCGACCCTGCCTTGAGTGTGACAGGGGGCGGTGCCCCAACCCCCCAATCAGCCCTACCCTGAGCGTGACTGAGGGTGGCATCACAACCTCCCGATCCGCCCTGCTCTGTGCATGACAGGGGCTGCGCCCCAACTCCCCAATCAGCCCTGCTCTGAGCCCGACCAGGGGCTGCACCTAGGGATTGGGCCTGCCCTCTGCCACCCGGGAGCAGGCCTAAGCCAGCAGGTTGTTATCTCCCGAGGGGTCCCAGACTGCGAGAGGGCACAGGCCAGGCTGAGGGACCCCCGTCCCCCCAGAGTGCACAAATTTTTGTGCACCGGGCCTCTAGTTTTAATATAAGAGGAAAAGAGAAGCTCAAATAAAAGTAACTTTTCTAAGGTCAGTGAGGAATCAGCTAGGACATTTTCACAATCTTAAGCACAGACTTACATGAACTTTATGTAGAACCTCACATTTCTTGACAGCTTGGGAAGAAGGCTGGGGATTGTTGTTGAAAAACCCCACTGTAAGAGAATTTAGGGACTAAGGTTTTTAGTCATTAGGGAACAGGGTAAAATGAGGAGGACTGAGATTTTGACTGAGCCTATGGAAGCCTTTATAAAAGTATATTTTTAGTTAAAAATAAAACAGTAAGAAGGAATATTCTACCCTAGCTGGTTTGGCTCAGTGGATAGAGTGTTGGCCCAAGGACTGAAGAGTCCCAGGTTCAATTCTGGTCAAGGGGATATACCTCAATTGCAGGCTCAATTGCAGGCTCAATTCCCGGCCCTGGTCGGGAGCGCGTGCGTGTGGGAGGCAACCAATTGATGTATCTCTCTGACATTGATGTTTCTCTTTGTCTCTTCCCCTCCCTTCCACTCTCTCTAAAAATCAACGGAAAAAATATCCTTGGGTGAGGATTAACAATAAAAGAAGGAATATTCCATCCAAATAATTTGTATTTCAGAAGACCCTAAGTTACTTTTCTTAAGTCACAACTTGGAGTGACTTTTGATTCAGATATCCTTTTCAGGTCTTAGTTGTGGGAAAAGTATGACAATAAGGGAAAGGTCACTATGGGATGGAGTCAATTAGAAAAGATATTTTGGAGGAAATGGATCATTATGAAGCGTTGAAAGAAGCATGGAATTTACATTGGCAAAAAGAATGAGGATAGAACACTGCACATAAGAAATATGATATAAGCAAAGGGATAGAAGGAACATGCAAGGACTTTACACAGTGTAGCTCAAGTTAAGGAACAACATATACTAGAAAGTAGTGAGGGGTGAAGTCAGAGACCAAGGTAGAATGAGAGCATTTGATGAAGAAATCTGAACTTTGTTTTTCTTTTTTGTAAAGGTTTCATTATTTCCCTATTTTCACTATATTTCCCATAATTATAACAATAGTTTTTTAAAAATAGAAATGAGCCGAAGCCGGTTTGGCTCAGTGGATAGAGCGTCGGCCTGCGGACTGAAAGGTCCTGGGTTCGGTTCCGGTCAAGGGCATGTGCCTGGGTTGCGGGCATGTCCCCGGTGGGAGATGTGCAGGAGGCAGCTGATCGATGTTTCTCTCTCATCGATGTTTCTAACTCTCTATCCCTCTCCCTTCCTCTCTGTGAAAAATCAATAAAATAAAAAATAAAGAAATAGAAATGAAAGTCATGTAACTCCATAACACATAATTTTCTTGGTTCCCTTGGGTCCCTTCTCTATCTGCATACATAATCTTAATAGTTATAATCATAGCGAGACTAATTTTGTAATGCTTTCTTTTCACTTAAAGATGTCTTAGATTCACCTTTGTGTAACTGCCTATACTGTTAGTGTGTGTACGTGTTTATTTAAGAACTAGAGGCTTGGCGCATGGATTCTGCACTGGTGGGGTTCCTCGGCCTGGCCTGTGGGGATCAAGCTGAAACCGGCTCTCCAACATCCTCCAAGGGGTCCCAGATTGCAAGAGGGCGCATGCCAGGCTGAGGGACCCCATTGGTGCACGATTGGGGCCAGGAAGGGACCACAGGAGGGCTCCAGGGCATGTTTGGCCTGTCTCGCCCAGTCCTGATCCGCCAGACCTGCCGGTCAGAGCATCTGCCCCCTGGTGGTCAATGCGTGTCATAGCCACTGGTCGAATGGCCAAACGTGTGGTCGGGCACTTAGCATATTAGATTTTTATTATATAGGACTAGAGGCCCAGTGCACAAAATTCGTGTACGGAGGGGAGGAAGTCCCCTCAGCCCAGCCTGCACCCTCTCCAATCCAGGACCCCTCGGAGGATGTCCGACTGCCGGTTTAGGCCCGACCCCTGGGATCGGCAGTTACACATCCCTCTCATAATCCTGGACCGCTGGCTCCTAATTACTCACCTGCCTGCTTGTTCACCCCTAACTGCCCCCCCCCTTGCTGGCCGGATCGCCCCTCACTGCCTCTGCATGCCAACCTGATCGCCCCCTACTGCCCCCCCCCCCCGCCTTCCTGTTTGTCCCTAACTGCCCCCCCTGCCGGCCTGGTCATCCCCAACTGCCCCCCTCTGCTGGCCTGGTCGCCCCTAACTGCCCCCCCGTCAGCCTGGTTGCCCCTCACAGCCCTCCACCCCATCCCGCCGACCTGGTCGCCCCACGCAGCCTGCTTGTTCAGTGGTTTGATCGTCCCTCACTAACCCTCCTGCCAGCCTGGCCATAGGCAGCCATCTTGTGAGGGTGTGAAGGTCAATTTGCATATTACCTCTTTATTATATAGGATTTCTAGACAATGGATCTGGAATGTATAATCATTTATCAGAGTTAATATGAAGGCGTTTTACTAAATAAATATTCTGAAAATGGGAAATCAAGATTAGTACAGAAAGTTAGAATAGTAATTGCTCTTGCCATTATTGAGCTGTATGTCAAAAGCTTTTATGCACAATATCTCTAATGTATATAACAATATCACTTATATTATACTCATTTTATAGATAAGAAAAGATGAATACAGAAAAATATACTTTACCCAAAGTCATACTTGATGTTGTGACACTTTCCCACTGTACCATGCTTCCTTTTTCTGTCTTATCAAGTATCTGTTTGCCTTTATTCTTCAATTGCTATCATAATTCCAGAAGAGGATTCAAAAAAACAAATCAGTTTCAAATGAGGATCTCATCAGCTATATGACTTAAAACTAACCAGTTTTCCTTACCAACTAGAAACTTAAACAATAAACTCCTTGGTAATCTAGATTGCTGCTGCTTCTTTTTTCCTAAATGTATTAGAAAATGTGATTGAGTCGTATGGTCTCTAGTGTTACTTCAGGATTAAGATCCTTTGACCACCAAAAAGAGCAGAAAGAAAGGTTATTCATTGAGGACCTGTCCCACAGAACAGCTTACATTCACATTCTAACTTCTTAAAAAGGTACTTTAGACCCTTGAAATATGAAATCACCTGTCCACATGTTTTGTAAGGGACTCCTGACAAAGAGAAACCCATTAAAATTTTTCATAAGGTCCAATTTTGATTTAATAAGTTAGTTTGTTCAATTCATTTTACCTAACTGTTCAGCTTTGTATGATTACCTGGCTACCTAACTGGTATTTTTTTGTTTTTGTTTTGAGCCCAGATGGCCAGTAAGGCCAGTACAGGGAGTATAAAGTGTTGCAAAATACATGAAGCATTATTAAGTCTCTGCTAATAAAAACTACTGACAATTCTCTGTTTTGGGGGAGGTTATTTTATATGTAAAGAGAGAGTGTCTTTAGAGAAATTAAGGTATTTGTGTTGGCTTTGCTTGGACTTCTGATTTGCTTGGCTAATAGAATTAGAATAAATAGGTTTTAGGTTATCAGCAAATAAAATCAAGTACAAATGTTTTCTAAGAACATTATTGAATAGTTTTGACTTGCAGTGGTTCTCAACCTTCCTAATGCTGCGACCCTTTAATACAGTTCCTCATGTTGTGGTGACCCCCAACCATAAAATTATTTTCTTCATAACTGTGATTTTGCTACTGTTATGAATCGTAATGTAAATATCTGATATACAGGATGTATTTTCATTGTTCGCGGCCCACAGGTTGAGAACCACTGGTTATAGTATCACCCTTTGAAATCATTGGCTGTGGAATTACTAGAATTGTGGTTCCATTACAACATTGTTTTCTAATGCAATAACCATAAAGAAATGATAGTTAGTTCTTTGCTACTGAAAGCAAGAGCTAGAATCAGTAAGCTATATGTTAAATATAATAATAAAAGGGCTTGCTTCATATGACAGGCCCAGTATGTCATAGAGATATTAATGGTAATGCTACAGAAACAACTATTCTGAGCAACTAAATTACACAGATGCTTTAGAATAAGTTGAACAAATGTGAAGGTGATAAAAAGTTCGGTAAGGAGAAAAGGAAATACAGAATATTCAGTGACATTCAGAACTTAGTAACAGTGACTAATCATTTAAAACCATCTTTCATGATTGAAGAAAGGATATGGAAATTCTGTACACCACATAAGGCCCGGGCTTAATAATAGTGTTTTTTCAGTAGAGTCCCAGTAGTATTTAGCTGAATTTCATTAGCAGTTTCAGAATCCAGTATATCAGTTACTTATTATGATATTTCCATTCAAGAAAGCCTTAAGAGAACAGTGGCAAGCTTAGTATCATGGATTGGAATGAGCAAGACAGGAAAGTGTGGAAGTCTGAATGAGCCTTCTTCACTCTCTTAGGGGAGTCACTGCGTGCATTTATGGCATCTAAAAATTTGCCCTGCTGAGTAGCTCAGTCGGTTAGAGCATCATCCCAATATAAAAAGGTTGCATGTTTGATCCTCAGTCAGGGCACATACAAGAATCGCTGAATGAATCTATACTAATAAAAGAGTAATATGCTAATTAGACCGGGACCTTCCGGACAAAGCCAGGGGCTTGTCCAGCCTGCAAACCGCCCCCAGGCCCTCACCCAGGCCTCCCTGCCCCCCAGCCCAAGCCGCCCCGCCTCCAGCAGAGAACCCCCCCCCCCCCACCGCCCTATCAGGGGGCTGGCCAGCCTTCAAACCGCCCCAGGCCCCTCACCCAGGCCACCTGCTCCCCAGCGGGGACCCCCACCCCCAGCAGGGACCCCCACCCTGATGGGGGCCTGGCTGCCCTGAAAACCCCTGGTGGCCCCTCACCCAGGCAGGCCCCGTGCCCCAGCAGGGACCCCCCACCCCAATGGGGGCATGGCCAGCCTGCAAACTGCCCCAGGCTCCTCGCCAGGCCGGCCCCATCCCCCAAGGGAACCCCCACCCTGATCCAGGACCCCCTTCAGGGCAGACCAGCTGGCCCCCACCCATGCACCTGGCCTCTATACTGATAAAAGGGTAATATGCTAATTAGACCAGACATCCTTCCGGACAAAGCCATGGTGGCAGGGCCAAGGCAGAGGCAGTTAGGGGTGATCAGACTGGCAGGGGAGAGCAGTTAGGGGAGGTCAGGCAGCAGGCAGGTGAGTGGTTGGAGCTAGCAGTCCCAGATTGCAAGAGGGATATCCGACTGCTGGTTTAGGCCCGATCCCTGCAGTCGGACATCCCCCGAGGGATCCCGGATTACAGAGGGTGCAGGCCTGGCTGAGGGACACCCTCCCTCCTGTGCACGAATTTCATATACCGGGCCTCTAGTACATAAATAAGTGGAACAACAGGTTTATTTATTTCTCTTCCCCCCTCCCCCCCCCCTCAAAGCAATAAAAATATATTTAAAAGCTATTACCTCAAAGTACAGGTACTTTTGAATCTCTTGGCCACAGATCTGTACTGAGACCACCGTTTCACTTAGGAACAGATGGAAACTATAGCTTAACACTCTTTATTGTTAGTTGTATTATAGTAAACTATTGTTTTTAATTGTAAATAATGCCTCTTCTATTTATCCCTTTGCTTATCCTGTTTCTCACTTTTGAACTCTTCCTACCTTCTCTGTTTATTTTGTAATACACATAGTTCCCCAACATTTTATTATGAAAACTTCTAAAAAATAGAAAAGTTAAAGGATCACTGTATTTACTCTATGTGTGTGTTTTGGTGGAACTGTTTGGAAGTTGCAGACATGATATATCAGCCCTAACTGCTTTAGTATGAATGACTAAAGATATGGTTGTTCTATACAAACAAAATACATTAGGTGATATACCTTTTAAAATATATATTTTTTTATTGATTTCAGAGAGGAAGGGAGAGGGAGAGAGGGATAGAAACATCAATGATGAGAGAGAATCGATCAGCATGCCTCCTACTGGTGATCAAGCCCACACCCAAGCATGTACTCTGACCGGGAATTGAACCGTGACCTCCTGGTTCATAGGTTGATGGTCAACCACTGAGCCACACCTGCCAAGCTCTGTGATGTACTTTTTTAAAAAATATATATTTTATTGACTTTTTACAGAGAGGAAGGGAGAGGGATAGAGAGTTGCCGGGAGCCGGTCCATGCTTGCTGTTTCAAGGGACCTGGCATATATGGCATACTGTTCTTAATATGTTTGCTCACCTTCCTGGCACTATGTGTTTTAACCAAGGTCTCTGAGAAAGGTTGTTTCCCCAGGTAGGAATTTTCCCCTGAAGTTAGGGAGGGAATAAAACCTCTTAACTAAGTGCCAGGCGGGTAATTAATCACTTTAACTATGAACAATCATGCTTAAGCTACATAATCTTTACTCCCTGGAATGGAGATAAGAAACGCCCTAACCTTTGTAATAGAGATTGATAGGATTGAATCAACTGGTATAAATACAGATGTAACAAGACAGCAAGAGAAAGAGAGAGAGGCAGAAATTGGCACAGAACCTACACAGAACGTTCTCTAGAGACAGAAGAACTTCGCTGGAGAGAACATGGCAAAAGATCCTGGACAGAAACTGGCCTCAGAACCTAGAGACAGAACCTAGCGAGAGAACATGGCAAAAGATCCTGGACTGAACCTGACTACAGAAATTGGCAAGAGAACCTGACTAGAACCTGGTGACTGAACCTGGCTGGAGAACCTGGACAGAACCTGGCTGGAGAACCTAGTGAGGGAACATGGATACAGAACCTGGCTGGAGATCCTAACCAGAACTTCGCTGGAGATCCAGACCAGAACTTGGCTGGAGATCCTGGCTAGGCTGCTGATCAACTGAACGCTGTCTCCGTGTCATTCCTTCTTTGCCGACTCCGTCCACACCTTTGGGGACCCCTGGACCTGCTGGGGTTGGACCCCGGCAGAGAGTATCAAACGTCAATGGGAGAGAAACATCGATCAGCTACCTCCTGCACACCTCCCACTGGGGATGTGCCCGCAACCAAGGCACATGCCCTTGTCCGGAATCGAACCTGGGATCTTTCAGTCTGCAGGACGATGCTCTATCCACTGAGCCAAACCGGTTAGGGCTGTGATGTACTTTTAATAAGAAGGTTATATGTTTTGTGTCAATCTCAGGTTATCAGTTGTGATGCTCTCAGTTAGGAATGCAATGCCTAGGGGCACTCACCTGGACCCGTACTACTGTAGCAATCCCCCAAATGAGCCAATATTGTGGCTGTACTGCAAGATACACCTCAGCAACAACATCTGGGAACTTTGAAAAAACCAGATTTACTATTCACAGGTTCTGGAGGATAGGGGCAATCCTAGGGCCACACAGCGAGGTCGCAGAAAGAGAAAGGAGGGGGGTGGGAAGAGGGAACACCTAGGATTCTATCTTTATTGGGGTAAAGTGTGGGGTGCCTAGGGTTTTCAGGTTCACTCTTTACTGGTGAATTTTAAAATAAGAGTGGGAATTAAAGTGCAAAAGTGAAAAACAGGGTCATTCAAGTGGTCAGTTATCTAGGTCACCCAAGGTTTTCTAAAAGGGGAACTTCATGGGTGGGGTAACCTGGCTTTTTTACCTAGTTGTGTAGCTGGTAATTTGTTTATTAGAGATGGATGCCTTTGAAATGGACATCTCAGCAATGAAAAGCTTCATGTTAAGCAGTTACACTATATGTATTTGAACATTTATTCCTTTTTGTATTTTAAAGACTTGTGAAAAATTTAATGGAAAATTGCAAATATTCATCAATCTTTTCTCCAAGAAATTATCCCAACAGCTTTAGTCAACCAGTAGATTCCTCTGTTTAATGCTTGGGTGACATCACAGGACCTTTCAATAGATGTTATTAATAGGTGACAACATGGCCGTAATCCATTTAGCTCAATGGATAGAGCATCAACCTGCAGACTGAAGGGTCCCAGGTTTGATTCCCATTAAGGGCATGTACCTCGGTTGCAGGCTCGGACAACCAATTGATGTGTCTCTCTCACATCAATGTTTCTTTCTCTTTCCCTCCTTTCCACTCTCTAAAAATCAATGGAACCCAGCTGGCATGTCTCAGTGGTTGAGCATTGACCTATGTATGAACTAGGAGATCAGGGTTTGATTCTTGGCAGGGCACATGCCCAGGTGCAGGCTTGATCCCTAGTGTGGGACATGCAGGAGGCAGCCAATCAATGATTCTCTCTCATCATTGATGTTTCCATCTCTCTCTCCCTCTCCCTTCCTCTCGGAAATCAATAAAAGATATTAAAAATCTGTATATATAAAAGGCTAATATGCTAAGTGTCTCTCCATCCGGTCACTATGATGCACACTGACCACTAGGGGGCAGACAACTCAGGAGCTGCCGTGATGCACACTGGCCATTTACAGAGAAATGGCACCGCGGACCTGGCACCCACAAAACAACACTTGACTTCCCCCAAGTGGGACACAGTTCCTGCCACCACCCCAGAGCTACAGCCCACCAAAGCAGCCAACACTGCTGAGACCCCATGGCTCAAAATGTGGCCTACACCCAGCCCAGCCCAGAAACGGTGGCTGTGAGTCCCCGGTACTGACATCACGTAGCAACACCCAGCTTCCTCTCCCTAGCAACAGGCCATTTAACAATAAATGGCACCATGGACCTGGTGCCCACAAAGCATCACTCGGCTTCCCCCCAAGTGGGACACAGACCCCACCACCACCCCAGAACAACAGCCCACCAAATTGCAGCCGACGCTGCCGAGACCCCATGGCACAAAATGTGGCCCTAAAATGGTCACTGTGGGTGCCAGGTAATGATGTCATGTAGCAATACCCGGCTTCCTCTCCCTAGCAACTAGCTTCCTTGGAGTTTCTTCAGCCCAGGAACACGACTTGCTTTATAGCCAGATGCAAACATTTCACAGTTTAACCAAATGTCTGTGAAGCATTTTCCCGTGCCTCATCTCATTTGATCCTCACAGGAGTCCTGGACTAGGTAGATAGGAGACTCAGCAGAATCCTATTTTCTTTTTATTAGCCTGAAAACGGAGATTTAGAAAGTTTAGAAACTTGACCTTACTGAAAAGAAGTAAGAAATGGTGGACCTTGAAAATGATTTCAGGTTTACTCACTGTGCAGAATATAGTCAAACACTGCTAGAGTTAAATATTTTACCCTTTGTTCTCCCGGCATGACCTATAATAATAATCTGCTTCATGTTGATATTTACTGCTGTGTTGCTGTCAATTACCTGAAAGAGAAGTTGAGGTGCTTCACTGGGCTGGAAAAAGTTTAGCTAAATCAGAAAGTAGGTCTAATTAAGCAAGTTTATTCTATCTACACTAATAAAAGAGAAAGATGCAAATTAACCATCACTCTGCCACTCCGCTACACCCACAAGCCATGCCCACCAGCCAATCAGGAGTGAGTATGCAAATTAACCCAACTAAGATGGCGGCGGCCACGGAGCTGGAGTGAGCAGGAGGCTTGGGTTGCCCCCAGCAATGGAGGAAGCCAAGCTTCCCGCCTGCCCCGGTCGGCCCTGGGCTCCACTCAAGGTTACAAAGTTTCAATTATAGAAGATAAATAAATCCCAGATACCTGCTTCCAGCCCGACCTGGCCTCGGCTCAAGGAGTTGCTGAAAAAGAAAAAAGAAAAAAAAGGAGAGGCTGGGAGCTTGGGTCACTGGGGGGGCGTGGCCAGCCTGAAAATGGCCATCAGCCCCTCACCCAGGCTGGCCACACCCCCATGGGTTGAGGGTCCCCTCAAGGGCCTTGACCAGCCTGCAAACAGCCATCAGCCCCTCACCCAGGCTTGCCAGGCACCCCAGGGGGACCCTCACCCTGATCTGGGACACCCTTCAGGGCAAACCAGCTGGCCCCCACCCTTGCACCAGTCCTCTATCCTATATAATAAAAGGGTAATATGCAAATTGACCCTAATAGCAGAAAGACTGGGAATGACTGGTCACTATGACACACACTGACCACCAGAAGGCAGACGCTCAATGCGGGAGCTGCCCCCTGGTTGTCAGTGTGCTCCCACTGCGGGGAGCTCTGCTCAGCCACAAGCCAGGCTGATGGCTGCCAGCACAGCGGTGGTGACGGGAGCCTCTCCCGTCTCCTCAGCAGCGCTAAGGATGTCCAACTGCAGCTTAGGCCTGTTCCCCGCTGACAAGTGGACATCCCCTGAGGGCTCCCGGGCTGCCAGAGGGATGTCTGACTGCCAGCTTAGGCCCAATCTCCCAGGGAGCGGGCCTAAGCCAGCAGGTGGACATCCCCTGAGGGGATGAGGGACACCCCCCCCCGAGTGCACAAATTTTTGTGCACCAGGCCTCTAGTATATATATAAAAGGCTAAGTTGACTCACTCACACATGCAGATACATATAAAGCTCTCGATGCCAATCGCACGCATGTGTTTCAGTCTGTCATTGTCTACCATGAATTTGGTTGACAGTTCTAGTATAGAGAAAGGGCGAATAGCGATATTAAAATATTCTAATTAATTTTCTTTCAATGTGCACGAATTTGTGCACCAGGCCTCTAATAAGTAAATAAAAATCAGTAGAAAAATATCCTCGGGTGGGAGTTAAAATTAAAAAAAGATGGCAACATGGAAAAAAAATAGAAGTACTTATTCCTTGTCAACATTTTTTGGCATAAAAATGCAAACTAATATTTTTAATCCTCACCTGTGGATATGTTTATTGATTCAAGAGAGAGAGAAAAATTGATTGGTTGCCTCTTGTATGCGCCCCAATTGGAGACTGAACCTGCAACCTAGGTATGTGCCCTGACTGGGAATCGAACCCATGACTTTTTGGTGTACAGGATAATACTCTAACCAACTGAGCCACCAGGCCAGGGCTAGAATTTTTTTTAATGTTTTTATTAATTTTTAAAGAGAGAGGATGAAGGAAGAGGGATAGAGAGGTAGAAACATTGATGAGAGAGTAACAGCATCATCCTGCCTCTTGAATGTCCCCTACTGGGGATTGAGCCTGCAATCCCAGCATGTGCCTTGACCGGAATTGAACCAGTAACCTCTTGGTTCATGGGTCGATGGTCAACCACTGAGCCACACCAGCCGGGTTAAACTAATTTTTTTAATGGAGTGCTTGTATGGTTGTTCATATGCTGCCCTATAAATTTTTTATTATTGGCAATGAGTCAATCAAGCAACAAAGTTTATTTAAATGGATGCTTTTTCTCAGGGGGAAATAAAAGTACCATTGCAAAGTACTAGCTCATAAATGCCACAAAACAGTCTGATTGTGATAGTGCATATTTTTTTTTTTCCTTGCTAAAAGCAAGGCCATGTTACAGTCTTCTTTTTTTTTCTTTTCTTTTTTTTAAAATATATTTTATTGATTTTTTACAGAGAGGAAGGGAGAGGGAGAGGGATACAGAGTTAGAAACATCGATGAGAGAGAAACATTGATTCAGCTGCCTCTTGCACGCCCCCTACGGGGAATGTGCCCACAACCCAGGTACATGCCCTTGACCGGAATCGAACCTGGGACCCTTCAGTCCACAGGCTGACACTCTATCTGCTGAGCCAAACTGGTCAGGGCTTCTTTTTTTTTTTAATATATTTTATTGATTTTTTACAGAGAGGAAGAGAGAGGGATAGAGAGTTAGAAACATCGATGAGAAAGAAACATCGATCAGCTGCCTCCTGCACATCTCCTACTGGGGATGTGCCCGCAACCAAGGTACATGCCCTAGACTGGAATCGAACCTGGGACCCTTGAGTCCGCAGGCCAATGCTGTATCCGCTGAGCCAAATGGTTAGGGCCAGTCTTCATTTTTTAAATATATTTTTTATTGATTTCAGAGAGGAAGGGAAAGGGAGAGAGAGATACAAACATCAATGATGAGAGAGAATCACGGATCAGCTGCCTCCTGCACGGCCCCTATTGGGGATTGACCCTGCAATCTGGGCACGTGCCCTGACCCAGAATGGAACCAAGACTTCCTGATTCATAGGTCAATGCTCAACCACTGAGCCACGCCTGCCTGGCATAGTCTACTTTTCTTTTCTTTTTTTAAAATATATTTTATTGATTTTTTACAGAGAGGAAGGGAGAGGGATAGAGAGTCAGAAACATCGATGAGAGAGAAACATCGATCAGCTGCCTCCTGCACAGCCCCCAACTGGGGATGTGCCCGCAACCAAGGCACATGCCCTTGACCGGAATCAAACCAGGGACCCTTCAGTCCACAGGCCAATGCTCTATTCACTGAGCCAAACCGGTTAGGGCAACTTTTCTTAATCAAGATTATTATGAGCCCTAGCCAGTTTGGCTCAGAGGATAGAGTGTCGGCCTGCAAACTGAAGGGTACCGGTTCGATTCTGGTCAAAGGCACATGCCTGGGTAGTGGGCCCGATACCCAGCAGGGGGCATGCAGGAGGTAATCAATGATTTTCTCTCATCATTGATGTTTCCCTCCCTCTCCCTTCCTCTCTGAAATAAACAAAATAATGTATTTTTTAAAGATTATTATGAATGTTATTAACATAATTACATAAATCACAAAAAGCTAACTTGTTTTCTGAAATCTTTTTTCCCCCTAATATATTTTTATTGATTTCAGAGAGGAAGGGAGAAGGAGAGAGGGATAGAAACATTGATGAAAGAGAATCATGGACTGGCTGCCTCCTGCACACCCCCAGCTGGGAATTGAGCCCACAACCCGGGCATGTGCCCTTGACTGGAATTGAACTGTGGACCCTTCTGTCCCAGGCCATCACTCTATCTTCTGAGCCAAACTGGCTACAGTGTTTGCTGAAGTCTTTTAATAAATAGTTTACAAGCTTTGTCAGAGATAAATTTGTCATTTGGTGGACATGGTGTCTGCATCTTATGGTGATTTAGTGACAGAGAGAAGTAATGTTAAACTCCAGGCCCGGCAGCTCCTGTCTCAGTTGTGCTTTTGTTTTGCCTTTTAGGTATTCCAAATGCTGCTAGAGTTCTTGGAGCAAAATATTGCCAAGGTTTGGGAAATGCTTTCCTAACAAAGTATTGCTACCCCACCATAGTTATATCTTTTCTCCAGTCTGGTGCTTTTGGATTAATATGCCAACCACATTTGTTCCATTACAAGTCTATTTATTAACATCATGCATATGATTATCAAACCTGTGTTCCTGGCACATCACTATAAAGGATTTTGCTCTTTGAGGAAAAGTCCCTGCCTTATAACTTTTTTGTGTATTTCATACTGTAGTCTCCTTATTAACTACTTTGTGCTAACATAACTACATGCTGAGCTAAATTGAATTAGTGTGTGTGTGTGTGTGTGTGTGTGTTTGGTTTTACAACAAGAAACAAGAGTAGAACTTTTATTGATCCTTTCATTCCCGTTCATAAGGAGAAATCATTCTGATTTCCAAATTTGAAGAAAGTTGGAACATTTCATGGTTGTGTAGATATTAAAATTTCTAGTATTTTTTCCCCACCACTAAGCAAAGTTGATATGGTAAGGGAATACTAGGACAGCCTACTTACTATCTGAGCTCTTCTATAAGGACATAGAAAAGCTATACATGCCAATTACATTTGCAATGGAGAAAGTGCTAATTGTCCATTTAATGTTTGTTCTTTTTCTGTAAAAAGACTACCAGAAAACTTAATTCCATATTTCCTGGATTACTAGTAAATGTTTACCAGAAACCTGCACACATGTGACTACCCTTCATTCTAAAGATTAAAGTGCCAGTAGAGACGAGTGCAACTGTGGCAAAATGTTGAAGGTGTACAAACCCTAATCATGGATAAATTTACCATGCCTAGCAAGGATGCTGACTGGCAAATGCATTAGAACCAAAGCTGTCCAACTCATGGACCAAAATATGTGAGCACATATATGGAAATATGTAATTTCCATAAGGACTTTTTGCTTTTAGCACAATTTACCAAGAAATGTTTGATAGCTTGCTACTGCCATCTACTGGTGTGCTGTAATACATAGAAATAAAAGGGAATTAATTCTGTTTCTTAGAATCCTTAAAATATTTTTACTGAGGGTAACACAATTTCCTTATGGTTCATACAGTATTTACTTTGTAGTATGCTTTTAGTGAACAAACTCTGTAAGTCTTTCTCCACTATTACAATGTGCAATTTCTCTGTTTCGAATTTCTGATCAAACCTTTTTTCCCCCTTTGTCATCCGTTCTTAGTTTAATGGACCGAGAAGTGGCATTGCTGGCTGAAATGGACAAAGTGAAAGCTGAAGCAAGTAAGATTGATCTTTAATTAAAGCCATTACCAGTTAGTAGTCCTTCTTCTCAACCCCTATAGCTAAAGCTCAATAAATGTCAACACAATAGTTTATATATTTAATTAAACAATTTTGAGCAGTTGTACTGCATTAGTGTATGAATTTTTTTCAGGCAAAATTTTATAAGAGCCTGTTTTTAAAATATTTCCAAATTTTAATATTTTGGATGTAGAATTAAATGTATAAGAGACTTCATCATGGTGTCGTCTTCCACCACAGCATCAATTTAGGAAAGTAAAGTCTCCTGCAGGTGCCTGGAGTATTATTTTATTCTATTTTTCTCCAGTGATTGAAGATTTCCTTTGGCACAATCAGAGGAGACTTGCATGTTGCCTACAATTTAGTGTATACATTCATGTCGTTAGCTATCTCAGAACTTTTTTTCTCAGTTTATAGAACAGTCTTTACTCAGTGTCTCATCATTTGGGTAGAGGAAAATCGATGGATTGAAGGTTCAAGATACCTTGACTAGGGTTCCTTGAAAGCTTATAAAATAGATTCTGGTGGGGAGAAACCAAGATGGCAGCATAGGTAAACACCGGAGTATGCTGCCTCGCACAACCACTTCAAAAATACAACTAAAAGACAGAACGGACATCATCCAGAACCACAGGAAGGCTGGCTGAGTGGAAATTCTACAACTAGAAGGAAAAAGAAAAGCATACCGAGACTCAGAGGAGGCACAGTGCAGAAGTAAAATACTAAGGTACAGAGGCGCACATGGAGCGGGCTGGCGGCTGAGGGAGGGGTTGTCGTTTTCAATTGGGAGGGAGTCTCAGGCTCTGAGCTCCAGTTCCGGGCGAGTCTCTGGGGACCCACACTCATACGGGAGAAGCGGGACTGTCTGGCATCGGTCGGAACTCGAGGGCAGCTTTCTCTCGGAGGGGCTTGCAGCGATTACCAGGACATTGAGAAGCAGAGCCTCTGAGAGCAGCCATAACTGCTAGCCCTGCCCTGTTGATCCCGTGGGACCCGCCCCGCCCAAGCCCTGCAGGGAGGCTTTTGCTGGATTGCCTAAGGCAGAGGCTAGATTAGCACCTCCCTACAGATCCAGGAGCCAGGAAACCCAGAGGTCAGAGTGGGACCATCCAGTTTGCAGCTCCGTGGAAACATAAAGGACACACTCAGGGGGCAGACTCAGTGAGCACCAAAGCCCCATTGAAGCAAGTCTTGCCCCAGATGGGTGTCTCCAGCACAGAAGTTCTCCCAGCCACAGCTGATTCTCACAGCCAATTGGCCTGGAGGTCAATTCCTCCCAGTGATAACTACAACAATCAAGGCTTAACTACAACAAGACTGTGCACAAAGACCACAAGGGGGTGCACCAAGAGTGTCCTCCTCAGGTAATTGGGGAGGCTGAACCACTGGGCCCTAGAAGACACTCAGCACAGAAAACCACTTTATCAACACAGGGAAGCATAAAAAATGCAGATACAAAGAAAAAGGACACAAATGACAGAAATGGAGGAAAGCAAACTACTGGGTATAGAGTTCAAAACCACACTTTTAAGGTTTTTCAAGAATTTTCTAGAAACTGCCAATAAACTTAATGAGATCTACAAGAAATCTAATGAGACCCTCGAGGTTGTGATAAAGGACCAACTAGAAATTAAGCATACACTGACTGAAATAAAGAATATTATACAGACTCCCAACAGCAGACTAGAGGATGGCAAGAATTAAGTCAAAGATTTGAAATACCAACAAGCAAAAAACACCCAACCGGAAAAGCAAAATGAAAAAAGAATCCCAAAATACGAAGATAGTATAAGGAGCCTCTGGGACAGCTTCAAGCGTACCAACATGTGAATTATAGGGGTGCCAGAAGAAGAGAGAGAGCAAGATATTGAAAACCTATTTGAAGAAATCATGACAGAAAACTTCCCCTACCTGGTGAAAGAAATAGACTTACAACTCCAAGAAGTGCAGAGAACCCCAAATAAGAGGAATCCAGAGAGGACCACACCAAGACACATCATTATTAAAATGCCAAGAGCAAAAGACAAAGAGAGACTCTTAAAAGCAGCAAGAGAAAGAAAGTCAGTTACCTACAAGGGAGTACCCATATGACTGTCAGCGGATTTCTCAACAGAAACTTTGCAGGCCAGAAGGGAGTGGCAAGAAATATTCAAAGTGATGAATGCCAAGAACCTACAACCAAGATTACTTTATCCAGCAAAGCTAATATTCAGAATTGAAGGTCAGATAAAGAGCTTCACAGATAAGAAAAAGCTAAAGGAGTTCATCACCACCAAACCAGGATTATATGAAATGCTGAAAGGTATCCTTTAAGAAGAGGAAGAAGGAGAAAAAGGTAAAGATACAAATTATGAACAACAAATACACATCTATCAACAAGTGAATCTGAAAATCAAGTGAATAATCTGATGAACAGAATGAACTGGTGATTATAATAGAATCAGGGGCATAGAAAGGGAGTGGACTGACTATTCTTGGGGGGCGGGGCAAGGAGTGAGGGAGATGCGGGAAGAGACTGGACAAAAATCGTGCGCCTACGGATGAGGACAGTGGGTGGGGAGTGAGGGAGGAGTGTGGAGTGGGAACTGGGTGGAGGGGAGTTATGGGGGGGAAAAAGAGAAACAAATGTAATAATCTGAACAATAAAGATTTAATTAATAAAAAAATAGATTCTGGAGGAATAGAGTCTAACTTGGGTAATTTGTGGGGTTTTATACAGAAGAATCAGATACCTGTTTTTGGTAATTTCTGTAAGTGTAATTTAAAAATATACAGCTGTATGAAAGTCAACTGCAGCTTATACAGTGGCATTACTTTGGGGCTTTTCAGCAGCAGATTTTACTTTCATGATCAAATGACAAATTTGTAATTAAGAAGGTTGTTTCTTACCCTGGCCAGTTGCTCAATGGTTAGAGTTTGGCCCATGGACCAAAGGGTTATGAGTTTGATTCCTGGTCAAGGGCATGTATGTACTTCGATTTGCAGGCTCCCTAGCCCCGGTAGGGGCACATGCATGAAGCAACCAGTCAATGTGTCTCTCTCATATTGATGTTTCTCTCTGTCTCTCTCCTCCCTCCCTTCCACTCTCTCTAGAAATCAATGGAAAAATATCCTCGTGTGAGAATAAAAAATAAATAAAAATAATGTTTTGTTTTTTTAATATATTTTTATTGATTTCAGAGAGGAAGGGAGAGGGAGTGAGAGTTAGAAACTCTTAATAATGAGAGAGAATCATTGATTAGCTGCCTCCTACACACCCCCCACTGGGGATTGAGCCCAAAACCCAGGTATGTGCCCTGACCAGGAATCAAACCGTGACCTCCTGGTTCATAGGTCAACGCTCAACCACTGAGCCATGCCTGTTGGGCAAAGGTTGTTTTAACCTGCTTTTAAACTGGTAAGAATGGAAATAGGTTAAGATGATGACTCACAATTAAATCATATGTGTCAGTGGTCATGGACCAGAGGAGGCAACTTTGAAGCACTGAGCTGAATTTAATTTTTATCCATTTTAACCTGAAAAGTTCAATATATAGCAGAGATGTTAGTCACTATTTTTCAGAGGTAAGATTTCATTTAAATTGAGTGATATATCCTGAAATTTCTAAATGTGACAGTTTTAGTCCATTAATAAGCCTGTGTTCTTTTTTTAAGATGAAGGTTCAGATAACATAAATCTAATAAGAACACATAGTCCTTACTATTTGAAATAGAGAGGCTAATATAATTAATCCCCACCGCCCAGCTTCAACCAGTTACCAATTCATGAATCTTATTTTATCAAATTCAGAGCTATAGTTTTACTGAACTTCATCAATTTTATATCTGTGTCTCCTTTCTCCCATGCTAAAAATTCTGGTCCTCAGTGACACTAATGTAATTACTCATTTACCAATACTACCAATAAGGTGCTGCTTTTTTAAAGTACACTATATAGTTTTATTAATTCATATGTTCATAGTACTTTACAATTCAGAGTTTTTTTACTGCTATATCATCTTCATGTAAACTTTATGAGATAGGGTTTCCTTTTCTTTTTTCCATTTCATAAGTGAAAAAACTAGTTATTTGGAAAAAATGTGACTTGTTCAAAGTCATATAATTAGGTTCTCTGAGTTAATCTGACATGTGTAGAAATCTTTACTCAACATGTTTTCTCCATTTTAGAATCCTAGAATCTGAAGCTGAGAAAAAGTGAATTTGATACAAATAGCAAGTTTTTATCTTGAGAGCCAGACCAATAGATCATTTGTAGCTGTTGGTCCTTGGTGTTTGTAGGCATGTTTCTACTTTATTGGGAAAGTATGTCCTTACAGATTAACCTGACATGGGTATGGGCAACCTGTGGGTGGCATATATGTGGCAAGCACGTTAAGAAAACTTGCTAAAGTGGTTCACCCTGCTGTAATACCTGATGTACCTCTTTGAAAATTCTATTTTTTCTAAGATAAATTTGGCTAATTCTCAATTGATTACAGGATTCTGTGTATAACAGTTGGTAATTGAGTTTGATTACATGTTAACAGAGTGGCCTAAATAAATGTGAGTTTATTTTTCTCTCGTGAAATGAAAGGTGATCCAGCGTTGAAGGGAATCTCCAAAATGACATGGGAGACCCAGCCTTCACTATCCTTCTACTCCAGTGGTTCTCAACCTTCGTAATGCTGCGACCCTTTAATACAGTTCCTCATGTTGTGGTGACCCCCAACCATAAAATTATTTTCGTTGCTACTTCAAAACTGTAATTTTGCTACTGTTATGAATTGTAATGTAAATATCTGATATACAGGATGTATTTTCATTGTTACAAATTGAACATAATTAAAGCATAGTGATTAATCACAAAAACAATATGTAATTATATATGTTTTCTGATGGTCTTAGGCGACCCCTGTGAAAGGGTCATTCGACCCCCAAAGGGGTTGCGACCCACAGGTTGAGAACCGCTGTTCTACCCAGACATTCTTAGTGTATGTTTATGGTCAAAGAGGCTCCAGTCAAGAAAGGGCAAAATGTTACATGTTGCCTGAGACTCCTTTAAAGAGCTTTCCTGTGAACCTCGCCCTGTGAGTTCTGCTTAGATCTCAGTGGCCAGACTGTATCACATGACTGTCTTGTCTGTAGCAGGGTCAGGAAATACAGAATTTTGCCTAAATAGTTTCATACCCAACAATATTGGACTTCTGGCAGGAAGAACAGGAGAATGAATATGCAGTCATTAACAGTCTTTGCTATAGTCCATCCTCCAATATCTCTCTTTTTCCCCAAATGAGAATACACTCACCTTGTCATCTAGTTTTAGTATACTCAGCTGAAAGTTCAGGACTTCTGGGGAATTTCAGATCTTTTAACAGGTCTGGATATGGCACACTGCTGTGTGGAGCCCCATAAACTAAAACAAAAATTAAATGCCCCCTCCTCCAATATTATACTGATAGAGAAATAATTATAGTAAGAATTATAGTAAAAATTCCCATTTGGAAAAGCAGTAATCAAACCTTACTGGACGGGAATAGCAGAGTCCCTGCCCTGGTGGAAGAGAAGTTTCCTTGGTTTATCTAGCAGCCCCAGGTTCTGCTTTCTAGAGGACTTTTTTTGCCTGTGCCCTCTGTTGTCTATGTTCTCTACTCTGAGAGGTTTTTAGTTTGTTGTCCTTCTCAGTCATATTTGAGTTACACATCTGGGAGCATGCTAAAGATGTTTCTTAACAGGCTGTAAACAACCTAAATATCCATCATTAGGGAAACTTGATAAATTATTATGGTATTCCACATATCAGACTACTAAGTGGCTGTTAAACAGTGAGGGAGATCCAATGTATTAATAGGAATTGAACCTCACGATATATTAAATAAAAATAGCTAAGGTAGCCCTAGCCGGTTTGGCTCAGTGGATAGAACATCAGCCTGCGGACTGAAGAGTCCCGGTTCAGTTCCTGTCAAGGGCACATGCCTGGGTTGTGGGCTCGATCCCCAGTAGGGAGCATGCAGGAGGCAGCCAATCAATGACTCTCTCTCCTCATTGATATTTCTATCTCTCCCTCCCTTCCTTTCTGAAATCAATTTTAAAAAATGTCTTTAAAAAGTAGTTTTCCATGAACTGTTTTTTAAAAAATAGCTAAGGTAATGGGAGGACCATGTATATGATACACTCGCATGAGTGAGGAGAAGAAAAAAGGAAGAGAGATATTTGTTATATATGCATAGAATATATTTGGAAGTATACAGAAGAAATAAACTGGTTTCCTCTGGGGAGGGGACCACAAAGTCAGAAGTAGGAGAGACACTTTAACTTTTCATTTCATGCTCTTTATTCTAGGTAAGTCTTTTTTAGCATGTGTGCATATTCTTTTTTAACTTATATGATTCTTTTAAAAGTTTTTTAAATTGATTTTAGAGAGAGAGGAAGGGAGAGGAAGAGAAACATCAATGTGAGAACAAAATATCGAAAGGCTGCCTCTTGTATGACCCCCACCTGGGACTGAACCCACAACCTGGGCATGTGCCCTGACTGGGAACTGAACTGGCAACCTTTTGGGGCATGGGACAACACCCAACCAACTGAGCCATACCAGCCAGGGCGTTAACTTATATTTCTTGATAAAAAATGTATTTTCCTGAGAAGGGGAAAAAGAGAAATGACAAATGATTTATGTGTCTTTTATTTCATGAAGTCTTTACCTGTAACTGCCTTTAGAGTCCTTCAAGAAGGTGGAAACTGGACCTTTGGCTCTCCAAATACATACAGCAAGGCCTGTATTTCCAGTTCTTTATCCTTTTGAGCCAGAACATAGAGTTATACTTCTTTTTCCTCTACAGTGGAAATTTTGCTCAGCCGACAAAAGAAAGCTGAACTTCTAAAGAAGATGACTGATGTGGCTGTTCGAATGTCAGAAGAGCAGTTGGTTGAGCTCAGAGCTGATATCAAGGTAAAACTTCCTTCTTCTTTCTGCCTTTCTTCTTGCCCTCCGGAACTAAAGTAGCAAATCTCCATAATTCATGGCCATATCTAATATATTGAACTCATGGTCTTTCCTTTCAAAACCTGGCCCTCCTCCAGGTTCCCTTTCTCTGTAGTGATACTGTCATCTATCCAGTTTTCTAAGCTGGAAACTTTGGGAAACTTCTCCTTTCCAGCATGAAATCTATCAGCAGACCCTGTCCACCATTTGAATTCCTACTGAATCTCAGGTCTGACCTTTTCTCTTCATCTCCACCACCACTGTCATGATCAAGTGACTATTATCTCTTGCTTGAACTGCTGTAATAGCCTCATAACTGATTCTATTCTATTCTCCCTCCCCATCCCTCCAAATCTGTTCCTCACACTGCAGTAACCTGCTTCAAATTTTCCATTTCGTTTATTTGTTTTGAAACATTGATATGAGAGAGACACATCAATTGGTTGCCTCCTGAACATGCTCCAACTGGGGCCTGGGATCAAACCTGCAACCCAGATACATGCCCTTGACCAGGAATTGAACCCTGTGACCCTTCAGTGCTTGGGGCAAAGCTCTAACCATTGAGCCACGGACCAGGAAGCCATTGCTTTAGGATAAAGACTATAATCCTTAGCTCAGCCTGTAGGACTCTGTGCAGTTGGCTCTGCCAGCATCATCCTTTTACACCATGCCCCCTTGTTCTCATTTCCAGCCATATTAACTTTTCCTTTCTGCAGACACATCCTGCTCCTTCCTGCCGGAGGACTACTGCACATGCCGTTCATCTATCCAAAATACTCTTCCCTCCCTGCCACTCCCAGCACACAGTCACTTCTCATCCTTCCTGATTTTCTTCCTAGTTTGTGCCTTCATAGCAGTTATATTCCATGTACATTTGATTAATCTGTTATTCTCACTAGCTGGTGAACTTTACAATGGAAAAACTGCTGTCTCTCCAGTGCCTAGCATAGTACCTTGGCACATAATAGGTATTCAATAAATTTATGTATGTATGTATGTATGTATTTTGTTCATCCCCACCTGAGGATATTTTTCCCATTGCTTTTTCAGAGAGAGTGGAAGAGAGAGGCAGGGAGGGAGGGAAAGAAGGAAAAAGAGAGAGAAAAACGTCAATGTGAGAGAGACACATCGATTGGTTGCCTCCTGCATGCACCCCGACAGGGGGAGGGGCAGGGAGTGAACCCAAGACCCAGAATGTGTCCTTGACTGGAAATCAAACTTGCAACCCTTTGGTGTGCAGGCTGATGCTCTAACCACTGAGCACACTGCCCAGGGCTATTATTAAATATGTTTTATTATTGATTTTAGAGAGAAAGAAAGGGAGAGAGAGAGATAGAAACATTGATGAGAGAGAAACATCAATCAGCACAGCCTCCGCCGGGGATCAAGTCCACAACCTGTGCACGTGTCCTGACTGGGACTTGAACCTGTGACTTCCTTTTTTTTTTTAAAAAAAAATGTTTTATTGATTTTTTACAGAGAGGAAGGGAGAGAGATAAGAGAGTTAGAAACATCGATGAGAGAGAAACATCGATCAGCTGCCTCCTGCACATCTCCTACTGGGGATGTGCCCGCAACCCAGGTACATGCCCTTGACCGAAATCGAACCTGGGACCTTTCAGTCCGCAGGCTGACGCTCTATCCACTGAGCCAAACCGGTTTCGGCAACCAGTGACTTCTTGATGCATGGATCAACATTCAACCACTGAGTCACACCAGTTGGACAGTGTTCAGTAAATATTTAAATGGTTGGTCGATTCTGATTTTATAGAGAAAAATGAGCAATTTGAGATGTTAATTATAATCTGTAAAGATTATTTGTGTTTAACACATATATTTTTTAAATTTTTAAATTTTATTTTTCAATTATAGTTGACATGCAATATTATTTTACTTTAGTTTTAGGTGTATAACATAGTGGCTGACAATCATATAATTTACAAGATGATCTCTCCCCCTCCCCCCCCCCCCCCGCCCCATTTCAAGTACCCACCTGGCATTAAACATAGTATGACAATATTATTGACTATATTTCCTGTGCTGTACTTTATGTCCCCATGGCTATTTGGGGACTGCCAATATGTACTCCTTAATCCCTTCACCCTTTTCATCCATAACCCCAACCCCTCTCACCTCTCCCCTCTGCACTCTGGCAACCATCAGTTTGTTCTCTGTATCTATGAATCTGTTTCTGTTTTTGGGGTTTTTTGTTCATTTTATTCTTTAGATTCCACATGAAAGTGAAATCAGATGATACTTGTCTTTCTCTGTCTGACTTCTTTCACTTAGCATAATACCCTCTAGATCAGTGATGACAAACCTATGACACGCGTGTCAGAAGTGACACGCGAACTCATTTTTTTGGTTGATTTTTCTTTGTTAAATGGCATTTAAATATATAAAATTAATATCAAAAATATAAGTCTTCCATCAAAAAACTACTGGACTTAATACATGAATTTGGCAATGTAGCAGGATACAAAATTAACCCCAAGAAATCTAAGGCATTTCTATACACCAATAGTGAACTTACAGAAAGAGAGACTAAAAAATAAATCCCATTTACCATCGCACCAAAAAAATTAAGCTACCTAGGAATAAACTTAACTAAAGAGGTAAAAGACCTCTACTCAGAAAACTACAGGACGTTGAAAAAAGAGATAGCTGAAGACATAAACAGATGGAAGAACATACCGTGCTCATGGATTGGTAGAATCAACATCATTAAAATGTCCATACTACCCAAAGCAATCTATAAATTCAACGCACTTCCCATTAAAATACCAACGGCATATTTCACAGATCTAGAACGAACTCTCCAAAAATTCATCTGGAATAAAAAAAGACCCCGAATAGCTGCAGCAATCCTGAGAAAGAACAAAGTAGGTGGGATCTCAATACCAGATATCAAGCTGTATTACAAAGCCACTGTTCTCAAAACTGCCTGGTACTGGCACAAGAACAGACATATAGATCAATGGAATAGAATAGAGAGCCCAGAAATCAGCCCGAACCAATATGCTCAATTAATATTTGACAAAGGAGGCAAGAACATACAGTGGAGTCAAGATAGTCTCTTCAATAAATGGTGTTGGAAAAATTGGACAGATACATGCAAGAAAATGAAATTAGACCACCAACTTACACCATACACAAAAATAAACTCAAAATGGATAAAGGACTTAAATGTACGACGGAAAACCATAAAAATACTAGAAGAATCCATAGGCAACAAAATCTCAGACATATGCCGAAGCAATTTTTTCACTGATACAGCTCCTAGGGCACTTGAAACTAAAGAGAGAATGAACAAATGGGACTACATCAAAATAAAAAGCTTCTGCACAGCAAAAGAAACCATCAACAAAGCAATAAGAAAACCCACTGTGTGGGAAAACATATTTGCCAATGTCATATCTGATAAGGGCCTAATCTCCAAAATTTATAGGGAACTCATACAACTTAACAAAAGGAAGATAAACAATCCAATCAAAAAATGGGCAAAGGACGTAAATAGACACCTTTCAAAAGAGGACATTCAGAAAGCCAAGAGACATATGAAAACATGCTCAAAGTCACTAATCATCCGAGAGATGCAAATCAAAACAACAATGAGGTACCATCTCACACCTGTCAGACTGGCTGTCATCAAATCAACAAATGACAAGTGCTGGAGAGGATGTGGAGAAAAAGGAACACTCGTGCACTGCTGGTGGGAATGCAGACTGGTGCAGCCACTATGGAGACAGTATGGAGTTTCCTCAAAAAACTGAAAATGGAACTCCCATTTGACCCTGTGATCCAATTTCCAGAAATATATCCCAAGAAACCAGAAGCACCAATCAGAAAGGATATATGCACCCATATGTTCATAGCAGCACAATTCACCATAGCTAAGATCTGGAAACAGCCTAAGTGCCCATCAGTAGATGAATGGATTAGAAAACCGTGGTACATCTACAGGATGGAATACTACGCTGCTGTAAAAAAGAAGGAACTCTTACCGTTTGCAATGGCATGATGGAACTGGAGAGCATTATGCGTAGTGAAATAAGCCAGTCAATGAAGGAAAAATACCACATGATGTCACTCATTCATGGATAATAAAGACCATTATAAACTTATGAACAAAAATAGATACAGGGGCAGAGCTGCCTCTAACAGACTGTCAAACTACAGTGGGAAGGCCGAGGAGGGTGGGGGGCGGCTGGAGGCGGGGGTGGTTAATAGATCAACCGAAGGACTTGTATGCATGCATATAAGCATAACCAATCGACATAAGACACTGGGGGATAGGGGAGGCCAGGGGATTGTCAAGGACGGGGGGAAAAAAGGAGACATATGTAATACCCCTTGTAAGACTTTAAGCAATAAAACAATTATGTTTACTATGGTTGCAAATATCAAAAAATTTCTGTATGTGACACGGCACCAAAGTTAAATTAGGGTTTTTCAAAATGCTGACACGCCAAGCTCAGAAGGTTCGCCATCACTGCTGTAGATCCATCCATTATGTTGCAAATGGCAAGATTTCCTTCTTTTTTATGGTTTAGTAAATTCCATTTTATATATGTACCACAGCTTTTTTTTTTTTAACCCTCACTGAAGAATATTTTTTCCATTGATTTTTAGAGAAAATAGAAGTGGGGGAGGTGGGGGAAAGAAAGAGAAACATTGACACGTGAGAGACACATCAGTTGGTTGCCTCCCACATGAGTCCAGACGGGGGTTGGGAATTGAACCTGCAACCCTTTGGTCTGAGGGCCAATGCTCTAACCACTGAGCAACCGGCCAGGGTTACCACAACTTTTTTATCCACTCCTCTTTTGCTGGGCATTTGGGTTGCTTCCATGTCTTAGCTATTGTAAATAACACTGCAGTGAACATAGGATTGCATAAATCTTTTTGAATTCGTGTTTTGGGTTTCTTTGAATATATACCCAGAAGTGGAATCACTACGTCATAAGGCAATTGCATTTTAACTTTTTGAGGAGCTTCCACAGTTTTGTTTTGCTTTTAATCCTCACCTGAGGATATTTTTCCATTGATTTTTAGAGAGAGTGGAGTGGGGGGGAGAGAGAAAGAGAGAGAGAGAGAGAGAGAGAGAGAGAGAGAGAGAGAGAGAAGCATTGATGTGAGAGAGACATATGGATTGGTTGCCTCCTGCACGCACCAGTGGGAGCCAGGGATCGAGCCTGCAACCAAGGTACATGCCATGCCCTTGATGGGACTCAAACCCGTGACCCCTTTAGTCCAAGGGCTGACACTCTAACCACTGAAACAAACTGGGTAGGGCAGTATGGACATCTTAACGATGTTAATTCTTCCTACCCGTAAACACAGTATATGCTTCCATTTTTAAGGGGGGGGGGCAGAAGTAGATTTACAGTTGTGTGTAGGAGAAACACAGAATTTATTCTTATATTATTATTTATTAATTTCTGTATTTTCCATATGAACAATTATAAACCTACTTTTGCCCACCCTGTATTTGTATCTTCTTCAGTTTCTTTCTTTGGTGTCTTATAATTTTCCAAGTATAGGTCTTTTACCTCCTTGGTTAAATTTATTGCTAGGTATTTAATTTTTATTGATTTTATTATTTTTTAATATAGTTTTTTTTATTTCAGAGAAGAAGGGAGGAGGCTAGAGAGATAGAAACATCAATGATGAGAGAGAATCACTGATTGGCTGCTTCCTGCACACCCCACACGGGATCCAGCCCGCAACCTGGGCATATGCCCTGACCAGGGAATCAAACCTGTTTCATAGGTCAATGCTCAACCACTGAGCCACTCTGGCTGGGCATTTTTATTTTTTTGATGCAATTGTAAATGGGATTGTTTTCTTAGTTTCCCTTTTTATTAGTTCATTATTGGTGTATTAAAATGCAACTGATTTCTGAATATTTATTTTGTTTCCTTTTTGTTTCCTTCTACTTTACTGATTTCATTTATCAGTTCTAGTAGTTTTTTGGTGGTATCTTTAGGGTTCTTAACACGTGTACTTTTTAAATTCTTAGCTAAAGAACAGTGTTTCTGCCCTGGCCAGTGTTTCTAAGTGGTTAGAGCAGTGGTTCTCAACCTTGGCTGCACATTAGAATCACCTGGGAATTTTTTTAAAATCCTGATTTCTGGGCCCATCCTCCAGAAATTCTGTTTCTTTGTTACTAATGTTGTGGCCCCACCCCATAACAAAGAAACAGAATTTCCAGAGGATGAGGCCCAGAAATGAGGATTTTAAAAAGATTCCCACGCCCTAACCGGTTTGGCTCAGTGGATAGAGCGTCGGCCTTTGGACTGAAGGGTCCCAGGTTCGATTCCTGTCAAGGGCATGTACCTTGGTTGCGGACATATCCCCAGTAGGGGGTGTACAGGAGGCAGCTGATCGATGTTTCTCTCTCATCGATGTTTCTAACTCTCTATCCCTCTCCCTTCTTCTCTGTAAAAAATCAATAAAATATATATTTTTAAAAAAATAAAAAGATTCCCAGGTGATTCTAATGTGCAGCCAAGGTTGAGAACCACTGGGTTAGAGCGTCGGCCCACGCACTGAAGAGTCATGGGCTTGATTCCGGTCAAGGGCACATACCTGGATTGCAGGTTCAATCCCCAGCCCCAGTTGGGGCACGTGCAGGAAGAAACCAATGGATATGTCTCTCTCATATCATGTTTCTCTCTCTCTTCCCCCCACACCCCCTCTTAAAAAAAAAATCAATGGAAAAAAATATCCTTGGTTTAAGATTAACAAAAAAAGAAAGAAAGAAAAAGAGAGCAGTGTGTCTGAAACTAAGCATGGGAACCTTAGAGAGGTCAGGGTATTCATTGATAGTTGTAGACACTGGGGTTCTAAAAAATTGTTTATAAACTATGAGCTATATAGACAAGGGGAGAAGTGGCTCTAATCCTGAGCCCTTAACTTCTGTCCTTTCTGAATACATGAGGTTTATTGCTATATTTAAGTGGAATACTTGCTGCAGAGGCTATATAACAGCCTTTGTAAAATAAAAGCATAGATGGAAGATCACCTAAGCCCTTGCAGGTATCTTTGTCATCACTCTGATTCAGTATTTTACACAAACCCTAGGTTATGTTATTACTTTCACTTCTTCTACTTAGACTCTATTGGGGTGAAATAGCAAAACAATGCAAATTTTTAATTACCATTTTCTGATTAACTAAAACTATGTTACTAAATTTTATAGAAAGTCGTCTTCATAGTGATGCCAATCTGTCTCATTCAACTATCTGGGAGAAGCCGGAAACCCCTTTGGAATTAAGATGAGAATTCTGGCTCTTACAGGCTTCATCTGTTCTCCTTCCCGCGTGGTTGAAAAGCTGCTAGAAATATTTCTGCAGGCTGACTAAGGATCTGTTTCTCTCCACATTTGAGTGTACTGAAGTGGGTGCTATGCAATTTAAATGTCTGATTTCCAGATCATTTTATTTCCGTCATTCCTGTTATGTCTTTGGCTCAACAGACTCTAGAATTTGTTTCAGACTTAATCTCAGACTGATATTACATGTTGAAGGCTTTGTCACAGAGCTTTGTGTGCTTTCCTGAGCCACAATATACTCTGAAGCTTTAGGGCTTCAAAGGCCAGTGGTAATTTTTATTTCTCCTTTCCCTTTCACTGCTAGACGCATCTCAAGGATTCTGATCCATTCAGTTCTACCCCTTGAACATCCAAAGTGGAATTAGACCACTGCCAAGACTGCTCTAAGGAGTTCAATTCTTCTGAATTTTATCTAGAAGAATTATAACTTTTCTTTTTCATCTCCTTTTCATCTTAAAGTGATTCCAGGCTACGTTAGAAATTGTTTATTGAAATAGACCCTCAGAAACACTTTATTCCTAACATGTATTTAGTCCCTCTCTTTCTGTAGTATAGTTAGTTTTTGACCCAAGGGGTTGACTACTTCTCAACTCAGTCAGCTTAAAAGGGTTAAATTATATGCAGCACAAACTTCTCATTTGTGAAGTTGACTTTTTCATATGAATGATTTTCCATCTCAAGAAATTGTTTCTATTTCAAGGACTAACAAATTCTACTTTACAAAGAGTTGAAGTGGGTTTCCTAAGGAAGTTTTTACTAAAGAGCCAGACCATCTATTTAAATGGAATCATTGTTGTAACTTAAGAGTGTTTTTTTGCTGCTGCCTCTGTTTACAAACTGTGAGCTATATAAAATGTATAAAATGGAACAACGTGGAAAGTAGCCAATAGCGGAAAGTGGCCCTCTATAAAGACTTTCTCCTTTCTCTGCAGTTTCTTGTGATTATACTTAGTGGGCTTTGACCATCATGTAGTATTTCATAAAGCTCCTAAATAGACTTCTCTTTGGGCTCTGAAGAAAATGACTGAATTTTGTCAGTCACCCAGCATTGGTAATATTGTGGCCATTGAACAAACTTTGAAGCAATAAAAATAATTCAGTTGAAAATAATTCTGTTTCATTCATACATAGCAAGCTGTAGATCCCATGTGTACTGCATGTCTCACCTGGAGGCTTTTCTTTGCCCTTTTTCCAGCACTTTGTTAGTGAACGTAAATATGACGAGGATCTGGGAAGAGTAGCCCGGTTCACCTGTGACGTGGAGACCCTAAAGAAGAACATTGATTCATTTGGACAAGGTGAGATAGCAAGAGATTCCGGGCACTGGAGATGGTGATGAGAAGACCACACTGTACTAATTAGAGACTGAAGTGCTGGTTGGCTTCTCTTCTGATTCTTCTTTCGTGCCTCTTGTGTTTTGTTTGTTTTTATGAAAAGTAGCTCTGAGATCTTTAAGAAGTCAGTGGATGCAGATGCTTGGAGCGCTGAGGATGGGCTCCCTAAATTTGCAATAACATTTTTTTCATCCATTCTCTGTTGAGTTGAGAGTGTATGATATGAAGTATAAAGAGCATGGAGCTCTGGAGTCAGACCAAGTTTGCCTCTACTCATTTTATTCCTCTGGAACCTCATTTTATTCCTCTCCAAAATGGAGATAGTAATACCTACCTTGCCTGGCATACAATAGGTGATAAAACAATAGCTTCAAAGAGGGTGGTGCCTCTAAGGTGAGAGTTTGTGTGCCACCAATCCTGAGCTCAGCGCCTTGGTTCTTTCCATCTCGGTATGAAAGTGAAATGTTGGCTCTAGGGCAGTGATTGTGAACTCAGCACTAGTCCAGGCTTAACACCAAGAAAAAAATCTAGTGGGGAGCATTAAACCATTGAATTCTGACAAAATTTGAATTGAAAATGTTAATATTTTTCAGCTAAATTGGTATTTTAAGTTTGGGATTGTTTTTGCGAAAGAATCCTAGGAAGATACATGTTTGTTGTAAAGACTAGTTCTGTTCATATTAACTAATCTTGATTAGTTATACTGCATCATTCAAATTTTTTTAAAAAGATTAACTCTTTACCTTTGTCTTTCTTTGTAGAGTGTTCCTTTGTCTGTACTTTAGAGTGTTCCTCACATAGGAACTGTATGTATGGCTTATATTGTTACTCCTAGGTTTAGGTAGTAGGAAGAGCCAGAACCTTAGGTAGTAGGAAGTCAGGAAGGCACTAGTTGGTGGGGGGATAGGTCACTCTGGTCTTGAACTATTGGCTTATTTCTAAGAGCAGTGGGGATTTGGAGGAAGATGGCAAAAGGCAGATTTTCCTTTTTGTTACCCGTTTTATGTATAAGCATTCTTTATCTTAAATTGCTCTTGTGAAATGGTGAAAACCTTACCCTTCGTCCTCTTTCATCATATGACTGCATATTTCATATATTTGTTTCAGTGTCCCATCCAAAGAACAGCTATTCAACCCGATCGCGATGTAGCTCAGTTACATCTGTGTCCCTGAGTAGCCTGTGTGATGCCCCTGCTGCTGCTGCTGCTGCTGCTGCTGCTTCCACCTGTGCCTCTGGTCCCAGCCTTACAAGTACTAACAAGAAAAACTCGGCACCAGGAGAGGCTCCTGCAGGCAGAGCAGACTCCAGTGGCCGGTCCTATCAGCCTCATCGTCAGGTAACCTGGCTTCCACACTGAGCTAGTCAGGAAGAAAGCTACCAGATTTTCACAGTTGTTTTTTTTATATTTTATTGATTTTTTTACAGAGAGGAAGGGAGAGGGATAGAGAGCTAGAAACATCGATGAGAGAGAAATATCTATCAGCTGCCTCCTGCACACCCCCTACTGGGGATGTCCCCTTGACTGGAATCGAACCCGGGACCCTTCAGTCTGTAGGTCAACGCTCTATCCACTGAGCCAAACTGGTTAGGGCACAGTTTATTTTTTTATTTTTTATTTTATTTTTTTAAATATATAGATTGTCACCGTTTAAGTGCTGACAGTTCAGTACATTACCTTCCTCTCTTTATTCCCATTCCACACCTATTTTGAATCCCTCCAGCCTGTTAGTTCCAGAGAAAGCATTTGGTATGTATGTTCCAAACCACCAGCCAGTTTAGATTTCCTGTTGCCAAGACTGCTGACTTTCTGATGTTGGCAGTGATTCTAGCTGTCGTAGGTAGTAACGCCTGGTAATTAGTCACAGTGGGAGTCGTGCACCCATCTCAAGGTAGATAAATACCACAGTGGCAGGTTCACCAGAATGAAGCAGCAACTCCTTAGAAGTACAACGTAGAATATACCGGAGAGAGTGTGAACTTGGTTCCATACGGAGTGAACACTAGAAAGTTGAAGCATAATCCATAGTTTCTTTTCCTTGGTTTGAAAAAGATACACAAGAGCAATTGAAAGCAGTGCTGTCGGTAATTCTTCAGAATTGAAATTAGAAGACAAAAATAAAATCCCATGCCATAAACTTTCTGGGTTGTAATGTAAAAATGTACTGCATGTCATAGCAGTGTGATTGAATCTATGGTTTATATAGCAAAGCAGATCATAATGATGTTTATTTTATTATAACAAATGTTCATTATCTTTACAAATTATTTATTATCTGCAAAGCTCAGACATGTAATAAGATACTTGCCCAATTGAGGGCTTGTAACAACCCAAGGAATGTTCTTCTTTCTTTAGCATGTGCCCAGCTAAAGAAAAGTGAACTCCTCTTCAGTGGAGAAGAGCCTAGGGGTGAAAGGCAGGGGAAAAATAGTGAAAGAATGATCATTTCTGATGCAGTGGAATGATCATTTCTGATGCAGTGGCTAGGTTGAATTAGGCAGAATTCTGTGAATCTTGAGAGATCACTGAGTCCCGAGTATGGACTACCACAATTATGCTGTCAGAATACTCCTATAAACTAAACTGGAACAAATGGAGTACCACAATGCCAGAGTATTTTGGACATCATATTCTTTCGTCCTTAGGTGTTGCCGGGGAACCGACGAGGAGGACAAGGCTACAGGCCGCAAGGCCAAAAGTTCAGTGACCCCACGAACCAAGAACAACATGACAGTATGGGTCGTTACAGAAATAGCTCATGGTATTCATCTGGTTCCAGGTATCAGAGTTCACAACCCCAGGCACCAGGAAATGCTAGTGAACGGGGCCAGGCGCTCTCTGCAGGGAACAATGGAACTGGAGCCAGCATGGAACCCAGCCCACCTAAGCCCTCATTCAAAAGGGGCCCACTCCCCCAGCGCAAACCCAGGACCTCTCATCCTGCAGCTGTGAACTCTTGAGGGAAATTCCAATTGGCCTTTCTCCTTTATCCCACATAATTCAACTTGGTAACTGGACTTTAGGAAACTTATAGTTAGATTTAATAACAGAAAGACGTTTTCGCATATCAGTTTTTATACCATTCTAAATATTTCTTTCCTCATTTCCTCATTATTTTTGGAAGGCAATCTTTTTTTTCCCCTTGACCTTTCCCCATGATTTGGATTCATTCTGATTGGTCATTTCTACCAGGAATCATGGGCAATGATGGCCAAGTTTCCCAAGAGTAAGCAGTGTTCTTCCCAGGGCACCAGGCCTTTCAGTTGCCCGCAGAGGCCGTCCTCAGCAGCCCCCACGGTCAGGCTCTCAGGAGTGGATGGGCTAGTCCTACTGCCTTTCCAGTCTAAAAGGAGCCACACATGCCTGTCAGGTTCCCTCTAAACAACAGTTTCACCAGGAGAGGCACTGAGGGGATTGTGTGCTGCACTGAATTAGAGAAGTGGAAAATTTAATTGGTGAAAAGGAAAAAAAGACTAGGAAATATTTAAGAATCTGCCTCTCACAAAGTGCCTGAGATTGACACTCAGATCAGGGTTTCAGTCTCCCGCTTGGCATGATAGCTTAACCTGCAGTTTCTTCAAAATATCCAAAGCTTTGTTTCCTTAAATTTCCTGAGACTGTAAACATGTCTAGGGAAGTCCATGGGAAAATAGCATTTATTTAAAGTTAAAAGAGGGGGGAAAGTATTTCTTTGCTTTAATGTTCGAAAATTTTTGTTGTTATTATTCTCATTCTAAATCGTATTCTTATCCTAAATCAAATTTATAGCTATGTAATTAGTGTTAATCTAAGTGTTACTCATCAAAAAATTGCCACAGTCAATCTTTAGAGTTGAGTAAATAAAAACAACTGCATAAATGTTCCCACATTTGTTTCCCAGCGGCAAGTGACTTCATTTCATTATCTATTTTTCTTTGGGCCTCATGTGGTAGAAGTCTCTGAGACAGCTTGTTCGGGGCTTAAATGAGGGTGTCTGATGCCTAAGTCATCTGTCCGCTGCTTAGCTTCAGAACCAAATTAAAATGTGAAGAGCCAGAATGAGCAAATGCAGCTGTTCCTGTGGGAAAGACTCATAGGATAGGGAATGACTTTCCAAAGGAGAGCTCACCAGTTTAGAAAAACCACAGCTGCCAACGGCTCTCCCAGGCAACCAAAGGTTATATCAGCACCCTCCTCCCTGCCTGTCCCTTGACAGGAGTAGTGAATGTAACCGTATAATTGAGCTCCCGCACGTAGCAGGTGGCATCGGTGCCAGATCCTTGCACCCTATCCCCACTCCAGCATCTATGATTTAATAACAGCAGAGCGATTTATTTCTCCAGTATTTGTTCTCCCAAGTCTGAATCCCAGACTGAGTGGCAGTGGTGCAGAACTCAGCTGCCTCGGGGCTTCCCCTGGCTCTTTGGCTGAAGCTGAGCTGCCTGGTTCAGGTTGGTTGAACAGATTTAGAGAGGACGAGAGATTGTGTGTGTCTTTCAGTAATGAAAACAGTAGTCAAGGAGTACTGGGAAGCCATTTTCTAAAAGGCTCATCACCTCATTTTGGGGAATTTGTCCAATAACACCATCAGCCTGCTGGGTGTCAGGAAAAAAACCCTGCTTTTCTGATTAATTGCTTACCTTACTTTATAGGAAATTCAGAGATTGAAACAACCTTGAAGGATTCTGAGGTCTATCTCTGTATCCAAGCAAAACTGTATTTAACCACCCAGACAGATGGGAAGCCACTGTTTATGAAAACAGTCTTTAAGTCGAAATTAAAATCTTATAGAAAAGTATTTGAATATATTTTTCTGTGACCATAAAAAGTTTGAAAATTATCAAGATTTTTCTACATTTTGTTTTTAATTACAGAGTAGTATTTAAAATATCAAATAATGCCCTAACCGGTTTGGCTCAGTGGATAGAGCGCCGGCCTGTGGACTCAAGGGTACCAGGTTCGATTCTGGCCAAGGGCATGTACCTTGGTAGCGGGCACATCCCCAGTGGGGAGTGTGCAGGAGGCAGCTGATCGGTGTTTCTCTCTCATCGATGTTTCTAACTCTCTATCCCTCTCCCTTCTTCCCTGTAAAAAATCAATAAAATATATATTTTTTTAAAAAAATCAAATAATACAGAAATGTAAAAGGAGAAAATTAAAGTTTCTATTCCTCAGGCTTAGTAATGACTTAGTTTGGTGTAGCCCAGCTGTTGTGGCTCAGTGGTCGAGCATTGACCCATGAATCAGGAGGTCACAGTTCAATTCCCAGTCAGGGCACATGCTTGGGTTGCGGGTTCAATTCCCACTGTGGGGCATGCAAGAGGCAGCCTATCAATGATTCTCATCATTGATGTTTCTATCTCTCCCTCTCCCTTCCTCTCTGAAATAAATAAAAAAACATATTTTTTAAAAATAATAATTTGGTCTATACCCTTATAGATTTTTCAAGGCATATATGTATATATATACATGAATATATAGATTTTTTGTTTGTATGCGTTTTATGATTTTTTTTAATCATGTCTAAACCATAGTTCATTTAGGATCTTCTGTTGTAGATATTCTGTTCCTAAATTTGCCAATTTGACTTTCTTCGATGAAGATAAGTTAGGTTTATCTTAAGTTTGAATTGTGCAGCCATTCCTTGCTCTCCATATAGATCTGGCCTTCCTAAGAGAAGAGAAGCTCTGAACCCTGGGCAGCTCCCACTGTCTGGTCAAAGAGATCCTACCTAATCATCATTGTTCCTTCCTTTTCCATTGCCTCTTAGAGATCAATGTCTTGCTTTTCCCCAACTTAGAGATAGGACTTGAAACTTCAGATTGCTTATCTCTGGCAGTTATATGCCCCTGGAGAGAGAACATTTCAGTTAGCATGGCTTCATTATGAACATCAGGTGTTTCCTAGGCCCCTTATTTATCACAGTTCTTAAAATTCCCTCACTCCCTCCCTGCCACTCTTCTCTTAAAAAAAAAAAAAGATCAATGGAAAAAATATCCTCAGGTGAGGATTAACAATAAAAGGATGATACAAAAGGGTGGATGCATGATGGAAGATAAAAAATCTTCCCGTATCTTGTCCCATTGATAAGTTTCATATATATCTTGCCACAAATTTTCTAAATTTCAAACATGCAAATATATATTTTTTTCTTTTATATAAATAGGAATCAAACTATTCATACTTCTATAACCTTGCTTTTTTCAATTCTCACTTTTTATAATAGATTTTTTGTTTTATGAAAAATCAATATATATATATAAATGCTAAAAAAATTAATAATAATAAATTTAAACAGTTCAAAAGTACATATGATGAAAAATATGCCTCCATCCCACTCTGGACTTTTTGCCCCCTCCCCTGAGGCCACCACTCTTAAGTACCTTGTGTTCCCTTCAGAGATTTTCTGTACTAGCTCATGTATATCGTAAGAATGTATACCACTTTTTAAAAATTAAATTTATTGGGATGACATTGGTCAACATGAATACATAGGTTTCAGGTGTGGGTTTCTATGTTACAAGATTTGTATATTACACCATACGCTTACTACTCTAAGTCAGATCCCCCTGTCACCATATATTAGGACCCCTTCCTCCTCCCGCCCCCTTCCCTCAGGCAACCACCACACTGCTGTTTGTGTTCACAAGTTTCAGTTTTATATCCCACATATGAGTGAAATCATATAGTTCTTAGCTTTTTCTGACTGACTTATTTCACTTAGCATAATGTTCTCAAGATCCATCCATGTTGTTGCAAATGGAGCTATTTCATCCTTTCATATGGTTAATTAGTATTCCATTGTGTACATGTACCACATCTTCTTCATCCAGTCCTTTATTGCAGGGCACTTTGGTTGTTTCCATGTCTTGTTCACCATGAATAATGCTGTAATGAACATAGGGATGCATATAGCTGGTGATTTCAAGTTTTTTGGGTATATACCCAGGAGAGGGACTGCTGGGTCGTATGGTAGCTCTATTCTCAAATTTTTGAGGACTCGCCACACTGCTTTCCATAGTGGTTGTACCAATCTACATTCCCACCAGCAATCGATGAGGGTTCCCCTCTTTCCACAACCTCTCCAACACTTGTTATTGCTTGTCTTATTGACAATGGCTACTCTAACAGGTATAAGAGTTTTTTGTTGTTGTTTTTAAAATATATTTTATTGATTTTTTACAGAGAGGGAGGGAGAGGGAGAGCGAGTCAGAAACATCGATGAGAGAGAAACATCGATCAGCTGCCTCCTGCACACCTCCCACTGGGGATGTGCCCACAACCAAGGTACATGCCCTTGACCGGAATCGAACCCTGGAACCTTCAGTCCACAGGCCGATGCTCTATCCACTGAGCCAAACCGGTCAGGGCTATAAGGGGGGTTTTTGATTATAGTTTTGATTTGCATTTCCCTAATTACCAGTGAGGTTGAACATCTTTTCATATATCTATTGGCTGTATCTTCTTGAGAGAGGAGTATTTTCAGGTCCTCTGCCCACTTTTTGATTGGGTTGTTTGTCTGGTATTGCTTTTTATGAGTTCTTTTTTTTAAAAAAAATGTATTTTTATTGATTTCAGAGAGGAAGGGAGAGAGAAATAGAAACATCAATGATGAGAAAGAATCATTGATCAGCCACCTCTACTAGGGATTGAGCCCGCTACCCCAGGCATGTGCCCTTGACCGGAATCAAACCTAGGACCCTTCAGTCCACAGGTGGACGCTCTATCCACTGAGCCAAACCAGCTAGGGCTATGAGTTCTTTATATTTTTTTTAAATTAAACCTTTGTCAGAGCTACCGTTTGCAAATATCTCCCATTCTGGTTGGCTGCTTCTTTATTTTGTTGTGCAGAAGCTTTTTAGTTTGATATAGTCCCATTCATTTATTTTTGCCTTTACTTCCCTTGCCTTTGGGGTCAAGTTCATAAAATGTTCTCTATGACCAAGGTCCATAAGTTTGGTACCTATAGTTTCTTCTATGTAACTTGTTTCGGGTCTTATATTTAGGTCTTTGATACATTTTGAATTAATTTTTGTACATGGGACAAACTGTAATCCACTTTCATTCATTTGCATATGGCTTTCCAGTTTTCCCAGCGCCATTTATTGAAGAGAGTATTTTGACTCCATTGTGTGTTTCTGGCTCCTTTGTTGAAAATTATCTGTCCATATACATGTGGTTTTATAGCTGGGCTCTCTATTCTGTTCCATTCTGTGTGTCTGCAAATGCCATGCTGTTTTGATTATCGTAGCTCAGTAGTATAATTTGAAGTCGGGTAGTGTGATACCTCCAGCTTCATTCTTTTTTCTCAGGATTGCTTTGGCTATTCAGGGTCTTTTGTAGTTCCATACAAATCTGATGATTTTTCATTGTATTTTTTTAAAAAATGACATTGGGGGTTGCATTAAATCTGTATATTGCTTTGGGTAATAGAATGTACTATACCACTTAGACCTCTTTTTATGTCAGTATTCACAAACATACCTTGTTCTTCCTATGGCTGGATAATATCTCATTGTATAAATTTATCATAATTAGTTTATCCAGTCCCTACTAATGGTTTTCAGGTTTTTGCTATTATAAGTATTGATGAAATGAGCATCTCATAATATGTATATCATTCCTCATTTGTAAATGTGTATCTTCAGGACAAATTCCTATAAGTGGAATTGCTGGATCTCATTGGTAAAGTATTCTTAAAGATGCATGGATATACACTCTCGCCAACAGTGTTTGGGAGTGCTTAGTACAGGTGCTGAGCTGGAAGCTGAGGAAGGACAAAGATAACCAAAACACATCCCTTCAAGGGGCTGATAAAATAATACAAGGTAATAGTGTTGCATGAATGAGCCATGCTGTCTTCTGAGTGAACTGGGGGAAGCACCACTTTAAGAGCTGGGTCCTACACTTAAACTGGAACTATTCAAGGGGTGATCAGGCATTTGTTTGGTGGTTTATAGGTAAGGTGGCCTTATTTCAGAATCCCAAACCAGGGTACAGACTTACGAGTATGAATGTATGTATGGAGGGGAAACAGGATAACTACATTAGGTTGGGAGTGACCTGGAACAGTCAGGATGCATGGTCATCAGTCTGTGAACTAAGCTGTACTGTTGGAGGTCAGTAGAAGAATGACTTGTTGCCCCTGGGAGTTCTGCCATTTGACTTAACAACATGAGGCTTTGTCTTGCCTGATTTATTGGGTTCATCCTACCTTCTTGCCCCACCTGGTGAGGGTTATATCCATACAGCAGCACACTGCATGGAAGAAACAGGTTCCAAAGTGATACCTGTGTGTAGGTCACCAGCTGATACAAGGAGCTATTTTGTCACTATTTTAACCAGTTCAGAGTACCAGACCATAATGCTGGTCTGGTAAAATCAGTCAACTTGACTAAAGCACATTTTCCCCTTCAAACATTGAGGCACCTACTATGCACTAGGCCGGTGTTCTCAGCCTTCTGGCCCTTTAAATACAGTTCCTCATGTTGTGACCCAACCATAAAATTATTTTTGTTGCTACTTCATAACTGTAATGTTGCTACTATTATGAATCGTAATGTAAATATCTGATATGCAGGATGGTCTTAGGCGACCCCTGTGAAAGGGTCATTCGACCGCCAAAGGGGTCGCGACCTACAGGTTGAGAACCGCTGCACTAGGCACTATGCTGAGTTCTGAGGCTTAGATGAATGGTTCTAGCTCTTGCCTCAACCACTTTGCAGGTGAAGGGAATAGAGCTTTTAGCTCTTCCTTAAACTCTTAGAAGCTGTGCCTGGTGGCTAGACAGTGTGGTAGAATGGGAAGACCCTGGACTTTTGAGACGCACACTTGGATTTTAATTCTGACTTCACAGCTTGGTAGCCATGTGAGTAGCAAACCTTGGGAAAATCATATCTTTGGACCTCTCCATGGACTATAAAGTGGAGACAATGGCAACTTCTTCATTATTATGCCAGGTGTTGCAGAACAATACCCTGGTGTCTGAGTTAACCCGGGACCAATTGGAAGCTCACTCACCGGAACTTTTGCTTGTTGTGTTTCCTGCCCAGTTAAAAAGTGAGGAAAGACTTCCCCTGTCTCCAGCCATACAGACCTTACTAACAACAACAACAAAGTCATCCTATAGTCCTTTTGTAGCTTTTCTCCTCTGAGTGCATATCTCCCCAGCATGGTGCCCCTCTTATCTGTCTGTCATACTTGTCAGGAAAGTGCACCCTCACCCCCAATTTCTGAGCTCTCTGGATGGGGCAGGCCAGATGCTCAAGGCACTACCTGGGTAAACGCAGTCACCAGCACAGCAGCATACAGGAGTGAAGGGGAGCAGGGCAGGCTTGCCCAGGAGAGAGGGAACGTTATTTCATACCGGTGTGGAGGGGATTTTATTACCTGCATTGTTACTCCTTGGAAACACTATCTGAAGAAGGTTTTTCTGGGTGAGGAAACTCACCCACCATCACCACAACCAGCACAACTGTTCTGCAGTCCGCCCGCCCCTTCACTGCTGTCAAAACAGCAGGAATGAACACCACCCACTCTGATTCCTCAGGGAAAAGTCAGGTCTCCTTTTTATGTCTCTCTTCAGCTTAACCCAGTTAGGCTTTCTCTGTAACTTGATTTCAAACAAACCCATTTTTTGGTGCTGCTAGGACATAGAGATTGAGATTTCTCAGCCTCACTCCCTTGCTGGCTCCAGGCAAGGTTGTGGTAGCCTGCCCTCCAGCAGGCAGGGCATGAAGCACGTTGCTGTTTACAGTGGGCACTCCCTACAGGGCACTAACTGACCACTCATCAAAATGACCATACCGTTGCCTTTTAATGGGCTGTTTACCAAAGGACCGGACCAAGCACCCCCGCAGTGTGGCACGGTAGCATACTGCTATCAACCCAGTCAAACCTTGGTTCAGACCCGGTTCCACCACTACTAGCCGTGAGACATAAAACAGTTTCTTTACCTGTTAATAAAACCATGGACCTTCCGGGATTTCCTTGTTTGAAAGTTTATTGTTATTTTCTCACAGTAGCTAGGATCACCCACTAAAAGGAAAGAAAAATGGCTTTGTAAAGTATATGATTATCTAACCACTATGCTGCACACCTGAAACTAATACAAAATACTATTGAATGTAAACTGTAATTGTAAAATAAAGTTTAAACAATAATAAATAATGCTATAATAAACATCATTTAACATAAAAAAAGGAATGGCCTAAAATGAGACAGCCAAGAGGTGGCCAAGTACTGAAGGCCTCAAAGTATTCCAAAATGTTGTGTTTATTTTGGTGGAGAAGGGGAACCTTCAGTGAGGCCTTATTCTGAGCTCATTTCAGTGGTCCTGGCACCTAAGGCCAGAGCAAGCGTTCAGGGGAACATTTAACAACTGCTACCACTTCCTAAACTCAACAATCCTCTGAGGAAAGATCATTACAAATGAAGGGACTGATGCTGTGAGATGAACACCCATCCTGCCCAAGGTCACAGCTGTTTGATCAGTGACAGTTAGAATGAGAGCCCAGACTACTATGACCTGAAAGCCTGAGATGTTCCCACCACACAACACAGCCTGAGAAGCAGGGCATGGCCACACTGGCCAACAAACAGACTGGGGGAGCTCCAGAAAGGAGGGTAGGAAGAATGGAGGAGGGAGGGGCCCTGGGCTCTATTCCTCGACAGCCACCTGTTCTCACCCACACTGCACACAGACTAGCTCCTACTGTGCCTGGGGGAGGGGGACTTTTTCCATCTTTTGTGTCTTGAATTCCCCCCGCCCCTTGCTTTGCTCTTCCCTTCTCTCCTTGTTCCTTCTGTAGATAAAACTCCCACAGACTTCCCACCGCAGCTCCAAAACGCAGCCTCCTGAGTTTCTTGTTGACAGTGGCTTTGAGCTATCTCTGAACAGGGCTCTCCCTCAACCTTCCTCTCCCTGTGACACCCCCCAAGGCTGAATGACGAGTTGCGGGGAGGGGAGAAGAAATGAGATTACAGTGAGGAAGCGGGTGCTCTCCAACTTCACAGCGCTCTGTTCAACTCCCTAATCCCCAGTTACTGTCTCCTTAATGGGGGTCCCTGCCCCTTGTGTGTGTTTGGGGGTTGGGGGAGGTGGAAAGAAAAGGCAGGAAGATCTTACTTAGGGACTTAGGTAACCAGGTACAGATGGAGAAAGAGAGACTTGCTGAAAGTAACAAGTTGGTAAAAATGATATACCTCTACGTCTGTTTCCTCATTTGTGAAATGGAAGTGTAACTAGCACTGCCATGCCTATTTCACCAGGGTTCCTATAAAATTGAAAATCAGACAAACATTTACATGGTGTAAATGTCACACATTGTTCTAGTCCTTTACTCATTCCTAACAATCCTCTGAAGTGTTCTTATCTCCATTTGACACATAAGAAAATGGAGTCACAGAAGGAAAAGCTCACAGTAAGTGGCAGAGCTATTTTCAGACCTAGTTTGGTTCCCAAGTTGGTGGGTGCTCTCAGCCACTGCCTCATCCCGTCTTCAAGGTGAGCTGACCCGAACCTGCACCCTCTCCTTAGCAGAATGCCTGAATGTCACCCGGAGGAGCGCAGAAGAGCGGCTAAGGGAGGGTTACTTTGCAGCCCAGGACCCTGGTGGGAGTGGGACAGCCAGGACCCTCGTGAGGGTGGGAGTGGGGGTGGGGAGCATGAGCTGCAGACTCCTTTTTAGGCTCTTTCTTCCTGGGAACAGGATTTCAGGATTCAGAGTAGCTTCCTCTCTCCTCCCAAAAGCACCAGTTCATTTTAATACAGGTGCTTGGGGCTTGGCCCTCGTTGGGGACGAGTGGGAGGTGGAGCGGGGGACTCTCCTTTCGGATTCTGGTGACACTGGGTGTCTCCTCTAGAGCGGTGGGGAGTGCACAGCCGCCAGCCTCACTCGTTCGGGAACAAATTGCTGTTTTGGCCCCGGCGGCTCCTCTGGGCGCGGGCGGTAGCCGTGCTCACTTGCAAACCGTGGGAGGGAGGAGCGGCGCTGGCAGCGCGAGGCTGGGGACACCGACGCAGCGCCAGAGACGAGCAGGAGACTGCTCGGGCCGCCTCCTCTCCGGGCGCCTGGCCCCTCCTTTCAATTCCTCACCCGAGGGGGGATGGAGCCAACGCACCCCACCTCTGCCAGCTTCCCCTCCAGATCCCAGCCGAGTTCTCGAGGACTGAAGCGGGGCGGGGTGCGGAGGCTGGGTCCTCCTGACTCCGGGCTCGCCCGGACCCACGTGCTAGGCTAGGAAGTTCTCACCAGCGTCTGACGTCTACCTGTCCCCGGCATTGGCAACCGGACCCTCTAGCGCAGCCTGGGAGCAATAGGTGATGAATAGAAATATGGGGGCAAGGCAGAGGGTCTGGCCTCCCCGCATCCGCGCACACCTGTACCCTTTCCGCTCCGGAGCGCACACGGGGCGCATTTGAACCTTCCTCCCAGGGCTTCCCACCCTCCAATTTCCCAACAGCTCCCGGCTGCAGCGGCATCTGCTATAGATGGAGCGATCCATTTCCAGGGGTCAAGTTGAGGCTGAGAAAGGCTGGCATGCCCAGAAGCTGTGTGCAGAACGCCCCCCCCCCCCCCCAGTCGCCTTTAGACTTCCCCTGCACAACTGGGATCCCTCTAGGGATCCCAACCTCCGCCAACTACCCGGCCTTCACCTGCTGCGCTAGTGCCCCCGCCCCTTTTCCGATTACAGTTTCCTCGGGGAAGGCACACTCTACCTTCCCTCCCGCCCCCGCCCCCAGCCCCAGCCTCTCCTCAGGTCCCTATTGCGGAGAAGGCGCCGCTCCCCTGCGGCTGGGGAGCCCCAGCCAGACCCGGCGCTCGCCGGTCCTTCTCCGCGGGGCGGGCCGGGCGGCTCGGGGCGGGCCGGGCGGCGGGGATTGGAGGACCGCCACCTCCCCTGCTCCCACCGAGGTCCCGAGGGGAGGGGGTTCCCTCGGTGGGAGTCCTGTCCCTTTAAGAAGGCGGCCCTGCCTGGGTGTGCCCGGTCTCCATGGTTACCCCGGTGCAGGCGGCGGGCGCCCCAGGGAGGGAGGGAGGCTGCCGCTTCTCCCCGACAGACGGAGGGAGCCGCGGGGACCCGGCACCCATTCGAGCCCGTGCGGGAGCCGAACTGCAGCTGAAACGGGAGCCACGGTCGCCGCCGTTGCGAGCGGAAGGTGCCGAGAGCGCAGCCGGCGCAGAGTCTGGAGCCGGGGATTCGTGGGCGGCCGGAGCGCGAGGGGCCGCGCGCCATGCCCCGGGCCCCGACGGCAGGGACGGCCCCTCGCGCGCGGGCGGCCGGCGGGGCCTGCGAGTCTGGGGTGGGCATTGTCCCCCGACAGCTGCGCTAAGGGGCGCGGGGCCCGGCGGGGGGCGGCCGAGCTGGGCGCCCTCCCCCGGCCCTGAGTCCCCGCGCCCCGGAGGGATGGGGCGGGCGGCCACGGCTGCCTAAGATGCCGGCCATGCGGGGACTCCTGGCGCCGCAGAACACCTTTCTGGACACCATCGCCACGCGCTTCGACGGCACGCGTGAGTCCTACCCGCGGCCCGATGGCCCCTGAACGAGCGGGCCCCTGCCCGGGGTTCCGCGGGTCCGGCACCCAGCATCTCGGTTGGCCGCCCTCCTGCGCTCACCCTCCCTCCTTCCCGCTCCGCCCCCACCTGCCCCAGCTGGTAGCTGAGACCTCCGTCTCCTTCCAGACGCCGATTCCCCTCACCCCCTCCCGCCCCCAAGGTTTAGAATCAACCCTGACCCAGGCCAGGAAAACGGCGAGAAGCCTCCGGGTTTGGGGCGTGGGGTGCCGTCTGTTTGCCGAGGCGCGACCCCAACCCAGTCAGTCTTGCCCATCCCGTCCCTGGACCTGGCGCGTTCCCACCCGCTACCTTCTGCCTTCGCACTGGCGGGATAGCGGGTGAGGTGGGGGCTCACAAACAAGATTTAGACAAGAGGTGCGCAAACGGAGATAGGGTCGGTGGGACTCAGGAGTGTACCGCTTGGCCAAGCTCACCTGACCGCCTAAACCCACGGAGTCCACTAGCCCCCAAAGGTCGATTTGGAAGCTACCAACGAGACTGGGGAAGTTTGGAGAAGGCGACCAGAGCGTCTAGATTGTGGGTTCCTGAGGTCTGAGCACAGGGAAGATCATGGCAGCCCCTCCCCTCTCCTCCTCCCCCCAGTGGGGCTTCCCAGCTCCCTGCCTGGCGCCCTCCGTGGTCTCCTGTTCCTGATAGAAAGCCGGTGGGAGCCCTTCTGTGAGCGTCCCCCCCACCCCAGGCTTCTCCGTCTGCGTTGTTGTGTGCTTGGCTCCTGCTGATTCAGCACCCCCCACTTCCCAGTACATTTCTGGCTCCAGACTCCATATTCAGCTCCCATTCTTACACGCTCATTCTCGGTCACATTCATTCATTCCTGAGCCAGGGCACCCAGCTGGGGCTCAAACAGGGCAGAATGGATGGTGGCCTGGACAGCCTCTCAGTCCAGTGGGAGGGGCCACATGGCCAAATTGGGTGCCTAGCTGGTGAGTGAGCCTAGCAGAGGTAGGGTGGGGCTGAGGCTGGCCTAGAGCTGGTGCTGTGGTCCTCCTTTCAGCCTCCCCAAACCCACCTCTTGCCCCAAGCTGCTCAGGACACACTCCAGAGGGCACAGTGCCCACACAGGGCTGCATTCACCAAGCTCAGTGTTCACAGGTGCTGATTCTCAAATGCACCCATACACACACTGCAAAGAGTGGGGCACTGACACAGGTGACACACTCATTCCTGTTCATAAACATTCCTGCCTAACCCTGTCCACACCCCCAACACGCACACGCACGCACGCACGCACACACACACGATTCCTGGGTTTTATGAAGCCCGCCTTAATGGAAAGAAGGGGTGGTGGGCCCTGCACCTCTTGTCCTGTGCTTCCTCTGAGAGACGCTCTCTTGCAGACAGTAACTTCGTGCTGGGCAATGCCCAGGTGGCGGGGCTCTTCCCGGTGGTCTACTGCTCTGATGGCTTCTGTGACCTCACGGGTTTCTCCCGGGCTGAAGTCATGCAGCGGGGCTGTGCCTGCTCCTTCCTCTATGGGCCAGACACCAGTGAGCTCGTCCGCCAACAAATCCGCAAGGCCCTGGATGAGCACAAGGAGTTCAAGGCAGAGCTGATCCTTTACCGGAAGAGTGGTGAGGGGCCACCTGGCACCTCTTCAGTTTCCCCCAGACTGGCACCCGCCCCATCCTTTGTGCCTCCTTTCCATTCTCATCTTCTCCATCTCCCCATCTCATCCTAACTTCCCACACACCCACCTCCTCTTCCTCCACCCCACCCCATCCCCGGCCGTCCTCTCTTCCATCCTCACCCCATCCTTAGCCTCCATTCGGTTTCCCATCTTGGGTTCCCCAACCCAGCAGGAAAATGTCCCAGTGTCAGTAGGACAGATCTGTGAACACACATGTCTGACCGTCATCCCTGCTCTCCCTGGCTTTCTATCACCCTGTTCCATCAAAACCTGTCCGGGATGGAGCAGGCGGCTGCTGCCCTCCCAGGGTCCTGCTGTGTCTCGCCGTGGGTGTCAGTGGAGCCTCTGTCACCTGGGGCAGGTGGAGAATGGGAGCTGGGCTGAGTCTGTCTTTGTGCCCAGGGCTCCCATTCTGGTGTCTGCTGGATGTGATACCCATCAAGAATGAGAAAGGGGAGGTGGCCCTCTTCCTGGTCTCTCACAAGGACATCAGTGACACCAAGAGCCGAGGGGGCCCTGACAAATGGAAGGAGACAGGTAGGTGCCTGTGGGGCCATTGATTTAACGTCTGTGGCTGGGGTGTTGGTCACCTCAGGCCTGAGCTTGTGGATGCACCACCCGTTTACACTTGTTGGCTCCCACTCTGCTGGCTGAGAGCCTGTGCTGTTCTCCGCTCCACATGGCCCGGTATAGAAAGCCTGTTTCCAAGTAGACTGGTGGGTATACAGTTGGAGCATTTTGAAGTTTTGTTATTATTAATCCTCACCTGAGGATATCTTTTTCATTGATTTTTTTCTTTTTTTAGAGAGAGAGTGGAAGGGAGGAAAGGAGGGAGAGGGGAGAGAGAGAGGCAGAGAGACGGAGAGAGAGAAACATCGATGTGAGACACACACATTGATTGGTTGCCTCCCACATGTGCCCCAACCAGGGTCAGGCATCAACCCGTAACCCAGGTATGTGCCCTTGACCAGGAATTGAATCCGAGACCTTTAGGTGCATGGGGCAATGCTCTACCAACTTAGCAACACCAGCCAGGGTGTATGGTTGGAGTTTTGAAGTCAAACTAAGTAAAAAACTGAAAGCAAACTCCACTAGTGCCTGTGAAGTTCCATTTTCTGACCAATTAGTGAGGCTGAGCCATAGCCCGCAGCCCCAGGCCTTTTCCTCACATGTCTGACTGGAGAGCCCTGGCCAAAGCCCCCCTTTGAGTCCTCCCAGGGCTGGGAAGGCCCTTAGACAGCTCACCGAGCTGTCATCCGAACCTGCTCCACGGCCTCTCTGCCACTTGGGGGTGTTGGGTAGTCTCCATTCCTCATCCCCCACCCCAGCCCTGACTCAGCCTCTCCACAAGGTAAGTTCTTAGTGGTCCCTGCACCTGGACCCTGCAGCCCTTCTCTGAGCTTCTGCAGCTCTGCCTGATGGCCTCTGCTTGCTCTGCACTCCCCCCACCCCAGGGACCACCTCTCCCCTCTGTTCCCTGGCCTTTCCCTGTGGAGAGCCTCTCCTGCCTTGCCTTGGTCCACACCTCCTTCTCCTTCAAGCAGGCACTGGGTGTCTCAAGCACCTGTAGGGTTGCCCTTTGCCGGGGGTGCAAGTGATTCTAGGAAGGGAGGCATGCCAGAGCCTCCAACTCTAAACAGACCAGTCAATGAGCCAGACCTGTCCATGGGCCAGCACCTACTGTCTTACACCCAAGACCATTCCACCATCGTCCTCACGGGCCCCTCTTCTTTTGCAGGTCGTGGCCGGCGCCGATATGGCCGGGCAAGAGCCAAAGGCTTCAATGCCAACCGGCGGCGGAGCCGGGCTGTGCTCTACCACCTGTCTGGGCACCTGCAGAAGCAACCCAAGGGCAAGCACAAGCTCAATAAGGTGGATTGAGCACTAGGGTGTGTGTCTGGGGGTTGGGCCAGGGTAGGGACGGCTGAGGAGATGGAGGGGGCAACTGAGAATGTCCAGGAGACCACACAGGCCCCACCAGTACTTTGGGATTGTGACTGAGGGAGGGACTGTCATATGCATGATCCACCGAAAATATAGAGGAGAGTCTTGGCCCTGGGGTCAGATGGGCTTTTTGGCTTAATCCTGGCTCCTCCCCTAAACCGCTGTGTGACCTTAGCTAAGTCACTTGACCTCCCTAATCCTCAGTCTTCTGCTCTATAATGTGGGGACTCGAATGCCTGTGTCAGAGGTTACTTTGAGAATGCAGGGAGGGAAAGAAGATGGATGCCTGTCCTGGACCCTATCCAAACTCAGCCTGTACCAATTTCCTGTCATCCTGCCTGGACCCGCCCTGCCTCACTCAGAAGGTGTTTGGGGAGAAGCCAAACTTGCCTGAGTACAAGGTAGCCGCCATTCGGAAGTCACCGTTCATCCTGCTGCACTGTGGGGCACTGAGGGCCACTTGGGACGGCTTCATCCTGCTCGCCACCCTCTACGTGGCCGTCACCGTGCCCTACAGCGTGTGTGTGAGCACAGCCCGGGAGCCCAGCGCCGCCCGCGGCCCCCCCAGCGTCTGTGACCTGGCCGTGGAGGTCCTCTTCATTCTTGGTAGGTGCCCTCTGTGCCTCCCACCCAACCCCGTGCCAGGTGCCCCTTGGGCTTTCGTGGGGATAGTCTGCATGGCTCCAGTGCCCCGGGCCCTCCCCCTGCGGGCTTTGAACTCAGACCCAAGTCCCACACGTGTCTCTACCGCTCACGGGTTATGTGACCCTAAGCCAGTCAGAGCCTCTCCAAGCCTCAGTTACTTTCTCCATCCAATAGGCCTAGCCGTGGTCACCTCTTAGAGTTACTGCAGGTCAAGGCCCCAGGATAGTGTCAAATACTGAGCTGGTGCCCAGTGAAGCGTGGCTCCTCCCCGCCCTGAAACAAGTCCCCCCCGGGCATTCCACAGACATCGTGCTGAACTTCCGAACCACGTTCGTGTCCAAGTCGGGCCAGGTGGTGTTTGCCCCCAAGTCCATCTGCCTCCACTACATTACCACCTGGTTCCTGCTGGACGTCATTGCCGCCCTGCCCTTTGACCTGCTACATGCCTTCGAGGTCAACGTGGTCAGTGTGGCCGGGCAGGGTGGGTTTTGGGGTGGGACAGTGGGGGCTGGGCCAGGAGTGACCCCCCCCCCCGCACCCCCACACAGTACTTCGGGGCCCACTTGCTGAAGACTGTGAGGCTGCTGCGCCTGCTGCGCCTGCTCCCGCGGCTGGACCGCTACTCGCAGTACAGTGCTGTGGTGCTGACCCTGCTCATGGCTGTGTTTGCCCTGCTCGCCCACTGGGTGGCCTGCGTCTGGTTCTATATCGGCCAGCAGGAGATTGAGAGCAGCGCATCTGAGCTGCCTGAGATAGGTACGAGAGGCTGGGGTGGGAGGGGGGCATTCGAGTGTGCATACATATGTGTCCAGGAGTGTGTCTACTCGAGTGTATGTGTGTCAGGGAAGTGTGAATGCATGTGTCTCTGTCAGGGCATGTTTGCGAGCTGGTCAGAGATGTGTAGAAGTGTGTGTGTGTGCTTGTATGTGTGTGTCACAGTAACATGTGTGCAAGTAGACGTGTGTTTGAGAAAAATGTGGGGGTGGTATGTGTGTGAGTGTGACAGCCATCACCTCACAGTAGGCCTGTTCTCCAGGCCTTGTGGAGAAAGCCTGGTGGGCTGCCTGGAGGAGTCTTATTCACCCATAATGACCTTCTTGTGGCCAAACTTTTATCACATTCTTCAAGCCCCTGCCTAGCTGGAGAAGGCTGTGCAGGGAGCCAGTGTCCTCCAGGGTTCCTCTGATGCCTGGCACGTCCCTGCTACCTTCTCTGAAGCTCATCCCCCAACATCTCGGCTCCTAAGCCTTATTCCCCACTCTTGTCACCTCCAGTCTGCATCTCTCTCGGCTGCTTCTCAGCCCTCCTCCAGCCTAAAACTCGGTCTTTTCCACATCCCACCAGTGTCTTCACTCTCCTTCATTTCACCTCCACTTTCACAACTCCTCCCTCTGCTTACCTCCCACTCACATCTTAACTCCTGCTAGGAGAGCTTCCAGCTCTACTTCTCATCCCAAAACATCACCCGAAATGTCATCCAGCGGGTCACAGCGATCTGGGGCCAAACCCTCATCCTCTTGAAATCCCTGTAGCACCTGACCCTGCCAAACACAGTCTTTCGAAATGTTCTGCCCCTCTGCCCTGGGCTGGCCTCCTCCTACTCCAGCCCCTCAGCTCCGAGCTTTCCTCAGATCGCTCCCCTCTCACCTTGTTCTCCCTTGCAGTTCCCCTGGCGTCACTACGTGGACATCTCAACTTCCATTTTTTCTCTCTGACGCCAAACCATTCTGTCCCAGCCATTTCTAACTCTCCATGCTTGCAGCTCCAAAATGTAACACCCCAGTCTTCCTCCCCGCCCTCCAGCCCTCCAGCGACCTCCAGTGCTGGCCTTTCGCACCAGTTCCCAGTCAGTGGTAAGACACCAGCTGCTCTGACAGCCTGTCATGACTGTCCATTCCTCGGTGGGAGCCAGGTTGGCCTTAGAAACCTCCTCGGGTCAGTTCCCAGGGATGAGGAGGCTCCTGTGAACGCTCTCTCCTTCTCCAGCCCAGAGAGACCCGCGTGAGGTCCAGAGGGCCCACCTGGACATTTCCCAAGCCCTGGAGTCACCGAGCACACAGATGCTCCAGGCAGTGTCAGCTCCTTGGCGCCTGCCCTTCCCAGAGTAGGGCTGTGTGGAGGCTGCTCTGGGTTCAGACGGCATTCAGTGAACATGTAGTCAGAGGGCCAAGAGATGGATAACGGGGACACAAAGCGCTGGCCCCAAAGTGGGCTGAGACACCAAATTCCTGGGTCCGCCCCTCCATCCCAAAGGGGACCCAGGCACCCTGGGCTTTAGTCCATGGAGCTCTTTTGTCCTGGCTACTTCACGGGCTAAGGAGCCGACATGGGTAACACTTTGGCTCCCAGCGGGCTCTGAGTCCACCAGGGAGAGCCTGGTGATGTGGGGGCGGTGGATTGCTTTGTAGATAGACATGGCCATTCTTGTACCCTTGAACCTCAAGTTCCAGAGTACTTTTGTCCTATTTGGGGCTGGTACCAGTTCACATCTGGGTGTTTCCAAGTTCTTCGGGTCATCACCTCCACCTTCTTTCTCCAGGGAAACTATCCCAACCCAGGCTGGAGTCACACCAGACCTCCCGCCGGCCCCGCTCTGTCTGCGGGAGGCACCTTCCTGTGGCTTCCTGGCCTTGTTCCCCTGGTCCACGGCCTGTGGTGTGGGCACAGGATTCCTGCCCCAGATTCCCATCAGCCCAGTGGAGATGGGCTGGATTTTCAAAAGACTGTGCTAAGTACTGAGGGACTCACTCAGGGCAATTCCCAGTTAAGTCACCAGCCTCAGGAACAGACTCTGCTGGCCTGACTCCCCATGTGGAGGCCCAGGCCAAGGTGAAGAGGGGCACCTCTGCCACCCTCCCCTGTGCTCCTGCTTCTCCCCCCCTCCCCCCCTTCACCTGGCCACTGGCTTCACCCTCAGGGCCCAACTAATGACTGAAAAGTTTTGCACGCTCCCCTGCATTCTCACAGGACACCTCAATTAACAGGAGGGGAATCTCACCTTGGCTCAGGCCTTCTCACAACCCCCCAAATTTCTTGGCCCGGAATTTGATGCCCCAGTGTGAACCCCCATCTAGCTAAGCCGAGTTGCTTGCCTGTACTTGTTTCCATCTTGAGATTTTGCTTATGCCTTTCCCTAGACCAGGAATGACCTCCCCCACCTCAGTGTCTTTGTATCGAAACTCTATCCATCCTCTGAGACCAAGGACAAATGTCTCCTCTTCCAGGAAGCCTTCTAGCCGTAGCCCATAGCATGTTGGTGTGAGCCCCGTCGTGTGGCACTCGGGCCTTGTGTAACTCTGGATGTAGCTCCTACACTGCAGGAAGCTCCCATGGGTCCCCGCAGCTCCTGGCCTCTGCAAAGGGTTGCCAAATGAATGAATGGGTGGGTAGGTGAGAGAGGGAGAGTTGGGATCATGGGGGGGGGGGGGCGGGCAACATGTGTAAGGTGTTGGGGAGAGTGTGGAGCAGGGGGTCTAGGGTGTGTTGAGGTGGGAGGGGGCAGGTGCATGTGAAGAGGTAGGTCCCACTGCTCCCACCTCCTGCCAAGGGAAGCCCAGAGAATGGGGTTGATGGGGAAACTGGGATGATCTTCAGCCTCCACCCAGCCCGCCAGGCTGGTCTGTGTCTGCATGTGCACAGGTGCCTGCCTGCCTGTGGCCTTTGAGTGTTCTCACCCATGTGCTTGTATCCGTGCGAGTGTGTCCCCTCTCCAACCTGGACACCAGTGTGCAAGCACCCGTGTAGCCTTGTCTATCTCCCACGTGCTCACTGGCCTTCTCCGTGTGAGTGGCGTGGCTGTGCCTCTGCGAATGTGCTCACATGTGTGTGCCCTTGTCCTCCTGCCTGTGGGGAGCACGTGTATAGCCTTGGTGGTGTCATGTGCATATCCATGTCGCTGTGCTTGAGAACATGCGTGTGAAGTTGAGTGGTGTGTGTGGTTGTGTGGAGAGATGAGGCAAGTTCAAAGACGAGTGGACAGGGCAGAGGAGGTGGCCTCACCCATCCAGCCCTGGGAACAGTGGTCTGGGTTAGTGCCAGCTGTGGGGAGAGGGTACAGTGCTCCTTACTCCATCCTCGGCACCAACAGACTCCAGCTGGGGAGATGGCAGCCTCAGCCTCAGCCTCAGCCTCCTGTGCTCGTCTTGCTGAGGGCTGAGGGGATGGAGAGGAGGGCACTGGGCCGGCAGAGGAGGAAGGTGGAGGGAAACCATGGCATAGATCTGTATCCACATGTCCCCCACCCGGGGCTACCAGCAGGCATACCTGCACCCACAGCCTGGCGTGCTCGCCCGCTGACTCGCGCCCCTGCCCCCTTCCCAGGCTGGCTGCAGGAGCTGGCCCGCCGGCTGGAGAGCCCCTACTACCTGGTGGGCCGAAGCCCAGCTGCAGCGAACAGCTCTGACCAGAGCGACAACTGCAGCAGCGAGGCCAACAGGACGGGGCTGGAGCTCCTGGGCGGCCCGTCCCTGCGCAGCGCCTACATCACCTCCCTCTACTTCGCACTCAGCAGCCTCACCAGCGTGGGCTTCGGCAACGTGTCTGCCAACACGGACACGGAGAAGATCTTCTCCATCTGCACCATGCTCATCGGGGGTGAGGCCGGCCACGCTCTGGGACGCTCCCAGACTTCTGGCCCCAGGTGGCCCCTCCCTCTCCACCTCTCCCAGGTTCCCACGGGTCTTCCCAGAAGTTCTTCTGTTTTAGGGGCCCAAGGACCTTGAGGCCAAGGCCGGGAGAGCCCACTTGGCTGCAGGCCTCCATGCCACCCAGCGCAGCCCTGTGCCTTTCCCAGGAGCCTGTGGAGGACGAGGGCGGGCGGGGCGGGACAGACGTGCGCAGCCTGGTGTCAGTCAGGCTGGGCCAGGCCAGTCCTGGAGGTGACCCCCTCTCGCCACCCTCCCCAGCCCTGATGCACGCGGTGGTGTTTGGGAACGTGACGGCCATCATCCAGCGCATGTACGCCCGCCGCTTTCTGTACCACAGCCGCACCCGCGACCTGCGCGACTACATCCGCATCCACCGCATCCCCAAGCCCCTCAAGCAGCGCATGCTCGAGTACTTCCAGGCGACCTGGGCCGTGAACAACGGTATCGACACCACAGAGGTGCGCAGGCCTCCAGGCTGACCCTTCTAGCTTTGCTCCTTCAAGGGGTGTGCAATTGGTCTAAAATTCTCAGGAGTGGGCTGGGAGGCCAGGAGTGCAGAATTCTGGCCTCCTTGCCTCTGCTCTCTCCTGGGGGACAGCAGCATGGGGCAGAGGGCAGCCAGGAAGGTGTGGAGGCCCCTCTCCACTCTTGTTAGGTCTGGAGGAGGAGAGCTGGGCTGCTCATGGAGGGAACAAAGTGGCTGAGAGGGAGGCAGAGAGCCCCTCAATGACCAGTCCCTGTGGGGCAGGTTGGAGGCTGCCTCCCTTTCTGCCACCCCAACCCTCCCCTCTGCTCCCCACCTGCAGCTGCTGCAGAGCCTTCCTGATGAGCTTCGAGCAGACATTGCCATGCACCTGCACAAGGAGGTCCTGCAGCTGCCCCTGTTTGAGGCGGCAAGCCGCGGCTGCCTGCGGGCGCTGTCCCTGGCCCTGCGGCCCGCCTTCTGCACACCCGGCGAGTACCTCATCCACCAAGGCGACGCTCTCCAGGCCCTCTACTTCGTCTGCTCCGGCTCCATGGAGGTGCTCAAGGGTGGCACCGTGCTTGCCATCCTAGGTTTGTGAGGGTGGGGGAGAGGGCTTGTGGGAGGCAGATGGCCCCGTGTGCAGAAAATCCAGAGAGGGGACCCAGGCAAGACCACCTGGAGAGACAGCCAGGATGGAGCCAGGAGTAGCCATGGAGCAGCCATGGAGTTCTGGGAAAAGCTCAGCGTGGGCCTGGTGGCAACGTAAGGAGGTGGAACCCATTTAGAGGGTGTCAGAGGCCAGAGTGAGTGGAGGACCAGTCAGTCTGTCGTATATGATGGGACATGGGTGAGCAGCACTTTCTGACAAGGAAGAAATTCAAACGCTGAGGATTTAATTGCTGGAGAGTGTTCAGGAAGGGCTGGGGAAGCGAGGAATGGACATTTGCTTTGTGGGCCTCCCACCACCACTGGGCCGGGGAGAGAGGAGATGCTACTACTCTCCCAGGGCAGATGACAGCCAGCCCAGGGCCTTGAGGGATGACAGCAGAGTTCAGAAGCAGCATGTATACTCCTTTCTTGGAAAAGGAAAGAGGTGAAAAGGGGAAAAGGAAAGGATCCACTCCTTGACAAGGAAGAAGAATTTGCAGTTATGGAATCAGCATCATAATAGTGCTGACGCCAGGGTCTCACAGCGGGGCCAGCTTGCACCTTCCTCTCAAGCAAACCTCAAAACCCTGGGGGAGGAAGTGGTGTTATTCCTATTTTACATAGAAGGAGACAAAGGTTCCCAGAGGTTGATGAACTGACAGGCTGGCTTAGAACTTGTCTACCCAACTTTAGACCTCAAGCTTCATACACTGTGCTACCAGGCGCTCTGCTCTGTGGAGACTGCACCCAAGAAAGGGCTTTGTTTCAGGATGCCCTGACGTGCAGCACATCTGGGCATCCGGGAAACATGGGCTGCATGGCACCTGGGCTGTGAGAGGCTGCCAGCAGTGACCTCAGAGGACCTTGCACACGGGCAAGGCCTGGACGGAAAGGAGGTGGCACCTAACCACGGCTGAATCCTCAAGCAGCCAAGCACTTGTAGACTCACTGTGTGGACAGGTGATGCCCGGAGCAGCTGCGATGTGTACTAATCTGGAGAATCAGGAAGACCAGATGCCAGCAGCTACTGTGCCCATCCTCTCTCCCTCGAGGAGGAAGATGTTCCGACAGGAAACAGGTCTTGGAACTGAGAGAGGCAAGAGGCTGCTTCACCCTTCACCTTGTGTCATTTATGAGTTTGGCTTCTGGGCCAGATGCCGTTTGTGCCAGGACTCTGAGCAGACAGAGTTAATGGCTGCTCACATGTGTCTGTCCGTCCTTGAGAACTTGTGGGGAACTGGAGAGATTCACAAGGGTGAGAAGACAGATTTTGATCATTGCAGACTGGTCACCCCAAAGCAAGATTGTCAAGTGGATTATTAAACAGATGGCTTCAGCCTGCATCGAGGAAGCAGTGTGGCTGGGAGCTGGCATGAGTCCTGCAAGAACATGTCTTCACTGATGCCAGGCACCAGATCTCAGAATAGCCACGTTCAGAATTGAGACAGAGCCTCAAGAATGACCACCGCCTTCACCCCGGGCCTTTGCCTCCAGAATGTCCCCAGCACCGGGACTTACTTCACCTTTGACCCATCCTGTCCCTGCACATCTGTTCCAAATGAACTGTTTCCTCTGTTGACTTGGCCGCTGTGGGTGCCCAGAGAATGCCTGATTCCCGGGACCTGGTTCACTGCTTTGCCTTCATCCCACCTCCCACCTGCTTCCTTAGTTGAACATCCAGTGCCTCCTGCCTGCTCCTGGCAGCTAAGACTCACCGTGCATCTAGCAATGTCAACTCCAGCCCCTTCCTCTGTGTATGAACTAACAGCTAAGCATGTGCAAACTCCGTGCGGGGGAGGAAGAAGGCAAGCCAACGAGGTGGGTTGGACTGTGGTGTCAGGAGGATCTTGATGAGCTTGAGCGGGAGGAGGCTCTGCTGAGCTGCCAGCCTGGAGGGTGGTCGCTGGTCCCTGAGACCAGTGGCACAAAACTCTGTCCCTGCTCCTCTCTTGTTTCTCATTTTTATCTCACCTCCTGGATGAAGACAAGAAATATACACTTATCCTATTTCCGGATGACACACATGAGGAGAGAGCTCATTCATCAGATGATCACATTGAGATCCAAACAGCTCTCAGAAGGAACCAGAAGGATGGCCTGATACCAAGAAAATAAGATTTAACAGTGATGCATTCTAGTCTTAAGTTTGAGCAAAAGTCCATGAACATTTAGCGTTGTGCTGGCAGCATGAGGCAGCCCACGGCGGGGGTGGCAGAGATCCACCTTCCTGAAGGATAAGGAAACACTTTAATCTGTGAACTGACTGGCTGTGGGTTGAGCTGGCTTGTGAGGGCAGTGGGTGCTCTGTCCAATCCCGGGTGGCACCCCATCCCTGTTGGAAGGATCTACAGGGGATTTGTGGGCAGGGGAGGAAAGGAAAGGAATTCTGATTGATGGCCTATGTCAGGCACTTTATCTCCACTAACTTACTTAATCTTCACCACATTTCTGTTCGGAGACACCGCATTTCATTGATTCTAAGACATACATTTTTCCCCTCCATTTAACATTTCTGAGATTGGGATACAGATTTACAATCTGTCAGCCAGGTGGCAGAGTCAGCAGGTGGTGGGATACCCTTCGTTGACACCTGCTGGTCAGATCAGGAAAGCACCGCAGCCTCAGTTCCATGCGGATCTATTGCAGAGACCAGGCATCAGGGCTGGAAGGACATGAGCCTGGCATTTCCACTGTGCCACATGGGCACTGACCTGCCAGCTCCACACTGTTCCCGGATAAGCTACCCCCGAATCACCTGTGAGGCCGGAAAACCATCGGATTATGGGGTCTCCCGTGGATACTCTGACTCTGTAGATAGGAACAGAGCCTGGGAGTCTGGCTTTTCACTGTCCCAGAGCACGCTGACCCCCGGGCAGGCCAGGAGCCACTAGAATTGGTGACTGCTCACTGGTCTCAGGTAAAATTTGGATGTGTGTCAGCACAGTGGCTTTGATCCCGTGTGCTGCAGCACCTGGGTCACAGTGCTGTCCTGGCCCCCCCCGGGGGGGGGGCAGCTGAAAAGCCCTCAGCCCATGAGGAAAGCTCAGCAGCCTCCATTTGACTTCCCTCCATCGAGGCCTGACCTCTGCTTCCTCTCCCCAGGGAAGGGAGATCTGATCGGCTGTGAGCTGCCCCGGCGTGAGCAAGTGGTCAAGGCCAATGCCGACGTGAAAGGGCTGACATACTGCGTCCTGCAGTGTCTGCAGCTGGCTGGGCTGCACGAAAGCCTGGCACTGTACCCCGAGTTTGCCCCACGCTTCAGCCAGGGTCTCCGAGGGGAGCTCAGCTACAACCTGGGTGCTGGCGGAGGCCCCACGGAGGTGAGGATGCTGGGTATGTGCATGGATGAGGCTGGGGTGCCAGGGAGCCTGGGGAGGTGAGCAGAGGCTGGGGTTTTTGGAGGTGCTGTGTTAGTACATGGCCTGGACGAACACCGCCGCACATGGTAGGGGTCTACACTCTCCCTGCCTCTTCACACCCACACTGTCCTTTAGAGCCCAGCCATGCTCAGCCACTGCGCCGTTTTCCTGCCTCCAGAGTGAGGTCTTAGGGTACGGCCGCCGAGCCCACTGGGACCAGAAAAGGAGCCTGTAGGCCCAAGAGGAGGGATGGTGTCAGAGGGCAGGGCAGCGGCTACACACAGCCACCAGGCCACCTCTGAAGAAAGCCCTGCATCTGACCCGCTTCTTCACCGTGAAATAAAACTGACTTATGTCACAAATTCCAAACCAGTTTTTAGTGCTGTGTTCTCTTCGACAGTTCAGTTAGCCTAAGGGACCAAGCCGCACTGGCTAGAATTTTGAGGGGCTTAGTGGCTTTCGGTGACAGCAGGAAAGCAGCCCTCCCCTCCCCCAACTGAGCTTCTTCCTCAGTGGGGTGAGGTCAGGGTGGGGGAGGTGAATGGAGCATAAGATAAGCCCAATTCCCTGGCCCCCACTGTTCGCAGGCGGACACCAGCTCCCTGAGTGGCGGCGACACCCTCATGTCCACACTGGAGGAGAAGGAAACAGATGGGGAGCAGGGCCCTGCGGCCTCACCAGCCCCAGCTGATGAACCCTCCAGCCCCCTGCTGTCCCCAGGCTGCACCTCCTCATCCTCCGCCGCCAAGCTGCTGTCCCCGCGCCAAACCGCACCCCGGTCCCGTCTGGGTGGCAGAGGGCGGCCAGGTAGGGCAGGGACTGAAGCTGGCCCCTCTGCACACCCTCGGAGCTTAGAGGGGCTGCAGCTGCCCCCTGTGCCATGGAATGTGCCCCCGGATCTGAGCCCCAGGTGAGCAGGCGCTGGGCCACTGCCCTCCGGCAGAGATAGTGCTGATAGGACCAGGGCCCCGGCCACTCACACCCCTGCCCTGGGTGCCCCTCCCTCCACCCTAACCCTCCCAGCCTCTTCCATTGCCTCGTGTAACTTTCCTGACTCCTCCGTTTCCCGTTTCCCGGCTGCCCCTCACCCCCTATCCATATAAGTACATGCTCTGACCGACTACGCCTCTGGAGTTCCCATACCTCCCATTCAGAACTCAGCTCAGAACTCTCCTGCTGTTTCATGTGTCAATCTTGGATCCCCAGTGAAACTGCAATCTCCTAGGGGAAGGGACATCTCATATTACCTTTCTCTTGGGGTCCCAAGCCCCCTGTCCCGGCTCCAGGGTCCTGTAACTTCTATATGAGGACACTGGGGTATCTTGTCCCAAGAAACACCGCAGTGGTTACCTGTCGATTTACTGTCCTGGTGCCTGTGTCCACAGGGTAGTAGATGGCATTGAGGATGGCTGTGGCTCCGACCAACCCAAATTCTCCTTCCGCATGGGGCAGTCTGTCCCAGAATGTAGCAGTAGCTCCTCCCCTGGACCAGGTACTGGGACCCGGTGCTCGGGGGAAGGTTGGCAGGGCACTCCCTTTGCCCTGTGACCCTCTGAGAAACCAACAGGATACAGAGGTTGCCTAGAAGCCCTCCTCCCCTCCGCCCACTGCATGGTATGAGCAGGGAGTCTGGTGGTTAAGACCAGCACCTTGGTGTGGGAGGGTGGCTGGGAACGGGTCTGGAGCTCTGCTGTCAGCTCTCCAGCAGTGTGACCTTGGTTCTTGCCTCAGCTTCCGGTCTGTAAAATGGTTGTGTGCATCTAAATAAGATAATGTTGCTAAGATCCCTAGCACATCTTCTGGCTCACTGGCAGGGTAGAGGGCTAAGGCAGAGTTAAAAATGGCCCCCAGCCAAGCCATGCAGCCCTGGGTGTGGACCAGGTAATGAGCTCCCAGGAGCGTCCATGTCCCTGGAGGACAGAACAAGAGACAGAAAGCAGCTTCCTGGGGAGAAGGCAAGGGGCAGGGTGTCCGAGGTCCCCTGGCAGTTTGGGCAGAATTCATTAACTTGGGCCCTATCTGTACTAACCGGGGCAGAGGCCTGGACCCTGGCTAGTAACCTCATCCTACGGTCCACAGAGAACAGCCTGCTTACCCTCCCCCTCGGACCCAGTGAGGCGAGTAACACAGACACGCTGGACAAGCTTCGGCAGGCTGTGAGTGAGGGGAAGAGGGGAGGGAGGGCAGGGAGGCTGCTGTTGTGTAGGTCCTGACTCCACTGACCTTCCCTCTTCCCTCTGTGAAGGTGATGGAGCTGTCTGAGCAGGTGCTGCAGATGCGGGAAGGACTGCAGTCCCTGCGCCAGGCAGTGCAGCTCCTCCTGGCGCCCCACAGGGAGGGCCCATGCCCTCAGGCATCAGGAGAGGGGCCACGCCCAGCCAGCACCTCTGGACTCTTGCAGCCTCTGTGTGTGGACACTGGGGTATCTTCCTACTGTCCGCAGCCCCCAGCTGGTTCTGTCTTGAGTGGGACCTGGCCCCACCCTCGTCTGGGGGCCCCTCCCCTCATGGCACCCTGGCCCTGGGGTCCCCCAGCATCTCAGAGCTCCCCCTGGCCTCAAACAACAGCTTTTTGGACCTCCACCTCTGACTCAGAGCCACTAGGCTCAGGAGAACTCTGCCCAGAGCCTAGCACCCCCAGCTCACCGCCTCCTGAGGAAGAGGCTAGGACTGAGCCCCTGGATCCTGTGAGCCAGGCGGAGGCTGCCAGCACTGGAGAGCCCCCGCCAGGGTCAGGGGGCCTGGCCTTGTCCTGGGAACCCCACAGCCTGGAGATGGTGCTTATTGGCTGCCATGGCCCTGGCACGGTCCAGTGGACCCAGGAAGAAGGCACAGGGGTCTGACTGCCAGCCCCAGAACTCATTGTTGCCAGACATGCTGCCATCTGCTGCTTTGCCCAACGTCGGGATAGAGGAAGGGTGGCAGCCACCCCAGGGACTCCGGGCTGCCTGCTGGCTCAGGGCAGGAGCCTGAGAGCCAAGGAAGGCCTGGCCCTGGGCTCTCATGGAGGGAGGGCTGGAGCCTCAGGGACAGGCCCCAGGCTAGCCGTCTCCTGGCCCCTTCTGGTGGGTCCCCCGCTCAGCCTGCTCCTCTGACCTCTTGTCTTCTGGGAGACAGAGGCTGAGGCCAAGGAGGGGTTCTGCCATCCCCTGCATGTGCCCCTGACTCACCTGTCCCACATTTTTTATATTAAAAGGTAATAAAGAAACTACTTTGGAACTCAGTGCTTTTTACTTACAAAAGAAAATACAGTAAAAGTCTGAAGCTAATCAGCTGGAGACACAGGGATTAGGAGTCCGGGGAGAGGGGAGGTGGTCTGCTGAGAGAAGGGGAGGGGCTCTGGCTCTAAGGGAGCTGCAGAGTCCCAGCCCCTAGGGGTTCCTGAGGGCCAGCCCTGTACCCTCTCTCCCCTGCCCCACCCCGGCGAAGGCTCAGATCAGTGGGCTGTCAGTTGGGTCTCTCGCTACCCACTGGTTTTTCCAGGAGCCCGAGTTCCCAGCTCTAGGTAGGGCGCTGGAATGGCAGGCGAAACTGAGGCCAGAAAGCCCATGGGTCCTGCCACCATGCCTCACTGTGGGGTGATCTTGGCAGCCTCAGCCCGGATAAGGGCAATGAGATCCTGGTTGATGAGGAAGACGAATCGCAGGCTGGCAATCTATAGGCAGGAGAGAAGGGGGGCTGAGGACAGAGGTGGGCCCACATATTGGTTCACCACACCCCAGGCAGGTCTCAGTGTGGCCTCTCCACCTCCTTCCCAACTCACCTCCACCACAGAGTTATTGCTGAGGCGCCATTTGGAGCCACACAGCACCGGCCGTCCATCGATATAGATGGGCCGCCGACCTTCATTGGCAATGAAGAAATCACCGTTGTTTTTCAGTTTGATGACACCTATGGAACAGAGAAGAAAAAGAGGATGGTGTGGTGGGGGAAGACCAGAAAAGAGCCCAAAGCCCCCATGTGCCCTCTCTGATTCTTGGGGGTGGGCTAGAAGGCACCCAGGACTCCCAAATTAGAGATCTTAAAATGCCAGCTCATCCATGAGAGTTTCCTCAGAGACCAAGCCCCAAGGCTGCAGAGGGCAGTGAGAAACCAGGAGAGACATCCTCACTGCTTCCTGTTGGTACCTTGCTTCCGGGAGATCTTCCAAGCTGGACCCTCCAGAGACAGGTCCACGTCAATCTGGTTATCCTTGGTTGCCCTCCCCAGGGTGATCTGGGGAAATGGAGCAGGTGAGGGCTAGCAGCTGAGGATTGGGGGATGGGTCCACACAGGCCAGGGAAAGATGAGAAATGAGGGACCAGACACAGAAAGGACATGAGGGGAAGACTGATGGAGAAGGGAAACAGGAGGGGGGAACGGGAATGGGATGGAGCGGGGCCTGCCTTACCTCTCTCGAGCGCATCAGGTACCGCACCATGCGGCCCCGTAGCACTGCCAGCGTCTGGTTGTCGAAGTCCGGAGAGCTCATGCCTGGGGAGGAGCAGCTCGTGTGGGGGAGAGCCCACCCTTTAGGGCTACAGGGCAGAAGGCAGGGAGCTAGGGCAAGGTCTACTGAGGGAAAGGAAGATGCACCTAGCCAGGCAATCCTGGTCCCCTGGCCTCCTCACCTGTGATGCTGTCTACGAGCACCTGCCACTTATGCAATTCCTGTTCCAGCTGACGAATCTCTCGCTTCTGGCGCCGGTCAGCCACTGTCAGCTCTGGGGTGAGTTGGGGTGGTAAGGAGGGACACACCAAAGTCACTAGCACCCGGTACTGGTCCGCTGTGTTCAGGCAGGAGCTTCCACCCCCTTACTGTCCCCACCAGAGCACACTCACCATGTTCCAGGACCTCATCTCGCATGTCCCTGGGAGGTGAGAAGAGAAGAATGAATGAGGTTCCACTTCCAGCTCACCTGCCATCACCATCAGGTGCTCCTTGGCCCAACAGGACCTCCCTCAGCCAGTTAGCCCAGCGGCCCAGGAGGCTGCTTCTCTGGTCTCGGCCTAGCCTTCTCCTGGGGAGCCTGGAGGTGTAAGGTGCTGTGGGAGTGTGAGGGTTGAGCAGAGAGACCAGGTGCCAATCGCTACAACTGGAGCTTGAGGCTGCACCTGGGCTGAGCTCTGTTCTCTGCAGCAGGAGCGGTAGGGCCACGTACCTGAGCACTCTGCCCCAGGAACACCCTGCCTGTGGGCCCAGCCACTCACTTGAGCTTACTGTCATCAATCAGGTCCTCTGCATCGGAGAAGTTCAGCACCTGGTCCCCCTTGGGCAGCGGCTGCACTGAACAAAGGACGGAGGGAGGGTCAGCACCGAAGCTACTCCTCAGCCTCCAGCTGCTGAGCAGACCACTGAGCTGAGGGGACACGTAAAGACTGAGCCTGTGAGGCCAGCTTCCTGCTGAAATGAACGGAGTTAATCCAACACAGGCAAGGGGCGCACGCCAGACCGGGCTGCGTGCTAATCCGGCACAAAGCACGCCTGCGGCTAATGGAGGGCAGCGGCGCTTCTGCAAAGGGAAGGGAATGAAGTTTGACCTTTCGTGTGGGCTTTTTGGTGTGTGAAGGGCTCTCACACAGCCTTGAACTAAGCAGAGAAGGTACTGCTCTTAGTTCCATTTTATAGATGAGGAAATGGACCCAGGAGGGAAGGTTCATCTATGAGACTCTAGTTTAGGACAGAACCAAGATTCAAGCTCTGCTTTCCTGATTCCAAACCAAAAAACCAAAGCATCACATGCTCCTGAACATTTTCTGCCGCCCTCAGCGAGGGGCTGAGGCACTAGCCCATTTAGAAAGGACGTGCTAGGAGTTACCCGACCCTAACCAGTGTTTTTCAAACTGTGAGTCATACCGTGTTAATGAGTCGTGAAATTAGTTTCATTTTTTCCAAAAATGAGATGGAAATAGGATAATATCAGAGCCCATTAGATATGTTCAGGATAAATATTGTTTCATGAAAGTTTCTCAGTTTTTTTTCTAGTCAAAATGTGAAAGGGACCCGGGCCTCCAAAATCTGAGAACTGCTGCCTTAAGGCTGGCTCTTCCCACAATTGCAAGTGTCTGTTCAGTAGCCGCTCCCACTAGCTGTCGGTTGAGGGGTTTGACAACACTGGGTGTCCTCACTCCCTGCCAAACGTTCCCTCCACCACCACACCGGCCTCCTTAGGTCAGACTGTGTGGGGAGATGGGTTGGGGTGGTCACTGCCACCAAGTCCCTCCCCCACCACAGCTGCCTGAAATTCCACCAACCTAATATTCAACTGACTTAACAACTAAGCAGTGTACATTCCCTGTTGCTAAGGACTCCTAGCTCTAAACAGCAAAGAGAAATCAAATACCCACATAAGAACTCTTGGAGAGAAAAATTAAACCTTTAAGTTAGCAAATAAGTTTACACAAATAACTTTCAAAATAGTGACAAAGGAGCTAGCTATAATAGCAAAAATAACTTTATCCAGTCTCCATTCTCTCTGGGAATTCAGTGATATTTGGGCCGGAGGAAGCAGATTTGGATGCTGCAGGAATAAAGTGGGCTGCCTGCTGGGCACTAAATTCAGAGATCCCTAGGATCCTCTTGTAGGACCGTCTGTAAGTAGCCAGAGCTGCAGGCCCAGATGGTAAAGTGAAGGGCATGGCCAAAGTTTCCTTTTCACAACAATGTAGAAGGCAACGGGCAGTAGCGTTTAGGAAGAGCTGCGTGTGCTGCATTATGCAAGTCTGACGCTGAATCTCAAACCCAACTGAAGCGTTTTCTGCAGTTTAACCAGACTGCTTTCCTGATCTGTCACTAGGAGTGAGAGTTTTACTGCTGAGGGAAGAGATGGAGCAGGGAGCATTCTGGCCCTTGGGGAAGGAGGACAAAAGGACCCATGTGAAGTCCCAGTGGGGGTTCTGAATGGCCCGAAGGCAGCCTGGCAGCACTGACTGTTGGTGGGAGGAGAGGCAGTGAGTGAAAGGTGAAGAGAGGGAAGGGCATCATCTCTTGGATGGGAAATGGGGGAGGGTGAGAGTGAGGGGGATGTTCACATTTTGCTCATACCTGAATGTTATTCATGAAGATTATATTAACGTATTATTTATCCTATATAATAAAAGCCTAATATGCTAAGTGTCCTGTCATCTGGTTGGCTGGTCAACCAATCAAAGCGTGATACACTAATGATATGCTAAGGCCGCTCAACCGCTTGCTATGATGAGCACTGACCACCAAGGGGCAGTCGACCAGTCGAGCCATTTCGGCCCAAAGGCAGAATGACAGGTAACTATGATGCGCACTGAACACCAGGGGGCAGACACTCAATGCAGAGCTGCCCCCGGTGGTCAGTTCGCCTACTACAGGGGGAGCACTGCACAGCCAGAAGCTGGGCTCAGGGCTGCCGAGTGCAGTGGCAGTGATGGGAGCCTCTCCCACCTCTGTGGCAGCGCTAAGGATGTCTGACTGCCAGCTTAGGCCCGCTCCCCATGGAGTGGGTTTAAGCTCCGTTAGTCATTAGTCGGACATCCCTTGAGGGCTCCCGGACTGCAAGAGGGCACAGGCAAGGCTGAGGGACCCCCCAAGTGCATGAATTTCATGCACCAGGCCTCTAGTGTAATTATAAAATGCCAAAACCCAAACAAAACCAGAAATGATAGACAACTGCCATCTAGACATTTTGCCCAGATTCCAAGCAATTTTGGCTGAAATTATCCTTGCCATGAAGCTGAAGACTGTTCCAGCTAATGTCCCTCCCTCTAGAAGGAAGTGGCTTTTGCTGCAAAGAGAGGTGAACCAGACACTGGGAGCCACTGAGGAACTACAGGGCACGTGAAGGCAACTGTGCTCAGAATACTCACACACACAAACCCACTCTGCCAGTTCATGGGGCCAGTTACCTGTCTGGTCCTCCAGCAAGTAATACTGCTTCATGAGCTGCCAGTGGGCCTGCAGAGCCTTGGCAGTACGGGCCAGGTAGAAGGCATCAGGGTGTCTGTGCAGCAGGTCCTGGAAGGTCTCCAAGGTGGGCTGGCTGGTCTGAAGGGCAAGAAGCATGCTCTCTCTAGGCACCTAGGTTTTCTCACTCCTGCCTTTCCACCACACCCTTGCCCACCCCCAAGCCATTCCCACCAGGAGCCAGAAGCAGCTATGGCTGTCCAGGGAGCTGGGCTCGCCTCTTCCTGAGTGCAAGGGTGTGTGGATCTGCACAAGCATGTCTCCAGGCAGTGGGGTCTCCCCACATCAGTTTTCTAGTTCAGCGGTCACCAACTGGTGGTCTGCGGACCACTGGCGGTCCATGAGGTCCGAAAGGTTGATGACCGCTGTTCTAGTTAGTCCAGTTCCCACCCTGCCCAGCCCCTTCATCAACCTTACTAGCCCTCATCCTTACCGATCCCACTTTGCTGAGCAGCTGTTCCTCAGCCTTGCTGAACAGGGCCTTGCTCTGGATGGCAGCAATGGCCTCTGGGTGCAGCTGCCTCATGGCCTGGCAGGCCAGCCTAGGCAGGGAGGAGACAGGTCAGGACAGTGTTGAAGGGAGGGTGTTGAGCAATCTAAAGTTCCTATTTCCCCCAAAGCCTGCAGGTCTTTGAGAGGCAGGTCGAGAGGCCAGGCCCTCAGTAGGAAGAGCCCAAGGCTTAGCATGGTCTCATGGGTTTGTCCAAAGTATGAATAGGCAACTCAGGAAACCAAGTCCCTGTGTTCAAGTCAGTGAAGAGATTCAGACACAGCCCGCTTGGGGCCAGTCCCGAAGAAGATCCTAAATCCAGCTGAGGCTAACCAAGACCTTTGTCCTTGGCCAAAGCTGCCACCCATTAGCCACTGCCCAGCACTTCCTCTTTCTCACACTGAGCCCTGCCTGTTTCCTGGTATATCAGGACCATGGCTAAAGCTTAAGCAGTGCCAGCGGCTATGGAGTAGAAGACAGGTGTTAAGCATCCAAACAAATTTGGATGACATTAAATGAAGTAACTGAGGAGGAAGAGTGTGTGGTGCATGTGTGCACAGGTTTATTTGGACTTGGGGTGCTAAAATTAGAAGGAATTGTGGGTGATCTGTGTGAAAAGGTTGGGAGGTGACTTGCCTCAAACCACAATGCACACAGTGGTGGAACCAGGGCTCCCCTCATTCATGTGGGTGTTTTCTCCTAGTCTATTTCCTTGACTTCTAGATCCCCTTGCTCCTGCTATCAGGCCAGAACTAGCAGGGTTGGCAGCAGGAAGAAGCTTCCCTCTAAAGCCTGAGTGCAAGGGCCCAGGAGCCCTGCCTCCCAGACCCCCTCTTTGGGCCCTTGTACAATTCTCTTGTTCCAGGGGCCAAATTCTGATATCCCCATTCCTTCTCCCCTGCTGGAGCCAGCCCCACTCACTTGGAGATGACAGGATCGTAGAGCAGGGCGTACCAGCGCTCCTGGACTTCCCGAAGGGTGAAGCGGCAGCTGAACTTCACACCCAGGTGGACTGATGTCAGGTCATTGGTCTGCAAGGCCCCAGAGGGGTTTGCTTCGGCCTTACCGCTGGAAAGAAACCCTTCCCTTGCCACCCACAGGGCACTCCTGGGCTAGTTGGGGGACAACTGGAGGCTGGGGGAGAAAGAGTGCCAGGAAAACTGGTGGGAAGCACTACCTGCAACACAGCGTTGATGAGCAGGAGGTCATCAGCAGGCTTCCAGCGGCCCAGATCCTTGGTCACCTGAAGTGGCTGTTTGCTCTTCTTTACTCGCTTGGTGATTCCAGGAGTGGGGGCTGGGCTGGGCGGCACAGGAGTGCTGGGGGCCTTGGACACCTGGGCAGAGGACAAGAACACAGTGAGCTCAAAGCCAGCATCAGGGCAGCCGGTCTTCAAGTGACAGCCCCAGCCCCACTCAGCAATAAGCAGCATAGGCAGGGAGCTAGTTTTCTAACATCCGTTCCTACCAGAGCACTTCTACATAGTCCTTGACCATATGGGGGTCTTCTCTTTGCTGGTGGCACCCCCAACCCTAGAGTGGAGGGTGGGTAGAGAGGATACCAGGAAAACACTCTTACTGGTACAGTGTCTGGGGCCAGAGCAATGCCACCTGGGGATTATTTTTACACCCAGCAATGCTGGGAACAGGCTGTCTGCTCCCAGAATAGATGCATGCTCCATGCCTCCCACACAGAATGTGATACAGGATGCATTGAAGGGGGGGTTGGGGGGGGGAGATGTAGAACAAGCAAGAGGGAGTAGGAAGAGATAGGTTCCCAGGAGGGAGGCATCTGAGGTAGTCTGGTCCTCTCAGCATCCTCTGAAGAACCCTTGCCACGGACAGGTTATGGGGAAACCCTTGCCAGCTGACAAACTGTGGCCCTGGACCCCACCTTTACCCTCCCACCTCCTTGCCACGTCTTCCCATTCCTCACCTTCTTCTTCTCACTAGAGGAGGGTTCACTTCCAGAACAGCGCCCTGGTTCCACCCCACTGGCCCCCTTCGCCCGCGTAGAGGACTTGGCCAGGCTGCTCTCCACCAGCTCATCATCAAACTTCTTCCTCTTGATAAACCTGTGGAGAATCCTACCCAGTGAGTAATCCTGCCCGCTCCCCAACAACCACTTCCATCATGCCTCCAGAACAGAGCAGGTTCCCAGCAGGGTGCTGCCTGCTCCAGCTCCGTGGATGGGGCATGACACAGCGGTGCCCACCCTCTGAGGCAAGAGTGCTGTACCACAAAGACTTCATGCCAAAGACCTGCGATCCCCTCCCTTGCCCTCTGTCAGGGATTTAGTAGGGACAGGAAAAGCACGAGGTTCTGCCAACTGGGCCTCTAAGGGTCTCAGGTAGTCATTCCCAACAGGGTGAAGGCGTGCAGCGCCTAATGCCCCTGGTCAGTCCCTGGCCATCCGAATCCGTACTACCTGGAGGAGCTTCTCCGTTTAGGGATGGTGCCCAAGGCCTGTGAGGAGGCTCGCTTCTGCCCTGCCAGTGACTCTTCATCCTCTGAGCGGCTGGCAGTGCCTGATGCCATCAGGGATGAATCTAGTAGCCCCTGAGAATCTAGAAAAAGAGAAGTGGTGAACTCAGACCTCCTAAGTTCCTAGCAGAGCCCTGAGCCTCTGCTCATAGGTCTTCTCAGCCCGCCCCTTCCTCTGCCAGCCCTCTCAGCCCTCCCCTTCCTCTGCCCGCCCTCTCAGCCCTCCCCTGCTTCCTTGACACTTGAGGTTTTAAGGTGGGAATTCCTTGGCCATCCAGATCCCATCTGGGCTCAGACCTGGCCCAGACCTTCCACGCTGGGCAGCTTTCCCGGGGCCACATGTCATGTTGTGCAGCACGTGGTGCTCAGGTCAGACTGGTGGTGACGACACACCAGGCTCTGCGCATAATTGCTCCCTCTGCCATCAAAATGCAGCCATGCCAAAGAGCAGCAGCTCAACAGCAAGTTGGTCAATTGTGGCCTCTGCCGAGAGCTATGTGGGTGGTGCTGGCCCCGGGGGAGGTGGCAATGCCCAGCCAGGGCGGAAAGACACATGTGTCAGGCACAGGGTGGACTCAGCAGATGCTTGGTGCCCAAACATTTGGGGAGCTGGCCCGGCCTCATACTACCTTTGTCCATCCTCTTAGAGTCCCAAAGCCACCGGTTCCAAACCACAGGGCTAGGAGGAAGGGTCCCACAGGCTCATCCAAGGATTCTGACCAGGTGAGCTTAGAGGCTGAGAGGAGATTCTGCAAAGGAGAAATGAGGCTCCATGAGGCTCAGGATTCCAACTGGCCAGCCTCACCGCCTTATACTGCAACAGGTCCCCCAGGTCCCATAAGCTAGGGAAGACACAAGGAGAAGAAAGACAAAAGTCTCTATTTCGCCAATATGACCCTGATAAATCAGTAGCCTTTTGGAAGCCACGGACATCTTTGAGAACATGATAAAAGCTATGGATTCCAGAAAAATGTACAAACACATACTATTTAGGGGGTTCACGGACCCCACTAATTCTACTCACAGCCCCTAGGTTAATGGCCTTGATATAAACTAGCAGAAAACAAGGGATTCTTGGCTCACTCTCAACAGCTGGCCACTCAGCTCCACGGCACCACCCCTTTCCCTCCTGGGCCAAAGAAGGGAAAAGGATAGAATTCCAACCAGTCCACCTCTTTTCTCCCCCCATTTGCATATCTAGCTGAAGATTTGGTGGGTGGTATCTCGGGGAAACTGAAAAATACAGTTTGGAAACTGCCCGAATATCAACCGCCACCCGGGGGGCGGAGAGGCTCTTCAACGCGGCCGAACTCGGGTGCTGGGAACTCGAGGGGGCGCGCCGCCTGCGGGTCCCGCTCCTCCTGCCCAGGCTGTTCTTCCGGCCCCGCCCCCAGGTGAGCTCGCCCCACGGAACACGGCTGGGAATCCTGCCACCTGGGGAGAGGGCGAAGGGCCCCGATCCCACGCCCGACTGAGGCAGGGTCTGCGCCCCCTTCCCTCCCTCGGTTCATTCTCCCTCGAGTGCACAGCAAGGTGGGGGTTGGTCCAGGTCAGTTTCAGGAGCTCGGGATAGCAGTGGTGGTGAAACTCAAAAGCAACACCGAGAGAACCCCGATGCTCTCGCGTCCTCGGTTTGAGCCCCACGGACTGGTGGCGGGAAGCGGGGGGCAAACACCCGGCCAATTCTCACCCCACCTTCAGTAAGCCACCTTTACGCATGCGTAACGTCTCGGACCAGACGCTGGCCCGGTCCACGCATGCGCAGATTACCGGGGCGCTACCGGGGCGGGGCCCTAAACCGGGGGCAGAAGGGGGGGGTCGTCCCTGGAGGCACTCTGTGAAATTCTATTTGACGCCCCCCCAACTCCGCTTACAACCCTCAGAAGAGAACCGCGAGGTCTCACCATTCCTAGGCTGCCAGCTCCAACAATTTCTCCGCCGCGACGGCAGCAGCCGCAGGGCCAAAGCCAGTTTCCGTGAGGTACATCCACTTCCGGGTCTACGAACCAGGAACTTGACAATCCCTTCCGGTTCTCCCAGAGCACAGGCGTGAAGGGGGCGTGGCCATGGCTGCGGAGGTCACAGTTTTGCTAACAGGTGAAATCAAAGGCTTTCCCAATAGGGAAACATCAGGGATTATAAGCACCCGAGAGGTTACCCGGTTGAGGGGAGCGATTAAAGGGAGATGCGAGACTTGGGGCGGGATAGGCTGAGGGGCGAGACCGGGCGGGGCGAGGTGGGGCGACGCTGGGAGGGGCGGCCCGACAGTGGGGTAGGCGGAGGCGGCGCGCGGACTGGGTTACCGAATTCGCTCGAAGAATAGGAGTCTTTGATAGTTTCCCAGGACCAGTATGCACTGGTTGGTTCGACCATAGGTTTTCGAGAAACTATTCTGTCAGACCCTATTCTGTCAGGCCCTGCGCTAGTCACGTGACGTTGAGGCGCTCGCCAGAGAGAGGTGGCGTCCCAAAGGGGCAGGGAGGTTGATGTCTGTGCTGTGGACGGATGGGCCGCTGGGAGAGGCGCCGAGAGGAGGAGCGGTCTTCAGCCCAATGCCACCTGGACTGCTAGAGGCATTGTGGGTCCCCGGAGGTAGGAGAGAAGGCCAATGGAAGCACCTTCAGAGGGGAGTGCCTGCAGGGAATCTTGGGATGAGAGAACAAGCCTGTAGGAAAAGTTGGGAGGTGTAAGGGCTGCCCCGGGAAACCAGAAAAACTGTCCTCTAAAAGAGGATTTCTCTTAGTTTTATGTTTCCTTGGAGTGCACAAAAGAGTAGTAGCTCACTCACCTGGACATTGCCGGGGAGTTAAGTATCAGATGGAGGGCTGGCCCTTCTAGCCCCGACAGTGTATGATAGCTCCTGCTTCAAAAGTGCCCACTTCATTTACTGTCCTGTGATTGTGCTTAATGAATATTAACCTATTTAATCTCCCCTGAAAGGTTGTGTTTCCTGATATAAGGTCTGATGGACCATCTAGATATAGTATCTGTATTCGATGAGAGTTATCAGGGAGGTCTCTAAGCAGGTGACAACTGAGCTGTGATTTGATAGTTGATAAGGAACTAGTAATGCAGAGAGCTGGTATAAGATGACCTGGTCAGAGGGGCAAGCATAGCTCCAAGCAGAAAAGAGTTTGGTGAATTTGAGGAACAGGAAGGAGTCCAGTGTGGCTAGAGCAGGATGATAAAGAAAAAGAGTGAAGGAGAAGAGAACCAAGAGGTCATCGGGAGAAGATCACATTAGCCCTTGTAGTTCATGGAGTGAACTTTGGCCTTTATGCTTAATGCACTGGAAAGCTCTTAAAGGATTGCAAGCAAAGGCATCCATCCTGTGATACTTAATTTTTAAAATGAGCCCTCTGGCTGCTTGTGGAGATTGGATTGGAGGAGTCAAAAGAGGAAGCACAGAGGTGAGATAAGAGGCTTTTGCAGCAATCCAGGTGAGAGGTAAACCCAGATGGTTTAGCTGGGCTGTGGTAGCAGTGAAGATGGACAGAAATAGTGACTTCAATATATATTTTAGAGGCAGAACCACAAAGTCTTGCTGATGGATTAGGTATGGGATATGAGGGAAAGAGAAAAATCAAGGATGAGACCTAGGGGGAGGGAGAGTGGGTAGGAATAGGTCAACCAAAGAACTTGTATGCATATATGCATAATCCATGCACACAGACAATAGGTGGTGAAGGCCTGGGGTGGGGGGCAGGGAAGGTTAGAAGAGGTCAATGGGGGCAAAGGGGGGACATATGTAATACTTTCAACACTAAAGACTTAAAAAAAGAAAATAAGAGAAAGAGACCTAGATTTTTGGCCTGAGAAACAGTGATGCTAGCACCTTCCCTTTAGAATATGTTCAGAAACTGGTCCTATTGCACCAATTTCTCATATCCTGACCCAAGTCTCCTAGATCCATCATCTCTCACCTGGACTATTGCAAGAGCTCCATAACTAAGTCTTCCAGCTTTCATCTTTACTGCCACTCTTTCAATTTCTACACAGCAGTTAGGCTGTTCCTATTAAAATGTAAATCCACTCATGTCAAGCCTCTTAAAAATCCCCCATCTTCTGCCCTGGCCGGTGTAGCTAGTTGGTTGAGTGTTGTCTGTGCACTGAGAGGTTACCAGTTCGATTCCAAGTCAGGGCACATGCCCAGGTTGTGGGCTTGATCCCCCATAGGAGACATGCAGGAGGCAGCCAATCAATGTTTCTCTCCCCTCCTCTCTCTAAAATCAATAAAAACATATTAAAAAGAAAAAATTCTCCATCTTCCTTGGAATAAAAATGCATGGTCTAATCCCTTTTCCCTCACTGACCTCATCTTCTGCTCCTCTCACTTGCCCTTTTTAAACTTTTTGTCTGTATCCCCTGCACTGTTTACCCTTCCATGCTTTGTTTTTCTCCTTAGCCCTCTAATGTATGATGTATTTTACTTATTTTTTTCTCTTATTGTATGTCCGTTGGCAATAGAATATAAGCTCTATGAGGGCAGAGATTTTTGTCTCTTTTGTTCAGTGCTATAGTAGGTGCTTAATAAATGTTGTTTTTTAAATTTTATTTATTTGAGAGCGAGGAAGGGAGAGAGAAATATCTGTTTGTTGTTCTACTTATTTATGCATTCATTGGTTGCTTTTCTTGTTGTTGTTTTGTTTTTAATTCTCACCTGAGGATATTTTTTCCATTGAATTTTTAGAGAGAGTGGAAGTGAGGGAGCAGAGAGAGAGAAACATCTGTGTGAGAGAGACACATTCATTGGTTGTCTCCCAAATACTTCCAGATCCGGGCCAGGGATCAAACCTGCAACTCAGGTACATGCCCTTGACCAGAAATCGAACCTGTGACCCTTTAGTCTGAGGGCTGACACTCTAACTACTGAGCAAAACCACTCAGGGACATTGGTTGCTTCTTGTATTTGCCCTGACTGAAGATGCTCTAACCAATTGAGCTACTCCGCCATGGCTTTAAATATTTGTTGAATAAGTATCTATATATATAAAAGCTTAGGCCAGTGGTCGGCAAACTGCGGCTCGCGAGCCATGTGTGGCTCTTTGGCCCGTTGAGTGTGGCTCTTCCACAAAATACCGACTTCTGCACATGGGCCAAAGAACCGCATGTGGCTCCCAAGCACGGTTTGTCGACCACTGGCCTAAGCAACCAGCCAACCATCCGGCCAGTAGCTGTGACATGCATTGACCAGCAGGGGCAGATGCTCAATGCAGGAGCTACCGGGCTGCGGTGACTGGCAGCTGCTGTTCTCGGATGACATACCTGGAACCAGAGAGGAGGGAGCCCAGTCCTGGTGCATCACCCGAGAACTGCCCTCTCGCAATCCAGGACTCCTGAGGGGATGTCAGAGATCCTGTTTTGGCCCACAGGCCAGGCCAAGGGACCCTACCGGTGCACAAATTTGTGCACCAGGCCTCTAGCCCATTGGCTCCCCACTTCGGGTCTGGCTCCCCATGGGGCCTCTAGCTTGTTGCAGAGGTCATGGGTCTGGCCCTTACAGAAACTTTTTGACTCAATTGGCTAAATGATGACACTTGCAGGACCTATTGGCTGCAGCCCCAACGTCTGGTCTGGCCTAATATCTGCTTAATATCAATTTCCAGTGGAGGCAGCAATATCCTCAGTACCACTCGCGGCTGGGAAACCACCGCGGCTTCCCTCCTTCCAGGGTGGATCACCAGAGAACTGTCCTGTCGCAATCCGGGATCCCTCAGGGGATGTCAGAGAACCAGTTTCGGCTGATCCCGGCAGGCCAGGCCAAGGGACCCACCAGTGCACGGCGCTGGGCCTCTAGTGTTAAATAAACCTACTGAAAAGAAGTCTGTGGCAGGAGCATATTTGTATGGGGGCAGAAACCAAGAATTCTGTTTAGATATGTTAAGTGTGAGATGCCTGTGAGGTGTTGGTGGAGGTGTTGAGTAGAGAGATGTACCCTAGCCCTGTCAGGGAAGAGACTTGGACTGGAGATACATTTTAGGGAATCATTATCATGAAGATCTGGATGCCATTGTCTAGGGCAGCTGTGGGCAAACTACGGCCCACGGACCGGATCCTGCCCGTTTGAAATGAATAAACCAAAAAAAAAAAAAGATCGTACCCTTTTATGTAATGATGTTTACTTTGAATTTATATTAGTTACACAAACACTCCATCCATGCTTTTGTTCCGGCCCTCCGGTCCAGTTTAAGAACCCATTGTGGCCCTCGAGTCAAAAAGTTTGCCCACCCCTGGTCTAGGGAGAAAGTGTAGATAGAGAATAAGAAAGGTCCAAGACTAATGCCTGAGGCACTCTAATGTTTAAGGTAAGGTTGAGGAAGAACCAGCAAAGGAACAAACAGAAGAGTGTGGATTAAAAGAAAGAAAAAAAAAAGCTAGCAATGGCACCAGTCATCCAGCCTCCACCTAACCATCACTGATTCCAGAGTAAGTAGTCTTTCATAGTCTAGCACTGTTTGCCTGAGATAGATGTGGCTTACAATGGAGGTCCCAGTCACGGTTTTTTCAGGATTTTTGTGCATCTGCTTAGGACGCCAGGCTCCTCCTGGAGGATTAGAACATTGTGGTTAAGAAGACATGCTCTGCCCCAGCCAGTGTATCTCAGTGGTTAAGCATTGACCCAGGAACCAAGAGGTCATAGGGACCAGTTCGATTCCCAGTCAGGGCACATGCCCGAGTCGCCAGCTCAATCCCCAGTATGGGGCATATGGCAGCCAATCAGTGATTCTCATCATTGATGTTTCTATCTCTCCCTCTCCCTTCCTCTCTGAAATCAATAAAAAAATATATTATTTTTAAAAAAAGAAGAAGACAGGTTCTGGAGTCAAACTGGCTGCTTTTCAACCTCAGCAATATCACCTACCAGCTGTGACCTTGAGTAAGTTACCGTTCTTTGCCTCAGTTTCATCAGCTGTGGAGAAATAATAGTACTCACTTGATAGATGGTTCTGAGGAGTAAATCACTAATTTGACTAGTGGGTAGTATAAAGCAAGTTTTCAAAAACTATTAACTGTTGGTACATCTCCTGCCAGGTGGTCAGAGTCAAGGACCCAGACTTTGAATCTAGGTATTTCCCCACTCCTGTTTACTAGAGCAGGGCCAATTCCCCTCCTACCTTCTGGGTACCAGTCAGATGACACAGGATCTATCTGCTGTTGGCTCAACTATAGGAAGTCAAATTTAATAAAACTGTTGACCAGTACAGAGTTATCTTGGGGTTCACAATACATTTTAAGTCAACGTAATACTCAATATCTGTACACTTTTTTTTTTTCTCTAAGAAAGGAGAAACCATCTGCAAAGGTAGAGTCTCATACACACATTGAAACCCTCTGAAATATCAATCCCTAGGTTAGAGAATCACAGACAGACTTTATGAAATACCCAACTTCATTAACATGATAAAATGTACACATCTCACCATGGCTGGGTGGCTCAGTTGGTTGGAGCATCATCTCATACCAAAAGCTTGCAGATTCAATTCCAGGTAAGAGCACATGCCTAGGTTGTAGGTTTGATCCTTGGTTGGGACACGTATGGGAGACAACTGATTGATGTTTCTCTTGCATCGATGTTTCTCCCTCTTTCAAATCAATAAAAAAACAAACATATCCTCAAGTGAGGATTAAAAAAAAAATGTACACATCTCAGTCCAAAAGCCAGAATGACAATGAGGAAACGTAAAATATTCCCATTAAAGTTAGGCATTCCACAAAGATGGCCCCTGTGACTTTTTTCCCCTCACATTGCTTTGGAAGTACTAGCCTACTTAATTACAAAAAAAGAAGGAATGAAATATGAAAACTGGAAAAGAGGTAAAGTTGTTATTTATGATATGAGAGCCTACCTGAAAAATCCAAGGACATCAACTGAGAAACTAATACAAGACTCTAGCAAAGTGGGCACAAATTTTATTTTTTTTAGTGGGCACAAATTAATATACAAAAAGCCAATGAACAACAGCCAATTAGAAAGTATAGGGGAGTAAATTTATAATTTACAATAGCAACAACAAAGTAAACTAAGAATAATCTTAATAAATATGCTAGATCTAGGTGCCCCAAACTAAAATGCTATATATCATAGGACACAAAAGGAGGCTTCAATAAATGGAAAGGAATACTCTATTTTGGGGTAGAAAGACTTGCTATCATAAAAATGTCAGCTCTCCATAAATCTGTAAATGTAACACAATCATAAAAATACACTACATAACCTGAATATAAAGTTCATATGGAAATTTTTACATCAGGAATAGCCATGAACATTTTGAAAAAGGTTAACGAGAATGGGGAGGGCTAGAAGAGGTCAATGGGGGAGGGACGTATGTAATACTTTCAACAATAAAGATTTTAAATAAGATCATATAAAATTGATTCATCTACAAAAAAGATTAATGAGGAGAAGAGCTCTACCAGATATTAAACTGTTAAAAGCTACAATAATTAAAGTAGTATAATTGAGGGGACACTGGAGCATGCGGCACCATGGTCAAGAGAATAAGAGAGTCCAAAAATAGACCCAAGACATTTAAAATGTTAGTATATGATAAAGATGGCATTCTCTACCAGTAGGGAAAAGATGAGTTATACAGTGATATTGAGACAATTGTGTAGCCACCTGAAAAAAAAAAAAGTGGTGTCTCTAGCCCTTACACGAATGTAAATTCATATGAAAACAATTGTGTTTAAATAAATTTAAAAGAGTAAAATCAAATTTATAATGTAGTGGGGAAAGTATTTTTCAGGATAGCTTAAAATTTCCCAAAACCTAAAAAAAGATGTTCTGTCAACATAAAAATCTATAATTTCTGCAGAGCAAAAAACACCATAAGCAAAGACAAATGGCAAACTGGGGGAAATATTTGCAATTCATATAATAGACAAAGGGACTAATTTGCTTCATATATATAAAATCCCTTCAAATTAATATGAAAATGAACAAAAATCCAATAAGGAAATGGGATGGTTAACATAAAAGACAAATGACTCTTAAGTATTCAACCTCACAAGAAAGTTAAAACTACATTTAGATACCATTTTTCACCTATAGATTGGCAAATGTTTGACAATAGACTCCTGCATGGTTGTCTAAGAGGGGGATATAGACACTTAGGTATTACTGATAGAACTGTCAATTAATGCCTGTCAAAATTATAAATGCATATAATTTCTGATCCAATATACTTGTACACATGCATAATAAACTATACACAAAGTCATCGACTTTAGAAGCAAAAGTTTACAACCAAATATCTATTAGAAGACTAGCTAAGTAAGTTACAGTCTCTCTATACAATGGAATATCACACAGCCAGGCCAAAGAGCTGTCACAAAAATCTTTATAGGCCATGACTAAACTCATGAAGAAATCACTAAAGAGTTTTAAGCAGGGTGTGTTATGAGGTCAGGATTTTAGAAAGATTTCATTGGCCTATATGGAGGATAGATTGAAAGAGTATAACTAGAGGCAGGGTGATCAGTCAGGGTAGTCATCAAGGAGAAGACACACAAAATATAAACTGGGTAGGGCTTGGTGATAGATTAGATGTAGGGATGCAAGAAATGAGGGACCAATGATACCCTGGCTTCCAGCTTTGGCAGTAGAAGTAGAGTGATGGTTAGTGCATTGAGATAGGAAGCACAAGTGAAGAGGCCAGTTTTGGGTGAGAAGGAAAGATGAGTCTGTTTGTGTTTTGTTTTTTTTTTAATTAAATCTTTATTGTTCAGATTATTATAGTTGTTCCTCTTTTTCCACCCATAGCTCCCCTCCACCCGATTCCCACCCCACCCTCTGCCCTTACCCCGCCACCCACTGTTCTCATCCATAGGTGTACAATTTTTGTCCAGTCTCTTCCCACACCCCCAACACCCCTTTCCCCGCCCCCTGAGAATAGTCAGTCCACTCCCTTTCTATGCCCCTGATTCTATTATATTCACCAGTTTATTCTGTTCATGAGATTATTTATTCACTTGATTTTTAGACTCACTTGTTGATGGATGTGTATTTGTTGTTCATAATTTGTATCTTTAGCTTTTTCTTCCTCTTCCTCTTCTTAAAGGATACCTTTCAGCATTTCATATAATCCTGGTTTGGTGGTGATGAACTCCTTTAGCTTTTCCTTATCTGTGAGGCTCTTTATCTGACCTTCAATTCTGAATGATAGCTTTGCTGGGTAAAGTAATCTAGGTTGTAGGTTCTTGGCATTCATCACTTTGAATATTTCTTGCCACTCCCTTCTGGCCTGCATAGTTTCTGTTGAGAAATAATCTGACAGTCGTATGGGTACTCCCTTGTAGGTAACTGATTGTTTTTCTCTTGCTACCTTTAAGATTCTCTCTTTGTCTTTTGCTCTTGGCTTTTTAATGATGATGTGTCTTGGTGTGGTCCTCTTTGGATTCCTTTTGTTTGGGGTTCTCTGCGCTTCCTGGACTTGTAAGTCTATTTCTTTGACCAGGTAGGGGAAGTTTTCTGTCATTATTTCTTCAAATAGGTTTTCAATATCTTGCTCTCTCTCTTCTTCTGGCACCCCCATAATTCGGATGTTGGTACACTTGAAGTTGTCCCAGAGGCTCCTTACACTATCTTCATATTTTTGGATTCTTTTTTCTTTTTGTTTTTCTGGTTGGGTGATTTTTGCTTCTTTGTATTTCAAATCTTTGACTTTATTCTTGCGATCCTCTAGTCTGCTGTTGGAACTCTGCATAATATCCTTTATTTCAGTCAGTGTATGCTTAATTTCTAGTTGGTCCTTTTTCATATCCTCGAGGGTCTCACTAGATTTATCGAGGGTCTCACTAAATTTATTGGTGGTTTCTAGAAAATTCTTGAAAAACCTTATAACCATGGTTTTGAACTCTATATCCAGTAGCTTGCTTTCCTCCATTTCTGCCATTTGTGACCTGTTTCTTTGTCTCTGCATTTTTTATGCTTCCCTGTGTTGATAGAGTGGCTTTCTGTGTTTGGTGTCCTATAGGGCCCAGTGGCTTAGCCTCCCCAATTACCTGAGGTGGACACTCTTGGTGCACCCCTTTGTGGGCTTTGTACACAGTCTTGTTGTAATTAAGCATTGATTGTTGTAGGTATCACTGGGAGGAATTGACCTCCAGGCCAATTGGCTGTGAGAATCAGCTGTGTCTGCAGTGGGAGAACTTCTGAGCTGGAGACACCCTTCTGGGGCAAGACTTGCTTCAGTGGGGCTTTGGTGCTCACTGAGTCTGCCCCCTGAGTGTGACCCTTATGGATCTGAGGAGTTGTAATCTGGATGGTCCCACTCTGACCACTGGGTACACTGGCTCTTGGATCTCTAAGGAGGTGCTAATTTAGCCTCTTCCTGAGGCTACCCAGCAGGAGCTATGGAGAGATTCCTCTTCTTTGTTTGGGATTTGGAGGTGCCCAGATGAGGCCCAGCTGTGAAGCAAGGCAAGCTGCTGTGGGGCCTTGGACCTTCTTTTGGAAGTTTTGGGTCTCTCTGAATCAGCTGCAGTTTGTTAGGTAATTTTCAGGTTGCAAAGGGCCAGGCCTTTCATATGCAAAAGCCTCTGTGCACAGCTTGGGTGGGGTGGGGTCTCAGGGGATCAACAGGGCGGAGCAAGCAGCTATGGCTGCTCCCCAGTCCTACCCTAAGAGGCCCTGCATCTCAGTGTCCCGGTAAACTCTGCAAGCACCTCTGAGCAAAAGCCACCCTCGAGTTCTGCCTGATGCCAGATAGTCCAGTTTCTCCCCGTATGAGTCTGGGTCCCCAGAGACTCACCCGGAACTGGAGTTCAGAGCAGTCAGGAGCTTGAGACTCCCTCCCGATTGAAAAAGACAACCACGTCCTCAGCCACCAGTCCTTTCCATGTGCGCCTCCGTACCTCTGCACTTTACTTCCACACCCCCTCTGAGTCTCAGTGCTTTTCTCTTTCCTTCTAGTTGTAGAATTTCCACTCAACCAGCCTTCCTGTGGTTCTGGATGATGTCCATTTTGTCTGTTAGTTGTATTTTTGAAGTGGTTGTGTGAGGCAGCAATTTCTGGTGTTTACCTATGCTGCCATCTTGGTTTCTCCGGAAAGATGAGTCTTATTTGGATGAATAGAGTTGGAGGTGTCAGTGGGCAACAGGTTGAGATGTCAGTTGGGTGTTTGGATATACAAGTCAATGACTTGAGGGAGAGATTGGAATTAGGGAATCACCATATAGCTGATGTTCCAAGCAGTAAGGGAGATGAAGTCATCTTGGGATAGTCTATGGCAGGAATAGAGAATCCAGGCACTAGAGCAGAGGTTCTCAACCTGTGGGTCGCGAAACCTTTGGCGGTTGAACGACCCTTTCACAGGGGTTGCCTAAGACCATCCTGCATATCAGATATTTACATTACAATTCATAACAGTAGCAACATTACAGTTATGAAGTAGCAACGAAAATAATTTATGGTTGGGTCACAACATGAGGAACTGTATTTAAAAGGCCAGAAGGTTGAGAACCACTGCACTAGAGCAACCCCTAGAGTACACAGGCAGAAGATAATGAGCCCCTACTGGAGCCAGAGCAGTACATGGGGGACATAGGAGGGAAGCCAACTATCACAGAAGTCAAGGGAAGAATGTGGTAGCATTTTAGTGGTCTGTGTCTCACCTTGAGGACATAAGCTGGGTTTTATTTTTATTTTTGTTATCTGCTACATCCCTACCTTCAATCAACACAAAGTTTTGCACATAATAGATATGTCTGTGAACAAATAAGGGCATGAATCCCATCATAGCTGGCTCTTTACACTACTTTAGTACACATCTTCATTATTGCTCCTCTGATTGGTCTCCTAGCATCTCCACATTGCCAAAGCTGCCTCTAAAGCACAGATCTGGTACTACCACTCCTTTCCTTGAAAATCATCAGTGGCTCTCCACTGCCTACAGAGGAAAATCCTCAGCTTGGCCTTCAAGCTTCACAAACCCAATCCCAGCCCAGTTTAGCTCCCACAACACCTTGCTTTTACCCATTGAACTACAGCCACAGTGACCACTTTCTAGTCTACAAACATGGTCTGTGCTTGAAGTGCTCTATGCCCTTTCATTCCCAGACCCCTCTTTCCCTGACACCTGTGGTAGTTCTTCAACATGCTGTTGAAATCCCACTTAGCCCTGAAGGTTTTACCAGGCCCACACTGCCATGAACATCTCCTTCCCCTGTTCTCCATTTTACTTTTCACCTCTGTGACATCACTGGCCCTGCACTGTGTCTTACATATGCCAGCTTCTCACTATTCACTACCGATCTCCACACTGGAGTGTGGAAAGAGATTGTATCTCAATGTCACCTTTATACATCCAGTACTTAGTAAAGTGCTAAATGAGTAATAGATAATCCTGAGAGTACTAATGTCTAGTTCTCCCACTCCAATGCTTTGCATATGGTTCTGTATCCTGTGTTGGCAATAAGCTCCTTGGAAGTTTGTTTTATTAACTTTTATACCCTCATTGCCTAGTACAGAGCACAGCAACACAGTAGGTGCTCAATAAATGTTTAAGTACGTAATAATTACCCATTTAATTTGCTCTCAGGAGCCTCCAGAGAGGCCAATAGCTTTGGCAAACTGTTTTGTATGTGCTTCCTGCCAGCTCTGACAGGCTGCCTCTGTAGGCCAATGACAAGCTGTGTCATGTAAACATGGATCTACTGAGGGACTGTGAAGTGTGGCTAACAGAATGAGTTAGGGCTGTCGTGGTGGGTAAGTGTTTAACTCAAAGAGATGTGGCTCTCCAGGCAGAAACACAGCCCAGAAGAAGCCTCAAAGACAAGAGCAAATCAAATCAGCTAAGGAGGGATGGGATCACTTATTCCTTAGGGGAAAGTATGACTGGGTTTCTACTTTGTACACAGCCCTCTGTATTGGGGCAGCTACAGCTGGGCAAATAATTGGAAAATAACTAGGCATCTGCTCTTAAAGAGTGTGAAGTCTGGTGGGGCTGAGGATAGGCCCATCAGTAATCCCAGAACAAAGTCAAGATTGACCAGTGCTAGAAGAAATGCATGAACAAAGGATGAAGAGAGCAGCCAGGAGAATCTGAGCCTTCGGGGAGATTAGGAGAGGCTGCATGGTAGGGGGAGGTAGCATTTGAGCTTATTTACTAAGCTCTCCTGAATGGGAGGGAATTGTAATAGGTCCCCACTGTCTCCTTCTTCCTTCTCCAGCTTCTCATCACTGTAGCCAGAGCAATGCTCTTGAAGTGTAGGTCGGAGTATGTCACATCTCTGCTCAAAATTCTCTAATGGTTCCCATTTCATTCAGAGTAAAAATGGCTCCTGTTCATTCGGGGTGGAGGGAGGAAGTCTTTACAGTGGTCATTAAGGCCTTATGCGATCTGCCCCCAGTCACTTCTGCATCATTCCTTCTCTTCTTCTACTCTCTCACCCCAAAGCAGCCACACTGAGACTTCGCTATTCCTTGAATCTGCAGGCATGCCCCCACCTTAAGCCATTCTCTTTGCCTGGAATGTTCTTCTCCACGGTTTGCTTCCTCACCTCAAGTGTTCATTCAGATGTCACCTCACTAAAGCCTGACATGACCTATTTTAATTGTAACCCCTACATTCTGGTACCTTACCCCTCTTTTGGAATTTCTGTTCCTCCATGGCATCTTTTATCATCTGACATACTGTGTATTATACTGTTTTTTTTTTTGTTTATTGTTTGTTTCTCCCCAATTAAATATGAGTTCCATAAAAACACTTAGAAAGGACAAATATCTTCATCAAATCCGTATCCCTGATATCTAGAACAGTGGCTAGTATTAGGTGCCCAATAGATATTTGTTGAATGAATGAGGGCATTATACATGCTTGAGAAAGTCTATAGGAAGTGCGTCCTGGTGGAGTTCCTAAAAAACAGTTGCCTGGCCTCGCCGGTTTGGCTCAGTGGATAGAGCATCAGCCTGCGAACTGAAAGGTCCCAGGTTCAGTTCCAGTCAAGGGCACATGCCCGGGTTGTGGGCTCGATCCCCAATGGGGGACTTGCAGTAGGAAGCCGATCCATGATTCTCTCTAATCATGGATGTTTCTATCTCTCTCTCCCTCTTCCTTCCTCTCTGAAATCAATAAAAATATATTTAAAAAACAAAAAAACAGTTGCCTGAAAAATCATTTGCAAGGACATCTCTGACCTGCAGAGCCGAGGACCCTGCTGAGAGTGGGTGGTCAGGTGAGGAGGAAGTGGCCGTTAGCTGCGGGAGGGAAGACCCCAGCCACCAAGAACTGTCTGCAGGATCCAGATGTCCAAAGGATGGGTCAGGAATCCCTTGTCTCTTTCCCCTACAGTTGTCATACTTGCCCTCCACGCTCAGTCAAGCACCTTTTCAGGTGAACCCCACCCAGCTTCAGGTGTGTCCATCTTTCAGCAATTCCCTTACTTATAATTCAGCCCTCTCCTTATCCAGGCCAGCTCAATCCCTTTGCTGCCCCCTTGTGGCTCCTGCAGTAAAGGAACTCTCCCAGAAAGTCTGAGGTGACAGAGACCTACATAAGTACTCTTAGAACAGGGATGTGGGAGAGGAAATCTGAATCAACTTAATACCATGGCATCTCTGAATTATTGATAGCTGCCTCCCCTCACAGGCATTGCCACCAATAGCAATTACAATCTCTCAACCGAACTCTGATAGGTATGCCAGCTGGACTCGGGCATTGGTTGTTCTGGGCTGGTCACCTTTGGGGGAAAAATTTGGGACAACCAATCACAGGGCCTACCTTGAGGAGCATTTAGGCCAGTTGACTAGTCTATCCAGCCTCCACCTACTCTGTGTCCTCCCAACTCACAGCCAATAAATAGTCTTTGAGGATGATGCAATCACCAGCCAGCTCAGGACTAGGTATGTATAAAGAGATGAGGAGTTAGGTATGACACAAGAGGGAGGGCTGGGCACTGTGGAGAACTGGAGAGCTATGCCCTGTAAGAAACTGCTCAGCTGCACCACTGCTCAGTTCTGTCGGGGTGCAGCCCCAGTGGTCCAGGGGTTCCCAAAGGTGAGGAGTGCGTTGGCGAAGAATGAAGGACAAGGAGACAGCATTCAGATGATCAGCATAGCCAGGTTCTCTCTTTATTCTCCTGTTACATCTGTATTTATACCATTTGATCCTATAAGCATGCCTCTATAGTCACATCATGGTATGTTTTGGGTCCTCCCTTGACCTTCTACAGTTTCTTATCTGACTTTTTTTTTAAAAATATATTTTATTGATTTTTTACAGAGAAGAAAGGAGGTGATAGAGAGACAGAAACATCGATGAGAGAGAAACATCAATCAGCTGCCTCCTGCATGCCCCCCACCGGGGATGTGCCTGCAACCAAGGTACATGCCCTTGACCAGAATCGAACCCGGGACCCTTGAGTCCGCAGGCCGACGCTCTATCCACTGAGCCAAACCGGTTCTGGCTCTTATCTGACTTTTGCCAAAAATCCCATCTCCATTTAGTTCTGTTGATTTTAATCCTATCCATTCTATTCCAACGGTTAGGGCTAGTTTGTTATCTCCATTCCAAGGTCACTACTCTACTGTTCTATTAAGCTACAAGGAAGTAACTGAAGGAGATTATCCTAAGTAAACATTATGTAGCTTAAGCGTGATCATAGTTAAGGTGATTAACTACCCGCCTGGCACTTAGTTAAGGGGTTTTACTGATTTATTCCCTTCCTTAGTCCTGTTAATCCCTAACTCCAGGGAAAAATCCCCACCTGGGGAAACAACCTTTCTCAGGGAGGTGGCCCTGGTTAGAACACATAGCGCTAAGAAGGGGAGCAAACATATTAAGAACAGTATGCCAGGTCAGAACATATGCTGTGCAGATGTTTCTTCCCTGCAGCGACTATGTCAAGCAGCAAGGATGGACTGGCCTCTGGCACAGTTCTATCCAGTTGTTTTTGCAGGTAACAGAAACCTATCTAAGCTAATATCAGCCCCAAACAGGGGAATGTCCTAGAATGCTCCTGGGTTATATTGTGGACTTATAAGACAGGGATACAGCCCTGACCAGTTTGGCTCAGTGGATACAGCATCGGCCTGTGGACTGAAGGGTCCCAGGTTCGATTCCAGTCAAGGGCATGTACCTTGGTTGCGGGCACATCCCCAGTGGGGATTGTGCAGGAGGCAGCTAAATCGATGTTTCTAACTCTTCCTCTCCCTTCCTCTCTGTAAAAATATCAATAAAATATATTTTTTAAAAAAAGACAGGGATACAGATGGACCTCAGTAACCATCTGGCTGGCACAGTTTCCAATTAAGAGACTGCTTTGTTAATTATTTCTCTGTAATTTTTTTTTCTTTCTGGCTACTTTCAAGGTATTTTCTTATCTTTGTTTTTAGTACTTTGACTATGACATGCTTAGGTGTGTGTGTTTTTTTTGTGTTTATCCTGTTCGGTGTTCTCTGAGCTTCATGGATCGGTGATTTGTTATCTTTCATTAATTTGGGAAATTCTCAGTGATTATCTCTAGATATTTCTTCTGCCCCGTTTTCTCTCCCTTCTTCTTCTGGGACTTCAATTACACATATGTTAGACCATTTATAATTGTCAGATACATTTTGCTTAGTTTTGGATTTGCATGATTGTTTGCTTGCTTTTACTCTTTGTGTTATAGTTTAATTTCTATTGATCTAGCTTAAAGTCATGGATTTTTTTCTTCTGCTTTTGTCCAGTTTGCTGATAAAACTGTTCAAGAAATTCATCTCTATATTAAGGTTTTCACTTCTAGCTTTCTATTTTTCCATTTCATTTTTACAATTTCCTACTCCCTGTTCACACATATTGTCCATATTTTCCACTAGTCTAGATCCTTTAATATATTAAATATTAGAGGCCCGGTGCACAAAAATTTGTGCACTCGGGGAGGTTCCTCAGCCCGGCCTGTGCCCTCTTGCAGTCTGGGACCCCTTGGGGGTTGACCACCTGCTGGCTTAGGCCCACTTCCTGGGACATTGGGACTAAGCTGGCAGTCAGACATCCCTCTGGCAGCCCAGGAGCCCTCGGGGGATATCCACTTGCCAGCGGGGAGCAGGCCTAAGCTTTAGTGGGACATCCTTAGTACTGCTGAGGAAGCGGGAGAGGCTCCCACCACCACCGGTGTACTGGCAGCTGTCAGCCTGGCTTGTGGCTGAGCAGATCTCCCCCTGAGGGAGTGCACTGACCACCAGGGGGCATCTCCTGCTTTGAGCATCTGTCCCCTGGTGGTCAGTGTGTCATAGTGACCATTCCCAGTTGTTCTGCTGTTAGGGTCAGTTTGCATATTACCCTTTTATTATATAGGATAGAGGTCTAGTGCATGGCTGGGGGCTGGCTGGTTTGCCCTGAAGGGTGTCCCGGATCAGGGTGGGGGTCCCCGCTGGAGTGCCTGGCCAGCCTGGGTGAGGGGCTGAGGGCTGTTTTCAGACTGGCCACACCCCCTTCAGGGTGGGGGTCCCTGCTGGGGTGCCTGGCAAGTCTGGGTGAGGGGCTGATGGCTGTTTGCAGGCTGGCCAAGCCCCCCAGCGGGGACCCTCACTCCATGAGGGTATGGCCATCCTGGGTGAGTGGCTGATGGCTGTTTGCAGGCTGGCCATGGCCCCCAGCCACCTAAGCTCCCAGTGGAGGCTGGCTGGAAGCAGGTATCTGGGATTTATTTATCTTCTGTAATTGAAACTTTGTTGCCTTGAGCGGAGGCCACAGCCAGCCAGGGCAGGCACGAAGCTTGGCTTCCTCCATTGCTGGGGAAACCAAGCCTCCTGCTTGGTCCAGCTCCGTGGCTGCCAGCTGCCATCTTGGTTGGGTTAATTTGCACATAGTCACTCTGACTGGCTGGTGGGCGTGGCTTTCGGCATAGCGGAGGTGCAGTCAATTTGCATGTTTCTCTTTTATTAGATTAGATAGCTATTTAAAAGTCCCCAATTGATAGTTACATCTAAGTCATGCTCATATTCTCTTTTTGAGATGACTCCTCCATTCATGGAGTCATGCTCATCCTTTTTCTAATTTTTTCCAAGTTGCCTCCCCCGTACATAGGACACACCAGACTCCACATGGCTTTCCTCCCCCAGCCTCTTTGGCTGGATTGTTTACAAAAGTTTTTGGTTCCTTCCACTTCATCCAGGCCTCCTTGAAGATCACAGTGAGGGCTAAAGTAGACCTGTCCCTCATGTACCTTCCACATTAATGTTAGTTTCTCATCTTTGGAGGTTCCAAGACAAGTAGAGCTATGGCCAACCCCAAATCTGGCTTGAAGAACTATGCCAAAAAATATTCCTTTCTATTCTTGAGCTTTTTTTGAGGGTGGAGGCATACCAAATATAAAAACTTTGCTCTGGAAAAAAAAATGAGGCACATATATAAAATCAAGAACCTCATTGCTAGAAAAGCACTATATATATCTGTATATCTCCTTGCTTTTCCACCCTCTTGGCTTCACAGCTTAAACCATCAGGCCTTCTTTGCTTTTAAGGAGATGAATTGTTGGCAAAGCAGGAGAAGAACCTATCAGATACTGTGCTTGTTTGACAGAGAGCTTGCTAGAGGACATGCAGAAAGCCAAAGTCCATCATCACCAGAGCAAGTTTAGCCACTAAGCTACTTAAGCACAGTTCCAAGAGCATATGAAACATGTAAAAATGTTACTGTCGGTTTTTTTTAAAAAAAGTTACTGGTTTCAAAAAAGAAAATATATTTAAAATATGTATATATAATTAAGTGTTTATAAAACATAGAATTGCCAGTTTCATTACACTGTCAAATTTAATATTCAAAATAGTCTTATTACATTTATTAAACGTGTTAGATTTTATATCTATGTTGAAAAGTCACAGCCAACTACACATTAAAAACACTTACTCATAGCCAGTTAATTTCCAAAGCAGAGTTATAAAAAAATCCTTTCAAATTATTTCAAACAATACATTGAGCATGAGGCCATTTTAATGTTGGATACAATTGGTGTGAGGCCTCCAAAAAAGAATAAGTCTAGAACAGTGATGGCAAACCTTTTTTTTTTTTTTTTTAATATTTTTTTGATTTTTTACAGAGAGGAAGGGAGAGAGATAGAGAGTTAGAGACATCGATGGCAAACCTTTTGAGCTCGGCGTGTCAGCATTTTGAAAAACCCTAACTTAACTCTGGTGCCATGTCACATATAGAAATTTTTCGATATTTGCAACCATAGTAAAACAAAGAAATATTTTTGATATTTATTTTATATATTTAAATGCCATTTAACAAAGAAAAATCAACCAAAAAAATGAGTTTGCGTGTCACCTCTGCCACGCGTATCATAGGTTCGCATCACTGGTCTAGAACCTGAAAAGCTAGAAAGGGCCCTTTGCTGCCACAGCTGTACTGTGTGACCTGCATCAGAATGCCTCTTACCTTCCTCCCAGCCACCCCTCCACCCTGTCCCCCGCCCCCAACTAGGCTTTCCTTGCAATAATGTAAAGCTGTGGCTCAGAAATCAAATCCTACTCAAGCATCATTCAAGAGCCAGTGGTTCACATCCTTTTCTTTCTTCCAGACTCTCAACCTTAAGCTGGAAGCAAAAATGGGCGCCATTCCTGAGAAACAGAATCACTGGATTGCAGGTTCTCTAAGGATAGAGTCACTTCCCAGTTAAGGTTTTATTATGCCTAGTCCCTGGGCTGGTGCTGGCTGGGTGAGTAGAGAAGGAGGGGGAGGGTGGAGGCCCAGTGAGAGATGAGACAGATGGCTGTGTGCTAGGAACAGTGAGGGTGGGACAGTGCTCTTTAGCTGAATGAACTAAGGAAAGAAGTGTCTTAACTGAACAGACAGACAATTGCCAGAGATGGCCTCCTTAGCCCACACCATCTAGATTTGGAACCTCCATATCTCCATTTCTGCCACTTTTGCCATCACTCTTGAGACTCCCTTTGCCGCCCACACAGTGACACTTGGCTCTGACTTGCATGCGATATTTCCTTTTGTTTTTATCCTTTGTGCTTTCATGCTAATCATCCGTATTTCAGTTATTTATTTGTCCATGTCTTTGATTAATTTAAGAGTTCCTCACCCCTACTGTGTGCCAGGAACTAATCATGGCCATCTCAGCCTCCTGGCTCCAAAAGACAGACAACACTTGGGGAATCTTCTCTGTTTGGTGTCCAGGTCAGTGGCCAGGTGGTCATGGACGTGGTTCCAAAAATCAGTGGGGAAGATGTAGGTTTCAGCAATGAGACAGAAAAATTTAAAAATAAACATACCACTATTTTATTAAAATATACAGTTTGGGGAATGGAGGAGGAAAGTAGAATTTCTCAAAGTTCTAGGACTCCTTAGCAACATCCCTGGTGTTTGTTGAAAAAACACCAGCTGGGAACCTGAATTCGTGACAAGTTGCCATGTGATTGTAGTCACCCTAAAGTTTGAGAATCACTGGCTACGGGATGGAGTGGGGACTGTGATTGTCTCGATCCTTCTGGCTTTTCAGGGTTCCAGGGAGGGACTCGCTTGACTTTTTATGAACAAGTTCAGCAGACTCATTTGAGAGCTCCAGGTGTTCCTTTCTGTGGGTTGCTGAGACACTGAAAGAGTTAATACAGTTACAGGTCAGGGAGCAGCAGATAGGCCAAAGAGCTTCCCAGGTCTTCTCTGGGAGACCGGTGCAGGGCTGGGCCTAGACGTGGCCTGCACATGGAACTGCCTAACACACATTTCTGCCACATCCCGGGGGCTCTGCTTCTCTTCTTGTGAGTCTGCCTCTTGTCTCACATCACGGAATACTTCCCCTTTCCCTCCCCTTACACTTCCCTGCTTCTTCCTACCAATCTCCATCGCCATCTAATGTCCTTCCCAGAAACCAAGTGATCAGCCCTCTATCTGCAGCCCTCTAACTGTTGGATATCTGTGTGAGTTTGCACTTGCTGCATCCCAGTGCACACATGTGAACCACTGTGAACTTCAGCTGTGCAGGAATAGGCCCTGAGCAAGGAAAGGCAGTCAGAGCGAAGGCTAGGATTCTTCTCCATCTGCAGACAGCGTGTGGTATATACAGACATGTTGCCGTCTTACCTGTCAGAGAGAGCCCAGGGGAGATGCTTGTGAGGCAAAGCAGGAAATGATCTTGAAGGAGGGGTCTAGTGTTTTTTGAGGGACATGGTCTTCCTAGTGTCCCAAATCACAGCGGGAAGATGAAGAGCCCTTCCCCACAGGCTGAGAGGACACCTCAGCAGGCCTGAAATGAGGCAGGCTGTCAATGCCAGGCAGATTAGGAAAATGGAGCAGTCAGCATGAGGTCAGTGGTCCTAGTTATGAAACTAGACAGGGCTGTGAACCGGACAGCACAGCCAGGGAAGCTGGTGAGGTCAGCAGGACCACCAAGATGTGAATGACCTGGAACCACAGCAGGCAGACTTGAGGAGCCATTGTGGGCCAGGAGCACATGGCCAAAGAGAAGGTGCACTTTGGGGAGTGGAAGCAGTGTGTGTCCCCAGAGGGACACACAGAGTACTCACAAAGAAAGCGGCATGACCACTCCCTCCACTCCCTTCCTCACTCCCCCCCCCTCCCCCCCCCCCCCCCCACACACACAGAGGCAGCAGTAGCCTGGGCAGCAGCATAGAACTTCTGTTGAAGAGTGGCAGATCCTCATAGCACAATAACAGGATCCCAAGGCAATGCAGGGAGCCCCCACACTGAAGGGTTGAGGACCAGCCTGACACTCAGGTAGGTGGTGCCAACCAGGGATGTGGATAAAGAAGACCAAAGAAGCAGGGCTTTGCCTGTACACCTGGTAGTGAGAGAAAGTGAATAAACTTGTATAGAGTTGGAAAGGGGGGAAGAAAATTGTATTCACCTAAATTCCCCTAGAAAGGGAAAGCTGTCTTTGCTGGGAACAATATTTTGATAAGTGCTTAAGCCTGAAACTGAGATCCCAGGGGAGGCCTGGGTGTGGGCGGGAACAGCTTTGCATGAGACAGGAAGGAGTTTTTGAATTCTGCATATTATACCAGAGAGAGAGGGGGAGAGAAGAGGCTGCTGTTTGGTGTTGTTCACTGTGAATCCCTTTCCACATGACTCCCTAAAATTTTCCGAAAGTTACCAACATCATTAAATGCTTGGGGTCAAATAGAGTATGCACCCTTGACATTTATGTGCACAAACAGGGTGTGCCAAAAATATATACACACACTTTGAGTAATGATAAAGGCAGTGTTTATTAAAATACATTTCATTTTCAAAATTGAGCTATCAGCTGTTAAAGTGTGTATACATTTTTTTGTGTGGCACCTTGCATTTATGTGTGTGAGAACAACAAAGGGGTTGGGAGCCTCCGATTCAAACAGGTGCCAAGTAGAGCCCAGACAGTGGCAGGGATGTAGAGGGAGAAGAGAAGAGACTCAGGAGAGACACCACCATGGGGCCACCTTGGGCAAGTTTAGCCAAATCTCAGGGGGGTGGGGCCTCATTTGACTTCTGGATTACTTCATTCTGCCACAGTGTTGTTTTGGTTGTTCTCAATTGTGTGTGCTACATCCAAATAAACTCACAATAACAATCACACACCACACACACACACACACCTTGGAAACTCTCCAGAAGTTGTATCTATGTACTAGGTGGGTTATAATGCTAATGTCCAGTTGGGACTCTCAGGCCCACTTCAGAGTGGAAGCCTAGCCAAGGCTCAGCCTTCTTTTATGCTGCCATGCTACCCTGTCTTACCTAAGTCCCTGTCTGGAAGATGGCAGCAGCACCAGCATGTTACAGCTCTTAGTCTGGTTATATCTAGACTGGCAGACATCAGTGCCCTATCCCTGTCAGAGATCTTTTGTTCTTTGTTTGCTTTTTTAATCCTCACCCGAGGATATGTTTATTGATTTTTAGAGAGAGATAAAGGGAGAGAGGAGAGAGAGAAACATTGATTGGTTGCCTCCTGTATACGCCCTGTACAGGGATCAAACCCACAGCCTTTTCTGGTGTCAGGATGATGCTCCAACCAACTGAGACACCTGGCCAGGGCCCTGCCAGAGATCTTTAATTGGGGCAGGGCCAGGGCCACAGGAAGCAGCTGGGATTGGCCATGTATTTTATTTATTTATTTATTTATTTATTTATTTATTTATTTAATTTGCCGGGGGGGGGGGGGGGGGAGTTGGTCATCTAGAAAGGCTACTTGAGCCCTGGCCAGGTAGCTCAGTTGGTTAGAATGCCATCCCTATTTGCCAAGGTTGTGGGTTCAATTCCCTGTCAGGGCACATACAAGATTCAACCAATGAATGCATAAATAAGTGGAAGAATAAATTGATGTCTCTCTCTCTCTCTCTCCCCCCCCCCCCCTTCCTCCCTCTCTCTCTAAAAATCAATCAATCAATTACAAAAAAGCGAGAAAGGCTGCTTAAAGAACTTTAGGTCTTCAATAGTGACATCTTCAAGCCAAGAGAGGCAAAGGAGAGTACAATCTTCCTAACCAGAAAAGCTGATTGTTGGCCTGCTAAATCCTGCCTCCCTCCTCTCAGCTGCTCTTCCCAGGAACAGTCCTTGAAGGCCTTAAGGAAATGACAATGCCAAAGACAGGCCCAGGTCCAAATCTCAGGTTTATCATGTGATTCTTGGTCTCCCTCATCCATCCATTCTGCATCTGACTCTCTGAAAACAACCCCCAGTCCTAGGGTGAGATACGGCTCTTGAGCAATTCATGGGCAGCCCAGGAAACAAGTAAAAGGAAAGACTTCTGTAGTGATCTTCTGAGACTCCATGGAGAGTCCCTTGAGAAAACTAGATTGGTATTGGCGTGGGGACCCAAGCTGATGGCTCATGAGGCAGGCAAGCATGGCTCTGTTTGATGTGGCATGATAAACTAGGTCATTGTTAATGTTTGGAAAGAGACATCTTGGGTCAATGGATAGAGACAGTGTGTACTCTTGCCCCCACCCTTGATGTTCAGATCTTCCTGAGTCCAGATTAACCACCCAGCCTTGCCCCGTACCAGGCCTTGAGGGTCATCAAGCTTTTATGGTAGGAGGAATGCACATCCAATGCCAATAGCCGGGGAACATCTGGGCACCCCCCTATCTGGTTCCAGGACAGGTTGACAGGGGTCTTCTTTTCGATTGGGTGACTGGAGGAGGCCACATCAGTCTTCCAAACAGTCTCCATCTGGTTCCTCCGTGGGCTGGGGTTGGAAAGTGTAAAAAGGAGACAAAGAGTTAGACATACAGAGAGAAAGATTGAGAAGCAGCAGCTCTCCAGGGCCACAGGCTCAAGACACTTCTTCCCTTCCCAAATAGTTGACACTTCCCTCCTCATTACCTCTCTTCCCCTTAACTCTAAGTCTCAGTTCCCTGGGGCTTCTTTGGCTGAGGAGTGGCTGGAAGAGGTCCCCGTCCCGTCCCTCCCCCCGCCCCGCCCCCCCTGCAGGCACATGTCCTAGAGCTGAAGCCCTGAACTGGCCATACTAAGGTAGGTGTAGATGTGGGTCTTGTTGGCTGCCCAGAGACTCACAGCATCTCTTTTTGAGCTCAGGGAGTGGGGGAGAGGGGCGGGGTGGGGGGGTGGGGGTCACAGGTGGGAATGATCAGGCTTGTTTATATTGGATGAACCAATGGCAGGTGCTGGGCCAATGCTCAGGGTAGAAATGGTTGTAAGTTCTCAGCTGTGGGTCCTCGGAATCTTTCTGTTGCATAGTTTGAAACATATTTGGTTAGGCTGGTCCCTGAAACCCACACTCCACTCCCACCCCCCACACTCCCCCATCCCCCACCGTTTGAGCCAAAGGTCTGAGCTGAGCAGGGCAGCTGAGAAGACAGGTGCCTTGAAATTCATGGGGTGAGCTTTGCCAGCCTCCCCAGTCTGGCCACTCCTCCCTGCCTCCCCACCCATCCAGCTGGCTGTGCCCTTAGTTTCCCTGCACCTACCGGGCCATCCGCAGAGGCATACATTTCTGGTTCTTGGATGAAAGATGCTCTGGGGGCTGCTTGCAGAAGGGGCTGCTAGAGTGGACACGCCGGAGTAAGGAGGGGGGCGGCTTGCTTTTCCTTGAATTTGGGGAGGTAACCTCAGGGGTGTGCAGATGAATGTTCCACTCCAGCTTGATCTAGAGAAACCAGCAAAGAGGCATCAGGAGACAGGAATTCATTCCCTCTCTAAGACAGGAGCGGCATTGCCTAACTCAGGGCTGAGCAGAGAGGGATGAGACCCAGGGAATGCCTCTAAATAGAAGCCCCTGGAACCCCAGTGTATCAGCTTTCCTAGAAATTACTTGAATTCTTATTTGCTAGATTAGTTCCTATTATTTCCTTTGCTGTGGAGAATCTGAACAATGGGTAAAACAGTAAGAAAACATACACACACACACACACACACACACACACACACACACGAAGCCAGAGCAGCTGGAACTCCTGAGACACTTGCAGGGTTAGTGACATGGGACCAGGCTGTGCCTGGATGCTCCGGGGAACTTTTCATCCAGCCCCCACCCAGGCACTGGGCAAGGAGCTGGGGGATTCCTCACAATCACCAAAAGAAGTCATATGGTCCCTTTGCTCTCGACTTTAAAACCAATTTAGTAAGTTAAGACACTTACAGGACATGATTGGGACTAGTATAAGATGCTAGGAAACTGAGTTGGGAGATAATAACCTCCATGGCCAAAGGTCTTCCAGCTGCCTGCTGCTGGTACTTACACAGAGTCCCTCAGCACACTGCCTCCACCACACTGAGGCCACTGCTTTCCGGACTCAGGGGCTTACCTCCTGGCCCAACCCTAGGGGAGATCCCAGCAGGTTTTGAGTCACTGCTATGGGATTCTTCAATCCCTCCAAGCCCTGGTCTAGCCCCTTGGGGACCATGTCAGCTGCCCCAGTAAGAGGGAAGGAGTAAAAGAAGCTCAAGCCAGCCTTCAGAGAGTAAAGATGGGTCAAACCCAATGGATTGGGACTCAAAATGACTTTAGACTCTCAATAGCAACACCTAAACCTAGAAGGCAATGAGCAGTGTTTTCAAAATCATGAGGGAAAATGAATTCTAACCTAGACTTCCATATTAAGGCAAACTGTTGATTCAGAATGAGGGTAGAGCCTGGCTGGCATGGCTCAATAGTTGAGCATTGACCTATGAACCAGGAGGTCATGGTTCCATTCCCAGTCAGGGCATATGCCCAGGTTGTGGGCTCCAGCCCCAGTGTGAGGCATGCAGGAGGCAGCTGAGCAATGATTCTCTCTCATCATTGATGTTTCTGTCTCTCTCTCTCTCCCTCTTTGAAATCAATAAAAATGTATTTTTTCTTTTTAAAGAATGAGGGCAGATACTCAGTAAAGATGTTTTCAGACAACCAGGGACTCAGTGATTTCACCTGCCAGGCACCCTTGGTCAGGAAGTGACTGGAGGAGTTACTGCAGGAAAGGGAGACCTAGAAAGCAACAGAGCTGTTCCCAGAGAGAAGCAAAGCAAGTCTCCAGCACGATGGGAAAGACAGTGGTGACCAGGTCTGGCGAACTCATAGGACCAGGGCAGAGAGACCCACAGGGAGGGAGGAACTCGGTGCAGAGTTGGAACTACCAGCTACCTCACCCACCTCCAGAAGAGTCTTTCTTCTATAGTTCTCTTTGAAAGTCCCACTCTGTTGCCCTCCCCATATATGGAGATTGGAATGTGCCCTTCCTTACACTCAGGCCACCTCCTGCCTTCACCTCTTCCTGGTTCAGAGGCTTTGACCTGTTCTCCTATTTATCATCTTCCCTTCTTGCCTCCAGTCACCCCCACGTTCCTACTGGCTCATTTACTGGCCCCATCCCTACTGTCTGTGCCGACCCCAGAGAAGGGCACCAGGCAGGAGACCCACCTTGGGGAACATGGTTGCCATGCTGCTCAGGCACTCTCGGCGCTTCTTCTCCAGGTCCTTCTGCTTGTCCGTCCAGGCCTTTAGGCGCAGGTCCTGCAGGTGGTCGATATTCTCCAGGAAGACGTAGAGACTCTGGGCCTTGTAGGTAGCCCCGGTTTCCCGCATGGCTTGTATGTGGCTGATCACTTCTTGTCTGGAGAGAAAGGGAAGTCATTAGTGGGTTAAGGGGCCTACATTCCCCCCCAAATCTGTTAATCGGAGATGACTCCACATTTGTAATTCCTGGGAGCAAGAAGAGAAGCAGAAGTTGGGAAGGCAGCGAGTAGAGAAGTGGGAGGCGTTGTCAGGTGAGGAGCCTTGGGCTAGGCTGGAAATAAGAAGAAAGTAAAGCAAATGAGGGAGCATATCAAGTGTGTTATGGATAGTGGTGTGGGGTAGGAGGAGAGAAAGAAATAAGGAAGTGGGCTTAGAGAAAGCCCACTACAGGGAGAATGGTGTGTAAATACCCTACCTCCCACTCCTTCTGGGTTGCTCAAGGCTTCAGGGGGACTTTTTCCAGGTCTGGGGTTTCCCCCCTAACCCATGTTCCTCCTTACCCCTTGAGTTTTAGTTGTGCCCACACACCACAGTGGGTGTGGGTGGATGCTGGGTAGGTGCCAGGGAGAACCTACCGGAGGCTCTGGAAGCATCTGTAGATGATGTATTTATGGCACAGGCTCTGCAGCCTGAGTTTGGTCAGTTCCATGGTGGTAGTGGTGAGCTTCAGGGCCTCGCTGCGCAGGTGGTTGGGCAGCCCCTGCTTAGCATTGTCACTCAGGATCTGCAGGTTTTTCCTCTGGGCCTCCACATCCATGTGGTATTCCTTTTTGTGTAGAGTCTCGGAGGATGTATGCAAAGGGGTCTGGGTCACCTTTCGGACAGATGTCCTTGTGCCAGGAACAGAGGCTGATTTCTTGATCTTTGTGGGGACCCGATGGGTCCATGATTTCAGGGTTAACTCGGGTGAACTCTTAACCCTCTGATATCCTGGGGCAGACTTCCAGGTATTAGGGGACCTGGGCAAGTGTGGCCTCCTACCTTGGCCAGCAGATTGGGTTCGGCTTGGGGGAGGGGGCGGTGATGCCTTCTCCAAGTCCCTCCATCGATTGGTGGTCACGAAGATCATCTCCTCATCCTTGCCTGGCTGCTCCAGCTCTCTCCGAGGGCCCCCTTCCCCCTTTTCCGACTGGACCAATCTCTCCTGCTGCTCCTTTGCTGCTTCCTGCACCGCCCACTGCCGCAGCTTCTCCTCGTGCTCCTGCTCCAGCAGGGCCCACTTCTGCTGCCGCTGCAGCCATAGCTCCTCCTGCTCCAGCCACTGCTGCCTCCGCCTCTCCCAGCTGAGTTCCTCTTCCCAGTGCTCCCCCTTGCTCTCCAAGGCCACCGTCCTAGAGCTCTCTGGAGACAGCTGCTCCCTAACATGGGACTTAATTTGGAGTCCTTCTTTCTCCTGGGCTGCTTCCTGGAAGAAGTCCTTCTGGTCTTTGACTTTGTGGCCTGGGCTCTCTGCCAACATTATTTCCCATTTCTTGTGATCCACTGAGGATGGAAAAACCAGCTGAAGACTCTCAGCATCCCTGCCGCTGTATGCATCTGCAATCCTCGAAGGCACAGTCATGAGGGAAAGTGGCTGACGTGTTAAAGACCTAGCACCACTTTCCCCAGCACTGGCCATGGGACTTGGGGAAAGTGGCGAAAATAACGGCTCCTCCTTCCTGGGTTCCTGTTGGGTTTCCTCCATAGCTGATTCTTTCTTTGGGAGAGCCTCTTTCCCAAGTGGGCCCAGAGTGTCCGCTTGACCTCTAGCAGACTGAGGCTTCTTCAGCTGAAACTCTAAGTCATGATTTATCAGGAGAAGGTCATGGTACTTTCCCCCTAGAGTTTCTACCTGCCTTAATAGGGCATCCCTCTTATTCTCAAGGGTTTGGAGGGAGTTCTGGAAGTCCAGCCTCTGGCTGCTGAGTTCTTTGGTCATCTCTATTTTCAGTTGCTTGTATTTGGTCTCCAGGCTCCTGTTCTCATTGTCCTGGAGGATCAAGGCCCTGTTGAGGTTCTCCATCACAGCAGACATGTACCTGATGGCCCTGACTTCTCCCTGGTTGAACATGGTGGAGTCCAGGAGCTCCTGCAGCATGGACCTCACCTCAGAAACCTTCGCACAGGTAGTATTCTTGTCCTGGAGCATCTGTTCTGGGCTCAGTGGCTGAGGGCAGGATGTCGATTTTTGTAGGTTTTGTTTCTGCCAGCCTTGCCAGAATGTATGTTTGGACACTAGAAGAAGTAGAGAACAAAGGCAAAAAGCTCCCATGAGTCCCAAGGATTACATTGCTTCTCCAGATGCTGCCTGGCCAAATTCCCATCTAACCCTCCTAGAGCTTTGGCAAGAAAGGAGCTGGGGTTATGTGTGAGGCCAGGGGAGATATTGTTAGGAGAGATCTCTGCTGGGCTCAGAACTTGCCGAAGGCTTACCTGTCAGGGCCTGCCTACTCCATAGCACTTGCAGGACCCAGAGGGGCCTGGGACTATTCAATCCAGTTCAAGTCAATTCAAAGTACTCCTGGTCCTCCATATTTCGCTGGAGTAAAGTTATTTTTCCTTCTTTCTTTCTATTTTTAATCCTTACCCAAGGATACTTTCCCATTGATTTTTAGAGAGAGTGGGAGGGTGAGAGAGAGAACATCTATGTGAGAGAGGCACATCTATTGGTTACCTCCCGCATGCACCACAACCAGGTTGAATCTTCAGCCAAGATACATGCGCTTGACCGGAATCGAGCCCGGGGACCCTTCAATCCATGGGCTGATGCTCTATCTACTGAGTCAAACTGGCCAGGGCTATTTTTCTAATCATGTTACTTCCAGCCTCAATACCTAGTTTGCCAACTATCCAAACTCTAGAAGCCTACCTGGTTCTTAGACTCCAGAAATAAAGGGAAGCTTTATTTCCCTTTCTTGTTATCACTGAACTGTGTTTGTAGAAAATTTATCACATGGTCCTATAACTGTTCACATGTTTGTTTGTTTGTTTTAATGACTAGTGTCTTTTTCCACTGGGGGGTAACAAACTCCTTTGATAAAAGCACAAGACCTTCTCCCCAGGAAAACATACATAAACACAGATTGTGTACCCTGTGTTTAAACCCATTCATAGATGTCAGCTTCTCAGGGCTGGGTGATGGTCATTGTTGTATCCCCTTGGATCTACCATGTTTAGGGCTGCTGGAGTGATTATCTTACAGCATCCATTCATTTGCCGATTCAATGAATATCATTGGCATAAAAACAAATTGTCTAATTTTGGATAAAGGCTAAAGGAAACATGAAAATTAAATGACATTGAAATCAAGCTAACATCAAGCTAATACTGTCAGAGAGGTCATAAGGCCTATTGGTTCAGAACTTGGATTCTGGAATCAGATAACTTGGTCTTGAATCCCCTCCTTACCACTTGCTTTATGTAAGTTTCCTAACTTCTCAGTGCTTCCATTTCTAAAAAATGGGAATAATCATAACAGGTAATTCATGTTAAAGCATGGTTAGTGCCAAGCATAGTACCAGGTACCTAGTAAGTACTCCATAACTAATCCCTGAAAAGAACCGAATAAGACACAGTCTTTGCCCTCTAGGGGTTTATAATCTGGCAAGAAAATAAGTCAAGTATACAAATAACTATATTTGGAGAAAGAATATGGTAAAGATTGTAGGAGAGATTGTCTCCTCATCTACCTTTCCCTGCTTCAAGCTTCCTCCCCAACCATGGACCTTGCTTGATAAGGAACCTGGCCTTGAGAGTCAATGGTAAATGCTAATGTTAGCTGTTGTTTATTAAGCCCTGAGCACGTCTAAGTGTAGCGCCAGATGTCTGTACTAAGAGGAACCCACAAGTGGGCCAGAAATTGGCACATGGGATTCAACATCAGGCCTATCTGACTGTGAAGCCCATACTTTTGAGTAAGATTAAGAAACCAGAAAACCAAAGTGTGGGGCCGGGTTTTGCCACAAGCTTTCTTTGTGGTTCCTTCTCTTCTTTGAGCTTCAGTGTTCTCGTCTACAGAATGTAGGAGTTAGATAATCTCGGGCCCCTTCTAGTGCTGGTAGGAGTATAATTTCAAGGTTGAACCTTGTTGTTGAGTGAGTACTTCTGGAACAGCCACCGTTGAGAAGGTTCTGGGACCTCTGGCTGAGTCTCACCAGACTTTTGTCTTGAAGGCTGGGTTTGCAGTAAGAAAAGGATGTGCCTCAGGCTCTAGCTACAAACTCCAGCCTTTCTGGCCTTCTAGCCTTGTTCCCCAGAACTTGCATGAGGCCACAGCTCCAAGGAGCACCAATAGGTGATAGCCCCACCTCACTCCTTCCTCCAGCCCTGAACTCAGAACTGTTTAGCGCTCAGCTTGGGTTTCATATCCCAACCTCTCACCGCTGCCCATCCATCTCCGATAAAGCTTTTGTTTTATCTGAAAAAAATAAAAACACACCCATGGACCCTGGTGTGGGACTTCTTTCCGGAGAGGGCATCCGCCCCAACCAGCCCCTCTCCTCTTGGAACCTACTTTGTGCCCTGTTCTTCTGTCCTTCAATGAGAGTGGAGCAAAGGGAAATGAGAGATTCGATGCCTCCTTGTGTGCTGATGAGGGAGAGAGGTAACAATTTTTCCATCACCTCAATCCATTCGTCCAGGCCTTCCTCTTCCTTCTCACTCTGCCTGTTACTGATCTCATAGGTCAGATTGTCACCTGGAGAGGAAGTGGAAGATTTAGGCTGAGAATAATCTGTCTTCTAGGGAGCCCCAAGCAGCCCTATTGCACAGGGGTGACAACAGCAGCTTTGAGGTCAAGTTGGTTTCACCTTTTACTAGCTATGTGATGTTTGGCGTGTCACTGAGTCCCCTGAGCCTCAGTATCCTTGCCTGTAAAAAGACTGGGTGGAGATTAAATAAGACAATACATGTGAAATGATCAATGTGAGGTCTGCCATGTAGAAAATATGTAATAGACATTAAACAGCATTGGTGTGTTATAAGGTCAGGGATGTGTCTGCCTTGTTATTGCTCTATCCCCATATTGTCTAGTCCAGGATCTGGACAATTAAGTGAATTAACTGGAGTCAGCAGCCCTGTTTAGTTCTTGGGGGCAGCAAAAGAACACATGCCTAGTTGTGGGCTTGATCCCAGTGTGGGGCATTGAGGAGGCAGCCGAGCAATGATTTTCTCTCCTCATTGATGTTTTTCTCTTTTCTCTCTCTCTCTCTCTCTCTCTCTCTCTTTTTCTCTCTCCTCCCCTTCCCCCTCCCCCTCTTCTTTTCCCTCTCCCTCTCCCTCTCCCTCCCTCCCTCTCTGAAATCAATAAAAATGTATTTTTTATATTTATTTATTTATTTATTTATTTATTTTTAAATATATATTTTATTGATTTTTCACAGAGAGGAAGAGAGAGGGATAGAAAGTTAGAAACATCAGGTCCGGAGAACCAAGATGGCGGCATAGGTTAACGCCGGAGTTTGCTGCTTTGAACAACTACTTCAAAAGTGAAACTAAAAAACGGAATGGACATCACCCAGAACCACAGGAACGCTGGCTGAGTGGAAGTCCTACAACTAGGAGGAAAGAGAAACGCATACGGACACTCAGAGGAGGCGCAGTGCTGAAGTCAAATTCTGAGGTGCGGAGTGTGCGGAGCGGGCTGGTGGCAGAGGGCGCGGTTGGCGTTTTCAACCGGGAGGGAGTCGCAGACTCTGAGCTCCAGATACAGGCGAGTCTTTAGGGATCCAGACTCAAATGGGAGAAGCGGGACTGTCTGGCTTCGGTCAGAGCGGGTGCAGCTTTCTCTCCGAGGTGTGCAGCGGGTGCTGGGACTCAGAGAGGCAGAGCCCCTGGGGACAGGACTGAGAGCCACGATAACTGCTCTCTCCGGCCCACCCTATTGATCCTGTGCGACCCGCCCTGCCCAAGCCCTGCACAGAGGCATTTGCCGGATAGCCTCAGGCAAAGGCTAGATTAGCACCTCCCTAGAGGACAGAAGTTCTCTCACTGCAGACACAGCTGATTCTCATAGCCACTTGGCCTGGAGGTCAAACCCTCCCTGGTATTAGCTACAACAATCAAGGTTTATAAGACTGCGCACAAAGACCACTAGGGGGTGCACCAAGGAAGCATAACAAAATGCGGAGACAAAGAAACAGGACAAAATTGTCAATGGAAGATATAGAGTTCAGAACCACACTTTTAAGGTCTCTCAAGAACTGTTTAGAAGCCGCCGATAAACTTAATGAGATCTACAAGAAAACTAATGAGACCCTCGATGTTATATTGGGGAACCAACTAGAAATTAAGCATACACGGACTGAAATAACGAATATTATACAGACTCCCGACAGCAGACCAGAGGAGCGCAAGAATCAAGTCAATGATTTGAAATGTGAGGAAGCAAAAAACACCCAACCGGAAAAGCAAAATGAAAAAAGAATCCAAAAATACGAAGATAGTGTAAGGAGCCTCTGGGACAGCTTCAAGCGTACCAACATCAGAATTATAGGGGTGCCAGAAGATGAGAGAGAGCAAGATATTGAAAACCTATTTGAAGAAATAATGACAGAAAACTTCCCCCACCTGGTGAAAGAAATAGACTTACAGGTCCAGGAAGCGCAGAGAACCCCAAACAAAAGGAATCCAAAGAGGACCACACCAAGACACATCATAATTAAAATGCCAAGAGCAAAAGACAAAGAGAGAATCTTAAAAACAGCAAGAGAAAGAAACTCAGTTACCTACAAGGGAGTACCCATACGACTGTCAGCTGATTTCTCAACAGAAACCATGCAGGCCAGAAGGGAGTGGCAAGAAATATTCAAAGTGATGAATACCAAGAACCTACAACCAAGATTACTTTATCCAGCAAAGCTATCATTCAGAATTGAAGGTCAGATAAAGAGCTTCACAGATAAGGAAAAGCTAAAGGAGTTCATCACCACCAAACCAGGATTATATGAAATGCTGAAAGGTATCCTTTAAGAAGAGGAAGAGGAAGAAAAAGGTAAAGATACAAATTATGAACAACAAATATGCATCTATCAACAAGTGAATCTAAGAATCAAGTGAATAAATAATCTGATGAACAGAATGAACTGGTGATTATAATAGAATCAGGGACATAGAAAGGGAATGGACTGACTATTCTTGCGGGGGAAAGGGGTGTGGGAGATGTGGGAAGAGGCTGGACAAAAATCGTGCACCTATGGATGAGGACAGTGGGTGGGGAGTGAGGGCGGAGGGTGGGGCGGGAACTGGGAGGAGGGGAGTTATGGGGGGGGGGAAGAGGAGCAAATGTAATAATCTGAACAATAAAGATTTAATTAAAAAAAAAAAAAAGAAAGTTAGAAACATCAATGAGAGAGAAACACCGATCAGCTGCCTCCTGCACACCTCTCACTGGGATGTGCCCGCAACCCAGGTACATGCTCCTGACCGGAACCGAACCCGGGACCCTCCAGTCCGCAGGCTGACGCTCTATCCACTGAGCCAAACCGGTTTCGGCAAAATGTATTTTTTAAAAATAGTCTCAATAAATAGGGAGAGCACAGAGGATTTTAGGGAAGTTAAACTATTCTATATGATACTCTAATGGTGGATGCAAGTCACTTTTTGTCCAAACCCAAAAATGTACACCAAGAGTAAACCATAAAGTAAACTATGGACTTTAGTTGACAATGATATAACACTGTAGCTTCATCTACTGTAAAATATTTACTGCTCTGGTGAGGAATGTTGATAATGGGGAGTGAGGAAGAGCAAGAGGTTTTTGGAAATCTCTGTACCTTCCCTTCAATTTTGCTATGAACCTAAAACTACTCTAAAAAATAAATCTTATTTTTTTTAAATCTCAAAAAAATTTCAATACAGTTGCAAAATACACAATCAACAAAGATCAGTTGCATTTCTATATACTAACAATGAACTCTCTGAAAAGAAATAAAGAAAACAATCCCACTTACAGTACCATCAAAAACAAATACTTAGGAATAAATTTAACCAAGAAGGTGAAGGATCTTTACACTGAAAACTGTAAGACACTGATGAAAGAAATTGAAGAAGACATATATAAATGGAAAGATACCCCATGTTCATGAATTGGAAAAATTAATATTATTAAAATGTCCACACTACTCCAAACCATCTGTAGATTCAATGCAATATGAATGTCATTTTTTGTAGAAGTAGAAAAAACAATTCTAAAATTTATATAGAACCACAAAAGCCCCGAAGTAGCCAAAGCTATCATGAGAAAGAAAAACAAAACATCAGCCCCGGGTAGTGTGGCTCAGTTGGATGGATGTCATCCCATGCACCGGAGGGTTGCCAGTTTGATTCCCAGTCAGGACACATGCCCGGGTTGTAGGCTTGATCCCCAGTGAGGGACATACAGGAAACAGTTGATCGATGTTACACTCTCACATTGATGTTTCTCTCTCCCTCTCCCTTCCTCTCTCTCTAAAAATCAATAAAAATATTTTTAAAAGGAAAAACAAAACATCACACTACCTGATTTCAAACTGTATTACAAAGTTATAGTAATCAAAACAGTGTGGTATTGGCATAAAGACAGACACACAGACCAATGGAATAAGAACTAAGAGCCCATAAACCCATGCATATACGATCAACTAACATTTGACAAGGGAGCCAAGAATACACACTGGTAGAGGACAGTCTCATTAATAAGTGGTATTGGTAAACCTAGACATTCACATACAAAAGAATGAAATTGGACCCCTATCATACCACTCACAAAAATTAACTTTAGAGTTTACGACCAAACTGCGGGCGGGCGCCATGGCGGCCTACGAGCAGGTCCAAAAGGGGCCCTTGAAGCTGAAAGGAGTCGCAGAGCTCGGAGTGACCAAGCGGAAGAAGAAAAAGAAGGACAGAGACAAAGCGAAACCCCTGGACGCCATGGGAACGAGCAAGAAGAACGAGGAGGAGAGCGGCGCGGCCTGGACCAGCGGACCCAGCCCAGGCGGCCTTCGAGAAGATGCAGGGAAGCGGCAAGCGGAAAGGATCCTGAAGAAAGCCTCCAAAACCCACAAGCAAAGAGTGGAGGACTTCAACAGACACCTGGGTACACTCACAGAGCACCCAAAGTCAGCTGGACGAAGTAGCCTTCCCACCCAGAGTATGGGTGGCACCGAGGGGAACAGCAGGCCAGGTTGGGGTTATGTGTGGTGCCTGTGGTATTTTCTAGAAACACTCTACACACACCCTGCGTCTTCTGCTGAGACAGTGCTTTTCAAAGCAGTGTGCCCTCATTCTGGAACTTGATTAAAGTAAGACTATCCTTTTACTCTATTTTGGTTTCTCAGTAGCACATTGACGATGAAGCTTTTTAGTTCGGACTGGAAATTATTTTTTTTTTAAATATATTTTATTGATTTTTTACAGAGAGGAAGGGAGAGAGATAGAGAGCCAGAAACATCGATGAGAGAGAAACATCGATCAGCTGCCTCCTGCACATCCCCCACTGGGGATGTGCCCGCAACCCAGGTACATGCCCTTGACCGGAATCGAACCCGGGACCCTTGAGTCCCCAGGCCAACGCTCTATCCACTGAGCCAAACCGGTTTCGGCTCGGACTGGAAATTATTGAGAGTTTATTCAGAGGTTAAGTGGAAGTGTTTTTACACCCAAGTTGCATCTAACTCGTGTTGACAGTCCACCAGCTGTCTGCCTGGAGGAAACTGCCCTCAGAGGAGAAGGAGCTGCAAGTGCAGACCCTCACGAGGCCCTGCATGTGCTGCCCTTCCACGTTCCCTCTAGCTGGGGCTTATGCAGTTCCATCCAGGGCCTAGGGAGGCCATTCGCCTGTGGCCTTCAGACTGCCTCCTCAGCCCAGCTGGCCAGGGAGAATAACCGCCCAAGGCAAGGATGGAATGAACGCCTTGCCCCTTTCTGAGCTGAGCTAGTGGCTGGCATGCAGCCTGTTCCCCAATATCCTTATTCCAGACATGTCAGGTGGGTGTTGCCATGGTAGACATTGCCAGTCAAGTACCACGTTCTTTGTAATGGAACCCAGACACTGCCTCCTGCCTCACTACCTTCACCGCTGAGCTCCAGGCACAGTGTTTGTTCAGAGTTGGCACATTCATGGAACCTGTTTGGCATTCCCGGCCTAACGACGCCTCAGGGTAATGGGACCAGGGCAGTGACTGGACCCAGGTTCCAGTGCTGCAGAGCCAGTGTCTTTGAGGGCCTGCATGTCTCCCCTGCATGAGGATCGGACTGCATATGCTACTGGAAGAATATGGTCTCTATTGACATACATCTGAAAAAAACAACAAATTCAGAAGAAAAAAATCTAAGTGTTGGGTTTGGGGCTGTCATATGTGAACTGCAGAATAAAGCAAAACCAGCTATTAAAAAATTAACTTTAGCCGGAACCGGTTTGGCTCAGTGGATAGAGCGTCGGCCTGCGGACTGAAAGGTCCCAGGTTCGATTCCGGTCAAGGGCATGTACCTGAGCTGCGGACACATCCCTGGTAGGGGATGTGCAGGAGGCAGCTGATCGATGTTTCTCTCTCGTCGATGTTTCTAACTGTCTATCTCTCTCCCTTCCTCTCTGTAAAAAAATCAATAAAATATATTAAAAAAAATTAACTTTAATGGATTAGAGATTTAAATATAAAACCTGAAACCATAAAACTCCTAGAGGAAAACAGGAGAAGAGCTTCTTGATATTAGTATTGGCAATGATATTTTGGATATGACACCAAAAGCAAAGGTAACAGAAACAAAAATAAACAAGTGGGACGACATCAAACTAAAAAGTTTCTACAGTAAAAGAAATGATCAACAAAATAAAAAGGCAACCTACAGGATGGAAGAAAATATTTGCAAACCATATGTCTGATAAGGGGTTAATACCCCAAATATATAAGGAACTCATACAACTCAATAACAAAAAAATGATCCAATTTAAAAATGGGCAAAGGAGCCTGGCTGGCATGGCTCCATGGTTGAACAATGACCTATGAACCAGGAGGTCATGGTTCAATTTCCTGTCAGGGCACATGCCCGGGTTGCCGGCTTGATCCCCAGTGTGGGATGTGCAGGAGGCAGCCGATCAATGATTTTCAGCAGTTTAGTCAATTTGCATATTTGGGTTTTATTATCCTATATAATAAAAGGGTAATATGTAAATTGACCCTAACAGCGGAAATGACCAGAACAAGGGCTCAACTAGGCACTATGAGGTGCACTGACCACCTCTAGGTCCCTTCCCGCAGCTGGCAGGCTCTGATTGCCTGATGGCCAACAGGGAACTGGGGGTGGGTGGCAGCAGGGGGTGGGGCTGGCTGCAGGCAGCCGGGGAAGATGGCCCTGATCACAGGCCAGGCCTAGGGGTCCGTACCAGCGCATGAATGTCATGCGCCGGGCCTCTAGTATAGGATAAGGAAATCCTGCCATTTGCCACAACATGGATGGACCTTGAGGGTATTAGGCTAAGTAAAATAAGTCAGACAGAGAAAGGCAATGCTGTATGATCTCACTATGTGTGGAATCTAAAAATGTTGAACTCATAGAAATAGAGTAAATTGGTGGTTACCAGGGACTGGGAAGTTGGTATAAATGGGAAGATGTTGGTCAAAGGGGTACAAACTTTCAATCATAAGATAAATAAGTTCTGGTGATCTAATGTACAGCATGGTGACTATAGTTAACAATACTGTACTGTATACTTGAAATTTGCCAAGAAAGTAGATCTTAGCCCAGCCAGTGTAGCTTAATGGTTGAGTATTGACCTATGAACTAGGACAGTGATGGCAAACCTATGACACATGTGTCAGAGGTGACAGGGGAATTCATTTTTTGGTTGGTTTTTCTTTGTTAAATAGCATTTAAATATCCTATCTAATAAAAGAGAAACATGGTAATTAGCGTACGACCGCTACCCTTCCCATTGGCTAATCAGTGAGATATGGAAATTAACTGCCAGCCAAGATGGCGGCCGGCAGCCAGGCAGCTTGAAACTAACATGAGGCTTGCTTGCTTCAGTGATGGAGGACTCCAACGTTCCCCGCCTGCCTTGCCAGCCTCTGAGCTTGCAGTTTAAGAAACATTGTAACAAATATAGAAGCTAAACAAAACCCCAGAAACCTGCTTTCAGCAAGCCCGGGATCTCAGAGCTGGAGTTATACATTGTTTCGATTATAGAACCCAAACAAACCAGATACCTTCTTTCAGCAGCAGGGGCCTCAGAGCTGGAGCCAGAGCTAAAGCTGGCCCAGAATAAAAAAAAAAGAAAAAAAGGAGCAGTTGGGAGCTTCAGTCGGCCTGAAAACAGCCCTCAGCCCCTCACCCAGACTGGCTAGGCACCCCAGTGGGGACCCCCACCCTGATCCAGGACACTCTTCAGGGCAAACCAGCCAGCCCCACCCATGCACCAGGCCTCTCTCCTATATAGTAAAAGGGTAATATGCCTCCCAGCACCGGGATCAGCGTGACAGGGGGCAGCGCCCAAACCCCCTGATCGCCCTGCGGCTCTGTGTGTGACAGGGAGCAGGGCCACAACCTCCCTATCCTCCCTGCTCTGTTCGTGACAGGGAAAGGCGCCCCAACCCCCTGATCGCCCTGCGGCTCTGTGTGTGACAGGGTGCGGCGCCCCAAACCCCCCCACCCCCCGCTACGGGCCCTGCTCTGTGTGTGACAGGGTAGAGCCATAACCTCCCCATCGGCCCTGCCCTGAGTGTGAGAGTGGCGGCACCCCAACCCCCTGATCGGCCCTGCTCTGTGCGTGACAGGGGGTGGCGCCGCCACCTCCCCATCGACCCTGCCTTGAGTGTGACAGGGGGCGGTGCCCCAACCCCCCAATCTGCCCTACCCTGAGCATGACTGAGGGTGGCATCGCAACCTCCCAATCTGCCCTGCTCTGTGCATGACAGGGGAAGGCGCCCCAACTCCCCAATCAGCCCTGCTCTGAGCCCGACCAGGGCTGCACCTAGGGATTGGGCCTGCCCTCTGCCACCCGGGAGGAGGCCTAAGCCAGCAGGTCGTTATCTCCCGAGGGGTCCCAGACTGCGAAAGGGCACAGGCTGGGCTGAGGGATGCCCCTGGCCCCCGAGTGCACAAATTTTTGTGCACCGGGCCTCTAGTATAAAATAAATATCAAAAATATAAATCTTTGTTTTACTATGATTGCAAATATCAAAAATTTCTACATGTGACACGGCACCAGAATTAAGTTAGGGTTTTTCAAAATGCTGACACGCCGAGCTCAAAAGGTTCGCCATCACTGAACTAGGATGTCACAGTTCAATTTCCAGTCAGGGTCTGTGCCTGGTTGTGGGCACAATCTCCAGGGGGCGGGGGGGGGGGGGCATGCAGGAGGCAGCTGGTCAATGATTCTCTCTCATCATTGATGTTTCTATCTCTCTCCCTCTCCCTTCTGCTCTGAAATAAAAATATATTTTAAAAAAAATAAAGTAGATCTTAAATGTTCTCGCCACATAAAAAAAGCGTAACTGTGTGATGATGAATGTGTTAAGTAACTTTATTGTCATTTCACAATATATACGTATATCACTGTACACTTTAAATTTACACAATGTTACTTGTCAATTAAATCTCAATGAAGGTGGAAAATTTTTAAATAAAATAGCTAGGATGAGTAAGAATTTAGTTTCCATCTTGCTAAAAAATGAGATACCATAATGGACCTGTTACGTAGGCTTCATCACATATGGCAGCTAATGTTACATTTGTGCCAATTACATGTTTGCCACTTTGGGGAATGAAGGTGATGTGTTGTGACATGAGTAGGAGAATGTTTCGCTGGAAAGGCGCCACGAGACATCTTTAGCTCCCTCTGCACCAACACCCTGCACTCCCCTCCCAGAGAATGTGGACCAACGGTGGCAAAAGCAAGAGCCTGAGCCAGCTGGCAGGCACCGGCCTGCAAACTCACCCCAGTCACCCAGCCAGTGGAGAATTTCGTATAAATGCTTCTCTTTAGTCTTCGCACCTTTGGAGAAGGAGGCAATTTTCTCCAACAAGATGAATCTTTTCTTGCCCTTTTGCTGCATCTTGCGAGATTTTGCTTTTTCTTTTAAATCATATCCCAATTCTTCCTGGAAGCGGTTGATGACACAATTGACATTGTCCAAGATTTCGGCAAGCTGGGAAGAGATATCCTATATGGAAGACAGAAGATTGTAGTGTTTAGAGTTGTGAACTCTGGAGCCAGATGCCATGTTCTAGCAGCATGCTTTTAGGCAAGTCATTTAACCTCTTGGGGACTCTGGGTTGTGTGTGTGTGTGTGTGTGTGTGTGTGTTGTGGGTTTTTTTGTTTTGGTTTTTGTAAAGTGGAGATCATTATAGTACCTATGTCACAGGGTTTTTGTAAATATTAAATGAATTTGTAAAGCCCTTAGGACAGTGTCTGGCACATAAAATAAGTAGCTCTTACTACGGTAATTTTGATTATTAAGACCAGGTCAGGGAGAGAATACTAAAAATCCACAGCAAACATTTCTTCAGAATTTGCTGGGGATGCCTGGACATCTCTCCTCACAAGAGGTAACAGAGGGGAGATGTTAGGCCCCAAGAAACTCAGGATCAGAGGCTCCCATAAAAAATGCACTAGAGGATCATGAGAAGGGTGATTCCAGCCTTTGGCCATTTTACTATGAGCTTCCAGGATTCAGCATGGGGGATTCTGACAGGTCGCCAAGAACAGACCCAATCATGAATCCTGGGCCCATTTTCTTGCCTTGTTAGGACCCACCCTCTGCATCTGGGGCCATCCTGGGGTTTCCACTGGCTATTCTCTTCCTGGGCCCTGCCCCGCCTCAAGGGGATGGTTTGATTCAGGTCTGCCCGGCACAGGCCAAGTCTAGGAGGTGGATACTCTGCATTTATCTGTCTGCAAAGCCAGATTGTCAAGGGTCCCAGGATCCCTGAGGCCCAGACCTGGAATCTTGCCAAATCTGAGATCAGTCCCCAACTGCCACATCAGACCGCAGTGGAAGGAGTCCTCCCTCATCTCCGCAGTTACCTCTTGAGCCCGACTTAGCTGGGCGGCCTCAATCCTCGAGATGATGGCTTTCACTGATGCAGGAGTGACCAACTGTGGGGACTTGTCCTTCTCCATTTTGGACCACTTCTTCAGTAACCAAGGCGTCCTGTGTCTCCAGTACTGGCCCAAGCCTGGACACGTGATGTTGGCTGCTCTGGGGCAGCTCCTGAGTATCCTATGCCTAGCAACAGCTTCTGGTAACTGCCAGACAGCAGGTTCCAACTGACCTTCTTTTCTCCAGTGACATCATCAGTTTGATTGGAAGAATGACTCCCTGTCATCTATCTTCTAGCTTTACCTAATATCTATTAACTTCACCTATTGCTTTATATATTTTTATTGATTTCAGAGAGGAAAGGAGAGTGAGAAATAGAAACATCAATGATGAGAAAGAATCATTGATTGGCTGCACGCCCCACACTGGGCGTCAAGCCTGCAACCTGGGCATATGCCCTGACCAGGAATCGAACCATGACCTCCTGGTTCATAGATCGATGCTGAACCACTGACCCACACTGGCCAGGCCACCTGTTGCTTTAAAAAAAAAAATCATTAAATGTTTTGCTCCCAAACTAATGGCTAAAAATAGGAAAAAGCAATTAGAAAAAGTTATTTTCCCAAAGAGAACTTTTAAAAAATTATAGCCAATCAGTAACTAATGGGTTAAGATTGTTTTTCTTGAAATATTAATGTTTATTGCATGTAACATTATTATATTTAAAATCGTTTTTCTTGCAGTAAAACAAACAAAATAACTAATGGGAATGTTTGCATTTGCACCAGGGATCAGGGCTTAATTAGCACTTTCACTTACTGAAGGTGATCATTATTGCAAGAGGCCTTTTTAAAACAAATGGTTAAGCTCTGGCTGGAGTGGCTCAGTTGGGTGAGCACTGTCCCATACACCAAAAGGTCACCTGTTCGATTCCTGGCCAAGGCATATGCCCAGGTTGCGGTTTTGGTTCCGTTTCTCTCCCTCTCCCTTATCTTTCTCTAAAATAAATTTAAAAATTGATATGTCACTTAAAAACAACAATTTTTAAAAAAGATAAAAAATAAAAAACAAATAAAACAACAACAAATGGTTAAAATGGACATTGTAGTATGCCCAGGACCTAGAACTGTGCCTGGCACATAGTAGGCACTTAATATACACTTGTTGAATGAATGAATATATAAGTACATATACATGCAAATTATTCTTTCATGCTACTGAAAAGTATTCCCATTTAAGAAATAAGTCATTAAAGTAAATTCAGTTCTTAGCAGTGCTCTTAGCAATGCCATAGCCACTTAATAACTTGTCATTCAACAATCACCTGTCTTTCACACACTATCATTCATTCACTTACTCAGTTACTTCTTTTTCTTTTTTTCTTTTCCTATTTTTTAAAATATATTTTTACTAGAGACCCAGTGCACAAAAATTCATGCACTGGGTGGGGGGGGGGGGTCTCCCTCAGCCCAGCCTGCACCCTCTCACAGTCCAGGACCCCTCGGGGGATGTCCACCTGCCAGCTTAGGCCAGCTCCCTGAGGGATCGGGTCTAAGCTGGCAGTCAGACATCCCTCTGGCAGCACAGGAGTTCTCCTAAGCCATTAGACAGACATCCTTAGAGCTGCTGCAGAGGAGAGAGAGGCTCCTGCCACCGCCGCTGTGCTGGCCAGCCATGAGCCGGCTTCTGGCTGAGTAGTGCTCCCCCTGTGGAAGTGCACTGACCACCAGGGTGCAGCTCCTGCATTGAGCATCTGCCCCCTGATGGTCAGTGCACATCATAGTGACCAGTTGTTCCCGGTCTGCCATTAGGGTCAATTTGCATATTACCTTTTTATTATATAGGAAGGAGGAATAGTAGGCCTGCTCATCAATCTGTGTGCCAGTAGCTCATTGCTGCCTTCCTGTAGTTCCCCCTGCCCCTCCCTCGTAGCTTGCTGCCCTGCCCCCTCCTGTAGCTCTCTGCCATCAGCTTGTAGCCAGTAGCTCACTGCTGCCCTCCTGTAGCTCCCTCCGCCCCCTGCCCGCCCCCATAGCTTACTGCCCTGTCCCCTCCTGTAGCTCTCCACTGCCCACTTGTAGCTCCCTGCCCCACCCTCCTGCTGATCAGTGATCAGATCATTAAGCAGTCAGTCGTTATGTAACGACCATTTGCATATTACATCTTTATCATATAGGATTGTTTTCAGAGAGGAAGGGAAAGGGAGAGAGAGAAAAACAGTTACTTCTTTGTTATTTATTTTTTAATATACATTTTTATTGTTGGTAGTATTACAAGTATCTCCCATTTCCTCCCCTTCTCCCCCTCCTCCCAGCACCTCCCCACCTCCCCAAAGTTACTTCTTTCATTGACTCATTCACTCAACAACACTTACTGGTATCATTCTATGTGCCAGGCACAGGGCTAGGTGCTGGAAATGTAGAAACAAATGAGATCTGTCTCTGAGCTACTTATACCTTGGTTTATGGTACCTGTCTATAAGTCTGTCACTGGATAATCCTTTAATCCTTACAATTTCAGAGCATGCTGTAATTTATAAATAACTTATTCATCTTACAAACATGTGCTAGGCAACTATAGCTCAGAGGAGTAAGGAGATTTACCTAAAGTTACAGAGCTGGGAGGGACAGTCAGGACTTCAACCTGGTTTCCCAACTCCCAATCCAGGGTCCTTTCTTTCCCCCGCCCCTCCCCCCCCTTTCCGACTCCCTTCTTTTCTTCTTCCTTTTAAACCCAACATACTGATAATTAAATTACATATAAATGACCTAAACATCCAATTAAAAAATAAATATTGTAAGATTCAATTAAAACCCAAGACTCAACTAGCTGCTGTCTATAAGAAACGCACTTTAAATAAAAAGATACCCACGGCCCTGCCGATGTGGCTCAGCAGTTGAGTGTCAACCTATGAACCAGGAGGTCATGGTTAGATTTCTGGTCAGGGCACATGCCCTGGTTGTGGGCTCTATCCCCAGCAGAGGGTGTGCAGGAGACAGCCGATCAATGATTCTCTCTCATCATTGACGTTTCTATCTCTCCCTTTCCCTTCCTCTCTGAAATTAATTAAAATATATTAAAAAAGATATCAATGTAAAAAACATTCAAACCTATAGAGAATTTTTGTGAGTTTATTTGAGCCAAGCAATTTGATAATTGCCCAGAAGCAAAATCTCAACTCATTGAGATAATGCTCCAGAGAATGGCAGGTTTGTACCTTATTGTACACATTACAATTAAAAGAGAAGACATGAGTAGGTTACATGAAATTCATTGTTGATAGGTTAGAGGGAGGTAGGAGACAGCAAAGCAGGAAAATCTCTGGGATTGGATGAAAAGTAAAATGATAGACACATACATCTTTTACCTACATATAGTTAACAGTTAACATGATAACAAACCAAGAAGATTTATGGTTTCTGGTGTGGTATGTTGGTTGTGCCCTAAGGGGTCTGGGGAAAAAAAGGGAGTTGTTACCCTGACATTTCAAAGATATGTTATCATAGATACAAAAGACATAAGAGAGACAGGCTTAGGTAAATTAAAGATGTACTTTTGTCAGAGAAAGTCTAGCCTAGGCCATGACTACCTGCCATAAACTGCTTTTAGTTAAAAAGTTTTTATTGCTGAAACCGGTTTGGCTCAGTGGACAGAGCGTCGGCCTGCAGACTGAAAGGTCCCAGGTTCAATTCCGGTCAAGGGCATGTACCTGGGTTGCGGGCACATCCCCAATAGGAGATGTGCAGGAGGCAGCTGATAGATGTTTCTCTCTCATCAGTGTTTCTAACTCTCTATCTCTCTCCCTTCCTCTCTGTAAAAAAATCAATAAAATATATATAAAAAAAAGTTTATTTCAGACCATCCTTTGTGGTTACTTTAGGTCTCTAAGTTTGCAAAGTCACCATGCAGTCAGGCCTCTTTTCTTCCACAAAGAAAAACGATGGAAAGAGATAAACCATGCTAATACTAATCAAAAGAATGTTGGAGTGGCTGTATTAATAACAGATTTTTGAACAAGAAATATTAGCAAAGATTAAAAGGGAGGGGCTTTCCATATCAATAAAGGTGTCAATTAATAAAGGGGACATAACCCTATATGTGTATGCCCCTAATAGCATAGCTTCAAAATACAGGCAGCAAAACAAAAACAAAAACTTACAGAAGTGGCCCTAGCCAGTTTGGCTCAGTGGATAGAGGGTCAGCCTGTAGACTGAAGGGTCCCAGGGTCGATTCCGGTCAAGGGCATATACCTCGGTTGCAGCCTCCTCCCCAGCCTGGGCCCTGATTAGGGCACTTGCAGGAGGCAACCAATCAATGTGTTTCTCTCACATTAATATTTCTCTCTGTCTTTCCCTCTCTATTCCACTCCCTAAAAGTCAATGAAAGCCCCTGTGGGGCACAACCAAATGTGCTGGACGCCAGGACAGATACCACAAATTCCTTCATTATCATGTTAATTGTTCCTGCACCCACCTAAGTAAGTGTCCCTCATTTTACTTTTTATCCAATCCCAGAGGTTTCCCCTACTTTGCTTTATCCCACCTCCTTAATCTATCACCAATGAATTTCATGTAACCCACCTATGTCCTTCCTTTGATTGCAATGTATAAATACAAATGTAACCTGCCATTCTCTGGAGCATTATCTCAATTCATTGAGGTTCTGCTTCCCGGCATATGTGGACAGTTTGGCTCAAATAAACTCACAAAAATTCTTTAAAAAAAAAAAAAATCAATGAAAGAACATCCTAGGGTGAGGATTAAAAGAAAAAGGAAGTGAAAAGAGAAATGGATGAATCCACAATTGTAGAGATATCAATACTTCTCTCATAGGAATTGGGTAGAAGTAGGAAAAGTAAGTAAGGATATAGAGGTCAACCAACACAATTCCATTGACTTTGTGGAGGAAAGGGGCCACGTGCTGACCTGACAAGCTCAGGGAAGGCCTGCGTGGCGGTCTTGCAAACTCAGAGACCTAAAGTTAGCACAAAGGATGGTCTGAAATTAAACTTTAACTAAAAGCAGTTGTGGTGGGCAGTTACGTCCTAGGCCTGTATCTTTACTGACAAGGTCAACCTTTACCTTTAACTGAGCCTATCTGTCTTTTTGCATCTATGATAACATACCCTTGAAGTGTCTGGGTAACTTGTAACTTCCCTTTTTCTGGACCCCTTGGGGCACAACCTAATTAATGTGCCTGGGCGCCAGGACAGATACCACAAATTCCTTCATTGTTATCATGTTAATTGTTCTGCACCCACCTAAGTATTTTATCCAATCCCAGGGGTTTCCCGGCTTTGCTTTCTCCCACCTCTCTAGTCTATCACCAGTGGATTTCATGTAACCCACCTAAGTCCCTTCCTTTTATTGCAATCTATATATATGAAAGCTTAGCCGAAACCGGTTTGGCTCAGTGGATAGAGCGTCGGCCTGCGGACTGAAAGGTCCCAGGTTCGATTCCGGTTGAGGGCGTGTACCTTGGTTGCGGGCACATCCCCAGTGGGGAGTGTGCAGGAGGCAGCTGGTCGATGTTTCTAACTCTCTATCTCTCTCCTTTCCTCTCTGTAAAAACTCAATAAAATATATTTTAAAAAAAAAGAAAGAAAGCTTAATATGCTAGTGTCCAACCGATCAGGCGACCATTCAACCAGTTGCTATGACGTGCGCTACCACCAGGGGGCAGACGCTAGGACTGGTAGGTTAGCTTGCTGCTGGGGTCCAGCTGATAGGGACTGGGTGAGACGGGCCAGACATGCCCTGGAGCCCTCCCTCAGTCCCTCCCCAGCCAGCCAGCCCCCATTGACCTGATCACTGGCCAGGCCAAGAGGCCCCAATAGTGCATGAATTCGTGCACTGGGCCTCTAGTGTATAAATACAGATGTAACCCGCCATTCTCCAGAGCATTATCTCAATTGGTTGAGGTTCTGCTTCCAGACAATTGTCAACAGCTTGGCTCAAACTCACAAAAATTTTTTACAGGTTTGAATATTTTTATGTTAATAACATTTATAGAACATCCAACAACAGCAGGACATATATTATTTCCAAATACATATGGAACAATAGTGAGAGAAATTAGTTTGAAACATAGGCAGATAAGGCAGGGGTCCAGTGGGAAACAAAAGGCAGGTGGAACATGGGCAGGGGCAGACATGGCAGTTTGAGCAACCCTGATAACAGAAACCAACCATGTTGGAAAAAAAAAATGTTTTTGGATACAGAGCAGGAGGCATGGGAAACCAAGGAAGGGCCTGCAGTAAACAAGGTGTACGTACACATAGGAACAGAGAAAGTTCAGGTCCTTTCCTGGGCAAAAACAATGAGGGAATCAATCAGGTGGTGACATAGATAGATATGGAGCAGGCTTGTAGCACATATACTAGGTGTACCAGTGAATAATGCGGATTTTTTTTCAATACATGGAGTTACACATATGTTGATATATATGCGATTTGTTATGTATGCTATTTTGTTGTATTGACAACAAGCTTCAAAACTACATATGTCAAATTTTCTGAAGGTGTAAACATCATAGATATTTTTACTCTTAAAAATGTCAAATTTCGTGCCAAAAAAAGAGCATTTGCGGGAAGTTTTAATTCATTATTTTGAAGAAAAGTGCTGCTGAAAGTTATCGTATACTTTGGGAGGCTTATGGTGAACATGCTCCATCTCAAGATACTTGTGAACGCTGGTTTAAGGCACTTTAAAAGTGACGATTTCTATGTGAAAGACAACATCCAGGTCAACCGAAAAAGTTTGAAGACCAACAATTACAAGCATTACTGGATGAAGATGTGCATCAAACTAAAAAGCAACTTGCAGAAAGATTAAACGTTGCTCAGCAAACCATTTCTGATCATTTACAAGCAATGGGAACGTTTTTAAAGGAAGGAAAATGGGTGCCACATCAACTGAACGAAAGACAAATGGAAAACTGAAAAGTAATCAGTAAAATGTTGCTCCAACGGCATGAAGGAAAGTCTCTTTTTGCATTGAATTGTGACTGGCAATGAAAAGTGGATTTATTTGGAGAATCCCAAACACACAAAATCATGGGTTGATCCAGGTCAGGGGTGGGCAACCCCTGGCACGCTTGCCAAACATGGCACGCCAGTAACTTTTGCTGGCACGTGAAACCCTCTCTTATAATCTTCCATTTACAATTTTTTTCTTAACATCGACTTTTTTATTTGGAAGCAGAAATTTATTGACCTTAGAGTTGACTTGGAAAACATTGAAAAAAAGCGATTAGAGACAGGAGTATCAGAGAGAAGTGTCGAAAACGAACTATTGAGAACTTGGAATGCCATTCCAGAAAATTTTTTCTGTTTAAAAAACTTTGCAACAGCATTATTCTCCATGATTTCATCCACATACGCTTGTGAATCTTTGTTCTCAGTGATGAATTTTGTTAAGTCTCGTAATAGGAGTAGCCTGACGGAATATAAACCTGATGTAAAATCTCTGTCATCAGTGATGCAGCAGCAAAAGTCCCACTGATAATATCAAACGGGGGTCATAAAGTTTTCTGTCGGACTATCAGTGTACATATATACATTAAAAAATAAATGTATTTTTCATCATCATATACTGTGTTTTTGTCGCTCGAATGAATTTTATTTCTTCAAGGTACTTCACATACATACATCTTAAGAGATATCAAGTAGGCGTAACATGTTCTCAAAAAATTAGGGTTGGCACGCAGAAGAATTTTGAGTCAGAGATTTTGCTGGTTTTGGCACGCACTCACAAAAAGGTTGCCCACCCCTGATCCAGGTCAACCATCAACATTGACTGCAAGGCCAAATTCCTTTGGAAAGAAGACAATGCTCTGTGTTTGGTGGGATCAGGAAGGTGTGGTGTATTATGAGCTTCTGAAACCAGGTGAAACCATTAATACTGATCGCTACCGACAACAAATAATCAATTTGAACCATGATTTAATCGTAATGGGCCAGAAGACATGGCAAAGTAATTTTGCTTCATGATGACGCACCATCACACACTTCAAAACCAGTTAAAGACACGTTAAAAGATCTTGCCTGGGAAGTATTACCCACCGCCATATTCACCAGACCTTGCTCCTTCAGACTAGCACTTGTTCCGATCAGTGGCACACGAACTTTCTGAGCAGCACTTCAAACCGTACGAGGAAGTGGAAAATAGGGTCTCTGAAAGTTCCCAATAGAACTTTTCTTGTTTTGAGGCAGACTCTCAACTTATTGGGATAATTAATGCTTCGAAAAATGGCAATTTTTCACCTTGTTTTATACATTACAATCAAAGGAGGAGACATAAGTAGGTTACATGAAATCCATTGGTGATAAATTAGGGAGGTGGGAGAAAGCATAAAAGGGGGGGGGCCTCTGGGATTAGATAAAAAGTAAAATGATAGACACATACTTCTTTTACATAAGTGGGTACAGGATAGTTAACAGTGAACAATTAACAAGATAACAATGACAATGAGGGAATCTGTGGGCTCCGCCCTGGCGCATTGGTTGTGCCCTGAGGGGTCTGAAAAAAGGGAAGTTACAAATTACGCTGACATTCTACAGATATGTTATCTTAGATGCAAAAAGACAATAGGCTCAGTGAAGATCGAAAATTAATCTTTGTCATGGAAGATATTGGCCTAGGACATGACTACCCACTATAAACTGCTTTTGAATTAAAAGGTTTTAATTTCAGACCATCCTTTGTGGTTACTGTATTTTTATTTTTAAAAATTTTAAAGGTTATAATTCTTTTTTTCATTAAAAAATATATATATTTCTTTATTGATTTCAGAGAGGAATGGAGAGGGAGAGAGAGAAACATCAGTGCTGAGAGAAAATCATTGATTGGCTGCTACCTGCACGCCTCCTACTGGGGATCGAGCCTGCAACCCAGGCATGTGCCCTTGGCCGGAATCAAACCTGGGACTCTTCTCTCCACTGAGCCAAACCAGCTAGGACCTTTGTGGTTACTTTAGGTCTATGAGTTTACAAGGCTGCCACACAGGCCTTCCCTGAGTTAGTCAGGTGAGCATGTGGCCCCTTTTCTTCCACACATGCAACATCATGGACAATCTCAAAAGCACTATACTCAGTGAAAGAAGCCAGACACAAACTACTACAAACTATGATTCCACTTATCTGAAATCCTGGAAAGGCAAAATTATGACAGGAAGCAGACCAGTAAATGCCAGGAGCCAGAAGAGGAGAAAGACACTGACCACAAAACAAAAGGAAGTTTCTGAGTGAAGGAAATGTTTATGTCATGATTATGGTGGTGGTTACATGACTGTACACATTTGTGAAAATGCACTATACACTTAAAATTGGTGAATTTTATTATATGTAAATTATACCTCAATAAAACTGATTTTTTAAAATGTAATAATGTTTAAAAAATAAAATGTAATGTTTTATAATGCCTAAGACTGTGATGGGATTGTGGGCAGATAAGATAGTGCAAGGGGCTGGAAGTTAACTAGGAGGGTACTGGAGGATATAAGGAAATAGCCCTTTCTCTTTTCCTCTTTTTGGTGGAAAGTCTTCTCTACTTTCTTTCTTTTTTTTTAAACATATTTTTATTGATTTATAGAGAGAGAGGAAGGGAGAGGGATAGAGTGATAGAAACATTGATGGAGAGGAAGTCATCGATTGGCTGCCTCCTGCATGGCCCCCACTGGGGATCGAGCCTATGACCCGGGCATATGCCCTGACCAGGAATTGAACCGGTGACCTCTTGGTTCCTGAGCCACACCAGCGGTTGAAAATCTTCTCTACTTTCATTTCTTTTTCCTTGGGGCTGGGATGCTCCCTCTTCCAAGCTCCTTTCCCATGCAGCTCTGTGGCTAATAATAACTTCACCACAGTTCAAGGGCCCTAATTAGGTGATCACTAGCCCAGGAGAGATGTTTGTAAATGTTTTTTAAAAAATGCAGCCAAGCCAGAACCGGTTTGGCTCAGTGGATAGAGTGTCGGCTTGCGGACTGAAAGGTCCCAGGTTCGATTCCGGTCAAGGGCATGTACCTCGGTTGCGGGCACATCCCCAGTGGGAGATGTGCGGGAGGCAGCTGATCGATGTTTCTCTCTCATCGATGTTTCTAACTCTCTATCTCTCTCCCTTCCTCTCTGTAAAAAATCAATAAAATATATTAAAAAAAAAAAAAAAATGCAGCCAAGCCGAAACCGGTTTGGCTCAGTGGATAGAGCGTCGGCCTGCGGACTGAAGGGTCCCAGGTTCGATTCCAGTCAAGGGCATGTACCTGGGTTGCGGGCACATCCCCAGTGAGGGATGTTCAGGAGGCGGCTGATTGATGTTTCTCTCTCATCGATGCTTCTAACTCTCTATCTCTCTCCCTTCCTCTCTGTAAAAAATCAATAAAATATATATTTAAAAAATAAAAAACGCAGCCAAGACCTTGGTTCGGCTCAGTGGATAGAGCGTCGTCCTGCGGACTGCAGGGTCCCAGGTTGGATTCTGGTCAAGGGCATGTACCTTGGTTGTGGGCACATCCCCAGTAGGGGGTGTGCAAGAGCAGCTGATCGATGTTTCTAACTCTCTATCCCTCTCCCTTCCTCTGTAAAAAATCAATAAAACATTAAAAAAAACAACAGTAAAAAAAAAAAGTAGCCAAAAGAAAATAAAAATAAATAAAAAACGCAGCCAAAAAACTAAGAAACATAGCCAACCCCCTTTCTAAGAAAAGCCTTTTGTAGAACCTTTTTTTAATCTAAAAGAGGTAAAAGCAATATCTTATTAGAATTCATTTATATAAGTTCAACTTCATGATATCTCTGTGTTATAAAATTATTCAATGTTGCCCGGCTGGTGTTGCTCAGTGGTTGCGTATGGATCCATGCACCAGGAGGTCATGGTTCAATTCCTGATAAGCACATATGCTGGGTTGCATCCTCTGGGGTGATCTGCCTTTCAGTCTTGGGGGACTTGGACACTTCACAGACTGGTTTTGCTTGTGAATTGTTTCTTTTTTTTCTCTTATCCCTAAGTCTCAGCCTAACCGTTTAACCAGTGATGTGGACAGTTTATTTTTTTAAAATATATATATTTTATTGATTTTCCACAGAGAGGAAGAGAGAGGAATAGAGAGCTAGAAACATTGATGAGAGAGAAACATCGATCAGCTGCCTCCTGCACACTCCCCACTGGGGATGTGCCCGCAACCAAGGTACATGTCCTTGACCAGAATCGAACCCTGGACCCTTGAGTCCGCAGGCCGATGCTCCATCCACTGAGCCAAACCGGTCAGCGCGACAGTTTCTTTCTTTTATTATTATTATTATTATTATTATTATTATTAAACATATTTTTATTGACTTCAGAGAGGAAGAGAGAGGTAAAGAGAGAGAGAAACATCAATGATGAGAAAGAATCATTGATGGGCTGCCTCCTGCATGCCCACATTGGGGATGGAACCCATAACCCGGGCATGTGCCCTGAACGGGAATCAAACCGTGACCTCTTGGTTCATAGGTGCGTGCTCAACCACTGAGCCACGCCGGCTGGGCTGGACAGTTTCTTTATCTGCAAGGCCCACTGACTTCTGTAAGACTAAAACTCTATCCAGAAACATACTTGGGTTATTTAAAACCTTAAAAAAACAAGTTAAACTATATTTAAAATTTCTGGGTAAAAATGGTAGATTGAACACATGTATCTAATTTTGCTCCACTAATAATACACTAAAACTAGAGCAAAGGGATTTTTTAAGGACAGGGAAACAGAAGAGGAGAAAAGAGCGAAATATTTTAAGAAGCTGGATAGCATGTGGATGAGTGGTTATTGACTTGGACTAGAGAAAGATGGATCCTAAGGCAGCAGTGGGGTAACCATATGGTAAAACAGAATTGATTGTGCCAGATGGCTTACCACCCGAAGAAGGAAGTCCTAAAGATGCTGACAACAGAGGTTCCCTGCAGTGAAGCTGTGGCCAACGAGGCCCATCATGTACCGGAACCCGCAGGGTACAAACGCCTCCAATAGGCTTTCTGGTAACCCATCCTTACATGTGAACAGACAACCAAGGATTATAAAACCTTCAAGAAAACAATCGAACATGAAAGAGACCAAAACAACAGAAAAAGAAGTTTAGAGAAAGCAGAGATTATGCAGAAAGAAGAAAACTTAAATAAAAATTATAATAGCTTCAGAGATAAGCTAAGCTAATGCAACTCTGAAACAAATGAGATGCTATATATGAATATTCAGAGAATAAAAACAGGTGAGAGTAATGAACATCTTTAAAATAGTAATACTCAGAATATTTCTCAGTAGATAAAACTGAGATGGAAAGATAAAATTGAGAAAATATCCAAGAAAACAAAGTAAAAAGATGGAAAGTAGGAGAGAAAAATAAAAAACTAGAAGAGCCAGTCTAGCAGAACCATCCTCTGAATTATAGGATTTTCAAAAAAGAAACAACAGCCCTAGCCAGTTTGGCTCAGTGGATAGAGCATCGGTCTGCGGACTGAAAGGTCCCGGGTTCAATTCTGGTGAAGGGCACATGCCTGTGTTTCAGGCTCGATCCCCAGAAACATCATCATTGATGTTTCTATCTTTCATTCCCTTTTCCTTCCTCTCTCTGAAATCAATAGAAATAAAAACGAATAAAAATATATTTGAAAAAAGAAAAGAAAAAGAAACAACAGAGAAAATGGAAGGGAAGATATCACCAATGGGATGGTTCAATATTATTTCCCAGAAGTGAGGGGCACTGTGGGTCCAGCACAACAAACAGCCTCTCACCAAAACATATCAGTGCCATTTCAGAACACTGGCGACATGAAGATGTTCAGAGAGGGGGAGAAAGTCACAAAGGATAAGGATTTAAAGGCTTTCATCTCAAAAGCAATGATGAAAACTAGAAGGTAATGCCCCAATGCCTTCACAAGTCTCAAGAAAGTCAATTCCTAGCTAAACAATCAATCCAGTGTCTGAGTAGAACAATGGCCATGTCAAACATGCAAAGTTTCCAAACAATGCATCACCCTCTGTCTCAGGAAGCTTCTGGAAGATAGTCTCTTCCCAAAAGAGGGAATAAATCAAGAGAAAAAAAAAAAGACATTGAATATGGCAAAACAAAGATCCAACAAAGGAGAGAGGCAAAGAAAATACCCCGGAGGATGAGAGTGGAGATGCCAGGTTGCTAGATGTTCAGCAAGGATAGAGGATAAACCCTCAGAGTGGAGCAAGTCAGAGGCTCCAGCAGAGATGTCTTCAAGAAGGTGAAGTTGATAGAATATCTGTTGTATCTAGATATTCTGAGAAAAGATTTAGACAGTTTGGAGAAGATTTTAAGGCAGGTTTTGATAAATACATAGACAACTAAACAAATTTTAAAAAACAAGATAATTATTCATTCCAGGAAAAATGAAAAATTGTGCAGGAAAGGAAGAGTAACCAAAGTCTTCTACATGGCTCAGTTCTGAATGGAATATATAGTCACAGTGTTGTAAGAACTAAAAATTGAACTAGCAAAAATTATCAAGTTAAATTTGGCAGAAGGGAGATGGGAATGAGGTATAAGAGTGGGGAGGGAGTAAGAGGGGGAAATCCTCAAATCTGCCCCTATTGCTTGTGGGGGCTAGGGCAAAACTACAATGGAGACTCACATACTAAATATATTTTTAAATATATTTTATTGATTTTTTTACATAGAGGAAGGGAGAGGAATAGAGAGCTAGAAACATCAGTGAGAGAGAAACATTGATCAGCTGCCTCCTGCACACTCCCCACTGGGGATGTGCCCGCAACCAAGGTACATGCCCTTGACTGGAATCAAACCTGGGACCCTTGAGTCCGCAGGCCGATGCTCTATCCACTGAGTCAAACCAGTCAGAGCCTAAATATTTTAATGTTATAAATTAAGCTAACAAATCTATCTATCTATATAAAAGCCCAAGCAACCCAATGACTGGTCAACCAGTTGCTATGACATGCACTGACCACCAGAGGGCAGACACTCACCACAGTAGCTGCCCCCTGGTGGTCAGTGCACTCCCACAGCAGGAGTGCCACTCAGGTGACCAACCCATCCCAGTGGCCCATCAGCCCAGCAGCAGCCACTCACTCCCTCAGTAGTCCAATCTCCAGAGAACGGGCCAGGCACCAATGGACTGGCGCTGCCAGCCTCCTGGAAGTCGGCCTCATGCACTGCCACCGCATCCGCTTCGCTTCCCCTCCCTAGATGCTCCACAGGAAGAAACTACATAAAAGCGCCACCAGGTGGCTCACGACAACCAGTGCAAATGTCAGCAGGACAGATCAGGATCCTGGGCTAGCAAGAGCATCCCACCGCCTGCCCAGAGGGCTGATCACATCCAGCCACCCCTCATTCCCCTCGGAAGGGGCGCCAGATGCAGGGCTCATGGCTGGTGAGTGCTGAGGCTGCAGCGTGAGCCTCTCCCAATCAGGACTGACTGGGTGAGAGCCCCCGGCAGGTGCAGTGGGGCTGGGATGAGCTGGAGCGGCAGGCGGCGTTGGACTGCCGGTTTCCGCCCAATCCCCGAAGGCCACTCCGAGGGACCCCACCCATTCACGAATTCGTGCACTAGGCCTCTAGTACCTTCATAAGGGCTTACAAGGCCAGGTTCTAAATTAGAATTTTTGGAATCCTTAGAGTTCTATACTAGAAAATAGCAGCCCCAGCCCATGGCTCTTGCCTGACCCTCCCCTTCTGATTTTGCCTCTGTTCTGCACTGAGAGAGCCTTAGACAGGATCCTGTGGACACCCTAACTTGTTCTCACACCTCTTGCTGTAAAGAGCTGTCTTTGACTACCCTTTAGGCCTAGAGATGCCCACACCATCAGCAAGACCTGGCTGGGGAGAGGAGATCCAAGTAAGAAGCTGGTACAAGCCCACAAAGCGAGTTGGGCAGGCAATTCCAGGGCCCCAGGTGTTCAGGATATGGCATAAAGGGGGGGGGGGTAAGTGGTCTTTGGATGGGCATATCCCCTTGAACTGACCCTGTGAGGAAGGACCCAGCCAGAAAGTTAGTTTAAATACCTGAAAATGGAGAGAGGGCTCTGCTTTTAACAAACCTTATACAATTATTTGACTCTCTAAAATAGGTGTCTATGTATTCTAAGAAATACTTCGTAGAAGAAAAGAAAAGCTTTATAAAAATAAAATGATAATAAAAGTTTGTGGAACCTCTGAACCTTCTGCTATGCCTAGAGGTCTCAATAATACAGTTTGAAAACCACAGGACTGCTCCCTCATGTGAGGCCATCTAGGTGCTGGGATGAAAACCACAGCGACGTTTCTCTCTACAATGGCCCCCAGAATGAATCCCTCTTCCTGTCCTCCCATCCCTCACCTTTAATTTAGGACACGTACTTCCTGTTGGTTGTTTTCCTACTTCTCCCCTGCTGGGCTCTGGCCTCCTTGCAAGCAGGGACCCAGCTGAGCTCTTTGCCGCTGCAGCACCTAGCACAGTGCCAGACAGAGAGGACAGGCTCAGCCACGTGTTGATGGACAAAGGAAAAAGGAAGCACCTGTACCCGGGCTCTGGAGGGAAGGAGTTTGCCTTTCTGCACAGGTATGCCTGCAGCCCTGACACCTTCGGCATATCCATTAAATAGCTATGGGTTACAATTCCCTTATCTTAACACCACCGCATTTATCGCACATCTTTAATACCCATAAAGGATTGGGTCCCTGCTGCAAATCTCAAAAGTAACTTCGGGATCACGTGAGAAGCACGTGTCTGCCCCATGACCGCAGGGAGTTTGGGGGGTGGAGGATCTGTTTTGTTCTGTTTTTCAATTTGTTTGCTCAGTGCCAGGAACTGTGCCTCACACCTATCAGGTGCTCAATAAGTAGTTGTTGGGTGAATTAATGAATTAAAACGTATTAAAAATAACTACGCATGGGATGGAAACACGCTTTGTGAAGTGGAAAGTTACACCTATATTCGGAATAAATACTTAGGTTCAGGCCCTGGTCCTGGGAGCGAGCGCATGGGACCCCGCCGCCCCGAGCGCCTTGTGTGGCGGACGCGCCAGCCGAGCCGCGAAGGCCGGGAAGCGGCGGGCCGAGGCGTGGCGGCGGCTGGAGCGCAGGGCGGGAAGGAGAAGCGCCGTCGGCGCGCGCACAGCAGCCCGCGCCCCGGAGCTCCGGCCGCCTGGTGCGGTCAGTCGGAGCGTCGAGCAGGTGCGGCCGCCTCCAGTGGGCGGCGCTGGACCCGGCGGGGCGGGGCCGGCCTCTCCGCGCCGGGGGGCGGGGCCGAGCCAGGGCGCTCCGGGCCGGTGCCGGGCCCGGCTGGTCGACGGGAGCGCCCGGGGCCCCGGCCACCAAGGGGTGCGACCCCCTCCTGGTCCCGCCTTCCCGACTGAGGTCTGGCCAATCAGAGAGGCTTTTACTAGCGGGTGGGCGCAGCCGGCTCAGCTGCTCCGAGGCCCCGGCATGGTAACGTTCTCGTGCGGGGGTGGAGGGGCCCGGGCGGTTCCACTGCGCCCCCCGCGCCCCGGCCCGGGGCCAGGGGGGCGGGGAGGCCGCCGGGGGTACGCGGGACCCCGAGGGAGGGCCAGGGACTTGAGGGATGAGGGCGAGGAGCCCGGGAGGAGGAAGGGGTCGGGGACTTAGGGAGAAGGGGTGGGAAAGGCCATGATGGAGGATGGCGGGAGGGGGCTGTGAGGGGAATGGGCATTGCGGGATTGGGTGAGGGGACAAGGGCGGAGTGGAGGGTGGGTTTGCGGAGAATGGTCAGAAAGAAGATGGGGAGCAGGAGGTGTGGGAACTGCGGGACAAGGGGGGAGCCGGGAGCCCCCGTTTTCCTGGGATATTGGCGTGCGACATGCCCCTCCCCAGACTCGGTGCGAGTTCCCTTCCGAGACCCGCTCGCGCCCTGGCCGCCTCCTGCGGTGAGGAGGGCCCGTCTCCTGAGCAGCGAGGCCCGGCCCTGCCCGGGCGGGGTGCCCACGGATAGGGGAGCAGAGCCCCGGGGTCCCCGCCCTGGCGCTGCCCTCGACTCCCTGCAACAACTCGTGTGACCTTGGGCAAGTCACTACTTTTCTGTGGGCCTCAGATTTCCTGTCGATGGGAAAAAGGGAAATGGTTCGGAACGGCAGCCCGCATCGCTTCCAGCCGCACAGCGGAGTGGCTCCTGAGGAGAGGTTTCGGGAGAATGGGTTCTAAGACGCGGGGAGACAAAAGGATGAAGATGGAGGCAGGCCTTTCGCCGGGGCTGCCGAGTCCCCGGGGGGCGGGGGATGGGGCCCGCAGCCCGCGAGCGAGCGAGGCAGGCGGGCGGACCGGCGGGCGGACAGCCCGGCCCGCGGACAGCCCGGCCGCACCCTGTCGGAGCGATGGAGGCCTCTCCCAAGTAGAGGAGGCGGCGGCCGAGACCTCACCCAGAAAGAGGGAGGCCAGGAGTAGCATCTTCCTCAGAGGGAGATAAGATGGCAGGCTAGACGGCAGCCGTGGAAGATAGATGCGGATAGAGCAGCATCTTCGCGGGCAGGAGGCGCGCTGCGGGTTCGGGAGAGCGGGCCGAGGGTGGTCGGGAACAGGGAGAGGAGGTCATGCTGCCGGGCGGCTGGCGAAGGGCAGCCTGTGGCCGGACCGCGTGCAGACGGTCGGCCGGTCCCGGCCTGTGATGCTCATCTCCCGGGCGAAGACGGCCTCTTTCCGAGAGAGGAGCCGGTCAGACCTCATTTACCGCACACAGCTCTGCGGGGAGCGGGGCAGACCGGGCAGCCGTGGGACCATCTAGCTGTGCGTGAGGGTTTCAGGATTGTGTGAGGACTGGGGAAGAAGACAGGACGATACCTGAAACCTCTATGATTTTATTAACCAATGTCACCCCAGTAAATTCAATTAAAAGAAAGAAAAGAAGTGAACCTAAAGAACACACCAGTGAATCTGAATGAAAGATATGCCTGTGGCACCATCATTCTTGCTAAAAGGAAGTGTTTTGAAGTATTTGAAAACACAGACTTTGGGGTCACCTGCCTCTGCCATTTAATCTCTTTGAACCTCAGTTTCTTTATAAAATGGGGATAAGAACCTCTAAGATGGTTGTGAGGATTAAATGTTTGTCATGGTATTTGGCTCATAACAAGCACTCAATAAATATTAGCTATTAGCTGCTACCATTCCCCCCCCTTTTTTTTAATCCTCACCTGAGAATATTTTTCCAGTGGTTTTTTAGAGGGAATAGAAGGGAGAGAGAAAGAAACATTGATCACATCAATTGGTTGTCTTCCGAATGCACCCCAGCCAGCACCTGTACCCTGACCAAGGTCCGCACCGAACCTGCATGCCAGGTACATGATGCTTCCGTCTCCTTCTCATGCCCCCTGCTGGGGACTGAGCTGGTAACTTGGCCCAAATGGGGAATGGAACCTTCGAACCCTCCGTCGCTCTAACCACCGAGAAAACCAGTCAGGGCAATCATTTCCTCTTTCCATTCTTTCTCTTTCTCTGCTCTTGTCCTTTTTTCCTTTTGTTTTTCTTGAATCTTCGATTCTGAGATGTCCCTTAGATGTGGAGAATGAGAAGAATTGATTGCATCTGGGGCGGGGCCGGGGGGGGGGTCTTTCCACTGGTCCAATGAACACATTATGATCAGATGATCAGTTGTCTTGCATCTCTCCCCGGCCCACAAATGTGTTTTTGTTCCAAGGAAGACACAGGATCTGCTTCTCTTTCAGCCCCTTTTTCTGTACCTCTTTCTCACATGAGTTACTTCAGACTCTCACCCAGAAGTGTAATAAGATCCAAAGTTGTACAGGCACTGCAGCAAAAGAGATAGGAGAAGGGGTGTTTAGGAAACAAAGTATAGACATTGCACAGGGGAGCTTAGCACAGGGAGGGCTTTGGAAGTTCCATAGAAATTTATGGTCATGCTATTGCTCTATCCAGAAAGAGCCCAGTGTCTGGATCCTTGCCAGGGATCTCCATTCCAAGCTAAAGATGGTCATATACACTTAGTTTTTCATTATTTAGGTTTTTCCAAGCCAATAATTTGACTCCAGTTCCCTTTCCACAGCCACACAGATCTCTGCCAAGCTGCCTCTCATCACAGTCAACCTTTACCCAGAGAATTTATATAAAGGTACCTGGGCACATTGTGTGGGTGCGGGCGTACACACACACACACACACACACACACACACACACACGCATGCCTATTTTTAGAATATTCCAGTATGCAAAAAATCTAATAAGGTTAAGGATGAGTCTGCGTTTTATCACAGCACTTTGTCTGCAGGGCCCTGCCTAGACACTCAGAGGAGGCTTAAAAAGAGAAAACTCAATCTCTGAATATAGGGAAAACCCCATCCAAGTAGGGCGACAGGCAGTCCCAGGATCCTAAGGCAGCTTGAGGTGGGAAAGTGTGGCATGAAGAAACACCCAACAAACATCTACAGAGTAGCATGTTGCTTGGTGCAAAGTAGTGCAGCATTTATCCTGAGGAGACACAAGTAGATAGGGGTGTGTGTATGTGTGAAGAATAGTCATGCCGAAACCGGTTTGGCTCAGTGGTTAGAGCGTCGGCCTGCGGACTGAAGGGTCCCGGGTTCGATTCCGGTCAAGGGCATGTACCTGGGTTGCGGGCACATCCCCAGTGGGAGGTGTGCAGGAGGCAGCTGATCGATGTTTCTCTCTCATCGACGTTTCTAACTCTCTGTCTCTCTCCCTTCCTCTCTGTAAAAAATCAATAAAATATATTTAAAAAGAAGAAAAAAAGAATAGTCATAAAGGTAACCCGAAGGAGGTGAATATTGGATCATCTTGGACAAGGTGAGAGACAAAGTGGAATAGAAGAAACACATGGAGTAATTTGTGTGTAAAGGAGAGGAGGGAAGCCATTGAGTCAGGAGGAGCCAAGAAGAGTTACGGCATGGGCCTTGTTGGAAGACTTTGAATGTTAAATTAGAGATTCTGTAGGGTGAGCAGTAGAGACCCACCACTGATTGTCATGCAAGAAAATGTTGGATCCTTGCTGATTTAATAACTACATGGGTTTCAGGGGAAATGCTGGAGTGAAAAAACAGACCTGCTTCCTGTGGCAAGGACTGTGCTTTTAAGGGAGTAGGGCTGGAAGGCAGATTCGATCTAGTCCTGGCTCTGTCCCTAACCAGCTGTAGGAATTATTATTCCCCTAGTTTTCTCATCTGAAAAAAGAGGGCTACCTTGGGTGGTTACCAGAGTCCCCTCTCCATCTCTGACATCCTGTGTTCCCTGAATAACTACTAGGCCTTGTCAAGACCATTCAGTCATTAAGGCAATATTTGTTAGCACCTACTGTGTGTCAATAGCAGGTAGTGAGGAAAATTCAATGGGGATAGGATATTGGGATGAGCAAAAGCAGATAAAGTCTGCCCCTTAGAGTTTTCAGCCTAGTGAGGCAGCAAGCAGATATTTCATTGATTCCAAGACTCACAATCTAACATTTCTGAAGGCAAGATGCATCTTAAGATCAATGGAGTAGCATGATTTAATTGGCAGGCATTTGTTTTTTGTTAATGCCACATAGTAAATCAGAATTGTACAAATAACTGTAAAATTCCAGTGGATAATTGCTGATGGGAAAGGTATATGGTGTACAAGCATGTAAAGGAGGGTACTGACTGGTCTGCTGGGTTGGAGGAAGACTTTTTTAAGGAAATGATGGCTGATAGATGTGAAGGATATGTAGTTGAGATGTGTGTGGTTGGTGGGAAGATTACCTCATGCAAAGGTGGGTGCCTAAGGTGGAGAATTGAGAGTAGGTGAGTGTGGCTGGAGCACAGACCCAGGAGCTCAGCATGGGTGAGTCTGGCAAAGCAGTTGGGAGCAAATCTATTATAGCCTCCCAGGTCCGAGGCAGAAGTTTTGGTCTCTACACTAAGAACAGTGGGAAGCCATTGAAGAATTTTAAGCAGGGAAGTAACATGGTCTGAGGAGCATTTTAAAAAATATATATTTTAATTGATTTTGGAGAGGGAGAGAGAGATCGAGACAAAGATAGAGAATCATTGATCGGCTGCCTCCTGCACGCCCCCCACTGGGGATCGAGCCCAAAACCCGGGCATGTGCCCTTGACCGGAATCAAACCCCGACCCTTTAGTCCCGCAGGCCAATGCTCTATCCACTGAGCAAAACTGGTAGGGCCTGAGGTGCATTTTGATGAGCTCATTATGGCTGCAGATTAGAGTGAGAGACCCAATGAAAGGGTTGGTAGGCATGGAGGAGGAAATGGAGAGGAGTCGATGGGTTCCAGAAATCTTTAGGAGGTAAAATTAATAGGACTCAGCGATGTATTGAGAAGGAAGAGGGAGGTGTGGAGAGTGACACATTTCTAATCTTGCACAACTGGAGCACCAGTCTCTGACGTGGGCAACAAACCACTGGAGCCTGGTAGGACCCACAAAGATAGTTACACAGCATTTGGGAAGGTAGAGTGGATCCTAAGGCAGCTTGAGGTGGGAAAGTGTGGCACAAATAATTGGATTTCTTCCCATATGATTCGTTTCTGACTTCCCATGCTAAGGAAAGTATCGGGGCAAGAGCAGGTGTGATACAGGACTAGAGGAGTTGAACACTGAGAAAAGGTGATTCAAGTTGGAGTAGTTTGGCTTACCCCCTTCTCCTTAGGACAAGAGCGGCAGGAAGAGAGGAGGCACACATATTGGTAAAGGTAGAGATTAGAAAGTATTTTTAAAAGCTGAGATTTCTTAGGTAGATGGCTTGATCTGCCTTGGAAGCAAAGAGGAGTCCCGGCCTGCGTGGCTCAGTGGTTGAGCATTGACCTATGAACCGGATCATGGTTTGATACCCAGTATGGGGCGTGCGGGAGGCAGCTGATCAATGATTCTCTCTCATCATTGTTGTTTCTATCTCTCTCTCCCCTTCCTCTCTGAAATCAATTTTAAAAAACCATGCTATTAAATCTTTTTTAAAAACGAGAAAGCTACATTAAAAATAAGTAAATGAAAAGAAAAGGATAGTCCAGAGGCCAAAGGGACAGTGAGCACTATGCAGGACTCTGGTGCCTTCCTTTAAAAAAACAAAAACAAAAACAAAACCCCTGAGATTTCTCAACAAAGGAATAATTAATTGGGCAGCAGCAAGGTGTCCGTTGGATCACCTTTCCCTGGGTCTCTTCCCTGTACCCCCCCTCCTTTCAAGCAAAGAGGAGGAATGGCAGGGCCTTTTGGCTGCATTTCCACCCCTCAGTTTACTCAAAGTTTTTTTTGAAGGGGTGACATAGTCATATGATTGCATATTTAAAAGTTACAAAAGGGCATATAGTGATAAATCTCCTTTCCATCTCAGTCCCCCTCCCACCAATTTGTCACTTTTGTTTCCGATTTTTATACAAGTGATAAAACTTTGCAACGCTTTGCTTCTCCCCCCATTTGTTAATATATCTTAGAGGTTGTTTCATATCAAGACAATGAGCTTCTTCATTTTTTATGCCTGCATAGTATTCTATTTTATGTTTGTAATTTCGTAGTTCCGTACTGGTGGATATTTAGGCTGATTCTAATCTTTTGTTTTTACAAATAATGCTGAAATGGAAATCTTGTGTAGACATCATTTTGGCCATATGGGGCTTTATCTGTAGGATGAATATTTAGAATTGGAAGGTTCTATATAGAGAGAATTTTTCACTCACTTGTCATTCATCTATCCAGTATTTATTGAGTGCCCATTATGTGCCAGATACTCTTGCAGGTTCCAGGAATCCAACTTTCAACAAGTCAGACATGATCCCTGCCCTTGTGGAATGTTATTACCCTCTATTAAAAGGAAACAAAAAAGGAGACCAGAAGAGAATAAATTGGGAGGATCTGCTTTAAATAGAGTCAGGAAGACTTCTTAGAGTAAGTGATATTTAAGCTGAGAACTAAAGGATGGGACATGGCCAACCATTAGGTGTAGGATGGGGAAACCTAGGCTATTCAGAGCCTCACCCAGAGGCGAGGAGTTCAGGATCTGTAGGGGATCATACTGGAGCTAGCGTAGAGGTGGAAGTGAAAAGACCCCGGTAGTGTGAGGGCAGGGTGGGCTGTCTGTCTCTTTCATACTCCTTATCTGTATTTTTAAAATATGCCACATAAGTCAGGGGAGGATGAGTACAGCTAAAGAGATGAAGGAGGTGATTGGGAGTGGAAGATATCAAAGAATGAGTGACTAAAGATGAGGCCAGATAGGGGAGGGGTCTGGTAGTAGAGGAGAGTTAGGGAGACTAGTACTTATGAAGGACTATTTATTATTTGTGTTTAGAGGGCTCTGTACCTGGCTGAATTCAGGTGGGGAAACAGGAAAAGAGGCCACTTCCTTCCTGGATATTTTATGAATGAGAGGCCACAGTTTAACTGGTCTGAGGGAGGCACAGCTTTGCCTGCAGACAGGAGAGTGGATGAAATGCCTTGGGCAGAGCCAGTCTGCCTGTAGTACAGCCTCCAACCTTTCTGTGGCTTTAGCAAAATGGAAATTTCTAAATTAAAGATGACATTGAAGGGACTCAGCCAGCTGGCTCTGGGCTGGTGGAAGAGAGAGCAGACCTATCCAGGGCTCAGAGCTGGGAGTGGGCAGGAAGTTGGTCTTTGGAGACTCTTTCTCTGAAGTTTATGCTCCTTTTTTATCCTCACCCCTCTGTTTCCCTTTTGCAAACGCCCATCTCTTTGCCTATCCTGGGTCCTATGACTTTTCTCTCCCTCAACAGTCGGTTCCCGATTCTGGTCCCCGGCCCCCAGCAGCGCCTGCCCCCTTCCCACCGGGGCCCCCCATGATGCCACCACCCTTCGTAAGTTTTATGCCTTTCCCTGGGCTTGGCTTTTCCAGCCTGCACCCTTTAATTCCCCAGTCCCTAGCACTGCTGCACGGTTTTCATGTAAAAAAACTCTTTTCTGCTAACCTTGGAAGAGGGATGGTTTTGTTGGGTTATTGGGGTGGGAGATGCTGCTGTTCAGCTCTCCGTTCATAAAGTTGACAGTTCCTCTTTGTCTTTTTGTCCTGGGGACATACTGGGGCTAGCGTAGAGGTGGAAGTGAAAAGACCCCGGTAGTGTGAGGGCAGGCTGGGCTGACTGTCTCTCTCACTTCCCCTTATCTGTCTTTTAAAAATATGCCACATAAGTCAGGCTGGAGTAGCAACTGATGGTCACTGAATTGGAGAAAAAGGGGTGGGAGGCAGGGCACTAGGGGTTTGGGTACCTGGACACATGCCTTTTGGCCCTGCATCTGAGAAGCCTCTTTGAGGAGAGTTGCTAAAGAAATGGAGCCTTCCAGCTGCGGTCTGGTGGTGGTTGTACTTTCTTTTCCTTCTCCCTTCCTTACCTCTCAAGAAGCTGTGTGCTTGCCTGTTAGACCCAGAGGACCCCCCAGTTACCAGTCTTTCTCAGTGGTGAGGGGGGTGGCAGTTTCATACTTTGTGCTTAGCAAGCTAAACTTTGGAATTGCCTCAGAGCCAGGGTGGAAGGTTCAGGTGAGAGATAAGTGGATGTTTTCTGCCAGAACCAAGGCAGTGTCTTCTCTGCTCAGCATCTCTTCTTTTCCTCATTTCCAGATGCCCCCTCCAGGAATTCCTCCGCCCTTCCCTCCGATGGGGCTACCGCCCATGAGTCAGAGACCACCAGCCATCCCCCCCATGCCACCTGGCATCATGCCCCCAATGCTACCACCAATGGGGTCACCACCACCACTCACACAGGTAATCCTCTCCTCTGCACCAGGACCTCAGAAAACCTGTCAGTTTATCTGGGGATGGAGATGAGAGTTGGGGATCTGGACTTCAGGAACTGGGGAGGGGAGGTAGGGAGCTTTGGGACAGGCCAATGTGGGTTTGTCTGCTGAATGACTGGAAAAAACTCTCGGGCTAGGCTAGAAGCCCATAATCCCTCAGGGGATTGCCCGAGGAGGTGCCCGTGTGGAGATCATGAACACAACAGAATCTCTTAGGTCCCTGCCAAGCCTGTGCCTGCCCCACCTCAGTAGCTGGTTTTTGTCTTTATATCCATAGATACCAGGAATGGTACCTCCCATGATGCCAGGAATGCTGATGCCTGCCGTGCCTGTCACCGCAGCGGTAAGCACCGGGGCAGCAGGAAGCAGCTCTGTGTTTCAGCGCTGTGGGGTCTGATTGGGAGTTCAGGGATATGGCCTCCATTCTTTCTCTCTTCTCATCGGATCCATCCTGGTCCCTGTCAGCATTCCCCACACTTGAGTCCTCTCCAGCCATGTACTTAGCTCTTCTTGTTTCTCACTCTTCCCCAAAGGCATATACATTCTCTGTTGTTATTCGCCATTGTGTCCCTCTCCCTTGAGGAACACACTCATGCCAGACACTGCTTGACCTCACAGAGCTAGCACTGTGGACACTTAAATACAGTCCCTCTTCATGTCTTTTTAGTCTCTGGAGAAAACAACAGCACTTGAGGATCTCGCTGTGCCTTCTTGTGCTGTTGCTCAGTGTAGTAGAGTCTGAGTAGGATGCAGAATTTGGCATCCACTGTGGAAGGGATGGGTCTCAAGAAAATACTCTCCCGTGAGGAAAACGAAGAAAGGAGTCGCTGTGTGATTCCCCCGGGGATCCTAGAGCCACCACCCGGGAGGCTGGGGCAAGCATGTTAGGTAGCAGGACACGTGGATCTTGGCCTGGCCTGCTTCTCGATCCCCCATGGCCTGGGTCCTGGGGGCCACTGGGCTTGGCCCCAACCCTTCCCCCTCCTCTTTCTTCGGCAGACGGCTCCAGGTGTGGACACCGCCAGCTGTGAGTCTTCTGGGGGCCTGCTCCCCCCAGGCTCGGAGGTCGGGGGGTACAGGGGAGAGGGGACTAGAGTCCACCCTGGATCATGCCTGTTGGGATGCCAGGGAGCCTGGGATGTTGATGGGACCAGGGGATATATATATTGGGGATGGAGTAAGGGAGGAATAAATGGGGATAAGATGCAGGTTGAAGCAAGGACTTAGTATCTTTCCTTTGGATTCTTTTCTAGCTGCTGTGGCTGGGACAGGCCCTCTGGTGAGTTTTTCCAGCTCAGGGATCTCTGGGTAGAAAGGCTGAAAGTGGGGGGCTAATGGTTTAGTCTTTGGGGTGAGGAGAAGCTTTGGGAAAGGGGCCTTGACCACCATTCTGTGCCCCCCCCTCCCCCAGAGGGCCCTATGGAGTGAGCATGTAGCCCCTGATGGGCGCATCTACTACTACAATGCTGACGACAAGCAGTCCGTGTGGGAGAAGCCCAGCGTGCTCAAGTCCAAGGCGGAGGTCCTGAGCTGGGCTTTCTGGCCCTTCCTTTCAGCTGCCCTGACCCTTCCAAGTGCTTGATCTCCCCTGAGTCTATAAACCATACACATTATAGTTCCTCTGATCCCAAGATCCCTGACAACCCCAACCTCCCTAGGATCTCAGGAAGTCCATCTTGCCCCATGTTGAGCCAGGCCAGGTGGTAGCTAAAAACTCCTGGGTCCCTCTACTCACTGCATCCCCTTAGTTCCATCAGCCCACTGATGTCGTCTGACCCATCTTCTTATAGCTGCTGCTGTCCCAGAGTCCCTGGAAAGAGTACAAGTCGGACACAGGCAAACCTTACTACTATAACAACCAGAGTAAGGAGTCCCGCTGGACCCGGCCGAAGGACCTGGATGACCTCGAGGGTGAGGATGGTGGGCCTGGATAGGGGCCTGTGGAGGGTGGCCCTTGCTACCCTGTGACCATGTATCTTTTCCCATTGCAGCTCTAGTCAAACAAGAGGCTGTAGGGTAAGTAACTTGCTCATCTTGCTCCCCTATCCATCCATACTTGGGGCCACCTGAGGGGTGGGACTGGACTCTCTCCCCATGATCTCTGCTCTGTGGAAGGAAGAGCAAATGCTCAGTCTCCTTGTGGAGTGGTTCACTCTGTCCCAGCCCCTCTCAGAATAGAGTCCTGCCAGCCCTTGACCACTTCTCCCTGCTCCATTCTGGATTCTGCCCTTCCGGCTCGCCTGCAGGAAACAGCAGCAGCAGCCCCAGACACTACAGACACAGCCTCCTCAGCCACAGCCTGAGCCCCCACCTGCGCCTCCTGGCCCCACCCCACTGCCTATGAGCCTCCTAGAACCTGAGCCAGGTGGGAATGAAGATTGCGATGTGTCAGATGCTGTCCAGCCCCTGGAGCAGGGGTTCCTGCAGCAGCCAGAGGAGGGCCCCAGCAGGTGAGGCTGTCCCCGCAGCATTCTGGATGCTGGCCTCGGGTTGCCAGCCTGGTTCAACCTTTTACCTCTACTAGGCCTCTTGGGAAGGATCTGGGGATCTGGGCATGACCTCTAAAAGGCAGAAAAGGGCTGCCCTAGGGAGCAAGAAGGGGGTGGCTTGCTGTTGATCACCAGGGCACTGAAACTGCGGGGGCTGGGGGCTGTGGTGGCTGAGTCTCCTTTGCTTCCCCAGTTCTGCTGCACAGCATCAGCCACCACAACAGGAGGAAGAGGAATCAAAGCTAGAACCAGAGAGGTCTGGCCTCAGTTGGAGTAACCGTGAGAAGGCAAAGCAGGCCTTTAAGGAGCTGCTGAGGGACAAGGTACGGGAGATGGGGCTGCCAGGGTAGGCCTGGAGGGGGCTGGAGGGGGCCAGGCTCTGTGACACCCACCTGCTCCATTCCAGGCTGTCCCCTCCAATGCCTCATGGGAACAGGCCATGAAGATGGTGGTCACCGACCCCCGTTACAGGTAGGCCTGGGCAGAGGGAGCCAGGCCTTCAGATCCTGTTCATGAGAGCAGCTGGGTCAGGGACTCCCTGAGAAACCCCAGCTCGATACTTGGGCTCCAAGGGGCCAGGGTCAGGAGAGTGGTAGATGAGTGAAGGTTCAAGTGGAAGAGAAGCTATAGAGGACCTCCAGGAGGGAAAGGTGTCTGACATGAGACATTCAATAAATGCTTGTTGAATTGAAGTGATTTGAATTAATTGGGGGAAGGGGGGAAGTTAGGGCAGATCCCTGACTGCAACTTGAGCACCCCAAAGCATAAGGGCCGGGTATTATCAGTGTCCTGGAACCCGTCTCTTCCCTTCACTACCTCTCACCCTTCCCCACATCCCAGACATTTTTCTTGCCTCCCTGTACCCTGGAGCCCCTGCAGCCTGCTGTGCCCATGCATAGACCCCTCACACAGGCCTGTGGAGACCTGTTCCCAGTGTGCCATGCATGAACCACAGGGTGGCTCAGGCTGACTCCTCTATTCCCACCTAGTGCCTTGCCCAAATTGAGTGAGAAAAAGCAGGCATTTAATGCCTACAAGGCGCAGCGGGAGAAGGAGGAGAAGGAAGAGGCGCGACTGAGGGCCAAGGAGGCCAAGCAGACCTTGCAGCACTTCCTGGAGCAGCATGAGCGCATGACCTCCACCACCCGCTACCGGTCAGGGGCCTGGGCTGGGGCAGGGCTGGGGGACCCTGAGACCACATGTGCCCAGGGCCTCTGGTCTCTGCCTGCCTACCCACAGCTCATGTGCTCCACAGGCGGGCAGAACAGACCTTTGGGGAGCTGGAGGTCTGGGCTGTGGTCCCCGAGAGGGATCGAAAAGAGGTTTATGATGATGTCCTCTTCTTCCTGGCCAAGAAGGAGAAGGTAATAGTCACTGGGCTGTTTGCATCAGCCTCAGTCTCATCTTAGAGTCTTCATGTCTTTGCTCCTTATGGACCAGGGTCATTAATTTCTCCGATGCCCCAGGGTCCTAGCTCCTTACTCTGAAGCTGACGTAGCAATTGCACATCCCTTCATTTCTGCTCTGGGCCTACAGCCCGGGGCATGGGAGGACAGGAAGGACTCTCTGAGGGGTTGATCTGTAACCTGTGCTCCTTCCCCTTTGTGGGGACATGAAAACCTTGCATCTGGCCCTCCTAGGGTTCCCCAGCTACCTTCTTTTCCCCAAAATCCTCCTCTGCCCCGGACCACTTAAGTACTTCGGCCTGCCCTGCCTCTCCAGGAACAGGCCAAGCAGCTCCGGCGCCGCAATATCCAGGCCCTGAAGAGCATCCTGGATGGGATGAGTAGCGTCAACTTCCAAACCACATGGTCCCAGGCCCAGCAGTACCTCATGGATAACCCCAGCTTTGCTCAGGACCATCAGCTTCAGAGTGAGCCCGGGCCTCCACTCCCACCTGTCCCTTCCCCTTTCGCCATTGACCTGGTCCCCAGAGCCTATTTCACACATCTCACCTGTACCTCCTGTCCTCCCGGACATCTAGGAGTCCCCAGAACTCAGTCCCTGGACTCTGGAGATGCCAGAATGCTCAGGTTACCCTCTCCCTCCGAGGTCCACTGTTGATCTAGAGATGTGTGTCCTTGGAGGAAGAACTTGGGATAGAAATCAGAAGACCTGGAGATGAGGACTGTTATAGCTGATGTGAATTGTCTTAAATTGTCATGGCACTGTGGGCATTAACTAGTCACACGTGTTAGGATAAGCTGCTGTTGGCAATATCAGAAATAACACTTTCTGAAGTTGGATCACAGCCTGATTGATTCCCAGTTCCATAAACTGTGAAGCCTTAGATCCTAAGAGAACTGATTTCATAAACATGATGACTTTGGTAACTAAATTTACAAGAGCTGAATTCTTGCTGATTTTTTTCTTATGCAATTAATGATTCCTCCTCAAGAACAACCGTTCCAGTACTCCCTCCCAAGAGCCCTCTTTTCACATTGCCCACCATTCTGGCTGTCCCCAGCACCTACGGGGGCAGCATCCTCAAAGCAGTGGGGTTGCGGGGGACAGAGAAGGTATCCCACTGGTGTAACACCTGCTGAGCCTCCTTTCTGTGGTTAGACATGGACAAGGAAGATGCGCTGATCTGCTTTGAGGAGCACATCCGAGCTTTGGAGAGGGAGGAGGAGGAGGAGCGGGAGCGGGCCCGGCTTAGGGAGCGGCGCCAGCAACGCAAGAACCGGGAGGCCTTCCAGGTATCTTTGCCGCCCCCTGGAACAGAGCTCAACTCTGCCGCGGGCCATATCAGGCCCACTGCTTTGTCTGTGCCCAGCTCTGTTCTGTCTCCACAAGACCGCTTTATGCCTATAGGTTTCCTATGCTGTGTCCCCTCAACTTGGCTTTGCTCCTTTAGGGAGATGAGATGTATGCACCACCTAGAAACTGTCAGCAGAGAGTACCCTAAAGGCAGCTTGGCAGCCAGGCTGCTTGTTTGCCTTTGGTGGGAAGCCAGACAGGCACAGCTTATCCTCCAGGTTGGAGGTGGCAAATGTGGTGGTAGTGGCTGTAACACAAAGCGAAGCTGAAGCCAAGTCATAGGAAGATGGAGCTGCAGGCCAGTTTTGTGTCTTTGCCTCCCAGCCTGGCTCACTCCCATGTTTTAGTCTGTCCCTCTCTGTGTTTACATTCTTCCCTTTCCCATTGCTTTCTGCCTCCCCATCTGTGTCTCTTCATCTCTGCCTCCCTGGCCTGCATTTCTTCAATCTGGATTGTCCCTGCCTCTCCTGCCATCTCCTATCTTCCTCCTTTGGCTCCACCTTCCTCCCTGTCTCACTCTCCCTATAACCGGCCTTTCCCTGCACAGACCTTCCTGGATGAGCTGCATGAGACAGGGCAGCTGCACTCTATGTCCACCTGGATGGAACTGTACCCAGCGGTCAGTACTGACGTCCGCTTTGCCAACATGCTGGGCCAGCCGGGTAAGACAGCTGGGCTCCCCTTCTCTGGCCTGGCTTCCTGCCCTGCCAGCCTCTCTGCACCCCCACTCCCGGGTCCTGACCCGACCCACAGGCCTTGGGAAGCTGCCACCGCCAGGCCCCCCACCCTCCCTCCCCCCGCAGGCTCCACCCCTCTGGACTTGTTCAAGTTCTATGTGGAGGAGTTGAAGGCACGATTCCATGATGAGAAGAAGATCATTAAGGACATCCTTAAGGTGAGGGAGGCCTGGGGTTGTGATGGATGCAGGCTGGGTACAGGGCACATTCCAGACAGGACTCCCTGATAAGTCCTGTTTTGCAGGAGCATTGTAGCTCAGTTCAGTAGATAACTACTGTGATCCCTTATGTGGCCTGGGGACACAGAAATGAATAAGATACCATTTCTGCCCATAAGGAGCTCATGGCCTAATAGGAAGACAGATGTGACAACTGTCATACAGAGGGACAAGTGTTATTACAGAGACAAGAATCAGAAGAATTGGCATTTAAAATGCACTTTTAAGAACGAGGTGGGAGAGGGTGGAGGTCCTGGGCATAAGGAACTGCAGGTGCAAAGGCGAGGGGTGGACAGGGTTTGAGGAACAGGAAGCATAGTTAATCAAAGCCCACAGACAGGTTCCTTCTGGTCTGCCAGTGTTTTAGAAAAGTTTGGAATTTTTGCTAACATTTTAAGATCAACAGGTTGCACATCTTCAGCTTCTTTTGGAAATTTGGATTGTTTAGTAGCACTGGACTGGTTTTGCAAGGCATTCAGTGGACTCCAGCTGAGATGCCACTGTCTCTTAGAAGGGGTATGGCATCCTTAGTGTCACTCCCTGTCATGGCAGCGAGTTCAGTCGACATTTACCATCGCACATACACTTTACTTTTCTTATACTGGAGAAATAGTTCTGAATATCCATGTCTATCAAAGGTGGAAAAGTGAGTGATGGACTATGAGAGCCTTGTGTTTCTGATGAAGAAAACAGAGAAGGCATACTTAGTGGAAGTAGACATTCTGATGCATTTGAGGAGGCAATAGGCATAGTGGTTAGGAGCATGACTGAAGGCAGACTACGTGGGGTAAAAGTCCAGCTTAACCACTTACTAGTTGTGTGACTGTGGGCGGACTATTTAACCTTTCTGAGCCTCAGCTTCCTCATCTGAAAAATGAGCGTTTTCTACCAAAGCATACCTAATTACGAAGGGCAGTAACTTGGTACTTGAGGTGAGAAAGATCTGAGAATAAAGCTAGAAATGCCCCACTGCACACTCAACATTTCATGTGTTTTGCCTTATAAATTCATGCAGGTATTACATTTTAATACCGTGTTACTTCTCTAATTAATATAAACTTAATATTTTAAAATTACTGACCTTAAGTAAGACATACCTTATTGTCCTGTGGCTTCCTCTGTTTCTCTGGAACCACATGTCCCAGTTTGGAAGTAGAGCCTTCTGTGTAAATTCCTTGACTACTAAAATTTGGATTTTTATTTTGTAAGTACTGGGGAGCCAAGGAATGATCTGATCAGATGACACCTTGGAAAAGCCCTGGTGAGTGTAGCGTAGTACCTCTCAGACTGTGTTGTATCTTTAGGAATAGGATAGTATCTGAAGCCTCAGGATACTAAAAGTGATAGTGGCAAGTAATTAAAATAAAATCTGGGCTTGAGTCATCTTCTCCTAACTCCCCCCGAGACCACTGTCCGCTGTCTGAGCCATGTGATACGAAAGTGTGAGCAGCCCTGGATTCTCAAGGCTGTGTCAGAGGTGTGGGAGGTGAGCAGGGAGAGCAGTCAGGAGGCTACTATAGGGATCTAGGTGGGAACTGAGCTCAGGCAGGGCACTGGAGGTGGCAGGTGAGAGAGCAGTAGTGTTCCAGCTCTTTGAGACTCCCTTGGTTACCTCAGAGGTGCCTTGGGACAAACATGGGGGTAAGGGAGGATGGAATGGTATGCTCTTTCCTCTATTTACATGTACAGCAGCTTCTCTTTTATACATCGAGGTTCTGTATAAGATTTTTATTGAAAAAAACTTTTCTGCTGTTAAAAAAAATGAAAGTTTAAAATAGTAGGATAGTCACCCAGAAGTAAAATTGACAGATGTGTGTGTGTGGAATTAAGGGTAAGGAATAAGTGAGGCGAGAGGGGATGATGGCACCATTGGTAAGGATTAAGCAGGAAGAACAGGGCTGGAGAAAATAAGAATTCCATTTGAGAAATTATTCTTAAAAACAACCTTGGGGCCAGAAGGAATAAACTAAGCACCATATATTAAATAGAATCTATAATATTAAAAGTAATATGCTAATTAGACCAGGTGTCCTTCCGCGTGAAGCCGGGGCTGCGAGGCAAGCCCGGGTCCTGGGTGCCAGAGGGAAGCTGGTGCCAGCAGCCAGGGGAAGGAAGGCCTACTCTTGCCCAAATTTCATGCATCGGGCCTCTAGTAATCATATAAAGTAGAAATCTAGTCCCAGGAGAGCTAAATTGTATTGGATGCTTAACTTTTAGTATAAGTGCTCTGGTACTACTGACAGGTCTGCAGAGGCCTATCACTGAGTCCCGTCTCTCCACACCTCTGGAGGAAGAAGCTGCTTTAGGCACTTTCTCTTCCCCTTTTAGGATTCTGCCAACAGAAGGTTGACAAGCCCAGGAGGCCCTGTGGCCATTCACCAGTCGGAGAGACTGTGGTGGTGCCTCACCCCAGAGGATAATGCAGAGAGCCCCAAACTTGGAGCAGCTGGGAGATATGGGGGGAGGAGCGGAGAGGTGCTCATGAGAAATGAATTTTCTTAGGACCTGCTGAATTTGAAGTGCCTATGAAATACCCAGTCTAGTCTGGGTCTGAAAATGAGGGAGATGGAGAATGAGATTGCTAGGGACGGTGTCAATTGAAAAGACTAAGTGCTGTTCTCAGGTGCATAAGTGCATGCGAGGGATACAGTAAGTAAAAGGGGTCAGAGAGACAGGAGGGGACCTTGGAGGGGAGCACTGAAGAAGTGAACAGCAGAGGTGCTGAGGACCAAATGAGCAAGGACAGAGAAGGGGCCCTCAACCTTTGGGAGAGCAGTATCCATGAAGGGTGGAGTGGATGCAGCACAAGCTTTAAGAGTTAGGTAGCTCCTGGCTGTTTATTGGTTGAGACCTCTGCAAGTTATATGATGGCTCTGAACCTCAGTGTCCTTGTCTGTAAAATGGGGATAATTTTATGTGCACGGATGTGAGGATTTAATAACATTTGTATTGTCTTGCTTATGGTAGGCTCAATAAATGTTTATTCATTTTCCTTTGTGCTACATTTAAATATTTTGAAACAAAGGAAAAGAAGCAGGTTGTTAAGCCTGAGGAAGGGTGGAAAGAAGTTCCAGATTAAGTGAGGTGTGTGTGTGATGGAAGGAGTCAGTGAAGAGGTGAGATTGAGCGTTCAGTTTCCTAAGAGAGAGATTGATATCTTTGAGAAGGACTGGAGAGTGTGAGTTGAAGAAGTGCTCTTGGAAGAAGCAAGAAGAGTATGCCTTTGCCATCAGCAGCAAGTTAGAGCTGTGTGGAGGGAAAGGAAGGGAAGTTGGGCCTGTGCCCCAGCTGGAGAGCCAGACTTCAAACCAAGTTGTCTTGGGCCAAGTGAGATAACTTTCCTAAGTCTCTGTGTTGTGAATCTTAGATGAGAATCACAGAGCCCGACTTACGGTGCTTTGAGAATGTGAGGTGTTTGGGAGTTGCACACTTGATGGCCCCTGTTTCTCCTGTGGGTCAGGTGATTATGTGGGTGTAGTGCCTACAAGTATGGGCTTTGGTGTTAGAAAGACCTGGGGTAGAGCTCTCATTCAGCCGTATACTTATTAGCTATTTGCCTTTGGGCAAGTGCTCTGGTTTCTCTAAACCTTGGTTTCTCCTTCTGCACAAAATTGAGAGACTAGGATTCAGTGCGTAAATTTAGGAAGGTGAGGATTAAGTGAGCGGTGTGTGAAGCACTCAGCATGGTAGCTAGTACTAGTAAGCACCTAGTAAATACAGCCCAGGAGGGCACCAGCAGAGGTTGACTGAGAATGCAAGGAACTTACTGAGCAGCAGGAGGGCCCGGAGGGGGCCCAAGCTTTCAGCCACAGGAACAAAGAACTAATTGTGAGTCTACCGCCGTGAACATGCCCCATCTCATCTGATATTGGATTGGAAGTTAAACAGGGTTGAGCCTGGATAGTGCTTGAATGGGAGACCACCTGGGAATACCAGGTCTATAGACTTTCAAAAAAAGAAAGAATAAGAACTAATTATGAGGAACTCAGGCATTAATCAGTAGGCACGGCACACACACACACCCTGCTTCCTGTCAACCTTCCCCATGTGAGCCAACCCTCTAGCTCCCTGTGACAACCACAGCGAGGCTAGGCATGGGGCTTAGTCATTAGGTGAAGACTTGGGCAGCGTGGTTTCTGGATGCATCCTAGTCCTGTGGATCTCTGGGGTGGGGACTTCTTGAGCATCCTGTGGTTGGACCCCTCTGCCTGCCCTGGAGGTGCCCTTGCTTCATGCGCTGCTGTGCCCACAGGACCGGGGCTTCTGTGTGGAAGTGAACACAGCCTTTGAGGACTTCGCCCACGTCATAAGCTTTGACAAGAGGGCTGCTGCGCTGGACGCAGGCAACATCAAGCTGACCTTCAATAGTGTGAGGGGTTGGGCAGGGCGGGGCTGTAGCCAAGTCTTCTGCTGAAACTCATCCCTGTGTATTATTTCATTCCTTCTCGCTCACTGCCCCAGTGTAACTATACCCCAGTTCAGGGGATGATGTTAGGAGCCCAGACCCCAACTTCCCACCTCCTAAGGTATGCCTGAATGGGGCCCAGGCATCCACCCCCCTGGGTGACCCTGTACTGTGTGCTTTTTGCCCTCAGCTACTGGAGAAAGCAGAGGCACGGGAGAGAGAGCGGGAGAAGGAGGAGGCACGAAGGCTGCGGCGCAGGGAAGCTGCCTTTCGAAGCATGCTGAGGCAGGCCGTGCCTGCTCTGGAGCTGGGCACTGCTTGGGAAGAGGTCAGGACTGCAGCCTGCCACCACACGCCACCCCCTCAGTCCTGAGGGCAGCGGTGCTTCTCCACCAGTGGGGGCTCACCCCACTCATAATACAGCTGGGGCCAGCTCCGGCTCCCTTCCTTCCTCCGCCCCAGCCCTGCCCTGTGCTCATGGCGGCACCCATGCTGTGCCGGGGCTGGTCTGATCAGCAGTGCTCTCCCGTTCAAGGTCCGTGAGCGCTTTGTGTGCGACTCAGCCTTTGAGCAGATAACCCTGGAGTCGGAGCGGATCCGGCTCTTCCGGGAGTTCCTGCAGGTACTGGAGGTGAGGCAGAGCTTCTGGTCTTCCGCACCTGTCCCAGTTGCTTGGACACCGAGGGCAGCTCCAGAGACCTCCCCCGCCTTCTCGGGCTCTTTTCCCTGGACATTAAGGAGGGGGAGGTCTTCGGTAGCCTGGATAGTCCTGAGGCTAACCCTGGCGCCTTCCTTACCCCTGCCTCTTCCAGACTGAATGCCAGCACCTCCACACGAAAGGCCGGAAGCACGGCAGAAAGGGCAGGAAGCACCATCGCAAGCGTTCCCACTCGCCCTCAGTAAGTGGTGGGTAGGATATGGGTGAGGCTGGACTGTCTTGGGGAAATAACTTTTCTCACTCCCCTTGATGTTATCTCCCTGGGAGGGAGATTTGAGGATTCTTTTGGCCTTGGATCCTCCTCTCTGCCCCAGTTCCCAGACTAAGGGCTTCTGGGATGTCGGCCTGACATGTATCTGCTGGTTTGCCCAGGGCTCCGAGTCGGAAGAGGAGGAGCTGCCCCCACCATCTCTCCGGCCCCCCAAGCGGAGGCGGCAGAACCCCTCCGAATCTGGCTCTGAGCCCTCTTCCTCACTTGATTCATTTGAAAGTGGGGGTGCTGCCCTTGGAGGACGGGGCTCCCCATCCTCCCGCCTTCTCCTTGGATCAGGTAAGCAGCTGGGAGCTGGAGAAGTTAGCCCAGACTGAGGAGGCCCTGGGAGCCACAGCCCGTGCGGGTGGAGCGGGTTGGGAGGGCTGCACCTGTCGGAGAGGAAGAACTTCCCGTCCCTGACTGAAGACTTCCTTGGCAGGTCCCTGTCTGAAGAGTGCGCAGACAGAGGGACTGTGGCAGAGGAAAGGGTGATCCCTCCCTTCTCCCAGGAACTTAGTGGGGGGTTTCTATCTCCAGATCATGGCCTTCGGAGAGCCAAGAAACCAAAAAAGAAAGCTAAAAAGAGAAGACACAAGTCGGTGCGTAGAGAAGGAACTTCGGCCCAAGGCCCTGCTCTTGTGTGAGATCTCTTCCACCCGCCTCCAGCTGTCCTTCACAGGAACTGAGGGGGCGGCTCTGGACTCTTACAGAACAGTCCTGAGAGTGTGACAGACCCGGAGGAGAAAGCTGGCAAGGAGAGTGATGAGAAAGAACCAGAACAGGACAAGGACAGGGAGCTCCGGCTGGCAGAGCTCCCTAATCGCTCCCCAGGTTTTGGAATCAAGAAGGAGAAGGTGAGAGGCAGGTGCCTGGTCCCAGCCCAGGCAGCGCTCTGTCCAGGCCTCCACGGCCTTCAGGGGAGGCAGTGGGTGAGCTGTGCCTTTGCTCCCCCAGACGGGCTGGGACACATCAGAAAGTGAGCTGAGTGAGGGGGAGCTGGAAAGGCGGCGGCGGACACTCCTACAGCAGCTGGATGACCACCAGTGAACTGACCAGCGGCTCTGCCTGGGTCTGTGGCTACTAGGTCACCCTTACCGTCTGCCCCAGACTTCTTCCTTAGTCTGGTCTGTGTCCATTTTTCCTCAAGTAACCCCACTCCCAACACACCACTGCCAGCACCTGCCAAGGTTGCTCATGGTGTTCAACAGTCCCCTACTTCCCGGACAACTAGTGCAGTCCTTGCCCTCAGCCCCACAAGATTGGTGGTGTATGCCACGTGGGGTGGGTGGTGCCAGTAGGTAGAATGTGAGAAGGGGCCTCCAGGGAAGAGTGACAGGCTGGTGGACACAGCCTGGGTGGCAGAGGGCGGGGTCCTTACCCTTTAGCATCAGTGCCTGCTCCTGCCTGCACGGGGCCCTGGGGCTCCACCACTCCTTCCTCCAGCCCTGGGACCCTGTCTATGTGTGTTTTGTTTTATAAATAACAATATTTATAACATGGCCAGTAGCTCTTTTGTCTTCATATACTACTGGGGTGGGCTGGGGACTGGGCAGGTGCACCCATAGCCAGCAGGGGGCGCCAGTGCCTAATGGTAGTGCCTCCCTTTGTGTGCTTAGAGCTCACTAACCTGATTCCCCTCTCCAGGTTTCTGTGCTCACCTCCAAGCAGATGGCAGCTCTGCCCAGCCTCCTTTCTATCCGCAGGGCTAAGATCAAACTAAATGGCCACTGTAGCCCTCCACTCAGAAAGAGAGTCAGAGTCAGGCCTGTGCTTCAAGCCTTTGTTGAAAGAAGGGCCAGGGTTTATGTACAAGAGAGAAGGGAGATGATACATGTACAAAAAGGAATGGACCCCTGTGCTCCCTTCCAGGGGCTAAGAAACTGGCCGGGGACTGAGAATATAGCAGGTAAGACCACCATGTCCCCGGCCCCTTCAAAAAAACAAAACAAAACAAAACAAAACAAAAAAACGTAGCTGAAGGAGGTGAAGATATTGTTGGCATACCCTTTCTCTAGCTGTCTTGGGACTAGGGCAGAGAAATACCCTTTTGCCCACCTCAGCAAGAACCTGGAATGCAAAGGGCTAGGGCCAAGGGCAGTAAGTGTGGCTTCTTTCCTCACCCTTATCACTAGGGCACAGCTGAGTGGGGCCCAGGCTTAGGAAGGCCTTGCTCCTGGTAACAGATGATCTGAGATTGGCAGGGTCCCAGGGCCCCCCAAGCCTGGACACTCCTCTTGCCCCTCTGGCTCTACTGACAGAGTGGCCTAGGTGTCCCTCTGTAGGCTAAAGCTCGAAATGGTTTTCTCCAGCTGACCCTTGGTGACCCTTCAGGAAATGAAGTTGAAGACCTTGGAGGCAAAGTGCAGTACTGGAGGCCCCAGGGCCGTGCAAGGCCCTGGAAGACCTAGTGCCCACAGTGGCGGCAGGGAAGATGCAGGCTTTGAGAGCTTGGGTGGACACTGGTCGGGAGTAGCATAGCCTTCCGCTGGGCCCTCCGATTCCAGGGCTCCAGGTCCGCGGGTTGGACTTGCAGGACTCTGGAAGTTGAAGTGCTTCTGCCTCTTAGAGGGTCTTAGTGGGGGCCTGGCGCTCGAGGTGGGCCACTGGGTGGGGCCACACTCCTGGCTTGGTGGCGAACGACAATGGGCTGGTGGAGACCTGTGGGGGAGACAGAAGCCTGTAAACAGGCAGGGCAGCCAGGCCAAGCCCACCCTCTGTAGGAACAGCCCCTTCAGGAGCAGCCTACCGGCAGGGCCAGAGAAGAGCCAGCCATAGTCAGGTGAGAGAAGCTTAAAGACACTGGAAGGGATGGTCGGGGAGATGGCTGGGGCTCTGTATTTTCAGAGGACCAGATGGAGGGTGACTAGAGGCCATGGGGCAGAGAAAGGCAAAGGACCCCCAAGCCCAGTAACAGAGCCATGGGCTCAGCCACCAGAGGCAGTGGCCCGGTCCCTATCCCTTGGTCTTAGTAGAAGCTAGGACAGCATTAGTGGGAGAGATACCACTTCCCTGAGGGCACATGCAGGGCATAAGCCATGCTTCTCAGAGCATGGGGCATGCAGGGAGGGAAGTATGTGTCCCCATCACCATGAGGCAGCCAGAGGATGGTGCCAGGTCATGCATAGGAGGAGGTGCCTGTGGACCCCAGCACAAGTCTTGGGAGATGGGCATGCAGAGGGCAGCTGTGGTGCCCAGTACCTGTCAAGGGCCCCAGCCTTGGGGGTTAACAGTTTGACTCATCATGGTGGGCTGCATCACAGAAGAAGCGTGAGCCCCGCTTGGCAGTACGGGCCGTGAAAGGGACACTCTTCAGCACTGTGGCCCAGGAGAGAGACACCGTGGTCAGGCCCCATGGCACACGTGAGGTGGGAGGAGAGCCCAGGGAATATGACTGGGTTTGGGGAGCAGTGCTCGGGCCCCAGGGAGGAAAGGGCCCCACCTGTGATGATGTCCTCAATGGTACCATCTTTCCCCTCGTACACAGGCCTGTGCTCCTTGGCCTGGCGCCGCCTCAACTCAGCAATTAGCTCCTGCTGTTGCCACTTGTTCCGCTGGGATGGGGTCTAGAGCCGAGCATTTGAAGGGAATCATTACTAACCTACCACAGGGACGGTTCCTGCCCAAGATGCAGTCCGAAGATGTCCTAGATTGTGTATGGCAGCCTTGCCTGGGAATCCCCTCCCAAAGCCCCCCTCTCTATCCCTTGGGATGCCGGCTCAGGCCCTCTGGGTGGTCTGCGGGCTCCAGCTCTCCATCTCCTCTCCATCTGCCCCCCCCCCCCCCCCCCCCGGCCCCGCTCCCTCCAGGCCTCTGCTCTGGTCCCACCCACCTTGGCATCCAGCTTCTTGGCTTCCTGAGCCAGCTGCTTCTCCCGCATCACCTCCTCCTGCTTCTTGCGGGCTTCATTCTCTTGTTCTGCTTCCTAAGAACCATGGTGGGGGTGGGAGCAGTTGTGAAGCTCACACAGGCTAAGGGGAGGGGCTCACTCTGAGGGTGGAGAGTGGGTGGCAGTGGGACCAGCAGCCCCAGGTGGCCACCCTCTGGAGGGGCACTTCCTGCCCCAAACAATGACAGGAAGGGCCTGGGCCCCCACCCTGCCCACTAGTTCACAGCTAAGGCCTGTGGCCAGCTTCCATCGCTCCCTCCCAGGACCCAGAGGAAGAGACGGAAAAGGCCAGACTTGAAGCCCAACCCTCTCTCCCCCGATCGGTTTTCTCTCAGCCTTTTTTCTTAGAAACCTCTCCCCTGCTCACCTTGTAAGAACGAATGAATCGGACAAATACTGGGAAGAATACAGAAGGAGGTGTGGTCTTGGGACTCTCACCGAAGTAGCGCACCACTGCATTGTAGGCCTCCTGGGGAAGGGTGGGCAGGTGGGGTCAGCCTGGCGCAGGGAAGCCGGCTCCCACCAGGGACAGTGGGCCCACAGAAAGCAGCACCCAGCCCCTGTAGGCTAGAGGAGAACCGGGCTCCCAAAGCTCCCGAGAGCGCACCTCACCAGAGGCAGCTGCCTGCCATCCCCCATGTCCCTTACCCCACGCTCAGCCTGCCAGCACTTGGTAAAGCTTCTTTGGTCCAAGAAGGAAAAACTCAGCCCACCTAGAGGGCACAGTGCCTTAAGCCTGGTTGCTGCCACCAGCCTCCACCCTGTGCTCACCTCCGCTGTCTTGGCGTCGCGCTGGAGCTTGTCCAGTTTGCCTTCATTGGTGCTGAGGAAGCTCCGAAGGACGCTGTTGTCATGCATGCTGCACTCGCGCCGAATCAGTTCCATGCCCCGGCCCAGCTCCTTCACATCTAGCAGCACATTCTCCAGGGACACTGTGGTCACAGAGCCCAGGCTGAGTCCAGGGCTGGACATGCCCACCTCCCCTCAGCATGGGCTCCCTCAGGTTCTCACGCCCCTGTGGCTTGAGCCACCCGGGTGGGGGGGGGAGGGGGGGGCGGGGGGGGGGGAGACACAGGGAGGGGCACACCAAGCTAGCCGGGCTCTCACAGGGCAAGAAAAATGAATAGAGGCTGGAAACTCATAACCCCAAAGAGCAAAGTAAAGGAAGGCAAGCCAAAAAGACTGCCAGTCTTCAAAATGGCCTGCACCATTTCGTGAGTGGGGCAGCAATAACAGCTACCGATGTCTGAGGGGCTTCATGGTTTTTCTAAGCTCTTCCCACACGTCACAGAGAAACAGTCTGCAGTCTCTGGGGCCAGCCTGAGGAGCTGGGAGTGAAGAGCCACTGTGCCTTCCTCTGCCAGCTCCCAGCCATCCAGGTGAATAGGGACGGACGGGTCTGGTGCCTGCAAGAAGGCTCCCGCTGGGGTGGCCCCTGCCCATGGCCCCAGCGGAAAGCTTTGAAGTGTCAGAAAGACAACAAGAGCCAGAAACAAAAGGACCCAAGTGTTCCCTCTCCTCATAGCTTCCTGGGATTGTCCTGAGCTGAACACAAGGGCAGGCTCCCCTCACCTGCTGCAGCCTTCTCCACAAAGTGCAGCTCGTGCCAGAAGTTGGCCAGGTCTGGGTATTTCTCCTTCACCGTCAAGGCGATGAAATGCAGCAATGTCATCTTCCTGTCAGTGGACTTGGTGTCCAGCAGCTGGGAGATGGGGGCGAGGGATAATGCAAGAGGACTGAATATCCTGGCTCCACAGCCGCCTTCCCTCAGGCTTCCCGGCCCCATGTTGCCGCCACCATCTTACCAGATCCAGGCTTTGGAGCTTGAAGCCATACACAGCACCCCGCTTGCTGCTGTTCATGTAGTTCCCCAGTGCAAGTATGATCTGTCCAAAGATGAGTGGGAGGTGGTCAGACCAAGCCCTGAGGGCTCCTTCCTTGTCTATATAGCCCCAGGTCCTCACCAGCGCCCCCATATACAACCTCTCCCCACCTCCAACATCTGCTTCAGCTTCTGCGAGGACTTGACAGAGGCAGAGGCTGCAATGATGGCATTGAGTTGCTGGAAGGCAAGATGAAGAGCTGAGTAATCCCAGGCCGGCATGGGGCAAAGTCAGCAAGGGGCTGGGAGGGTGGGCAGGGCCAGGGCAGTGACCAGCAGGTGGCTGGTGGAGATGGGGCTGCAGGTGAGTGTGATCTGGGTGGGGCCCTACCGGCGTGAGCATCTGCAGGTTGTCCTGGAAGTTGCCCAGGAAGGCCATGCCCGCCATTCGCTGGGTCAGCCGCTCCACCTTGCTGAAGAGCAGCATGAAGCGGTCCTCAGCCGCCAGCTCCTCCAGGGGCTGCCGCTCCCGTTCGTATTGCCGCAGCAGCTTCACTTCGGCCTCTGTGGGCAGGAAGCGCATCAGGCACTCCACGAAGTCCACAGGCAGTGTCTGTAGGTCGTACCTATGGAGGAGGGAGGGACCCCCTCAGGTCTCGCATTTGCCCATATTATGCATCATCCCTTTATTCTCCAGCTCCTAGAAGGACTGAGGGTGAGGTTTGTGAGCAGGACACAGCCAGAAGCAGAGGACCATCCTAGGAAACATTGATGTCCTGCTTAGAAACCCTTCAACATCCTCCCTTTGCTCAAGTCTCAATACCTGAGCATGGCTTAGGAGACCCAACTGGCAAGACTTCTGCCCACCTTTCTATCCTGTCTCTCCTACTCCCCTCCTTACACCAAGGCCACAGCCAATCTTCAGTACCCAGAGCACCAAGCTTCTCCTGCCAGGACCTGTACTAGATTTCATATACTTCCTTCAGGTTGCAGGTAAGACACCACCTCCTCTGGGAAGTCTTCCCTGATTACCCAGCTCAGCTACCCGGCTCTCCATTCTCCCAACGCTGCCTGTACCTCCATCACTTTGGTGGTTATTACCCAGTATTACTGGACTGTTCCCACTAGACTGAGAGTTCCTTGAGTACAGGTCTGGACTGAATTTCCAGCATCTCATACCATGCCTGGCACACGGCATGGATACAGTAAGTTCTGGCCAAGCCAGTGGATGATTAAGGGGTGTGAGGCAATTCTGCCAATGCCCTGGAATCCAAGGTGGAGAACTGGGTTTCCAACTGGCTGGACACCAGGGCCAGGTCAGTGGGAGCCTCACGTGTGGATGGCCCTGCAGATCTCCTCAGCTGAGCGGCCAGCCTTGCGTAGGGTGATGGCCAGGTTCTTGGCACGATTGGCTTCCAACAGGGTCACCTTGCTGGCGGCCTTTTGTGCTGTCTTGTTCTTAGAGCAGATGAGGTCAAGGGCAGGGCCCTGGGCTTTCGTCTTGAACAGTTCTTCAAACTTGTCCAGGTCCAGGTCCTGGCAGAGGTTGATGAGAAGGAAAATGCTGTGGCCTCTACTACTAGAGGAGCCAGAGCAGCCCTCCCAGAAGCATCAGCTCAGTTCTGGGTCACGGAAGGCTGAGTCTGAGGGCTTTCTCAAGGCCAGGAGATCTGGCTAAAAGGGCAACCTGGTCCCCAGCCCCCATCTTCCCTCTCAGGGCCCCAGGCCCTGCTACCTCCAAGATTTTCTCATCATCAAGTTCGCTGAAGACAGTGCCACTGATCTGGTTGGGTTTCAGCGCTGTCCAGTTAAAGACAGGCAGCCGGAACTTGGTCTTGATAGGCTTCTTGATGCGAATGGCTAATTTGAAAGGAGGACCAGTGAGGCAGGGGCCAAGAAGTGTGTCCCACTAGCCCCTTGGTCCCACTAGCCCTGGCCAGAGCCCTGGGAATACTCACCTGACAGGCCTACTGTCAGCACCACAGAGGGAGCAGCACCAGGGAGAGGTGGGGCGGGGGGACACTTGTCTGGGGGGAGAAGAATGGTACAGTGGCCCAGGGGCCAAGAGACTCTTCAGAGCCCGCCCCCTCCTCCCCAATCCCACTTGGCCTTAAAGACTCTCAGTGGCCCTGGCCAGGTGGCTCAGTTGGTTGGAGCGTTGTCTCTTGCACCAAAGGTTACAGGTTCAATTCCCAGACAGGGCACATACCTAGGTTGTGGGTGCATACGGAAGGCAACCGATCAATGTTTCTCTTTCTCTCTCTCCTTTTCCCTCTCCCTCTCTCTAAACATATTTTCAGGTGAGTATTAAAAAAAAAAAAAAAAAAGACTCAGGGAAGGAGGCTGCATGAACTCCCGGCCCAAGTGGCTGCCAGGGGTCCTAACTCTGATGGGGCAGGCCTTGGTCGTCTCTGGCCCCCTCGCTTGCTTTGATCAGAGCCCTCCTTGGCTGTGTTCAGAGGAATCAGGAGCAGCACCTTTATGATCCTTAAAGCAGATCCATGTCCACCCTTAGACTTCCCGTCCCTAGTAACTTGAGCCTCCCTCAGATTCTAGACCACCCCCTTGGCCCTCTCCCACCTGCCGCGCCCTTCCAGCCCGGTCCCCAGCTTCTCCCTAAGGAAGGCTCTGCTGACTGGGGTTTGGGTCTGGCCCCACAATGAGGCTGCCACTCCTAGCTCCCAGGGTCCTCCTTACCTGGTAAAGGGGGAGGTGGAGGGGGCAAGGGAGGAGCAGGTGGAGGAGGCAAAGGGAGGGCCTCCTCAGGGGGCGGGGCTGGAGCCAGGAGGTCCAGGTCAGAGGACGGCGTGCCCATGCTCAGCTCTGCAGAGCCCACCCGGGCCAGGGCCTCGCTGCCCACCGACTCTAAGTCCCGGGCATTGGGCTCCAAGTGGCATCGGCGCTGGAAGGCCTCCTCCTTCTCTTTAATGAGCCGCCGCAGGGTGTGCACCTGGTGGCTCGTGTTCTCATAAGTCTCCTGTTGGGCAGATGCACCATTCAGAAAAGAGAGGGCTGAAGGCACAGCAGTCACTGCCCCAGGAGTGAAACTTCCTGTCCAAGGGTCTCCCAGCTGGGATCTCTGCTTCTGCTAGAAACCTGGGTGGGGACCAGGGGAAGCTGGAATGAGGAGCACAGAGTCCTGCTGTGTCCTTCCTTTCTGCTCCCACCTTAGTCTCATGGTCCCTCCAGGCCCAGGTAGAAGGTGCCCCTGGGCAACTCTTCCTGACCCACTGCCAGCCTGCTATGCGGCTCTCAGCTCTCTGTGCGCGTCACTGCTCCCATTTCATTTGACCCGTGTACTCACTCAATTGGGAGCCCCTACAGACAAGACCCTGCCTGAGCCCTCTCTGTATCCTCCATACTCCTGATGCAGTGCTTCAGCCTCCTAGCCGGGGTGCAGCAGATATACACCGAGTGGCCAGATTATTATGACCACCTGACATTTGTAGGCAAATTAGCTATAATTTCGCGCTGAAGTTGCTAGAGGGCCAGACCATTATAAATAGGGAAGCAGGTTGTTTACCACGACAGTAGAAGTGATTTTTTTCTGAAGATATGGGTAAACAATGCAATTTAACAGCCTTTGAACGTGGGATATATTTGAATGTGAGTGGCCAGATTATGACCACCTGATGTTTGTAGGCAAATTAGCTATACAACGCATTGTAGGGGATATGGAAGCCGAAGGCCTGTTCGAACACCTTTGCTGTCTGCAGTTACCAAGATAAAATGTCTCCAATTCGCACAGGAACACAAGGATTGGACAGTCGAGCATTGGAAAAAAGTCATGTGGTCCGATGAATCACGTTTCCAGTTGCATCATGCAGATGGCAGAGTGAGAATTTGGCAGAAACAGCATGAAAGCATGCACCCCACATGCGTGAGTACAAACCTTCAAGCTGGTGGGGGCAGTGTTATGGTTTGGGGCATGTTTTCCCGGCATGATTTGGGCCCTTACATTCGTGTGGAATAATGTCTGAATAGCACAACATACCTAAGGATCGATCGTTGCTGATCAGGTTCATCCTATCATGTTGATGGCGTATCCCAATGGACATGGCTTCCTCCAACAAGACAATGCGCCATGCCACGGTGCCCGTATTGTGCAGGAGTGGTTTCAAGAACATGAGGGAGACTTTACCTTGCTTAGGTGGCCTCCACAATCACCAGATCTCAATCCAATTGAGCATTTGTGGGATGAAGTTAAAAGAGCCATCAGGCAGCTGGTTCCACAACCATCAAATCTCACGGAACTGGACAGTGCTATTCATCAGGCATGGTGTCAGATTCCTCGCATCACCTTTCAACATCTCGTGGAGTCAATGCCAAGAATCGCCGTAGTTTTGAAGGCAAAAGGTGGCCCAACGAAGTACTGATGGGTGGTCATAATAATCTGGCCACTCAGTATAGATAGATAGATAGATAGATAGATAGATAGATAGATATCCCACGTTCAAAGGCTGTTAAATCACATTGTTTGCCCATATCTTTTTTTTTTTTTTTAAATATATTTTATTGATTTTTTACAGAGAGGAAGGTAGAGGGATAGAGAGTTAGAAACATCGATGAGAGAGAAACATCGATCAGCTGCCTCCTGCACATCTCCTACTGGGGGTGTGCCCGCAACCCAGGTACATGCCCTTGACCGGAATCGAACCTGGGACCCTTTAGTCCACAGGCCGACGCTCTATCCACTGAGCCAAACCGGTTTCGGCAAGTTTACCCATATCTTCAGAAAAAAAATCACTTCTACTGTCGTGGTAAACAACCTGCTTCCCTATTTATAATGGTCTGGCCCTCCAGCAACTTCAGCGCGAAATTATAGCTAATTTGCCTACAAACGTCAGGTGGTCATAATAATCTGGCCACTCAGTGTATACTGAGCTCAACAGAGCCAGTATAACTGTATTCCTTCGGAAGAAAAGATCGGTTGAGGCATGATTTTATAACTAACAAAAAGTTAGCTCAGGGGACAGAGAAGACACTGAAATATGAGGAACCCCTGCTGGTTGGTCTCCTAGTAACAGCCCCGAGGACTGGGCTACTCTGAGCTGCTCATGACGCAGGGCTGGGGAAGCTGGGAGGTGCAGCAGGACGGCTCATAGGGGAGGGCTGGTGCCCCACACACTCCCACCTTCTTCTGTGCATGTCTGGCCCACTCCGGCTTCAGGTTGTCTCTCCAAACAAAATATGGGGTGAAATCATCAGCCCACTCGCATCTGCGTGCCTCAAGGCCATGAATCAAGAGCTGGACTCTCAAAGACTTGACATGACTCAGGAAAGAGAAACAACCCTCAGGCCCTGGCACCCAGTGGCAGTCGGGCCTCCCTCCCCAGTTGCTGGCACCTTGATGCTCTCAAGTTCCTTCTCCCGCTGCAGCAGCTGCTTCTCCAGCTCCGCCACCCGCATCATGTTCTCGTTCTCTAGGTCCAGAAGCTTCTCTGTGAGCTGCAGGACGGGAAGGGCAGGTTTGGGGCTGGCCCTAAAGCCTGGGCACTCAGTACAGCCTGGATCCCAGTCAGGACCCGGGCCCCAGGGCCGCTTGGCCTGGCAGGTTCCCTACGTTGCTCCCGTGGGCCCAGGGTCTGCGACCACGTGAAACCGTACAAGACAAATGGCCACAGCAGAGTCTCTTGAGACAGAGACCACCTCACGCCCGGTCTGGGAGGTCAGTGTGTGCCAATCTCTGGGTGGTCTGAGGAATGCGTTAAAGGGCCCGGTGGTGCCCTATCTGGAGGCAGGTGGGTCAGCTCAGGATTTGCCCCCAACAGTGGTTCTGGAGCAGAGGAGGACCCACCACCTACGTGCGACACATGCTCCTCCAGCTCCTCCACCTTCTCCAGGGCCACGTTCTTGGTCTCGGCATCCTCCAACAAACCCCCCACGTCGAACACATTCTCCAGGTATGCCTGGATCTGCACCTGCAGCTTCTCGCTCTCTGTGTGCCTTGACTTCTAGGGAGAACAGAGGGCATCATGGTTGGGGGAGCCTCCTGAGAAAGACTTAGTCCTCACCACCCTCCATGGCTGCTTCCTAAAGCTCAAGACCCAGGGAATTCCTACTGCGGCTATGCCGGATTCTCGCCCCAGGGAGCTGCCTGACTGGGACACCCTCTGAGGGCAGGTCTGAGTCCCATGCCATAGGAGGCAGGGTACCAGGAGCATCCATGACTAGGGTTTTATAAAAAACAAACAACAAAAAAAAACACCTTTGTAATATGGCTCAGCTGGTCCTTTGACCCAAAGCTCCTCACCCTATGAGGATTCAGCCCGGCTCACCTGCAGGAACTCCTCCAGCCCCAGCTTAGTAAACTCATACTGCAGGTGGACCCGGAAGTTCATATCCTCCACCGAGTGCACCACGATGTTGATAAACTGCATGCAGGCCACCTGGGGAGAAGCGGCCCCAATGGGAAGAGACAGGGGAGAGACCAATGGGGGGAGACCAAGAGAAAGGGAGGGTGGAAGGCTGTTAGAACCAGCATCGTCAGCTGGATAATCAAAAGCAGTGAATAAAAAAGTTACATCTTTCTGGGAGCAAAAGAGCATTTTAACTTAAAAAAGATCAAACTTGGCCTTCAGAGTATTAAGGTAAGTAAATTACATGAGAAATAGATGTCACTAAAGCACCGCTCTGATTTCCTCTGCACATCAGCAGGTACTCCTTGAGGCATCCCTGCTTAGCTGAAAATCCTACTTAAGAGCAGAGAAGCTGGGGAAGAGCCCGGGAAAGGGAAAGCAGCTCAAAGAGGGTCCCAACCAGGGATGACAAGGGCACCAAAGGGGGAAGAAGGCCGACTCGGGATGCCCCAATGACATTGTCTTACAGTTTCTAAAAGCTCTCTGGGGTGGGCCAGTGGACGAGGAGCATTTACAGGGTAGAGAGAAGCATTCTGGGTTCTACACCAAAATCCACTGTCCGCCTGGCCCGTTCTCAGGGGCACGCCGCCCTGCTGGGCCCAGACCCAGCTCCTCACCATGAAGTCGATGTTGCTGTCCTCGTTCCGGAAGTACTCCATCAGCTTCTCAAAGCGGCGCAGCTCCTTGCACACCTGAACAATCGAACTTCTCAGTGAAAGGACCTGCCCCAGGCAGAGCCCACACCCTGAGCCCTGGCTCCCAGTGACGCCATGGCCAGAGGACTGATTCAGACCAAGCTGAACCACAACTGTTTCTCTGCAATGAGCCATTCGGGTCGACAGAAGAAAGCCTGGGACCTGGCATCTGCCCCGGTTCCCTCCTGGAGTTCAATAAGGAGCCTCTGGGCATAGGCCTACAAGAAACGGGTCTGCTGTGGCCAAGTTACTGAAGGAAGGAGGGCGCAGGAGGAAGGTTGGAGGGCCTGGCTGAGCAGGGGCTGAGGTCCTAGTGGGGATGCAGGAGAGGCCAGGAGGCAGGAAAGCCCCCGTGCTGAGAGGGTCCCGAGACTCCACGGAGCTCTGGCTTCGAGGAGGAAGCGCCATTTCCTGGCTGAACAATGGCTGCTGGGGAAGCAGTGCACAGAGGAGAGGGGAGGGGTGGGCCAGCAGCTGCAGCTGGATGTCGAGGAATCCTATGTTCAAGCAGTCAGGGGTTTCAGAGCCAGGCCTAGAGCTGGGGAAATTCCAAGAAGAAGCTCCCTCTCCCCTCACCAATATCAGCCACCAACCCAGGAGGATCCTGGCCTGCCTTCTCTCACTGCAAAGATATCTGCCTTGGGCTCAATCAGTAGGTCCGCTGCCTCAGAACACCTGGGGAACCTGTTAAAGCACAGATAGCCAGGCCTCCTGCAGTCTGTTTGCTTAACAAGCTCTCCGGGCATTCTGATGCATGGCCAGACTAGGACCACTGGATTAGAGACCTTAGCTCTCTGAGGGCATCCTTAGCTGGCCGATTCATAACTTCTCTGACACACAATCTGGTAAGACTGAAATGCTGGTTTTGTTGAAAACAAGAGCGGGGAGGGGAAGAGGTTGACAAGCTACCTAGGTAAACACTGGGATGTTAAAATGATGGAATCATTGGGATGTGTAAGACTGCAGGAAAGGTGGCTTACCTACCGTATTCCCACCTCCTCCTGCCAGATACACACACACACACACACACACACACACACACACACACAAGGCTGACCTCTTTGGTTTTTGTTTGTGTTTTTTTGTGTGTTAATCCTCACCTGAGGATATTTTTCCATTGATTTTTAGAGAGAGTGGAAGGAAGGGGGAGAGACAGAGAGAAACATTGATGTGAGAGACATATCAATCGGTTGCCTCCTGCACATGCCCTGACCAGGGCCAGGAATCAAGTCTGCAACCTAGGTACTTGCCCTTGATCAGAATCAAATCCAGGACCTGTCAGTCCGTGGGCCAACACTCTATCCACTGAGCCAAACCGGCTAGGGCAGAAGACTGACCTCTTTGAAGTTGTCAAAGGCAGCAAGAATGATTTCGTGACCTCCCCGCACCAAACACACGGCTGCTAGGAGCTCCAAGACAAGGGCTTTGGTTCTGAAGGGCAAAGAAGGAAGATTAACACCTTAGCTCCCCACCATGGCCACCACACAGCTCAACTGCACAACTGGCGAGTCCTTTCAGAGAGTGGAGCCAGCCTCAGCGGTAAGGGGAGAGGCTGAGTACAAGAAAGAAGGCAGAAGGCAGGCTGCTCCCTCACTAAGCTGTGCAGACCACAGGGAAGCCAGGGACACTGCTTCTCTCCAGCAGAGGCTACAGGACCCCACGGCCAGGGACAGGTGGAGCCCAGAACTCCAGAGTCCTGTGCAGAGCGAGTAGGAAAGGGGAGGGAAGGAGCTCACCTTGGATTCTTGTTGTTGAGACTGAGCGCAATCTCGTTGACAGCATGGGGGTGGGACATGACCAGGTTGAAGCCGTACTGAGGGGGGAAAAGCAGAAGGAGAAGAGACCTTGATGGTGGGGAAGGCAGATCCTTGACTTGACTGTAGGCCCACCGGCAAACTTTTTAAAGCTGGCGCCATCCTAGCTCTCCTGGTTTGGGAGGTGAGGCAGAGAGGCCGAGCCCTGGGGCTGGTGCTGCCCCCTTACCTGATAGTTCATGATGGCTCTGAGACAAAGGATGCAGACATGGACATCATCCTTCTGGCTCACCAGGCGGGAGTTCTTCAGGGCCCTGCGCCCAGGAAGAGTGCTGTACCTGGGGGAGAGGCGGCTGTTGGCGAAAGGCCTAGGAGTGCTCACCAACATCCAGACAGCAGGCTGTCCCTCAGCAGCAGCAGAAGAGGGGGAAAGAGCGCCTTGTACCACCAGCCCAGAGAGAGAGAGTGCAGGGGCAGGGCGCTCAGCTGTGTCACCTCCCTGGAGCAGGCCTTCATCAGGAACTATCCAGGACCCTGCTGTATAATTAGTGCCCAGAGGTCCTTCAAAATACAACAGTAGGTGTGTACACCTTCCTAGTCCTCGAGGGGCCCAGGGAGATGTTCATTTGAGCCTTTCCTCCTCCTCCTTCCAGTCACTGTATCTTCCCCACATTCCCTGGGGCAGGAGCACTTGGCTCCCATCCCACTTCTATGTCCCAGAAAAGGCAGCACAGACCCCAAAGGCTTTAGGTGTACCTGGGGCTACATCTGACTTTGCATCCCCGCCCCTGCCCAGTGATGTCTCATGGAGAAAGAGGAAGCACAAATGGTATCTGCTCATGCATGACTGGAGTGATGAGCACTGTCAGAGTGCAAAACCCAAGGGAGACAGGAGAACGGAGCATGGCGTGAGAGCGACCACAGGACCTAAAGGAAAGCCTCCCTAGGTGGGCAGGGCTCGGACAAGTCATCAGGTCCATACACCTGCCTCCAGGCAGGACAGCTCTTAAGATACTGCAGACAAATGAATACCTGGGAGCGTTGGAGAGAACAGGCCTAAAGGAAGACGTGAAGGGAGGGTGAGCAGGGGGCAGGCTGGGTGGAAGCTGGTCTCCGAGCAGCTGATGGAGCAGAGAGCAGAGCCAGAGGGAAACAGACAGGAGGGCCGGAGCTGGAGCACCCGGTGAAGGTGAGGGAGCTGGATGAGTACAGCCCTGCCTGACAGACTGGGAGGAATGGCAGAGCGAGAAGGAGGAATGGAGGGGCGCCCAGAGAAGGGGCGAGGAAGAACCCCAGATGGGGTGGGCATAGCTGAGGGTGATGTACTTACCCAGGACAGATCGCTGGGCAGAATCAAGGAGACAAAGAGGACAGACCAGAGACAGACTGGCAGGCAGAGGCAAGAGAGCTGAGCCTGGAAGCAAGAGTGGAGGGAGGCGCATGAGCACTCACCGCTGTTACCCAGGACCTGGACTGGGGCTGGGAGAGGCAGGCGGGCAGAGCAAGAGCACACATACCGGAGCACAGACTGGCGCGCAGAGCGAGCGAGGCTGTTGGTGAAGGGGGCTGACAGGGCGCTGGGTGGCTGCAGGTCCTCGATGGACCTGCTCCAGGACCGGAGCTTGTCAAATGCACCATCGTCACCACTCTCCAGACCCTCAAAGTCAAACCTGGAGCAGGAAAGGACATATGCGCACACACAGGAGAAATTCAGTGCCAAGACCCCTGGCAAGCCCACCCCTGCCCTGTAGACTTCTAGGGCAACAATAAGCAAGAGCATCAGAAGAGAAAGTGGAATTGGGCCACAGAGACCCAACCTGGTTGGGAGAGCCAACAACATAGGACAAGGGCAGAGCGGGCACAGGAAGCAACCAGGAGGGGCCTGGGGAGACAGGAATGCTGACGGAGGCCAGTGCTGCGCCCAGTGGCCAGGCGATTCAAGGGATGACCACACCATGGGCCCAAAGGGATGTGGGGAGCTGGATACTTGCTGCACTCTCAGCCTCAGATGGGACATCTCTGAGAAGCTGGGGCTCCCCACGTAGAACCTGCCAGCTGCAGGAACACGCCAACTGCAGGTCTTGTTAGTTGGCAAATGGCAGCGGCCAAAGGCGCCTGAGTGCCCTGAGGGAGCCCCACTGTCTCTGGGCTGGGACTGAGGGCAGGTCAGAATGGAAGAAAACGGGGTCCTAGCAAACCCAGAGAGGGACAGCCTTTGTTTCAGGAGGAGATCGCGGTCCCATACTATCCTGGATTCGAATGACTGGCTTCCTGTGGTTCTACATGAGGCTTTCAGGCTTTTCAGGTACAGAGGCGCGTGGGCCTCAGCTTCCCTGGGGGAAGGAATCACACAGTCCAGGGTGTGGCCTGGCGGCCTTACTTCGTCCAGGGTGTGATCCCTTCTCTGTCTTCCCTGAAAGCCCCTCGCTCCTTCCACACCCACGCCCACCCCAAGTCTTTCTTTCAAATACAGAGTCAGAGGCAGTGCTGTGGACCATGTAGTCCTGAGGCCCCAGCGTATTTTGGTTTAGCTGGGATTTGTTTGCTTTTCAAACAAGATAGGCTTATTTGGAAAAATGACCTATATCTTTTTACTTTTAAAGTTCTGAATTTTTAAAAAATCACTTCAGCAAATGTTTTTCATTTCATTCTATAAAAAGAGTTGTTTTTAAAGGGAGAGGAGGCTCATGAGGCACTTCTGCAGGGATGGGAATAGGGAGTGGGCCACTCTTGGCTCTAACAGAGATGACCTAGAAAAGACAACAGAGCCCAAACCTAGGAAAGGCATTAGTGTGAAACCCTAAGGAGACGAGATAAGACGTGTTGGACAAAGAACAGCCAGGGGGCAAGGACAGTAGCAAGAAATGTGAAACTGGAGGCTAGGGCTGAGTTCTGGGACTGAGGAATTCCTCAGTACGTGGGACTTTCAGGATTAAAACTGGGGAAAGTCACAGGCAAACCAGGCCAACTGGTCACCCTAGGGCTGACTTAAGTCTCGAATGTAAGTTTGAATGTGTTAGTCCTCTGATAAATGATCACCATAACCCCTTTCCATATATTCAGGTCACTATGGTAGAGCACACCACCTTGAATATTAACAATTAACAATAAAGTGGCTGCACAGTAGACTTATGCTTCAAATACTGCAAAGTGCTTTACACACATTATCGTCTAGGCCAGTGGTCGGCAAACTGCGGCTCGCGAGCCACATGCGGCTCTTTGGCCCCTTGAGTGTGACTCTTCCACAAAATACTGACTTCTGCGCATGGGCCACGAAGTTTCAATCGCACTGTACGTGCGCGCCCGCACGTGGTATTTTGTGGAAGAGCCACAGTCAAGGGGCCAAAGAGCCGCATGTGGCTTACAAGCCGCAGTTTGCCGACCACTGGTCTAGGCCTAGAACCCCGGACGGTGGATCTGCCTGATATAAGATGACACACACTTGTCTGAGATCAGACAGATGGAAAACAACAGAGATCCACACCCATCTCTGTCTTCCGAGAGCACTTCGCTCCTTCCACTGCCTTCTCGTCTGTGTTAATTCGCTTCTGGCTGCCTCCCAGCTCCCAACCTGCCTGAAAAAGGCTCCTGAATGTCTTATTTTCAGTCTGGGTCAAAAGTCATGCTCACTGCTCCTGGAGTGACTTAGAGTAACCCTCTCACAACTGGAGACCCAAAGGAGCTTCTTGAAGACATGCTTTCCAACATCAAATGAACAACAGGGAATCTCTCCCAGAAGCCAGGACATTCCCTTGGAGTGCTCCTAGCCTGGAGTCTGAATCCTCTAGGTTCCGATTCTGAGCTTCCTTCCTACGTCTCTCTTCTGCCCCCCAAATGCACCTTCTACTCCAGCCACCTGGCATTCTTCACTTGGCTGCCCATCCCCTCACCCGCTGCTCTCTCCCTTCTGGCCTGGGATCCCTATTCCCACCTTCACTACTGCAATCTCACCGTCCTCTTTCAGTCAGAATGGGACTGCGTCCTCGTCCTCCCTCACTGGCGCCAGCCCCAGGCCCGGGCGGTACTCACATGACAGAACACTGTGCGAAGGACAGGTAATCCACCAGCACATCCAGGCCTTTGTTTCCGTCATTCAGAAACTCCCGCACCCACCTGCAGACAGAGCAAACAGAGTGGGGTGAGGGGAAGCAGAGAGAGGCACCCCTGATCCACAAAACCCTCTGGGATCCCCCAACACTGAGCACTAGGCTAGGAATATTTTGAAAATCAAAGTCCATGGCAGACCCTCCTATGGCCATGTCACCAGCCTGGACCTCCCCTAGGCCAGGAAGCCAGGGATGGGAAAGGTACAAGCTTTCTGATACCACATCAGCCAAATAAGCTTTCAGGGGGCCCCTCAAAGGCCTGGGCCCCGGCTCATTCACTTTCTGTGACCCTGGTGTCTAGCACAAAGCTGAGCACGCTGTCTTTGCGTGATGTTTCTTGGAAGAATTGGGGGATTATCAAGAGCATTTACTGCAGCCCTTGTGCAGAGCCGTGCCTGGCAGAGACCAGTAGGTCCCCAACTTGACCAAAGTTTCAGTCAAAAGACCAGCAAGAAGGGTCAAAGGGAGCTGTGGAACGGAGGCACATGGAGCCTAGGGGCTCTCCACCAAATTCAAGGAAAGGCATTTTAGGAAGTAGTGAGCCAAGAGGGATAGGTGGGAGTTCTGTGTTTGGCAGAACAGGAAAAGGACAGGGAAACAGTCAGGAACTCAAGTAACTACAGAATGGCTGTGACCACTCAGAGCCAGACTGAGGAGTTGGGCCCCATCATCCAGGGAGGCACGAGGGTAGACAACAAGGCTCCCTAAAGACAACAGCAGACCAGACAGTTCCACCATTTCGCCCTAGGCCTTTGGGGCTGAGACAGTCCTGAAAGGGAAGTGTACAGCATGTCCTAGGAAGACTGTTACAGGTTCATTCAGAGCAGAGGACAGAAAGCTCTGTTCCCTCGGAATGTCCTGGGGTCTTTAAAGGCTGTGCCCAACAGCCTGCAGGGACACTCCTCCCCGACAGCTGGAAACCAGCGCCATGTTTCCAGCCCCACTCCACTCCGAGCTACAGAGAGGCAGGGCCGGAGCACCAAGCCCAGCTGAGATCTGGCAGCAGGCTCCGGCTGGGGCTGACTGACACCAGAGCTGCCTGAAGTTAGCTTCCTCTCTCGGGGCCGACAGGCCTCCAGTTTCCTGTCTGTCTGCTCTCCAGCTCCCCACCCCCTTCTCATTTCCTGTCTGAGTCTACACTGCTATTTTCGGGATCTTGACACTTTGAGGAGAGGTTAAAGGGCACGTAGGCAAGGCTGAGAACCAATACAAAGTGGGGAGAGGAGGAGCTGCAGAGGCTCTGGAATCCCACTTTCCAGCTCCCTGCTCCAAGGTCTGGGTTCCCACCCAGCTTCCACAGACCAAAGCAGGATCCTCTGCTCCCTACCTGTCCCTGGGCTCCCACCACCCAGGAGCATCCACCCACAGCTGGGCAGCCAGACAGTCTTCCTGCCCAGAAATCTCCGAAGGATCCTGGCCCTCCATATGGCTCCACCGGGAGAAGCCAGTTCAGATGACAGGAACTCCTAAAGTGCCAGACACTGAGCTGTTCCCTGGGAACCAAAGGCCAGGTCCAGACCTCTAAGTTGTGTGCCAACTGCCAAGAGGCCCCAGGCCTGGGAACCATGCTGCTCTGGCCCCACTTCCTGGCCAGTGGCCAGAGGGGCAGGCGCCAGGTAGAAGGGGAGGGCAGAAGCGACGGTCACACACTGCTCTGTGACCCTCTGGAGAAAAGCAGACCCCCATCATCATGCAGCAAGACTTGATACAAAAGACAGAGGGCCTGAGAGGGAGGGAAGGGCGAAGGGAGGGAAGGCCCTTGAAGTGCAGAGTGGTAGGTGGTGTTCCGGGCTGCCATCTGCTTTACTCTTGCCCTCACATGCAGGGCAGCTGAGGAGGCTCTGCCAGTTTTTCCTTCTCTGAGGAGTCACCAAATAAAGGTGGAGGCTTCATTACATGTTTCTTGCGGTTCAGCTTTCAATGTCTGGTTCACAGATGAAGTATGAAAGCCAACTTGGGCCCTTGAGCACAGCTACTGAGGCCAGGAACTGACCCTTCCTGTTCTCTCCGGTGCCATTTCCTCTGTGACTGCTGCAGCAGCTGGCTACATGCAGGGAGCCTCTACCAGAGCCCTGGTCAGGCTCAGCCTGGGGCAGACAAGTAGGCAGCTGCCTCGGACAGTAGGGAAGGCAGATGATGTCATTTGGCTCTTCTCTCAGGAAACCCAGGACCCTGAGGCTGGCACCTGTCCAGTGACCCCACCCCCACTCCCCAGCTAGATTTCTCACTCATGTAAGTTCTCAACCCCCATGCACGCCCTTGGCCCGGACTGCGGCCCTGCCTGCTGTCGTCTATCAGGTGTTTCTTATGGCCCTTTGTGTTCTCTCTTTCTCTACCCACCTCCCTACCTCTCACTCACTTGCACTAGACACACTCTGGCTGGTTATGGTTTTATAAAACTGACACCATAGCCATCTTTCACTGCACCTCACACATTAGCCCTCTGCCTGTTCAGCAAGTCCTGGTTCCCCATCAGAGACTGAAGAAAAAGACTCACACAGCTCCTAGGGGCCTTCAGTGGGTTGGCAAGACTAAGGTCCGTTAATGAAAAAGACATTCAACTCCTGGCCTCCACTGCCTTAGATCTTCTTTGCTGGTACTTCGAGAAAGTTCTACTCATTTTAAGATTGTCTTAAAATCAAGTAAATAATCTTCTGGGCACAAAATAGTCCAGGAACTAGGTATCAGCTACCCAATGCAAAGTGCTCCCCATCCCCAGCCTTCTCTGGACCTTACTTGGCCCAGTCCCAGGCCACGGGCAGACTCCAGTCTCAGCTGCTATGGGAATGTTTCCCACTCAATGCTACAGGCTGAGGACCCCAGGAAGGGCCCCAAGCTTGCCAGCAGCATCCAGTCAGCAGCTGGCAGAGATGAGGGGAAGAAAAGCCAGAAAGGAACCGTCTGAAGCTCCGGGGAACCAAAGCCATTCAGGAGGCAGCTCTGCCCCTGGCAGGGGATGAACAGGCAAACTCTCCTCAGAAGGACCAGATCCTGGGCAACCAGGCAGAGAGGCTCAGGTGGCCAAACCCGACTCACCCAATGTGGTTGGTACGAAGCGAGATCTCCAGCTCCCTCAGTACTTTGGTCGACTCCTGCACTCTCCTCCTGAACTTCTGTAAACGTGGAATTTTCGGTCACTGATCAATGCAACTCCACAGTACAAGTAAAAGGGGTAGGAAAAAAAAGGGAGGGATACAGGGCAGTGATAGGCCTTCCCTCTATCATTCGCCAGCCACTCCAGGTCCTGGCCTCAGAACCCGGAAACCCACTCCCACTGCTCAGAAGCACATGACCCAAGTCAAAGGGTTTGCCCCCAAGCCCCACAGGACTATAGAGGGCAGCAAGATGGGCCCTCCCTGCCTTGTACTTCACCTTCCGAGTTACGCTGGGGTCCAAGAAGCTCTGGAGTTTCTGGATATAAGTGTGTGGGGGGTTCTTCACCTGGAATCGTTCCTGTAAGGGAAACACGTGTGTGCACAGAGCTCAGTCCCGAGGAGAGTGAGGAAGAAGAGCACTCATCGTGCTCGATAGGAGGGGACCCCGTCTCCTAAAGTTGTCACCTGGCTCTTAACATCGCCCAAACCCCAAACCGTACATTCCCCTCCTAATCAATCCTCAGGGGCTTCTCCTCTGTTGCCATCTTCCCCAACTCCAATGACTGCTCCCAGAGCCTACAATATTTTCTATGTCAATATGATTTTACTTGGACACACAATTCAAGATACAGATGATGTATTATAGAATTGTACACCTGAAACCTATATAAATTTAACAACCAGTGTCATCCCATAAATTCAATAAAAAAAGTTTTAAAAAATCTTCTTTTTAAAAAAGATTATTTTAAGAACCTGCTGCTTGGTGAAAAAATGTGGAGGTTACAGAATTCTGAACAGCATCCAAAATGATAACACACACACACACACACACACACACACACACACACACACAAAAACCAAAATGATAACACAATTGGGAAATGTTGTTCGCTGCCTGGCCACCTGATGGATGGGGGTAGGAAGGCCAGGGGCAGGGGAGCTGGCCTTGTAGAATCCAACTTTCTCGGGTCTGAGCCCGAGGTTGGGATGGACTGTTTCTGCAGCATTAACAAAGGTCAGGGCTGCAAACACACTTCCTACTGCTTGCCAGGCCCCAGGCCCCAACACTCTAAAGCAACCTCCACACTGAAGCCGCTTTAAGCAAGGTCACCCCCCATCTCCTTCCTTCCACACAGGGCACAGGACCATGCCCTTCCCATTTTGGCCCAGCCCCCTTATGTGACCCAAGGGGAAACTCAGGGAGAACCCTTAGGTATTCTGGTCCTGTAAGAGCCTTCACAACTGAGATATCTGAAGAGTGGGGGTGGGGGTAAAGGGCCCAGGGCCTAAAAAAACAAAATGAAAAAAAAGGTTTGAGAATGAGCTGAAATTATGTGACCCAGAAATGACTGAGAAATGATCAATTAAAGAAACCTAGTACCAAAGGGCTACTGTTCTCCAAACCTCAAACGGGTGCTCACCAACTCCTCTTAATGCAGAACATGAGGAAACAGGCCTTCCCTGGGGACGGAGGGACCTGGACGAGGCCATCTGAGGCATAAGCCCACCTGAGGCCAAGCAGCGTGACTGGGGCAGCAGAGGAGCCTAACGGTTAGCAGAGCCAGCTGCTTGAGCCCTTGCTCTGTCACTTATTAGGGTTCTTCATCTATAAAATGTAACAATGCCTCCTCATTGGGTTTCTGTGAGATATTTCAGTGCATACAGTGCTTGGTCCATGTAAGCATTCACTAAATGTTAGCTATTCTGATTTTGTTCAGTGCTTAAAAAGAAATAATAACTTTGTTCGTGCAAGGCTCCATGGCAAAGCGCTAGGCAAACACACTGGCTACACCATGCCAGGTGCTCCCACACCTCCAAGAGGTAAGGCAGTAGAAGCCAACGCTCCTAGCAGACGGGCCTGTCTGAGTTCACGGACGTGACTGAGCTTCAAATGTCTGCAGGGTAAAGAGCCAGACCATAGGTGTTAGCTCTTGGTTCTGAGCTAATCATCTCTATAATCTCTTCCAGCTCTAAACACTATTCATGTAGAGAGAGCTTCCAATCCTCACATTCTGAGATTTGGGAACAGGAAACTAGGGGACCGGGGTTTCTCATTCACAGAGGCCTGCAAATAATAAGAAAAGCCTTGCTATTTGCCATTTCCAGGGCAGAGCGAGAGAGAAGGGGTCCTTTGGATTATTCCCTGCCAGGCATAGCCCTCGCCCTGGGTTAAGGCAGAAACAGGTTCTGCTGGGAAACTACCAAACTCCTCCACAGCCGACCCCACACCCCAGTCCTACACAAACCTCCTTCAGCTCCTGTGTGTTGGGGAGAAATCAAGATAGCTCTGTGTGGGAGCCTCTATCCTCTTGGAAAAGGAAGTAAGCATGGACTGAGGACAAGTCCAGGCCAGGCTTCCTCAAGGAACTCCTTTGGTCCTACCACCTTGTTCTGCCTAAAACATATCCCCCCTTCACAGCCATGTCCCACACCCGGTACCTGGTCACAGATCAAATCCCACTTCTTCTCATTGTCGTACTGCCGCAGGAGCCGGGCCTTGTCAGGGGGCAGGTTCATGGAGCTCTGAGGAGAGAACCCAAGTCAATCGGGCTGAATGCTCCCCCCACCCGAAGGAAAGAAAAGCTAGACTATGCATACCTTTCCCTCCAGGACCCTCAGTTCACCCTGATACTCGAATGCTAATAAGGAAGGCTCAGAGAGGCGGGACAGACCTTCTGCCTCCCCTTCATATTTAGCCATTTGGTTGAACAATGTTTCCCAAACCATAGGTCATGGAATCAATTTAGTGTGTCAAGAGTATTTTTATTTTAAATGAAAATGAACAGATTAAAATAGAATAGGATATTCTTCCCCAGCACACCGCAGGCCACTGGAGGGCCTTCCTCTCATCATTTTCTCCTTTACCGACTGCTGCGAGTTTAGGTCTAACTCCCTGCAAGTAGGAAGTATAAATAATGAAGCTTTTGTTTCTTTTACAGGTTATGTGTACACCACATATAGGTCATGCTGTAAAATGTGTTTCTTTATATGGAACAATTTAAAGATGTTCAAAAGCTACCAGTTTAAAGCAGAAACTTTCAATCTGCTTTTCCCCCATGGTCTGAAGATGGGTGCCCTTCCTGCACCATGCACACCCAGGGGCCAATCCCGAGTCACCACAGCCCATGTAGATGCTACAACTCCACCCCTTGCCACACATCAGGATGCAAGAAGGACATTAGCACAAAGATAACTGCTCAGAATATTTTTAGGAAATAACTTACAAAACTTCAGTACTTTAATTATTAGTAGCAAATTACTTATGACATACACACCTCCCAATTAATTAAGACACAGTCAAGTGTCCTGACCCTTTGTTGAGACACTCTAATCTAGAATATAGACGATAGAGACCAGGCATCATTTTATTTTGTTCACTACTGTTTGCTGAATGAATAAATGAGTGAGTGAAGCCCAAGGCATCCATGCATGACTGACCGCAGCTTGTATGCCCGTCCAGCCAAGCCTCTCTGCTAACCAGTCTGGCTGCCTTTGTTTTAGGTCACAGCCCTTGCCTCTAAAGGCAGATCACTGCACCTGCCCACCCCCCATTCTCTTGAATCAAATACGATCTCCTATCTGAAGTATCATAGCTGTCTTCCCACAAATCCAGCCTCTTCCCCAGCACACTGCAGGCCACCTGGAGGGCCTTCCTCTCATCTTTCTCTCCTTTGCCGACTGCTCCGAGTTCAGCTTTAACTCCCTGGTAACCCAAGCATGACCGTTTGGTTTACCTCTGCCCACTCCCTGATATTCTCATCCCTGGGGACAGGAACTGTGTGCACTGAGTAGTTACACGGGCCCTGGATTACTCCAGAAGCAGCAGGAATATCCTGAAAGTATGCCCTCCATTTCCTAGGAAACTGAAAGGAAATCCTTAAACATTTATTTCTATCACACATATCTATTATGCATTTATCTATGCACATACTATTAAATCAGCTGTGCTCATCTACCCCCAAAGGACTGTCTATTCATATGGCTCCAAACCCCAATAATATCTAATACCGTGACAGGCACCTAGTGGAGAGTAAGTTGATAGTAAATCTATGGTTAAGACGTCCCAGCTCGAGCTATGGACCCAGATCCTGGCTGGAAACGGGTTCACTATGGGTCAGAAAAGGAAGTAGGGTTGGAATCTCTGGTCAGCATTTAGAAATGGTAGAATTTAAGAATATATAAGTGGGGCAAGTGAGAGAAAAGGGGGAAGATACCACCACATCACACCTCTCCCCCATGGTTGCTGAACCTCCCCAGGAGAGAAGGGCCAACAGAATCCCCCCACTGCTGACACCGTAGGGATTGCTGGGGTGGGGGTGGCTGCAAATACAACTCTGAATGTTCTCTCTAGAACTACTTTGCTAAGGGCCAATCTCGGCATATCTGTGGATAGCAGGACAAGGACAGAGGCCACAACAAGGACCCAAAGGTCAAAGGTGGGCCTGGAGCAAGGTCTTCTGTCTAACCAGGGCCAACTGAACCCAAGTGAGATCGGAGCAGAAACTGTCCTTAGGCCTGGTTCTGGCTCTGTGCACGCCCTAAGCACATCATTGTCACCTGCCCATTGGTCACAAGTTCGTGCCATGAATAATCTTCTATTGTCTCCCTCAGAAGAAAGGCGCTGGGGAGGGAGTGGGGAGCCTGGCACCACTCTGGCAGACATCATGTCCTGTCTACACCAACTTCCTCTCTCAGCCACCACTGCCAGCTGCTGTGGCCTTGTACTTCCCTACCAGATGAACTGATGAGGAAACGTTCGGTGCCCTGGGGTTTCAAATGCAGAGCAAAGTCGCCCCCTTTGGGAACCTTAGCCTGAGAACACGGAACAGGCATATCAGGGACCTGGCTAAACTTTAGATGCTCAGAAGACGTAAATGCCACAGTATGAAAACAGGTGGCAGAAGCAAAAATCATCAGCTCTGACCACAGGCCACATCCTCCAGTCTAGAGCTTTGATGCCAGCCTTCTCTGCTTCTTCAGCTGAAGTGTGATGGGGAAGAAAGTAGGTAAGGGGAAGTCCCTCAGCCTCCAGCACTCTCACAAGAAAATGGTCACTGGCTGTGGGCTGGGAGCCAGGGCAATGCTCTCCCTGCCAGACAAGGGCAATGGGGCTTCTGCATCCACCTGATAACGTGCGCAAGTCTAGCAGGGCTCCAATGTCCTGAGGAAGTTACTCTTCCCTGAGGAAGGACAACTTCCTGAGTTCCGGGGACAGCCAGGGAGCAAACCTGATGAGGTTCCGGTTTCAGTCAAAGGTTTGTTTCCTTGACATTCAGCGGATCCACAGGGACTGTGGGCTCTCGGAAGGCAGGGGCCGGGCTTAAGTCCTTGCTACCTTCTCACGAGACCCTTGCTGAACAGGAAGGAGGCGCACTGTCTCAGAGAGGAGGGCACTGGATGTGGAGTCAGCGCAAAGCAACTTTCGGCTCTTCAGAGCTGTTGAACCTCCATGAGCTCATCCATAAAACGGAGATAATCTCCCTACTTCCCACGGTTTTATGAGGGATAAACATTTTATGTCTGTATTTGTCTGGAACACTCTGGGTGCTCAACACAGTGCCCTTACCCTTCCTCCTGAATAGCCTCTGTAATGTGGTGACATCCCATGGACCCACCCTCTTACTTCTGGGTTCTCTCTCTCTCTCTCTCTCTCTCTCTCTCTCTCTCTCTCTCTCTGCCTCTGCCCCTGCTTCAGCAACTGCTTCTCAACACTGAGGACAGAGCAATCCTTTACCTCTCCTTTGATCCCTCTCTTGTTTCCTCTAACCACCATCCTTGGGGATGGAGGCGAGACCCCAGGGAGTAGGGAAAGGGGAAGATGAGCTTAAACTGAAAGCAATTCTGGGGCTGAGTCCTAAAGCAGAGGAACCGGCAAGAAGTCTAATAATAAAAACCTATAACAGGAAGAAGCAGAAAGGGGTGGATCTGATGCTTCTCCAGCAAGGCTACTCTGATTTACTGCCAGTTTGAGGCCAGGCAGAGTGCCCTGTGTAGTGGCCAACCCCCTTCTGCGTTCTGTGGGAGCAAGGCTTCTACTCCCCATATGACCCTGTCCTCCCCCCGACCCCCCACACAGGAGGGAGGCAGCTCTGGTGGCAGAGGTTCCCTTCCCTTTCCTGCTCTGCACCCCCAGCCAGTTAGCCCCTCCTTGTTTCCTTCCCATTTCGGGGAGGGAAATGCCGGTGGGGTTGGGGTTTCCTTCAACTGCAGGTCCTTGGGGACTCGCCCCTGACTTGTCAGTCTCCTTAGGCCGGGCCTGGGGAAAACCCAACACAGAAATAGGAACCATAAAAAATTCCCGGTTGTTTCTACTGGTCCCAGTCAATCATAAATCTTAGGAACAGAGACGAAAACGGCATGGCTCCTCTGAGAGGCAGGGGCGAGGTGGTCGAAACTTTCCCGCAAAGGGGATTCTGGAGGCTTTAGGGAAGGCAGGCAGGGGATGTTTATTTTGAGCAAATACAGAATGTGAGCTGGTGGTTTTTTAATATTTTCCCTCTCAGAACCACCTTTCACCAAATCCCCTGTGGCTGGACACTTCTCCCAAATGTGGTAGCCCCAGCCCACATGCTCAGCCCACAGGGGTGGGGAGCACTGGAGGCTGAATCTACAACTTCCCCAGAGATAACATGAGGCACTGTCCTGGGTACCACATGCTGCTGAGCCCTGGGCTATAGCTGCCACCAAGTCTTCTCGTGCATCCACAGATCAGCCCACTGTACAGACGGGCAGGGGTAAATGTGGTGAGGAGGCACATAGTTTGGGAGGCCAAGGCAACACTGGGCACAAAGGCCCATCCCCAGCAGCCAAAAGGACAGAGCTTTAGGAGCAACCCAGCCTGCCCTCCACGTGTCTCTACTGGTGGGCAGTAGGCACAGCTGTGGCCAGCTGGGCACTACTCCCAAAGGGCAAGAGCCCAAGGAGGTGGGAGGTACCAGCTCCTGCTGCCTCGGCCCTCTTGGCGGCCACAGCCAGCACTGCTGCAGTAGCAGCTCCCAGACAATGAGAGTTATTTTCAGCCAGTGCTTTAACACAAGCCAGCTGGCCAGTGTGCAGGGCGGGAGTCCTCCTCCACCCAGCCCGCCCAGATGGCAGGCAGGCCCAGCTCATCGCCTACGCTGCTGCCGACTCTGCGTCACTGTTTGTTTATCTCGTTGTTTCAGCACAACTCCTCTTAACTACCCCCCAAAACTACAATACTTTCAAAGGAAATAAAAAAAAAAATCAGAGAATTTGATCAAAAGTCCAAAAGCTAAAATTAAAAGGTCCAGACATGGGAAGCACAGCAGCCCCTCCAAACACCCACACTTTCCCCAGCTCTGTGACTGGCGGGCGCAGCGCAGGGGAGGAAGTGGAGTGAATCAGTGGCCAGATCTCACTGCAGCCTCCATGGACCAAGGCCGAGCCTGGCTTTGCTGCCAAACCAGAGGACAAAGCTGAAGACTGCTCTCCTCGCCGGCCTTGCTCCCATCCTTCTTTTCAGAGCTCAGGTTTGGAGAAGATAACTTGAGACAAACAGCCTGGAATGAGCCTGAGACAACTATGAAAGATTCTGGGAGAAGAACCATATCCTGTGGCTGAAAGGAAATCACAGGAACAGTTCATGACACTTGGCTGGAGAGAGGTACCACGCCCCATGACGAGGGGGGTGGACACTTCAACCAGCCCCATATACGTTGGAGAGTTCAAGAATAGAAAGGGGTGGACAGTAGCAGTCACATCCCTGGACACTAGGCCCCAAACACCCCCTCCTCTGCTCCTCATCTCCCTCCATATACCACCCTATGCATAGGAGCTCATGGGTGCAACACAACTCTAGCCACACAAACATTTTGCTCGAGGCCTGAGCTGCCCTATTAGACTTATAGGGGAGTTGCCGGGGTACCTCATGACAAAAGACATAAAAAAGTGGTGCTCCATGACTTAAGTGTTTGTAGTGGCTTACATTGGCTGTTTTTGTTTAATTGGAGCTATCACTCTGGGGACAAGCTGCCAGGGAAAAGCCAGCTTTCACAGGCTCAGAGCCCTGTCTGGAGAACGTGCTTCTGTGGTCACTGATGACTCTATAACCAGAAATGACTTGCTGAGCAGTTATGAGCCAAGTCCCTGAGCAGCCGGAGGAAAAAGAGATGGGTTCACCAGATGTCTCAGGCTGAGCTCTGCAACTCACACCAGGGAAGTTAGATGAAGGAGAGGTCCTAGAAGGCCGGCATCAATCAAACACAAAGGTGGCTTTTTCTAAATACAACTGTGCCCCTTCTTCACCTCAGAAGACTCCTCCACTGGAGTCTCAGGAGGCAAAGGAAGTTGGACAGTCCCAATGCCAGCAAAATTCCCAGTTCTACCCTCTGCCACAGTATCGGCCTCACACCTGACATCAGGTAACTTCTGCAAGTAGCTGCCCCCTCCCAACCCTGGCTGAGGACACCCTCTTCTGGCCTACTTAGTCAAGAAGCACACTATCTCAGGAGAACTCTCGTTAGCTCTTCCCAACTGAGACCCCTGGGCCCAGCCAAAAAGCCACTGCCACAGCAACTTAATCTGTCTGCTGGCTCCCCAGCCCCTCCTCGTGGTTAGCCAGACCCACACACTCCCTTGTTACGCAGGATGGAAACTATTCTCCTGGGGGCAGCCGGCTTTGCAAAGCCAAGGAGACTTTGGGCAAAGCCTCACATTCTCCCTGCAGCCAAATCAAGGTCCTCCCTTTTCATGATATTCTGCCCTCCCACCTAGGGAACCCTAATAGGCGCACTACCTCTTAGAGGACACATTTCCGGGGTTACATCCTACAAAGGGCATTTTCCTCTCTCTCCCCATTACTCACAGAGACCCAGTACATCTCCCTCCCAGGGTCTCTCATCCATACCTTCTCTTCATTCCCACTGTCACCACAAAATGGGCCTGTACTAGTCACTCTTGACCCCTGGGATCCTTCTAGCTGGCATTCCTACTTCTAGCACCTCTACCCCACCCAACCTGCACCTGGATGAAATTTCTAAACTTCCCAGCACATAAGATAAATTATGTCTCTTCTCAGTTCAAAAATCTTCTCCGGCCCAGCCGGCATGGCTCAGTGGTTGAGCATCGACCTATGAACCATGAGGTCACAGTTCGATTCCCAGTCAGGGCACATGCCCGGGTTGCGGGCTTGATTCCCAGTGGGGGGACCTGCAGGAGGCAGCCAACCAATGATTCTCTCATCATTGATGTTTCTATCTCTCTCTCCCTCTCCCTCTCCCTTCCTCTATGAAATCAATAAAAATATATTTTTTAAAAATCTTCTCTGACTCTTATCATTTATACAAGAAAACCTAAATGCCTTGGCCTGCTGTTCCTAGCATCTTAAAATGAGAAAGAGCTACAGAGGCGAGATTCTCCTCTGACCAGCATCTCTGACCAGCCTTATCCTCTCCTGGACTCTCTTTTCTGGAATAGCCACTCTTGTCATAGGATTTGCTTGTAATCTTCTGAATCCCTACCTATTACCTGACTCAGAATCCAACAGCTCTGTGACTACCAACCTAAACTAATCAGCCCCTCTTCTGAGCTTCAAAACATAGTCATATGTGGAGAATATGGCAGAGACCTACTTGTTAGCTCCCAACACCTTCTCATCTTCCTTACTAATGAACCTCCAATACTCAGATGGGCACATGGCAGCCCAGAATTAATATATTTCTCATCTTGCCTGACATTCACATGTGGCTATGTGACCATGTAGGATGCAAGCAGAAGCAGTATGTACAAGTTCTCAGAAGTATCATTAAAGGGAGGGAGTATACCCTTCTTTTCTCCCTTCTTTTTGCAGCTGGTTGGAATGCAGAGGTAATGGCGGGAACTTCAGCAGCTATTCTGGACTATGAGGTAATCCTGAAAATGGAATTCCAGATGGCTGAAGCTACAGGAAAATCACTGGTCACTGATACCATGGACCTTAGCACAAATTGAATGTGTCCCATATAGTGTCTTTTCATGTGTGTGTTTCCTCTATTTACAATTAAAGCATGAACTCCTTGAAGATAGAGGTCATGTCTTACCTTCTTTGCGTCACGTGCAAGTGCTTACTGAATAGCTGATTAATCCCACTACTATCTCTCCCACCACTAAGTCCTTTGTTCAGCCCCCAGTTATTTTTTGAGGGCATTATCCTACTTCTCATCATTGCTTTCTACTTCTGGGCTCTCTCCCCTTTAACCTACCTTAAGTTCTATAGCCCAAATCACTTTCTTTATTTTTTTAAAAATACATTTTATTGATTTTTTACAGAGAGGAAGGGAGAGGGATAGAGAGTTAGAAACATCGATGAGAGAGAAATATCGATCAGCTGCCTCCTGCACACCCCCTACTGGGGATGTGCCCGCAACCAAGGTACGTGCCCTTGACCGGAATCGAACCTGGGACCCTTGAGTCCGCAGGCTGACACTCTATCCACTGAGCCAAACCGGCCAGGGCCCAAATCACTTTCTTTAAATGCTGCTTCTCCCTCAGCAAACTCCCAGACTTCTCATTCTGAGTTTCAACTCTGACCTTCAGTCATGCCATAAATCTAAGCCACCCACCTGTCCTACTCTTTAACCACATTTATCTCCATATATATATACTAGAGGCCCGGTGCACAAAAATTTGTGCACTCGGGGGGGAAGCGGGGGGGGGGTGGGGGGGGTCCCTCAGCCCGGTCTGTGCCCTCTCGCAGTCTGGGACCCCTCGGGAGATAACGCCCTGCTGGTTTAGGCCTGCTCCCTGGTGGCAGAGGGCAGGCCCAATCCCTAGGTGCAGCCCCTGGTAGGGCTCAGAGCAGGGCGGATCGGGAGGTTGTGATGCCACCCTCAGTCACGCTCAGGGTAGGGCCAATTGGGGGGTTGGGGCACCGCCCCGTCACACTCAAGGCAGGGTCGATGGGGAGGTTGCGGCACCACCCCGTCACGCACAGAGCAGGGCCCATCAGGGGGGTTGGGGCTCTGTACCCTGTCACGCACAGAGCAGGGCCTATCAGGGGGTTGGGGAGCTCCCCCCAGTCACACACAGAGCAGGGTCGATAGGGGGTTGGGGAGCTCCCCCCTGTCACTCACAGAGTAGGGCCGATAGGGGAGTTGGGGCACCGCCCCGTCACACACAGAGTAGGGCGGATCAGAGGGTTGGGGCGCTGCCCTCTATCACCCACAGAGCAGGGCCCATGGGGGGGCGGGGGGGTTGGGGCGCCGCCCTCTATCACCCACAGAGCAGGGCCAATCAGGGGGTTGGGGCGCCACCACTCTCACACTCAGGGCAGGGCCGATGGGGAGGTTATGGCTCTACCCCGTCACACACAGAGCAGGGCCCATGGTGGTGGTGGGGGGTGCCGCACCCTGTCACACACAGCGCAGGGCCGATCAGGGGGTTTGGGCGCTGCCCCCTGTCACACTGATCCCTGTGCTGGGAGGCATATTACCCTTTTACTATATAGCATAGAGGCCTGGTGCACGTGTGGGGGCCAGCTGGTTTGCCCTGAAGGGTGTCCTGGATCAGGGTGGGGGTCCCCATTGGGGTGCCTGGCCAGCCTGGGTGAGGGGATGATAGCTGTTTGCAGCTGGTCACACACCCTTCAGGGTGGGGGTGCCTGGCCAGTCTGGGTGAGGGGCTGAGGGCTGTTTTCAGGCTGACGGGTGACTGAAGCTCCCAACGGCTCCTTTTTTTCTTTTTTTCTTTTTTATTCTGGGCCAGCTTTAGCTCTGGCTCCAGCTCTGAGGCCTCTGCTGCTGGGAAAGCAGAAACCCTTGGGCCCAGACTTGTTTGTGTTCTATAATCGAAACTCTGTATCAACTCCAGCTCTGAGATCCCGGCTCGCTGAAAGCAGGTTTCTGGGGTTTTATTTAGCTTCTATATTTGTAACTATGTTTCAAACTGCCCGCTCAGAGGCCGGCAAGGCAGGCGGGGAACGTTGGAGTCCGCCGTCACTGAAGCAAGCAAGCCTCATGTTCGCTTTAAGCTGCCTGGCTGCCGGCCACCATCTTGGCTGGCAGTTAATTTGCATATCTCGCTGATTAGCCAATGGGAAGGGTAGCGGTCGTACGCCAATTACCATGTTTCTCTTTTATTAGATAGGATATATATATACTAGAGGCCCAGTGCGTGATTGAAATCGCACGAGGAGGCACCCTGCCTCCAGCCATGTAAGGAGGCACCCTGCGGGCCGCTGCGGAGTCGGGTCCGGACCCGCGCCGGGCATGTGCCCTTGACCTGAATGGAACCCAGGACCCTTCAGTCACAGGCCAACGCTCTATCCACTGAGCCAAATCAGCTAGGGCCCAAATTCATCTTCTTATAGCCCGCTAGACTACATGCTCCTGGGCACCAAGATCACCACCAGCTTGTTTACCACTGTAGTAGGTGTTCAATAAAGACGGGGCAAGTTGAATTCCCCTATAATATACTCCTCTTCCTCCTGTCCCTAAGTTTTCTACTACATCACATCCCCAGAGAAATTATCTCCCTCCCAATTGCCGGACATGCTCCTCCTTCAATTCAAAATAGATAAAATCCCACCTTCTCTAACAAATCTTTCGTAAGTTAAGAGTGGTAAGATCTACCCCCATATAGTGTCTTTTCATGTGTGTTTCCCCAAACCAGTGTTTTCACACATTGACTAATGCCTTTAAAATGTGTTCATGGAGTTGTCATTTACAGCTAATGTCTCTTTATCTTTTCTTGGACGTTCAATAAAATATCCTACCACAAATCTCAGTGTGGTTAAAGCACTGAATGAGGAGCCGCATTGCCCTGGTATGAATCCTGGCCACCACTTACTAGTTGTGTGGCCTATGGAGAGTTATTTAATCTCTATGAGTCTCAGTTTCCTTACTTATAAAACAGAGGTAGAAATAGTATCGACTTCATAGGGTTGCTATGATAATTAAATAAGTTAACATATTAAAGCATTTAAATCAGAACCCAGGTAGTAAATGCTATACATAATGCTAGCTATTTTTTTTTTCTTTTAATTCTCACCCAAGGATATGTTTTCATTGATTTCTAGAAAGAGAGGGAGGAAGAAAGAGAAAAAAAGCACTGATGTGAGAAACATTGCCTGGCTGCCTCTCATACATGCCCAGACCGGGGATTGAACCCGCAACCACTGGGTGTACAGGATGACACTCCAACCAACCGAGCCACCTGGCCAGGACCATATGTTTTTGTTGTGTTTTTTTAAACTCAACATTTAGCTGGAAAACAATTATATGCCAAGCACTACTAGTAAGCTAGGAGCTGGGGATATAAACATAAATAGGGCAGGATCTCTACATCCAGGAAGTTTATATCCAGAGGGCAAGGCAGACAAGCAAATTGAGTCTGAGTGTAGACAACACTTCTGTGACAGAGGTGCACATGGCACTGTGGAATCTTGGGGAGGCAACATCTAACTGGACGAGGCTTCCTGGAAATGCTACAGAATTTAATTTTAAACATCAGCAGGAGGGAACCAGGCAAAGACAATGAAGGAAGGGAATATGGTGATATTCTATGTAATGAGATAGCACTTGCAAATACACCATAAAAAGGGCACAAAACACCATAAGAAGGTCCAGGAGTCTCTATGTGATTCAGGATAATAGAATGAAAACGTATATGAGGAAATTACAGCAGGCAGGGAACAGTCAGGTGACAAAGGGTCTTAGGAGCTAAGGTAAGTAGGTGGGCATGAGTAGGACAATAATGATGCTACTATCAAAACAAAAACAGTAATACTGACAGAACTGTGAGAAGAGCTCTATAGGAATTATTATATCATTTAATTCTCACAGCAACCTACGAAGTTGGCACCATGATCATTCCCATTTTATAGGTGAGAAACCAAAGGCTTGGAAAGGCCAGGGAACTTATCCAGGGTTACATAGCCAGTATGGGGTGGAGCTGGGATTTGAACCCAGGTCTGACCCCAAAGCCTGAGCTTGTATCCCCACACAATGATTCCTCTGAGACAATAAATTATATTATCCCTCCTCTGCACTTTTTCAAATTGTACACATCCTTCAGGACCAATACGATCAACCTTCCTCATGAAACCTCCCCCAAACAACCCGGACTTCACACACTCCTTCCTCTCAACTTCAGAGAGGTTTACTGCCCTTTCCTCCTGTTGACAATCGTATTCAATCATTACTCCAACACTAGTGTCTTCGAGGTATCACACACTGTGCCACCTGGAAAACTTGTTTTGGTTTGCGGTAACTTGTATATTTACGAAGGAAAGGGAAACTACAGCTTATACACATCTACCCTGTGTCAGGCACTGTACTGGATGGATCCTTTAAGTACAAGATTGCATAGAAGATTCAATCCCCTCTCATATTGTTATTCACCTTTCATATTCTATATTACTTCCCGAACTAGACTATAAACTCCATGAGGGCATGCATTCTGCCTTGAACACACTTGTGCCTAGACAAGGATTACTGGCACCTTTCTAACAGATACTGTGGTTGTTCAGGAGACAGCAGAGGCCAGCTGGGGGGAGCACTCCATCTCATCAGTGCACCAGCTACGGACCTAGTCTGGTGTTCCAGGAGTCTCATTATAAGTCCAGGAGCTTATTATCAGACCATGAAATTTAATTACTCCCTTCCTACTTCCAGACTACATGTGGGAGAGGCAGGACTCCTGCTTTATGGAAGGGTAAACTGAGCCCAGCATGGGCACACATCTGTCACAATTCCTATCAGCTGGGGAGAGGCACTACAAGTCCTCTGTCTCTCTCTGCCTTTCCAATTGCTCTCAGATGAGGGTCCATCCTCAGCCTCAGCGGTCCTGTCCTCTTGGAGGAATCATATGACCCCAGGCTGCTCTTGATCCATGAGCCATCCTCCCAACACTGTCTCCTCCTGTCTTTAAGGCCAGAACTTGACAACAGAGGTCATGTCTGCCCACACCCCAACTCCTTCTTTGAGTGTCCCAGCTTTTTTACATTTCCTCTGATTGTCCAGCTAGAAAACAAAAAACAAAACAAAAAAACTTCTTTGGAGTCAGACTTCTGAGAATTCCCACCTCATGACCCAAAGACACCCTGAATCTTCTCTACTTCTCACAATGTCTGGAGTCCTATGTGCCATGTTCACTCAGGGTCATGGAGGAGAAGAAAACCATTTGCTGGCACTTTTCTCAAATGATCTCGCTTATTGCTCTCAATAACCACTGGTGGAAAAATGTTATTATTCCTGTTTAACGAGGGAGAGAATTAAGAAACTTGGACCAACTGGCTCAAGGTCACAGAGAAAGAGGCAGAGCTCAGATTCAAACCCAGATATGTGGCCTCCAACATAATTTTTGTCAGGACATGGCTTTTTCTACAATGTCCTGGCATCTCCTTATAAAGAAAACAAATCTCCATTTCTAACTTGGTAAGGTGCACCTGCATTTGTCTGGCTGGCCTTGGCTGATCATTAAACAGCACTTCCCTATTCAACCCAACTGGGTTGGAACCGGCTCAACGGAGTATGTGGGCCAGACACCTGAAGTTTAAGGCTTTTGTCTCAGAGTGAGAGGGTGATCATGCAGGGCAAAGGGGCAAGGGAACTGCCCTCTTGGACAACACATGGTGACAATGCCCTCATATCTGAATGGCAATGCAAACATTCAAAATGCTATAGATAAAAGCATGGGCTTTGGAATCAGGGATGATCTAGATTTGAATCCTGGTACTTTTCATGAGATAGTGGGAAAGTTATTAAACTTCTCTGAACCTGTTTCTACATCTATAAAATGTGGATTATAAGATCCACCTCTTATAAGAATCAAGGAAAGGGATGAATGGCTGGAAGGACGGTACATGTGCCTGGCACAGTGCTCTATAATGATAACTGGAAGAAGCTGTTCCGGGAGTTGCAGCCGACTAGAGTTAGCTTCTAAGCACATAAGCAAAATGTAATTTCACAGTTCTTTAAAATACACAATAGAGAGTACAGGTATAGCTAAACAGTATAGGTTAAATATATTTACATGTTTGTTTCTCTAGGTTACAGCAATTGCACACACCCCTTTGAAAGATAAGACTCAATACCAACAGTCACCTAGGGAATTCACAAAAAAGTTGGGACCAAAATTCGGAGAGACAGAATTGAATCACTGACTAAGGTGCCCTGATTGAATGATCTGGGACAATTCCTGACCTTTTGGAGGAGATTTTGCTAAGTTGTCATTCATGTTATGCTGTCAAATCCCTCTCATTGTCTCCTGACATCCTGTGATCTGCAAACATGAGGTCTGATTCTGCCACAGATCTGTTTTCAGCTCCCTCAACTAACTCCTCTGTTCAACAACTCTGCTTCTCTCCTTGTGACATTGCGTAAGTCCTCTAAGTTGACCCTCCCAGTCACTTGAAGGACTGTGCTATCTGTGGGAATATAGAGAAAAGCATGAGAAGGTTTCAGCCCTAAATTTTAATTGACCAGTAGACATTGATGATTCTCAAATATGTGTTTCTATCTCAGACTTCTTTGAGCTTCAGCTTTAAATATCCAACCGCCCAATAGACTTTTTACCCAGACTTTCACAGGCTTTGCAATCTCACATAACTCCAACTGGCCTCATCACTTTCCTTCCTATATTATATTCTCTCTCTCTCTCTCTCTCTCTCTCTCTCTCTCTCTCTCTCTCTCTCTCGTCCTTATCCAAGGATATTTTCTTATTTATTTCAGAAAGAAAAGCAGGGAGAGGGAGAGAGAGAAAAACATCAATGTGTGAGAGAAACATCGACCGGTTGCCTTTCATACCCACTCCTACCAGGGATTGAACCAGCAACCTGGGTGTGTGCCCTGACCAGGAATTAAACCTGTGACCTTTTGGTGTACAGGACAACGCTCCAACCAACTGAGCCACACTGGCCAGGGCTCTCCTGTATTCTCTTAATCAATGGCAACTCCATCTAACTAATCATAAAGCTAGAAATGTGGATGTTATCCTTAATCCCTCCCTCTTCGCTCATCTATACCTTCTGAATGTCAAATGTAATCAGTCATCAAGTTCTCAAAATTTAATCTTTGAAAGTATTTATTGACTCTGTCCCATCATCTCCACCATGCAAACCAGCTCTGGTTTTGGTTCCATCATTGTCACCACACTACCAGGCCTCCTATTTGGCCGCCCATCTCCAATTCTGATTCTCTCCCACAGCTGCTGACCAATCTGTCCACAACTCAAAATCTGACCATGCCATTCTCCTACAGAAAGCATGGGTCCCTCCACATGGTATTCAAAGCCCTCTTTATCACTTCAGCCTCCACTCCCTCCACTCTCTGCCTTACTTCTCACACGCCAACAGCCCCGAGCAGCTGCATGAGGATTCTCTGAATTCATTATGCCGTCCCCCTGCCCATGCTGGCCCCTCTACCTGAAATGCTTTCTTGCCCACACTTGTGCAACTCCTAATTATCCCTGTAGCCAGTAGGGATTTCCTCCTTGCAGGCAGTATTCCTCTGGCTCCACCTCTCCCCTGTGTTCTCTGGTGCTCCTGCAGAGCTGTATCATTGCACTTCCCAAGCCGTATACTGCAATTACATGTTTAATGTGTTTGTCTCCCCCTCTAGACTGAACTCCTTGGGCAGACATTGTCTTAGTCACCTTTATTTATCTGGCATTTAACACAATTCTCTAAGTGTTCAATAAATACTTGTTGAGTGAATGAACACCTGGCTGCACTTGGTGAGTCTGAGGGCTGGTATCATGTCCCTTTCCATCTCCAGGCAGGAAGATGACACCTTAACCATTCTCAGCTCGCCGCCTCAGAGGCCCTGCACACTACCAGGCAATTGATGTGAATCTTCACCTGCCCTGCCATAGAATAAGACTGGGGTAAGCTCCCTGCCATCTTGCCTCTAAGACCATCAGAGGCAGCTAGCACTGCTTTTACAATGTTATGATACCATCTTGACATTTTCTTGGACATTTATAGGCAACAAGTACTAAAGTAGTTTCTTTACAGTTTTTGGAGGGAATCAACTGAGAAGCCAGATGCCATCAAACACTCTGTAGCTGACTACCCCTCAAATCCTGAGTTTATGTACATAACTTTTAACGAGGACATTCTGGGGAAATGGCAGATAAATGCTTTGGGAGCTCGGGGGGAACTGTTGCCCCATAAATGCACAAGATTCTTAATTCCTTAGTCACTCACGATGCCAGCAGTAATTAACCAAGTCCAAAAGGAGCAACTAATAGCTGCTATTGGGCCATCAATCTGGAATTCATGCCAGATGCATCAGAAATAATGTGCAGACGTGAGCACTTTACAAGGGATTCACCAAGTGCCCTGACTGCCAGAGCCTGAGGATAATGAGCGCTTGTGTGATGCTGATTCTGCTGAGAGGCAAGTAAAAACAAAATGCCACAACCACAAACAAGAAGTCTATCCAAAGCAAAGGGCCCAAGCAAACTCCGGACACAGAAGGTTCCTATAAAGATGCTTCTTCCCAGTTAGCTGTCTCTCATCAATCCGTTTGAGAATATTGTCTGGACCTCACTCTAAGGCTGGCACTGAGGGGAGGAGAGTGTGTGATCTTCAATCTGCAAATGAGCCCACATAACAGAGGCCCACACCATGAGTTCAATGAAGTCCCAGGAGCACAGGACTCAGCCTCAGCAGGCCTGTGCTGGCTGTGCTGGCCTTGGTAAATATCCCCGTGCAGAAGGCTCTAGAAGTCCAATCCTCCCATGGCTGTACCAGAGATGAAATGTGCTAAAGGACAGGCCAAGGGCTACCCAGGTTCCTGGAAGGCCTAAGGCCTGTGGAGAGGTCATGACAAAGCCAACATCATCGAATAGGATGACAAGGTGACTAATGTGTTGTGTGCATTTTAATGATTTCACAACTCTGAGGTACACAAAACCAGTCCCTACCCATCAACAACTACTCATATTTCTTGAATATTCTCATTGGACCCCTTAATACCAGATTCCTGACTTCAAGAGGTTAGTGGTCTTAGAATATTTCTACTTAAAATTTACTGAGCACCCACTCTGCCAGACACTGCCCTGGATCCTTTAATGTTATTTAATCCTCACAAAATCCCTGGAAGCTAAGTAGTATTATCCTGATTATACAGATAAAGATATTAAGGCTAAAGGAAGTTAAGGCACTGGCCCAAGGTCACAGTGCTAATAAATGGCAGAGCCAAGATACCAATCCAAATTCATTAAGCCACAAAACTCTTGCAAAAAACCTGGCTAAGCACCTGGTCACAGGCAGAAGGAATCCCTGAGCTCCTTGCAGTTTCCCAGGCCAGATTTATTCTTCCTCTAGCCAGGAACGCACAGAATGACTTCAGGAAATCTTGAGAGAATCAGGCTTGAGGAACCCTGGAAAAATAAGTATCTATTTACAGTTAATCAGCACCCTGCCCAGCCCTGCAGACAGTTCTGACAAGTGGAGCAGGGAAGAGGCAACCACAGGCTCTGACTGGGCCCACCTGGGGCTAGAACCCAGCTGGCCCCACATGAGCAATGACCTTAGCCTTGACCAGACTGGCTGCGCTGCCATGGGGAGCCCCTTCCTCGGAGAAACACTCAGAAGCCAGGATCTAGCTACCCTTCACTATTTTGCCCAAAATTTGCCTTGTCACCTCATCTAAAATATTGCCTCATTACTCTCTATCCCCTTAACTTCTTTCTCTTCACGGCACTCACTGCTACTTAACATTTATTACATATCTGTATATTTGTTTATTGTTCTCTCCAACAACAATCTGAACATTATGGGACAGGTCTCTTTTGTTCACTATGGTACCCCTTTATGTCTGAAATACAGAGTAAATATTCAATAAATTATGTTGAATGAATGAGTGATCATACAATCAAACATTTAAAAACTCTACTTCCATCCCAGTGGGCTACAAAAGAAGCAAGACAAACAATGCTGACTTCCCAGGAAGTCCCCTCAAACCTGTCTTGGACCCTAATGTTCTTCCCAAATATCTCTCTAAAGCCCCCCACAGCTTACCCCCGGCCCACAAGACTTAACGCACCCCAGAGCAGGCACTCAAGGGAGAAAATGGAGCAGAGCCTAGGGAGGAGACACATTTCTCCTCCAGTTAAATACAGCCCAGGACCTCAGCAAATTAAAAGCTCCCTCTTTACTGAATCCACTGAGCTTTAGTTATAGGTCGCACTTTTTATTTTTGTAACCAGTCAATCCACCAAATTATAGGCTCGGGCCACCGGGAGGCACGCCAAACACTGGAGCCAGCCTAGCAGAGGCACTGCCCTTTCTGGCCTGAGTCGGGGTATAGGGCTGAGGGCTGAGCACCAGTCAAACCTGAAAGGGCAGAGGGCATGATAGCTTTGCTGGGCAGACTTGAGTGAGAAGCCCAGTCTCACTCAGGCCAACATGCTGCCCAGAGAAGAGCCAGATTCCAGGGCTTTCCACACAGCGGCCACAGTGAACTCTTAAAACTATAAAGCAGATCAGATAACTCCCCTGCAATTAATATCCGAACTCCAAGGCCACAAAGGTCCCTATGACCTGGCCCTGCTCCCTTCTCTTCTGCCTTCTCGAACATCTTTTCAGCATCCTTGTCCACCATTCTGGCATTCCTTCAATTCCTCAAATGTGCAAAGTTCAAGGCTTGCATAGGTTGTTCTCTCTTCCTAGAAAACGCTTCCCACCAGGTCTTTCCGTGGAGCTATGACAATGGATTGGGGTGGGTGGGTCTGCAAGATTGGAGTGGAGAGACCACTAAAGTGTCTATTACAACAGACTAGGCAAGTGATAAGGGCCAACTAAAGCAGTGGCAGTACATATGGAGAAGGGAGAGGAGAAGAAGCCTAGAGTGACTCCCATATGTGTGGCCTGGATGACTAGCTGGGAGAGGGTGCCATTCCCCTACACTCTGCCCTAATACAGTGTTCATGAAAACACTAGCAGGTAGAAAGTGGCTCACAAACACTGGACACTAATACTATGCAATGAGATGTACTAAACAGCTACCATGAACAAGGTGTTGTTGATCACACAAATTAATTAGTGCAAAACATTTTACTCTAAAGGAAGGTAAGACAGACTTGGCAAAGGGAATAATTAGCCCCAAGCGTGGCAACTAGAAATGGAAGCTTCTACATTTGTGGACTTTTGCGGTTCAGAGGTAACCTGTGGGATTATCCTCTATCCAGCTTTACTTAAAGCAAATTATTCTGATTCTCTAATCTGTAAGGATTAAGCATTTATTTCTCATGAACTGCAGTGATTCAACAAAACAAACCAACCCATGAATATTCAGAAACCACATACCATCTAATCTCTACTCCTCATTGAAAGAGCCTCAGGGGCTCTTCAGACAAAACTCTCTGTGAACTGACCACCCGTTCTGATCCAAGCTCATCTCTGTTTGTAATGGGACTCTATCCTAGTAGACAGGGCTGTGGGCTGCCCCCTCATTCTTCCTCTTTAATCCTCTCCCATATCTCTGGCCTACAACAGCCTCCTCTCTCCTGATCCACACCTGTCACCTTTAAGACTTGACTTAAAGTCAATGCCCTCCTTAGAGCACTGCCTGACTAGGGATCCTATGTTGTGCTGACCCTTCGCTGACTCTCCAATCCTTCTGTGCCTGTAGCTGTGTGACACCCATCACCTTATGATCTCATTTGGTCTTCAAAATACACATGATTTGGCCCCAGCCGGTTGCGCAGTGATTAGTGTCAGCCCACAGACTGAAGGGTCACAGGTTCTATTCTGGTCAAAGGCACGTACCTTGGTTACAGGCTTGATCCCCAACCCCGGTCAGGGAATGTGCAGGAGGCAACCAATTAATGTCTCTCTCTCACATCAATGTTTCTCTCTCTGTCTCCCCCCACTCTCTTCCACTCTCTCTAAAAAAAAATCAATGGAAAAAAATATCCTCGGGTGAGAATTAACAACAACAACAAAATACATGTGATTGAACAAAAAATAGTATTCCCATATTATGGATAAGATAACTGAGGCACATAAAGATCCTCATAGACAACTTGTTTTAATTCTCTAGTTCAAAGTACAGTTCAGACGAGATCGGGCGCGTTCAGGGTAATATGGCCGTAGACCAAAGTACAGTTCAAAATAAATATTCTGAAAAAAATAAATATTCTGTTTCTCCAACTTAGTGGCCATTGTCTTCTATTTCTTTGGTATTCTCCAAAGCACTCAGAAAAGTGCTGTGTATACAGCAGGCATCTAAGACACATTTCCTTAATAAATCAAGAAAGGAAAGAACATGAAATGAAAGTAGAAAGTTTCTCATAGACTTCCAAGGCTCTCTGTCGCTGGCCTTCAATTAGACAGGAGCCTTGGTTATGCTCTCTCCTAATAATCTGTTCTTTGCCTCCCAGGGAAATATAATTTATAACTAAATATTTATTTGTTTAATGTCTTTCCCCATGAAGGCAAAGGTGATAATTTGTTTTTTCACCACTGTATACCCAGTGGTATCACTGGCACAAAGAAAGTAAAAAACACAAAAAACAAACAACAAAAACTTGTTGAATCATGAATGTTCTGGTGGGAGAGCTGAGATTCAAATCCAAGTATGGCTGACCCCAAAACCCAAAACTTTCCACCACACCTCTTAGCAAAGGAAGACTTGTTCTGGAACTTCCCCTATATTCCATAATCTACACAATCACCTCCAAAGCAGCACTGAGGGCAAAGAGGACTGACCCTGGAAAGAGGAGGAAACTGTAGTTGAGGATATGAGCTTTGGAGTCAGACTGCTTAGATTCAAATCCAGACTTCAACACCTAACTGTATGACCCAAATGAGCTATTTAACCTCTGTGGACCTCAGTGTCTTCACCTATAAAATGGAGATAATAATAACTACTTCATAGAGTTGTGATGATTAAATGAGATAATGTATGTAAAGAGCTTTGCATGGTGCCTGGCATGAATTAGCACTCAATAAATGTTAGTTATTAAGATTATGAACTATCCATATTCCTGGGAGACAAGAATCTAGAGAATGTGGCTTCCATGGGGGTCAGGGCCGCTGAACTGATCTGAATTTGGGAAGCTCAGCTGCAGTGAAGCCCAGAGCTTCTGTGTATTCTCTTCGCTGACTTCACCTGCTATCGTTCTGCTAAGGCTGAAGGTGCAGCTTTCACTGGCCTGGAAATGAAAGAGGCTAAAAATACCCAGACTGGCTGTGTCTGGGGGACCAAGACCATGCCTACATTTAAGAACTTAAAATACAGCTTCAGGGCAGAAGAGCAGCTCTTAGGATTCTTTCTACTCTGAAAACTAGTACCAAGCTCAGCACAGGGCAGGGAAAGGGCTTGGCCAGTTGCTGACCCCACTGGTGGCCTGTCTCCCTTTTCTTCTCTTCTTTTGACTCAGTGCAGAGAATAAGAGAAAGGAGTTTTCTTTTAAGCAATAAAAGTTGAGTCTTCCTCCCCTATTTTTATTCTTCCTTTTTTCTTAAAGGAGGAATGAGTACATTTTTTAAAAAATCAATCAACTCAAAAACTTATAGAATAAAAAACCATACCCACCCCGCTCTTTAGGTCATCACAGTTAACAACTTGGTGGTGACTCCTCCAGGCCTTTTTTCTATACATTAACAGACAAACATGTGGCTTTATAAAGCACTAGAGGCCCAGTGCACAAAAATTTGTGCACTCAGGGGGGAGAGGAGGTCCCTCAGCCCGGCCTGTGCCCTCTCGCAGTCTGGGACCCCTCGGGAGATAATGACCTGCTGGCTTAGGCCTGCTCCCGGGTGGCAGAGGGCAGGCCCAATCCCTAGGTGCAGCCCCTGGTCGGGCTCAGAGCAGGGCTGATTGGGGAGTTGGGGCGCTGCCCCCTGTCATGCACAGAGCAGGGTGGATCGGAAGGTTAGGATGCCACCCTCAGTCACGCTCAGGGTAGGGCCGATTGGGGGTTGGGGCACCGCCCCCTGTCACACTCAAGGCAGGGTCGATGGGCAGGTTGCGGTGCCACCCCGTCACGCATAGAGCAGGGCCAATCAGGGGGTTGGGGTGCTGCCCCCTGTCACTCACAGAGCAGGGCCCATCAGGGGGGTTGGGGCTCTGTACCCTGTCATGCACAGAGCAGGGTCAATAGGGGGTTGGGGAGCTCCCCCGTCACGCACAGAGCAGGGCCAATCAGGGGGTTGAGGAGCTCCCCCTACCCTCCCCCGGTCACTCACAGAGTAGGGCCGATAGGGGAGTTGGGGCACCGCCCCCTGTCACCCACAGAGCAGAGCCGATCAGCGGGTTGGGGCGCCGCACCCTGTTACACACAGAGCCGCAGGGCAATCAGGGGGTTTGGGCGCTGCCCCCTGTCACGCTGATCCCGGTGCTGGGAGGCATATTACCCTTTTACTATATAGGATAGAGGCCTGGTACACGGGTGGGGGCCGGCTGGTTTGCCCTGAAGGGTGTCCTGGATCAGGGTGGGGGTCCCGCTTGGGTGCCTGGCCAGCCTGGGTGAGGGGCTTATGGCTGTTTGCAGCTGGTCACACACCCTCCAGGGTGGGGGTCCCCACTGGGGTGCCTGGCCAGTCTGGGTGAGGGGCTGAGGGCTGTTTTCAGGCTGACGGGTGACTGAAGCTCCCAACGGCTCCTTTTTTTCTTTTTTTTTTTTATTCTGGGCCAGCTTTAGCTCTGAGGCTTGGCTCCAGCTCTTAGGCCTCGGCTGCTGAAAGCAGGTATCTGGTTTGTTTGGGTTCTATAATCGAAACACTGTTTCAACTCCAGCTCTGAGATCCTGGCTGGCTGAAAGCAGGTTTCTGGGGTTTTATTTAGCTTGTATACTTATAACAATGTTTCAAACTGCAAGCTCAGAGGCCGGCAGCGGCAGGCGGGAACATTGGAGTCCTCCGTCACTGAAGCAAGCAAGCCTCATGTTCGCTTCAAGCTGCCTGGCTGCCGGCCGCCATCTTGGCTGGCAGTTAATTTGCATATCACCCTGATTAGCCAATGGGAAGGGTAGCGGAGGTATGGCTAATTACCATGTTTCTGTTTTATTAGATAGGATTATATATAGTCTTCTTTCAATTGCTTTTTTAGATTATTATATTTATACAAATATGTACATATCTTGAAGATTCCCATCAGCCACAATTGTTTATTGGGTGCCTACTTGGCTGTAATAGTGATAAGCATACATAAAGTCTCCACCTTCATGGAGTCAACAGTCTAAAGAGACAGATAATAAATAATCAAGCAAATAATTTCTAAATGGAAAATAATACCAAAAAAATGAATAGGACACTAAGACAGAGAATAATAAGGGAGAAAGGTCTCTCTGAGAGATGGCATTTTTAAAACTGAGACCTGACACATAAGCTGGACCAAGCCATTTGAAGAGCCAGGGAAAGGGCATTCCAGGAGAGGAAACATCTTGTGCAAAGGACCTGAGACAGAAAGGAATTTTTCCTGAACTGAAAGAAGGCTAATGTGAAGCTTAGTAAACAGGAAGGCAAGTAAGGTTAAAGAGGTCAGCAGGAGCCAAGTTATGCAGTCCCTAAGGGCCAAGGCCAGGACTTTGCTTTTTTTTTTTTTTTTTTTTTTTTAGTACTAAGCAGGGGGATAATGCTAGTTGATTTATAGTTTAAACTTGGCTGTTGCCCTGGCCAGGTGGCTCAGTTAGTTGGAGTGTCATCCTGATACACCAAGGTTGCAGGTTTGATCCCTGGTCAGGGCACATGTAAGAAGCAACCAGTGAATGCATAAATAAGTGGAACAACAAATCGATGTTTCTCTTTCTCTCTCCCTTCCCCCCTCTCTCTCAAATCAATAAAATTTGACTTGCTTTGTGGAGAATGGATAAGAGGATGGAGAAAGGGGCAGTAGAGGAAACGGAGGCTAGTAGTTGGATGTAATACAAGGAAGAGCCGATATTGGCTTTGACTGAGGCAGGTGGCAGTAGAGATAGAGAGAATGGGTAAATCTGAGATTTCCTTTGAGAAAAAACTTGGCAAGGCTTGCTGATAGATTGGAAAGGAGGAAGGAAGAAGGAAATATTAAAGAGAACTCCCAGTATTTGCCTTGAGTAACTAGATGAATGGAAGAGAAATAGATTTGGGCAGGAAATGTACATTCAAGTTGTTTCTAGTTTTTTACTGTTAAACAATGCAGCTTCGAGGATCCTTTCCAGGCACCTTCATGCACATGTGTAAACAGTTCTATAGGGCAGTTTCCTGGAAGTGAGATGGCTGAGTTAAAGAGTATGAATATTTGAAATTGATAAACCCTATAAAATGCCTTCTAAAATGTCTGTACCAAATTATTCTACCATTAGTAGTGTATTAATGTATCATAATGACAACCACAGACATTATCAATCTTTAAAATTTCACCCAGATAATTAGTATTAAAAGTATATTATTTAAATGTTCACTTCCTTGATTTATAGTGAGGTAAAAAAAATTTTCTTTAACTTTTAATTATATAATGAACACATAAGCACATTCTTCTTGCAAAAAATGTAAACAGGATAAAGCTAAATTCCCTTTGACTCTTGTTTATCCCATTATGGTTCCCTCCTTGCAGCCTAGAGGTAACTATTGTTATCAGTTTTATTTGTGTCCTTCCAGAAGATTTTCTATGCATTTTTAAATACATATATATATATATATATATATATATATATATATATAAAATCGAGGGTTAAGCATCTTTTATAAGTTGTATTTCTAGCAGTCCTTTTAACATGAACAAAATATCTTGCCAAAAATTTTTGCTAAAAGTAAGTGACATTTAGCTAAGACCTCAGAGGGGTTAACTGATTTCATCACCTGTAAAATAGAAGTAACTGTCTCACAGAGTTGTTGTCAAGTTAAATGTAAAAGCATGCAGCATATACTCAACAAATGTTAATTCTCTTTCCTTAATATATACAAGTTAAATCCAGGCATTTGGTGGCGACAAGAAACTAAGCCATTCCTAAAAGAATGAGATGGGAGACTCCACACAGAAAAAAATGCTCTTACATTGTCCTAAAAAAAACACTTTTATTCGGATAAGTAAGGACCCCCAAAAGATCTGAATTTTTCTTCAAAAAATTTAGTATAAAATATTCTGAGCAGTAAGAAAAAGGGTAGGTTTTTTTGTTTTTCATTTTGCTTTTGTAAGGTAGAAAGCAAGAGGATTTAAGCATAGAAGTAACATCTAGAGACTGGATGCTCGCAGTCCCCTCTCATGCACACCCTGGGAAGCCAACTGTCTGGATAGTCCCGGAGACCTTAGGCTTGCAGGAGGGAATTGCAGCTTTAGGCAAGCAATACCTCCAAACACAGGATATAATCTAACCTTTGGGACATACTGCAAGAATACCGCTGGTTTCCCTGGCTTGTAAAAGTACATCCTGTCAACCCTACCTGGATGTTCCTGAGCAGCGGTCGCCAACCTTTCGGACCTCACAGGCCACCAGTGGTCCGCGGACCACCGGTTGGTGACCACTGTTCCTGAGGATCTAGCTCAAAGGGGCAGACCCTACCACAAACCTTCCTTAATCAAAGTTTAAATCAAAATGTCCAGGGGCCAGACTATCTCTCTCTGAATGGGAGTCAGCCAAGTTTCAACAAGCTCTTTTTGGAACCACCAACAGAGGCATTTTATCTGAACTGATAACCAGGGCTCTTCTCCTTACAAAATATCAAGAGTACTGTTTGTATCAAGTACTGCAGTGGCTTCTCCTCACCCAACATTATCTTCCCATTCTTCTGACTCAAGGCCAGGGAGGATTCCCTAGCAGATCCAAGAATGGGCTATAACCCCTCCCCCTCCTAATAGTGTGTGTGGGTGTGGGTGTGGGTGTGTGTGTGTGCGCGCGCACACACACACACATCTGCACATATGCACGGGGGGCGGGAGAATTAGAGGGTAACAGGTTTAATCAGATTTTTAAAAGGGTCCCTAGCCCTAGCTGGTTTGGCTCAGTGGATAGAGTGTTGGCCTGTGGACTGAAGGGTCCTGGGTGCGATTCTGGTCAAGGGCACATGTCCAGGTTGCGGGCTCAATCCCCAATATGGGGCGTGCAGGAGGCAGCCAATCAATGATTCTCTCTCATTATTGATGTTTCTATCTCTCTCTTCCTCTCTGAAATCAATAAAAATAAATAAGTAAGTAGCCAAAGCCGGTTTGGCTCAGTGGATGGAGCGTCGGCCTGCGGACTGGGGGGTCCCGGGTTCGATTCCGGTCGGGGGCATGTGCCTGGGTTGCGGGCATATCCCCAGTGGGAGATGTGCAGGAGGCAGCTGATCGATGTTTCTCTCTCATCGATGTTTCTAACTCTCTATCTCTCTCCCTTCCTCTCTGTGAAAAATCAATATATTTAAAAAAATAAATAAAAATAAATAAGTAAGTAAGTAAGTAAATAAATAAATAAATAAGGGTCCATTACCCAAAAGATTCAGAAGCACTGTTGAAAGATCTCTCAAATATATTTCCAAACTAGAAGAACTTTTACCCTGGTTTGACAAACTATCCAGAGGGTAGACAAAGGTCAGCAGTGAAGTATGTATACCCCAAGCTGCTTCTCTCTCTCTCTTTTTCTTTAGAGAGAGAGGAAGGGAGAGGGAGAGAGAAACATTGATCTGAGAAAGAAACGTCAGTCAGTTGCCTTCCACACCTGCCCCAACTGGGGATGGAGCACATAACCTGGAAATTGAATCTGAGACCCTTTAGTGCATGGGACGATGCCCCATCTAACTGAGCCACACTGGCTCATACATGCTTCATCTTATTCTTCTTTTTAATATATTTTTATTGACTTCAGAGAGGAAGGGCGAGGGGGAGAGAGAGAGAGAAACATCAATAATGAGAGAGAATCACTGATTGGCTACCTCCTGCATGCTCCACACTGGGGATCTGAGCCCGAGCCCACAACCTGGGCAAATGCCCTGACTGGGAATCGAACCATGACCTCCTGGTTCCTAGGTCGATGTTCAACGATTGGGCCACGCCGACCACCAGGCCAGGCCCAAGCTGCTTCGTGATAAGTTTCAGAGTAGAACCCACAGAGTAGAGGGAATCAAGCATTGAACCTACAGGTAGAGGTGAAAAAAGAAACCAGAGATCTGCCTCTAATAATAGGAAATGGGAAAACAAAGAAAGCACAACAACCACGGCTCTGCCTTCACTTGTACTGCTCTGGAAGCTTCACCTCTAACAGAAACACAGGACAACAAGGTAAAGATTAGAAGAGGATTCTCAGCAGGGGTGCTTATCAGCATTGTGCATAGGATCATTCTTCTTTCTTTTTCTTTTTTTTAATTGCCCCACACTGGGGATCGAGCCCACAACCCAGGTATGTGCCTTTGACCAGAATCGAACCCGAAACCCTTCAGTCTGCAGGCCAATGCTCTATCCACTGAGCCAAACCGGCTAGGGCTATAGGATTATTCTTTATTGTGTGAGGATGGCCCAAACACCTTAGGGTGGTTAATATCCCCCCTCCCTTCAATGTGATAAACAAATCCTCACTTGTTTCCCAAAACTCCCTGCTGGGACAATACCTCCCCCCTCCCTTCCTCCCACCCCCCCCACCCCCCCCCCCCCCCCCGCCCCACTCCCGCCCCATTTGAGAACCACTTTAACTTAAAGAAACAGAGGTGCTATAGTGGGTACTGTATAGGGCTCAAACATTTACTTGTATAACCTTTATAGATTACAAAGTTTTTTCACTATGTTTTTTCCTACTTTAAGCTTACTCCAGACACTGTAAGGTAGGTATTATCATCACCCATTTCATAAAGGATGAAATTGGCTTAGGAAAGTTCTAGGTTTTGCCCAATCATTCAGTAGGGAGAGGGGGGAAGGGGGAGGCTATAAAGCTGGATCAGAACCCAAATCTTCTGACTCCAAACTGATACTCTTTCTTTCAAACCATCCTGAGCCAGCAAGAGTCTCACACTAACTACTTCCACCCAGAATGGATTTTTTTTTCAGGTTACATGGGAAACCGGGGGAAGATCTAGGGATTGGCTCCCCAGCTCCCTACATGGAAGCAGGGAAAAACTGAGCAGAAACTAACTACTTTAAGCTGTAGGCAGTTCTTGAAACAGGGTAACAGGATAAAGTACCCAAATACCAGCTTACTTAGAGAGGGATGAGCAATTGGAGGAGGGTTATGACATTCTCTAGCCTAGATCTGAGTAGAAATGAGCAAGCAGGGGAAGAGAATACATACATGCCTTCCCTGTTAATATTTGTAGGCACCCAGAGGCAAAACTACCAACCCAACTCCAGCCCTGATGATAATGCTAAGTTAAAGTGGTGGTAAAAGAGATGGGGAGGGGACAAGGGGAAGAGATGAGGACAAGAATATACACGGGTATACAATAGCCTAAACCGTTCCTTTCTGGCAAAATTTGTCGCATAAATAAATCTGTTAGCTCCTTGCAGTTCTGAACATTACTTAGAACACCTTTCAAGAAACTCAAAGTACTTTATAAACTGAAAAGAATATGCATATTAGTAAAGTTGTGAGGTGATAGAATACAGAAAGGATAAGAAAATCTGAAAAGCAGATTCTGAAAGATTTTTGAAAAGAGAAGCAGAATGGAGGGTGGGAGGCAAAGACAACCCAAGTATCTCAAGGACAGAGAGGCAGCCTTATAGCTCCACATCTTTCTTGGGGGCTCAATCTCCCCCATGAAAGGAAAACAAAATACCAAGATGTGGCTCTGCTGAGGGAGGCAAGAGAGAGACTAGAAACGGGAACTCAGGAATTCTAGCTGCCCAGCTCACCTCTTTTGTGGAATCCACTTTTCTTCATCATGGATGACAATCTTAAAATCCTCAAGTTCCCATCTGGGGCTGTTCTAAGAAACGCCCCTAAAATATCCAGAGAGAAGCGAGGGTGGGGGGAAGCTGTGTAGAGATAGCACCCTATCTTATCTTCAAAGAAAAAGGTCCTTCCTCTTCTCTAAAGTGCACTTCCGAAATGGAATGAACCCCCGGCCTTTCCCTGGCACTGCTTCAGTTCAGCTCAGACTTGGTAGAATGTATCCCTAGAATGGAGGTGACCAGCCTGGCTGACCAGATAACACATGAACTTCAGGAAGCAGCACTGCGGTCCCCTCGACCACTACAGTCAGTTCTAGGGAGGATAGTTTGGTCTTGACCACAGAACAGGGCCCTGGCTCTAACTAGCCTTCCCAGGCAACCTCAGGGGCAGGGAAGGATCTGTGGTCTCATTTCCTCTCCACCTTGGCTTCTTTTTTCACTTCAGTGAAGATTAGCTCTATTTCCACCACCACCAGTTCCTGTTCTCACCAGCTGTAGCAGTTGTTTCCCCACAGATAGAGCTATGAAACACTGGTGTGGCTGCCACCTGGACTGTCCTAGCTACAGAAAGAGACCCAACAAATCCTGAGTTAAAAGAGCTTTTTCATCCCAGATAAGCCAGCAAGGAGAATAAATTTTAAGGGACAGGAAGCAATTTCAAGAACACACAGTGAATACACTGTTGGTCATTTTATTATTTTTTAATCTTACATAGTTATATGAAAGAAATATTTTATAATGGAAAAGTATGAAAATGTATACATTATATAGAAATATATATATATATATATATATATATATATATATATATATAATAAAATCCCAATAGAGAGCAAAGGACACAAACAATGGCCAAAACACCTATGATGAAATGTTGATAGAAATGCAAAGTAAAACAAGATATCATTTCTCATTAATGAAATTGGCAAAGATTTTTAAAAATTAAATCATCTAGTAATTGTTAGTTTATAGAGAAAGGAAGATACTGACACTATGAGTGAAAAAGCAAACTGGTACAACTTTTTTATAAGGCATATTTATCAAAAGCCTTTAAAAAGCATATACCCTCATAACCCATAACTTGACTTCTCATAATTTATCCTAAGAAAATAATCAGAGATGTACACAAATGTTTATACACAGGATATTCATCACAGTGTTAATAACAGTAGCAAAAAGAGAGAGAAAAATATAAGGCATTAATAAAATATGATATTATAGAGTACTATGCAGCCATAAAATTATGATACTGAAGAATATTTAAACAAATGAGAAAATGCTTAATATAGTAAAATAAGCCTGGCTGGTATAGCTTAGTGGTTGAGCATCAAATATGAACCAGGAGGTCACGATTCAATTCCTGGTCAGGGAACATTTTTGGGTTGTGGGCTTGATCCCCAGTAGGGTGTGTGTAGGAGGCAGCTGATCAATGATTCTCTCTCATTGATGTTCTATCTCTTTCTCCCTCTCCCTTCTTCTCTCTAAAATCAATAAAAATATTTTTTTTAAAACAGTAAAATAAAAAGTCAGTTTATAAAACAATATGCATAGTATGATCCTATTTGTTAGAATACATAAGAATACATCAACATGTTAATAGAAGATAGTGAGATTACAGGTGATTTTTGTTGCTATTGTTAATCCTCACCAGAGGATATTTTTCCACTTATTTTTAGAGTGGAAGGGAAGGGAAGAGAGAAACATCGTTGGTTGTCTCCCACATGTACCCTGACCTGGGCCAGGGATCGAGCCTGCAACCTAGGTACATGCCCTTGACCCGAATCGAACCCAGAACCTTTCAGTCCGCAGTCTGATGCTCTATCCACTGAGCAAAACCAGCTAGGGCTTAATTCTCTTCTTTATACTCTTCGATATACTTTGTACTTTTTTATATTTTGAACTTCCAAATTTGCTTAATAAATGTGTATTATTTTCATAATCAGAAGAAGCTATTCTCAATCCTCCTCCCTCTCTGTGAGGATACTCATATACATTATTCTCTTTTTAGAAAACCATTTAGAAATATGTATTTAGGTACTTAAAAACATATCCTACAATCTGGCATGTTCAATTTTGGGTTTCTATCCTAAGGAAAACTCTAAATAATGAAAAGTCTTTGTACACCAAGATGTTCATCACAACTTGTTTATGATGGCAAATAACCTAAATGTCCAACAATAGGGTGAAACTTAAGTAAACAATGGTCCATTCATTTGATGGACCACTGTACAAGCATTTTAAAATGTTTACAATGATTAGCCTGGGGAAACTAATAAAATAACAACAAAAACACCCCAAACTGGAGATTATATAAAACCTTACGCAGAGAAAAAAAAATAAAACATTTGGCTGCATTTGGCAAAGGAACTAAAAAAATATGGATGATTTTCTTCAATCTTTTCTTCTAATTGCCCATACTTTTTTTTAGAGAATATTACTTTAAGAGAAATAGGAAACAAATCTAATCTGAATCTCCTTCTGAACAATGGAAACATTTCCAAATGACAGGGAATCCATTCCACCAAACCATCCTCACACATACATACACACACCTCCCCTAGTCTAAGGCAGGGTCACATGGGAAGGTCAAGCTCCTCTATGTGGCCTAGGGTCTTCTCACTGATGTCTCTCACCTGCTGCTGCTGTCAAGGGCACTTTCCCTCCCCCGAGTTCTATTCCAGCCTGAACTAATTCACCAAAATCTCCAGGGCTGGAGGAAAAATTTCCACCATGGCAATTTGGAACTTGATATTTAGTCCCAACTTTTCCCTAGTCCCTTTCTGTTTCAATGAAGGTCCGTCAAGGCCTCTTAGACAACTAGCACCCAGACCAGCTTAGCATCCACATCAATGCCACACTTACAGCAAAACCCCAAGTCACCAGGGAAATGTGAGAGGAGGAGCCACGCCAGGGACAGCCTGTCACACGACCCCACCCTGACGCCAAGAACCTCCTCCTGAGGGATATTCAGGGCTTTTTCTGGTGTCAGAATCTTTAGACTCTATTTCAAGCCTAAGTAAGTCAGCAAAGAGAAAAACTGTTATCCTTTCAATGCCCTTACAGTCCTCTACCTCCCCTTTCTATCTAAGGAAATGCTGGTACTGGCCAGAACGCTAGCTTCTGAGTAGTAAAGGGTGGACTAGAATCTAGTTCGGTACCAAAACACAGACTGGTGCTTTATCAGACCAGAGATCAGCTCTCATCCCAGTATTAATAAAGAGGAGCCCCAATAACTACCCATCCTTAGACTTCTCAATACTTAACAGAATAGAAGCTGCTGCTCAGACTTGGGGGGGGAGGGGGCGGTGCTGGTAAGAAAGAATCCAAAAGAAACAGCATTAACAGCAGCCTTGCAACCTTTTTCATATCAAGGCACCTAGAAAACAATACTATTTGTACAGTACACAGGGTATGGTGGAAGCCAGATGGGACCAATAAGGGGCCTCAGCTACACCCAGGGATGAAGGGGGTCAGTAGGGAAGTCCTGGGCTGGGTTAGGACTCCTGGGATCAATGTCCTGAACAAATCACCTCATGACCTCAGACTTCGAGCTCTCCAACCTCGGCTGCAGGCTATGGCTCAGATCATGTGTCTGTATCAGAAAGCTGGGAGCCTGTGGTCTTGACTCAGCAATGATGCAACTTCCTCAACCAGGGTGCTTTTCAGGGGGGTTTCCATAGATACACTGGGACTGGGGAAGCCCTCCATCAAACAGAGCAGACATATCCTGAGACTGGCTTCATCAGATTTCTAAATTTGGGAATACAAGTGGTCTCAGATCTAAGTCATTGCTAAGAACTACATATTTAAAATTACTACTTAGTGAGCATATAGTAGATGCAGACTTTGCTAAGTACTTGACTTCCAGTTTCATTAAATCCACATAACAATCTCATGTGGCAAATACTATTATTATCCCTATTTATAAGAGGAAACTGGGACTCAAAGAGGTTAAATAACCTGCTTGAGGTCAAACACTTTTCTAACTATAGACTAGAGAGCCAGTATTTGAGCCCACTTTGACTTGAAAATCCAGATGCTTCATCACGACACCAGCATGTCACCTCAACAAATCCCCCAAATACTATTTGGCTTTTTCTGAAAGCAAATCAATTATAGTAAAACTGACAACCTTGGGGGGGGAAGGATGAAAAAGGAGCAGCTTGTCTGACTCTTGTCTTGATTGTCTGACGTAAGCAAGAAAAGCAGCTGCCCTGGCTGGTGTGGCTCAGTTGGGTGAGCATCATTCCATGCACCTAGAGGCCGTCAGTTGGATTCCCAGTCAGGGCACATGCCAGAGTTGCGGGCTTGATCCCCAGTAGAGGGCAGGCAGGATGTAGCAATGTTTCTCTCTCTCTCTCTCTCTCTCTCTCTCTCTCTCTCTCTCTTTCTTCCCCTTCCTCTCTCTCTCAAATCAATTTTTAAAAAACATATTAATATATTGAGTATCTACTAGGTGTCAAGCTCCTTACATACGGCTCATCTTTTTTTCACAATACCATAGTATGGGTATTATTAGCTCCAAATTACAGATAAGTAAATCTATAAAATGTATAGGTGTGGCTCAGACTGGTTAAGACAGTTGCTAAGATGAGCCCTGTTTTTTTCTACTACACTCTGTTTCTCCTGACTTCAAGAAATACACACCTGAAACTATTCCAGGGTCAAAGAGCCAACAGCTAGTATTGTTCCTGAAGGATAGTTACATAGGGCATGTTTCAGTAGCAGAGGAAAAGAGATATTTAAGAGCCCCTAGAGAACTCAAGTCCACAAGAAAGCACGATTTCCCTGTGTTGGAAAAGTGAGGTAAAACCCCCTTCTCTCTTAAGACAGCTAACTAGCCCTGGCCTGCCCTGTTCCAACCCCCATCAGCAGCAGCTCAGGCACACAGAAACAAGACCAAAACAAAAGCCACAAGGAAACAAATCAAAACTTTATACCGCAAGGAAGGCTTGCAAGTGGGTGGTCCAGTTCCCTGATTAACCTGGGTTTTCTGGGTGCTTTGGCTAGTAATCACATGCATTTTGTGAATATTAAGCCATCAACTTGCCAACTAAACAAATTTATCAACCAAGCTCCAATGAGGACATGATTGATTCTGGTTCTGAGCTCTCACAACAAACGGCCTGGCAGCCCCTACCTAAGGCAGCCCCCTACCCAGTCCACCTCTTTCTCTTTCTTTCTCTACTATTTCAGAGGCTACATCATGTCAGCTCACTGGGGGTTTTCACACCCCCACTGGCGTGTAGATTCCCTCCCACTGTTTTTCCCAACAGTTGAGCTCTTGTTCTCAAGGGCACCAAGTCCCAGAGATGGCCACAGCACATTAGTAATCACTGACTCACCCCAACCCCCTTAGGAGGCACGGGGAAATGCAGAGGGCCGCAGGATGTATGGCCCAGGTCCCTTTGGCCCTCTGCAAAGCTGTGGGCAGAGAGGTGCCAGTAACACTGCTTCCCCTCGGCACCCCATGGATGCTCTCTGATCTGGCTGTGGTGCCAGTGGGCTGATGTCAGGCTCTGCACCATCAGAGAGACCAGGATCTCAAGACAGCTCCACTGATGCCAACAGATCTAATCTCACCATTCCAAGGCAGATGAAACCCAATAAGGCTGCTAAGTCCACAACTTATCCCTTCTCATGGGCAAAGGCAAAGTCAGCCCTTCAGGTCACACCAACAGTAACAGCAGCATTAACACTACCTCTTAGAGAGTTCTTTGAGGAACTGGCAACTATTTCCCCGGGTCCTTTATTTTACCTGTTAGTAAATATTCCATCACCTAGTTCACTTTCTTTCTCCAAAACTTCATTTTTAGCTCAATCATATTTCTGGCTCCATCCCAGTGATACCAGCTCCAATCCTCTCTGTCCACCGAGCCACCGGAATCAATGTCCAACTCCCATACCAAAGGAGAACCCCAAAGTCAGCTCTAAAAACTCATCTGTACAGATCATCTGGGAACCTTACAGAAAGACTAAAAAGGAACAGGCAAAGAACACAAATCAGCCTACTAGGGCTTAACATAAAAAGCAAGGGGGGGGGGGAGGGGAGGCAGGAAGGTTTGTGTATTGTTTCAATTGGAAAAATACACTAGTGAAATGGCTTATCCACATGTTCAGCGCTTTTAGGCAAATCCGCTCTAACTTTGCAGGATGCCTGCAGGCCGTTCTGAAAATGAGTAGAATGGCATCACTCTTTATTCCACCTCCTTCAAGATCTGCCAGTCCCCTCCCCGTTCCCCGTAACCTCCCCCAAACATCTGGTCCGGGCTGGGAGTGGGACCCACTCCCTGGAAAGCCTCCATATTAACACGAGAGGCAACCTCCCCAAGCGGAGAGCCCTGACTGAGGCTGAAGAGTGGCCCGGCCCGAGCTTCTGACTTTCCCCGCACCAGCCAGAGGCGAAGGAATGAGAATTCAGGGGCCTGGAGACCACGTCGGGGAAGTGGGGAGAAGTGAGGAGGGCAGCCGGAGGCGGGTGGGGGGCAGGAGGAGGAAGTCCGGATCCTGGGACGGTCCCGGGCTGGGGACTCCCCGCCTAAGTGTCCAGTGGCTGAGACCTCGGTCCCCGAGGGCTGACGGGCCAGCCGGCCGGCGCTGCTCAGAGGCTTCCAGGAAGGCGCTGGGGGACGGGGTCTGTCGGAAGCCCTGGCTGAAAGGGTGGGCCAGCGGGGGAACCGCGGCCAAATCCCACCCCGGCGCTGCGACCTGGGGGGCGGTAGGAGGGGGAAGGGACGGGGCTCCGCTCTCACCAGCACCAGGGCGAACCTCTCTTCCAGCTCACAGGGCTCAGGCATCGGCATCTTGCCGGGCGGCGGCAGCAGCGAGACCGAGGGCGGTTCGCCCGGACCCCCATCGGCGCTCTCCAGGTTGCCCATCGCGGCGGGGCCCCCTTGGGGGCCTCAGCCCCCCACCTCCACTCCCGGGGGCCTTGGGCTCGGCCGCTCGGTCCGGCTCTTCTCTCAGCGCCGACTCCCCGTCCTCACTCCTCGGCCCGGTCGGGGACGCCGCCGGGGGCTTCTCGGGGTTCCGCAGGCGGCCGCCCGCAGCGAGGGCGGAGGCCGCGCAGCGGACAGCGGCTCAGAAGCTACCGGCACGGGGGCCACGACTCTTGCTCACACCGCCTCGCCTCTCTCGGCGCACCAACCCGGCGCTGCCCCTCCCCGCCCCCCGCGCTCTTTCCCTTCCTCCCCCGCCCGCCCCTCCTTCGCTTCCTCCCACCCACTCCCTGCCGGGACTCTGGCTTCCCCCCGCGAGCGCCGACTGGAGCCCGCTCGCCGCGCGCCCCATTCATGCAGGCCCCGCCTCCCGCCCCGCTCCCGCCTGCGCCTGATTGACGGCCGCTCCTGCCAATCACCGCGCCTCCCGCCCCCCGGCGGCCTCGCGCCTGGCGCCCAGCGCGCCCTGGCGGCCCCGGTGCGCAGCTAATCACTGCAGTTGCGGAGCGAGTGGGGTGTCGGCTGGGACCGTTGGAAATGGACACTTACCCCCCCCCCCAGGAGCTCACAAGGTATACAAATCAGTAAAATACGGCAAAGTATGAAAAGGTAACTACAAGAGAAGTAGAAATAACCAGGGGGAGAGAGTACATCTGTCAGGAGTCTTCATAAGGGAGCTCATATCTGAACCTGACGCTGGAGGACGAGGAAGACAAACAGGTGGAAAGGCATTTAGGACAGAACCGCAGCACAGTGCGGAGGTCGATATGGCTGGATGTGAAGCTGGAGGGGCAAGAGAGGAGCGCTGTTCTGGGCCAAGACTGACGGTGGGTCATTCCCGGGGACGGGATGGACCTCTGTTTTTCCTGCCAGCCGGCCTCCGTCCCTCTTCCTCCAGCGAGAGCGCTCCATTTCCTTTCAGGGAACCACCTCTTCCCCGTGCGCAGTCCATTAGAACGGAACTTCACCCTGACCCCAGGGGCCCCCATGACTCAGGCCTGGCCAGTCACGGGATTTTCTTCCTCTACCTTCAGAGATTGTTTTAGGAATTGACACTTGACCCACACCCAGAATATGACTCATTTCTAAGGCTTTCACTGGAGCCATCAAGACAGAGGCACTCTCTTTCCAATGGGGTTGCCGGCTGGTTAGCAGGTAAATCTGGGAGCTGCTGGTGGCCACCAGGCCACCACCCATCGCTCCTCAAGCCTGAGCCTGAGGCCAATGCGGAGGAAAGCAGAGCTAAGACGTGAAGACGAAGTCCTAGTCACATGCTGAGGATCCACATCAAGCCATGCCTGAAGTGAACGCCTTGGCTTTTCATCCATGTATTCAACAGATACTTACTGAAAAGCTAATTACATGTCAAATACTGTTCTAGGCAGTGAAGATACATTGGGAACAAAAAAGGCATACATCGTGCCCTCTTGGAATTTACATTCTGGGTAGGAGGGAGGTGGACAATAAATAAGTAATAAAATAGACAGATGCTAGTGATCAGTGTTAATAACAATAAAACTGAAAGGGGATAGAGGTGGGAGGGGGTTGAAATTTTAAATAGGACCATCAGAGAAAGCCTCACTAATAAGAAAATATTTGCATAAAAATCTGAAGTGAAGGAGTAAGCCATGTGGCTACCTGGGGAAGAATGGCCCGGACAGGGGATGGCTGAGGGTGCACTGTGCCTGGTGTGGTAGGGACAGCAAGGAGGCCAGTGAGGCTGGAGTGTAATGAGCAAGGAGAAGAGTAGAAACCGATGAAGGCTGAAAGGTCACCAGAAGCCAGATTGTGCAGGGCATTGTGGGATATTTGAAGGACTTTGGCTTTTCTCTAAGTAGGTTAGGTGGCCATTGGAGGATTTTCAGCAGAGAAGTCACATGCTCTAACTTACGTGTTAAGCAATCATTATGGCTCTTGCATTGAAAACACACTGAATAGAGGCATGGGCAGGGATACCAGTTAGAAGACTATTAAAATGATACAGGTGAAAGATGGTGGTGGTTTGGAGCAGGATGGTAACTGTACAGGCAGAGAGAGCTGCTCAGATTCTTTTTTTTAACCTCTAAATACTTCTGTATTTCTTAAAATTGAGAACATTCTCTACATAACCACAATGCAAATGTTTCAAAATCAGGAAGTTACCATTGATAAAACACTATTATCCAACCCACAGACTTCATTCAGATTTCACCCGTTGTCCTACTTGTCTTCTGTAGTAAGGATTTTTCAGGTCCAGGATCACCTGCTGCATTTCAGTGGTCCTGTCTCTTCAGCCTTCCTTCATCTGTATCGTCTTTTTTTTTTTTTTACTTTAAAAAAAATTAATCTTTTTATTTTGGTATCGAGATTTACAGAAAAGATGCAAAGATACAGAGTCCCAGTATATCCTTCACCTGGCTTCCTTTAATAGTTACATCATACATTATATATTTGTCAAAACTAATAAATGAATATTGGTGTATAAGTCTTAATCCTCCTTTCTTTGTTCGCCTCAATTTTGACACTTTGAAGAGAAAGAGCCAATTATTTTGTAGAATGTCCCTCAATTTGTATTCATCTGATACTTCATTAGATTCGGGTTATGCATAGGTAGCAGGAATACCCCAGAAGTGATGCTATTTCTTCTCATTGATCCTATCGGTTGACAGGCAATTGTGACTTGTTCCCATATTGATGATGTTAGCTTTGATAACCAAGTCCTGGACATGTCTTCCAAATTTCTTTACTTAGTTACTTTGTAATTAATGACAAACCCGTGGAGAGATTATCTGAAGCTATGTGAATAACCTGTTTCTTATAGTACATTGATGGCTTCTACCTGAATCAAATTATTATGACTGTCAAATAGTGGTGTGTTTTTCTTTAAAGAAGATCTCAGCGAGATGAAGGGGGTTGGGGAGGAGAGAGAGAGAGAGAGAGATATGAGATAGAAACATCCCAAACATAACCCGACTGAGGATCAAACCCACAACCTGAGTATGTCCCCTGACTGGTAATTGAACCACCACCTTCTGGTGTACCAGATGACGCTCCAACCAATTGAGCCACACTGGTATCATTCCTTCTGCATTTATTAGTTAACACGTTACCATTGGGTCTTCCCTTCTCCCTTGTTTATTTATTTACTTCTGTCAAAATGGATCAATGATTCTGATTTTATTCAATGGACTATAATCCATTACTATCATCACTTATTTTGATGTTCAGATTGTCCTAGATTTGGCCAGTGGGAGCTCTTTCAAGCTGGCTTCTGTGCCTGTCATTCTTTGAGCACATTCTTACTTCTGGCACAACATGGTCTAGGCTTATTCTCCCAGCCCTAGGCCTGAACACAGTCATTTTACTAAGGACCCCTGTTAATGGGGAGTGATAATAGAACTCAAGATCTGGAAACGAGCTGTGCTCATTGCCACGAAGGTGTCATTGCTTATGCCCTGTCAATGGACAGAGTGAGAAAAATAGCCATTTTGTATCATTCTTGCCTTTCACCATTTTATATTTATAGCTCCTTTCTCTCACCATGAGAAACCTGGCTCCCCAAGAAGCTCAGTATATTTGTTCCTTTGCTCAATTCTACAGTGCACATAAATTTCCTTCAAAATTACTATTGACAATAAACCTACTGCCCTAGCTGGTTTGACTCGGTGGATAGAGTGTCAGCCTGCAGACTGAAGGGTCCCAGGTTCGATTTCTGTCAAGGGCACATGCCTGGGTATGGGCTCAATCCCCAGTAGGGGACATGCAGGAGGCAGCTGATCAATGATTCTCTCTCATCATTGATGTTTCTTTCTCTCTCCCTCTCCCTTCCTCTCTGAAATCAATAAAAATATATTTTAGCCGAAACCGGTTTGGCTCAGTGGATGGAGCGTTGGCCTGCAGACTGAAGGGTCCCAGGTTCGATTCTGGTCAAGGGCATGTACCAGGGTTGTGGGCACATCCCCAGTAGGAGATGTGCAGGAGGCAGCTGATCGATGTTTCTCTCTCATCGATGTTTCTAACTCTCTATCTCTCTCCCTTCCTCTCTGTAAAAAATCAATAAAATATATTTCTAAAAAATATATATATATATATATTTTTAAAAATACAATAAACCTACTAACCTATGAAGTCAAACTTAAGTTTCCTTTGCACTTCTTTTGTCCTTTATTTTCAGACTGAGGATAATGAAAGTACTATAGATAAAAATTACTTGAGCTCTTTCTTTTCCATTTTTCTTTAATACAGTTGTTAATCATTTGATATATTGTTAAGTTTATTTATTTTTGTTTCCAAATTTGAAGTTAAAAAGAAAATCCTTAAAAAAAAAGAAAAGAAAATCCTAGTTGATTTAACTTTTGGCATTTTACTGATGACATGTTTTGGTGTGGGCCTCTTTGGGCTCATTTTATGTGAGACTTTCTGAGCGTCTTACACCTGGATATCTTACTGGGAAAGTGTTCAGTCATTATTTTGTTTGTTTTGTTTTGTTAATCTTCACCCAAAGGTATTTTTCCATTGATTTTTAGAGAGTGAAAGGGAGAGGAAGAGACAGAGAGAAGCGACAGATTGTTTGTCTCCTGCATGCACCCCAACCAGGGCTGGGGAACCTGCAACCAAGGTACGTGCCCTTGGCTGGAATCAAACCTGGGACCCTTGTGTCAGCGGGCCAACGATCTATCCACTGAGCAAAAACGGCTAGGGCTATTCATTGTTTCTCTAAATAGGTTTTCTCACCCTTTCTCTTTCCCTTTGCCTTCTGGGACCTCTATGATTCAAATGTTGGTACACCAGATGTTGTCCCAGAGGTCCCTTAAACTATCTTCATTTTTAAAAATTCTTTTTCTCTTTTTGCTGTTCTGATTGGGTGATTTCCACTTCTTTGTTTTCTAGCTTGCTAACTCCTTCTGTATCAACTGATCTGTTATTGATTCCCTTTAGTGTATTTTTTATTTGTTTGTTCAGTTATTGTATTCTTCAGTTCTGATAGGTTGTTTTTCTTCATCCTCACCCAAGGATATGTTTACTGATTTGAGAGAGAGGTGAGAGAAACATCGATCAGTTGTTCCTCATACACACCCCAACCAGGGACTCCACCTGTAAGCTAGGTATATACCCTGACCAGGAATCAAACCCACCACCCTTTTATGAACTGAATGATGCTCTGCCAACTGAGCTACACTGGCCAAGGCTGATAGGTTCTTCTTTATATTTCCTATCTCTTTGTTGAACTTCTCACTGAGCTTATCTATTCTTCCCCTAAGCTCATTGAGCAACCTTATAACCCGTGTTTTGAACTCTTTACCTTTTCATTTAGTTTCGTTTCTGGATTGTTGTCCTGGTCTTTTCTTGGGAAGATACTTCTCTGTCTCCTCATTTTGGCATCTCTCTGTGTTTGTTTCCACGAATTAAGCAAAACAACAACCTCTCCCTGTCTTGAAGAAGTGGCCTTGTGGCCCTAGCTGGTTTGGCTCAGTGGGTAGAGTGTCAGCCTGTGGACTGAAGGGTCCCAGGTTCAATTCCGGCCAAGGGCATGTGCCCAGGTTGTGGGCTCAGTTCCCAGTAGGGGTCATGCAGGAGGCAACCAATCAATGATTCTCTCTCATCATTGATGTTTCTCTCTCTCCCTCTCCCTTCCTCTATGAAATCAATAAAAATATATTTTTAAAAACAACACAAGTGGTCGTTGTGTAGGAGCTTCCCCTTTGTAGACTCTGGGTCTAGGTGTCTTTGCAGGCAGGTTGGAACTGAAGCTGCAGCGGACACAGGCCGAGGGAAGTCCCAGGGGCAAGCCACACCGGGCCTGGAACCTACACTGGAGCAGTTGCAAGCTCCAGGGATTCCCCTGGGTAAGTCTGCCTGCAGCCCCAGGGACAAGCCACACCTGGGAAGGAGCTATAGCTAGAGTGGGATGGAGCCAAGGGGAATCCTAGGGGCAAGTCACCCCTGTGCTGCCTTACCAGGCTGGCTGGAAGCTGGAGCTGGTGCAGGCCACAGGGAGACTCATGGACAAACCGGACTGGCCAGAGTTGTGAATGGAACAGGTGAGGGCCTCAGGGAGTCCAGGGGTCAAGCAGCGGACATGCTGTGAGCCTGGGTGAGAGGAGGAACTGAGATGGCCTTAGACTGTGGCTAAAATGCCTGGATTGAGCTCCTGCCCTTGTGATCAAGGATGCGGGAGTTGCCTCCCAGCTGCGAGAGTTTCCACAGCTCTCCTCCTCCTTGGCAGATGCTCCAGGGTTAGTAAATGGATTTCCTTCCCATATAGACTAGGCGTCCCTTAAACCACTGTTTTTCCCTGTACCCCGGGGTGGACAAGTCTGTCTAGGCCAGTGATGGCGAACCTATGACACGTGTGTCAGAGGTGACACGTGAACTCATTTTTTGGGTTGATTTTTCTTTGTTAAATGGCATGTAAATATATAAAATAAATATCAAAAATATAAGTCTTTGTTTTACTATGGTTGCAAATATCAAAAAATTTCTATATGTGACACGGCACCAGAGTTAAGTTAGGGTTTTTCAAAATGCTGACACGCCGAGCTCAAAAGGTTCGCCATCACTGACCTAGGCCTTTCAGTGATCCCTCCAGGCTGCAAGGCTGAACATTGGGTTGGAGGGCCCTCAGTGTCTATCTCTGGCTCTCTTACCGTTTCTGTTCTCTCTCTCTCTCTCTCTCTCTCTCTCTCTCTCTCTCTCTCTTTCTCTCTCTCGTTTGTTGCACTGAAGCTGTTCAGTCAACTCTCAGTTCTTCAAAGGGACTTGCTCTGTCTGTAGCTGTAAATTCAATGTGTTCATGGGAGGAGGTGCTCAGGGTCTTCCTAGGCCACTATCTTGGACTGGAAGCCCCGGATGTTGTCAAATTCTTGATCGATTTGAAAGTACAGCCAGTAGAATTGCTTGACAGTTTGAATGTGGAAGGCGAATAAAAGAAAACCCCACAGAGCAACTGGGAGGTAGAGTTTTCATTAACTGAAATGAAGAAAGATTGTGGGAAGAGTAGATTTGATGAAGGAGAGACGGAAAGAGAAAATCAGGAACAGGTTTTTGGCCATGTTGAGTTTGATTTGCTGAGTGGACATCCAAGTAAAGGTAACCACTAGGAAATTGGATATGTATGAGACTGAAAATCTAGGCAATATCAATTTGGAAATCAGCATATTGATGCTTTTTAAAGCTGGTAAATTCTACTTTTTTGTAAGTCAGTCTGAATTGGGTTTCTGTTGTTTACAACCAAAAAATGGAGTCCTTGTCTTTCTAGACCAGCAGTTCTCAACCTGTGAGTCACGACCCCTTTGGGGGTCAAACGACCCTTTCACAGGGGTCGCCTAAGACCATCGGAAAACACATATATAATTACATATTGTTTTTGTGATTAATCACTATGCTTTAATTATGTTCAATTTATAACAATGAAAATGCATCCTGCATATCAGATATTTACATTACGATTCATAACAGTAGCAAAATTACAGTTATGAAGTAGCAACGAAAATAATTTTATGGTTGGGGGTCACCACAACATGAGGAACTGTATTAAAGGGTCGCGGCATTAGGAAGGTTGAGAACCACTGATATAGACCATTTTAAACTCTCTCCCAAGAAGCTCAGCCTCTACCAATTAGTTGGACAAACCAGCCAACTCACATCTTAACTCCTTTTCCTATCACTCCACACACTTTCCCAGCTACAGTAGCAGCCTCTTCTAGGGCAGAGGAGTTATAACACAACTGAATACTTCTACTAGGCAAAAAATGTAAACTCATAAGGGGAAATAATTCATCGTTCATTTATTATGGATGCTCAAGAAACATCTAGCAGAAAGGAGAGCTTTGGTAAGACAGTAAACAGCAGTGTATTCACCGTTGTGCGGTCTCTCAGTCCCAAATCTTTTGTTTTTCATTTTGTTTGCCCACCAGATTTACATACTCTATTGTCTTCTGGAGTCTGCTAGATTACCTTTCATTGTTAACTCTCTGCTCACGCATCTTCAAAGCTTTCTTACTTTATATAGGATAACACCAAAACTTGACCTGGTATTCAGTGGTCTATATCAGTGGTTCTCAACCTTCCTAATGCCGCGACCCTTTAATACAGTTCCTCATGTTGTGGTGACCCCCAACCATAAAATTATTTTCGTTGCTACTTCATAACTGTAATTTTGCTACTGTTATGAATCGTAATGTAAATATCTGATATGCAGGATGTATTTTCATTGTTACAAATTGAACATAATTAAAGCATAGTGGTTAATCACAAAAACAATATGTAATTATATATGTGTTTTCCGATGGTCTTAGTGAAGTATGGTAGCAATCATCTCAGGTAGAAACTGTAGTTTAACTCTAACCCTGCTGTTTGGTTTCTGTACTTATTTGCTTGCTAAAATAATAGAAAAGTTATTTTGATTTTCTGAATTATATAAATCATCCCATTCAATTAAATACCCTATTGATTGTAATGTGAATATCCCATTGGTTGTGGTCATACTGATCTTAGAAAGCACATTCTTCTGTACCTGGGAAGGACAGCACAATTATCCCAAGGTCAGAGAGCTCCAGATAATATGTCCCTGTTGACTTAGTGGTCCCAAGACCCAAGGTCTCTAGATAATGTGTTCCTGTCAATTCAGTGATCCAGAGACCCAAAACTATAATTTAGATAACATGCTTAAGTAAAACTGCTTCAGCTTCTGTAAACTGCTTTTTTTTGCAAACCAGGTTCCTCATTCCAAACCTTGGGATGTAATCAATACCTTTGTGATCTTTGCCAATATAAATCTGGTGTTGGGGCTGGGGCGGGCACTGTGAGGTCTGGGAGAGTGAAATGCCCCCTCATAGTCCCGGATTTGCAATAAATGTGACTCTTTAATTCGACTACTTGAGGCGTCCTTGTATGATTCGCGGGGTACATTACAACATTAGGAGACCCCTGTGAAAGGGTCGTTCAACCCCCAAAGGGGTCGCAACCTACAGGTTGAGAACCGCTGGTTAATATCATCTCTAAACTTCAAGTGCCTCTTTAGTCTACTTTTCCTCTTACCTGGCTCAAATATTTCATGAACATTTTGCTTCAGCTGAAAAAGTCTATATCCAAACATTAATTATGCATTCTTATATTTTCAGCTTTTCTCCTAGGGGTAGACAGAATGAATAATGGCTCTCCAAAGAGCCCTGGTACTAATCTCCAGAACGTGTGAAGATGCTATTTTACATGGCAAAAGGAACTTTGCAGATGTGATAGGAAGATCATCCTGGGTCAACCAATGGGTTCAATATAATCACAAGGGTTCTTTTAGGAGGGAGGCGGAAGGGTCAGAATGAGAGAAGGAGATGTGACTACAGATGTAGAGGTCAGAATAATGCAGGACCACAAGCCAAGGAATGCAGCATCCTCTAGAAACTGGAAAAGGCAAGGAAACAAATTCTCCCCTAGAGCTTCTAGAAGGAACACAGCCCTGCTGACACTTTAATTTTTACCTTATAAGACCTATTTTCAGGCCTCTAACCTATAGAACTATAAAATAATAAGTCTGTGTTGTTTTAAACCACCAAGTTTGTGGTACTTTATTAGAGGAGCAATAGGAAATGAATACGCTTCTGCTGTGTCCCTGATCTGGATTTCTGTTTTCTTTAACACAGCCTATTCAAATCCCATCCAGGCTCGTATAATCTAGGTTGTTGGGGTTTGGGGTTTTTTTTTTTGTTGTTGTTGTTTTTTTAATAGATTTTATTGATTTTTCACAGAGAGGAAGGGAGAGAGATAGTCAGAAACATAGATGAGAGAGAAACATCCATCAGCTGCCTCCTGCACATCTCCCACTGGGGATGTGCCCGCAACCCAGGTACATGCCCTTGACCGGAATCGAACCTGGGACCCTTCAGTCCGCAGGCCAACACTCTATCCACTGAGCCAAACCAGTTTCGGCTGTTGGGGGGTTTTTTAATATATATTTTTATTGATTTCAGAGAGGAAAGGAGAGGGAGAGAGAGATAGAAACATCAATAATAAGAGTGAACCATTGATCAGCTGCCTCCTGCACACCCTCGACTGGGGATCAAGCCCGCAACCTGGCATGTGCCCTTGGCCAGAATCGAACCTGGGACCCTTCAGTCTACAGGCTGACACTCTATCCACTGAGCCAAACCAGGTAGGGTACTATAATCTAGTTTTTAACAAAATGGAACAAACACTTATTGGATGCTTATCATGTGCAAAGCATCTGGCTAGATTATAGTAGATAAGGAATCCTATATAATAAAAGCATAGTATGCAACCGGGAGTTTGTCCAGGAGTTCGACCAGGGGGAAGGGCCAGCTGGGGGAAGGGAGGGAGTACTGGCCAGCAGCTGGCAGCCACTAGTGACCCTACCAGTGCACGAATTTTGTGCACTGAGTCTCTAATGCAAGATATAAAGATGAATAAGAGATCCCCTAATTTTAAAAGAGCTTACAGTATGGAGCCAGGGGTAAGGTAGAAAAATGAAGGAGGAGTATGGACCAAGTTTGAAGGCACTAGATTGGATCATATATATATATGATCATATATATATATATATATATGGATCATATATATATATCCCTAATATGCAAATAGACCAAACGGTGGAACAACCAAACAACTAAACAACCAGTTGATATGACATGCGTTGACCACCAGGGGGCACGCATGGAATATGGCAGGTGTTGGCAGCAGGAGGCAGAGCGCGAAACATGGCGGGCATCTGCTGTGGTGGGATGGTGGAGCAGGTAAGTGGAGGCACCAGACCAAGGCAGCTGCCATTTGCTATCATCAGGGTGAGTCTCTGGTGCTTACTGAAAATTCTTTGCTCCCATATGCTGTGGTCCTGCCCAGCGCTTGCACCTGCTGCCTGCGCCGGCCCCACTCACACCCACTGCTGGCACCGGAGCCATGGCTCACACCCGCTGCCAGTGCCTAGCGCTGGCCCTATTCGCTCAGTACCATCAGCAGGTGTGAGTGGTGGCTGCCAGTCCCGATCACCCCTGAGGGCTTCTCCACCTCCCTCTGCTCCTGAGGGGCAATCAGGGCAGGAGCTGCTGCTTGCACCCACTGCTGGCACCAGCCCCACTCACACCCACTGTTGGCCCCAGCCCCAATTGCTCTGTGCCCTCAGCGGGTGCGAGCGAGGCCCAGTGCCACCAGTGCATGGGACCGGCTGTGGCGGGAGCAGGACTGCCGGCAGACAGCAGACCAGGGTCCTCAGCGAGAGGGGCCAGGCAGGGGCGCAGAGGATAGGCCGAGACCCGCCCCTGTGCCCACCACAGCCTCGTGGCCCACAGTTTCTTTCAAGGTGCACAAATATGTGCATTGGGCCCCTAGTTGTGTTATATTTGTGGGTACCAGCTTTTAAAACCCATCCTGGAGTTCTCCCAGATTTAAATGATTATGATCTTATTTTTTTATTTTTCATTTAGAACTTGATTCAACAACATTTACTGAGTCTGTTACATGCAAGACGCTGTGCCAGGTACCATGAAGAATTCCCAGATACATAACTCGTGGTTTCTCTGCTGCCTTTTATTGCTTAATTTTTTTGTGTATGTCTTGTCTGGACTGTGGGATTTTTGTTTGTTTGTTTAATACATATGTATCCAGTACCTCCTTTGTTTCAGGTACAAAGGAAGATTCAACGATGAATAGGTATCTTATTTTCAGGTGCTCACAATTTAGTAGGAAAGACTCTCAAAATAATGTTTACAAAACAGTGTGATAAGTGCTGTAACAGAGGGGTGTACAAAGTGCTGCTGAGAGAACTGAGGATGCAGCTGTAAACGAAGCTTCAGGAGGTTAGACAACACCTGAGCCAAGGCTGAAAGATGAATAGATGTGCCAGAGAAACAAGTGAGACAGTGAGAAGAGAAGGTGATAGGAGGAGGGGTGGTCAGGAAGGGGGAAAGGCATTTTGGGTAGGAGGAACAGCACAGGCCAAAATGGAGAATTGTGAAAGAGCATGGAATGCCTGAGCAACGGTAAGAATTTCAGTACGGCTAAAGCATAGAGTGGTAGTGAAAGGACCACTAGAACAATGCTAGAAAGGCAGGTCAAATCAAGTTCAAGAGGAGTCTGGTGCTCAGCTGAGAAATTTGCCTTTTATGCAGTAAACTAGAGGCCCGGTGCACGAAATTCAGCCCAGCCTGCACCCTCTCTAATCTGGGACCCCTCGGGGGATGTCCGACTGCCGATTTAGGCCTGATCCCGTCGGGCCTACACTGGCAGTTGGACATCCCTCTCACAATCTGGGACCTCTGGTTCCTAACTGCTCACCTGCCTGCCTGCCTGATTGCCCCTAACTGCTTTTGCCTGCCAGCCTGATCGCCCCCTAATCGCTCCCCTGCCAGCCTAATTGAAGCCCAATTGCCCTTCCCTGCCGGCCTGATTGCCCACAATTGCCCTCCCCTGCCACGACCTGCCTCCTCCACCGGGACCTGCCTCCTCCACGCAAGGCAGCAGAGACGCCGGGACCAGCCTCTGCTGTGCATGCAGCCATCTTGTGACGGCCATCTTGAGGTGATGTGAGGGCATGATGACCACCTAGGCCAGTGATGGCGAACCTATGACACGCGTGTCAGAGGTGACACACGAACTCATTTTTTTGGTTGACTTTTCTTTGTTAAATGGCATATAAATATATAAAATAACTATCAAAAATATAAGCCTTTGTTTTATTATGGTTGCAAATATCAAAAAATTTCTATATGTGACACGGCACCAGAGTTAAGTTAGGGTTTTTCAAAATGCTGACACGCCGAGCTCAAAAGGTTTGCCATCACTGACCTAGGCTATTATTAGTATAGATAGTTCTGTGTCCTACACAGTTTTTAACTAAACTCTTTGGAAAGATTCCTTTAGCACCACTTGAGAATACAGAAAGGTCTGCAGAGATGATATGGAGAAGATAAGGTCCTGAACCAAATCAGGCATGGAGGATAAGAAGTAATGTTTGGGGAGAATGCCCCTGACCAGTGTTTCTCAGTGGTTAGAGCATCGGCCCATGCACCAAAGGGTTGCAGGTTTGATTCCTGGTCAAGGGTACATACCTGAGTTGCAACCAATCAATGTGTCTTGCTCACATCCATGTCTCTCTCCCTTTCTCTCTCTCTCTCTTCCTCACTCGGTCCCACTTTTCCTAAAAAGTAATGGGAAAAATTTCCTCTGGTGAGGATTAGCAAAAAAAAAAAAAAAAAAAAAAAGACAGAAAAGGTTTGGGAATGATTACATTAGTCTGCTAGAGCTGCCATAATAAAATACCACAGACTAGGTGTCTTAAACAACAGAAATTTATTTTCTCACCATCCTGGAGGCTAAAAGTCCAAGCTTAAGGTGCCATCAGGATTGGTTTCTGGTGAGACCTCTTTTTGTGTCCTCACCTGCCCTTTCCTTTTTGCACAGCCTGAGAAAAAGGGCTCTAGTGTCTCTTCCTCTTAAAAAATTTTTTTTTATTGACTTCAGAGCGAAAGAGAGAGGGAGAGAGAGATAGAAACATCAGTGATGAGAGAGAATCACCAATCTGCTGCCTTTTGCACAACCCCCAGCAGACAAGTGCCCTAACCAGGAATCACACTGTGATCTCCTGGTTCATAGGTCTGCACTCAATCACTGAGCCATATCCATTGGGCTCTTCCTCTTCTTACAAGACCATCAGTCCTATCAGATTATGGCTCCACATTATGAAGTCCTTAGTTACTTTCTTCAAGGCCCTATCACCAAATACAGTCACACTGAGTGTTAGGGCTTCAATATATGAATCTGGGAAGGACATACTTCAGTCTATAACGGAAATATATACCTTAGATAGAATCAACAAGACCTATTATATAATAGTGACTAGTATTTTTGTAGTACTTTATAATTTACAACTTTTTTTAACATCCATTATCTGATTTGACCTTTACTGTAGGAGGGAGGTATTATCCGTATCCTCATTATATAAATGAGTAAACAGACTAGAAGTTAAATAATATGTCCAAGTCTATATGCTAGTAAGTGCTAACCCTGACACTAAACCTGGCCTAGGCCTTGTAATCCCATGCCATTCTGACTCTCTTATGATAGGTGAGGGCATGAAGACTGAAAAGTTGAGGCCAGCTTGAGGATGCCTTACCTTTAGTCTCTAGGGAAGCCCAGAATCTCTCTTAGGTCAACTGCTGCCACCTCCTTATTCAAAACACTTTTAAACTTCTGCCTCACTTTCCCCCGGAAGCTCCTACTTTATCCTTAACGCCCCCTCCTCTAATGTCTTTAGAAACACACACCTGCTCCTTCCTTCACTTTCCTGAGAAGGTGTGGGGGAGAAATGGGAACACAGATATTTAAAAGTTTTGCTTAACAGATTATAGGTAGAATGATCATCCCCTTCCTCATTGCTGACTAATTCCTACTCATCCATTGAAAAAACAAACAAACAAAAAACAAAACAGCTCACAAGTCACCTCTTTCATGATTTCTCCAAATTTGATTGAGATCTTGTCTGTGAGCACACAGAGTCCCAACATACCATGATATCATCAGATTGTGTAAGCACCTTCAGGGCAAGTTGCTATTCCAAGTATCTAACAATAGGATCCACTTCATGTCTGTTATATGCTCATTAAACAAATAAATTATTTCATACATTGTCACATCCTTCCCACATGGTGAGAGACCTTTTATTCTTTATCGTTCTTCCCAGATACAATCTCCTATCACTTAGGGCTCAATGGAGGAAAAAAAACCCCTCCAAGAAGTTTAAGGATACAAGGACATAGAGGCTTACAAAGTAAATTGGAAAGCCGAGAGGGGCCCTCTGGGCTGAAATTCCAGAAATGACCTCCAGAACATGTGAGGAGTGCTCTGCCAGGGAAGCTGTTACCTCTGCCACAGTCAGGAGGGTGGGGCAGCTGTAAGTCACCACTGATGACTGGGCTTAAGAGCAAGCAGCTACAACTCTGATCCAGGGATCTTGAAACTATGATCAGGACATTGCCGTGGCTACGCTCTGATGCAACCACCTCTCAATATTTGCAAAGCTAGAGACATCATTGGATCACTGCTGTAAACATATGTCACATCTCCATGACCTTGCTTGCCAGGAGGAGTAGCTAATGTAGTGTATAATGGTTTTTGTCTCACTTCTGCCTTCTAAATCTCATCCAAGTACATCTGACTGGCTGCAAGGTATTCTGAGAAATATAATCCTTACCTTTCCAGCCTCTGCAGAATATGTGCTGAATGCTAATTAACCATATCTGCCACATTGCATGTCTGAAATCTACCCAATGTCTTATCATCTGCAACTGGGTCTCTTCCTCCTTCCCCACCCTCTTGCTCAGTGCCCTGGTGGCTAGTTTAGTCTTTGGTCTTGTTCCCATTAGTCTAATTCTTCAGACTACAGTTTTCCCTTTTCTGTTACCTGGGTGAGGCAAATATCTTACCTATGATTCCACAGTTCTTTAAAAAAAAACAAACTGATATGTGGGGCTTCATCAAAATTAAAAACTAATGCTCTTTGAAAGGCAATGTTAAGAGAACTAAAAACAAGACCAACTAGATGAAAATATTGTAAATCATATATCTGACAAAGGACTTGTATCTAGACATGTAATAACTTCCAAAATCAATAATAAGAAAACAAGCAACCCAAAAACAAATGGGTAAAATAATTGAACAGAGTGTTCACCAATGAAGATAAAAGTATGATAATAAACACATGAAAAGATATTCAGTGTCATTAGTCATTAGGGAATTGCAAATTAAGACCACAGTGAGATACCATTATACACTTACAAAAAAAAAAAAAAAGTCTGGTCTGGGTGCTGGTGAGGATGTGGAGAAATGACCTCTCATATACTGTGGGTAGGAGTGTAAACCTATAATCACTTTGGAAAAGAGTTTGGCAGTTTCTTTAAAAGGTAAATATATACCTACCATATGACTCAATCATTCTACTCCTAGATATTTACTCCAAAGAAAAGGAAACATATGGGCACACAAAGACCTATACACTAATCCAGTCATGTGCCTAGTTTTCCATGAAATCTCCTTCCCATTTAGTTCTTTTTTTTTACTCCAATTGTTAGTATCCTAATGTGCTCAAGTGGTGAACCCTTAACCTTTTCACATTATCAGCTAGAATCAGAAGAGGAAACTGAGTAAGAGTATTTATATATATAAAAGCCTAAGCGACTGGCCAACTGGCCAACTGGCCGACCGGCCGACCAGCAGACCAGCCGGTAGCTACGATGCGCAATGACCACCAGGAGGCAGACACTCAAAACATGGAACAGACTGATGAATCTCAGAGGAAAGAGGGGTGGGGGAGGGAAGGAAGAGATTAACCAAAGATCTTATATGCATACTAGAGGCCAAGTGCACAGATTTGTGCACCAGATGGGTCCCTCAGCCTGGCCTGCGAAGATCAGGCTGAAACCAGTTCTACGACATACCCTGAGGGGTCCTGGATTGTGATAGGGCACAGGCCAGGCCAAGGGACCCCACCGGTGCATGAATCCATGCACCGGGCCTCTAGTTAATTATATATTTCTGCTTCACATATCACCCCCAAACTTTGAAGCTTGAAATAGCAACAAAACATTATCTTATAGTTTCTAAGGGTTAGGAGTCTGGGAGAGGCTTAGCTGGGTGCTTCTGCTCGGGGTCTCTTATGAGGTTGCAATAAAGCTATTGGCTGGGGCTCCAGTAATCTGAAGGCTTGACTGCTTAGAAGATACCTCACTCACATGGCAGTTGGTAGGATGCCCCTGTTCCTTGCTAGTTGTTGGCAAAAGGCCTCAGTTCCTCACCACAAGGTTCTTTCCAGGGGGAAGCCATGTTTATCCCCATTTTTGGGGGACTACCGCTGGCCTTTATAAAGTTAAGTTTAGATAAGGGCTCCAAGTCATTCCCAAGTTGCGCCCTCCAATCCCCACCCCTTCTTTTTTCTATGCTTGTCCTAGGCCAGGGGTGGGCAACCTTTTTGTGAGTGCGTGCCAAAACCAGCAAAATCTCTGACTCAAAATTCTTCTGCGTGCCAACCCTAATTTTTTGAGAACATGTTACGCCTATTTGATATCTCTTAAGGTGTACATATGTGAAGAACCTTGAAGAAATAATACAATTCATTCGAGCGACAAAAACACAGTATATGATGATGAAAAATACATTTATTTTTTAATGTATACATGTACACTGATAGTCCGACAGAAAACTTTATGACCCCGTTTGATATTATCAGTGGGACTTTTGCTGCTGCATCACTGATGACAGAGATTTTATATCAGGTTTATATTCCGTCAGGCTATTCCTATTACGAGACTTAACAAAATTTATCACTGAGAACAAAGATTCACAAGCGTAAGTAGATGAAAACATGGAGAGTAACGCTATTGCAAAGTTTTTTAAACAGAAGAAATTTTCTGGAATGGCATTCCAAGTCCTCAATAGTTCATTTTCGACACTTCTCTCTGGTACTCCTGTCTCTAATCATTTTTTTTCAATGTTTTCCAAGTCAACTCTAAGGTCAATAAATTTCTGCTTCCAAATTGAGCTACTCTGAAATTCAGTCAACTGCATTTCAAAGTCAGCCATGTCTATCCATGAAAACATTTGTAAGTTTAGTTCCTCCAGTTTCATGCTCTCTGGAAACCTCATGAATTTTGCTGTCTCTTCCAGTTCTCTGAATTTCGCAAATCTTGAGAAGAACTGCTCAATAGTTGACTCGATGATGTTTAAAAACAGCTTTTGAAGGCTTTGACAGTCTGTTCTGTCATCTTTTGGGAGGTCTTTGATGTGCCTCTTGAGGTTTGGGAAATATCTAAATCTCTCACCATCCACATCTCTCTTAAAGACTTCCAGTTTCTTTTCAAAAGCCTTTATGTAACCAAACATAACATCAAGTGTCTTGACAGTTCGTTGTAATTTAACATTTAAGTCATTCAAATGTTCACAAAAATCTGCAAAGAACATCAGTTTAGAAACCCACGTGGCGTCAGACAATTCTTGGTAAGAAACATGTTGGTTATTCAAGAAGAGCGTTATCTCGTTTAAGCATTCAATGAATCGTTTCAGAACCAAACCTTGGCTAAGCCGTTGAACATTGTTGTACAGTTTCAGTCCTTTATACACAGATTCTACCTCATTCAGTAAAACTTGAAATTGTCTTTTATTTAAAGCCCGAGCAGAAATGTAATTAACAACTTTGGTAACTGCATCACTTCCTGCAGTTCCTTCGGGCCAGCTCTTGCACATAAAGCTTCCTCATGTATGATGCAATGATGAAAACCTATCAGTGTATGACCAACTTCTTTCGCAAACAGATTTACAAAACCTGCCTTCTCACCAGTCATGCAAGGAGCACCACCAGTGGTGACAGACACTACTTTTGAAATGTCAGTTTGTCGAGAAGAGAATTCGTTCATAACTGCTTTACATATTTCAGCCCTGGTAGTACGCTCAGGTAGAGTTAGAAGGGCAACCATCTGTTCACATATTTCATCACCTTTACGAAGTCGAGAAAAAGTGGCCAGCCTAGATGACGATGTAATGTCTGTACTTTCATCAATACAAATAGAAAAAAATTGACATGAAGACAAATCTTTTGTTACTTGTTCAGCAGTATCTTTAATGTACTGAATAATCTTTTCTTTTTCTGAGAAATTGTCAAAAAGGAAAGGTGTACATTCTAGCCAAGCTTCTTTAATATACTCTCCATCACTGAGTGGTTTTCCATGTTAGGCAATGACTTTTGAAACTTCAAAACTAGCAGCAACTAAGTTGAAACTGGACCTACCTGAGATGAAGTTCATAAAATTATCAGCCTGTTTTTTTGTTTTGCTGAGTTCACGAGAAATTAATTCTCTTTGTTCCTCTTCGGTTTTATTGCTTATGTTCTTATGAACATTTTCAAAATGCCTTTTTACAGAAGATGTTCTGCAAACAATAGTTTCAGAACAGAAAACACATAAGGCTTTGTTGTCTTTCTTAATCACACCAAACTTTTCTGTCCAGTATTTTTGAAATTCTCTAACATCCTCTTCAGCTGAACGACATCGTTTCTTAGCTGGTGGTCCTGACATTCTGCACAATCTAGAAGGACAGAAAAATACATGAGATGATGGTATACGTGAAAAAGGTGAAAGATGAAAAGTAAAATGTCAGTAAGTGATTAATTAGCTTGATCAAACTACTGTACTGCTATTACTTTTTTAATTAAAGTAAATAGAAAGAAAAATAGTTTGCTATCCCTACAAAATGGTTAGATGGGCGCAACTCAGGGAACAGTAAAGATAAAGCATGTAAAAAATCACAAAATGAAGAACCTTTATTTATAAATCATAATACACTGTATGCATATCAGTTATTATTATTTTTATTTATAAGATTTGGTTTATGGATAACAACAAAAATGTGACAAACTAAAAATATTTCCTAAGGAAAATAACAGAATAAAGAAGAAAGCATAGACAAATACAGCATAATGTAATAGAAGTACGGTAATTATGTAACTTACTTTTCAGCGCAGACGGATACGGTGTGATGACGATGTCACCGGGTTACTGCTGTAGCGCGCATCGAGAGAAACATAGAAATTTATTTCGTTAGTACCGGTGGGCAAAGTGAGAGAGAAGGTTTCATTTTTATAGAGTGAAATTTTGAATAAGTAGGTGAGTCGGTTGTCTTGTCAATGAAAACCCGTTGCGTCTGAGGCTGAAACCAAAACACTGGTCGGATCTAGGAAGGCAGGGAGAGTTAAGGCAGAGGCATAGAAATTGCTCTTCCCCTCTCTTGTCAATCCATGTCTATGGTCTTCAAGATAACTTGTTATGTAAAATTATTTATTTATCTAAGATGCACCTACACTGAATTTATCTGAAAAATAAAAAAGTCGATATTAAGAAAAAAATTGTAAATGAAAGATTATAAGAGAGGGTTTTGCGTGCCAACAAAAGTTACTGGCGTGCCATGTTTGGCACGCGTGCCAGGGGTTGCCCACCCCTGCCCTAGGCTGAGGAATTCAAACTGCTTTTCATCTCTTCTTTAACTTTGCCACATCGTCCTCCCTAAACTCTGGAATTCAGAACCTGTTGCTATCTTCCCATCTTCCTCCCCACATCCTCTTATTCTCCCTTAGCCCTTAAGGTACACTGCCATTATCTTTCAAAGGTTTTATTAAAAACGCGCACACAACTTAGGGTTTTCAGGAAACATGGAAGCGGTGGTGATAGTTGGAGCCTAAGCCCTCTTGTGAGGGTCTCCTGGTGCCCTGTGAGAGAAAAGGGGGGTATGCCACTGGAATCATCTTTATTTTCGATGCAGCTATCCTTCCTTTTTCCCTTACCCTCAGTGCCAGACAATTCTATGAACTCTTCCCTCCCCCAGTGTCTTACCCCATTCCCAGGAAATGAAGTGTGTTCTTCACTGGTTTGCCAGTTGGTCAGGTCCCCAGCCTGAACATTTCCTATAAGACCTGGTGACTAAAGCAGTGCCAGGAAAATTACAGCCATCGCTACAAGATCTACAGCAGCTTAGTGTGTCTGGAGCCAACCGATCACCTTGTATCTTTGAGTGCCAGCTACCTCTTTGAGATCAGTGGTTTCGAGGATGGGCTGAGGAGGAGCGCCATGAATTTGTCAGGCAGCTGGAGGTCAGTGAGCCAGACTTCGTGGCAAAGTTTTATCAAGCAGTGGCTACTACATCTGGTAAAGACTGATAGGCATTAAAACCAGAGAAGATAACCATAGTTGATGGAACCAAAGCCACAACTGTACAGTGAGAACTTCAGATGTGCCACTTAACGGTCTGGGGATGGTATCCTGATTTGCTGACTGAGCTTGCTGACTAGTATGGGCCTGGTTATATCTATCTATCTATCTATCTATCTATCTATCTATCTATCTATCATCTATCTATCATCTGTCTATCCAGGTTTTACCACTTTAATAGAATACTCTAACTAGTCTGTACAAATTGAAAACAGCATCTTCAGTTACAAATGTGTCTAAGTAATAAGGCTGAGCACTCTCCAGGCCTGGTCAGTGTGGGCCCCATGAACCCGGCTGCCAGGGACCAGGGACCTCGGTCACACAACTTGGAGCCCCACACGCCAGCCAAGGACAGGTCGTCACTTTGAACCCAGGGCTTTTAAGACACATGGACGTGGGGCTGAGAAATGGGAGCTAAGGAGACGTGACACTTACACACGAGGAAACGTGTGCCCCGCCCAGCCCTCCCCACGGAAGATGGGCACACAGCACTGCCCACAACCCCACCCGTCCTGGAGGCGCGCTCATGCCACCAGCTGTCAGCGGCAAGAGGGAGCTCTTTCTCGCAGTCTGCGCTCCCAGAGGAGCCGCTGCCACCTCCTCCCTGTCAAGTCCCCAGGTCTCCAGTCACAAACATGGTTTCAGAAACCTGAGGACAAGTGACAGCACGCGCCCCGAGGCTCACAGCACAAAGGGACAAATAAATACGAGGATGAACCACACCAGCTGACGCCTCAGCACCACAGGTGCTACGACCCCACCCCACCCCGAGGAAAATAAAACCAAAGTGAGAACACACGGAGGAGCACGGACCCAGCCCGCGCCGAGATCAGACACAGAGGGCCAGGTGGCTGGGAACGAAGCCTGTGGTGTCTTCAAGGGCGAGATGGGAGCAGAATCTCCAGTCGTCAGTCCTGGGCTCAGGGGCCTTCCCACCCAACGTGGTACCCCACGTGGTCTACTGGCCCCCCGAAAGCAGGCCTGGGGAAGTTTACTGAGCTGCACCCAAGGCCGCAGAGGGTGCCGGGATTAGATTAAACCTCCCACTTCTGAAACGCAGTTAAGTGGCCGCTGTACAGGTTAAGCAAAATAATAAGGAAAGAGGGAAAGTGAAAGTGAAAACCATGCGCTCAAAAAAGGTCAGATGCGGGCGCTGCGCCCACAGGTCCTCACTGCTCACTGCTGCTTGCACGCAGAGGGCTGGCTGGGCTCCTTCTTGAGGCTCAGGTCGGCATCATCCTCTTCTTCTCCCTCCTCGTCTCCTTCTAACTCTTCCCCTTCTCCTTCCTCACCTTCTTCAAGATTGTCGTCATCCTCTATGGCCTCCCCCGTTGAAGCACCCCTTGGGACTAGCCGCTCACGGAAGAAGTGTCCAATCTCAAAGCCGGAGGCTACTGTGAACTCGGAATCTTCATCCAGTGATTCTCCATCCCCAGATGCTTTCAGCCAGCGGACTGAAGAAGTTAAAAAACAGAATCATTGGGGACTTGCTTGGTGATGGTTCTGACAGTGCCTGGACCCTTGTGTTTCCGTTTTTTCTTTAATATATTTTTATTGATTTCAGAGAGGAAGGGAGCGGGAGAGAGAGATAGCAACATCAATGATGAAAGAGAATCATTGATTGGCTGCCTCCTGCAGGACCTCCACTGGGGATCGAGCCCACAACCTGGGCATATGCTCTGACCAGGAATCGAACCGGTGACCTCTTGGTTCCTGGGTCGACGCTCAACTGCTGAGCTACACCTGGCTGGGCTCCGTTTTTTCTTGATCGTTTTGACTGTAACATGTTTTCCTTTCTTCCAATCAATAGTGCACCCGTCACAGTCAAGTATTTCAGGGCCTTCGAAGGAGAAGGGGTCAGCCTTATCCGGCTTGGACTTCGTCTTGTTGTTCGTTTTGGTCAGGACTGAATTGATGAAGTAGTCGCTGGGCTCAAAGTGGAACTCGTAATACAAAAGACATAGGCTGGCCAGGGTCTGAAAACTTCGCTTTAATATCTTGAAGATGTTTCAAGATTGGCTCATCATATTCCTGGACTAACTCGCTCAGCACATCCGCTTTCTGAAGACGGTGAAAGAACTCCGAATCCCTCTGGGGCTGGCTCTTCTGCTGTCTCGACTTCTTTTTCTGCAACGACTACTTTACTTTCCATGTCTCTAGCCAGTTTGTCCTCCTCTTCATTCTCACTGTGCCACTCCGATTCTCCATCTGTCGACTCAGCGTCACCAGTGACAAGCTCCGTTCTTTTGTCAGAGAGGCTGGTACAGCGCCGCGTATGTCCTCTCCAGGTCATGGACCTCTCCATAGAACTTGGGTTCTATTGAGCGCACTTCACCTGAAGTTGTTTCAATGCATTGATTCTTCTTTTTACTGCTGTAGGTAAAGACTCTATGTAGCTGCAAGGAGTGTGGGAGGCATTGTCAAGCCACTCCTCAAGGCTGCCCAAACTCGAGGGTTCCGGCATCACCGGATTGGTGAGCTTCTCTGTAGCACTTGCATCTTTAGCAGCTTCCAAGGAATCTGACGGAGCCCCATCTGAAAAGCTGTTATCTGCCATCTGAATGTTTTTATCTCCTCATGCCTCCTGTGGCAGTGGCAGCAGCCGTGGCTTTCCTCGCTTCTGGGATAGCGCCCCAGGCCTGGTTATTTCCATGTTAACTGCACATTAGCTGGACTCCTAGCGTAAATGTTTTCCATCTAAGCAAATCCAGCTTAGCAATCTGCCTCTAGCTTATTTCTTTCCAGGAGATGTCAAACTCTTAAGAATTGAATGACTGCTTCTGCAACTATACCCCAAATCACCTACATATAACTCAAACCTAGTGCTGGCCCATGGGGATATAAAGTAGAACCCTCCTACTTCAGAAACAGGAGAGAAGGGCAATAAAAGGTCATGTTTTTTATATTTAGCTGGATTCAGATGTCTGGTTTCACCTCCCTTAGCAGATTTTTAGCATAATTATGTGATATCCTAACCACTAGCTTTCCTCGATGATTTAGTAAAAATTATGGAAAAATCAGAAAAGGGAGATAATTAGTTAGTCCTTCCTCCACATTGATGTGTGTTTGAATCCAAATAGCAATGACTTTTTCTGAAAGCATATGTGATATCCTTGGAGCTGCTAACAGATATTCTGTGAGTTTGTTCTACAATAATAAGAAAAAAAGTGGCGAGGTTGAACCAAGATGGCGGCATAGGTTAACGCCGGAGTTTGCTGCCTTGAACAACTACTTCAAAAGTGAAACCAAAAAACGGAAGGGACATCACCCAGAACCACAGGAACGCTGGCTGAGTGGAAGTCCTACAACTAGGAGGAAAGAGAAACGCATACGGACACTCAGAGGAGGCGCAGTGCTGAAGTCAAGTTCTGAGGTGCAGAGTGCGCGGAGCGGGCTGGCGGCGGAGGGCGCGGTTGGCGTTTTCAATCGGGAGGGAGTTGCAGACTCTGAGCTCCAGATCCGGGCGAGTCTTTAGGGACCCAGACTCAAACGGGAGAAGCGGGACTGTCTGGCTTCGATCAGAGCGAGTGCAGCTTTCTCTCTGAGCTTTGCAGCCATTGCTGGGACTCAGATAGGCAGAGCCCCTGGGGACAGGACTGAGAGCCGCCATCACTGCTCTCTCCGGCCCACCCTGTTGATACTGTGCGACCCGCCCCGCCCAAGCCCTGCACAGAGGCATTTGCCGGATAGCCTCAGGCAAAGGCTAGATTAGCACCTCCCTAGAGGACAGAAGTTCTCTCACTGTAGAAACAGCTGATTCTCATAGCCACTTGGCCTGGAGGTCAAACCCTCCCTGGTATTAGCTACAACAATCAAGGTTTATAAGACTGCGAACAAAGACCACTAGGGGGTGCACCAAGGAAGCATAACAAAATGCGGAGACAAAGAAACAGGACAAAATTGTCAATGGAAGATATAGAGTTCAGAACCACACTTTTAAGGTCTCTCAAGAACTGTTTAGAAGCCGCCGATAAACTTAATGAGATCTACAAGAAAACTAATGAGACCCTCGATCGTATATTGGGGAACCACCTAGAAATTAAGCATACACGGACTGAAATAACGAATATTATACAGACTCCCGACAGCAGACCAGAGGAGCGCAAGAATCAAGTCAATGATTTGAAATGCGAGGAAGCAAAAAACACCCAACCGGAAAAGCAAAATGAAAAAAGAATCCAAAAATGCGAGGATAGTGTAAGGAGCCTCTGGGACAGCTTCAAGCGTACCAACATCAGAATTATAGGGGTGCCAGAAGATGAGAGAGAGCAAGAGATTGAAAACCTATTTGAAGAAATAATGACAGAAAACTTCCCCCACCTGGTGAAAGAAATGGACTTACAGGTCCAAGAAGCGCGGAGAACCCCAAACAAAAGGAATCCAAAGAGGACCACACCAAGACACATCATAATTAAAATGCCAAGAGCAAAAGACAAAGAGAGACTCTTAAAAGCAGCAAGAGAAAGAAACCCAGTTACCTACAAGGGAGTACCCATACGACTGTCAGCTGATTTCTCAACAGAAACTTTGCAGGCCAGAAGGGAGTGGCAAGAAATATTCAAAGTGATGAATACCAAGAACCTACAACCAAGATTACTTTATCCAGCAAAGCTATCATTCAGAATTGAAGGTCAGATAAAGAGCTTCACAGATAAGGAAAAGCTAAAGGAGTTCATCACCACCAAACCAGGATTATATGAAATGCTGAAAGGTATCCTTTAAGAAGAGTAAGAGGAAGAAAAAGGTGAAGATACAAATTATGAACAACAAATATGCATCTATCAACAAGTGAATCTAAGAATCAAGTGAACAAATAATCTGATGAACAGAATGAACTGTTGATTATAATAGAATCAGGGACATAGAAAGGGAATGGACTGACTATTCTTGGGGGGGGAAAGGGGTGTGGGAGATGCGGGAAGAGACTGGACAAAAATCGTGCACCTATGGATGAGGACAGTGGGTGGGGAGTGAGGGCGGAGGGTGGGGTGGGAACTGGGAGGAGGGGAGTTATGGGGGGGGGGGAAAGAGGAACAAATGTAATAATCTGAACAATAAAGATTTAATTAAAAGAAAAAGAAAAAAAAAAAAAGAAAAAAGTGGCATTCTTTAGAGGTTGAAGGGTATTGTGTGTGTGTTTTTGTATCAAAATAAGGAATGAATCTTCGGAACCAAACCAACCAAACAAACAAAAGATGCACACACAGCCAACCGTTATGGTTCAGTGGTTGGGACCTATGGACCAGGAGGTCACTTTTGGATTCCCAGTCAGGACATTTTCCGGGTTGTGGGCTCATTCCCCACTAGGGGGCGTGTAGGAGGCAGCCAATCAATGATTCTCTCTCATTGTAGATGTTTCTCTCTCTTTCTCCTGCTCTCTTCCCCTCTGAAATCAATAAAAACATATTTTTTAAAAAACGTGCATACACACAACTTTACAAAATTACATTAATTATACATGCCAATTTTATAATGAAAGTTTTATAGAACATAATTTGTCCAGTAGGTGTTAGCAGAGCCAAATACTAGACACCAAGAATTTCAATGGAGAAATGTTGGCTATTTTATTATTTTTCTAATTTTTTTAAAATCCTTACCCAAGGATATTTTTCCATTGATTTTTAGACAGAGTGGATGAGAGAGGGAAAGATAGAGAGAAATATCAATGTGAGAGAAACACATCAATTGGTTGCCTCCTGCATGAGCCCTGACAAAGGCCCGGGCCGGATAAGAGCCTGCAACCGAGGTACGTGACCCTGACCAGAATCACTTCAGTACACAGGCCGACACTCTATCCATTGAGCCAAACCGGCTAGCCCATGTTGCCTATTTTATTAGTGGCACCATCCAGGAGAATGAGGGGCTAATACTCAAAAACCTGAACTCTCCAGTGGTGTGTAGTTACAGATTACTATATAGGGCAAAATCACAAGACATGATGAGGTAGGGATTGGGGTCGTGCTGGGAGCTGATTGGTTGGAGATGTAATAAGAGTAATTCATAATTTCTTCAGGTCTTGAGGACAGTTCTGAGGTTTTTGCTGGCTTCCCATGCCCAGTCTTATAGGAAAGTAGCCAGGGGGTTGTTTCCCCTTAGAGCACAGGATCTGAAACATAACTTAATTCAAGATGCTATCTTTAGACTACCAGAGGTCCAGACCATGTGACTATTAGTCAAGTTGAGGCTACTATCTTCTGCTGCCTGGGGGTTGCTGATTATCCAGGGGGAAAGGCTAGGTCTCAAGAGATGAATACACACTGAGTGGCCAGATTATTATGACCACCCAACGTTTGCAGGCCAATTAGCGATAATTTTGTGCTGAAGTTGCTAGAGGGCCAGACCATTATAAATAGGGAAGCAGGTTGTTTACCACGACAGTAGAAGTGATTTTTTTCTGAAGACATGGATAAACAATATATATATTAGAGGCCCAGTGCACGAAATTCATGCAGGGGGGTGGGGTCTCTCAGGTCCCTCAGCCCAGCCTGGACCCTCTCCAATCCAGGACCCCTCAGGGGATGTCTGACTGCCTCTTGCAATCCAGGACCTCTGGCTCCTAACCGCTTGCCTGCCTGCCTGCCTGATTTCCCCTAACCGCCTCTGCCTCGCCCCACACCCGGGACCCAGAATTTGCTCCTCCGGCTGGCCGCAGGCATCCAGGACACAGGTTGGCTTTGCTTGGGCCATCCGAAGCCACAGGGGACCGTGGGCAGGCAGCTTCGTCTGGGCTGCAGCCGTTGGCGCCCAGGACTGCGGGGTGGGCAGCTTGTCCTTCTCCCCGGCCGCAACCTGGCTGGTCCCCATTCCCCTCTCATGAGCTCATTTGTGCCTGGCTGGTCCCCATGCCTCTCTCCCAGTGTTGAGTGTCTGAGCAGTTAAGGCTTGAGGGCATGATGACCATTTGCATATTAGCTCTTTATTATATAGGATATATATATTTCTAGAACTAGGATTTAAAGCTAAATTTAATCAAAGTCATAAAAACCCTCTGTTTCAAGAGACAGTATAGCTTAACAAGAGTATGGGCTTCAAAATGAGGTACCCAGAGCTCAAATTCAAGGTCAAACTGAGTTTCCTCATCTTTTTTTTTTTTCCAAAACTGTTTTTAAATATATTTTTATTATTTATTTCAGAAAGAAAGGGAGAGAGGGAGAGAGAGATAGAAACATCAGTGATGAGAGAGAATCATTGATCAGCTGCCTCCTGTACACCCCACACTGGTGATCGAGCCTGAAAACCAGACATGTGCCCTGATTGGGAATCCAAGCATGACCTCCTGGTTCAACCACTGAGCCACACCAGCCTAGCAGTTTCCTCATCTTAAATGTAGTAATTGTTCCTGCCTCCCAAGGTAATTGCAAAAATTAAATTAATTAATATATATAAAGTATCTTAAACATTGTCTAGCATATAAGAAGCAGTACATGATACATGTTAACTAGAATTATTATAAAAAGCAAAGTAAAAAGAAAATTATAATAGCCTATAATCACAAGGGCTTTACTTTTGCTCACTAATAAGAAACAAAGGGTAACAAATTATAAATATGTTTTTATTGATTTTAGAGAGAGAGGGAGAGGGAGAGAGAAACACAGGTGTGAGAGGGCAACATTGATCGGCTGCCTCCTGCACACCCCCTACAGGGGATGGAGTCTGCAACCGGGGCATGTGACCTGACCATGAACTCCGACCTCGATGCATGGGATGACGCTCAACCAACTGAGCGACACTGGCCAAGGCGAGAGTGCTTTTGTTTTCTAAATCTCTTTCCCTCTTTAACATTCCATAACAAGCCTAAAAGCCTAGAATCCCGGAGCTATCGCGCTATCCCATTACGCGTTGCGGGGGCTCTATTATTTGCTAGGTCGGTGTCTTGGGTGGGGCCTGCCTTTCTCCACTTTCTCCACTAGAGGTGGCTTTGCACAGCAATCCTTCCTCGCTATAGGGGAAGAAGGAGACGACCTTTTCTACGACGTCGGTTGGTGGCCAGAGACTTGATTGACAAGGGCATTAGCAAATGGCTCTGAAATAGGCGGCCGAAGTTCTTGCATGTACGGCCGCAAAAGTGGCAGAAGTGCAGGCGCCGGCCAATGAGGACTGGCCCTAAAGGAGCTTGGGGCGGGACTTCGTTGGAGGGGCGGACTCAGCGTAAAGAGTCTGAAGCGGACCCTGGGAGGGTCAGAAGCGTTTCCGGTGTTAACAGAGCTTCGTGGGCTCCGGAGAGGCTGCTGAGAAGGTACGTTTGAAAGCAGGATTGCGCAAGCCGCGAGTGAAGAAGGGGTTAGCAGTTATTGTCTTAACGACAAAGGGAGTGGTCTCCATTTTCGGGTAGACTGCACCCCGTGGGAAAAGGCCCCTGCTCTGCGACTGGACTCCGGAAGGCTGGGCGGGGAGGGGGAAGCGAAGAACTGGAACCGCGCTTGCGCTGCGATACCGGAGCGGGGGAGGGGCGGGGGCAAGTCAGACGGGTTTTGGGGGCGTCTGTAAGTGGGAGCGCTAGCGAAAGCCCCTTTTTAGCTTCTATTCCTTCCTTCCAGTCTCCATTCCTCCCTTTCCTCCGCTTAGAGTAGACGCAGGGGCCCCTTGGCCCAGGCCCGTCTGGAATTTAGGGCACGTCCCCCACCCCTTCCTTCCGAGGGGAATGAAAGCGAAACCACACGGGTTTGTGATCGCACTCCCCCCACCGCCCCTGCCCGACGGGTCGCTGCTCTGCTACGGCCATAGCGACCCCTGACCGGGCGCCCCTGGGTGAGCGGCAGGGGCCTGGGCGGCTGGCTGCCCGGTCACGGCGGGGCGGGTGATGTCACACTGCTGTGACACGCGCGGCTCCTTAGTTACGTGCAAGCCAACAGGAGGAGCGGGAGGTGTGGGGAGAGCGGGCTCGGCTCGGCTCTCCTGGCCCCGCCGGGCAGCCGGCTCTGGTCTGATTGGTTACCTTCGGACAGGTGAGGTGGTTTGGCTTTGTGGAGTCCAGCGCCTTGTGGGCGTCTTTCTCAAAGTCCGATTGGGAAAGGCGGCGTTGGGCGTTGTTGTTTTTCTGGGACCTGCCGGCCGGAGCGGTGGTAATAAGTAGGCTGGGGCATTTTTGTGTATTAAGTGTGGAATAATACTACCCTGTGCCAGTCCGGGTTGCATTGCCCACCCCAAAGAAGGACAAAAACCTCTTTGAACTTGAGACTCTGTTCTAGCAATAGTTAACTTGTGAATGTGTAACCTAGTAGAAGAGCTGACTGTGTCTGAAACACAAAGATTTTAAGGTTAAAGGTTAACGGAGAATGGGCTTTTCTAGTTACTTATTGATATTTACTTCTATTTTATCCTTTGAATAGTTCAGGTCAGATTTTTCTAGTTTCTTATGGCTTCTGTGAACACACCTATTTCTGTAATTATTAGATTTACTCTTCGAAGTTTTCTTATTCCTCTTTGTTGAATTTTGTCCTGGCTTAAGTACTATGTTGACATTTAGGTTCTCTGCCATTTTCCTTCAGTGGGGACAGAATGAATTCTTGAGAAATGCAAGCTGTAATTTAGATTCAGTGTTTCCTTCTTAAATTATTCATCTTGTTGTGGAAACATAGCTTAGTACCCACTTTCTCCTCTACTGTTGATCTGACTGAAGTCTTACTCTCCTAAATAATAGGAGAGAGAAAATTAACCAATATAACCATATATGTATTTGTTGCTATGGATATAGTTCATGCTTATTGTAGAAAGGCTAAAAAATACAGAACAATGTCATAGGAATCAGCATATGTTAATTTTTGGAAAAAAAAAAAGATTTCTCTTGATGTATGCCTGGAACTGCCTTAATGAACACTTGCTTTTCTACTGTAGGGTGTCGTAGTGTAATGAGTACCAGCCTTTAGAGGCTGATGTTGGTCAAGTCAATACTACTGTCTGTTTAGTACTTTACGGTTATTTCACACAGATTTGCTTATTGGCTTTCAATAAGCTTGGTAGAGTACGTATTAATTATCCTTATCTTACAGATGAGAAAGCCTAGAGGACCGTAGGTGAAATGATTTTCCCAAAGTTATTGGTAGAAAATGGCAGGGCTCGTGACTCCAAATCCAATGCTTGTGCCTTTTTGAACTTTTGTTTTAATCTTTAAAGTGGTACTAATTATTCTTTCCCTTCCCTCATGCATTGGTGTAAAGATCAAAGGGGATAATGTATATAAAAGCACTTCGAAAGTGGTGTAATTTTATATAAATGTATTCAGTGGTATTATTATAGAAGGCACTGCTGCTGGCCTGAAGAGTTTCACTTTATTTCATAAACTATCCCAAGAGTATTAATCTCCTCTGGGAAAACACTGAATATTCCCTTGACGTTCAATCTTCTAAATTATCCTTTGCTACTTTAATTTGGCCATAGAAGCCTAGTAGAAGTGTCTTCCACTCAAATGTTTTGTTACCCCAGAATTTCTAATCAAATTTCATGGAGTAGTTGTAATGCACATTTTTGTTTCCTAAAGACAATGTTTAAACTAAGGAGAGAAAGACAGTAGAGGTTGGCTTTTAGGACAACTTGAGTGACCATTCAAGGTAGGTCTCCCTCTGTGCCAGCTGGGGAATGTCGATTTGAGATTATAACATTCTTGTTCAGATAATGGGTCTAGGTTTGCTCTGGAGACTCCCGGTTGTGCTTAAGTGCGGGGGCTAGCTAGCAAGCTGATTCATATGCAAGCTCAGCTCTGAAGGTGCTTAAAACCAAATGTATGAGAAGTTTTGGTACAATTAATGGAATCCAAAACACTTGAAAAAAGAGCTTCAAGGGTGAGGATGGAGTGGATGTGCTGTTTGTCCTAATTCATGCCTGCTTTCATTTGGACTAAATATGGTGCTAACGGAAGGGATTGCTGGTTTATACAGAGAGGTGATTACATATGTACGAGGGGGGTTGGGAAACATCTGGCCTGAGGGCTGTATAAGGCCCGCAAAATCATTTGGTCCGGCCCTGCCAAGGCATTAGGGGCGAGTTAATTAAATGTTTGACCAATTATAAGCAGGATAACTTTTAAGTTGATAATTTTGTATGGCCCTCGATGTTATAAGTTTGCAAATGACCCCTGGCAGAAAAATTTCCCACCCCTGATTAGGACATTGGGGCCTTAATGATTTAGTGTCTGTCAAACAGTTGTGGTTATAGAGGTGATTCAGTAGTGTCACAGTTTGCTACAAGAAATAATTTCCTGAAGGCGGTGGACATTCTATCTCTAGGTACTGGTTTGGTTTTGAGCCAGTCCCCTAGAGAGACAGGGTTCAGTGCTGGCTAATCCAGAGATTTGGGCCCAAATTAAGGGGCAGGGGCTGGGACATTTACGTCACAATTATCAAGCTAATGACCATTTACTTCATCAAAATCCCTACCACATCAGATTATTATTTAGTGGTTATTAGGGTCTCAAAATGCCTGTGACTCAATAGGACAGGAGGTACAGTGTAAATGTAACAGAAGAGGGGCATGGCATTTATTATTTTTTTTAATCCTCCCCTGAGGATATTTTTTCCCATTGCTTTTCAAAGAGAGTAGAAGGGAGGGAGGGGGAGAAAGAGAGAGAGAAAAACATCAATGTGAGACACACATCAACTGGTTGTCTCCCACATGAGCCCCGACCAGGAGTGGGGAACAAACTTGCAATCCAGGTATGTGCCCTCGACCAGGATTTGAACCCGAGATCCTTTGGTGGGAGGGCCAATGCTCTAACGACTGAGCGCACCGGCCAGGGCGAGGGGCATGGCCTTTAAAGAAATGTAATTTTAGTCAGTAATAAGATTTGTCAAGTTTCTTTAATTTTCAGTTTATAATTTTCTTAAATACCCACCCCCCCAATTAAATTTTTCATTTGGGTAAATATTAAGCCTTCAGAATATAGTTAACTGTGAGTTAACGGTTGAATAATATTTTTTAAAAGTAATTTGCAGGGCATATATAAATTAGGCTTGTGATAAATGTCTTCTAAAACTAGACTTTTACAAGGGATAAGCATACACTGAGGACTTGAGAGTAATGATTATTTACACTAGTAACAATAATGGTTAATATACTGAGCCAATCTTATGTATGAAACACTATTCTAAGCACTTTGTATTATCTCATTTAATCCTCAACCCTGTGAAGTAGGTAATATTATATATTACTCTTTTACAAATGAGAAAACTGAAGCACAAGATTAAGCCCCAGAAATTTGTTGCATGTCATACAGCTAAGGAAAGAACAGCAGGTCATACTTTTAACCACTATGTTAAGGACATGGTTATACAGATTCTGAAAACTATTCAATAGGAAGAATTACTGAAAAATTAACAGATCCATCTCCTTTTTTAAAAATTTTACCACATGGGATTTTTTAATTTTCTCTTTTAAGTATCAATTTGATCCCTTCTGAATGTGTAGGAACAGAATGAAGAACTATAATTCACAGTCTACATTTTAAATATATTTTATTGATTTTTTGCAGAGAGGAAGGGAGAGAGATAGAGAGTTAGAAACATCGATGAGAGAGAAACATCAATCAGCTGCCTCCGTGGGAGATGTGCCCGCAACCCAGGTACATGCCCTTGACCGGAATCGAACCTGGGACCTTTCAGTCCGCAGGCCGACGCTCTATCCACTGAGCCAAACCGGTTTCGGCCACAGTCTACATTTTAAATTAAATCCGACTTACTGGCTTAATGTTGTTAAATTGTATACACTGGGGCAGCTGCTGTTCTTGGCTTCAGCAGTAAGCAGGCTTTTATTTTTCAAAGGCAAGGATTGTTTCTTTTAATGCATATAAATGCATGATTGTTTTGGTTTTGCATAGCTTTTAGTCATGTTTTATTCATATGTACTGTACTTAATAGGTGTTGGAATAGATTTCAGAGAATTTTATTGTAATTTTTTATTTATTGATTGGAGCGAGAGCCAGAGGGAAGGAGAGGAATGGAGGGAGGGAAATTTGTTGTTCTACTTATTTATGCATTCATTGGTTGATTCTAGTATGTACCCTGACCAGGAATCAAACCCAAAACCTTGGTGTATAGGGACAATGCTCTAACCAACTGAGTTACCTGGCCAGGGCAAAGAATTTTTTAAATTTAAGGCCTGGCACTTAGTAGTCTTTTTATTTTAGGATAAGGGTAAGGAAAGGAAGCTACCTAGAACAAAACAATGGATTTAACTAGACATAGATGTTCATTGATAAGAATGTCTGTCGTCTCATAGTTGTTAAAGCTCAGAATTGCAGTAGGGTAGAATTGTTCATTAAAGACCTATCTTTTATATCTGAAGAATATCCTTCCTTCAGGGTTTAATAGACCACGTTAGATGGGTTGGTGAGTATACACTTTTGTTACCTGTACATATTTCTTGCATTTATGTTTCATTTCTTGGTTAAAGCCATGTTAAATAGGAGGGATTTTGAAGGGCGAAGCCCTTTGTTTTCCTTGCTTTGTTTTAATAAGCAATATATTCTTTGCTTGGGGGGGTGGTGGTGGTTAATAATGTCTCCTCCTGCCTGTCCCTGCTGCTCTTTCCTCCCCAAGCAAAAACAGATCACAGAATACCTAACTCAAAACAATGTTTTTACTTGTTTTCTTTCTTGGTAAAGCTATGCACTGAGTTTTTTGTTTTGCTTTTGGGTGCTTCTGGCAGAGGAGGCACTGAATGGTGACCCTTCTAACAGTTTTAGTATTATGTGCATGACACATTTTGAAGATTCTGACAAGTTTGGGGATTCTTGCTCTTGTAAGCTTGAAGGCTTAAAATGAGGCTCTGAACCAAATTAAAGGAATTCGGTTGTGATTAACACCTGAATATTTACTTGTGTACAAATGTAAAACAGGCAAATTTCCCATGAGCCCAAGAGGCACTGTCCTCATTGTATTCTGTGTAAATAATCCCACTTCCTTATTTCATAATGAGTTGAATATAAAATGGATAGTGGAAGAAAGGATCTAATTTCTAGATTTTCTATACAAGTTGGGATTTGGGGTAAGGCAGACCAATGCTGGTGTCAGTTTTGTAATGGGCTTAGATGTGTGTTGAGACTGCTGTATTAAAGAACTTTTGAGCAACATACAGTGTACTTTTTTTATTTATTGCGGTAAAATATACATAACAAAATTTACCTTTTTATTATTTTTTATTTTTTAATATATTTTATTGATTTTTTACAGAGATGAAGGGAGAGAGATAGAGAGTTAGAAACATCGATGAGAGAGAAACATCGATCAGCTGCCTCCTGCACATCTCCCACTGGGGATATGCCCTCAACCCAGGTACATGCCCTTGACCGGAATCGAACCCGGGACCCTTCAGTCCGCAGGCCGACGCTCTATCCACTGAGCCAAACCGATTTCGGCTACCTTTTTAATATATATTTTTTTAAACAAAGATTTTCATTTAACTGTGGAGGCCCTTCTGGATGTTAGCTGAGTTACTTAGTTAATGGTTTTGAATACTCAAGCTCTCTTTTGGTGCGGGAGCTGTTACTTTTGAGTTTTGAACGCAATTTAATCTTGTTTAGCTGAGTTTGTTTATTGACCTTTAAAATGTAGATATCTTTTCTGTATAGCTTCTGACCCTCACAACCTTTGATGATTTTGGTTTTTCCATCAGCAGTTGTAAGAGAGCCCTGAAAAGAGGCAGTCAGTGCCCCCTGGGAAATGTCAGAGTGAACGGGGACAGAGGAGTTTCTGACATTCTCTCCTCCTAAGTTTCCACTCAGTGGGGTCTGGTTACAGAGTGTTGCCCCTTTCTGGCCAACAATCCCCTGGATATTTGAGTATTTACCCCCCCTCCCCCCACCTCCTCCTTTTTTAACTCGAAATTGGAAGCAAGAGATGCTTTATCGTTGTTGTGAATGCTACTGAGAAACTTGGCTGGGAAGGTTGCTTCAGTACTGTTGCAAGTTCTGTCTAGGGATGTCATTAGGGGTGTTAATGGCAGCTTTAAACAAAGACACTTTCCAGGTGCTGGATTCTGCCATCCTGTAAGTGTGCTCTCTAGAGAATGTATTATTCATCATGGTTATGGAAGGCGTGGTTGGCAGTGCAACAGCCTGCAATAATTGCACCATCTAGATCAAGAAGACCGGAGCCCTGAGACTTAGAGATGAGAGCAACAGCTTTAGTAGGTTCTGCAGCTTCTCACTGTATCCATCCTTAAGAACAGAACAAAAGAATTGAGGTGAGTAGGGATGGTAAGAAAGGAAAGAAGAAATTAGAAAGCAAGCCAGCCATTTTAATTGTTTCATTTGTGGGAGAGCCTGAGGAAACAAGTGGTAATGATGCTTTTGAATTCTAAGAGTGGCATCTTTCCACTGGCCCAGGATTCCTCAGAAAATTGGTTTGTGGAATTTTATTGCGCAGATGAATTTTGCTGAGTATCGGGTTATATGCTGATTAGAATGGATGTGAGTAGTTGGCCTGTCTTTCAAACAACTTACCTTTTCTGTTTTAGTCGTGCGCCCCTTTTTGTTGGTAAATTTGAAAGGGATGGTTATGGGTCTAATAAGAATCTGGAAGATTTATATTTGGAGAGTTGAAAGCTTTTGATTAGATTTTTAGTTCTATAGATTGGGCATGTTTATTTAGGATTGCATGTGAGATAGAGGAGGGAACAAAGCTTAAGAGCCTGACTTTATGGTATTGATGTATAATGTGACCTGGGTATAGTTTAGTTTGTGGGGGGGAGGGGGGAGGGGGGAATGCCCTTTGGACTCTGGCCAGTGTGGCTCAGTTGGTAAGAGCATAGTTATGTATGCCAAAGTTTAGGGTTTGATCTCTGGTCAGGATACATACAAGAAGCAACCAATGAATGCATAAATAAGTAGAACAACAAATTGATATATATCTCTCTCCTTCTCCCTCTCCCCCCTTTTCTCTCCCTTCCCCTCTCTCTAAAATCAATCACTCAGTCAATAAAAATGGCTTCTGGGACAGTTGGCAAGATCTGAATAAGGTCTGTAGATCAGATAATAGAATTGCTTCAGTGTTAATTTTCTGATTTTAATCTTCACTTTTAGGATGTACACACTGAAATATTTTGAGGTAAAGGGGAATTGTGTCTACATGTCAAAAAAAAATTACACACACACACACACACACACACTTTAGAGGGAGAGATAGAAACATAGATCAGCTGCCTCCTGCACACACCCCCACCAGGGACCAGCCCACAACTGGGCATATGCCTTGACCAGGAATCAAACCAGTAACCTCTTTGGTGCATGGGACAATCCTCAATTCACTGAGCCACATTGGCCGGGCTGTGTGTGTGTGTGTGTGTGTGTCTCTAGATAGGTAGGTAGGTAGGTAGGTAGGTAGGTAGGTAGGTAGATAGATAGATAGATAGGTAGGTAGATATTGCTAAGTGTAGAGAGATAATAAAGCAAATATAGTGAAATAGTAACATTTAGTCTGGGTGAAGGGTATGTTAAAAATCTTTTTTGCACAAATTTCCTTTTTATGGAGGTAAGAACTTTACTCTTTTTAAAATTGTGAATCACTTTTTAGTTCAGTTCTAAAATGCATTAGGTAGTAAGAAAACTGAAACACCAGTCAGAAAGAATGTATGCACCCCTGTGTTCATAGCAGCACAGTTTACAGTAGCTAAGATCTGGAAACAGCCCAAGTGCCCATTAGTAGATGAGTGGATAAAAAAGCTGTGGTACATTTACACCATGCAGCAGTAAAAAAGAAGGATCTCTTACCCTTTGATATAGCATAGAGCAGTGGTTCTCAACCTTCCTAATGCCGCGACCCTTAAATACAGTTCCTCATGTGGTGACCCCCAACCATAAAATTATTTTCGTTGCTACTTCATAACTGTAATTTTGCTACTGTTATGGATTGTAATGTGAATATCTGATATGCAAGATGTATTTTCATTGTTACAAATTGAACATTATTAAAGCATAGTGATTAATTACAAAAACAATATGTAATTATATATGTGTTTTTCCAATGGTCTTAGGCAACCCCTATAAAAGGGTTGTTCAACCCCCAAAGGGGTCGCGACCCATAGGTTGAGAACCGCTGGCATAGAGGGACCTGGAGAGTATCATGCTAAGTGAAATAAGTCCATCAGAGAAAGACAAGTATCACATGATCTCACTCATATGTGAATCTAAGTAACAAAATAAACGGATGAACAGAGTGGATCCAGAGACATGGAAGCATGGAACAGAGTGCGGAATCTCGGAGGGAAGGCAGGGGTGGACGGGTGGGTGGGAAATAGTCAACCGAGAACCTTGTATGCATATATGCAGGGCCCATGGCCACAGACAATGGAGTGATGAGGGCCTGGGGTGGAGGTGGGGGTGAGCTGGAAGGGGGTCAATGGGGGGAAAGTGGGGACATATGTAATACTTTCAACACTAAAGAATTATTAAAATAAATAAAAATTAACAATTAAATGCATTAGGTAAGAAGCTTCTACATGTATATTTTTAAAATGCAAGTCCTAGTGCAGACCTTTATAGTTTTTTTGTTTTGTTTTTTAATCTTTGAGGTTCTATACCTTTGCTGAGGGAATTCTGTAGCATCTTGAAACAATGACATAAAATTGCTTTATGTTCGCCAAAACCGGTTTGGCTAAGTGGATAGAGCGTCGGCCTGCGGACTGAAGGGTCCCAGGTTCGATTCCGGTCAAGGGCATGTACCTGGGTTGCGGGCATATCCCCAGTGGGAGGTGTGCAGGAGGCAGCTGATCGATGTTTCTCTCTCATCGATGTTTCTGGCTCTCTGTCTCTCTCCCTTCCTCTCTGTGAAAAATCAACAAAATATATTTTTTTAAAAAATTGCTTTATGTTCCAGTGACTAGGTTGCTAATTGAGAATTTCTCAAAGAAACAACCTTTTAAATCGCCTTCTGAAAGAATAGAAATAAAATTCTAATAATGAAATACTTTGGGGAGAGGAAGATAGGTTCATTTCCTCTGTGTCCTTCAAAATGGTTGATTATGGAGGGGTAAATTATGGGAAAAATTATTAATAACTAAAATTGTTTATTATGATTGCAAATGTATTCTAGAAGGAAATATATAAAAATTAAGATGGTTGAGTTAGAACTGGGGTTTTAAATAGCTTTCATTTTCCAAACTTGTATGTTGCTTTTTAAAAATATATATATTTTTATTGATTTCAGGGAGGAAAAGATGGGGAGAGAGAGAGAATGAGAGAGAGAAATATCAGCGATGACAGATCATTGGTCGGCTGCCTCCTGCACACCCCACATTGGGAATCGAGCCCACAACCTGGGCATGTGCTCTGACTGGGAATCCAACCGTGACCTCCTGGTTCGTAGGTCAATGCTCAACCACTGAGCCATGCCGGCTGGGCTTATGTTGCTTTTTTTTTTTTTTCTTAATAAGAAAGTTGTTTGTTATTTTGTCTGTACAGATACCTTTAAAATAATCTTCCTTCCTTTATTCTACAGAGTGGAGACTGTGTCCCACAGACTTTTGACATCATGAACATATTTGATCGGAAGATAAACTTTGATGCGCTCTTAAAATTTTCCCATATGTAAGTGTTTTGATCTTGTCTACAGTTTCTTTTCCTTTCATATCTTTTTTCCCTCTAGTTTATTAACTTCTGTGTGTATATAAACTAACACAGACACTTTACTAGAATCCTGAAGATAAGCACCCGGATTCTAAGGACTGCTGTATGATCACTAGAAAACCATTTAGTTATTCTAGTTACAGTGCTGATTGTTAATAATTTTGGGTTTGGGGCTCTTCCCCAGCATTTAAGATTCTCTATTAGTTAACCTATTTTCAAAATACTCTTTTTTTAATTGTTATGTAACGTGCACATATTCCCTGGGAAGGAGAAGAGAGGGAATGATTCTTAGCTTAGAGCTGAGTTTGGATTGGACCCAGAGTGATAGCTGTTATTAACATTCTTTCCCAGAACCCCCTCCACACAGCAGCACCTGAAGAAGGTCTATGCCAGTTTTGCCCTCTGCATGTTTGTGGCGGCTGCGGGGGCCTATGTCCATGTGGTCACTCATTTCATTCAGGTAAGAGCAATAAATTATAATCGAAAGAAACTAGCTCAGCAGAGTGGTCCAAAGCCTGTACCCCTCCTTAATCCTTTTCGGTAGTTTGGCATCTGAACTCAGCCAGAGGCAGCCTGTAAATCAGGACATAGGCAGAGCCATTTAAATTTTCTGGCAACTGCCTCTAGATCAGTGATGGCGAACCTATGACACGCGAACTCATTTTTTTTTATTTTTCTTTGTTAAATGGCATTTAAATATATAAGATAAATATAAAAAATATAAGTCTTTGTTTTACTATGGTTGCAAATATCAAAAAAATTTCTATATGTGACACGGCACCAGAGTTAAGTTAGGGTTTTTCAAAATGCTGACACGCCGAGCTCAAGAGGTTCGCCATCGCTGCTCTAGATACTGAAGTGGTTAGCTTCGCAAGTCTGAGCGCTGACACTGAGTGATGGTGTTGCTGATATACAAGATCCCTAACCACTGAGTAGAGACATGACGTGCATGCTGGGATTCTTCTCCACAGTAGCCTTTTTATCTTTTCCTCCTTTTTCCTTTTTTTTGCCTGAATGACTGTGGACTACTAAGATACAAAACACTGATTGTACAATTAATTATCGGGAGGGGCAGGGTTGAGACCTTTAAGGATTTGACCCATTTTACTCTCTGATACACTTATATCTGCACATTTGAGTGAAAAATGCTTCAATAACTCATTTTCCTGTGTTGAGGGAGAGTTTGGGTTTGATCAGCAGGGACAGAAGGGGGACAATTGAGAAATAATAAGTAAGTTTAAAGTTCTCACTAGCCACGACTTGTTGCTTTTAGTGTAAATACAAGGATGTGCCTGTGTTGGCATTGGCACTGCTGAGAACTATCCCACACTCAGATATTTCTTTGCAGGGACTATGTGAAAAATTATTCTAGATACTCAAAGGATAGGAATTTGATCCCTTGAATTTAGACTAAAACATAATCTACCTCTTAGGCAAGAGTGGCCCTTTTAAGTAATGTAAAATAAAGTCATCCTCATTATCCATGGATTTCATATTTGCAAATATACCTACTCACTAAAATTTATTTGTAAGCCTAAAATCAGTATTTTTGCAGACATTTGCAATCATATCCAGAGCAGCAAAACGTTTGAGTTGCCCATCACATCCATGTTCCAGCTGAGGTTGAACCAGGCAACACACTACCTTATTTCAAACTCTCAAGCTGTAAACAATAGTCCTTTTCATGGTCTATTTAGTGCGACATTTCTTTTTTCATTTTTGTGCTTTTTGTTGATAACTTTGCTGTTTAAAATGGCTCCAAGCATAGTGCTACAGTCCTCTTACTGTTCCTAATTGCAAGAAGACTACTATGTTCCTTATGGAGAAAATGTGTGCTAGATAAGCTTTGTTCAGGCATGAGTTACAGTGCCGTGACTATGAACTCAGTGTTAACGAACCAGCAATATATATCAAAGTGCCTTCAAACAGAAAACACACATAAAACAAGGTTATGTATTGATCAATTGATGAAAATGTGATTGGTGGCTCCCAAGGACCTAACCTTTTATTTCCCACAGGAGCAATTGTTGAGTATTCACTAATTCATTGTCCATAGTGAGTTTACAGAACATAACTAATGTGGAGAACAATTGAGTATACTTTTTTTTTTTTTTTGAGTATACTTTAAAGGAAGAGAGGAACTTCAGTACCTACATACATCCTTAATGATTTCTCTCTTTTTAAATGCCTATAGGTTTTTCCCATTTGCTTTGTAAAAAAAAAAAATTTCTTAGAAAACTAAGGCATGTTTATTGTAGAGAATTTGGATAACAGACTAATGATAAGTAAATGTAAAACTATAATCCTATCACCCAGAAATAACTACATGCTCTTAATGTTTTGCTACTTTTTATTGTTGTTAATCCTCACTGGAGGACATTTTTAGAGAGAATAGAAGGAGGAGGGGGGGGTAAGGAGGAGGAGAGAGGCAGGGAGACATACTAGTAAAGACATCAGTGTGAAAGAGACACATTATTGGCGCCTCCCGCACTCGCCCCAACAGGCCAGGGAGAGAACTTGCAACCCAGGTACCTGCCCTTGTGCCCTTGACCAGGAATCGAGCCTGCAACCCTTCTGTGCTTGGGCGGGGATGCTCTAACCACTGAACCAGGGCAGTTTGGGTACTTTTTTGATACTTACCCTTTGTCTCAGTCCTTCTAGGTTGCTATAGCAGAATACCATAGACTGAGTGGCTTAAACAACAAACAATTCTTGTAGTTTTTTAAGCTGCAAAGTCCAAGGCAAAGCTCCAGCAGTTGTGTTGTGTGGTGAGGGCCTACTTCCTGGTTCATAATCGGCCATCTTCTCGCTGTGTCTCCACATGGCGGAAGGGATAAGGGTTCTTTTTTATAATGACACTAATCCCCTTCATGAGGGCTCCACCTGTATGGCCTAATCATCTTTCAAAGACCCTATTTCTAAATATCATATTGGGGGTTAGAGTTTAAACATGAATTTGAGGTGGGGGACACATTCCATTTATAACACCCTCTCTCAGTCTCTTTTCTCTGTATGTACACGTATTTGTGTTTTAAAGTGATCAGAAAGGGTCATTTCTACTTGTTCTACAGATTGAAATGTGCCTCTAGCACTTGTCACTTTGATTCATTTTTTCCTCTTTCTTGGGCAAGACTCATAGTTGGACTAGGATAGTTGTGGTTGATGGACTCCCCAGGTCAGAAAAGCCTCCAGCATCCACCACGGTCCTAACCCTGTCCTTTAAGTCTCCTTTTTTTTTAAAAAAAAAATATATTTTATTGATTTTTTACAGAGAGGAAGGGAGAGAGATAGAGAGTTAGAAACATCGATGAGAGAGAAACATCGATCAGCTGCCTCCTGCACATCTCCCACTGGGGATATGCCCGCAACCCAGGTACATGCCCTTGACCGGAATCGAACCTGGGACCTTTCAGTCCGCAGGCCGACGCTCTATCCACTGAGCCAAACCGGTTTCGGCTAAATCTCCTTTTTATCCCCCATGCCTGTTCCACTGCCTCCAGGTTAGAAGCAAATATTAGGAAGTTGAGATGAATAATTGAATCTAGTAAAGTCTCTTGCAAAATAAATTCGATGCTTTCAAGTATTCAATTATGACTCTGGATCTGACAGGCTGGCCTGCTCTCTGCCCTGGGCTCCCTGGGGTTGATGATTTGGCTGATGACAACACCTCATAGCCATGAAACTGAGCAAAAACGACTGGGACTTCTTGCTGGATTTGCTTTCCTTACAGGTATGTATGTTACAGGATTGGTCTAATTTTGGGGCTTGGGGTGTGGAGACTGTATATTTTAGTATCTCTTTAGACCAGGGTCCGAGACTTGTATTTATTCTGATTCATTCCAACTGGTATACTTACTATCCAACTTTATATTTGAATGTATTTTGCCTTGTGCTGCTTTCTTATTTTATGTAGGTGCACCTTGCTTCCCCATCCAGAGGGTAAGCTATTTGTGACTAGTGATCGATGTCTATTTTTATATCCAAAAATAAGCATTTGTGTGCTTGAATGAATGAGGTTTAAGAGCTTAGGTAGCATAACTTGTTAATGATAGACATGGGATTAAACAAGGCCCAAGAATCTTAGTTGGACAAATACTGGCAACTTTCATAGAAGCATCCATCTATTCTGAACCTTGCAGACAATTAATGAAAGCCATACATTGAGAACCATCACACAGGGCCCTTTGCTGATCTCATGAAACGAATTAAAAGCACAGCACTTCTGGAATTATCATTAAGAGAAACCAGACTAAAGCTACACAGTAAAAATACTTGCACAGCAACATTTGAGTTAGTACAACTTGTTCTGAGTGAGTCTAATCTATACCATGTTGAAGAAATTGTAGAAAGGCAGGGATTTAGAGATTAAGATTTTTAGATGAGGGAAACTAGTTTTTAAATGCATTTTTGGAGTTGAATCAGAAGAAAGAAGAGTAGCCAAAGTAGAGGCAATGTCGGAGCCAAAACAGGCTGCTGCTGTGTCCTATTGGCACATGTCACCTGCAGAACTGGTCTGGCCTTTTTTTGCTACAAAGAGAGTCAGTCCTGGATGACTACACGTTGCTGGCTACAAGGCTCTGCTTTGCTCTTAGTCCTTTTTTTCTAATCTAATTCCTGATCTGGCCCACATTGCAGGCCCACCTCACTCCTCTTCAGATTCTGCAGCCTTTATGATGTAGCTCAAAAATGTCTGACATCCTATTTCCTTTTCCTAATCTCTGTTCCTCCTGGGGGTCATCAACGATTTTCAGCTAAGAGGACAATTTTGCAGCTCTGTATAAATAAATAACTTAGTCAAGTTTAAGTTCTCTTGAAAACAAGGAAAATGGAGAGATTTCATTACTTTAGTCCACATGTTTTGTCTGTCTTTTTAGGAGAATGGGCATGCTTATGCTATTTAATGACGAGCTTTTGGATGAGGGTCCTCTTCAAGAATTGATGGTAGTGCCCTAGCTGGTTTGGCTCAGTGGATAAAGCGTTGGCCTGCGGACTGAAGGGTCCCGGGTTTGATTCTGGTCAAGGGCACATGCCTGGGTTGTGGGCTTGGTCAGACATGCAAGAGGCAGCCAGTCAATGATTCCCTCTCATCATTGATGTTTCTATCTCTTTCTTCCTCTCCCTTCCTCTCTGAAATAAAAAATATTTTTTTTAAAAAAGAAAGAATTGATGGTAGTAATGTGTTCTGGACTTTTTTGTTTTCTAGGGGTTGGCCTGGGCCCTGCTCTGGAGTTTTGCATTGCCATCAACCCCAGGTAACTATTTTGATAGTGTCTTATTCATTCTACTTTTGTAATGTACCTTCTAAATATAAACTGTATTCCCTCAATCTAATGGTCTTTTCCTTAATAGCATCATTCCCACTGCCTTCATGGGCACAGCAATGATATTCACCTGCTTCACCCTGAGTGCACTCTATGCCAGACGCCGTAGTTACCTCTTTTTGGGAGGTAAGTATGGATTGGAAAACAGGGAGAGGGTCTCCACTCTAGCTAGGATTCTCGCTAGATCTATTTCCCTACCCTCACCCCCCAACTTCTTGTGATTATTGGGTTGAAGTAGGAAGCCTTCATTTGGGCAGAAATGTAATGGCTTTAACTGGATTGCTTTACTTTACTTTGGCTCCTCTCACGATGGCTTTTTGTCATCTCTTATAGGTATATTGATGTCAGCCATGAGCCTGATGCTCTTGTCTTCCCTGGGGAACCTTTTCTTTGGATCCGTTTGGCTTTTCCAGGTGAGTCTTTGCATATAACTTTCTAGTGTCTGTTTGCCTCACACTTTTTCTTGCTTAACCTTAAAGCAAGATAGACCAAGAATCCTCACCTTGTTGGGCAGTGCCCTTGAAGCCTCCCCACTAAGTTCCACTAGGATAGAGCCTTCTATGGGTAAAAGTTCAGATTAAACAGGGGTTGCATGTTGCTAAGGAGAAGACAGTTTGCTCAGAGATCACTTCTCTAAGGTCTGCCCAGCCAGCAGCTCATTGTTAAAATGATTGACTCTCTTCCAGTGACCAAAACAATTAGTGCAGAATTGTGCTGACAGAAGTAATGAGGTCTTCGCTATAGGCTTCAGTTCCCATGAATGTTAGTGTCAGTGGATTAGCATTCGATGTTCTTTCAAGTGGCCACGAGCCAGAAAGAAGTATGGCTTTTCCCCCCGTGGCGTCTACCAGATGGTAACCTCATCTCATTCTTTTGCTAGGCAAACTTGTATTTGGGGCTGATGGTCATGTGTGGCTTTGTCCTTTTTGATACTCAACTCATTATTGAAAAGGCTGAAAATGGAGATAAGGATTATATCTGGTAAGTATGAAAACTGGTCTTTAACAAGAATGAAGGGTGAGGCATACTACTCCATTCTGCAGCTCTTTCCTGAATCCTAGGGATAATCCTTTGCCTGACCCACCTTTATAGTGATGAGTAGACCAGGTGGTACTGGCCAAGCTTTGGGGGTGTAAGTGGGAGGATACCCATGGTTTTGGAACAATGTGCCAAATAGCATAGTTTCTTTAAATTCCTGAAAAATGTCAGATTTTTAAAAATTGAACCCCTAATGTGTTCGTTTGTTTTTTAAGGAGTTTTTATTTTATTTTTTGTTAATCTTCACCAGGAGATATTTTTCCATTGATTTTTAGAGATAGTGGAAGGGAGGGAGAGAGAGAGAAACATTGATGTGAGAGAGACACATTGATTGGTTGCCTCGTGCACACCCAAGGCTGTGGTGGAGCCTGCAACCGGGGTAAGTGCCCTTCACCGGAATCAAACCCAGGATCCTCCAGTCCGCAGACTGATGCTCTACCCACTGAACCAAATAGGCTAGGGATCCATACTTTTAATAAAGGAGAAGGAAAGGGACCCTTTACCTTTTATTCTTTATACTTTTGTATTCTTTAATAATGAGAGTATATACCCATAGTTTTCAAAATATATGTATTTTTTCATGTTGAAATTCTCTCAAAGTTAGGGTAGTTCAGGGTTTAGAGTTAGGCCTGAATTTCTTTTTTTCCTATGTTACATGGCTTCATTGAGTTGAAAGGATTTCTGACAGTTTTACTTCCTTTGTTGGTGAAAGTACTTGTGGGTGGGGGTTTTGTGTTTTGTATCTTTGTGTAAAGGAAAGTGGAAGTGCAGTTTGTGATCTGGTTCTCTTTCAGGCACTGTGTTGACCTCTTCTTAGACTTCGTTACTCTCTTCAGAAAACTCATGATGATCCTGGCTATGAACGAGAAGGTCAGTCAGCCCACTACCCGAAGATGAGAGAATAGCTCCTGAGCTCAGTATCTGTGTGTACTTGGAATTTGAAAACTTACTTACAACTGTGTAGGTCCAGGGTTATGTAATGCAGGCCATTGAGTAAGAAGTAAACCTGAAGTCTTTAGCTAGTGGAGCCAAAGGAACAAGTAAAAACAGTCCTTTAAAAAAATAAAATAAAAAGCACAAACTAATCCTAGTATCAAAGTGAAAAGAGCTTCAGTGGTAGCAGTCTGTATGAAGAATATAAAGGCTATAAAAGATGGTTATGACTCAGAAAAGAATATCCTAGGGCAGTGGTCGGCAAACTGCAGCCCCTTGAGTGTGGCTCTTCCACAAAATACCACGTGTGGGCGCGCACGTACAGTGCGATTGAAACTTCGTGGCCACACTCAAGGGGCCAAAGAGCCACATGTGGCTCACGAGCCACAGTTTGCCAACCACTGTTCTAGAGGATAATATTGGCAACCAGCTTTTGTAATTGTATTTCAGAAGTAGGCCAGTTGATCCATTTGTTGGTCTTGGATTTTTTTTCAGAGAAGCATTCTGTCTCTGTCTGGTTAGTCTACTCCAGCAGCAGGGGAACAATGAAACCACAAGCTTTTCTTACAGTTCTTACTGTGGAACAAGACACAGTCAGTGGTGGTGGAAGCAGGTGACTAGTTGGGTTTGCTGGTTCTTTGGTCTGTGCCACAGTTGGACTGAGCACCAAACAAGTGTCCCAGTTTCAGTCAAAGCAACTCATCTTTCATTTGTTTAATGCACTGAGCTTCCACCTAAGATTTACTGAAGAGTTCCCTAGACTAGAGTATTTCTGAATGTTGGTTTATACCCAGGATTTATGCTTCCTTCTCAGGCCTAATGGCAAATTGGTGGTCTTGGCCTTGGTCTTGACCTCTTTAGTTCTTTTAGGGTAAACTGCCAGGCTGCAGCCTTCACTGATTGGGATCTGAGCTGTGGTGGTTGTGAGTAGCCAAGAGTGGTTCTGTGGCCCACCTAAGTATTCTTGTGGTGGGCATAGGAACAATTGCTTGAAGTTTAGTCTTACCAAGTCTGTCAGCAACTTGGGGGTCCACCAGTGGACCAACTGTTACGCTAAAGAAGCATTTCTCATTCCTTTTTGTTTTAAGCCCTTCCAGTCCCTAACCAAACACAGCCAGTATTGGCTCAAAGAGTTTTAATTTGAATGTCTGATGTCAAAAATTAATTGGGGGATGGGGGATAAGAGATCAACCGAAGGACTTGTATGCCTGCATATAAGCATAACCAATGGACATAAGACACGGGGTGTAGGGGAGGCCAGGGGATTGTCAAGGGCGGGAAAAAAAGGAGACATATGTAATACTCTTTGTAATACTTTAAGCAATAAAACAATTAAAAAGAAAAAAAATTAATTGGGTAATTTTTCTTATTTTCAGGACAAGAAGAAAGAGAAGAAGTGAAATGACCATCCAGCCTTTCCCATTTTGGCTTCCACTCCCTCCGCCCCCTCATTTTCTCTTTGCACACATTACAGGTGGCGTGTTCTGTGATAATGAAAAGCATCAGAAAAGCTTTTGTACTTTGTGGTTTTCTCTATTTTGAAATTTTTGATCAAAAAACTGATTAGCAGAATATAGTTTGGAGTTTGGCTTCATATTCCTGGAGTTCTTCCCCACTCTTTTCTGTCATCCCCATCCCTAGCTTCTTAAGAACCTCCACTTGGGCAGCCAGTCCACCGTGGTGAGGAGTGGAACCCGCAGAGGGAGACAACCCCAGGAGTCCGCTTTCCGGCTGAGCTGTACCAAGTGGATCTGAACTGTTTGGTAGCGCCACCTCGACCCTTCCTTCCTCAGCACTGGTTGGTGCCCAGTTCCTATGGGACTGGGTGGTGTATTTTCCTTTGGAAGGAAGTTTGCTGGTCCTGTTGTTACTCTGGCTCGTTATATCTGAGCTTCAGTCCACCCCTACACAGAACATGAAGAGCCTCCTCTGGTGGATGCTTTGCCTCTTCAGAGCTGCCCAAATCACTGCTGGTCTGGCACACACACCTGTCTGCCTTGCCATCACAAAAGGAATGCGGATCCCTGTGTTCTCTTTCCTGTCTCTTGTCTGACCCTCAGGGAATCTGCCTGCTTTCCCCCCCCAGCTGGGAGGACTTCAGCCCAAAGGAAGACTGTTCGTGTCAGGCAGTTATGAAAGGCTGATTATTTATGGCAAGGTAGAGCCTAGAATTCCCAAATTTCCCCTGGCCTTTATTTTATTGGTTACCACCTTAGTTGCTGAGTGGCCTCCACCAGATGGCTGTGATGAAAGATCCCAGGAGAGGAAGGACAGGGGCGGGTAATGGTTGAGCCTCTACTAATCCTGTCAGATAAACCTAGATAAGGGCTTGCTTGGGACAAAATCTCTACTGAGTGATTATTTGTTCAGATCAACAGAATGGGGCTGTGATGACTTGGGAGGCAGCATTCATAAGGGTTGTTTGGTGCATTTTTGTTATCTCCCACCTGGTAGTGTCCTACCTAATTATAGAAGGTGTCAAGCCAGAAATTTTGGCAGGAGATAATGTTTATTCTACGCATGCATTTTAGTTTTTGGCTGTACACCTGTTTCCATAAATCTGCAGTTTTCCTGGCAGGGCCCAGGTGACCAAACCTGCAAGACACCTGATTCCCTGCAGCGTTCTGGTCACCAGTGGAGGGAGGGCAGTGCTAATAGGACACGCGCTCCTTCCCTGTGGGCTAAGCAGTCAGCTGACACAGATGGACAGGCCTTGGAGCAGTTGTGGCTCTGGCTGCTCACAGGGCTTCAGTGTAAGGGGACTGAGCCGTTGAAAGCTTATTGCCAGTAAGACACCATTTTTGGCCCTGCCTGTTCACACCCAGTACAGTTTGACCCAGTGCCTACTGATTTGCAGTGCACCATATTCCTGAGCCATCCCATGAAAAGATTCATCCCAGGCTGTGTGTATTCCCGGGGTGGCATGACACCCAGAATGGCTCACTTCCACGGAGGATGCCGCCCCTTGATTGAGTGCTGCCTCCAGCCTCTGGCTTGAGAACTTACTAAAGGGACTTCCCATTAAACCCCAGTAGCAACTCCATTAAATTTGTTGATTCTCTGCTAGGTCTGAGAATGAGTTACATCTCTTGAAGCCAAACTCCACCTCTTGTGCTTTTATGCTTTGGATAAAGGAGTTTTTCTTTAGAAACAGTGCCAAGAATGACAAGATATTTAAAAAAAAAATTTAAAAAAAATACTTTTAAAGAAAATGTCTAACAGGTTTTTAAACCAGTAATCACTGTAATTACCACTTTCTTTTCTAGTTCATTGGTTTTCAGCTCAGGCTGCATTCTCTAACTCATACTGTGAAGACAAAGGTGTTTTTGATCAGAAATATATGAAATCTACATAGTCTTAATTTGTAAAAAAAATAATAAAGAAAATTCCTTAACCTTTCCTGGTGTTAACGTGTTTTAAATTCAAGGCTACAGCTGAACATGGGGTTGGGGGACTTACTGGTGGGAGTTGATGGGATAAGATTTGCTCTAGGTGTGACTAGAAAGAAAAGGACCCACTTAGGCACCCGTTCTGTAGCCCCAGCTTGCCACAAAGGTTGGGGATTTTCTCTGTCCAATATAGAGCCCAGGCCTTTTTCTGGCCCTCCCCTTCCCAACCTTTATTGTAGGTGGTTTGTGGTAGCAGCATGTGCAGTTGGTTCCAGTGTGCAGCCACATTGGCCAGGCTCTATTCTAGGTGCTAGGAATCATCAGTGAAAAACATCCTTTTCCTCGTTCATATATGAGATTATAAACCAAAGTTTGTGTTACAATCTGGTTATTCCGTTTTGGCATGTTTGCCCTCTGGTTGTCATGTTCATTGTAGCCACAGAGCTTCCTGTTAGGATTTGACTGTTAACTGACTGGTTTGTCCAGGTTACTCCCAGTTGACCTCCTTGGACTCCACATTCCCCTAGCCACCCCTTCCCCCAACTTGGAAAGTGTACCTAAAGCATTTTTCCTCTTCTCTCGCTGACTGAAAAACCTCAGTCTCAGATCATTTTTACTTCATTGCTCTTTTAGAGAGAGAGGAACATTGGTTTGTTGTTCCACTTACTTATGCATTCATTGGTTGCTTCTTGTATGTATGCTGACCAGGGATTGAACCCAAAATCTTGGTGTATTGAGATGACTCTCTAACCAACAGTGACCCTGTCAGGGCCAGTCTCAGATTTTTTTTTTTAATCTTTATTGGTGAAAGTATTAACATATGTCTCCTATTTTCCCTCTATTAATCCTCTCCAGCCTCCCCCTCCCCTCCCCCCTGGTGTCAGATTCTTTAAAACCCAATTTTATCTCTCTGCTGCCTTCTATTTGGGGTGAGGGGTAAGATATAAGGCACAACATAGTACTGACATTTTTTTTTTCATAGTGCTGACATATCAGGCCCTGTGCAAATGCTTTACAGGTTTTAATGTTCCCAGTCTATATATATAAAAGCCTAAGCGACGGGCTGACCGTTCAACTGGTAGTTATGACATGCACTGACCACCAGGGCGCAGACGTTCAATGCAGGAGCAGAAACCACAGGCATGGAAACATGGAACAGACTGATGAATTTCAGAGGGAAGAGGGGAGGGTGGGAAGAGATTAACCAAAGATCTTATATGCATACTAGAGGCCCGGTGCACGTGCACCGGTGGGGTCCCTTGGCCTGGACTGCGCCCTTGCAATCTGGGATCCCCGGGGGATGTCATCGGGTTTCGGCCCAACCCCCGCAGGTGAGGCTGAGGGACCCCACTGGTGCACGAATCCGTGTACCAGGCCTCTAGTAACCTAATAAGGTGGTATGATCAGTAGCTTCCAAAACCATGCCTGCAGGCAGCTGCAGATCATGTCTACAAAGAACCAAGGAGCGCAGTCTCTGGAGCCCCAGCTTTTCACTGTTGCCCTATGTAGGCAACCCTGAAGTTAGCGCCCCCTGGGCCAGTGCCATCCTTTCCATCCTGACTGTCATTCTGGCTACAGCTCCAACCCAGATGAAGAGGGAAATATGCGGTGGTTTGAGCAAAATCTCCCAACCCCAGTCTTTGTAACTTCTAAGTCTTTTCCTCAATGAGCCCAGTTACAAATTAAACAGAAGTGGTTAACAGCTCATTCCATCCTAGCAGACCTGCTGGCCTGAACTAGAGTGAGGAAGTCACTGGTGCACAAGTGGAAGGACCTTGTATGTTGGGTGAAGAGACGGTCTGTCCTGCCTAAGCAGGTTAGCAGATGGGGGCATCTCCATGATGGGGATAAAGACAGCCAAGCGGCCCTAGCTGGTTTGGCTCAGTGACTAGAGCATCGGCTTACGGACTGAGGGGTCCTGGGTTCATTTCTGGTCAGGGGCACATGCCCTGGTTGCAGGCTTGATCCCCAGGAGGAGGCATGCAGGGGGCAGCTGATCAATGATTCTCATCATTGATGTTTCTCTCTCCTCCTCCCTCTCTGAAATCAATAATAATTTTTTTTTAAAAAAGACAGCTGAGCGCAGGAGAACTACAGGCAGGCATTATGTGCTTCCATGGGTAAGCACGGTGGGCCCTGAGAACAGTGGAAGCAGGGAAGGGTTTTGGAGATGATGCCTGAGCTAAGTAAGGCTAAATCTCAAAGACTGAGTCAAAGTGAAACGCAGTGGTGGGAATGGATATTTCCAGGTCAAAGGATTAATATGAGAAAAGGCGCAGGAGCAGGATTCAGCATGGGGAGTGCTGGGTGTGGTCAATAGTTCGATGTTGCTAGGTTGTGAAGTTTGAGAAGACCTAGTACAGGCATACCTAGGAGTTATTGTGGGGTTTTTCCAGACCACCACGATAAAGCAAGTATCACAATAAAGTGAGTTGTCATTTTTTTGATGATGGAGGGTCTTGCCTTCAAATTGTAACAACAACAAAAAAAGGCAACTTCTGTGAACTCAGTAGAACAAGGTGAGCCTGAATTCCATGCTAAGGAGTTGACTTTGTCCTGAGGGCAACAGGAAGCACTGAAAGGCCACTGAGCAAGGTGTTTGCATTTTCCCATTTCAGGTGACTGGAAAATAACCTGGGAGAGGAGCCCACTGAAAGGAAATTACACTCTTAATGCCCAAATTGTGGTCTCTCTTATTACCCACTAAAAGGAACAGAGCTCCTTGGATAAATGGTGCTTAAAGGTCTGCCCAGGAAATGTACAAGATGAACCTGGAATCTTGTTACTGCAGAAAGCAAAAAAGCTATCAGAGCTGACTAGTATAATTCATAGGGAATCAGAGGCCAACCTAAAGAGGCTCTTACTGGCTACAGATGGGATTGTTTCCTCATTGATAAGAATTATAAGTGCAATGGATTGAAATAAAATATTTTAAAATTCATGATATTTTTAAAATATCTTACTGGTCACCTTTGGAGGATGCTAGAAACCAGTCACTTCTGAATACTTGTTAATAAAGGGAAAGAAACAAGTATTTATCCTTTCTGTTCTGTACTAACTGTACTTCAGGGTAATAAAAAAGTAGTGTAAGTGAAAGTTTCTTTCTACAGAAATAGTCCAACTGATAGACAAAGGAATTACAGCATTTATCACTATTTTGTAAAGCTCTGATGAAATAATAAAGGTAGGCAATGATAATCAATAGACACCAACATCAGCTTGACCGCCGTGGCTCAGTGGTTGACCGTTGATCTATGAACCAAGAAGTTATGGTTGGATTCTCGGTCAGGGCACACGCCCAGGTTGCAGGCTCAATCCCCAGTGGGGGACTGCAAAGAAGCAGCTGATCGATGATTCTCTCATCATTGGTGTTTCTATCTCGCCCTCTCCCTTGCTCTCTGAAATCAATAAAAATATTTTTTTTAAAAAAAATAGCCACCGACATCATATTAAGAGAGAGAACCTGTTGCCCTGGCTGGGTAGCTCAGCTGGTTGGAGCATTGTCCCAGTATGCAACAGTTGTGGGCTTGATCCCTGGTCAGGGCACATACAGGAATCGGCCAATGAATGCACAAATAAGTGGATTAACAGCTCAATGTGTGTCTCTCTCTGAAATCAATAAATTAAAAAAAGAGAGAGAGATCCTGACATGTGCCTCCTGATGGAAGTTAAACATCATTACCAATGACGTTTTAAATTCTAGATCTGAGTACCAGTTTACAGGAAAGACAGGAGCCAAGAACAATGTTAAATCACATCAAGGGGATGCAAAGCAGCAAAATCCCAAATCCAGTAAAACTCTGAGAACAAACAACTTGGGGGAGAGATCAACCAAAGGACTTGTATGCATGCAGATAAGCCAAACCAATGGACACGGACAACAAGGGGATGAGAGCATGAGTGGGTGGGTGGGTGGGCGGGGGGGCGAGGAGGTTGGGGTTAATGGGAAATGAGGACACATTTGTAATACCTTAACCAATAAATTTAAAAAAAAAAGGCTAAGGCTAAGAAATAAGAACAAAACCAAAAGAGGGAAGGGAACCCAGAATTTCAGACTTATGAGTGAGCCATATCAACAATATGCAATGGTGTAGTCCGGCTGGTGTGGCTCAGTGGTTGTGCATCGGCAAATAAACCAGAAGGCCACGTTCCAATTCCCAGTCAGGGCACATGCCCGGGTTGCAGGCTCAATCCCTAGTGTGGGGTGTGCAGGAGGCAGCCAATCAATGATTCTCTTTCATCATTGATGTTTCTATCTCTCCCTCTCCCTTTCTCTCTGAAATAGCTACAATAATAAAAGCATAATATGCTAATTAGACCGGACAGCTGAATGACCTTCTAGACGTCCTTCTGGACGACGAAGCTGGGGCTGTGACGGTGAGGGCTGTGAGGGCCGAGCCCCTTGCACGAATTTCATGCTTCAGGCCTCTAGTATATACACTGAGTGGCCAGATTATTATGACCACCTGACGTTTGTAGGCAAATTAGCTATAATTTCGCACTGAAGTTGCTAGAGGGCCAGACCATTATAAATAGGGAAGCAGGTTGTTTACCACGACAGTAGAAGTGATTTTTTTTCCTGAAGATATGAGTAAACAATGCGATTTAACAGCCTTTGAATGTGGGCTATATATTATTATGAGTGGCCAGATTATTATGGCCACCCCATCAGTACTTCGTTGGGCCACCTTTTGCATTCAATACTGCGGCGATTCTCCTTGGCATTGACTCCATGAGATGTTGAAAGGTGATGTGAGGAATCTGACACCATGCCTGATGAATAGCACTGTCCAGTTCCATGAGATTTGATGGTTGTGGAACCAGCTGCCTGATGGCTCTTTTAACTTCGTCCCACAAATGCTCAATTGGATTGAGATCTGGTGATTGTGGGGACCACCTAAGCAAGGTAAAGTCTCCTCATGTTCTTGAAACCACTCCTGCACAATACGGGCACCGTGGCATGGCGCATTGTCTTGTTGGAAGAAGCCATCTCCATTGGGATACGCCATCAACATGATAGGATGAACCTGATCAGAACGATCCTTAGGTATGTTGTGCCATTCAGACATTGTTCCACATGAATTAAAGGGCCCAAATCATGCCAGGAAAACATGCCCCAAACCATAAAACTGCCCCCACCAGCTTGAAGGGTTGTACTCATGCATGTGGGGTGCATGCTTTCATGCTGTTTCCGCCAAATTCTCACTCTGCCATCTGCATGATGCAACTGGAAACGTGATTCATCGGACCACATGACTTTTTTCCAATGCTCGACTGTCCAATCCTTGTGTTCCTGTGCGAATTGGAGACGTTTTATCTTGGTAACTGCAGACAGCAAAGGTGTTCGAACAGGCTTCCATATCCCATATGATGCAGTGTACGGCTAATTTGCCTACAAATGCCATGTGGTCATAATAATCTGGCCACTCAGTGTGTATATACATATATATCCCACATTCAAAGACTGTTAAATCGTGTTATTTACCCATATCTTCAGAAAAAAATCACTTCTACTGTCGTGGTAAACAACCTGCTTCCCTGTTTATAATGGTCTGGCCCTCTAGCAACTTCAGTGCGAAATTATAGCTAATTTGCCTACAAATGTCAGGTGGTCATAATAATCTGGCCACTCAGTGTATATATAACCCAAACAAACAAAAAACAACATGCAATGATGTAGAAATTGTTTGGCTCCTAATTCAAATCAATGAGCTGGAAAGAGATCTGGGGCAATTTGAATCTGTAGTAACCATTATCCAGGATGGGCCCCCAGGATCCGGCCTCCTGGTATTCACACCCTCTCACAGTGAAGCAGGCTGGCAAATCTGACCAAAGAAATACTGTGTGTGTGACTTCAGAAGCTGGCTCAGTCAAAAAAAGAGCATTGTGGCTTCCTTCCTGGCTCCTTGGTTCACTCGCTCTGGGGGAAACCAGGCACAGGTTCTGAAGCCCTTCAAGCTGCCCTGGGGAGACCCCTTGCAGAGAGGACCTGAGGCCCGCTCCCCCAAAAGCCGGCACCGACTTGCCAGCCGTGTAAAATGAGCCACCTGGAAAGTAGATCAAGCTTTCTGGTGACTGCGATCGCATGAGACACTGGGCCAGAGCTGCCTCGCTAAAATGCTCCTGAGTCCTAACCCACAGAAACTCTGAGCCACAATAAATGTTCATTGTTGTGCTAAACCACTAAGTTACACAGCAATGGATACCTAATACAAACACTGACTAAATAGTTGATTTAAAGAAATACAGCTAATGCATAATGCTAATAATGCTCTGGTTATGTTTTTAAAAGTTATCATTTAGCCCAATCAGTATGGGTCAGTGGTTGAGCATCAAGCTATGCACCAGGAGGTCAGGGCATATGTCCAGGTCGCAGGCTCAATCCCCGTATAGGAGGCAGCTGATCAATGTTGGTGTTTCTCTCTGATGGATGTTTCTATCTCTCCCTCTCCTTTCCTCTCTCTCTAAAAATCAATAGAAACGTGTTTGTTTGTTTGTTTTTAAAAAAGGTGCCTTCTGCCCTAGGTGGTTTGGCTCAGGCCGATAGAGCATCGGCCTGCCGACTGAAGGGTCCCGGCTTAGATTCTGGTCAAAGGCATGTACCTGGGTTGTGGGCTTGATCCCCAGTAGGGGGCGTGCAGGAGGCAGCTGGTCAATGATTCTCTCACCATTGATGTTTCTATCTTTCCCTTCCTCTCTGAAATCAATAAAAAATATATATATTTTAAAATGATGCCTTCTGCTCTTGTTAAAAGTTATCTTTTACAGATGCATACTGAAATTATTTACTGATGCATTAATATGCTGAAATCTGCTTCAAAATAATGCAGTTGGGTGGCTGGGAGGAGTGGAGGATACAGATGAAGTGAATGGTCATGAATTTATATTGGTTGTAACAGTCATTGTACTATTCTCTCTACTTTTTTGTATGATTGAAATTTTCTTGCTTCTAGTCAAGATGGTGGTGTAATTAAAAGTGGTACTTGCATCCTCCCACAACTACATAACAAATACAACTAAAGCCCTGGCCAGGTGGCTCGGTTGATTAGAGCATTGTCCCGTACACCAAAACGGTTGTGAATTCAACTCCCTGTCAGGGCACATATCTAGGTTGCAGGTTCAATATCTGGTCGGGTGTATACAGGAGGTAACTGATTGATGTCTCTCCCTCACATCGATGTTTCTGGCTTTCTCTCTTTCAAAATCAATTTTCAGGTGAGGATTTAAAAACAACAACAACTAAAATACAGAACAACCATTATTCAGAACTGCCTAAAATCTAGATGAATGGATGTCCTGTACCTAAGGATATAAAGAAGAAGCCACATCGAGACTGGTAGGGGTAGAGATGCAGAACAGGTCCATCCCACATGGTGGATAAAAATCGAGAGGGATATCTTGGCTATAGTGGTCCCCCCTGAGGAGCAAGGGGTCCCAGCCCCACGCTAGGCTCCCTGGCCAGGATTCCAGTGCTGGGAAAAGAAGTGCCCATAACTTCTGGCTGTAAAAACTAGAGGGGATTGTGGCTGAGTGAGATGGAGGCTGCTGGAGCCCCAGGCAGTACTGCTTAAAGGGACAGCGCACAGACTTACTTGGACTCATTCACTCTGAGTTCCAGCACTGGGGAAGCAGCTCAAAAGGCACCAAGAATACACAGGAGGAGATGAAGTGTCTGGCATCAGGGTGAGAGCTGGAGGGGCAGCTTTCTCCCAGACAGAAGTGTTGGCAGAGGCCATTGTTCCCTTTCTGAGCCCTTCCCTCAAAGAGCCAGCAGGCAGGTGCCCCGAGTCTCCATCAATCTGGCTCACTCTGTTCAGCCTGCCCCCCCCCCAACTTGCAGGCCCATCCAAGCTGTTTCAAGTAGCTTTTCCATACAAATGGCCTGTCTTGGCTCCTGCTTCAGACTTTCCTAAAATCTCTCAAACAAGTAGCATCTGGCCTTGGTGTGCCCTGTACCTCTCACTAAGTGGCTCTGGGACCAGCACTAGCAGCAGCCAGTGTTGGTTTGTAGCTTGGCCTTTCCTGTGCATCTCCAAGCCCAGGATGAGTAGAAGCCATCTGCAGATCACTTTGTAGCTCATGCCAGGTGGCCCTGGGCAGAACACAGGCAGCGGCTGATGAATATGAACAGGGGGAGACGGATACGAACAGGGAAGAGTTTATGTCCATCCAAGTCCACATACTCATATTTTCTGTACTTTGTGCAACACATGTGGGTGTGGAGAGATGTCAGCCAGGATTGTGTGGGTTGGTTTCCAATGGGGAAGGGAGGGCACCTGTATTTCCTCTTCTCACCGCAGGGTGGCAGTTCAAGCCTGCAAACTTCTGGATGGGTGCTGCCCCTATTTCACCACCAGGTGGCAATACATTTTCCAAGTGTTCTGCAGGAGATTTTTTTTTTAATTATTATAAAGAATCCTAAACAAAGAACATATATGGCAAACTTAAATTTGTGACTTTTAAATAACTCCTTGGAGTGCTCCTGCCTTAGAGAAGCCCCCAGCGCTCCTCTGCTGGCTTCTACAGGAGTCAGCAACAGAAACCCGCTGTCTTGGTGGCTTCTGCTGCTTTGGGCTCCAGCTGCCCTCTGCCCAGACGTGGCCCTACCTCCATGTCCACAGCACTTTGGGATACTTCAGTGGTCCTGTGGATGACCACCCCACCCCCACCCACCACTCCCTACCCCGGCTCCCAGCTTCCTTGATCTTCACCCTTCCAGTGACTGTCACCTCTGCCTCACTTCAGCCAGCTGCATCCGATATGAAAGTCTAGACTTCTACTCTCAGACCGCAGCCCACATCCTTCCAGCTCTCACATCCTCTCCCCTTCTCACCTCCACTTTGGGTGCATTGAAACTCACCCCCCACCCCCCAACCACCACCACCACACACACATACACACTTTATCCTGTTCCTTTCAATTCCCTCTTCGCATCACCTGCACAGCATCTGGAGCTGAACTGCCTGGGTTTGAATCACAGCGCTTCCTCCAACAAGCTTGAATATACGGCAACTTACTTAAGCTCTCTGAGCTTCACTCTCTCACATTAAAATGGGGATAACAATACTTGCCCATAGAGATTGTGGTAAAGATTAACGGAGTTAATACACATAAGCACTTAGAACAGTGCCTGGCACACTGTAAATGCTGTATGTGTTTGGTCTTATTATTATCATTTTTATTATTGCTCAAGCTGGAGCCTATGGCGATGACCTCACCAGCCACCTCAACTTCCTCATTCGCACTAATCCCACAATTCTCCTTCTCTCGTTCTAGAGCCAGGCCTCTACACCCTCCTAAGAGAAGAAACAAACAGCAACTGCAAAAATCCCCCTTCCCTGCAGATTGGTGCCACTCACTGGACCTGCCTGCTCTTCAGCCCCACAGGGCTCAGGCTTGTTTGAAAATCCTTGACTTGTCCTGGGCTCGGTCCCTCTCCTCTATGTGCAGTGACCATTCCACATCGCCATCACCTTCCCCATCCACATGGTACAAAAGGTACAGGCAAAAGAGTCCCTCTGAGGCAATAGGCGTGGCCACATGGATGTTTGAGACAGGTTAGGAAGCCAGGACAAGAAGAATAGGGAAACGGAGACAGATAGTTAAATGGCCAAGCAGTTTACCGCTTTCTAGTAAATAACAAAATCCCATTTTTCCTAATCCAAGAACTTTTAAGAGTTAATGGTTTGCACCTCTCACCAACCAGAGGGTAAATAGTTTAAATCACTCTACTCAGGGACACAGAGAGCCAAAATCCAATTAGTGCCATTTACCAGCCACACCCAAGGACAGATGAAGTTAAGGTAATAGATCTCATTTTGGTACATTAGCATAACACTGATGAATATTCTATTGAGATCCTCCCCCTAAGACCTCCCCTAAACTCCCGCTTTTAAAACCCCTCAGAAAGAAGGTCCGGGCACATGCTCTCTCTCCCAGGAGCATGCCTGTGCCTTTCCCCTTCCCTGCCTCTTCCCCCACCGGCCGTGCATCTCCTAAACTCTAAGGGACCCCACGAGGCTTACAACCGGGGAGCAATGGGCAGCGGCAGCTCATCGCAGGGGCCCTGGTCCTGTCCCCAAGGCCCTCTATTCTGATTTCTTAGTGAATCAAGCAGCCCAACTCAGGCTCACTGCCCTACTCTGTCCCTCTCCTGTTGCTTCTTCTATCCTAAGCCCTTGTTTCAGTCCCCAGTTTTAATACACATCTTCTAATAATCGCCTGGACTCGCTTTGTGAAATCTTTCCTGCATGAAGTCAAGAGCCCGCACACTGCCAGCCAGGCCGAGGCAGACCTGCTCAGGCCAGGTCCCCTCTCCGGTAACATGGTGACCACCCTGCTCCTCATAGCCCTGCACACGCCCTACTCTCTTCCCATCTCCTGAAACCCTTCCGCTGGGAGGTAGAGCTCATGGCCCTACACCAGCAAACTCCCTGTGGACATAGCCTCTTTGAAGGTCCCTTTGCCCTCTGGGCTCTCCCTGAGGGCGCTACACCCCCTGCCACCCTCTCAAGTGACATTGCTTTCTGTCCCTCGGCCCCTGTGTCAACCGTCCGCTGGGTGTCTGGGCACCCTCCTTGCTCCTCAGTGCCGCTTTCAGACCGTTCTTCCCTGAAGTCCTTCAGCTTCTAACCTCATGTCAACAGACTACACCACCCACTCTGCTCCCTCTTCCACTTATCTATCAACCCCTGGCTACTTCCTCTTGAAGGGTTTGGCTCCTACCTCCCTATCATTCCCTTTGATACTAATTCTGTCCTAATACTTGGAGATTTCAATATCCATCCAGATAATCCACTCAGTTACTGATCTCTTCTCCTCCAATGACTTTGTTCTCTACCCTGTCTGAGCCACTCACGGTCATTCCTGGTCCTTGTCATTGCCAATAACGGCGACCTCTGTATTACTGTCCCAGTGCTGCCTGAACAAAGTACCACAGACTGGGCGGCTTAAACAGCAGAAATTTATTGTCTCGCAGTCCTGGAGGCTGGAGGTGCAAGATCAACGTGTTGGCAGGTTAGGTTCTTTCTGAGGGCTGTGAGGGAGGATTTGTTGCAGGCCTCTCCCCTAATTTCTGGTGGTTTGCTGGCAATCCTTGGCATTCCCTGGCTTGTAGATGCATCACCCTGATCTCTGCCTTCATCTTCACATGGCATGCTCCCTGTGTGCATGTTGGCTTTTATAAGGACACGAGTCATATTGGATTAGGTCCCACCCAAAAGACCTATTTTAACTTGATTGCTTGTATAAAGACCTTATTGCCAAATAAAGTCACATCATTCTGAGGTGCTGGGGTTAGGACTTCAACATTTGGGGTGGTGATGGGGACACACTTTAACCCATGACACCTCCCATAATATCAATTTTATGCATCCCACCCTCTGACCAGCACAATTTTTTTTAAGCAACTATACCAATCTTTTTTTTTTAAATATATTTTTATTGATTTCAGAGAGGAAGGGAGTGGGAGAGATAAAAAACATCAATGATGAGAGAGAATCACTGATCGGCTGCCTCCTGCACACCCCCAACTGGGGATCAAGCCCACAACCTGGGCATCAGAATCGAACCTGGGACTCCTCAGTCTGCATGTCGACATTCTATCCACTGACCCAAACTGGCTAGGGCTGTTATCTTCTCATTTTGCCTAACCTCTGAAGAACTGGAATGTTCCAGAATTAGGACTCAGAGCTTTCCTTTTCCTACTCCTTTGGTGATCTCATCCAGTCCCCCGGCTTTAAATAACATTCATACGCTGGTGGCTTACTATAATTTAGCTCTCCAGCCCAGGTTTCTTTCCTAAACTCTGGACTTCCATAACCACTGCTTACTCCATATTTTCCGCTGGATGTTGTCCAATAGATATCTCAAGTTTAACATGTTTAACATTTCCCCATATCGGTTAATGGCAACTTCTTCCTACTGGTCACTCCAAACAGCCTGGAGTTGTGCTCGACTCTTCTCCTTTCCTCATGCCCATGACATTCGCAAGTCTTGTTTATAGTGTCTCCACCCTGGAACAAGTCACTACCATCTCTTGTTGCAGTTACCCAAGAGGTCTCCTTACTGGTTTGCTTCCATACTTGCTCTCCACATTCTATTCTTATCACTCTCTAATGGCCCCCAGATTAACTCTGGCTAAAAGCAAAGCCCCTACATTGGGATACAAACTACGCGATCACTTACTCCAACCAAATTGGCTAAAAAGAAAAGCTTTGATAATACTTAATGATGTGAAAGACAGTTTCTCTTGTACACTGTTATTTTTTTTAATAGAGTCTTTTAAAAAATGGGTTTTTATTGATTTCAGGGAGAAAGGAAGGGAGAGGGAGAAAGAAACAGCAATGTGAGAGTGCAACATCTATCAGCTGCCTCCTGCACGCCCCCGACTGGGGATGTAGCCCACAACCAGTGCACATGCCCAGAGCAACCCTTCTGTGCACAGGACAACACTCACCCAGCTGAGCCACACCAGCCAGGGCTCTCTTGTACATTGTTGATGAAGTGCAACTTGTTAATATCTATGAAACATTTAAAATAAACATACTGTATGACTCAGCAATTCCATTGGTAGGAATTATTCTTATGGAAATACACAAGTGGACAAAGACACATATGCAATGTCCACTGCAGCATTGTTTGTCTTGGCAAAAGAAATAAACATGGCAAATCCATACAATGGAAGGCTGTGTATGATCATGGAGGGCTTTGGGAAGATCTCCAAGACATATTAAGTGCTGAAAGAAGCAGATCAGTAACTGCAGAATAATCTCATTGTCTAATAAAAGGTCGACATAAACATGCTGTGTATTTAAAAAAATGATTTGATGCCCGGCTGGTATGGCTCAATGGTTGGGCATGACCCATGCACCAAGAGGTCACCAGTTCGATTCCCTTTCAGAGCACATGCCGGGGTTGCGAGTCCGATCCCCAGTAGGGGCCGTGCAGGAGGCAGCCCATCAATGATTCTTTCTTATCGTTGATGTTTTTATCTCTCTCTCTCTCTCTCTCTCCCTCTCTGAAATAAAAAATACTTTAAAAAATCAATTAAAATATTTTTTAAAAAAGAAAACAAAACATATGAATCTAGAAAGGGATAAAGAAGAAAATAAAAACCACTGGCAACCCAGATGAAACCTCAATTAACATTTTGGGACATTCCTATAAAAGGCAGGGTTCACAGTGAGGCAGAACCTGAAATCGTTTGTAGTCTTTTGCTGATGCCTTGATGTCATTTGGGGGAATGGGAGTAAGGGGGGCTGGCAGTTTTGGCTTCCCTGTTTGGGAAATCAGGAGGGTCACCCTGAGTGATGAAGCCAACATTCACCCACTGTTCGTGGAGAAAGCGCTGAGGCCACCTTAATCCTGGAAGCACCCTTTGCAAACCGAGGTGTGCAGTGCTCTGCACAGTGAGGACCAAGTGGCCTTTCAGCCTTGAAGTACAAGGAGAAATCAGTTCCCCAGGAGCGTCTGTAACTCACCTGTGTGTCCCCCTGCACAGAATTACTTCAGACGGAATATCTGGTCTGTGTGGCGGGCACAGTTATGAGGGCTGCAGGATGGCTCATTGGGCGCAGCACCCCTTAGGAGCATGATGGAGGACTTAGGAACACAAGCTGCCCACCTTGGAACAGTTGGCTCCAGATGTGGCTGATGCCACCCTGCTTTGGTGACTGACAGTCATTTTCCCGGTCAGCCCACACTGCCCCAGGGACAAGGTGACACCTTGCATTTACAAGCCCTGGAGAACAGAACCTGGTAGCAGACTGACCAGACCCTGGTGACACAAACATGGATGCACCCATTGGTCTCAGCTTGTAAGAGGTGGAATCCAGAGTCAGATGCTAAGCTTCTTTCCTGAAAGGATATAGAATAAATATCCTGCAGGCCAACAATTCTGTTCTAACAAGGCAATGATGTAATCCATTAGGGTCAAAAGGTCATGAAAAACCAAGAAATAGTAAGTTAGAGAAGGATGATGTAGACTTCTTTGAGCCCGCCTGGCAAGAAGCAGAAATTTGCAGCTTGTAATATCCTACTTAAGCCCATAAAAGCAGAAGGCATAGTGGGATAAGAACATGAAAGTAGAAGATGGAAGTAAGAAAATGGGATTCTGATATATACATAGTTAATCCTCACCGAGGATATTTTTTTCATTACTTTTAGAGAGAGTAGAAGGGGAGAGGAGAGAAAAACATTGATGTGAAAGAGACACATAGTTTGGTTGCCTCCTGCACATGCCCTGATTTTGGGTTAGGGGTGGGCGTGGGAGGGGGCATGGATTGAGCCTGCAACCAAGGTACATGCCCTTGACCGGAATTGAACCCTAGACCCGACACTAACCACTGAGACAAACTGGCTAGGGCTTTAACATATATATATTTTTAATCCTCACCCGATGATATGTCTTTATTGATTGGTGAGAGAGAGGGAGGGAGGCACTGATCACCTGCCTCCCATGTGCACCCCGACTGAGGATCAAACCCACAACCCAGGTATGTACCCTGACCGGAAGTCACACCTGCCACCTTCTGGTCTATGGGATTCCACTCCAACCAGCTGAGCGACACTAGCAAGTGCAGGATTCTGATATTTAAAGAAAACCAAGACATCTGACTTGACCTTTTTCTAAGTCTTATTAATTTCTTCAATGATGACATAAACTAAGGGAAATAGGAGAGAGGCCAGATTGAGGGAGAGGTAGGAACAGCAGAGCTAATGGGACCAGCTGGTCTGGCTCACTCTCCTACTCGTCTGTAGGTAAGGAAAGCCAAAGCCTGGAGAAGGAAGGCAGCTCTCCCCATAAAACCAGACTTAGTGGCTAAAACCCTTGACTTCCAGTCCATTGCTCTCCACCCCGGCACATCAGGAGGGATCCACAGGCCAGAAAAGGAAGAAGAGGTTAAAGTCCAAAGAAAGCAAAGCCACACACCCAAAAAGGAACTACTCTCTCAGGGCTCCATCACTTCTCAGCCTTGGGCAACCATCGCATGTTTCTGAGCCTGGAAGTCTGTGAAATGAGGATGATGGTGCTTCCCCCAGCTGGGCTGTGGTGGGGGTTAGGGACCAGAGGGCTAGCAATATGGTAGGTGTTTACTTTAACGGGGAATTCTTTTTACCACTCTCCTCGGAGCATGAGGCTGGAGAGGCTGATGGAAGGAGCTAGTGTAAAAGGAGGTGCCGACACCCTCCGTGCTCCCACTCTTCCTGGGCTCGTCCGCGCCCAGGGCAGTGTCCACAGTATAACTGAGTTGTGAATGTGCTTTGGCTCAACTGTGGTGTCAATACACCACGTGTCTCCTACAGGCCCCCATGCCCACGATGGAGTGTCTCGAGTCCCAGCCTCAAGGCCAGGAGTACCGAGCATGATACCGCCCCGGCGGCCTCCAGACTGCATGCCACAGGGAGGCAGCACGTGTAGGCTGTGCCAGGCAGGTGCGCTGAAGAATCACCTGCACCTCGCAGCCAGGTGGGCAGGAGCTGACCAATGTGAGATGAGCTGGTTGCCACCTGGTTCACCTTCAGATCATTGCCCAGCTCCAGGCCCAACAGGAAATCCAAGAGCTGGAGGGCGGCAACCACCCTCTGTCCTCATGCCATGTGGAGTCTGAAATAACTCCTGGAAGTCCCTTCTGCACAGCCTCATTCCTGGCCTCCCTTCCTAAAGTGAGAGCCATGGGAACTGCTGCTTGACATGAGGTAGAACAGAGGCATGATCTGGGAAAGCCCAAGATCTGAGGAAAAATTAGACGGTGGCAACAGTTTGGGATCCAGTTGCCTCCCTTTATGGTAACAGGAGATGACAGACACTTAACTCTACTTACCCTCCAGCCCCTGGAGCTCAGAATCTGGAGGGCCTACCTCATTTCATGTGTACAGGGTTTAAGTGCCTGCCCACGGCTACCCTGCCCAAGCCCTGGACCAGGGCACTCTCCCCAACCCAGGCCTAAGCAGACCCGTCCCTCAATTCTAGGTGACCCCAGCCAGATCCCCTGGAAGGTGGGTTGCTTCACAGGGCGCCTAAGACAGAGTCTCACCCACACCCCCTCCGCCTGGTGCCCACAGTCTCCACCCACGTGTCCATCCCTGAATCCTCCCACAGAACAAGTCGAGTCGGGGGTACAGCGGGGCCTTCATGTTTTATTGGGGATACTGCAGAAGCAGAGGCTGGAAGCAGAGCAGCCGCATTTGTAACGACAGATAAATTAACCGCAGTGCGGGATGAGGGTGGGGAGTGGGGATTGGGCCAGGTGCTTTAATGTATAAAAAAAACAACAACAAAAAGACTGACAAATGACCCCAAAGACATGGGACAGGGGAGGGCAGCACCATCCAGACAGCAAGGAGGACCAGGGCAGATGAGAGAGAAGGCAACTTGACCCCTCGCCCCCAAACTCCACCAGCGCGGGGCCTCCGGCCGGCCCCGTAGGGGCTGGGGGCAGGGAGCAGCCAGGTTGGCAGAGATGGCACAGCTGGCGGGCAGGAAGCCCAGCACCATGAGATGGCTCAGCCTGAAGTAGGAGCTAGGGCTGGGGCAGCAGCCTGGAACCCAGTCCCTCAGAGGAAGAGCCTGACTCTGGGTGAGAGGAAGGACCAAAGGTGGGGTCTCTCCCTGAGCTGAGAGTGGTCATGTCCTCCACAGCAGCGGAGGGCAGGGGGGTGCCAGGCGCCCCCTTCACCTTCTGGTCCATCTGCCTCTTTGGTCCCTGCAGGGAGGAGCCGCATGGCCCCGAGGGGGCAGGGCCTGAGGAGCGCAGCCCAGGCTGTGTCTGAGAGGGGCCGAGGCGAGGCGCAGCTCCTCAGCCCTGACTCCCACAGGAGGAGAGCGAGTCGTAGAGCGAGTCGCTGAGAGACTCGGAGGTCTCCAGCCCTGGGGGGCCCCCACTGGCCACTCTGCCTTCCTCAGCCATGTCCGATGTGCTGGGAGTACGGCTACCCCCAAACGCCGGGCCCGGGGGCGTGGCAGTGGCTGGGCGGCTGCGCTCCAGGCTCCGCTTCCGGTCCACAGGCAGGGCCTGGGAAAGGAAGGGAGGCTCAGGAGGAAGCTCCCTCACCCCCCGGCCCTGCCTGAAAGACTGGGCCCTGCCCCGGGCATGGGGGCTCTGCAGATGGGGCCCACCACGGAGGGGTGCATGCAGAGGAAGCTGGCTGGAGGCACGACTGAGCACAGCCCTACCACGGTTCTGTGGAAGGAGAGAAACCCTTTCCAGAGAGATGTAAGAAGAGAGATGGGGCCTGGCCAGTGTGGCTCAGTGGTTGAGTGTCGACCCATAAACCAGGAGGTCACAGTTCGATTCCTGGTCAGGGCATGTGCTCAGGTTGACGGCTCGATCCCATGTAGGGGGCAGGAGGCGGCTGATCAATGGTTCTTTCATCATTGACGTTTCTTTCTCTCTCTCTCTCTCTCTCTCTCTCTCTCTCTCCCCCTTTCCCCTCTCTCTCTGAAATCAATAAAAACGTCTTAAAAAAAAAAAAAAAGAAGGGAGGTGGGTGGGCTGCTCAGAGGGGCATCCAAGGGGCTCGCCACTCAGTCCTCCTCCAGGAAGGGCTGTACCTCACAGGAAACACTGGTCTCTCCCTTACCCCCCTGCCCGCCAGTCTCACGCCCTTTCCCCTCCCACCATGCTCACCATGGGGGTCCTGGGCAGCCCCTCCAATTGTCGGGGTGGGCACAGGAAAGGGTCAGTGGAGCCACCGGCTGCCCTGGCATTGGGGAAGGTCCAGTTTTTGGCCAGCTGGACAGGAGGGAGAGGTCCTGGGTCCTCACAGGGATCTATGTGGTGACAAGGGGAAGGAGGTGGTGGTGGGTGGAGTACTGGGACAGCCCACCCACCTGTGCAGACACTCACCGTCAGGGCAGGTCTGATGGCCCCGGTGGCCGGGAGCAGCAGTGAGCAGTGCGGGGAAGGCCGGCATGCTGGGGTGCCGCCCGCTCACCAGCAGCTCCTCGATGCCCGGCACCTCACGCTCCAGCGTGTGGGCGCGGCGGGGGACTTTGGTAAGGGGTGGTGGCCGCGCTGGGGGCCCCCCGGGTGGGGGCTCCAGCCGTGGTGGCTTGGTCTTGGGAGGATTCTTGCTGGGGGTCCCACTGCTGCCATGGTCTGGAGGCGGGAAGGTCCCAATGCCGCTGTCCAGGGTTCGAGTCAAGGAGCCACAGGCTGGGGAGGGGAGGGTAAGTCATGAATGTGAGGCTGCAGGTGGCTCATCCACTCTGCCTTCTTCTAGCTTTCTGCCCCAACCTAGGCTCCACCCCTGGTCCAGGCCCCCCCGAGGCCCAACAGGCTAGGTGGTCCCTGCCTACCCTGTCCCACCTTCCCTAGGTTTGGAAAAGGGTGGCAGGTACCCTGAGTGTAAGAAGTGATATTTCTATGCAGCCCCAGGGCCCGCCTGGTGATTGGTACCAATATGGCACTCAGAGCCTGGCATCTGCTGCAGTGACAGGAAGGGGTAAAGCTCTATTCTTGGCCCTTGATCTACTGACCTGTGAAGTGTGAGGTGGGCACTGGCTCGGCCAGGCTGACCTCTGAAGGCATCTCTTCCCGCCTTCCTGGCTCGCTGCTTGGCTGTGGGAAACAGGAGACCTCTGAGCACATTCGTCCCCTACCCCAAACCCCTCTCCTAGCCTCATCATTAGGGCCCCTGAAGTATGGATCTGAGAGTGCCCAAAGCCTTCCAGCCCTCAGGAGGTCCTCTCCCCTCCCAGCACCGCCCACCCCCACCCGAAATGCATTCAGCAGCTTCCAGGCCTCAGGGAGGGGAGCCCTCCAGGGTTAAGAGATCTGACAGGACCAAGAGACCAGCCCTCCACCCAGCCCTCGTCCCAAGAACTTACCTTCCCAGGTTTTCCGCAGCTCTGAAGAGGGCCCACCAGGCCATTTCGGGGCCCACAGGCTGGCCAGGGGTTCTTGGGGTCAGAGGACACTGGCTGGAAGTCACCATACTCAGGTTTGGGCTCCCTCCAGCTCTTGGGTGGCAGCTCCTTGCCATCCACCCTAGGGGCAACAGTGCAGAAGGAGATGAGGGAGGCCTTGCTCCCACCAATAGTGTGGGTCTAGTGAGACACCCCCTCTGTCCCTGGGGAAGGGGACATATCCCTGGTGGTGTCCCACAACAATCCCTTCTGACAAGGGAACTGGCAGAGACCCTAGAGCAGTGGTCGGCAAACTGCGGCTCATGAGCCACATGCGGCTCTTTGGCCCCTTGAGTGTGGCCACGAAGTTTCAATCGCACTGTACATGCGCGCCCGCACGTGGTATTTTGTGGAAGAGCCACACTCAAGGGGCCACAGTTTGCCGACCACTGCCCTAGAGGAACCCCAGAGGGATAGCAGGGGCTGGGAAGATGGGAGAACTCTCCCAAAATTACCCAGAGTCAAGCTTAGAGACCACGCTACAGTGGTGGCAGATAAATGGCAAACCTGGTCACATCCTGGCCCACACAACACACCCAGCCTGGCCCAGCTGAATTTGCTGTCCAAATCACACCAGACCTGGGGCCCAATTCCTGCAGACATTCTGCTTTAACCTGGCCCAGAGAGGGCAACCCCAAGCCACTCTGTAAACCACAGCTCCCATTGCTGGGTCTGCGGCAGATGCCAAAGGACAAGATGGGAAGGAGACCCCCCTTTGTTCCATAGCAGGAGTGGGGTACCCTTCTTCTGCCAAGAGCCATTTGGACATCTATAACATTATTTGCGGGCCACACAAAATTATCAACTGAAAGATTCTAGCCAGTTTGGCTCAGTGGATAGAACTGAAGAGTCCCAGTTCAATTCTGGTCAAGGGCATGTGCCTTGGTTGCAGGCTTGATCCCTGGCCCTAGATGAGGCACAAATCAATGTCTCTCTCACATCGATATCTCTCTCTGCCTCTCCCCCTCCCTTCCATTCTCTCTAAAAATCAATGGAAAAATATCCCTGGGTAAGGATTAACAACAACAACAAATTATCCTGCTATATTTGGTCAAACATTTAACGAACTCACCCTTCATGCCTTGGCAGGGCCAGGCCAAATGATTTCACGGGCCTTACACAGCCCTTGGGCTGGATGCTCCCCACCCCTGCTCTATAGAATGGGAAACCCCAGAGTGAGACTTCATCGGGCCATGGCCAGGAACTAGCATCTCTTTGACTGTTGTGCGCAGGCATTTAGGTTGGTCACCTCACCCGACACCGGAGATGATCCAGCAAAGTGTGGACTGTTCCCTCTTCCCAAACGAGAAACTGGGTCTCGGCAAGCCTGATATCGGCCAGAGAGGCGGGGAGCTGGGGAACAAACACCCATCTTTCCTCTTGGTCAGGCTGCGAACCCCCCAATATTTTGGTAGCATTTTGCTCGACCTCTGCGAAGCCTAAGCTCCCAGGCCAAGCGTGCCCAGCCGGTCTCTGGTGTACCCACGGAGAGACAAGCTCCTCAGTCACCAAGCACCTGCGACGGGTCCCAGGCCCTCACCTGTTGAGCAGCTGCTGCATGAAGGTGTCTGCGCCCTGGTACATGCCCGCCAGCTGGCCCTGGACCGGCCCCAGCCCTGCACTGGGCCCTGGCGCTGGTGCCCCGGGCCGCGGCCGGGCCCTGCTGCTCAGGTAGGCCTTCTCCTCCTCCAGCGCCCGGCGCAAATCCTCCGCCTTAGCCATCAGCTTGGAGATGTTGAGGCTCTCTGCCTCCAGCTTCCGGGATTCTACCTTTACCTCCTTCCGGAGCGGGGAGCCCCCGCTGGCCCCCTCCTTGCTCTTGGTGGCCTCTGTGCGGCGGTTTAGTGCTGGCAGCTTGCTCTTCCTAAGGCCAAACCAGCTGGCGATGCTGCTGGTGTTTCGGTGCTTGGCCTCGGCGCCCGGTGCCCGCTCCTGACCCTGGAGCCGCAGTACATTCTCCTCGATGCCCTTCATCACCTTCTCCTCAATGGCCGAGTGCAGGGCACGCCCCTCAGGGCCCTGGCTTGGGTCAGCAGGGCCAGGTGCTGAGGGTGTGGGCTGAGCCATGGTGCTACCACAGTCTGTCCATGGTGGGCCCTTCCCCTTGTCAGGCTTGGGGGGCTCCTTGGTGGCTGGCAGGGCCACAGGTCGGGGCACCACCTTGGTAGGTGACTTGGAAGGTAGCTTTGTCGGGCTGCCGTGGGGGCTCTTACTGGGCTTGCCCAGGCTGGGGGCTGAGGCTGGCACTTTGGCAGGGGTGCGGGGTACCTGGGGACACAGGGCGCCTGCCAACCGGCTCTTAGCCAGCTCCACTTTGGTGAGGCAGCTCCTCGGTGAGACAGGCTCCAGGTCCACACGGGCCCCCATGGAGTGGGAGGAGTAGACTCGGGCCCCGGGCTCCCCCAGGAGCCCAGGTTCCTGTTGCTTTAGGCTGCTCGTGCCCAAGGCCACTGCCCCCCGCAGGGCCCCCTTGGCTTCTGGCTGCTCAGGGGGCCTGGGGATGGAGAGTGCCAGGTCTCCAGGACTCTCCCCTGACCTCCCTGCTCCCCGCACCTTCTCGGTGCCAAGCCTGGCTGGCACCCCGTTCTTCTCTGGGCCCTGGGACCCCTCGGGGCCCGTCTTCAGCTTCCCCAGGGCTGCCAGTCTGTCCCGCAGGGGTGTGTGGCCAGGATCTCCAGGTCGCCGTCCTGCCCCCTGGCTGGGCTTCTTGGCTGAGCTGCCTGGGGTCCTGCGGCAAGGATGGGGAGACTCCAAGCCTGCCTTGTCCACATTTTTCTCCTGGGGGCTCCCATAGGGGCAGGATTCTGGGAGGCAAGGGCTAAGGGGGGCTCCAGGGCTTCTGAGGACCTCAGGGGCCTGCTGTACCTCCAGAGTTAGTGGTGGGTAGGTGGGCACCTGCAATGGGGGTGGGGGTGGCTCTGGAGAAGGCCCCCTAAAGGTGCTCCGGGAAAGGTCCAGGATGTTCTCGTAGCAGGGCGACCCAGGGGACAGCGTGGTGGAGAAGGATGGCTGGGGAGGTCGGAGCTGTGCAGAGTCCGGGGTTGTGGAGCAGGGTGAAGGGCTGGTGGGCAGGCCCTGGACCCCTTCTGGGGACAGTTCTCCTCCACCCAGGCCCTTTCGGGCCAGCAGTGGGGAGGGGCTGCCATCTGAGCCGCTGTTCCGGCAGGGGATTCGGGAGTTCCGGGGGAGCTGAGGGCTGAGCTGGGGGCCTCCTGGGCTGGGGACCTTCTCTGAGGCTGGAGGCAACTTTAGAAACTTGAGCCCTCTGGCTGGAGAGGGCAGAAGGGGTCCCTGGGCTTCCCCGGGAGAAGGGGAGCCGATTTGGAGCTTGCTTTTCACCTGAGATGAGGAGTGGGGGTGGCCAGGTCGACAGCCCAGGGGGGCATCCCCCGCACTAATGAACATGCTGAGGAAGGGGAGGGGCTCCTGGCCCTCTGAGGTAGCACCAAAGACTGGCCTGTGAGCCTCTGGAGTACCCCCACCCCAAGCTGACTTGGGGAAGCCTTTGGACTTGGATAGCTGTGGGGGGCCCTGGTCTGGGGAGGATGGCTGCCTAGAGCCTGGGTGGTCCCCATTGAGTGGGCCGGTGGCCCCGGCCAGGAAGGCCTGTAGGTAAGACTCTGTGTCCTCAAGGAGCTGACCCAGGTTCAGCTGTTTGTGGGCCAGAGCCCCGAGCAGGGTGTCGGGGCTCGGTGCCTCATTGGGATCACCTGCCTCATCAGAAGAGGAGGAGGAGCTGCTGCCTGGGGCACAGGGTGGACCAGAGATGGCCCCTTGGGCCTGCAGGGAGGCCCTACTAGGGCCCCAGTGCCGCCCAGCACCCTCTTCCTCCCCATGGTTCCCCAAGAGGCGCTCCCAGTGTAGCAGGCCTCCCAGGCTACCAGGGCCTAGTAGCAGGTAGGGGGGCCAGGGGGAGGGCTCGGGCTGGGGTGGGCCACACAGCTCGCCGTTGATGGGCTCTGGGGAGCCAGGACCCTCGCTTGGAGGCCGCCAGGGGGTGGCAGGTGAGCAGAGAAGCAAGGGGTCAGTCTCTTCCAGAGCTCTGAGCACCTCCAGGATCTGGGCTTTCTTTCGAAGGAATGGGGACAGGGCATCCAGCGCTGGGGGTGGGGCAGCCGGGGGTCCTGGGCCTCCTGGCCGCAGCTGCTGCTCCCAACACACCTTGGGGGAGAAACAGCATAAGGAGACCACGTGCAGACCCAGGGCCTGAGCTGCGCATAACTGTGTGTGGCAGGAACACAGCTGGCCTGGTTTTGTCTCTGTCCCCAAAAGGAATGGACAGCTCCTGGGATACGATGGCTCATCCTCCCTAAGATTCACTGAGCCCTGGTTAGTCCCACTCTTTCCTGGCATGACTGGGGTTGGGTGGGGACCCCATTTCCCTTCCTGGCTATCCCAGCCCTGCTTTCCCACCACTTCCCACTGCTGTTTGGGTCAGCAGGGCTGACCACCTACAACACTGACCGCTATGCTTGTCCCGGGGAGGGAGGCCTGTTCATTTTTCAGGCTCAGAAAGAACACAGACTCAAGAAGGGGATGTGATGCAGCCAATTCCTAAGCCACTGCAGCAAGCCCAGGCCCTTTTAGGTCAGACAGCAGCCTGCTGACCTGATCTCCATGGAGAAGAGGATTGGGAATGACTCTACTGCAAGCCCATCCTGGCTTCTGCCCGGCCCCCTCTCGTGCCCAGTCCAGTCTGACATAGTGGTTAACTCCATGGGCTCTGGAGCCAGACTGTGTAGCCTCAAGAACCAGATCTACTACTAACTAGTTATATGGCCTTTGGCAAGTTACTGAATCTTCAGGCTTCATAGTATCACCTGTAAAACGGGTGCTCACTATGTTTAACCTTGTAAGGCAGATGGGACCCAGGTGCTCAGCAGTGGCTGGCACACAAGGGAGCCGTGGCTCCTACTGCAGAACTGACACATTTGCTTGCAAGGCCAGTGGTTGGAAGGGGACCTATTTTTCTTGGTCTGAGGTGACACAGCCTGGTCAGGAACCTGTGCACGGGGCATGGCCTCCCCTGGGACTCATTAGAAATCAGCAACGGAGGCAACGGACAAGCCCATGGCCAGCGGAGCCACTGACCACCGTGCCCAGCCCTCCTACCTCTCTCTGCCCAGCACAGCGCCCCAGAGGCAGCGAGGTGGCCAGTCCCTCGGCGGAGCTCAGGGAGGGGGAGGCTGGTGGCTCTGATGGAGGCTGGAGTGGGGTAAGTGGGATCTGCAGGGAGAGGCAGAGTTAGCACAGGTGCTCTGTCCCAGGTCCCTACTTCCCCATGAACTAGGCCTTCCCGTCCCAGGGCAGGAAAGAGCTGCCCCTTCAGGGACATCACCTGGCCCAAGGTATGCTTTCACCACTGTCCCCACCACCTGGTCAAGGAGCCTTGGGAGACCAAGGCACAGGCGGACTGAAGGGCATGCCCAGGTGGCAGAAAGGTGGGGTGGTCCAGGGGCGTTGGGGGAGGGGAGACGTGGCTCCTGGGCCCAAGGGCCGTGGCAGGCCCACCCCAGGTGCCACTGCAGGTCCAGAACCGCTTTGCTCTTCCTCAGGACCTCCTCCCTGGCTACAGAGAGAGCGCGCAGCGAGGCCCCTCCTGTTCTCACTACCTTTGAGCCCAGCATCACAGGCTGAGACTAAGGGAAGGGGACTTATTACTGGGATCCAGAAAAGAGATGGTGGTGTCAGCTATCACTTCTGTCTCCCTTAACTAGTCTCATGTGAAGCTTGTACTCTGAGGATTACAGAAGTAGTACTGAATCATGGGTCACGTCTCTCTCAGTCCCTGAGGATGTCACTTCCTTCGCTTTGGCATTTCAACTAGATAGCAGTCAACTTTAAGTCCTCCCTGTCTCTCACTCTCTGCAGCTTTCAGATCCTGTCTTGGCAGCGTCTTTGCCTCCCCTCTGGCCGCCTGCAGCCGCCCCTTCAGCCCAGATCCTCACACCTCCTGCTGGATGCTGCTCAGCATTCCAGTCTCTCTGACTTGGGTGGCTTCTCAACCTCCGATGTACAAGGCAGCCTAAAGCATGTTTTTCTTTCTTTCTTTCTTTCTTTTTTTTCCCTGAAGCATCTTTGTGCTCAAAGCCTCCTCTGCCTGCTCACTGAAGACAAGTCTGAACTCCTCTGCCTGCATTCCAGCCCAGCCTGCCTGGTCTTCCCGACGCCGGCTCCAGCTCTGCCTCTCACTGCTCCTCACACACCCTTTGTTCCAGCCCTGCTGAACAGCTTGCCGCTGCCTAGGCTTCCTGCTCTGTTCCTTCCACAGGGAATCGCGTTTCTCTGCGCCCCCCCCCCCCCCGCCCCCCGTTGCACTCTCTTTAAATCTCTAATCCATCAAGGCCCAGATCCAATGCCACCTCATTAAGGGAGCCCTCCCCAGCCTGTCTCTGTGCCCAGCCTCCCCCACCTCTGGCTCTTGGGCGGCGCTGTCACTCTGCTTTGTACTACTGCTGCCTGTAGACCTGCCTTCGCTTCGGCAGTCCCGGCCGTCAGGGGTTACATTTGCTCTGCACAGGCGACAGCCCTGTCCAGTTCCATATGTGTTGGCAAAGGCACTACTCATAACAAGAGCTTAATTAGCATCTCAATGGGGCTTTCATCCTAGAAAAGCACAATTTAGGAATAACATGAATAATGATAAATAGCTGCTGCCGAACACTGACCATCTACTCTGGGCCAAGCACTATTTATTATCTTACTTAATCCTCATGACAACCTGCAATATAGGTGCTCTTATTCCCACCTAGAAGGAAAAACTGGTTTGTAAGATTATATAATTTGTCCAAGGTCACATAGCTAAGAATTAGCTAAGTTAGGGAGTTTATCTGAGGTTCATGGTCTTTCCATTATGTCATAAATTACCTCTGGGGAAGATGACTCTATGACCCCAAACCCCAAAATTCATCTAAAAAGCCCAAATTCAAATCCCAGAATTAATTTAAGTAAAAAAAAAAAAAAATGACTTAAGGATGATCTATACCTCTTTTATCACTAGTTACTGAGGAGGAATGGACGGGGTGCGATCGGCCAGTGTGGTTAGGCCTCTGGGAGTTCCAGGGTGAACCCTGTAGCTGGGCAAGACCAGGGCAGGGGGGCTGCAGTCCCTGCGGCTGATTCGCTCAGCTTTGTACCTGCCTGGTGACAGGGGTTCTAGACAGGCAGGGCCAGGCCTCCCAGGAGCTGAGGGCATCCTGCCCAGGGTCTGGGAGCCAAGAGCTGCCTGGTTTGTATCAGACAAACACACACACAGAAGGTACTTCTCTTCTTGTCAAGGTCAGAGGTGGGGTGAAGGTGCGCCGGCTGACTTCAGAACCCGGAGCTCCTCCTGACCCTCCTACCCCTGTGTCTCACCCCATCCTTGAGGCTTTCTGACAGCGTGACCCCAAACGAGCACAGGATTCACTCCGAGTGGGCTCCTGATTCTCCCGGGTAAGGCGGGTGTCGGGGCTAGAAGCAGGGACCAACCAGGGTCTACGGCCATGTCTGAGTCAGTGGGTGAGCATACAGGATGGGACAAAAGTAGGTTTACAGTTGTTTGTATGGAAAAATAATACAATAATAAATAATAATACAAGAATAAACTCTGTGTTTTGTAAACCTACTTTTGCCCCACCCTGTATGCAATGTGCACAAATACAGAGTTATCCGGCCAAGTGCCTTTCCTGACCTCTCTGTGACACCAAGCACTGAGTGCCTTCCACCCGGTCCCACCCCAGCCCCTGGCCAAGAAGAGGCAGTGCAGTGGCCAAAGGGGCCCCTTGGGAGCGTGAAATAATTACAATTTCAGCTTCCACCCATCTCCCCACACAGGGGGAGGGTAAGCAGGAACCTCTCTGTCAGTGAGAAGGGATCCCATCCACGTGGGAGGGAAGCACCTGCAAGGTGGGGGACAGCCCGGATTGAGGGGACTCAGGGGGTTTTCACCCGTCTAAGGCGCACATCTATCAGGCCAGGCGGGCCTTCCCTGGATGGACTGCCTCCAGAATGGAGGGAGCGCTGGGCAGCCTGCTTCTGTAGGTGTTTTGGGGGAAAGTGGGTGGTGGTAATGATGGGGCTGGGGGAGGCAGGAAACAGGTGTGATGAGGGAAGGAGAATGGCTTATGCCCACCTGAGGGAGGGAGCCTGTCGTGAGCTGGAGTTTCTGCTGAAACAGGGAGCTCAGCATCTGGTTCTGTCGTTCGAGGTCAAACACTCTCTTCTTCAGCTTGATGCACTCCTCCCGAAGGTCCTGCCGCCGCCCGGGAGGAGGGGGAGGAAAAGAAGGACAGCATACCGGGGAGGGTGGATGAGCACACAGCTCCCTTCATCAGAGCAGCGGGCACTCCTCCCGGGCATGCCCTTCTCCTGCAGCCTCCTCCGTGAAGGAGGCTGCGGCTATCAAATCCTCAGGGGTTGGTAAATTCTCTAAAGTTAACCACCCACGGAGGGAGGTGAATCCCATTCCCACTGGTACCTTCCCCAATCCTGGAGCCAGCCCAGCGCCTCTTAGAAACCACACATTAAAGAAGGGTCCATACAAGGCAGAAGAAGATCTAGGGGTCAGATGGACCATGTGTCGAGAAGTTACCCACAGTGCTTCAGTAAATATTTAGATGCCACCTTATGCTCCCAACATCAACACTGCTTTCAGGTCCATTACAATCTGGGGCCAGAATAAGAGAAGGATTCAAGCCCAAATCAAAGGTACCATAACTCAGAGATCTGGCCTCACCTATGCCACCCCTGCCTCCAGAGAAAACAGTACAGGCTTGTCTGAAGTGAGGAAGCGAGGGGTGGGGGAGGGATGCGGGCATCACTGGGCCAATAGGACATTTCCGCCAAGCTCCCTCCTCTAGCCCCCACCAAAGGCTTAGCTGAGAAGGCTCAGGGGTCCCCTGTGGTACCCAGGACCTCTCCCAGGGAGATTGGACTTAGGGGTGAGAATGTCTCCAATGGCCACTTACCTTTTGGTTCAGTAGTGCCTGTACCACATGGTTGGCAACCTGGGGACAGAAAGCCCCGAGGCAGAGATGTCAGCCAACAGGCTTTATCTGGAGGAGACAAGCTATGCTCCCCAAACCTCCCCAGCATCAGTCCCACTGCAGATCCCACAGACCTCGTCCAGACAGCGCTCATAGGTCTCCCGCTGGTTTTCGTTGGCCTGGGCAAGTGCCGAGTTCTCTGCCTGCAGGACGCGGGAAGAGGGCAAAAAGGAGGCCATGGGACCATTCTTCCCTCAGGGCAAACTCCTTTTGGGTAAGGGGAGGCAAGGAGTCTACTAACTACACCCCTGCCCACCTCTTGGCTCTGGATGGATTCTGCCACGGGGAGGCCTATAGAGATGGGCTGAGGGCATTAGAAGGCAGAGCTCAGATGTCTGGTTTTCTGTAACCTCAACCTCAGTCAGTGACCAGGACCTAAGGTGGGAGGTGCCAAGAGTAACCCTGATTTCCCTGGGGAGAGGGCAGAGGAGACTGGCAGGACCTTAAGAATGTGATGTAGGGCCTTCGTTTAAGGATCCATGTCCTTATCCCTCAAATCCTGAGTGCCAGGACATCTAAACCCTTTTTCCTCTGTGACCACCCTTTTCCTCAGAGCATGAATGTGGGGGAGAAGTGGGGTAAAGAAGGGAGACACTGAGGGGTTAGGACAAGCCTGCCCCTGGGCATGCCTCCTGTCCCTGAGTGGCACCTCGCCTAGAGAGCTAAGGGCAGGGAGAGGGCTTCTCAGAGGAGCTCTCCTAAGAATGTTCATCTCCGCTCCAGCTGGCCAAGGGGGCTGAGGGGAAGGGCCGCAAACCCAAACACCCCACCAAGGGAAAAGCACGATTTAGGAATCACATGAATAATGATAAATAGCTGCTCAGAGGACAGGGCAGCCCTGCTGCCCCCCGCGCCCTGTGCCCACCTCCAGCTCCCGCAGTCGGTGCAGGAGCTCCTGGCAGGTACCCGGCTCCATGCCGCCATCACCACCCTCTCCTGGCCTCGGGTTCTCAGGACTCCCAGCCAGCTGGTCCATGGCCTCTGACATCAGGTCCTGGGAACAAGTGAGAGAGGCCAGGCAGGCTGCTCCAGGCCCGGGAGGTGAGCCGGGGAGGAGGACAAAGAGGAAACTTGTTAGTATTCTCGGAGTTGAGCTCAGTGGGACCGATGTGCCACGGACACTGTAACAACTCAGTCTAAGCTCTCTGGTCACGGGAGAAAGACACTCTTCCCCTCTGAAGAACAAAAACCATTGTTTGTAAAGCCCCGTAACTGCACTCGGCCTGTCACAGGTCACACAGGCACTGGCCAGGAGCTGAGAAACCTGAATTCTCCGCCGCGACTGGCCTCCATCTGGCACACTGCATCCTCCTGGCGACACTGGGAGGGGCTGGCCTGCCTCCAAGGATCCCTGGTCCTCTGCAGGGGCTCGGCTCTTTACCCGCCTTTCCATTTGGCCCGCTCCTTCCTATCATTCCTTGGATTATTCCAATCCAAGTCCACTCAGGTCTGTAACCGTCTCCCCCGGACTCTCGATTCCATGAGGGCATGTTCAGGTCACTGCCCAGGCTTACACTTCCTGGTGTGATGCCTGGTGTGCAAGAGACAGACTGAGCACCAACCAAAGAGACCAGCCTGCCACTGCATGAACACAGCGAGCCAGGCTTCCAACCTGAACTGTGCGTGTGACGCCCCACCCGCCACACTGTTGCCATGGTTACTGCCGGTACTGACTAGGCTTCATCTTCCATTTGAGTTTCAATTTCTCTGCCAGAGGAAAGCGCTCATTTCCTTCTTCTCCACAAATATTGTGGAAATTTCCAGTAGATGGGAAACCCTTCCTCATGCCAAGGGGCGGAGGCTCCGGTTTACAACTGACGACTTGCCTCCCGGCCCCACCGAAGCCCCCACAAAGGAGCTGAGCACTTTTGGACCAAGGGAGAGAGGACCGCAGCACTCGTCCGCCAGGCATCTGAACGCTCTCTCCTCCGTCCTCCACGGTGGGCACAAGGGCCCTGCCCCACCCAGCCTTCCCCCTCCAGTCCCCATCAACGGCCGCACAGGCCACAGAGCCCCTCACCTGCCTCTGCTCCCTCGCCAGGCTGGCACACGCACTCTAACAGCCAGAATGGTCACCTTGCCTGTGGAGAAACAGGGAGAGCATGTCAGCCTGCCTTCCACAAGCATTTATTTGGCTTCTGCTGTGTGCCAGGCGCTGGGCCACAGGGAAGAGCAAGCCAGCGAAAGCCCTGCCTTTATGAAGCTTCCGTTTTATTGGGGGAGGCGGATAATACACGATAAACCAAGGAACATATGCTGGGTCCTGGTAAGACACTGAGGGGCGACAGTTAAGCAGAGACCGACTGAAGTCCAGATCAAATCCTGGGATGGAAGAAGCATTCTGGGTAGAGGAAGAGCCAGAGCAGAGGTCACAGCTCTGTCAGCAATCACTCAGACACCAGGTGGACATGACCAGTCACACACGGTGCTTCCTGTCATCCTCATCACCACCTCACAGGACTTCACAGCTATTATCAGCACCTGTATTTGAGATGAGGGAACCAAGGAACAGGAAGTTACACTTGCATACACTGAATGGATCCTGTGTGTTGCCACTTTCTCATGCATCATTTCGCTTGATTCTCCTACCAAACTCGTAAGGGGAGAGCCAGCCTGGGGAGGAAGCAGGCTCCAGAGGCAAAAGATGCAGCCCAAGTCACATGGCTGGTTCGCAAAGCGCACTGGACAGGCCTGGACTTCACCACCCCCAGGGGGCCTCTCTGTGCACAAGTTGTACTGTAAGCTCCTTGTATTCAGGAAGCTCTGCAGTCCCAGGGCTCCCGGGACAATGCAGTTAAACAGACCTGGGTTAGAATCCTGACTCTGCAAGATCTGGCTCCTCACCTATGTAACGGGGATAAGAATACTACGCAGAAAGGGTTGCTGGAAGATGAAATGAGATCATGTACGTAGTGTTCTGCGTGAACTCAGTAAATGGAAGCTTTTCATATCATCACATACTGACGCAGGCACAGTGCAAAGTCCTGCAAAGAGCCTGCTGTTACACCCCCCCCACTTCCGGTCTATTCACAGGTAGGCAGACCCCAAGTCACCTCAGCCGGGGGTGCCCACTAACGGGCACCTGAAGATCTGAGAGTGCTGCTCAAACTGCCCTGCCTTCAAGGAGCTCCCCCTCTCCAACCCTCTCCCCCCAGCTCTCCACCCCAGAGCCAGGCAGCCTGCACTCTTCTCTGCCTGGCACCCTAGGAAGAGGGGCACCAGCAAACAGGAGAGCACGTCTTCCTGAGTGAGAGTGTGTATATGACAATGGGATAAACTGAAAACTAGAAGGAAAGGAAAAATGGTGTAATATTTACTTTTAACACTACCACAATCTAAAGTCCTTTGTTGTCATTATTTTTAAATGTTTTTATTGATTTTAGAGAGAGAGGAAGGGAGAGAGAGAGAAACATCGATGTGAGAGAGAAATATTGATTGGCGGCCTCCTGCATGCACCCTGACCGTTGACTGAACCCGTAACCTGGGCCAGCAACCCTTTGGTGCACAGGTGGATACTCAACCAACTGAGCCACACTGGCCAGGGCAGTCCTTTGTTATTTTAACATCATAAAAATGTACCTAGTTGCCTGGTGGCATGGCTCAGTGGTTGAGCATCAACCTATGATCCAGGAGGTCACAGTTTGATGCCCGGGTTGTGAGCTCGGTCCCTAGTGGGGGGTATGCAGGAAGCAGCCGATCAATGATTCTCTCTTATCATTGATGTTTCTATCTCTCTCTCCCTCTCCCTTCCTCTCTGAAATTAATAAAAATACAGTAAAAAAAATGTACCTAGTGTAACTTCATTTGCTATAACATTATCATGTTTGATATGTTTAGAAATGGACAGGCTTGGAAATAAAACAAAAAAAGTTTCAAGAAATATCCTCTTTCCCACATGCACAAATAGGGGTTAAAACCAAAAAAGGGCCTTGGGTTACCTCCACCACTGGGCCAATTCCACCCCACCCACCACTCACCTCTGGGCCGACGCCCACTGGCTCCAGTCGGAGGGTCCCCTGCTCTAGGAGCGGCCTGCCACCATGGGTCACTAGCTTTCCCTCAATCCCCTCCCCATTTATTTCCCCAGTGGGTTGGGGTGGGTGCAGAAGTCTGGGGAGTGTGAGAAAAAAAAGTTGGGAGGATGAAGGACAGGAGTGGGATGAAAGGCAATGTTCAGGGGCCAAGAAGGAATAAAGCTAATGGCCTAGCTGGTTTGGCTCAGTGCATAGAGAGCCGGCCTGCGGACTGAAGGGTCCTGGGTTCGATTCCAGTAAAAGGCACATGCCCGGGTTGTGGGCTCGATCCTCAGTAGTGGGTGTGCAGGAGGCAGCCGATCAATGATTCTCTCTCATCATTGATGTTTCTATATCTCTCTCCCTCTCCCTTCCTCTCAGAAGTCAATTAAAAAATAAAAATAAAGCTAAAACTGCGGAAAGCCCAAGTCTTGTGTTCGCCACACAACAAAAACCAAAGTAAGGGTGAAGGTGGTCTAGGAGAATATGTTTTCCTAAAAAAATAAAAATAGGGTTTGGTCTCAAGATCTGAGCGGTCCCTGCTATGAGCAGCAGCAATATTAGGGGGAGACACCAGAGGCCCTGAGCGTACTTTCCCCAATCAGATGGAGGAACTAGAGCCATGAGGGGGTCCTACAGGATTGGAGCGGTGAGGAGCCTGGGGAAGAGCAGGAGGTACAGGCCCAGCTGGCTACGCCTATCAGCTCCTACTTCCTGAACCAAGATCCCGCTGAGAGGAGGTGGAGCTGGCACCAGCGGGGATGGAGCTGCAGTTGTGGATATCCAGGATTAGATCCAGGACTTGGGGCTTCATTTGCCAGACCCACCATTAGAGAGCGAGGGTGAAGATGAGGGAGCTGCAGCATTGAGCACCCCATGGACGCAGAAGAGGTGGAGCTGGTGAAAAGGACGCAGGCATCCCCGACAGGAAGTGGTCACCTAGAGAGCTGCCTTATCCCCCCGCGTTCCAGACTGAACCAGCACAGCCCTGTACACATGCCGGTTGTAATGTTCATCTCCTTCCTCCACATCAAGACAAGTCAAACTTCTCAGGACCCACTCGATTCAGTCCTGTACTTGTGGGAACATCAGCCCAAGCCCAACCCACCTTAGCATTTTCACTCGGAGAATAAGGTACCCTATGTACGCAGCCAATAAACAAACAAACAAACAAACAAATAAACAAACAAATAAAAGCAGCCGGGTTAGACTCGAGGTCCCGAATGTGAGGACTGGCTGTGGGTGATGCCTACCCCACAGAGCCAACCATGCCACCCTCCAATCTGAGCGCCTGCGGGTCTCAGAGCAGGGAGGCCTGAGTCCCACTGTGAAAGGGGGTACCCTCCCAGTGATAAGCCGCCCAAGAGCAACAGCTCTGCCATGTGTGTCTCTGCATCCCTGGCTGGGACTAGGAGAGACTCCGGAAATGGTGGCTGCAGGCAGGCTATGACTCAGCCTCACTTTGGGGGAGATATTTGCTGCCCTCGGCCGAGGAGGTCTGGCCAGCTCAGGGAAAGGGGCCTTCTCTGTGTCTGCAGGGCCACAAGGTCAGGGCAGGAAGCTTTTGGCCAGGGTTAAGAGTCACAGGCAAGAGGCCTGCATTTGACCTTGGTGGTAGGGAGGGGCACATGATATGAGTCAGACCAGATTTTGAGTTCAAGATTTCTATGGTGTTAGGAAAACTTCCTGCATCTTTGCAATCCTCTGGGGAATGTTAAGATCCAGAGAGATACTACCACCTCCCGATCCCAATCAGCCTAATTAGGCCCTTCAGAGTCTGGGTTTTTGGCTTAAGTCTCATGAGAAAAAAAATCAATCCAGGTCAGTTCCCCAGTGGGGTCCCTACTGGGTGTCACTGGGGGCCCCTTGCCCCAGGGGCCGAGCACTCTCCTCCTTCCTGCAGGCCCACAACTACTCACAGCTTGTGCTCAGCCTGATGGGCTCCCGGGAAAAGCCCCAGCCTGGGATTTTCAGGATGGCCCTGGTTTCAAACATTCCTCTGATGGTCCTACCGTCAATACATCCTGGATGTCGGTTGTGGGGTCGAGGTCAGCCAGGGCTGCGTAGGGATGAAGCTGCAGGGTGTGGAAGCCCTAACTTGAACTGTGGGCTTCTCCCGCCACACTGCCAACCAACAGGCAGCCCCGCCTCCGACAAAGGCCTGATTCAGAGGACGGTGACCTCAGTGCTGAGAGGAGGGAGAGAAGAGAGGAAGAGCAAAGCCTCTCTGGCCAGTCCTTGGGGGGAGAGAGCACAGTTTTCAAGAAGCCAGGGACAGAAAAGGGGGAACAGCTGCTTGGCGTGGGGGCGGGGGGAGTTCCTGGCCTGGGGACGTGGCTGGTTCAGCCCAATCGCAGAGTGCATCTGCATTACCACTATCTCTTCAGCCCAGTCAGTCAGGCCCTAGAACCCACTGGCCCTTTAAAGCCAGGAAGGGACAGGGGCTTCCAGGGCCTCAGAAGAGCTCTCTCCTGGCCTTTCAGGCAGCCAGAGCAAAGGAGTCGGGTCTGCAGCTCCCATTCCCTCCCCTGTGCCCTGGCAGAACGCAAGTCTAGGCCTGGGAGGAAGGGGCCTGAGAGGTGGCAGCAAGCCCCATGCTCCCTAAGCTGGGCCCTTCGCCAAGGCCTTGGGGCCCTGATGAGCCCCTCACTCACCAGCTGTTCCCCCCGAGTCCTCTAGGGAGAGAAGCCAGGGACTGGGAGGTGGGGGAGGGCTGGGCAGCTGCAGGAAGGCCGAGATGGAGAAGCTCGCTTTAATAACAGAATCATCCGTAACACCAACGGTTTCCCCCTCGGCTCCCCCCATTCTCCAGCTGCTTTCTGGAATCCCTGTCACACCCAAGAGTCCACTCGTAAACAGCAACTTCTGCACCCAGCAAACACTCCTTCCCCGGCAGGATCGGCCCTGGGCTGCCTTGGGGTGTATGGCGGCATATAAGGACTGAGGCCCCAGGGCACCCCTGGCCTGAAAGTGGCCACCTTAATCCTTGACCCAAAGCATCTTTTAACCCTAAGAATCCCAACTGGCCTCTTCCCTTCTCAGGGAAAGAGGGAAGATAGGAATTTCCTTCCCTGCTCCTGACAACTGGCCTTCTGAGAGGCATGTGTCCCTGAGTCTCCCCTCGAACTTCCTCTTCACAGTCACTCCAAGAACCTCCGTACTATGATGTGGGTTCTTTGAACCGATAGTGGGATCAACCACCTGCCCTTCGAGGCAGTGCAGAAGGGCAGACATGTCAGGAGCCCAAAGGCTTATCTCTCCTCCCTGGGATCCCTCATGTTCCCTGTCCGTAACATAAGCCAACAACAAAAACACAGCTGCTGGGGTGGGAGGTGGGGTGGGGTGGAGGTGGAGGGGTGGGAGGAGAGGGGACTCTGACACAGGCACAATGGACTTATTTATAGGGCCACATGCCAGGGGCTCTGCAGCCAAGAAGACTAGGCCCCACTCCCAAAAGCCCAGTGGGGCTCAGCCCAGGCCAGCCAAGGGCACTGGAAAAAGCCTCAGACCAAGGTAGCAGATTTAGTCTAGTCTCAACACTGCAATTTACTTGCTGTGTGACTTTAGGCAAATTACACAGTCTCGCAGGGACAAGTTCCTTCATGCCAAGTGGAGGTTTTTCTAGAACAGTGGTTCTCAAAGTGTGGTCCAGGGACCCTGAAGCCCTTTCAAGGAGTCCACAGATCCAAAACTATTTTCATAATACTACTAAGACATTACTTGTCTCTTCTACTTTCTTTCTCTTATAATTATAGAGTAGCATTTTCAAGAGATCATATGATATGTGATATCACAAAAGATTGAATACAGAAGCAGATATTGAGAATCCAGCTGCCTTCTATTAAGTCAGACACGACAGATTTGCAAAAATGAGGAACAATGACATTCTTTTTACTATTTATTTTTTGTTTTGGAAAAATATATAATTATTTTTATTAAATACATTAATTTTTAAGACTGTAGAGCAGCAATTTTCAACCAGTGTGCTGCAAGAATTTTTAAAACATTCAATATTTGACTATTATTTAGTCAGGGGCACTGACCTTTTTCCCCTTAAATTGTCAAATAAAAAAATGACAACAGCCAACAGAACAACACCCGTCTGGTGTGAATGAGTCAAAATTATACCTAATATTTTTGTTAAATCAGCAAAAATATTTTTTGGTGTGCTGCAGAATTTTAGTTATTAGTTTATGTGTGGCATGAGATAAAAAAGGTTGAAAATCGCTGGTGTCGAGGGATCCTCAGGCCAAATAGTTTGAGAATCACTTTTCTAGGAGTGTTGTCCAGTTTGTGATGATGAAAATATTTATTCTGTGCTGTACAATATGGCAGCCCCTAATCACATGTGGCTAGTCCAAATGAGGAACTGAATTTTATTTATCGATTTAAAATTTTTTGATTGGTTTTTAAAGAGAGAGGGGGAGAGAAGGGAGAGAGGGAAACATTGATTGGCTGCCTCCCGCACCCCAACAAGGAATCGAACCCACAACCTCAGCATAAGCCCTGACCTGGAATGAAACAGCCACCTTCTGGTGTATGGGATAATGTTCCAACCAACTGAGCCACATCAGCCAGGGCAGTACTGGATTTTACATGTTATAGCCACATGCAGCCAGTGGCTGCTGTGCTAACAGTGCAGTTCTATCAAATCCCTGGAATCTAGAAGATTCCTTGACTTGAGCATTCTAAGTCAATGCTTCTTTCCACAGACTGTAGAGGTTGGGGTGGGGGGGTGGGGGCGGCGGTTCGGAAGAAACAGGAACTGATATGTACTCCTGTCCCCAGACTTCTACTCACACTATTTCTCACTCTCAGTCACCAAAGGAAATCTCAACCACATGGTCAGTCCTGCCTGGCACTCCTACCAAGGCTTACTGTTAGAGAGGCTCTCATTCTGACACGACTCCTTCACACCCTCTCCTCAAACGTCTGGCCTGTCACCTCTTGTTTCTCCAAAGGATGAAAGCCAGCAGAGGGAAACCCCTCAAATCTCTTGCCACCACCCTCCCAGCATCACCAGAATCTCCGCATCGCCTCCTGGTACAGCAGAGGAGCTACCCTCTCCCCAGGCAAACAGTCCTTCTGCCCCAGCCCTGCAGTGTCTCCCTCCTGAAGGGATCTTCCCCAGCCACCTGTCACACCTGTCACACCTGTCACACCTGTCACACCTGTCAGGTGTCTTCCATTTTTATTTTTTTACAATAGCATACTTTATTCATTTAACATTATCGTAAAGATCATTTCATGTTAACACATAATAGTACATATATCTCATCTTAAAAATAATGTTCCCCTGAGGGATTCCAAAATGGCAGTGGAGTAAGTAGAGCTATACTGACATTCTCCCAGGACCAAACTAGAATTACAACTAAAATACAGAAGAACCCCCCTGAAAAATCAACTGAAGACTAGCTGGAGAGAACCCTGATAACGGAGGATGGAAAGTGGAGACCACATAGAGACTGGTAGGAGGCGCAGAGGCGTGAAAGGGATGGCCGGCTCCCACAGACAGCAGCTGAAGTCTCAGAGGGATAGCTCAGCCGTGGGGGGTGCCCACTGAGAACGCTGGGGTCTAAACCCAAGCTGGGCTCCCCAGAGCACCAGAGCTGAGAAAGGTGCCCACATAACATCTGTCTGCCAATCAGAAATGGCTGGAAAGGCAGGCACCCTCTTAAAGGGCCAACACACAAAATTTCATATGCAGCTACTCACCTTGGGCTCCAACAGAGGCAGGACAGAGTGGACTGGAGCTGTGTGAGGAGAGTCCAGGGTTGGGGGCTATGGGGTTGGTGCTTGGAGGGCAGCCACCTCGGTTTCCTGTGCTGAGTCATTTCCTCACTGCGGAGGAGATCTTTCTCCACAGACCTTTGCTACCCAGGCTTTTGCCTGGGGAGAAGGCAGTTGTCCCATCCTATCAGAAAGACCTCTGGCCCCACCTGGGGCTAATCAGGGCTGATAACAATTGGACTGAAGGCAGAGGAAGATCAATGGAGGCTTTGAGTCTCTGCCCGATTTCCCCCTGGGCCCGGGGCTAGGAAAAGCAGACCCTGGTGCACATCTTAGTCCTTTCCAAAGGCACCCAGCCCCAGCAGAGGGAGCCACAAGCTGTGGGTTACTGATAGCTCCAAACCGTACTCAGGACCAGTCACAAACAGCATCTGACATTGTCCTGCACTAGAGATGGGAAGTCATGGCAGATCTACTTAGTACACAGACACAGACAAAAACCCAAACAGACTACCAAAATGGGGAGACAAAAAAACAAGCCCGAAATGAAAGAACAAGAGAATTCTCCAGAAGAAGAGCTAAATGAAATGAAGACAAAAAATTTATCGGACATAGAGTTCAGAATAATGATGGCAAAGATGCTCAACAGCATGAGAAAAGATATAGTAACTATGAAGAATGACACAGAACTAATAAAGAACACAGTGGAAAGAATACACAGATTAGGAGAAGCCGAGGACTGGATCAGTGAATTAGAAGACAGGATAGAAAAAAATCACTTAAGCAGAGAACAACAACAACAACAAAAAAGCAAAAAGCAAGAGGATAGCTTAAGGGAGTGTGGAACAACATGAAACATAACAATATTCACATAATAGAAATGCCAGAAGGGGATGAAAGTGAGCAAGGGATAGAAATGCACTTGAAGAAATAATGGTGAAGGAAAAAGTCACACAAGTTCAGGAGGCACAGAGAGTCCCAAGCAAGAAGAACCCAAACAGGCCCACGCCCAGACATATCATAATTAAAATGCCAAAAATTAAAGATAAAGAGAGAATCTTAAAGGCAGCAGAGAAAAGTGATTTGTTACCTACAAAAGAACTCCCAAAAGGCTATCAGCTGATTTCTCATCAGAAACACTACAGGCTAGGTGGGAATGGCATAAAATATTCAAGGTAATAAAAAGCAAGGATCTGAAGCCAAGATTACTATATCCAGCAAGACTATCATTCAAAATAGATGGTGAAATAAAGAGCTTCCCAGAGAAAAAGGCTAAAGGAGTTAATCACCACCAAACTAGCACTGTAAGAAATGCTAAAGGGAAGAGAAGAAATATATATAGAGAGAAACATAGGCATAAAGAATTAAAATGGCAATAAATAAGTACTTATCAATAATAACCTTAAATATAAATCTATTAAACACTATGATCAAAAGACATGGGATAGCTGAATGGATAAAAAAAACAAAAAAAAGTGACCCCATTATATGATGTCTACAAGAAAACCACCTCAGAACAAAAGACACACAGGATGAGAGCAAAAGGATGGAAAAATAGTTTCCATGCAAATAGAATAATAATAATAAAAAAAAGCTGGAGTAGCAATACTCATATCTGACAAAATAGACTTCAAAATGAAGGCCATAATAAGACACAATAAAAGTCACTATATAATACTAAAGGAATCGATCCAACAAGAGGATATAACCTTGGTAAACATATATACACCCAATATAGGAACACCTAAATATATAAAAAAAACTTCTAGGGCAGCGGTTGCCAACTTTTCAGACCTCACAGACCACCAATGGTCTGCAGACCACCAGTTGGTGACTGCTGCTCCAAAGGTTTCCTTAAACCAGCGGTCACCAACCTTTTGGACCTCATGGATCACCAGTGGTCCGCGGACCACCAGTTGGCGACCACTGTTCTAGAGGACTTTAATGGGACACAGCGAAAGCAGTGCTGAGAAGGAAGTTCATAGCACTTATAGGCCTACCACAAAAAACAAGAAAAATTAATAATGAACTATTTAACCCTACAATTTAAAGAATTAGAAAAAGAACAACAAGAAAAGCCCAGAGTAAGTAGAAGGAAGGAAATAATAAAGATTAGAGCAGAAATAAATGACATAGAGGCTTAAAAAAAAACAATGAAACCAAGAGTTGATTCTTTGAAAAGATAAACAAGATTGATGAACTGTTAGCCAGACTCATCAAGAAACAAAGAGAGAGGACCCAAATAAATAAAATCAGAAACAAAAGAGGTGAAGTAACAACTGACACAACAGAAATACAAAGGATTATAATAAAATACTATGAACAACTATATGCCAACAAACTGGACAATGTGGAGGAAATGGACAAATTCCTAAAAACATATAATCTCCCAAATTTGAATCAGGAAGAATCAGAAAACCTAAATAGGCCAATAACAACTGATAAAATAGAATAAAAAAACTCCCAGCAAACAAATGCCCTGGTCTAGACAGCTTCACAGGAGAGTTTTACCAAACCTTCAAAGAAATAACACCTATCCTTCTCAAACTACTCCAAAAAATCCAAGAGGAAAGAACACTTTCAAGCTCTTTTTATGAGGCCAGCATTATCCTAGTTCCAAAACCAGATAAAGACACTACAAATAAAGAGGACTACAGGCCAATATTCCTGATGAACATAGATGCTAAAATCCTCAACAAAATATTAACAAAAATCACATGACATATTAACAGATGCAGAAAAAGCATTCAACAAAATCCAACACCCATTTTTGATAAAAACTCTCAGCAAAGTGGGACTAGAGGGAGCATATCTCAACATAATAAAAGCCATATAAGACAAACCTACGGAGAATATCATACTCAATAGCCAAAAACTAAAACCATTTTCCCAGAGAACAGGAACGAGATAGGGATGTCCACTTTCACCAGTCTTCTTCAACATAGTACTGGAAGTCCTAGCCACAGCGATCAGACAAGAAGTAGAAATAAAAGGCACCTAAATGGGAAAGGAGGAAGTAAACTCTCATTATTTACAGACTAGAGGCCCAGTGCATGAACATTCATGCACTGGAGCGGGGGGTCCTTCAGTCTGGCCTTCCCCCTCTCACAGTCGGGGTGACCTCAGGGGCGGGAGGTGACGTGGAGATCAGGGGAAGGCAACACTCCCATCACACCTCTGCTGCTGCCACTGCCGGCAGCGCAAGCCTTGGCCGGCCCTGGTTACCCGAGCCTTGGGCGGCTGGGCAGTCGCCATCCAAGGCTTGCCTGTGCCTCGGGCCAGCCCTGGGGGATTGAGGGGACTGGGGAACTCTGGAGGCAGGTGCGTGGCTGAGGGGACTGGGTGCCGCCATCTTTGAGGGCGTGACAGTCAATTAGCATATTCCCTCCTTATTGGCTGTGGGCGCCATCTTTGCAATGGTCTCAGAGTCAATTAGCATATTCCTTCTTTATTAGATAGGATGACATGATATGGTACATAGAAAATCTAGATTCCACCAAAAAAACTACTAGAATTATTAAAGGAATTCAGTAATGCAGCAGGATACAAAATTAACACCCAGAAATTGATGGCTTTTTTATACCCCAATAATGAATTCTCAGAAAGAGAAACTAAATAAACAATCCCATTTACCACTGCAACAAAAAAATTAAGATACTTAGGAATAAACTTAACCAAAGAAATAAAAGAATTGTACTTGGAAAACTACAGGACATTGAAAAAAGAGATAGAGGAAGATATAAACAAGTGGAAGAATATATCGTGTTCATGGATAAGTAGAATTAACATCATTAAAATGTCCATACTACCCAAAGCACTCTACAGATTCAATGCAATCCCTATTAAAATACCAATGGCATAGTTCACAGACTTAGAACAAATACTCCAAAAATTTATATGGAACCAAAAAAGACCCTAAATAGTTGCAGCAATCTTGAGAAAGAAGAACAAAGTTGGAGGAATCACACAACCAGATGTCAAGTTATACTACAAAGCTACTGTAATCAAAACAGCCTGGTATTGGCATAAGAACAGGCATATAGATCACTGGAACAGAACAGAGACCCCAGAAATCAATGCTAGTCATTATACTCAATTAATATTTGACAAAGGAGGCAAGGACATACAGTGGATTCAAGACAGTCTCTTCAATAAGTGGTGCTAGGAAAATTGGACAGATACATGCAAAAAAAAAGAAACTAGACCACCAACTTACACCATACAGAAGAATAAACTCAAAATGAATAAAAGACTTAAATGGAAGTTTTGAAACCATAAAAACCCTGGAAGAAACCATAGGCAGCAAAATCTCAGACATCTCTCGTAGCATTATGTTTACGGATACTTCTCCTAGGGCAAAGGAAACTAAGGAGAAAATAAACAAATGGGACTACATCAAAATAAAAAGTTTCTGCACAGCAAAAGAAAACATCAACAAAATGAAAAGGGAGGCCCCTGTATGGGAGGATATATTTGGCAATGATACATCTGATAAAGGGTTAATATCCAAAATATATAAGGAACTCATACAACTTAGCCTGGCTGGCATGGCTCAGTGGTTGAGCGTCAACCCACAAACCAAGAGGTCATGGTTCCATCCTGGTAAGGGCACATGCCCTGGTTGTGGGCTCAATCCCCAGTGGGGGGCATGCAGGAGGCAGCCGATCAATGATTCTCTCTCCTCAATGATGTTCCTATCTTCCTCTCCCTTCCTCTCTGAAATCAATAAAAATATATTTAAAAAAATAACACAACAATGAGGTATCATCTCACACCATCAACAAATGACAAGTGCTGGCAAGGATGTGGAGAAAAGGGAACCTTAGTACACTGCTGCTGGGAATGCAGACTTGCAGCCACTATGGAAAACAGTATGGAGAGCTTTCTCAAAAATTAAATAAGAACTGCCATTTGACCCAGTGATCAAGGAATACATCCTAAGAGGCTCCCCAAAAAACAATCAGAAAGAATGTATGCACCCCTATGTTCATAGCAGCACAATTTACAATAGCTAAGATCTGAAAATAGCCTAAGTGCCCATGAGGAGAAGAGTGGATAAAAAAGTAGTTGTGGTACATTTACATCATGGAATACTATGCACCCTTTGAGACAGTATGGAGGGACCGGGAGAATACTACGCTAAGCAAAATAAGCCAGTCAGAGAAAGACAAGTATCACATGATCTTACTCATATGTGGAATCTAATGAACAAAATAAACTGATGAACAAAATAGATCCAGAGACATAGAAGCATGGAACAGACTGTGGAATCTCAGAGGGAAGGTGGGGATGGGTGGGAAGAGATCTCTTTCTTCAAAGGGAACAGGCTGTGGCTGGCTAAGCACCCCTGTGTCTAGGAAGCTCCAGGGTTGACTTTTTGGGCACCATTTGGCCAGAGCCCAGAGGTGACCTCCTCAGCTGCTAGCTCTGCTCTGGGAGGAGAAAGTAGCTCTAGTTCGCCCATAAGCCTCCACTGCCTCTGCTCTTATTTGTGCCCACAAACGGGAACAGGCTTCCTGGGTTCCAGTTCTGGCTTGCTCATTCTTGCTCATACATGACCCCACGTGAAGCCTAGAAACCCTCTAGGACTCAGTTTTCCTATCTGTAAAATGGGGTGACCTCTCTGACTCCTCTCTCCTTACAGGGCATAGAAGAAAAGGATGAGATCATGTCTGGAGAGGAACTGTAGCTGAAAAGACAGGTTTCCTCGTGAGGGGTTGGGGGGTGGGGGGGGGGGTGGGAGTGAGGAACTCAGCCGGGCCTTAGGGAGAAGCCATTGGCTTTGATGTTGCCTTCTTCCTACAGGGCCTACAAGCTGCCCAGGAAAGCAGGGGTGGGGTTGTGGAGAGGAAGGGACAGCAAAGCCAAGAGCTTTAGCCTTCTTCTAGCGCCAGGGACAGGAAGTGAGGTGCTGTCTACAGAGGAAGTAAGAAGCAAACACCCCCCAACTTCCCCTCAGCCTACAGTGGAAAGGAGGCTCCAGCTTTAGGAGGCTGAAGTCCCAGAGCTGGGGAAAGAGAAAGCAGGAGTGGGGTTGGGAAGGGGGCATTATCATCACCATCTGGTGGAGAAGAGGGTTTTATGTCTTGGACACAATAAAACTCAAGGGGCACAGAATCAGGGAGGAGAGAGAAGAGAAGCCACTGAAGTCCAAATTGAGAAACCCAGCTTTCTGGGTCCATGGTATCACATCTACAGTCCTGGCCCCAGACTCCAGGCCTGCTCCACAACCCCACCCCTAAGATGGGCCAGGTCTGATCACTCACTCTTACAGTATATGTCCTTTCTTTGCAGCCTTTATCACAGAGGTAATTCTGTGACTGTTTAATTATCTGATTAATGTGGGCTTTCTGATGACCATTGGACCCCCGGAGTCTCGCACAGCACCTATCACATAGTCAAGGGCTGGCTGGGTGAATGTGCTGACCACTGCTTGAGAATTCCTCAGAGGCTGGTTTTGGCCTAACCCTGGCATCTGAATCAAATTCAGTATACGAAGATGAATGAACACTACTCATGGCCTGGGGTCGACGGGGAGACCCTCGGGTGAGTGGTAAAGGTCAGAAGCTGACACAGGTGCCAGGAAAAATCTATGCACACCTAGATATTGCCAACAGGTAAGGCGACAGAAGAAGATATGTCTTTTGGGTAAGGGGGAAAAGGATACATATTTGTATTTGTTTTTGTGTAAAGATACTCTGGAGGGATGTAAGAAACTAATAAGTGATTCTCTTATTATTATGGAGGGAGAGGGAGTGGAGATGGGAGCAAGATCCACAATGTATGGCTTTTTTTCAATTTGATTTTTAGACTGGGTTAAAAAAAAAAATCTAGTGAACCTTAGCTGGTTTGGCTCAGTGGATAGAGCGTCGGCCTGTGGACTGAAAGCGTTCTGGGTTCGATTCCAGGCAAGGACACATGCCTGGGTTGTGGGCTCAATCCCCAGTAGGGGGCATGCAGGAGGCAGCCGATCAATGATTCTCTCTCATCACTGATATTTCTATCTCTCTCCATCTCCCTTTCTCTCTGAAATCAATATAAATACATTTTTTTAAAAATCTAGTGAAAAAATAAAGTATAAAACTTTAAAAAATATAAGAAGGGTCCTGGCCAGTGTGGCTCAGTTGGTTGAGCATCATCCCATGCACAGAGGGGTCGCTGGTTCAGTTCCTGGGCAGGGCACAGGCCTGGGTTTCAGGCTCAATCCCCAGTAGGGGGCGTGCAGGAGGCAGCCAATGGATGGTTCTTTCTCATCAACCATTGACGTTTCTCTCTCCCTCTGCCTTCCTCTATCCCTCTAAAATCAATAAAAGCGTACCAAAAAAAAGTTTTAAAAAATGTTAGAAGGAATAACCACGTGGCCAAGTGATTCCTAAAGCCCCTCCCAGCTGGGGCCATCTACTCTCTCTTCCCCTATTAGAAAGTACGAACCAAGCCCCTGAAACAGGGTGGGGTGAGGAGATCTGGCCAAATGAGTAGGGGATTCTGGCCAAGGGATGCCAGTGTTTCCACTCCCTTTCTTTCCAGAAATCTCTCCTTGGGCTAGGGGAGAGGCCCTCCCACACCCAGACTGTGGTGTGGGGTGGTAACACCAAATTATTCACAAGCTGATCCAGGCCACTTCAGCCTGGATAAGCGTTCATTGTAGATTCTTGGGTAGGGGGCCAATAGGGTCTGGCCGAGGTCAGAGGCAGAGGTGGGAGGCTGGGCAAGGTGAGAGTTTGGGGCAGGTAGGGATAGAGTGGGGTAAGTGACTCCTGGACAGGCCTAGGGCTGTTGCGGGCAGGTTCTGAGGGTGTCTCAACAGATCCTCACACAAAAGGGCCAATTACAGCCCCCACATCAAGCTAGCTGGGGGGGTGAAGTGAATCAGCCTCTGGGAACTACAGTTGCTGAGAACCCCAGAGCCACGCCCCAGGAGTTCCAGGGACCCTCACAATCCTGTCTAGGAAAAGCCTCATTATTCCTCTATCCAGAGGGTCTTCAGGGAGGGACAATTTGAGAACTGCTGACCAATGCCCCAAGCAGCACCCAACACCCAAGCCCCACAGGCACAGCATGAGCAGCAGAATGGGGTGTCGCTCTTTTAAAATGAGCTATACTTGCCCTAACCGGTTTGGCTCAGTGGATAGAGCGTGGACTCAAGGGTCCCAGGTTCGATTCCGGTCAAGGGCATGAACCTTGGTTGTGGCTACATCCCCAGTAGGGAGTGTGCAGGAGGCAGCTGATCGATGTTTCTCTCTCATTGATGTTTCTGACTCTATCCCTGTCCCTTCCTCTCTGTAAAAAAATCAATAAAATATATAATAAAATAAAATAAAATTAGCTATACTTAAAAAAAATAAAAAAAGCTTACTGAGGACTGAAGAATTCCCAGAGCTCAAGGACCAGCATAAGGTTCAGGGAGCTGTGCCTGATTGGGCTCTTCTCAGTGGCTGCTGGATTTTTAGAAATCAGTAATAACAGCAATGATAATTCACCTTAATAACAGCCTGGCCTCCTCAGGACTCTTTCATCTTGTAACTCTCAGAGCTGGGAAAACGGTAATTATCGAGCAGGTGCCACACCCCAATGATGATGTGTTATTAATCCATCAGCACAGGCTGGGAAACTGAGGCTCAGGGAGAAGGATTTCCCCTCAAACAGAGCTAAGGATGCAAGTGCCAAGGCCACTGGGCAGTGAAGAAACGAAGGTGCCAGCTCCATATCTGTTGTGTTTTGAGGGGATACTGAAGATAAGGGCACTCCTTCCAGAGTCAGCCAGATCTGGGTTTGAGGAGGTGAGGAAAGACCCCAGATGTGTGTCCCAAGCCCCTCCCCAGGTGAAGCAGGGCTTGGTCGTAGCCCTGTCTGGGAACCAGGGCCTCTGATCTTGAGTGCATACACCCACCCACTCTCCCCAAGTTCTGCAAAGCAGCCTGACAGCTGCTTGGAGCATCTCCTCCATCTCTGCAACTTGAGCAGAAACCACAGGGTAAGTGGGGGCTTAGCCCTCCAAATGACCGCATGCCACAGGTACAGTCCATAAAGTGGGAGCGGGGCGCATCCTGAAGCTGGGTAGGCGGATCAGACCAAGAACCCATCAGAAGTGGGGAGACCGCTTCTTGGGAACCAAAGCCCATATCCCCAGCCCCCTTCCGTTTTGGCACTGATTTTACAATAAAGAGATCCTTCCTATAGCAAGGTCTGTTTGAGCTGATCATGTTGCAGAAAACTGCAGAGGAGGCCCAGCTGGCCTGTGCCCTCCAAGAGAGCAGGGAAGGGTGGGCAAAGAGTCATAGAACACCGAAGACCTTTTCCCAGGGTGGCCACAGAGGGAAGCAGCAGGGACTCAAATGAGAAGGTAAGGATAAAGACATTGCCTGTTAAGGTCTATCCACAGTCTATATGTGCCTGGTCCTGCGAGAGATGCTAGGGAGAGATGCTAGGAACATATGTAACTCAGCTCCGATGCCAGGAACAAATGCAACTCAGCTCCGGAGAAACCATAGGGCCAAGCCAGGTAGCAACCAATGACCTTGTCCTCTAACCTTCCAGGGCAGAGCCTGGGGAAAAGTATTAAGCGTGATGCTGGGAGGGATTTAAAGTTGTTCACTTCCACATATTAGACAGCTGACCAGAGCCCCTGGAAGTTTCCTGAGATAATACCCTGCCCCTCCTAGGGCCCAGCTCTCTAAAATCTCATCTTCAAGAACTACCTTCTCTGCATTAAATTCAGCCAGGCGTCCTCATGCACGAGAAACTAAGGCAGAACGGTACCATGGAAAACACTTGACCAGAGTCAGGAGCCCTGCCTGACACTCATCACTGTGTGAATCACTTTTCCCTCTGGACTTCAGTTTCCCCATTTTTAACACGAGGGCATTAACACTGTCTCTAGGATTCCTTCCTGTCTATGATTCTATGTTGCTTTGATGTAGTGGCACATTTCGGGTTACTTTACATAAATTTGCATGTTCAATCAGAAATCCCAAACTTTGAGTGTAGAAAATCCAATCAGTCCTTTAGTGCAGCTTGGCTGGGGCTGGAGGAACCTGCCAGGTTCGGGTGAGGACTGTTACCGCAGACAGTGGTGAACTGGGGGAGGAGCCAGGGGAAAGAGGGCCAGGAAGCAGCACTTGTTCTGAGAGACGTGGTTCTGGTGACCCATGGCTGGTGGGGCCCAGGCCCCTTCAGCTACTAAATCAGGGTCCTTTCTCTTCCTGCTTCTGAAGAGGTCTCTAGCTTGCCAGCGTCAGCCACACCCCAAGAGGGAACAGCAGCCTCTGCCTAGCAACAGCTGCATCCTTCACTCGACAGGGACTCCGCCATCACCCACTTTCTGGGAAACTGACCTCCCTGGGAGCTTCAGTTCTCCCTTCCAGGGGCTCCTAGCAGTGAGAAAGGCATCCTTGGGGGTCTAACTAAACACCTCCTGCTGCAGTTTCACTCCCATGGGAGGCAGGGCCCAAGGGGGCTCGCAGAGGGAAGGACAATATTGGCAGGAGAATCTGCCGGCATCCAACCAATCCACGGCCTCTCTAACTCTCTGACATCCCACTCAGCACCTGGGAGAGCAAGGATGAAAACAAACAAGGAAAAAGCGAAGGCCTTTGGCTCCTGGGCTACAGAGCAAGTCCCAACCTGGGGAGCCTGACTCCTGAGAAAGTCTTCAACCCAGAGGGAAGGAGGCTGGGAAAAGGGGGCTGGCATGGCAGGGCCTGGGAGGCTGGCTGGGCTGGGTGCGGGCAGCAGGGGAGAGTCCTTAGCCCCTTGCCTGGGAGCTGGGGGTGTGAGTGCAGAGGTGAGGTGAGTAGGGCAGGGAGTGGAATGGGCAACAACAGTGGGCCCTCCTTGTCTTCTTCCCATAAGAGGGCAGATGAGTGTGCTGTGCTCTCTGGCCCAGATCCTAAAACAAGTCCCAACAACTGAGATGCAAACTGTCTCCTGGGAATCTGCTTACTTTGCTGGCCTTTGGTGGCCTCCTCCTTTCTCAACCCCTCCCCAGAGGCCCAGCTCAAAGGCTGGCCCGCCAGGATGTCTCACCAGAGGCCTTGGTAGGTGGGCCAAACCCCAGCAGCAGTTCCTAGCCCAAGGCACCAGGGGTGAGAAGGACAAGGACTACTCTTAGGTAGCATAAGGTAGTCTACTCCTCTCCTCCCAAGGTTCTAATCCCAAGTAATCATGAGATTTAGGACCACATCACCTAACACCTACCTCTCCAAACTGGGCCGCCCTACCGGAGGACCTTTCTCCCCTCCGGAATCACTCATCAGTGGAACTACACAGTACCACAAATGGAAGGGACTGTTAGAGCCTCCCAGCCCAACTGCTGAATTTTATAGATGGGGTAAACTGGCCCAGAGAGACAAACTGTCTTGGCCAAGGTCATACAGCAGGCTAAGTGCAGGGACCAAAACTTCTGACCCAGTCCACAGCGACAACAGCTTGGTCCTCATGTATATTGGTTTTCACCTGCCAATTGTGGAAGAGCATGTTCCCTGCAGCCCAGGCCATGAAACATGATGGCGGGCCCTTGCCACCTCATGCATGAGGGCTAATGCCACCTAAGACACAGACCATAGACTTTGAAAACAAAGTTGAACTTTGTGGGCATCTCCCCAGAGAGGAATACTTGTGTCCCTCTGAGGTAGGAAGCACAATAACCCAGGTTGTTCTTAGGGAGACAAGGGGCCAATATGAACGTGAATTTTGTGACGCCCTTTTTGCCAGACAAGGGGTCTCAGAGCCAGCTGGCATGTCTTGCAAGAGGGTCTGCAACAGGCAACTGTGATAGATCCATTATCCCCACAAGTACTAACCACAGAATGGCTAGACACTGACCCCTCTTTAGGGTCCCCCAGGACTATCTCTGTCCCAGGCGTATGTTTCCAACCATGCCCTCTGGCAGACAATTGTGCTTAGGCAGGAAGACCTCTGGGAGACAGAACAGGAATAAGAGGAATTGCCTTTATAGCCAGAGAGGGAATTCATCAGCCCAAGAAGACCCCTGGGTCCTTAGAAAGGCGAGCATCAAAAAGTAGCAGCTGGACAGGCTGGGTAGATAGCGCTGACACACCTGGACAACTAGGCCTGTGGGGGGTTCGGTGCCCCTGTGCCCTTGGGACATTGCCAGGGCTGTATCCTTATCCTGGGCCCACCTGGGATAAGGATAAGGAGATTCCTTAAGCGGGGCTGAGGTTCGGACAACCGCTTTCCCGGTCGGGCTAGGCCAGGGGAGTGTCGGGCGTTCTCGGCATTCTTCTGACACCGCAGCCAGGACCCAGAGTCTTTTCTGCAGGCGCTGCCCTGGCCCCATTCCCTGCCCAGCCCTTCTCCCTCCCTCCGCCTCTCGTTAGTGTTCAGCCCATCGGGCTGCCCTCCTCCGATCTGCCTCCCCTCGAAGCCACGAAGGGTCGGTCCCCGAGGCCCTGATCTCTCCGCCTCTCCCCCTCCTCCACGCCCTGCCGCCCCAGGCCACAGGAACTGCCAAGTGTAAAGAGGAGCCCGCGGCTCGTCTCCGCGCCTGCGCTTTGGGAAGAGCCTCCCGCGCCGCAACCACCGGGCACCGCTAAGCGGCACCCGGACGGTGGGATGCGGGTGGGTGGGGTGCGCAGCTGGGACAAGGTCAGTGCTTTCAAAGAAGAAGGGAGACCGCCCCCGGAACATCCCCCTCTTCCGAAAGTTTCCCTTCCGGGGCCACGGAGTGTGCGCGAGGATGGCGCGGGGGGCTGAAGGGGGTGGGGTGGGGGTGGACAGAGTCCCAACCCGACCCCTGGGGAGAGTGCGGCGGGAGGGGGAGGCAGACAGCGAGGTCCGGGCTGGAAGCCGCGCTGCCCGCGCTGAACCCAGGCTGCCACGAGCGCCTTACCCTTCGTGCCTGTCACCCCCAGCCCGTGGCTTACAGACCCCACCACTCGCCGCCTTTAAGTCACAAGGAGGCCAGAACTCACCGAAATCAGGTGTTGAGCTGGACCAGGGCAGGCCGGATACGCCGGGTCCATGGCCAAGGCTCGGGGGCGAGGGGCTGAGAAGGGGGGTTGCTGGGTCCGCCTCTTGATGTCAAGGCTTTAAAGGGGCTAGGGAACTCCGCCCCTCTCCCAGATCCCGCCTCCCTCCTCCCGCGCAGCCAATCCGCGCTCACCCTGGGTGCACGCCCCTCCCAGCTCCTCCAGATGTTCCCAGGACAAGAGCGAAGTCTGCCCCGGCGGCGCGCGCCGCTTCCGCCCGGGAGGGAAGGACTGCCCCTCCCCCGCTGTACAGAAACACTTTCCCGGGGCCGGGCCGGGTGGGCCTGGTAGAACCTCCTCTGTGCGGGGACAAGGGACGCCAGGCTGGGCCGAACTGGGGTGAAATAGGGGAGCATCTATAGCACCGAAAACTAAGTGGGTGCGCGCGGACCCACAGACATGCGCGTCTGCTTCCGTGGGGCTGGGCGTGCACGTGTATATGTGGTTGTGAGCGTTGGGGTTTGTAATTTGCCTTCCTGCATACGTGTTAGGAGTAAATCTAAGGGAAGAGGCTTGGCTGCCTCCTTGGCCTTAAATTCTCCCGCTTCTCTTTTCTTCCTTCGGGATGGGGTCCTCCCAGTAATAAGGAAAATTGACGCCGGGAACAGACTCCACTCCTCTCAGAGCTTTGCTGGCCCGTTTCCTCACTGGTTTAGGAGGGAAGGCTGAGCAGAAAAAGCATAAAACCTTGTTCTCAGCCACTTGCTATCTCAGTGGGGATGAGTCCCTTCCCTATTGAACTAACTAACCTCGAGCTTAAAAGAGGAAAAGCAAACAGCTCACTTTGGCTCTTGACCTCAGAGCTCCCTTTGCTCCCATTCTCATTGGTCTTTAGATAAACTGCCCTCATCTGGATCCCATATAATCTTCATAATCTGCATTGTACTGACTGGCCTGAATATGCAGGTTCTGAACTGGGTCCTGCAAGGAAATAAAAAGGGATCCCTAGCCACAGTCTCTGTCCATTTTATTTAAATTGCTTCGGTTGAGGGATGCATTAAACCATCATGTTAGTAGTCAAAGGAACATAAAAGTCAAGGGAACATATGGTGCTCAGACTGACTAGGATTAATCTAGAGTTCCTCTGTGAAGGAGGCTCTGTAATTTAAAATGGGATTTGGCCTTAGCCAGTTTGGCTCAGTAGATAGAGCATCAGCCTGAGCACTGAAGGGATCCTGGTTCGATTCTGGTCAAGGGCATGTACATTGGTTGCAGGCTCAATCACTGGCAGCATTCGGGGTGCGTGCGGGAGGCAACCAATCTCACAACGTTTCTGTCTCTCCCTCTAAAAATCAATGGGAAAAATATCTTTGGATGAGGATTAAAACACACACATACACACACACACACACACACACACAAAATAAAATGGGACTTGAAGGGTAGAGAAAAATTTTATGTAAGATTTAGTCAGGGTAAGGACATAAAGGAGACTCAGATAGGAAAGAGCAAATTATCTATGTGGGAGATAGTGAGCAATTACCTTGGTAGGGTGGGAAGTGGGAGAAGTCCATGGCGGAGGTTTTGTATGGAGATCAGACCAGAATATAGATTTGATAGCACGTGATAAGTCATGGTGGGTTCTTGAGCATTAGAGGTAGCTTGACTTTTTCAAATGCCTGAGGGCAGTTATTATTGGACCCTAAAAGATGCCATGATGGTTACCTATACCAGCTCTTTCACCTTTGCTTTAAAATTATTTCATTGGTTTATCCTTAACACACAATTAAGTATACTAATATAGATCTTAGGTGCTCCGTTTTGTGAATTTCAACAGTAATATATACCTATGTAACTCCCCAAATAAGATACTGAACCATTACTCCAGAAAGTTCCCTCATGCCCCTTTATAGTTGATTACTCTGCACCTACCACCACCCACCCCTGCAAACCCTGAATTCTATCACTTTAGTTTTATCTGTTCATGGATTTTTTAAAAGTGGAATAATATAGTATGTACTTTTTAAAGTACGTTTTTATTGACTTCAGAGAGAGAGAGAGAAAGGGAAAAAGGGAGAGAGAAAAAGAAAGCGGGAGAAACATTGATGTGCTAGCTAGACTCTAGTGATGGTGAACCTTTTGAGCTCGGCGTGTCAGCATTTTGAAAAACCCTAACTTAACTCTGGTGCCATGTCACATATAGAAATTTTTTGATATTTGCAACCATAGTAAAACAAACACTTATATTTTTTATATTTATTTTATATACTTAAATGCCATTTAACAAAGAAAAATCAAGCCGAAACTGGTTTGGCTCAGTGGATAGAGCGTCGGCCTGCGGACTGAAAGGTCCTAGGTTCGATTCCGGTCAAGGGCATGTACCTGGGTTGCGGGCACATCCCCAGTAGGAGATGTGCAGGAGGCAGCTGATCGATGTTTCTCTCTTATCGATGTTTCTAACTCTCTATCTCTCTCCCTTCCTCTCTGTAAAAAATCAATAAAATATATTTTAAAAAAAAGAAAAAAAAAAAAAGAAAAATCAACCAAAAAAATGAGTTCGCGTGTCACCTCTGACACGTGTGTCATAGGTTTGCCATCACTACGCTAGAGAAACATCGATCAGTTGCCTCCTGTATGTGCCAACCTGCAACCTGGGTATATGCCCTGACTGGGAATCAAACTGGCGACCTTTTGGTGCAAGGTATGATGCTCAACCAACTGAACAACACCAGCCAGAACTGCAACTATATTATTTAGCATAGTAATGTTTTCTTGATCCATCTCTGTGTAGTGTATTCCTTTTTATTGCTGAGTAATAGTCTACTGTATGAATTATAACACAATTTGTTTATTCATTCTCCAGCTGATAGATATTTGGGTATTTCCAGTTGGGACCTATTATGAATAAGGCTGCTATAAATATTCTTTTTCAAATATTTTTGTGAGCATATTTTCATTTCTCTCACCTTTTAAAATTTTCTTTTTTAAAAATGTTTTTGATTTTTTTTTTTAAGAGAGTGAGGAAGAGAGAAAATCAATGTGAAAGAGAAACATCGATTGGTTGCCTCTTGCATGCCCCTCACCAGGGTTAGAGCCAGCAACCTGGGCTCACCTTATTTCTTGATAATAGATAGCAGCACCTTTGGAATCCAGAAGCATTAATTAATTCTTATTCATTCAATCACCTAGCATTTATTGAATAGGGATCTGTGGGAGAGTCCTTGGTTTACAACAAAAATTAGACATGATTCTTTCCTCAAAAGGCTTAAATATCCCATAAAACTGCATGTATCTGTTGCATTCCAAAGCCATGGGGTAGATAAACCTTGTCTGTCAGATATATCTAAATATTTCTGGATGTTTCCAAATAACTAAATTTTGGAAAGCAGACAGACCATCTAAATGATGTTTTGCTTTCATTCAGATGTTTACCATTGTTTAATAAACACAGCCAGAACATCTACACTTGTCAGAGCAAGTAAGTACCTGCCTTACTTGAAAGGCTCTTGCACACTTGAAAGTTTAGGCATTCATAGATTCTCTATGCTTCACAAACCTTCATCCTCATTGACAGGAGGTGAAAGAATGATATCTAACATTGCTCCATAGTTTTCTGTATTTGATGAGGCTGAAAACACTTTCATTCTCAATGGTAGTATTCACTTAAATTATTAAAAATATACAGAAGTTCCAAAGTCAGTTTTGAACTATTATATACCATATATTGTTCTTTGAGTTGTCTGTTACAAAACAAGCTAGGCTTTGTAGGCCTCTAGTTGCTGCAAGCTGTTGGAAACAAATCAGTTTGGTGGTGTGGTCTGTGCATACAGTGCTGATGACTGACTGGTCGATGGCATCTCAGAAGCCCACCCCCTTCACCGCTCACCTCAGGACTTTGGGATCTTCTGCTCCAATACCATGTGGTCATTCATTCAGTGCTGGAGCATCTTCTTTCCTCAGTTTGGCACTGAACTATTTGGCCACTGTGTTACACTGGCTGTAACTCACCCCATCTTAGAATTCTTGAGATGGTCAGGTGGTAACTGGCCTCTCAAACATTTATTTATTTTTATTTTTAAAAATATATTTTATTGATTTTTTACAGAGAGGAAGGGAGAGGGATAGAGAGTCAGAAACATCGATGAGAGAGAAACATCGATCAGCTGCCTCCTGCACACCTCCTACTGGGGATGTGCCCGCAACCAAGGTACATGCCCTTGACCTGAATCGAACCTGGGACCTTTTAGTCTGCAGGCCGACGCTTTATCCACTGAGCCAAACCAGTTAGGGAAGGCCTCTCAAACATTTAAATAATCTGGTAGTGCTAGCCGGTTTGGCTGAATGGATAAAGCATTAGCCTTCAGACCGAAGGGTCCTGGATTCAATTCCGGTCAAGGGCTCATACCTTGCTTGCAGGCTCCTTCCCGGCCTGGGCCCTGATCTGAGGCTCGTGCAGGAGGCAATCAATGATGTGTTTCTTTCACATCGATGTTTCTCTCTGTCTTTCCCTCTCCCACTATCTCTAAAAAAATCAATGGAAAAATATCCTTGGGTGAGGATAAAAAAGTAAATAAATAAAAAATCTGTTATTCTCCAGGCTGGATTGACTTTAAGTGTGTGTGTGTGTGTGTGTGTGTGTGTGTGTGCGTGTGTGTGTGTGTTTTAAAAAAATATATATATATTTATCGATTTAAGACAGGAAGGGAGAGGGAGATAGAAACATCAATGATAAGAGAGAATCATTGTTCGGCTACCTCCTGTCCACCCCCTACTGGGGATCGAGCCCATAACCCGAGCATACGCCCTTGACCGGAATCGAACGTAGGACCCTTCAGTCCACAGGCTGATGCTCTATCCACTGAGCCAAACCAGCTAGGGTTCTAAGTGTGTTCTTGATGTCTTTCCTGCTCAATAAGAGGAAGGAAGGAGCTGGTATTGGTTAACGTTTGGTCATTTACTGAATAGAAATAGATCTTTGCTATTGCTATTTAATTCTACATGGGACTATTCAAGTTTAATTCTACATGGGACTATTAAAGTTCCTTGGGTTTTGACAGCATTGCCAGTATGTTCTTTGAAACTTACCTGTTACAGATATGATGGATCTGCTTAGGTCCGTGAACACCTTTTCCCTCATTTTCATCAATCAAAAATTCTTATTGAGTATTTACTATATCAGTGATGGCGAACCTATGACATACATGTCAGAGGTGACACACGAACTCATTTTTTTGGTTGATTTTTCTTTGTTAAATGGCATTTAAATATATAAAATAAATATCAAAAATGTAAGTCTTTGTTTTACTATGGTTGCCAATATAAAAAAATTTCTATATGTGACACGGCACCAGAGTTAAGTTAGGGTTTTTCAAAATGCTGACACGCCGAGCTCAAAAGGTTCGCCATCACTGTACTATATGCTAGGTACTATGCACTAGATGTGGTATGATAAATTAAGAAATTGAAAAGGTAAGCAGTGGAAGATCATACTTCATCCTGAAAGCGAAGGAGAGCCTTTGAATAGTTTTAAGCAGGAGGGTGGGATAACCAGAATTCCATTTTAGAAAAACCACTGTGGTTGCAGTGTAGAGAACAGAGAGAGTAGGATTGAAGTCAGGGAGATCAGACAGCATGTTTTCATGGTAATTGAGGGGGAAAATGAAAAATATGCTCTGGATTAGGAAAGAGATAGTGGTGATAAACAAAAGATGACTTTAAGCAATAAGCAGCTCTTTCATGTGAGGACACAGCAAGGACATGCTCGCTGTGAACCAGGAAGAGGGCTCTCACTAGAATGGAACCATGCTGGTGTCTTGCTCTTGGCCTTCTCAGCCTCTAGATCTGTGAGAAATATTTATAAGCCACCTAAGAGACAATATTTATAGCAGGCTGAATGGACTACAGCAGAAACTGGTACCAAGAAGTAGACAAATGTCTAAAAATGTGGGAGTGACTTTGGAACTGGGTAATGGGTAGAAGCTGGAAAATTTTTGAACTACGTGCTAGAAATAAATCTACATTGCCATGAATATACCATTAAGGGTGGTTCTGGTGAGAGCTCAGAAAGAAAACAGGAGAGCTGTAGAGAAAGCCTTAATCTTTAAGAATACCCAAGTCATTCTGAACAGTGTGTTGATAAAAATATTTGGACCATAGAGGTCAATTATGATGAGGCGTCAGGTGAAAAGGAGGAACATAACTGGAAACTAGAAAAAAGACCCAAAGTTCCTGTTACAGGAGAAACCCAGAGAGAGGTTGGAGGCACTTCATCAAGATGGAAAAAAGCTAATTCCTGCTGGAATAAAACATTGTAAAAAATTCCTAAAGGTATCTTTCTCTCAAAAATTTGACATTTATTCTCATAGTTCATGATTCCTTCATTGATTTCTAAATTATTTGAACCTCCTTCTAATGTTAAAGGGACTTTATTTCATAAATTAAAATTGGCTAAAACATATTTTCATTCTATCCTTACTTAAAACAGCCTTACTCTTTAAGTTTGTGGTGCCCTGTTTACAACTCATCATTTTGACTTTTCTATGACTTTCTGACTCCTCCAGAATATTGCTCAGTTTTTATTGTTGAATTGATACCCCTTCTTCTTTTAAAGCATAATAAATAGAAATTGCTAAAAATATATAATAAACATAGAGTCAGCAAGTCTTGGGATGGGAAATGGAGGGAAACAGAGAACTAAGCCAACACTGGGTAATTTGCAGATGGTAGGCCATTCACTGAAATAAAAGACACAGGAGGTTTCATCAAGGAATAAGATTATAATAAATGATAAACTCTTTTTTTATTGATTGACTAGTAGCCATGCGCATGAATCTGTGCGCCAGTAGCTCTCTGCGGGGCCTGGCCGCTTTGCACCCACTACCCAGAGGCTCTCCATGGTCCAGAGGCCGATCGGCAGCCAGGCGTGGAATGCTTGCCTTGTCGCCAGGGCAATGATGCAAGTGTCTCCCCGCCCCCCCCCCCCCCCCCGCTGCTCCATGCCCACTGCCCAGAGGCCTTCCGCCAGGCTGCTCACGCTGCCCGCTCTCAGCAGCTGTCCCCCCAGGACTCCGGTGGGGCTGAGAGGACTGGGTGCCACCATCTTTGTGATGGAGTGACAGTTAATTTGCATATTACCCTTTTATTAGATAGGATTTTAGAGAGAGAGAGGTAGGGGGAGAGGTAGGGAGATGGGGGAGAGAGAAACATCAATCTGCTGCTCCACTTATTTGTGTGTTCATTGATTGTAAATGCTAAAATCTTAAAAACAAACGAAAAAACACCGCCAAAAAAAGAGCAGGTTTGGGAGATGATATGCTCACTTTCAAAGATGCTGATATTGAAAAACCTGGGGGACATGCAAGTGGAAATGTCTACCCAACAGGTCAGAGCTTCCCAACTGTTATGCCTCAAGAAGAGTTACAGATGTGTTGCATATTGATCTTCTCAACTCTGAAGGCAGCATGAGCCTCCTCTGACAGAGAGCAGTCTCAGTTATGCTGGGTTGCTATGATGTGGAAAGGGCTGGGAAGCACGATGTATACTAGTAATGCTGTTGGATAAATAATTCTGAAGCTCAGGAGATAGATCTGGACTACAGACAGATAAGAGAATTTTGAGTCATCAAAACATAGGTGATAACTGAAACCATGGAATGGAGGAAATTATGCAAGGAGAGAAGAGGGACTGGAACAGAACCCCAAGGACCAGTAATATCGGAGAGGGGGTCTCCAAAGGAGGAGGAAGAAAACTGGGCGAGTGCTGTCACTAGAGCCCTAGAGGTTTCCACAGAAAGACCAAATGGTTCCCTGATATTGCTGATGTCAGGCTGGATCAGGACTGAGACATTACATCGACTTTAGCCACATGTCACTAGTTACTAGCAAAACCAGATTTTGAAGGGGTGAGAAAGATATGTAATATAAGGAATAAATACAATTATTTAAAACTCTTTCACTAATTTTGGATATGCTGTGAAGTAAAAGTTAGACAGATAGGTAGGTGGGGTAATGGGGGATAAGAGTTATTTTAGAAAGACACTGCTTAATTTTATTTTTAAAAATTATTTTAAATGTTATTTTTAAAAAGCATTGTGTGCATATGGTTAAAAAAAATCAAATAATGCCAGGCCAGTGTGGCTCAGTGGTTGAGTGTTGACCTATGAAGCAAGAGGTCATAGTTCGATTCCTGGTCAGGGCACATGCCCAGGTTTCAGGCTCGATCCCCAGTGTGGGGTGTGCAGGAGATAGCCGATCAATGATTCTCTCTCATCACTGATGTTTCTATCTCTCTCTCCCTCTCTGAAATCAATAAAAATATATCTAACATTTAAAAAAATTAAAATCAATAAAAATATATTTTAAAAAATCCAATAATATAGAAGCGTTATTTGCTTCATTTCCCACTCCCAGCAATGCATTATTTTAACCTTTTGGCTGATGTTTCAATGACTAAATATGCTTTTCTGCTATTCTTTTTCACTTTCGGATTTACTTTATTACCCAGGTGTATATTCTTTTTTTTTTTTTAATGTTTTTGTTGATTTTAGAGAGAGGAAGGGAGAGGGAGAGAGACAGAAACATTGATCAGCTGCCTCCTGCCTGCCCCCTGCTAGGGATGGAGCTCACAAGCTGGGTATGTGCCCTGACTGGGAATAGAACCGTGACCTCCTGGTTCATAGGTCAATGCTCAACCTCTGAACCACACTGGCTGGGCCTCATTCCCAGGTCTGAACACATAACTTGAAGAAGCACAGTAACTCCAAAGCCCTTGCTCTCTTACCCTGGCTCTTCAGAGTCTCTTCTCAATCTTGATTTCTGTGACATCTCAAGGCCTAACAGCCAAGGCCCAGATTCTGCAACAATATAACCAATGTTCAAAGCCCAACTCTTCCTCACACCTAGTGTGACCTTAGGAAAGTCACTTAACCTTTGTTTCAGGTTCCCTATCTAGAAAATGGGGATAATAGTACCTACCTCACAGGGTCATTTCAAGGATTACAATTTATGTTGTCTAGCATATGGTATTCTATTATTAGCTTTTTTTCTGATTTCTAACCAGACCTCTTTTAGTTCTTCCTATTTCAGCCCTCAGCCCTAGGACATAGTCCCCTCCTATCATATCCACTTATTTTAGTAATTTACTACTAATTAAATCTTAATCACTCTATATGAATGACTTCCAGATTTTTATATTTAGTCTTGATCTCCCAAAGCATCAATAATTAACTTAAATAACAAGCACTTACTGTATTAAACAGCGTAAGTTTAGGCACTGGATAAAGGACAAGACTAGGTCACTGAAGGTTTTTAAGAGAAAGAACACTGGCAGCAGGACAGGGGCTGGGGCTGGATTGGAGGGTACATGACAGAAACCCAGGTTGGTGTCAACCACATGGATGGAATAAATGGGACTTAGATGTTATTGGCAGAATTTGTTGCACTTTGTGACGATTTCAATGTAGGGAGTACTAAGTGAGGAGAGTCAACTGAACTTTGTAGCTTGAGCAATGGAGGATGTCACCATTGAAATAGGATTAGGTTTAGAATGAGGGGAATGAGTTTGTATTTGGGATATGTTGAATTTGCAATGTCTTTGAAATATCTGGGGGGTATGACTACATAACAGGAAAAACCTTCATCTGGAACTGTGGAGGTGGGGTTACCAATATATTTGGAGGTTATTACCATATAGGTAGGTGTTAAAGGAATGGGAGTGGAGGAACTCACACAGGAAAAATATGAAGACGACAGGATAGAACCTTAACTGTGGTCTCTGCTTACATCAGAATCATCTGGGATGCTTGTTAAAAGAGATTCCTCATTGTGAATGTATTTAATGCCATGGAATTGTGCACTTAAAAATAGTTAAAATGGTTAAAATGGTAAATATGTATATTGTACCACAATTTAAAAAAATTCAAAAAGCAAAACAAATCAAAAAGATTCCTCAGTCCCATTCCAGACCTGAATCACTATGTTTTTGAAGATGAATCCTGGACTCACCAAGTAAAAGTGCAAATTAAAAGTTGAACCAAATGCCGAAACCGGTTTGGCTCAGTGGATAGAGCGTCGGCCTGCGGACTGAAAGGTCCCAGGTTCGATTCCGGTCAAGGGCATGTACCTGGGTTGCGGGCACATCCCCAGTAGATGTGCAGGAGGCAGCTGATCAATGTTTCTCTCTCATCGATGTTTCTGACTCTCTATCTCTCTCCCTTCCTCTCTGTAAAAAATCAATAAAATATATTAAAAAAAAAAAAAAAAGTTGAACCAAATGCCTAAGGGGTAGTGAAAAACTAAGAGAAAGAAGAGACGAAAGGGAGGAAAGTATGGTGGAGAAGCCAGGGGAGAGCAAGAGGTTCAAGAAGGGGTCAGTACTGCTCACTGGTGTCACTGCCCAGGAGGAAGGCTGAAAAGAGGCTACAGATTTGGTATTCAGGTGGTTATTGATGAGCGGGAAGTGAGGGAGCAGAGGCTGCGGGGTCTGTTGTTTCAAAGAACTTGCTCACATTTGGGTGGTGATGATATGGAAGAAAAGCTTGCATAAGTTTGGGGCGGATATAAGACACAGGAAAAATTGGTGGTTTTGAAGATGAGAGAGAATTGAATATGTTGGCAGGTGGACAGGAAGGAGTCAATAAGGCCAAGGAAACACCAAAGGGATCCTCTACAAAGCATAATTCGGGAGAAGTAGTACAGGTTGGGATCAAGAATTTAGGCAGAGATTATTTGGTAATTACTGGGTAAGTTTAGAAGTGAAAAGGAGGCAAGATAAAGTTCAATACTAAGGTTAAGGAAAGACTTCCTGACACAACAAACAAGAATGACATTAGTTGGTGGTTAAACTATTTGCTTAGATTAATGGAGCAGGGATAGAGTCAGGAGCCTGTAGAAGGGTAAAAGTCTGAAGTCACTAGGATAAAAGTGACCAGGAGCAGCAATATAAAAAGATTGAAAAATAGTACTGGAATCTAATTGAGATTGGAAATGGCACAAACCAACACAATTAGCTGAAAATAGAAAATTGTTTTTTCTAAATGGTTTTAGTTCCACCCTCTTGTTGTGTAGGGACAGCAGTGGCCTCTGCTTCCTTAGCAGGAGCTTTTACCTAACTTCTCAGTCAATAGGTCCAACATCAAACTGATGGTTCAGACTCTCTTGTTTCCTGCTCTTCTTTAACTTAAATTCAACAAATAACAATATCTTAGAAATTTTGAAGCTCATTAATGCAATCTCCCTTCTTAGCTAGGTATGTTCTGTTTTTTATCTTCTCTTCACCAAACAAATCTTTTTCCATCTTCCACTTTCCCTTGGATTCAACTGATGGGTGTTTTAAAAATCAAAACCTAACAAACATCAGCAGCACTATCCCACAGCCCTTATGGTGTAGTCATCCAATTGTAGACTGCATTTTACACATGCTTCTCTGCATATATTCCCACCTCCATACTGGTGTGCTTTGGCAGTGGATGCTGACAAAAAAGTTCTGAATTAACTTATTCACTGGCTTGTTTTCTGTTCTGAGCTTAGATAAGGTTTCTTCTTGAGCTGAAATCTTCCTGGATAGAGTGGGTAAAAGCAGTTTCTTATCTACCCCAGATTCACAGGGTATTCCCAACTGTACTCATCACTTTTGTTTTTTATATTATATACAACCTCACTTCATTCATTTCATTTATACCAGTTGGATTTTGGGTTCATAATTTAAATCTTTTATTGATTGATTGATTGATTGATTGATTGGGTGACATTGGTTAATAAAAATTATATAGGTTTCAGGTGTACAATTCTATAATACATCATCTATATATTGTACTACAGGCCTGGTGCCATGCACCGGTGGGGTCCCTCAGCCTGGCCTGTGCCCTCTTGCAATCTGGGACCCCTTGGGGGATGTTGGAGAGCTGGTTTTGGCCTGATCCCCATAGGCCAGGCCGAGGGACCTTCGTGCACTGGGCCTCTAGTATGCATACAAGATCTTTGGTTAATCTCTTCCCGCCCTCCCTCCTCCTTGAGATTTATAAGTCTGTTCCATGTTTCCATGCCTGTGGTTTCCGCTCCTGTGTTGAGCGTCTGCCCCCTGGTGGTCAGTGCATGTTATAGCTACTGGCTGGTTGGCCAGTCGCTTAGGCTTTTTATTTACAGACACACACACACACACACACACACACACACACACACTGCATGAAATTTGTGCACTGATAGGATCCCTAGCAGCTGCTGGCTGGGGCCTCCCTTCCCCCAGCTGCCTGCCACTGCCACCGGCCAGGGCCTCCCTTTGTACCCACCTTGGCCTGGCACCGCCCGCTCATCTGCTCCACCATCCCATTGCAGTCCTGCTCTCGTCAGGGCCCATTGGGGGCCGGCAGTGACACCGCTGCCACCTGCTGCCAGCGCCCCCTGGTGGTCAGCGCACATCTAACTCCTGGTTGGTCGAACTCCTGTCCTTGGGGACAATTTGCATATTAGCCTTTTATTATATAGGATTGTATGTTCACCACCCAAAGTCAAGTCTCCTTCTGTTTATTCACTTCTCCCTCCCCCTCCATAATTTACATCTTTTAAATATCTTTTAAATGTCAGCCAATGCATCTTGCCTAGTATCTGCAGCCTGGTCATGTTGAAGATTCAGACCTGCTCTGGAAGATAAGATGTTTTTCCTACTTATGCTCACTTTTAGCCAGGCCAGTGACTCTTTTTTCAAATTGTATAGTGAGGTTTTGCCTGAAGGATGAGTTAAGTCATTAAGAAGCCAGATCAGAATCAAGGGGCCCAGGGAACGGATACATTCTAAGGCTAGCCTGGTTTTTATAAATAACCACCAAAAGCAGCTCCTTCCACATCCCAGAAACAGGATCGTTTTCTCTAGGCCAGTCAGCCCAGCTCACCACTCCACAGATGCATTCTCCTTCAGAATCATCCTGAACAATGGGGAACAGACACTGATTTTTTCAATGGCATCTTGGACACTTTGCTAAAAGCTTCTGCCAGGTTTTGAAGCGGCATGTTAAGGAGTTAAGGAGAGTGGACTTAATTCTCAGAATAAAAGCCTTTCAGTATCTCTTTCCTGGTCTTCTCACCCTCTCATCTTACTATCTCCAGGATCTTAACCTGTTCCCTTCTTTTCCTTCTATCAGTAATTCAGGAATTGGATGAGTCTCTGTGGTTTGTTTTGCCCTGAAGAGCAGAAGGCTTCGGTCCCAGCTGGTGTTGCCAAAGCAGCATACTAATTCCATGCCATGGTCCTGGGTCAAGATCTGCACAATCTGACTGGCCATATCACCTCGGATGGCAAGGGAATGGAAGTGGTCAAAATCATGGAGGCCCAACTTTCGAAGACGCCTTGCAGCTGCCCGATAACATTTCCAGGGCTGTGGCTCCACAAGGAGGTAGTGGCAGAGGGAGGAGAGGTGAGCCAGAAACTCCCATAGGCCACGGTCCCCATGGTTCAGATGAATCCACATGGTTATGGACATGCAGAAGCCAATGTCAAACACTGAGCGTCCAAACTGGCCTAAGAAAGAGCTCAAGAGAACTTTCCGGCTCCTTTGATTCATGAAGTCCAGGGTAATAAAAGTCAAGGCATCAGGAAAAGGGCATTCTTTTTTAGCTCGCTCCACCAGGACTGGATCTATGTCGCAGCAGAGGAGACGGAGTTCTCTTGAGGCATCTGAGTGCGTCTCCCCATCACGTAGGAAAAGGAAGTGTTTGTACAGAGCCACACTTAGATCCTAGAGGAATCCAAAAGAGCTTTGTCATTGCAGCTTTCAACCAGTGAACAGAAGAGAAACTTACCTTTTTTATTTATTGTTGACAGTATTACAGATATCTAAACTCTTATCTTTTTAATATTTCCCCCATCACCATTTATCCCTCCATACCCTCTGCTACCCCTTCCTCCCCCCACAATCGCCACACTTGTCCATGAGTTCTTTCTCTTTTTAAAATTTTATCCTCTTATCTCTTGAGACTGCCACCTACTCCTGGTTTTAGAGCAGCCGTTCTCAACCTGTGGGTTGCGACCCCTTTGGGGGTCGAACGACCCTTTCACAGGGGTCTCCTAAGCCCATCGGAAAACACATATATAATTACATATTATTTTTGTGATTAATCACTATGCTTTAATTATGTTCAATTTGTAACAATGAAAATACATGCTGCATATCAGATATTTACATTACGATTCATAACAGTAGCAAAATTACAGTTATGAAGTAGCAACGAAAATAATTTTATGGTTGGGGGTCACCACCACATGAGGAACTGTATTAAAGGGTTGCGGCATTAGGAAGGTTGAGAACCACTGCTTTAGAGGGTGTGAGTAGCCTAAGGAGGTTGTCTGTAGTTTTCCACAGAGCATACTCTGAGCGCCCTCCAGGGGTGAGAGGCTGTAATGAGTCATCTGTATGCTTTCCTGACTGACGCAGATTGGATAGTATGATTGAAAGTTACAGCATAATAGATGCAGGAAAAAATAGAGCAGTATTTTCCAGCTTAATATGCTGGTAAACTCCCGATCTTTTTGTTTTATTTTCTTTTGGGTATCTCAGACTTCAGGGAGGAGGAGAGGGTGCCAGGGGCATCACTGGTGTTATCAGGAAGATGAGGAATAGAGCAAACACCATCTTATAAAAACCTGCTTCTCAAACCTGTGATTAGGAAAGTGGATCCCCAAAGTCCTCATCTAGCCTTCACTCTACAGTTTCAGTTTCACTACCGGTCCTATGCTTCACCACCTCTTCTGAGGCTTACTCTGCTTCTGCCTGCATCACTCCCAAAAGTCATTGCTGACCTCCTTCTTCAGTGATTGTTGATTTTCATCACCTTAGCACTTTTTTTTTTTTTTACTCTTAAACAAGTCACTATCCCTTTCTCTAACTTTGACTTCTATAACCATTATTACTAACAAATGTGTTGTTCTATACATTTTTTTCAAGGCATTTTCCTATTCATGACCTCACTTGCTTTATGCAACAATCCTGTGAGGAAATATTTATGCCTTTTGTGTGGGTGAAGAAAGCATGCTGAAAACAAACCAGATGTCTTATAATAGTACATGGATAAATAAATGTGATGTAGTCATTAAGATGGAATACTAAGTAGCAGTTGAAAATGAAGGAATTTAGCTAAGTGCAGCAATATGAATGACTCTCACAAATATATAATACTGAGTAAAAGAGCAAGGCATAAAATAAAATACACGATAAGCTCCCATTTATTTGAAGTTTAAAAATGGATAAAATTAAACTTCACTGTTTAGGGACACAAAAATAGTAAGCTATAAAGAAACAATAAAAGCCAGACTAGTTTTTACCTCTGGGTAGAGAGAGGGGGTTATGAATAGGAAAAGACATATTGGGGGACTTGTGGGCTACTGAAAATATTTTATTCTTGTTCTGGAAAGTAGTCATAAAGGTGTTTGCTTTATAATAATTCATAAGTGTAGATTTATGTCTTATGCACTTTTCTCTATGTGTGGTATAGTTCACAAAAACACACACAAAACACCTGTATTTTAAAAATTATGGTTCAGAGGCTAGTGACTTTACATGTCCAATGTCACACAGCAAATTAGGCTCCATTAGATTCTTTCTTCTAGCAGGCTTCTCACTCTTCATCGTGCATACACATCACTTAGGGATCTTGTTAAAATATAAACTGGGTTAGCAAACTGGGGTTGGGGCTGAGATTATTTCTAATAAGCTTCTAAGTCACGCTGATGCTGTAGTTCAAGGAACACACTTTGAGTAGGAAGGTTCTATCTTATGCTACTTAATCTCCTCCCCATCTATTTGCTTCTTCCCTGTCTCCCTCCTCCTATCTGATCTTGGGTGTGCCCCATGTCTGACCAGTCATTTTGTCACGTCAGTCCCCCCTCCACCATATCTCTTCATTCTCTCCATCCTCGATTCCCCAGTCCCAGAGCCCCCTGGAAGTTTAAAAAAGAAAATACAGACTCAAGGGCTTAATATCCCGAGATCCTGACTCAGTAGATCTAGAGTGGGGGCTAGGAGTTTTAAAATTTAAACAAAGCACCCCATAAATTATGGCACATCTGCACAATAAAATATTATGAAGCTGCTGAAATGAATGAAGTGACATATGATTGACCTTCAAATTATTAAATGAAAAACAAGGTGCAATACAACATACAGGTGATGTACTATAGAATTGTACATCTGAATCCTATATAATTTTATTAACCAGTTACCCCAATAAATTCAATAAAAAAGAAAAAAAAACCAAGGTGCATATTAGTGTCTATTATTTGTAACTCTAAAAGAGAGGAGATATTTATACTTGTATACACATAGGGTGTACTCCCAAGAAATTATAGCAGTTGCCACTGTTTAGGGGAAAAGGAGGATTTAAGGTCAGTAGATACTTGCTCCCTAAATGTACAACCAGGTTTGGGAACTACTGCCCCCCTTACCTGCAACTATGCCCTTGCCTGTAATGTGTACATATACACCTGTCAACTTTAAAATCCCCCGTGGCTCACTAAAGCCTTTCATGAACCCTCCAGCCTTAAACCTAGTCTCTTTTCCATTGCTTCCCCCTGTGACTTCCTATATCATCACAGTGGAGAAATATTTGCAGGGGACACACGGCCACCCATTTGCTCATTCCAGCTTTAAGTCTGTATCCAAACGGCCCCCTCTCCTTTATCAGTTGTGTCTCTATAGCCTTCAACCTTCCACCAAAATCTCTTCTAACGACGACCAGCAGCACAATAAAATTCTCCCCACCCGTTCCCACTCCTGGAGGTGGAGTGAGGGCATTAACTTTTGAAGCATTTGGTGTCAGAGAGACATTTCGCTATTTTGCATGTGGTTTAACTATAACCATTATACACCGAAGAGTACGTTTCGGTAAGAAAACGTGGCAATGCCTGCCTTCAGGAGGATGCTGTATTTTAGCTTCTCGATCCTCTACCAGTGGTTCTCAACCTTCTGACCCTTTAAATACAGATACTCATGTTGTGACCCAACCATAAAATTATTTTTGTTGCTACTTCATAACTGTAATGTTGCTACTGTTATGAATCATCATGTAAATATCTGATATGCAGGATGGTCTTAGGCGACCCCTGTGAAAGGGTCGTTCGACTGCCAAGGGGGTCTCGACCCACAGGTTGAGAACCGCTGCAACCCAGTGCTTTTAACATAAATATCAACTTGACTCCAGGTTCCGGTCTGCAGCGCAAGGCACACGAATCTTCAGTCCAGGCACGATTCTGTCACCGCCGGCTCATCTCTCCCGGTAAACCAATCCCAACCCCACGCTTCCGAACGGAGGCCCCCGGAAGCCCCCGCCCCCAGCCAAGTCGCCGCCTACGCTGGACAGAAGGCAGGCGCCAGAAGCCCCGACACGTGGCCCCTCCCACCCGAGTCTGGCCTCGAGGTGACGCATGCGGAGGCGGGGACGCGAGGATTGGGAACATAGTTGAGAAAAATTCCGCCCCGAGATTCCCAAGACAGATGGAGGGGGGCCTGGGAGGGCAGCTAGGAGCACACGGAGTAGATCAACGAGGCGTCTGTGCCTTTAAGCGCGTTTTGGGAAAAGTGTGACGCCACGCCCAGGCCAGCACCCCACGGAGGCAGCCAACCGCTGGACTGCCGACCCCTCCCCTTCCCTGTCACTCACCCCGGAGTTACACCCCACGTCCAGCCCCAGAATCGGCTTCTTCTCGGGACCCGGAGGGAAGAGCCGGCTAAGCAGCTCCGGAGGCAGGAGGCGGAGCCGTTGCTCTGGAGAGTGGAAGCGGGAATAATGAGGGAAATTTCCGAACGGGGCGGCCCCGGGTTCCAGAACTCGCGGCTCCTCTTCCACCTTGGCCTCCTCTACGCCTCCTAGGTTCTGTTCCGTGGACGCCGCCATTAGCCTCACCTGGCCTCCGGGTCCGCCGGAACCGGAAGTCGGGCACCTGCGGCCGCGGCGCCAGTGCGCCTGCGCTGAATGGCCCAGCGAGCGGGTCCGAGGGCGGCGTCCGCTGAGCGGCGCGGACACCCGGCAGTGGCTCTGCGCTATGGAGCCCTCGCCCAGCCTGGGGGCGGTTAGTAATGGTGTCCCTTGTACAGACGAGGAAACGAGCAGAGAGGTGGTGACCTCCCCAAGCCAACAGTTTCAACGTGGACTCTCAAACGAGATGTTTGTTGGGATCTTGGAAATCAATTTTGGTCCAACTTCCTTCCTTTACAAATGTATAAAGTGAGACCCAGGGAGTGAAATTACTTGTCCAGGGTCACGCAGCGAAACTGGGACACAGGCATCTGCACCCGATGATGCTAGAAGAGGGTAGCCAGGAGCCGGGTGTCACTTGCGCCAAAAGACCCACGTGGCCCAGCCTGCAAGGTGGGACAGGTGGGCGGGGCAGTGTAACAGCTTCTTGAGAGGCAAGGACTATGCCTTAAGGGCTATTTATGATTCCCTCTCATTGATGTTTCTCTGTCTCTCTTCCTCTCCCTGTCTCTCTGAAATCAATAAAACTATATTAAAAAAGTAACCTGTGAAAAAAATCTGTGTATATGAAAATATACTAAATATTATTAGTCATTAGTGATATTCAAATCACAACTACATTGTGATACTATTTCACACTGAGGATGGCTAAAAGACAGACAGTAACAAGTATTGGTGACAATGTAGAGAAATTGGAAGCCTCATACATTGCTGGTGAAAATGTAAAATGGTGCAGCTCCTTCAGAAAACAGATCCTCAAATGGTGGAGCCGGTATATACAGGAATGAAGTATTGATACGTGCTTCACCATGGTGGTCCTTGAAAACATTATGCCAAGTGAACGAAGGTAGTCACAAAAAACCACACATTTGTATTATTCTATTTATATGAAACGTCCAGAATAGGCAAATTCCTAGAGATAGGAAGTAGATTAATGATTGTCAAGGGGTATGGGGAAGGAAGGATTGGGAACTGACTGCCAATGGAGGGAAGGGGCAAAAGTTTTCTACAAATTAACAATGGTGGTTGTACAGCCCCCTGAATATACTAAAGACAACAACATTGAATTGTGTATTTGAAATGGGTGAATTATTAATTTCAATAAAACTGTTTAAAAGAACAGAAAAAAGTAATGTGTGTGGTGATAAGGTGGAACTAATAAACATTTTGTTCCTTATCAAACTTTCACCTATAAGTTAGGCATTCATTGATTCTTGCCTGAATCAATTTCTTTGATTATAGCAAAATTTTAAATTTCTAATTCTATCATTGTTTCTATATTTATTAGTTGGCATTTTACTTAAGGAAGAGCCATAAATACATTTACAAAATTAAAAAATGTGATTATAATCTACATGCTTTGTAATTTGCATTTTAATTTAATATACAAGATTGTGACTCTAAATATTTATCCATATCATCATTTTTTTAAATATATTTTATTGATTTTTTACAGAGAGGAAGGGAGAGAGATAGAGAGCTAGAAACATCGATGAGAGAGAAACATCGACCAGCTGCCTCTTGCACATCTCCCACTGGTGATGTGCCTGCAACCCAGGTACATGCCCTTGACCGGAATCGAACCCGGGACCTTTCAGTCCGCAGGCCGACGCTCTATCCACTGAGCCAAACCGGTTTCAGCCATATCATCATTTTTAATGGCCACTTAGTATTTCATAGAATAAACATACCAATATTCCTTAAATAGTCCCTTATTGTTTAATACTCATGTCTATGTCAAAGGACATTCTTATATTCTTTTGGTATTTGTCCAGTTATTTACGTAGGATAAGTATCTATTATCTAGTACAGCAGTTCTCAACCTGTGAGTTGCGACCCCTTTGGGGGTCGAACCACCTTTTCACAGGGGTTGCCTAAGACCATCAGAAAACACATATATAATCACATATTGTTTTTGTGATTAATCACTATGCTTTAGTTATGTTCAATTTGTAACAATGAAAATACATCCTGCATATCAGATATTTACATTACGATTCATAACAGTAGCAAAATTACAGTTATGAAGTAGCAATGAAAATAATTTTATGGTTGGGGGTCACCACAACATGAGGAACTGTATTAAAGGGTCCCATCTAACTATACTAGCATGGCACTTACCACATTACAGTTACTTCCCTGTCATCTCCATAATACTATGCTGAATTCCTTGAGGACAGGGCCTCTGTCTTATGGTGGTAGACATGTGTTGTTTTTGCCTGCTTAACATTCAACTTTTTCTGAGAACCATATTCTGATTTTCCTTTGGAGAAATACCCCTCACCTCCCTTGTTCTCGTGAATGAATGTGACTCCAGGGTGAATATATGACCTAGGTCTAGTAGTCAATCAATGCATCCTACACCAGTACCATAGTGATTGGTCCAGTGGAGAGTTGCTGAACCAAGGAGGACCAATCAGGGTCAACTAGGAATTCTGCTGGAATTGCTAGGCCAGAGAACTCTTGGAACTCACACAACAGCACTTTCAGCATGTCCCATTGGTCAAAGAACTTGTGGCCATTATTTTAAACTGCTTCCTTCTATTCTCTGGTCTCATGCAAAATATATTCAACTTCTTCCCAAGGCTCCATTATAACATCAGGCTCAGGCTTGAAGTCCAGAATTACATCTAAACCAAGTCTGTGCGTTTGAGGCTCTTCAGGTTTAGTTCCATGGCTGTTCTCAATCTAAAGACTTCAGAAGTAGACAGACAAGTTATTTACTCCCACTCCCCCACCCCACACACACCTAGACAACTACAATAGAGGTTCTGGTTCAAAAGGGAGAAAATGAGAGCCCACAGCAAGCACTGGTTAGAGCAATTCGAACTCCAGCTGGGCACATGTTGCCAGTTCCTTGACCCAATATTGGTCCAATATTGCTTCCTGGCAATGATTCTCTGTGGCTCTTAACTCCACTCTCTGGTTTTGCCTCTGAGTCATCTTTTTCTCCCCATAGGAACTAGCCCAGCCGTGGGCAAACTATGGCCTGCGGGCTGGATCCGGCCCGTTTGAAATGAATAAAACTAAAAAATAAAAAGACTGTACCCTTTTATGTAATGATGTTTACTTTGAATTTATATTAGTTCACACAAACACTCCATCCATGCTTTTGTTCCGGCCCTCCGGTCCAGTTTAAGAACCCATTGTGGCCCTCGAGTCAAAAAGTTTGCCCACCCCTGAACTAGCCCATCTTGCCTATGAGTAGTTTTCTCAGCCTGCTTATACTCATAGAAGTTCAGGAGTCCAAAAGCCTCTTCATTTTGCACTGTTTCTGTCCCTTTTAGTTTGAGCTTGTGGTGCTTCTACCAATACAACTGTCTTGAAAACTCTGCGATTTTTCTATGATGTTTTGGGGAGTACTCCATTAGACAAAAGTCACACATATAAATCTCTTTAACACAAGGACTTCTCTATCTGGGACTCCCAGTGTAGCTAGCTGCTGAGGGGTAATCTATCTACACTAATAAAAGACAAACATGCAAATTGACCATACCTTTGCTACACCTTAAGCCATGACCACCAGCCAATCAGAGCGACTGTATGTAAATTAACCCAACCAAGATTGCGGCCGGCAGCCATGGAACTGGAGCAAGCAGGAGGCCTGGTTGCCCCAATGATGGAGGAAGCCAAGCTTCCCGTCTGCCACACCAGCTCTGAGCTCCACTAAAAGTAACAAAGTTTCAATTATAGAAGGTAAATAAACCCCAGATACCTGTTTTCAGCTGGTGTGGCCACGGAACTGGAGCAAGCAGGAGGCTTAGGCCCCTGGTGATGGAGGAAGCCAAGCTTCCCTCCCGTCCGCCCTGGCTGGCTCTGAGCTCCTCTCAAGGCTACAAAGTTTCAATTATAGAAGGTAAATAAATCCCAGAATAAAAAAAAAGAGAGAAAAAGGAGAGGCTGGGAGCTTCCGTCGCCGGGAGGCTTGGCCAGCCTGAAAACGGCCCTCAGCCCCTCACCCAGACTGGCCAGGCACCCGAGTGGGGACCCCACACCTTAAAGGGGGTGTGGCCAGCCTGAAAACAGCCATCAGCCCCTCACCCAGGCTGGCCAAACCTCCATGGGGTGAGGGTTCCCACTGGGGGGGGGCTTGACCAGCCTGCAAACAGCCATCAGCCCCTCACCCAGGCTGGCCAGGCACCCCAGCGGGACCCCCACCCTGATCCAGGACACCCTTCAGGGCAAACCAGCCGGCCCCCACCCATGCACCAGGCCTCTATCCTATATAATAAAAGGGTAATATGCAAACTGACCCTAACAGCAGAACAACTGGGAATGACTGGTCACTATGACACACACTGATCACCAGGGGGCAGACGCTTAATGCAGGAGCTGCCCCCTAGTGATCAGTGCACTCCCACAGGGGGAGCTCTGCTCAGCCACAAGCCAGGCTGATGGCTGCCAGTACAGCGGTAGTGGTGGGAGCCTCTCCCGCCTCCTCAGCAGCGCTAAGGATGTCTGACTGCAGCTTAAGCCTGCTCCCCGCTGGCAAGTGGACATCCCTCGAGGGCTCCTGGGCTGCCAGAGGGATGTCTGATTGCCATCTTAGGCCCAATCCCCCGGGGAGTGGGCTTAAGCCAGCAAGTGGTCATCCCCCAAGTGGTCCCAGACTACAAGAGGGCACAGGCCAGGCTGAGAGACCCAACCCCCCCACCCCCGCCGCCAAGTCCACAAATTTTTGTGCACCGGGCCTCTAGTCCTATCTAATAATAGAGAAACATGGTAATTAACCGTACCTCCGACACGCTTCCCATTGGCTAATCAGGGCGATATGCAAATTAACTGCCAACCAAGATGGCGGCCGGCAGCCAGGCAGCTGAAGTGAACAGGAGGCTTGCTTGCTCCAGTGATGGAGGAAGCCAAGGTTCCCTGCCTGCCACTGCCGGCCTCTGAGCTGCACTCTAAGAAACAATGTTGCAATTATAGAAGCTAAACAAACCCAGAAACCTGCTTTCAGCCAGCCGGGCCTCAGAGCTGGAGCTGCAACAGTGTTTCAATTATAGAAGCCAAAGAAACCTAGATACCTGCTTTCAGCAGCCAAGGTCTCAGAGCTTGAGCCGCGCCTCAGAGCTAAAGCCGGCTCTCAGTTCCAGTGACAGCCATAGAAGGTAAATAAATCCCAGAATAAAAAAAAAGTAAAAAAGGAGAGGGTGGGAGCTTCAGTCACCTGCCAGCCTGAAAACAGCCCTCAGCCCCTCATCCAGACTGGCCAGGTACCCCAGTGGGGCCCCCCATCCTGAAGGGGGTGTGACCAGCTGCAAACAGCCATCATCCCCTCATCCAGGCTGGCCAGGCACCCAAGTGGGACCCCCACCCTGATCCGGGACACCCTTCAGGGCAAACCAGCCAGCCCCCACCTGTGCACCAGGCCTCTATCCTATATAGTAAAAGGGTAATATGCAAACTGACCCTAACAGCAGAAGGACTGAAAATGACTGGTCACTATGACACACACTGACCACCAGGGGGCAGACGCTCAATGCAGGAACTGCCCTCTGGTGGTCAGGGTGCTCTCACATGGGAGGAGCTCTGCTCAGCCACAAGCCAGGCTGATGGCTGCCAGTACAGCAGTGGTGGTGGGAGCCTCTCCTGCCTCCTCAGCAGTGCTAAGGATGTCCGACTGCAGTTTAGGCCTGCTCCCTGCTGGCAAGTGGGCATCCCCCAAGGGCTGCCGGGATGCCAGAGGGATGTCTGATTGCCATCATAGGCCCACTCCCCTGGGGAGTGGGCCTAAGCCAGCAGGTGGTCATCCCCTGAGGGGTCCCAGACTGCGAGAGGGCACAGGCCGGGCTGAGGGACCCCTCTCCGCCCCCCCCCCCGAGTATATATATAAAAGCCTAAGCAACCATTACAATCAAATGACCCGAATGACCAGAACGACTGGAACAACCAGTAGATCAGTTGCTATGATGCATACTGACCACCAGGGGACAGACGCTCAATGCAGGAGCTGCCCCCTGGTGATCAGTGCACTCCCACAGCCAACCTCCCGTGGTCCCCTCCCTGCATCCCTCCCCCTGGCTGGCAGGCCCCAAATGGCCTGGCCCTGATTGGCCCTGATTGCCAGCCAGGCTTAGGGACCCTACCCATGCACAAATTCGTGCACCAGGCCCCTAGTATCTTTATAGAAGCCCTCTTGTTTAACAGAATGGCTCTGCAACATTGCCTTTTAGGTGATTAGGAGTACTTCTGTCTGTCTGAAATCTTAGATTCATCTTTGACCTTTCTGAGGTATGAACAAAGGGCTTTACAATCACACCTTTGCCTTTGTCTTTACCAGAAGAACCTCCGCCCCCCCCCCCCCCCCGCCCACTGTACCCTGGATTTCATTTTTTCCCTGAGGCCTTTATTACTTTGAAAATTCTTTACTGGCTGGAAAGACTGTCATGGGATTTTTACATCTCCTCCAAATTCTAACTAAAAACAAAAGAATTTTTTCTTTAGTTTTTCCCTCACTATCTGTTTCTTATGGTACCAAGCCAAAATAAGCCAGTTGACATTCTACCTGAAAATCTTCTTAGCCAGCTCCATCACTTCATTAGGTACTTTTGCTCCTTTTTACATTAGTGTAGATAAGAGCTTTGCTAAATTTTCTCCTGCTGCGTAACAAGAATTCCTGTTCCTCCAAGTTCCTATTGCATTTTCCTCAACTTTCCTTTGAACTGTCACCTGAAGTCTCTTCGAGGCCCTTCCAGCTTTCCCTGACAGTATCTCTGAGGCTTCTCAGGCATCTCCTACCCCCTCGTCCCAAAACCAATGCCATATGCTCTAAGTTTGTATGGCCGTGCCTCCCTGCCAGATACCAAATTCTGTTCCACTTATCTGTAGCTGCATAGCAAAATACTGTTTAACAGAATGATCCAGAGGCCTTCCCTTTCCACATCTCCTACTGGCATAAAACAACAACCATTTTATTATGCTCACAGAGCCTGCGGATTAGGAATTTGGACAGGGCACATAAGGGATGGCTTGTCCATGCTCTATGAGGTTTTGCGCCCCGACGGGGAAGATTCAAATGGCTAGGGGATGAAATAGGTAAAGTTTGAGAATCTACTACAAAAATGGCTTATTCCCTGGCATGGATGCCACTTGGTGGGCATGGCTGGAAGACTGCCCGGAGCAGGGTCTCTTGGCTAGAACACCTACACATGGCCTCCCTAGCATGGAGAAAAAGGAGCTAGCAAAGGGGCATAGAGCTATTAAAGGACAGGGTGGGGCTCACTCCTTTTGGCTGGGTTTTCCCCATAAAGAAATCAGAGCCCTTGGATAGGGGGTGGGGATAGTAGGCTGGGAAGAAAGTTCCTTATGCACCTGTGTTGTGTGGGGGAAAGGGCACGATCCAGCAGATGGCATGTGCGAGCTGGATTGGGTCAGCTCAGCTCTGGGATTTCTCTAGCCTCCCCTGGGAGCCTGGGGATGGGTATGGAATAATAAATATTATTTATTCTCTCTTGGTGTGAAGACCCCTAGGGGTGAGGGGAGGGAAATGTACACAGAGGTAACCACTCAAAATTGTGGATAGCATAGTGGGTTGAACAGTGCCCCCCCCCCCCGCCCCCAATATGTCTAAGTCCTAACCCCTGGTACCTGTGTATATGAACTTTTTGGGAAATAAGGTCTTTGCAGATGTAATGAAGGATCTTAAGAAGAGTTCATCATCCTGGATTTACAGTGGGCCTTAAATCCAATGACGGGTATCCTCACAAAAGAAAGGAAACAGATTCGAAACAGACAGACCCAGCCCGGCCAGTATGGCTCCGTGGTTGAGCGTCGACCTCTGAGCCAGGAGGTCACGGTTTGATTCACAAGGAGGCCCCAGAGTAGGGCGTGCAGGAGGCAGCTGATCATTAAATTTTTCCCCCCTCTATCTCTTTCTCCCTCTATTTATTTTTAAAAATATTTTTATTGATTTCAGAGAGGAAGGGAGAGAGAGAGAGAGAGAGAGAGAGAGAGAGAGAGAGAGAGAGAAACATCACTGAAGAGAGAGAATATTGATCGTCTGCCTCCTGCATGCCCCCTACTGGTGATTGAGCCTGCAACCCAGGCATGTGCCCTTGACCGGAATTGAACCTGAGACCCTTCAGTCCACAGGCCAATGCTCTATCCAGTGAGCCAAACCCACTAGGGCCAATAAAAAAATGTATTCAGAACAACAACAACCATAACAAAAACAACAACACAGGGAGACCCAGAGGAAAAGGCCGTGTGAAGATGGAGGCAGATGTTCGAGGGCAGCCCCAAGCCAAGGAACACGAAGGGTAGCCAGCAGCCGCCACAAGCCAGGAGGGAGGCAGGGAACGATTCTCCCTAGAGCCTTCCGAAGGAACCAGCCCTACTGACTCCTTCGTTTCAGGCTTTCTGCCTCCACAACTGTGGGAGAGTAACTTGCTTTTATAGCTCACCCCGCTGTGGTAATTTGTTACAACAGCCCTAGGAAGCTAATGAAGACAGAAATGGGTAGAAGACAGATACAGTGAGGCCGAAGGGCTGGAGGCAGGGGAGGCGAGGGAGCCAGCGTTACCAACCCCCCCACCCCAGCTAATTTGGACTGCCATCCCGTCCTGTCCACCAGTCCGGCCCCTCAGCCTTTCATCCACTTCAGGCCCTGATCCAGAGGGTCCCCTTTCACATCTCAGCACTTGCTGCCCTGCCGGGGCGACTTTAAAGAGCTTTTCCTGGGGACGTGGTCTCGAGCTGCTGTGTGTGCCTTCCCTCCTGCAATCGTGCTTTCTCCCTCCCCTATCTCTCGCTGCCTTTGGAAGTGCTTTGTACACAGTGGGTGCTTAATAAGTGTTATTTATTCTCTCTTCAAAGTGAGGATAATGTCTCCCACTGCTCCACTGTGAAGTGTCCCCCTCTCACACCCCACCCCTGGAAACAAGTTCTTCAAAAGAACTTGGTAGCATAATCATCCCTCCATGTGCCTTCTAATCCTGCTCCCAGTCACTAACTTGTGTACAAACTTGGATAAGTAACAGTATTTTCCTCCCCTTAGTTCCCTTTTAGGTACAATAAAAGGGTTGGAGTGGATTCATTCATTCATTCATTCATTCATTCCTCCATTCATTCAAAACTTGTTTATTAAGACTGTACCACAAATCCTGTGAATTCAAGGGTAAACAAGAGACAGTTCATGCCTTCAAGGAGCTCAAGTTTCATTGAAGGAGGCAGGAGTAGCAGTTAAGACCCAGCGAGAGTGGCACAGGGCAGGGGGCTCCGAGGTTGGAGTGGCCAGGACAGCTGGGGAGGGACTGAGAAAAGCTTCACAGGAGAGGTGACTAAGCTGCTTCTCTGGAGGATCCTTCCAGGTTCCAGGTACAACAGGCTTTCCCTCTAGAGCAGGGGTGGGGAACGCCCGGCCCGTGGGCCATATAAGGCCCATGAAATCATTTGGTTTGGCTCTGCCAAGGCAGTAGGGGCGAGTTAATTAAATGTTTCACCAATTATAGCAGGCTAATTTTTAAGTCGATAATTTTGTATGGCCTGCAAATGATCTTATAAACATCCCAATGGCCCTTGATAGAAAAAAAAGGTTCCCCACCCCTGTTCTAGAGAAACAAATTTTGGGTCAAAATAATAATCTTCTAAGAAGCTGTGCACAATGGAGCAGGCTCCCCTGGGAGGCGCCCCACTGGGAGGAGCTTCCAGTAGAACTGCCATAGGTCAGGTGCCAGCTCTCTGGGATTCCTTCCAACTCTGGGATCCCAAGAGTCTCTTCAAAGGGGGGCCAGTGCCCCTTTTCCACATAAACGGGGAGGAGAGTTGATTCACACTTAAATGCACTGGGAGAAGCAGCTCTGGTGTGGATCTTTCACCCCAAAACCAGCTGAACCTCACACACAGACTCCCTGAGCCATGCGAAGCGACAAGCAAAAGGCAGGCGAAGGAAACAGCGTGAGTGTCACATTACTTTTATTCTTATCTCCCCTCAGTCACGGACGGACCGGGAAGGATAGCTGAGGATGTGTGTCTGTCCGCAGACGCTGGGAGGAAGCTCCAGGGTGGGGCGGCGCACAGCGGTTTACAGCAGACAGGTAAGCAGTGTCCGGGAGGTGCGACAATGGCTGGACTACAGGGAAAGCTGGAGGCTGATGAGCGGTTGGGGAGGTCAGAGGAGAGCCAGGAATGGAAGCCTGCCCGCAACTCCTGCCGTAGGGCCCCCAGCTTCTCGCACAGACCCAGGCCCTGCTTTTCCTCAGGCGGCCACCAAGGGGCAGCAAAGTGCTGGTGTGACAGCCCAGCCCAGCCCCGCTGGAGAGCTGAGAGCCTTGGGACTTGTTCAGGTGGCCAGGGAGGGAGACGGAGCATTTTGGGGTAAGGGCGTCTGTCGGATCCTGACTCCCCTGGAAGGAAGCGCAGAGGATGGAAGAGCCAAGATTCCCGGGGCTTCCCCAGGCGGTACAGGAGGAGGCAAGCACGCACCTGGGAATCAGTGTGGAAGTCCCCAATCTGCACACTCCAGAGCGGATCTCTTGGTCTGTCCTCCCCTCAGCAGGAGACCTCTGACCTCACATCACAGATGGTCAGATTCCTGGCTGCTTCTAGCTTTATGAAACCCAACCTACCCCTTCCCGGACCCAGTCCCACCCCTGCCAAAAATGTGAGGGGCCAGCCGGTCTCCTCCTCCTCGGCAGCTTGTGACACCTGCCCATCTTAGGTTTCTCAGGTTTCCATTAATCCTGCATTCCTGCTCCCCTGCCCTTCCTCCTTCCAAGTCCCACCCGGGTGTTCCTGGGGCTCCTCAGGGCTTGGATGGAGGTGGAACTCTCTGCGGCCAGCTCAGTGTGCTCTCAGCTGCCCCTTCATCACGGGCTTCCCCTCCTCCCCTCTGCCCCGCTCTTGGAGCTCAGCCTCAGATAAGCTTCTGTATAAACTGTCCTGGGAAGAGAAGGGCTTGGGGAAGGGATTCTGAGAAGCAAGACCAAGGCCTAGCCAGAGAGTGGCAGGGCTAAGAGGGGAATTCTGACCCCTCAGAACCAGGGCAAGAGATTAGGAGAGGAACGAAGGGGCAACTGGATGAGGGTATTAGTGGAAATATGTGTTCTGGTGCCTCCCCTGTGCCACCCTGGTCATGGTCCTACTTCTTGCTGATAGCAGTTGTGAATCACAGAGAGCAAGAAACACTCGCCTGACGCCATGGGGCAGTGAGGCTGGGAACCAGCACCAGAACCCGGCCTCCGAGTGTGTGTCCAGAAGGTGGAGACCATGGAGTGGAAAACTAGTAGTAGCAGTGGGAGGGGAGATGGAAGGCCAGGGTTGGCACCAAGGATGACAAATCCCTAGCAACGCCCAGGGCCTGACCACCATGCAACCTCATTGCAGCCCCACCCAGTCTGTTAGCTATACTACCCTGGGCTCATTTCCAAACCCCTTGATCACCTCTGCCATGGGAACGGATGAAAAACCACCTGTGTAGGATGGCTGAAATGGATTAATTTAGGACAACACACAGTAGGCATCTCACCCATGCTCACGATTGCCTTTATCTCACCCACAAACACCACCATCATTTCTTGGTTCCTTATTCCTTCAAATACCCAAGGTGCAATAAAACTTCTGCAATATTTCTTGAAAGCTGAAAATAGGAAGGGTGGGGAGGGAGGGGTTGGGAACACAGACAGCATACGTAGTCATCCTCCCCATGGGCAAACAGGCCCCTCAGACAGGGGTAAGAGGTATCTAGAGGGAGAGGAATCCACTCTGAACCTCCCTGACCCCACCCAGTAACTTTCCACTGGCCTAGGGTTGGCTGCTTGCACGTGCTGGCTGCACTGGCTGCACGCTTCCCCCAGGCGTGGCCCCCTGGTCCCCTCCCCAACAGGGCCTGCAGGGGGCTGGGTGGCTGACGCATTCCCTGCCCGAGATCTCAGCCGCCTAGAGGCTGATAAGGAGCCCAGGCTTCATCACGTGGGACTGGCCCTGGCTGGATCATTTCCAAATTAGGGAGATGAGGAGATAAGGAGTGAGGGGGCTTAGGGACTCTGTGCTGAGTGGCCAGAGAAGCTAGGGAAAGGGACATAGGCACAACCAACCGAGGCCTCTGGAGGCCTGGCTAGGGGTAAGCCAGCAAATGGTGTGATATGGGGGAGGGTTTAAGAAATGGGATGTGTGGAAAGGCCCTGTGGAAGGGCTGGGGGCAGGGTCGGATTCCCTCCAGATGGGGCTGGCTCAGATGGGGCTGGCTCAGATGGGGCTGGTCAGATGGGGATGACCCTCCCTCCCTCAGAACATCCAGTCCTCTAGGGCACAGCACTCGCCCCAGGCCTGTGGGAGCATCCTGGGGGCCCAGAGAAGAGGGTGAGAGGAATAGGTCTCAGTCCTGCCAGCCCACAGGCCTCCCGGGTGGGTGCAGGTCGGGGTGACCTGGCAGGACTGCAGAGCCCAGACCTCCCAGTTGGCTGCCCTGCGCCCACCTCCCTTGGGGTCCACTTCGGAGCAGGGCCTCCTGCTCCCACCTCCCACCCCAACTGCTCTGTCATGACCCAGGAGGTAGATGGCACTGCCTTCCTATGCCTTTCTGGGTGCTCTTGGCCCCAGGGCTCCAGTCCCTAGAACAAGCCCTTAGTCTCAGAGCTGAGAGAAGATGCGCAGCCTGGGACAGCCATCCTGCCTACCCACCTCCCCTCCACCACCCCGCAGAGCACCCTCACCTCATCTCCCAGCCATGCCCCGACCCCCTTCCTTACAAAGCCTGACCTGGAAAGAGAGAGAGGAGGGTGTCCAGGACGCAGGACAGTGTGCCCCACGGTCACAACGCCGTGGCAGCTTTAGGAGGAATCTTCGTGGGGTGCAGCCCTCAGCCAGGCTTCCTAGGGTCTCTTTCCCTCTGAAATCCTGCTCTCTCCTCTCCCTTGTCCCTTGGGTCCTCAAACCCAGAGGAGCCTCCAGCCTGGACTGTCTCAGTCTGGGAGATGTAACTGGGGGGGAAGGGCGGCACAGGGCATGGGTGACCTTGGTTCTGCAGGGCCCCTCAGGGCTGGATACAGCTACAGAGGGTGAGGATGAGGGGTAGGCGAGGGAGTGAGCAGGCTGGCCACAGGCCGGGCTGGCAGCTGGTTTATATCTGGGCTTACAGGAGCACAGGGAGGGTCAGAGGGCCAGCGAGGGAGCATTCTCTGAAGGGAGAGGTGGTGGGAGGAGCTCCTCATTCCCGGCTGGTGCCAAAAATCTGGAGGAAGAAGGTGAAGATGTAGATGATGTCTAGGTAAATGTTGAGGGCTCCAAAAACATACTCCTCGGGGCTCAGCGTGTGGCGTCGGTTACCCATCAGCAACTGCGTGTCAAATGCCAGAAACTGAGGGAAGGGGAAGAGAGAGGAGAAGTCAGAAGGTTCAGTCACTGTGACACTGACCAGGGGGCCCAGTGTCCCCACCCAGGCCCACCCCTGATTTTGTTACTATCGCTTGTTGCCTGACTGCTCAGTGAGCTTCCAGCCCAGAATCTGGAACTCTCCCAGAACCTGGAACTTGCCCAACACCTTAGTCCCTGATTTAACACCTACTAACTGAACACCTACTATGTGCCAGGCACAGGCATACAGTAAAGAACAACACAGACAAGACCCCTTGCCTCATAGAGCTTCAAGTCTAGTGGGAAGTAGGTGTTAGCATGAGTGAAACCAAAGCACCCGGTGCCGATCACAGGAACCTGGCCCCGTGTGGGTGTGGCAGGAAGCCAGGGAAGGCTTCCTGGAGGAGGGGGCCTTGAGGGACCTTCAAGCTGAGTCCTAGTCTTCTTGCCATTCCCCCAGGGCCCTGCTCTTAGAAGACAAATGAATGCTTCAAGTAATAGCGAGCAGGGAATGGAAATTTATGAGGTGTTTTCCAGACCTTAGCCTGCTTAGTCCTAATAATATCCCTACTGAGTAGGGGTTCCATTCCCCCCAGAGAAAACCACAGCCCAGAGATGCTAAGTACACAATTAGGAAATGGCAAAGCCAGGATCTGAACCTGAGCAGGCCTCCTCCACTGCCCCCGTGCTGAACCATTGAGCTCTGCTGCATGCAGACCGCACTGGGGTTTGTGCCTCCTGCCAGGAAATAGGAGCCCTCCCCCCCCCCCCCCCCGCCCCCGCACCCCGGCGCCTTTTTGGCCGACTGGACTATGAATAGCTATTCCCTTAGAGATGGCTCCTCTTGGCCACCCTGCTGCTCCCTACCAGGCCTTCCCACTGTCTACACTGACCCCTCCAAACAGCTTTTCTCTGGGGCCCCTGCATACGGAGCAGAACCCCTCAAGTAGCACCATATGAAATCTGACAGGCAGGCTGTACTTTTCTGGGAGAAAGAAGCCAAAAAGTTCCACCAGTGTCTCCAAGGTTATGAACCACTGATCCACATGGGATTGGAATTCTTTAAATCGATGCACATTCTTGTTAACTGGGCTGTGCCCGACTCTTCCGTCACTTGTGCATGGCCCTGTATTCCTTGGACTCTCTGAAACATTCATTATACGATACATATGCATAGGGCCAGGGCGGGTGCCAGCGACGTGCTGAGAGCTGCAGCCGATGGGGAGCACAAATGCCTGCCTTCGGGGGGCTCACGGCTTAGTGGTGAGGCTGAGATGAGTACAATAAAACCCAGTAATGCCATCATTAGGGCTGATTGGGTAGGAGGAAGGTGTCCCAGGAGAGGTGACACTTAACCTGGGCTTTGAAGGACGACTAGGAGTTTGCTAGACTGAGAAGGCATGGTGTGATGGGTGAGGAAATTCAGTATGGGAGGAGCAGGAGGAAAGGAGACGGAGGGAAGGGCCAGCTTACACTTTACCCTGGAAACTGGGGCCCAGCTCCATTTCCTTCACCCCAGACACTGACTCCCTGACTCTAGGGCCCAGGCTCCTTGGAGCTGCTTTAGGTGCAGCCCCATGGAAGCCTGAGTGGACCCCGCCTCAGTGCCAATGACCCCAGGGCACAGGGGGCAGAGGCTCCAACAGGGAGCAAGTCCAGCAAGTGGGACTTGGAGGGGTGGAGTGGGGGTTGGTTAAGAATGCAGGCTTGAGCCCTAGCTGGTTTGGCTCAGTGGATAGAGCTTCAGACTGCAGACTGAAGGGTCCTGGGCTTGATTCCGGTCAAGGGCACATGCTCCATCCCCTGTTGGGGGCGTGTAGGAGACAGCCAGTCAATGATTCTCTCTTATCATTGATGTTTCAATCTTTCTCTCCCTTCCTCTCTGAAATCAATAAAAATTTAAAAAAAAAAAGAAAAAAAAAGAATGCAGGCTTGACAATCAGACTGACTGGATTCTAGTCTTAGTTCCGCTACTCACTAGTGATGGGCCCCGGGCAAGGCATTTCTCTCTGAGCCTGTGAGTCTACATCGGAAAAAGACAGATGAGAGCTAAACAACTTTCCTGAGGTTGTTGTGACAGAAAGATAATGCGTGCAAAGCGCCTGGCACGGCGCCTGAAACATGGTAAGCGCTTAGTGAATGGTAGCTATTAATGTGGTTTTATTGTGATTATCTGCCGGAGAGGTGCTCTCCTGAGAACATGTGTACGCCGCTGCTGAGCTGCCAGCGTCTCCCACGGCTCATCGAGGAGGCAGATATGTTACTAGGGAAGCTGTGTGGCCTCAACAGAAGAAAAATGGGGAGCCTCACCAGGGCCGAGAAGGCCCTGTTCAGGGTATGGCGGCCTCTCTGAGCCCAGTGGCACTGAGAAAAGGGCATATGCGAGCACCGGGCTGGAGCTGGAACACCTGGGTTTGAGTGCTGGTTCATCCCGCAGTAGCCGGCACCCACGTGACCTCAGCGTCGTCATCTACAAAACGGGACGGTAGTAATGACCCCACCACCGTGTGGTTTTGAGGGTAGATGTATGCAGTGTACACAGCACCAACTATTATTATTCTTTAGAATCATCGCGCTCCATCCTGTGCTCCTGAATTTGATTTGCGTTCCCCAAAACATTTTCCCTCTGCAGAGAGAACATGCAAGGAGAGGGCCAACTCCAACGCTACAAGCTGCTTAGCCATCACGCCTGCCAGCAGAAGTTAATAAACTGCTGATCTGACTTATCAATCAGTAGCTTGCTTGGTTGAATGCCCAGAGCCTGGTCACCCCTGGGTGAGCTAATGAAAATAAATCTCTCAACTTAGAAGCTGGGACCTGACCAGGTTTGGGGGAGGCCCTTCCAAAGAGCACTCACCCAGGAGGCCCCTCAGAGCAGCCAGCTGGCTCTTCTCTTGGAGAAAAGAGGAGTGAAATGATTTCTGTCCCTGCCATTGGCCTATGGCCACGGATGCTTATCTATGTTGGGATAGCCTGCCCCAAATTCAACCCCACTGCCTGGCATCACCCATCACTGCAACCTCATGCCTGTGAAGCAACGGAAGGCTTTTCATTCATTTATGCACAGCAGTATTTACTGAGCATCTACTATGTTCCAGGGAACTTGCCTTCAGAGAACTAATAATCAAATGAGAGCAAAAGACATCATCAGAGATTATATTATTAGCAAGCATTCATTATAGGGGAAAGTTAACTACTAACAACCCCCCCTGGGTGGCAGTAAGCATTGATAACTAACATCTTGGTGGAGAGCAGATATGTTGGTTACAGTTAACATCTTAGCTGGCAGCTACGATCCCAGGTGAGAGCTAAACAAGGGGTCAAGCACTAGAAGGGTAGCAGGTACTGAGTTGGTAGCCAGGTGAAGACAAGACCCTGCCAGGGGAGCGAGTGGGCTATGGGCAAGAGGCAGGAGGATTAGGCTGATGTCTGCAAAGTCCTTTCACACACTATTCTTTTATCTCATCTCACTCACCCAATTTGCCCCAGGAGGTGCGTGTTATTGTCACTATTTTACGTAAGAGGGAAGGAGTCTCAGAGCAGGTGACTGGCTTGCTGACAGTCATTGATCTAGTGCCGCAGCCAGATGACCTGTCTCATTCTGATGGAGATGGGGGTAGAGTGGGCTTGCAGGGAGGGAGGGGGCATGCACAGAGGCAGAGGATCCAAAGCCAGCGTTCCTGGTCCACCCAACTGGCTAGCGTTGGACCTGGCCAGGGCCCCTGGCTACACCCTCGGGCTGACCCTGCTGTGTCCAGGGCTGAGGCTCAGGTCTGTTGTTCTCCCAGGCGTGAGGCTGTGAGAGAGCATGCCAGGGACAGGCCAGCTCAGAGCCACCAACAAACAGGCCCTGAATACAAAACGCTGAGGTTGCAATGCTTTGAATCAGCATTAAAAATAACACATGGACAGTGTCCATCCTACAGAAATGCCAGCAGGAGTGCGCAAAGCCGCACGCCCGAGGCCGTCCGCTGCGGCATCGGTTCCAACGGCGAAACACTGAAAACACCCAGCTCCATCGGTGAGGACCGGGTGGAAGGAGCTGTGGGCGGCAGCTCTGAGGCAGAAACATCTCTGACATATGCTATTATAGGAAACAGACAAGTTGCAGAAAAATCCGTATCAGGTGATCCCCTTTTATGATAACAGACAAACCTCATAGGAGCCTATGTAGCAAATATCTATAAAACACACAGAGAAAGGCCTGGAAGGATATTGATCACAGTGGTTACCACTGGGGGAGGCAGTGAGGGACAAGGTCAAAACAATGTTTGCATTACCTATATTACTTAAGATTTTAAAAAGTGGAATATACGAATAAGCATATTCATATATGATGTAGTTAGGAAATTTAAAAAGGATAATGTTACAAAAAATAAGGCTTGGTGACCTCTTGGCATGCGCCCCTGGGGCAGGTGCCGCATGATCGAGCAGTCTGTAGCTGAGGAGCCTGAGGCACAGGGAGCGTCAGTGATGTGCCCACTTCACACAGCTGAGAGGACAGCTCGAGTCCCTGACCCCAAATCCCACGCTTTCCACCATGTGACACTCCTTGGGGCATGGCACACGTGAGTGCGCGCGTGTATGTGTGTGTGTGTGTGTTGTGTGCATATGTGTGTGCACGTGTGTGTAAGGACAGAAGAGGTGGGAAGAGATGTGCAAAAAGAGCTCATGGCCAAGAGCGCTGCAGGCTTCCTGGGGGGTGTAGAGAGCTGGGCCCAGCCGAGCTCTGCCACCACCTGCCACCCCCTTCTGGGCTAGAGAGAGAGCCTGGGCTTGGGGGACTGACCCTTCAGGGAGAAACAACGAGCCCTAAGCCTTGTGCCCTAGATGGAGATGTGGGTCAGGGTGAGGGAGGAGAGGGGCTGAGCCCACTAGTTGCCTGGGGCCAGTGTTACATACTTCTCTTGTCTTCGCTGACCTCAGTGTCAAAAATTTTAATGACACAGACAACTGCACGTAGCCCTGGGTCCTGGCATGCATCTCCAGATGGGCCACTGCGGGAGCAGGGTCTGGCAGGCACGTGAGCCAGGAAGCCTGGCCCAGGATAAAAGGGGAGCAGTGTACAAAGTATGTGAGAGAACCCGAGGGTGGTCTCATGAGGAAGGGCAGGAGTGTGATACAGTGTTCAAGCACACGGACCGGGAAGTCACACAGACCTGGGTTCAAATCTTGCCTCTAACCTTAGGCAACTGACTACTACTAACAGGTAATACTTATTGATCACTGATGATGTGCGGGGCACGTTCTAAGTGCTTTGCGTATATCAATTCAAAGTTACAACGACCTACGGAGCGGGTACTATTACTATCTGCATTTTATAGATTTTAAAAAACGAAGCGCAGAGACCTTACAGCTAAAATGTGGCAGAGAATGGATCTGACCCCAGGTACCCTGGCTCCCAAATCCAGGGCTCCGGATGGCAAGGTTAACATTTACAGTAAGGGTACAAGCTACCACAGGAGACGAGAAATTACCGTGTTCTTTGTGCGTGTCATCATATGCAATCATACCCAGCCTTGTGAGAGAGTTCATATTAGCCCCAAGTTAAAGATGAGGCGCCTGAGGCAGGCAGGTCAGGTAACTTGCCCAAGGTCATCATCGTGGTAAGAAGACGAGCCAGGCCTTGAGTGGTTTGGGTGGGAAGTGAGTGGCCAGCTGGGGAGCTTCCTCCCCTGCTACAGGCTCCCCTGCCCCTTCTGATAGTGCCTCTCCTGGCTCCTCTGGAGAATGCCCCCTGCAGGTGAGAGCAGTGGCTCCTCCCCTCCCTGCCCTGCCCCGACCCTGCCCCTGCCGTGCTCCCCACGGAGCCTCTGAATCACCACCTCCCTCAGTCCTCCACCCCTGGGCTGGGAGAGGGGGCTCTGGGTCTGGTTCCTGAGAAGTGAGACTCCAGGAAGTGAACTGAGGTGAGGCTGGCGTGGGGGGGACGGGGCGGGGGGGGGGGGGCACCTTTGAGCGGACTTTCCCCCAAAGGAACAATTACTGTCAATCCACCCTCCTCCTGCCCTGGAGGAATCTACTCAACTTCCAGACGCTGAAGGGTAATATCCCAGCACCATCGGCTCCACGGCATCTGATGCTGACCCGCACGTTCTCCCTGCCCCTGTCCCTGACGCCAGGACACTGCAGGGGCCTCCTAACTGTCTCCCAGCCTCCTGCCTATCCACACAGCTTCTCATTCATCTTCCTTGAAGCACGGGGACCGGGATGTTTCCCGAGGGCCTCAAACTGGCCAGGCTGGGCAGGCAGAGAGAGCTCTCGGCTCATTAGGCCCACCACCTAATTTCTAACATCCTCTGTTGAGTTTCTTCCTTAGGCCCCCGGCTTGGCTTCTGACATAGGTGGCGGGAGACCCTCGATAGCTTTTGGGGGGCCCCACAGAAGAACTAACTGAGGCAGAGCAACCTGCCCCAAGTTCTGTGGGCATGGAGGCATAATTAATTAGGCACCGTGGTTCCACAGCTGCAAACCTGTTGGCCAGGCCCTCGCCCCACCCGTCCTCTCTCCCCAGCCTAGCCCTCCTGCCCGGTCTCAGCCCCTCCACCTTGCCCATCAGCCCAGCCCGGCCCTCCAGCTGCCCTGCCTGATTTCCCATGAGCTTCTACAGAAAGCTCCTGAGAGGGCACTAGAGGGGAGAGGAGGATGGGTTAGTACATTTCGGCTGACTCACCCACTTCTACTGGCATTAGGGTCTGGCGCCCAGTGGGGATGGGGTGGGGTGAGGCAGAAAACCCAAGGCCTCTTGGGAATGCACCAAAGCTGATGGGGTGAGGCCTAGGAGGGGCTGCCTCTCAAGGCTGGGCCCCAACCCCCCAGTCTCAGCCCAGTGCCGCTGGTGGCCCTGCCCTCAGGAATGGCAGAGTCCTTCAAGGGGAGGGGCCGTGATCTCCTGGAGAGAAACCCATTTGATTCTCTTAACTTTGCCAAGGCTCAGGCTGGGTGGGGGCTGGTTCTCACAGGGGGTCTGGACCTCCTCTGACACTTCTCTTCACCCTTCCCTCAGCATCTTCCCTGAGGCAGCGAGCGAGGCAGGACGGGCTAAGTGCTTTAATTTTCTAGCTGCAGTGCAGGGAGGGCCCCACGTGGTGCTGAGAACGCCCCACACTAGGGTAGGGGATGCCAGGATGGGCAGCTGGAGAGAGCAGGGGTGCTGGGCACTGGTTCTGGGGATGGGTTGGAGCCAGGTGACCACAGATTGCACAGGCCAGAACTGAAGCTGGACGGAGGTCAGATTGAGGCCAAGGATCTTCTGAGTTGGGAGTTAATGGAAAGGCCCAGGGACCTTAGTTCTTGTGGGGCTGGGCCTCTGAGGGCCTCTGTCCACCTGCAACTGAGGGGAGGGAGGGAGGGAATGAGTCCAGCGATTTCCACCCCTGCTACCGCCTCGACTCTCCTTTACCCCATGGAACCCAGGGACCTGCTGTATGTCCTCCTCCTTTTGACCAACAGCTGAGGGCAGGGCGAGGAGCTGGGGACTCAGGCACCAGGTTCCTGATCATTGTTTACATAGCCTGAAGGATGAGCCCTATCAGGGCCTTTGGTGTGTTGTCTCCCAAGGAGACATTAACGGGTAATTAATTAGTCCTGTGGTTCCTCCTCTCCCGTGACTCACTGAACTGATGCAGCACTTAAATCAGCTGTGCAGCCCCTTCCTTTGCCCCACCGACAGCACCTCAGCCCTGCCTCTCGGACACCCCTCCATTCCACAACGTCAAGGGGCGCCTACTGTGTGCCAGACACTGCGCTAAGCACTGGGTGGGGAGGCAGCGATGCACAAACCAGACACCAGTCCCTGCCATGGAAGAATTTACATTCTGCTGGAGGGAGACAAATGAGAAACAAACAAATCAGAAGGATACTGAACCTGTCAAAGGTTGAGAAGCGCTACGGAGAGAAATAAAGCAGGGCAAGGAGTAGGGAGCAGTGTGTGGGGGGCGGGGGAGGAGAGAGCCTGTCTCTAGGCTGATGGGAATAATCCGGTAGAGAGGGCAATACTACTGATGATGGGGGGGGGGGGGCGGGGGGGTGCTGGGAGGAGCAGTTACTGGAGAGACCTCCCAGCTCCCCCCAACTCCTCCTCCTCCTCCTCCTCTTCCTCCTCCTCCTCCTCCTCCTCCTTTTCTTCTTCTTGAAGTTGTCTTCTTTGAGGGGGACCACAGGGCACTGGAAATGGCACCAGCCTGGGCACAGGACACCTGGGTCCCGTCCTAAAGCTGCCTATTCCTGGCACTGGGACTTGGTGCCAGCCCTTTAACACCCAGGGCTCCAGACGTGAAACCAGGTCTTATAACATCAGCGATGCCTCTCTCCCGGTGGAGGTGAAAACACAGTGAGGTAACAGGTGTGAAAGTGCTTTGTTGAAAGGTAAAGGGTGGAACAGATGGTTGGGTTATTCTGATTATTCTAATAACACAAGGGATTAGTAAACGAATTTAACGGATTAATGTTCATCCAACTCTACTTGTACCAACAGCTTCCCCATGTAGCTGACACACTTGTGACCTGATCCTCTTGAAGCCACTCTACACTCTACCCATCATGCTCGCCGCCCCCCCCCCCCCCCAGCCCTGCACTGACCCCTCTTCTTCCATTTGTCTCTGGCAAAGCCTGGCTCCCCTCTGAGGCCCCAGCAGCTCACTCCTCCCAGTGTGACCCTCCCTCTTTCTTTCCTCCTTGCAGATTCCCCACCCCATCCTCCTAGTCTAAACTTGTCTTTAGCATGTACGGCCTGGAGGAGAGAGGGCTGGTCCGGGAGCCAAGAGAAGTTAGTGTTGTAGGGTGACCAACCATCCTGGTTTGCTCAAGATTTACGAGGCCCCCCAAGAAGTGGGAATGTCAGTGCTTAAACTGGGAACGTTCTGGGTAAGCTGGATAAGTTGGTCACCCTAGTCTTGACCAAAACCACACTTTGTTGATATGCCATCATCTTGCCAGGAAACCCGGGAACAAATCACTTAACTCCTTTAGGGTTCAGCTTTCTCATCTGTAGAAGGAGGGGCTTGGAATTTCACTAGATCTTGTTTTAGTTTCTTCCAGCTCTCAAGTTTTGAGCCTGGAGGTCCTTTACTCATTGCACAGATATTTACTGAATGCTACCCTGTGCCACACACCCTGCTCTTCCTGTTAACCGCGGCATCCTGGGCACACAGCATATCACACACAGTAGGTGCTCAATGAAGACCTGTGGGGATGAATGAACGAACTGACCACACCCCCAGTCCTGCTTTGCCAATCTATCCAAAACCTCTGCTCACATATCTGACCCCCCAACTCCCCCATTTCTGCTTTCCCAGTCTATCACCCACAAGCCTCTGGGACCTGTGACTACGCCCAGAACCCTGGCCAGACTGAGTTAAGCTGAACACTCCAATGAGGGCGAGGACAGTCTGGTGACTGCTCCTGCTGGCAGTGGAAGTTTACCTTGGGTACCGTCACCCAGGAGATGTCACCAACATGAGTTTATCCCCCTGGTGGATCCTGGAGTCCCATCACAGTCACCCTTGGAGCTCATCTGAGCAAAGGGCCAACGCACAGGATTGCTCCAGGTGAATGTCTGCCCCTGGCCACCTTCTGTCCCCTGGGCATCTGCTTCCAGCCACCCACTCCTTCCCCACCTGGCTGTTGGGGCTCTGCAACCAGACCATCCAGTTCCCAATCTGGCCCGACCACTTCCTTGAATGCTGGATGACCTTGGACAAGTTATTTAACATCTCTGAGCTTGAGGTTCCTTAATTTGATAACAATAGAACCTCTTTTACAGAGTTATGGTGAGGATGAAGTGTACCCAGAGAGCTCTCAGAGGAGAGGGGAGCACGTGCTCAATAAACTTGAGCTGTTATTGTTATCAGAATCGCAATCATGGTCATCGACACTCCCAGTTTGGTGGGAACAGTCAAGGACAAGCTCCACCTAAGTGCACGTCTCACAGGGTGCTCAGAATCTCCTCTGCTCCAAGAAGCCTTCCCAGATCACCCTAGGAGAGCAACTAACGTAGTCCATGTAGCCAGGACCTTCACTCTCCCACCCCCATAAGCAGCCCTCGTTCTCCCCAGAAGTGAGGGGCACCTCATCCCAGCTCTGTCTAAAGCTTCAGTCCTGCTGTTCCAACCTTCCTTCCCCCTCTGCCCAGATGAGCTGGTCTGTCTTGGAGACCAGAGAGAATTCCTTGACCTTAGCACCAAGCCCTGCTCTGCCCCAGATACTTCATCCAGGTTCAGGGAGGACCATGAGAATGGCAGAGATGGTGGAGGGCCTGGGGAGATGATCAAAGGCGGGGCCCCTAGGGAGCCACACTTACCAATGTAAACACGCCTGCTCCCAGCACGGCATACACTGCGTGGAGCCAGGGCACCTATGGGGCGGATGAACAGTGGGCTTAGCGATGGCAGATGGGGCGGTGGGGCAAAGGGGCAGGGAGGAGGCGCAGTCCAGAGAATGGAGGATGTGGGACAGACCTGCCTAGTGGGACCCTCCCTCACTGCCCCAACCCTCCCCAGATGTTCCTAAGAAACGCCAGGTCCCCAACAGGGATCCCCGATTCTGTGTGTCCAGGGTGGGTGGGGGAACCCCAGGCTAACAGTGATCCTGGAGGGCCCGGCAGGGAGCGCCCAACCTGACCTGCTCCTGTTCCCTCCGCACAGCCCCAGGCTCAGGAAGCACCAGAGTGACTTCCCGCTGGCCTGTCATTCTCCCAGCCTGGAGCTGCCCTGGGGCTGCTCCTCCCTCCCTGCCCTGCACAGAGTCCGTCTGTCTCTCTGTGGGGAGTTCCCAGGCTCTGCCTGTGCTGGTAAGGGGCTGGGGTGGAAGGGGACAAAGACTTGAACTCAGGGGTGAGGTGGGGTCCATGTGGAATTCCCGCCGGCTGTGCGTGAGGAGGTTGCCTGCAGAGGCTGAACAGCACTCCTTCCCAGTCTCAGCCCCTGAGGTCGCAGAGGCGCCCTGTGGAAACCCTATGAGAGGTACCACATCAGCTGTGCCCCCTATGGGGCCGTCCCCCAGAAGATTCCTGGAAACACAGGCATCCCAGCAGCCTGACAGGGTCAATAAAGGGTTCTTTGAAGCTCTGGGGCCCCTCCCTGTACCCCCAATCCTAGATACACAGAGGGCCCCAGGCCAGCTCCGGCCCCTCCCTTCGTCAACCGGATCCTGGGAAGAGCCAAGGAAATGCCAGAACCAATCCAGCTGTCCTATGAGCAAAGCGCTGGGGGCTGGGGAAATGGGAGTGAGGAATGCTGCTCCCAACCTGGCAGAAAAGGGTGGGGCTGACCAAGTACCAAGAGGGGCAGGGGTGGGTAGAAGACTGAGCCTCCAGTGGGGGTCCAATAATTTAGCTTCATCTCTTGGGTCCCCAGGATCAGAACCTCACACCCCTCCTGTGATGCCCTCAACCTGCCCTCTTTTCCACCAGCAGAGGCTTTAGTTCCCCAAATGGGTCACTGAGCCCTGGGGAGTCCTAGTGGGATCTCCCAGAGCAGGCGGGGCTGTGCACGAGCTGAGATTTGGCTGCCCCATGGATGTTCCAATGTGGTGGGGACCGATGCTTGCCTGACCCCCACCTGCCTGGCTGCCCAGAGTCTGTCCCTCTGGACTTGGCTGATCTTCCAAGAGTCCCAGGAGGCCCTTCCTCAGGACCCCTCAGGGTCTGGTAGCCCTACGGAGCTCCAGAGCGCCCTTCCCTGCCAAGGGTTTAAATGCTCCGTGGCACACTCCCCTCCAGCCTTCCCCCCTCCCCCCAGAGGGGAGGATGGGAAAGGTGAAGCCGGATGTGGCTCACGGAGCAGGCAGGTGCCCAGGCCTGCTGAGAAAGGCCTCCTTGTTGGTTTGCTTACACTGCCAACAAGCCCAGGGCAGGTGCCAGGAGGGGCCGGGTAGGATGGCAGGCTGTGAGCCTTTGGCTCTGGGCCTTGTCTGGAAGGAGTGGGAGGAAACAGCACCCTCTGGCCAGCAGGCTCCCTCCCTCCCTATGGGGCCCACTGGGAGCCCCCAGACTCACATATTGAAAGGGCAGGAGGATGGCCAGGATGAGTCCACTGAAGAAGAGAGTCATGAGCAGCACGAAGAGCACACCCTGGCAGGAGGTGAAGTCAAACTGCAAGGATGGGGGAGGTCAGCTGCTGGCTGAGGCCCGTCCAGCAGGCCACCACCTCGTGCTCATGCAGAACCAGCATTCCTTCCCCATCACCTCTCCCAGGCGGCCTCCCCAGGCCCCACTCATCCCCTTTATCTCTCACCAGATGGGGACTGAGCCTGGGGCCCCCCACCCCATCTGCCTGCCAACAGGCCCCGGAGCTGACCTTGGTCTGGAAGCTGAAGATGGTGACGGAGAGGCAGACGAGGGCTGTGATGCTCAGGCACAGCAGCACCGAGGTGGTGTTGTAGTAACTGCTGGGCACAGGCCAGGGCTCAGCGGGTCTTCGTCTCCCCTGGCCTTCCGCCCAGGCCCACTCTCTTCTGCAGACCTGACCCCATGAGCTCTTGCCCCCACCTTCTCTCCTTTCCAAGGGCTTTCCTTCTCCCTGCTTCCTGGCCTTTCTCCTGGGCCCTGACCTCCTCAACATGTTAGAAGGATCTGGGAGAGGTGGGAACGGGGGTGGGAGGGGTTGTGCTATTGCCTGTAGGTGGGAACCTCCGTAATCTCCAGTTTGGGTCTTTTAAGCTGCAGCCTGACGGGGGTCACCTTGGTCTCCTCTATCCCCACCCACCAGCCTAGCCAGGTCCCAGGGGCACCGTCCAGCAGAGTGTCCAGGGAGAGGGCTCTAGGCCAACGTTTCCTGCATAAGATCCTTCCCCTGCCAAATGCTCCCGGAGGATGGAGTTGGGGGCATTTCCACCCACAGTGTGGCGAGTCCCTGGCTCTAAGCCTGGCCTATGGCCCCTATGGCCCCCTTCCGTCCACCTGTCCCCTTTACCTGGACAGCATCCCAGTGAGGTAGGCCATGGACAGGGTCTGGAAGGAAAAGCAGAAACGTTCCACGACTCAGACTTTGGGGCCCAGACACCTTCCAGGTCCAGCCTGGGTCTCCACCCCTTGCACATACCCCTCAACTCTGAGTCGACTTCATTCACACACGGTGCCTCTAGGAGTTGGGCCTGGCGACATAGCATCCCAACAGGCCTCATGCCAGCTGTACCTTTCTTTCATTGGCAGCCCTGCTCTGCCCCTCTTTCTAAGACCTCCCACTCGTCATTATCCAGAGCCCGTGGATGGCCCATGCTAACCTCTTGAAAACAAAATTGCAATGAAAAGAGACAGTGGATGGAGTGGGAGGGGAGGGAGAGGCTAAGTCCCTTTGGAAAGAGAGTGGAAGAAGTGGGGCCTGTCCCATGTGGCTCAGTGGTTGAGTGTTGACCTATGAACCAGGAGGTCACAGTTCAGTTCCCAGTCATGGCAGGAGGCAGCCGATCAATGATTCTCTCTTATCATTGATGCTTTGAACTTTCTCTCCCTCTCCCTTCCTCTCTGAAACGAATAAAAATATATTTAAAAAAAAGAAGTGGGGTGAAAATACCCCTCTCCCCCAGTGATCTCACATTAGACACCCCGGCCTTGAAGCCCACCTCCCTCCACCCCCACTCAGCATCTGCCCTTAGCGCCTCCCCCACCCCCCCCCAGATCACTTACAAAGATGGTCAGAAGAATCATGTTCCAGGGGAAATATCTCCTGTAAAGCAAGCCACTGAATTCAGAGGAATGGGGGGGGGGGGGCAAGGAGGGGTGCCAGCAGCCGCAGGCTGGGTCACCCCCGCAGGGAGGGGGGTCTCTGCCCAACCCCATCTCCACTTTTTGGAGGCTCTTTCTTTAGCCACATTTCCATGCGCCGTCTGTCTGTCCACCCTCCTCCTACCTCAGAGGTATTAAGTAAAGGAAGGAGGTGCCGGCCTACATGAAGGAGCCCAGAGAGGGAGGGGGCCTTCTTAGGGGTGCACAGCACACTGGTGGCAGGCAGGCCTGGGGTCAGAATGCCCAAGATCCTGCTCATGTTCCCACAAGTTGCTCTTCAAGCCATCAGCATACCTCGGTCCAGAACAGCAGGCCAGGGTCAGGTAGGTCACAAAGAATACAACACTGTGAGAGACAGATGAAGGGTGAGTTAGCGGCCCTCCCCACCCCCCAGGCCTCTCCATTCAGTCCCTGGCTCATCCCACTCTATACCCCCACAAGGCACCAGGCAGGGTGACGGGGACTGGGGTAAGGCTACAGTCATCCTAGAACTTTGCAATGGGCAGAATGGTGGTTTAATTCTAAAAGAGAGGAAGGGGGATCGAATGAGCCTGCCTCTATAAATACTTGAGTGCCATGGGACAGCTGATCACCACCCAACCAATCCAATAGCTTATTACTTCAAAGAAAAAGCTCATATACACGGTTTTCTATGTGCCAGGCAGAGTGCTATGTGCTTTATGAGAATTAAGTAATCTCACATCTTCTCTATGAAGCATGCTTTTTTTTGGTTAATCCTCAGGCAAGGATTTTTCCCATTGATTTTCAGAGAGAGGGGAAGGAAAAAGGAACGGGGAAAGAGAAAGGGAGGAGAGAGAGAGAGAAACATTGATGTGAGAGAGACAGACACATGGACTGGTTGCCTCCTGCATGTACCCGACTGAGCCGAGGATTGACCCTGCAACCCAAGTACGTGCCCTTAACTGGGAATTGAAACCTCGACCCTTCGGTGCACGGGCTGATGCTCTGACCACTGAGCCAGGCAGGCCAGGGCAGCATGCTTTTCATTTAGCAGCTGAGGCGCAGTGAGGACAAATGACTTGTCCAAGGTCATGCAGCTACCACCTGGCAAAGGTAGGATTAGAACCCAGGCCCTCTGACTCCAGAGTCCCAGCTCCATGCTGCCTCCTTCAGGCCCTTCCCAGCCCTGGCACTACCCATAATGACCTTGTTAGATACTTAATTATTGGTCTACCCTACCAGCAGGGGCAGGGCCCTTGTCTGTCCTGCCAGTGCCTGGCACAAGCAGGAGGTAGGTGCGGCATGGATTTCTGGAGCAGGTGGCTATGTCCAGTGGGAGACTGGCAGGAGCTCAGGCACAACCCAGAGACAGGGATTGGGGATTAAGGATTTCCTGGAGCGCAGTGGAAGTGGAGGCCAGTCCAGGAGGTAGGAGAAGGGGGCGGAGGGCCTAAGGGTAGGGCAAGCTCGCACCTACCTAGATGGGTGCCCCCACCAATGTGTGGTCTCCAGCACCCAGAAGGCTCTCAACAAGGCTCCTGCCACCCTTCCCATCTCCCTCCTGGGTTCTCTCACTCATCCCCCACCGCAGCAATTCCAACCATCCTCCCCTAGCCCCAAACCTCTCAGGCCCCCTACTCTGTGCGTGGTCTGGCCTGGTATGTCCCAGGAAGATTTAACATGAGGTGGGGCTCCCTTAGCTCCCTGCCTGCCACCCGCAACCATCACGTCCTGCGTCTACGTGCCCTTCCTCCTGACCCTCCTCCCACCCCAGGCCGATCCCTCTGGCCTGGGCTCTGGGTCCCACACCCTCAACTGCCCTGCCATCTCTATTACTTAAACCTTTCTACAGTGACCTCTCTGCCCACACAAACCTCCTCAGCTGTTTGTTTTCCATCTTTAATCAACACCTTCCCTAGTTTTAGCTGCCGCCGCCTTAGCCAACTCACAGCCGAGCTTCTTGAAAAAGTTACTTCTACTCACTGTCTTCTCCATCTCCCAATTACTCCCCAGCCCCCAAACCCACCCCCAGCCTCACTCGATGACAGCTGGCTTTGCCACAAAACTATGACTTTGTTGAGTCCAACTGACACTCGTCAGTCTACCTCTTCCCTGACTTCTCCACAGCATCTGCTCTCTTCGTCGTTTCCCTGGTTCCACCATGATCCACACTGGTTCCCTTCCTACCTCCCTGGCCGCTCCTCGGCCTCTTGCAGACTATCTCTAACCATGGCTCCTTCCTTCCACGCATAGGGTCCCTTCACGCTCTTCCCGGTGGGCTCGCTCCTCCACAGGCCTTCCTTTATTAGGCAAATGCTCATGACTCACAGGCCTGTATTTCTGATCTAGACTTTCCTTCTCAACCTAAGACCTGAATACCCAGCTGCTTACTGGGCAGACATGGCTACCCAGACACGCGCCAAACGCACAGGTCAGACCCGCATGCGCTCTCTCCCCTGCTCTTCTCCCGCATCCCTGGTGCAGAAGACATGCACCCTCCATGTTTCCCAACCAGAGGCCTCAGCATCATCGCTGACTCTCACTGCCATGCCTGGACCTGTTGATCCTCCTACCCAGGCAGCTCTCAGATCTGTCCCCTTCTCTCCATTCCCACTACCATTCCCTTTGGTGGGCCCCTCTCTGCCTCTGGCCCTCCTGCCTCCAGCCCTGCCTTCTACCCTCCAAGCTACTGGCTGATCCGATCATGGGACTTCCCTGTTTAAAATAAAATTCCCAAAGACCTGGCAGTGCCCTGCCTCATCCACCCCTGCCTACCTCTCCAGCCCACCCGTCAGCACGCTCCACCCCCGCCTTTCCCCTCTCACGCCCCTCTGCACCTCACACTCTGCTCCTGCTGGAAAGGACCAACTGGCAAGGACACTGGAGGTCTGGGATGGAGGGGCTTCCTGTGTGCCATGCACATACCTCACCCGAAGCCCGCACCCCCACATCCCGTGGGCCTGCTCATCTGACCCCAGGTGGCCAGTCTGTGACCTAGTCATTTTGTATTCCTACCTTCTAACCCAGGGCCTGGCACTGGTCAGGTGATCTTTAAGGATTTGTGGGTGAACGGCAGGACAGGGAAGGCAGGGTTGAGACACGCCTACTGGATTTGGTGAGCACATCCTGCTCCATGAAGGGTAGTTGAATCTCCTGCCCCAGTTGAGAAACACGCCGGCGTCGGCTCTCTTTGGGACTCCCTTCAGTCATCAGTCAGTTGCTTCAGCAACACACGTGGTAATGCCTTGTCTACGTGCATCCTGGGTGTGGGTCCTGTCCCCTGGCCAGAGTGGAAGCCTCCTGAGGGCAGGGCCCAGCCTCCTTTCCGCTCTGGTCCACGGCTCCTCAGCCCTTCAGACCAGCGGTCAGGAAGAAGGGGAGAGGGTGCAGCCCTGGAGCCCGATACTCGCATTCACATCCCAGCTCTGCCACTACGATCACGTGACCTTGAACTAGTGAACTGCAGAGCCCCCATTTCGTCCTTTGGAAACAGGAATATTGGTACCAACTCACTGGGCTGCGAGGATTGAATGAGAGGATGCGCATCAAGCATTTAACACTGGGCCGGGCAGGAGGAAGGACTTGAGGATAGGAGCTGTTATTACTGTAATATGGTTGTCAGCTCCCAAGCTCTGGTCTCTGCCTTTTCCCCCTCTGCCTGGCTCCCCTATCCCCACCCACAGCTCTTACTTATTCCCACTGCCATGGCTCAGAGGGAGCAATCAGACAATAAGGCCAGAGCTCACTGAGGGAGATCCCTAGGGCCTCAGGAAAGCTGTAAGGGAGGGCAGAGAGGGGTGCTAGAAGGCTGCCCTCCCAGGGGGCGGAAAATGAGTCATGGAAGTGAGAGAAAGACTGATTGTGTGTCAGAGCCTGGGCCCCAGGGCCTGGCCTGGCGCCATGGTCTGTTTACAGAGCGTAGGGACAGAGGAGCGCAGCTCAGGTGGAGGCCAGCGTCCAACACCAGTGTCCTCCCCTCCCCTGTCCTGCGCCACGAGCGGGGGGGTGGGGGTGGGGTGTCAGCAGAGTGGGAAGTGCAGGAGCTTTGCAATAAAAAAAATGTGGCTTCAGAAGCAATAACTTCTCTCCAAGCCTCAATTTCCTCCTCTGTAAAATGTGGATAATGATACTGTCTGCCTTGGTAGGGTTGGTGTAAGAATCAAATGAAAATATCTGTAAAGTGCTTAGCACAGCACCTCACACATTAAAAAAGAGAGAGAGAGAGCTGTTTTATTCTTATTGCTGTTAAGGGCTTAGTATGTTGCAGGAGGTGAGATTCCGAGGTCTCAGACCAGGAGGCAGATGCAGGGGCAGGTGAACGGTGTTGGGGGGTGAGGAGGGGCAGGGCAGGCTGCTGTTCCGCAGAGAAGGGCACATCACGTGGTGGGATGCTCAAGGATCTCGAAGGCACTGTGACACCCCCTGAGAAGCACAGGGCCCGTGCCCGCTTCCTATTTCTCCCCGCCCGGCCCGCCCCTGAGCCAGAGAGAGCCTCTCTGTTTCCTGCCTGGATAAGCTCACCATCCAGAGGCCAGGCACGCGTGCCCACTCTCAGTGGGCTGGCTCTGCCTCCACTTCTGAGCCTGCTCAGGTCTGGGCTGTCCCCCTGCCACCATCTGCTCAGGGCACAGTGTCCTGCAGACCCTCCGGTAGAAGGCCTGGCGAAGGGCCTGGGGACTCCATTCCCGAGTTCTCAGGACACCCGAGGCTGCCTGGCGGTGCTGACGTGCTGGGAGCCATGCCAACCGGCTGCATGAGCCGGCCGGGTGGCAGTCCCTGGGGCCTCATTAGCTTTACCACACAGCGCCTCCCAGTTCCCCGAGACGCATGCCTCCTGCCCCGTCTGCAGTCAGGCCCTCTCTCCTGTGCCCCAAGAAAGGCTCTGGGTGTGAATGTCTCCTCCCCTGGGACCCCCAACTTGACGGAAACATCCCTTCACCCCTCCGCTCCTCTGGGAGCCCCAGAGGCCAGAAGGAGTCCCCCTCCTATCAGCCTTTGGCGGGCTTGCATAAACTCTGGGTCCACTCTGGGACTCTTCTTGGCTTGGTTGGTCCAGCAGGCTCAGCTGAGCCCACGTCCCCACCTGATCCCTTTCCAGAAACGGGCCTGGGACGGCCCGCGTGTGTAAGCTTCTTGGCCAGGCATTTGGCGCCTCTACCCTGTAAGTCCCCACTGTCTCTGAGATATCCTGGGTTCCTCTACCTGCAGCCTCTGGCCCTCTGATAGTCTAGTTTCTAATTTACCAAATGGGTCAACGCAGCCACACTGCCGTGCTGTTGCTGAAGCCACTCCAGTCTCCATTCTTGGAGGTGCAGCCCCACTGTGGGCTGAGGTTTAGTGTGCCAGGCTCACGCCTCCCCTCGGCCCCTCCTCTGACAGCCAGTTTTCCACATGCTGCCTTGTGCGGCCCCTACCTTCCCCAGCAGCCCCAGAACAGAGCTGGGCTCACAGCAGGTGCTGAAGGAAACTTTGGTGAGAGAATTGTGTAGGATGACTCCTTCATTGCCCAGGCAGGAGGGTCAGAATCACCCACACCGTCAAACCTCTTCGCTCACGTTACCTGCCACATTCCTTAAAGAGGACAGCCAGGAGCTGAGTGGCTTGAGAGGAAGGGAGTCTGCCAAGAGAGGGATTAAGAGCACAAGCCTCAACCTGAATTTTGGGTTTGAATCCCAGCTCAACCACGAATGAGCTGTGTGACCTTGGTCAAATTACTCAACCTCTCTGAGCCTTAGTTTCCTGAGGTAATCAGCCCCTGTAGATTTGAGGAATGAATTCAATACCATACAGCAAGCACACAGAACAATGCTCATCCCTTATTAGGCACCCTATAATTAACAATTCAATTAGTAAGCATTAATAGCGTTAATAAGAGGAGCAACATTATTATTAGTGTGAGCAAAGGTGTCCTCCTCCTCCTTCTCTACAGAGCCCAGGTCTGAGTCCCTCCAGCATGGCCCCAGCCCCACCCCTCCCTCCTTGTGCGGGCATCAGACCTATGCCCACCTCCTCCCCTTCTCCTAAGACCTAAACACCTCAGAAGGGCCCTTCTGGCCACACACTCGTGGGAAACACATCTTATGGGGTGGGACGAGGCCATGGCCTTATGTTCTGTCAACAGAGGTTTCCCTCTCTGTGCCACTGAGGGTTCTCTGGGAAGGGGCCTGGGGACCGGGTGTCTGGGATATACTCACTAGGATGCCCAGTACCAGCCTGGGTTAGCCTGGATATAGTCCTTAACGGGGTCACTGCAGAGAGAGGGAGGGAAAAGAACAAACATTTACCCTCTGTCTCTGTTTCTGGTTCAACATCGGCACTTGCCCCCGACCCCCACCCCAGTTCACAGGACTTGAGAGAAAGAAAGAAGCACGCAGCCCTGGTGGCTCAGGAAGCCCAGCCATCGTCCCAGGCTGGGACTCAGAAGTGCTGGGTGTGGGCTAGAGGATCCGAGAGAGGCCCGTAAGCATCAGGTCTCCTACTCCTAACCCCCCCCTCCGACCCCCACCCCCACAATGGAGGGCTCCTGCGTGTGCACCCTCTAAGGTTCTCTCCAGGTGTGAGCAGGCCCACTGCCCTACAAGGTTGGTCAGGGCGCCCCCACCCCAGGCCTGGCCACGGCCAGCCCTGCCAGGTGCTGCTTTTCAGCGCCCACTCACCAGAAGGTAAAGAGCGCCACCACACTCACGGTCACCAGCAGCTGGATCAGCAGGATAGTATAGACCTGGGGGGGGGCGGGGAGAGGGGGTCCTTGTTTGAGGCCGGGGAGGCTCAGGGAGGCCCGAGATTCCCTGTGACTCAATCTCCTCTCCAGACCACATCCTGTGCCCTCGGCCTCCTTCTTGAGGGTCACAGGCACAGATCCAGGACCCAGCAAAAGGAGTAAAGATGGCCCAGAACCCACACCCATAGCGAAGGGGCCTCTCGGTATCTGGAGAGAAGAGACGACATGTTTAGGGCTGGCAGGGCCAGTGGGGGGGATCTAAGGAAGCACTTCCCAACAGGTGCGGTCAGCTGGCACCACGAGAGAGGGACAGACTGTGGCCTCTGCCTCACAGAGCGCCCCACACCCAGCCCCCCAGTCCTGGAGAGTTGGGGAGCGGCAGTTACCTTTCTGATGAAGACTCGGCGAACTTGCTGGTCATCCCAACTGAAGGTGGTGAAGAGCTCATGGTCTCCGGTGGGGAAACCGCTCTCATAGCTCGAGCTGCTGCCTGGGGGGCAGGGGAGGGCCATGAGGGCTCCGATACATATAAACACTGGCCCCAACCGCCACCTGCTCAGAGCTGCCGCTTGTCAAACTGGCTCTCTGGACCAGCCGAAGCCTTTCTCTCCAGCCCCATTCTCAGACCTTGCACTCCATCTTCAGATCTCTCTCCCCAGCTGCTTCTCATCCTTCTTGTTCTGAGTCCTGAGAACAAACTGCCATCTCCCTGCCCCTTCCCTCCACCCGCTGGGCTCTCTGGAGATGAAGCTCTGCCGTACAAATTCGCCCCTTCCCTCTGTGTCTCCCCACCGCCTCCCTGGACACTCGGGCTTCCTTGTGGCAAAGAATCAGAGAGGGACAGACATAATCTCAGGACTACCCAGCACATCTCAGGGTCAAGTGTCCTGAACCCAGCTTGCTCTGAGGCCCTTGGGCTGGAAACTGGGACCAGTTGGATGGGTGAACCCGCTGGCGATCCAGCTGGGAGCCAGGGCTGGGTGATTCCTGGAGGGGAAGTAAAGCCAGGACAGGGCAAGAAGTGGGGTGCGGGTGGGAATGAAGTTTTGCAGGCTGGTCCCAGAGCTCAGACTTTCAGAAGAGCATGGGCTCCATTGTCAGACAGACACACATGTGGCTCCTCCTCTAAGACTGACTGACCCTGAGCAAATGACCAGCCTTCCCAAGTCCCTTCTATGAAGTGGGTCAGTGAAGCCACCTCATGGGGATGAAACGAGATAAAAGTGATCGCCTGTGGCTCTGGCATCACGAGAGGAAAGGGTATCTGCCTTGAGTCCTGACGAATGGCATGAGCTGTCCTAGTAAAGAGGCAGGGAAATGAGTCCCCTGATGGGGACGACGCCACCCTCTCCCTTGCACCCCTCGTCTGGGCCATTCCTGAGGCCTCACGTGCCCACTGTGTTCCCCTCCACTGCCTCCGTCAGTTCTCCATGTTGTTCCCGCCACAGTAATGGCCTCCGTCTTGGCCTTTCAAAGATGACCACAGCACTGCCTTGCTTCAAGCTCCTTGGCAGCTCCCACTGCTTTTCACTCAAGTTCAAGTTCCTTAACAAAGCCCCACAGCCTCCCAGGAGCCCTCCAGCGCCCTCCCTGCACATTATTTCCTCTTCCTCTTCTTCAGTCTGTTTTTTTCAGCCATACGTTCTCTTGCTCCTGGGCCTCTGCACATCCCATTCCTCAGCCTGGAACACTCATTTCCCGGCCTCTTTACCAGGATAATGCATGCTGTTCTTCAGGACTCAGCACAGATGCCCTTTCCTCCGGGAAGTCTTCCCTGATAGCAGGCAGGTTAGGTGAGTGCCCAGGCCTCTATCACTGCGCCTGCTTCACTGTATGGTAGTTGTCTATTTCCTTGTCTGAGCTCTGTGAGGGCAGGTCTTGCAAATGGACGCATCCCCAGAAATGAGCTCAGTGCCAGACACAGTGCCTGGCACACACTTAGTAAATGTTTGTCACATGTTGACTGCAATGACCTGCCTTCCTGGCCTGACAACTGCTTGGAAAACATTCCTTAAGGCAGCCAGTCCTGGCTGCCAGGAAATGGGCAAAGAGGAAGGGGAGAGAGGTGGGCCTATTGCAAGCCTGGGGCCTGGAGACCCTCACTCTCTCATCCTTCACTTCTTCTTCATGTTCTTTCTGTCTGTATCCTCCCACCAAGGCCCGACTAGCCAGGCCATGGAGGGGAGAAAAGAAGAGAGAAGGCAGTCCTGTGGGTATCTGAGGCTTAAGAAGGGCTCCCCAAATACCAGACCTTCATTGGCCTTCCCGCTGGACACAAGCACATAGTTCTGCTTGGGTCGAGGACGAGGGGGTTTGTGGCGAGTGGTGTGGACCATGGTGACCACTCCTTGTGAGTAGACGCTGTCTGAGGCATTGTCCCTGGGACCCCTTCTAGAATTCTGCTGGGGGTGGGGGTGGGGAGCTGACAGGGTGGGGGAGGGGGTTGAGGGGCTACTGAGGAGGCTGAAGGAAGATTGGAGAAGGGGCCTTTCCTTTCAGCTCGTGGGAGCTATATGTTCCCAGCCCTGAGGCAAAGCTCGCACAGGCTGCTCAACTTAACAAAGGGGCTCCCACCAGCTATAATTCTGGGCACTAGCCTGGGTGAGTCTGGTAGTGAGGGGCACTGAGGCTGTCACCCACACACCTGCCCACATCATGCCCCCACCAAGGGCCTGGGGAAAGGGAGAGAGACAGGAGAGTAATGGGTGCCGTGGATCCTCAGGTCTCCGGCCCCCAACACTCCTAGCGCCTCCTTGGTGATGTGTCCCCACTAAGGTTTCATATCCGCTAACAAGTAAACATGCTGCACCCCACTCACAGGGAGCCACCCCAGCGAAGGCTGTGGCCAGCCGCAGCATCACACGGCTCCTTCCTGCACTTACTCTGTCCTCTCCTCATTGCTTTCCTGTGACCCTTTCTTCCAGGAGAGCCTCTCTAGACCAGCCCCTGGTTTCCTCCCTGCATCTGTCCCCTCTGCCCTAGCAGGGTGCATTGAAAAAATCCCCACATCCCCATCCAACAGCACTCTGACTGCAGACATTGTACATCTCCCTTCCCGTGGAGTCCTCCTGGACCGTCCTCAGAACAGTCCTCCAAACCCCAAACCGTTGCCCACAGAGCCTCCTACAACAACATCCAGTGCACCGATTTCTGGGCAACTTCCTCCCACCCCAGTTTTCCATGGGAGCCCTCCTCTCCCCCTGATGCTCCAGCCTTCAGGAGCTGAGGGACTTACTAGGGTCCACATAGGCCCAGCTGGGGTGAAGAGGCACAGCCGCAGGGGCTGCAGGGAAGGCCCCTGCCTTCAGCCCCTCCGCAGAGGTGGCCTCCTCATAGGAGGGCGGGGCCGATGGCACAGCTGGAGCCTCCTTCTTCTCACCGTTCGCCTGCTGCTGGCCCTCGTTCCCGGGGGCCTTGTTAGCCACGGAGAGCTGTGGAGTGGAGGCAGACGGAGATGGTTACCAGGGAAAGGGTGCCTTCCAAGCCCTCCGCACCAAGCCTTCCCTTCCATTTTGGGGGTTTTACGGGTACTTTGTCCCCTGCACTAGGAAGGGCGGGGTGAAGACAAGAATCTCCGTTTTTATTGCATACGTATGCAGCGAAGTATTACTCAGCCTTAAAAAAGAGGACACCCTCCCATATGTGACCACATGGATGAACCTGGAGGACACTGTGCTAAGGGAAATAAGCCACTCACAGAAAGACAAAAACTGCATGCTCCCAGTGATATGTGGATGCTAAAATGTCAAACTCACGGAAGCACGGAGTAGAACAGTGGTTGTCCGTGGCAGGGAGGGAGATGGGGGAAATGAGGAGATGTTGGTCAAGAGGTACAAAGTGTCACTTGTGCAGGATGAAGAAGTTCGGGGATCTAATGCACAGCGTGGTGACTGTATGTTGGGCTTAAAAATCTGCTGAGAGGGTAGATTTAAGTTCTTTCCACAAAAATAGAAGGAATGATGTGGAGTGATGGACATGTTGAACAGCTTGATTTTGGTGATCATTTCACAATGTATATCTAAACATCAAGTTGTACACCTTAAATATATACAATTTCTATTTGCCTCTTGTACCCCAATAAAGCTGGGGAGGGGTGTCTCCCTATTTTATAGATGGGAGAACTGAGCTCCAGGAAGGTCAGGGCTGGCCAGGCACACACTGGAGCTGGGATAAGAACTGAGAAAGGAGAAAATGCTTAGGAGAGACCCTCCCCGTTGGTGGTCACGGTTCCCATGGCAGGATTGGGTTTGTATGGGTCCACTGTTTCTCTGGGGTCTAAAGAGGGTTCTGGGACATAGTAAGCCCTTAAAAGTATTAATGAACTAACGGTTCTCTTGTTTAATCTCCCTGCTACCTTGCTAGTTGTATGTTGACCTTTGTTTTAAAACGAGGGAATGGAGGATCAGAGAGAAGAATAACTCGCCCAAGGTCACAGTGCCACACGTGGCCACTGGGCTGCAGAGCCCAGGCACCATCCACTGGGACTGGCCGCTTCTGCTGGGCCGCAGACAGCCAAGGACGGTGAGGGTGGGAAAGCCGGGGAACAGAGAGAGAAAAGAGGAAGAGGAACGGGGATTGCAGGGCAGAAGGAGGGCAAGAGGCCCTGGCTGAGGGCCCTGTTCTGGCCTCGTCCTATTGGGATCTCAGCCTTCCCCCGAGTCAGAGCAGAATCACAGACTCACTGCTGACAGGGATCTCAGAAGGCATCGAGTTCAACCCCCTTTTCATTTTACAGATGAGGAAACTGAGGCTCAGGGGAAAACGTGCCCATGGCAGGTTGAAACCTCAAGTCCATTTAACTCCGATGTGCCCCCTGCCCCACAATGTACACCTTTAGCTTTGGAGAGAGGACATGAGCTGTGAGGGCCTGAATGATGTTGCCAGAGAAGGGCAGGTTGGGTGGAGGGGAGGTATGAAAACTGGAACAGCCAAAAAGGACTGGACTTTAGATCCGCCTCCAGAAAGAATGTGTTAAACCTCAAGGTCTACTGAGGAAGGCCATGGAGTCCCTTCTTCGCAGGGTGCGTCCAGCTGAGGCAGCCAGTTAGAGGCAAGCACCAGATTTCTGTCCTCACCCAGCCCTGAGGACCACTGAGCTGGAAGGGTCTAGGCCATCGCTAGAAAGCCTGTGAGTAAGCTGGGGGCGAGCAGCAGGGGGCCGGGGAATACAGTTAGCCCAGAACAGGAAGCAGGGTCAGCAAAGTGCCAGCGGAGGTGAGGGTAGGGAGTGGAGGGGGAGGGTCCGGAGAGGGAGGAGTTTTCATTTTCCCCACAGTGAACACCCCCAGGCCTCCTTGGGGAAGGGCCTCCAAGCCTAGGCCTGTGGGAATGGGGTCCTGGCTCTCCTGCTCCCCTCCCACGCCCCAGCCTCCATGACCAGCCAGACCAGGAAAGTCATGCCCAGGAAAATCCCTTTCAGCCCCAGGAGGAGGTCCCCTGAGCCCAGACCCAGCGCTCATGCCTGGGGAAAGGACGATCACCTCCGACTTCAGCTCTGTCCAAGCTGGTCCCTTCACCAGCCCCCACCCTGGCACTCAATCACCCGGAGCCTCCTGGGCCTTGAGACACACACACACACACACACACACACACACACACACACACACGTTGTCCGGCATTCCCAAGTGAGGTCTGCCCAATGGCAGGAGGTGGTATCACCCAATGACATCATTTTGAGGCCGTATGAGCTTAAAAACAGGGAGACGAGGGTCTGAAAATCCAGGGAAGGCTGCCATTGGCTCTGAGGCTCATCTCAGAAAGAAGAAGGGGAGTGTGAGGGAGGTCCCTATCTGTTTTCTCAGCTCAATCCTTAGTACCCCAAGCAGAAGGCCCGAGGACCCTCCCCCTTTGCCCTAGGCCCTGGTGGTTGTATAATTCCACAGGCTGCTGATGTTACATAACCCTACTGGGCCAGCCAAGTCTCTGCCCAAACCCTTCCCCTACATTTTAAGCCTAGAACTGGAAAAAAACGAAAAGACGTTTCATCTGGTCTCATCTAGTCCCATGCCCTGCCAAAACCAAAACAAGAATTATAGCATCCTGATGCAGGGTTGCCATAGTAACCCTCTAACCACAGTTGATGTGTCCAGATGTAGAATAATGACAGGGGTTTGGGTGGGGGTGTTTTTGTGGATGGTGCGAAAGATGAGCTAATGTCAGGGTTGGGATTGGACCAGAAGGGGATGCTGGATAGGATCTGCCCCTCAGAGCTCACCCTGGTGAGCACACAGGCACTCCACACACACACACACACACACACACACACACACACGCACGCACACACACACGCACACACACGGACATCAGGGGGGCTGGGCGTCTGTGCAGGGTTCTGGGACGTCAAAGCAAGGGGTGGAAGGGGGTCAGGGGAGGAGAGGTGAGCCTGGTGGGCAGGAAGAGGCCCCGACCCATTCCTTGAAATGGGTCTTTGGTCCTCTGACTTCAGCAAGGACCACAGAGGGCTTTCCACAAGGGCCGGGGGAGGATGCGAGAGTGGTCCAGAGAGCTCGCTCAGGATGACAGGGAGCCGGGAGCCCGAGGATGGAGGATGGTGCAGGCGGGGGACATGCCGGTACCTTTCCCTGGGTCATGGTGCCGTCTCTCGGGGAAGGGGTCCCCGAAGCCTGCCTGCGTCTCTTCCTTCCTCCGCGTGGGTTCTAGCACCCTCCACTGCAGCCGTGCCAGGCGGACCGGAACGTACCACCGGGGCGCGGGGGGAGGAGGGGACGGGGGCGGGCCGGAAGGCTGCGGAGGAGGCCTCTGCGGATTCGCGAGCCTAGGGGAGGAGGCGTGCACCGCCCCCTCCTCGGGCCCCGCTCCCCTCGTCCCTCACCCCCGGGAGCAGGGCGAGCGGGCTGCGGAGCCGCTCAAGTGGACGGGTCTGTGCGGGCGGGAGGAGGCGCGGGGACTCCGTGACGCGGGGCAGGTGATGCCGCCTGCGGGTAACTGGAGCCGGGCGTCCGGGCCTCATTTCTCCACCGTCTCTGCCACTGATAGGCTCTCCCCTTGCCTCTGCCCCTTTCCCCTCCCTCTTTGGATGAAGCCCTGATTTCTGTCTCCATCTCCATTTCCCCTCTCATCATCTCTGTTTCATCATCCAGGGTAGATTGGGAAAAGTCTCCCTCGGCTTCTAACAGGCCCTAACTTCCTATGGGCTTTTGGGCAAGCCAGGTGTGCACCTCTCCTGGGCTCCGTTTTCTCGCCTGTGAAATGGGAGCAAGAGGCCCCTTACTGCCCTGTCACAGGAACCTGTGGGAAGATGCAGCCTCCGTTTCTTACACCCCTGCTGGGACATTCTACCAGTCTTTCTGGGAACACCTCTAATTCTGCCTCGAAGCTTCTCCAACCCTCCGTGCTGCTCCTTTCTGCTTCCACTCTCAGCGTCCTTCACTCCGTCTCCATCCGCTCTCCCCTCGCCCACGCCCCTCCCCTTCCAGAGCCAGCCCCATCCCCTTTCCCAGGCTTGTCCTTGGGGCTTGGCCAGCACCAGGCCCTGCTGTCCGCAGCCGCCGCAGTGTGACTGTGGGGCTTGCAATCTCAGGAGCTGGGCTCAAGTCCCAATGTAGACACCCACTGGCGGTGCGACTTTGGCGAGACCTTAACCTCTGGGCTTCACCATCCCCGATGGAGAGGAGGACGACAGCGGAGCTCTGTCATCCAAGATTGACTGTAAGACGCACCGTTTATGGGGGGGACACAGGTTTATGCCTCCTACCAGAGCATCCTGGGCTGCCCCAGGGTGAGGACTCAGAGAGCTGTCTAATTGGATCTGAACCTCACCGGATGGGCCGAGAAGCCAAGGCCTGGTGCAAGTGGGGGTGGCCCCTTACCTTCTGCTTCCCTGTCAACAACCAGCGAGACCACCTCATGCCCGGTGAGAAGCAGGGCCCTGGGTAGGCAGGTATATTACTGAAGGCTTCATTCCACCCCGACTGGCCCTTTGTCCCCCACTCCATAACCACACACTGGGGCCTGAGCCTCCATTCTGGAGGCTTTCTAAGCCCCTATACACCTGTCCCCTGCCTGCCCCCTCTCTCCTTCTCCCAGCCCCGCTCCTGGAGCCCTTCTTCCCACACACTGGCCCTGCACCTCCACCGCCACCCCCTGCACTGCTCCGGAGCTCTGCCTGGCCATTCCAGGTTCCGGCCCGCCCCTCCCTCTCCGCACCTGTTTTGGAGCGTTTTCCTTCTCCTGTTTGTCACATCAAGGCTACCTCCTCCGGGAAGCCTCCTTGGCCCCTAGTCTGGGTTAAATGCTTTTTCTTTCTTTCTCTAGTTTCACCCTGACATAACACCTGCCACATGGCACTGTGGGGTTTATCCGCCTCCGCATTAGCCTCTGAGGAAGCCTGTCTCTGGCAGGTTTTGTGTCAGCAGTACTGAGCGTAAGGCATGTGGAACACACTCAGGGCACCCTCGCTCTCACTGCTCCCCGGACAGGTGGTATTGCACAGGGCCTGCCTTTGTGGAGGCCTCAGCATCTTCCTAGGTTTGTCTATCTCACCTGCTGCTTCTCTCCGCATTCATTCTGCTCCTGCCACACAGCCCCCTGGACTGCTCCTTGCCTGGGCCAAGCACGCTCTTAGTTCAGGGCCTTGGCACTTGCTGTGCCCTCTGCCTGGCAAGCCTCTGCTCAGACAGCGCCTTATTGGGAAGGGCTTCCTGATCCTGTACAAGCAGCAATGGCCCCAGCATGCCCCCACCAGCTCACTGGACAGCCCCCTTTTCCTAACCCGGCTTAATTTTTTTTCCCCATGGCAGTTGTCACCTCTGACATATATATTTTGTTTGGTGCCCCCCGCCCCCATCTCTGACTAGCGTATCAGCTACCCGAGAGGAGGAGTTTTGGGGGAAGTTGTCATTGCTCTGCACCCACCAGTCAAAACAGTAGTAGATGCTTGATACATGTTTGAATGACTGAAGCGCAACATTATACAAAATCCTTATATTCCTCAGGCATTCTGACACTGTCAGCGCTATGATGTGTCTCAACACTGGACTCTATGACCATGGCATCACTGATATGTCCCCATTGCCTGGTCTTTGGACATGACCCAAATATTGGAATGTTTGTCTAACACTCCTCTGGCCGCTGGAGGCAGCAAGATAGGAGGGTCCAAGGCGAGCTTCAGAGTCAGGCAGGCTTGGTTGCGGTCCCAGCCTCTCTCCTTCAAAGCTCTACGACTCTGGACAAGTTAGTTCCCCTCTCAGAGCATCAGTTTTCTCGTAAAATGGGGGCTAGTGAGAGTGCTGACTGAGATTGTGGAGTGGACCGAGGATGTATGTAGAGTTTCACATAGCGCCCAGTATTAGGATTGGCCCTAGGAGTTCCCCAAATGTTGTTTAGTGAAATAATTCATTTCCACCCTTATCAGCAGCTCAGTTTCACTGTTACTCATTCATGTGCGTTTAATAGTCTAAAAATAAGACATGTGCTGTGCCTGCCTCTGTGCGACACACTGTGGTAGACGCTTTGGTGGTTCACAGAGGAATCAGATGTGGCAGCCTCTCTCTGAGGAGGGAAGGAAGGTCCCTTCAGAGCTCACCCGGTGCTGTGCTGGCGTGGGAGCAGGTGACGCAGGACGGCCAGAGGAAGGGGTGCCCACGGGCAACAGTGGGGGGTGGCCCAGGGGAACTTGTTGGGGTCACAACCTTGAATTCCTAGCCTAGGGATGGGCTCTATTCTGTTTGCACGAGGCGGGGCAGTGGGGGAATTTCTAGGTGTTTTGAGCAGGAATAATGTGTTCAAAGACGTGCTTCAGAAAGACCAAACTGTTGTAGTGATTTTTGCCAATGAGGTGTTTCCTTAAACACGAAGGGAATAAGGACCAGCCTGTGAGCAACGTATGGGAGGGATTGAGCGAGGGCACGATCGAGGTGCAGGGACGAGCATGGAGACTCCGCGACGGTACAAGAGACCGAGGCTCGTGGCCCAGACGCTGAGCAGGCTGCCTGGGCTGTCATCCCGGCCCTCCAGGTGCTTCACTTCTCTGTGCCTCAGTTTCCTCCCCTGGAACATGAAGGTGGTGAGTAAAGCACTTAGAACAGAGCCAGACACACCAAGTGTTTTATGTGCGTTTGATAGTCTAAAAATAAGACAGACGATCCAGGGGCAGGAAAGATGGAGAGAGGCAGACAGCTTGGGGCAGGACTGACGGGCCTTAGGAAGAGGCTGGACAGGGGACAAAGGGAGAAGAGGAGTCAGCAGGGACGGAGGTTTGGAGGCTGAGTCCCTGGGAGAAGGGTGCCATTAATAAAAGGGAGGAAGGAGCTGCCATGTTCACGGCTCAGGTTGAATTTGTGGTGCCTTTGGGACCACCAGGTGGAGATGTCCTGTGGGCCACCAGGGAGAGGCTCCTGACGCCTGGGGCCTTCCACCGCTCCGGGCCCCGTGCACTTTGTTTTAGGGGAATTTCACTTCCCTTCCCACCCAGCAGCCCACCCCTGGGCTTCATGGAGTTGAGTAGGGTGGCTACCGGGAACTGGACTGGATTGTGGGGGGTGGGGGGTGGTTGGGGCTCCTTGGAGAATGAGGCCAAGGAGAGAAGAGTGGGGAGAGTAGACCAAAGGCAGCACCTGGGGTTGGAGGAGACAGATGGAAGTTCTTTCCTCCTCCAGGATTTGCCTTCAACACCTCCACCAGCCTGTGGTGAGAGTGGAGGGATTCAAAGACCTAAGTCAATGTTCTCAGGGCTGCTGCTGGCGGGCGGGGAGGTTGTGGCCCCAGCCATTTCCGCTCTCTGCCTTTCAGGCCTACCCTGTGGCGGCCCATCCCGCTCCACCGTTCTGCTCTGGTTGCCAGCCAGCTCTGTTTGGGGCCAGTGCCAGGGAGAAGAGGGAGCTGAAGGTGCGGACAGAACAACGCTTCTCATTTTATAGCCATCGAAGCCAAAAGCCAAAGATGGCGGCTTTTCCAAAGTTACATGACATTTTGGGGGCCAAGCCAAGGTGAGAAAAGTAAGTCAGCCCAAGAATGTGTCCGTGACACTGAGACGGAGTGTGCGGGATGAGTTGGGGGGTTTTCAGGGTTCCTAAGTGGGCGGAAGCAGAGCTATCCAGGCACCTCTCCCTAGACCCTACCCCAACCATGGACTTGTACACCCAGCCTGCACCAGCCTCTATTCCACCCCCTGCCCCTGCGTCTCCCCAGGGTAAAGAGAGAACCTGCCCATTTGAGGCCAGTGATGGGGTGGGGCAGAGGCAGGTGCTAGAGCCCAGGTTGCTCACAGCAGGCAAGTTTCTGCCAGAGGTAGTGGCCTAGCTGAGCTCAGGCATCCCAATGCACCATGCTGAGTGTAACCTGTGCCTCCGCGTGGCTGCCTCCACGAATTTCAAGCCTGTCATTGCTGTGCAGTCCCTGGCCCCCTATGACTCTCCTTTCCTACCTCCCCCTCCTCCTAGAGGCCCTACTGCAAAGAACCAGACGTCCTGTGCTGGCCAGCCAAAGCCTGGTTACACAACCCGTCTACTCGAGGTGTCCATTCCTGCCCCCCCCCCCCCCCCCCCCCGCCAATGCCATGACGTGCTGCCTGCCCAGATACAGTCTCCAAGGCACAGGGACAGAAGCCTTTGGCAGGCATCAACACCCTCTTCTCAGCTGCAGGATTGCTAAAGGTGTGGAACCACATTCCTGTCCCTCCCCTTCCCCCCTTCCAGCCCACCATTCCTGGGCTCTTGCTAGGAGCTGGGGCAGGGGAGCAGAGTGTAGAGTCACTATCCAGGCTCCTCATGCCCAGCCCCACCTCCTCCGCTGGCCTCGCAGGATCCCGGCCCTTCAGACGTCACTTCTCTCCCCTGGGCTTGGTGTTGGGCCTACCCTCCCTGATTCCTGAAACAGTCACAGGTTCTGCTCCAGTCACATGCTGTGCTCTGAGTATGTGCACTTCTGCTTCTCCGCCAGGTGGAAAGCTCCTTAAGGAGAGGACCGTATATCTCAGTCCTTCCAGCCCCCGCCCCATCTCTCCCACCTGGCAGGGTTCAGTGGTGGAGAACAAAGGTTTTAGGATCAGGTCCGTCTGGGTGCAAAGAGGTGACCTTGCCACTTACTATATGAGTGACTTTAGGCAAGTCTTCAGACCTCTCTGAGCTTAGTTTCCTTGGCTGTAAAATGGAAACTCATTAATTCACCCATTCAACCAATATTTAGTGAAAGCCTACTACATCTCAAGCACTGATATATGTACAGCAGTGAACACAAAAGATGCAAATCCCTGCCCTGTGGGCTTACTTTTTACTGGGGAATATTCTGCCTGTCTCAGAGGGTGACGGTGAGCACCCAGTGAGCTCCCACATGCAGTGCCTGACATGATAGGCCTGAGAGCTATTGTTGTGAACAGTCATTCAGAGCCATGTATGGAGAACTTACTATGTGCCAGCGCTGTGCTCAATGCTAGCAAGGCAAAATGCAGAACACCCATCCACGCCCTCGAGGAACTAGCCGTCTAAGGCACCCACTGTGTGTTGAATGGACACCATCTTCATCATTGTTCAGAAATGTATAACCAGTACCGACTTGTATTGCAGGCTACAAAAAACCCATAACATTCTGGAATGTCCAGTGTAGCAGAGATACAGCTCTTTGTCCCCCAGTACCCTTCAGACAAAGCCATGAAAATAAATCATGTGTGGTTTGGGGGAAGTTCAAAAAAAGGAGTGGTCTTATTTGGTTGGAAGATCAGAAAAGATTGGGGGGAGGTGACTTTTGAACTGCATCTGGAAAAAGAGTAGGACTCAACAGAGACAGGATGGCAGAGTCAGGAAGGGAGGCCCTTCAGGAAACCAGAATGGTGTACAAATAAAGGCACGGAGAAAGGAAAATGCAAGGCACCAATTCTGTGCTTATCCCAGGATGCCCTGGCCCAGTGTGAGGTTGGAGGACGAGCCAGGCAAGACACAAGAGACAATTGCCCAAGAGGTAGGATTTGAGGGACTCCCTTTCCAGCCTTCTACCCTTGGCCAATCCCACACCAGGCTCAAGATTTCACCATTAGAAATGTATTTCCTTGGGTAAGCATTGAGTCTCCAGGTGGTCGTTGGCAGGGGGCAAGCCATCCCCAGAGGAATAACATGGAAGCATGGTTCTTGGCCAAGGAGGGAGAGGTGGGGAAAGAGACCCCAGAACAGTGCAGAGCAGGGATGTGACTGGGCCGTAATAATAGAAGCTAACAGTTATTGGGCACTTATATGCCAGGCACTGAGCTAAGCGTGCTCCGTGGATTGTTTCACTTAGTCCTGACAATGGAGGCAGGTCCTCATATGATCCTCATGGTACAGATGAGGAAACGGAGGCTTAGAGAGGTTAGGTGACTTGTCCACTGTCCCCCACAGCTGGAGCCCTCCCTGCAGTCCTGCCTCAGACACTCAGCCTTCAAACCAGTGACGTGGGGGTGATGTCAGCTCCTTCCCTCGAGGCTTCAATGATGAGAGTAAAACTCCGGGTGGTGTGATATGTTGTAGGTACCTCACGCGTGCACGGCCCTTTCCTTTCTCCTGAGCGGAAAGCTCTGTTTCACGAGCCAGGAGCCTCGTAAATATTTCAGTGGTGTCTGTGGCCGAGGCTGTGAAGCCTGTTCCCTGTAGCACTTTGACAGCGAGGTCCGGGGGACGTCTCAGGCCTGGTGCAAGTGTTTGCTCAGCTTTTTAAAAAAATATATATTCTTTTAATTGATTTCAGAGAGGAAGGGAGAGGGGGAGAGAGAGAGAGAAACATCAACGATGAGGGAGAATCATTGATTGGCTGCCTCCTGCACGCCTCACACTGGGGATGGAGCCTGCAACCCAGACATGTGCCCTGCCTGGGAATCGAACTGTGACCTCCTGGTTCATAGGTTGACACTTAACCACTGAGGAACACTGGCTGGGTTGCTCAGCTTTATTTATTTATTTTTTTTTTAAAAAAAGATCTTTTCCTAGAACAGTTGGTAGTCATGGGCATGAGACAGATCTGGAGACTTTTTCTGGAAAGAGGCCAGAGCATGAGCTGGCCCAGGGTCCCATTTCCCAAACGAGACCACCGCCATGGCCCCGCAGCCACCATGGGCTCCTCCACCCTCCACGCTCCCACGCTCCCACCCAACTGTGCCAAGGGGTCCCAGCAGGGCTGGAGGGAACCCAGAAAACAGGAGACACAGGCTGCACCCCTACAGCAGGGGCTGAAGCTAGAATCGAGGGCACGTTTACCTGGGTCGGTGCCTCTCGAGAACTTTGAATTCTTTTTTAAAAAAATGTTTTGTGGTAAGAACATTTAACAGGAGATCTACACTCTTAAATTTTAAGTGTACAATACAATGTTCTTTAACTATAGTCATGGTGTGGTACAGCAGAGCTCTAGAATTTATTCATCTTGCATAACTGAAACTTTATACCTGTTAAATAGCAACTCTCCATTTCCCTTCCTCCCAGCTCCTGGCAACCGCCATTTGACACTCTGAGGTTGACTGTTCTTACCTCATAAAAGTAGAATCCTGCAGCGTTGACATAAAGCCCTCAAAATCCACCCATGTTCTCATCTATGCAGGGTTTCCTTTTTTAAGGCCGAATAACATTTCATTGTATGTGTGCACCACATTTTCTTTCCTTAATCATCCACTGAAGAACAGTGAGGTTGTTTGCACATTTTGGCGATTGTGAATAATGCTTCAATGAACACGGAAGTCTAAGTATCTCTTTGAGATCCTGGTTTCAACTCTTTTGGATAAATACTCAGAAGTGGGAGTTCTAGTCTTAATTTTTTGAGGAACTGTCACTGCCATGCTGTTTTCCACAATGGCGCACCGCTTTGCATTTCCACCAACAGTATACAAGGGTTCCAGGTTCTTCACATCCTCATCAATATTTGTTTTTTTTTAAATATATTTTATTGATTTTTTTACAGAGAGGAAGGGAGAGAGATAGAGAGTTAGAAACATCGATGAGAGAGAAACATCAATCAGCCGCCTCCAGCACACCCCCAACTGGGGATGTGCCCCGCAACCCAGGTACATGCCCTTGACCGAAATCGAACCTGGGACCCTTCAGTCCGCAGGCTGACGCTCTATCCACTGAGCCAAACCGGTTTTGGCTGTTGTGTTTTTTTTTAAATAGCCATACTAACAGATGTCATGTGGTATCTCATTGTAGGGCTTTTGTTGTTAATCCTCACCCGAGGATATCTTTTCCCATTAATTTTTTAGAGAGAGTGGAAGGGAGGGAGGGCAGGAGCTGGGAGAGAAAGAGGGAGAGAAGAGAGAGAGAGAGAGGGGGAGAGAGAGAGAGAGAGAGAGAGAGAGAGAGAGAGATCACATTAGGATTCAACCTGCAATCCAGATATGTGCCCTTGACTGGGAATTGAACCTGCGACCCTTCAACCCTTTGACCCTTCCGTTGGGAGGCTAGCACTCCAACCACTGAGCAAAACCAGCCAGAGCTCTCATTGTAGTTTTGATTTGCATTTCCCTGGCGATTGGTGACATTGAGCATATTTTCATATATAGGAAGACCTTGTTTTATTGTGCTTTGCTTTATTGAGCTTCACAGATGTTGCTTTTTTTTTTTTTTTTTTTTATAATTGAAGGCAAGACACTACACCAGCAAAAAGATTACAACTTGCTTTATTGTGGTACTGCTTTACTACAATCAAACCTGCAATTCTCTGAGGTATGCCTGTCCCTGTTGGCCATTAGTAAGTCTTTTTTTGGAGAAATGCCTATTCAAGTCCTTTGCCTGTTTTGTCATCATATCATTTTGGGTGGTTTTATTTGCTATTGAATTGTAGGAGTTCCTTATATATTTTTTGAATAGTAATCTCTTATCAGATGTACGGATTGCAGATTTCTACTCCGTTCTATATGTTGCCTTTCCACTCTGTTAATTGTTCTCTTTTCTGTGCAAAAGCTTTTTATTTTGCTATAGTCCTACTTTCTAGTTGGAGCCTTTGAGCACTAGCTTGCCTCAATCTTCCATTCCACAGAGTGCAGAGAGCCCCTGGGTGGCAGGCACGTGGCAGGCCCTCGGTGATGTGGAGATGCAGACCCTACCCTCAAGGCTCTGGAGAGAAGAGAAGACAGGCCCACAGTTAAACGCAGTTCAGGCCAGGCCGCAGTCAGAACCATAACAGAGGAAAGTGATGTGAGGAAGGCTGGGGTACCCTCAGGGGAACTGGTCTTTGAGGACCAGGCAGGGTTTTTAACAACATATATTAACACAGACTGCTTTTTCAAATCATTTACGTAACTAATTCATGTTCATAAGAAAAACAAGTTTTAAAGAAGAGTAGAAAGAAGAAAATAGTTTCCTAGTTCTAAAATCCAGGGGAAACCCTATGGTTCAAATATAGGTGCGCTTTCTTCTGGCCTCTTTGTTACACTTTCTTTTCTCACTTCATTTTGTAGCTTAAGCATTTTGAACGTAGCATTTTGGCAGGTGCCGTTGGAGGAAGGGGATGAGCAGGAAGGAGGAGAGGGCAGAGAAAGGCTGTGGCATCTCTGGACTCTCTGTGCCCACATTGGGGTCCTCGGAGCCCGCAGGGGAGCTGGACCCTTGCGATCCTTGGGCCCCAGCCCCTCAGCTCTCTAACTGATTAATGGGCCACACCCTCACCCCAGCCTCAGCCCATTTTCCGCCTGACAGCCTGGGCTGGGTTCTGGGCAGGGACATGCGGTTGCAGCCGCCCTTCTTCCTGGCCAAGTCTCTCAAAGCGATGGAGCCTGTGCCCGGGGTAATGGAGTCGCGTTTCCAGCTCCAAAACGAAGTCAAGCAGGCCGAGCCCCACGGCTGATAATCCAGATCTGCTCTGTCCAGTGTGGTGGCCACTCGCCGCATGTGGCTGCTGACCGCCTGATGTGGGCGTAGTCCACACTGAGGTGCACACATGGGATTTCCACGGTAGTAGGAAAAGTGAACGTAAAATATGCTATTTGTAATTTTTTTGTATTGAGTACATGTTGAAGTGAATATTTTGGGGACAGTGGTTTAAATAAAATACTTTATTAAAATACGTCTACTTGTTCTTTTTGCTTTTTTCATGAGTATTAAAACAATTCAAATTACAGACTACGTGATTTGTGTCTCACATGTGTGTTTCTGCTGAACTATGCTGACTAGACGGAACCTTCCCTTCTCCCTGATCTTCTGAGGGAAAGCCACCGGCAGATATTTTGGGGGAGACTCGGATGGATCTTGATGCATCCAGACGAGGCTGGAGATGGGGAGGGCCATCTGACAAGGGGCCTGGGAACAGGGGATTGAGGAGCAGGCATCTTCTCTTTCATCCTCGTACTCCTCCTAGTTCATGCCTGCCTCCCCGAGACAAATAAGGCCTTGTTCTACTCATCTTTATGTCCTCAGTGCCAACCATAGTGCCTGCCATAGAGTAAATGCTTGAAAATACGAACTGAATTCATGAATCAGGTGAGGGGTAGGATGGGGAGAGGATCTAGACAGCAGAGAACTGTTGGGAGATGGTGTTAGGTCTGGGCCTGCCTGGGTGGCTACAGCACTCACAATGTTTGGAGATTTTAATCTTAAATCCTTTATATTATAACCTCCGGAGAGCAGGGAGGCCAGACTCATATGTATATCCGTAGCCGGTAGCCGGAAGACAACTGGGAACAGGCAGTGGGGACACCCCCAGGCCATCGTCTTCAGCCTCCTGCCTCTCTTCTCCCCACTCCTGCAGCCGCCTGCTAGCTCTGGCCTCCCCGTCCTCACAGGCACACGCACCTGGGGAGAGTTCGGCAGGTCTCCCTCCTCGGGCCAAGATGGTGACGGCAGCTGGTGCAGCCTGGGAGGGAGGAAACGTTCAGCTACTGCTGCCTGGCACAGCTCTGCCCCCACTTCAACCCAGGGCCCCACCCTTGCCCAACTCATGGGTCAGTGACTCTCAAGAGCACCCGTCTCACACACCTCAAGGTGGGGTCCCACTGGCAGGTTCCCACAGTCCCCACCCTCAGCAAGCCTCCTCGCCCAGCAGCGGGCAAGGCAGGGAGGCAGCAGGAGCAGGGAGGGCCTGTGAACACAGAACGGATCGGGAGGAGCTGAGATGGACGGTGGCTAGTGCTGCGTGTTGAGAAGCAGCCTCTCCTAGAACTTAAGCCGCAGGGGGCTCTGGGGCTGGATCTTGGCTAAGTTACTAACCTCTTTAGACCTTAGTTTCCTCACTTCCCAAATGGGCACAAGACAGATTCCCTGCCCATAGGATGGTTCAGAGAGTCAGTGACAGGAGGCAAACCCAGGACTGCGAACTGTGGCCGCCACGTGGTCAACACTCAATGTTAGGAGCCTAGTTCCCCCACTTACTGCTGGGGAGACGGGTTATGAAGACAAAATGATTTTTTGGCACTCAGCTCCTCCTTTTGGTTTTTATTATGGAAAGTCTTAAACATACAAAAATGGAGAGAAGTAATATAATGAACTCCCATGTGCTCGTTACCTCACCTCAGTGACTATAGACTTCTGTCCCACCAAGTCCTTCTATACCCTGGGCTCTTTTGAAGCAAATATGAGACATTATATAATTTCATCTGTAAACATTTCAGTACGTATCTCTGAGAGAAAGGGACTTTGAAAAGTAGCCACACTATCACTAGTGTACCTAAAAAATGAACAATAATGTATTAATATCATCAAGTATCCAATAACTGTTCAAATTCTCCAGTTGTCCCATTTCTAAAATATTTGTTTAAGACGGGGTTCAAATAAAGCCTGTGTATTCCAAATTATTGATGTCTCTCTCTCTCAAGTTTAAACTATAGGTGCCCCCTTCCCTTCCCTCACGCTTTACAATATATTTGTTGGAAGAAACACACACAGGCCATTTGTCCTGTGGACTTCCCCACAGTCTGAAGGTTGGCCGTGTCCCTGTATCCAGAGGCTCGATATGATCCAGGTTCAACGTTTGAGAAGATTACTTCCAGGGGCGGGTGTGTGCTTCCGTGGAGACACACAGTGAAGGCAGCTACGAGTGATAAGCCCCTGCATCCATTATTTCATTAAGGGTTGCGAAATAGTGACATTCAATCATCTCTTTCTGCATGAAATAGCTGAAATACTTCTAACTCTGTATGACGCCAGCTGGGAACTAGAATTTTCGGGAGGATCACTTCATAAATTATGTAATTGTCCAACCACCATGCCATACACCTGAAACTAATGCTATATAATAAAAGCCTAATATGCAAATTGTCCCCTCGACCAGGAATTCAACTGGGAGTTCGACCAAGTGGTGGGGCTGGCCGGCCAACTGGAAGGAAGGCCCCCGGCCAGCGGTGATGGCGGCAGGTGGCCAGGGGAAGGGAGGCCCTGGCCGGCAGCCAGTAGTGGCTAGGGACCCTACCTGTGCATGAATTTCGTGCACTGGGCCTCTAGTACAAAATAATATTGAATATCAACTATAATTGGAAAAATAAGAAATAGCTGAAATACTTTTACTAAGAGAAACTTCCTCCCTCAACTATTTGGTTAACCGGAGTTAACTTTTATATATTTTTTAAAAAAGTAAATCAGTGCTTGATCCTTTCCCCTTTATTTACAATTTCATAATAATGAGCTATTTCCTTGGCATCTCTGGAAGAAATAAATGATTCTTTTAAAATCATGAACTTGCGGATTTAAATGTATTTGAGGTTTCACAGCCCACTGCTATGACACTCAGGGTATTTTTAAAGAGTGCACTCCTGGCTTACATTTAGGAAATGAGGGGCCACATGGAAAAGCTGAGAGAATTTGACTTTGGAGTCAAACTGCCAGGGGTGGAATCCTGGTTCCACCACTTATAAGCTCAGTGACCTGGGTCAAGTTACTTAACTTCTCCCTCCTTTAATTTCCTCATCTCTAACATAGGGAAATGGTTGGCAATAGCTAACATTTATTGAGTGTTTACCATCTCCCCAGCATTGTGCTAAGTGCTTTAGTGACATGATAATGATATGTAGTCTGCATGTCAGCTCAGTGAGGTGGGAGCTGCAGTCATCATCCCCATTTTAGCGAGGAGGAGGAAACTGAAGGATGGAGTTCCTGAGCAATTTGTCAAGGTTACACACCGACAAAGCGTGGAGCCGAGACTTGAACCCAGGACAGCAAACGCCAAAGCTCGCTGCCGTCCAGTGGTTATTGTGAAGACTAGTGATGATCAATCATAGTATGTCTACTGCATACCAGCCATCATGCCAGGCACTTGGCCGAACTCCAAATGCCACTCTCTTAGCCAGTACCCTATTTTCACAGTGCTGGCCTAGAGTGGGTGCATTAGTGAGAATTGTTGGTGCTGCAAGCATGTCAAACTCAAAGGCTGACCCGGGCCAAATGAACACGGTTTAAGTTGATGTGGGCCGCAAAAAACCAAAAGCTTCAATTTTCATGGAAACGTCGGTTTATTTCGATAGAGACATGCTGACTACAAAGGGCTGAAATAAATGAGTAATCATTAACATAAAATAATAGAACATTTGAATAAACAATATTTTTTCTTGAACGTTAACTTACTGGACACTGAATAACTGCACAAATTAATAAGCATAACGCAAATAAACCTATTTTTCTTGTTCTCTGAAAGCAAATATTTCCTGTTGTGCACACCAAACAAGTCAGTACAAGACTAATGACGTGGCAATTGGCTGCTAAAGTATTCGCTGCTGGTATTAGTGAAGAGAAATGGTGTGCCTGTGTGTAAGGCGTGTAAGGGAAATGAATGCAACACGATTATAGTAATCAGTCATTAGCAAACGTAGTTCGTTATTAATAACCCCTGTGTTCATAGCAGTGCAATTCACCATAGCTAAGATTTGGAAACAGCCTAAATGCCCATCAGTAGATGAGTGGATTAGAAAACTGTGGTACATCTACACCATGGAATACTATGCTGCTGTAAATAAGAAGGAATTCTTACCATTTGCAACAGCATGGATGGATCTGGAGAGCATTATACTAAGTGAAATAAGCCAGTCAGTGAAAGATAAATCTCACATGATCTCACTCATTTATGGATAATAAAGACCATTATAAACTGATGAGCAAAAATAGACAGAGGCAAAGAAGCATAAAACAGACTGTCAAACTACAGCGGGAAGGCAGGGGAGGATTGGGGAGGGAGGATGGTAAGAGATCAACCGAAGGACTTGTATGCACACATATAAGCACAACCAACAGACGCAAGACACTGGGGGTGAGGGGACAAGGGCAAATGCTGGGGGGTGGCGAGGCCGGGGGGAGGTCAGTCGGGAAAAAAAAAGAGAGACATATATACTACTATTTGTAATACCTTAAACAATAAAATTTTAAAAATAAAATAAAATATACAAACAGCAGACAGGGAACAAAGCAAAAAAAATTATGTATAACAGGATATTTAAAAAATTTAAGTTACGAATTTTTTATTAAAATGTTTCTTACATACTGTTATATCGACTGTACTGCAAAAATATTCATTGTGGGCTGTGAGTTTGACATGCCTGGGTGGTTGTATAAGTCACTAACGGTGGGAAGATCAGGCCTGGGTCCAGAGTGTGCGCACGGCTGTCCTCGGCCTTGCCCTCAGAAAGGGAGCATCATCAGGTCTGGCCTGTGGGGAGTCGGGTAGAGAAACTCCTACTGCAGCTGTGGTCTCCTCCTCCCGGCTTTCCCTCGCCTGCTGAGACGCAGACCTCTTGCCTGAGTGCAGCTGCTGTTCCGGAGTTCTATTTCCGCTGCCATCATGGTTCTCACCCTACTACTTGCTTCACCCGTCCACTAGCAGGTATAACCCTCCTTTCAAGATATGATTTGGCGGGACGATTGACACTGCCGTGGGGGGACGGGCCAGTGCTGCTGGGCGGGGGCGTCAGTGTCTGAGGACAGGAGAGCGAGCTGCGAGTGGGTGGAAGCTGGCTCTGGGGAGCCCTCAGTCAACAGTATTACTCTTACTTCTGCTTAACATGCAAGGAGACTGAGGTGCATTCATTAAAAACTATGCATTGACCCCAGTGCGTTTCAAGGCCTGAAGGGACAGAGTAAGGGATTTGCACAGATTCCCCTACTGGTAGCTCTGCATCCCCGGGGGTTATGTACCTCTCCTCCCTCTTACGATGTCAGCTGCTGGGCGATTCCAAACAATACTTGTACATGGGTTAGAATTCTCTGTGTGTGTGTGCCCAGCTCTGCCCTCACACCTCACCCCTGGCTGGGATCTCCAGAGAACAGATACAGTCTCATTCCCCTCAGGAGTCCCAGCCAGAAGCTCAGAGAGGGTGCTCAGTAATGTGGGTTCCAGGGACAGTGATTCATGGGGGGCCTCTCTTTCCTGGATGCCGTACTCTAAGCCACTGCTTCCCTGGCCACCTGTTCGCCAGCGGCCCTGCTCCCCTTCCTCCAGGCCACCAAGACCTGGGGCCCCTGGAAGGAGTGAGAAGGGAAGGGCCATACCTGGGTGGAGCAGAGGAGCAGGAGCGGTTGAAGACACTTAGATGAAGGGGGTAAAGCGCACACCCGTGCAAATGACACAGTTTTGGTGTTCGGCTCTGGCCTTTACTGTGATGGTTGGTCCCTAAATGAAAGTTAGTGGCGGCGGCATCAGGGCAGGGATGAGTTCAGGCTCAAGGTCCTTAGGCAGTGCTGAACATGCTAGGCTGCTGGGGCAGCAATCTGTGGCTGTCCCCTCCCATCCCCCGCCCCACCTCTTGCCCACTCAGCTGGAGTCGCACTGGCATGCACACTCCTATGTCACGGCCTTTCTCTAGCTGTGACTGCTTGGAACGCCTGTCGCCCAGATATCCACTCAGCTACTCCCTCGCCTCCTTCAGGTCACCTTCTCAACAAGGCTGGCCCTTGTCCACACTGTCGAATGCTCTAATTTCTCCCCAAACCGGCACTCCTCATCGCCCTTGCCCGATGCTACTTTCATCTTTCCTAGAAATGTTACTTACTTATCTTGTTTTGTTCAAGGATATCCCCAAACCTGCAGCATAGAGCCTGGCATGGTGGGTGCTCAGTGGACACGTGCTGTACGAACTCGTTGAGCTGGATTTGGAAGGAACCTTGATCCTAGTTGTTCCTAATCAGCTGTGCTTTCAGAGCTGCCTGCGGAGCTTGGTAAATACCCCATCAGAGGCCCTTCCCTGGGCCTCCTGAGAAGCTTGAGAGGCTGCCTCCCCAAGGTTCCTGATATATAAACCCTCCTCTGGTGCAGTCCCTCACTTAGCGGGGTTTACCCAGGCTCCTGGAAGGGCTGCCTTGCTCAAGATCATAGCGTGGTTCGGGCACCTGAGCCAGCAACCCCGCAGTTTTCTTCCTCCAGGGCCCTTTCCAGCTCTTCAGGAAGATCTGGGGCTGAGCAGGAGCAGAGCTGGAGAAGTGAGGAGCTCACGCAGGACTCTGCCTTCTCTTTATGTCATTACACCTGAAATAAAGCCGAGTTTTGGATCAATGTCCTGTGGGGGCTACAGCACTGGGTTTGGGGCCAGTTGTTAATTGCTCTGTGCCCTGAGCAGGTCTCGTAACCACTCTGAGTCTGTTTGCTAATCTGTAAAATGGGCTGGCTCCCAGGATCGGCATGAGGCTTCCACCTGATAATGTACGTCTGGGAGCCCCGAGTAAACCCAAGTTTATCACTGTCATCCACCCACTTGCTTAATACCTCCTATGGCCGCTCAACCCCCAGCTCCTTGGTCTGGAAGCCACACTCCTTCAACCTTGGCCCCAGCACCACTTTCCCGCTCCATCCACTGCCACTCCTCTCTCCACACCCTGCACTCTGGCCATAGAGTTAGTCCCCGCCCTGAACAGGACATACCCTTTTACGCCTCCCCACCTTTGCACAAACTGCTCTTTCTGCCGGGAATGCCCCCCTCCCTTTGCCACCTGGAGAGTTCCAGCATGGTCTGCCTCCTCAGTACCCTGCTTCCTGGTCTTTCTGTACCCAAAGTGGGGTCAAGGTGGATTAGGCCCCTGGCTCTACCACCTACTGGCTAAGTGACCTCAGGCAAAGGTGCTTAACCCGCCTTAGCCTCAGGTTGCTCGTATGCAAAATGAAGACAATCACGAGGCCCGCTCCTTGGGGCATTGTGAGGCCGCACTGAGCTAACACAGGCTTGGTCCCTGATGTCTCAGTGTTCTTATCCCTGTCTCCTCCTCCGAGCTGCACCCAGGATCTCTGCCCCCCACCCGAGCCAGGTAGGTCCTGACCTGTCCTCTAAGACAGTGGTCGGCAAACTGCGGCTCGGCAAACCACGGCTCGGCTCTTTGGCCCCTTGAGTGTGGCTCTTCCACAAAATACCGACTTCTGCGCATGGGCCACGAAGTTTCAATCGCACTGTACGGGCGCGCCCGCACGTGGTATTTTGTGGAAGAGCCACACTCAAGGGGCCAAAGAGCCGCATGTGGCTTGCGAGCCGCAGTTTGCCGACCACGGCTCTAAAACACTACCCAAGGGCCAGCTGACCTAGGAGAAGCTGAGAATAGGAGTGGAATTGCTGGATCACCTGGTAATTCTATGTTTACTTTTTGAGAAAACACCACACTGTTCTCTATAGTGTGGTGTGGCTGCACAATGTTACATTGCTGCGTATGAGAGTTACGTTGTCATGTATGCGGGTTTCAACTCCTTCACATCCTTGTCAATGCTTGTTATGGTCTGTGTTTTTTATTATAGCCACACTCCTGAATGGCATCCATTTGCATTTTCAAGTGTCAATTGGCCATTTGTACATGTACGTGTGTGTGTGTGTGTGTGTGTGTGTGTGTGTGTGTGTGTGTGAGAGAGAGAGAGAGAAATATCCAAGCTTTTGTCAATTTTAAAATTAGGTTGTCTTTTTATTGTTGAGTTATAAATGTGCTTTATGTAGTTTGGATGCTACACTTTATTAGATATATGATTTGCAAATATTGTCTTTTATTCTATTGGTTGCTTTTTTCATGTTCTTGATGGTGTCCTTTGAAGCACAAATTTTTAAAATTCTGATGACTTCCAATTTTTTTGGTCGTTTGTGCTTCAGATGTCATATCTAAGAAGGCATTGCCTAATCCAATGTCAAAGAGAGTTTTATAGTTTTACCCCATACATTTAGGTCTTTGATCATTTTGACTTAATTTTAGTTTAAGGGTCCAAATTCATTCTGTTGCGTGTAGATATCTAGTTGTCCCAGCATCACTTATTGAAAAGATTATTCTTTCCTCATCGATTGTCTTGGCATCTTTGCTGAAAATCAATTACCCATAAACATATGGATTTATTTCTGGACCGTCAGTCTATTCCCTTGATCTGTTATATGTATCCAATGTCAACACCACACAGTCCTGATACTTGGTACAGAGTGCACTGCATCAAGTATGAATCAGGAAGTATGAATCCTCCAACTTTTATTTAAAGATTTGTTTTGGCCATTCTGAAGCATGAATTACTTTTATAGAAGGAAAAACATATATATCTATGAACAAAATCCTACATTTTCAATTCATTATCACCCAAATGCTACCTCCTCCAGGGAACTTCCTCAGACTCCCCATTCAGAATCTGCCTTCCTCTGACAGTCTTATTAGTAGTTCTCTTATAGCATCTTGTATTCTCCTGGGGTTGCTGGGATCACCAATCTCAAAGACAAACTCTTTGAAGGCAGGAATCATGTCTTATTTACTTGAAAGTATTTCCCAGGGCTTCTGGAATAGAGTCTAGTATTATGATAGGGCTGATATCTATGCTGAATGAATAAATCAATAAATGAATGCTATTAAGTCAATCATATAGGTCATATTCTGATCAAAACCTGGGCAAACATCCACAAAAAAAAAAAAAAAAAAGATCTTAGGGAATGCATTCATGAGATTCATGGCTATACCTCTATAGACAAGTATAGTCATGTGTTGTTTCATCTGAGGTTTCCTTAGCTTATTATAGCCATTATAATGCTTGTCAGTAAGACAAAAAAAATGTGCCTGAGTTACTGGAGGAATTATGTGTGAATTGCATACTCAGCCAAGACCAGCTTCAATCAATACTGCAACACAATGACAGACAGGGATTATCAAAGCATCAGACCTTGCTTAAGGGAAAAGATTATTAGTCTTTAAATTAGCACTCTAAACTTGGCTCTTAATTAATCTGCTAATGATTTTTGTTTTTCAGAGGAATTAACTCTAATCCCAGAGCCCCGTGCACATATTTGTCCCTTAAACAATCCACAGAGAGAACTGGATTTGAGTTCCTGCCCTCAGTCCAGGCATGGAGACAGCACACACACCACTCTTCTGAGTCCGGGGGCCAAGTGCAGGTCCCACAGTGGGCCCAGAGCTGGAGGGCAGGCGTAATTCTGCCTGGGAGGCGGGGAGGTATCAGGCCACAAGAGACCTTGGCCGAGCCTGGGAGCCTACCTAGGATGTTGCCAGGTAGAGACAAGGGCAGGGCACAGTGTGCCAGGCAGATGGGACACTGTGCCCTGTTCCAGGCCGATGGACCACCGAGAGCAAAGGCATGTTCCCAGGCGCACACTTGCACCAATGCACATGCGTACACTCAGGTGCATCCTTCGCCCACAAGGGCCAGTCAGAAACTATCTGGAAGATGATGTCATTGTGTCTGCCTGGGTCAGCCCACAGCTCAAAGCCCCACCAGGCCATGGGTTCTAGCTGCCCTTTTCTCAAGAGGGCATTGAATGCCTGCCATTCCTTGCTTTCCTTCCCATCGGGACAGGCGCTACCTTTGCCACCAGGCTGGGCACCCCCTCAGGGTCCTTATTCACTGCAAACCGTGGTACTAATCCCAGGAGGCTGGGTGTGAACTGGCCAGAGGTCACTGGTCATGATGAAGCGCCTACCCCCAACGGGTCCTTTGACTGACCAGCCACGTGGTGGGGGCGGGGAGAACCTCCACAGCACTGCACGCCACTGGCTGGGGTGCAGCTTTGTCCAACATTTCAAACATTTCTTAGAAACATTCTCAATGTGCTTTCATCGATCAGTGATAAGTATTTATAGATCAGGTACCTTCCAAATCCTTTAATTGGAGTATTACAAACATACATTAATCTGTATTACAAACATACAGCCTGAGACATTTTCACCAACTAAACACACCCGTGCAGCCAGAACTCTGATCGAGAGACAGAATGTGACCAGCACCTAGAACTCTTCTCGTCCCTCTCCCTGTCACCACCTCCCTCAAGGGTAACTGCTGTGCTGGCTTGTGACAGCATAGATCAATTTTATCTGGTTTTGTGCTTCATAAAAATAGAATGATGTAGTACGGACTCTCCTGGCACTTACCCTTGAACAAATAGTTGGTCAAAGACTCAAGAGAGAAAACGAGAGGGTGTTTGAAAGACTGGCTCTCGGCCTGGCTGGACAGCTCGGTTGGAGCCTTGTCCCAATCTGTCAAGGTTGCAGGTTCGATCTCTGGTCAGGGCACATACAAGAATCAACATAATGGATGCATAAATAAGTGGAACAATAAATCTATGTTTCTCTCTCTCTCTTTCTCTAAAATTAATCAATAAATAAAAATTTAAATTAAAAAAGGCTGGCTCCCATGAAGATTAGGGACCCACAAATGTAAAATGAGGGTCTCTGAGGTCCCCGGGAAGGTGGGGAGGGCAGGTGGCCTCGTGGAAAGTGCTCTGGTCTAGGAGTCAGACACCTGTGCTCAAATTTTACATTTGTTCACAGTTTGCTGTGCAGCCTTGAAAAATCGCTTTGCTTCTCTGGACCTCAGTTGCATTCTCTGCAGGGTTGGAGTGGTTAATCGTTTCCTACCTTTTCACCAGCTACGACCCCTTCTGTTATCTATTCCCCCCCCCGCCCCTCCCCCACCGCTGCCGTGGAGGTCATGCTTTGAAAAATGTTGCCGACCGAGCAGACTGCATGTAAGTAATGATTAATTTGTTTCCCCATTTCTTGTTAACAGAAGATGTATGAAGCCGACTCAGATCTGCAGCTGATAGCGAGCAGTGCCACCCTGGGTTGATAGAATTCCAGGAAAAGCAGAGGCTCTTTATGGCTGAGTTCATCGATTGCAGCCTCATGTCAGGGAAATGTTCAGAGCCTGGTGCACCCAATGAATCATAACACACAGCTCGAGAACCCTCATTACAGCCTTCATGCAGCCCTAGGCCCATAACCACCGACAGACAGGCAATCACTAACTTTCTTTCCAGCTCTGGTAAGCCAAGAGTCTGGGGGGTGCCTGCTCCCCTGGAATTGACCGCAGAGTTGTGAAAATGGACCTCTCCCCTCTCAACCTGACCTCAGCCCCAACCCCACTTTGTGCCCTTTACCCTGGGGGAGGGGAGCCCTGCCCAGCTCTGCTGGACAAATCCTGGAGGCCCGGGGCTGTCTCCTATTGCTCCGTGAGGCTACTTGGAACCTGCTGATGGCACTTGAATTCCTGGAGCACTGAGGTCATTGCAACTCCAGGCATCCCCACCATCCTGGGAGAGGAGGCCAGTGTTCCCTCTGCGCCCCTATGAGCTCTCTACTTTCCAGCCCCCACCCCATTTCTGTCTATGACCCAAGGATGGGATGAAGTCTGCTTGAGGACAGGAATTGTGCTTGCTGCTGGGGGCAGGGAGGGAGGGGATGGATTTGGTCAAAGAGAACTTCTTGGCAAAGGGGACTCAAGCATGGACATGGGAGTGTAGGCAGAGCGCTATGGAACGAGGTGTTCTGGGGCAGGGGCGTTGCATCTGGGACCGTCTCCACGTGGTACTCTGGGCAGGGTGAGCATGTGCGGGCGTCCATTCTAGAGGGATGAAGTAACTGGAAATTCTCTGGGATGATGAGTTGTGGAGGGGAGAGGGGTGCAGCTAGTGGGAGATGCGGGAAGTGTGCAATGACTTGAGTCTGCTGAGAACCTGGAACTCGGTATAGACATCCAGAAGCCTTGGTTGGACATGTGAACATGCCTGGGGCAGGCAGTTGGATGGTCAGTGTAGATGACCCACTTCCACTGTCTTCAAGGTCAGCTTCTGGGCTTTTGTACAGTGAGGTACAGTGGAACCTGAGAGGTGTGGCCTGAGGTGTCACCTTGTGGTAAAGAAGTGCTGGTCTGCTAAGAGAAGTGATTTCTGGGACAGCGTAATAGATGAGACAGGTGGTCTGGTTACAGGAAACCCCATACGAGCATGGGCCATGGCTGGCACAGCTCTAGAAAATAAGGGTGAAGAGTTGTGATCCCTGCCCTGAGGGAGCTGACGTTGTGGAGAAGACAGACCACAGAAAACGGTAAAGACATAGAACTTGAGAAAGGCTACAATGAGGGGCTGAGAAAGGGTCTAAAGCGAGTTGTGTCTGAATTGCATTTTGACATTTTAAGAGTTTTCCAAGGGATGAAGTGGGCACATACCCAGAGGCTTAAAGATCCTGTTAGAATCTGATGAAAGTTATGGGCTCTCTCAGAACCCCCCCCCCACCCCCCACACACACCCCCCACACACGTGCTTCTCAGTATGGCAATAATTAAGGACATTGAATTCTGGGGCAAAGATGAATCTCAAGGACAAGGACCCCAGCCAGGGCACAGCCTGCCCACGGGTAGTGGTTGCAAAAGTGTGCCTCTGGTGACATGGCTAGGCCACTGGTGGGAGAGGGAGGTGGGCTTCAGCAGGAGTGACTTCCCTGAGACCGAGCTGTGCTGAGGGTGTGGTTGAGGTGGCTGTGGGATGAGGGACCAGGCAAGGAAGGCGATGGTGGTGAACATCTGAGATGGTAGCTAGTGGAGGTTTGGATCATGAAGGCGGGGGTGGCAGTGGTGGTCCTGGTGAAGGCAGCGCAGTGGGGCGGTCAAGTGCATTGGTTTCAGATGTTTGAGCTCCAGGGGTGGTTGTTATCACCTCAGAGATGACCTGGAACTCAGCCTTCAACAGTGGCTTCTGAGGGCTGGGGCTGGGGAGGGTCAGCATTCCCCAGGGAGCTTTCTCAAAGTGAAGGAGTCACCCCCTCCCCATCCTCACCCTTGCCTAACTCAGACAATATGGCCTCCGGGGAGGTGGGCAACTGCATTATGAAAAGCCTTCCAGGTAATTCTGATCAGTCCCGGCACCTTGTCTTTCTCTCCCAGAACAACTGCCCAGAAAGGTCATTGAAAAGGAACAAGACACTATTCCTCTGAACTAATTAGACCACCAGCAGCTCAACCCAGCCCGATTCAATCAACAGCCCATTCATTCAACACACTTTAGTGAGTGTCAACAATGGGCCTGGGCCGGGGCCAGGTGCTGGAGGCCCCCAACCCAGCTCTACACCAGCCGTGCAGAGGAGGCGGCCGGAGCGGACATGGCCGTGCTGTGTCAGCTCTGGGACAAGGACAGTCCTAGTGCTCTAGGGACACCCAGGAAGGGCAATCTTGGGCCACGAGGGAAGGCTTCCCGAAGGAAGAGTAGATCAGGGCCAGGAGCCAGCCAGGAGGGTGGAGAAGCCCTCTCAGGGAGAAGAAGCCACCTGGCACAGCCCGGCAGCATGAGAGAGCAGACGGGAGTGCAAGTAATCCCAAGCGTGGCCTGTGTAGGACGAGGTGGCTGGAGAAACCGGGGGTCAGGGGGTCCTCCTGTGGGCGGGAGAGGGAGGGTTGGGAAAATGGGGGTGGGGGGGGTCTGAGTCTGAGGAGTTGTCCGCTGAGATGTGGTTACTCTGGGGACCAGGCAGGTCTGGAGAGAGAGGTCCCTGGGGTCAGGTTGTGGATCAGTCGGCTGCTCTGGGGATCCCAGCAGAAGACACTGAAGCCTGAATGAAGAGCGTGTCCATGGGACCGGATTCCTCAGAACCGCACCCCAGTTTGCTGACCCCTCCTGAGAGGCCGCAGAGGGAATTGTTTGGGAAACCTTGTCCAGCCTTCCCCATCTTAGCTGTGAGTTTGTGTGGCTGTCCAGCTCTTCCCTGCTTCTTGCCCTCTGCTTCCTGTTCCCTCTTTCCCTCCCCAGCCTTCCCAGTGCCCTTTGACAAGCTTTCCTATTTCTTCAGCATCACTGCTAACCCCCCTCCCTCCCTCCTCACTGCCCTGGAAGCCCACCTCTCCTCCGGGGTGGTGATGGCCCACGTCTGCTCTGTTCATTAACGTTCTCAATTCCCAAGGCCTTCCATCTCCATTTTAGTCTCCCTCCCATGGCCAAACCTTAGCTTGTCTTTCCTAAAACATCTGATCTTCTTAAAGCTTAAATGAAACATTCTACTCAATGGACACATCCCTCTGTGCTTCTGATTCTGACTCCCTGGTTCCCATCTGCCGGTCCCAGACTCTCACTCACCCAGTCCTCCAGCCCCCTTTCCCCACACCTCCAGGTCCTCTGGCCTGCACAGCCTCCCTTGCCTGCCACCCCACCCAGTTTCCCCTTGTACCCACCCAGCACCCCTGGGCTGATGGAGCCACCGCCACCCTGGTTTCCACCCCGGGCTGCTGCACCCACCCTTAGAGAGCAGCAGCCACTGGATACCCTGGCCTCGTCCCTCAGCAGGCTCTTCCCCGCTCCGGCTGGCCCCCTCTCTGTGCTTCACTGCAGCTCTTTCAAACCCCCTCCAGTGCCCTCAGCCCCCAGCTCTCCAGTCTCTCTGGGCAGCTGATCTTGCTCCTTATTCACAAAGAAAACAGGAGCCATAAGATGGAAATTCCCTCAGGTTCCTGCCACCCGCCTCACATTTTCATATCACCCATATCCCACCTGTCTTCCTTCTCACCACGGCTCGCTCTCCTCCTGACTGGGACCAGCCTGGGGTCTGGACCCCAGCTCCTCCCTCTTCCTTGGACATGGAGCACCATCTGTTCCCCCCGCCCCATGCCCCTGTTCCCAACACATTCTTCCCCAGAACCTCCCATAATCATTGAAACCCCCCCTGTCCTCACCTCCCATCCACTGCTTCTGGCTTCTGCAACTCCCCAGAACCTGCTTTTACCCAGCCAGAAGCACCTCAACATCAGAACATCAGAGCTCCTCTCGGCATTCCTCCCCCAACCTGCTCCTCCTCCAGTGCACCCCATCTCAGCAAAGGGCTGCAGGGCCCAACTACACACCAGTCATTCTGCATTTCCCACTTCCTCGATTTTCCACATCCCACCCCCCACCACTCACCAAGGCTTCTCTTTAGTATCCCCGGAATCCATCATCATGATTCTTAGGTGCCAGGCACTTACCCTGCGCATTCTTGGCATGCTATTCTTTCAGGTATGTGTTCAACAAGCGTTCCTTAGAAAGGCCATCCTGGGCAGCATTGACTTGACTCACGTTCACAATTCCAACTCAGGCCGTTGCCCCACTTGGCACTCGGCTTCTCCCATCCCAATACCAACAACTGACCTGAACGTCTCCCGACTGTCCAACTCGGTCTCACCACCTGCACTGCCTGGGAATTTGGCTGTTCCTCCTCAGGGCCGTCTCTGGCCCCTGTTGGCTGCGTGCGGACCTGTTAGTGGCTGTTATCATGAGGAGTCGTGGCAGCTATGAAGACTCGATGGCAGCAGCGGCAGTGACAGGGAAACCATGTGGGATGGGGCTGGGGGAGGGAGTGAATCTATTAGAATTCCCTTAGGAATTATTAATTTATGCACGCATTAAATATTTATTGGGTGCCTATGTCAGGCACTGAGGTAGACTCTAGGGCAGCCGTGGGCAAACTCTGGCCCGCGGGCCGGATCTGGCCCGTTTGAAATGAATAAAACTATTGAAAAAAAAGACCGTACCCTTTTATGTAATGATGTTTACTTTGAATTTATATTAGTTCACACAAACACTCCATCCATGCTTTTGTTCCGGCCCTCCGGTCCAGTTTAAGAACCCATTGTGGCCCTCGAGTCAAAAAGTTTGCCCACCCCTGCTCTAGGGGTACATCAGGGATGAAAAAATGTACAGGCTCCCCTTTCTTTCCAGGAGCTTATAATTTAGAAGGGGATTCAGTCATCATATACATATACATGTTGTAATGATAACCAAGACATGTACTCCACTGGAATGGCACATGGTACTTGGCATGTAAAAGGGAGGCTTGGTCCTCTCTGAGAAAGTGGTGGTTAAGCTGAAATCCAAACACTAATGATGTCTTAAGTGAGCAAAGAGAGGAGAGACAAGCATCCCAGGTAGAAGGACCACCAGCATGTGCAAAGGCCCTGGGGGAAGCAAGAGAAATACATGAGACAGGAAGTCCAGCGTGGATATGACCGCACAACAAGCGCTTTTAAACATTGTAAAGGAAGATAACACAAAATTCACCTATCCACCCATCTCAAAGCACATCCACTCTGGGGCGTTCAGTAAAATCACAATGTTGTGCAACCACTACCACTATCTCGTTCCAGAACATTTCGTCACCCCGAAAGGAAGCCCTGTGCCCATGAAGCAGTCACTCCCCATTCCTCTCTCCCCAACCCTTGGCAGCCACTCCTCTACTTTCTGTCTCGATGGGTTTGCCCACGCTGGACATTTCATATAAAGGAAATCACAGAACTTGTGGCCGTTTGTGACTGGGCCGTTTCACTCAGCGTGCTTTCGAGGTGTCTCGATGTTACAGCATGTATCAGCACTTCATGCCTCTTTAAGGCTGAATCATATTCCATTGTATGGACATACGGCATTTTGTTGATCCATTCATCAGTTGATGGACACTTGGGTTGTCTCCACCTTTTGTCTATTGTGACTAGTGCTGCTGTGAACATGTGTGTACAAGCTTTTGTTTGAACATCTGATTTCAACTCTTTGGATACACACCTAGGAGTAGCATTGCAGGGTCGCGTAGCTCTGTGTTTAACCTTCTGAGGATCAGCACACACTTTCTGTTGCATTCGTGTGACGTAACTTCAAGCTGCGGTGATAAGATCGGGGTAAAGATGACAACTGCGAGTAAACGCTACTTTCTAAAATTTACAGTTCCTTTTCATTCAGGTTATTTAAGGTGGAGGAGACCAGGCTGAGGAGGGCCATTTAATAAACTTCCCCACTGACTGAATACACTGCCCACACCGTCAGCCCGCCAGGCCAGGGAATCTGTCAGTTTTGTTCCCTGATGTAGCTAAAGGCCTAGAGCAGTACTTGGCACACAGCTGGTGCTCAATAACTATTTGTCGCATGAATAGAAAAATACAATGAACTATTTCAAGGGCCCTAAAAATCCCAAGAAAACAGACATCCAGCAGGTGGAACCAGAGAGAATGGGCCGCCATGGCAGCCAGAATGGGGGCGGTTAGAGAAGCAAGGATTTCCCAGAGCCACAGGCCCTCAGCCCTTGGGGAAGCCTGGACTCACATTTCTGAGCACTCGCCATGGGCAGGTCCTCTTACATCCGTTCACCCGGAAGCTTGGAGAGCCCGCGTGGCTTTGGATTCCACAGCCGGGAAGCCTACGGGGTGGCATCAAGGTCTGCCCAGCCCTCTGGACATGCAGGCCTTGCTCCCTTGGTGGGCACAGCAGTCCCCCCACACGGAGGTCTGGGGTGAAGTCCGCCCGAGGATTCCCAGGGGTCCTCGAAGCGCTGTGGCGAGTACTGTGTTCTCCCTTCCCCCAGCAGAGGCCGGAGGGAGGAGGGACGGATGGCAGCAGAGCGTGCAAATTGGAGGCTGATATTGAATTGCAGCAAAATGAGCAGAGGATCAGGTGCCCCACCTGGACCCACCCCAGAGAATGCCAAGGCCTGGGCCGGCTCTCACGAGAAGCTGGCAGGCCCGGCCCAGGCGGAATCACGGTTGAGTGAGCAGGGGTCAGGAGGCAGGTGGCGGGGCGCTCAGGCAGGAAGGCTCCATTGGTTTGACTGAGGCCTTCGCCTCCTGGGCCCTCCATCCCTGGCCTGGGCATTCACATGCTCCTCCTGGGTTCTGGGGGCAGAGCTGGCTGGACTGCTGGGATCAGAGCCAGGCTGAGACACTGTCCCAGGCCCTGTTTTCAAGGAGGTGATGGGGGGTGGTGGTGGTTGGGAACACACCTAAACACCCAGGATTCTGAGTAAGTCAGGAAGGCTTCCTGGAGGAGGGTGAAGGCTGTGGGGCTCGATTGGGATCCAGAAAGATCTGGGTGTGAATTATGGCTTAGGCACTTCTTAGCTGTTGATCCTTGGGCAAACAGTTCATTCTATAAACTTTTGTTTGAGCACCTACTCCATGCCAAACCCGTGTTAAGTTTTGGGACCAAAATGTAGTTCCTGTCCTCAGAGCTTAAACAAATCACCCAGGACAGCATGATCCGTGCTATTACGGAGGTGAGGCAAGGTGCTGTGGCATAGGGGGCAGAGGAGGTGGCCAGCTTCATGTGCTTTAGCCTCCTTACCCTACTCCATAACATGGGGTTGTTTTGTACCCACTTCACCCCTGAGTTGAAATGACTGGTGGAGAAAGGATCAGGAGCCTAGCTCAGTGCCTCACACACAGCACGGGCAGGAAGAAGCCTGAGGCTGACAGGGGCAGAGGCCTGGGAGGGATGGTGGGCGGGGGGAGAGGGGGTGCTGCAGGGTGGGGGGAAGGTGAGTGTGTGGCATGGGGGGCGGGGGAGAGGGACCCTGCGCAGAGTCTGAAAGGGGTCCTGCAGGCCCCCCTGTTGCTAGAGCCCACAGATGCTGGAGGCAGGGCTGGGGAGCTGGGGCGGTTCAGCTGCAACTGTTCTAAGTGGGGAGTCAAACAGGTTCAGGTGACCTCTGCGAGCAAGGTGGTAGGGTGCTGCCCACAACCCTTCCAGTTCGTTGCCACCCCTTCTCTGGTGTGACCCTGGGTTGGCCTGGCCCTGGTGTTCGCAGCTCCTCTCTGTCCCTATGGGGTGGAGTCCCCAGCGCTCCTGGGCCGGCAGCAAACACTTTCCTCTCGGCCTCCAGCCCCGCTTCCAGGGTGGGTGGAAGCCAAGGGGGCCACCAAGTCACCCTCCGCCCTTCGGGGCCTCCAGCCTGGTCATCCTCCCCCAGGCGTGACGGGGGAGGAAGCCAGGGACTGGAAGGCGCCCAGTTAAGGGAGGAGCAGTTTGCCCTCCGGAACCTCTTCCTGCCAGCTGGTCTCCTCTCCTGCTAGATTCCGCTGTGGCTCCCAGTTGCCCTCTGTGAGGAGGCTTTATTGACCTGCAGCCGGGGCTTCTCCCCGTGCAGAGCTATGTGTCAGCTTGTCCCATTAGTCAGCTGTCCAACCCGCCCCCTTGTGCACAGGCTCTTGCCACAGCTTCCCCGGTGCTTGCCTTTCGTGGACTCCTCCAAGCAACTGGGAGCTCTGTTCACAAGGCAGGGTTACTGGAAAGGTGTCCCTGCCCCCACCCCTTACGCACACCCAATCCTTTCCAAATGGAGACAAACTTGTCCCTGACCCCTCCTCACCCACCAATGCACACACACACACACTCCCTCTCTCTGCCCAAGCTCCGAAAAACAACTTCCTCCCGAACCCAGTCCCTGAGGAAGGAGGCCATGGGGCTGCAACCTGGAGCGTGCAGGGCGGGGTGCAGGTAGGCTTGGGGGGACAAGAGCTGGTGGTTTTGCTCATTTATTCACTTGACAAACACTTATCGAGCATCTTGATGTGCCAGACCCTATGTGAGGCACGGGGGTGGAGGTGCGATGGTGAGCGAACCCAGAAATGGCCCTGCCCTCTGTTCACAGCCCGGAGGAGGTAATTACCAGCCTCGGAGAGAAACAAAAGGTCAAGGCACCCGCTGGCGGAGCTGCTGGGAGGGTGCGATGTGGAGGCTGCAGGAAGCCCTCTCCAGTAAGAAAACAACTTTAAACAATTGTTTAGTGTCTTAGTCCTCTAGGAGCAATAAGGGGAAAAGGCCGTTTGTCAGCCAGGATTGAAAGTGGTGTTTTTCAAACTGTGAGCGGCAACCCATTCGTGAGTCATGAAATTGATTTAACAGTTGTGACCTGAATAACTTTTTTAGTGAAACAGAATAGAGGAACTTAAAACATCACATTTAGGAAATACCGATTTGTGACATGTTAGTTTTGGTTATATCTTGATCTCCATCTTCCTATCCAGATAATGTTGTGAATTAGGATATTAGATGTATTTCCTCTTGCAGGTCTTGATCAAAAAGGTTTGATAGTCACTGGCCTGGAGTTGGAGGAAGAATTAGTCATGAGAAAATGATGGTGACACATATACCAGGCTGAGAAAACAGCACATATCAGAGCCCAGAGGTGAAGGGGGCGGAAGGAAGACACGCCAAGCCCGAGGCCAGCGCTGCGCTGACCTGGGGGCAGTCGGGAGCTGCGTGAGGCTAGGTGAGCTCCCATCCTCTTTAGCCCTGGGCCCCACCCCCTGGGTAGGAGGAGGCCGCACGAAGCTGTCTTTGTGTCCCCCCAGGAGCCTGGACCTTCACCTGGGCCTCCACGGTCACAACTGCTTGTCCTTGAGCTGGTGTTTAGAGGACGAAGTCAGCCAGTCCCTAGGGGTGGGGGTGGGGGGAGCCTGAATTTCTGGAGCAGACAGACCTGTATTCATAGCTTATATTCATCCTAACCAGCCCTGTGGTCTTGGGAAACCTTTATAACCTCTCTGTGCCTCAGTTTCCTCCTGTGTGAAATGGAGCTAAAACAACGCATCCCCGAAAGTCCTTGTGAGGATTTAGTTTGAGACCCAGATGTCCCCAGGCCTTCAGTCCTCTGGGTTCCTCCTTTGCTTCCACATGGAATAGGGCTGCCAGATTTAGCAAATAAAAATGCAGGGCACCCAGTTCAATTTCAAATAACAAATAAGTTTTCAGTATATGTATGTCCCAAATAGGGCTTGGAATCACTTATGCTAAACATTTTATTATTTATCTGAAATTCCAATTACCTGGGCCCCCTGTATTTTATCTGGCCACCCGGCAAGACATCCAAGGGCTTGTGCTGTGTCCCGGAACTGCGTGGATCCGACACCCCGCAACATTCTCAGGCTTCCTGCGGGGCCCCGGCCTCCCACCCCTCCCCCAGCGGCTGCCTGGGCCTGCTCTCTCCACGACGTCCCACTTCACCCGACTGTGGACGGCCCTGGCCCTTCCCCCTCATTCCCCAGGGGTCCAGCCTCCGGGCTGCGACGGGTGACCCACTTTTTCTGACCTTGTGGGGAGAATGGAAGGCATTTGCAGCTCAGCTCAGAGCAGGAAACACACCTTATACCAGCAGTCAGACGGCCTGGGCCCTGAATTCCGTCACTGTGCTCCCACGTGCGGCATCCTCACCGGCACAGCTCCCCACAGACACCCTCTTTCTGCCCCCACTTTCCAGGGGCTCAGCCCCTCCTTCAATCACCAGCAAACATCACCCAAACCCGTGTGTGTGTGTGAGTGTGTGTGTGTGAGAGAGAGAGAGAGGGAGGGGGAAAGAGAAAGAGTCCTTTAGCATTCTTTCTCACTTCTTTTTTGTAAAATATATTTTTATTGATTTCAGAGAGGAAGGGAGAGGGAGAGAGAGATAGAAACATCAATGATGAGAGAGAATCACCAACCAGCCACCTCCCGCATGCCCCCCACTGGGGATCCAGCCTGCAACCCTGGACATGTCCCCTGACCAGAATCAAACCTGGGACCCCCCGGTCCGCAGGCTGACTCTCTAACCACTGAGCAAAACCAGCTAGGGCTCTTTCTCACTTCTTTTCCATCTTGATTATTTCTGAAGATGGTGATTCACTTTCACAATCGAAAAGTCCTCCTGAAGCCAGACTTCCCGGGTTCTAATTCTGCCTCCCCACTTACAGCTGTGTGGCCTCGGGAACGTTACTGAACCCCTCTGCCTCATTTTCCTCCTTTCCAAGAAATGGGATGCTTAGCTCATAGGACTGCTGCGGAGATGAAGAGAGTTAATACACGCGGAATGCCGAGAGCAGTGCATGCTAACGTAACTGCTGCGTTTCATCCACGCTAAGGTGGACTCTGTTTTTCGTGTTTACGTCTCTTTCATGTTGTCTCAGAGCTGCTGGGAGTGGCTGTCACTACCTGTGCGTTCTTAAACTTGGTCAGGTAGGTTCCCCGCCTCTCCTGCCTACATCCGTTCAACTTAATTGCTATTTAAATGTCTTCAAGGAGGCTACACTGTGGTTTCGCAGTTACACACCGAGTTACTGTGTATACACAAAGACAGGAAGACAGGAGCGCGGAAAGAATGTACTGTTAGTGAAGCAAATAGTTACCACTGAAGAGCAGTTCCATATTTTCCTGCAAAACAACAGCCAAGTGTTTGAAGAAACCTAAGACAGGAACAGCCTCACCAGTAGATGAAGCTGTGGGATGTTTTATTACTGAGAAAAGGGCACCATGACTGCCAGTCGCATGTGAAGCAGGAAAACACATGCGGTAAAGTTTACAGAAGGAGTATCCGAGGCTTGGGAAGGAATTCCGGAAACGGCAGTGGACCATCGCGTGGAAATGGTGCCTGACTGCACTCCTGACGCTCAGAGGACGCTGTGCAGGAAAACACTCGGGGACCCGAGGCCAAGCAGGGCTTAGGGCATGTGGGCTCTGAACGCGAAGAAAATCTAGGACGACAGTTGACCATTGAGTAACACGAGGATTAGGGGTGCCAACCCCCTGTGCAGTCTAAATCCACATATAAGTTTTTGCTCCCCTGAAACTTAGCTACAAATAGCCTACTAATAACATAAAGTCAGTTAACACATATGTGTACGTTATATGTATTATATACTATAGTCTTACAATAAAGCAAATTAGAGAAAAGAGAAAATGTTATTAAGAAAATCATACGGAAGAGAAAATACATTTACAGCATTTTTTTTTTTTAAAATATCCATATGTAAGTGGACCCGTGCAGTTCAAACCCTGTTGTTCAAGGCTCAATTGAATTTCAGCCAATTTCTTTTGCCTATAATTTCCTTTTTTATGCATGCACAAGAGAGATTTTTGACTTAAAAACTGAGGTATCAATAAATAAAAAAGATTTCTTCCAATAAATACACAAAATAAAAATTGGTTTTAAAAAAGCATTTTCAGGCCATGTTCCTTTATTCGCTTCCTAAAACTATTTTTAATTGCTACAAAGTACCATCCTCCCCATTTTTAAGTGCACAGTTCGATGGTATTAAGTACAGCTCCACTGCTGTGCAAGCATTACCACCACCCATCTCCAAAAAAGCATTTTTCTCATTTCGAGTTAGCCGTGCATCATACAACTGATGGCACCATGGATGTCATAAATACACCACATAGCGGTCCCTGGAGACAAAACGTCGCCCTCCCCTTGGGGGTGCCCCGCGGCCTGCCAGGAAGCAGGGCTCTGACCCGTGGCTTGATGGGAACACCCTCTGCCTCCCTGGCTCAAAGGCCCGGGCATGATTGGCACCCTCCCCGCCTCCCAGCCTTGGGCCCAGGCACGGATGAGGCCAAGTCAAAATCGGTCCCTCCCTCTGAAGCTCTTCCTAGAGCATTAGGAATGCCTGAGGTTGGGAAGGGAAGGCTGAGAGCAGAGGACCAGGGTGCCAAGTAAGAGCTGTGCCCTGGAGAAGGAGAGGGGGGCCAGCAGGTCAAGGGAGGGGGGAGCTTTACCTGGAGATATTGGAAACTACTGGGTGCTGGACTCAGAGTGGGCAGGTGGAGGTGGGGAGTATGGAGCTCGCGATCACCCCAGTCCTCAGCCCACCTGGATTCATCTCAGCCTCTCCCAGCAGGAGGCAGGCGTGGAGGGGGGTTATCTTCATTTAGGACACAGTTGAGCATCTACCTGTGTGTCAGGCACCATTCTAGGCACTGGAAATACACCAGAGGACAAGCCCCATGAGAATTCCTGATTTGAGGGGCGGGGGGGGGGGGGGGTCATTTTCTCCTTTCTTCCTTCCCCTCCTCCTCCTCTTCCCCACCTCCTCACTAGCGGGATTCACTAGTCCCTCTATATATTTGGATGGTGCATTCTCAATTGCAAAATATTTCCCATTCATTATCTTGCTCCATCCTCAAAACAACTGTGGGGTGGGCAGCATTGCTCCCATTTTCTGAACAAGGAAACTGCGGCCCAGAGTGTGACTGGCAGCGAGGGGTGTGGCAGAATGCTCTCCGGGCTGGCTCCAGCCCCAGCTCAGCCACGAGCTTGCTGGGCCACCTCCGATGAGCCACTCACCCTCCCTGGACCTCAATGACCCCCTGTGACACAATACAAGGGGCTCTGCTCTACAGTCTCCATCCGCCCAGATTTCCATTCCTGGGACTGGCACTGCATGGGAACCTGCTGGTCAGGAGGTAGAGCAGGGCCTGACCACACTCTGAGCCTGACCCTGCCTTTTCATCCCCAGGAAAGGGAGCAGGGCTGAGGGATTGGGAACAGTGGGGTGTCAGACCCCAGCCCAAATGCCTCCTAGACCAGCCGTGGGCAAACTACGGCCCGCGGGCCAGATCCGGCCCATTTGAAATGAATAAAACTATTGAAAAAAAAGACCGTACCCTTTTATGTAATGATGTTTACTTTGAATTTATATTAGTTCACACAAACACTCCATCCATGCTTTTGTTCCGGCCCTCCGGTCCAGTTTAAGAACCCATTGTGGCCCTCGAGTCAAAAAGTTTGCCCACCCCTGTCCAAACCCTGGGCTGGAGCAACACTGGTGGCAGGAAGTGGCATTGCCCGGTGCTGGGCTGCGTGGGCCCCCAGGCCGGAGAGCCGCCTATCGGGCACTGTGGCCTCCATCAGCCTGCACAGCTCACTGCCTCTCAGAAATGTTCTCCCCAGAGCCCTGTGTGGCTCTGAGCTCCAGGGGGGACCCAGATTCTGTCCCAGCTTCTGGAACCCTAACATGTGAGTTTGGGGAGACTTATTCTCCTCAGAGTACAAATAATACTATCAATAATAGCTGGTATTAATTGATGGCTTACTGTGGGCCAGGCACTGCTTTGAGCACCGTATGTACATTATTTTATTTAATCCAAACCTCAATCCGATAAAGTCATTATTGTCCCTTTTTTACAGAGCTGGATGAGAAGGGGTTCACAAAGAGGGGCGAGGGAGTGCTGGAATGGAAGCCCGCAGCTGCCTGTCAACCCCAGGTTCACTCCATCACCCAGGGCCGGGGTCCCACTGCCACTGGAACCGCCCCCTGCTCTAGGCCGTGGGAGCTGCTATTTGGCTGGGGTTCCAGGGAGGGGGTGACACTTAGTGGCTTATGGGTGACTGGCTGCAAGAAAGCAAGCACAGAAGAGACACAAAACCTCTGTGCCTCGGAAGGTCCGCGTCACAGGTCAACCAGTTGTTTTCCATCCCCTTAAAGAAGAAATGACTGGAGGTCAGACGCAGGAAGAACTCCCCAGTCACTAGAAGGGGTAGCACTGACATCCTCTCCCCTGGTCAGTTGTGGGTGAAGCATTGCCCCTGCCTTGGCCAACAGTTTGAGTCAGAGAGAGGGGTTTTGGCAAATCTGCAGAATCGCCATTCACAGAGCCTACGGGGCCGGGGAGGCCCTGGGGCAACAGCCCCGGGGTTAACCAAGGGGACAAACACGGAAAACCAGGGGACGTCAGCCCTTATCTGGAGCTCATTAATGGGGAACATTAGTCAGCTGTGAAGGCCAAGATGGGGTGATAGGCATGTGGTGGGCAGGGGTGGGGAGTGGGGGCAGGGGGAAGCCATAGGGGTGAAGAAGTATTAATCTAAACTCCACCTCCGCCCCACGTGTCCAAATGCTGGATGGAAGGACCCTGTAAATGCCCATGACCCAGCCTCCCCAGAATCAGAGAGAGAGAGAGAGAGAGAGAGAGAGAGAGAGAGAGAGAGACCCAAGCCTCCTGCCCTGAGACAGCGGGGCCAGCTCTGAAAAGCTCGGCAGCATGTGGGAACTCCGGTCCATAGCCTTCTCCAGGGCCGTGTTTGCAGAGTTCCTGGCCACACTCCTCTTCGTCTTCTTTGGCCTGGGCTCGGCCCTCAACTGGCCGCAGGCCCTGCCCTCTGTGCTGCAGATCGCCATGGCCTTCGGCTTGGCTATCGGCACCCTGGTGCAGGCGCTGGGCCACGTGAGCGGGGCCCACATCAACCCTGCGGTGACGGTGGCCTGCCTGGTGGGCTGCCACGTCTCCTTTCTCCGGGCGGCCTTCTACGTGGCTGCCCAGCTGCTGGGGGCCGTGGCAGGAGCCGCTCTGCTGCACGAGATCACACCAGAAGCCATCCGAGGGGACCTGGCCATCAATGCCGTGAGTAGCCCGAGCTGCACCTCCTCCCCAGGGGCGGATGGGATGGAGGGAACAGGTCTGGGTGAGGGCCTGGGTGCGGAGAGAGACGGAGGCTGCGGGGGTGGGGGCAGAGGTGCTGGAACCAGGAACACAGCTGCCACAGGAGACCCAGGTGGAAGGAGCAACAGGGCCAGAGCTGAAGGCCATAGGATACCCCGGCGCTGCTGGTACCTTCTGCCCTCCCTCGTGGAGGAAGAGCCTGCATTCCAGTGAGGCCTGGGCTAGGACTCTGGAGGACAGGGCTCCAAAGTAGAAGTGCTTTCCGAGCTGGGAGGAACCTCAGAGTGAGTCCCGTGGGTCTTCTGAGGGGAGAAGGGCCCAACTTTCCTTCAGCATGCACTGGCCTCAGGCGAGGGGCTCCTCACAGCCTCGCACTGACGCCTCGCAGCAGCGCTGCAAAGCAGGGATGGGTACCTCCTTCCTTGAGAATATGGCAACTGAGGCCCAGAGAGGGCCGGTGCCACAGCCAGGCTTCAGACCAGGCTGCAAAGCTCACGGTCTTCCGGCCCGAGCCATCACCTAAGTCTTGTTTTGCAAACAAGGAAACTGAGGCTCAGAGAAGGGAAGTACAAGCCAAAAGTTTTACAGTGTGTCAATCCCAGAGAACGTGCCAGAACCCAGGGGAAGCAAAGGGGCACTGTCTCTCCGGACCCTGGAGCCCGTGCGCTAACTGCTGACTTCCTGAATGGTGGCTAGCCGGGCACCTGGATGCGCTGGGAGCTGAGGGTGATGCCGCAGCCCCCTCCATGCCCCCACCCGCTCCTCTCGTGGGTCTGGGCAAGGCCTGGGCATCTGAGGGCGTGAGTGGGAGGAATGGTCCGTGCCCCTCATCAGAACCCTGACTCCCCCCAACCCAGACCCCAGCCCAAGCCCAGGCAGCAAGTGCCTCTTTGGGGCCTCAGTTTCCTGCATTTTGGGGCCTGATCTGTCCCTGGGCCACTAGGTTAGAGCTCTGGTGTCTCTGAAGAGTGCTGCACAGTCCCTGTGGCCACCTCCTTCTTGGCATGAGTGGCCCTTTCTCACACGAGGGGCATAGGTGACCCAATTGGGGAGCTTCTCTCTTCTTACTTCTTCCGAATGGACAATGCGATGGGGCTGGGGGCTCAGGGCTGAGAAAAGGCTAGGATGGCCTTGGCAGGGGACAGACTGAGGAATGTGACCATTTCCATTGAGGACAAAATTGGTTTAGTTGGCAGCGAGGAGAGGTTCACTTAGACAGAAAGAGCAACTTCCTGAGAACAGGGCCAAGAAAGTCTCAGGATGTGATTGAGGAATCTCCTCTAATAGCAGGACGACGGGGCTGCTAAGGGGGCAGGGAGACTCTCAGTCTTGCTCCTCCATCATGTCAGTGTTGACCGGAGCCCTCAGAATGGAAGGGTCTGGGAGGTTTCCCCCAAGGTTATTACTACCTTGGGGAACTGAGGAGAACCCCGCCTGGCTGGAGGGACGCAGCAGTGGGGCTGACTTACCCTGAGGCTAGAGGGAGCCAGAAGACTTCAAAGTTGTCCCAGGTGTCTTCTGAGGTCCCTAGAAAGGCTAGCCTGGCCACCAGGGAGTTACCATTGATGTGTACCTGCTCTGTGCCAGGCCAGATATCATCTCATTCTTGGTATAATGTTGTAAGGTGAAATCTGTGACGCTCTACCATGAGTGGTAAATTGAGGCTCAGCATTCAACTGATTCCAATCACAGAACCAGTAAGTGTCAGTATCTGGAAATGGACCCAGAGCCATCTGAGACGTCCACACCGTCTCCCTTCAAGCAGCCATTTACCAGCAGGAATGGGGCTGGGGCTCTGCCACTGTCGATTCCAGTCCTCACACAGTCCTCCTGAATTTTATTATCCCCATTTTACAGAAGGACAAACTGAGGCTGAAGTAAATAGGGGCCCATGGTAAGTCAGAGGCCTCCAAAGTGTCTGCCTTTAAAGTGCTTTTCACTGTCTCCCATTACAGGCTTTGACATTGGGTCACAGGGGATTGAGAATAGGCCCTAGAAGACCCAACAGTGACAGCCCAATGGCTAGGATCCAGGGGTCGGGTTTCAAGGGCTGAAGAAGGGGCATGGGAGGTGAGAGCTGTCACAGCTCTACCTGGTTCAGTGCCCAGCCCCAAAGGGCAGGGTGTAGGGCACAGAATGACAAAACCCAGAGAGAAATCCAGTTCTGGGTGTGGTCCAATTATGAAATTACCTCTTTGCTTGGCCTCAAGTTCCCTCATTGCCCAAGGCAGGGTCTGCTGGGGTCACGGGCATCCCACATGGGCATGGAGGCATCACAATGTAGGGCTCCAGCACCCTCACCTCAGCTCCCATGGTATGTGCAGGGAGCAAATCCACAGGGCAAAACTGAGGCCGGGAGTGCGGTGGGAAACAGGCAAAGTCAAAGGGAACAGGCAAGGGTTAGAGGAAAGGGTCATATGCTAGACTTGTGGGGGGTATGGGGCACACTAGGACCATCCCCAGACCCGAGTCCCTGTCCCCGGGAGCCCTTTGACCATAGGCCTCTGGTTACATCAGTATCTTATGGCCTAGGGAGAGAGGAAGGCCTTCCTGTTACCTGGCCTAAACTTCCTGCTGTATTCAAAACCTTTTATCTTCTTGCTCTTCAAGAAACAGAAATTTTAGCTCAACCAATATGGCTCAGTGGTTGAGCATCGATCTATAAACCAGGTGGTCATGGTTCAATTCCCGGTCATGGCACATGCCCGGGTTGTGGGCTCGGTCCCAGGTGAGAGGCATGCTGGAGGCAGCCAATCAATGATTCTCTCTCATCATTGATGTTTCTATCTCGCTCTCCCTCTCCCTCTCTCTCTTAAATCAATAAAAACATTTTTAAAAGAAAAGAAAGAAAGGAAACAGAAATTCTGGATTCCCCATCCTTTTCCGCTCACATTGTAGGCACACAATCCCAGCCCCCGAATCTAATGGGCTGTGGAGCATTTTTCCTACCTCTGACTGGGGAACCACGGCCGTCTTTGAGTCCACCCCTCTGCCTTTGGGCCACGGGCCCAGGAGGAAGCCATCAGTCGTTTGGACTAAAGTGGCTGGTGAGCCCAGGTGTTCTGGCTCCCAGCCAGCCCAGAGGCCGCTCTGGAGTCTTGGCAGGACGATGGAGCCAGTGCGGGAGCATGCTCACTGTTCCCCCACTCTGTCCTCAGCTCAGCAACAACACAACAGGCGGCCAGGCGGTCACGGTGGAGCTCTTCCTGACCCTGCAGCTGGTGCTCTGCATCTTCGCCTCTACGGATGAGCGTCGCGGAGACAACCTGGGCACCCCTGCCCTGTCCATCGGCTTCTCCGTGGCCCTGGGCCACCTCCTTGGGGTAGGTCATGGCCTCAGCCTCACACAGACTCTCCCCCAAAGAAACAAACACACCCAGAGACCACGCTAGAGACAGATACACCGAATCCCCCCCAAAATGGCAGACAAAGACCCCAGAGGGACAGACACAGACTCTCGGGAAGGACAGACACACCCCAGAGGGTCTGACTGCCAGATACCTAAGGCCAGATATCACTCCAGCCGCAAAGGAATAGAGCCCAGGAAACAGAACATGAACTTCATTGCCCGCGGGGTGGACTCCCCTCAGGTTGAGCTCAAGGTCTGGAGAGGGGCACAGGGCGCCCTGCCCAGTCCTCCCCGTTTCTCTCCCTCCCCTGCCTCCCACTGCAGATCCACTACACCGGCTGCTCCATGAATCCTGCCCGCTCCCTGGCTCCCGCTGTTGTCACCGGCAAATTTGACGACCACTGGGTAAGGGCAGAACCCTCCCGGCCCTCCCTCCCCTCCCCCAGAAACCCATCTCAGCCCGGCGGGGAGCAGGCGGGAGAGGGGGACCCCACACCTTCCCCCTGGTCCCTGGGTCCACCCTGCAGGGCTGACCATCGCGCTCGGGCCTCACTGCCTTTGCGAGGATTAAGTGAGGCCACTGGTGCAGACAGGCCCCTCGGTGCCCCAGGGCTTGATGAACGGTCATAGTTACGCTGACACACATTCCTGTTGGGCGCTTGTGAGTGCTTAGTGCGCGCCAGGCCTTGGCTAAGTGCTGTGCAAACATTAGCTCCTTTAGTTTTCTCAGCAACCCTGCTTGGTGTTACCGTGAAAGGAAAGTGAGGCGCGGAGAGGGTGACTGCGGCGCCCAAGTCACCCGGGGAATCCGCACCCGGACCCCAACTCACAGGTCGCCCCCAGCAGCCCCCTGGTCGTTTCCAATCACAGGACACGCACTTTATACCCGCGTGCGGCCCGGTCCGCGCCCGCGGCGAGAGGAGCAGGGCCCCGCGCCCCGCGCCCAGCGCCCTCCGCTCCCGCCCGCAGGTCTTCTGGATCGGACCCCTGGTCGGCGCCATCCTGGGCTCCCTCCTCTACAACTACGTCCTGTTCCCGTCCTCCAAGAGCCTGTCGGAGCGCCTGGCCGTGCTGAAGGGGCTGGAGCCCGACACCGACTGGGAGGAGCGCGAGGTGCGGCGGCGGCAGTCGGTGGAGCTGCACTCGCCGCAGAGCCTCCCGCGCGGCAGCAAGGCCTAGGCGCCCCGCCCGCCGCCCGCCGCCCGGCCCCGGCCCCGGCCCCGGCCCCGGCCTGCCCACCCGCCCGCCCCGGGTCCAACGTTGGCCCCTGGGGCAGAGTAGCTGCCTCCAGGGCCTGCACGACTCCCAGGGGTGCAGGGGGGCGGTGAGCCTGGCCGACCCCGTCTGGAGGCTGCAGGCTGGAGAGCAGTGGACTCTCTCTGGCCCCTTGCAGGGAGCTGGGGACGAGCTGGGAAAGGAGGGCGGGCGAGCGGGCAGAGGAAGATTCTGTCTCCAGTAGTGGGTGGGGTTGGGGGGGGGGGTGTGCAGGCCCCATCTTGGGGGGTCTGGGAATGGGGTTTGCTAGTGTGCAAGTGTGTTCATCCCCGAATGCCTCCCTGTCCCCAAGTGTAGGGTTGTGCATGCTCTGAGTGTGAGCAAGCGTGCGGCGGGGGTGCCCGTGTGCACTGGCTGTGTGTGCGGCCTCTCTCACTTTCCCTTGGCCCCTTCCTCCCTTCCTGCAGTAACTCCACTTCCCCTGCCCGGGGCCAGGGACCCTCCCCAGGCGCTCTAAGAGTGTGCTTCCTGGAGAAGGGAAGGGTCTGGAGGCCACTGTGAGAGGCCAGGACCTGAATTCCCTACCTGCCCCTCCTGGAAACTTTCCCTGAGCTCAACGCTGGGCCTAAGACTTGTCAGGACCCATTGCTAGAGGCGGAGAGGTATCGACCAGAGAATGGCTCCCCCAGAAGTGACCCCTGGAAAAAAGGAAAACTGGGTGGCCAAGGACCCCCTTCTGCCCTGAGGGAGGATCTTTCCAAGGGAGGAAGCAGGTGTGTGTGTGTGTGTGTGTGCATGCACCAACATGTATGCATGTGCCCCCACCTCCAGGGGGCTCTAGACCTAGAGATTAGCCTCCCACTGTGACAGAGAAAACAAACGTTCTTTGTGGGCCCCTGGCTTTTGTCTTGGGAGAGGGAGAAATTTGCAACTAGACACTTCTTGAAAGGAGACACTCCATTTCGCAAGTGAGCCCTCTCACCCAGCACACCCTGCGGCTGGCTGAGCAAGGAAGGCACTTAGGCATGAAACCACAGGCACCAGGCAACACCCCTCCACCACCCATCCCACCATAGGCCCCCTCCCCAAGCAGCAGCTCTTCCTCTCTCCGTCCCTCCTCCTCATCCCCAGTGCTCCCTCCCTCCAGCCCCACCACAGGACAGGCATTGTGGGGAGAGGAGGGAAGGGAAATGATTGTCCAGGCAGAGGCAGGTTTGTGTCTAGAGCCCGGGCTGCTAAACTTCCAGGACTGTGCATTGGCTCTCAAAGGAGATGAACTGGGATTAAGTGAGATGCTGCATGTAAAGATGCTGTGTGAACTGTGATTCCTCATACTATTATCACTCATTATTGAAATCATTTCACCATTTCTGCTTCCTGGGGCTAGAATGAAGAAGGGGCCTGACCCCCCTCCTCTTTTTACCTCTTTTAGTTGGTAGTCAGAGCAGAGGAGAGCCCCGAGAACCCCAAGGTGCAGGCAGAAGGAGATAGGCTTGGGTCTGGCCCCTTCCTGGTCCGGCCTCTGAAACTCTCCTGACCTGAGTGCATGCTGGTTGCTGTCTCCTTTCTTTCTTCCCACCACCCAGACCATCCATTCTCTCCTTCCTCTCCAACCTGCTGCATAGCTACCGTAAGAATCACACCTTGAGCCCCTTCTGCGTGCTCTCTGATGCCTTCATGCTTTCGAGGCGTTTATATGTATCTGGACCACACTGCGCCAAGCACCCACTGCGCGCCAGTCTCCAGCCCCTTCCTGCCCTCCCCTCCCTTCAGAGGTGGACTGAGTTCCAGGAACATTTCTGTAACTGTGCCCGCCTCTGTATCTGTCTTCTTTGTCTTCCTTGACCAAAGCTCCCTTTGGGGTCAGAAAAAGGCTGCCCTGGGTCATTGGAGATGATTCTCCCACACCCCCGGGGACCAGCCACTTGACCTCATTACAGGGGGACGAGTCGAGTCAGAGACCACAGTGACCTCCAAGGCAGTACGCCGGGTAGCTGACTGTCCTCTGAAAGTTCAAAGACAGCAGGGCACGGAGCGGTGGGCCAAGCCTGGCTGTGCCTCAGGCACTTCATCCCCACCCCCCCTCACCTCAACCTGTCCCTTTAGAAGTTACCAAGAATTTCTCTCGATATCTGTTTCACTTCCTGGGTTTCATCTCCCTCAGAACTAAATGTGAGATCCCCACCACATCTAGCCCTGATTGCCCGGATTGGGGTTCCTGAGGTCAGAGTTCAAAGCAGAATTCAAAGTGATGGGGGTGGAGGGGAACTGACACCTGTTGGGCATCTCTTGTGTCCCAGGCTCTGTGCCGGGTGCTTGACATGCATTATCTCACTTAATCCTCCTAAAACTGCAGGCAGGTTAGGGAAGGACAGTGGCCCCCAACCACGCGGCGTTTTATTTCCAAAGCACTCCCTTATCCCAACCCTGCGAGACAGGCAGGGCAAACGCTGTCATGCGCCGTAATATGACATTTAGGTCAACAACTCATCACATATGCGACGGTGGTCTCATAAGATTATAGTGGAGCTGAAAATTCCTATCATCTAGTGACAGTCATAGCCATCGAAGCGTTGTAACATCATAGCACAACAATCACATGTTTGTGACAATGCTGGTGTAAACTAACCTACTGCGCCGTCAGCAGCATAAATGTACAGCACACACAGTTACTGGGTTTATACCATCCAGGTCTGTGTACGTTCACTCTGTATGTGCACACATGACAAAATTGCCTAACGATGCATTTCTCAGACTGTATCCCCCTCGTAAAGGGGCCCATCCCTGTACTGTTCTTCCTCTTTTATGAACTGAAGCTAAGAAACAGGTCTAAAGTCGTGGAGACAAGACTTGAACTGAGGCTTTTATTCAAAACAAACCCCATGATCTTTCCAGTCAGAAGTCAGAGGAGACCAGGTCCGGTCTGAGGCAAGTCCTAGGCCGCTCTTGGAAGCCCCTGGCAGACACCAAAGCTCAGCCCAACCCACTGACTTGTGGTGGACACAGGGCCGTGGGGAGGGCTCTGGCAGGGCAGGAATAAAACGACGAAGAACACGGGATGGTTTCTGCCCTTGAAGATCACTCGGCGTGGAGGAGGGTGGAAGTCAGTCACATCTCAGACCAGACAGAGGCGGGCAGCATAGAGGCGGGTGGCTAGGTCCCCAGGCTGGGGACAGAGAAGGCTCTGAGCTGAGCGGAGGAGGTAGCTGACCACTGGGTCCCAGCAGCATCCATTCCCATAGCCCCACTTTGTGCCAGATAAACACCTGCAAGTGTTGCTTTGATGTTTTGTACCTTTAAGCTGTATATATGCAATGCCTCCCAGCTAGACTGTACGCCCTACAGGGGCAGGGCTCCTTCCAGTGCTCAGATGGCATTCTCCTGTCTATCTTCATCCATCCGTGTTGTCTGGCACAGTGCCCTGCATATTATAAGCTCAATAAATGCTCATTTGCAAATAAGTGCCCTTTCTTCCACAACTTAGAAATGGTCAGTACAGTCCAAAGCGCCAGCAGGCAGACTGGGGTCTCTGGCATGTCCTGGGCTCCCCAGAGCTGCTATTAGGAATGGTGCAGCAAGGATTTCAATGCTCAACTAATTGGTGGCAACCTGGCCAGATGAGCATCAAGGCTCTGTGACACAGGTGGTACCATGGAGAGGGCACCAAGACATGAGTAGGTTCTTTCCTAACGTGTGAAGGGTGGGAGGACCTGACTTTATGGCCTGCAGAAAGAGTAAAGAGCAGCCCCTTTTGGTCCCCTCGTTCTGGCTGTAGCACTGTGTTGGAAAATCAGGGCAGGAACCTCCAGGGTCTGGGACAAACCTAATGCTCCACGTGTTCAAAACTGACCACCTGCTCCTCTCCAAACCTGCGCTTCCCATGCCCGGATGTATAAACCAGGAGGTCACGGTTTGATTCCCAGTCAGGGCACATGCCCGGGTTGCAGGCTGTCTGGCACAGTGCCCTGCATATCGTAAGCTCAATAAATGTCTTTGGATCCCCAGTGTGGGGTGTGCAGGAGGCAGCTGATCAATGATTCTCTTTCATCATTGATGTTTCTATCTCTCTCTCCCTCTCCCTTCCTCTCTGAAATCAATTTTAAAAACGTTTTTAAAAAAACACCTGCTCTTCCCTCAGTCTTTTCATCTCAACAGATAACAACTCCATTTTTCCAGCTGCTCAGGCCAAAAAGCTCATTATCCTTGACTCCTTGCTCTCACATGCCCCGTGAGCTCCATCAGAGACTCCTGTCAGTTCTACCTTCACAGGGGATCCAAAATCCAGTCATCCTCACCTCAGGTCCAGGCCACCATCATCTCTCCCTGGGCAGGTCCCTATCAGTCCCCCTGCTTCCCCATTCCTACCCCTCCAGTCTCTTCTCAGCACCACAACAGAGGGGTCGTGTTGCAAACTTTGTCAGACCACATCGGTCCTTGACTCATTGACTTCCTTAATCTCTCAAGTGAAGCCAGCAGTCCTTTGGGGGGTGCACAGGTCTACCCACCTCCACCACCTCTGTCCTCACCTCCTTAAGCTTCCCCTTGCTCCCTCTGCTCCAGCAACACTGGCAGCTCCCTCTGCCGGGAATGCTCTTCCCTCAGACATATGCATGGTTCTCTCCCTCTCCTCTTTCAAGTCTTTGTTCAGCTGTCACATTCTCCGTAAGACCCATACTGACACCCCTTTACAATTTCAAAGGAACTCCACTCCCACCGCAGCACATACCCTATTTTTCCATTGTACTTAACAGATGCTATTGTATTTTATAATCTGCCTATGTCCATTATTTGTCCTCTGTCTCTTTTCACTAGAATACTAGCTCCAAGAGGCAGAGACGTTGTCTGCTAGCTCATGGCTATATCCCCAGTGTCTAGAACAGTGCCTGGTACACAATAAATGCTCAATAACTCTTTGTGGAGTGAATGAATGACTATTTCCCAACACTGGGGATATGTGTAGCACCAGGGGCATCACCTCCTGTCGATTACCCTATCATGTCTACCCCCAGCCCTCCAGAGAGCACAGCGGTCCCCATGTGAAGAAAGGAGAGAAGGCGCCCTCCCTGAGATCCTCTAACTCTCCCTGCCACGGATGGGGAGACCCATCTCCCAGCCCACAAAGGCCCCAGGGAGGCACTCCTCTGGGGCTGGCAGGGCAGGGCCCAAGTGCTCAGAGGAAAGACAAGTCCGGGACACAGGCGCTCCTATAGTTCTTTGTGACCACCTGGGGACCGAGTGACGCTGATAGGGAGTTGGGAGACAGGGAAGGATTTCAAGCACAGGCCTAGGAAACATAACCAGCTGCGCCGTCGGAGCAATCTTAACAGCCAGGTCTCCTTCTTCAGCCCCACCAGGCCCGTTCCTGGTGACACTGTGGGTCCCCTCTCCGGTCACGGTGTGACTCTGGACCTCTGAGCCTGGGTTTCCTCACACGGAGCTCAGAACCGGAGCTCAGAACCGAATCACACCGTGGAGGCCAGAGACCTTGGTTACATGGAAAGGACTGGGCCAAATCCTCAAGCAGTAGCTGCCCCTGGTGGCCAGTCTCCGGGGAGCACTGCTGAGTCCTTTCCACTCCAAGACACCTGTGGGCTCATGCAGACAGTGCCCAGGGAGAGAGGATAAGAAAGAAGGTGGAAGGTGCAGACTGGAGGCAAGTTCAACAGCCCTCAAAGCCTGTGGGGTTATCAGGGTCCTTGTTCCAGTCTGGGCGGGGACCACAACAAGCCCTGAGCCCCAAATCCTACCCACAGCTGCCATGCTCTGCCAGGAGCAGGGCCCCAGGACCCAAGGCAGAAAGGACAGACAGCCCTCCGGCCTTAAGAGGAGAGATGTGGGGGAGGAGCTGCTCCAACAGGAAGCACTGAACGCAGGAGGAACAATAGCAGGGTTTCTTCGGTCCCTGTTTTCTTTGGCCTCTTAGCTGCCACGGAGCCCAGAGCCCGGACCTCTAGGCCCTTGGCTTTCCGCCCGGCCCCTCCCCGTAGCCCCTGCCTGACAGACTGACAGAGGAGCACCTGTTCTTTCCCTCTGCTGCGCCCGCCACCTTAGCGCCACACAGAGCCTTCAGGGGGCTTTTAAAATTATAGTTGCAACGTGAGGAAACTTGACTTAGCCTCACTCTGCGCCAGGCTCGGTGCTAACTGCTTCCCAGGGACACACAGGGGTGGGGGCTTGGAGGAGGGAGGTCTTCAGTGCAGCCCCTCTCCTGGGATCCTGAGAGTCATTCCCTGCCCCTCCTCCAAGCCCTGAGGGCGCTCCAGCCTCATTCCCCACATGCCTAACCCGGAGATAGGCAAAGGGAGAGGTGGGAGGAATGGTGGGTCGCAGCTAGGAGCTCAGAGAGAAGGTGCAAAGACAGGAGGGAACTGGAAGAAAGGGCCACCCAGCCCAGGGGTGGGAGGACCTGACTGTGAGGGCATTGAACAAGACCACGTGTAAGAGAGACAAACATAGAAATGAGGTAGAGGCAGACAGAAACCAAGAAAGTCACGGAAATTAAGAGGCAGAAGAAAGGTGAACAAGAGTCTAAGGCTAAGACTGTAAAAGGAATCGGGGGAGCAGAAATGGAAAGGAGGAGAGGGAGAGAGAGAGGGAGAGAGACTAGAGAGAAATACAGAAAGTCTGAAAAGGAGAGATGGACGGGGTTTGGAGAAACAGACTGAAGGGGAAGCCGGGGAGAGGCAGGGAGTGAGTGTGTGAAGGACAAGGAGACCAAACAGACAGCGAGGGGGGGAGGGGGGAGGGGGGAGGTCAGAAGGTGGAGGAGAAGGAAAAGCTGGGATCTAGAGTGGGGGCTTCTGACAGGAAGGCGGGAGAGGCCAAGACCGGGCTGGGAGGTCAGCGGTGCCCTGCACCCCACACCACACCCCACTCCAGCACCCCAAGTCCCACTGAAATCCTAACGACCAATCCCCTCCCGTCCCCTGTACAAAGTGACCCCCCAAGAAGGCCCCGCTGGAGGGGCTGGGACGGTTGCGGAGCAGAGGGCACCCCCCGGGCCCCACCGGCTCCTTCCAGGGCTGCCCTGTGGCTGCTGGGGTCCAGGAAGGCCGGGCGTGGGGAAGACTGGCACGGTGCCCGCTCTTCCCCAAACGCCCCCGCTCCAAGCCCGGAGGCCCGCCCGGCCCAGGCCAGGGAGAGGCCCACGACGGCCGGCCGGACGGCCCTGCACGGCCCAACCCGCCGGCCGCCCCCGCCACGGGCGGCAGGGAGCGGAGTGGCGCTGTCCTCAGGGAATCGCATCACTCCAACCCCGCGGGGGCGAGGCCGGGCGAGGATGCCCGGGTCGCAGGAGGCAAAGGAGGAGCTGGACCCAGGGCCCGCGGAGGAGAAGCGGGAAGCCCGCGGCGGGGGGACAGCCCGGCGGAGGCCGCCGGCCGGAGGTCGGTAGGACGGGAGAGCCGAGCACAGTGTCCGCGGGGCCCGGGCCAGACGGCGCGGAGCTGAGCGCGGGAGCCGCCGGAGCGCGCCATGCGCGGGCCTCCCGCCGCGGGGCCGGTCTGCGCCGCCGCCCGGGTCACCTGGCCCCGACAGGTCGCCCGCTGCCCCGGCGGGAGAGCTCGCGGGGCCCGGGACGGCGGCGAGCCCGGGGCGGCCGCCAAGGTCCCTCCCTGCGAGCGCTGCTGGCCGCGGAGCGCGGGAGCCGCCCCCTGCCCCCCCGCGCGCGCCCCGGCCGGGGGCGCCCGCCCTCTATATAGCGCACCCCCGCGGCGCCCGCGCCAGGCCGCCAGCCGCGCACACGGCCCGGGAGAGCGCGCCGCGCCCGGGAGCCAGACCCTCGCCCCCCGCGCCGCCGCCGCCCCGACGGCCGCCCCCCGCCGCCGCCCGGCGCCCACGGCCACCATGAAGAAGGAGGTGTGCTCCGTGGCCTTCGTCAAGGCTGTGTTCGCCGAGTTCCTGGCCACCCTCATCTTCGTCTTCTTCGGCCTCGGCTCGGCCCTTCAGTGGCCGTCGGCGCTGCCCTCCATCCTCCAGATCTCGCTGGCCTTCGGCCTGGCCATCGGCACCCTGGCCCAGGCCCTGGGGCCCGTGAGCGGCGGCCACATCAACCCTGCCATCACGCTGGCCCTCCTCGTGGGCAACCAGATCTCCCTGCTGCGGGCTGTCTTCTACGTGGTGGCCCAGCTGGTGGGCGCCATCGCGGGGGCGGGCATCCTCTATGGGCTGGCACCACTCAACGCGCGGGGCAGTCTGGCCATCAATGCGGTGAGTGCCCGGGTCCGGGGTGGAGCGGGGCCGGCCTAGGCCCCGGACTCCAGCTCCAGAATGGATGCCGGGCCGTGTGGGCTAGAGCACACCCGGGCCAGCAAGAGGAATACCCAGGCTGGGGTGTGCCTGCGCAGCCTTCCCGGTTTTCACCTTCCTCCTCTGCCGGCCCCTCTTGCTGCCCCTTGCTGGCCTCTCTCCTGGTGCCTACTGCCCCTCCTTTCTTGTCGGAAACTCCTGCTTTTCTCCTGCCTCCCCCTGAGCTCTGCCCTCCTCCTGCGCCCTCCAGCTCCTGTCGGTTCCTCGGTGGAGTGGTTTCAAGGAACCATCAGGGAGAGGGGTTGCAATCTTGGCTTCTGCTGACCCTGGCCGCTCGGGGTCCCGTTTTTCTCAGCCATTGCAGGGGACGGCGGTCGCCTACCACAGCAGGTGTCAAGGGACCCCGTTTAGAGACCATGCATGTGAACCCCTAATTCTGCTCTAATGTGAGGGTCTCTGTTGCATATGGGTTCCTGTGCCTGGCCCCCGGCTGCCTCCCCCTCCCCAAAGGCCCAGATTTAGCCCCCATGTCCCATGCAAACTGGGTTCATTAGTCAAACACAGAGGAGGATTTTCTCGGCCATTGTCAAGCCGTGAGTCAGCCGCACTGGAGGGACGGGTTTGAGGTTGGCCCTGGCAGTGGCTCAGGCACGGGGCGGGAGGTGGGCTGGGGGTGCAGTAGACAAACTGGGCAGCTGCCCACAGGAGGGAGGGTAAATGCCAGCTTGTGGGGGTTGGAGACTGGGCAGAACCGTTGACAGGGCTGTGTCAGTAGAAGCTCCCCTCATGCCACCCTTCGGCCATAGGCCTGCGCCCCAGGCTTTGTGCGTGCTGGGAAGTATGTAGTCTCGCTGGCAGATGGCCTCCCTGACTTGACATGCACTGGGCTGTAGGTGTCCTTGGAGGCCCTACACCCACTTCCCCAAGCCCCTGGCCATAGAGCCAGAAGGCGATCCTAACCCACTCTCCCCTTGCAGCTCAATAGCAACACGACGCCCGGCCAGGCCATGGTGGTGGAGCTGATTCTGACCTTCCAGCTGGCGCTCTGCGTCTTCTCCTCTACCGACTCCCGCCGCACCAGCCCTGTGGGCTCCCCAGCCCTGTCCATTGGCCTGTCCGTCACCCTGGGCCACCTTGTGGGGGTGAGCAGAGCTGCCATGTGCATGGGGTTGTGGGGAGCCCCTCAGGGCAAATAATGGGGCCCTAGAGCAGTACCTCTCTGGACCAGTGAGCCCTGCAGTTGGGCCCGGGGTGGGGCTGCTGTACCCTGTCCCAGACTGGAGCCCCCCAAACCTTCTCTGACCTGAGGGGAGATGGGAATAAGTGGGAGTTGAAGTGGGGGCAGGAAACCAAGCCCAAGCTCAGGACAGAGGAGAGGAGTGTGCACAGGGACCTGTGAGGGAGAGGTCACCAGCCTAGGAACTGGAGATCTTGAGTTGGAGATCTGGCCGAGCCCCTGGACTGCTGGGTGACCCTGGGAGAGTTGGGGCTCTGTGGGAGCAGACATGCACTTTGTCCTTCTCACCACCTCCCTCTCTGTGTCCAGATCTATTTCACCGGCTGCTCCATGAACCCAGCCCGCTCTTTCGGCCCCGCAGTGGTCATGAATTGGTTCAGCTCTGCACACTGGGTGAGTCTGGGCGTCCCTTGATCCCTGGCAGTGAGGGCTGGGACACCAGCTGTGGCTTCTGGCCTTGCTGGGTGCTGTGGGCCCGGAGCTTGGGGGTGGGCCTGGGGAGCAGTGGCTGGAGAGAGGAGGGGACACCGTAGGGAATAGGATGCAGCCAGATCACCCGCAGGGGTAGATTTATATGGACAAGGAGACCCTTGTTGGGGGTGAGGGGTTGGGGGGACTATGTGTGTCTGTTCCTCTAGGTAAGTGAGGGGATCCCCTCCTCCAGGTTGATCTCTGAGGATTTTGTCTGTGTCTCTGGGAGTCTGTGTGTCTGTCTTCCCTGATGTTTTACTTACCTGTCCCTGTTGAGGGGTTGGGACAGTCTTCCTTCCCGTGGGTCTGTCTCTAGACAATCTGAAACCTCCTCTGAGAGCTCATGGTCTCCCTCCGGAGTCTGTCCCTGTCCCCATGCGGGAGGGAGAGGAGTTCTGTCCGTCTTTCTGAGGATCGATATGTCTGTTCCCTCTGAAGGCTCATCTGTCTCTTTAGAGACAGGAGTCCTGGCCTTCTGGGGATCTGGTCTGCCTCCTTTGAGGATGTGGGTATCTGTGATCCCATCTCCCTGAGACGGGAGAAAGTCTTTCTTTCTGGGGGTCTGGGAGTCCATATGTCTGTCTCTTCTGAGGGTCCATGAGTCTGTCCTCTGGAGGCGGGGAGTGGGGGTCTCTGAGGCCTGGGGCTCAGCCCGCTGATGCCGTCTTGTCTCCCTCAGGTATTCTGGGTGGGGCCCATCGTGGGGGCTGCCCTGGCCGCCATCCTCTACTTCTACCTGCTCTTCCCCAACTCCCTGAGCCTGAGTGAGCGTGTGGCCGTCGTCAAGGGCACGTATGAGCCTGAGGAGGACTGGGAAGAGCAGCGGGAGGAGCGGAAGAAGACCATGGAGCTGACCGCCCACTGACCAGCGTCAGACAGGCGCTAGCCTCTCACCCCTGAATTGCAGGGGAAACCCTCCCCCCCCAAAAAAAAAACCCCATGACAGCAAAGCTTCCTTCCCCCACAGCGGGTCCTCTGGGCTAGGGAGGAGGGACTCGCTCCCCAGGCTGCAGTTAGAAATGGGAGCAGGAACCTATGATGGGACTCCTGGGGTGGGGCCCCGGGACTGCGGTCCGATGGGGTGAGGGTCTCTCTGAGACGGGGCAGGCTGCTGCCATGAGGTCAGACCTCAGAGATTGTGAACACAGCACTGAGCTCACAGGCCGCCCCAGGGGCAGGGCAGTAAGGAGTGGCCTGCGTTCTCCCTCCCCACCCTCCGGGCCCCTCCTCAGGAGCCAGAGGGTCCCAGCCCCGAGGATGGCAGAGGCTGACCCTCCCCAGAGCTCCTTCGGAGGGCGAGAGACTGGCTCACTAAATGCTGCCTTATTTATTTCTGCTTCTAGGTGCATGGGCTAGGGCTGCTGGGGTGTGGAGTGGGGGCTCCCCAATAAACCGCTGATGCCCATGTTCTGCCTCGTCTCTCCCCAAAAGCCTCTCCTTGGGACCCTGGCTCATCACTGCTCCTCTTCACCATCCCACACCTCCCCATGGGCTCCACAGGCCTCTGTGGAAAGAGAGCGAAGCTGAGGGGGGGCCTAGAGTCAGAGATGGGGGTGGGGAGAGCAAGAGAGGGGGACGAGAGAGGGAGAGAGACCAAATATAGAAAGCGAGCTAGAGGTCAGGAGGTGGCAGTGGGAGCAGAGAAGGAGGCATCCTCTTCACTCAACCTCCCGCCTACACACCCCTCCCACCTCAGCTATGTCAAGTCCCTGCCCCTGGAGGAGGGTGTGCCAGGCAGGGTGGGAGAGAAATGAGCCAGCCTGCAGCCCCTTGAGATGCCAAGGGGGTGACCAGCCAGGTCTGTCATCAGGGAGGAGGCAGAGCCTGGACTCCCCTCTCTGCCCCTCCATGTTCTAAAAAGGAGCCATGTTGGGAGCCTGTGCTCAGAGACAGCAGCCCTGCCCCACCACACACACACACACACACACACACGTGTGCACACACACATGCACACACGCACGCACACACACGCACGCACACACACACACACGCTGCACTGGCCCAGCTCCTTTCTGGTCTCCCCTTCCCTGCCCCTGCCAGCCAGTATCACCACCATCTTCCTCGCGGGGCCCACTGCTCTGCCCTCACTGGCTCTTGTCCCCTTGCCACTGACACTCCTTAGGGAACCCCTTAACCGGCCACGCCTCCATCTGTTAGGCTATAAAATGAGGATTAAAACTGCTTCCCTCACAGGTTGCTGTGGGGATCAGATGAGATGAAGGAATGAGATTCCTAGGACCGCTGCTCGCTGTGGGAAAGGGTGGGATGCAGATGAGCAGCTCAGGACATGGCCCTGCATCAGAGTTAACGCGTCTGCTTGGGGTCCAAGAATTGACGCCGAACTTTGGGTAACACAAACCCTCCGAGTTTTAATGACCTCCTCTGTAAAGTGGGGCTACTTGTACTCATGGGTGGCTGTGAGGATAAAATGAGACGATGGATGGAAATAGAACCCCTGTGCGAAGAGGACCAGACACTAAGGGGAGTGCTCGATAAACAAGTGTGAAGGGAAACCAGCATGTACACATCTGGGACCCTGGCCGCCCCCAGGTCCGGCCTCTGCTCTCCCGGGAGGTTTGACCCTGAGCTCCCGCTGTTCTCTGGTGTGGGAACCTTGCTCCACAGTCTGCAGCTTTGCCTCAGAAGACGAGGGGCCAGTAGGTAGGAGATGGGCGGGGAAGAGGAGGGAGAGTCTACAGACCCTGCTGGCAAGGGTCAGTCCCAGGGGTTGGGGGCGAGGGGGCAGAGTCCCCAGTCCTCCTCCACACTTGAGCCTCGTATCTGTGAGTGGGAGCTGCAGCCGCCTTGCCCTGCCCTGCCCGCCTCATCAGCGTGCAGTTAACACCAGTGATGCGTGCGAGAACCTGTGGAAAGGGGCAGCACCCCCCTCCCCACCCCTCGCCAGGTCCGGCCTCCACCCTGTCCCGCCGTAAATGCCAGCTCCGACCAGCAGAGGGGGACCTCGTCCACCGAATGCACAACTGCTGCGCTTCTCGTCCGCGATTTCTGGGTCTGGGCTCCAGACGTGGGGGATGGAGGACACGGGGAGTCTCTCAGGCCTGGGTCCCCGAGGGCCACCAGGAAGTAGCTACTCTCAGTCCACCCCCACTCCACCATCCGAGATGGGATGCAGAAGAGAGGGAGTCCTTTCCCATTCAGGCTCCCGAAGACTCAGGTGCCTGGGAGGCTGGCCTCTCCCCAGCCCAGCAACTTGCGTTCCTTTCCCTGACAGGTGGGCCTGTGGGGCACAGACCCTCAGGGCGGGACGAGGCATCCAGTCCGAGGGAGTTCCCGGCCCGCCGGCCGGCGGGAGAGGGTCCACCTAGGCCTAGGGCTTTGGATGGACAAGTTGCGCAGTCGGGCTTTGTGGCCGGCAGAGGGCGCTGTGCTCCGTGGTGGCTGAGCTCCACGCGCCGCTAGGTCCCGGCTCACAAAGACCTGCAGGACCCGGCACACACCCAGCGCCGCGCCTCCACGCTGACCTTCAGCTGTGCCGAGGGGCTGCGTCTTCTCGGCATGGGCTGCTCACTCCGTGCAGGCGACAGCCTCGCCAGTCCTCCTCCACTCGTGTTCTGGCTCCATGTGTTCCCCGAGAGGCGCACGTGTGTCACACCCAAGCACACGTGCTCAGTCACCCCTGTGACCCTCTGCTCCACCTGAAGATGGGATCCAGAAAGAGCCTTGATTCTCCTCTAGGAGGCGTCCTACCCCTGCACTCCCCCTCTGCCCAGGGCTGCCAGGTCTAACCAGGTGGAAAGGTAGGCATGGTGAAGAGACGGAGGGCTGGGGTGAAGGAGGAATGGACAGAAGGTTGGCTGTCTAGATGGATGGACAGGAGGGTTGGCTGGAGGGTCAGCTCTCTAGCCCCTCTCTGATCTGTTTCCTCCGCTGTCTGGTGCAGATGAGATCAGACTTCCTTACCTGCCACATTTTGGGGGGATTGGGGAGATGATGTGAGGGAAGCTGTCTTGACTTCTTCCCTTTCTGTCATGTGTTTAATGCCCCTCCTCTTCTCTCCTGATACCTTCATCCTTCTTGCTGCCCCATCTCCCCCCAAACCTGGTCCTCAGTCAGAGCTCACATTTCCCTCATGCATGTGCACGCACGCGCGCGCACACACACACACCCCTTCTCAGAAATCTGAGGAGCCCAGCACTCTGGGGAGCCCAGAGACAGGCCTCTGGGAGGTTAAGGGCACACAGCCACCTGACAGGCAGCTGTAGGCAGCCAGGTGTGGGGCCTTGGCAAAAGGCCTCTGACCATGAGTTACCTCAAAGCGTGGCGCTAGAGCCCAGGACTGGCTGGGCCTGGCAAGGTGCTGGCTGGAACTGGAGCAGGCCCTGGCCAATGCCTGGCTGGCCTCGGGGGATGAAGGACCTTGTGCCAGGCCAGGCAGGGCCTCGGAGGCTCTGTTCTGGGCCAGCCAGCAACAAAGGCTGCCACTGCTCTTCACGCCCAGCCTCCCGGGTCCAGAGCAGGGGCCACCAGTGCTGCTTGTCCTGGAGCTGCCACAGCAACCAGGACCCTTCCCACCCAGCCCAGAGACAGCTGTCTCACTGGAGAGGGGAGTGGCAGTTCTAACAACCAACATTTTCCTGCTGAGAAACACCCTCCTGGGAGTTAGCACATTGACTCCTAATGACATGTGGGGAGGTGGGAATTTTAGCCTCCAGTCTACAAGGGAGGAAACTGAAGCCACAGAAGTTAGGCACTGGTCAGGCGTGCAGTGCATGGCAATGTCCAAATGCTTTCCCTTGTATTCTCTTATCACAGGTCTCAGCAGATAGGCTGGCCTGTTGTTTGGTGCCTGGTATACAGGCACAGAAACTGAGGCTAGGAAAGATGGAGGGCTGGCAAGTGTCTGTCCCCCAGGGAGGGCAGAAGAGAGATGCCCTGGAGGCTCTTTGGGACAGCCTCTAGGCAGAGGACCCACCAGGCGCGGGGGAAGGTCAGTCACACTGCCCACGCCTCCGTTCCTTGAGTAAGTATTGAAAGAATCCTCTAAGCCAGGAAAGCACAGGAACAGTGGAGGCAGCGAGGCTGCCAAAGCCATTAATAGCGACTAGTACTGGCTTTGCTCAAGCCCAACTTCTCCACGCAGCTTGCCTTGCCTCTGCTGGAAAGGAAAATCAGGGCAGACTTCCTGGAGGAATCAGACTTGAACAAAGTCTTTAAAAAAGAGACAAAGAGGAAAGGCATTCCAAAGTCATGGTCTCTCCACTACGTCGAGATTACCAGGCAGGTGATAAAGAAGCCGGAGAGGGAGAAGTGCAAACCACAGATGAGACTGGGAACTGATTCAACACGAGAGAAGGGTTGCCTCTGCTCTGGGGGCACAGGGAAGCTGGTGAGGGCGTGGCAGCCACCAGCGAGTTTGTGGCTGGCAGGGTGGGAGGAAGCATGGCCTGCTAGCTTGGCTTTCTGGGTGGGCAGGAGGCAAGTTGATCGGCTAGAAGAGTGGGGTTCCCCACCTGAACAGAGTGGGGCAAGTTGAAGGAGGCCTTAGAAGAATGGGGAGACAGCCGCCCAGGGGTGGTGTGAGGATTGCGGAACAGAGCAGCGACCCCTGCTGAGGCCAGAGACCACGGACTTGCCATGGCAGCGGTCTGCATGGCTGGGCGAGGGTCTCCCGCAGTGCCCAGCAGTGCAGATGGTAGGCAGCGGGTGTGAGCAGAATGAGAATGGAGAGACGCAGGTGTGTGGCGGGGTAGGGAGAAAAGAGCCAGGGCAGGGGGGCACTAAAGTGAGATGCCAGGGCATCTGGCTGGAGAAAGTAGGGTCAAGCCAGGATGGCTGGGAGAACAGAAAGGGGAGGGGGGGGGGCGGTTACTGTGACTGAGATGGGGGAAGGTGGGTGGCCAGAGCCTGTGATCAGAGCTGGGATGTTTCACTGGAAGATTTCAGAGGGCCCGGTCCCAGGTGAGAGTAGGTATAGGACTAAGAACAGGCAGCTGAAAGGAAGCAGATAGGAAAGTCACCTGCCTCCAGGAGGTCAAGAAGCCTGTGAAGCCCTAGCTGGTTTGGCTCAGTGGATAGAGCTTTGGCCTTTGGACTGAAGGGTCCCAGGTTTGATTCTGGTCAAGGGCACATGCCCAGGGTGCTGGCTCCATCCCCCATGGGCAGGAGGCAGCTGATCAATGATTCTGTCATCATTGATGTTTCTACCTCTCCCTCCCTCTCCCTTTCACTCAGAAATTAATAAAAACATATTTTTTAAAAAAAAGAAAAGAAAAAGCTGGTGAAGCATAGCCAACCCAGCATTGGGGCCACCCACTCCTCCCACTTCTTCACCACCCTCAAACAGCCAATAAAAGCACAGACTTACAAGAAGCAGAAGGGAAGCTTTTATTCACTCATTCATTCAACAGTTATTTATTGAGCACCTACTATGATCAATCCCCGTGCAAGATACTGCATGTAGGGATGAGCAAAACTTGGCTCCTGCCCCCTCAGAGGCTCACTGCCTCACTGGGGAGACCCATTAACACCATGGCAACACCCTATGATGACTGTAGTGCACAAAAATGTCCAGGTGTGGTGGGAACACACAGAGGGACTCACCTAAGAAAGGAGCAGGTGACATTGAAGCTGAGCCACAGGGATGGTACAGGGGTTACCCAAGCAGGAGGGGAAGGGCTCTCCAAGAGGAAGAGAGAGCATCTTCCAAGGAGAGACCAGCTCTGAGCGTTGCAGAACCTCTGGCCATTTGATGAGGCCAGAGGGTAAAGTGTGAGGCAAGGAGTGGAGAGAGGTGAGGTAGGAGCAGGAGCCGTGGAGGCCAGGCACGCACGCGCATGCATGGAGCTCACAGAGGGGACGAAAGCTTTGAAGGGATTTCAGCAGAGGAGCAGCAGGATCAGATTTGCATTTTAGAAAGATCACTCGGGCTGCAGTGTGGATAATTGATTGGAGCAGAGCAAGGGAGCAGACAGAGAGAACGGTTACAGGCTGCAGGGCAGCAGGGGTGCAAGCAGAGAGCACAGTCAAGAAACATGTAGGGACTCAAAAGCAGCAGGACTGAGGCCTTTAGTGGATGAGGCAGGAGGGGGAGAAGGGTCAGGATGCTTCCCTCGTGCCTCCAACTGAGCGGGAGGAGACAGGAGGGGTGCGTTTGGGGGATGGGAGAGAGGAGAACCTCATTCTGAGAAAGGTTTCATTTCAGGGCCTGAGGTCAAGCAGGGGCATCCACTGGGCAGGGAGATGTGTCCAGGGGCGAGGTCCTGGCACCAGAGGAGGTTAAGAGGTGAAGACAGGATTATTTTAGCAGCTCAGCAGATTCTTCTTAGGGAGGGTACCTCTGTTTAGGCAAACACCTCGAAATACTGCCAAAGATAGAAGGGCAGAGCCTAGGGCATGGGTGACTTAGGGCTGGCATAGCCACAGAAATGGCTCAGCTGCCCTGTGTGAGACATAAGAGGTATTGTTTTGTCCCCTGAGAAGGAGAGCAGAGAAATGGGGACGGGGGGGGGGGGGGGTGTCTGAGGAATGAGAGGGAGGGAAGCAGAAAGAGACAGGGAAGTGGGTGACACGAGTGGAAATTTCCACGGGCAAGCAGCAGGGTGCCGACTGCGTGTGTCACCTGATTAGCTGTGGAATAACCCGTCTTCCATCTGCCCTCTGCGTCCCCACAGGCCACGTCCTTAGGAAACTCTATTTACAGCTGCTTTCTGTGAGTTGGGTTTTAGGTGGGGAGGGAGAGAGCTTCATTTCACATCTGGATTTATGGGTACAGGTAGTGTGAGCCCATCTGGAGGCAGAGGGGCTAGGAGAACAGTAGGCCTCCCCCCCCCCCCCCCGAATGCACAGGACCCTCTGGGGCAGGCCTTGGGCTTGGGAATGGAGAGATCTCGCTCTATCCACGCTGACATCAGGGATGTGAGCGCCCTGGAGTCCCAGCACCTGTGTCCTCAGGCTGGGCTCTGCCCGCAGCACGTTAGGCCTGACCAGCTTGGAAACCTCCCTGAAGGTTCCAGATCAGCGCCCCGAGACCACTCCTCCCCCAGCTGTAAGGTGAGCTCAGGGTGGACAGGCATGTGAGCGCCGCCCCACACCTCCCACCCATCCAGACACACATAACCCCGCCAGCTCGGTCCCTGCCGGTCCGTCCGCCCAGCTCCGCCCCGGGCGGCAGTGCAGCGGAGCTACAGGTGGGCCAGCGAAGCCTCCGCACAGGGAGACACCAGAGCAGGCCCAGCCGGGAGGCCAGAGGCAAGCAGAGAGGCCCTGGAGCAGAGCGGGCGGCAGCCCGCACTCAGGACCTGCCCGCGATGGAGCCAGGAGGGTGCAGCTTGGCCCGGAGGCTGGGGTGCCGGCTCTGGACGGCCATCAGCAAGGCGCTGTTCGCCGAGTTCCTGGCCACGGGGCTGTACGTGTTCTTCGGCGTGGGCTCGGCCATGCACTGGCCCTCGGCGCGTCCCTCTGTGCTACAGATCGCCATCACCTTCAACCTGGCCACGGCCATGGTGGTGCAGGTGACCTGGAAGGCCAGTGGGGCTCACGTCAACCCCGCGGTGACACTGGCCTACCTCGTGGGCTCCCAGATCTCCCTGCCCCGCGCTGTGGCCTATGTGGCTGCCCAACTGGCAGGGGCCATTGTGGGGGCTGCTCTGCTCTACAGGGTCACGCCAGGAGACATCCGAGAGACCCTCGAGGTCAACGTGGTAGGTGCAGGGAGGGGCACCTGCAGGGCCAGGAGGGTGGCGGGCCAGGCAGAGGAGAGGGGCAGGGAGGTAACCGCTTCAGCACCTGCTTCACATTTCTGTAGTGAATTATCACACCCCAAAACTTGCCAAACACTAAACACTCACATTGGTGCGGGACCAATTCAGGTTGAGCCCTACTGTGAAACCAGTACTGAATGGTTTTTCCCGTAACACAAAATTGGTGTGGCTTTAGAGCAGACAGAGCAGGGATGGGGTCGTGGATTGAGGAACAGGTGGGAGCAGCCACACGAAGGGGCAGGAGTCGGAGAAGGACCAGGCATTCAAGGGTTGGGGTAGCCAGGGAGGGCTGGGCTGTGGGTGACGGCAGGAACCCTGCATGCACTTCATCTTCCTCCCCACGTTCCCCCCGGCACCCTAAGGCCTTTTTCACCCACCCCCAACCAGATTCCCCTAGTCCAGGCGTCCTCAAACTACGGCCCGCAGGCCACATGCAAATACAAATATTGTATTTGTTCCCGTTTTTTTTCTTCAAAATAAGATATGTGCAGTGTGCATAGGAATTTGTTCCTAGTTTTTTTTTAAACTATAGTCCGGTCCTCCAACGGTCTGAGGGGCAGTGAACTGGCCCCCTGTTTAAAAAGTTTGAGGACCCCTGCCCTAGTCAGTTCCACCTACTTCCCCAAATCTCCTCCTTCCACTCCCACTCAGGTCTCCTCCCAATCAGCTCGCAAACACGCACCCCAGCTTCCCTGTGCCTCCTCTTTCCCACCAGTCCTGAGCCCCAGCCACCCCCCCAAATCACTGGCCCCCAACCAACCTTTGGGTTGGGAAGGGTGACGCTACTTCTGCAGGGAGCAAGTGGCCAGGGCTGACCCCCACCCCCTGCACAGTCCTTAAGTCCCGGCCCTGGCAGAGGTGAGATGTGACACAGGAAATGGGTGGGGCGGCCGGCCCCTGGCAGAGCCGCGGACTCAGGGTACCCCTCTCACCCAGGTGCAGAGCAGAGTCTCAGCGGGCCAGGCGGTGGCGGTGGAGCTGGTGCTGACCCTGCAGCTGGTGCTCTGTGTCTTTGCTTCCACCGACAGCCGGCAGACGTCAGCTTCCCCAGCCGCCATGATTGGGGCCTCCGTGGCCTTGGGCCACCTCATCGGGGTAAGGGGCAGAGGGGCTGCAGAGGCCGAGGGTGGAGCCGGGTCTGAACCGCGGTAGCGGGGACTGTCCCCTCCCGGGCCTGCCTCAAGCCTCTTCACACCCTGAACCCACAATCACTCCCCAGGTCTACTACACCGGCTGTTCCATGAACCCGGCCCGCTCCTTCGGTCCTGCTGTCATCGTTGGCAAGTTCGAAGTCCACTGGGTGAGACCCTCTGCTGGCAGCCATGGGTGGGGGGAGCAAGGGCCCGAGTCGGGACTGAGGCTTCGCCAGGGGCCGGCAGACAAGGCTCCTGCCACAGACCATGTTGACCCCCGATGGAGGTTTCCCTGAGCTCAGACCAGGGCTTGGACTTCCTTTCTTTCCAGCTTCAACAGCCCAGGGGACCCAGTGGACCGGCTAGAAATGGGCCAGGGCGGGCACCACAGCCTCAAGTCCTGGCTGTTTCCTTATTCACTTTCTCCAGCTGGACCAATTTCCAAACTTGGATAAAGAACAAGGCAAACAGAAATAGACACACACACCAGCAAAGATAGGAACAGCACTAGCCAGGGCTCCGGCTGGTACAGGGGAGGTGAGAGCAGGGAGAAAGGAGCGGTGAGGAGCCTGGGCCGCCGTGGGAGGCACGATCCCCTCGCCGCGGGCGTTCTGGACAGGACTCCTGCTTCTCAAATCTGCCACCTTTTAGACAGCTCGCGGGCTCCTGGGAGACCAAGTCGGCACTGGGGAAGCAGGCAGGGGTCCCAAAGGCACCCTGTGATCCCGATGGCTCACAAGCCGGTGTCCACTCCTCTCTGCCTCCGCAGGTCTTCTGGGTGGGACCCCTGACAGGGGCTGTCCTGGCATCGCTGATCTACAACTTTATCCTGTTCCCTGACACCAAGACCCTGGCCCAGCGGCTGGCCATCCTCACAGGCACCTCGGAGATGGAGAAAGTGGAAATGGTGGAGCCCCAGAAAAACAAACCCCAATCCAATCCAGGGGACACCGAAATGGAGAATGTGGGTCAGATAGCATAGAACTTGGCCCTTGCCGCAGGCTTTTGAGAGGCCTGTGCGTGGGCAGAGTGCCTCGTGTGGCCGGATTTCAGGTTTTCCGAGGAAAGAGGGGTGTTTAAGGGCGTGTAGGGAGGCTTGGCCTCTTGTCCTAACAGGTTGGGCAGGGGATACCAATCCCTCTCCCGGGCATTACATTTCTAGATGGAATCCGGGGAGCAAATCAGTTCCGCTTCCTCCCCCTCCATCTCTAATAGAACAGAGCAGAGGGAGGCAGGGGGATTCACACCAGGGCTCCCGGCTGGTACAGGGGAGGTGACTCCAGATCCCCAGGTCTTGGGGAGAACAGGAGAATTAGAGCCTCAGTCCCCTTAAAGACTGAGGGCTAAAGGGACCTCAGGGAACCCCAACTTCTTGCCCCACCCTTAGGGAGGAGAGGCCAGACTTCCCAGAAGACTCAGGGCTCCTCAGAGGGATCACTGCCCTTCGGTGTGGTTTGGCGGGGCTATGGCTCCCACCTCAGACTGGGGGCTTCTTGAGGACAGAGATTACCCTTCCAATAGATCTTCATTCCTCACTCGCCCCAAATGCTCAGGAGAGAACCCCACCCCTGGGAAGAGCTGACACAGAGAGGAAGCTTTTCTCGGGTTAGCAGAGGGGCAGGATATGGGCAAGGAAGGTTTGAGCCAACGGGCCTTTTCCAGGCAAGCTCTTCCAGGTGTTTTCCTGCCTCCCACCCCCTGTCCCATTGATGGGGACAATTCTGAGAGGGGATGACTCCAGCCCAGCCCAGCCCTCGGTCCATGTCCTGGGCACAGAAGCTGTCTCCAGCCTCATTCTCAAATCTATCAGGACACCCAAAAGCTGTTGAATAAGCTGTTGAATAAGGATGGTAGGAACGATGCAGGCAACCAAGATTCAGTGCCTCTAAGGATGACCGGAGTCTCAGCTGGTTTGTTAGTATTTACAAGCTGCTGTAAACCGATTCTGCCCATGACCTGGGGTCCTGCCTGGACCTCAGCTTCCCCAGCTACTGGATGGGCACAGGCCTCCCCTAGAGACTGCTGTGAAAACAAGAAATTGGAAAATGTTTTTGGAAGTAAAAATGTTAGAAAAACAAAGCCAATAAATGATGATTATTGTTGCTATTACTGTAATTATTGGGTTTGAATACAATTGCTGTTGATAATGGGAGGGAAGAAGGGAAAAAGGGAGATGATTGAGAGGGAGAAAAAGAGTACGTTTTTCTCATTTCATTTGCTCCCATAATGGGAGCCCTGCCTCCTCTGCTGAGTCTACTGACCTGGGAGCTTTGTGAGTGTGTGTGGGGTGAGTTTCTGTGGAGCTTTGCGAGGGGGCGGGGGGTGCTGGGGGAGGGACCCTGGGATGAAGAGACAAGCCAATAAAAGTTAGTTCTTCTCATCTCTATGGCGCCCATCACCATGGTATTCTGAGATGCAGCAACCAAATCCATAAAATAGATAGGCCTTTCCCTTTGGATAGGTCTCCAAAGGGGCTGGGGCTGGGGGAGGGGCTGCCAGTCTTCAAGCGCTGGGTGACAGGGCCCGGCCTGTGACCAGTGCCAGAACAGTCCCAGTACTCATGGCCACAGCAGCCATGCTCAGTGTCCTGTGATACTGTCAGTGCAGAGTATTGCTCACATCTCCCCAAGCTGGGCTGCACTCATCCATCTTCACAAAAGCACCCAGGGCTTCTTGTGCCTTTATGAGCAGGGATGGCTGGGCTCGTGTGTGTGTGTGTGTGTGTGTGTGTGTGTGTGTGTGTGTGTGATTGACTTGCTAAAGGTCACTTGGCTCAGTACCATAGCCCCCTAAGGTCTCCCTAGCTCCCAGCTTAGAATTTTCCAAAATAGTGCTCCAGGGGGGCTCACACAGGCTGCAGGCCCAGGATGGAAGGAAGCACGAACTAGAAGGTTGAAGAGGGCAGGGGGTGGAGCTCCTGCAGCAGGCCCTTAGGCTCCTAGACAAATTATCTCCACATCCCCAGAGCCCAGCACACACGGGTGCTCAATAAAAGTCTGATGAATGAATGACTGAGGCTGGGCAGCTGGGAGGGAGAGGAGGTCGTGATTGATCAAGAGGAGGAGAATTCAGGAGTCACAGCTCCACATGAGCCAAGATGACAGCAGCCGGGAGCCTGAACTTGCCGGCAGGGGTAGCTGGAAGAGGGTGCAGTCACACTTCAGTCCCACCCTTACTCCAGAGCCAACTGTGTAACCTCTGTCCCAGGAACTTTGGACCAAAAGGGTAAGCAAGGGTGATTGCCGGAGGAGAACGCTGGGGGCTGCTTTCACAAACAGCTCTGTGAGGCTACGCTAGAGCACGGAGACCAGCTTCCTGAGAAGTGAGGAACTAGGTTACAACCTGAAGAGCATCCCAAGTTAGACAGGAGTGAGTAACAAAGGTGAGCCTCTCCTTCTCAGCAGCCCTTTAATAGGACAGCCGGCCATCTGTTTGGCCGCGGGAAGGGCTGGCCTTCGGGGAGCCAAATCTCAGCGGGTCCAGCCAGGGGCAGTGGGCTCCAAGGCCACAGCCCCCGGCCTCGGGTGGGAGTGGGGAGCACAGAGAGGACAGAGACCCAGCCAAGCAGACCCTTGGCGCACACTCCCTTCCTCCTGTTTGTCAGGGGAAGTTTTTAATTAATGGTGTGTAATCTGATCTGGCCCTTCTCCCTGCTGAGCACTGCTTTCAATCAGCAGAGCCATCTGCAATTGCAATTCATAATTCTCCCCAAAGGGAGGGGGACTCCGGACGGGTGCCTTGGTGATTAATACAATTAGCCTTTTATGTTGATGATTGTCTTAGCAGGAGCAGATGATGCCGGCACAGAGCCTAGGCTGTCGCTTCCCCATTGGTTGGCAGGAAGCCCCTCTCTGCTTCCCACCCCACTGCTCCCTCGGGTGTAAAGAGGACAGGTCTCATCTGGAGCCACGCTGTGGACAGGGGAGGGCCCACTGAGAGCCAGGTTCTGGGGCACATGTGGGCCCCTTGGACTGAGGGGAGAGGAGGGGCAAGGTGATGATTCAGAGACGTACTTTCCAAGGAAAATCATTTTGACCTAAGGGATTCTGTACCCCAAGGTTAAAAGAAAAGAACTACTTAAGGTGAACTATAGGTTGAAAGGGCCGAGTTTAAGTACAGGCTCAGGCACTGAGAGCTGTGTGCACGTGAGCAGGTTACTTAAGGATCCTGAGCCTCACTTTCCTCACCTGGAAAATGGAGTTTGCTCCCGAGGGGCTGGAAGAACTACCTGGGGTATACGTGTCCCGCACCGTGCCTGGTGCAATCAGTGGTAGCGGGCTTTACCCATCACAGTAGACTGCCATTCCCTCTGCCAATGAGTCTGGCTGCTTCTCCTCTGGTTTCTAACGCAGCCCAGCTATCAGTCAAGAAGGGATCCTTCCTCCCCATAATCCAGGCTTAGCTTGAGCAAAGGAGAGAGTCTGTAAGTACAAGTGTCAGGGGAGAAGGATCCAGAGGAAAGAGGAGTCAAGAATCAAACCCGAGAAAGAAACAGGACTCCTTGGAACAGAGACGTGGAGCACTGCAGTGATGGCAGCTGGGAGCTGGTTTGGGGGAGATTCAGGGAATGGGGGTAAGGAGGCGGGGAGGGGGGTAGAAAGGGGTGAAAAGCAGAGCTTGGAGCATCTGGGGTTTCATATGGCAGCTAAGTAAACAAAAAAGGAGCAGTCATGAGAGCTGAGGGTATAAGAGGCAGCACAGATCAAAATCTGTGTCTCTGATCTACAATGAGGTCAAGTGATCTGGAACAAGCTGACTGGGGTTTTTGTTTATGTTGTTTTTTTTTTTTAAAGAATAGTTTATTAATTTTTAGAGAGAAAGAGAAAGATCGATGTGAGAGCATATGGACTGGCTGCCTCCTGCACATCCCCTACCAGGGATCAAGCAAGCAACCCAGGCATGTGCCTGACCAAGAATTGAACTGGCAACCTTTCAGCGCACAGGACAACGCCCAACCAATTGAACCACACTGGCCAGGGCCTGACTGGGGTTTTGAAGGGAGACTCTGCTGGGTCAGGAGAGGGGATCACCCCAGTGTCCCTGAGCCCCAGCGCTGTTCTCCAAGATCTGAAGCAGCGTGAGAAGAGTGCTGCTTATCACACAAGAGATTAACCTACAGCCAGTATCAGGCCTGGCAATGTCATGGAGAAGACAGAGGGAAGGAGGGAGGGATGACCTGAAGGGCTAATCAAGATGAAGCATCAGGCCAAGTTGTGGCCACTCTGGCAGCTGGGGCAGGGGGTCCACACAGCCAAGATCTGTAATCATGTCTCAGGGAGGGGCAGCTTGGTTCGTGAAGGGCAATTGAGGGTGGAGAGCTGAACAGCACTAATTAATAGGCAGCAGTCGATGGGCAGAAAAGGGGGAAATGAAAAACTGTTTCAGAGCTCTGATGAAGTCAGATAAAGGGGCAGTTGTTTCGAGAGCCAATGGAGGAGGCCAGAGAAGGCCAGAGAGGCAGGGACCAACAACTCCACCCGCCCTGTGTGGGCAGATGAAACAAGGCCCACTCAGGCGGGCCGGAGGCGGGGAGGCCGGTTATAGAACACCGGGTTGGAGGGCCTTCCTTGGCCTGGAATATGCTCCAGGCCCTCTAGCTGCCTGTTCATCCTGAGATCCAGCTTTAACGCATGACTTTCCAGGCTCTCAAGGCTCCAGCTCTCCCCTCCCTCTGGGCCCCCACAGCACTCGGCACCCACCTCCATCCTCGCACCAACACGTTACTTCAGTTATCTGAACACTTCTCCCTACCAACCAGAAAGACCTTCTTAAACAAAATTATATTTTTAGTCTGCTTCTCCTCTCAGGGCAACAGTTTCCTTAACTCCTGTCCTTTTCTTATCTTGTCCCCAAACCATGGCCTTCCAGTGTCAAAGGAGAAAAAGCCCTCCTCTGGCGCTGTGGACGGGGAACAAACTGGACAGAGGGTTGCAATACTCTCCCAGCTCCCTGCCCCGAGTACCTGACGCCTCTCACCTCCTTTGTGTTGAAGCCGCTGAATGTCTCCATCCTACACTGATTCCAGAACGCCACCAAAATGTTCTATTATTTTGGTCTTGGCCTCGCTGATTCATAACAGCTTTTGCCCCCTTCCCTGACTCAGGGGTCACAGGGAATGGCTCTGGGGGTCATGACTGGAACAAATGTTGATCCTACCCTACACAGGCTTCGTGCCAGATGTCCTGGAGCAGAGCCTTGCTTTTCCTATACCTCAGGTTCCCTCAGAGCTGAAGGAACTCCCTGTTTTAATCTCTCCACAGCTAAGTAGCAGGTTCCTAACACATCTGGTCTAGCCAACAGCATATCTCCCACAAACAGCTAACACTTCCAACCCAAATGACATGGATAATAAGATACACTACCACTTTATGAGCCAGTAAGAAAGAAAAACCACAGCATTATGTTTGTAAGATGCCACTGATTATAAGATAGCTCAATTCTCAGACACTGAAATATATATTTTAAGTGCACCTTATGACCAAGGAATGATCATTTCTCTCTCAAATCTTGGTTCTTTAAGTTAGATTTTAAAGAAAAGGGGAACGCAGAGAGAACCAAGATGGCGGCATAGGTTAACACCGGAGTTTGCTGCTTTGAACAACTACTTCAAAAGTGAAACCAAAAAACGGAAGGGACATCACCCAGAACCACAGGAACGCTGGCTGAGTGGAAGTCCTACAACTAGGAGGAAAGAGAAACGCATACGGACACTCAGAGGAGGCGCAGTGCTGAAGTCAAATTCTGAGGTGCGGAGTGCACGGAGCGGGCTGGCGGTGGAGGGCGCGGTTGGCGTTTTCAATCGGGAGGGAGTCGCAGACTCTGAGCTCTAGATACAGGCGAGTCTTTAGGGACCCAGACTCAAACGGGAGAAGCGGGACTGTCTGGCTTTGGTCAGAGCGAGTGCAGCTTTCTCTCCGAGCTTTGCAGCGGGTGCTGGGACTCAGAGAGGCAGAGCCCCTGGGGACAGGACTGAGAGCCGCCATAACTGCTCTCTCCGGCCCACCCTGTTGATCCTGTGCGACCCGCCCCGCCCAAGCCCTGCACAGAGGCATTTGCCGGATAGCCTCAGGCAAAGGCTAGATTAGCACCTCCCTAGAGGACAGAAGTTCTCTCACTGCTGACACAGCTGATTCTCATAGCCACTTGGCCTGGAGGTCAAACCCTCCCTGGAATTAGCTACAACAATCAAGATTTAACTATAAGACTGCGCACAAAGACCACTAGGGGGTGCACCAAGGAAGCACAACAAAATGCGGAGACAAAGAAACAGGACAAAATTGTCAATGGAAGATATAGAGTTCAGAACCACACTTTTAAGGTCTCTCAAGAACTGTTTAGAAGCCGCCGATAAACTTAATGAGATCTACAAGAAAACTAATGAGACCCTCGATCTTATATTGGGGAACCAGCTAGAAATTAAGCATACACTGACTGAAATAAAGGATAATATACAGACTCCCAACAGCAGACCAGAGGAGCGCAAGAATCAAGTCAATGATTTGAAATGCGAGGAAGCAAAAAACACCCAACCGGAAAAGCAAAATGAAAAAAGAATCCAAAAATGCGAGGATAGTGTAAGGAGCCTCTGGGACAGCTTCAAGCGTACCAACATCAGAATTATAGGGGTGCCAGAAGATGAGAGAGAGCAAGATATTGAAAACCTATTTGAAGAAATCATGACAGAAAACTTCCCCCACCTGGTGAAAGAAATGGACTTACAGGTCCAAGAAGCGCGGAGAACCCCAAACAAAAGGAATCCAAAGAGGACCACACCAAGACACATCATAATTAAAATGCCAAGAGCAAAAGATAAAGAGAGAATCTTAAAAACAGCAAGAGAAAGAAACTCAGTTACCTACAAGGGAATACCCATACGACTGTCAGCTGATTTCTCAACAGAAACTTTGCAGGCCAGAAGGGAGTGGCAAGAAATATTCAAAGTGATGAATACTAAGAACCTACAACCAAGATTACTTTATCCAGCAAAGCTATCATTCAGAATTGAAGGTCAGATAAAGAGCTTCACAGATAAGGAAAAGCTAAAGGAGTTCATCACCACCAAACCAGTATTATATGAAATGCTGAAAGGTATCCTTTAAGAAGAGGAAGAGGAAGAAAAAGGTAAAGATACAAATTATGAACAACAAATATGCATCTATCAACAAGTGAATCTAAGAATCAAGTGAATAAATAATCTGATGAACAGAATGAACTGTTGATTATAATAGAATCAGGGACATAGAAAGGGAATGGACTGACTATTCTTGGGGGGGAAAGGGGTGTGGGAGATGCGGGAAGAGACTGGACAAAAATCGTGCACCTATGGATGAGGACAGTGGGTGGGGAGTGAGGGCGGAGGGTGGGGTGGGAACTGGGAGGGGGGGAGTTATGGGGGGGGGGAAGAGGAACAAATGTAATAATCTGAACAATAAAGATTTAATTAAAAAAAAAAATAAAAATAAAGAAAAGGGGAACGGAAGGCCAAATGGGAACTACACGGGGGGGGGGGGGGGGGGGCGGTCTCGAGTCTCCTTCCTCCAAGGCAGTGGTTCTCAACCTTCCTAATGCCACGACCCTTTAATACCATTCCTCATGTTGTGGTGACCCCCAACCATAAAATTATTTTCGCTGCTACTTCATAACTGTAATTTTGCTACTGTTATGAATCGTAATGTAAATAAATATCTGATATGCAGGATGTATTTTCATTGTTACAAATTGAACATAATTAAAGCATAGTGATTAATCACAAAAACAATATGTAATTATATACGTGTTTTCCGATGGTCTTAGGCGACCCCTGTGAAAGGGTTGTTCGACCCCCAAAGGGTTCTCGATCCACAGGTTGAGAACCGCTGCTCTAAGGGTATGGATACCATTGCCCTTAGATGCTCTCAACTCATCTGCTTGACTGTTGCTAGCCCAGCTTTTAAAGACCCAGGCCACCCTCGCTGTGAACATCTCCTCTCCATCAGTACCAGGGAATCACTAAAGAGAACCCCACTTTTCTCATGGAGACAAAATGAAGCACAAGCCAGGACCACCATTTTTGAGATCATCGCCTACCACTCCACCATTTATCCAACCACTTCCCATCCTACCAGGTTATCTGCCCTAGAGCCTCCAGGCCATGCCATGAGAAGATGGCCAGATTAGTCATTTCCTCCTAATCGGGCTAAAACAGCTCTGTTAAACTACAGGCAGTTCCCATTAAAGCAGAGCAGCTGGAAAGGGGCTTAGCCCTTTAATGCCAGCAGCTGTATCTCCACAGTGTGGCTGCTCTGCTGAGGGGCTGGACTCTGTCCAGAAGCATCAAGCGTTTAGCCCCAGTCAATGTGTATTAACCTAGGAGGGGAGAGCAGCCAGCTCCCTGAGAGGAGGGGAGGTGGTTCATTTAAGAACCTCCACCCCCAGGCTTTGATTTCCAATGAGGAAGAAAAATTCCAGCCCCTTCATCTCCCTCGCTCTACTAAAATCTGGACAAACTGCATCATCTCGAAGGCAGGAGCTTTCTCTGTGGCAGGAACAATCCCATTTCAAAAACTCACCTAAGGACAGATTCACTTGTTAGTTTTGACAGCATAAAGACTTTAGGCCATTAACCATACTGACTCATTCGCCTTTAAGCTGATTTTTTCCCTCTGAGGTCTTAAATATTCTTTTGATCTCAGGTATGCACACATGTGGACACAACAGACTGATAACCTCTTCTTGGAGAGCACTGGGCCCTAGGGTTGATGAGGGAGAAAGCTGAACAGCCCTCAGAAAGCCCTGGCACAGAGCAGGCTGCTGAAGAGAGATCACTCAAAGACTTCTCACTCAAAGCCAGATGGTGAACACGAGACGGGGTGAGAGCTAATGCCACTCAGGGGAAAAGCCAGTAAGCTAATCCGCTGACACGTTTCTAGAAGCAGGCTGATGGCTTTGGTTCAGAGACTTGCCTGTTCTTGGCTCTGAGCTTCAGAGCACACAAGATGCACAGGCACTCCCACCAGGAGCAACCTCACACATCCACACCAGCTCTTCCTCCTCCTTCCACACAGAATGCAGCCCTGGATCACCAAGCACAGGTCTTCCATTCTACCAGACAACAACCCTAACCATGAAGACATTCCCAGCCCTAATGCTTTCCCTGGGGTCTGGGCCTCCCTGCTCTTCCTGAGTCATCTGTTGAGAGTACATGAGCAGGTCCACATACAGAGCTGAGTGGAATCATTCATGTACCTAACTAGAGGCCTAGTGCACAAATTCGTGCACAGGTGGGATCCCTCGGGGTGGCCTGTGGGGATTGGGCTGAAACTGGCTGTCCAACACTGCCTGCTACTCCTGCCTGCTTCTCCTGCTCATCCTGGCCCCGCTGGGCCTGCCACGGACTCATGCCCAGTCAGTCCTGATCAGGAGAGGCTCATGCTGCCACAGCAGTGCTCACCAGCAGAACCCACAGGGATCAGGCCTAAACCGGCAGTCGGACATCCCCCAAGGGGTCCCAGATTGGGAGGGTGCAGGGACACCCCCCTCCTCCATGCACGAATCTCGTGCACCGGGCTTCTAATATATAGAGAATAACAAATCCACGATGTTAAAGAATCTGAAGTAGCAAGCACCAGAGCTGACCTCCAGAGTGGGGGCTGCAATCCTCAGGGTCTAATCCCAGCCAAGCTATAGACTTGTGGGAATTTGAGCCATCACCTCTCTGAATTTGTCAATTGGGATGATATCACCAATCCTGCCCACCATACGTGGGTGTGGAGACCAAGTAGATGATAAATGAAAGCACTCTGCACACTCTAAACCGGGGGTCCTCAAACTACGGCCCGCGGGCCACATGTAAATACAAATATTGTACTTGTTCCCGTTTTGTTTTTTTACTTCAAAATAAGATATGTGCAGTCTGCATAGGAATTTGTTCATAATTTTTTTTTAAACTATAGTCTGGCCCTCCAACGGTCTGAGGGACAGTGAACTGGCCCCCCGTTTAAAAAGTTTGAGGACCCCTGCTCTAAACCATCACATTACTTTCCCTAGAGGCTCTGTGGGGAATCAGTTCCCAAGCCCATCTTCACTGATGACCAGAGAAGGTATGAACTGGCAAGCGCTTGATTAGAAGTCTTAACTCTCCATTTACATGTGTCTGAGCCTAGCACACAGATGGTATCCAACTGTGTGAGATGTGAGAGTAATGCTATATAAAAATGATGCAACTAAATGCAGCCCGGCAAGAGTTATAGAGAAGGTAGACAAAAGGGAAAATTCTGCTTCCAACTCTGAGTCCCTGAAAAGTGGCCTCCTTTCCCAGCCCACATGACTGCAGAGGAGACGGCTCCCACACACTACAAGGTTATTCCTGGTGATGTCAAGCTGTCTTCCGCCTGACTTCGTGAATAAAAACCATCAACAAATACAGACTCAGAACCTGAGTCCAATAAATCATACAAGGGCCTCCTGGACTAGGGCCTTCACTTATTTACAAAATATACCAGCTACAGGGAGATTTTTAAAAATTATTAAATTCTTAGGTTAAGTGGCCATTCTCCAAACCCTGTTTATACTAGAAGCATGACGACAAACATGCCCCAAACCTGCATGCTTAAAAAGCTTTCTGCATCAGTGGCTTCAACTTCAGAGTCATGACCAAGACTATCACCGATGCGCATTGATCAAGAACCTACTGTGTGAGCTGTAGCAACTTGAACACTGAACTCTGCCACCTTCACTTCTCAGATCTGGACTGCACAATGGCTCTCTCCCTGCTCATGATGAGAGTGAGAAAAGGTGATGCATAATTATGCAAACTGCGTGGTGTACCGGGCACAGCAGTGGGTCTCCCACATGCTTTCCCAATAGGAAATCACATACCGTATGCATATGCATATGTACGTGCCGGTCTATCTGAAGCTCGAGGTGGGTAGGGAGGCTCTACTGTAACAAAACACACACACAGCAAGCCTCGTAGCTGTGCTTCTTGCAATCACTCAGCACTACCTGTCATTTTGTGCTATCCAATAATTTAACCATGACTACAAGAATTCAAGACCCCTTTCAATGCCACAGCGTCAGTTTATAGCCCCCAAAATTACTATTTTTACCACATTAAATCACCTGAACACCTTGTAGCCCCCTAATCAAAACCAGATGCCTTCTTGCCTTCTATTTCTGTAAGCAATGAATTCAATACTTAAGGAAGAAGTCATTAAACATCCAGTAAAAATGCAAATTGTTGCTGCTGAACCAAACTGTGTAATGCCTGCCCAGTTAAATAAATATCAAACTCAGGAGACTTACACAGATTGGTAACAGAACAAATTTAAAGATTCTGGTTATTAGCAAGTGGGACAGTCAAGTTCAACTGCATTAAAGAAGGAGCAACAGAGAGCAGAAAGGGTTGGGAGCAGGAGACAGAGGTGACGGCCACTCCAAAGCACTGAACCCTTTCCACAGATCTCACACAGGAAGAATAATTTAATTAAGAAAGCCCTCGAAAGTGGAAAGTCAAGCTGTTCCACATGAAGTGCTGTTAAAGAAGTTGAAGGTGGGTACATATTTCCCTTTGCTAATATCAGAATTATTTTCATGGTTAAGGTCTCGTGGCCTAGCCCAAAACTGAGCAACTGGCTGCCAGCGTCTGACACACAGGACCATTTTCTTTTTCGTTAATGGGCCATCAGTTCCTGCATAGGGAAGCCTTGCCTTACTAACATTCTACAATCCATTTACTTCCTCTGCATTAGTGACTTAAAATGCACCTTGGGGAGATACTACAGAACAGCAAATATGGAGCCAGGCCAACACTAGGCTTGCAGAGACATAAGAAAAATTTAAAAAAACAAAACCTAACAGGCATGTGTGTGCAAAGGCAAGGAAGGGGAGAAGAGACCCATCCTCTGTCAATTTGCTGAGGCAGATGGGTCCTGCTGTGAGAGCTGCCACCTCCTGGGAAAAAAGCCAGTAGGTTGCCTCCTCTCCCCGCAGTTACATATTAAGCCTGCAACTGTTTACGTTCAATCTCAGATACATTCTGTTCACCAGCTTCAGAGTTCTGAGTGCAGGTGCCCTCAGTTAATCATCCCAGCTCACTCCAGAGTCACTTCCAGCAGTGAAGGATGTTCCTCCCAGGCAGCCTGCCAGCCAGCCAGCCAGAGTTGTGGTTTTTAAAAATCTGCACCATTCTGGTCCCTAAAGACTTGTTTAAAGTTTGTTTGTTTTTTGTTTAAAGTAGTTTCTTCAAATTAGAGGGTAACAGTCAAAGGGATAAATCCAGGACTTCAATTTGGACAACAAAAGAGACAATGAGAAACAAAGAAACAAACTCCTGCTGGTGGTAAAGTTTGTGTGGAAAAGGGAATGGAGATGAACAGGCTCAAAACACTTAGAGGAAAAAGTATTTTCTTAAAAAAGGTGGTAAAGGTTACCTTCCAGGACAAGACAACCAAACTCATATTCACTTTGAAAAAAAACGATTTACTTTTTTCCAAATATTATTTCAAACATGTATTGTACAGACAAGGGTCAATATGTGTCATAAACATTCTATAGAAGAACGCATTTTTATAGACATTGAAAATAATTTTAATAAAAGAAAACTCATATTTATCTAGATGTAGCTATGTTACATAGGAAGATTTCAGCATCCAAAGTGCAAAGACAAAATGTGGCTTTTCTTGCCACACAAAATATTGACAATCTCCCCTGTAGCCTACTCTTAATTGTTAGTGGGATGCCAAATAGACAGCATACTGACCTCTACGGCTCCAACAGACAGGCAGGGTTCAAGAATCAGAATGAATTCACTTATAAACAAACTGGCCTCGATCCCCACCAAAGCCAAAGTCCAGCCAGAGGCCCATTAGAGATAAATACAAAAAGTGTCACTTTTACAAGGTTGTGCCACTTAATACCATTAAACCTAACCAATTCAACTTAAAGCTAAGTATACACCCATCACTAGTTCTGTCCTCACCCTATCCCATTTTTCTGAAGGCTCCATGTTATAGCTCCAGTTCATCATGGAGAAAGAGGAACATCCAAGTTCTCAGGAGCCATCCTAAATCCTCTGTCCAAATCTGTTTTCACCCTGCCCTCCCACCTCCCACTCTGAGACAAGTTAATTTTACTAAAGAGGTAGGGCTCTGTCATTGCCTCGTGGAAATAAGTTCTAAATAACACCACAGAAAGGTCATTCCACGAGCAGCATTTAGCTTTCAGCCAAAGGGATGAGGCCCTCCCCACCACAGTCCCTCCCAATCACAATGAATTTCATAATGCCCTCTACCCCTATAAAGAGCTCCCATCTAAAAGCTCCCAACGACAGCACAAGGTGTTGATGTTACATTACTTGGAGAGAAAGAGAGGAAGATATATATATAGTTTTAATAAAACCCCCATGCACAATTATACTTGATTAAAAGCCTGGAGAATGCTAAAAGTAGTAACAAGTACAGGAGGCTGCGAGCAGAGAGTACAGGTGCACCCTTCCTTTGCAGTCAGTAAATGCTGGAAGTAACAGGAGACGTGACTTCACTTGAGCATTGGAGAAGCAAAGAAGTTGCCTTGACGTCCTAGGTTTGTGGCAGACTTGCTTTTGCTTCCAAATCTGAAGAAAAAGAGAATAAGCTGGAAGTATTCTATAAAAAACAGTAAATGAACAACTATAACATGATGATGTAATCAACTAAAATTAGAAACTCCTCAAAAACTACTCTGTAGCCCTTACCGGTTTGGCTCAGTGGATAGAGCATCGGCCTGCGGACTGAAAGGTCCCAGGTTCGATTTCGGTCAAGGGCATGTACCTTGGTTGCGGGCACATCCCCAGTAGAAGGTGTGCAGGAGGCAGCTGATCAATCTTTCTCTCTCACCGATGTTTCTAACTCTTTATCCCTCTCCCTTCCTCTCTGTAAAAAATCAATAAAATATATTTTTTAAAAAAACTACTCTATAAGCTACTCAGTCATCTAAGATGAGGGGGAAAACAGTAAAGGCCTTTAGACCCTTTTAAAGAGGGATCCTTATGGCTCCAGGTTTCCCTTTAAAGTCTAGTCGCTAGCTAAGATCTAATTCAATCTTTCTTTCAATTAGCTTCAGTATGTGGGAGAGAGATCTAAGCAGGCAATCCCCATACCTGGGCGTGTTCCTGGTGAGCGTGGAGCGGACTCGCTGCGACAGGGAGCTGGAAGAAGGCGTCTTGAGAAGCTGATGCTCAGGAGTGGTCACAGGTCCCAGTAAACTCACTTCAATCACAGTTAAGCATATTTTTAAAGGGGGGAGGGGGGTAGAGGGAAGAGGAAAGCACCCATGTAGGTGGCCAGTTTTAAGCTGAAATCCCTGTGAAGTACTTAAGAACTAAGGCTAGAGACCGAGCAAAGCCCCAGAGATCATGTCTGTCATCGTGTAACACACCAGTGTATCTTTTGAACTATGCAGGCAACTGCTCAATGAATTGCTGACATTCACTTCCTGATTTAGGCCATCCTCAAACTTCAAACTTCACAAATCTAACATATGACCACTTGATTCTTACCTATATTACAAGAAATAATATGCTCCCTTATAATGAAAGAACATGTGAGGTTGCCAGTGCCACTGAGGCTGGAATGAAACCAGCCTCCTACAAACTGGCAAAGCTTTTAAGAAATCAAATGGTAAAACATATCAAGAAACATAAGGATAAATTATATATAAATTATTATTATATCTATATATTTTTTACTTTCCATATGGGTAAAGAAGAACATAAAAAAGGTGAGGAAAATCAGGATAGATCTGTATAAATTCTCCTTCAATGTTAGAATTCTCAAAATGATTTTAATTTTTATTGGAGAAGATGAATTTCAAATAACTCTAGCAAAGGCAGGGAGAGAGCCAATGACCAAAACTGGAGAGGTCTTTTAAAAAGCACAACTTGGGCCTTACCTTTAACATCTGGTGTCTGTGGTGTTGAAAAGGCATTTGAGTTTTCAATGACATGCATGGGGTCAATGTTCTCTTGTTCCACCATCATGAACTGACTCCAGTATTCCAGGGGCAATGAGAGCAAGCGTTCTACCACCTAAAAGCCACCAAATACGTTAGCAAGCTTCCAAATCTCAGGGCTTATCTCTCAGTCTCTCATATTATCCTGTCACACAAGTTCATATATAAATATGATTGCCTACCTTGGGTTGACGCTTGATGTCCTGTACCATTGTCATTGGATCTGGATTGGGCACAGCGTGGGCAACTATTGTAGGGCCAAAGACTTTAGCCAGATTGGCAATATCCATTTTAGTGTTTGGGCTCTGAGCCACTCTAAGCAAAAGAACATTAAATTAGAAGACTTGCTCCTCCACTTAAATATGGACCAAAATATACAAGTTCTACAAGAAAACAATTCACCTCCCTAACACACAAGCCACATTGTCTTCCCTTGGAAAATTCCCTAACTCCCAGAAACAACTTTCTGCTGTACTTACCTCTGCAAGTGAATCATGAGGAAAGCTAATGTGTCTCTGTTGGCCTGGGGCAGCTCACCAACAGCCTGGTACATGGCAGCTATGCTGTTGTCCTCATCTGTGATTTCTGTAAATGAAAAGAAAGTACCAAGAGGCCTAAGACTGCTTTCCCTTGACAGCAGGCGTCCAAGTTATTGACCACAAAGTCTCATCTATACAGTAAGCTTCTGAAGCTTCTGATTAGGTTCATGACTACATCAGACTCTAGGTTCATTAACAAGCAGGATACTGACCAACAGTTCAATATTAGAACTCAGAACTTTTAAAAAACCAGCTCTTGCAGTTAGGGAAAGCATGTGCAGAAAGGCAGACATACAACTGCTATGACTACAATTATCAAGAAGGTATTTGTTCATAAAACATGTTTATGGGCCTACTATGTGCCAGGTACTACTGGAGGAGTTAAAAAAGTAAATATCTACTAGGTAGTAACACATGTAATAAAATAAGAAAGGCACGAAGCTAGAAAGTAACAGGAGCTATTATTTTAGAAATGCTGGTCAGGAAAGGGGTTTCTGAGGACAAGACATTCAAAAAGAAACCTAAAAGAAATAAAGAAGCGAACCATGCACATATTATTTCTGCAACTACTGTGAAGGCCAGGAGGGTTGGTATGTTCTAAGAACTGCAAGAACTCCATTGTAACTGGAGAGGAAAAAAAGAAGGGAAGGGCATAAAAGGAAATGATATTAGATACAAAACCAGGAGCCAAATCATGTAGGGTCTTTGGGACATGCTAAGGACTGGATTTTATCCTGTGAATGAAGGGAAGCCATTGGAAGACACTGCAGACGGAAAGGACATAATGTAATTTAAAGAACCACTCTAGCTACTTTACCACAGAGGGTTAAGAGTAGAAACAGGAAAAACAGGAGGTGCTTACATCACTCCAGAGTGAGAGATGTTCAGAGTGGTAGCAGGACTGAAAATTTTCAAATGTAGCCTATAATTTACAAGAACTTCGCAGACAAGATTTGCCAGCTAATGGATTAAATGTGAAATGTGAGGAAAAGGAATTAAAGATGGTTCCAAGTTCAAAAGGCCAACCTAAAACTTGACCAAACAAAAACAAAAACCTGTTAGAGCCCTATACTGTTTAGACAGGAAGAGAACAGGCATGGGCAACATGACATAGTTATTTATCCATCAAAGTATTTGAATATCTGCTGTTTCAGGCACTTTACTAGATGGGGATAAAACTGCAAACAAAGAAAATGCAAACATTCCTGCCCCTTGTGGGACTCACACTCAAGTATTAAGATCTGCTCTTACCTGCTGCTCCCATAAAGGTCTTGTTCAGCCGAAAGGTCAGAAGGGGTTCTTTAAGGTTTCGAAGGAAGTCTTTCAGGAAGCTACAGATAGCATGGATGTCATCCACTTTGCTGAGGAGGGGTACAGTTTTCACTCTGAGAAATTTCTCTTTTAGTTCTTTTACTGTCCGGTCACAGCCTGAGACCCGATATAGGCCTGTCTATTATCGAGATGACACTCTCAGTTAAGAAGCTCCTGAGTGTTAACACAAGTAACAAACTCACCCTCCCCCAGGTTCTTGCTTACCTCGGTCAGCCCCCTCTGTTCAATCTCATTTACGCAGTGGACAATAATGGAGGGGATCATTGGAGAAGTCTGAGACACATAATCTGCCAGTATTCCCTGAAATGGGAATGTTTTAAGTTAGCGTTTTTACCACTTAGACCAGCAGATCTAGACCAGTGTGCAGAACCATCTCCCAACTAATACTCAGGCTGGGACATCATGTCTCCTTTCAATTCCTATTCCTAATGCATATATTAGAACAGAGACACTCAATTATTTTTCTTACCTCCACACCAGGACTGATTTATGGTCACAGATACCACACTCTTCATGAACAAGTAATAAAACCACTAGCTACAACTGCGTCCTTGTTTTTCTTCTACACAAGGGCATCAGAAAACAAGCAATAATGAGATTACAGGTAAGGCCTTTAATATAAACTAATTTGTTGCTTTTAAAAAAGAAAACCTTTTAAATTATTCTTAGTAAGGAAAATAAACACAACTCAATTGCTTGTGATACAACCCTACCTTTAAGGGAGAACTCCATGGTGCAGAATACAGAAAATTTGTTAGAAAAAAAAATCTTTTCACAGATAAGAATTCTTAAAATTAGGGAAAAACATTTGATTTGCTGGGGGCTGGGTAGTAGCTTAGTCATTTTGCTTTGTTTCTTGCTAATGTTGCTTGTACAATAAATACTTTCTTAATGGATTGAATCAATTTTTAGAAATAAGCAACCTAATCTTAATAGCCTTGTATGGAATATCTCTAACGTAAGAAAGAGAAAAGATATTCACAGATAAATTTATATGTTGTCTGGGATTTGATTCAAAATAATTCATTGGACAGGGCCAGGAGGGAGAGATAGGAATATTGATAAAGCAAGACTGGACATGAATTAGTAATTGTGGAAATTGAGTGATAAAAACCTGGAATTAGTTATATTAATCTCTCTACTTTTGTATGTTTCAAATTTTACAAAATAGGATAGGATGGGGAAGGGGGGGTAAGGAAGAGGAAAGAAGATGAGAAAAGAAAGGGGAGGAAGGAAAGGAGAGAATGGAAACAAGGAAGAGAGGGAGGAAGTGTGAGGAGAGAAAAAGGGAAGGGAGGGCGAGTGGGAGGGCAGGTAAGGGAAGAGGAGTTTTGGTCTAGAAAGGTTATAAAACAGACTAAACCATACAGGACTCGACTACAAGTTAATGTTTTATAATTTGTATTCATTACTCGTGGAAAACATACTTGGCATCATTAATTATAGAACAAAACTGACATTCAGCTGTGGAAAAGCTAAGAAGCCCTAACACAATGCTTCCCATAGGCCATACCTCTCCAATCTTAACAGGTGTCCCTATCAGGGTAGGAATGCAGGGAAGGGGACAGCGGTCCCGACATTCTGGATGAGAGACGACACGACAGTCTCGACACTTAAGAGACAGCTTGCCAAATTTTATCCGCTTTCCACATGGAACACAAGATTCGGGTTTAATAACCTGAGGAGGATGAAATGGGGCAGAAGGAACAGAGTGGTACGAATTAGGAAATTATCAACATTATCAACCACTTTAAGCACTTAGCCTGTGCTGAACAGCTTTCTAGTCCTTTTTTACACTTATCTGTTTGTGTAATTCTCACAATAATCCTATAAAATAGGTTGTGTTTTTGTTTAAGGAAACAGATGCAAAAAGAGGCTAAGTAACTTGCATAAAGTCATCCCACTGGAAGGAAACAGTGAGTGTACAACAGTGGAAAGAATCTGTTTACAAGGAGTCAGAAAACCTCCATGTTAACTATGCCACTTACTGTCATGTAGCTCAAACAAGTCAGTTAACTCCTCTGAGCCTGTCAGTTTGCTTGGGTTTTTATGAGGAAATCATATGGGACAAAGTTAAATTGTGCTATTATTTAAAAGCAAAAAACAAATATATATCACTAAGAAGCACAAAATGCTTCTGAAAAGTTGCTTTCTTCGAATTTTGTGTTCCTCCCAGAATGGAAAGCTACACACTTTTTGTAATTCAGCAGTGACCCTTGCATAGAGGGACTGGAAGGAGGAAGGAAATTCATCATTTAACTTTATAATGTTAGAGCAGCAGTCACCAACCAGTGGTCCACGGGCCACTGGTGGTCCATGAGGTCTGAAAGGTTGGCGACCACTGTGTTAGAGTACTGAAATTTGTTCCTGGTATATATTACTCTCACAATTAAAAAATTAAGGGTGCCCCCAAAAAGGAGGAGCAATCAGAGATTTACCGTCTTAGAGACAAAGTCGTGCAGACGCATCCCCCCGCTACTCTGCGGAGTGCTGGAACCGTCTGTCTCAGTTCTTGGCTCTAGCGGCCTGCTGCTCAAGGTAGAGTCACTATTCCAAGGCTGTAAAGTACCTAGAAAGCAAGCAGCTTTAACCTTAAGTATTTTGTTACTTCTGAATTTTAACCGAAATTTCAATATAATCTATAATAATAAAAGGGTAATATGCTAATTAGACCGGATGTCTTCCAGACATCATTCCGGACGTCCTTCCTGACAAAGCCGGTGCTGGATGGAAGCCAGCCTTGGTCCCGAGTGCCTGCGGGTGGCCTGAGGGAAGCCAGCCGGGGTCCCTGGTGCCTACAGGCGGCCAGAGGAGGGAAGCCAACCCGGTCCTGGGTACCTGCCGGAGGCCTGAGGAGGAAAGCCAGTGCTGGCAGTCGGGAGAAGGAAGGCCTACTCTTGCACGAATTTTCATGCATTGGGCCTCTAGTTGATAGATAACCAGTAATCTGTAACCATAATCAGAAGTGAATAGCCTTTTATTTCATTGCTGGCTGGTGTGGCTCAGCTGATTGGAGCGACATCCCATCACCAGCAGTTCTCAACCTGTGAATCGCGACCCCTTTGGCGGTCGAACAACCCTTTCACAGGGGTCGCCTAAGACCATCCTGCATATCCGATATTTACATTACGATTCATAACAGTAGCAACATTACAGTTATGAAGTAGCAACGAAAATAATTTTATGGTTGGGTCACAACATGAGGAACTGTATTTAAAGGGTCAGAAGGTTGAGAACCACTGCCATACACCAAAAGATTGTGGGTTTGATTCCCAGCAGGAGACATACCTAGGTTGCAGGTTCAATTCCCCAGTCGGGAGGCAACCTAGTGATATTTCTCTCTCACAATGATGTTTCTTTTTCTTCTTCCTCTCTCTCTCTCCCAACTTCCTCTCTCTAAAAAAAAAAAAAAGAAAAAAAAAAAGAAAAAAAAAGTGAGCCCTGGCTGGTGTTCTCAGTGGTTAGAGTGCTGGCCCACGAACTGAAGTACCCGGGTTGCAGGTTCCCCCATCCAGTTGGGGCACAAGCAGGAGGCAACCAATTGATGTGTCTCTCACATCAATGTTTCTCTCTCTCTCCTCTTTTCCCCTCCCAGTTGGTCCCTTTCACACTCTCTAAAAATCAATGGGAAAAATATCCTCCAGTGAGGATTAACACACAAAAAAAGAAGTGAATATAACGGCCTCACACACACTATCAAGAATTAACAAGTTATGCACTAATGGCATAGGCCAGGCTAGCAATCTAAGGTAGAGCTTGATACAGTGCTCTGGCCATCACCCACAACCCAGAGGACCTGTTTTCCTTCGACTTCTTGTCCAATATGGAACAGTTTCAATAGTGGATGTAGCTTCAATGGGCCCGCCATCACTGGGAACAGTCACTGTAGTTTTTGCAACTATGGATTCATTCCCCTGAAACGAAATTGTAATGAGGGAAGGACGAACATTTAAATCTAATTTCCCCTCCACTATAGGGTTTTGGAATGCTTGAAAAATTCCTGAGTCTTTGTCAGGACTTAAGGCCCAAATCACTATTAAGTCAAAATCTCATCCTTTAGGACAGAAATATAGGCCACGAGGGTATAAATACAAACAGCTAAGAATCAAGCATAAAACTGACAGCTGTTTATTTAATCAGACTGATTCCATTCATATGGATAAGGATCCTATTACATAAAAATACCCTCATCAACATCTCAAAATAACACTTGCAATGTTGACTCAGAATTTTTAATGTTTGGGGCTACTAATCTTTGATGTGTTCAAGACCACAATTGTCTTGGCCTGACTATTCTTACCTGGTCTGCTGTAGAGCCAATGGAACGAGTTTTCTTTATAGGTCCCGGGGGGCCATCAACGAACTGTCGGCTATTGGAGCGCTAGACAGGGGGCAAACACTATTAACTTTAGTGCCAAGCAGATCTGAAGCACAGAAGATAAACTTATTCCATTAGACAACTTGGATCCAAGTCCTAGGATCCAAGGCTATGGTAAATAACAAACAATGTGCTTTCTCTGCCTATTTCCACATGAAGCTTAAGTTGTACCAACACAAAAATGTCTTCCCTTGAGAAACAAGCAAGCTTTGGAAAAATTTAGATGACAGCACCAGACAACGTAGAGCTGTAATCCTATCTAAGGACACAAAGTCTTTGGAAACATATTAAGCACCCTAAATAAGCACGCACAGACAGATCTCTGCTTATTCCATTATACACACATTTCATCTGAAGCTTTTATTAGAGCACAAAAGTCCTGCATAAAAAGTCATATGACAACTCAAAACAAACTTAAGCATATCCTTTACCAAATGATGAATGAAGTGAGAGCAGTCCAGAATAGTAACATGGGACAGGATTCTATCCTGAGTTACAACCCCCAGCAAGGATTAGAAGGTGTTTAACAATGGCTAGAGCAACATATCAGAAATGCAGTTATGTGACAGAATTTCCAAGGAAATTCTTTTATTGTTACTTTATTTAAAAAAGAAAAGAAAAACCAAAAAAAAAAGAAAGAAAGAGATAAGGATCAAAAGAAACTGACAAACAAAACAGATCCAGTGACATGGAAGCATGCAACAGACTGAGGACTCTCAGACGGAAAGGGCTGGGGGAGGGAAGAGATCAACCAAAGAACGTATTTGCATGTATGCATAACCCATGGACAGAGACAATAGTGGGGTGAAGGCCTGGGGAGGGGTCAATAGGGAAAAAAGGGGGACATCTGTAATACTTTCAACAATAAAGATAAATTTTTTAAAAAAGAAAAAACATACCCTCTTTTCTCTCTTCTTCAGTTTGAAAGTCTTTATTACAGAAGAATCCCAATCCTGTTGACAATTACACTGTATTAATTTCTTTCTTTGGTTAGGCCTCCCCTAAACCCTGTACAAATAATTTTACAGTGAACTTTAAAGGCTTCTTGAGTCAGACTCCCTTAATTTACAATTTGAGGAAATTGGGGAGAGAACTCAAGTATTGTAGTTACAGAGCCGTAGTAAGTTAACATGTTTTCTTTCCAAAATTGAAGCTATTACAATAGAATCAGGAATCAATACCACAGAGGCAAGAAAAGGTTAAAGAATCAACTTCTGTTGTGATCATCTCCAGTGCCTGGTCCTTTGTTTCTGATTATGTTTGTAATTGGTTTTAGAACTTAGAGAATGTTAGGCACTACACACTGATTGTGTTAGATCTGATTCTTCCTCTTAAGGGACTGCTAGTGTCTAATCATATGTTCTGTACAATATAGTCACTTAAAAAGTTCTAGTTTAGGTTTTACTTCTCTCAATCATCTCTCTTTCCTGGGCCCTAAAAGATATTCACCACTGAAGATTTATTTGTCTTTTACTGTGGTCTAGCTTTCCTTTACTTATTTTAACCATATGTATTTTTAGTAGCTACCTGTGACTTCCTTATTCCTGATAATCCCTGAAAACACAAAATCCAGAAACAGTTGTATACAGCAAATTGTAGCTTAGCTACATAAATTTAATCTTTCCAATTCATGGTCAAATAATTTAGCTACTGCATGTTTGATTTAGCTTCAGTTACAACAGATAACATAGCAGAGGTCTAGCTTCAAAGTCAACAAATAGTATGTTTTAGTTTTATTATATATCCCAGACCTATTCTGTATCATTCCTTATTCCAAAAAGGTAATACCAAATATTGATATCTATAAAATGGCAATTATTTCCCTAGTCCATTGGTCGGCAAACTCATTAGTCAACAGAGCCAAACATCAACAGTATGACGACTGAAATTTCTTTTGAGAGCCAAATTTTTTAAACTTAAACTATATAGGTAGGTACAGTGTTATTAACTTAATTAGGGTACTCCTAAGGCTTAGAAAGAGCCACACTCAAGGGGCCAAAGAGCCACATGCGGCTTGAGAGCCGCAGTTTGCCGACCACGGCCCTAGTCAAACACTGAATTTGGACAGAAAATTCATAGCCCATGTAACAAGTACTTGTCACTTGTTTGGCTATCATCCGAAAACAAATCTCCAATAACCTCCTGATTTATTGTTTTGTTTGTTAAGCTTTCAGTCAGTAGAACAGGTTCCGGTTTTTGAACATCAAAGACTGAAATATCAGGAGATGACCTTTCATGCAGAAACACCATCAGAAGTTAAGAGAAGGGTGCTGCCCTACAAAAGCAGCGTAACAAAGTGTTTAGACATGCTAACCATTGTTGATCAAAGCATTATATAGTACCTGGAGGTACATTATATAGTACCTCCAGTCTTCTAGCTGAAGTTCCAGAGCACTGGTTTTCCCTCTAATTGTGAAGTAAAACTAAGTTTCCCTTTAGAACCAAACTAATTCAGAAATAAGGCACAAATCTATTCTCCCTAAGAGCAACAAATAAGCCGTGACCAAACAGCTTTGCTAAAAAAAATTTTTATTGCTAGGTAAGGTTTTAATAAGTCAAGATATAATCAATTAATACATGCAGCTCACAAATCCATTAAACAAATTTAACCTCATGTCAAATCCTGAATTCTATAGTCCCACTTCCAGAAACAAAAAATATGTAAGCAAGTCTCTTATAGTTTGTGTGGATTTATATTTTTAAATGCTACCTCAGTATCTATAACACATCAATTAATAACACAGTAATAAAGGAACTGCAAAAAAAAAAAAAAAGGAATTCCAGAAGGACAGCAGAGATATTCCTGAGGGAGCGGAAATATAAATAATACTCAGAGGGCAAATGTTCATTACCAGTGATTCATCAGTCTTGTCAAAGCTGATATCTGATAAAATGGAACCAGATTCATCAATGGTTGACAGTCTATGGAGTGAAATAATACAAATACAAAGTTAGACAAAGAAGACTATGAAAAGTAAAATCCACCAACACCCAGAACAAGTTACCTAGCAGGTCAGATAATGTCAGCAATTTCACAGCAATCCCTTCCCTTTAAAGATAACTCCAAGCATAGACCCTAGTTGTGGTGGGTTGCTTTTTATGGTTTCATGAGGAGTGTGTGCATGCAATAACAGTTGCTTTTTCAGCAAAGGCCTTATAACTACAGCTGAAAATTACAGTTAGGGGTATGGGTTCTATTCCCTACTGAGTCTGTACTACAGGCTCCTAAAAATTTACAAGGCAGAAGAGTAAAGTTTAATTTGATCCCAATTGTGGTTGCTTTCTGCAAGAGAGAGTATTAGCCAGCCTTAGCTTTTTAAGAAATTAAGCCCATACATCTTCTTAGTTATCAAGATTCCCCATAAAACAATCAGGCAACAAAATAAATACCTCTAAGAGTGCTGACCTCTCCCTACATACCGTATTGGGGGTGTTAAATTCAAAGCCTAGTTGAGACTTTTTAAAGAGAGATGCAGTGGAACCAAAATTACTATCTGGTCTTGGCTCACAGAAGACCTTTCTAAACCAGAGGAGCTACAAGAGCTCTCTGGAGAGTAAACACTAGAAGTATTGCTGAACTGCCACTTTCACCTTTTGGTTCCTTAGCAATCTTAGGATTAGTTATTGGTGTGCAATTCAGCACCAACATCAAAATTTTACCCTTGGTGAAACAACATCTTAAGGAAAGATTTAAAAAACAAAAGAAAGAGGGAGGCCCCTGTGCCTTTATTTCCCACCCACCCTTCCTCTAAGTCTTTTCTGCTTTATTCAGCACACATTCCAGAACCAGTTTATTTAAGAGTTCAGATAACAAGAACTTCTGACAGCTGTGTTGCTCGTGATCAGATAACAACAGATGCAGTTCCCCCACCTTTTGTTCCCAGCGTTGCCAATGGATGGTTGGCCTCTGTTGAGAAAAGCCAGAGCTGATTTTTGCTCCTCACTTAGTTGAATGCTGCCAGATGTGTCACACATGAGCATCTCTCGGATCAGCTGAATCTGTCTTTCCTACAGACCAAAGCAGAATAAAACATCCTAACCAACCAGGGGAGAACGCTTCACCTCAAATTTATGGGATGGGCAGACCAGAAGACATTGAAATACAGCATTATGCAAATGAGCCTTCAGGAAAGCTGTTACACCAATAGCATATTAATTCACATCAAGTCCAGATTGTGTCTCTGATTTCTGACTGGTAAAATAAACTCCATCTAGCAAATTGGGGTTTCTGCTACAAGACTTTTGGATCAAACTGCTAATCCAAGAGGACGGAGTATTACAAAATGAGAGTCCCAAAATAAATTTTGCATAGCACAAACACTTTATTGTCATTTTATCAGGACAATTATTGGCTTCTTACACAGATCAAAACAGCCACCCACCTTTCTAAATGGTGAAGCAAAATGTTATTAAATGGATACAAAGCTATGACACACTAGAACCAGATAATTTGAGCTCACTGAGGCATCTAACACTGTGCCAGGGTAGATTAGTGCCTCCTAGTAAAGGCTTTCCTTTGTACCATGACCCACCTTGGTACACCAAAATGAAAGTGTTCTATGTTAGCCACACTGCTCAACTTGTTGAATATATCTAGCTTTATCTTGAATCAGGAGCAGTTGTGAAGGAAAGGCTTAGAGTTGTCTTACGTGTATCAAAGTACTAGCTACTGATATAAGGCTGAGGATATTCTGGGTGGCATGAGAGATGGCCAATTGTCTTGTGACAGACCAAGTATGCTAGGATTTCCCTGCCCTTCCCCCTAATTATAATTCTTTAAATTCTCACTTGAAATCTGTCTATTAAGTAGTAGTTTCGAGTCGAAAAATGGAAAAAAATTTAAATTTCAACCTATGGAGAACAGGATTCCTAAGCTGCAGTTTCATTTCCAATCACAGACAAATTGTCAATGAACAGGTTGCTTTAGTTCTTTAATACGGAATAAGAAGTTGGGTATATCTGGCAAGTGGCAGCATTATCAGGCCCTGACAGTGCTCAGTTGGTCAGAGCATCATTCTGATATGCCAAGGTTGTGCATTCAATCCTGGTCAGGGCACATATTAAGAACCAACCAATGAATGCATAAGTGGAACATCAAATCAATGCTTCTCCACCTCACCTCCACTTCTCTCTCTCTAAAATATAAATTTTAAAAAAATCAAAACATTATCAGATGCTTCCCCCTCCCCCAGTGTCACAGTACTAGCATAGAAAACAATACACACCAGCTTTTCACAGTCAGCCTCAGCTCGCTGCCTCCGTTTGATCTCTACATCCACCTGATTGCGTGCATGCTTCAGCTTAACATCCAGAGCACTACGCTCAGTCTCTGCTTTCATCAGAAGATCCTTGTATTTCCCCAGCTCTTGGTCTGTTCTCTGCCACTTTTTACGGAAATCCTCGAAGTCCTTTGCCAACTGGATGAATTCTAAAGAAAGGAGGGAAACTTTAATAATTCAAACACCAAACGTTTGAATTACAAATGCTCTTATAAATGAGTCCTCTGGTTAGTTTTACTCCAAATACATAATTAAGGGCCCCGCTAAACTATGGACAGCTGAAAACAACCAAGAGCAGATTCTGAATATATGTTCATCACTCTAGATGAGAGCTTTGTGGGGAGCAATTCCTATTTCAGCAGGCCACTTACTCTGGCTTAGCCAGTGGCATCTGCTATGGAATAAGTAACTCATTAGTCACCTGGCTCCAGATGTAACACCAACACTGAAAGCTCCTGAACAGAAGGCAATCAAAGGGGGATACCTTTGGGGCAGCTGTCACGCACCAGGACAGTTACAGCTATAAAACAAAAGCAGCCTCCTTTAGAGTCACTCATTGCTGTGCCAGAGAGATGCTAAACAGCAAATTCAAATGTAACTGTTGTAGTATGCTCCAGTAGATGTAGATTAATATTACGGCTGTCTAGGCCTGCAATTCCATTCAGCTATATAATTATACAAATATTGATTTGAAAGTAAAGAGCCAATTTGCTGTTTAACACTGCCCTGAAGGGTATATAAACATTCCAGTTAGAAAGATACAGGAAGGGAAGACCTACTAGATTTGGGTGGGTCACTGATAGCAGAATGCGTATTCTCTTCAAATGTCTGCAAAGACAGCACCACTTCCAAGGCAGCACCTCCAAGCATGAAAACCCTAGTGGCATTCATTCTTATCATCTCTACTGGCAAAGACTTTTTTTCCACAATGCCTTACTATTTCCAGTTAACCTCAATCTATCTATAAGCATCACTTTTCACCAGTATCAATGGAGGAAGTTTCAAAGGTGTACATCTGTTGGTCAAACTAACCCAGTTTACAGCTGAAACTAGGCCAAATTTACACAAGGAGAGCAGATTTTTAGATAGTAGGAGCACTTTTCCTATTTGAATTTAACTTAAAAGCATAGAAACAATATAGTCTCCTTTTAAAACAATTTTAATAATTTGACTAAATTTCAAACTTACAAATTAAAATGAGGCTACCAATTCAATCTATAGAAATCAAGTCTTACATATAAGGAAACTATAGTTTTTAGCCAACAAAAGATTTTAGCAAAACAAGATAGTATGACCTAGTTACCTTAGACAATGCAAATAACAAAGACCAAATATATATATATGTATATATGCATGTATATATTATTATTACTATTATTATTATATATAATAATATATATTATTACAATTTAAATAGTTTTAAAAGATATGCTGGTTTAGTTAATAGTTTGGAACATTATTAAGGGCTAATTTTCCACCTTAATTTAAAGAAAACAACAATATATCCTTTTGTAAATTTAACAATTTCAACACTATAGATTCACAAGGAAGAAAATTAAAAACGAGCCCAGCCTGTATGGCTCAAATAGTTGATCACTGACACAGGAACCAAGAGGTCACTGATTCCCAGGTCAGGGCACATGCCCGAGCTGTGCGCTCGATTCCAAGTAGGAGTGTGTGCAGGAGGCAACTGATCGATGATGTTCCTCTCTCATCAATGTTTCTATCTCTCTATCCCTCTTCCTTCCTCTCTCTCTAAAAATCAATAAAAACATATTTTAAAAACACACACACAAAAAAACCCCAAAGCTGGTTCTTAGCCATGTTCACTCTGGTAATCATTAAGTCGTACACTTATGATTTGTGTATTTTCCTGATGTATGTAATACTTCAATTTCAAAAAATAAAGAATAAGAAACACACTTTTCTTTTTTTTTTTTTTAAATATATTTCATTGATTCTTCACAGAGAGGAAGGGAGAGAGATAGAGAGCTAGAAACATCGATCAGCTGCCTCCAGCACATCTCCGACTGGGGATGTGCCCGCAACCCAGGCACACGCCCCCGACCGGAATCGAACCCGGGAACCCCCAGTCCGCAGGCCGACGCCCCATCCACTGAGCCAAACCAGTTTTGGCAAAGAATAAGAAACACACTTTTCAACTACACAGTCTAAAAACTTTCTACCTCCACACTGTGGTCAACTAAATGTTTCTAAATGTAGCTCTACATACACACACAAATATTTAAGAAATTGAAAAACAAATTGAGAACAAAAAGATTTCCATTTGACCTAATTGTGCTGGTTTGTTTATTCTTTGGGATATTCCTTTTTTTTCTTTCTATAATTCTTTATTGTTGAAAGTATTACATATGTCCCCTTTTTTGAGATATTTCTTAATAAGTCTTATTAAATTTAGGTTTTTAGCCCTGGCCAGTGTGGTTCTGTTGTTTGGGTGCTGGTTCAATTCTGGTCGGGACACATGCCCAGGTTGCAAGCTTGATCCCAGGTAGGAGGCGTGCGGGAGGCAGCCATGTCAGTGTTTCACTCTCAACATCGATGTTCCTTTCTCCCTCTCCCTATCGCTCTCTCTGAAAATCAATTAAAATATTTTAAAAAATAAAAATAATGAAGTGATCAACCAAAGAACTTGTATGCATATATGCATAACCCATGGACACAGACAACAGGGTGGTAAAGGTCTGGGGTGGGAGGCAGAGCAGACTAGAAGGGATCAATAGGGGAAAAACAGGGGACATATGTAATATTTCCAACAATAAAGGTTTAAAAAATCAATAAAAATTAATAAAATAATAAGTAATAAATTAATAAAATTTAGGTCTTAATTCTTGTTCATTGTTAACTGACAAACATTACAGGTCTCATTGCAATGGAACTCCAAATAAAGTATCGATTAATTTCAAGGAAAAAGTTCCTATTTTAATAGTACAAATTATTAAATTACTACTGGTTCAACTTAGTTTGTTAGACCAAAACCATAACATGTGCATACATGACTGATTACTTTTTTTTTTAATCCTCCCCTGAGGACATGCTTAGAGAGAGGAAGGGGTTAGGGGGAGGGGAGGGAGAGAGAGAGAGAGAGAAACATCGATGTGAGCCAAAACCGGTTTGGCTCAGTGGATAGAGCGTCGGCCTGCGGACTGAAAGGTCCCAGGTTCGATTCCGGTCAAGGGCATGTACCTGGGTTGCGGGCATATCCCCAGTGGGAGATGTGCAGGAGGCAGCTGATCGATGTTTCTCTCTCATCGATGTTTCTATCTATCTCTCTCCCTTCCTCTCTGTAAATCAATAAAATATATTAAAAAAATAAAAAAAAAGAAAAGAAACATCGATGTGAGAGCAACATCAATCAGCTGCCTTCCCTATACACCCCAAATAAGGGATCAAACCCACAACCCAGGTATGTGCCCGACCAGGAATCAAACCAGCAACCTTTCGGTGCACAGAGCACTCAACCAACTGAGTCACTCCAGCCAGGCCAAGTTATTACTATTAAGTACAATTCTGTTATAAACTAAGTTTGTTATAAAGGGTCAAAAAGGCCCTTTAGACCACAGACCAGGAAAAATTCTGATGTTGTGAGGAGATCAACAAACATGGCCTTTTCTCCCCCAGTTTGTGAATCACAATTCAATTTCATACCAGCCTGTCATGAAGTACACATTCAAATGATTTATTAAATTCAAACTATCTCCTTAAAAAAAACAAGGACATATTAAATTCAATTAACAAAAAGGAGAAAGGAAAAGAAAAATTTCCTTAAAACAAATTGAGGATAATCTTTGATTCATTAAAAAAAAAAAATTAGGGTTTGGTTCATAATTCAGCGAACGGATTAAAGCAATTCAGAAATCTCTTCTCAGTTCACTCCTCTTGGGACCTTCGTTATTGGGCCCTTTATCTTACCTACTGTCCTCAAAGCTGCTGCTTCCTTTTAAAAAAAATATATATTTTTTTTTTTATTGATTTCAGAGAGGAAGGGAGAGGGAAAAAGAGATAGAAACATCAATGATGAGAAAGAATCAATGATTGGCTGCCTCCGGCACACCCCCCTCCCTTACTGGGGATCGAGCCCACAACTCGGGCATGTGCCCTTTACCGGAATTGAACCCGGAACCCTTTCAGTCCACAGGCCGATGCTCTATCCACTGAGCCAAACCAATGAGGGTCCTTGAAGCTTCTTAAGGGCAAATGACCCCATGTCTCTTTTGCTCTTTTATCACTAGTGCCTAGCACTTTGCCTAACACACAGTAGGCATTTAAATATTTATTGAATGAATGAATAAATGAAGAGTTGCTGTTCAGATCAAATTTAAAGTCCAGGGATCCAAGCCCACCTTACCAACCTAATAATAAAGTAATAAATTAATAAGTAATAAATTAATAAATTAAAAAAACTAAGTTTTTAGAACAACACACAACACCCTCTTTCTAACTAACCCAGTTTATCCCTGCCCTCAGAACAGACCCATGCTCATTTCTGCCTTCTCACTTGTGGTCAAGCTATGCACTCCAAATGAAATGCCCTACCTATTCTTCTTTATGTACCCATTTTTCTAGTCCCATCTGCTCTTTTGTAATTTGTTTGCTCCACATGAAATTTTTCTCTACTTCCCACAAGCATATATTCTGATACTTGTATTGTCTTTGTTTCATGAGAAAGAATCCTGTCTCTGAAACTTAAATACCATAATCTTCTTGAAGATAGGTACCATATCACATACACTTCAGTATCGCCTACTGTACAGCATAGCACAAACGTAGTATAGTATTGGAATACAATAGGCACCTAATAAATACTGTTATATTTATTCCTAATTTACACACCAACAACATCAAAAAATTCAGGCAGCCCAGCTGGTGTGGCTCAGTGGTTGAGCGTCAACCTATGAACTAGGGGGTAACTGTTCGATTCCCCGTCAGAGCACATGCCCGGGTTGTGGGCTCAAACCCCAGTGTGGGGCATGCTGGAGGCAGCCAATCAGTGATTCTCTCTCATCATTGATGTTTCTCTCTCTCCTTCTCCCTTCTTCTCTGAAATCAATAAATATATCTTTTTTTAAAAAAAGAATTCAGACAGTTCATAATAAAATAAAGATAAAAATCATGGTGACTGGGGAAAACAAAGATAACAAAATACCTAGGCCAGTGGTTGGCAAACTCATTAGTCAACAGAGCCAAATATCAACAGTACAACGATTGAAATTTCTTTTGAGAGCCAAATTTTTTAAACTTAAACTATATAGGTAGGTACATTGTTATTAACTTAATTAGGGCACTCCTAAGGCTTAGGAAGAGCCACACTCAAGGGGCCAAAGAGCCGCATGTGGCTCGCGAGCCACAGTTTGTCGTCCATGGACCTAGGCCATTAAAGTAATTTTATTTGAATATTAACCTTCACTCTGATCTTTCAATAACCTTGGACTTAGCTTTAAAGAAAAAAAAAGGCTACACAAAAAGGAGAAAGAAGAATGAAGTTATGATGAAACTCAAGAATAAAGAGTTGGGATACCTGGGCATGGGAGGAATTCCTAGTGTCAAAGAAAAGGACAGAGACTAGGGTAGTTGCAGAAGAGATTCTAGGGTCTAGAAAACACTGAGCCACTTTAGTTCCTCAAGAGCCAACATTCCAAGTTAGGGATTTAAGAGGGAGACAAAACATACCTCTATTTTATAACAGAAATCAATGGGAAGGTATAAATTTGCTTATAAAATAAGGGTATCTGTAAAAATAAATACCTTGTATATTCTTGGTATAACTATTTCCAAAGTATTTTCACAACTAGTATCTCATTTTATCGCCAATCTTCACAGAACTCCCACAAAGACAGACATTTAAATTCATATCTTACAGATAAAGAGACACAGAAATAACTATTAAAAGTCAGCATAGTTATTGAGACTTCAAACCTCAGATTCCTCTCTCTGCCCCCACATCTACCAGCTGCCTCCTCCTAGAGATCTTATTCTCACAATCTCTTCTACCCATTCCCCCTTATTTCCATCTTCACACCATCCCAGTTAGGACTCCCGTTGCCTTTCCTGAGCAATGGCAACCATGTCTTATCATTCTCCCAGCCTCCACCTCTGCCAGGGTAATCTCCCAAAAGTACAGCTCTGAGTATGTCACTGCCCCTTACTCCTATTCCTCCCAACCCCACACCCTCTTGCCTCCATTCAGGCTGTTCCCCTGACCCTAAATGCCCTATTTCATCTCTGCCTGTTGGGATCCTACCCTACATCTAAGGCTCAACTCAAACCCTACTTTTCTTCATTAAGCCATTTAGTCACCCCTTTCCCTCAACTCAACATGTGCTAGAGGTTGTGATAGGTTCTCGTTAAATATCTGCTGAATGAACCTGAATTTTAAGATCTATTCAATACTCCTCCCCACTAGACTCCAAAGTTATCCATCTTCTGAGATGATGTGATCTCAAAAAGAAGCCTAATTAGTATGCCATCATGGTTACTGAGCTGGTACCAGATGATAGGGTCATGTAACAGCTATTAGAGAGAGAAAATAGATTATTGTTTTGAAAGGCCTGTAAGTGGATAAGAGCTATTAAAAACATCAATCAGCCCTAACCGGTTTGGCTCAGTGTATAGAGCGTTGGCCTGCAGACTGAGGGGTCCCAGGTTCGATTCCGGTCAAGGGCATGTACCTTGGTTGCAGGCACATCCCCAGTGGGGGGTGTGCAGGAGGCAGCTGATTGATGTTTCTCTCTCATTGATATTTCTAACTCTCTATCCCTCTCTCTTCCTCTCTGTAAAAAGTCAATAAAATATACTTAAAAAAAAAAAACACATCAGTCAAATTGAAGGAAATATTGAGTGGCATAAGCAAGATGCCATTACTAAATACAGTAGGGGTTTTTTTTTTTCAGTGTTGTTTTTTTTTTTAATTTATTGCTTTAAGTATTACAAAGGGTATTACATATGTGTCCATTTTATCCCCCCGCCCTAGACAGTCCCCTAGCCTCCCCTATCCCCCAATGTCTTATGTCCACTGGTTATGCTTATATGCATGCATACAAGTCCTTTAGTTGATCTCTTACCCCCCTACCTCCTGCCCCCCAACCCTCCCCGGCCTTCCCGCTGCAGTTTGAAAATCTGTTTGAGGCAGCTCTGCCTCTGTATCTATTATTGTTCAAAAGTTTATAATGGTCCCTATTATCCATGAATGAGTGAGATCATGTGGTATTTTTCCTTCATTGACTGGCTTATTTCACTTAGCATAATGCTCTCCAGTTCCATCCATGACGTTGCAAATGGTAAGAGTTCCTTCCTTTTTAGAGCAGCATAGTATTCCATCGTGTAGATGTACCAGTTTTCTAATCCATTCATCTGCAGTAGGGATTTCTTTTTAAGTTTAAGACATACTTCTTACATTACTATACACACACACACACACACACACACACACACACACACACTAGAGGCCCGGTGCACGGATTCGTGCACTGGTTGGGCCGTAGCCTGCGGGGATCTGCTCACTGTGGGAGCACTGCTCATCCTGGTCAGCTGAGTGGCTGTAGACCCGCCCTCTGTGCAGCTGCTGATTGAGGAAATTAGTCTGAGCTGATATTTTGGGGTAATGTCTTGGGTAAAGGCATGTTCTGTGTCCTGGAGGAACCTGGAAGAGATCTTTGCACCTGAAAGCCACCCAGTGAATGTCCGTGATGTGTGATGCCAGGTCAGTGACACCATTGGGGATATTCAGAGTTGCCGTGCTTCAGGATCCTCAACTATCAGGACAGCCTCCCTTGGGGGTCCAAGTCAAGTCTCCTCTTGCCATCCACCTATACCAGCTCCCTGCGCACTTTCTACACCTTAGAGGGCCTGCATGGGAGGTCAGGACAGAATCTGGATTCTCAGATATTTGATAGGTTCATAGACTCGGCCTCACCCAGGGCCTGCTAGTGGCTGCTTCCACTGTGGGAGCACAGCGACCACCAGGGAGCAGCTCCTGTGCTGAGCATCTGCCCCCTGGTGGACAGTGCACATTATAGCAACTAGTCAACTGGTTGCTCTGGTTGTTCCACCATTCAGTCGCTGGGTATATATATATTTTTTTTCTTTTCTTTCTTTTTTTTTTTTTTTTTTTTTTTACAGAGAGGAAGGGAGAGGGATAGAGAGTTAGAAACATCAATGAGAGAAACATCGATCAGCTGCCTCCTGCACACCCGCTACTGGGGACATGCCTGCAACCAAGGTACATGCCCTTGACTAGAATCAAACCCAGGGCCCTTCAATCCACAGGCCGACGCTCTATCCACTGAGCCAAACCGGTCAGGGCTACATTACCTTTTAGCAATGAGGCTGACTTAAGAGCAACACTTACTAAATTAAGTATCAATAAAAATCTGAAATAGGAGAGGATGGCAACACAAAGAGAAGCTGGTATAGCATATTTCCAGATCACTTAAGTCTGTGCTACCAGCCTCACCTTCCTTTCTCACTAATCTGCTTCACAGATGACTGTTTTATTACCACCTCCTTTTTCCCCCTAGCTCTCTACCCAATCTCAATCCTTTATTACTAAACATCAAATACATGAAGTAGGTAAAAGCAGGTGAATAATTACTCCAAAAAGGTTATAACATTTTTCTCCTCTTCAACTGAAAATGTTCTTTAGAACACAGGGAAAGCCCAGGATAAAAAATGTAGACAACTACTCTCTAAAGAAAAAAAGCAACATCCTTGAAAATTCAGATTTTGCCCAGTTCATGTTACAAAAATGAAACTGGCAACTACTTAGTGGGAAAAAAGTCTGGATAAAACCCATTTAAGAACTACAGAAAAAGTGACCATTTAGAATAAGCGTCCATTAAGCTTTTACCATGGATAAGTGACCATCACTTTCTTTTTAGGAAACCCAAATAAAAATCAAGTTTCAGATTGGAATGTTCTGTTCAGCTCTGTAGAAAACCCAAGTCTGAAATGCTTTCTCTCTTCACACAGGCCAGCTCAGAATGACTTACGGAGTTCATTTCCTTCACTGAGAATCTCCACCCGGCGTACAAGCTGCTCAAACAGATTCCGCAAATTCAGCATCGTAGTATCCATCTTTCTGCCAAGAAATCAAATACACATTAGGGGTCCTGCCTTCTCCCCCAGACAAAAGATTCAGTCGCAATCCAGTACAGTCATCAGTGACTAACATCTGGTCTCTTCCATTTGTAGCTACCATTATAAGAATCACAAGTCAACAATTTGTGTAATCCTTATTATAAAAACAAAGTTGGAATGTTTAATACTCATTTGAAAATTAGAACAGCATTTCAGACCTCTGATTATAATACCCTCTTCCTGCCTACTGCTTTTCCTCCACTCTGCAATCACCACAGAGCTGAGAGGAAAGCAATTAGGGACAAGCATGTCCGTTGATTACTAGGTGACCAAATACAAAATGTGGTTCTTAGTCAAGCATATTGATTAATAACACTTCTACCACTTTAATCCTTCTGGACACTTAAGACCCTCAAGATAACTTAAAGGTTTATTTTTAATTTCATCTTTAGCTAGTACCCCTGTTACATCTGCCTTTTAAAACGCAGGACATGGTCAGCACATTTCCTACCAACAGCACAGATGACGTCACACAAGTGATTAAGTGGGGAAATCGCCAGCTCAGCAGCACAAGAATTATTTCTGTAATGCAGGGCTCTCTGCTAGACTGCGTGCAGGGACTATGTCTAATAAATTTTTACTAAGTATAGGCAAAGGCTTATGTTATACCACATTCTGGCATCAAGGAGACAATACACCACCTTCACAGTTAGAAGGGCAAAGGAAAAATCATTTGCTACTGTGTTCAGTATAGTGAATTTCAGGCTTGGTATTTCCCCCAAAGACCTGCTGATATTACATTAGAAATGGTGTCCTTACTAGCAGTTCTGCTCCAAATAGACTTTAACTGGGAACACTTTGAGAAAATAAGCTCTTCATTTAGCAGTCCAGAAAGACATCAACTAGATATTACATAAACTATCAAGAAAATTTTAAAAAATCAAAATTCATATAGAAGCTGAACATCTTAAGAAATACCATTAAAGGATTATTCTTATTTTTCATCTAATTACCCCTTCAACATTCTAGTCCAGGTCCTTATTTCATACTCTAAATAAAATTTGAAGAACTCTTTTATGAAGGTTTAGTGATTTTATAATGTTTATAAGATTATGCCATATGCTATGAGGGCAAGAAAGAAAAAGAAAACCACAAAGAAAAAAAGAATATATAAAGATATTTTCTATTAAATGCTACAGAATTATTCATTTGTACTCTGTATGATGATTGCGCTAATAGCAAAAAAGCTTTCAATTCCAAGCTTGGATGCAGTATCTACCTGAACTAGGGCTGGAAACCAAGATTTTCAAATGGCAATGTATCTGTTCCAAGCTAATGATCACAGCTAGCTGCTAAGCAACCAGACCAACAAATTTATTACAAAGATCTTTCTCTAAACTAAGAACAAAACTAAAATAATAGCATTGAAACTGGCAGGAAGATATCGGAAGTCATGAAGAAGCCCATGGATTTAACAATATGACAAAACAGGCAAATACATTCAAATGCTACGGGAAAGAAGCAAGAATAGGGCATTCAGGACCCTACTCAAATGACTTCCTTTGGCTCCCTGTAAAAATGGAAGATACTGATCACTTTTAATATGGGATATTGATTTCTATCATTTCAGCATTCATCTGTATATTCTGGGACTATAAGCTCAGCACCTAGGAAAACTGACCAAGAATGCAAAAAAGGCGTATTTCACAGTTCAACTAGGGTACTAAAAACTGATTGTTAAAAAAAAAAATTTTTCAGTAAGTTTTTATGTCTTAAATGACAATACAATAACCTGATCTTTTGCTCCTTTATAAGAAATCCTCACATTTTCTCAAGTTCCTCTAGTCCATTATTCTTCTTTCCTATTTTTTTATGCATATCACTTCCTAGAGCAAGGGTTTAGAGGAGGTACTCTCTTGAAAACACAAGCTAATTCCTGAAAAGTCTAAGGACACAGAGAACCTACCTGGGGACATCTCCTCATCATGAGTAACTGTTATCTCATAAAACTACCTCAGTCTACTGTTCTCCTAATACGATGCCTAGTGCCTAGGTACAGTGGTTGGCAAACCGCGGCTCGCAAGTCACATGCAACTCTTTGGCCCCTTGAGTGTGGCTCTTCCACAAAATACCACGTGCAGGCGCACACGTAGAGTGCAATTGAAACTTCGTGGCCCAGGCATAGAAGTCGGTTTTCCACCTGGGCGAGTCTATTTTGAAGAAGTGGTGTTAGAAGAAGTGGGGGGGTGTTGGTCGTTCGGGCAACGAGACATGGCGCAAGGCCCGGGATAGCAGCGCGGGGGAGGCGCGCCCGACTCATGCACGAGCTGAGGATGGGAGAGTCGGAAGGGGTCAACCTAAGCGAACATACCTCAATCAGATTGAGGACGTTTTTTAGCAAAGGCCAGCTTAGGAGTACCCTAATTAAGTTAATAACAATGTACCTACCTATATAGTTTAAGTTTAAAAAATTTGGCTCTCAAAAGAAATTTCAATCGTTGTACTGTTGATATTTGGCTCTGTTGACTAATGAGTTTGCTGACCACTGGCCTAGGAAATAGTTGTTTAACTGTACTTCCAGTGCTGTATTGTAAAACAGCAGAGGTAACCCTAACTCTGTCAGACCATCAGTCTCTAGATTTAGAATTTTAGTTTTACAAATAGTTTGATTATGGATTTTTCTCTATTCTTCTCTCTCAACACCAGACATTCCTTTAGTTCAATCCTCCAACCTCTCAAAAAATGTATCGAACTATTCCACTTTAATCATTACATCTCTACAGGCTACTCACTCATTAATCTTACCAGCCCTACCCTCTCTCCTAATGCCAACTCAGCTGCTCTCAATTTGCTTGGGATGCCCCAGATGCTGGGCTTGATTCTGAGATATTATTCAATCTTATCCCCTCATATACATAAAGTAAAAAAAGTTACATTACAGTAAGCTAAGATTATTGAAGAAAAAAATGTATAAATTTACTGTAGCCCCATGCTTATAAAGTCTACAGTAGTGTATAGTAATGTCCCAAGCCCTCACATTCACCCACTCACTGACTCACCCAGAGCAACTTCCAGTTTTGCGAGCTCCATTCATGATAAGTGCCCTATATGGGTGTACCATTTTTATCTTTTACACCACACTTTTACTGTAACTTTTCTGTTTAGATATACAAATATTTACCATTGTGTTACAACTGCCTACAGTATGCAGTACAGTACCATGACGTATAGGCTTGACTTTATTATCAATTACCCTATCCACTGACCTACCCTATCCTACTGACTCCCAATTTTGATTCCTTATTTTCATCATTCTCCCATTCACTCAGTTCCAAATCTCAGAATCACCTAAAGTTAGTTCATTCCTTATAAGTATAATCACCAAACTTGTGCATTCTTCTCTCATGTGTATTATAACCGTCCCCTCATCACATGCTGGTCATCATCACTCACTTCACCTGATCTTTCCCCCACTGCTTTACTTAACTGGCACGCAGACACATACACCTTGCACTTTAGCATGTATGTCCCGTCCCAGGTAAACTGTAAATTCGAGAACAGAAACCTTACATTTGGCACTATTGTACATACACTCAGTATTTAAAAATGTTTGACAAAAGTTAGAGAACACACACCCAGTCATCACTCTATTGTCAAAAGAATTTCCGTTCTACGTGAACATCAACGTAGAACATCCATTCTACATATAATATAGATTTTTTTTTTTTTTTAATGTTAAAAGTGGGCAGGGCAGAGCCCTGGAATAAAGTTGTAGTTCTTCTGTTTACCAGTAGTATAACTTTGGGTGAGTCACTTAATTTCTGAGACATATCTATAAATAGGAACAATAATACTTATCCTAGTTACCTCACAGAATATTATCAATTAATGTTGTTAAAAGTTTTATAATGTATAGCCCAGGCAGTGTGGCTCAATGGTTGAGCCTCAACCTATGAACCAGGAGGTCAGGGCACATGCCCAGGTTATGGGCTGGATCCCCAGTGGGAGGCCTGCAGGAGGCAGCTGATCAATGATTCTCTTTCATTATGATGTTTCTATCTCCTCTCCCTCTCCCTTTCTCTCTGAAATCAATAAAAAATAAAAGTTATAAAAATGTATAAATTGAACCTTATCATAAAAATACAGGGTATTATTATAGGTCATATGAAATTTTTGTTTTTGTTCTGGTCTGACAGTTATTTACACTATAGAACAGTGATTACAAAATCATACCTGGACCCCAGACCAAGAAGAATGGGAGATAGCAAAATCTGACCAGTTCTAGGCTCGTTTTTAAACAAGCTGTTCTAAATGAGGCTTATAGTGTACAAGAGTTTTTCCTCTAACATAGGTTTATTTAGGATAATAAAAAAAAAAAACCCGCACTAGGAAAATCTAATTCTCTTTTCTTTAGACACTAGGGGACCATCATTCATTTTTACTAAGTTCTATAGAAGTGACTCTCAGGAATTAAAAACTTTTATAGAGGACTAAATATCTTTTTGCATCAGTTCTACATAACTATGGTATCGTAGCCAAATTGTAACTCGAAAAGTTAAAAATTACTCATCCTACTCAATGTCCATTGAAAATGGCTTTAATTTTCCTCCCGGGTCACATTTTTACCCTTATGAGTACTTCTTTATTTCTCCCCTTTTATTATGTAGTTCCATAGCTAGGAGATACACGAATGTGAAAGGAAACAAAAACAATGTCATATTGTAGTACATTGCTTTGCAGCTGTAAAACAGCTGTCACTTTTCACTACAGAGGCGGCTGCCTTTTGGGAAAGCTGAAATGATCCCTGTGTGGAGCAAGGAAATCAGTGTGTAGAGCACTTTAAGCAAAAAGGTGCTAGAAAATCTCAGCTGTTATTGATGAGAAGCCCCAGAGGTGGAGAAGTCATTGCTACAGATTCCCGATCTGTGAGTATCCCTAAGGGAGCAATTGTGCATCACCGGGAAAGAGTCTCAGCTTGATGTGATTGCTTTGAGTCCCCAATTTAATTTCAATCACCCAGCCAAGAGACAGACATCTCTGTCCTTCAGAATAACAGACTACTACAGATCTTTACTGCAGCGTATCCTGGGGAAAGGCTCTATCCTCTTCTTCCTCCCCCTACAAATAACATTATTAAGAGACCTATACATCATGTGTTTTAGATGCATCAAGGGTGTTAAATATTGTAAGACAAAGCAATGGAAGATTGCCTGAATTTTTCAGGAAGAGTGTTAATGAAAAACATTCTCACAAACATTACTAAATCTGGAGATCCCCAAGAAATCAACAATATAGGTTCTCTGCTGCCAAGGAAAACCATTCCCCCAGAGTCTCAATACTATCGAATCCTTTTATATGAAAACATTTCTTTTCCCCAAATATCCAGTTTCTGCTTCACCATATCAAAAGCCTCTATACAGCCCGGCCCGTGTGGCTCAGTGGTTGAGTGTCAACCTATGAACCAGGAGGTCACAGTTCGATTCCCAGTCAGGGCACATGCCCAGGTTGCAGGCTCGATCCCCAGTAGGGGGCCTGCAGGAGGCAGCCCATCAATGATTTTCTCTCATCACTGATATTTCTCTCTCTCTCTCTCCCCCTTCCTCTCTGAAATCAATTAAAAAAAATATTTTCAAAAAGCCTCTATACAACTGGCAGGCAGAAGGAATATCTTGAAAACAAATGTTTTTATGAGCAAATCAATTGCACAAGGAGTAAATAGACCATCCCCGGGCCAACATGAATGAAAACCAAAGAAAGGGACGAGCTAAATTATTTTTCAGAAAATTATTACCAGTTCAATATATTAAGTTCTCCTTTTTTTCTTCTGTGAATTCCCTTTATGAAGTGCTCCATTCTTCAACATCTAGTATAAGTCTTATCAATCCACCAAAGCATTCCCTAACCATTTCAGTCCAAAATGATCTCTTCTTTATCTACAATATTTATTTAGCAAATATAAAACTCTGCCTCATATTGTTAATTTTCTATGTTCAAAAAAATTTAATTTTTAATAGTGAAACTAAAGCCTCACCACCCTAAATAACTATATGTACCTCCTTATCTAATCTTTGCCCATTATGCTCAAATTTATTTCATAAAAATTACAATCACAGATTGTACATAATTTTGTGTTTTGCTTTTTTTCTATCATGTTCCAAAAAGCTGATGAACAATTATTTGTTTAGCCGTTCTCTTCTTTGGACATTTAGGTAATTTCCAGTTTTCAGTTACATCTGCCTGGAACTTCTTGCAGTCACTCCCTTACCTCCTTCAAGTGTTTATTCAAACATCATTTTCTCAGTGAGGTCTTTCCTAGCCACCCTATTTTATTCCTCACCCAAAGATATGTTTTCTTAACTGATTTTTTTAAAAAAATATGTTTTTTATTGATTTCAGAGAGAGGAAGGGAGAGAGAGAATCATCAATGATGAGTGAGAATTATTGACCGGCTGCCTCCTGCATCCCCCCTACAGAGGATCGCCTGCAATCCTGGCATGTGCCCTGCCCAGGAATCTGACGGTGAGTTCCTGGTTCATAGGTCAACACTCAGTTAAGCAGCCAGGCTTAATTGATTGTGATCGGTTGCCTCCTGTATGCACAACTAGGGATGGAACCCGCAATCTAGGTATGTGCCCTGACCGGGAATCAAACCCACAACCTTCTGGTGTTTGGACAACACTCCAACCAATTAAACCACACGGCCAGGGCTAGCCACTCTATTTTAAACTGCAGGCTTTTAAACTCCAACACTTTTCTGCTTTATTTTGCTCCAAAGCACTTACCTCCATCTAACAACATACATATTAACTTATTTATCTGGTTTATTGTCTGTCTCCCCAATAGTTTAAGTTCCAAGAAAGCAGAGATTTTTGTCTGTTTTGTTCATGGCGGAGCCCCTGGTGTCCAGAACAGTACCTGACACTTGGCAAATGATTAATAAATATTCATTGAAAGAATGACTTGACTATCCCATGGACAGTGCTTTTCTCCAGGTGGCCGTGTTGCTTAGATTTCCAAGGATGGATTACTATAACAGAGTAAAAACCTCTTGTGGCTCTTGATAATGTTGCCAAAATGTTTTCTAAAAGAGCTGTACCAATTAATGTGCCCACATTACCTTCAACAGTGTACCAGCCTACTAGATCCACCACTCAGTTATCTGTTTAGGTTCTATCACCCGCAAGTAAACTGCAAGCCCTTTAAAAAAAGTAAGATTGTCTTGTACTTATATTTTGCACTTCATATTGTTGAATGATTAAGCTACAGGAAAGGCGCCTTCTCAGTAAAGAGAATGATAATGACATTTCTTTAAAAAAAAAAAAAAAAAAGGCTTATCTTCCCACCCACCCCACCTTCCGCCTACGAATGAAATCCTATAGAGCAGTGGTTCTCAACCTTCCTAATGTTGCGGTGACCCCCAACCATAAAATTATTTTCGTTGCTACTTCATAACTGTAATTTTGCTACTGTTATGAATCGTAATGTAAATATCTGATATGCAGGATGTATTTTCATTGTTACAAATTGAACATCATTAAAGCATAGTGATTAATCACAAAAACAATATGTAATTATATATGTGTTTTCCAATGGTCTTAGGCGACCCCTGTGAAAGGGTCCTTCGACCCCCCAGGTTGAGAACCGCTGCTCTAGAGAGAAACGCACGGCCTCGTGGTTACTGAGCCTAAGAAGCAGGGTGGACAGGGCCGGCAGTCACTGCGCGGCCGGCTCACCTAGACCGCCCTCGGGAAGACTCTCCCGCTCAGCGCCGCGGCCTCTCACACACCAGGGTCTCTCCCTCGGAAAGGATGGGGGTGCCACCCCCAAAACTCCCAAACTCTTATCTAGGGGGCAGCCAGACCCTCGAGGTGGCCCTTGCCTGGTTCAAGCCACCGCCTGGACAAAAAGACGCCTCGGCTGTCTACAGAGCGCGGCGCAGGAGCGAAGTCTACCCCGCCTCCCAGCCGCCACCCCTTCAGGCCGCTCCGGCTCCCGCCCGGCCGGAGTCCCAGTGCAGGGGCTGTGGGTGCCGCCCTCTCACCGGCACCGGCGGGGACCACGGCTCGCCACTTCCGACGCCCTCCCTCCTACCGCAAATCCAGCGCCACACCGACCTCTCCTCGAAGCCCCAGAGCCCACCTGGCCGGGTCTCTGGGCCCCACCTGGGTCGCCTTCCGCTTCCCTCTGTGCCGCAACCAACGGCAGAGAAGCTCCGCGCCGCCGGCTCTAGTTTGAAATCCCCCACCAACCAATCACAGAGAAATTTATTCCTCCCGCGCTGGCCATCTACGCTGCGACGCATGCGCAGCAGGGCCGCGGAGGGGCGGGGACAGATTTAAGCATGCGCATTCTCATAGAGAGAAGCCAACGGCAGCCATTTTTACTAAGGTCAACAGTTTTAGTTTTCTCCCTTCTACACCCCATGTCCCGCCGCCCCCCTCCCCCACCCAAGCCTCTTCTGAAGCCATTTAGGACACCATATTGACTAAGGGCAAGTGATAGTTATTGAGTACAAACTTTTTAAAATATTTGTTATTAATTTCAGAGAGGAAGGGAAAAGCAGAGAACAACAGAAACATCAATGATGAGAAAGAATCATTGATCGGCTGCCCCCACCATGGGGGTTGAGCCCGCAACACAGGCATGTGCCCTGACTGGGAACCAAACCGTGACCTCCTGGTTCACAGGTGGAAGCTCAACCACTGAGCATGCCAGTGGGGCTACGAAAAAATTTTTTTCAATCTTTATTGTTGAAAGTATCACATATGTCCCCTTCCCCCCCCCCCCCCCCCATTGATCCCTTCTAGCCCACCTCTGCTCCCCCCACCCCCACCCCCTTGAGTACAAATTCTTGGCCTCACTGCTTACTCCAGGCAGGGACAGGGTTTTTAGAAACTAGCAACTTAGTGTTGGGTCTGGCTGTTGAAGAGGAAGAAATCTGGAAGGCAATAGAACAGCAGTCATTAGCAACCATATTTATTGATCTGTACAATACCTTCATTTCTTGATGTATTTATACAGGTTTTAATTTGACACCCATTTATTAAGTGTACCAAGTTCATAATGAGCACTCTACTAGCAAGGAATTGGGAAAATAAAGATGATATGATGCTGCTTTCCAGTAACCACCAATGAAGGAGACAGCTCAGGTAAACAAAAATATATACAAAGTGAAAGTGCTATACTTCCATTTAATAAAAGTTCATTTTGAACTTGGCATTTGGCTAGTATGGGGCTTTCATACTTTCTTTACTTCCATGACCCACGGTAAGAAATACATTTTTACATTACCACCAAGTATCGCAGAACTCTGCTTATCCTGTACTCTGAACTTTTCTATTCTCTTTTTCCCTCCCATTTTAGTTGTCCCTACTTCATTGAATTTATTAGTCAATATGATTGGCTACCCACAATTTGAAAAAATACTGGTTACAGCTTAGAAAAAGCAGTGTGCTTTAATGGAAAGGTTATAGATTTTATAACCAGAAAGCTTGATTCCATTAAACAAATACTGATGGAGCACTTTTGTGTGGCAAGCATGCCACTGAACCATCTACATTATCACTCTTTCCCCCTTCTGTACTTCACTTTCTGCAACTATAAAACAGAAATAATAGTACCATCCCTATCTCACAGGTGTATTCCCAGATAAAACAAGAGACTGTATAAAACATAACTGAAGCCTTATTCGGTTTGGCTCAGTGGATAGATCATCAGCCTGCAGACTGAAGGGTCCCAGGTTCAATTCCGGTCAAGGGTCAAGGGCACATGCCCAGGTTTCGGGCTCGATCCCCAGCAGGGGGGCTTGCAGGAAGCAGCTGATCAATGACTCCCTCTCATCATTGATGTTTCTGTTTCTCTCTCCTTCTCCTTTCCTCTCTGAAATCAATAAAAATACATTTTAAAAACATAATTAAAGTTTATACTTTGTAAATTGCAATACAGATTGTTATTGCTATTATTAGGAATGAGATGAAGAAAAGAAAATATTAACTGTACATATATTATCCCATTTAAACTTCCCAACAACCCTTTCAGGTCAGAAGCACTCGATTGCATTAGCTTGTGTCTCCTTAGATACCTATAGTAATGCAATGAAATAAGCACTAGGATTGAATTGTGTAAAGTGCTTTAGAAGCACAGATGAGGAAGCATTTAATCCTGTCTTGGAAGTGGGAGTGTTAGAAAAGCCTACAGAGACTTGATATCTGAGCTGGTCCTGATGTGTGGATAGGAATTTACCAGATAGAAAGAGGTGGCAAATTCCTGGCAACCGGGAAGATCGTGTCACCTCTCAGGAATAAGTCACATGTATATTTAATAAATACACAAGCAGCCCTGGCCTGTTTTCTCAGTGGTTAGAGCATTTGCCAGAGGACCAAAGGGTCTGGGGTTCGATTCCCGGTTAAGGGCACATACCTGGGTTACAGGTTTGATTGCCAGCCCCAGTCAGGGAAACCAATTGATGTGTGTGTCTCTCTCTCACATCAGTGTTTCTCCCCCTCCCTCCACGCCCCCTTCCACTCTCTCTAAAAATCAATGGAGCCCTAGCTGGTTTGGCTCAGTGGATAGTGCACCAGCCTGCGGACTCGCAGGTTCGATTCTTGTCAAGGGCACATGCCTGGGTTGCGGGCTCAGTCCCAGGTAGGGGTTGTGCAGGAGATAGCCGATCAATGGTTCTCTCTCATCATTGATGTTTCTATCTCTCTATCCCTCTCCCTTCCTCTCTGAAATCAATAAGATATATTTTTAAAAATATCCTCGGGTAAGGATTAACAAATAAATGAAACAATTATACAAGCAAACAATTTATGAAGGTTTAGGGCTATGAAGGGACATTTAGCTCAATATGTAGGTGACAAGCAAAATAAGCCAATCAGAGAAAGTTAAGTATCACATGATCTTACTCATATATGGAATTTAATGAACAAAAGAAACTGATGAACAAAATAGATCCAGAGACACAGAAGCATGAAACAGACTGACGAATTTCAGAGGGAAGTTGGGTGTGGGGGGTGTGAGAGGGAGTGATTAACTGGGGAACTCACATGCTTATATGCATAGCCCATGAACACAGACAATAGAGTGGTGAAGGACTGGGAGGGGCAGGTCCAGGGTGGAGGAGATCAATGGGAAAAACAACAACAAACAAACAAACAAAGGGGACATCTAGCATCGATATGGAATAAACCCAAGTGCTCATCAATAGATTAGTGGATAAAAAAAAAGTTGTTGCCGAAACCGGTTTGGCTCAGTGGATGGAGCATCGGCCTGCGGAATGAAAGGTCCCAGGTTCGATTCCGGTCAAGGGCATGTACCTGGGTTGTGGGAGATGTGCAGGAGGCGGCTGGTTGATGTTTCTCTCTCATCGATGTTTCTGACTATCTCTCTCCCTTCCTCTCTGTAAAAAATCAATAAAATGTATTTTAAAAAAAAAAAGTTGTGATACATAGTGGACCGAGGGTAGTTGCATATGTTGAAGGATGCAGCCTGCAGAATTCATGTTTTTCGCAAGATTGAAGTCATGACAAGTTTAGAAACTGTCAGCCAATTCCATTTCACTGGTATCAAAGAAATATTTCAATTCTTACACTCCCATAGATAGAATGAACTGTACACTGGCCACACATAGAGGCATTGCTTTGCCGCTTTTATCTTCAAGGTAAGGTCTAAATTAACTCCAGCTATGAAAATAGCATAACCAGATTCTAAACTGCACCTCATCTGTTAATTTTCCCATGCTAATGGCAACTCATGTGATATTCAATTTGTACAATAAATTATGAACATGGCAAAAAAAAGTTGTGGTACATATATACAATGGAATATTACTTGACCATAAAAAGAATGAAATCTTACCATTTGCAATAGCCTGGATGGACCCTAGAGGGTATTATGCTAATTGAATAGATCAGTCAGAGAAAGACAAACACCATATGATTTCACTTACATGTACAATTTAAAGAACAATATAAACTGACAAACAAAATAGAACCAGAGGCATGGATACATGGTACAGACTGACAGTTGTCACAGGGGAGGGTTGAGTGGGGGACTGAATGAAAGAAGGTGAAGAAAATAGCCAAAGAACATATATGCATAGCCTATGGACACAGACAACGGAGTGGTGGAGGCCAGAGGGAGGGGAGGGGGTCTGAGTTGAGGTGGGCAAAGGGGGGAAAGTGGAGGGCATCTGTAATAGTGTCAATAATTAAAATAAAAAGAGGAGAGCCTTGTCCAGTATGGCTTAGTTGGTTGGGGATAGTCCAGTGTACCAAAAGGCTGCCAGTTCAATTCCCGTTCAGGGCACATGCCCAGGTTGTGGGCTTGATCCCTGATAGGGGGTGTGCAGGAGGCAGCCTATCGATGTTTTGCTCTCACATCAATGTTTCTCTCTCTCTCTCTCTCCCCCCTTCCCTCTCCCTCTGAAAAAAATCAATAAAAACAAAGTTTTTTTAAAAAAATCAATTTAAAAAAAGAGGGAGGAATCTAAAGAACCACAAAGAACAAAGGAACAAACAAAATAGAAACAAACTCACAGATACAGAGAACAGACTGACAGTTGCCAGAGGGGAGGGAGGTTGGAGGACTGGGTGAAGGAGGTGAAAGGATTAAGAAGTACAAATTGGTAGTTACAAAGTAGTCATGGGATGTAAAGGATAACGTAAGGAATACAGTCAATGATATTGTATTAACTATGTATGGTGTCAGGTGAGTACTGGAAGTATCAGCAGGGGGTCGCTTTGTAAAGTGTAGGATTGTCTAACCCAGCCGTGGGCAAACTACGGCCCGCGGGCCGGATCCGGCCCGTTTGAAATGAATAAAACTAAAAAAAAAAAGACCGTACCCTTTTATGTAATGATGTTTACTTTGAATTTATATTAGTTCACACAAACACTCCATCCATGCTTTTGTTCCGGCCCTCTGGTCCAGTTTAAGAACCCACTGTGGCCCTCGAGTCAAAAAGTTTGCCCACCCCTGGTCTAACCGCTATATTGTATACCTGAAACTGTGGTAGGCGGTTAGACAGACATGAGCAGAACAAGGGCAATAAGCCAAGTACAGAAAGTCACCAGAATGAAAAGTCCTGGGTGCCTAGCAACAGGCAAAACTGGGAAAACAAGGACCTCGATCCCCAGGTAACCTTTCCTCTGCTAGCATATCGCTGGTCATGAGATTTAGAAGCCCCTGGCCTTCCATATCGCTGGTCTTGTCATTTGGATCCTCCCCTGACCTTTCCTCCCCTGGCAATGCAGTAGAACCCTTGGAGGATAAACAAGAGGCCGAAGAGTGTCCTCAAGGGACTCCCATGCTAGCCCTTGCACAACTGCTCCCTTAAGCTCTTACCCCGAGGGATAACATCTGGGCCTCAGTTGTGTTTCAGCTCCAGGCCCAGAAAAGCAACAAAACCAGAAAACCTGCTTCCAGGCTGACCTGAGGATCAGCTGCATTGACTGGCGCCAACCAGTCAGTGGAGACCACCATCCTGAAAGGACACGCCTGGAAGGCTGATGATATCCTATTGAGATCCTCCCCTGAAACTGACCCTAAAATTCCCACCCTAGGAAGCCCTTAGGATGAAGACCCAGCAGGCTCTCCCTCTCCAGTGCCTTTTCTATCCCCACCTTCTTCCCCACCCCTCCACCCTCTGCAATACCTGAGCCTATTTCTTTTACGGCTCACTTCTACCTCTGTGGCTTCCTAAATAAACTTTTGCTTGTATTTGAGTCTTGGCTCTGAAGTCTTTCTTAGGGAGAACTCAAGTATGGAGGTTGCTGAACTGAGGTCCTGTCTGAGTCCGCCTAACACCTGGTGACATTTTTGCTGCCAACAAAACTAATACAAAATAATATTGAATGTGAACTGTAATTGAAAGTAAAATTTAAATTTAAAAAAAGATTCTCGCTTTATTAGGCTGAGAGGATGCAAGCTGAATTAGGCCAGTGGCAGTAGGGATGAAAGGAGGATAGGTGGGAAAAATATTAATGAAATCAAATGGACTTATTAAATGATTGCACCTGGGGGTGAGGGAGAGCAGGAGGTGTAAAATGGCTCAGCTTTCTCCCCCTTCCTGTCACTCCTATCCAATTACTGAGTACAACTTCTCTGTGTTTCTTGGTTGTGCCTATTTCTCTCCTTCCTAGTGGCACCACCCTGTCCAATTCAGTAATCCAAACCACCAATGAAACTGTTTTCCCCTCGCTAGCATTTACACCTTGCATTTTTAAAAATCCAATTTTAATCTCAAGCCGCTCTTGTTTAAAACCATTCCTCCTCCATAAAGACCAAAATCCTTAACAATGCTTCCCTAACCTGGCCCTTGCTTGCACTGGAGTTGCACGTCCAGACCCTCTGGCACAGTGGTTCTGAACCTTGGCTGCACATTAGAATCACCTGGGAATCTTTTTAAACTCCTGACTTCTGGGCCTCATCCTCCGGAAATTCTGTTTCTTTGTTACTAATGTTGTGGCCCCACCCCATAACAAAGAAGCAGAATTTCTGGAGGATGAGGCCCAGAAGTCAGGAGTTTAAAAAGATTCCCAGGCGATTCTAATGTGCAGCCAAGGTTCAGAACCACTGCTCTAGCATTTGCAGTTCCCGACCCCCACTGCCTCTTCACCTGGCTAAATTCTACTCACCCTTCTAGGCAGCTTAGCTGTTTTCTGCCTTTTCCAGGGTGGTCTCTGAGGCCTGGAGCCATGCCTTTGCTATAAGCTCCCCTAGCACGATGTTCTATTCCTTTCATATATGTTAAAACAAAAGTATTTGCTTCGTCTTCCTGGTTCTTACCGTTACCAGTTATATGGCCTTTCACAAGTCATCTGTGCCTTTGCGCACTCGCCTATGCACAGAAATCATAATCACACCTATTTCACAGAGTTGATGGGAGGAAGAAATGAGATATCCGTGTAAAGAACTTAGCACAGCCCTAGCGGGTCTGACTCAGTGGATAGAGCGTCAGCCTGGGGACTGAAGGGTCCCCGTTTCAATTCTGGTCAAGGGCACATGTCCAGTTGCAGGCATCCCCATTGGGGGGGGGGGGGGCGTGCAGGAAGCAGCCAATAGGTGATTCTCTCTCATCATTGATGTTTCTATCTCTCTCTCCTTCTCCCTTCCTCTCTGAAGTCAATAAAAAATTTTTTTAAAAAAAAACTTTAAAAAAAAGCAACCATGTTTGTTGCTTGGTGTAAAAAAGAAAGACAAAGATTCTTTTTAATTGAAACTCTTAAAGTGTGGCCTGAAAATTACTCTGGAAGAAAATTAAGAGAGGTTTCCTTCAAACATCTGAAGGACTGTAATTAAAAAAAAAAAGAACTTAGCACAGTTCCTGGCACACAGTAAGTGCTCAGTAAATATTCCTGGTTTTTCTTACTGAACTATAAACTCCCAAAGAACAAAAGTGGGTACTCCTTAGTTACTGCTATATTCTCTTGCTTTTGCAGCTCCCATGAATAGCCATTAGAGGAAGCAGAAGAGAGTTCCGTGGCATGGTGGTAGCATCCCACCCCACCACCCAAGCCCTGCGTCCCAAACGATGAATAGGGGGTTGAGAACGCTGTTCTCCCTACACTTCCCTTCAGCCAAAGCGCCACCACACCCCTCCCATTCCACTCAGCCCTCTTCCCTGCTGCACCAGGCCAGTGAGAAATGCGTGCTGAGAAGGGGGGGGGGGGGGGTCCTAACACCCTTACTTCCCACACTATAGTTCTCTGGGAAGGAGGCATCCTGGGGCTGCACCTGAAGTGGGAAAAGCATGACTTCCGGTGCCGGGAAGCACGGGTTCGATTCCGGGCTGCTGCTCATTCGAGGCGCGCTCTTGGCCTGGTTATTGAATCTCCCGCGTCTGGAGAGCCCCACTCCCTGGTGGTTCCGAGGCGCCAGCGAGGTAATGACAGTGAAAGGGCTTCTCTCTGCTGGAACGCGCCGTCGGAGGGAGCGAGAGTCACCTTACCCAGCGCCCTGCCAGCCCGCGCGCGCGGGGAGGAACAGCCGCTGACCCCGCGCCCGGGCCGCCGCCTTTGCGGCAGGAGCCACTAATGGGGTTTATGCTAATGGAGAGCCCGCCCGAGCCCGCCGCGCCCCGCCCCGCCCCGCCCCCGCGCCCCCTCTCCAGGGACCCGCCGCCTGCGCAGAAGTCGTGACAGTCTGATTCAGCGTCGGTCCTGGCGCCGAGGGGGAGTGGCAGCCTCAGGCCCCGGCTGCGGTCCGCCTGGTCACCGCCTCATGTCTGTGACTTCATCCTCTCTGCACTCCCCCTTGGTTTCTGCCTCCCAGGTCCTTCTCATTTACCTCCATCGCCGGAGAGCTCACTCGCTACCTCCATAGGAGAATTATTCTTTGCTCTACCAATTCAACCCAGACGTTTGGGGCACTTCTGCGTTCCAGGCAGGGTGCTGAGCACGAAGCGGGTGGGTGGGGACACACAGCCGCGTGCGGAGGTGGGATTGTGTTCTGCGGATCAGGGGGAGGAGCCTATTTCTGCCTGGGAATCTGGAGCGTCTCCCTGGAAGAAGAGACATTTGAGCTGAGCTGTGAAGGATGGAGAGGGTCCCAGTGGGGAGGGGAGTGGGAAGTGAAGTCGGCAGGAAGTAAAACGGAGAAAATCCCGTGTGGCTGCAGTGCAAACTCCTGCCCGGTTAGGGGGGAGGGGTAGGACTGGAAAGGATTTTGAGGCCACAGTGTGAGAAACCTTGAATACCATATAATTCTGGAGACACTAGTGAGCCACTGAAGGTTTCTGAGCAAATGACGGGCCTGTACTTCCTATTTTTCTAAGAGAAGCAGCAAAGCATAGTGGTTAAATGCATGGGCTCTGGAGTTATATGGGCCCTGGTTCAAGACCTACTTCCATCACTCAGGACCTTCGTGATGGAACCTTGAATTCTTTGTGCCTGTATTTCCCTACCTATGAAGTGAGGGTGATAATTATGGTGTGAAGGGCTGTTGGGAAGATTACCTGAGGCACTGCCTGGCCCATATTATGCCTACTCCATAATAGTAGCTATTATTATTTTGTGTCTCTCTGCCTTCCTGTCTATTCTTTTCCTTTCTTCTTTAAAATTTATTAGAGAGAGAGAGAGAAAGCGAGAAATATCAATTTGTTGTTTCACTTATTTATGCATTCACTGGTTGATTCTATGTGCCCCGACTAGAACTCGAACTCCCAAACTTGTCATATCTGGATGACACTCTAACCAACTGAGCCAGGGCCCTCTCTTTCTTCTGATGATCCTTTTCTCTCTCCTAAAAACAAACAAACAAACAAAAAAACTTCCCAAATCCATGATTCTCTGCTTCATGCCTAGAAACCACCCTCTTACACTGAATAAAGTATTGAAATAAATCAGACTCTAACAGAACTGAGTCCCTTCAGAAACACCTGTGCCTCTCCCAGGTGCCCACGCTCCGAGGAGCCTTTCTTGAGGGAGAGGGTACAGTTCCTGAGGCACTAGGCTCATCTCCACCAGATTCTGGTCTCTTTCAAAAGAGGCCACAGCTCATTCACCCCACCTCGAACCACCTCTACCAACATGCCTGGCCTTCAGTGGGTCCCTGCTCTATACCAGAGGTTCTCAGATGTTAGCGTGCACTAGAATCCCCTAAGGCAGTGGTCGGCAAACTGTGACTTGCGAGCCGCAGTTTGCCGACCACTGCCCTAAGGGCTCTTGCTAAAACACGGATTGGTGGGCCCCAATTTCAGAGTTCCTAATTCAGTAGGTCTTTGGTCTGGCCTGAGAATTTGCATTTCTAACACATTTCTAGGTGAGGCTGATGCTACTCTCTGGGTGGGTAGGACCACTGCTCCATACTAATGATTGAAAGGCTATATCCAAGAAGGTAACGCAGTCTCGCCATCCCCTGCCCAAGCCCTGCTGGTCATGCACATCCAACATCCAAAATATGGATCCAAGGTTTAGACTCATGAAGGGTGACTCAGACTTACTGAAAACTTCCCAGGTGATTCTGAGGTGCAAACAGGTTTAGGATCCACTCGCCTTCTAGTGCCCCCCCTCCCCGCCCCCCTCACTCCTGCATTCCCTCCTCATTGTGTCCACCCCGGCTAACCCTGCTCCAAGCAAAGGCCACCGCCTGCCTGCCTGCATTTTACTCGAGGACACTTGGCTACTCTGGGTTCAAGGTGGCTGGAACCGTAGGGAGACAGGCTGAGAGGAGGGAGAGGTAAGTAGCTGGTTCTTTAAAAAGACAGGAGATTTATGTAATTTGTAACAAGTAACACTTCTACTAATTGTTAATCCTAAAAGTCAGACCAAGAGCCAGTTCTCAGAGGAGTCAGACCTGGAGTTAAATCTGGGCTCTCCCCGTCTCTGATCAACATCTCTTACTCCCAGTGTTAAACGAGAACAAGGGAATCTACTTCCCAGGGCTGATCTGAGGATTAATAAGGAGATTATGGATGCAAAATCCCCTTCCTCAGTCACTTCTCAATTTACCCAGAACTTCCGCACACGTTTTATTAGATTCTCCTAATAGTCCCGTGGGGTAAGAAAGGCATTATTCCCACAGGGAGGGGAGTATTCAACAGCTCATTTCCTCCTGTTTTACAGAGGAGAACGCCGAGTCTCAAAAAGTTCAGTGACTTCCTTGGAGTCTGTGTAGCCTGGACATAGGTGAGAGTGGGCTCGAAGCAGAGCTGGCTGTTCTCCTCTATTCTTTTGCCATTTCCTCCCCTCAGCTCCCTTTTGCAGCTCCGCTAAGCATGTTTTACCCGAATCTGAATGATAAGAAGACAGAGTGGGGGCTCCCTGCACCGCTCACAGATGGTCCTGCTCTCCTGCCCCTCCAGCCAACACTGCCTGCAACTTCTTCCCTACGTAGGCTCCTATAGGATTGGTGGCAGTCCTGTGGCACATATCCATCTAGAATTCATATTCTGGTCCTGGTGGTGTGGCCCCGTTGGTTGGGAGTGCCCGGAAGTTGGATTTCAGATCGGGTGCCTGGGTTGTGGGCTCAATCCCTAATCCCGGGAAGGGTGCAGGAGGCAGCCAATCCAGGACTGCCCCCTCCTCTGTGATATGAGTGCTTTAAATCTATAGTTCCCACATTGTAGCAGCCTTGGAGTGATCACAGGAGATTCAGCCCCTGGCTCCGTAAAGACTATGTGTAACTGGGATTGCTGGGGGGGATGAATACAATACAAATGAATGTTAATGATGTTATCCAGCTCAGTCATTATGTATTTTCTCAATCAACAGCTATCAATTTTTTTTTTTAATTTAAAAGGTTAGAAATCTGTGGTCTAAATGTCTTCTAAAGCCTCTTACCCTTGCCATCCTACACAGCTACACCAGAGAAAGGGTGTTAGGCTACCAGGGGGTGCTGCATTGGGGAAACTGAGTCCCCCCTCCACCCCCCACCACACCCCTACCCCACCCCACCCCACCCGGGGCAGAAGGCTGCTCCTCACTGGGAGCCGGTGGGGCCAAGGTTCCAGTCCTGGGTCTTTTGAGCACAACTGAGACCTGTGACACATAAGGCTCTGTAAGGGAGATGTATCTCCAGAGCTGGGGGCGGTGAGGGACCGCGAGGGGACAGGCCCTGCCCCAGGTCACTCCGCACTGTGCATACACCTGTGCGCGTGTGGTAGTGAGTGATAGTTCCTCCTGGTTGGGATTGAGCTCTATTCCTGGCCTGCCATGTAGAAAGTTTCTCTCACCTCACCTCAGCTGTCCTCCGGCAAGGCTTGATGGCCACCCCAAGTGAGCGGCTTTGGCACGAACCTCGGGAGGTCAGAGAATGAGTGGAGACCTGTGGAAGAGGGGAAGGCTTTCTGAGGGTGGAGATGGTGACAGTCAGGAAGGAGCAGGAAGGTCCGTCCAGGCAGGAGGTTCTGACTAGAAAGGGAATAGCTGTGAGAAGATCTATGCTAAGATGCGGCCTGCCTTGCCTGGCAGTCGGAGGCAGCAGCTGATGGCCAGAGGGGAGGCAGGAGCAGTCACACCCTCTCCACACTGTCTCACCTCCTCACACACCCACTCTAACCCTGCGGGACCCGGGGCGGAGCTCTGGCCCAGCTCAGCCTCTTCAGTCCTGAGTTTCTCCCTGGCAAGAGCCAGAGAACCTCAAGGAGAGAGAAGCAGGCTCCCACACATACTCCAGAGGCTAAGGCCCTATCACCTTCCCATTCACAAACTGTCAGGGTCCCCCAAACTTTCCAGCCCAACCTGAAGGTGCATACAGACAGACAGGTGCTCACCATGATGGGACACGGGGATCCTACGACAGGTAGACAAACCACACACACACACACACACACACACACACACACACACACACACACGTCCCTCCAGCCTCCTCAGGCCAGAGCCCTGGACACCCGCTCCCCCGCCTGCCTCACTGTTGCTCTAGATGTGCCATGCCCTGTTCCTCCCTGGCCAAGATCCACTCATCTGCTGTGCCCTTCTCATGGACCGCCAGCTGACCCCGAGCATTGCATCCATTCCCACAATCACCCTCTGCCTGGGGTTCTGGGCACCAGCCCTGACTCCCAAAATGAGTGCCTCCCAAGCCCTGCTCCTCCCACCCCCCCCACACCTCTCTGGCCCTTCCATGATGCCTTTCAGAGGTTTGCCAAGCCTGAGGGCTCATCTAATCAGGAAGACCAGAAGGAGAGGCAGCCAGAGCAGCAGCGGCATCATTTCAGCCAGGCTCCTCTAGGCAGCAGCGTGGACAGCAGGACAGGGGGCCAGGCCTGTCACTCTGGAGAGGGTGGGAACACCCCACCTTCCCCCCATCTCAACAGGACCATCTCCCAAACTTAAAATTTTGGCTCTAACACACACACACACACACACACACACACACACACACACACACACACCAGGTCTGTCTGCTCTGCAGAAGTCTGTCTCCCTGGGGCCCTGGGCCGGCTTCCTCATTGCCCACCAAGCCTTTTCCATCTGCTTTCTCAGTCATGAGTTCCCCCAGAGATCACCAAATGCTCCAGTCTCTGTCAGCCTTCTAGAGACCAGGCCATATCAAATCCGGGATCACCGAAGCTGCCCCAGTTACAGCCCAACCCCTGCACTTCCCTCCCACCTTGGTGCATCCCTCCCACCCCTGTGAAGCCTTCGAGGCTGGGAGGTAGGTCAGAATGGAGCCCATTCTGGCAAAATGAGAAAAGATTAGAGCAATACATTTGCTGTCAGAGGCAATAAGGCTGCCTGAGCAGGGGAGGAGGAATATTTGATTTCAGGCTCTTGGGGGTCTTGATGGAGGAGCATAGCAGCCTGCAGCCCCAGGCCTTACAGAGCGGGGAGGGCTGTTCCCAGCCCCAGCCAACCAGGGACCCTGGCATCCCAGCCCTCCCATCTCCTTATCGACCCCATCCTCCACAGTCACCGCAGGGTTCCAGCTCCCTCCCCCCTCCCCTGCCATCGTTTCATTTCTCCCTTTCCACTGCCAAACTTGTTTCCCAGAAGCAGTTTTTCTCCCTGGTGCAGGGTGATGGAGCAGAAAGAACACTGCTCTAGGGGCTGGAGATGAGGCTGGGGTTGTAACCCCCCTACTGCGTCCAAGCCTGCAAGCCGAGGGACTTCATGCAAGTCACTGAGCCTCTCCGAGCCTTAGGGCAGCGTGGGCTGGGGAGAAACACAGCATTTAGCATCCTGAGACCTGGGGTCAGCTCAGCCACTCACCACTTCAGTGGTCTTGGGCAACATCACTTAACCTCTCTGAGTTCCCATTTATTTATCTATAAAGTGGGGTGAAGCAATATCGAGCCTATGTCCTAGGGTATTGGTGGCTATCACAAAGCTGCGGACAAGAATGCTGTAAACAATTGTCAGGATAGCGCTGTCTTGTTGTCATATGGGATTCGTGGCAGGTTCCCTGGCTGGAGGATGAGCCTAAGGTTCATCTAGAACAGTGGTTCTCAACCTTCCTAACGCCGCGACCCTTTAATACAGTTCCTCATGTTGTAGTGACCCCCAAGCCATAAAATTATTTTCGTTGCTACTTCATAATGGTAATTTTGCTACTGTTATGTGAATCGTAATGTAAATATCTGATATGCAGGATATATTTTCATTGTTACAAATTGAACATAATTAAAGCATAGTGATTAATCACAAAAACAATATGTAATTATATATGTGTTTTCCGATGGTCTTAGACGACCCCTGTGAAAAGGTCGTTCGACCCCCGAAGGGGTTGCGACCCACAGGTTGAGAACCACTGGTCTAGAAGCTTCAGAGGGTCCCTTCTGGCCCTGGGATCCTGGCTCTGGGCTCTGCCCTCCTCGATGGGTGGAGGACTCTGAGAAAGGCAGATGGGAGGATTTCTTGGTCACACGGGCCTGAACTGAGGAGTCACCTCTCCTGGACCAATCCTGATTGATCAACAGGGTCTCCTTCCTAATTCCTCCTACCATCATCTCCACATGTGAATGGGGCCCAGGAGTCAGGCAGTGTGGCTGGTCTGTCTGCCTGGATGAACTTCTGCCCAACCTCCAGGTGAATGACAGGTGCTGGGTGGGAGCGGGTGCAGGGGGGGCTAGAAGATAGAATTTCCATTTGTTTCCAAACTGCCGTGTGCCTGGAAACACATGCAATGTTTCTCCCATGATACCTGGTCTATACAACAGCCTGAGAGGTAGGTATGATAGACAGGGAGGTTGAATAACTTACCTGTTGTTAGCAGTTGGAAAGAATTGTGACTCAGGTTGGCTGGGACCCATCTCCCCACACTGCCTCCCACTGGAGCAGAAGGTAAACCCTTCAGTGCTAGATCTGGCTTCCTACAGCTGAGCTGGAAAACCGGGCAGATCTTTAGGAGGGTGGTGCTGCTTAACCAACGCAGCACAGAGAATGCTTTGGAAAGTGTAGAGCCCTGAACAAATGCATTAACCCTCCATGTGTTGGCTTTTCGTGGGTGTTTTTTTTTTTCTGGTTCCAACCTAATCTCCCACCACTCCCCTGCCTGGTCCTCCCCTCCGGCCAGCTCTCCGCACTTCAGTGTTCCCCTGACACATCAAGCTGTTTCATATCTTCCCCTCCCCCTCTGCCTATCCAGATCTCACGGATCCTTTGAGGCCTAGATTGGGGCCCCTCTCCCATGAAGTCTTCCTTACTCCCAAGTGGCAACAGCATAGACTTCCTGGACTGCCTTTCACTGTTATGGTCCTGTCCTGATTCCCCAAGAGGGTTCCCAGTGGATTCTTGAGGGCACAGCTGTGTCTCCTACCTGTTTGCAATCGTGCATGGAGCCTGGTACAGACTGGGTGTTAGAAAGCTGGGGGTGATGATTGTGGTGCTGGTGCTCATGAGAGCATTTATATTTGAGTTTAAAGTAGAGGTGGGGATGGTGGTGACCGTGGTGATGGCTGTGATAGCAGTTACGGTGGGAGTTTGGGAGCATGGTGGTGCTGGTTGTGATGGTGGTAATGACAGTGATGGTGGCTGTAGTAATTACCTGTTGCTGCCTAACAAATTACCCCCAAAACTTAATGGCTCAAAACAACACGCATTTATTACCTCATGTTTCTGTGGGCCAGGGGTCTAGGCACGGCTTAGCTGGCTGCCTCTGGCTCAGTGTCTCTTACATGGTTGCAACCAAGGTGTCAGCTGGGGGTGCAATCTCCCCTGTAATCTCCGCAGGACGAGGATCTGCTTCCAAGCTCGCATACGTAGTTGTTGGCAGGATTCAGTCCTCCTGGGCTCTTGGGCCTTGCTGGGTATTGTTCCTTGCCATGTGGGCCTCTCCACAGGCTGGCTGGTGACATGGCAGCTGGCTTTCCTCAGTGCAGCCAAGAGACTATCCAAGATGGAAGCCACGGTCTTCTTGCAGTTTAATCCTGAATAACATCCCATCCCCTCCACTGAGTTATACTCACTAGAGCCATTAAATACAGCCCATACTTGAAGGGATAGGCAGTGGTTCTCAACCTTGGCTGCACATTAGAATCACCTGGGAATCTTTTTAAAATCCTGATTTCTGGGCCCCATCCTCTGGAAATTCTGTTTCTTTGTTACTAATGTTGTGGCCCCACCCCATAACAAAGAAACAGAATTTCTGGAGGATGAGGCCCGGAAATCAGGATTTTAAAAAGATTCCAGCCGGAACCGGTTTGGCTCAGTGGATGGAGTGTCGGCCTGCGGACTGAGGGGTCCCGGGTTCAATTCCGGTCAGGGGCATGTACCTGGGTTGCGGGCACATCCCCAGTGGGGAGTGTGCAGGAGGCAGCTGATCGATGTTTTTCGCTCATCGATGTTTCTAACTCTCTATCTCTCTCCCTTCCTCTCTGTAAAAAATCAATAAAATATATTTTAAAAAATAATTAAAAAAAAAAGATTCCAGGTGATTCTAATGTGCGGCCAAGGTTGAGAACCACTGGGATAGGGTTTCTCCAGGGCATGAATATTAGGAGTCAGGGGTCACTGGGAGTCACCTTAAAGTACCTACCCCAAAAGTGATGGTGGTGGTGATGATGATAGAAGTGGAGAGTTGGAGAGTACGATTGGATCCGATATGGTAGGGTATCTGAGAATGAAAATATTGGTGTCCATATTAGATTTGAAAAGTGATTCCTCCAAACTAGGTCTGAGCAGAGCAATCCAGCTGACTAGGTCCAGATATACACAGGACCACCCTCCTGGAGGGGCTTGGCTTAGCCCCCCATTTCAGGTCCAGGTCCATCTCCATTCCCCTGGAGTCCGCCCTCCCCATTGCTTTCTTTGCCAGTCACCCCCACCCTAGGCTGATACTCTCCTTTAGGCAATCAATGAGCTAAGTAATCGCCAAATGGAGAGCAATTACCACCAGCAATCAGAGGGAGGAGGGAGAAGAGAGTGGTCAGAGGCCCAGGGGAGGTAGAGAGGTGCTGCCAGTTTGGAGGCTGGGCTCTGCTTCTTTCAGGTTGGATAAAGACACCCACCCTATCCTATGCTGAGCCCTCATGCCCTTGGTCTCCAGTTACCCATCCCCAGAGGACACTGCCACTTTATGCTCCCTCTGCCAATTATTCAATTCACATGGGCTTTAGGCCAGAGCTTCGTTGAGCCCAAGGGATCCCATTCTCTAGTGTCCCCCTACTTCCATCTCCTGCCCCTAATCTCTTCCCTTTTTTAAGATAAATTTTTAATTAATCCTCACCCATATTTCCCCATTGCTTTTTTAAAAAGAGTAGAGGGGAGTGGGGAGAGACAGAGAGAGAGAGAAACATAGATGTGAGAGAAAGACATCCATTGGTTGCCTCTCACACGCGCCCCAACCAGGCTGATTTGCAACTGAGGTACGTGCCCCTGACCAGAATCAAACCCGGGGCTCTTCAGGCCACAGGCCGATGCTCTATCCACTGAGCCAAACTGGCTAGGGCTCTTCCCACTTCTGACAACCTGTTCTTCCTTTAAATCTCCCAAGTAGCATCCCTGTTCTTTTAAACCACAGATAGGACTCATCTTTTCTGATGTCTCATACTTTCAATGACCATCACCAAGCCCCCCAACCCTACCGCAATGCCAGGGCTTTGGGGTCTGGCAGGCCAAAAGAAAGCCAACTTATCTGGAAAAGTCTCTTTAGGCGGCCAGGTGAGATTGGACGTCATGGTCCAAGGCCTCTGGCAGTAGCTCACCAGGTTGAGTGGCAGGGGAAAAGTAAATTAGATTGGGTATCAGGACACCGGGACTCTAATCCCAGCTTTGTCACTCACTCGTCATCCACTTCTGCTCTCTAGCCTCATCTGTTCAGTGGTGGTAGTTGAAGGTGGAGGGTGGATTAGAGGACCTGTAGAGTCCCTGCCAGTTCTAAACTTCTCTGATTCTGTTTCCCGTGAGAAGAGTGGAGGTTGAGTGGACGGTAATAGCTATGCTCGAAGGCTGAGGACCACATGGAGCGAACAGTTTCTCTTTGCAAAGGATAGTCAAAGCGCTCCCAGTGGGAAGCCTCTGTTCTGTCACTTGTAGGAATCTAGAACCAGCCAGCCTTCCTTACCTGCACCTGCCCAGGCCCTCCACCCCCAGGTACATGACCTTAGAATCACCAGTGTCCCCCCTGGCCTTCATCAGCACACCAGGCAGTTACTATGTGCCACTTCTATCTAAGATATCACACACCTCCTTTATTTCCTGTCTCTCTCGCAACACACCCATACTGTCCCTACCCTAATTTGGACCTTTACCTCCTCTCTCTTGGACCTCCGTAAAACTCACCTAACTGTGCCGAAACCGGTTTGGCTCAGTGGATAGAGCGTCGGCCTGCGGACTGAAGGGTCCCAGGTTCGATTCCGGTCCCAGGTTCGATTCCGGTCAAGGGCATGTACCTGGGTTGCAGGCACATCCCCGGTGGGGGATGTGCAGGAGGCAGCTGGTCGATGTTTCTCTCTCATCGATGTTTCTGACTCTCTATCTCTCTCCCTTCCTCCCTGTAAAAAATCAATAAAATATATTTTAACAACAACAACAAAAAAAACTCACCTAACTGTCCTCATGCCTCCCACCCCCTTGGTCTACATGGTACCTCTCTCCTGGTTCTTGTTGTCGGCCAATCTTTCTCAGTTCCCTTTGTCTTCCAGCCTCCTTTCCTGCCTCCTCTCCTTTGGGTGAACTCCCTGGATTTTGTCCTTGGCCGTCTCATAATCGTAACCTAATAACAAAAGCAAAACAACCAGGATTTAATGGTGCTTATATGATATAAAGGACCTTCACATGTATTTCCATTTGATTCTATAAGGCAAACTATTCTCTATTTAATACAAGTCCATTTTGCCTTCGTGGAGTCTCAGAAAACTGTCCTCTCCTTTTTTATTTCCATCGCCACTGCCCTAATTCAGCTCGTAATGCCTCATCTTAGACACTTGCTTCAGTGCCTCAGCAGACAATAGTGTAGGTCTTAGCAGCCAATGAGAAGGAGGGGATGGACGTAGTTCCAGTTAACCAATTGACCAAGGGCTTTAGATTTAACTGAACCAGACCAGGCCCCACTCAGAACACAGGGAGCTGTTCTGTAAAGATAAGGTGCTCAGAACTAGAATCATTTGGGGGAAAAGATTAGGGTCACACTCAAAAATTCAGAATCTATGATTGGTCCAAATATGAAGAGGAGAATTCCTGATGAATAGGTGAAGGGCTGCAAAATGAAGTCAGGAGACTCTCCCTGGAAGCCCCACCCTGCCAGGACCTGTGCACCCTGTCATCCCAGGCTGCAGCCTCAGCCTGCCGGGGCAGGTACACTCAACTCTTGAGTTTAAGTCAGAAAAATACTATCCTAGGAAGAAAAGAGAGTAAGAATAAAAATAATAGTTTTGGAAATATGAATCAAAGACATTTAAATGCATGATGCTGCTTTTTATAATGGGCATTGTTTGGGCAGTCATTGTAATATTGTTTGTTTTGTCTGCTTTTTAGAATGTTTAAAGCTTTTAAGAAAACCTGATTTCTGAGGCTTAATTCAATGAAATCAATGTTTAAATATTTGGGGAAATATAATTTGCTAAATTCATAAGCTTTTGATTTATTGGTTGTATAAGTAATATAAGAATATTTAGGGAAATGTTAATAATTAAATAAAGATTGATAAATTGGACATCAAAGTAGAAAAAATGAGTATTCCTTTCTCTCCATGCCCAAAAGTACCTGAGACATTAAAGAATTTATTATCCTAAACTTCCCATCTGTGGTTTCTGCTCTTTAATTAATCCCCCTTCTATTTCCAACACCTCTGTGACCCCATTTCCCCATCTGTAAAATGGGATGATCTTATCACCTTCTAGGAGTGTGGTTGTGAGGATTTAATGAGAGGATTCCTTCCATGGCACTTACACAATACCCAGCACACAAATGCTTGATGACGCTGGCTATCGTTATCCTCCCCCAATAATTTGATCATGCCACCTCCTGCACAAAGTCCTTCAGTTGCTTCCCAATAATCCAAGACAAATGCAAGCTCAGCCACACAATGTCAGGGACCTTTATGTCCTCACCTCTGCCTGCCGCCCAGTCTTGACCCTCACTATTCCCCCTTCACCCGCCAGACAGACAACGTTACTATCTCCTTGTTTCACACTGGGTTCATATCACCATTTCTTCTGTACAGTTCCTCCTCTTGGAATGCCTTGCCTCTCTCCCATGCCATTACAAGCCAATTCAAACTCCTGCGTGTCCTTCAAAACCCACCTCAGATGCTACATCCTCCGAGATACTTTCCTGGTCATCACCAACTCTCTCCTTCCCGGGAGAACTTTATTAGCAGCTCTTCCCTGCCACCCATGACGCTCTGTCATGCATCAGTCAGTTACCTAAGAGTCTGGTTGCCCCAATAGGGCCATAAGCTCTCGGAAGGCAAGGCTCACTTCTAATTGATCTTGAGGAACACAGCGGCGGCCCTGCCCACGCCCTGTTGCATAACAGGTGCTCAGCTAACAGGTGGCGGTTCCTCCAGCTCTAGGCAGTTGTGTCATCTCAGCAGAAGCATCAGGGGCCTGCAGGCTCCCCAGGCCAGTGTCCCCACCCTCGCTGGCCCAGGAAGCCAAGGGAGCCAGCAGTGTGCGTGTGCCAGGGCCCACGGAGCAGATGGGAAGATGGCAGCGCCAGATTCCGGGAGCATGTGGAGCTGTCTGCTCAGCTCATCAGCCCCTCCACCGCCCCCCCCCGGCCCCCCCCCCCGACATCCAGCCCACAGTCAGGCCACATTTTTTAGACCTCTCTGTGCCAGGCCCTGTGTGAGGTGTGGCAGACACCAAGGCTGGTCCACTTCCCTGCGAGGTGAGCCCTGTGCGCGGAGCTCCTGTGCTCGCCCCGCGCGGCCCCAGCTGCTGACAAGCCGAGCAGACGACTGTGCGCCCGGGCGGAGAGGGCCGCTTGCACCCTGTTTCCAAACAACTCCCCTTTCGGCGCCAGCGCCGCTGCTTCTGCCGTCTGTTTGCCCCTCGCCGCCTCCGCCCTCTGTTGAGGCTGCCGCGATGATGAAATTTGGCTTGCAACACCCCCTCCTCCCCTTTCTGCAGGCCCGGAGAGGATTAAGCCGCTGGAGTCTGAAATCGGAAAGATCCCAGCTTCTGCTCCCCAGCACCTCCCCACGCCCCCTCCCCTCCCGCCCATGCAAAACCAGAAAATTAATCTCCCCTTCTGCGTGTGATATGGCGGGCTGCATTACAAGCTGGGCGCCGAGATAAAGCCGGCCGCCGCGGGACAGCAGCCCGGCGCAGGGGCCCCGGGTGGGGCCGGCCTGGCAGATAAGGGCCTCCCAGCCCCATGAATTATTCACCGGCGCTGCCTCCTCCGGCTCAGAGGCCGCTGAGATTGTGCCTTCCAGAGGGGCCGGGGTACCCGGGAGGAGGGTCCATGGGGAAGGCTGTGGAGGGGTGCATGGAGGGAGAGGTGGGAAAGGGGGGGACTGTGCCTTTAGCTGGGGGACAGCGCAGAGGCACACGCGCCCGGCCGGGCCAACTGGTTCAGAGGAAGGACAGTGTCTCCAAGCCTAGGGAACTCCAGGCCCAACCACGCCCCCAGGGTGCTTCTCATTGAGGCGACGAACCGAACACTGTTGAGCAGCTGTCCCTGCCCTCAACGTGCCCAGGATCCAATGCACTGAGTGCGGGAGGAGCACAGCCTGGGGGAGCGGGGGAGTCCTTGTCCACAGCCCTGCCCCTCTCCTCTCCTCCAGAGGTCAAGACCGCTGCTGCCCACTCAGGGGGAGCCCCCCCGCCTGGGGAGGGTGTGCGAGGGGAGGGCAGAGGACACACCTACTCCCAGGGCAGCTAGAGCCCACAAAACTGAGAGGCCAGAGCAGCTGGTCCAGGAGGGACAGGAGGCCAGTGCCAGGTAAGGGGTTCACCAGGGAAGTTCCTGGGAACGGAAAAGCACCAGACACTCTGTGGGCCTTTAGTTCCTCCTTTGTTCACGCTTCTTCTCAAAGACCCAGGATTTTAAAGCAGGGAGGGACCTAACTCTCTTCCCTATCTCTATTTCTACATCTCTCTGTACCCTCTCCCCCCATCCTCCCCCCTCTCCACTCCCTCCTCCCTCCCAGACATCTGCCCTTTTAATCTCTGCCTTGGCCCCAATTTCTCCACCTCGCTCTTGCTCCGTGCCTTTCTGTCTCTCGGGCTCCCTGTGTTTTTCTCTTTAAGCATGTGACATGATGACACAAATTGGGGTGTGTGATGGAAGAAAGGTGGTCATCTGCTGGCCCCCGGATAGGAAGAGAGGAAAAAGAAGGCCAGACCCTGAGAGAGGAGCAGTCGTGGTACGTGGTAGGGGTGGGACCCCCTGGGAGGCACTGGCAGAGGAGACACCAGAGAGCCAGGAGTGGGAGGTGCTGGGAGAGGGTGAGCAGAGATGGGGACCCAGTCTGGCAGGCAACCTGGGTCCTGCTGCCTCCTGTAGCAAATGGTGAACGCCATACTCATGAACCAGCAAACAAGGCACACTTTCTGAGACCCCCATTCAAGTTGGAGAAGGATGGGTGGTTGGGGGGAAAGGGAGAAAGAGTGGGGAGTGAAGAGGGGCCAGAATGAGAAGAGAACATGGGGAGGAGGAAAGGGTTAGCCCCTGAAAGATGGAGAAGGCAGTGACTTGGGTGGAAAGCTGGCGGGGGGGGGGGGGGGGGGCGGGGTTGCTAAATGAGGAAGGAGAGAAACTAGAGAGAGAAATGGGGAAGAGAAGGCAGCCAGCACGAGGTGGGGGGAAAGGACAAGTGTAGCAAAGAAATTAGGAAAGAGGGTAAGAGGAGCATTTGGGCCAGAAAAGAAACAGGGAGAGAAGATGAGGGTCAGTCACAGTTTCAACACGAAGCCTTGGGGGGGGGGGGGGAATGGGTCCCATCAGCCTCGGGTCCTCAGCCCTTCCCACCCGCCTGCTAATTAACTCCTTAATTGTCTCTGCATTTGCTGAGCTAGCAGATGAAGTGGATACAGACAGATTGGGGCGCCTGTGATTTCACGCATGGGGGAGCGGAGAAGAGCTGCCTGGGAGTCCCAGGGGGCCTCGCCCCCCTCTTTGCCCTCCTTCCTCCTCCCTGTCTCTGGGAGGCTGCAGGGTGCTTCTGAACCTAGAGCAGATGGGACCATCTGCAAGGAAAGTGTCCACGGGGAATTTGTCTCCATAAGCCTTTCAGAGATGAAAATAATATTTGCCATTATTATGGAGCACCTACTGTTTACTTGGCATACATGTTTCGTCACTGTGGGCATTAGCCAGATTTTACAGTGTGTGGAGAAAGTGAGGCTCAGACAGGTTAAGTAACTTGTCCAGGATCACACAGCGGTGCTGTGACAGAGATGGAATTTGAATCCGGGTCAGCAGGATGCCAAAGCCCTGGGTGGGTCCTGGCCTCATGCCAGTGGAAGGAGGAATAGCTCCAGGCCTGTTTCTCTCCCAGCCCCAGGAGAGAAAGGGGACTGAGGTGTAGGAACTGCAGGGGCCACAGAGGAGGGAAGTGTGGACAGGAGGCTGAGGGGAGGCTGAAGGAGCTAGAATCTGTCACAGTCTGAACAAGAGGTACGTGGAGCCAGAGAAGCAGAAAGGAGCAGTGGGACACTAATCACAGTCCTTGGGTCCCTCAAGTGTTATCTTTCAGAAGCCAATTCCCCCTTTCTTCATCTCCGCTCCACAAACCCCAGTCAGCCTGGCTTGCCCCTCTGCTACTCTACGCTGGCAGCCCTCTCCTATTCCTCACTTCACTCTTGGCCTTTGCACTGGAGTCAGTTGTCAACATGTTCATCTCTCCTTTGACACTAGGAAATTTTGAAGGCAGGGACAATGCCACTCCTTACCATGTCCCCAGGGCCAATCCTGGGGCTTGACGCAGGCAATGCCTCAGTGGAGGTTTGCTGAAATGTACAGGGCAAGGATGGGGAATGTGTTCAGGGGTTCAGCTCACCTCAAATGAAGAGGAAACAACAGCAGGAGGGACTTAGGTTTTCCGTAAGAAAGAACTTTGAGCCCTGCCCAGGTAGCTCAGTTGGTGAGACAGTCATCCCAATTCACCAAGGCTCCGGGTTTGATCTGATCAGGGTACATACAAGAATCAACCAATGAATGCATAAACAAATCTACCTCTCTCTCTCAAATTAAAAAGCAGGAAGAACCTTGAAGGCTGGAGAATCATGCTGAAGCCTTGATTCAGACCCATAGGTTCTGAAGATCAAAGTTTCTTCAGGCTGCCTGCTGTATATTAAAGGTCTTGAACAGTTGAGAAATCTGGGCCCCACCCCCAGATTCTGATTTAATTGGTCTCAAATGGGGCCACAGCATCAGCATTTTAAAAAGCTCCCCAGTTGATTCAAATGTGCAGCCTGGGTTGAACCATTGTCAGATTCTGCCCTGATTTAGCTGCACTGGTGGTTTTACCACTGGACCCAAACATCAAGGCTAATATTACTTTTTGAGGATTTACTAAGTACAAGCGAACGTGCCAAGCCCTTTCTATGCATTATCTCATGTAATCCTCAGTAACTCCCGTGAAATAAATATTACTCCCGTCTTATAGATGAGGAAACTGAGTCAGAGAGGTCAAGGGACCTGCCCATGCTAATGAGTGGCAGGACCAGGTCTGGAAACTGAAATTCCCTGAGTCACATCTTTTATCTTCCCCCAGACTCCTCCTGAGGCTGCTCATTGGCCTCGATCAGTCCTTGCCTGCCTCCACCACACCTCATCACCTTCCTTCCACCCACGCTGCTCCCTCAGTTAACATCCCAGGTGACTGAAACAATCTGCAGCCATTTCAAGAAGCTCCATATGTCAGTCACTCAGCCTGCGAGGGTGGGGAACTAAGGGAATTGCAGATGCTTCAAGATAGTCCTCTCATCCCCCCCGAGGACACTAGGAATTCAGGAATCGGACTGTCCAATTCTTCCTTGGTTCCCTGTTTGGGGCACTCCCAAGCGGAATTCCCACTCCCAGAAGCCTCACTGGGTTGATTCTAAGTACCTGTGAGAGTGCTGCCACCCAGTGGTTGCCCAGGGACATGGCAGCCCTCTGGGGCCGCCTGGTGCTGCTGGACAGCTCCCCTAACTCAAGACCAGAACCCTAAATCCTCCATTCCTTTTGGCAACGCCAAATCCAGGCCCCTAGTAAACGAATCCCATTCTTCCTCCGCCACAGTCCTAAGCCCACAGCTCCTCTAGGGATCTCCAGCTCTCCCCCTAACTTCCCATGTGTCCCCTGCCCCCAGCCCCTCACAACTTCTCATCCACTGTGCCAGCCCTTTCTCTGTTCTCAAAGCCCTGAGAACACACCTCTCACCTCCCTTCTCCCAGAGCTGTGCCAGCCTACAAGTGGAGTGAAGGAGCTGCTAGAGATAGAATTCTGGTCCCCCACACCCCTCTCCTCATCATCTGACACCATCAGACCTCAACAGTCTCTGTGCTAAGAGCCCCTAATGAGCATCAGCAAATTAACAACTTCCCTTTGATTGCTCCTTCTCTGTTAATTGGATAGGAGCCCCCCCGCCCCCCGCACCTCCCAAGGCCTCTCAGAGAGGAAGAGGGAGGGAGAGAAGGAAAGATGTGAGAGCTACAGTAGGAGCAGCCCCGAGGCCTGGGCTCAGTGCCCCAGAATTCTGCTCTGTCCCCTGAGTACAGCTCCCCCTTCCATCCCTTCCTTGCCCTGTCCACCCCCACCCATCTAACCCTCCACCCTCCCCGACCACCCCCCCATTCTTTTTCCTTGTTTCTTGAATTCTGTCCAAATTCCCTTGACCTCTGGCTGTTTCTCCTTCCTTCTCTCTGCTCCTTCTTTAGCGGTGGCATTGAGGGGTTGCAAGCATGCTCCCCAAAGCTAGAAGGATGGGGCTTGGGTGGCCAAAGCTGTGTGTTTGTTTATATATGTGTATGTTGTGTACATGTCACATGTACATGGGGCGCAGGGATAGGCACAGATGAATATGTGTAAGCTCCTGAGTACCTGCCCTGTGGGTCAGGCCTGAGATGAGTGGGTGTGAGTGGTGTGGTGTGACTCTGGTCTGTATGTATGCCTGTGTCTCCACACGGCCAAGTGCTTGAATCAGTCAAGTGTGACTCCGGGTGTGTGTGTGTGTGTGTGTGTGTGTGTACGCGCGTGTGTGCCACCAGAGGAGGCAGCAGCAAGAGGCAGGAGCATCGATCCGAAGGAGACAGAGCGGGGAGGGGGACGCTGGGGGCAGACACCCTCCCTCCCGCGCGCGCGCGCGCGCACACACACACACACACACACACACCCCACACCACACACAGTCATGCACAAGCCATAGGGCCTCGCAGGAAGGGACCCGGCTCCGGGACTGGAGGTGCCGAGAGTGGCCGGGAGGAGGGGGCGAGGCAGCCGGGAGCCCTGGGTCTCGGTCCCAGGTCCGGGGGCCTGGCGCGCACACCAGCCTGGAGACACCCTCGCAGACACTCGTAGGCGCGCACGCGCACCCTCTCCCCTCCCCCTCGCCTCTCCTCCCGCCGCCTCCCGGCCGGACGATGGATCCCTGCAGATCCCGGGGCTGAGAGCACAGCGCAGCGCGCACCGCGCCGAGCCCGGGCGGACAGAGCCAAGGCGAGCGAGCGAGCGAGTGCGCGCGGGCGGGCGGACCGAGCCGAGCCGGGCCGGGCCGAGCGGGCCGCTCCCTGCAGGGCTCTGCGCGGCGTGCCGCGGCGGCCGCCGGCTCCCGCTCCGGGCCATGCGCCCCTCCGCGGCTCGGCGCTGAGCCCGCGGCCGGCCCGTGCCCCAGGATTGCCGGGTTCCCGAAGCCCCTCAAGGTGGGTCTCTGATTCCCCTGCCTTTGGCTCACGAAGCCAGGACTTCGCTCCCTTCTCGCTTTCCCCAGCTCCTGGGGCGGCTTGGTGGATGGGGAGGGGGGCGGGGGCCGAATAGGGGATCTGGCTGCGTCGAGAAGCTGGGCTGGAGGAGTGGGGGTGTTGCGTCCGGGGCGGGGACAGCTCGCTGTCATAAGGAACCCCCCATGTATCCGCCGCGGGTGGCCCTCACCCCCCTCCCCAACCACACACACATACAGCCTGCGGGTTATGAGAACTAGAGGCGTCCGCAGGTGAGCACTCAGCCTGGGCCCCTACCCACCTCCCTGGGGGGTTTCTGGCCCAGGTTTAGCTCAGGAAGAAGGGGGGAGCCCAGCCCTGGGGACACCCTTGACCAGGAGCTCCTGACCCCGGGTTCAGCCCATCTGAGGGAGTCTTCATCTGAGGATGGGGTGGACATTCCTGTCCCAGAGTGACCCCACATCTGGAGGGAACTCCTGTGTCTGCCTGTGGGAACATTGGGACTTCCCTCTCGCCCTCGGATGACTATGTCTGCTGCCTCCCCTAGCCTGGGAAGCTTTCTCTGGGAGAACATTCTCCTGGCCTGAGCTGACCTCGAACCCCCCCAAGGGCCCCCCCTTGCCACTCACCCTCCCCACCCCCCAACCCCGGGCCCCAGCCCCTGCATTTGTAGCAACCCTATGCTGGGAGTGTGTCCCTGGGCCAGCCCACCTCTGGGCTGGCACACCAGGGAGTCTACTGCCCCAGAGGCAGTGACCTCAGGCGACTGGAACTTCAGATGCACACATTTGGAGGGACCCTATATGTACTTTCATCCCAGGATAATGACAGATTCCCTCCCTGCCCTTCCCTCAGGATCCCCTTGGCCAGGATGGAACTGAAGGCTGAGGAGGAAGAGGTGGGTGGAGTCCAGCCGGTGAGCATCCAGGCCTTCGCCAGCAGCTCCACGCTGCACGGCCTGGCCCACATCTTCTCCTACGAGCGGCTGTCACTAAAGCGGGCGCTCTGGGCCCTGTGCTTCCTGGGCTCACTGGCTGTGCTGCTGTGTGTGTGCACGGAGCGTGTGCAGTACTACTTCAACTACCACCATGTCACCAAGCTCGACGAGGTGGCTGCCTCCCAGCTCACCTTTCCTGCCATCACGCTGTGCAACCTCAATGAGTTCCGGTTTAGCCAAGTCTCCAAGAATGACCTGTACCACGCTGGGGAGCTACTGGCCCTGCTCAACAACAGGTGGGTGGCTCCCACCCATCCCCCAGCCGGGCCCCTAGAGTTGCATGCATCCCAGCTCCCAGGCACCCATTCCCTAACTCCATAAAACCCAGACAACCTCGCCCTCCCATCCCCCTCAAACCTGCCACTCACTGCAAAGGAATTGGGGTACTGCTGAGCACTCAATTAAGGGCACCCAGTCTTGGATCCCAACGTAGCCCAGCCCAGCCCTGCCCCTACCCAGCCGGAGCTGTGAGACATCAGCACCCTCTTTGGAGTGACCTTTCCCCACCTTTTTGCCACTACTTCTTGATCTGCTCACTTAGGGGCTGGGGACTGACCATCTTTAACAGGTCGAGACTATAAAAGTCATAGCTCCAGCTTTGATCTCTCTGTTGCCCCACCCTTACCGCTGTGCTGAGATGCCCAGCCCCCCAGCAGCCACTACAGATCCTTCTGCCTTCTCAGATCCTACAGGGCAGGTCCTCTGGACACGCCCTGCTCTATTCTATGCCTGTGCCCAGACCTACCCACAGGGCTGGATGCTGCCCTCCCCGCATTCCCTGGAGGGTGGGTATGGGACACTGGAGGCCAAACAGAGGCAGGAATCGAAAATCATGCTGATCCATGCGCGGATCACCCCCGGGCTCCAGGTATGAGATACCGGACACACAGATGGCAGATGAAAAGCAGCTGGAGATACTGCAGGACAAGGCCAACTTCCGCAGCTTCAAGCCCAAGCCCTTCAACATGCGCGAGTTCTACGACCGCGCGGGGCACGACATTCGAGACATGCTGCTCTCCTGCCAATTCCGGGGGGAGGTCTGCAGCGCAGAAGACTTCAAGGTGGTGAGTGAGTCCCCTGGTGCGGAGCGTGAGGCGTGTGAGTCAGCCGGGCCCCCAGAGGAGGAGGAGGCTAGGAGCAGGCAGTCTTCTCATCCTGCTGGCTCCACTGGGAGAGGAAGCTATGTGTCCCTGGGGCTCGCAGGGGATTTTGTTCAGCGTGGAGGTGCATTTGTTCCGTGTGAGGGCCGGAGCCTCAGCCTTGTGTCCACGCTATGGCAACAAAGAGAACCCCCAGTGCACAACACACACAGGCACACACACAGCCTGGCATGGCCTTGGCCCCATCAAGCTTACCTTCTGCACCACAGGTGTCAGAGCTGGGGGTAGGGGCTGAGGACCCTCCCCTGGGAGCTGGAAAGAAATGCAGACTTTACCAGCCCACCTCCGGAATCAGAATCTGCCTTTTAACAAGATCCCTAGGTGATTTGAATTCAAGTTTGAGAAGCACTGTGAAATATGAAAAGTGAGGGAAGCTTTCTCTTAAATAGCCAGACAGGTATTTCTCTCCGTGCCACTACACACACACACACACACACACACACCACATACACACACACACACATACACGTACACTGTCCAATTGGGTTACCCCCTTGCCATCAAGAGCCACCAGTGCTGCTCGGTCTGAGGAAGGAGAGATGATTTGGGCTACACAGTCATGGCTGAACAGCAACCTCCCTTTGCTTCTTAAAATGGAGATGCCCCACAGGTGGGGCTGCCTCAAAGCCAGCACCCCAGAGAGGGTTAGGGGCACTCTCTGTACCGGGTGATCCTAAGCAAGTCATACAGGTTCCTGAGGGCATAGAATCAGAAAGAGGCTGGAAAGGGACCAGAGGACCTGGAGCCGTGTATGGAAAATAACACTGAATGAGAGGACGATGCTGGTAATTCTTCAGAATGCTTTCTAGACTCCTGCAATCCCCTAGATAAACAGTCATATTATCTCTATTTTATGAGTGCACAAACTGAGAGGGAGAATGAGCTGCCCCGAGCTCACATACTGGTTAGTTACAGATCCGGGATTAGAACGTGTCTCCTTAAGTCCCAATGCAGTGTGCTCTTTTTGTTAACACTGCTGACCCTGGAGTCAGCGTATCTACTTCCAATTCTGGTCACTGGTCTTTGAAAACCCAGCCTCCCCTAGGAGCCCCTTGCTCTCCACGCCTGCCCCCAATTCTCCACTCTCAGAACCTCCCCTTTCTCCCTGCCAGTTTTCTTCCCTACTTGCTTGCTTCCTCCTGGCATTATAGGAGCATGAACTGCATTTGTTTGTGTAGAAAGGTTGAGCCTGTAGAAAGGTCATGCTTGTTTTTTCTTGCTGAGGTTACATAAGATTCCCAATTTTTTTTAATGAAATTAAGTTTTTTTTTTAAAAAAATATATATGTTTTTACTTATTTTAGAGAGAGAGAAAGGGAGAGAGAGAGAGAGAACATCAATTGATTGATTGATCGGCTGCCTCTGCACGCCCCCTACCAGGGATAGGGCAATTGGCCCTGAAACTCAGGCATTTGTCCTAACCCAGAATCCAGTCGGAGTCCTCTTGGTGCATGGATCGATGCTCAACTACTGAGCCACACCCACCAAGCAGACTTCCCAATCATTTAAAGCCCTGCTCTACAGACTGGTTTTATGAGCCTTTGTCAATCCTACCAGACAAAAGTTACATGATCATACAACTTGCTGAGCCAAGCTGATGGGGCGCTTAATGCGATGCAAGAACCACTTTCTTCCCTCTTTTCCTTCCTCAAAACAGGAGAGTCCTGTATTCCCCAGAGCCCTTGACCTAAGGGTTCCCAGGCTCACCAACTATGCTCCCAAGAGAATAGAACTGTTGGTGAAGGTGAAAGTGAAAGCCAAGGCCTTCCTCCCAACACACAAGCAGAAGGGACCACCAAGAAAGAGAACAACCATTCCTCTGTGGATGGTTTGTAGTGTTGGAGGAGGGAGGGAATTGCTTGACTCAACCTGGAAAGATGCTAAGGTGTAACATGAGGGTAATTAGTCCATTAAAGAGTGTTCCGTTGCTCCATTCATCTCTCATGTCCAGAGAGATTCCAAGTGGTGATGCTAAGACATGTTTGGTTTATGGAAATGAAGATACTGGAATGTGATCATTCCATTGTGTCTGAGAGGACAATTCTGAGCTGTCAGATGGAGAGATGATTGGTTCAGAAAGTTCTGGAGTAATCTGAGTTCTTCCTTTTGCTGGGAAGAGAGATACAGGCCCGGAGCTTGCAGGCACTTCTTGGTCTGGGTTGTCAGGCAAGACGAGGTTTTTGCTGTTTCTGAGCCCTTATCAAAGACCTGATCCTTAATCTGGCTGAACCCAAACCTCTCAGGCCCTTCTTCTACCCTCTCTGGTTGATCTCACTGCCGGATTCTTTCCATGTCAGGAACTCTACCACTTTTGCCCATTGGGATGCTCCTAATGTGAGAGTGTGTGTGAGGGTCTGTGAGAGTCTGTGAGGGTGTGTGTGAGGGTCTGTGAGAGTGTGTGTGTGTGAGGGTCTGTGAGGGTCTGTGAGGGTGTGTGTGTGTGTGTCTGTGAGTGTGAGAGTCTGTAAGGGTGTGTGTGAGTGTGTGTGAGTGTGTGTGGGGGTCTGTGAAGGTGTGTCTGCTCTGGAGGACGGTTGGGGGACCATGGGAATGGCACACTTTCAAACATCCCAGCTCAGACCAGGGGACAGACTGGTGGTCACAGTGTTTGACAGGTCCATCCCCAGCTGCGGCTGAGTCCGCTTGGGAGAGTGGGGTGATAATGGGGAACCTGGGCTAAATCGGGGAGGAACTGGTTGGAAACTCTTTGAGACTGAAGAGGCAGAGGGCAATGGGGAGACATCCCCACAGCAGCCGGGGTGGGTCGGCAGGAGCTCTCTCCTGAGCTACCGAAAGAGCAACCAGAGACCCACCCACAAGACCTCCTCCCCTTCATGGTGGGGTGCTTGGTTGCCAGGGCAACAGGGGCTCCTCGCTCCCACCCACCTTGATGCTACCCAGGCCAAGGCAGGGCAGGGGTCCCATGGAGGGGGCCTGGGGGCGCAGCTGTCTGGCAGTGTCTGGGTTGGGGCTGGGGGGAGTGAGCGCAGTCGCAGCTGGTGCCAGCCTCCAGCTGCACCTTATCTGTCCCTGGCATTGGGAGCGGCAATGTGGCTGGAATGCTGAACAGCACCAAGGGGAGGGGGCTGGCAGATGGTTGCCCAGTCTGCCCTCTGCCACCCCCTCCGCCAGCTGAGACCCAGAGCCTCTGCCTGCGGGAGAGAGAAACGGAATTCATTTCTGGACCCTGGAACAGAGGGAAGGGAGGGCAGAGACTGGAAATCCTCGGGGTGGGTGTGTAGTGGGGATAGTATGCTCCCTCAGGAGGGGATGGAATTGGGGCACAAAGGATTGGGGACAGGAATCCATGAGCCCGTCAGGGGCCCCCAGGACTCTGGAGGGAGGCAGGAATCCCCCAGAGGAGAGGTGGAGAGAAGAGGATGCACACAGAAATCCCCCTGGGGTCCTGGAGGAGGACAGGAATCTCCTGGAGCTCCTGTGGGGTGAGGTGCTGATAGAAGAGGTGGTGGAGGTGTGTGATTTGGGGACCCAGAGGGGAGGGAGAAGTCATCTTACAGCAAGCAGAGCTGGATCGCAGGTCCCAGGGAGAGCCAGGCCTAGCAGGGAGCTCCCTTATCCCCAGGGTTGGCTCTGCCCCCTCACCCTCACACACCCCAGCCCTTAGCAGCTCAGACCAGGAGTCCCTGGGAGGGCCCACCCTTACTACCTGCCTTACTACCTGGGTCTGCTCCCTCCAGCTAGGTAGGGAGTGGAGGGGCTGCTGAGGGGGAAGGCTGCCACACACAGAGAGAGAAAGGGGGAGGTCACGGGCAACTCCACCTAGAGGCCTGGCGGTCTTCATGGGCGACAGGGGGCTCCGACAGGGGAGCATGAGGGACAGGAGAGCCTGGAATGGAGAGGTTAACTTTGGAGGAGAGGCACTCCGGACCTAGGGATTCTTGGAACTTCCTCCAGCCTTATCCTTCCCTTCGCTCCTTCCCTCCCTGAGTTGAGAAGAGACGAGTACAGTACAGCGTACAGCCAGTTGCAAGAATCCAGGGGACCCTAGATTTGGTCTCTCTCTCTCTCTCCTCTCTCTCTCTCTCTCTCTCTCTCTCTCTCTCTCTCTCTCTCTCTCTCTCCTAACTTAGTTTCCTCTCTCACCTCTACCCGCCCCTAGCATTTCTGACTCCACCCCTCTCCCAGGCTACTGTCAGCTAAGAGGCTGCTCTAACTTAATTGATCTCCTGGCTGCCGGCTAAAGTAATAGGGAATTGATGTGAGTTACTGAGTGCCTCTGGGGGGCAGAGCAGGAAGGAGGGTGGTGGTTGGGGGGCAGGGGGGGGGGCAGGGGAAGCACCTCCAAGCGCCTTTCTCCTGCCCCAGCCTTTGGGCAACTGCAAGGTATGGCCCTGCTGCACCCGGTCCGTGTCCGGAAGCAGAGGGGAAACCCACAGAGAGGGCGAGGGTTCTGTTGTGGGTGGGAGTTGCTTCTGAGCATGATTCAACTTTGTGGAAGACAGTTCTAATTCTGGGGGATGGTGAGGGAGGCTGGATATTAGGCAGGAGGTGTGTCAGTCTCCACTTGATTTATTCTGTGACAGCGCCCCTTCTGAGTGCCAGGCTCAAGCTGGGCGGTGGACAGGCAGAGCCTGTCCCTGCCCTCAGGGAGCTTGGAGTGAAGGGCAGTTCCCAGGCAGGCTCAGAGCTGAGAGGGTGGGCAGCACTAGCAGATGCCTTGGGCGCAAGGAGCAACATGCCAGGGATGAAAGGATCCTCGACATCCAGGTGGAGACCTTTCAACCTTCCCAGACCAGCTCAGCTTTTCAAAAACTCCGGGTTAGTAGAACGTGTGGTTTCTCCCCATGCCAACCTAGCTGATGGGCATCCCAATCCTCCCCAGCAAGGGTCATTGCCCGCCTTTGCCTGGTCCCTTAGGCACAAGCCCTCCCTCGCTGTATGTCTGAGTGGCTGCTCCAGGAGCCTCTCCCTTCCAGTCAGGACCTGTGCATGGGGATTCTGGAAGGCAAACTGGGAAGCAGACCGCAAGAATGAGAAGTGGTACCTAGTTCGGGTGGAGGGTGAGGCTGGGCATTGGCATTCCTGGCTTATGTTTTGGGAATAGTTTCATATGCTCCGTTTCTGAGCTTCTGGGTCCAATTTCCTGTAGACTGTTAAATTATTCTTTGCCAAGGGGCAGCCCCTGCTTCAGCCTCTGGGACTCTGGCTAAGCCCATGCCAGCCCATGTGTAGAATGGATGTGCAGTACCGACTGTCTTGGACACATGGAACAGACGTCGTCCTCATGGAAAATTTTTAAATGAGTATGAAGCTACTGTGTATTCACCTTGAGGGCAAATTCCCTTAACAAAGCATAAGACAGAGACTCTGCTACCCCAGGCAGATCCCAAGGTAGAGGGGGGGCAATCTGTGATTTTTCTGAACTCCTGTGAGTTCTTAGAAAGAAAATCCGTTCCCACCCCTCTCATTGCATCCTCTCAATGCCTCTGCCAGTCCTGGGGGCCTGGGAGGTTGGGCTGTGTGGCTGTGTGTGTGTGTGTGTGCGTGTGTGTCCAATTGGTGTGTCGCATCATCGTGCCAGCCTGGGAACATCCCCAGGGGAGAGGTCGCTGCAGTGGCCTTGAGCATGGACAGCAGCCAACTCAGGCTCCCTGCATGTGTGCCCCAAGTGTGCAAGCACACGTGTGCATGTCTGAGTGGGAGACTGTGGGTGTAGGTGAGGGTGTGAAGGGGATGTGTGTGCACGTGCACGGAGGCATGCAGCTCACTTTGCGTGGCTGCGGGAGGGAGCTCGAGTGTGGAAAAGCTCTGGTGGCACGCAGAGCACACGCCAGCAAAATTAATCCTCTCTTTCCGCCTCACTTTGCAATGAACAGGTTCCCTTTGCTTTCGCTCATGCGACCCTCATAAACCTGGGGGCGGGGACATTTGAATGCCTTCCTTTGAAAGGTGAGGAAACTGAGGCTCAGGGTGCTCGGTGCCTGCTCGCCGTCATGCAGCCAGTAAATGACAGAGTAGGACCCGGACGTCAGGTCTTCTAAGTCCAGGTTCCTGTGTGTGACTCCAGGAGCGAGCGGTGTGTGGTGAGAGGGCTCTAGGCGCCCTGCCGGCGCCCGCTGTGAAGAAGCTGTGGTGAGGCCGGAAGGGGGAGGAAGGGTGCGAAGGAGAAGGGATCCCGGCCTCAAGGGGAGCGCTCCCACCGCGTCTTTGGACTCCTCTGCCTTTTCCCTGCTCCATTGGGCCAGGCCCCACCTCAGACGCCCACCGGCCACCGCTGCTCTCCTCAGGGCAGCTCCAGGGCAGCCAGGCTCTGCCAGAGGAAGGCACACAACAGACCAGCTCGAAGCGCGTTGTGTTCATGACCAACATCCTTAAATGGGCTGCAGGGCTGCCTGGCAGCCCCACTGTGTTGTCCCGGTCAGCTTGCTCTCCCCGGTGATGACTGCAAACTTCTCGACTCTTCTCAAAAAGCCACCTTCCGGCCCCTCTCACCTTCAGCAGAAGCCCTTGGTTCCCGCTTCACCGAGATGATAGAAGCCTCTGACAAGGCCTTCTACCTGCTCTGGGAACCAGCCCCCAGAGGGAAGCATCCAGCTGATCTAGGCTGAAATCCCCACCGATTCTTTCCATCTGCTCTCCTTCTCCCTAAAGATGCTGCCTCGTCCTCCTCTCGGGTCAGTCTCTCCCTCTCCAGTGGAACCTTCCCATTGATAGGGAAACATGCTTAAGATTCTCCCATCTTGAATTGGATAGCTATGACAGTTAACATTTATTGAGCACTTACCGTGCATCGGGCTTTAAGGTTAAGATAAAAACCGAATTACAGATGTCTGAACTCCACAGCCCCTTCTAACTCCCACATACACGATGTCTCTGCTTCCTCTCACAGGCAAAATTCTTAAAAGTGATGTATGTATTCCGCTGTCTTCATTTTTTCATCTCCAAGTCGCTCTCTAATCCACTCCAGGCTGCCTCTCTTCTGCCCCGGCACTTCACCAAAATGGTTCTAGCTAAGTGATCCTCATGTTGCCAAATCCCTCTTTTTTTCAACGGTTCTCCTTCCTGACAACCATACTCTCTCAGGCTTCCTCCTTTGTCTAGCCCAGTGGTTCTCAACCTTCTGGCCCTTTAAATACAGTTCCTCACGTTGTGACCCAACCATAAAATTATTTTCGTTGCCACTTCATGACTGTAATGTTGCTACTGTGATGAATCGTCATGTAAATATCTGATATGCAGGATGGTCTCAGGCGACCCCTGTGAAAGGGTCGTTCGACCGCCAGAGGGGTCGCGACCCACAGGTTGAGAACCGCTGGTCTGGCCACTCCTTCCGTCTCTTTGCCAGTTCATTCTCCTGTTTGACCATTAAATGTTGGCCTACTCAAGTCTCAGGCCCAAGCCTTCCTCTTCTTTAAAATCATGAGGTGGCATGACTTAATGGTATCACGATGAATTTTTCATTAGTATATTTTTTATGTTGCCGTATCTTACAATTTAGTATTTTACATATTTCATTGGTGTGTATTTACATTGGTTTAAAAGTGTAAAGCATTTCCAGCCCCCCAGGAATTTCCTCCAGACCCTTCCCTAGTCAATGCTGCGGCATAAAAATTAACCTTGATTCTGACTGCTGTCCGTCCAGAGACGTTTCAGCTGGTCCTGAACTTCCTAGAGTATATGTGTCCTGATACAGTGTATCACTCTTATGTCTGTTTTTTTTTCCTTTTATAATTGTGTCTGTGACATTTCGGGGTCATTGTTGTGCGTTGCAGTAGTTCTTTTCAGTGCTCGTGTAGTATCTCATTATACAAATATACCACATTTTATTTTTTTAAATAAGTTTTTTTAAAATTGATTTCAGAGACAGAAAGTGATAGGGAGAGAGATAGAAACATCAATGATGAGAGAAAGTCACTGATCGCTGCCTTCTGCACGCCCCTACTGGGGGTTGAGCCCGCAACCTGGGCATGTGCCCTGATTGGGAATCAGACCCATGACCTCCTGGTTCATAGGTTGTTGCTCAACCACTGAGCCACACCCGCCAGGCATTCCTTCTTACTCTTTAGATTGCAGTTCAAACATCACTTCTTCAGAGAAACCTTACTTGATTACTTGTCTGGGTCAGATTCCTTATCATCCACCCTCATAAAATCAGTTTTTCATACACTTATCATAGTTTTTCATTCATATTCATTTTTGTGATTTAAAAAAACTGATGTCCGTCTCCCCCATTAGACAGTAAGCTCATTGACGGCAGGATCCCGGTCCTTTATCTGTTCTCCCTGTGTCCTCAGCACACAGACACTCAGGAAATATTTGATGGGTAAGTGAAAGGACAGAAAAGGGATTTGGAGGAGAAGAACTTAATTCTAGTCTCAAGCCTTCTACTTGCTCTCCGTGAGACTTGACGAGGTCACTGTGCCCCACTTTCCTCATTTGTCAAGTGGGGGTGAAGTTACTCAACTTGCTTATTTCACTGGGTTCTGTAAGGATCCCATGAGCTATCATTTGAAAAGCATGAAACATTCCACAGATGTGAGGGTGACTGGGGTTCAGAGAGAGAGACAGCGAAAGGCAGACACCGCTGAGAGGGCATCACAGCTGAGGAGCGGCGGGCTCGGGGCTGGCGTGGGGAAGGGCCGCAGCCGTGGGCAGAGCGATCAGAGTTGAGTGCTGTTCTGCATGTGTGTCTGCTTGGCCACTTCTCTGGGGCCCTCTGTGTACGCTCGGGGGTCTGTGAGTGCTGCTTGCCTCACCTCCCATTATTGTGAAAACATTGGATTTGTCTACTGGAACGAGCTAAGATAGGAGAGGATGTTAGAAGATGGACGGGGAAGTGCAGTTAGGGTGCGTGTTACGTTTGTTGTCTGCAAGAGGCCTGTGTGTGTATATGCAGAGAAGTGTGGGTGTGCGCAGTGGGTCTTTGTAGTGGTGTGGGGAAGCAGTGTCCAGCCATGCCAGATAGGCTGTCCCTTAAGCTGCTGTGTGTGCACCCCTTTCTCCCTGATGAGGCCCCCACACTGGAAGCGTCCCCTGCCTTAGTTGCCTCCTTTTGGAAGTCCAATCTACTTCCCCTGCCGGGACATCGGAAGGCGGGAACACTGCCCTCTAGTGGGTGTGGAGCATGCGGCCAGCCCAAGCCTCCTCCAGCCCAGGCTGGAACCCACCTCTGAAACCCAGCCTGAGGACATGCAAAGTCCCACAGCTGAGGTCGGGCGGGCAGGGTGAACATGCGCAGGGGGCAGGAAGCAGAGAGGGAGCCCGTGACTGCCTACAGAAGCATGAGAGCAACAGCTGGAGGCGAGGGCCTCTCCTCATCTCTTATCTCTGGTTGCCCAGCGTGGTCCTGGTCTTTCTCGGTTCCTGTTTCTCCACTTGGTCCTTGGGTCCTGCTTTCTTTCTCATAGTCCCTGTCCTCAAGGAGCTGCTGGTCCCTACTCATGCCTGACGGGCCTTGAGCAGAACGGACCTTCTAGTCTGTTCCCCGGGTGGGCACTGACTATGCCCTGTGGAGCCAGGGAAGGCTTCTTGGAGGAGGTAATGTATGAGGAGGGTCTTGAAAGATGAGTAGTTCTTCAGACGGGGTCCAGAGAAGGCATGGGACTATGGGTAAGCCTGGTGTGTCTGCAGAATGGGAGAAGGGCATGGTGGCTGGACAATGGGCTGGGGTGAAGGGGAGGTGAGGATGGAAGGTAAATTGCAAAGGCCTATGGGGTTGGGTTGACTTTTACCAAGAGGCACTGAGGAATGAGAGAAGGTCTTTAAGCAGGAGACTGGTCAGAATTACATAGCACGGACTGAAAATGGGGGGACACTGCAGGGCTAGGGGAAGGGGGGCGGGAAGACCCATTGAAAGGCTGTTGTTTGGGCAAAAGAAGAGGAGGCCAGTCTGAGGGCGGACGGGTGGAGAGGGGCCAGATCTCAAAGGCCGCTCTTCTCTGGGGCCTCCGTGTCCCTGGCAGCAAAGCGGAGGCTAAAGGTCCCACATCAGTCAGTTCTGCTGGAACTTGGCACTCTGCCTTCTAAACCCAACACACTCCAGGGGCTCTGCATGCAAATGGAGAAGGGGAGATGTGTGGGAGCAGGGGGGGAGGGGAGAGCAGGGGAAGGGGACGAGGCCTGGGGCTGTGGGTTGGTTAAGGAGAGGTAAGGCCCAAGTAGACTGGTCCAGCCCCCACTGCTCCTCCTCCGGCCCTGCAGAGGAAGGGTTAATATGCGTCACCTCCCTCCCTCCCCTCCTCAGGTCACCTTCTAGGCCCTGGAGACTTGGCTGGTGGCTCAAGTTCCTCAACCAGTGGCCCTGAGTAATCAGAGCCCACAGAGGGGCCGGGGGCCTGGGGGAAGGGAATGAGAAATTGGGGGTAACGGGGGCCTTAGAGACTGAGGAGCTGGGTGGATCTGTGAGGCTGAGGGTTTGGGGGGTACCCAGGTTGGTTCCCAACACTCCCCACCTGGCCCAGGACCCAGTCTCTGCTCCGATCTCAGTTTCTTCCACCCACCAGAAGAGAATTCCTAGAACTCCTCTCCTGGACTGTTGGGCGGTGGGCAAGCTGGGAGGGGGAGGGGTGATCCATTAGGAAGCTTTTCAGCTGCAAGCGATGGGGTCCCTCCCCCTCGTGCTGGGAACTAAATGAGTCTGTGGTCAGTGAGAGACCTGTGCTAATGGAACCTGGGCTGCCCCCCAAGCCACAGAGGGAACGGAAGAGGGGAAAGTGACCTGAGTACAGCTCAGCATCGGGGAGGGTGCTGACCTGAGGCCGAGATGGGTGAGGGATCTGAGCGGAGGAGAAATGGGGTCAGGGACTGGCTGGAGGGAAATGGGGAAGTCAAGGGAGTGTGATTGCAGGAGAATTGGGGGTTCGGGAAATAACTGAAAGAAAATTGGGGTGAGGACAGTGACGGAAAGGAAACAGAGGATCAAAAGGAATAAGTAGAAGAGAACTGGACTGGGGTATAATGGGTATTGGGAGACTTGGGGAGTCAATGAAATAATTGGGGGGATTGTGAGTCAGGGGGAACTGGAGAGGAATTAGAGGTCTGAGAGAGTGCCCAGAGGGTGGGGGCTCAGATATGCCAGAGGCCTGGCTGGAACGGGGGGGGGGGGCAAGGAGAGAGGGAGAGGACCCTGAATTGGGGTGGGAAGGCTGAGGGGACGCTGAGGAGCAGATTGGAGGATGAGAGGGAGCTTGAAAGTGTGTGTGTGTGTGTGTGTGTGTGTGTGAGAGAGAGAGAGAGAGAGAGAGAGAGAGAGAGAGAGAGAGAGAGAAAGAGAGAGACGGGAGGAGCAGGGACTCTTGCTGGCTTGGCAGAGAGCAAGGGACTATCTAGGATCTAGGTTCCGTCTCACCGGGAGAGGTGGGTACCAGGAGCCCCTAGGATTCCCCAGATTTCCATTCTGTCTTCAACCCTCTCCTTCCTGCTGGAGCTGGTGATAAAGAAAAGGAAAAGGGGCTCCAGGCCCCCTCCTCTCCACCAGCCTCCCTTTCACTCTGCCTTCAATTATTCATCAGCCCAGACACCCGCCCTCCCTGGCCGGGCAGGCCGAGCCTCTCTCCATGCCCCGCCCCAGCTCAGCCACACTGCCACCCAGGCCTGATGAGGAAGGACACGGCCGGCCGGGCCAGCCCTTGGCGAGACCTGGCAGGAGGGCGCCAGACCCTGCCTGGGACCACATCTCCTTCACCTTTCTCCTGCCAATCCCCTGGTGCCAGGCAGCCCCTGGTGAAGATGCCAATCCAGATCTTCTGCTCCGTGTCATTCTCCTCTGGAAAGGAGGCCCCCGGGCCCTTGGGAGATGGTCAGGGTCCCCGGCAGCAGCAGCAGCAGCAGCAGCAGCGAGACAGCTCGGAATCAGAAGACGAGGAAGAAGAGCAGGAAAAGGAGGCCCCCAGGAGGGAGGCCAGAGACGGGGACCTGCCCGCGGGCCTGGTGGCCTTCGCCAGCAGCTGCAGCCTCCACGGCCCCAACCACATATTTGTGGAAGGGGGCCCGGGGCCGAGGCAGGCGCTGTGGGCGGTGGCCTTTGTCCTGGCACTGGGGGCCTTCCTGTGCCAGGTAGGAGACCGAGTTGCCTATTACCTCAGCTACCCGCACGTGACCCTGCTGGACGAGGTGGCCACCTCGGAGCTGGCCTTCCCAGCGGTCACCCTCTGCAACACCAATGCCGTGCGGCTGTCCCAGCTCAGCTACCCTGACCTGCTCTACCTGGCCCCTATGCTGGGGATGGACGAAAGTGACGACCCTGGGGTGCCCCTGGCCCCCCCAGGGCCCGAGGCCTTCTCTGGGGAGCCTTTTAACCTGCACCGCTTCTACAATCGCTCCTGCCACCGGCTGGAGGACATGCTGCTCTATTGCTCCTACTGTGGGGGGCCCTGCGGCCCTCACAACTTCTCGGTGGTGAGTGGGGACCAGTGCCCGGCGTGGCACCCCGAGGGTGTCTGCCACGGCGCACCCTAAACCTCACTTTCTGGGGCTGGGGCTGGCGGGTCCTGCTCCTCCCCCACCTCACCTGGACCACCCCCCCGCCCCCCGTGACATGTCTCAGAGAGGCCTGGCCAGGGCTCACCCAGGAGCCCCGGGTCTGGAGCTGGGCTTCTGATCTCAGTGCCGCTGTTCCTGTTAAAATATTAAAGTGTATCGTGCTAGTCGGTAATTAGTTGCTGCCCAGCAGGTGGGTGCCTGGGCCAGGCAGTACCAATTGTGACTCTCCTCCCTGGGCTGCAGCTGGGGCAGGCCCACTGGTTTCTGGAGGTGGAAGAGTGTGGAAGGGAGGTGGAGCGTGGGGGCAGCCCTCATCTCCGCCCCACCACACCCTCACCCACAGCTCCCACGGCGGGGGCTTCACTGCATCCTCCCTTGGTCTCCCTGTGTCCCTCCTACAGTGTGTGCGTGTGTGTGCATGTGTGTGTGAGAGAGTGTGTGAGTGTGTGTGAGAGTGTGTGTGTGAGTGTGTGTGTGTGAGGGTGTGTGCGTGAGAGTGTGTGTGTGTGTGTGAGCGTGTGTGTGTGTGTGTGCATGTGTGTGTGAGTGTGAGAGTGAGAGTGTGTGTGCGTGAGTGTGTGTGTGAGTGTGTGAGCGTGTGTGTGCGTGTGCGTGTGTGTGTGAGTGTGTATGTGTGTGAGAGAGAGAGTATGTGTGTATGTGCGTGTGTGTGCGCGTGTGTGCGAGAGTGTGTGTGTGTGAGTGTGAGAGTGAGAGTGTGTGTGTGTGAGGGTGTGAGAGTGTGTGTGTGTGCGTGTGTGTGCGTGCGTGTGTGTACGTGTGTGTGTGAGAGTGTGTGTGTGTGTGAGTATGTGTGTGTGTGTATGTGCGCGTGTTATTCTGAGGGAGAAATAAATCCCTCCCACCCCACCCCCAGCTCTAAGTGGCCAGGGACCCTCTTCCCAGGGAAGCCCTCATTGGGAGAATCAACCTCCTTGCCATTCTGGGGTCTAAGGCCTTCCCTGCGGAGGACACCCATCTTCTCCCCAGTTCAGCTTCCAGTTCTGTCCGACCAGGTGCCAGCTGCCACGCCCGCCCTCCCCACACACCTCGGTCCCCAGCCTCCTTCCTCGTGCGGGAGCAGGTGGGTGTCAGCGTGCCAGTGCATCGCAGAGGGCTGCAGACTGAGTCGTCTGCTGGGCCTCACACAGGCCAGGACATAGCAACACGGGACAAGGAAGGGGTCAGCTTGGGATCCTGCCTCTGAACCCGAGGGTAGAACAGACACTTCCCACCCAGAACCACGAGATGGCAGCAGCAGCCCACCAGCCAGCGGCACAGCTCTCTGAGCCAGGCCAGGAGGGACCAGCCGCCTCAGCCCCTGGGAGCTCCTCACATCCACAGGTGGAGGGCAGGCGTGGTGTGTGTCCGGCCTGAATGCCACGAAACCCAGTCGTGGGCTGGAGGGATTAGGAGCTGTCAGAGTTCTCTTTCTACCTCATCGTGGGACCTCGCGCCCCAAATGGGGGCAGCATGTTTTCTTTTCTGGAGCGGGGAGAAGGAGGTTGTTCTAGGAAGGCTGAGGGGGCAGGGACTCTGCTCCTAGCAGCGCCCTGGCCCCCTGCTGCTCCAGTCTGGCCAGGCACTCGTCTCTCGTCCTCTGGGCAGTGCCTGGACTCACCTATGACTCGCGCCAGCAGCAGCGAAGCCCACTCACCCCATTTGAGGGAACCTGGAGGCTCAGGGAAGCCGGGGAGAAAGGGCCATAGAGCACTGGCTCCCTCCTCTCTGCTCCTGGGGGTGGAGTGGAGAGACGTCCCTGGCCGAGATCTGTCCGGAGGCCCTGACAGTCCTGCAGGCGCATTGCCAAACGTGCCAGGCCCTGGCTGCTCGGTGCTGAGAGAAGAGCTGCTGGTGCTTGGTGAGCCCGGTCCTGGGCATGGCCACGGGGTTTATTTTCAGGTTCTGGTGATAACGGGACAATGAGGGACACAGGGGCGAATGGCCTGAGGAAACGAAAAGCCTTACTTGGTTTGGAGGAGGGTCTTGGGGAGAGGGGCCCTCAGAGGGCTGGGTGGGGGCCCAGGGTGCGGCCGTGGTGGGATCCTGGTGCGGGAGGTGTCTGCGTCAGGGTCCCAGCAGGAATAAGATGGCCACTCAGATGGTTTGATTGAAGAGGACTGAAGGAGGCTTGTTGACAGAGCGTGGGGCAGAGTTAAGGAAACCAACCAGGGGCCTGAGGCCCCCGCAGCCGTGGGACATGGTCCCACGCAGGCGGAAGGAGGGCAGGCGGCAACGGGCTGTGCAGGGGGTCCTCGGGCAGGACGGTCACGGAGGGCCAGCCGCTGCCAGAACCTCAGCCGCGTGAGGGGTGGGGAAGGAGAGGTGCCCCGTCTCTCCCTCCTTCTGCCCCCTGGTCTCTTACTGATGCCACCCATTGGCCGAACCCAACCCAGAAACCTGTCCAGGCAGCAGAGGAGCCCCACAGGGCTCAGCTTTCCAGTGCACACAGCAGGGCAAAGGAGGGCAGAGAATGGGTGGGAACAAAGGCAGATGGCGAATGGGCTGCGCAGGAGGAATCAGTCCGGAAGGGCACTGCGATTCCGGCAGCTGGGGGCAGTCGGGGACGGCCCTGGGGGGACAGGGGGTGCGGGCGGGGCTCTCAGCTCTTCACCTGCCCCTGCCAGGTCTTCACACGGTATGGAAAGTGCTACACGTTCAACTCTGGCCGAGACGGGCGTCCGCCACTGAAGACCATGAAGGGAGGGACGGGCAATGGACTGGAGATCATGCTAGACATCCAGCAGGACGAGTACCTGCCTGTGTGGGGGGAGACTGGTATGTCACCCCTTGGGGGCCCCTCCCCACGGTTCCAGGCCTCAGCCTCTGCCCGGGGGACTCCAGGGCTCCACTGTGGGACCCTAGACAGGCCCTGGGCTCCTCCCTTCCTCCCAGCACCTCCCCATCTCCTTCTCCGACGCCACCTGACTGACTGCCACACTCACGTTTCTCCAGCTCCCCCTTCCTGGCTCAGTTGCTCTCCAAGGTAACCAGCCACCCCTCTCCATCAGTGGCTGCCACTCGCTCTATAAATAACTCCCTCTCTTGGGCTGCCTGTTGTCTGTCTGGTCTCAGGGGCCTTGGGGCAGAGAGAGATGGGGGAGAAGGGAGAAAAGGGCGGGGGGAGAAGTGGAGAGCATCTGAGAAAGAACTGGAAACACCAATGTGCATAGCCGAAGCCAGGTAAGAAAGAAGAGTGCAGGGTGCAGTCCTCGGGGCAGCACGGGGCTGGTGAAGCCACAGGGAAGCTAGGGGCGGGCGGGGGTCCCCTAAACGGAGCCCCCAGTCCCAGTGTGTGCCGTGCCTATTCCCGGAGAGGCAGGGTGGCCCCGCCCTGGAGGAGGTTAGGGACTCAGAAGCCTCCTCAACACCCTCCCCCCTCATTCCCATAGATGAGACGTCCTTCGAAGCTGGCATCAAAGTGCAGATCCACAGTCAGGATGAACCTCCCTTCATCGACCAGCTGGGCTTTGGTGTGGCCCCAGGGTTCCAGACCTTTGTGGCCTGCCAGGAGCAGAGGGTGAGAGGCCACAGGAGGACGGTCCCGGGTGGGGTGCTCAGGATGGAGCGGTGGGCCATCACTAACAGGAGGGACAGATGAGCGAGAGCCTGGGTAGCGATCTGACTCGTGAGAAGCAGGAATGAGCTGATAAACTGGGATGCTCTCTAAGCTCTAAGACGCTCAGAGGCTGCGGAGGGAGAGGGGCAGGACGCCTGAGTTCTGCATCCTGTTAGAGAAGCCCATCACGGTGACTGGGGGAGAAGTCTCCACACCCCCCAGCTCCCCGGCTCTCCCAGCAGCTCATCTACCTGCCCCCGCCCTGGGGCACCTGCAAAGCTGTTACCATGGACTCGGATTTCTTCGACTCCTACAGCATTACCGCCTGCCGCATCGACTGTGAGACCCGCTACCTGGTGGAGAACTGTAACTGCCGCATGGTGCACATGCCAGGTCAGGCCCCGAAGCTCCCAACACAGTCCTGGGGCCCCTCAGCCGACCCTGCCCCCCTCCAGCTCCCCGTGCAGATCAACCTCCTACCGCCACGGAAGGAAGACCAGCTGGCTTCTCCCTCCCCCAGTCCCTGCCCTCATTCTCATCGATGAGACGTCCATTCCACACCCATGTGTCTCTGTACCGTATCTCCTGCCTGTTCCCGTGGGGATGGATGGGTGGGAAGGGTCCAGGAGGAGTGGACTGTGGGGTGAGTCACCTCCAGGACAGACTGGGGGTAGCTAGTCTCACCCTCGCCTTCTCTCCCAGCTTCTAGACCTTTGTTACAACCACTGTCACGGAGCCCTTTAATGTTCATCCTACCCCACTGTCTTTCTCCTCTGCAGGGGACGCCCCCTACTGCACTCCAGAGCAGTACAAGGAGTGTGCGGATCCTGCTCTGGGTGAGCGCCCCGCCCCCGCCCCCGCCCGGGGCAGTCCGGGGAGGGAGGGAGGGACTGCCAGCATGGCACAGGGGTTTCAGACCAAGCTCCCAGAAACTTCAAATAACTCCTGGATCAGGCTTCGCCTGGACTCCCCTTTGTCTGACGTTAGCAAGGCCGGGAATTGCATCTCGAAAGGCCCCTGTGAAAAATGGACCAGGGTCACCTGGGAGGGGAGGGGCCCTCCCTCTCCTTAGCAGCTCAGCTGGTTGACTCCCAAGGTCTCTGAGGGAATGAGACACAGGACTAGGAAACACCCTTGGGAGGCTGGTGCGGGCGGGCTCAGGGCCGAGGTGAAGGGCAGGTCAGAAAGAGAAGGGGTCCGGGTTCCTTTGGGCAAGGCCAGGATGTGCATGCGGGAAGGTGCTGGCCGAAAAGGCACCACTCAACTGGCGCCTCTCACCTGGCTGGGCACAGACTTCCTGGTGGAGAAGGACCAGGAGTACTGTGTGTGTGAAATGCCCTGCAATCTGACCCGCTATGCCAAGGAGCTGTCCATGGTCAAGATCCCCAGCAAAGCATCCGCCAAATACCTGGCCAAGAAGTTCAACAAGTCTGAGCAGTACATAGGGTAAGGGCGCTGGCTATGCAGGGTGGGGGCCCTTGGGCTGGGACCTGGGGGGGTGTCAGCCGCCTTTGGTGGGGGCCAGCAGACAGGAGGAAAGATCACGTCGGGACAAGCAGGGGAAGTGCCTCTCTCTTTCTCCTTCCTCCTCACCTCATCCTCTGTTTCCGTCCTTGCTGTGTCTGGGGTCACCCCGCCCTTGCTAGTGTGTGAAGCCTCTTTTTGTATGTGCCATCACATGTAATCCTCACCACGACCCTAACAGGCAGGTACCCCATCAGCATCTCATTTGACGGCTATGGAGACAGACTCAGAGGATAACTTACGGAAGTTACCTAGCCAGTAAGGGACCGGGATGTGACTTGAACCGAGGTCTCCTCCCCCAACCCCTCTGCAGGGAGAACATCCTGGTGCTGGACATTTTCTTTGAAGTCCTCAACTATGAGACCATTGAACAGAAGAAGGCCTATGAGATTGCAGGGCTCCTGGGTGAGCTGCTGATGGCGCCTGTCCCCTTCCCATGTCACGGGCATGGTGTGACACCCTCCCACCCAGAGCAGGCTGCTCACCTCTGTCCCATGAGCTCTTCCTCCTCAACCATCCCCTGGGGCCTTTCCCCAAATGATGTCGTCTTGGTATGTGGTGGAGGGAGGGGGCCGAGCGTTCTCTTAGGGCAAATAGGAAGAGATCGGCCTGGTCATGAGTGGGGAACTATTTCCTACACCCTTGAAAATTTGCCTAGAGAGTAAGCGTGTTGGGGTATTTTATAAACAATTATTTTTCTCTGAATAATACCTATTCATTTTAAGAAAAGTAGGAAAAAAAACACAGGAAGGCCTGGAGGGGAACATGAAGACCCCATCAGAATCACTCTGTGCTCCTCCTGCGCAAAGGCTGTCCATCCTTCCGCACTTTTGACTTGCCTGCCCGTCCCGGTGGGCTCTGCGGCTCCCATGGTGCATGACCCTACTGACCTCCCTGTGCCCCCTGCAGGTGACATTGGGGGCCAGATGGGGCTGTTCATTGGCGCCAGCATCCTCACGGTGCTGGAGCTCTTTGACTACGCCTATGAGGTAAGCGGGGGGGAGGGGATGGCCGGGGCAGGGGCCATGGAAGGAGCGGGGTTCCAGGCCACCCACACACCCACATGTCTCAGGTCATTAAGCACAAGCTGTGCAGACGAGGCAAGTGCCAGAAGGAAGCCAAACGGAGCAGCGCAGACAAGGGCGTGGCCCTCAGCCTGGATGACGTCAAAAGACACGTGAGGGAGCCAGAGATGGGTGCCCCCCCCCCACCCTGCCCCTTCCCCCGCACCCCTTGCTACCTTTTCTCCTTTGCCTCCCCCATGCCCTGGTGCCATCTGTCGATAACCAGTCCCTGTCCTGTGCCGTTCCCCCAGAACCCGTGTGAGAGCCTGCGGGGCCATCCTGCTGGGATGACGTATGCTGCCAACATCCTACCTCACCATCCGGCCCGAGGCACTTTTGAGGACTTTACCTGCTGAGCCCTGCAGGCCACTGTACCAAAGGCCTAGATGAGGAGGGCTAGAAGAGCAAGGGGGGCCCCAAGTGCCCCCCCACATCTGCCCTGGGGACACCCTCCCCCTCCCAAGGCAGCCCCCCACTCCTGGGCAGTCCTTTCCTCTTGTCTGTGGTGAGGAAGGAGTCCTGACCATAGAGTACTCTCCCTGTCTCTATCCTATTCTTTTTATTTTTAACAAAACTAATCTAAAAACGAAACTAAAAAGAGAGAACTGGGCAGGTGACCTCAGGCTGCCCCTCTCTGCTCCATGCTGCCTCCCCCAGCTCCCAGCCTGAATTCTGTCTGTCTGGCTATCTGTCATCTGCGTGTCCACCTACATTCTGCTGCCACCAGTCACCAAAGCCCCCTCCTAGTGGGGGGGGGGGTGGAGGGGATCATTCAGATCTGGAATTTGGCCCTAAACCAGAGAATGTACCTGGAAGGGGAGGGATAGTGGTGGTGGTGGGGGGCTTCCCCAGCCTTAAGAGACCCTCTCAGCCCAGGGGCCACCTCCCAATCGCAAGTCTCCAGGCAGGAACTAAGCCCCGCCCCCACCCCACACATACACCCTGTGAAGTCACTAGGGAGGCAGGGGTAGGGATCCCCTGAGGAAGTGGAGATGGGGACAAGATGTGGCCCCGGTGCTGTAGGCCACATCCTGATACCTACAAGTTCACCCCACCCAGAGCTGCTGCAGAGAAATCCCAAGAGGCAGCCTCCTCTACTGTCCCATAAAAGATCCAGCTGGTTGGCTTCCAGCTCAGCGAGGGGGCACTGGTCCCGCTCCCAGGGGCCCCTGCGGAGGGCCACATCCATAAATTTTCTTATGGAATTCTCCCACATCCTCTTTCCCAACTTCATTTGCTTCTCTCAACAACCTCATCTGCATTTTCTATTTCTATATGATACAGACTCTATATTGCTATATCTCTGTATATACTTTCCCCTAACTCTGTCTGTCTCTGCCCCATCCCCTCTTGTCTCTAAGAACCATCCTCCCACCCCAAGTACCCCTTCCCATGTTTCTGCTCCCTCCCTGGTCTCTGAATGCCTTCACCTGTATAAAGAGTTGGACTCTCTCCCCTGGTGTCTGTACTGTGTACACACATCCCTCTGAGAAGCACAAGGAGACGACACGCGCATTGTAACCTTCGCACTGTCTCGGTGGCGACATAAAGGAAGCTGTGAATCACAAGCTCTGCCTCTTTCTGGCCTCACCCTCTCCCCCTAACCCGGGCATTCTCTGTCCTCCCTGTAGCCTTAACGGTCCCTCCCCTGCTCCTCCCACCCCAGCGTCCTCTGTAAGGCTGCCTGTGGCCTCCCAAGGGAAGGAACGGATACGGAGACAGCCCCCACCCAAGGGATGGAGATCTGCTCTGCACACCAAGCCCAGGGCTTCAAAGGCAGAGGGGGCTATGGATCAGTGACGCCTTTGCTGGAGCAGTGGGGTGCTGACAGGCAGAGCTGAGGTCTTCCCTCAGTGGCCTTTCTCTCCTTTTAGGGCCCAGTCCCCTTTCCTCATCTGATACCCAAACCCATCACTTATATTTTCTGGTGAGGTGTGGTTTGGGAGTGGGAGGAAAGCGGGGACGCTGAGCGCTATTCCTACCTTAAAGAGAAACTGAGTGAGAGAGGGAGCTGCTGTGCCCCTCCCACGAGGCGGCCTCCCAGGCCAGAGCCCTGCCCCTTCCCAGGCCCGCTCTGCCCAGCTATCTCTCCGTCTCCAACCCCAGAACAGGACCTGTGGCAGGTCACCTGTGCATTGACCTGGAGCTGCAGGGTGAGGCTATAGGATCTTTGGGAACTTCGGTTCCTAGTAATTCCCTAGAGGGCAGACCTCTCCAGAGGGAAGCAGGAGCAAGGCCAGGGGGTGTGCAGGGGATGGAGAACCGCAGGCAGGGCTAAGGGTGAGGCATGCCTCCGGTCTAATAAACTGGGTTTCAACCACTCCTCCTCAGCGTCTTCTCTTACCTCAATAGCATTCAGGCCTTCCCATTGAGTGCCGAGAGCTAAGCCCGGCTTAGGGCCAAACAACCAGGGGAGGAACAAGGAGGCTTGAGCAGGGAGACCCTGGTCCTCCAGGGATGAGACTGGCCGGCCATCACACCAGGAATGGTTTGAACCTCTGGACAGGGAAAGAGGGTGGGGTCAAAGGCGACAGAGATCCCAAAGTCCTTGCACAAAGGATGCTTTGGAGAGGAGGCAGGGTCAAATTTTAAACTAAACTTAAAATCTGGAAGCAGGTTAGGTTAAAAGTCAGGGAATTCGTTGGGTTGAAGTTCTAATGAGGTCGTGACGGCGGCCCTCTTTCTGTGGAATGAGCCGCAGGTAATGCATGAGCCGCAAGGTGTGGATTCTGGGCTTTGGCTTTGCTGCTGACCTAATGACCTTTGTCAAGTCATTTCTCCCGAGTCCAGCTTTCCCGTCTTAAAACAGGATAAACAGTGCGTTCATTCCGTCCCTCGGGCTTCTGTAGCAGGAAGAGGAGGAGACGAACAACCCAAGCGCTTCGGAAAGTTGAACACACTGCGCCAAGGGGAAGCCGGCCCACCACCACCGTCCTCACCCGAGCGCCCGGCCGGGGCCGGGGTCCGCCTTTCCAGGCCTGTCTCCCTCCCGTCGCCTGGGGGCGCCCGCGCCCAGGGCCGCTCTATCCCAGGGCCCGTCTCTATGGTTTCCCCCCTCGCGGACCGCGAAGGCGGGAGGGCGTGGCCAACACCTTCTCCGCTGGTTGCCCCCTCTAGCCCACAGTCTCGCTGCCCTGAGCCTCCCGTGCCGGCCGGCCGGCCGGGCGGACAGGCGAGCGCGCGGGGGGCGCGCAGGGGGCGGGGGGAGTTCCGGTTCCGGTTCTTTGTGCAGCTGCAGCAGCGGCTCCGGGGAAGATGGCGGCCCGGGCGGGTTTCCAGTCTGTGGCTCCGAGCGGCGGCGCCGGAGCCTCAGGAGGGGCGGGCGCGGCGGCTGCCCTGGGCCCGGGCGGGACTCCGGGGCCTCCCGTGCGAATGGGCCCGGCGCCGGGTCAGGGGCTGTACCGCTCCCCGATGCCCGGGGCGGCCTATCCGGTGAGCGGGGCTGGAGGAGGGGCGCGCGGGCCGGGGCGGAGCCGAGCGGGGGCCTGGGAGTGACAGCGGCGGGGCGAGGAGGAGGAGGGGCTCCTGGGAGGACTGGGGCCCCGAGTGAGAGTGGGGGAGGCCGTTAGCTTCTCCACCTGCTCCCGGGGGCACGGTTTCCGTGGGGCGGGGTCAGGATGTGGGTCCCGGGCGGGTGGAGGGGCCGGTGCGGGCAGCTGAGACCTGGAGGGCAGGAGGGCTTAGGGCCACACCACCAGCCCCGGCGGAGGGAGGAGCTGGCAGCACTGTCGGGACTGGAGATGCCCGGTGTGTCCGATGCAGAGTAGACGAGGGGGGATTTGGGTGTAACCTGATTCCTACTTTGGAGCGATATTTTCTTGGGAATCACGGCTGGAGCAGAGGAAGCTCCTGTGATTTGCATTTCAAAGGGGCAGAGGGCTCTCCACTGTACTCCGCCCCCTGCACTCCCCCCACTGGCCTTGCTTCATTCAAAGAACTCAAGAATCCCCCCGGTTCCCTTCTCGGTGGGCCCAGCAGGGGAAGCTATGTCATCTCTGGGTCCTCTCCCCTCTGTAGAGACCAGGTATGCTGCCAGGCAGCCGCATGACACCTCAGGGACCTTCCATGGGACCCCCTGGCTATGGGGGGAACCCCTCAGTCCGACCTGGCCTGGCTCAGTCGGGGATGGACCAGTCCCGCAAGAGACCCGCTCCTCAGCAGGTCCAGCAGGTCCAGCAGCAGGCGGTCCAGAATCGAAACCACAAGTAAGATGACCCTGGAGGGCAGGGAGGAGTGGGGAGGTGGGGGAGGGAGTATCTGAACCAAGAAATGGCGGTGCTGTGTCAGCAGAATGTGCTTATTCTGGAGGATGCCTCGTGTGTGTGTGTGGGGGGGGGGGGGGGAGGGGGAATGTCTTTGATTTGGGAAAATCTTTGCAGTCCCTTCACTTTACTATAAATGGGGGTGCGGACACCCTGTCTTCGTGTTCTGGTTCGTTCCATCCCAACCTGATAACAGTATTTATCTTGAACAGTGCAAAGAAAAAGAAGATGGCTGACAAAATTCTACCTCAAAGGGTGAGTCCAGGCTGTAGGTCTTCTTGAGGGTGTGGTGAGTTTGAGAATAGAGATGGTCAGCTCTCTATCCACATGATATTATTTTTCTGTTTCTAAGATTCGTGAACTGGTACCAGAATCCCAGGCCTATATGGATCTCTTGGCTTTTGAAAGGAAACTGGACCAGACTATCATGAGGAAGCGGCTAGATATACAGGAGGCCTTGAAACGTCCCATCAAGGTAACAGGAGTACACTGGGCAGACCACCAAAGAGAGGACTCGGGAACCTGCAACAGGCTCAGGATGAGAAGTCAGACACGCAGCACAGCTCTCCTTGGCATTTAAGTTACATCTTTCCCATCCACCTACCAACTGAGACTTACATTAGGAACATAAAAACAAAACAGCAAAAGGGGAGGGATTTTTGATATCTCTCGCACCAGAAATATACTATACCTTGTCCATGTTTTTGCTACAACTACTCTGACACCTTAGGAACTGGTACCTTGCATGACTTTAACCACCTAGCATCTCAGTATATACATTTGCACTCAGACCAATGGCCTATACTCCTAGGTGGAATCTCTGTCCACCCACCCTAGGTACTGGATAGACACTAAGCCAGTCTGTTAGGAATAATATTGGGGTTTGGGGAGACCCTGTCTTCAACATCAAACCACTGAAGCCCCACCGTCAATCCTGTTTCTGCCTTCCTCAGCAAAAACGGAAGCTGCGAATTTTCATTTCTAACACTTTCAATCCGGCTAAGTCAGATGCCGAGGATGGGGAAGGGACGGTGGCTTCCTGGGAGCTTCGGGTAGAAGGACGGCTCCTGGAGGATGTGAGTTCAAGGTCCACCGCGGGTCTGTGTCTAGGGTGGGAGCTGCTGGGAACAAGCAGTCTTGTCTGGTTGGCAGGAAGCCTGACTGGTGCTCACAGCTCCTGTTGGGAACAGCGGGGGAGGGGTCGCCGTGTTCCCTGTGCTAAAGACAATGGTTCTTTGTGTTGGCTCCCACAGCTTGGCCCTCACTGTGGTGTCATATCGAGCACCTTACTGTCCTGGGATTTGATTTGTTATTTACCTTCCTCCTGATGCTACTGGCCATTGAATTTAGCAGTATGTGCCGAGTATTCTGGTGTGTGTGTGTGTGTGTGTGTGTGTGTGTTTTCAAGTGAGCTTGCACTTAAAATTTGAGGCCATATTTTCCTCTTTGAGTTCTTGAGGTCTTTGATTCCCCTTGTGGCATCTCTATCTTCCCAACATTCATTGGAGACATCTCACAGTTTAAGTGGAGCAGATTTATCTGACAGGCCCTTGATTGCTTCATGGGGAGCATCAGCTGACAGGTGATAGCCCCCAAACTTCCTACCCAGAAGCTCCTTGGGGAAGCTCACTTTTCCCTTATACTCTCTGGCTCTCTATTTTTAGCTATTCACAGGCAAGCTAATGTGAATGCATTTTTGCAGGAGAACCAGGGTTCAGTGTCAGAGCCTCCTTCTCTTTATAGATCCAGCCCGTGTGCTGGTGGTGTCATTCTACCCAAATAAGCTGTTTTTGTTCTGGCTGTACATTGCCTGTGATTCATTTCCCCTCTATAGTCAGACTTTTCTCTGTTTAGACTCGCTTTGTTATGTGTAATGGTTTGGCTTAACTTGACAAAGTTAAGTCAGTGACCCCATACATAATATAGGCTGCTTCTTCAGGGTTCTGTTGCTACTGTGACTTGTTTAATACTCACAGACACCTACCTTGCCATTTCCTAAGAGATACCCAAAAGACATTTTTTAAAAATATGTTTTTACTTCTTTCGGGGGGTGGGGAGATGGAGAGAGGGGCAGAAACATCAATGATGAGAAAGAATCGTTGATCAGCTGCCTCCTGCATGCCCCGCACTGGGGACCAGGCCTGCAACCCAGGCATGTGCCTTGACCAGGAATCAAACCATGACCTCCTGGTTCATAGTTCGACACTCAACCACTGAACCACCCCAGCCAAGCTCAAAAGACATTTTTGGGTTTTCCCATTGCTGTTTGGGTCCATTTTTTTTATGGGACTTTGTCTCAAGGAATTGTTTCTGGGCTTTTCTAACATGACCTTTTGTCTCTCTCCAGTCAGCCTTGTCCAAATACGATGCCACCAAGCAAAAGAGGAAGTTCTCTTCCTTTTTTAAATCCTTGGTGATCGAACTGGACAAAGACCTGTACGGGCCAGACAACCATCTGGTAGAAGTGAGTAGCTCTGCCCTCTAGGCTTTGACTCTGTGACTGAAGGATGATGGACTTGGGAGTCAAACTTTAATGTCTAGGGGGAGGGGGAGGTGTAAATAAAAAATAAAGACTTGCCCCAGGGGTACAGTACCACCATGTAGTTTGCACATTGACCTCCAGGGGGCACTAGCTGTTGCAGTCTGACTTGTCTCACCTTTTTAATGTTACTATCTTGGTTGTTCCCTCCACTTTCAAGGGGAATGCTAATGGAGGCCTCTTTTACATGCCACGTGTATCTTGCTTATTAACAAGGTTGAGACATAGTTAACCATACATCATTCATACTTTTTCATGGTAGTAGAGTCTCTAATTAGGGGGGCTAACTGTTAGGGTTCTATTCTTTGCCAAGGTTACTGTTATAGATCTGGGACTTCCTTTTGATCCCTGCTATGTTTAGATTCACATTCCAAAATTAAGAATTTGTTATTATAATGCCTGATTATGCAATGTTCTGAAAGCCATGTTAGCAACAGTATTCTTTGGGATACAGTCAAAACCAGAATGAGGCAGTCCAACATTCCAAGTGAACTTAACCTGCTCCTTTTTTTGCAAGTGTAACTGCAGCCCCTTAACCTCAACCATTAAGAGACATGGGAAAGTCTTTACCATCTAATAAGGGAAGTCAGTCATAGAATCAATAGAAATTTGTAAATATGCTTAACTAAAGCATGGTGGTGACTAGGAATGTAGACTGTAGAGTTAGACACACCAGATCTCAAATCGCAGCTCCAATACTTACTGGCTCTTTGACCTTAGGCAGACTTCATTTTTCTAAGCAGTTTTCTCATTTGCAAAATAGGCTGAACTGTGCCTATCTGGTATGGATGTTGTGGGATTTAATGATATAATCCAAGTAAATGTCTTAGAATACTCTCATACATAGTAAGTATTCAGTAAATGATAGTTGTGTTATTTTACCATTCACATGTGTACTATCCATCGTGTAGATAAAATCATCACTGGAAATTTAGGCTAATTTAAACGTGACCCTGAGCACTAAGAATTGAAAGGTTAATCTAATTAAACAGATAATAATCCCAAAGCCATAAGCAATTAAAAAACAAATAAACTCATGCTATTGCTCTTTTCCAGTAGCCTCAATAATCAAAGTTGAATTCAGTCATTACAGAAGCTCTTCCCTCCCACCCCAGCTCTTCCCCTGGGAGAGCACCCCCTGACATCTTCCTCTCTGTAGTGGCACAGGACCGCCACTACCCAGGAGACGGATGGCTTCCAGGTGAAGCGGCCAGGAGATGTGAATGTCCGGTGTACTGTCCTACTGATGCTGGATTACCAGGTATGCTATGGTGACGTGAGGGGGTCTGGCTTTCACAGCCACAGCCACATCTCATTAGCAGTCTGACATTTTTGTTTATTTGTTTTTATTTGGTTGGTTGGTTGGTTAATTCTCACCTGAGGATATTTTCAGGTTGATTTTTAGAGAGAGTGGGACAGAGAAACATCTATCGATTGGTTGCCTCCCACATGAGCCCCAACCAGGGCTAGGGATCGAGCCTACAACCAAGGTACGTGCCCTTGACCAGAATCGAACCCAGGACCCTTCAGTCCACTGGTTGACTCTCTAGCCACTGAGCCAAACCACCTAGGGCAGCAGTCTGACATTTTAAAGTTTAAGTCTAGTTGTGGATAATTACACCAGACTTTAAGTTCCCTAGATACGGGAATAGGGTCTTAGTCATTTTTGAATTTCTCCTATTGTTTGTCCCAGAGAAAACACTGCATTACTACTGTTGAATGACTTGAATGTATGGTCATGCTAAACACCCCAAAATGCATATAGACCCAGCTCACTCGCTTCATCTCTATATTCTTTGGTGTTCTGCAGCCTCCCCAGTTTAAATTAGATCCTCGCCTGGCTAGGCTCCTGGGCATCCACACCCAGACCCGTCCCGTGATCATTCAAGCACTGTGGCAATATATTAAGACACATAAGCTCCAGGACCCTCATGAGCGGGAGTTTGTCATCTGTGACAAGTACCTCCAGCAGGTAAGAAAGGACCCATTCTTTTGCTAGAGTCCTCTGAAGCCCTAGTTGAACCCAGAATGCCAACTTCTTATCCCCTTCCCCGTTTCCACAGATCTTTGAGTCTCAGCGTATGAAGTTTTCAGAAATCCCCCAAAGGCTCCACGCCTTGCTTATGCCACCCGAACCCATCATCATCAACCATGTCATCAGGTAAGCATGTGTGTGGGAGGCAGTGGTGTACTGGTGCTGGCTTGTACCAGTTTGCACAAGCCAGCTGTCAAATTTGCAGGAATTTTGAAAGCAGGTTGTTAAACATAGCTGTTATTTAAAATTAAATTATATAAACTTAGAATTAAATATATGATGTTAAAATGAGTAATATTACTCAAAAGTTTATTTCCTAATTATTTTATTAGTACCTATGTTTTCAAGGTTACTTATGTCTATTGTGTCTGTCTGGTGGAAGTACAGTATAATGATGTGTAACTGCACAGCTCTTCCCAGCTCCTTGATCAGTGATGTAATGTTGGCAGCTTGAAATCAACCATGTTGGGAATATTTAAACCACAGAAATTGGCAAATGCTACAAATCAGGGCTTTTCCCCTCTTCTTTGGAGAATCCGTTTTTAGACATTTATCAGTTCGTTGCTGATGGGCTACCATCTTTTCTCTGGATAGTAGGGCATTCCAGTCTGACACTCCACCTCCATGACCTCCATCTACTTTTTGTTCAGAAGATGGATGAGCAAGGCATCTTTAGGCACATATAACATGAAGGAAGGTACTTCCTCCTCAAAGCAGCATGTCTCTGTGGTTGGATATAGTCTCTCTGCCTTCTAACCCTTACTCTGTATTAATTCCAGTAAAGGCCTTCCTTTCTTTAGACAGTGAACCATCACTCAGCTAGGATAGGTAACCATCACTCAGTTTTTTAATAAGCAATTAAAAACTGTTACCTATACTTTGGGTTAGGAGAAATTGGTCTGTTCTATATTCCTGTAATTAAAGTTAGAGCACTTTTTTTGTGTGGTGTGTGTTTTATTTGAATTCATTTTCAGGGTCAATTTTAGTTTAACAGGCAGAAAGATAACACAAGATACTACAGTAGTGGTTTTCTTTGGGGAGGGAGAAACCTACTTTTCACTGGATATCTTTTGTACCACTTAAATTTTTACCATTGACTTTTTAAACAAATCAACTTTATTGAGGTTTATACGTATACAAGAAATTGTACCTGTTTAAAGTATATTTTGATGACTTTGGGGAAATGTGTAATACCCTGTAGCTACCACCACAAGAAAGATCCAGAACACTTCATCATACCCAAAAGGAGTTTTGCAATCAACTTCTTTCCCCTCATTCCTGAGCCATCTTTTTGACCCTGTGTAATTAGGTCTTAGGAGACAAGCCCTTTACCAGGCCCCTTTGATTTCCTCCCCAGTGTTGACCCAAATGATCAGAAAAAGACGGCTTGTTATGACATTGATGTGGAAGTGGATGATACCTTGAAGACCCAGATGAATTCTTTTCTACTGTCTACTGCCAGCCAGCAGGAGATTGCTACTCTAGACAACAAGGTGGGTGCTTCTACCTGGGTAGTTTGGGTGCTACCAGCCCTCTGTCACAGCTTCTAGGCTGCCTTTTGATTCGTGGTATTCAAAAATGTATTGACACCCAGTATGTGTCAGGCACTGTGCTTGGTGCTGGTTAGAGCCAGACATACATGAGTTCTGATTCTGACTGTACCTTTTAATAGCTTTGAGCCTCAGTTTCTGACATGTGAAATAAAGACTATTCATAAGCTTACTGTAAGGATTAAGTTAGACAACTCACGTAGAAGCATGTCCTTGTTCCTGGCACATAAAAACAAATGATAATTGTTGCTACTGTTGTTATTATCTTATTATCTTTAACCTTATTAGACATAATTCCTACAAGTAAAGCCAAAAAGAAGAACAGGGAGGCTTTCCCAGAAGAGTTGATGCCCCAACGAAATCTTGAAGGACAGAGTGGAAATTAACAGTGGGGGAGAAAAGAAAGTGGCGCTTAGGGTGTAGGAGGCAGAGGACATTCCAGAAAGGGAGCAGGGTGTGTGTAGGTCCAAAGGTGAGCCTAGCATTTTCAAGAAGTATGTCCTTTGTGTGCTAGGTACAGCTCCAGGTGCCTGTGATGGGACGTTTGGGAAAGGAAACTGGATAGGAAAGTAGAGCATAATCATGAAGAAGCTTTCGTGCAGGAAACACCTGTTAATACTTTGTCCTGAAGACTGGAGGGGCTGTTTGCATTTCGAGGGATTACCGGCAGGAAGGTGGAGAGCAGATTTTAAGAGGCAGACTTGGAGGCAGGAAGCTCAGTTAGGAGGCCAGTGCGGTAATTCATGTGAGATATGTGGAGGGTCTAAACTTAGGGTACAGACAGTGAGGATGGAAATAGGTAGGCAGATTTGAGATGTGTCCAAGTTAAGTTGAAGGGATTTGGACTCTTTAGATGGGGATCGTGGGGTGAGATGTGAGGGAAAAGGAGGCATTAGGATGACTCCCAGGGTTCTAGTTTGGGTGGGTGGTAGTATTCACTCATACTGGCAACAGGAGGAGAAGCAAGTGTTGGAGGAAAGGTAGTGAATTTGTTTTACAGAGTTAAAGGTGCAATCCAAGTTGTTGGATTGGTTGGAGTTTAGGAAAAGGACTCTAGTTTGCAGATTGGGGACTCATTACCCTGTCAGTGGTAATGGAAGACATGCGAGTAGGTGAAATTGACAGGAAAAGTATGGAGAATAAGGGAAGAAGACAGAAAAAAAATCCATGGACCCTAACTTTGGAGACAGCCCTCTGTACTATTTCTCTACCCAAGAGTGTTTTTAGACCCATCTGTGCTATGGGTTAAGTATTCACCATGTAGCTTCCCCCAGAATGGGCACTGGAGACTAAAAGGAAAACTTCTCTCACATCAGGTCTATAGAGCACAGTGCAAGTTACCTCCTGAGAGAAAGGTGAGGGCCAGAGCAGTTGGAGCTCTGGACAATAGTGTCATCTCCAGGCAGCTCTGTACGAGGTTGGGAGTGGCACAAGGAGATGTCCACACTGTCTTCCATTTCACTTTGCATTTCCCCAGTTTGAAAATGTTATGAGCTTCCTTCTTCCTTTCAGATCCATGAGACAATAGAAACTATCAATCAGCTGAAGACCCAGCGGGAGTTCATGCTGAGCTTTGCCAGAGACCCTCAGGGTTTCATTAATGACTGGCTTCAGTCCCAGTGCCGGGACCTCAAGGTAAAAATACTTAGGAAAGTGGCAGAGGGACTCAGTTCAGTGAGGCACACGTTTGCATGTTTTCTGTGACATCTGGTAGAAGAGCCAGAAGGGTAAGTGAGGGACCAGATTATCTTTAGCACATTCTAGGGTCTGTCTGACAGTTAAGTAGGGAAATGGAGGTAGAATCATCAAATGTTTATCTTGCGTTTGCATTTATTTGTTGTCACTGTGCACCATATCATAGGGGACACAGGTGGGAAAAGATCTCTGCTTCAAAGTAGCTTGCATTCGGTTTGGGGAAATTAGGCTGTGATTGGAAAAGTAATAAACCATATTAGACATTATTGGATCTCACCAGTATCAGTAGATAATAAAAAGGAAAAGGGAGGTTGATGAGACTCAGATAGCTGGCCCAGGCTTCATGGAGAATTGGGTATTTCCCAGCGAGGAGAGCAGCAGAGGCTCAGGCAGGAAGGTAGGAAGGAGCACAGAATGTGTGAGATGCTCCCTTAGCTCTCGCCGTCCTGTGGTGACTGTGACTGCTCTTCTGGAGGCTGAGCAGAGGAGCAAGGGACCAAGAGTTCCAGAAGGGATCCCTGAGCCAGGCAATGACTTGATGATTGCAGGGGTGACTGTGGGTGTTACATGAGTAGTTTGCTAGGACTGCTGTAGTAAACTACCACAAATTGGTGTAAACAATAGAAATTTATTGTTTCACAGTTCTGAAATCAAGATGGTGTCCGCAGGGGTTGGTTCCTTTGAGGGCTGTGCAGGAGGGTCTGTTCCAGGCCCCTGTCTTAACTGGTAGCTTCAGGCAGTACTTGGTGTGCAGATGGTATTCTCCATTTGTCTTCACTTCTTCCTTCTGCACATCTCTGTCTCTGTCTAAATTTCTCCTTTTTATAAGGATACCAGTTATATTGGATTAGGCCTACCATAATGATTTCACCTTAACTTGATATCTGCAGAGACCCTATTTCTAAATAAAGTCAGATTCACAGGTACGGGTGGGTTAGGATTTTTGACATCTTTTGGGGGAATACAATTCAATCTGTACAGGCATAAAGAAAGGAAACAAATCCGTTCTCTCTCTACTCCCTGCCGTCTCCCTCAGACCATGACCGATGTGGTGGGTAACCCAGAGGAAGAGCGCCGAGCTGAGTTCTACTTCCAGCCTTGGGCTCAGGAGGCCGTGTGCCGCTACTTCTACTCCAAGGTAGGTGCCTGGGCTGCACAGGGAAAAGTGACAAAAGGCAAGGGGTCTGTTCCCTGGCAGGGCCAGTGGTATTAGCTGCCTCCTCCTGGTTTGTCTCATCTTCTGCTCCTTCCACTGTTTCTCCTTAGGTGCAGCAGAGACGGCAAGAATTAGAGCAAGCCCTGGGAATCCGAAATACATAGGGCCTCTCCCACAGCCCTGATTTGGCTGCACCGATTCTTTATTTTGGGCCCCGTGCTGCCTGCCTCATAGCACCTGCCTTGGTCTTGCTTGGGACCTTCCAGGGGATGCTGTTGGTTGAAGGACAACACCAGAATGAAGAGGGTCTAACATTTCTGTCTTACAAGATACCTATGACCCTCTTCTCCCACCCCATCCCTCCCCACCCCCAGCTTCCCTTTGCCCCACAAAGTTCCCAGGTGCCTCTACCCTCCCCTGGTCTACATAGGACCTCTAGATAGTATTAGAGAGAGAACCTGTAGTGGTAATCAGTGCATTGAATGGATTGGGCCTAAGGCCAGGTGGTCTTCAAGGGGACCAGCAACACTGATTCTGCCCTTCAGAGACCGAGGAGTTGGGAGCCTCATTCCCTTCTCCAAGACTCAGGCCTGGAGGCACTCTATAAGCTAGTTGATCTTGGCTCTCCTGATAACAGAATCCAATGTCCTTCCTTCCCTCCACAGGTTTGGAGCAAACTCTCCCTTCACTTGTTGCCCCCTAGTACTAAAGGAACCCTGGCTCTCAAGCTCCACTGAGGCCCAGGTCAGTCTGCAGTCTCTGGATTGGCCTGCTGTCTCAGTGCTCCTCTTACTCCCTCCTAGGGGGGCCACATCAGTATTGGAGTTTGTTCTTTAATGATTGCTCCCTCCCAGCATACTCCTTGTAGCTGCTCTCTTTAGGACTCCCTCCTTTGCGTCCTCACCCAGGGTGTCTGGGTGGGGAATCTTGCCGTTCCCTGTCAGAGCCGCGGGGTCTAACCTGGGCACTGTCATTGCTGGTGGAGGCTGTTCCTGCTGTTGCTTGGAGGTGTGCTTCATTCATTGACTCCGTTCTGCCTCCCCATCCCTTCATGGAGAAACAGGCCTAAAGTCAAACGGGTAAAAGCCCTGGGCCACCCCTGTCTTCCTGCCCCTTGTCTGCCCAGTTGGCGCCTGCTGGTGACTTCTGGGGCACTGAGGAGTGAAAGCGCCTAGGGCTGCAGAAGAGCTCTGAGTTGGGTTTGTGACTCCTTCCTCCCTGCCTCACAGGATGGTGACTCCCCAGCCCCTGCCCTCAAAGCTTCAGGCCCCTCAGGTAGCAGCAGGACCTTGTGATTTTGGCCCCTTGGAACTGAGATGGTTTTGCATCTTTCCATGAGAGCCTCAGATTCTTCCAGGTGTATCACCCCGAGTTAGTATATCCCAGGCTCGCAGACTCAACACAGCAGGGTGGGAGACAGCTGGGCACAGAGGGAATTCCGTTCGCATGGGCTCAACCCACAGAACTGACAAAGCCCCTGCTTCCCACCCCTCCTCAGGCTCCTGCGAGCACATCCCCCAGCCCGGTGTCCCTGCCTGTTCCACATTGGGGACAGAATTCTCTCCCTGTCTCCTTCCTGCTATTATCCTCCCCCTCCCTTGAAAGCTCCCCAGTGACACTGGACGACCTGTTCTTGGGGCTGGAACCATGAGAAGGAAGCTCAGCACTCCTACACAGTGTCCTTGTAAAAGATAACTTTTTATTAATGGAATTATGTTTTTTTTCATGGACCAAAATTTTTTTTGTACTGTTCCCTTATCGATGTCACCCAGTTTTAATAAAAGAATCTTCTGAAGGATGGGTCCCCTTACCTACTGAGGGAGAGCTCTTCCCTGAGCTTTTCTCTCCAGTGCCTTTAGCCATGCGCATGGTGTTTGTGCATTTTGTTTGACAGCTATTTATGGAGCACCTGCTAGGTGCTGGGGATATGGTAGAAAAAAGGTTTCTACCTGTGGGCCTCAGGTCCCCACCTGAGCGCTCACTCTGTCAGCCCCAGGGGTCCAAGCAGGCCAGAGGCTGGTGGGATTCCTGGGTTTCATCACTGTCTCCAGCTCCCGATGGGAAAGTACTAATAAGATAGCAGTGCTGACATCTCCCTCGTCCTTTTGAGTTCCCAGGGCTCCCATGTGTTGGTTCAAGTGCAGGGTCCTTGGGTGCCTGTGATTCCTTAGGCTTAATGAACCTGAGCTTCCTCTGGGAGTTCCACTTATCAGGGCTCCTGTCTAGATTGGGGCCAGAGCCTGCACAGCTAAAACCGTTTGTTGTCTGTGCCTGCCATTCTTTACAGTCCCACTTTCACAGCCCTGAATACGATTTCAGTTCCTAAGACCAGCATAGAAAGGCTTGCTGTGTTGTCATCCTCACACTATAGACAACCAACCCCTCACTGACAGAATTTGGAAGATTTTGCTCAGGATTGATATTCCCATTAGTTTCCAGCATAATGTACCTGCTTCCCAACTGGTGGCTCATTACTTTCCTCCTTTGTGCCATTGTCTTGGTTCTACCCAAAAAGGGGGTTTAGAACATAGGATGAGTGTAGGCACATTCCAAAGCTGGATGGGAACACTTGAGTATTCCGTCTGCAGTCAGACCCACCAAGGATAGAACCACCTCCTAATCCGGAACTTGGGGGTTTATCAGACTTCAGTAGGGAAAGCAGAAAGGAATGTGGGTGATAACCTGGAGTGGAAAAAATTTATGTCAAGGACATTGAAATAGCATCTGTTTTTACCCAGGCTAATTACATGTGTAATGAATAACTGACGAACCCTTACTAATTTTGAGCAAATCTACAGTTTGCTCTTGGGAAGAGCCTAGTGATACAGACTATGACAAGCCGATTCTGGATCTCTGCACACTCTATTCCTGTATAAATGAACAAATTCTTTGTCTCCACACTAAAATTACTACAGGAGCATAATGAGATGGAAGAATTTAGGGAAAAACAATGGGGTTATTTTATGCATAAATGTCCATTCTTTGGGGTTCCCATCATGTGCTAAGGACAGAAGCATTCTTTCTCTTTCCATCACCCATAATCGGTTCTCCCAGCTGGCAGCCTGGCACTGGTGCCTTGTCTCAGAGCCAGTGCAATACTGGAGTGATTTGTGCGAGGCTGGCTCTGTAGAGGTACAACTTTGTTCCTAAGGAAAACAACTACTGACTGTATGTTCTCTCCTATGGGAACTCTGGCCATGGAAGGAGAATATGGGGGCCTTTTTCTGGGCAACCCAGAGAACAGGGGTCCTCAAACTACGGCCTGCAGGCCACATGCAAATACAAATATTGTATTTGTTTCCGTTTTGTTTTTTTACTTCAAAATAAGATATGGCAGTGTGCATAGGAATTTGTTCATAGTTTTTTTTTTTTAAACTATAGTCCGGCCCTCCAACGGTCTGAGGGACAGTGAACTGGCCCCCTGTTTAAAAGTTTGAGGACCCTTACCATAGAACATTGCTCTTTTTTTAAAAAAAAACAAACACGTTTTTATTGATTTTTGGAGAGGAGCGGGGAGGGAGATAGAAACATGGATGAGAGGGGAGAATTGATCTCCTGCATGCCCTCTTTTGGGGATCGAGCCTGCAACCTGGGCATGTGCCCTGACCAGGGATTGAACTGTGACCTGGTGCATGGGTTGATGCTCAGTTGAGCCACTGGCCAGGCAGGAAACCATTGCTTTTGACCTCATGCCCACTTACCCTTACCCAGTGGTTGCACACAGATTCCCCTCTAGCCCAGTGTTTATCACTGTTGCTGGCCAACAGTGGCCCCGGGGATTGGAAACACCCACTTAGGAGTCTGCCAGCCCAGGAGGTCAGCACGTGAGCACACAATGGTCTCTGCCCTCTAGGCCAAGGTGCACAGACAGCTGGAGTGTTAGGGCCCTTTACCTCACTCTTCAGATCAGCCTAGAAACCAGAGCTCCCCTTCTTCGTCAAACAGATGGTTGTGGGCGATAACAGCCCTGAACTGCTGCAAGAGCTGCTTCCATTCCCCTCCCCACCAAATCACACCCCACTTACTCAATCACAGCATCTGAGACCAACAAGCTCTCACAGAGGTCACAGCTCCTCCCGATCCAGCCTCCTTTCCCCTTTTCTGGCTTCTGCAAACGAGCCACTAACTGAGGGAGCCCAAGGGTGGTGGTTTCCAACCCCAAGGAGGAACTGACGGGTGCTGAGAGCCTCTCAAGGAGAGTGGGCACGCCAGCCCCTTTTCTCTCCTGTCTTCAAGCCCAGAGTCGCAAAGGACTTGTGGGCATCAGAGCCTCGCACTCTGACCTTCCCAGCCTCCCTTCCTGGAAGGCATTCAGGTGGGGAGGCTGAGGTGAGGAGGCCCACTGGTGAGTCCCTGAGATGACTACTGTGGGTAACCAGGATGACCTTGTCTGTCAGGGCTCCTGGGGTCTCTTATTCTTGGGCTGGGTTGTCCCCAAGCACGCCTTTACCTTTTGTGTGGTCTTAGCTTTAAAAGTGGACCCACACCCACTCACCATAGCCCTGCAGCCAGTGGGCCAGTGACGTGGTCCCTGTCACTGCTAGAGGACAAAACTGTAGAGCGCTTTTTGGAGTCCTGGGTGGAGGACATACTAGGCCAGTGATGGCGAACCTATGACACGCGTGTCAGAGGTGACACGCGAACTCATTTTTTTGGTTGATTTTTCTTTGTTAAATGGCATTTAAATATATAAAATAAATATCAAAAATATAAGTCTTTGTTTTACCATGGTTGCAAATATCAAAAAATTTCTAGCCCTAACCGGTTTGGCTCAGTGGATAGAGCATCAGCCTGCAGACTGAAGGGTCCTAGGTTCGATTCCGGTCAAGGGCACGTACCTTGGATGCAGGCACATCCCCAGTGGGGAGTGTGCAGGAGGCAGCTGGTCGATGTTTCTCTCTCATCGATGTTTCTGATTCTATCCTTCTCCCTTCTCTGTAAAAAATCAATAAAATATATTTAAAAAATTTAAAAAAATTTCTATATGTGACACAGCACCAGAGTTAAGTTAGGGTTTTTCAAAATGCTGACACGCCGAGCTCAAAAGGTTTGCCATCACTGTACTAGGTATATATCTTGGAAAAGAAAACATTCCTGTATCTGCTACTGGGGCTGCATATAATACATTCTAGTGCTACAAGTCAGAGGGAGCGATGGGGCGTCACTTGCTCCTTTATCTGGGCTATTTCTTGGCAGACCAAAACGAGACCGTTGCAGCGGGGTACGGGGGATTGAGCTGGGGCCAAAGGAAGCCTGCCAACACCATCAGCTGGCAAGCCTGAGGAAAAGTGGAGCTTGGTTTGTGCCCCATTCCAGTTCCCCACCTGTCTCTACTCCTTTCTCTCATTTCCCTGGCTCGGCCAGACTGTCTCCCTAGGCGCCTGCCTCCCCTGGAGGGCGGGGCTTGGCTGCACCCACGTGTGGCAGAGTTATATGCTCCTAGCGGAGAGAAGAGCTGGGAGTGTGGAACCAGCTGGCTCAGGCAGAAACGCGGCACCATGGCTGGCAAGAAAGTCTGCATTTTAGGCTCTGGCAACTGGTAAGTGGCTCTGTCAAGGGGTATGGGGAGGAAGGGGGATCCCCCAAGTACATAGGGGCCTAGGTGGGCAGGGGGCAGACAGTGGGTAGAAAATACCCTCCGATTCCTCTTCCATCCCTGCTGCTCTCTTCTGTGCCTCCCCCCAGAGGACAGATGGTGTGCAAACCCCCCCTGCCCCCTGCCTGGCCCTGGCCCTGCACCTGCTCGTCATAGGAAGGGAGCCTCAAGTGCTCTCTGCTTGAAAGCTGCTTGGATTTGGGGGTGGGGGTGACAGGAAGGTAAATAACCTGGTGGGCTGCTGTGATATCCTGAGGTGGAACACTGCCCCTCCCCTGCCACGACTCCTCCATCACCCCCCCCCCCCACTTTCTGTGCTCCCTCTCCTACCAGGGGTTCAGCCATCGCCAAGATTGTGGGTGGCAATGCAGCCAAGCTGGCACACTTTGACCCACGGGTGACCATGTGGGTGTTTGAGGAAGACGTCGGGGGCAGAAAGCTGACAGAGATCATCAACACACAGCATGAAAACGTCAAATACCTGCCAGGGCACAAGCTTCCCTCCAACGTGGTGAGCCCACACCCCACAAGGGAGAGGGGAGGTCTGCTTGCCTCCTGCGGAAGGGGGACATTTCAGGTGCTACCTGGACTTGGGAAGCGTCTCAGGAAGGCTGCTCCAGGCACCAGGCACTCCCATGCACGGCCCCAAACTGCTTTCCTGGGCACTTTCTGGAACAGGAGAACCTGAATGCCCCCTCCCCCCGTTTTGGACTCCCAGGCCTTTAAGAGAAGACAAGGAAGTTGGTTTCTGTGGCAACCAAAGACAGGATCTCTGGCTCCCACTCCTGGGGTTCAGGTAGTGCCTGCCTCAGGCTCTAATCCAGTTACTTATTCACTGGGTCATTAGCAGACTTGCACGATGCTCCTTGGACTTAAGGTCTTTGGTCAAATCCACATGGCTCACTCCCCAGAGAAGACAGCAGAAAAATTGGCGCTTTCCCGTCCCAGTTAGGGACCCTAAGGAGCAGGGTGATGAAATTACTTGGCCTCTTCCCCCTGCCAAGCTCAGGCCTCCTTTGGCCTCTAACTGTCCCACAGCCAAAGGCTAGGAGGGTGCTGAAAGGAGGTTTCCAAGTCAAGAGCCCAGGAAAACTGGAGCAGCGAGGGAATGGTGGCGATGGGGGAAGGAATAGACTGTCGTATTCCTCCAAGTTTAGCCCTTCCAGATTCAACCCCCAAACTGGTCTTCTTCCCCCACAAGCCTCACTCTTCGGTTTTTCAGATCTTCTGAACTGAATGGGGTTTCACAGGGGCTAGGAGAAGTCTATCAGGCTCATGAACACTGGTCACCCCACAGGTGGCTGTCCCAGATGTGGTCCAGGCTGCAGTGGATGCTGACATCCTGATCTTTGTGGTGCCCCATCAGTTCATCAGCAAGATCTGTGATCAGCTCAAGGGCCACCTGAAGGCAAACGCCATCGGGATGTCTCTTATTAAGGTGCCAGGGACACCATGCGGATGGGGGTGCAGCTAACTGCTGTGGGGCTCAGGGTGGGTAAAGTGGGGAGAAGAGAATATGGCAAAAGTAGGCCAAGAGTTTTCTGGAAAGAGGTAAGGAGTGGCTTTGGGGAGGCTTGAGGAACAGTGAGATGCTGTGGGCCACTGGGAAGGGGAGGTTGGCTGAGGAGTAGACAGATCGGTTTGGAGGCAGATGTCCTGGGAGTTTAGGAGGTGTCCAAAGGATAGCTGGGGGTGTGAGAAGCAGGCTGGTGTGAGGAATGTGAAAGAGAAGTTGGTTTGGAGCAGTGACTGGGATGGAAGTTGGTTTGGGGAACTTGAAGTGAGTTGTATAGGAATGTGGAGGAGATACATTGCCTTGGAGAGGCAGGCTGATGAGGGTCTGGAGGGGAGTTTTCAGATGGATTCATTTTCATATGCCATCACCCTCCTTACCACAAGCTTTGGCTGGGTTGGGGTGGCAGCAGGACCTTTGGGCAGGGACACTGATGAACAGCGGATTTGGAAAGGATAGGATTTCTAGGTGGGAAGCCCTCAGTGGGCACGAAGAGCGCCTGGCCTGAGCTCCATCCTGTGTCCAGGGTATAGACGAGGGCCCCAACGGGCTGAAGCTCATCTCTGAAGTGATTGGGGAGCGGCTTGGCATCCCTGTGAATGTGTTGATGGGGGCCAACATTGCCAACGAGGTGGCTGATGAGAAGTTTTGTGAGACAACCATTGGTGAGAGCCCCACCACAACCCACGTACATAAAGCAGCTCCACACTCTCCTTCCCCCAAACCCACTTAGCCATCTTCTCCCCATAAGGCAGACAAAGGAAGAAGACCCAAGCATCAGAGATGAGGGAAGGTTGGGACACCCCCAGGGAAAGAGTTTTGGGTCCTGCTTAGGGCAGATGTGCAAAGAAGAGTCAAGAGTCTTCTGTTAAAGCCTCACCCTTCTCCATTTTAGGCTGCAAGGACCAGGCCCAGGGACAGCTTCTGAAAGAGCTAATGCAGACACCCAATTTCCGCATCACGGTGGTGCAAGAGGTGGACACAGTAGAGATCTGTGGGGCCTTAAAGGTGAGAGGGATGTAGAAGCAGCTAGGGGGTGGGGAAAGAGGGCCTGGCTTAGCTATACATGGTTACTGGTACTCCAGGCCCTCACTCATAGGCAGTTGCTCCCATTCCCCACCAAATCCCATACACACAGGAAGAACTGCAGGAGCAAAGCCAGCATCATTTAGGCCAGCCGAGTACTCATCATCGGACACCGGACCCCCTTCTTCCTTTCTCCCTATAGCCTCTGGTGGGACATCCCTGTCACTGGCTCCAGGGGGTGGTCCAAGGAGAAGAGGAGATGCTCTGGGGGAGCACTCAGGCTAATGGGAGAACAGATGTCCAGAACACCCAGACAGACTGATGGCTAGAACTCTGGACCTAGACAGAGCTGTGGATACCAGGGATGGTCATGGATAGGGGAGCCAGCTGGATGTAAGACTGATTTTCAGTAAATGTCCTCAAGGATGGAGGATGGAGCAGAGCTGGGGAGCCAGGAAGCATAAGCCCAGGCTAGAAGAGATAGCGCGAGTGGGAAAGCCACGAGGTGGAACTAGTCGCGGAGCCACCCACTATACTTCACGTGTTCAGTGGGCATATCATGGCTGATGAAGCAGCATGAGGCAGGTGGTGAGGGCTGCAAGTGGGGCCTGCAGAAGGGGATCCTTTCTCATCCATGACCTCCATTCTCCAAAGAATGTAGTGGCCGTGGGGGCTGGCTTCTGCGATGGGCTGGGCTTTGGCGACAACACCAAGGCAGCGGTGATCCGACTGGGCCTCATGGAGATGATCGCCTTCGCCAAGCTCTTCTGCAAGGGCCCTGTGTCCTCTGCCACCTTCTTGGAGAGCTGTGGTGTTGCTGACCTCATCACTACCTGCTACGGAGGGCGGAACCGCAAGGTGGCCGATGCCTTTGCCCGCACAGGAAAGGTGGGCACCAGGGAGAAGGAAGAACAGAGGGTGGGCCTTAGAGGTGTCAAGGTAGAGGAATCTGGCTTGAGGTGTCTCTTGAGCACAAACATTAAGCTGTTGTAAACATTGCTAGCCTTTCTTTCCTCTATGACCTTCCACCTCTCATCAGAACCCCCGACTCTCAACCTCACACTGACAATCCTCCTCTCCCATTTCCATCCACCTGTCCTGTTTTCTTCACAGTCCATTGAGCAGCTGGAGAAAGAGATGCTGAATGGGCAGAAGCTACAGGGGCCCCAGACAGCCCGGGAGCTACACAGCATCCTCCGACAAAAGGGCATGCTAGATAAGTAAGTGTCTGCCACAGCCCCACTGGTGGAGGGAACCACAGCCAGAAGTGCTCTCCCTATTCTTCATCTTCTTGAACCCTCCTCAATCTGTGAAGTGGGCAGAGAGGGAAATGTTATCTCATGTTAACAGACACAGAGACCAGAGCTTGGAAAGAGTCTGGATGCCCACTGTCCCCCAACTAGGAGTTCATGGTCTTTGAACTCCTTCCAGTCTAGTGATCTTTATACCACATTGCTTCGACCCCTCTGCATAGCCTCCCTCGATTCTTTCCTCATTCTCTGCTATGGGGGTTGGAACTCTGGGGCAGCAGGAATAAGCTCACCTGATTTTCCTGTTTTTCTGTCTATCATCCCAAGTCTAAGCTGCTCACCTAAAGCCAATCCTCTGTCCCTGAATACTGTCCTGGGTGCTGAGGTGTGAGGACAGTCTCTCTGTCAAAGTGTTGCTTTATGTAAAGCACAAAGACAAGAGGGGGTGATGGACTGATCAGAGCAGAGCTCTGTTGGCCGAGAAAGAATTCTGGAATAAGAGAATGAAACGGGCTCAAAAGATCAGCTCATGGCTGGTCAGAGTCAGCCTCCTGGTAAAGCAAACAGCCTGGGCAAGAGGATGAGAAGAAGGAAACCGGCATTTATGAAGCATCTTCATAGAAAACATACTCACTTCAGGCTTCTCACATTGGCCCCATTTTACAGATGATGATACCGAGGCTCACAGCGGTTAAGTGGTTTGTCCACTTGGATCAAAGCAATTCCAGGGAATCATGCTGGCCAGTTCAATATGATAGGGAGCAAGGCAATTAACAACCTGACCCTAAAACCCAGAGCTAGGAAGTTCAAATTCTCAGCAACTGGAAATTGAGAGCCAGAGTCTACCTGAACTCCAAGGTGGGAAAGTAGGAGAGTAGAGGGTTAGGAGGGGATGAGGAGTGGGGGTTAGAGGATGTACAAGGAGGCTAAGCTGGGTCTCTCCCTCCCCATTCCAGGTTCCCTCTGTTCATGGCTGTGTACAGAATATGCTACGAGAGCCAGCCCGTGGGTGAATTCATCCGCTGCCTGCAGAATCATCCAGAACATCTGTGAGCAGGGCTGTGGCCCAGGCCAGGCAGTTTCTTTACCCCAGTGGAGACAGGCAGAAGCTTGTGTACCTGGCCATCGAGATATTTGGGACCCCCCCCTCAGAGCAGCCTCTTCTCAGCTTTTCACCCGACAGGAAGTTGTAGGGCCCAGCGACCTGTCTGGAGACCCTGAACCACCAAGCAGCCTGCAGCCTCTTGCCACATCTCAGCAGAAATGGAGAGGCCTCGATCCTCTCCAGATGTGGCGCTTTCTCCCTGTCCTCTGGGAAGGCCCAGTGCTGCCTACTTTGGGTGTGTATGGTGGAGGGAGAAGGAAGTAAGGCAATAGGTGCCTCCTGCTGCTTCACACAGAACAGGAGTCCTGCCCCCAAGCCCAGTTAAGTAGCTCAAGAACTATCTCAGCCACAAGAGGGATGAGGCAAGGGCTGTCAGAGAGGGGTCTGGGCTTTTGAGCTGACATAGGGACTCCTTTGCTCTGTCTGACCTCTGCCAGGCCCTGCACAGCATCAATGGATCTCAGTGTTTGTTAAGAAAATACAAAGATCTCAACCCCCTTCTAGCTTCTCCTAGCAACATCTGCGTCCTCAGAAACCTCTGGTCATTCCCTTTCCCCGCCCCCAGGCTGCCCTGGCACCACAGTGGCTACCATGCTGGCATCGCTGGCCCTGGGGCTTGTCATTCTCCCCATGGACTTCCTGGTTCCTAGTTTTTTTGCCAGCTCCTCCCCACAGTGCGTGACCTTTCCAAGTCTTCCCTCCCGCTCCCCGCCAGCACCCTCTTTGAGGAGCAAGAACTTAATCTGTTGACAGAGCTACACCTTTCCACAGCAGGCTCAGATCACTCTGCTCCCTGTGACCTTTGCATTTGCCCTGCCTCCCTTCTCAGGAGCTCTAGTGACAGGGGAGGTTTCAGCTGGGTTCCTCCTGCTACCTCCTCAGGACATCCTTGGCTCCACCCCTTTCCTTCTCCCAAAGGCTGAACCAGGTGGCCAGAGAGTGGGCCCAAAGCTGATCAGGGGTAGGGAAGGGTGACCATGGCCCATGTTGGTGGATCCTGACATTCCAAGGCCAGCCCTCTGTCATCTGATATATACGCCTTCTCACAAGGTATGTATCAGCACTCTAAGAGCTAGGAAACTGGAGGAGGAAAAGAATGAAAAGCACCCTACCCCTAAAGCAGCGGTTTTCAACCTTTTCATTTCATGGCACACACAAACGAATGACTAAAATTCTGTGGCACACGAAAAAAAAATATTTTTTGCCAATCTGAAAGAAAAAAAAAGGTATAGTTTTGAATCATTCACACTGGACGGCTATTGTTGTGTTGGCTGTTGTCAGATTTTTATTTGACAACTTCAGGGAAAAGAGGTCAGTGGCCCTGACTAAATAGTCAGGTATTGCATGTTTTTAAAAAGTCCTTGCAGCACACCGGCCGCCTGGGTAAGGGAAGAACAGGATGGGGAGGGGAGGAGTGTGCTTGGCACTGGCCTTGCTCCAGGATGGGTGGCAGGAGGGAATGTCCAGGTCAGCAGCCTAGGCTCCTGGCTATAAATAGCCCCCCCCCCCCCAAGCTGCTCCTAGAGTCCAGCAGAGGGTCTCAGCTTCCTGTGTGGCAGCACCTGGCACATAACTAGCGCTGGCAGCACGGTGTTAACCCTCTTATTCCCGGCCTCACCAGCGAGGCAGGCTCCTCTCAGGGCCCAGCTGCTGAGCATTCACGTTCTTCCCAGTGAAAAAAAGTCACCCCAGGTCTGGCTGGCCCAGTGAGGGGCACTGGCTGAACACAGGAGGCCAAAGTGGGGCAGACGGACCGTCCCCTGCCCTCAGCAGCAGCTGCCACCTTGTTCAGAGTCAAACACTTTTGCCTGCTGTTGTTCCCTCCACAGTGACTGAATCTAAGGCCTTCAAATCGGGCCTATTTGTCTACCCAATAAAGTGTGGTTTTTCCAGAAACGAGCTGGGGAAGGTGCTTCAGCGCACTGTGGCAGTTTGTATGTTTTCATTTATTCCGCAAGGAAACGGGAAAAAAGAAAGCCCTCCTTGTCCAGCTGGCTGGTCAGTGGTGAGCCCTGACCTATGAACCAGGGGGTCAGGGCTCGATAGGGCACGTGCCCGGGTTGCGGGCCCAGTCGGGGGCGTGCAGGAGGCCACCCATAATGATGATTCTCTCTCATTATTGATGTTTCTATCTCTTTCTTCCTGACCTTTCCTCTCTGAAATCAATAAAAATATATTTTTAAAAAAGAAGGAAGCTCTCCTCGATATTCCCAGCTGCTCCCGGACCCTAGCAGGGCCCGCGCCGTTCTCCTGCCCCGAGGGGCACCCTCCCCTCCCCTCCCCAGAGCGCCTTTGGGACTTCATGGCGCCCGGGCGAGCAGAGAGGTCACCAGCGGAGAGGCCACACGGGGCAGAAACAGTCCTCGTGCCCACTCGCTGGCCCTGGCCGGACTCGCGGCCTCCTCGGCGGCCCAGGCCTCACGGTGCGTGTCGGTTTCCTACCTGAGCTTGGCCGCCGGGTAGAGGGCAGCTCCAGGCTCGAGGGGGCGCGAGGTTCAGCTCCGGAGGGCGGACCCGGGGAACCCCTCGCTCCCGGAGACTTCACTGCGCCGCAGGCTGGGGACTGGCTGACTGACTGAGCCCGCGAGAAAGACCGTCTTTTCTTTCGTGACTGAGTCTCCTAAAAGTTCAGTTCCAGAGTGTGAGTGACCAAAGACCCTCTCTCATGGAGAATGACTACAAGCCCCAGAATCCAATGGGCCTCTCGGAAGGGAGGCTCGTCTGAGGATGCGTAGTAAGCGTGGCCGGGCCGGAAGCCGGAAGTTCAAGGACGGCACCCAGCCTCCGCGGCGGGCGGCGCGGCTCCCGCCTCAGAGTCCGGCACGTGGTGCGCGCTCTCTGCGTTGGGAGTCGTATCCTAGAGGGTAATTGGGTGGGTGGGCGGGCGGGAGGGAGGAAGGGTGGCTTTCCTGACCAAGAGCACCTCAGTGTCTAGGGTTGTTCTTGGGCCGCCACCCTTGTGTCGGGTGCTGCGTCAGGCTGCGCGCTCTGTGCTGGCGAGACGCGGCCAGTGGAGGCCTCGGTTGGACGGGAGGGAGCTGCAACACCCAGGTACGCTGTCTGCTGGGGAGAGCTCAGGCGCGCCAGTTCGGCGGGCCTGTGCTGCCGCATCCTCCGTGCCCTTGACGTCACCGGTGTATCCTGCACCGCGGACGAGGCGATTTGCACTGCATCCAGCTCAACAAGCTCCTTGCAGCTGTAGGTCCTGCCAAACCTCGACTCCAGCGGGGCTCTTGGCCCTCTGCGCTCCGACTCTCGTAGCTCTGACCTTGGGGGGTCAGCGTTCCTGGCCCTGCTGGCGCCCTGGCTAAGAATTTGGTTTTCACTTAATGACTTCGTTTAGTGCACTAAATTTTTACTCGAGGTTTACCTGTGACCTAGTCATCTATTCCCATCTGACCAGCCTTCAAGGCACATAACTTTGCAGTTGTGGTTCCCAATTTTCATTCTGGCCCAGTACACCTGAAAAATGCAGCACGCTTCCATCAGTGGCAGTGACTTGATGCAGCAGAGACTTTCAAGCAGGAAGAGGGATATAGTTAAATGAAACACCCCCCCCCCCCCCCGAAATATTTGGCATGTTCTACCTGCTTTCCCTAATGATTTTGCTTCTTCAAATTGGTGTTTCCTTGGCTTCTCTCTCTGGTCTTATCCTCTGCTTTGGTGTCACTTGTTACTTCCCAGGAGCTGTCCCGATTTGCATATCCATCTGCCTGATAGGCATCATCACCTGAATGTTGTGCTGAGCGTCTTAATTTTAAGGTGTCCAAAACCCAGCTCATGATCTTCTTGACTTGACAGTGCGACCACCACCCTGGTGCACACACCTGTTTCTTCTTATTTGTTAACAGTGTCCCAATGGACAGTTTCCGAACTTGGAGATATTTTCAGCTTTGCCCCTAATCCATTCAGTTAATAAATCTTTTTGAACTTCTGCATCTGCCTTCTTTTCTACATCCTGTCTTAGCTCAGGTATGTGAAGAGTTTTTTAAAATTTGAAAATAGGAACAATCTTAGGTTGGATTAGACAAGAGAAGGAAGTGAGATTCTTAGATACCAAAATCATGTCTATTAAGTCTTCTGTCACTCTTTTAGCCAAGTTGTACCATCTTGTTTCTTGGCTAGTGAATGCTTCCAGCCTTCTTCCTCCAGCTCCTCAAAGTGGTTAGCATCTGGCCAGGGTTATGGGGAATATGAAGGGAAAGAAGTAAGGGGGAGGTTGAAGGTCTGCGAGTCTCTTAATATTCTGCTCTCTCTGTGTGTTTTCTTCCGTCTCACAGCTTGGGGTCCTTTCGAAGCTCAGATAACCTCATCTTGAGTTTGTGCCATTTGGTTTTCTTCCTCTGACCTTATTAAGAGTCACTTGGAATTATAATTCAAGGAAGCTATGCCTCAGCTCAGCTTGGGGTCCACCTTCAAGGACTGGCTCTAAGGAAATGTTCAGCCCATAGAACTCACTTGGAGAAGCACTTATATCTCACCCTACTCCTGACTCCCTAAGCCAGCTAATCCTGAGCTTTTCTTCTTCCAAATTCTTGACTTTTAAGAAACGTATTCTCACTCATTTCAGCTAGTCTTTTAATTTCAGTTCCCTCAACAAAGAGGAGTTTAAGAACACATTCATAGTCCCAAACTGAGGAACGTTTTGTTCAGGATGAGAGATTGCCATGCTAGACTTTCTCTTGTTCTCTAGCTCAGAATATCCAGGGAATGGTTAAATTAGAAGTAATTTATCTCATCCAAATGTGAGTTAACTCCGTTTCTTTATAGCCTTTGGGATAGGTGCTTTGTGTTGTGTTTGGAACTTAGAATTAATGCTGTGGAAGGTTGGCACTATTTCAGGAATATTATGGCTTAAACAGATGCTTGAGGTCTAACCTGGGAACCTAACCACTGTAAGATTGTTTTTATGGGAAAATAAATTGGATATTGCCTAGAAGGTTCCCATTTGATCTCCTACTGAGAATAATTTACTGCTAATGTTTAATCCCTGGCTACCTCCATTAATTGCCCGTTAGTCAGAAAAACTGATGCATGCTTAATGTACCAGTTAACATTTCTGGGTGGTCCGTACCAGTCACTTCTTTCCAAAAACATGGAGGGTGAGGTGTTAGCTGTGATGTCATTCAGATTCACCTGGTTCCAGCTGTGTGTCTATGTCTCATGTAGATTTTATTTGCCCTTTTGAAACTTAGAATTCCCAAACGTTGTCTTCCATTGTAAGACTCTGCATCCATGTAGGGGCCATTCAATAGAGTAGACAGACTAATTAGGGTGCACAAGTTATGGAATGGCTTTAAACAGGGAAGTGGGCTGGGCACATGAGACCAATCCTGGTGTCTAAATTCAGTCTTTCTTTGTAGGGGACGACATGCCAACTGCCAAGCAACTAGCTGACATTGGCTACAAGACTTTCTCCACCTCCATGATGCTGCTTACTGTGTATGGGGGCTACCTCTGCAGTGTTCGAGCCTACCACTTTTTCCAGCGGCGCAGCTCCCGGCGTCAGGCTGCAGAAGAACAGAAGACCTCAGGAGTCCTGTAGAACTGGGGGCTCTTTTCTTTGACCAGAGGCCTGAGGCATGCTGTGGAAAGAGCTCACTTACAATCATCCAAATCAAGAGAACCAGGGCCTTAATGGTTTTCAAGTCCTGCTGGGGATAAGTGCCCATGTTTTCTCTGGAACTGCCAGTTTAAGGAGGCTATCAAATCGTAACAGGAATTGGGGCAGGGGGAGGCACATGCACAGACATTAAATATTTTGTCATGTGTCTGTGTCTTGGTGTTTTTGTTTATTTAAATAGGCTACGGACCACAGAGGTGGGCCCTTAACTACCAGTTTTTTAGTCATAGACTGTATTTCCACGATCTTGAGCTCTTAATACCCATGAAGTGGGTATTATACAGTTTTAGGAGTATATATCAACTTTCATGACCTCAGAGAAATGACTGTCCTAGCAGCTGTATAAATCCCCCCGAAAATTCAACTAAAGACCAGAGCTCTTTGGTCAATGACCATTTCTGCACCAACTACTGTGTCCAGGTAATGGGATACTCTGGCCAGCATTTAAGGAAGGCAGAGGCCCTTGTTTAACAGTCCTCTCAAAATTGCACCAAGTGAGGAGGCTCAATTCCCAAAAGAAAGGGTTGTTGGGCAGCCTATAGTAATACAGTTCATCTCCTTAAGTTCATTGGGTGTAGTGTTAGCATAAGGGTCGATTTCTCACTGTTCCACTGTATGGGAAATCAAACCTGCAGGTCTTATTACAGAGCTGTGAAGAGGATTTGAAAGAAAACTATTCAAGGTAAAACCCAACTATGAAGAGAGGTATTGTTACCACCATTCCATTTTGAGCTTTGAGATTTACTAGTTCGTGTCCTTGGTGATCACCCCAAATATCAACCTCCTTGGACACCTTTCCTTTTTCATGCTTTTTGTGCATATTGCTCTGACCTTTGTCCCTCCTAAACCTTTCACCTAAAAGCCCTCTTCCATGATTAAAAAAACTGAGCTTTAGTCCTGGCTAGTGTGCTCGGTGGTTAGAGCATCAGCCTGTGCACAGAAGGGTCTTGAGTTTGATTCCCAGTCAAGGTCATGTACTTGGATTGCAAACCCTAGCCCAGTCGGGGCCCGTGCAGGAAGCAACCCGTTGATGTGTCTCTCACATCTCTCTGAAAATGTATGGAAAAATATCATTGGGTGAGCATTAACAACAAAAACACAGCTTTAGCCCTGACCAGGTAGCTCAGTTGGTTAGAGTGTTGTCCCATAGTTCCTGGTTGTGGGTTCAATCTGATCAGGGCACATACAAGAATCAACCAATGAATGCAATGCATAAATAAGTGGAACAACAAATCAATGCTGCTTTCTCCCTTCCTCTCTAAAATCAATAAAAAAAAAACCCAGAACCACCCAGCTTTCCTACATTTTCAACCCTTTTACTCCCATCCTCTCTTGGTGTATTAACCAAGGACTCTACTGCCTTTTCTGCTTTCTCACATGTACAGTTACGGTCACCATTCTCTCAGCTGTCCCCTGTGCCACTTTCAAAATAGTACAAAATCAGTCTTTTTTGAGGTGATTTCTTAAATTATCATTTCCATTCTATTCTAGAACTTGGAGACTTCAAATTGTTTGACTCCTTTAATTTTACTCCAATCTGTCAGTCCCTTATTGGCCTAAACTTCTTTCCTGTCCAGCCTATGCCCATAGTTGGTCCCCTAAACAACTTCCCTGCAGTCTCTGCCTCCATCCTTAGCCTTCTTTTTTTTTTTTTTTTTTTTTCCTTATATTTTATTGATTTTTTTACAGAGAGGGAGGGAGAGAGATAGAGAGTTAGAAACATCGATGAGAGAGGAACATCGATCAGCTGCCTCCTGCACATCTCCCACTGGGGATGTGCCCGCAACCCAGGTACATGCCCTTGACCGGAATCGAACCCGGGACCCCTCAGTCCGCAGGCCGATGCTCTATCCACTGAGCCAAACCGGTTTTGGCATCCTTAGCCTTCTTAATTCTACTCCTTGCTCCTTTAGTTATCTCTTCTCAGTATATAAACTCGCTTAAGGCCCTTCACCCCCAACCAAAACAAACTATGAAGATTATTTCAAGAGAAGTCTCACATGGTAGCACTTCTGAAACTTGAAGTTCCTTCCACCTCCATAACTTCATTGAAATTCCGTCGACATCCCCTCCATTGTGCCACATCCACTGATTGCAGTCCTCCCCTTACTGTTTCCTGAGGCACTAAAGCTCTACTTCGGCTGCAGGAAGGGACCACTATCTTGTTCCCTTTTACCACTTTGATTTTTCCTTTTCATTTCCTCTGCCCACTTTAAACACTAATGTATTACAAAATTTTGTTCTTGGCCTATTGCTCTTATTTTGTATTTTTCTCAGTTAATCTAGGTAATTAATGGTTCTAACATTACAGAATGTAGTTAGGTGTTCAGTGCTGGTATCTTGGCTCCACCATTATAGCTATCTGGTAATTGGCCAGTTATTAACTCTTAACTCCCCAGTTTACCTTTGTCAAATGGGGATAAAAAAAATAATTCCTAAAAGATTAGTTTGAGTATTAAATAATTCATATTGAGTATTTAATATTCTGTTTGGCACATGGTAAGCACACAGTATCAGTCATTAATGCCTATTGCTGACCTACAAGTCTGTATCTTACAGGTTGACTTGAGTTTCAGGTACATCCAATTGCTTGATATATTCACTTGAATTTCCTATACTTCTAACTTGACAGGTCCACAACTAACAGCATTTTTCTCATCTCCAGGACTTACTTGTGGTTTCTCCCTATTTTAGTGAATGACACTATCATCCAAGTCAGAAATACGGGAGACTTATTAGACTACTAGAGGCCCAATGCACAAAATTTGTGCATGGGTAGGGTCCCTAGGCCCGGCTGGTGATCAGGGCCGATCAATGGGGTGACTGGCGGGATGATGGGAGTCGGGGGTGCTGGTACCCACGTTGGCTGGCCTGGTGCAGCCCTGCCCCCCTGCTGCTGCCACCGGGCACCTCCCTCTGCAGGGCGACTGGCAGGGTAATGACCCCCCCCCCCCCATCCACCTTGGCTGGCCTGGGGGCAGCTCCTGTGTTGAGTGTCTGCCCCCTGGTGATCAGTGTGCATCATAGCCACTGGTCATTTCACCAGCTATTTCACTGTTTGGTCAATTTGCGTATTAGGCTTTTATTATATAGGATTCCCTGCACTCTAATCCAAACCAGGTACTATTAATTTTTACCATTTAGATATCCATTTAATCAATTCTACACTTATAAATTCTTGCTTATTCCTTTTTTCTTTTTTAAGAGAGGAAAGGAGAAATATCAATTTGTTTTCCACTTATGCATTCCTTGGTTGATATTCTTATATGTGCCCACACCGGGGATCGAACCCACAACCTTGACGTATTGTGATGATGCCTATACTCTCGCAGGTTTTTAGTGGTCTTGGTTCCAGTCTTGACCTCATCAGATTAATTTGCCACATTTCCATCAGAGACATCTATTGGAACAAATTTAATTATGGTATTCCCCTGCTTTAGATCGCCTCTAAAGCTCAACCATAGACAATAGGTTAAAGAATCCCTGACCTTTAGGGTCAAGTCCAGACTCCTTAGTATGGCATATGAGGTCCTTAGAGCTGACCCGCCTCATCCTTTGTTCTAGTAATATCAAACTGCCTGACTGGTTGCACAGTTTCTTGTTTTCATGCCTGTTCATGCTTCTTTCTGAATAGAACATCTCTACCCACCTCCCTATCCTCTCTTTTTCTAAAAAGGTTTCTGTGACCCTTCCCCTTTCCATGCTGAGCCTAGTGTCTATAAAAGATAACACTTTTCATCCTAACTGGTTTGGCTCAGTGGGTAGAGTGTCGTCGGCCTGCAGACTAAAGGGTCCCAGGTTTGATTCTGGTCAAGGGCATGTACCTTGGTTGCGGGCACATCCCCAGTGGGGAGTGTGCAGGAGGCAGCTAAATTGATGTTTCTCTCTCATCAATGTTTCTAACTCTCAATCCCTCTCCCTTCCTCTCTGTAAAAAATAAAATATATTTATAAAGAAAACACTTTTCATATAAAATTACCTTTTTAAAATTGATTTTAGAGAAAGAAGATAGAAAAAACCCCACATTGATTTGTTGTTTCACTTATTTACTAGTATGTAGGGGCCCACTGAGAGCCATCTCATTAGCATACAAAAAACACAATTATCACTCTGGAGATTCCAAGGTCTTAGAAGCTCTTTGCCAAAAATCTAGGATGAAGACGAAATACCTATCTGCAGACTTTGAGTAAAGCAAGTTATTTTCTGTAATGTGAATGGGCCTCATCTAATCAGCTGAAGGCCTTAAGAGCAAAGACAGGGTTCCCAGAAAGGAATTATGCATCAAAACTGTAACACACAAACTGCCCGAAGTTCCAACCTGTAGATCTTGGATGCAACACAACTCTTCCCTGAATTTCCAGCCTGCCACCTGCTTTACAAATTTCAGACTTGCTAGTCCTTACAATTGTATGAAGCTAGTCTTTAAAATAAATCAGTCTCATTCTTTTTTAAAAAAGTGTTTTTATTGGTTTTTAGAGAGAAAGGGAGAGGAAGAGAGAAACATCAATGATGAGAGAGAATCATGGATTGGTTGCTTCCCACATGCCCCCCACTGGAGATCGAGCCCGCAACCCTGGCTAGTACCTTAACAGGAAATCTAACGGGGACCTCCTGGTTCATGGGTTGATGCCCAACCACTGAGTCACACTGGCTGGGTGAAATCAGTCATTCTTGCTCTCTCCAGGGGTAGGGAATGTCCAGCCCAAGGGCTGTAAAGGAAGGCCCTCGAAATCATTTGGTCTGGCCCTGCCAAGGCATTAGGGGTGAGTTGAAAATGGTTCCCCGCACCTGCGTGAATCTAACCTATTGGTTCTGTTTTTCTGGAGAACTCTCATACAGTAGATAATGCCAGTGTACATCTGTCCAGTCTTGTTTCCTGGCCTAGGTTCCTACCTCCAATTGTCTAACAGTCATTTCCACTTAGAGCACCTACAGACATTTCAAATATAGCTTGTGAAAACCTAAATTCACGGAGTTGTGTAGTATTTACTGAGCACGAACTAGCTGTAGTTAGTAAGAAAGAATAGACATATTTGCTGTCAAATTAAAATGAATATAATCAAGTTCTTCAGTTATTACAGTAAATATCAATTAACTGAATTCTCCCATTAAAAGACAAAGACTAGTAACAGAATAGCTAAAAAATAAAAGTGTAGTTTCTAATAAACAGCTAATAAATCACCCCCAGACAGCAAAGCCGTGATGCTGCCAAAAAGTTTAGTATTGTTGCCTAGATGGCTTTCATAGAGCACTCATTTGAGTGAAAGCAGATTCCAATTTGCCTTTTTTTGTAGGTCTACGGCTGTGGTTAAAATCTTGGAGGCCTGCCCTAGGAGAGACCGTACTGAACTAGAAGAAAAATAAATGTATGCAGGTGACTGAGGTGAAGGTGGTACAGATAACCTTAATATGTATCCTTACTACATATTGGCCTATGTCAACTCATAGCCCCCCCTTTCTTAAAAAAATATTTTTATTGTTTTTCAGAGAGGAAGAGAGAGTGAGAGATAGAAACATCAATGATGAGAGTCATCTATTGGCTGCCTCCTGCACACCTATTACTGGGGATCAGGCCTGCAACCCAGGCATGTGTCCTGACAGGGAGTCGAACTGTGATCTCCTGCTTCATAGGTCAATGCTCATCCATTGAGCCACATCAGCTGGGCTAGCACAGCCACCTCCCTACCCCCTTTTATAAAGCCATTTTCTGTACCTCTGTAAGGTCAAGTCCCAAGTTCTATTATAGCCCTCTCTATAACTGCTTTTACATGACCAATTTTACTGCTTTAAATCTTCAGGGGCTCCCACGACCTATCATCTAAAATTTAATCTTCAGCCTTAGCCAGTTTGTTTCAGTGGATAGAGAGTCGGCCTGTGGACTGAAGGGTCCTGGGTTTGATTCTGGTCAAGGGCACATGCCTGGGTTGCAAGTTTGATCCCCAGTGGGGAGTGTGCAGGAGGCAACTGTTGGATGTTTCTCATCACTAATGTTTCTTTCCCCCTCCTGTCCTCTCTGAAATCAATAAAAATATATTTAAAAAATAGGAAAAAAATAAAATTTAATCTTCAGCATGATAGTCAAGGTTCTTCACAATCTGCCCCAAACCACCTTCTTATTGTCATCTCCTGTCACTTTGATACAACTCCAACAGATTAGTTCCCTCAAACTACCATGTACTTGTTTTTACATTAAAAAAATTAAAATTATTCCAAACTTATTGAAGAGCACCAAAATTAAACCCATCTTACATCCTTCTTCCACAAAGATAAACGCTATCCACCCTTCAGTAGCTGTACATGTCTGTACCGTTGCTATGGAAGTACCCTTAATATTACTTGGGGGTTAAAAAGGTAATATTAATTGCATCAACTGAAACATATTCTTTTGCAACTTGACTTTTTCACCCAACACTGTTTTTTGATCTTTATCCATTGTGCTGGTTAATTTTGTCTTCACTGGGCTATAGATAGTGGTTAAACAGTATTCCTGGTACATCTCTGAGGGTGTTTCTGGTTGAGAATAACATTGGTATCTATAAAATGAATAAAGCAGATTGGCTTCCCCAATGTGGTTGGGCCTCATTCAATCCATTGAAAACCTGAATAGGACAAAAATTGGAGAAGAGAGAATTCTTTCCCTCCACTTGACTGTCTTCAAGCTGGGACACTGGTCTTCCCCTGCCTTCTAACCTTGATTGGAACTATATACTCAGCCTTCCTGGGACTCCAAATCCTGAGGTTTCTCAGCCTCCATATCCATGTGAGCCAGTTCCTTATACTAAATCTTTTATATATATACTAGAGGCCCGGTGCACAAAAATTTGTGCACTCCGGGGGACGGGGGGGGGGGGTCCCTCAGCCTGGCCTGTGCCCTCTCGCAGTCTGGGACCCCTCGGGAGATAACGCCCTGCTGGCTTAGGCCTGTTCCCGAGTGGCAGAGGGCAGGCCCAATCCCTAGGTGCAGCCCCTGGTCGGGCTCAGAGCAGGGCTGATTAGGGTGTTGGGGCGCCGCCCCCTGTCATGCACAGAGCAGGGCGGATCGGGAGGTTGTGATGCCACCCCCAGTCACGCTCAGGGTAGGGCCGACTGGGGGGGTTGGGGCACCGCCCCCTGTCACACTCAAGGCAGGGTCGATGGGGAAGTTGCAGCGCCACCCCGTCACGCACAGAGCAGGGCCAATCCGGGGGTTGGGGCGCTGCCCCTAGTCACACACAGAGCAGGGCCCATCAGGGGAGTTGGGGGCTCCTTACCCTGTCACGCATGGAGCAGGGTGGATCAGGGGGTTGGGGAGCTCCCCCCTGTCACGCACAGAGCAGGGCCCATCAGGGGGGTTGGGGAGCTCCCCTCTGTCACGCACAGAGCAGGGCCCATCAGGGGGTTGGGAAGCTCCCCCCGTCACTCAGAGAGTAGCGCCTATAGGGGAGTTGGGGCGCCGCCCCCTGTCACACACAGAGCAGGGCGGATCAGGGGGTTGGGACGCCGCCACTGTCACACTCAGGGCAGGGCCGATGGGGAGGTTATGGCTCTACCCCATCACACACAGAGCAGGGCCCGTGGGGGGGGCGGGTTGTGGCGCCGCCCTCTATCACCCACAGAGCAGGGCCGATCAGGGGGTTGGGGCGCCACCACTCACACTCAAGGCAGGGCCGATGGGGAGGTTATGGCTCTACCCTCTCACACACACAGCAGGGCCTGTGGTGGTGTGGGGGGGGGGGGCGGGTTGGGGTGCCGCACCCTGTCTGCCACACACAGAGCGGCAGGGCGATCAGAGGTTGGGCAGCTCCCCCGTATCAGGCACAGAGCAGGGCTGATCAGGAGGTTAGGGCGCCTTCCCCTGTCACAAATAGAGCAGGGTGGATAGGGAGGTTGTGGCCCTGCCCCTTGTCACACACAGAGCTGCAGGGCGATCAGGGGTTTTGGGCGCTGCCGCCTGTCACGCTGATCCCGGTGCCGGGAGGCCTCTCGGCTCCACTGATCCCAGTGCTGGGAGGCATATTACCCTTTTACTATATAGGGTACAGGCCTGGTGCATGGGTGGGGCTGGCTGGTTTGCCCAGAAGGGTGTCCTGGATCAGGGTGGGGGTCCCCACTGGGGTGCCTGGACAGTCTGGGTGAGGTGCTGAGGGCTGTTTTCAGGCTGGCGGGTGACGGAAGCTCCCAACCGCTCCTTTTTTTCTTTTTTTAATTCTGGGCCAGCTTTAGCTCTGAGGCTCCAGCTCTGAGGCCTCTGCTGCTGAAAGCAGGTATCTGGTTTGTTTCGGTTCGAAACAATGTATAACTCCAGCTCTGAGATCCCAGCTCGCTGAAAGCTGGTTTCTGGGTTTTTTTTTAGCTTCTATATTTGTTAAAATGTTTCAAACTGCAGGCTCAGAGGCCGGCAAGGCAGGCGGGAACGTTGGTTTCCTCCGTCACTGAAGCAAGCAAGCCTCATGTTAGTTTCAAGTTGCCTGGCTGCCGGCCGCCATCTTGGCTGACAGTTAATTTGCATATTGCCCTGATTAGCCAATGGGAAGGGTAGCAGTCGTACGCCAATTACCATGTTTCTCTTTTATTAGATAGGATATATATATTTAACATATTTTATTTTTTTAAAATAATTTTATTGATTTCAGAGAGGTAGGGAGAGGGAGAGAAGCATCAATGAGAGAATCATTGATCAGCTGCCTCCTGCACGCCCCCTGACTGGGGATCTAGCCTGCAAACCAGGAATGTGTCCCTGACTGGAATCGAACCTGGGACCCTTCAGTCCTCAGGCCGATGCTCCATCCACTGAGCCAAACCGGTCGGGGCCCATGTATAACTTTTGACTCTCCCAAACTTAACTATAGACGTCCATAGGGGACTGGATCTGGGACACTCCCCCTGCCCCCACTTCCAGATATCAAAATCTGTGAATGCTCAAGTTTCATGTAAAATGATGTAGAACAGTGCATGCAGTCAGTTGTCTGCATCTGAGGACTGAAAATATTTTTGACCTGCGGTTGGTTGAATCCATGGATGCAAAACCTAGGGATATGGAGGGTTAATTACATATTTATTGAAAAAAATATGCATATAAGTGGGCCCACACAGTTCAAACCTGTGTTGTTCAAGGGTCAATTGTAATTCCAATTGTATGAATAAATCAATTTATTCCATTCATCTAGTGAAAGATCAATGAGCCATTTCCACTCCCTCCCCTCGACCCCCCTTATAAATAGCAATGCAATGTGTATCCTTTCATGATTTCTTGGGCCCATGTGCTAGTTTCTCCAAAAGAGGAATTATTTAGCTTTACTAGTTGTTGCTTTTCCAAAGTGTTATGTCAGTTTCACTCTCACCAGTAATACTTCCACACACTGTTGGTGTGGTTTCTATTAATTTTAACTTACATTACTGATTTCCAGTAGGTTGAGCACCTTTTTATTAATTTATAATCCATTAGCATATTCATCCTCTAGGAACTGCCTATTCATATTCTGTGCTTCCTGCACCCACAGCCCCTCTTTTCTTTTTATTGGGTTGTCTTTGCTTAGATACATTCTGATACTAGTATTTAGTTAGCTATGTGTTGCAAGTTTGACTGTGATAATCTTTTTAAAAAAATTTGTTTTGATTGATTAGAGAGAGGAAAGGAGAGAAACATCAATCTATTGTTTTCCACATGTATGCCCATTGGAATCGAACCTGAAACCTGGGTACATGCCCTGACCGGGAACTGAACCTACCTTCTGGTGTATGGGATGATGCTCCAACCAAGCCACACCAGCCAGGGCTGAGATAATCTATTTTATTTGGGGGTGGTGGTAATGGTATAGGAACCCCATGTTGTCTATAAAACTATATAGACATCTATAAAACTAGCCTCATGACTGTCTTGCTGCCCAATAACACTTTTATCATTTAGTATTCACACCCACTAGCACGCTTTCTCTCACCCACTTTATTTTTTTTTTCTAATATATTTTTATTGATTTCAGAGAGGAAGGGAGAAGGAGAGAGAAATAGATGAGAGAATCACTGATTGGCTGCCTCCTGCACACCCTCTACTGGGGATTGAGCCTGCAACCTGGGCATGTGCCCTTGACCAGGATCTAACCTGGGACTTTTCAGTCCGCAGGCTGATGCTCTACCCACTGAACCAAACCAGTTAGGGCTCTCACCCACTTTATGCATAGTTCCTTCTCAGAACAAGACCCTGTTCCTATAATTGACCCTAATCTCCATTCACTTATCCAAGGCCAACTCTAATCAGTCTATGCCTCTGGCTAAATGTTTCTTCACCCTCTATTCTTCCTCATTATGAAGTTTTGGATAGTGGTTAAGAATAGAGATACTGTGGCCCTGGCCGGTTTGGCTCAGTGGATAGAGCATCAGCCTGCAGACTAAAGGGTCCTAGGTTCGATTCCACTCAAGGGCACATGCCAGGTTGTGGGCTTGACCCCCAGTGTGGGGCATGCAGGAGGCAGCTAATCAATGATTCTATCTCATCATTGATGTTTCTATCTCTCTCTCCCCTCTCCCTTCCTCTCTGAAATCAATAAAAATATATTAAAAAAAGAAAAGAATAGAGACACTGTGTTTGACTTTTTACTAGCTGGCTGACCTTAGGCAAGTTCCTTTTTTGCTTCATTTTTTTCATAAGTAAAGTGCTTTATACAGTGCCTGGCATATAATAAAAAGCTATGTGTTGGCTATTTTTTTTTTAAATATATTTTTTTATTGATTTTTACAGAGAGGAAGGGAGAGAGATAGAGAGTTAGAAACATTGATGAGAGAGAAACACCGATCAGCTGCCTCCTGCACATCCCCCACCGGGTACTCTGCAACCAAGGTACATGCCCTTCACCGGAATCGAACCTGGGACCCTTCAGTCCGCAGGCTGACACTCTATCCACTGAGCCAAACCAGTCAGGGCGGCTATTTTCATTATACCACTTGGTTGCATCTTTACAAAACAACTGTTTAAATTTCAGAAGGTCATGTGCAGGTACCTTAGTTGACAGCCCTAACTGAATTCCTAGGGATTGCCAACACTAACTTCTAGCCAGGCTAGTAAATAATCTTTTTTTTTTCCTCCCCTGGGAAACAAAATACATATCTTCTCTGACTTTCAAAAGCATTTCATTCATATTTTACAATTACTAGTCTATTTAACAATATGGCAAGTTGAGGAACTAGGTGTAAGACCTTAGTCTTTTAAAAATATATATATTTTAATTGATTTCAGAGAGGAAGGGAGAGGGAGAGAGACATAGAAACATCAATGATGAGAATCATTGATCAGCTGCCTCCAGCACACGCCACACTGGGGATCGAGCCTGCAACCTAGGCATGTGCCCTAACTGGCAATCGAACTATGACCTCCTGGTTCATAGGTTGATGCTCAACCACTGAGCCAAGCTGGCCAGACTAATCTTACTGACTACATATGACTAAATTCGTAAGATTTTATTTAGGACTTAATTTTCCCCTACTCCATTGTAAGTCTTTTTGAAATCCAGCCACTCAGTAAGCTAAGTTTAGTAGGGTCAATATCCCTATATTGTCAGTGAACATCAAGTGAGTCTCTGATTCTTAGAACAATAACCTAGTTCGTTCAATTTGCATCCAAATTCCCTGACAATGAAATACTCCGTATGTCTTAATGTACAGAGAGCACCTGAAAATATTTATGTATATTTTTAAAAATATATTTTTATTGATTTCAGAGAGGAAGGGAGAGGGAGAGAGAAACATCAATGATGAGCCCTGGCTGGTTTTGTTCAATGGATAGAGCGTCAGCCTGTGGACTGAAGGATCCCGGGTTTGATTCCAGTCAAGGGCACATGCTGGGGTTGCGGGCTCGATCCCCAGTGTGGGGTGTGCAGGATGCAGCTGATCAATGATTCTCTCTCATCATTGATGTTTCTATCTTTCTCTCCCTCTCCCTTCCTCTCTGAAATCAATAAAAATATTTAAAAAAATATTAGTAAATGATGAGAATCATTGATCGGCTGCTTCCTGCACACCCCCTACTCGGGATTGAGCCCACAACCCGGGCATGTGCCCTTGACCAGAATGGAACCCGGGACCCTTTAGTTTGCAGGCCAACACTCTATCCACTGAGTCAAACCAGCTAGGGCTGAAAATATTCTGATATGAATATTCACTAAGTAGAAAACTATCCTAAGAGATTAATACTACTATTCTTAAAAAATATTTTTTATTGCCAAAACCGGTTTGGCTCAGTGGATAGAGCGTCGGCCTGCGGACTGAGGGGTCCCGGGTTCGATCCGGTCAAGGGCATGTACCTGGGTTGCGGGCACATCCCCAGTGGGGGATGTGCAGGAGGCGGCTGGACGACGTTTCTCTCTCATCGATGTTTCTGACTCTCTATCTCTCTCCCTTCCTCTCTGTAAAAAATCAATAAAATATATTTTAAAAAAAATATTTTTTATTGATTTTTAGAGAGAGAGAACAACATCTATGTGAGAGCGGAACATCAATCAGCTGCCTACCGGGGATTGAGAGCACAATGTGGGCATGTGCCCTGACCAGGAATCGAACCAGCAACCTTTTTGGTGCATGGGATGACACCCAACCGAGCCACACCAGCCAGTGCATGAATACTACTATTGGTCATTTTGCCCAAGGCCTCAACTAGAGAAAAACCTGGGTTAGGAAGACTGTTTCTCTATGGGCTAAAAGAGAAAACATCTGCTTAGATTCACTTATCATAATCTTAAAATGTTAACTGGCAGTATCTGTATTTTTAACTAAAAGTATCTTAGCTCTTCAAACTCTTTGTTGGTTTGGTGATATACATGCTTTAATCCGCTCAGTATTTTTTTCTTGTGACTACTACACATGTTTATCTTTTCTTAAAACATAAAGTCCTAAAACGTAGGCATTCTCTTCCCAGCATGTATAGAAAGGAAAAATTTGGTATCCAATGGCTTCTAGAATCAGACCTGAAAAAAATCCTTAATTGGCTATGGATTCAGGGAATTGGGGATAGAGTCACTAAAGGGTTTGAGATAGCAGAAGAGGGTTGAAGCACTTTTAATCACAGGAGCGTAAACAACAGTATAAACTGTTAACAGCTCACCCAGTGGCTGCTGTCCTCCTTCAGCCCTCTGCTCACCCTCTCCCCCCCCCCACTCCCTGTATACCACTGAGTAAAGAGCAGGGTTATCAGCAGCTGTCCCTGTCACTACCAGGTGGTAGGAAGGAGATCTAGCTAGGGGTCACAGCAATCCTGACCATCCATCCATGGTTATCTGTTTCTACACAACTTCATGTGAAATATTCCAGCTCTGAAGGAAGAACAGCGCAGAAACAACTTGGCTGCTCCATTCAGATGGCCAGAGCCTCAAGAGTCATGGGCAACAAAGGAGGTGATAGTCCAGAATCAGTATAATGCAAGATGCAGCCAAATCCGGGATTGAGGTGGGCCAGGCAAGGCTAGAGGCCCCAGTTCAGATTTGTGCTCCAACCCAGGTAATGAAACTCATGCATATGCGCACACGCGCACACACACACACACACACACACACAGAGCAAATATTATTGAAAGAACCTGGAGGCTATTAAATACAAAATGGCAGAGTTTTTTAAAAAAGTGAAAATATTTGCTTCTTTGATTCTCCTCAGTGCCTGCAGATCCCTAGTCACAGGAGTGCAGGTTTGGGGAGGCCCAAGAAGAGTAGGTGGCCGGTGGCCCTACAAGTCCATGTGCTTAAGTCCCCTTACCAACCATTTCACTCTTCAGCCCAGCAGCTGCCTCCCATGTGACCATTCACCCAATTGGCACCATTGCTGGAGCTGCTGCCACAGAAGCTTTTTGTGTTGGTGGTCACATCTTCTTCCTCTGAACTGCTCTCCACATCGCTGCGATCATCTTTAGACACCTAGGTGGGATGGGGCCAAAGGTAGGAAAGGTGAGGACAGAACTTTTCTGGAAACTTAAGACAAAGCCCACAGAGCCCATGTTTGGGCACTGTTCCCAATTTGGCCTACTTTCTGGTGGCACCTGACTCAAAATATTATCTGGACCATGGCTACTGTTGTGAATATCCTTTGCCTGCTTCCTGGGTTTCTCTCTCATCATTTCTGTTTTTATTCTCTATGGAATAAGTAGCTAGTTTGGTTGAGGGGTGTATCTTTCAGGACCAGCCTAAGAGAGCTGAAATCATTCCCCGAGTTCTGATTTAAGTTTGAGGGATACTCCAGACACCCTTTCTCTCCTTCCATCTCAAAAAATAGAAAAAGGCCAACATAAATAATGCATATGACTGTCATCATTGTGTCTATCTTCCGGTGGTAATGGTGATTGCAGTTATTCATATTGGTTATCCTGAGTTTTGTTCTGTCTCCAAAACTGTTCCATACTGGGCCTTTTTCAGTAGTTCTATTCTTTCTGGGCGCAATTAGCAATATCCTATGACACCATTTCTCCAATCTTCTCCCTTTTCCTGGAAGCAAGATCACTTTTCTTGTGCTACTTTGGCATTCCCAAGATCCACATAGTGAAAAATGGATTGGCAGTCAAGGGAGAAAGAGTCCCAGTCTCAATCATGCTACTATTTGTGAATCTTGACTGCTTAACCTCAGGTTTTTTGTTTTATATTTTCAAGTGAAGAGTTTGGATTAGGGCAGTGTTTTCAAATCTAAATTATCTTGAATATCAAACAAAATATTTCAAATTCTCTACCATGGACCATAAAAGTAAAAGAGAGAAACCCAATGAAACCTATGACAAACTTCTGACCTCCAGAACTAAAGGATAATAAATATGTGCTGTTTTTAAGTAAATAAATAAAGGTGAAAAGGAAACAAAACTACTTGTTGTTTCCAAGAAGTGAGGCACTTGCTTTGGTTAGCCCTAAGATTCTATGGTTTATAATAGCTGTTGACTTCTGACCCCAGATAACTAATTGATTCCTGATCTTTAGAAAATTTCTACCAGAGAGCACAGTGTGTCTAGATCTGAAGTAAAGGGAGGCTCAAAAAGGGGAAGGGGGGTGGGGGGGCGGGAACGGAAAGGAAAAAAAAAGAAAAGAGTAGACTCCATTTAGGAAAATCTGGTAGCTTGAGCTCCAGTCAACAATGGCCCCACCAAGGTCAGGAGAGTGGGCATGCTTTCAGAAAACACGGGAACAGGAAGGAAAGCAGGAAGGAAGAGAAACACATTCAGAAAGACATGCTTCAGTGAATACTAGAAGCACAAATACACTTACATGCAAGAGACGAAATTGTCCAGCTCCCGCCAGGCATAGAAAAAAGGAAGGAGGTGAGAAAAGAGTGGAGAATACAGAATCTGGGTGTAATCCTTCCTGGGTAAGTCACCTGGTCAGGAAAGAAAAGCGGGAGAAAAGAGATGTCTGTAGCTACAGTAAGATGCGTAGGCACACTGAGCAAGGTCTGTAACCAATTGCAGCCGTAAGGAACAGACATAAGAGGTCCTACATGCCCAGGTAACATTCCATCCCTTTGTCCTAGAGTCACTGTGTCCTCTAGCAGAGCCCCTCCCCCTTGGGATTCTGTATTATTGAAAGCTGAATCCACAGCCCTTAGGCTGATTAAAGCCCGACTGCTTTAGAACTTGGATTCGCTTATGAATTTTATCATTAAATGACACTTCTCTCTGTGCTTTTGGGCTCTGGGCATAAGATGGGTATTTGAAATCCTAAATACCCTTCTCACTTAAGACCCTCGCCTCATACAACAGTGGGGTGAGGCCAGTACTTGGTCTCTTACATAAACCATATCTTGAACATCACAGTGTGGTCATCTTGAGGTGGCTTGTGAACCAACGCCATTCCCTAGGCCAGCGGTTCTCAACCTGTGGGTCGCGACACCTTTGGGGGTCGAACGACCCTTTCACAGGGGTCGCCTAAGACCATCGGAAAACATATATAATTACATATTAAAAAAAAAACATATTGTTTTTGTGATTAATCACTATGCTTTAATTATGTTCAATTTGTAACAATGAAATTGGGGGTCACCACAACATGAGGAACTGTATTATAGGGTCGTGGCATTAGGAAAGTTGAGAACCACTGCCCTAAGCAAGCTCTGCTTTTACAGTTTTTATCTTGGAGCTCTGCATATGATTTCCTTGAAAAAAGGCTCCCCAGCTAAAACACACACAAAAAAATATGAAATCTACTTCCTGTTCATTATTTAACAACAGTCATTTCTAAAGGATTGGGAGAAGGAAGAGCCTTCCTCTTACATCTAAGTCATGTCCTAAAAGGCTAAACACTCATACTTATAGAAAAGGTGAAAACTATGGATCGCTAGGCCTTTTGCTGGGTCCTCTTGTGTAGATGGGGCTCACCAGGCTAGATCGAAAGAGAAGGTCTATTGAGTAATATCCATCTTTCTACTCAGCCCCAAGGAAAGAAGTCATTTTTCATCCTCACCTTTCCTCGGATCAAGGCTTTGAAAGCAATTCGTGCAATTAGGTAGGACCAGATGACATGCAGAACCTGTAGGATCAGGAGAAGGCCATTGAAGAGCCACCAGGAGGGATAGGGCCCAATCATCTCCCAGCTCTCAAAGAGGGTTGTGTTCAGAATCCTAGAAGAGGGAGACCAGCGGTCAGATTGTAGAGTCTAAGCCAGGCAGATAGGGATGAAGCTGAGTTCCCTGAGAAGCAGAACCTGTGTTTTCTCCCTGTACCTTCTCTCAGCTGAAGTTCCATGAATATTCATCCACAGTGAGAAAAGAATAAAGGAAGGCAGCCTATGAAGTTTTCTATTATTAGGGATAAGGGGAGATACATATACACTCAAACCTCAGTTCTCGAATGTCTCCCATCTTGAACAAGTCGGTTCTCAACTAACTTGTTCATGGAAAAAAATGTCTTGGTTGTCAAACAAAACTTTGGTTCTCAACCCAACAACCCTTTCATGCTGTATGATCAATCACGAGTCTCTAGGTGACAAGCAGGAGAGAATGCGTGAGTATGAGTCAGTTTACCACTAAACCTCACATTGTTAACATTTCAGGAAATTGTGCTATAAATATATATTTTTTTGCTTTCGTTGCTGCTTATTATTATTAAATATTATAGTAAGTCACATGGGTCCTAAGAAGGTTAGTGATAGCAAAATGAAAAGGAAAGTTGTGAGAACGATAGAGCTTAAAAAAGAAATAATTGCAAAGTATGAGAGAGGTGTCTGCATATCTAATTTGGCTACTGAATATGGCATGATGAAATCAATAACTAGTACAATTTTAAAACATAAAGAGGCCACCAAGAGAGCTGATGTTGCTAAAGATGTGAAAGTGCTCATGAAACAAAGATCACAGGCAATTGAAGAAATAGAAAAATTGTTGTTGATTTTGACAAATGAAAAGCAGCCAGTGATGTAGCATTTCGGAGACAATGATATGTGAAAAAGCGAAAATGTTGCATACTGAACTCCTAAAAGAAACCCCTGGAATGAGTGTTGAAAGTGATTTGTTTAAGGCTAGTAGGGGATAGTTAGATAAATTTAAGAAAATAAGTGGCATTCATAGTGTAGTCAGGCACAGAGAGGCTGCTAGCTCTAACACAGTAGATGCTGATAATTTTGTGACAGATTTTCAAGAATATGTAGAGGCCAAGGGATTTATTTGTTGACCTTCAGAGGGAACAGCAACATACAGCAGCTGAAGAGCTCTCTTCAGAGAAGAAGGGGAGGGATATTCCTACTTCACTAATCAATATGAATTCAATTGTGATGAGACAAGCCTCTTCTGGGAGAAAATGCAAAGAGGACTTACATCACACAGGAGAAGTCACTGCCAGGACACAAGCCGATGAAGGACAGGATGACGTTTTTGTTGTGTGGGAATGCAAGTGGGGATTTTAAATTGAAGCCTTTACTGGTCTCCATTCTGAAAACCATGAGTTTTCAAGAAAAATAAGTTGCATGTGATGTGCAGGGCTAATAGCAAAGCTTAAGTAACCAGGCAATTTTTTTTATTGAGTGGATTCATGAAATTTTGCTCCAAGTGTGAAGAAATACCTCTGGGAAAAACTACTGCCACTCAGAGCACTTCTTGTAGTGGACAGTGTTCCCTCCCTCCAGGCTTGGAGACCGAGGTGGTGGAGGAGTACAGCTTCATCACTGTTAGGTTCTTGCCACCTAACACAACTCCTCTTATCCAGCCCATGCACCAGCAGGTCATTTCTAATTTTTAAGAACTACACAAAGGCACTGCGCTTCAGAGATGTTTTGAGGTAACATCTAAAACTAATTTAACTCTTGGGGAGTTCTGGAAGGAATAGTTTAACATTCTCACTTGTTTGAGGCTTAGAGACAAAGCATAGGGGGAAGTGTCTTCCAGAACCATGCAATTGGCCTGGAAGAAATTGTGGCCTGAGTCTGCTGCTGAAAGAGACTTTGAGGGCTTAGAGGATGAGCCTATGTCTGTTGTTGAGGATAGTGTGTCTCTGGGCAAGTCCATGGCTTGGGGGTGGATGAAGATGATGGTGAGGACCACAACACTGAGATGACCTTCAGAGGGAACAGCAACAGACGGCAGCTGAAGAGCTCTCTTCAGAGAAGAAGGGGAGGGATATTCCTACTTCACTAATCAAGAAAATGTTTGGGAAATGAGGAGAAATGCAAAATTTTATTGAGAAATATCACCCTAAGAAGTAGCAAATCATATAATAAACTTGTTCAATGACAATGCAGTGTTTCACTTCAGACAACTGTTAAAATGCAGATAAAAACAAACACCATTGAATAGGTTTTTAGTGAGACAGAGGCCCAGGGAGCCTGAACCAAGTTCTAGTGGAGCAAAGAGACAAAAGAGAGAAAGAACCCCAGGAGAACAGCTGTTTTTTATGGAAGGGGACTCCCCTTCCCAACAATAATATCCCTCCATTCCCTCCTCTCCATATTCAGTCATTAATAGCTCTCAACATTAAAGGTAAGTTCTAGTATGTATGCAAATTTTTATTTTTTACAGCACATTTCATTTCCTCTTTGTTAAATTTTCATTTACATTTCATGTCCTTTTTGTTTGTAAAGTGTTTACAGATTAAACAGTACATTAGACATGTACTACATATAAGAAAGGTTAAAAGAGGGAATCATTTGGGGTCTGGAACAAGTTCATTCAATTTACTAATTAAAAAATGGGAAAAAATGATTTGGTTTTTGAATAAACCACTTCTTGAACAGCCTTCCGGAATGAACTAAGTTCAAGAACCAAAGTTCCACTGTATAAACCATACGAACTGATGGAGTAAGTTATATTATTAATTACTTCAAATATGCAAAAAAAACTGGGACAGCAATTTTAATCGTAATCCTAGGACTCAGATCCCCAGGCACATATAGAATAGTTGGTAGCTGATTCCCTCAGACTAAGCGTGATCTCCAATCGACAGAGTCACTGACTTTGTACCATAAAGTAGTGAGTGTAGAAGAAGTGAGAGGCATGTGTGCGTGCGTGCGTGCGTGTGTGTGTGTGTGTGTGTGTGTGTGTATGTGTTAGTCAGGGTGGGAGAAAGGATATGAGCAGGAAAACAAGCAAGAAGAGCCTGAGAATTTTGTGTTCGGCACAAAAGAACGCAAATGAATTACTTAGGCATAAAATGAGGACTGTTCCTCAGAGATGAATCAGGAATGCCACAGCCAAGTGAGTTGGATGCTCTGAGTCTAGATCAGCCGTGGGCAAACTACGGCCCGCGGGCCGGATCCGGCCCATTTGAAATGAATAAAACTAAAAAAAAAAAAGACCGTACCCTTTTATGTAATGATGTTTACTTTGAATTTATATTAGTTCACACAAACACTCCATCCATGCTTTTGTTCCGGCCCTCCGGTCCAGTTTAAGAACCCATTGTGGCCCTTGAGTCAAAAAGTTTGCCCACCCCTGGTCTAGATCATGCCTCACTAGAAATACTATGCAAGAGAACTGAGGTCCTGTGAGAATCCACAAAGGTTAGGTTAGGTCAAGGAAAAAGCAGGGCATCAGGGTTCTTGGTGGTTTACTCCCTAAACTGACAAAAGGTATCATTAGCTACATTCCTACGACAGCTCCACAGCTCTAACACTTACCAGAATGGATAGATTCCTAGACGAGTGACCATAAAAACAGCACTGAAGATCACAAAAAGGGTGTCACAGAGGCGCTGATACTTGGCATAATTGGCCAGCTTGGCTGCCTGGAGGAAGAAAATTAAATTGAGGAGAAAGCCTGTTCTCAGGAAGAAAAGGAGAGAAATAGAGGAATAATGAGGGAAAAGAAATTGGGGTCTTACCTCCAGTAAGAAGTCTGAGGCATCATGTAGACACATGACCAGAGTTCCTACCCGAACCATGTTGTTGATATATGAGAAGGTGATGAGCCCAATGGTGGCCAAGTGATGCACAAACATGATCAGGAAGTCCTAGGAAGGAATGGAAATAGAAGAAGCAGGTATAGGCAAGGCCATAGAGATGCTAGCCAACTCAATGTCCTGCATTGTTCTTTGAAGATCTTATCCCAGCCTTAGAAGTTCCATTTTGTTTAAACTCTCCATTAAAAAGCTGCCTAGCATTTGACCCAAACTCTCTATATCAGTGACCCATAATCTATGTTAATAAAGCTTAAAGCAGATTAAAAGCTCTAATTTAGTCCTGGCCGGTGTTGCTCAATGGTTGGAGCGTCAGCCTGCACATCAAAGGGTGTTGGCTCAATTCCTGGTCAAGGACACATACCTAGGTTGCAGGTTTGGGGGGGGGGGGGGGCATGTCCGGGAGGCAACCAGTTGGTCTATCACATCAATGTCTGTCTGTCTGTCTGTCTGTCTTTCTCTCTCTCTCACTCCCTCTCTTCCACTCTCTCTAAAAAAATCAAAGGGAAAAATATCCTCTGGTGAGGATTAACAAAAAATACAAAAAGCTCTAATTTCTTCTTGGATTCCAATGCCAAAGGTAGACCTGAAGAAACCTCTAAATACCTGAGTTATCAGACATAGCTAATAAATACGTCTTAGCCCAATGAGGAACAGAAGGTGGGAGAAGGCAGGAGAAACAAGGATGAAAAGTTATGTTTTCCACATAGACAGATACAGTGATATATTCTAGTTCTTGAGGATGGGTTCAAAAGTATACATTCTAGTATGTCTTTAAACCTTCACATTTGTGTCATGTATTAAAATAAAATTTTAATAAGGGGACCTGTCTCTCCTGACCATAGGAGAGTGAAAAGCACCTGATTTGAGTATCAAGCTTGTAGGTTATGTAACAACTAACAACCCAAAAATAACCATAGGTTAGTAACAGATTAGGGCTAGAGCTGCTGGAACTACATTATGTCAGGTGGACAACAATAAGAGGTGAAGATTCTGTCTAGTTATAAAAAACTTAAGTCATTTCCAAATTTGTCACTATGTGGACAAGTCAACTCACTTTTCTGAATCTTTGTTTCCTAAATAATAGCAAGAAAATGGTAAACGAAATAATGTAAAACTCCCTCCAGTTGAAATTCCTTAAGTGGGGTCACCAAGAAGGAAAAGCAGAAAGAGAACCAGGGCCCCTAATGCCAAGCAAAAGCCAAATTTAGCCTTTATGGATTCAGACCTGTCCTGGATCATGCCTTTCTATCCCTAGTTCTGACTAGTTTCCTGAGCTTTACACATGTAAGAGCCTTGGAGAAAAATAAAGAAAAGGGTATGCTTAGTGGTTAACTGTTCTCATCTTGGCTACCCTGAAGGCCTCAAATATACTTCTTCATTAGTCAAGTCTCATTTCTGAGAACATTACAAAGAGCTAATAGTCCCATCAAACCTACTTTCTCCCTTTTCTGTGGTCCCAGTTAGGACAGAGAATCCATCACAATGGCAGTAATGGTAGCTTCTAGGAAGGAGGATGCAATAAGTTACTGGGAATCAAGGGAACCAGTGTCCTTACCTTTCTTTTAATGTCTGTAAACTGAGAAAACATTAGAGACCAATAAAAGGCCAATTCCATGATATAATAATAATAAAGCCCACTTGTGAGAGGCTGAAAGAGAGAAAGAAGTAGTTAGAATACCAACCAGTCAAAGATTCATTCTATCTCTGCAACTATCTCTGCCTTGGAGGACCAATATCCATAAAAAACATAAGAAATGACTTAAGTCTTTTCTCCCCATCGTCTTCCAAGATCTTCAATTGCTAACAACAGGCTTTGGGTTGGTATGGAGACTTAAACCTGATGCATGGATTCGTTCACTGGTGGGGTCCCTCACCCTGGCCTGAGGGGATTAGGCCGAAACCAACTCTCTGACATTCCCTGAGGGGCCCCGGATTGCGAGAGCGTGCAGGCCAGGCTGAGGGACCCCACTGCATGATCAGGGCCAGGGAGAGACTGCGAGAGGGCTCCAGGGTGTGTCCGGCCCATCTCGCCCAGTCCCAATTGGCTGGACCCCAGCAGCAAGCTAACCTACTTGGTGGTCAGAGTGTGTCATAGCAACTGGTGGATGGGTTGGACACTTAGCATATTAGGCTTTTATTATATAGGATATATATGTTCAGCTCTCATCTTTTAGAGATCAGATAAAGTTAATACATACTACAGCACAATAAAATCAGTGTATCTAAAATTCTTGGCAATTAATGCTTTTCAAGGGATTAAATACACTTAGGCCTTTTTTTCTTCCACTCCTGACCTTTTTCTAGTATAGATTAAGGGAACTCCAAGTAACCCTTGATCCAAAAAGGACACCTGAACCAGAAAGCACTTCATTAAGTGCCAAAAAGCTGCTTTTGTTTCCAGCCCAATTAGGAGAATATAATGAATACTAGAGGCCCGGTGCACAAAAATTTGTGCACTTGGGGGGGTCCCTCAGCCTGGCCTGTGCCCTCTCGCAGTCTGGGACTCCTCGGGGGATGTCCACCTGCTGGCTTAGGCCCGCTCCCCAGGGGATCGTGCCTAAGCTGGCAGTCAGACATCCCTCTGGCAGCCTGGGAGCCTTCGGGGGATGTCCACTTGCCAGCGGGGAGCAGGCCTAAGCTGCAGTCGGACATCCTTAGCGCTGCTGAGGAGGCGGGAGAGGCTCCCACCACCACCGCTGTACTGGCAGCCATCAGCCTGGCTTGTGGCTGAGCAGAACTCCTCCTGTGGGAGCACACTGACCACCAGAGGGCAGCTCCTGCACTGAGCGTCTGACACCCTGGTGGTCAGTGTGTGTCAGTGACCAGTCATTCCCAGTCGTTCTGCTGTTAGGGTCCATTTGCATATTACCCTTTTATTATATAGGATAGAGGCCTGGTGCCTAGGTGGGGGCCGGCTGGTTTGCCCTGAAGGGTGTCCCGGATCAGGGTGGGGGGTCCCGCTGGGGTGCCTGGCTAACCTGGGTGAGGGGCTGAGGGCTGTTTGCAGGCTGGTCAAGCCCCCCAGTGGGGACCCTCATCTCATGGGGGTGTGGCCAGCCTGGGTGAGGGGCTGAGGACTGTTTTCAGGCTTCCCACAGCCCCCTCAGGGTGGGGGAGTCCCAGTGGGGTGCCTGGCCAGCCTGGGTGAGGGGCTGAGGGCTGTTTTCAGGCTGGCCATGCCCCCCGGCGACCCAAGCTCCCAGCCTCTCCTTTTTTTCTTTCTTTCTGGGATTTATTTATCTTCTGTAATTGAAACTTTGTAGCCTTGAGCGGAGCCCAGGCTGGCTAGGGCAGGCAGGAAGCTTGGCTTCCTCCATCACCAGGGGCAACCCAAGCCTCCTGCTCACTCCAGCTCAGTGGCCGCCACTATCTTAGTTGGGTTAATTTGCAAACTCACTCCTGATTGGTTTGTGGGTGTGTCTTGAGCATAGCGAAGGGATGGTTGGTTTGCATGTTTCTCTTTTATTAGATAGGACTAGAGGCCCGGTGCACAAAAATTTGTGCACTCGGGGGGAATGGGGGGGTCCCTCAGCCTGGCCTGTGCCCTCTCGCAGTCTGGGACCCCTCAGGGGATGACCACCTGCTGGCTTAGGCCCGCTCCCCAGGGGATTGGGCCTAAGATGGCAATCAGACATCCCTCTGGCAGCCCAGCAGCCCTCGGGGGATGTCCACTTGCCAGTGGGGAGCAGGCCTAAACTGCAGTCAGACATCCTTAGCACTGCTGAGGAGGCAGGAGAGGCTCCCACCACCACCGCTGTACTGGCAGCCATCAGCCTGGCTTGTGGCTGAGCAGAGCTCCTCCCATGTGAGAGCGCCCTGACCACCAGAGGGCAGCTTCTGCACTGAGCGTCTGTCCCCTGGTGGTCAGTGTATGTCATAGTGACCAGTCATTCCCAGTCCTTCTGCTGTTAGGGTCAGTTTCCATATTACCCGTTTACTATATAGGATAGAGGCCTGGTGCACGGGTGGGGGCTGGCTGGTTTGCCCTGAAGGGTGTCCCGGATCAGGGTGGGGGTCCCGCTTGGGTGCCTGGCCAGCCTCGATGAGGGGATGATGGCTGTTTGCAGCTGGTCACACCCCCTTCAGGGTGGGGGTCCCCACTGGAGTGCCTGGCCAGCCTGGATGAGGGGATGATGGCTATTTGCAGCTGGTCACACCCCCTTCAGGGCGGGGGTCCCCACTGGGGTGCCTGGCCAGTCTGGGTGAGGGTCTGAGGGCTGTTTTCAGGCTGGTGGGCGACTGAAGCTCCCAGCCTCTCCTTTTTTCTTTTATTTTTTTATTCTGGGATTAATTTACCTTCTATAGCTGTCACTGGAGCTGAGAGCAGGCTCCAGCTCTGAGGCCGTTGCCGGCTGAAAGCAGGTACCTGGGTTTGTTTAGATTCTATAATTGAAACTCTGTTGCCATCACTGGCTGCTCTAAGCTCTGAGGCTTCGCTGTCTGAAAGCAGGTTTCTGGGGTTTGTTTAGGTTCTATAATTGCAACATTGTTTCATCCGGAGCTCAGAGCTGAGCTGTGGCAGGCAGGAAACGTTGACTTTCTCCATCACTGGAGCAAGCAAGCCTCATGTTCATGTTCGCTTCAGCTGCCTGGCTGCCGGCTGCCATCTTGGCCGGCAGTTAATTTGCATATCTCGCTAATTAGCCAATGGGAAAGGTAGTGAAGTTATGGTTAATTACCATGTTTCTCTATTATTAGATAGGAGGATAATGGGGAACTGGAACAAAAAGATCACTGGATTTCACAGCTATGGGGGCCCTAGAAATAGATACCCTATATATATGACTCAGAGACTCAGCCTAACCCCTTAAGAATACCAAGGATATGTGCTATCTGTCCTGTTTTTGCACTGTCCCCCACTCTATTTTATATACATACGTAAGTGCTCAGATCCTACCTGAAATGGATAGCTATGCCAGCACTGTCGGGTGTCCCAAAACCAAGGTGACTAAGAAAAAACAGATAATCCAGGTCAATCTTCAGAATCCTCCCATGGCTCACCTATATCATCCTGTTCTCGCTATGCTATAGGGTGAAAAGTAATCCCTCTTGACAGAATTTAGAAACCCTTGAAGGGTAAATAAATATCTAGATTTCTCTTCTAGGACTTAAAGTGTTATTACAAATAGAAAAATCATGCTTTGAGGTAAATAAGGGCAGGGAGAGCTCTAAGATAGTTTTTGAAAGCATCATCACCTGGGATAGAGGAGATAGGAAGACAGGAAGACAACAATTCCATTTGTTAACCAAGAGAAAGATCTCCATATCAAAGATTCAAAAGTCAAAATAACTTCTAATGGAGTTTTAATTATGTCCTGTAAGCAATTTGCCCATTTCATCTAAGTTGTTGAATTTGTTACTATTAAATCATTCATAATGTTGTCTTATTATCCTTTCAGTGTCTACAGTGATAATCCCTTTTTCTCCTTGATATTGATAATTTATTTTTTCTAGGGTTTTATCAAATTTAATCAAATGTTTCAAAGAACCAGTTGAACTTTTGGCTTTATTAGTTTCTTCCATTGTTTGTCTAATGCCTATTTCATTAATTTTTACTTATTTAACTTTGTTCTTTTTCCAGATCTTATTAGATCATTGATTTTAAAGCTTTCTTTTTTTCTAACATAAACATTTAAAGTTGTAAATTGCTCTCTAAGCATACTTTACCTGCATCACATAAATTTTGGCATATTGTAATTTCAGCATCGATCAATTAAAAATATTTTAAAATTTCCCTTCTGATTTCTTGTTTGATCTACAGATTATGTAGCAGAATTGTTTAACTTCCAAACATTTTCTGGATATTTCATTATTATTATTGATTTCTAATTTAACTTTATTATGACCAGAGAACATATTATATAAGAATTCAGTATTTTAAGGTTTACTGAGATTCATTCATTCATTCATCATTCATTCTCCATGCCCCCTTTCCAGTCACAATACAGACCAGGCAAAGGGCCCAGGCGGGAGTGTATGTGGGGTGGGTTAACTCTGCCTCCTCTTTTTGTACAGTCAGTGTAAGAACACAGCCTGTGGTAAGCACCAGGAGGCAGAGATTTATTATCTGGCCTATCACAAGGTCTATCTTAGTTGACATTCCATGTGCACTTAAAAATTATATATGTTCTTCAGCTGTTGGTGTAGTGTTCTTCTGTAAGTGTCAATTAGGTCAAATTGTTTGTGTTGTACAAAATTATATCCTTAGTGATATTTTTTGTCTAATTTAGTCAATTACTGATAAGAGAGTATTAAAATCTTTTAAGTTCACACAATCTGATTGTGTATTTGTCTATCCCCATCCTTAGTTCTGCCTCTTTTTGCTTCATATATTTTGAAACCTTAACTGTATCATTTAGAAAAATAGAGCGGTGCTGTGAAATAAAACTATGTAATCAGAAATCAAAAAGCCTGAAATTCTTCGACTCTGGCAACTAACTGAAAAGCAGGACTTATACCTATTTTATCCACTTTAACGAGTTACTGACTGCATTTCTGTAACTGTCTCCTCCTTGGAAGAATGAGGTTTTTGTCAAGTGCTTTGTAAACAATTGTGCGTTATGCTGATTTAATCAATACCAATTATTCTCTAGAGATGTGGGCATGATTAGAACCCAAAAGAAGATCAGAGAAAGTCCACACTCACCGACCAAAGAAATCTAATTCCGTAGCAGAATATACATAAATAAAAAGTGAATCTCCACCTGGGTGGGCAAAGAGTAGAGGTTAGATGAATATTCACTCAAAAGGAAGTCTTAGGGGCTAAAGAAGTCAAGATAGCAGATTTGGAGATAAGATAGTTACTGGTGAAAAAGAAGATAAATCCCCAGAATAGGGACAAATACTATTACCTCAAAAGCCAAAAGAGACATCTTTCGGCTGTTTAAAATAGATTTCCACAAGTGTTTACTGGCTTTAATCAACTTTTCTTCCATCTCATACTCCTTGATAATGCCTAATATTTTCTTTGCACAAGGATAAATACAGTGCTCTGTGTCCAGAGGGGAATTAGTAAAAACCCAGTGAAATAAGTATAGTATGCCCAGAAAAGGGATGCTATCCATCAAAAAGTCCATTTAGAGCAAGCTGGTTCTATTGCTATCAAGGTGTACAAGGGTGTGCATGTCTACCTACATAAGTACAGTTACAGGAATTCACTCCCAACCTATGTTTTTGGGAAAGGGAACTACATTTAGCTTAGTGGCAAGCACGCCCAAGAAAGGGTGACTAGTCTCCCCATGCTCTTCTTTCCTGCCTATAATAAATACAGTTAACCCTGCACATTCATCGGCTGCTGTCCTAATAATATAATTTCCAAAAAGAAAACCTCAGTCCAGTCACACCCTACCCTTCTCACTCCCCACCTCCCTCTGCACACCTACATGCTTTCACAGAATTTAGTGAGTGTTGGGGGCTTGTCCTGATTCCTCCGATGGCGAAACCAGCATTGGATTTTTCGGACATCCCAGTCCAGTTGCTTTGACAGGCCCTCCAGCCTTTTCTCATCAGGATACTGTAGATATATAACCAGAGTCAGAACATCCCTTTTTCTTCAAACATCTCATTAAATCCCTTCACTAGTTGAGTGGCAAAGGGGTGATAACTATAGTGGCTTAAGTGATGTTTATCTTTCCAGGTTTCATCTCAAAAGTCATTTTCAGCCTGGCTGACGTAGCTCAGTAGTTGAATTTTGACCTATGAACCAGGAAGTCATGGTTCAATTCCCAATTAGGGCACATGTCCGGTTTGCGGGCTTGATCCCCAGTGTGGGGCGTCAAGCCAATCAGTGAATCTCTCATTACTGATGTTTCTCTCTTTCTCTCTTCCTTGCTCTCTGAAAACAATTTAAAGAAAAAAGTCATTTTCACACATCACAAAAGTACTATTTCACACATCAAGGACCTTTATCACTCACCTATACACGTCCTTGTTTGGTCTTCTCCCTCCAGCCCAAACTGAGTAAAAAAAATATTAAAAATCCGAACTGCAAAGGCTATCGGTCCCTATCTTAATTATGTAACTAGATACTGACAAAAGCTGGAGCAGGGAAAAACAAAAACTAAAATATGATTTGTCTGGGGGCAAAGGGTGGTGGAGGCTGCTAGGCCTAAAACTCAAATTATGTAAACTTTAGATCCTGGCCCAAAGGTATATCCCTGAGGGGATAAAGTTCTCCTCATAGCTATAGAGATTACCCAAATGGGAAAGATCATCCCATCCTATCCTTACACTTGGGAGATACTTGTTCTCTATCTTCCCTTGCCTCATAGGAATCTTCTCTGTTTCTTTGCCCACTTACCTTGGTAATAGATATGAACACCTTTTCAAGGATGGCATTGGGTTGGGGCTGATAAGGACCACTGTCCTGGATGCCAACATGGAGTGCACAGGGTTTGGCAATAAACCTGTAATGGAGAAAGCCCAAAAGCCAATTCTAAATATGGTTTGCTAATCAGGAAAGAAAGATCCTGATTAGGGGGCTGATGGGGAGGAAAAAGGAGTATCACCTGGCTGGGAGCCAGGACTTTTTTATTTTATCCTGAATTTTGCCACTGGCCTAGTTGAGAAGTGACCTGTTTAAGAAATATTGGGCCATAAGCTCTCTTTCCATTTTTCCCTGCCTTCCCTTATCACACCTAGAGCTTTAAAGTCAGAAAGACCTAGGTCAAATCACTAGTCTACCACTTACTGCCTGTATGAACTTGGACAGTATTAAATCTCTGAAAGGCTCAGTTTTTCATCTAGAAGATGAAGATAATATCAACCAACATCTTTGCTACTTAATATAGAAGTCCACAGACCAACAGCATTATTGGCTTTTCCTGGAAGCTTTTTAGAAATGCAGAATCTTGAACCCCATCCCAGACCTGCAAAATCAGAATCTTCATTAACAAGATCCCCAAATGATTCATGTGACCATTAAAATGTTAGAAGAATCTTGTAAGTATCCAATGAGATAATGTATGTGAAGACCCTGGAACCGGGAAGGTGCTTAATAAATGGTAGTTTTCCTTATATCAAAAGATTAAGAAGATCTTAATTGGAGGGAAAAGTAAAACTGAGGCTGAGCTCTTCCTAACTACAAATATCCTGGGCCATGGTCACCTTCCTGCCTAATAAAAAGATTATGGAAATACTTAGAAGAAAGAAATAAGGAAACTAGGAAGGGTGAGAAAGAAATTACCTATTAGTATTCAATCCCTGCCCTAGATTATACCACTAATAAGTCATATAAATTTGACCGAGTCACTTAAATCTTGAGTCTTGGTTTTATTATCTGAAAGAAGGTGTTATAGCCTTAATCGGTTTGGCTCAGTGGATAGAGCGTCGGCCTGCGGGCTCATGGGTCCCGGGTTCGATTCCGGTCAAGGGTATGTACCTTGGTTGCGGGCACATACCCAGTGGGGGGTGTGCAGGAGGCAGCTGATGGATGTTTCTCTCTCATCGATGTTTCTAACTCTCTATCCCTCTCCCTTCCTCTCTATAAAAAAAAAATCAATAAAATATATTTAAAAAAAATAGAAGGTGTTATATGAGGTGATTTCTAAGATTTTTGTTCTATATCTAAGATTACATAGTGTTATCATTAATTGTAATTCATTTCTAATTTTTAGATCTTTGAGAAACTAGTCCTTGTTTCTTCAAGAAAGATCTCCTGCTTCTGCAAAACCATATATTTTTGTGAGTATTAATTAGCTCTAGAAAAAGCTCCATGTAGTCATTTTGAGAATAAATCAAAGCCAGTTTTAGCTCCTTTAGCATGTTAGGGAGTCTGATAAAAATATGACTGGGAGGTCTAAGATGGAGTGTTCTTGACCTATTTTCTTGGTCTGCATTTGAATTCAGAATTTATCTCTAAAGGAGGGACGGAGAATAAGAAACTTTGTTTATCTTCTATAAAAAGTTTTACCCTTATCACCAAAGTTCCTGAGCCATGGGGAAACATTTATTCAGAGCACAAAGCCACATCTGTAACCCATTCTATCCTCTCTTTTACACACGTGGCACAAAAGTTTCATTCAAAAGCCAATAATAGTAGATACTTTAATTTATATTTCCTGGTATACTATTCTGTGTACAAATATTTAAAAACCCCACTCCTGTTTAAACTCATTGTGAACAAAGGATACATAGAGAATACCGTTTGCTTGTTTTTTATTTACCAAGATTCTGTGCTCAGTAGTTTCTGTGAGAGGTTCAGTGAATCCCACTCTTGCCCTATGAGCTCAGTTTGACCCAGCATTGATCAGCATCCAGAAAAGTAATTAAGGCAGTCACTCTTTGCTTTTGAATTGGTATGAAGAGGTAGATGCAAAAACAAAAAACAGCCTTTATAATTCCTATTCTTACCCCTTGATGTAGGTCTCTTCCTCAATCCAGAAGCAGTCAGGTGAATAAAGGCTCTGGAGTTAGGCAGATTTTAACAGGTAAGAGACTTTGTGAAAGATCATTTTAAAGATGAAATGACATGATGCATGCCTAGCACAGTACCTGACACTTAGTAAACATTCAATAAAAGGAGGCTATTATTATTTTACCAGAAACTAATAGTTCAATCTGGGTACCCTGATGGTACCTTCAGCAGAAGGCAAGAAGAGCCAATATCTTCTTTCATACAATAGGGATCGGTTTGTACCCTGCTCACCTGAGGGAAGCCAAGATAATTTTTATTATTATCTGGACATTGGAGGGAACTTGATATCCTATAGTTGTCATTAGCTCACATCCTGCCCTCAATAGTTCACAGAGTTCAATGAGAGACATAGAGTTACTGGCATCCAGTTAGTTACAGCTGTACAAACCCTAAGAAAATTTATTTATTTGACAAATATTTATTGGGCACCTATTTTGTGCTATAGCACAAAGCCCAAAACCAAATATAAGGACTTACTAGTATGGTTGGAAAAGAATTTTTCTGATTAAAAAATTAAATAGATTTATGCATTTAATTAATAACCTTAATGAAGAAAGTGAAATTATTTTAAAGTATAACTTTAAAGAAGTTCAGACTCAATCATGTATTCATTCTATATCATATACCTGGTATCTTACCTAATAATAGACAAACATGTAAATTGACCATCCCTCTGCTACACCCACCAGCCAATCAGGAGTATGCAAATTAACCCAACAAAGATGATGGTTAATTTGCATACGTAGGCTTGAAGAGGTGGAGCAAAGACTGAAGGCTCTGGCTGGAGCAGCAAGAACTGAAGGCTCCGGCCGGAGCAGTGAGGACTGAAGGCCCGGGTCCTGGGTACCGGAGGAAAACCGGTGCTGGCAGCCAGGGGAAGGGAAGGCCTATTGCACGAATCTTTTCATGAAACAGGCCTCTAGTTTAGTATATAATTTATAAAATGGACATATAGGTTAGTCAGATTCCAGACAAAGTGCCTGGCATTCATCCTTTCTTCTAGATTGGCACCTCTCTAAGTGTGCTCTGGAGACTTTCAGGGACCCTTTCAGGAGGTCTGCAAGGTTAAAATTATTCTCATAATAATTCTATAACTTCATAATAATTACTTTCTCTCATGAGTATACAGTGGAATCTTCCACAGGTTATATGAAAACAGACTGAATGCAGAAGCTGACATGAGAATACAGCTGCCAGATATTAGAAACTTACAAAAATGTAAAATAATGCTATTCTTCTCAGTTTGTTTTGGAATTTTTTTCCATAGTGTTAGTTATATTATCAATATAATCAATGTATTGTTATCTGTAAATGAATTAATAATATATTAAATTATTTTCCATTTTAATTTTTAAAGCAGTACATGTTAATAGATATTATTCACATGAACAAAAACTCCAGAAAAAGTGCTCTGGGGTCCCTGATAATTTTTAAGAGTATAAAGGATTCTTGACAACATAGTTTGCAAACAAACTGCTGTGCTGGATGACACTGAGAAATCAAACTTCTCAAGATTTTCTTTCTGTTTATTTATTTATTTTGGAGAGAGAGAGAGGAAGGGGGAAGGAAGGACAGAGAGAGAGAGAAACATTGATTTGTTGTTCCACTTATTTATGCATTCATTGGAGCCAGCCAGGGCATCTTGTGATTTTCTGTCCTCTCCAGGATCAATTTCTTGCCCAAGTTTTAAAATAATCTGTAAGACTAAACCTCCTTTTGCCTTCAAGTCTGAATAAGTGAGCATTTAGTGGTCTATAATGTGAAGGTACTCCTTTCCACCTGCCATTCCAGGAACATGAGTCTAATGATCCAACCTGATTGTAATCTATCTGCCTTGCTTTATAGAGATCATTTCATTTGCCCTTTCCCTGCCCTCCAGATATATGGTAGCAGCTGACCTAAGCCTGGGTTAATTAAGATGAAATTACTACTTTGCTTGTTCATACCAAAGACAGGAGCTACACTTATCAAGTTTCTCAACTGGTATATCATGGCAAGTAACATAGATTGGTTATATTATGCTGAGATGCTGCTCTCAGTTCTCAGGGTAGTACATGGGGCCTGTAGTAGCCATAAACACTTAGCCTGTAGCCTTGGCCTCATATACCTGACTGTGCAACACACATTTTATTTTCTACACTAGAGGCCCGGTGCACAAAATTTGTGTGGGGGGCGGGGAAGGGGGGAGGAGTCCCTCAGCCCAGCCTGTACCTTCTCGCAGTCCAGGACCCCTCAGGGGATGTCCACCTGCCGGCTTAGGCCCACTCCCCATGGACATTCCTCTCACAGTCCGGGACTCCTTGCTCCTTACCACCCACCTGCTGGCTGCTCCTTACCACTTGGTTTGCTGCTCCTTAGTGCTGCTGCAGAGGCAGGAGAGGCTCCCACCACCACCGCTGTACTCGCCAGTCATGAGCCCAGCTTCTGGCTGAGCGGCGCTTCCCCTGTGGGAGCGCACTGACCACCAGGGGACAGCTCCTGCGTTGAGCATCTGCCCCCTGGTGGTCAGTGCGCATCATAGTGACTGGTTGTTCTGGTCGTTCCGCCATAACGGTCACTTAAGCTTTTATTATACAGATGTATAGCAACATGGTTGAGTTGGGAAGCATTGTGACTTGTCAAAATTAATATATAAAAAGAAAAATAACCATAAAAGAAACAGAAATAAGGAATGGGATAAAGGGGAAAATACAATAAAAAGAAAAAGGTCTTATATAGACTGAGGATGGTGTATCATTAGATGAAGAATATTGAGTAACTAAATTACCTGAATCTGATCTGAATACTCCCCACTACATACACACACACACACACACACACACACACACGAGAGAGAGAGAGAGGGGGGGGGGGGGAGAGAACGTGCAACAAAGGAGATAGCTGAGGTGATGATTAAATAAAGGGTTTTAGGGCCAAAATGAAGTCTGTTTAGAGAATTTAATCCTTAAGTACAAAAGCAGCATTTGAAAATTATCCCCCAGCCGAAACCGGTTTGGCTCAGTGGAAAGAGCGTCGGCCTGTGGACTGAAAGGTCCCAGGTTCGATTCCGGTCAAGGGCATGTACCTGGGTTGCGGGCATATCCCCAGTAGGAGATGTGCAGGAGGCAGCTGATCGATGTTTCTCTCTCATCGATGTTTCTAACTATCTCTCTCCCTTCCTCTCTGTAAAAAATCAATAAAATATATTAAAAAAAAAAAAAGAAAATTATCCCCCAGAACACATGTATCCCTTAAGAGGCAAATGCAGAGTACCACAGAAAACAGATTCATAAAGTCCTTTGCCTTTACAACTGAATTATTAATAAATCAATCACATTAAAAATTAGAGGGGCTTCTGCAGAGTGGAAAGAGGAGAGCGTAAAAAGGACATTCAAGCAGAGGGAACAGCATGTACTAAAACAGAGATATAAGAAACAAAGTCTACTTAGAGAATTATGGAATGCATTAGAGGTAGGGGTGACAGTGATAACAGTGATAGGAGAAAAAAACTATACAGGTAGTTAGGGGCCAGATCACAGGTGCCTTGTATGTTATGCTAAGCTTGAACCTTATCCTGTAGTTTGATAGTCACTGAAAGGCCTTAGATTGGGGGTGGGTGGGTAGAGAAGAGATGAATGGATCTATCTACACTAATAAAAGACAAACATGAAAATTGACCGTACCTTCGCTACACCTTAGCCATGCCCACCAGTCAAGCAGAGCGACTATATGCAAATTAACCCAACCAAGATGGTGGCCGGCAGCCACGGAGCTGGAACAAGCAAGAGGCTTGGTTGCCCCAATGATGGAGGAAGCCAAGCTTCCCGCCTGCCGTGGCCAGCTCTGAGCTCCACTTAAAGCAACAAAGTTTCAATTATAGAAGATAAATAAACCCCAGATACCTGCTTTCAGCCTGCCATGGCCACAGAGCTGGAGAGAGCAGGAGGCTTGAGTTTCACCTGGCGATGGAGGAAGCCAAGCTTCCCTCCCGCCTGCCCTGGCAGGCTCTGAGCTCCTCTCAAGGCTACAAAGTTTCAATTATAGAAAGTAAATAAATCCCAGAATAAAAAAGAAAAAAGAAAAAAAGGAGAGGCTGGGAGCTTCCGTCACCGGAGGGGCTTGGCCAGCCTTAAAACGGCCCTTAGCCCCTCACTCAGACTGGCCAGGCACCCTAGTGGGGACCCCTGACCCTAAAGGGGGTGTGGCCAGCCTGAAAACAGACATCAGCCCCTCACCCAGGCTGGCCAAACCTCCACGGGGTGAGAGTCCCCACTGGGGGGGGGGGTGTTGACCAGCCTGCAAACAGCCATCAGCCCCTCACCCAGGCTGGCCAGGCACTCCAGCGGGACCCCCACCCTGAAGGGGGTGTGACCAGCTGCAAACAGCCATCAGTTCCTCACCCAGGCTGGCCAGGCACTCCAGCGGGGACCCCACCCTGAAGGGGGTGTGACGAGCCTGCAAACACCCATAAACCCCTCACCCAGGCTGGCCAGGCACCCAAGCGGTACCCCCCACCCTGATCTGAGACACCCTTCAGAGCAAACGAGCCGGCCCCCACCCAGGCACCAGGCCTCTATCCTATATAATAAAAGGGTAATATGCAAATGGACCCTAACAGCAGAAGGACTGGGAATGACTGGTCACTATGACACACACTGACCACCAGGGGACAGACGCTCAATGCAGGAGCTGCCCCCTGGTGATCAATGCGCTCCCACAGGGGGAGCTCTGCTCGGCCACAAGCCAGGCTGATGGCTGCCAGTACAGCGGTGGTGGTGGGAGCCTCTCCCGCCTCCTCAGCAGCGCTAAGGATGTCCGACTGCAGTTTAGTCCTGCTCCCCGCTGGCAAGTGAACATCCCCCGAGGGCTCCCGGGCTGCCAGAGGGATGTCTGACTGCTAGCTTAGGCCCAATACCCCCGGGGAGCCTAAGCCAGTAGGTGGACATCGCCCGAGGGGTCCCAGACTGCGAGAGGGCACAGGCTGGGCTGAGGGACGCCTCCCTCCCCCCCCCCCCCCCCCCGCCCCGAGTGCACAAATTTTTGTGCACTGGGCCTTTAGTATATTAATAAAGAACTGTCATCACCTAAAGGCTATTGTAAAAAATCCATGCTATAAATGATAAAACATTGAACTAAGACTACAGAAATAGAAAGGGTGGATTCAAGATACACTGAGGAGGTAAAACTGATAGAACTTGGTGACTGAATAGATGTAAGAGGAAAAGAAAAGGAAGAGTCAAGCATGCCTTTCATGTTTCTGGCTTGGGAAACTAAGTTGATTATGGTGTCTCAACCAAGTAGAGAATAAGATAATAGCAAATTTGGGAGTGACAAATGAGCTGTATGTGCTGAAATGGGACACTGAAATGGAACTGTCTGGTAGGCAAATAAACTTGGAAAAGGGACTTGACACACACACATCTGAGAAAGAAAAAGAAAGAGAGAGAAGAATATAGGTGGTAACTAAAATTGTGGAGGATGGATGTTACTATATAAGAAAGCAATATAAATTGAAAAGAGAACCAAGGTCAGAATCCTGGTTAACAACCAGCATAAAAGGTGAACTGGGGGGACAGGAGTCATGTCAAATGAGGTAGAAATCCAGTATCCACTGGCTTTGGCAATTTGGAGATTTGGGGTAATCTTTACCAAAGAAATTCCTGTAAGTAAAATGGAGGCTCTAAAAGACATTAATGAGTTATAGCAGTGAAAGATATGAGGAGGAGCAAGAAAGAAGTGAAAATAGCCAAGACTCTCAAGAATCTGGGCTAAGAAGAGAAGGAAATGCCTGCAGCAGAATCACTCGATCTAAAATTAATATTCCTGTACTTTAAATACATTCTCTTATTGATCAGAAAGTTCATTCTATTTATCTCCCCCCTCCCCCCCCATTCATTTCAGCCTCACTCTCTGCTTATTTCTTCTCCTTAGACCTTACATATGCTAAAGTCTTTCCCATCTTAAAAAGGCTCTCCCTGTCCCTCACACCCTCTGGTTCTTTCCTACCTCACAAGTGAGGTTCCCTCCTCCTGACTTCTCTTCTCCTACTCATTCCTCAACCCTCCTCCCTCTCTCATCTGGCTTCTGTCCCTACACTCCATTGAAACTGCTCTTGCCAAAGTTGCCAATGATCTTCTTATTGTGAAATCAAATAGGTGTTTTTCAGCCCTATATCTTACCTGACACTCAGCACCATTTTATATTTTTGATCATGCCCTCCCTCTTGAAATGCTCTTTTCTTAGCTTCCTCATTGCTATACTCTTCCCAGTTTTCTCCCTCTATCTCTCTGGCAGTAGAATTAGACTGCTTGGTATGCACTGGTAGTTGAGTCACCTTGGACAAGGTACTTAACTTTCTCTGTGCTTCAGGTTTTTCATTCATCTGTAAAATGAAGATAACAACAGTATCTACCTACCTCATAAAGTTACTATGTTTAGCACTTAGAACAGTGCCTGGGACAAAGTTAAATACTTATTAAATGCTAACTATGATAAAATACTGTATGGCTGTCATATCTCTTATCTCCTTTTGGGTTTCGTTTTCCTTTTCCTTTTCCTAAAATAAAGTGTTTCCTCAGGGTTCTATGCAGGTTGTTTTCTTACTCTACATACTAACCCTAGGTGATCTCATTCAATTACAGCAGAGAATGGTCCACAGACCCCTGAGAGTCCCTGAGATACTCTCTGGGGGCCCATAAAGTCAAAATTATTTTCATAATAATATTAATATATTATTTGCCTTTGTTACTGTCTTGATATTTGCAATGATGGCACAAAGGGATGGTGGGTAAAACTAATGGCCCCTGAGCACAAATCAAAGCAGTGACAACAAACTGTAGTAGTAGTTATATAATTCCTTGCTGTGTCCTCTTAGCTAAAAAAGAAACAAAACTAGTTTCACTTAAGAATGTCCTTGATGAAATAATATAAGTGATTAATTTTATTAATCTTAACCAATAACTAAACGGCTAAAAAGTATTCTGTGATAAAATGGGAAGTACACAGAAAGCACTTTTGCTGCAAACTGAAGTACATATATGGCTCTCCCAAGGAAATGCACTTGGTTTGGCTGAGTTGTGTGCTGAACCAAATCACTTTTTTCATTGAACAATTTTACCTGACAGAATGGCCAACAGATAAACTAAGGTTATTCAGATCTAGGTATTTAGAAAACACTTTCTTGAAAATGAATAAGCCTGCCACTTAAAAGAAACAAATATTGCTGCTAATGATAAAATTCAAACTTTCAAGTAAAAATTAGAATTTTAGAGAACTTATATCCACCTTTGAACTTGACAATACTTTGGGTTTTTTGATGATATTGGTTATGAGATTAACTAATATGATTTTATTTTATTTTTTACTTTTTTTATGATTTTAAAATATTGTATAATGAGTGACATTTGCAAGAGCTATATAACTCAGTGAACCAGTATTTTTCAAATGAGCAGTATATGATATCCATTCAAGGTATGACAGACTAATACATTTTAAACATGAATAAAATGCTCATTGATATGGTTTCAGATTCTATAACACAACCAACCTTTAAGAAACCACTACTTGGCCCTAGCTGGTTTGGCTCAGTGGATAGAGCGTCAGTCTGCGGACTGAAAGGTCCCAGGTTCGATTCCAGTCAAGGGCACATGCCTGGGTTGCGGGCTTGATCCCCATTAGGGGACGTGCAAGAGGCAGCCAATCAATGATTCTCTCTCATCATTGATGTTTCTATCTCTCTTTCCCTCTCCCTTCTCTCTGAAATCAATAAAGATATATTTAAAAAAAAGAAAAAGGCCCTGACCGGTTTGGCTCAGTGGATAGAGCATCGGCCTGTGGACTGAAGGGTCCCAGGTTCGATTCCGGTCAGGGGCATGTGCCTTGGTTGCGGGCGCATCCCCAGTGGGGAGTGTGCAGGAGGTGGCTGATCAATGCTTCTCTCTCATCGATGTTTCTGGCTCTCTATCCCTCTCCCTTCCTCTCCGTAAAAAGTCAGTAAAATATATTTAAAAAAAAAAAAAGAAAGAAAGAAAAAGAAAAAGAAAATGAACCTCCCCTTAGTCTGGACTTGGATATACTGGATATCTTAGTTTGGGTGTATGTGTCTTGAGTACGGGCCTGGGCGGGGGGCGGGGGAGGGGGGGGGGGGGAAGAAATCACTACTTGTATGAAAGAAAAAAAAATATTTCCTTTTACCAATGACATATCTATGTGGAGCTTAAGAGTATGTATTTATGTACTTCAACCAAAACAACATATCATAAGAGAGTGAATGCAGAAGCCACTGAAGAGAACCCAATTATCTTTTATTAAACCAGTCATTAAAGAGATTTGTGAAATGTAAAATCAATGCTGTTCTTCTCACTAAATATTTTTTATTTTGGAAAATAATTATTTTTCAAAAATGTTATTTATGTTAACATGTAATAGGTTTGTTATTATTTTTAATGAAATGGTAGATACATTTCTTAAATTTCTCAATTTTACTTCCAAATGTGAAAAAAAATGACAGGTATATGTAACCCACACATAAACAAACACTCCTCTGGAATCCTCAATAATTTATAAGAATGAAAAGGAATGCTGAGAAAAAAAATTTAAGAATTTCTAAATTACACTAACACTATAATTTTAACCAATAACTAAACATAATTCATGTATGTGTGAGTGAGTCCTAGTCATTCATTATCTTGTATATTCCATACACACATGCATTCATGTTAATGTATTTTTTCTGAGTAAATTCTTAAGAGGATAGGATTTTTCTATGTATAAGCAAATGTGTTGTACATATTGTTGTACACATCATGTGCTTGCTATGTACAGGTACTGTACTTGTCAGACACGTATACCACCAAATCCAGTATTTCTTGCATTGTCTGTGTGAAATTTTTTACATTTTATTTTGAGGAGTATTTTTTTTTAATTTAAAAAAATGTTTTTTTTTATTGATTTCAGTGAGGAAGAGAGGGAAAGAGATAGAAACATTGATGAGAGAGAATCATTGATCGGCTGTCTCCAGCACAATTCCCAATGGGGATTGAGCCTACAACCCCGGCATGTGCCCCGACTGGGAATTGAAGTGCAATATCCTGGTTCATAGGCTGATGCTCAGCCACGCCGGTTGGGCTTGAGGACTATTTTTTTTTATTGGCAAATGTGTTCTTAAAACAAAGCAGAAACATTCGGGTGGTGGGCATATGATGTAATATCTTCTTATATCATAGAAACCCACACCTGAAATCTATATGATCATGTCGACCAATGTCACCCCAACAAATTTAATAAAAACAAACAAAAAAGCACAAACAGACTAAAAGGACCTCTATGGCATACTATTCTAAACCATGATAAGGCTAGGCACACATTGTGGATTTATACCACAGTATCCTTCATTCCTTATCCATTTATAGCACAGTTATCTTCACTTAGACCTATAGCAGGGTCTTACAGAATTATGACTATACCTGTGCCACTTAATGTACCTGCTGGTACTATGATGAGAAAAAAGGATCAGCATCCTGCTTATACCTTACCTTATTATAAGGGAACTAAGTCTTGAGATAAGAATTACTTAAGAGTATGTAAGGCCAGATAGGGCATGGCTCAGTGGTTGAGCATCGACCTATGAACCAGGAGGTTATGGTTCAATTCCTGGTCAGGGCACATGCCCAGGTTGCGGGCTCCATTCCCAGTGTGGGTTGTGCAGGAGGCAGCCAATCAATGATTCTCTCTCATCATTGATGTTTCTCTCTCTCTCTCTCTCTCTCTCCCTTCCTCTCTCTGAAAGCAAAAAAACATATTAAAAAAAAAAGTATGTAAGTATGTTCAAATGCTTCAGACACAAACTAATTTAAGACTAAGTTGTAGTTTTATTGCATGAGGAGAGGGGGAGAAAGGGAGAGGGAGAGGAGGGGAGAGAGAGGAAACATCAAAGTGAAAGAGACATACTGACTGGTTGCCTCCCACACATGCCTGACCAGAGCCAGGGATCATGGTTCTTGCCTTTGACCAAGAATTGACCCTGTAACCCTTCAGTGCAATGCCAATGCTACAACCATTGAACCACACTGGCCAGGGCCAAACACATTTATCATTTTTAAATGGATAAGTGATTATACAACTTAATGTATCTGCTTAAAGTAGAAACACACAAACCCGGGTGTGCCAAATAAGAGGTAGATTAGAGAAAAAGGTTAACAAAAAGCTCTTTCTCAAAAAGTTTTTACCATTCTTCATAGTCCAACAAACAGGGGGAGGGAGGTGTTGTTAGTGAGACATTAAGTCTATATTTTAGTTAATAGCTGTTAAAAGGAACTGAATCCACCTCCTCCAAACCCCCACAATTTATCTTTGTGCATACATTTATTACACTGTCTTCTAACCACAGATTTTCTTACTCTCTTTCTGAGGGTAGACATCATGACTAATTCACCTTTTTATCCTTGGCACATAGTTTGATATCTAGCAATCTGATTTATTTTGAGACCTTCTGTGCCTATAATAGAGACTTCTTACAAATGCTGACACTAACTAAAAGGTAAAAACTGCAAGGAATACCCTTTTTCAGAAACTCCATAATTTTGAGAAGATATATAATAGTGTCATTATTCTCTGCCTTACCAAGGCTGTGCAGAGCCCATGTATACTTAACTACTTGACAAACTTGTTTGTTTATAGCTCATTATCTACTCAACTGAGAAGATATATGCAGAAAGGCAAAACTATAGACCAATGCTTGGCTATAGGCACTGCCAATCAAAGATAACTCAAAATGGACTATTAACACTTTAGAAATCCCATTTTTACTATAATTTTTAAAGAAAGACTCAGTGTTTTTAAAGCACAGTCTGATATACGTAGGACTAATCACCTTCTGGTCCTAAAAAACTGAATCAAATGTGAATTTATATAATTATCTTCTTGGTTATTAACATTTGTTTGAGTCACTATCAGCAGCACTGCTCAACAGAAATATGTGAGCCACATAGATAATTTTAAATTTTCTAATAGCCACATTTTAAAAACTAAAAAAGGTGAAATAAATTTCGATAATTACTTGTTTAACCTGATATATACAAAATACTAGCATGTCAATATGTAATCAAGTTAAAAATTAAGATATTTTACTATTTTTTGGCACCAAGCCTTAAAAATCCAGTATGTATTTTATTTTACACTTAGAACACATCTCAGTTCTGGCTAGTCACATCTGAAATGCCAAAAAGCTAGCAGCTACTGTACTAACTACTGTACTGCACAGCATAGTTCTCCAGGTGATTCAGAGAGAAGTCTCCTTCACAGCTAGAAAAACTGCCTTCATATCTAAGGAAACTGGTTTCAGATTTTTTAAAAAATTAGAAATGATTATGGTTAACTCCTTTTGCAGTAACACCTCAATTAAGCAGAAGTGGATTCAGTATAAAAAGCTCATAACTGAGTGAATTCTTTAGAAGGCAGCATTTATTTGCCTAAAAATACCCCTGAGAGGAAGCCAAAATAGGTTATTATTTCTCCGTTCCCACTCTATGAGGGAGGAGGGTGTGTACAGATTTCATTTGCTGCCTCCTTCATGAATTTCTTCTTTACTCATCTAGGAAACCCTAGTTTTCTGACTCAGGAAGTGGCTAAAGCAAAAATATCTAGCACGTTTCTTTTCAGTGGCGAATACTAGTATATTGTCCCCAGGGATAAGCCAGGAACCTGACCTCATGCATGACAATATTCAGGGTTATCTGCAGAGCATCAATACCCACTACCCAGAAAGGGCTTGGGAAAGAAGTTTTCCCATAGAGAGGAGGAACACATTAGGCTTTTGACCATCTGGAGCTTATTAAGAGGTGGATCCTTAGATAAGAGCAGGGTCATGTGACCATCTTTTTCAATCTCGCCCTGCTGGATCTGCAAACCTGATTTAATTCTGTGATTTACAATTCAACAACACCCAACAGAACACCTTTAGGGATGCAGTGGAATTGGCAGTCTCCCTCATAGCCTAGTCCAGCCGTGGGCAAACTACGGCCTGCGGGCTGAATCCGGCCCATTTGAAATGAATAAAACTAAAAAAAAAAAAAAAAAAAAAAAAAAAGACCATACCCTTTTATGTAATGATGTTTACTTTGAATTTATATTAGTTCACACAAACACTCCATCCATGCTTTTGTTCCGGCCCTCCGGTCCAGTTTAAGAACCCATTGTGGCCCTCAAGTCAATAAGTTTGCCCACCCCTGAGCTAGTCAGTAGCTAAGTCTATTCTTCCCAAAGCCTCTCTTCCCTATCTGGAGGATCTACTAACACTGGGTCACAATGCTGTGACATGCTATGGTTCTAGGAGGGGGACAGGTCTGTCAGGAAGAGGGGAAAAAGTTTGTCCTCTTCTTAGGGGAAGTGGGGGAGAACAGGAAAACAAAAGGCAGTATACAGCAGAGGTAGCTAGGTTTACAAGAGGAAGATGAAATGAGTGGTTAAGAAACCGTACACATACACACACACACACACACACACACACACACACACACACAACACACAGAATCACTACTCTTTGTTGCCAGTTACATGACAGCCAGCAAATGACTATGGTCAGTCCTGTGAGAATGATACTGAAAAGGCTCTTTAGGCAGCCCAGTGAGGTTGCCTAGGAAGTAACAGGAGAGAAGAGGGGATTGGAATAATGAATGAGCAGCAAGGAGAGTTTTAATCTGCCTCCTGTATAATTCATAAAATTTTCTTCTGGCAACATAAAACTCCTATTGCAGTATCATATTCAAAATAATGAGCCTATATATCTCTGATGGAGTCAATATTAAGACTCAAGCTCCTACTTAATCCCAAGGAACAAGATATTATATCTAGTGCTCAAGGGACTAGATATTAAATTTCAAACAATTTACCTTTAAGATCCAATTTAAGTAAGACATAGCAGACCTAGTTTGAACCACTCTTTCCTTCAGATCTCAAGCATCAACATAATATTAAAATAAGTTTAAAAAAACAGGTGGAAAAGTTTCTCTCTCGCTTTTTTATTTAATCTTTATTGTTGAGAGTATTACAGAGGTCCCTCCTTTCCCCCCATTATCCTCTCTACCCTGTTTCTACCCTGCCCCAGGCCTTCACCACTCCACTATCGGTGTTCATAGGTAATGCATATATGCATGTAAAAACTTAGGTTAATCTCTCCTGCCCCCCTCCCTCCTTCAGCTTTCCAGGCTATTGTGCACATCACTGTGCTAGGAAAGATGGTACGCTCAGAGTGGGCATGGGAGCTCTGTACTCTTTCCCCCAAAACACCCAGTTGGTGTTGGAGAATTAGAGAATTGTTTGGTGTTGGCAAAGACACACTATTTGGTGTTAGAAAAGCCACACGTGCAGACAACCTCAGTTTCTGTGAGTGGTTTCTCTCAGAGCATCTCCTCAATTGCCTGTGAAAGTACCTCCTTCCCATTGTATTCTTGGGGCATGTTTTTGGTGAATTTTGAATGATTTTTGAAGTTTCATCTGCAATTTCAAGGTAATATAGAAAGTCCTGATATCCATCCTTAAATGAACAAATTAATATTTAAATTTCTTATTGTATATATTTGTTTGATTTGAACTTATGAGGACTTTGTGAAGGACTTTTACTTGAGAGAATGTCAAAATACATCCGAGGACCAACTATCTTCTGATTGATACTTGAAATATCAACTCTTAGATAGTCTAATGATTATCTTTGGAATTTTTGGAACTGGCCAAGAATTATAATTAACTCACAATAAAAGACACTGTATACTCTTTAGTTTTTAAAAATAATCACAAAATAAAAATATTTTATCTCTCTTTTTTTAAAGTATATTTTATTGATTTTTTACAGAGAGGAACAGAGAGTTAGAAACATCGATCAGCTGCCTCCTGCACACCCCCAACTGGGGATGTGCCCACAACCAAGGCACATGCCCTTGATGGGAACCGAACCTGGGACCCTTCAGTCCAAAGGCCGACGCTCTATCCACTGAGCCAAACCAGTCAAAGCTTATCTCTCTTTTAATAGGTACAGGGTAGCATGAATTTGTGTATGGGGGGAGAGGAGAAAGAGAAGATGTAGGAAGGTACACAACATGCAAATATAGTATGGTGACATTTAACAATAGAAACAAAGGAATTACAGTTTTGCCTCTCCTAATCAAGCCAAACATCTATTTCAGATTGAAGATTTAGATTCCAGTTACTCCTCTGGGCAAATGAGTAGATGAGGGTGGACCCTCCTCAAACTATCAAAAAGTATTTACTGACAAAAAGTATTGTGAGTTAATTATGCTACACCCAAGGCATTTTTGCAAGGTACTGGCCATAACAATGCAACCAGTCAACAGAGGCCCACAAAGGAAAGCCTCTTGTAGATAATTCTCTCCTACCTGTAGTTCTTCAGCAAAATAGTTAGCTAGATATAAACACTTTACATAAATGGTCCAGTAGCTTTTCAAGTCCTCCTTACCAGATGGGCTGCAGTTCACTAGGGAATCTGGGAACTTAAAAAAATAAAATGCTCACTGTGGTTGATGACAAGGAAGAGAAAGTGAGAACAGATTGTAAACTCTATATTTATTCTTTGGGAGATTCTTAAAACAACACAAATAGAGATAACTTATCAGGGGGCATAGTGTAAGGTTCATTAAAATATGCAGAACAATTTTAAAATTTGCAAAGTTCAAGTGAAACACATTATATTAAATAATGAAGAATAAGATGAGCATGAATTTGTTCTCCAAATCTTAGAATACTAGGAACCAGGAGTTTAAATCTTAACCCTTGAAAGGAGGTTCAGGAACAGGAAAAGATGGCCACATTATACAGTGGCAAGGGCTCTGGGCTGGGGGAAATGACCTGCATCTTGGTTCTAGCTCTTCCCCCAGGAGAGTATGCAACCTCTGAAAAGTGGCCGCAGTTTATCTGTAAAAGGAGGTTGGAATTCTAGCTCTCATAGTCTACGACAGTGGTCTGCAAACTCATTAGTCAACAGAGCCAAATATCAACAGTACAACGATTGAAATTTCTTTTGAGAGCCAAATTTTTTAAACTTAAACTATATAGGTAGGTACATTGTTATTAACTTAATTAGGGTACTCCCAAGGCTTAGGAAGAGCCACACTCAAGGGGCCAAAGAGCCGCATGTGGCTCGTGAGCCGCAGTTTGCGGACCACGGGTCTATGATAACTACAGAATTGCTTCTAGAAACTAAGTAGGTAGGATTTGAGAAATGAGGAAATGTAGGAAAAACAACACCACCAATATTTTGATATATCTTTTTTCTATACTCAATAAGAATGGCTTCTATTTATTACCTTTATGGAAGACCAGCACAATTAGAAGAACTAGTAATCTAGTAGTCAGTTTTACTGCTAAAGTATTAGGTCTTAAAAGAGAAACAAAATAGCAAGACTGCTTCTAGGGTTAAACTTTCCTAAGATCAAACATGAGATGAACAAAGTACTGATCTACACTAGCCAAGAAATATCATATGAGAATGCTTTCAGCTCAGTATTCCCATCCACCCCTACTCTCCTGACACTGGAGCACCATAGAAACATTCAGATAGAATTCCCACAGGTAAAGGATCTTTTCCAGTGGCTCTGCCAGGAGACAGTCTGCAGCCACCTGGGGGAACTTTTTAGAAATTTGAAGATAATGTAAGTTTATATAAAATGGGTGTTTATAAGCAACAAGCTATTTCCTCTTGCCACTAACGTGGAGATACTTCCATATTCGTATATATTTATGTAGGAAGCACAGAATCTTTTCTTAGGACAATGAATTTTTTGGGCAGGTTTTGAATTATGTATTTTCCTTTTTAGTCATTACATTGTCTTCCTCTTTTTTCAGGCTTCATATAGATACTACCAGCCATGGGCAAACTACGGCCCACGGGCCGGATCCAGCCCATTTGAAATGAATAAAACTAAAAAAAAAAAAGACCGTACCCTTTTATGTAATGATGTTTACTTTGAATTTATATTAGTTCACACAAACACTCCATCCATGCTTTTGTTCCGGCCCTCCGGTCCAGTTTAAGAACCCATTGTGGCCCTTGAGTCAAAAAGTTTGGCCACCCCTGTCACTAACCTGATCCAGGTTACTCCTAAGAGAAATATGTGGTCTGTATCTCCACCCCCATAACATTTATAAAATGACTATACTTTAAAAACTGCAGCACTAAGTTCCCGAGGACCCATAAAAGGCAACTGGGTTTCATTTGCTACAATTAAAAGCATCAGCCTAGCTGGTGTGGCTCAATGGCTGAGCGAGGACCCCTGAACCCGAATGTCACTGTTCCATTCCTGGTCAGGGTACATGCCAGGTTTTCCGGATCAGTCCCATGTGGTGGGCGTGCAGGAGGCAGCTGATAGATGATTCTCTCTCATCACTGATGTTTCTATCCCTCTTTCTCTCCCTTCCTCTCTCTGAAATCAATACAAACATTTTTTTTTTTAAAAAAAGCGTCATATTTTGCACTTGAAATCTGGCAGAACACTTTGATGATAATATACAAACACAATGAATAAATGGATTAATGACTAGCTAGCTACATAATAAACACTTTTGAAAGATTTTTGTGTCATAAGTAGTAGGAAAATCAAACAAGTAATCCAAAACAGGTAACATTAAATTTTCAGAGAGTAACAGATTATTTTATCTGTAGCATCCCAGGACGGGCATCCGTGTACTATATAAAGCCCAAATGAACCAAGGGTGTCAAAGTGCCACCTCACTACCAGGACCTAGTGGGAAGAAGTCTCCTTTCCAGAGGCTGAGTAGACTTGATCAACATCACCCGCAGCCGTAAGTCCACTTTATAAAATCACCACACCAAGTTCCCACTGAATATCTTTATCTTACTTAGACAGAGACAATCCAGTCACTCAAAAAAAGGGAAATCAATCACTTTTCCAAAAACGTGGCCGAACAAAGTGTGCTGTGACTCCGCTAAACTCAGACGTTTGACTCCGTGCAGCAGTTTTCTCTCCTAAGCCCTCGGGCTCCCCATCCTGTCGGGATGGCCACTCCCGCTTCCATCTCTGGCCTCCGAGGCCCCGTCGGCAACTAATCTGACAGCTTTCCATCCTTTGGAAGCCTCGGGCTCCACCACACCCTGCTCTCTCACGGGCCCTGGCGGAATTTTATTGAAACACAAACACATGTCCCAGAGCTGACAAACCAACATTTGGGGCCTAAATAAATAATCCAGCTCCCCTCAACTCTCAGAAACTGAAGTATCCTCGCAAATCTTGGATCCCCATGAACCCGCCCCTTTGGCTTGAGCGTCCGGCTCTGGCGCCGACCCTTCAGCTCGCATGGCCCCAACTAGCTCGGGTGCCCGTGGCCCTTTGCCTGTTCTTCGCTTCGGGTTCCCGGCGCAGCTCACACCCCACCTGCCTCCCCGTCTGGAGAATCCGTGGAGGTTGGGAAGATCCCCCCCCCCACCCCCGTCCCCCCAAAGCCTCCGGGACCTGGAATTGAATGGCCCAGCGTCCCCCTCGCTCTCACTCCAGCGTGGTCCACGCCCCAAGTTCCCCGCCTTTGCCCAGGCACCCTGGCCACCTCGCCCCGCTCCGCGCATCCGCGTCCCGCGCGGAGCCCAGGAGCCCCCAGCACCGGAGCCCCTGCTTCCGGGCGCACCCCGCGGTTCTGCTTCCGGCCCTCGGCGGCCCCCGGCCCGCGCCCCCGGCCCCAGCGCCGCCCGCTCGCCGGCTCTCACCGCTCGAAGAGCAACCGCACGGAGAATACGCCTGCCGCCAACGGGAACACCGAGAGGATGTGCCGGGCCTGCGGGTAGCCGTAGCCGTCGCCCGGCCCCTCGAGGTCGGCCCAGCTCACGTTCTGGGGCATCCAGAAGCGCTCGCTCCACAGCCAGCCCCACAGCAGGCCCAGGGCGCCCGCCGCCGCTGTCGCCATCTTACGCCCGCCCCGCGGCCGCCACAGCCTCAGCCGCCGCCACAGCCAACGGAACCCGCGGGGAGGCGGCCCCGGGGCGGGGCCGGGCCGGTGGCCGCCCCCTTCCGGCCCCTTCCCGTTCCCCGCACGTCTCAGGCCTGGTCACAACCCTTCCCGTGCCTCCTCCGCGAAGCCGAGCCTCCTCGGCGAAGCCCGGCCTCTCCGACGCCCCTCTCGCCTCCCCGCCCACCTCGCTCACCCCGGACTCCGCGGACTTCGTGGTGGACCCCGCCCTCCAGGTTGGCCACACCCCTTCCCGAGCCCCGCCCCCGCCTCGGAGCCACGCCCCTCACCCAGCCCTGGCCCCACCCCCACTGGCCTCACAACGCTGGTTGCTATCAGTTTCGGCCACGCTTCTTCGGGTCTAGCTCCCTAACAGGGAAGGGACATTCCTTTTTCTCAGCCCAGGCAACTCAAAGCTGTTCCCGTTCCCGCTCCCAGGCAGGCTGTACTCATCTCTCTACTCCCCCCTCATCTCAGCGGGACCCGCCTACTCTCCACCGCCAGTGGCTAACTAGAATGGTTTTAAAATAAGTTAAAAATCTAAATCTCTACCTCTTATCTAAGGACAAATAAAGTAACTATAACTAGTATGGCAGCAGTTAAAGGGTTTCAAAGAGAGAAAAGGAAAAAACAAAACTCCAGCCATTCTAAGGAGTACATTAGGTTTGCTTTAACTCAGTGGTTCTCAAACTTCAGTGCGCCCCAGCTCAGCCATTAGCTTGTTCCATCCCCTACATGGAGAGTTCATTAAAAGTTTCCTGAGCCCCATCCACAGAGATTGATTCAGGAGGTTCAGGGTAGGGCCCATGAATTTGCATTTCTAATTTCTAAAAAAACTCATAGGTGATGCCTTTGCTGCTGGTCTGAGAACCACTGCCTGAAACCATTTTTCTCCAAACCCAACAATAGCTTAATGGTAACTACCCTATCTGTATTCAAGACACATTTTAAAAGAAGTAATTCCTCCATGATCCCATGGTAATTCAAATCAGAGCCCCAAGGAACAGAGAACGTGCTAACTTGGCATGCAGGAACAAACACACAATGATCTTGGTCTCAAGAGCTATTCCCAGCCCTAGCTCGTGTGGCTCAGTTGATTGAGCGTAGTCCCATGCACTAAAGAGTTGCAGGTTCAACTCCCAGTCAGGGCACATGCCCAGGTTGCAGGTTTGATCCCCAGTGGTGGTGCGTGCAGCAGGCAACCAATTAATGTTTCTCACATCAGTATGTGTCTCTCCCTCTCCCTCTCTTAAAAAACAAATATATAGGGTGTCCCAAAATTCACGTAAGATTTGAATTTTGCGTGAGCATTAACAACAACAACAAAAAATAAAAGGCTAATTTTACTTGGTTTATTGAATCAGATTCTAATATCTGTTGCCCTTTGATTTCAATCCCAATTTAATAAGCATTACCAAGTACCAATTATGGCCCAGGAGCAGGGACAATGAAGACCAATGAAGACCAATGAAGACCACGGCTTTGCGTATGTGCCAGCAAAGCCGTGGAGGCCATTTACCCGATGTGCTATTCCATACATAATCCTATACTGTATACTTTATGAATCAATATTTAAAATGTTTAATTATAAACCCGTGTTTTCTATTAAAATTACTTCTTGTGTGAATTTTGGGACACCCTTAATATATACCAGGTATATATATGCTCTATCCCCAAATGGTACAAAACACATTTGTTCCATTTCTCAACCTCTTGGCTGTTACAAAACATATTGCTCATGAAACATGTAATGAAAGCTTTGGCCAGAAGTGATCCCAGCAGCAAGATGGTGTTGAAGAGTCTCCTTTTCTCAGTTCACCAAATAAGAAACATCATCCTATTGCCACCATCAGCATATCAAGTCCAAACAAGTTGCCTTCATTCAGGAGAGCTGAGAGAATAAACAATAAACACTTTTTATTTGGCTGTCATTTTTGTTTTTCTAAGAATGTTGATTGTTTTTCTAAGAATGTTTATCTGGTCATTCTCTTAAATGACACTTTTATTATATTGATTATGGAGCTAGTTCTCGTTTCTAGTTCTCTTTTACCTATAATATGTCTACCTTACCCCTTGAAAGGCATAGAAGAGGGTTCTAAGTGTACTCTCAGTCCCCATGTACCTGATATATGGTGACATACTCAACTGATAACCATAAATGCCAGCCATAGGCGCTCAGACTTTATTGTATAAAGTCAGTAGATATTGTATCATGTAGATAAGTTAGAGTAGCAGTGTGTCACGGTAAGGGTAGCTAAACTGAAGCCAGGATTGGATATTTTATGAAGGTCAGCAGGAGCTTCTGGATAACTGTTTAGTGAACAAGGCTTTCTAACCGACTTTAACTTATGGTGGAGCAAGAGCAAAAAGTAGTTAGAAAACCAGGCAAAACCCTGAAACGCACAGTACACCTGAAAAACATAACAGATGACTCAAAAAGCATGCCTGTCTTCAAGAAAATCCATACTTCCCATGGTACAAAACACATTTGTTCAATTATTATGAAACATGTAAAAAAAAAAGTGCCTTAACAATTGGGTTGATTGCCTGTGCAGGCAAGGAAATCAAACAACCAACTATGCCTTTGCTCAGAGTGGAAAACAAGTCCATTTTCAGCAGAGGCATTTGGAAATTCCATTTGGCATTTTAGGCCTAATTTTAAGGTAAATTATTAAATGTTGAGTACAATTAACAATAAAAACCCACCATTGTATTCTGAATTGGTAAAACAAATGGCGCATTTTGAATGTACACATTAATTCTCTTGCCAAGTGGCTTTCAATTTTTAAGAAAAATTTGTCTTCCTTCAAGATGAAAGCCCCTAAAATCATCCCAACACCACCACCTAGTGGTGAGGTATATTAATAGCACTTCACTTAAACCCACATCAGATCTTTTTCTTTCCAAACTAAGGTAAAAGTAGGTCCTGAGAGACTGGAACAACGTAAAAAAAATAATAATGAAAAAGGAACATTGAAAAGTTCAAATGTAAATTTAAAGCTTTATTGAATAAAAATGTTTCAGACTAAGCAAGACTGTAAGAAAGCAGAACATTTTACATTTCTAAAAAATATTAGAGCTAAATTTCTAAAAATGTAGTACAAAGAAAAGCCTATAGCTTAACAACTCCCTTCACCACATATAATTTGGAATATCAATTATGTACAACAAATGTACTCAAGTTTATAATGTTCCAACGACTTAACATACCCCCCCTCCCCCCGCCCCACCACACACACACAAAGGCCTATAATTGGTTTAATTGCACCCTGGGGATACTGTCTGCCATAAAAATCAATACATTTCAGAGCTGATAGGAATTAAAAAATTAGTGTCCCAGAAAGGGAATATCTGAAGCGAAATATATGGTTTGAGGGTCTGAGCTCAAGTGGATTAAGGCGGTTCACTCCCCCCACCCCCCACCCCACCCCCGTTATTCCTTCTTTAAACTCACTTTGCTGTAACATGAAACATGTCAAACAGTAATATAAAAATCTTAATAAAATATTGTATCTTTTAGCAAATTATGAGAACCACAGCTACCACCAGAGAAGCAATCAATCACTTAGGGTATAGTCAAACTTATTGGCAAATACTATAGTTTACTTGGAAGACAGTGGATCTCTCCAAGCACCAAAGGTGCTTAAAAGGTGTTTCAGAAAGATGGTTGTGTTATATCTCAAGAATCCAGGTTAGGGTGTGGTTTCAAGAGCAGGATGCAAAGCAAATCCCCCATATATATCTGAGTAAGATAGTTAACCTAAAATTTTTAAAAAAAGACTAAATATTTGATTTCTTAAGAGTTGAATACTAAATTATTAAATTGGTATTCATTTAAAAATATACAAACTGTGCCCTTTATACTAAAGTGCATACAGTAATATTGTTTAAGTCCCTAAATCCCTCTGAATGATTCAATTTTTAGAGTAACAATGTACTATACTAATCATCTATATATTTCATATTGCCTTTGGGGAACACAGTGGAGTCTGGACTATATCAGTTGGAATATTCCCCTCCATTTTTATAAGACCTTAACGCACTTATGTATATCATCATGGCTAAAATCGAGGATTTAGGTAATGTTATCTCTAGCATTTAGAGATAAGCTGCAGTATGGGATTATTTTTTTTTTGAAGCAAGAACTGTTTCCCAAAATTACTTCCCCATAAATTACAGTTTATGCTAAGATAACTGTATACATACATCACTCTGATAAAGGGCAGTGGCTCACTAACTCTAGCACAAGGTAAGGCCCAGCACCACTGCAGTTTATCATTCCTCATCCTCATCCTCATCCTCATCATAGTACCGATTTCTCTTTATCTGCTCCTCTACAGACAGCTCTTTGACTACATCTCCCTCCCAGAATCCCACATCCTGGGACTTCTGAGTAGTGAATTCTTTAGGAGAGGTATTATCTGCAAAGCTGGACCAATTTGGAGACTTGGGTTCTAGTGGAGACTGCTGATTGGAAAGGTTTCTATCATCTTCATCTAAGTTTGCACCATTTTCTACAAGATTCTCACTCCCCATCTCAAAACCATAAACTTCCTTACTTCTCCTCCCTGCCTCCCCTCCTTTAGATTCCTGGTTTTGCCAGGTTGTTTTTCCCACACTCCCATTCTTCTCAGAGGCATTGGCATTTTCCACTTGTTTCCTCCCTGCTGCTGTTCCTCCTACAAACTCCTCACTCTGCTCTGACATGCTCCAGCCCTTCCTGAGAGGTGGGGACAAGGATTTGGGGCTCTTGATGGAAGGGGTTCGAAATGAAGCTGCTACAGTGAATGGGCGGCTTCTTTCCTTCAGCGAAGAAGATCGTCTCAACTTCTTCAGATCCAGATCTACATCCTCCAGCGCTTCAGGCTTGCTGATTTCATCCTCAGGAGGCCATTTGGGCTTGGATACTTTTATTCCTTCCTCCAATGTACTTCCTGAACTGCCAAGTTCAGTGGGGGGCGGCCAGGCGATCCTTAACTTCTTGGTTTCAGCTGGCCTGTCTTCTTTCTCTGGCTGAGAGGAGGCCTTGGCTTCCATGCTTGCGGTCAGCACACCCACCTTAGCAATGGGGGCATCTTCTACCCCTGAGCTCTGAGGGGTCTCCCCTGCATTTGGAAGTTGGGCTGGTCTCTCCAGTGTCTCTTCATCTTCATTTTTGCTTGCCCACAGATCTTTGTGTGGTCTGTGCCCAAAGCCTTCATCATAGTTGCCTTTAGATTTAAAGAGTTGATTGAAGTGAGGCTTGCAATAGATTCTCCCATGTAGTGATGCATATGTTCCAAGACTATTGTTGAAAGAAAAAGAGCATGAAGTTAACAAATCTGTATGTTCTTATTTACACCAGCAGGCTGCAATCTGGCAATTGCAGTATTTTCAGAAGATGACAAGTGAGAAAAATATAAAAACACATCAATCACCTAGGATTCTCTATTTATTTATTTATCTTTATTCTGTAGCAATAAGGTGTATTTATTTATTTTTTCTCTACTCTTTTTAAAAATATATTTTTAAAATTAATTTCAGAGAGGAAGGGAGAGGGAGAGAGAGATAGAAACATCAATGATGGGAGAGAACTATTGATCAGCTGCCTCCTACATGTCCCCTACTGGGGACTGAGCCAGCAACCCGGGCATGTGCCCTGACCAGGAATTGAACTGTAACCTCCTGGCTCAAAGGTGGATGCTCAACCACTGAGCCACACCAGCTGGGTTCTCTACTCTTTTAAAGCACAACAGTTTTATTATCCTTATTAAAAAAAAAAAAACACGCCCACTTCCAGACCTGAACCTTCACAAGACAGCTTTCTACCTGGTACATTTTCTCATTTTCAAATGATTTCATTACCCTTTGTCAAAACTGTGAGAAAAACAAAAACAGAACTTTATCCAGGAACTCTTGCCTAGGTAATCCCACCTATCTCTGATCACTCATATATTTCCTAAGTATTTACAACCTATAACTACTTACAATGGTATACCTTTGTAAAAGTTGAATCTTCTTCCTCCTAATTTCCCATTTGTGTTATAATTTAAAAGCACATCGCTACAGGAATGGGTACAAAGTGCTGCAAAACGCTGGGACTCAACAGATACTAGCGACTGAATACAGTTAATAGGAGAACGGTGTGCAGTTGCCAGGACGTACATCTAAAATAATGTCAGTGCTGGACAGGCCTTTAGGAGATTTGGTGTCTCTCACAGAGTGAGACATTTTAAAGGGGGTATAAAAACAGCAGCCTTTCCACAGAAGAACTATAAAAATTCAGAAAATTCAGAAAAATTTTAGAGTGCTGATACTGATAGCTATTGTGCTGACAGTGTGCTATTGAAGGCCCCAGAAAAATTCAGTGGAAGGAATGTTGCCGACCTAGAGCCATCTCACACTGGAACTGGCTGTCGTGAGGCATCAAGCCCGAAGAAGTGTCATGCAGATGCCAGGACATCTTTCAAGAGCATTTTAGAAGGGATGCTTGCTCTGGGAGGAAAGCTGGAGGAAGTGACATACTGGCTTCTTCCTTCTCTAGATTCTATAATTACAGTGAGTTAATATGGACTATTCCCCCAATTGGCCACATTTACATCCAGACTTTGAGTTACTTGGAAGAAATGATACACATAATGACTATTTTTCTCAGAGCGAAAACGAAGCAACATACAGAAAAATACATGCTCTTCTGGGTCTATGATTATTGCTATTACCATTTATACAGTACTCAGAACAGATTGAAGCAAGAGCTTAGATAATTATCCTCCTAAAATTTCTTAACTTTATGATTCTCTGACACAAAGGGAAAACATTCTATTGACTGGGTCATAGGGAGTCTTACCTGTGAAAGGGCGAGGGCTATGCCCTCTATCTTGCCCTGGATCCTCCATGTTGGGGCAGAGGCAGAGGAGTGCCTTCTTCCCGGAGGTCCAGGCCCCTGCTGGCCACGCCCGGGAACAAGACCCAACTTGGTGCCTGGCCAATTGGAGGGCCCACAGTCAGCTCCCCTCCCCTCACTATTAAAAGCCCTGATTTTCTCGTGAGTAGCACTCGGTTTCCGGTCGCTGCGTCGACTGGAGGCCCGGGTCGGGTTAGCTAACTCAATAAAGGACCTTCTGCTTTTGCATCGGACTGGCTCCCTGGCGTGGTTTCTTGGGGATCTTGAATTCTGGGCATAACACCTGCAACTCTATTATTTAAGCTTCAGTCCTAACATGTAAATTAAGATATCAATGTACCAAGAAGTTCCAAACACCGCAACCGTTTGATATGAAATACTTGTCACTAAATGGTACTTTTTACTTTTTTCAGGGGCCTTCAATAGCACACTCTCAGCACAATAGCTATCAGTATCAGCACTCTAAAAGCCAAAGACTCCTTTCCAGGGGGTCCAACTATGCAGAGATATGGCTTGCTTCCGTCTAACTTACCTAAGTTTGTTGTTGCAATAGGAGCAACGGAAGCAACTGACATGAAACACCTGCTGGTTGGCCAAGAGACGCTCCATCGGGTAGACTGTCTTCTGACATTCCACACAGGTCTCTCTTGCAGGTATCTGAAACTTCTAGGAAAAGGAAAAGGACAACTTTCACTTAGCATAGGCAGTGATGAGTTAGCACTCTGCTGAGATGGGCCCTGAAATTTGCTTTGTTATCTAAGGGCTTCCTAACCCGGCCTGTTAATTCTCACAGGAACACTAAGTCCACTGTGATTGTATCAGCTGACTCTTTGAAGCCAAGAGGATGTCCTGAATCCCCTTCCCAGACTGTCTGGCTGCCCTAAGTGTAGCAGCCACTGAGGATGGGAGGGACTAGGGCTGGGCTGCGGGGAAAGGCTTAGACCGGCCACAACACACAAAATGGCACATACAAAATGTTTCTGCAGACAGGAAATTAGGAGAAAATATCACACACAAGAAGAAAGAAGTGTGATTGTTTCATGCAAGTGCCAAGGAAAAACAGGACAGACTTCTATAAGAACAAATTCTGAAGGGGAAAATTTTCAAGGAGAGGAAGAGCATTTGGCTTTGGGAATTAGGAAAAGACACGTTGATAAAGCATCTTTTAGTTCCCTCTGCTTATAATCTTGACTTGCTCAATTCACGAGGCATAATCTTTTTAAAATAAGTCAAAACTGACACATAAATGGGACAATTTAAAAGAGACAACTATTTTATTAGGACTCCAGAAGAAAGCATAGCCCAATAAAGCTATAAGTTCTAACACCTTAAAAAACAAAAACAAAACACCAATGGAGAATAAAGCTAACAAAATGGGAAGTGGGAAGTCATAACCGACTGAGAATCATGAACTGTTTGTAAAGTGTGGAATAGGGTGGGGTGAGCACAGGTGTTCTAGCTGGAAAACCCAATCCTAAAGAGCATGAAATACATGGTATTCAAGCACTGATGAAAGCCAGAATTCTAAAACTGTAAGTTTTTACATAATAAAAAATGGTTACACGGCTACTAGGGGTGGGGGTTCCAAGTCCTTCAGTGTGTGTAACCCTTCACTGGCCCAAACAGAAACACCTCAACCAGTAAATGCAGAAGCAGCTTAGGTTAAGGTGGCCAGGAGGCTCTCACAGGCACGTGGGTGGCCCCGTTGCTGCCAAGACCAGTGCGGTGGTAAATAATGCAAATTAGTTCCAAGGTCCAGGACCTGAATGGTTAAGGTAAGCTTAAAACAAACCAGGTATGGGCAAGGTAGAATTCTGATTTTAAAAAAACTGAAAATAGATCCATAAAAATTTCACACTGCTGGTTCGCTTGTCACAGGATTCACTAGGAGGTGAAGCAAAAAGTAGGGATGGTTTTTCAAGCAGATTTGGACAGGAAACAAGAATAGAAAATGGGCATGAAATGGAAGTAAAGGGGAAGAGCTGTAAAAAGGAGTTTAATAAAATTAGTGGGAAACTCCCAAATAGCACCAAAGTATTTAAGAACAAAGGAGCAAAACTGAGTGGAAATGGCTCCTTAATAACAAACAACCCCCCCCCCCCCCGCTCCATTCCTAAGGGTACAGTCCTAAAAAGAAAAACTTAAAGAATCAAAGGCCACAGGCTACAACCTAGTTAAACAGGCATAAGGGAGGTATTCAAATGTGATCAAATTTTACGATATTGAATGCCACTGGAAGTAATTAAGGCATTTGGAGCTCCGAATTATTTTTTTCTTATGAACACTTCTAACAAGATAGGACTTAAGTGGAGGTGTCCTTGAATAGTTTAATTAGGTTTCTCTAAAAGGACTAGGCCCTTATCTAGCAAGCAGGAGATACATTAAAATGCAGAATGATTTGGTATAATAGTACAGTTGAAGCCACTGGAGAGAGCTGGTACATCTTACAAGTCACATAATGTGAAAGTAGTAGGACAAATGTATTTATCAGATTGAAAATATTTTTCAGCTGCAGGGTGGACTCTGTATTTTTTTTTTTTTTTAACACTTGGCTTAGAAAAATAAGTATTTATTCTGGTCAGTAAAGACAGAGCAGGAGACAAATTTCCCATGTTATAGGAGGAAATGGGTATTATTCCGCTAACGTGGAATGGAAGGTTAAAGAACACCCCTTCACTGTACACACAGAGAGAGGGCACACTGTAGGAGAGGGGTGCAGCCCAGTGACTAGAAGGGAGAACCTGAGAGAAAGCTGAAAGTTGAGCTCACATTAGGAGGAAAGTGGAAGGCAGGAGCAGAGATTAGGTACCGGGAGCAGGAAGCAGAAGCTGGAAGAGACAAACAGGAACCTTCAATGAATACACAGCATTTGGTGCGCCCTGGAGCGCTTTACTGCTTTACTGCGTCTGAGCTGTAACTCAGTTACAGACTCAGATCCACCAATAAGACCACGTTTCCTTTCTTTCTCAACTAACTCTGCTAATCGTGGCAAAATCAGCCTCACTCATATCTACCTGAGGCTGGCACATGCCCCAGCTCAGGAGAGAGGCTTTTATGAGCCTTCACCCACACAAGGAGTGTTTCATTAACAATTCTTTCATGCCTTACTACCTTCTACACTTGACCCACAATGGCTCTCTCTTGAATGGAGCCTTCACCCACCCCAGTGAAAAATCATCCTTCCTCTTTAATACCCAAATCATACAGGCATACCTTGTCTTATTGTGCTTCACAGATGTTGTGTGTTTTTTTACAAAATAAAGGCAAAATCTTCCATCAGCAAAAAATTACAGCTCACTATATTGTGGTGGTCTGGAACCAAACCTACAATATCTCCGAAGTATGTCTACAGATGGCTGCTCAAATATCTGACTAACCACAAACTTCTAACTCACCAGACCTACCAAATTCCCATTACTCCTATTCATTTTTCACATAAACCCTTCTTAATATTATTTAAGGTTTATTTGGCAGCTGCCCAAGGGCCCTTCTAGTTTCATAAAGACAAGAGGATGGCAACATGGTATAACGCCAAGTCAAAGTAGCTGTGGCTGTGCCTCCCCTTTATTTCCTCTGTCCTGGGCTCTCGGCCACTTTTCTGTAATTGCCCCCATGTCTATTCAGACAACAGGAAGTGTAGTCAATGCCCAAAAATCTCTACCATTACGGTAGGTCTGGCATACATCCTGCCCATGCCTTCATGGCATGCTCGGACTTGGCACAGTCTCGTTTAAAACACTGCCAATATTAGAATGTTAGACTTTTTTAAATCTTTACAATATATTTTTTTCCAGCGTGAAAGATGTTTTTCCATCTCCCCTCCCTCACCCTTTTTCTCAAGTAGAAACTAACTCACCAGGATGCCAGGTGCCTTATCAAAGTTCTCAGTCAGTAAATTAAAACTCAGAACTACTGACTCACAAACCCACAAAGCTTTTTTTAATTTTTCCTGGACTGTTAAATTTCCATAACTAAAGGAAACTCTTTGGGAGAAGAGAGCAGATGTTAACCCAAATGGAAATAATCTTACTACAGCATTTTGAACAAAATACAGTCTTATGTAGATAATAACTTCAGGATATTTGGGAATGAATGAGGTAATATATACATAATCGATGTTCATAAACACTGTCATGTCTTTCCCACCTGAGGGATCTTACTAATCAGCATCTACTTAAAGCAATGTCTCCATCAAATTTGCATGACTTCATCTACATGCTTTTAGTCTCCTATCTTAAGTACATTTCTTAGTCTAATGAAGGCTCCAGTGGCGGGGGCGGGCGTGTATATGGGTGTCTGTGGTGGGGGGAGGCAACAGCTAACTATTAGCTTTTAGACATAGTGAAATCAGGAGGAAATTTTGTATAGATGTCAGACATCTATTCCCCAGAACACCACAAAATGCCTGTCATTCCCTCCTTCCAATTTGTGCAAAATACCACGTAATTAAATTAAACTTCTTTGCCACACAGTAAATGATTGGGCCAGTTCTGTACAGCCATAACCATTCCCCTAGCTTTCCGTGAAACATTTTGAAAGCATTTTGGGGATATTCACAGCTTAAACAGATTGCTCTACATGTAGAGGAAAGGTTAGTGCTTTGAGAAAGCAGTAATGATGCAGATAATGAGAAGAGAGTTTGGATGCCTTCCTAGTATAATTCTGATCACTCTATAAAAGAGCCCAAGACCTCCTACCCTGTCTGTAGAGAAAGGGTCAGCTGGCAGGCACGGGGAGGGGCGTGCCATCGTGCACACCCTCTCATTCAGTCTGCCACATTCATCAGCAGGAACAGCCAAGGAAGCCTGGCACTGGGTGTCCTGGACACAGTGGGGCCAGCTAAAACTCCCTGCACTTCCTCCCTTACCCTTCCCTCTGGGAATACGTAGGGGATAACTTCTTTCAACGGGAGAACATACAGCTTAAGAGACCTCTGGGTCTCTTGAGTCAAAAGGTTCTGATCCTTCTCACAGGGCCCACTGAGCTCTGCAACCAGAATAACACATTCTTGAGGAGGAATCTGCAACGTCAACTTTATTAGCACTGAGTCTCATCAACTAAGCTATTGAGCCAGTGTTCAAATTATACACAATCCTTACTTTTAAAGACCAGTATTTTTTTTTAATTAAGCTAAAATTTGACATGAATTGAGCCTCGACTTAGATGTCCTATTTTCCATAAACAACCAGACACTAAGAAAGAGTTTTTCCAGGTTTTGTGAGACCCAAAAATCTATTCTGAGTGAACAAGTTTATTCTTAGCTGTATGAAATTTCCCAAAATGGAGAAGCACCTTCTGTTTCATGGTCTATAACCATGAGACCGGTTATGCCAGCAGGTCTTCCTGTAAATACCCAAGTGTCTATAGACTTGTCTGCAGAATGTAAAGGGTACCTTTGAGGAAGAGAAAACAAACTGCTCTTAAACGAAAGTGGAGATGCGGTTGGGTCCCACCCCAGGCTCTGTACACCATAACCGTTTGAGCTTTGATCCATGGGCAAACATGGGCAGCGGGCCAGTTTACTCCAGGCTTTAGACAATGTTCAGAACCTGCGGTCTATGGCTGGTGAAAGCAGGCCTGTCTGAGTTCTACTGCTGAGTGACCAGGGCCAAAGAAGCAGGCCTGCGTCTGGGGAAGCTGCACAGAGAGCTTGACCTCCATCTCCTCCTCATGGTATGCCAGGAAGACCTAAGTGAGATGTCTGTGGCTCATTGCTCATCAGCTCAGACCCTGGAGTTTGAATCAGGAAAGATCTTAAAGGACCAGCGGTTCTCAACCTATGGGTCGCGACCCCTTTGGGGGTCGAACGACCCTTTCACAGGGGTCGCCTAAGACCATCAGAAAACACATATATAATTACATATTGTTTTTGTGATTAATCACTATGCTTTAATTATGTTCAATTTGTAACAATGAAAATACATCCTGCATATCAGATATTTACATTATGATTCATTAACAGTAGCAAAATTACAGTTATGAAGTAGCAACGAAAATAATTTTATGGTTGGGGGTCACCACAACATGAGGAACTGTATTTTTTTAAATATATTTTATTGATTTCTTAAAGAGAGGAAGGGAGAGGGATAGAGACTTAGAAACATCGATCAGCTGCCTCCTGCACACCCCCTACTGGGGATGTGCCCGCACCAAGGTACATGCCCTTGAACGGAATCGAACCTGGGACCCTTTAGCCCACAGGCAGATGCTCTACCCACTGAGCCAAAGCGGTCAGGGCATGAGGAACTGTATTAAAGGGTCACGGCATTGGGAAGGTTGAGAACCACTGAACTAAGGGCTAGGAAGGCTGAGCTAGCAGTTGAGGGAAGGACTTAGGACTCGATTGAGAATTCAAAAATATTCAAGAACAGGTTTCAGTTCTTAGATTAGCCATAGAATTTCCCTAGTCCCTCAGTCACACAGAACCCATGGACAAGTCAGATTTGCTAGCCGTTCTTAATCCAGAACTATAACCCAAGGACTCACATCCGGGCAGGGCTGCTGTTGAAGAGGAAATTAACCCTGTGGCATTTGCTACTTTGTTGGACTCCAAATACTGGAAAAAGAAAAGTGCTGGTGATAGCATGAGCAGATCTTTAAGGCCAGCACAGAAGAGGGCCATGGGCCATGTCAAATACATGTGTAGATTCGATCACTACTCATATAACTCCGTTCTTTCTCCCTATACTCACTTTCTCTTGCTACTTTCTTTACCTTCTGCTCCTTTTCTTTCTTTTTCTTTTTTGTTTTTTTTGTTTTTTTGTTTTCCAAAAAACCTTCATTCACCAAAGCAGGTAGCTGACTTATGGGCCATAGATTTCTGACCCCCTAGTGTCTGACATTCAGATGAAATTCCCCTCTCTCTCTGCTCCTTTTCAATAAACCTTACTCTCCTCATGAATCTCTGCTTCCTTTCTTTTTCCTGCTTCCTTTTAAACGTTCATGTTTATCTTCTTTACCCATCCTCCCTCTTTTTAACCCACCCTTTAAATACTGGACTCTCCCCTTTCCTCACTTGTGTCCTCTTCTCTTGATCCTTTTTGTGCACTAACTTTCATTAAAGGACCAATCATCCCACAGGTGAGAGATACAAGCATGGCAGATGTGCGCATGAGGATGGGGCAGCCTCAACTACCTGAAAACTAATTCTGCCTGCTGAGTTTCTCTCAAACCTTAAGTTTTGAAACAAAACTTAAGAGAGCACCAGAGGAGGAAGACACTAAAGAAATGTAGGTATGTTTGCTTATGAATCCCAATGAGTCAATTAGCACAACATTGGCAAAGCACTCAACGAAAATAAGTCAGTTTTAATAATAATCAGCCTACAATAAGTGTTGGATATTTTTAAACCTTTGTTTATTTTTTATGAGAATATATATTTGTTCGTAGAAAGGGAAAAGATGGTTTTTTTAAAATTGGTGAGTAAAAAGAGATCATAGGTTGAAAAGCCAAGTAAAATTTTCTTTTGTACATTACATATAAGAGTATATCAAAACATAAGTGTTACTTGAATGTCCATTTTTTACAGCAAATGGGCTGGCCAACCCCCTCTGGAATGTACACATTCTTTCTTTAAATATGCTGACCACTAATCATGTGATGGTAAAGTTCCCCAGACCAGGGAGCCACTCTTTTGAAGTTGACATTGCACATTCCTCTCCAATGGACTGATTTTAGTTTAACGGATTTCTCATATTTTCCATTTTGTGAGCTTTTACCCATTCACAGATGAATGAACTTGGACTTTAAAAAAAAGTTTATTTTCTTTTAACTTCAGGTTTTCTTAAAACTTTCATGAGTTTTCCAGATTTCAAACTGAGTGCTCCTAGCGAGCCTCCCCTCTCCTGACCCAAACATCTGAGCAGAAGTAACAAGACTTCCAGGAAAAGTGACTGGCCTTAAGTGTATCCTTATTTGGTATTTTTATCCCCTGGAAAGTAAAAACAGGTTATAATGAACATAATGATAGAGGTGCAATGGACTCCACTAGTAAAACAATGTCTAAAGGCTCACAGAGAAATTGCCATCATACCTTCACTGCTTTGGGAGGAGAACTCTCAGAAAGGCTGGAGGCTCTGGCATCTGGACTTAGTGGCTTGGGACGGACAGGTTGCTGGACCTCACTCTTAACCTGGGAGTTACCTGCTTGAGTTACAAAAGGAAGAGATTTTTTAGTACCTCATGGGAAGTCAGAGAAGAGGTTCCTCCCCAAAGCAAAGAAAGGGCCTTCACTAAAACAGGTCCTTTCAACACCAGGAAAAACACTGCTTTTCTACTATGGAATATTCTAATGCTAAAAGCGATGTTCTTAGGGTCTCTTACAAATCAGGTTCTCAGCCAGGAGGCTCTCTCACCCTTTGTCATCCAAAACACCCTGTATAAGGGACTTTCTGCCCTGTAGCTTTTGTCATTTTTAAAATATACATATATAGTTAATATATATGTTTTTCTATATATATATTTACACATAAATAAATAAATATATATTTTAGAGAGAGAGAGAGAAGGAGAGAGAGAAACATCAACGTGAGAGCAAGACTTTTATAAGCTGCCCCTGCATACTCTCTACCGGATATCAAGCCCACAATGCTGGCATGTGCCCTGACCCAGAATTGAACTGGCGGCCTTTCAGTGCAGGGGATGATGCTCAAATAACTTAGTGGCTTGGGATGGACAGGGTGCTGGAGCTCAGGGCACTTTTGTCATTTTTAAAGGCTGTTTATAGACTTTGATGACTTTTTGGTAGTTACCATTCCTGCTAACTCCTTCTGGGGTGCTTGAGAGCAAAAATTTCAAAACACGTATGAGAGAGAGAGATTTGACACTATCTTTTTGATCAGTCCTATAGCAGATATCCATGGCTAAAGATTATGGAAAAAGGCTCCATGAAACTTTTTTCATAATCACTGATGTGTCACCTGCATAAGTTAACTTCCTGCCAATACATTCATAATGTGAAAAACTAAGAAGAGGCACAGAAAAGCCACTTATACAGCCACTAAGGAAACATAAATAATTCCTTATAATATAGAGTTAAGTCAACAAAGTACTATGTTTTGCAAACCTAGTCAAAACTTAGAAAAAAGTTTTTAAAAATATTTTAAATTAATTTTTAGAGAGAGGGAAAGGGAGAGGGAATGAGAGGAACATTTATGTGTGAGCTAAATATGGATCAACTGCTTCCTATACACCCCCGACCAGGGATCAAGCTAGCAACCTGGGCATGCACCCTGACCGAGAATCGAACTGCCACCTTTACGGTGCACGGGCCAACACCCAACCAATTGAGCCACAGTGGCCAGGGCCAGAAAGATTTCTATCCAAACAAAATGATTGCAAAAGGAATATTCTTGGATTCAAGCAGCAAAAGTTTCTCTCTAAAATTATAAGGTAGTTTTTACTAGAGATTTATTTAGCTCTACTTTAGTTGCTGAGTTTTTAAGTGTCTAATAAACTAATTAACCAGGGAGAAGGTAGAAATCCAAATATGTACATACATAAAACACTGCAGATCAGAATCAAAGTGGATATACTAAAGAGAAAACCAAAGTTTTTTTTATCTTTGGGCAAAGTGAAGCTCAAAATCACTCCAAAATAGGATGAAAAGGTGATGAAATTTAACAAAACAGGAAAATCTCTAGAATTGGTCTAGAGCTGTGGTCAGCAAACTGCAGCTTATATCTACCTATATAGTTTAAGTTTAAACAATTTGGCTCTCAAAAGAAATTTCAATCGTTGTACTGTTGATATTTGGCTCTGTTGACTAATGAGTTTGCCGACCACTGGTCTAGAGGGTAGACTATGGTACACATTTAGATAAGTAGGGAAAGATATTTAATATGTTACTCAAATGCTAATTCTTTATCCCTGTAAATGAATGAAATCTTTGGCTCAACTTTATTTATTTATTTATTTATTTATTTATTTATTTATTTATTTTTATTTAAAAAAAAATATTTTATTGATTTTTTACAGAGAGGAAGGGAGAGAGATAAAGAGTTAGAAACATCGATGAGAGAGAAACATCGATCAGCTGCCTCCTGAACATCTCCTACTGGGGATGTGCCCGCAACCCAGGTACATGCCCTTGACTGGAATCGAACCTGGGACCTTTCAGTCCGCAAGCCGACACTCTATCCACTGAGCCAAACCGGTTTCTGCTCAACTTTTATTAAAATGAAACTTCAGCCCAGCTAGCGTGGCTTAGTGGTTGAGCATCGACCTATGAACCAGGAGGTCTTTGCTTGATTCCAGTAGGGGCACATGCCCAGGTTTCAGCAGGCTCAATCAATCCCCAGAGCAGGGTGTGCAGGAGGCAGCTAGTCAGTGATTCTCTCTCAACAGTGATGTTTCTGTCTCTTTCTCTCCCTCTCCTTTCCTCTCTGAAACCAATAAAAATATGTTAAATATATATATATTTTTTAAATGAAACTTCAAAATTAGTTTTTATAGCTTTAATCCTGAAAAGATTTAGTACAAAAAGTAGGATAAGTTCAATGAGAGAAGCATAAAAGTTTGCCTAGCTAGTGTGGCCCAGTGGTTGAGTGTCAACCTATGAATCAAGACATCACTGGTTCTATTCCCGGTCAGGGCACATGCCTGGGTTGCTGGCTCAATCCCCGGTATGGGGCTTGCAAGAGGCAGCAATCCATGTTTCTTTATCATTGATGTTTCTTTCTCTCTACCCTCTCCCTTCTTCTCTCTAAAATCAATAAGGACATATTTTTTTAAAAAGTGTTCAGTTTGCCCCAAGTTAGTAATATATAGTTGAATTTAACTTCTCCCTAAGCCATGAAATGTGTGAAGGGTATTCAAGCACGACTCCTTAAAAGCAAGGGAAAGATCCGATCGGCTGAATTTAATGTTACTTTCTCAGCACTGACAGCAATGGGGACACCCTCCAGATCTAAGAATGAATGCTTACGGGAGTCAGCTTCAGCAGGCGAGGAACGGACTGCCAAGCTATTCTCGGCTGCAGAAACCTACAAAAAAAAGAGGGGTGGGATTAGGAATCACATTAAAAATAAATGAGCAAGCTGCTGCTAGTGCCATAGAAACCTGCTGACTCCAGTCAGTCACTGGCTGCCTGGGGGAAATAACGGCCCCAGAACAGCTGAGCATTTAAACAAGAGGCAGCACAATGTCTTTTATGAGGATATTAACATGCCTCTCAATTACAGAGTAAGGCCAGAAGCAGACTGCACTCCACTGCCAAAACTCTGCATCATTTCTCTTTATAAAAGAACTTCTAAACCATATCTTTCGATTCTTAAAAAATAAGAAGGGGTTGGGGGGGAGGGAGTGGTGGCAAACAAACCCTCTATCACGGAGAGCAAAGCTCCTCACCATAAACCATAACTCACTCCAAGGCAAAATAAAGTCTTTACATATAGAAACTACTATTATTATTCTTTAATTTTCCTAATTTCTTATTTTCCAACCAAATACATCTGCTGAAACAAGCTTGTTAGCACCGAAGACTTTCTGATAGCTGTACAACAAATGTATCTAAAACTAACCTCTGGTATTACCTTCAAGGTGAGTTTCCCTTTCTAATCCCAGTCTTAAAATAGCAGTGTTTAACAAGATGACAAATCTTCTGTGTGGGTGCATATTTCCCCTCAGAAACCATCAAAGTTAAATAAAGAACTTTCTACTAGCGTTCTCTGTCCTTTCTCATGGTCCCTAGCCTTTCTGGTGTCTTTGTCCACACTCAAAATAATGAGGGTCAGTAGGGACCGAATATGTGCTCTTTCTGTAATAGTTCTTTCACTCAGATGTCAGGGACTTTATGTGCGATACTGAGAGTTTATACCAGGCTGCCTAATGTACTGAATACATTTATGATGATAAAATATTGGACATTAAATTGTTGCCTGACTGCACCTGAATTTCAGCATGGTTGGTTCTTCCCCACTGCTCACTTTTCATTACAGGAATTCTGACATGGTATACAGTGAACCAGTATAATAACAGCCAATATTTACTGAGTGTTTACTGTGCTCACTGAAATGATCACCTTACATGCATTATTTCATTTAATGATATGAAATAAAATTTCTGAAAGTCATGCATGGCCATAAAAAGCTCTTCAATTCTTGCTAATTAGTAGGTATATCTATCCCAGGATGTTCTTCTTTTCTCCTCTAATTTGGTCACCTTGAACCTAAAAGGTAAAGCTAATGCCAATCATGACATCACTGTACATGTCCAACCTAGATGACTTCACTGCAGGAAATGCCAGGAGAGAGCACATGAGAATTTGCTCAAACATTTCATTAAAGGAAAGTACAAATCCATTCACAGGACAAGAAAGGGAAGGACAATACCTTTATAAAATATTCTATTTGAGGCAAGTTTGCCCTAGCACTTTTGGAACAAATCAAAGTTCAAATAGTTCTTAGGTATTGGTTAACAAAAAGTAGGCAAACAACCAAAGGGATAGCTGAGGCTCTGAAAAATGTTATGAATTTTAAGGCAGCCAAGCACTTATGAACCCACAGTGTGTGCTTGAAGACGATGCCCTATCTTTAACACCTTTCTTCCCCACCCACTCCCCAATTCGTGATTCAGTTGCACTGAAGCTCTTTTAAGTTATAATTAAAATGTTCTGATCCTCCAGTTTCAGAGTTCCAGCTCAGAGTTCCAGTTTCAAACCAGCATGAATCCAATCAAGAAGAAAACATGAAATTAGATATAGGGACAATCCATGTATTATTTTCCAGAGGATCATTTCTCAAACTATGCTCCTCGGGTACACTGGGGGATTTCAATGCTGGGAATATTTTTCCTCTAAGTGTCATTTTTATAAGCTATAAAAAAATATTCCAAACATATTTACTTCGTTATTCTTAAGACATAATCTTCCACTTAAAAAATGAGAAACTCAGGCAGCCTTATGAGAGAACTCACTTGATACAGGACATGTGACTCATGTGACCGATGCCTGAGCCCACTGTTGCAAGGATGTATGTAATTTATTTGGTAATTTTATGATTATGAAACACCTTACTGCCATGTATTTTGTCTTATTATTTCAACATATATTTGTAAAGTGATTTAATTTTTCTAAATTTTTTTTCCTGTTCTATTTATGATTCAACTTATGTAGCCATTAATCCGAGACCATTTTTCTGTGTGACTACTTTGGTTCAACCAAGTGTGTAGTGTATTTCATGAGTTCCTGTCAGTGTTCTGTCAATACAGCAAACTTTAGAGGGCCCAGCTGATGTGGCTCAGTGGTTGAGTATCGACCTATGAACCAGAGGTCACCGTTCAATTTCTAGTCAGGGCACATGCGCAGGTTGTGGGCTCCATCCCCAGTGGGGGGCGTGCAGGAGGCAGCCAATCAGTGATTCTCTCTCTTCATTGATGTTTCTATCTTTCTCCCTCTCCCTTCCTCTCTGAAATCAATAAAAATATATTTAAAAAACAAAGTCTGTTAGAATGAAATAAGTTTGAGAACTATTTTAATGATATCTTCACCTTTTGGAAGAATGGCTTCAAGGTGTCAATATGTATAACAGAAACAATGGTTTTTCTCCTAAGATTAATCACTGTAATAGATTTGAAAGCTCTTTCTCCTTAACTAACTTAACATTTCACTGTCATATAGACCAGTGATTCTCAACCTTCTGGCCCTTGAAATACAGTTCCTCATGTTGTGACCCAACCATAAAATTATTTTCGTTGCTACTTCATAACTGTAATGTTGCTACTGTTATGAATCATAATGTAAATATCTGATATGCAGGATGGTCTTAGGCGACCCCTGTGAAAGTGTCGTTCAACCGCCAAAGGGGTCGCGACCCACAGGTTGAGAACTGCTGATACAGACCAAAAGATAAAAGAGATTGGGTAATGGATTGGAAAAGAAAATGATAAATTCACCTGACAGTCATATTGTTACTTCTCCAACTAAGCCATTCATTAACAATAAATGCATAAAATACAAATCTAATTTGCTTAAAATCTGACACTGGCTTTCCACCACTGCAGGGCTACATCCCAAACTCTTAAGGGTAGCATACAAAGCTCTTCAAGACCCACCCTGGCCCTCTCCCTCCACCTGTCTCTCATCATGGCCTGTATGTCCCGCCCTGCTCAGCCAAGTCATCTTAGTTTAGATCTCCAATTTCCAACCTCTGTTATGTCTGGAATATTCTTCTCTTTCTTTACTCAAACTTCTCCTTACTCACTTTGCCTATTTCCACACATTTTTCAGGACCTGGCTCAGACATGACCTTCCTGAGGAAGTTAGGGCAAATGCCCTTAGTCTCAGCTTCCACAGCTCTGAATAGCCCTCTCACAGCAGAGGTCAAACTGTTTTATGATGGCCAACCTGTTACTCATCTCCCTTCTACTGTTAGCTTCCTTGCAGATAAAGACCACATAGCATGGTATGTTCATATTTAGTTTTTCAGCTTAGCATTTCCTATGCTTAGCATAATGCCTGCCTACCTTTCAAAATACTGAGTGAAAGAATGAAATTTTATTGCATAAAATTAGTTAATAATATACAAATACTTTGAAAGATAATATTTCTAATCAAAACAGATTTTCAAAAATCACTTTAGCTCTATGCCCTCTGAGCATTTGCTGAGCAAAAGAATTTTCCAGTGAAGGTTCATTATTTGGTCAGCTATAAGTTGCAGAGCTCCCCAACCAAAATTATGTGACCTGCAAAAACAACAATCTGTCTTGGCAGCTGTTACCAAATTCCCAGACACTCTACAGCCCAGAGTTAGAGTGGTTTCTAATTTTAAGCATCTAATTTAGAGCACATGCTTCTTTGGCAACTGGACATCAGACTTTTGAACCCACCTTTTCTCCATCTTGATGGGAGATACAGACCTCGGGACCCGGGGGCACATTCTCCTTTTGTTCCAACTTATGAATTTTGATTTCACTGCCATTGGCTCTCAATTCATTCTAGAAAATAAAAATTGTCTGTGAATTTTTTTTTTTAATTCTCAAAATAATAAAATGAATTCTCACTATTCTCTTCACAGCACATCTATTAAGTAAACTTGGAATGTGAAAATAAATTTCTTTTAAGAGGCCTCAGGTCAAATCAACCCCCTAATGCTCACAAGCAAAACCCACTGACTTGTGAAACGACAAAAGCAGCTTTGTGGACACATCCCTCAGAGTTAAGTATCTGTACACTAGTCTAAAACCGGGTGCTCATTAGAATATATACACACATCAACACAGACACACACAGACCACCCCCAGCATACAATGTTCTTGTGATTCACTCTTCTAGCAGCAGAGCTTGTGGGAATGCAAAGCTTGTGAGTTTTATCAGAAAAGACCATTCTGGAGCAGGGAAAGGAGATGCCAAGTGCCAATAATTAAGAAAATATACTGACCATATATATAAATATGCCCGGCCTGGAAAGAGAGACAGGGATGATGTATACATATGAAAACAAATTATATTTAATGATAACTATAAAACAACCTTTTTTTTTAGTGAGACTTTCAAAAAACATGTTTTTTTATATAAAATTCATACATTGTACTAAAGACATACCTTATTCGACTACTCATAACAGAGCCTCACCATACCAAGCAGGCATTAATACTATCATAGGAATAAGCATAATCCAATTTTTTTCCCTTGCAAAGAACATATTAAATTTTAAAATTTAATATGAAATTAAATATTAACATTAACTTTATATATTAGACCCAAGATTAATATAGAGGTAGATAATTATGGACATTTCCTATCATTAGTCTGCTAGACATATAGTACCTTTCTGTTCTCTGTGATTCTGTAGGCATGGGGAGAAAACATAATTATGGCCACAGGGCCAATGAAGGGAGTGTGAGTGTGACTGACTTAATCAGGTGTGGAATCCCAAGTTAAGGCACACATTTTGGGGGTGCATCTATAGGGAGGAGCTGGCAGCCAGTGCTGCAGAAGACAGTAGTACAACAGTCCAACCACTCATTCCTGACCCCATCTCAGAGCCCAAAATCACTGCCATAGGGTGTGTGCCTTGTTACAACCATCCTCTGTAGGGGGCCTGAGAAATTCTTTGGGGATGAGATAAAATGTACTTTTTACAAGAATTCCTAAAGCATTCCAACTCTTAAAAGTTTCAGAGATGGAGACTGCAATTTAGAAACTCTATTAGGCGTTTTTAAAAAAAGGTCACTGAACAGGTTTTTCCACTTAGGGAGGCACTTGGTCGGAATGTTTATAGCAGCAGGGCACTGAGAAGCAGCAAAATCCTGGAACAAGAGGGAACAGAGCTGCACAGATCACTGACTTGCTGTATCTCCTGACCTGCCTTCTCAGAGAAGTCTAAGTTTGCTCATTTTTCATACTCACTATTGATTTATACACATCTCTTCTTAAAATTACAGTGAAAAATCAAGATGAAATCATTCATTGCCCTGAGACTTAACCCACCAATAAATACTACTGGAGAATGCATACTTAGTAATGTGGGAAAAAGAAGGCTCAGCTCCTGAAATACACGTTACAATATCTAATAGGCACCAGTTTTAATCTGGCTGGGAACAAATAAAATTCAATACTAGTCTTCCAACTTCGTTAAAAAATAGGACATCAAGAAATTAATGGCCCTAGCCAGTTTGGCTCAGTGGATAGAGGGTAGGCTTGCGGACTGAAGAGTCCCAGGTTTGATTCCGGATTGCGGACTCGATCCCCAGTAGGGAGCTTGCAGGAGGCAGCCGATCAATGATTCTCTTTCATCATTGATGTTTCTCTCTCTCTCTCTCCCTCTCCCTTCTTCTCTGAAATAAAATATAATTGTTTTTTAAAAAAATAAGAAATTAATGGATTGTAATTTGAAATCTTGGAACAAATATTTGAAAGATACATATATAGGTATGTGTACATGTGTATATATGCATGTGTACATATGAATAAATGGCATTTAAAAGGCAACTTCAACTAAGCAGTGCCATAGTGGCATCCTGCCAGTTAAGCCTAGGTAAGTATAAAATAGAAAAACCCTCCATTTTATTTAGAAGACCAACTTTTTGTTCTTACTGAGCACATCATCTTGTCATTTCTCTCTCCTTTTCCCATTCACTATTCTAATTTTTTTTTAGAAAATCATTACATCACAAGGAGTAAAGATTAAGTAGGCTGTATACTATACAATTTCATTTATAAGAAATGTCTAGAATAGGCAAGTCCATGAAGACAGAAAGTAAATTAGTGGCTGCTGGGGGAATTGGAAGTGATTGCACAGGCATGGGGTTTCTTTTTGGGATGATGGAAATGTTCTGGAATTAGGCAGTGGGGATGGTTGCACAACCTTGTGAATATACTAAAAATTACTGAGCTGTTATACTTTAAAATGGTGATTTTTATGTCATATGAATTATATATCAATAAAAACTTGCAAAAAAACCACCCATATTAATGTCAAATATATCTCCACTATTTGCCCTTTCTTTCCTTCAAAAACAGAAATAAAAATAGATGTTTCTGTAAAAACTAATAAAATACTTCTTTAACAATAAGATTAAGCAGAAGAGACAGAAAAACTCTATGACATTACTGAATGGCAACATCATACAAAAAATGAGTGGGGTGGGAATGAGGCCTAGGAAAGCAAAGACAGGATAGAACATTGTAGGGATGGAAATAAAGCTAGGGTAGGATCTCTGTGAAAAGGGTTTGGGGGCTCAGAGGACGAGGGAAGGAGCCAGGGCTCACAAGTCAGGGTCTGGTGACATTTCTAGTTCCTGTGCTCAGTGACCATTTCTGGATTAAGGAATGAATGAATGAATGAATGAATGAATGAATGAAGCAGAACACATACTGTGTAGTTGGTGGAACTGCTTTGTTTGGACACAGCTGCCTGATACTTGGCCATTCGATCCTTTATGGAGGTTTCTGACAGGCGCGGGATCTCCAGGTTTCGCCTAGTCTCACTTTTTTCCAAATTGAATGCAGAAGTTGACACTTGACCTGGAAGTATGCAAAAAGATGCTTTATTAGAAGATAAAATATGACTTTAGTGGTTTCAAGATTCTCAATTTGGGGCTATTGTCATGTAATGGAATGAATTTCTTCTATTTACCCTTATATGCCCTTCAAAACATAATAATTCCACCCTTAAGGTGTTTTGTTACCACTAGTAGTACAGATAACCCATCTTTAAACAAAATTTTTTTTATTATTGACTTTAGGGAGAGAGAGAGAGAAAGAGAGAAACATCAATTTGTTATTCCATTTTTATTTATACATTCATTGGTTGATTCTTGTATGTGCCCTGACTGGGAATCAAACCCCACAACCTTGGTGTATGGGGACAATTCTCTAACCAACTGAGTTATCTAGTCAGGGATCAGGATAACCAATTTTGATACTGCCCGTCCATGAGAGCCCCTCAAGCCTCAAATGACCATGGAGCCAAAATTCTCTGTGGCACTTCCCTTGGAATCCTGCAAAGGTACCAGATGTTTACCACAGGTTACCACTAACAAGGATGGATTAAAAACACAGAGAAGCTGTTTGTGGAGAGCAATGACATTTGGGAATGGCTTGTATTGATACTGTTGTAATTTAACCTAATTATTAATTAGCAGGAAAGGAACAAAGGGAAGGCCAAATATTATACTCATTTGTACAGTCTTGCCAGGAAGCTGCAGTTCAAATGCATGCCCAGTCAAGTCTGGGTGATAAAGGAAAGGTTCTTGTCTGTCAGTCACACTTGGGAACAGATCATTGGCCAGAGTAGTGTAGCCAGAGCAAGCCTGGGAAGACTTGGGATAGCTAAGCTCCTAAACAAAGGAGTTCACTGTCTTGGTTTACACTCTTTTTTTTTAAAAAAAATAATTTTTTATATTGATTTCAGAGAGGAACGAAGAGGGAGAGAGAGATAGAAATATTAATGAGAGAAGAGTCATTGATTGGCTGCCTCTTGCATGCCCCACACTGGGGATCAAGCCTGAAACTTGGGCATGTGCCCCAACCAGGAATCTGTGACCTCCTGCTTCACAGGGTCGACTTTCAACCACTGCCCAGCCCTTGCTGGCCAGGCTTGGTTTGCACTCTTGCCTCTTGCTTGCTGGTTTTTAACTCCTGCCTTGCGGGACTCTCACACTCCTGCATTCGCCCTACACAATGGACTGATGCACTGCAACTAGCCTGATGCTAATCTGCACCCAATTCCACCAGGGAAAGGAAACTTTGGACACTGTCTTTGCTTCTAGCTCTACTGAATCCCCAGCTGCACGTCTTCCATGACTGGATTAAGGAAAATGGAACTTTGGAAACCCAAGGACATAATTACATGCAAATAAAAGTCACTCATCCTCCCATGCAAGTCTCAGAAAATTATTCTTCTCGATATCATAAGTACGCAGCACCCAATGGGGAAAGGGATACCTCACTCCTACTAGCAATGGAGAAAGACAACCCATGCATCTCTCCATAACAGTATCTAACAGATAGACTCCCATTTAATTTGTACCACTCTTCCTTCAAAAGCATTGGTGTTGAGGCCAAAAGATACTGTTTACTGAAGAGTACTTCCCAGAGAACGTCATGCACATGGAACTCTCTGCTTACCTGGCCCTATTTCCAAATCATCCAGAGAATAGCTGTTTTCAGAGATCCTCCTTCCACCTGCACTTCGGCTTTGGGTCCGAGCAATCTGTTTGGAAAACAAAACCAAGCAATAAATTTTGATATAAGATGGGAAATCTTGATGCAATGTTCAAAAAGGAGGACTGCAAATCTCCTTTATAAATAAAAATCCAGAAAAGATTAAATTTTACATTTGTTTGTATATTTCACAGGATATATTTTCCATATTATCAGAATCAAGCACTACATGTTCAAAAGTGCCCAGGGAAAAATAAGTTAACTCTATCAAGGTTATATCTCTCTGCTAATGATCAGTACCTAACCAGCTTAACCAGAAAGCCTCGTAATTTAAACATCATTGAGGGGAATCGTCATGTCCCAGATGACAATGACATATGTCTCCAAAGTGCCAAGTCCTGACGGCAATATCTGCTGTTTCCCTTCCACGTCCTACCTTATCTCTGCTGCTGTTACAGTGGATGGACTACTATTACCTTTCTAACTGGCTCTTCTACCTTCCAATCAAGTCTCTATGATGCTGCCATTATCCCAAGTAATACAAAGCAATTATCCCCAAATATAATTTATGTTACTCTCCTGTTCAAAATTCTTTAAAAAAATATTTTTATTGATTTCAGAGAGGGAGGTAGGGGGAGAGAGAAAGAGAGGGAGAGAAACATCAGTGATAAGAGAGAAGCATGGATCAGCTGCCTCCTACACCCCCCCTACTGGGGATCAAGCCCACAACCAGGGCATGTGCCCCGACTGGGAATGGAACTGTGACTTTCTGGTTCATAGGCTGATGCTCAACCACTGAGCCATGCCGGCCAGGCCTGTTTAAAATTCTTTAAGGATTCCTGATCACTCCTTGAATTAAATCTAAAGTGTTTAGTATGTCACAGAAGACCAGTTCTAGATCTGGCCCCTACCTACCCTTTCTGGGTATATCCTCTTCCTCACCCTTTACCCTCCAGGAAAAGCAAACTGTTGTGAAGTCCATGATATTGTAAGTTAGTTCCTTCTACCTGGATTACCGTTTTACCCTGCTGTTGTCTAGCAAATGCTTGTTCCTTTAAGACTCTGTAAACTAAGCAACTTTCTCTCTATGAAGTCTGTCCTACCTGTCCTACATAAATCTAAGTAGTTGTTCCTCTGTACCCAAGTACCTGGTTACACTTCCATGACAATGCTTATCAAACTGCTGTGTGTTCCTCTACTGGACTGGAAGCTTACTGAGGGCAAGAGACTATGCTTTTTTTAAAAAATGGAAAAGTGAACGATACACTTTTTTTTTTTGAGTAAAGTATTTTGTGATTCCTGTAAATCACTATATTTCTATCTCTCCTATCTAAGGTAGATCTCTAATTAAAATTATAAATTATAATTTTTAAGCCTGGAAAAGTGACTCAACAGAAAGGCACAGAATGTTTCCATAGTATGCAGCATGTCATGTTTATTCAGATTGTAATGAGAGCCTTCAACCACATCCTATCATTTACATCTCAAGATAACATGAAGTAGAAAAGATAACTGAAATCCAGTATAACAGATCAGACTTAGTACCCTTTTGAATTCTACATTAGTAAATAGCTATTAAACCTCTAAGTTCAATGGATTAATTAACTCAACAATAAAGTTTACGACTGAACTATCAGTTATTTTAAGTACCCCCACACCCCCCAGTGAAAAAACATACCACTTTCTGAGTCAGAGCCAAGAATTGGTTTGCTTGTACCGTACCAAAAAGAATATAGTTTCTTGCAAATTCAATATATAATTAATATAATTTACCTCAAATAAGCTTTGCTATTTACATTGTTAGTTGAATCTTTTTTAAAATAAAAATATTTTTATTGACTTCAGAGAGGAAAAGAGAGGGAGACAGAAACATCAATGATGAGACTCATTGATCTGCTGCCTCCTGCACACCCCCTACTGGGGATGGAGCCCACAACCCAGGCAAGTGCCCTGACTGGGAATCAAATGGTGACATCCTGGTTCATAGGTTAACACTCAACCACTGAGCCACACTGGCTGGGCTAGTTGAATCTATTTTATTTTTATGAGTTTGTTTGAGCCAAAACAGATGACATATGCCTGAGCGCAAAATCTCAAATGCTCCCTGAATCTATCCTATCTAATAACAGACAAATATGGTAATTGACCATACCTTCGCTACGCCTCCCATTGGCTAATCAGTGCCATATGCAAATTAGCCACCAACAAAGATGGCGGCTAATTTGCATACTGCAGGCAGGGTGGGCCAGCGCGAGCCACCATCCAGGCCCCTGTGTGCTGCCTAAGCCCCGCCGCCAGCTGGACCCCCTGTGTGCAGCCCTGGGCGGCGGGGCTTGGTGGTGCAATCACACCGCCTAAGCCCCACCCCCAGCCGGGACTCCCATGTGCGGCCCTGGGCAGCGGGATCCCCGTGTGTGGCCCTGGGCGGGTGGGACCCGTGTGCGACCCTGGGTGGGCGGGACCCCTGTGTGCGGCCCTGGGCGACGGGGCTTGGTGGCGTGATCGGCCTGAGGAAGCCCTATTCTTGCACTTCCACCCCCTGATCGGCCCTGGCCTATGTGCGACCGGGGCGGCGCCCCAACCCCCTGATTGGCCCTGCCCTGTGCACCAACGGGGGCGGTGCCCCAACCCCAGGATCGGCCCTGCTGTGTGCATGACCCGGGGAGGCAGGGCAGGCACATAGGGATAGGGCCTGCATATCTGACACCCGGGGAGCGGCCTAAGCCAGCAGATGGTTATCTTCTGAGGGGTCCCAGATTGTGAGAGGTCACAAGTAGGGCTGAGGGACACACACACACACCCTGCCAGTGCACAAATTTTTGTGCACCGGGCCTCTAGTTTTTAATAAAAACCAAGATAAGCTGTAGCAGCTCTAACTTTGCCACATTATACTCAGGTCAGCTGCATCATTAATCACATCCACATAACTCATATGATGCAACCTACTGTTGCTCTGGCAGCAGCCCCCAATCTGGAAATGAATATCACTTGCCAAAGGGAAAAGATAAATTTGGCAGGATACCCTCCCATACATATATTTTTCTGTTTTGAAAACATTTCTCATTTGCAGGTAATTAAAGTAAAGGAAATTCCAAAGATGTATCACAAATGCTGCTGCACTGTAAGATGGTCCCTATAAAAATTAGAATTTCCAAGGCTCAAAAAGAGAGAAACCCTGAAAATATATATTTTTTTAAACTGAAAGGAAACAAGTTCTGCATTCTTAATACTAGAGCAATATTTCAAATACTTACATCCTGTCAAGGTAAAGTTCCAGTACAATTCAAAGAGTTTGTGGCCTGGCTGGCGTGGTTGATCATCGACCTATGGACCAGGAAATCACGGTTTGATTCCTGGTCAGGGTACATACCCAGGTTGCAGACTCAATTCCCAGTAGGGGACGTGCAGGAGGCAGCCGATCAATGGTTCTCTCTCATCATTAATGTTTCTATCTCTCTCTCCTTCTCCCTTCCTCTCTGAAATCAATAAAAATGTATTTTTTAAAAAATCAAAGAGTATGTGTTATATTCGTAATCTGCTGAGTGTTCAGTTTTCTGTCTGTACTTACAGTCACGTGGGAAGGCCCTGCACTGGTGTTACTGGGAGCAAGGCCATTTAGAACCAGTACATATGCCCTGCCAGGGCTGAGCCTTTCTTTGGTTTTAAATGCATAAAATTTCCAATCTTTGTTAGCTTTTCATTTAAATCTTTGGGTTAAATAAAGAGCCTTTAGGAAAAAGAAAAGCCTTCTGGCTCATGAGGGTATCAATACCTTAGTATCTTTTTTCAAGTACTAAAAAAGTGACTGTGCAAAGCTATTTGGCCTTAGAGAAAAACAGAAATGTCTCTGGAAATCCAAGTTACACTGACACTGGTTCTGAGGAGGAATACAGATCTGAGGCTGCTTTTAATGAGATCCCAGGTGAAGCACTAAGCATTTTCTAAATGCCTTTTCACCTCCAAACCACTCAAATATCCAGAATAACAAATGCAATTCAAATGCATTTGCTATGAATTTTATGACCCTCATTTTAAAAGTGGTAATCTGAAGCACAGGAAGAAGGAGGGGTTTCCTCCAATATTTCTGAAGGAAGTAGAGGAACACAGAAAGAAAAAAACAGGAATTGTGATACAGAAACACTCTTCTGTAACACATTTGTTCGCATTTCAGCCCTTTTTATTCAGACATTTGAGGGAGCCTTAACCATCAAAATCTGTTAAGAAAAGACACTTGAAGACTCTCTGGAATTTCCTACGGCTTGACTTACCCCCACCCCGCATGTCCTCCTTCCTGTCAGCTGACTGCAGTAACTCTATGTAAACATTCTCTGTGAATCCATAAACACATCAAACCCATGTACAAATAATAGAATAAGAGTTTGGAGTTTTTAGCCAATGGTCCGTGGAATTTCTTTTCTCTGGAATTTTTCTTTTTTAGAAATAAAATGTTAGGTCTCAAATGTCAAGTAAAAAGCAGATTTCCTGCCCCCTCCACCCTATTTTCAGAAAAAGTTATCTTTAAAAGTTGATTTTTTAAAAAAAATATATTTTTATTGATTTTTTACAGAGAGGAAGGGAGAGGGATAGAGAGTTAGAAACATCGATGAGAGAGAAACATCGATCAGCTGCCTCCTGCATGCCCCCTACTGGGGATGGGCCCGCAATCAAGGTACATGCCCTTGACCGGAATCGAACCTGGGACCCTTCAATCCGCAGGCCGACGCTCTATCCATGGAGCTAAACTGGCTTCGGCAGTTGATTTTTTCAACACCTTAATTTACTAATAGGCTCCTACCTCTCTCAGCCACTTCCTTCAACCTTTCAACTTTGACCTTCCTGCAGACTCTCATCCCTCCAAAGTCAAGGGTGGAGGAAGGATATCTTTTAGGGAAAAATGAGACTTTGCTGAACTATGAATGGTTATCAGAGGGTATAGATAAAACCTGGCCTTAACTTCTCAAAGTACTGTGAGATAAACATTGCCTTCTCCAAGGACCTTCTTAGAAAAAAGAGACCTAATTTAAATAAAAGAACACATAGAGAAGGAGCACTCATCTCCAGTGGTGGGATTTCTCTCCATTTTCTGTATTTCTAAGCTTTCTACAAAAATTATGTGTTACTCTTACAATTAGAAAAAAAAGAAAAGGAAGGAGAGGTAATACTTCATACCTACTTTTTAAATGTCTTTATTGATTTTAGAGAGGAAAGGAGAGGGAGAGAAACATTGATCAACTGCCTCAGCATGCACCCCGATGAGGACTGAACCCATAACATGCACGTGTGCCCTGTCCAGGATGATCCCCTGACTGGCGACCCTTGGGTACATGGGACAACACTCAACCAACACCAGCATTACTTCATACTTATTAAATTAATATAAACAGATAAAAATGGTAAAACCAATGCTGATGAGGTGCTGGATAATTGACTATGTCCTCAGATTGTGCTATGGATGTTATAAAATAATATAGTCTTTGAGAACAAGCTGAAAATATATAAGAATATTTAATAAATTATATTTTTTGACCATAACATTCCAAATAACTAAAACAAAATGTTTCTGCTAAGATGCTCAGAGCTTCTTCTTTTTTAAAAATATATTTTATTGATTTTTTACAGAGAGGAAGGGAGAAGGATAGAGAGAAACATCCATCAGCTGCCTCCTGCACACTCCCCACTGGGGATGTGCCCGCAACCAAGGTATATGCCCTGGACCGGAATTGAACCTGGGACCCTTGAGTCCGCAGGCCAATGCTCTATCCACTGAGCCAAACCGGTTAGGGTGTGCTCAGAGCTTTTTTATTAAGCTAAAAAAGAACCTAATTATTGGGGACTGATTAAACAGTATAATGAAATACCATGTTGCCATAAAAGAATAATTACATGAACTAGAAAGATATACAGGAAGGTCTATATAAAAAAGACCAAACAAAAAGATAAAGCATAAGTATACAAAACAGTGAGTATACAGTGACTAAAACCATGTAAAAACTAGTTATGCGATGATGAAGATATTACTGTGCACACCTGATGATGGTTACTCTTTTCCTGGTTTACTTGGCTTTTTCTTCTCCTTTCTGGTTTACTCTGTGTGTGTGTGTGTGTGTGTGTGTGTGTGAGAGAGAGAGAGAGAGAGAGAGAGAGAGAGAGAGAGAGAGAGAAATTGTTCAGATGACTATTTCATTTATATAAGAAAACCAAACCTCCCCAAACCATAAGCTTCTAACTTAAGAGTTTTAGTACAAATCTGCTGTATTATAATGTATTTCTTCTCTTCATTGCCCTCATGTTTTTTATTCAGTTAAGAGACTATAAAATGAGTGAATAGAAATGATAGCGAGCTAAATTCTTTGAGAATACAGCTCTTGATGTTTTCATTTCCTTAGATTTCAAAATTGTATAAGGCCATGGCCAGTTGCTTTTATCCAATAAACAGTTATTATAATATTCATGAAGATAGTGTAATATGGTAGAAAGGGTACTACACAATTTCAGTCCTTATTCTGATATTAATCAGCCACAGGACATTGGGTATATCAGTTAAGCCTTCTGACCTTGGCTATTTCTATCTATAAAATATAGATTTTAATATCTTTACTGCCTCAGAGCAGTGAGCTGGATTATGAACATGATAGGTATTTCTCACACCTTGTAACTCATTGATAAGTCAGAAGGCTAGAGGAAATGACTAATACATTCATCTGGATACACACCATGTCTAATCCAGGATTGAGCCCAATAGCAAGAAGACAAAGGTGGTAAATATTTGGGAGGCAAATGATGTCCTTCTGACCCCTCCAAACTCCAATGTAGCCAACATTGCTTAGAGAATGTTCCAGTTTCCTGCTATTACTTTTCAACATGTTTTATTGTAATGAAAACCAGTTAGAAACCAATTAAGTAGTTATTTGGCATGAAAGTAAGCAGAAAAGAGATGACTGGTCATCAGTTGGCATATCAAGGACAGCTATTTAGGGCAACAAACAGTGAAAAAGATCAGAATTCCTTGACTGGCACCTTTATACCTGGGTCATTATCATTTTACCACAAAAGACCAAACAGTTACTCAGTTACTAAGTAGGGATAAATAAAACTTCTTTATACTAGTATGAGGTCTTTATGAGAAATTATCCACTATACAGAGGCTATTCTTTACATTTGAAATCACAGAAGAAGCTATAAACTATTCAAGAGTGAATAATAATAAATCTGCAGAAATTTAGTTTTAATAAGATATACGAGAAAGATGGCATTGATAGAAAAACAAGGATAATTCTTGTGTTTATTTAACAAAAACCAGTCATCTGTACTTAAAGCATTAGCAATGTATCTAATGGAGGTAGGATGCTGAGTCAATTTAAGATTTATAATTCTCTGGTAGGCAAATTAAAGATATACTACCCTACACTAGGATGACCACTGTAATGATGAGTTTGTCAATCCCTTTCTTCTCTAAGCCCATCTTAAAATTATGATTTAAAAATATGCAAATGATACCAATTATGAACATCCTCAAAACTGTATTCTTCTTGGAATTTAATTCCAAATAATTTACTTGAGACATTAAGAAAGCAGAAGAAAAAAATCTTATTAAGATGACATTAAGTTGATAAAAGAACACATGCAATTATTAACCATGAAAAGAGAAGATAAAATGTCATGGGTATTTTTATAACAATGTAGAGATTCCCTATAGACACATACCCATTCTTCAAGAAGGCAAATATAAAATGCTTCTTTGATGTAGATTATAGATTCGTTGGTTATAGATAAAATAGCTGATGATCACAGATCAGACTTTAGTTTACTTTCCTTATTTTCTCAAGGGCTTGCTCCACTACACCAACACATACACACTGGTATGTACCAGCGTTATATAAAGCTACACAAAATACTCAGTGTCACTTCCAGGAACTTGGGAAAACCACAAAAATGTTGGACTGTTTGAAGAAGGACAGTTGTTCTCTCATATTAACAAGTGAAGTTTTGTTGGTTTTTTGATGGTAGCCATTCATATAATGATCCTGATAATAAGAGGAACAGAAATTCTAAGGGAAATTCATGGGTTCAGAGGTCTAAGGGGAGAGAAGTAGCAAAGAAGTGAAAAGGGGGTGGGGCAAGGGAAATTTCCATGTTTATTTCAGCCAATGTACTATTTTACCTTTGTAATGTAAAACAAGCTAACACAACTAAAATGTGACTAACTAGAAGAATTAAAATATACCATGAGGCCCTGGACGGGTAGCTCTGTTGGTTGTGTTGTAGGCAAACAAACATGAGCAGAGCAAGGACAATGGGCCAGGCACAGAAGGTCACCAGGGTGGAAAGCCCCACGTGCCTAGCAAGGGACAACCAGTTGTAGAGTAGGACTTTGCCCTCGGGGTGACTTTACTTCCTCTAGCATATTACTGGCCATGAGGTTTGGATCCCCTGACCTTTCCTCCCTAGAGATAACATCTAGGCCTCAGCTGTAACTCCAGGCCCAGATAAGTAACAAAACCAGCCAAGGCTGACCTCAGGATCAGCTGCATGGAATAATGACCCCCTGTCCTGGTGCCAGCCAATCAACCAGTGGAGACCACAACCCTGAATGGACTCACCTGGAAATGTTCTATTAAGATCTTCCCCTGGGACCTCCCCTAAAATCTCCACCCTTAAAACACTTAGGAGAGAGGACCCAGTGCTGCGCCCCCCCGCTCCCCCCCCCCATTTCAATTAGCTTCCTCACTCCAAGCTCCAAGGGCCCTTCCTTCACCTCTAGAACTTGTTTCCTAAACCTATTTCTTCGAGGAATTACTTTTTCTACTTCTGTAATTTACCCAATAAATATTCTCTTATAGTTTGGGTCTTGCTCTGAATTCTTTCCTAGCCAGAACCCAAGTACCGAGGTTGCTGAACCCAGTTTGGTCTGAGCCCACCTGTCAGGCACATGGTGCCTTTCCTGCCACCTACAACACAGCGTCCTCCAGATACACCAAGGTTGCAGTTCGATCCCTGGTCAGGGCACATACAAGAAAATCATGGAGCCGAAACCGGTTTGGCTCAGTGGATAGAGCGTCGGCCTGCGGACTGAAAGGTCCCAGGTTCGATCCCGGTCAAGGGCATGTACCTGGGTTGCGGGCACATCCCCAATAGGAGATGTGCAGGAGGCAGCTGATCGATGTTTCTCTCTCATCGATGTTTCTAACTCTCTATCTCTCTCCCTTCCTCTCTGTAAAACATCAATAAAAAATAAAAAAAATCATGGAATGCATGAATAAATGGAACAACAAATTAATTAAATTGCCTTATCCTTATTAAAGCTGAAATTATGTTAACAATAACCATAACCTAGTTTCAAACTAATTAGTTATTCCTTAGCCTAAAGTAGACAAAATTTTTAACAGTTTTACTGAAATATTAGACAAAACTTTTAAAAGTAATCTATACTGTTTCCAACATGGATAATGCTACTTATTTAGAAACAGCTAATAAAACCAAGGGCTGCTGTGTATTATACGCCCTGAGCAGTCCATTAAGTGACAAAAGACTATTTATTCCAGAAGTTTAAAAAGGTACTTTAAAAAGTCTAATCTTAGGACAACCATCACTCCACCCCCAATCTTCCTGGACCGTTAGCTGCTCAGTGCCTATGAAATTGGGCTGGGGGCTCACAGTTCTTTATATCAGGAATGTTTTCTCCACTCTGACCAGCCACAAAGAGACAGGCTTGCTCTGACCCATCTCTCAGCAGACACTTATGAGAAAAAAGTCTCTCACCAGATCCTTACACATAATCAGCATTTTTGTTTGCTGCAATCCCAGTCATTTCCCACCTTAGGCCAGTTTTGACATGCAGCAGCCTTTTGCACTGAACCTACATTGTGTGTGCTGGCATGACATCAGCTGCTCTGCCCCTTAGCAGGGTCTGTGAGGAGGAGACTTACAATGGCGCTTTGAGTCACAACAAAGCCCCTTCCTCTCTATTTCGGATTTCTGACATTTTTTTCCTTCCATTTAAAATTCTTTTTCCCATTTAAATTTAAAAATTTTTTTTTATTAAGACCATAAAGAAGAAAGAGGGAGTTGGCAGGCTGAGAGGACTACAAGTTGGGAAGGATGAGAGTTTAAGAAAAGTTGTAAAACTGCTTTGTGGTTACATCTCTTGCCAGCTGGTTTCAGTGTTAAAATGGAGCTAAAACTCATTTACAGAGCAGGGTTCTAGGTTTGAAAATCTTTAAAAATTCTTTCTACATTCTCAAATAGATGAGCCCTAAACACTCAAGAATGTTTCTAGGCAGGAAAGCTCCAGGAACTGTAAGTTATGGGAAGAAACTGACTAAGTCACCCCATATATAATTGAGGATTAGGATAGTTATCTAATTTTTATCTCAGAAAGAACGCTTCATACCATTACCACAAATACAGGGATTTGGGCCAAATATTTAGTTTTAAAAATTCAGCATTCCCATCTAGATGGAATCTAAAGTAAATGATGGCTTTGCTACCCATCATATCTGTTTATTTCATTATAATGACTGTTATAACAAACCATCCTCGTGTACAAAGCCAGATATGCAGGAAAGTATGAGAAAACTGGAAAAATTTACCCGTTCTGCAGCCCTTGGATTGTGTTATAAGTCACCAGCATATGTAACTCATTTTCTAGTTAAGTAATTCCCTCTGGGGACCTGGTCTGCAATCCACACGAAGGATCAAATTTCATTAACAGTTGTAGGAAAATGCAACCCTGTGCATTTGCAAGTCAAAAATCCTGAAGGCTACAGCTAGTCTGGCTATCTTCATTGATTTTTCCTGGGAGAGGATTTTAGCTGATAGAAAACATTTGTTGGAAGGCACAGATGAGGAAGTTGAGAAGAGGAGAAAGGATTCAGCTAGCAGAGACAACTAAGCCTCAGTCTTAACGTTAAACTCTGGCCCTAACACTCAGCCTGCAGCTGTGTCCAAGAGAACGCTTCAGCAGTAATTCCACCCCCCAAACCGACAAATGACAAAAGACACAGGAAGACAAATTAAAAGGGCAAGCTTACAAAAACACAAAATCACATTGACATCAAACTCTCTTCCTTTCTAGACATCAACCTGAAGCCCTGTGTGAGCTTGATTTCACAAGAAATTGGGTGGGAACCTCACAAATCTTACCATCTATGCAAATAATTCAAGATTTTTAATTAACTCACTGAACTTGATTCAAGACTTACAGACCACATGCTCCACACTATTCAAACTGTCTGGATTAGAAAACCAGCTTTGTCTATGTGAATCGATTGTATCAAGCTTTAAATGCTCCCAGTCCTTACCTTGGTCTGAGATGGTTCGCCTTTCTCAAACATCATCTTAAGCCTGTTCAGCGGGACATTATATTTCTCTATTTTGTTTGTAGCTTCTGTGTTTTCACTGATTTCGGGCTTTCCTACTTCATGCCTGGATTCTCCTACTAGACAGTTTTCCATTTTGTTCCTTCCTGTTGAGTGGTCTTTTAGAGGTTCACTGTCCTCAATGCGGTGATACGGATCCTGAATATGGGCTTCAGCTGGTGACCCAAGTCTAGTTCTGGGATGGACTTGTTCCTCTCGGTTAGCTTCGGCCCCAGAGGCAGAGGTGCTCACCACTTCAGCAGGAGGATGGTCGTCTCTGTGTCTGACCTCAGTGCTGCTGTTTCGCAGAGAGTCCGTGTGAGACTCAGCTCCCAGCACTGGGTTCTCCCACTTCTTCTTTAACGCAGTCAGGATTCCCCTTCGAAAGTGCTGGGGGGGATTTTCGGTGTTCTAGAAGAATAAGAAGTAAGTGCCAGTTACAACTTGCCTGCTGAAACATTCAAACATGATGTTCTTTGTAAAATGAAAGTTAAAACTCCAAGCTGCCCCGGGTCCACTGGCGTTTCAGACAGCTGTGAACAGTTACAGCCCTGCCACATGGAGAAAAAGCATCCACCCAAGAGAGGGAGAGGGGAAGAGAGAAAAAGTCAGGAGCTGAAGCAGGAAGTGATAAAACAGGATAGCCTTATAAGGACAAAATGAGGAGAAAGGAGAGCCCAGATCTAATGACAGTTACATTGGAGACAAGAGATTTTTTTATCCAAAGATCAATGGGGGAAATGAGAAAGAAAAAGCAAACACCAGGTACCTTAAAGCCTGTAAATATGCATGAATAAAAGTTCATCATTACATGCCACAAAATTATATGGTGCTTTTTTTTTATTATTTTAAAAACAAAAATGCAATATAGCTGAAACTACACAATACATTAATTGTGGGGAGTAGCATCAAGGATTGCTACTATTTGTAGGAATTTAAATTTGCATAAACAATATTTCATTATATCTGACAATTTACATGCATATAAACAGTCATGTCTTATTTTTACATAAAAATCTAATTTTTTTCTGCTCTTTTCTACATGTTTGTCCATGTGTAAATTTTCAGTTATCAGAAAATTCACTATTTTAGAGATCTTTTGGCTGAGAAATAGCCAGGCTTCATACGAAAGCAACGACACCCACTCTCTTGATTGAAGGACAGATATTTAAATATCTCAGAAGAGTTCACTTTCACCTGGGTCAAAATGGAATTAATTTCAAAATATAAGACAGATAGAAAACAACCCGGAAACTGCCAATGTTGTTCCACAATAACAGAGGAAACATGTTTGTTTAAATAAAATTCAGTGTTGCATATTCTGAAAGTACTCCTAAAGAGAGCAGCACCACCTTCCCAACAAACCACAAATTCCAATACTACCTTCTTGCCCTCCATTCCTGTAGTCTGTGACTCACCTGTCTTTCAATTGAGAAAGAAAAGGCAAACCACCTAGTAGTGAACGACTTTGGGGGAATTAAACAGGATTAGTAGCTATATGGGGAATTAAGATTCCCTGTTCCTCTTCTGAACACATGCTGAGAGCCACTTCATCAAGTAGCTACAAGGCTTGAAAACAAGTTACAGAACAGCCTGAGGGGTGGGGGTGAGCTAATGGGGTCAATGGGTGAAAAGGGGACATATGTAATACTTTTAATAAAGATTTTTTTAAAAGTTACAGAATAACTGCTTGATTTTAGTGTTAAAACTTAGCTGACAAGATTTGGCGGAAACATGTATGGATCAGAGATATAAGAAGCATGAAAAGTTTTCTTGTTGGGAAAGAGAAAAAAAAAAAAAGCTCTGGAAGCTGGTGCTACCTTAACTGCCAGCGGCACTCTTGGCTCTGTGTACCTCCTGCCACACAATGGATGAGTCATCTTGGTCTCCAACTTTACCTGCCTTGCCCTTGCCCTGCCCAGACAGGAGCCCTGAGAATCAAAGTGGCATTCTGCCTCCGTAACTGGACACTACTTTTCTCAGAGACAAATCATGTGATTGATGTACATTTGTTAACGTGGAAAGATGCTCATAAGATGCTTTTGAGTGGAAAGAGGCAAATTATGAGACAGCATGATTCCATTTTTTAATACACATGTATTTTTCTAAATATAAGCATAGAAAAGTATTCTGGGAAAAAAAAATAGTCAGGAAATCAATGGGTTACTCTTGAATCATGGATTATGGGCATTTGTATTTTCTTCTTATAATAAATATGTACGCATTGTGTAATAAAATGAATATAAAAATAAAATTAGACATCTTCATATCACAAAACAAGCTTCTACAGAATATGAAATAATTTTGATGTTACTGTAAGCAGCTTGAAAATGGTCATTTCTACTTTACTCGTGGTGACTAGGAAGAGAGGGATGTGTGATAGAATACCAGCAGTGTCCCAAACAAGGGCCTGGGTGGAGAACATCCCTGAGGGGGCATTTTAAGGAGGAGCACATGTGCTCTTTTATTAAAAGGAGCACTTAAGGATACAAGTTCAAAAGTGCTGGAGTGGAGACAAAAAGGGGAAGGGCAGGGCTGTGTGGTCTGACAGCATTAAAGGCCCCACACCCTTAAGTCATTCCTGGCAGCACTTCCAGGTCATGCCAGGTGCCCAGGTCTTTAGGACCCGGGGGAAGCACAAATGGGGAAGGAGCAGAGGCTACAGTCTTTCTGGGGAAGAAAGAGATGCAAGAAGGTATAGAACAAAAAGGTTGGTCAGCACAGTGAAAAGAGTATTGGACTAAGATAGTCCGGGCTATCATTGGATATTGGATTATAGGTCACTTATAATTTCTTCTCTTTTTCTTTATTTTCTACAATAAATATGTATTACTTGTACGTATAATACAACTCCACCCAACCAAGTGACTTTGGGCAAGTTTCTTAATTTCTGGAAACTACCATACAGGGCTCTTGTGGAGAATAAATGAGGCTATATTAAGCATGTAATGCAGCATTTGACATAAATAGGCACCCAGTAAGTGGTAATTATTATTAGATGGATGATCCTCTCTACCCCTTAAGCCATATCTCACAATGGTGATCATCCACAGTACTCAGTCATCTCCCAAATCTTGAACTTGGGTTAATGTCTCTCACTGTTCTTTCTACTTTCTCTATAGTCTCTACTGTTCTACACTGTAGGTGTGGGACACAAAATAAAGTAAGATTCTAGTTGATGTCATTTGTATCAAGGTTTTAACTTTTTCCCAACTATTTTCTCAGAATAAGGCAATGGGAGGTCAAGGATGCTGCAAGTTCTCAAGGGCCCTTGGTTGCTACACAGCCTCTTTTTTCAAAGTGACATCTAGCACACTGTTCATTCTACCCAGCAAGGCTGAGAATATTGGCAGATCTGCCTCTAGACCAGTGGTACTCAACCTTCCTAATGCCGCGACCCTTTAATACAGTTCCTCATGTTGTGGTGACCCCCAATTTCATTGTTACAAATTGAACATAATTAAAACATAGTGATTAATTACAAAAACAATATGTAATTATATATGTGTTTTCCAATGGTCTTAGGCGACCCCTGTGAAAGGGTCGTTCGACCCCAAAGGGGTCGCAACCCACAGGTTGAGAACCGCTGCTCTAGACCATAATTGGCTGCCTGAATCCAGCTCAGGAACACCAAGGAGATTCAATACAGTGTCCTTTCTGCAGGAGCATCTGACTTGGAATTAGGGTGAGTCCTCACTCTGTCACTCTGAGATGTATGACCTTGAATAAGTCCCTTCCTCTCTTTGGGTCTGAGTTATCTCACCTGTAAAATGAAGAGGCTGGGTCAAATGAGCTTTAATGTTGAAATCGACATGGGAATGTTCACATTAAAAGCAGGAGGATGTTTGCCCAGCCCGCCAGTGTGGCTCAGTGGTTGAGCATCAATCTATGAATCAGGAGGTTACAGTTTGATTGCCGGTTAGGGCACATGCCTGGGTTGCATGCTTGATCCTCAGTGGAGGGTGTGCAAGAGGCAGCTTATCAATGATTCTCTCTCATCATTGATGTTTCTAGCTATCATCTATCTCTCTCCCTTACTCTTTGAAATCAACAAAATATATATTTTTAAAAAGCAGGCGGGTGTTTGGTAGGATACAGCAGTGGGATTAGAAACATGGACTACCTGGATGTACAGCCTCCAAGGAAAGGAAGAAATTCCTAGGCTGAGAGCTGTTCAGAAAAGTGATAGCCAGTCATTTTGGAGATGAGTGCTCAGACAGCACAGATTTCAGGAACTGGCATATTCCATGCTTGAAGGGAACCTGGAAATATAACTGGTCATGGTATTAATGGTTTGTGTTTCTGGGTCCTAAGAATAAGTGGGAGAGGAAGAGAAAATGAGGAGTAAATTTTTGGAAATTTAGGTTATCCCACTATTTGCTAAAGGAATAAATTTGCCTACTTGTTCCCTGATGTTTCTCTAACTTGCTTTTCATGGTAGAATGTTTAAGTGTTCTTTTACCTGATTAGTCACTTCTATAAATTTATATGGACACTTCTTGTTCTTCCAGAGACAGTTCAGACTTCTTGCAAGTCTAGTGGATCTTAAAAACAATCCTCTGTCATTAGTGGAAAAACTGGTAAGCTCCAATAAGTCTGTAGTTGAGTTAATAGTGTTGCACCAATGTTAATTTCTTAATTTTTGATAAATGTACCATAGTTATGTAAGATGTTACCCTTAGGGGAACCTAGGTGGGTGGAGGTATATAGGAACTCTCTGTACTATCTTAGTAACTCTACTGTAGGTTCATTATTATTTCAAAATAACAAGTTTGTTTAAAAAATATAGCAACCCTTCCTCAACTTTATGTCTTCCTCTAGTTATTGCTTCTCTTGCATTTCAGAGTTAAGTGTCTTGAAAGCACGAGACCTGCAGCTGCTATTTCCACTTGATCACTTTCCATTCACTCTAATTCTATTACCAAAATATTTCTGAAGTAGCACTAATCAAGATCGCAAATTACCTCTTAAAAATTTCCATTTTGTTATTTTACTTTAAACATTATTTTTCTCAATTACAAAAGTAATAAAAAAACTTGTTAGAAGGAAAAAGTCACGATCAATATAGGAATGTATACTGGTGCATACATGTCTTGAAAATATGCTATAATTTTCCCTATTTGACATCCCCATCCCTCCCCTCCAAGATATCCACTGCCAATATTTTGGTGTATATGCTCTCAATTTCTCCCTTATTTTTATAAACTATATGTATTTTATAAACTCATACTATACTTACTGTTCTGTACCTTGCTTTAATCATTTAATGTACTTTTGATATCTGTATATGTCAGTACATGAAATCTTACCCATATAGTAATACTATCCTATATAATAAAAGGGTAATATGCAAATTGACCCTAACAGCCAGTTGCTATGACACGCACTGACCACCAGGGGGCAGATGCTCAATGCAGGAACTGCCCACTGGTGGTCAGTGCGCTCCCACAGGGGGAGCTCTGCTCAGCCACAAGCTGGGCTGACAGCTGTGGCTGCGAGCGCAGCGGCGGTGGTGGGAGCCTCTCCTGCCTCCTCAGCAGTGCTAAGGATGTCCAACTACGGCTTAGGAACACTCCCTGGGGTACCGGGCCTAAGCCAGCAGGTGGACATCCCCCAAGGGGTCCCAGACTGTAAGAGGGTGCAAGAGGGCACAGGCCAGGCTGAGGGGACCCCTCCCTGCCCCCAAGTGCATGAATTTTCGTGCATCAGGCCTTAGTATATATTATAATATACAACACAATATACTACTGAATATATGTACCATAATTTATCATTCCTTCATTGATGAATATCTGAATTATTTTAAAGTTTTCAGTATTATAAAAAATCCTGCAATAAGTATCTTTTAAGTTTATTTTCTTTTTCTTGTGATTTTTGTGTGTGATAATTTCTAAAAGTAGAAATGCTGGATTAATGGGTATGAAATATATTTAATATTTTAATAAGTATTGCCTGACTTCTCACTAACAGTGTATGAGTTCATACTTCTTCACATACTGAATGTTATCCATTTGAAAATCTGCCAACTGTTTACATTACAATTTATAGTTCATGAATATTTTAAATTTCTTTGATTATTAGTGAGGCTAAGCATTTTTCATGTTTATTGTTTCTTTTTTTTCCTTTTTTTTATTGTTTCTTCTTTAATTACTTATTCACATCCTTTTACCTCAATTGTCAAGTGCAATGGACACTTCTGATTTATTTTATTTGATCTCTCTACAGCATTTTATATTACTGATTACTCCCAGCTTTGAAAATTACTTCCTTCCATGGTGTATGTGATACCCCCTTTTCCTAGATTTCTTCCCATTTTTCTGACCACTTCTCAATTTTCTTTATTGGTTTCTCTTCCCCTGTTCCTCTCTTCTATGGCGAGGTCCCTCTAGGCTCTGTCTTTTGTCCTCTTCTTTGCTCACTGTACATATTTTCTGTAGTTAATCTGGTTTCAGCCCTCTGCTATCTGTTGATGACTCATAACCCATAACTCTACCCAGATATCTCTCTTACCTATTAATCCTCCTGGAAATCCTACAGGCATCTTACACTAATCCTTATCTAAGGCTGAAGTCTCCCTTCTCTTCCCTTCATTCCTCACATTTTAATATGTCCCCCGCCTTTCCTTACTCTTTTTAAACAATATATATTTTTATTGATTTTTAGATAGAGAGGAAAGGAGAGAGAGGGAGAGAGAAAGAAACATTGATGTGTGAGAGAAATATCGATTGGTTGCCTCCTGCATGCACCCTGACAGTGACTGAACCCACAACCTGAACCAGCGACCTTTCGGTGTACAGGATGATGCTCAGCCAACTGAGCCACACTGGCCCGACTAATCTGTGTTGTTTTTTTCCCCATGAATTCTTTATCTTGATGAATGTGACAATTATTTTTTCAACTGTCAAAGGTGCCTATTCTCTTATACCTCCACGTTGTATATGTGCTGCCTCCTCTGCCACTCCTTTACCCTACTTTTAAAGCTAATTCCCATTTGTCCTTTGGGCTCACTCAGGCACTACTGGGAAGCATTTCTTGACATGGCATAGGCCAGGTTATAAATCTTTCCTAAATTAAAACACAGCACCTTGAGTATTTCTTTAATATGGTACTTATCACACTAGGATTATAAATTCTATTTTCCAAACTCTGAAGGCAGGGAGCACATCTTATTCCTCCATAAATTTATGCTCCATAATTGTTTGTTTACACTCATGGTGTCAACTTCTGTTGAACCTAGCTCTTCAGGCCTCTGTCCCACTCCCAAACAGCACATGATGACCAATGATCTTCATGTCGCCAAATCCAAACATTAATTGTCAGTCTGTGTTTGACTCTGCTGAGAACTCTCCTTTTAGAAACACTTTATTCACTTGACTCCTGACATTCTCTTGTTTCACTGCTATTTCACCAGTTGCTCTCCTTCAGTTTTCTTTGCTGGTTCCTCCTTATCTCTCCAACCATTAAACACCAAGGTACCCTTCATCTCAGTCCTCAGAACTTCCCTCTAGCTACACTCCCTCCCTAGGTAATCTCATGCATCTCATGCATCTTTAAATACCACTGACATGTTGATATATATCTGTTCTCATCTCCAGCCCAGATCTCTTCCAATTCTAAATTTGTACATCCAAGTTCCTATTTGACATCTCCATTTAGATAAAAAAACTATAAAAATTTTTATATTTAATAAGTCCAAAGCTGAGCTTCTAATATTTCTCCTACTCTAAACCTGCTTTTACTATGGTCTTCCTCATCGCATTTTCCCAAGTGTTTGGTCCAAAAACATTGTTGCCACTCTTGATTTTTCTTTTTCTCTTTACCTTCAGTATAAATCCTGACCACTTCTCATTACCTATGTGGCTACTACTCCAGTCCAATTCATTATCATATCTTTCCTAAATCACTACAATCCTATATAATAAAAGCCTAATATGCAAATCGACCAAATGGCGGAATGACCAGAGAAACGACCGGTCGCTATGACACACACTGAACACGAGGGTACAGATGCTCAATGCAGGAGCTACCCCCAGCCCACAGGCTCCAGGCCAGCCAAGGTGAGTGCCAGCGGGGGTCCCCCAATTGCCCCACCAGCCACCCCACAGATGGTCCCTGATTGCTGGCCAGGCCTAGGGACCCTACCAGTGCACTGGAGGCCTGGTGCACAAAATTTGTGCACCGGGGGGGGGGGGTGGTCCCTCAGCCCAGCCTGCTCCCTCTCACAGTCCAGGAGCCCTCAGGGGATGTCCTACTGATGGCTTAGGCCCAAGTGGGCCTAAGCCATCAGTCAGACATCCTTAGCACTGCCACGGAGGCGGGAGAAGCTCCTGCCACCGTTGCTGTGCTCGCCAGCCATGAGCCTGGCTACTGGCTGAGCAGCGCTTCCCCTGTGGGAGTGCACTGACTGCCAGGGGGCAGCTCCTGCATTAAGCATCTTCCCCCTGGTGGTCATTGTGTGTCATAGCGACCAGTTGTTCCACTGTTCGGTCTATTTGCATATTAGCCTTTTATTATATAGGATAGCTAATATGCAAAGTGTCCTCTTGGGAGTTTGACCGGGAGACTGGGAGTTTGATTGCTTGCTATGATGTGCACTGACCACCAGGGGCAGCATGGAACAAAGGAAGGCCCTGGCCAGCAACTGGCAGCTGGGGAAGGGAGGCCCCGGCCAGCAGCTGGAAGGCCCTGGTCAGCCCTGATCACTGGCCAGACCTAGGGACCCTACCCATGCACTAATTTGGTGTACCAGGCCTCTAGTTGTCTTATAATTGGCTTCCATGCTTCTGCCATTGTAGCTCTAGTCTCTCCTCTTTTTAAAATTTAAACCAGATCACATCACTCCTTTGCATACAAACACTCCATCAGGGTTAAAGTCTAAGTCCTCAGCCAGGCCTGTGTGGCTCAGTGGCTGAGTGTCGACTTATGAACCAGGAGGTCACAGTTTGATTCCCCATCAGGGTACATGCCTGGGTTATGGGCTCGATAACCAGTGTGGAGCATGCAGGAGACAGCCAATCAATGATTCTCTCATCATTGATGTTCCTGTACCTCTCTCCCTCTCCCTTCCTCTCTGAAATAAATACAAATATTTTTTTTTAAAAGAGAAAGAAAGTCTAGGTCCTCACAATGGCCCTATATCGCCTTGCTTTCCCTATTACCCAAGCATATGAAGAATGTTTCTGCCTCAGAGCATTTGCATGTGCTCTTATCTCTTGCCTGAATCATTCTTCTCCCTGGCTCAAATCTTCAGATTTCTGCTCATATGTCTCCTTATCAGAACCTTTCCTTGACCACTCTACGCTCTATCTCTCTTAGCTGCTACATGTTTTCATAGCTCTAATCATCAACTGACACAATATCTTTGTCTGTCTCTCTCACTAGAACAGTGATGGCGAACCTTTTGAGCTTGGCGTGTCAGCATTTTGAAAAACCCTAACTTAACTCTGGTGCGTGTCACATATAGAAATTTTTTGATATTTGCAACCATAGTAAAACAAAGACTTATATTTTTGATATTTATTTTATATATTTAAATGCCATTTAACAAAGAAAAATCAACCAAAAAAATGAGTTTGCGTGTCACCTCTGACACGCGTGTCATAGGTTCGCCATCACTGCACTAGAATGTAAACTCTATGGTGGCAGGGAGGTAGTCTGTATGAATGCCTAAAACAGGGCGTGGCTTATAGTAGGTGCTCTTTGAATATTTGCTAAATGAATAGTAAAAGGAAAGAAGGAAGGACAGAAAGTGGGGGGAAATAGCAGGCAAGGGGAGAGAAGGAATAAAGAAAAGAAACCAGCATTTGAGCCCAGCTGGTCTGGCCCAGTGGGGGTGTGCAGGAGAGAGCTGATTGATGATTCTCTTTCATCACTGATGTTTCTCTCTCTCTCTCCCTCTCCCTTATTCTCCAAAATCAGTAACATAATAAATAAATAAATAAATAAATAAATAAATAAATAAATAAATAAAAAGATTTAAAAAAACCGAAACTAGTATTTGAGTGAAATGATGGTAGCTTTTTCTTACAATGTACCTGAGGGGATCCAATTTTTGAATTACAGGAAGATTAAGCTAAGGACCCATTTAGCATTACCCTCTCCCCCCTTTTAGAGAGAACAAATTGACAGGGGCATGTTATATACTAATTTAAACAGGTTAGGTACTGAAAACTGCCAGGAGGATGTTTTCGTAATGCCAGCCAAATTAAAGAATTCTTGTCCAAGTATGTGAGGCTCCTCTCCCCCCCATAAGATTAAATGAGGAAAATTTCAAAAGAAATACACCATACAACCCAGCTGGAAAGTTAGCTGGCAGGGAGAGTAGAGAATGGGTACCAGCAGAGAGCTTGCTCTGAGGTTTTAGACTTTGATGGATCCTGCAGCTCAGAAACTTGCTAACTAGACTGGGTCAAGAAGTTTGTTTCAAACAAAGAACCCAGAGGAGGACAATAGCTGCACAGCTGCTACCACTTAAATGCAGAGATAAAGAAATTCTCGTTGTTTGATTTGGAAAAAAGGATGGCATGCCCTGACTGGTTTGGCTCAGTGGATAGAGTGTCGGCCTGTGGACTCAAGGGTCCCGGGTTCAATTCCGGTCAAGGGCATGTACCTTGGTTGCGGGCACATCCCCAGTAGGAGGTGTGCAGGAGGCAGCTGATCGATGTTTCTCTCTCATCGATGTTTCTAACTCTCTATCCCTCTCCCTTCCTCTCTGTAAAAAATCAATAAAATATATTTAAAAATAAAAAAAAAAGAATGGCAGCCTAGGAAGCCCTGTATCCTAATTTGAGCAGAAGTAATAAGCCATTTTAGTAACCTCAGGCAAAGCACTTGGCCTTCTGTCCTTCACTCAACTCAGGAAAGAAAAAGTGGTTCAAAAGGAGTACATCTGTGAAAAAATGATTCCCTGCACCTAAGCCAAGTTCTCCTGAGCAAATGGCTCACAAATCAGACCAGCTGGCACAAGCGCCTGGCTCAGCTGACAGGGAGCCCAAGCCCCACAGCGGCTGCAGGTGGCTGGGCCACACAGGCTCTGCTCCTGAGGCCTCACATGCCCCGGGCCTTCTGAGTACTTACATTTCTCCTCTTTTCCGAATTTGCTTCTTCAGCGGCTTTCTGGTACCTTCAGAGAAGGGAGGGAAAAAGAGAATGTCCTCAAATTAAACTTATATTTTTACTATTTCAATCTTTAAGAAAACAACTTTTGCAAACCTATGTCTAACAGCAACGATCTTTAACAACTCTATCAGAAGAAGCAGAGAATCAGAGTGGTCCTCACCTCTTGCTGTTCCTGTCATCTGCTCTGATATAACACATCCAAGTTGATGAGGCCAAATGCTGGGAAACAACTGGGTAGAGCAGAAAGTACCCACAAAGTCTGGGGTGTCAGTCCCAGTCTCATCACTTATTAACTATGATGATGTCTGGCAAGTCACTTAATCTCTCTAAGCCTGTTTTCTTATCTAGAAAATGATTTTATACAGCTACTTCCAGGGTTGCCAGAAGGCTGAATGAGATCACGTGTGTAAAACTGCCTTGGGATTAGTCAAAGGATATGGCATTGCATTAATCCTAGCATGTACATTTCCTCCACATTAATGCCTTTGAAATCTTCCATTCTTGTCAGCCCAGAGGTAGTCACACTGCCTGCACATGTGTGAATTTGGTCTAAGTATTGGTATTGTCACTTTGGCTCAGTTAAATGTATTTGATGGTACTACACATGTTTTAAATGCAATTTAAAATGTGTTTAAAGAGATTATACTATGATTTGGCATTTAAAGAAAAATTATTTTACTTTTTTATGTACACATAAGAGTGACACATGAGCCCTAACCGGTTTGGCTCAGTGGACAGAGCGTTGGCCTGCGGACTGAAGGGTCCCAGGTTCGATTCCGGTCAGGGGCATGTGCCTTGGTTGCGGGCACATCCCCAGTGGAGGGCGTGCAGGAGGCAGCTGATCGATGTTTCTCTCTCATTGATGTTTCTGACTCTCTATCCCTCTCCCTTCCTCTCTGTAAAAAATCAATAAGATATATATTTAAAAAAAAAAAAAAGAGTGACACATGAGAAAAGTTTATGTGTTAAGCAAGCACTGGTCCTGTTTAATTAGCAGTATTTTTTCATAGCGATGCATGAAATAGTGGCACAGCCTACAGTCAATGTCATCTAAGGTTTGATAAACAGGCATATATAATGTATTATTACTTTTATTACTTTATTACATTTATTATTAATTTTAGCACTTTATCATTTTTATTACTTGGCTCAGGAGATTCCCTGAGAATCAAGTAAAGTCCCAGGGCTTTTCAGCAGGGGGAGGGGGGTGGGGGAGGGGGGGTGGAGATCAGGTTTTCTCCATTTGAAGATCAAGGAGGCCTGGGAGGTCCAGGAGGCAGCAAACCTCCAAGACTACCCAGAACATTAATCTGGCTCCCTCAGAGCCTCTGAGTGAAGCATTGAAGGTGGCACTATTGCTCGGAGAAACCATGTGCCTCTCCTTGGGTCTGCATGCCTCAGCAACAATCCAACCCCAGAAAAGGGCATGTTCAAAGGGCTGCTTTTTTCTCTGTATTAAGGTAGAATTTCAGAATTCACAAGATATTTGTAGAGGGAAAGGAGGTGAGAGAAGAAGAGCAGATGGGCAAGGGCCCATTCTGTGTGTTTTGTTTTGTTGTTGTTTCTTTTAAATTTATCTTTATAGCCCTGACTGGTTTGGCTCAGTGGATAGAGCGTCAGCCTGCGGACTCAAGGGTCCCAGGTTCGATTCCAGTCAAGGGCATGTACCTTGGTTGCGGGCACATCCCCAGTGGGGAGTGTGCAGGAGGCAGCTGATCGATGTTTCTCTCTCATCGATGTTTCTAACTCTCTATCCCTCTGCCTTCCTCTCTGTAAAAAATCAATAAAATATATTTTTTAAAAAATTTATCTTTATTGTTGAAAGTATTACAGATGTCCCCTTTTTTTTCCCATTGACCCCCTCCACCCAGGTCCCATTTCTTTACCAAAACCAACTTTCAATTAATAAACAACTTCAGAAGCTCAGAACTTTCTTAGTATGCGTGTTAAATAGAATAACCTCATACAAAATGGAAGCCAGAAAAAAAGTCCTGATTCTGGCACTGTTGTTTACCTGCTGTGTGATCTGGGTTATATCACTTCATTTATCATTTACCGGCCTCACCTACAAAATTAGGTGACTATGTGAGATGATTTCTATGTTCTCCTTCCATTCCTATCACTGTTTAAATTTTAATAATCAGATATTAGTAAGCATCTAATTCAGTTGAGTATTACTCTGCAACTGAGCAAAACTTTCTATAGGATAGGGTAAAAAAACACCCCAAAATTTCTGGGATTTTACTGACCATAAAGAGGTGATGAAAGAAAATGATATTAGAAGTGCTATAAGTTAAGCAACAAGCTGGAAAGATATTTGCAACTTATATTACACAAAATGGCTAATTTCTCTAGAATATCTCAAAGAACTCTTACAAATTAATAAGAAAATGACCAACTGCCCAGCTGGTGTGGGTCAATGGTTGAGCATCAACTCATGAACTAGGAGGTCATGGTTTGATTCACAGTTAGGGAACAAGCCCAATTTCTGGGCTCCATCCCCAGTAGGGGCCATGTGGGAGGTAGTTGATCAATGATTCTTTCTCATCATTGATGTTTCTATCTCTCTCCCTTTCCTTTCCTCTCTGAAACCAATAAAAATATACACATCCTATATAATAAAGAGCTAATATGCAAATGGTCATCACGCCCTCACGCCCTCACGCCCTCACACAGGGGACGGGGGGCTGGGGCACCTGAGGCTGCGCCCCCTGTCCTGGCACCAGGCTGGGGGACCTGAGGCTGCACACCCCCCTCCTTGCAGGACTTGACGGGGGTGGGGCCGGCCAGGTCCGTGCGATTTCGAGGCGCACAAGGGTGGTGGGGAACTTGACTCTGGGTCCCGTGGCACACGCCAGACTCTGACAGGGGGGAGATTTTCATATACATTTTACTAATTTTCTTTCATCTCTGACACTTCTATAATAGAGAAAGGGCAAATAGCAATATTAAAATATTTCCTCTAATTAATTCCCTTTTAATGTACACGAATTTCATGCACCAGGCCACTAGTGTGTGTGTGTGTGTGTGTGTGTATGTATATATGAAAATTACAAATAACTTAATAGAAAAATAGGCAAAATGAGGCAAGAAACGCATTTCAGACACAGAAAAATAGCACACGCAAAGGCCCCAAGGCAAGAAAGCGTTTCATGTATAGGTACACAAAGACCCCCAGTGTTGCTGAAGTGCACTGAGAAAGGGGGAGAGCAGGAGATGACGCTTGGAAGCAGGGGCTTTGTAAGGGTTTTTAACTTAATCCTAGATACAGTGAGGTCCTGGCCAGGTACCTCAATTGTTTAGAATGTCATCCCGATATGCCAAGGTTGAAGGTTTGATCTCTGGTCAGAGCGCATACAAGAAACAACCAATGAATGCATAAATAAGTGGAACAACAAAATGATCTCTCTATCTCTCTCTCTAAAATCAATCAGTGGGGGGAAAAAACTTTAAAAAATCCTAGGTACAACAAATGGTCATCAATCCAATGCATGTTTTTAACAGAGCTCTTTGGATACTATGTGGAGAATGGCCTGGAGGGGGCTGAGAATGGGGGTGGCATTAGCGAGAGATGATGCTGGTTTGGCCCAGGGTGGTGGCATTGGAGATAAAGAATAGTGAATAGATTTGAAACATACTTCAGAGATAGAATCAACAACATTGGTGATGAGAGGTGGGGGAAAACAAGTCAAAGTGATCCCCAGGTTTCTAGCAGCTGGGTCAATGGAAGTACTATTTACTTTACTGGAATGGGGAATTCTGAAGGAGGAGTGAATTTGCGGATAGGGAAGATCAAGAGGTCAGTGTTAGCCATGTTAACTAAAACATCCATTTGATGGTGGCAGTAATTAGATACATGTGTCTAGAGCTCAGAAGAGAAATCTGAGCTAATACTATAAATGTAGGACTTGTCTGCCCACAGATGGTATTAAAGCACAGGAGTATATGATATCACCTACAAAGTGTGTGTAGTGCAAGAAAAGGCCCAGAACTCAGTCCTGGAGACCTTAACATTAAGAGTCAGAAGAGGAAGAAGAGGTGATAAGAGAGAATGGCAAGGAACAGGCAGAGAGTTAGAAGGAAAAGCAGTAAACTGCCAGTGAAGTCAAGAGAAGAAAAAAATGTGGGAAGGAAGAAGTGGTGAGAAGTCATGCAAGACAAAGGCTAACAAACATCTCGATTTAGCAACACAGAAGCCCTTGGTTAGCCTGGCGATCTTCTTCCATTGTGAATATAGTATAATTAATTTACCCATACTCCTTTTAATGGGCATTTGGATTGTTTCTAGTTTTCTACCATTGTAAATAGTGCTGTGGTGAATGTCCCTGTACATATATCCCTCCCTCCCCACTTGCACATATGTCTGAGAGAGTACCTAAAAATGGAACTGCAGAAACACAGTGGATTATAGCTAGGAAGGCACTAAGAACCTGCCTTGAACTTGTGTTTCCACAACCCTTGGTAATCATCTTCAGTGTATTACAGCAATAATACAATATATGAAAGCCAGAGCCAATCAGCAAATGGATTTATTCTTAGTCAACTGTTCTCCAAGGCAAAATATTTACACTGTGGGTAGTTGGGTAAATAAGTTCAGAAGTTCCCTTTACTGTCTTAACAGAAACACAGATTTAAAGAAAGAAGATCAAACTAATTTTCACTTCAGTCCTGACCTTTTAGCACTGAAGCATCTATATATACTGATGGCTGTCCTGAATTGTTTTGAAACTCCCAACCAAATATCCCCACCTTTTATTTGTAATGAAGTACTTGCTAAATAGTAGATTCAAAGGGAGACGGGTTCTATACCACTGCTTTCTCCCAAGCCAGGTTCTTGCTACTTTTACACTTTGTACCCTCAGAATGCTAAGAGACGCTAAGGCCTAATCCTTCTGAATTTGGTGTTAGACCAGGATTCTGGCCTCAGACTTTCCTCAAAGGCATTTAGAGCTATTAGCATTATTCTGACACAAAATATGAAGGTTACTGATTTGAGGAAGGGGCGGAGGCATTTTGAAAATTGAAAGTTGAGGAGGAAATATTTGCAATGAGATTTCTATGATTAAAATATCATCTCTCTTCCCTGCCCAGGTTTTTTTTTTCCCCCCTTGAGTCTTTTCTTCTTCACATGCTGAATTTAATTTTGCAACTGCTCATTAATGCTCAGCTGTGAGGCAGGCAGCTGATGGAGGATGCTAAAATTATCTGGGGAGTAATAACAGTGTCTCAAACTTTTCTAAGGCCAGAAAACAAAGTTCCTGAGCCATGACTCTTACTTATAAGCCCTCAGATAGAGCAAAGGGAACACTGAGCCAAAAAGGGAAAATGGAAACTCCCAAGTTTTAGTGAATGTATTTTCTTCTGGAACAATTTCACCACCAAAATATTACAAAGAAGCAAAGAGGTTAACCAGGAAGATCTAAGGGTCAATTTTTTTTCTTGTCTTACTGAAGAAGAAAACTAAATATAAATCCTGTTCTTCCTTGGGACTATGGAGTAGGTAACAAGAGTGGGAAGAGTTGTGACAGGGGAAGGCACTGTGGGAGGGGGAGGAATATGTGTGCTGTGTTCTGCCACTATGTAGGGTGTGGTCTTCAGTCATAGTTGCTGGACATCAAGTTCATATTCTGTCAGAGGAATGGGATGAAGGTTAGCCAGGTCAGTAGTTTTTAAGCTCTTTTTGCTGCAGAATACTCTGTTCAAATGATATCTTATTTAGAACCTAACACAAAAAAGGGATCAAAGCAGGATGACTAGGGTGAAAGGGCTCAGGCTCAGCCCTTTAGATCATCCCATTTTCTCAGAATTACCTCCTGAGGTTCCTCTGAAGAACTCAGTTAAGAGAGTTTAAAAACCACTGAGCTAGATTCCCTTTAATTCTGAAAATGTCAAACAGGAGCCTTCTGCAAAGAAACCAAATTCCACAAAAAGAGTCAAATTTTAATCAAGCAAAGGATTATGCTCTGTTGAAGTCAATGGTAAGTGAAATCAAAGCTAGCCATTCAAATGGACCCATCAATAGGCCCTTCCTTACCGCAAATTCAATTATTTAGATAGCAGAGAAGTTTAGTAAAAGAAAACTCTGGAGCTATAAAGTACCCATGAGACAAGCTCTGATGCTAGAAAAATTACTCTTATCTACATATACATGTAAATGCATTGTTAACAATTAGAAAAACCCAGCGAGCGGCCTTTCCTCTGCTCAACTTCCTGTCGATGGCTTCTACAGAGAACAGTCACCACACTCATGGCCAGGATTTTGCGCTCAATAGTTCAGAGGCCCCCAGGGAGATAACATACTATGACAAAAGGCGTGCAATCCCTTGTTTGTACAGACTGGATTCGTCACAAATTTACCAAGTCAAGAATTCCAGATACAGTGTTTTAGCCCTCACCTGGAATTCATGAAAAATATGGAGGAGATCCACAGCACCCGCATAAACTGCATATTGTTACCAGCATTAAAAGTACAAAAAGACGTCCATGCTGGGGAAAATATGTATTAAAGATGCTTGAATTAGAAAAAGCACATACTCCTTAAATTCACAAGAATATTCCTTAGTGAACCCAAAACTGAAAGTGGTTAAACATTTGACAAGAAGCAAGCCCCTGAAGGCTGTCACAAGGACTTCCAACAAAGGAGGACATGACTCACAGGTTCCTCAACAGCACTGGGAATTAGTGGTGTCATGTCATCTAACCCTGTGGCCCAAGAACTATTAAGTCCTCATGCCAGAGCAGTTTCAGATTAAAAATTTCAGATTTGCTCTGGGGGGGTGGCTCCATTGGTTGGAGCATCATCCTGAACAGCAAAAATGTTGTGGGTTTGATTCCCTGTCAGGGCACATACCTAGGTTGCAGGTTTGATCCCTGGTCTGGGGTGCATACAGGAGGCAATGGATCGATGTGTCTCTCTCACATTGATATTTCTCTCTCCCCTACCCTTTCTCTCTCTCTAAAATCAATAAAAACATATCCTCGGTGAGGATTAAAAAATAATAATGAAATAAAATATTCAGATTTGAGTTTTTATTTAAAGAGAGTGAGAAAGTGTTTTCATTAAAATATATTTTAAATGCTAGTCATTTTCACCGACACAAAAAAGTAAAGCCCAGCTAATTCTATGAACATCAGCCAGATTAAGTTTCCTCCAAATTTTATATTAATTTCTGACCAGAAACCGCCTATGTGTTCCTACAGTCTCTTGACTAGGCTTGTATAGGATTTACTAATTCCAAACTCCATATTAGAGTGTTTCAAAAAATAAGGGAAAATCAGGTCACCAGGTGTTGGAAGGAGACATTCATATGTGCCTTGTAGAACACAGTCCTGCAATCTGCTTAGGGAGCACACAATGAGTGAACCCTAAAAGCCTTAAGGAATATCAGCAATACGTCTCCACTTAGTAAGAAACCTGAAGAAGAAATCCAGGCAGATCTCTGATTTTCACATTGTGCCCTATCCTACTTCTGTGCCTTACCTCCTGATATCCCCTTCCTTGGCCATGTCACCACTATCTTCCCAACCAACCAAATAAAATTCTACTCATCCCTCAAAGCCAGTTCAGTAGTTAGGATATAAGCATCAGAAGAAAAATACCAGGCAGAAGCAAAATACTAATATGGGCTGGTTACTTTCTATACCTCAGTTTTCTCGACTATGAAACAGGAATAATGTCCCTCCCTCATGCAGTTTTTGTTGGGATTAGAGGTAGTCTCTATTTCTATCAAGAGTCTAGCACAGTACTTGGCACATTAATTCTAATTAAAGAGTTCAGGATTTATAGTGTTGCATAACTGCCATTTGCCCTTATAACCTTCCTGGAGAAAAGACAAACTGCTATGCTCTGACGCTCTCTAAGATCCCTTTGCACTTTCTCACTGCAAAATTAAGAATGCCCCTAAGATGAACAGCTTTTTCCAACTTCCTAACTCTCATCAGTGCAACTGTGAGACTCAAACCCTCTAACCTGAGAATTGGCTGAGCTGGACAAGGAGGGAACTAAGGAAAGTGTGAGAGTTTCACTGACATGACTGACCAAGTCAGGCAGAGAAGGAAGTGCAGCCAGGAAGGGGACCGACATCCACAGCCTGGGTGTCCTGGAGTGGCCAAAGAGCAGGATCAGTGCGAATAACATATGGAAGCACAGGAGGCTCTAGTCAAGGAGTAGGCTTTCCAGATGTACATTTCAGAGGTAGAGTCTGGGTGATGATGGGGTTCGGATTAGATACAGGGGCACGAGAGACAAGGGGCAGGTTGAAGAAGTCGGGGAGATCAACAAATTGTGAGTCCAGAATATCAGTCAGATCATTTATGTGGACCAGTGATGCTTTACTGGAGGCACGACTGGCCCCACGGGACGTTTGGGAAAATGTGGGAATCTTATTGGGGTTTCTCCTCCACCCCTTTTTGCTTTTTTTTGGTTGTCACGATGTCACAGGGTGCTACCAGCATTTGAAGGAAGGCAAAAATGATGAACATCCTGCATAAAGAAGACCTGCCTCATCTAAAATGCTAATAGCACCCCCACTAAGAAACATTGAGAAGAGAATGAATCTGGAAGCTAGTGTCCCCTTGAAGTTAAGGAACTTGATCCTGAGGCTTCACCCCTGCCTCCCCCCGCCTCCCCGCCCCCCCAATGCAACAAATGGGAGGATAAGAGGATTACAGTAGATAGTTGTGAGTCTAAAAGCACAGGTTTAGAACTTCAGAACAAGGCACAAAATACAAGAGATGGGAAACAGTATGGAAATGTAGCGGAGTAGCACCCCTGACGCCCGGCGCCAGAATATTTCAGAGAAGCATGTGCAGAAAGAGTAGGCAGACACTACTCAGAGACAGAATGCATGTCAAGGAAAAGCCAAGTCCAGCTGAAGAGAGGAGGGGCTAGAGAGGGTGAAAAGGGTAAGAATGCGAAGAAGTTTCTCTACAGAACAGGGAGTTTCCAAGTCCCATTAATCACATCTCAACACTGTCTCAAATCCTTCCCTTCCTTTCCATCCTTGCTGCCCCCCACCCTTAATAGCTTTCACTTTGGTTCTCAAGAGAGCCTCATGATGTGTGACTGTGCTATCAATCTCTCCCCTTTCCAGTATGCCTTTTACACCTTTGCCAGAAGCATCTTTCTAAAATACAAGTCTGATCCTGTCATTCTCGCTGCATGAAAACCTTCAATTGTTTCCATTGTTTATCGCCTTCCAGTCCCTTCTCCCCTTTGTATTCTCCATGCCAGATGGCTTGCTTTCCTATTTCCTTTACTCATGTTCTGCTTTCTACAATCCTTTGCTTGAACCTAACCTTCTGCTTTATTTTTTAAAAATATATTTTTATTGATTTCAGAGAGGAAGTGAGAGGGAGAGATAGAAACATCAATAATGAGAGAGGATCATTGATTGGCTGAATCCTGCATGCTCCCCAGTGGGGATCGAGCCCATAACCAAGGCATATACCCTTGACCTCCTGGTTCATACGTTGACGTTCAACCACTGAGCTATGCTGGCCAGGCTATCATTCTGCTTTATGCTCAAGTTCACAAGTCCCTCTCTTCCACTACCAGTGCTTCCTAAATTTCCTTAAAAATAAAAATCACCTGAGATACTTGTTAAAAACACTCTTGGGCCCCATTCTGATATTGAATCAGAATCTTTGGTGGGGGGGGGGGGGGCGGGGCGGGGAGGAGGGAGACAGGGAAGCCACATAGGATGGTTTTAAAACATATCCAACAAATCAAGCAATGACAAGTGCTGGAGAGGATGTGGAAAAAAAGGAACCCTTGTGTACTGCTGGTGGGAATGCAGACTGGTGCAAGCACTGTGGAAAACAGTATGGAGTTTCCTCAAAAAGTTAAAAATGGAACTCCCATTTGACCCAGTAATCCCACTTCTAGGAATATATCCCAAGAAATCAGAAACACCAATCAGAAAGGATATATGCACCCCTATGTTCATAGTAGCACAATTTACAATAGCTAAGATTTGGAAATAGCCTAAGTGCCCATCAGCAGATGAGTGGATTAAAAAACAGTGGTACATCTACACAATGGAATACTATGTTACTCTAAAAAAGAAGGAACTTTTACCATTTGCAACAGCATGGATGGACCTGGAGAGCATTATGCTTAGCGAAATAAGCCAGTTGGAGAAAGATAAGTATCGCATGATCTCATTCATATGTGGGATATAATGAACAACATAAACTGATGAACAAAAATACATCCAGAGACAAAGAAACACTGAACAAACCATCCAACCTCAGAGAGAAGGCGGGGGGGGGGGGGGGGTAAGAGATCAACCAAAGGACTTGTATGCATGCATATTAGCATAACCAATGGACACAGACACTGGAGTGGTGGGGGCTTGTCCTGGGGGGTGGGAGTGGCCAGGGAGGGGTCAATCAGGGGAAAAAGGAGACATATGTAATACTTTAAACAATAATAAAAAAATGTTTGAACAAAAAGTTTTATCATGAAAAAACAAACAAACAAAAACATATCCAAACAACCTTCGAAACACCACCCATCAAAAAGTAGTCAGCCCTGGCCAGTTTTCTCAATGGTTAGAGCATCGACCTGCAGACTAAAGGGTCTCTGGTTCGATTCCTGGTCAAGGGCACATACTCTATTGCAGGCTCTATCCCCAGCATGTGCGGGTAACAGCCAATTGATATGTTTCTCTCATATCGACGTTTCTCTCTCTCTCTCCCCCCTTCCTCCTTCCCCTCCACTCTCTAAGAAGATCAATGGAAAAAATATCACTGGGTAAGGATTAAAAAAAATAAAAGTAGAATCCTCAACAAAAGTCTAGCAAACCGGATCCAGCATTACATTAGAAAGATCATACACCATGACCAAGTGGGATTTATTCCAGGAATGCAAGGCTGGTACAATACCCGCAAATCAATAAGCGTAATACATCACATAAACAAGTTGAGAGACAAAAAAAATCACATAATCATATCGATTGATGCAGAAAAGGCATTTGACAAAGTCCAACACCCTTTCTTGATAAAAACTCTCAGCAAAGTGGGAATAGAGGGATCATACCTCAACATAATAAAAGCCTTATATGACAAACCTACAGCCAACATCATACTCAATGGGCAAAAACTAAAACCATTTCCCTTAAGAACAGCAACAAGACAGGGATGCCCACTTTCACCACTCCTGTTTGACATAGTACTGGAAGTGCTAGCTAAAGCGATTAGACAAGAAGAAGAAATAAAAGGCATCCAAATTGGAAAAGAAGAAGTAAAATTGTCATTATTCACAGATGACATGATACTGTACTTAGAAAACCCTAAAGACTCCATCAAAAAATTATTAGACCTAATAAATGAATTTGGCAATGTAGCAGGATACAAAATTAATGCCAAGAAATCTATGGCATTTTTATACGCCAATAGTGAACTTACAGAAAAAGAAATTAAAAAAACAATCCCATTTACCATTGCACCAAAAAAATTAAGATACCTAGGAATAAACTTAACTAAGGAGGTAAAAGACCTCTACTCAGAAAACTACAGGACATTGAAAAAAGAGATAGAGGAAGACATAAACAGATGAAAGAACATACTGTGTTCATGGATTAGTAGAATCAACATCATCAAAATGTCCATACTCCCCAAAGCAATTTATAGATTCAATGCACTCCCCATTAAAATACCAACAGCATATTTCACAGATCTAGAAAGACCTCTCCAAAAATTCATCTGGAATAAAAACAAAACAAAAACCCGAATAGCTGCTGTGGTCCTGAGAAAGAAGAACAAAGTAGGAGGGATCTCAATACCAGATATCAAGCTGTATTACAAAGCCACTGTTCTCAAAACTGCCTGGTACTGGCACAAGAACAGACATATAGACCAATGGAATAGAATAGAGAACCTAGAAATCGACCCAAACCACTATGCTCAATTAATATTTGACAAAGGAGGCAAGAACATACAATGGAGTTAAGACAGTCTCTTCAATAAATGGTGCTGGGATATTTGGTCAGACACATGCAAAAAAGTGAAACTAGACCACCAACTTACACCATACACAAAAATAAACTCAAAATGGATAAAGGACTTAAATGTAAGACGGGAAACCATAAAAATATTAGAGGAATCCACAGGTAGCAAAATCTCAGATATATGCCGAAGGAATTCCTTCACTGACCCAGCTCCTACGGCAATGGAAACTAAAGAGAAAATAAACAAATGGGACTATATCAAAATAAAAAGCTTCTGCACAGCAAAAGAAACCATCAACAAAACAACAAGAAAACCCACTGCAAGGGAGAACATATTTGCCAATGATATCTCTGATTAAACCTTTATCAGAGAGATTAAACCTTTATCGCCAACATTTACAGGGAACTCATACAACTTAACAAAAGGAAGATAAACAACACAATCAAAAAATGGGCAAGGGATCTAAATAGACACTTTTTGAAAGAGGACATACATAAGGCTGAGAGACATATGAAAACATGCTCAAAGGCACTAATCATCCGAGAGATGCAGATCAAAACGACAATGAGGTACCATCTCACACCTGTCAGAATGGCTATCATCAACAAACCTACAAATGACAAATGCTGGTGAGGATGCGGAGAAAAAGGAACCCTCGTGCACTGCTGGTGGGAATGCAAACTGGCGCAGCCACTGTGGAGAACAGTATGGAGTTTCCTCAAAAACCTAAAAATGGAACTTCCATTTGACCCAGTGATCCCACTTCTAGGAATATATCCCAAGAAACCAGAAACACCAATCAGAAAGGACATATGCACCCCTATGTTCATAGCAGCACAATTCACCATAGCTAAGATTTGGAAATAGCCTAAGTGTCCATCAGCAGATGAGTGGATTAAAAAACTTTGGCACATCTACACAATGGAATACTATGCTGCTGTAAAAAGGAAGGAACTCCTACCATTTGCAACAGCATGGATGGAGCTGGAGAGCATTATGCTAAGTGAAATAAGTCAGTCAGAGAAAGATAAATATCACATGATCTCACTAATTTGTGGAATATAATGAACAACATAAACCGATGAACAAAAACAGATGTAGAGACAGAGAAGCATCGATCAGATGCTCAAAACTCAAAGGGAAGGTAGGGGAGAGTGGGGGTGAGGGGGAGAGATCAACCAAAGGACTTGTATGCATGCATATAAGCATAAGCGATGGATGTGGACAACAGGGGGTGAGGGTAAGGGCAGGATTGGGGGGATGAGAGGACATTGGGGGGGGATAAGGACACATTTGTAATATCTTAATCAATAAAGGGGAAAAAATAAAAAAATAAAAGTAGAGTCAAAGTCCCCTTCCTCTGAATATGAGCCAGCCTTCATGACTCGCTTCTAATGAAGAGAATGTGGCAAAGTGTATAACTTCTGAGGCTAGGTCATAAAAGGCAATGCATCCTCTCACCCTGACTCCCTTCCTCCTTTGTTCCCTCACTCCCTCTGTGTCTGGATGTTTGCCCTTGGAATGCAGCCAACCAAACCAAGCAGCCAAATGGTGTTCTGAACAGGGCCTCAGCTGAGAGCCCAGATGCCTACCAGCACTGACCTCCTCACTTGTGAGTTGAGTGAGACTTTAGGTAAAATTATGGTCACCAGTCTTTGAGCCACCCTTGCTGATGCTGAGGGGAGCAGAGGCAAGCTCTGGCCAAATTAGAGATTTATAAGCAAAATAAATGCTCTCATTATTTTAAGCCACTAAACTTTGGAGATTTTTTTTTCATGCAGCATAGATAACTGGTACCCCATGTGATTCTTAAGATGCAGGAAGTTTGGGGACCTCCTATACTCAGGGTGTGCCCCCAAAATGTATACACACTTTGAATAATTTTTACTTCCAATGAGTTAAATTTGAAAAGAAAGAAACATCAATTGAGCTATCAGCTGTTAAGTATGTATACATTTTTGGGGGACACCTTGTATATAAACTATACTAAACGTACCATTAAGTTCCTTGAGGTCAGGGATTAAGTCTTAATAGCCTTCAGATCTTGATCCTTTTTGTCTGAAATAGCTTCATTAATTTTCTTTTTTTAAATATAAGAATAATACATGCGTGACATAAAATTACAACAATATAAAATGCATAATGTAGAAGGTAAAAGGGCTAGGAAGTCTCATGCAATCTTCACTTCACCTTAAGCAATAACCAAGGTCAACAGTTTGAAAGGGCAGTGTTTTCCACATAGCAGATGCTTGATGGATTTGTTATTGAAGAAAAGGTGACACTGTAGATTACAGAAACCTCTTATTGATATTTAATTATATCCTAGATATAGCTCCCAGAATTACTTTCTTCAAATACTTACCATCCTTTTCTTAATGCATTGTAGCTACCTATCAATTAACAAACTGCTAGTGAGGTAAAACTACCATCTTCCTAAGCTTCTCCTCACTATGGCATCTTTATTGAGCAAAGGCAATGTATTTTCCATCATGGTTTCTTATTTACATACTAGAGGCCTGGTTCCTTGGCCTGGCCTGCACCCTCTCATAATCGGGACCCCTCGGGGGATGTCAGACTGCCAGTTTTGGCCCGATCCCTGCAAGCCAGGCTGAGGGACCCCACTGTTGCACAGGGCCTCTAGTAGATCTTTGGTTAATCTCTTCCTGTCCTCTCCCCTCCCCCCTTCTCCCTTCCCTCTAAGATTCATCAGTCTGTTCCATGTTTCCATGCCTGTGCGTTGAGCGTCTGCCTTCTGGTGGTCAGTGCACATCATAGCTACCAGTTAAACGGTTGCTTAGGCTTTCATATATATAGATAGTATTTCTTCAATACTTGTTGAGTATCTACTATGTTCAAGTCACCATGCTATACAGTGGGGATACAAAATAAGCAGGAAAGGGGCCCTCATATCAAAGAACTCATGGTCCAGAGTAAAAGTCAGCAAACTTTTTCTTCAAGGGTCAGATAGTATATATTTTAGACTTTGAGGGCCATATGGTCTCTGCTGCAACTCTACTGTTGTAGATGAAAGTAACCATAGACAATACACAAATGGTCATGGCTGTGTTCCACTAAATCTTTATTTACTAAAATGCAGCCAGTGGCCAATAGTTTGCCTACATAGTTTGTAATGCTCAACAGAACTTCATGCAATGATGAAATGTTTCTGTGATGTCCAATATGGTAGCCACCAGCTACATGTAATGAAATGTGGCCAGTGCAGCTGATGAACTGAATTTTAAATATTATTTAATTTTAATTAAAATAGTCATATATGTAGTAGCTACTATATTGGAGAATGCAGGTAGAAAGAATGCACCTTATATTCCATTCCCTTCAACTAAATCAAAACTTGATTTAAAACTCATCTCAACCAGGAAGCCTTTGTGACAAGACTCTGTCCATGATGGTCACTCTCTCTCTTACTCTTACTTATTTGGGACTTGTGACATTTTTGCTTGGTAATTATGTGTTTTATAATTATCTTTGAATTGGTTAACTTTTTCTTTCCCCAACTAAACAAAAATTCAAAGATAAAATGTGTCTCCTGATTATTATAGTCATCCTCCTTCTCCACGGTGCCTATATAGTGCTTAAAATACAAAAGGAGCTCAATAAAGCCATTTGATACCATGTGCTTCCTTTTACTGATTTCCCTGACAGGTGGTAATGTTTGCTCAAGACAGATGGTCCTTTTGGACCAGAATCAGCACTTACTTGGAGAATATTTCTACAATAGCCGATGACTTGTTCTTATTGACAAGAGAAAGTTCTTTGGCCGTTACCCTCAATGATAGTGAAGTCCACTGCCGTCGATTAAATGGAGTTGATTCCATCTTGTCTACAGATACTGAAATACCTAGTCAATAAAGAAAAGCAGAACATTAGACATAGGAGAGAATTCTCCAGCATCCAAGCACTGGCAGTGTTATGTTGAGAGCGAGCAGAGAGCCTTAGACCAGCAGACCACACTCTTCTACCGGTTCTCTCAAAAACCATAACCTTGGTCAAATGATTCAATGTCTTTGGGTTGTAGTTTCCTGTAAAATGAGAAGGTTAGACCAGATGATCTCGAAGGTCTCTTCCAGTTCCATCATTTTATGACTGACCCTACTGTGCAAACATCGATTGGCCTTTTCCTGAACTTAAGTCTGTTCCAAAGTCACATTAGGAGTGAAATGTTCCACTCTTCTGAGTTACATCCCAGGGGAGGTACAATCAGTATCTCTGTAGACTCAGGTCCAAATTAGGTTCTACCTACATCCAAGTTTCTTTTGGCTGCCCTCTCTCCCCAAACTCTGCAGCACTGACTTCTTGTTGGGGGAAGAACTGGGGACAGAGCGTGGATAATATAAAGAGCAAGGGCTTTAAGGCGAGATAGACTTCAGTTAAAATCATAACTTTGTTACCTTAAACAAATTATATTATCTTTCCAGTTTTAGTTTCTTCATTTGAAAAAATGAGAATACTACCTACCTTTATAAGGCTTTTGATATAGATTTAAGGAGATAATATATTTAAAATACTAGGCATGTTACAGTAGTATTAAGAGCATTTAAAGTATAATATATTAGTAATCGCTTTTGTTATAATTATTATTATTTTAAGCCTTTTAACAATTGGGAAAATTACTAGTATAATGACTTTAAATTCAGGGGGCTAAAACCTCTATACTTAAATTCTTTCCTAAAATCCTTTCAAGTCAAAGACTGCATAAAACCCTTGGTATCACCTGGTCCCTACTCTGATTTTGTTTGTGTGTTTTTTTGCCCCAGTAATTACCAAAGGAGTTCCAACCTTTGTCCAGAAGAGGTGAGATTAGAAATGAGTCAATAGTTTCCTTATTTAAAGAGTGAACAATATAGATGAAAGGACTACTTGCAGCTCTCTTTACAACTGCTGAGCATAACTGATCTGGTAGAATGTATGGCTCGGGTACTGCTTCCAACAGCCTTGACAACAGCAGAACACACCGTGCGCTTACCCAAGCAACCTGGGCTCCCATTTCACACTAAAAGTCCTGTGATACAAAGTGTGTGATAAGCAACCCTAAGAGACTGAGCTTCTTTTTCACGTGTAGTATTTTTTTTCCCAACTAAAGCTCTATCTGAAAACAACACTAGTTTTGCTATTTTTGTTTACTAATTTGTTCTAATCCCCAAGTTGGAACCCAACATAGAACCCTCTAATGCAGGGGTGGGCAAACTTTTTGACTCGAGGGCCACAATGGGTTCTTAAACTGGACTGGAGGGCCGGAACAAAAGCATGGATGGAGTGTTTGTGTGAACTAATATAAATTCAAAGTAAACATCATTACATAAAAGGGTGCAGTCTTTTTTTTTTTTTAGTTTTATTCATTTCAAAAGGGCCGGATTCGGCCCGCGGGCCGTAGTTTGCCCAGCCCTGATCTAATGGTAAGGAGCTCTGGTGTTAGAGACAGTTTTGGCATCTAAATGGGTGTTGGCCCCATCACTTAAAGCTGTGTCTGTCCCTAAATCTTAGATTTTTCACCCATTATAATAGTGCTTCTTCATCATATCCTTATGAGGAATAAAGAAGATAAACACCCTGACATAGAATAAGTAAACAATAAATGTCTGTTTTTTATATGATCTCTTCTTCCTGGATAAATAACCTTAATTCTATACATGTTCTTTGAAATAAACCTGAATGTATTAAATACTATGTGATATTTCTCTAATTGTTTTCCAGTCTATAACTGACAAACCCACCAAACATTGTCAGCCTTTTCTCTAACAAGAAAAAGACACTGAAATAACAAACAATTCAGCTACACTTCATTATGTAAAACCACAGTAATAACCCTTTAGAAAATAATAACCAACGCTTTAAAACATTTGGTACAATTATGCTTCTAGCATAGGTGTGGGTATAAATGTTGTCAGTTCTTCTACAGCAATCATTTCTGAATCAAAGAAAAAAAAATACAAAAGATAGGTTCTCAAGTTTGTCTGTAAAAAAGGAAAAGCATAAATTATTTGAGGGACTGAGTATGATTAAGAAAAGGAGTTTAATTCCCAAGTCTAATTCCATGGTTTTGATTTCTCTTGTCCAGAAAGTTAAGAAAAGTCAGAACATCTATTTTGGTATAAGGCTAGGGTAAGCACACTTTATACTCGAGGAATGAGGTGGCTCATATCCTGACCACACTTCTCTTCACAGAAGCATACTGTTATTTCTTAGCACTATAATTAGCATCCTATGAAACAGATAAAGGAAAGAATCACCTGGTATCAGGTTACTGAGTAACTACTCCTGACAGGTGTAGGGAGAGGGCCCTACCCAAATAGTGCGCATAATCTATAGGGCTTGCTAACGTGTACATGAATAATTATAGCACAAGGCAGAATGTGGTTAGAGGCAATGCATGTTTTGGAGTACAGGACCTGATTTTCTGGCTTGGTGGGTGAGACATCGGATTGCCTTGGGATTTAGGAACACAGCAGAATTTCAACAAGCAGGGGTGGGAGGAACAGCATTACACCATGAGGGAGCTGAAATAGCACAGGAGACTTCACTGGAGTTAGACTCTAGGTGCACTAGAAGTTGACGATAAGCTACGGAAAGACAGAATGGGAAGAGCTTGAAAACTAGGCTAAAGAGTTTGGGCCATATTCCAATAGTGGAGAGAACTAGCCTGTGAGTGAGTGACCTGAGGTCTTGTAATCTTCAAGTGCCACTCCCTAGCACAGCTGTGATCTTTATGGAAAATTAAAAAATCATTTCCCTGAGCCTCATTATGTGCGTTTGTAAGAAAAGAACTCTGTAGTGAATTCCTCAGTCTCTGTGGTGGGAAAAAGAACATTTCTGAAAAAGCAAGTACCCTAATAAGAGCCTTTTTTTGTTGTTGCTGTTGTTGTTTTTAGCTGTTGTTTTTTAATCCTCACCCAAGGATATGTTTTTTATTGATTTGAGAGAGAGAGAAAAGAAGAGAGAGAAACATTGATGTGTGAGAAAAATCTTGATCTGTTGCCTTTGTATTCTCCCCAATCATGAATCGAACCCACAACTGGGATATGTTCCCTGACTGGGAGTCAAACCTACAATCTTTTGGTGTAGGGGACAATGCTCCAACTAACTGAGCTACCTGGCCAGGGCAAGAGGCATGTTTTAAAAAATGATTCTGCAGCAGTGTGTAGCTTGAGAAGAGGGGAAAAGATTGGAGTGCAAATTACTAGTCAAGAAGATCCTAAAACTGTCTAAGTGATAGGAAATCAAGGTTAAAATCAGAATAGGTGGAAATAGAAAGGTGGAAAGAGAGCCCTGGCTGAGTTTCTCAGTGGTTAGACCAGGGGTCCTCAAACTTTTTAAACAGGGGGCCAGTTCACTGTCCCTAGACCGTTGGAGGGCCGGACTATAGTTTAAAAGAAAACTATGAACAAATTCCTATGTACACAGCGGCAGCAAAAACACCCAGCGGGCCGGATAAATGTTTTCAGCGGCCGCATGTGGCCCTCGGGCCATAGTTTGAGGACCCCTGAGAGCATCGACCCGGGGACAAAAGGGTGGCGAGTTCAATTTCTGATCAAAGGCACATACCTCAGTGGCAGGTTCAATCCCTGGCCCTGGTCTGGGTGCATGTGGGAGATAACCATTTGATCTGTCTCTCACACGTTAATGTTTCTTTCTTTCTCTCTCTCTCTCTCTCTCTCTCTCTCTCTCTCTCTCTCTCTCTCTTCCTTCTTCCCTTCCACTCTCTCTACAAAATAGTGTGTGTGTGTGCGGGGGGGGGGGGGGGGTGGAGGGAGGGGAGGGAATATCATAGATGAGGATTAAAAGAAATACAAAAGAAAGAAAGAGTGCCCCAACCAATACGCTCAATTAATATTTGACAAAGGAGGCAAGAACATACAATGGAGTCAAGATAGTCTCTTCAATAAATGGTGTTGGGAAAATTGGACAGATACATGCAAGAAAATGAAACTAGACCACCAACTTACACCATACACAAAAATAAACTCAAAATGGATAAAGGACTTAAATATACGACGGGAAACCATACAAATACTAGAAAAATCCAAAGGCAACAAAATCTCAGACATATGCCGAAGCAATTTCTTCACCGATACAGCTCCTAGGGCATTGGAAACTAAAGAGAAAATAAACAAATGGGACTATATCAAAATAAAAAGCTTCTGCACAGCAAAAGAAACCATCAACAAAACAACAAGAAAACCCACTGCGTGGGAAAACATATTTGCCAATGTCATATCTGGTAAGGGCCTAATCTCCAAAATTTATAGGGAACTCATACAACTTAACAAAAGGAAGATAAACAATCCAATCAAAAAATGGGCAAAGGCCGAAACCGGTTTGGCTCAGTGGATAGAGCATCGGCCTGCGGACTGAAGGGTCCCGGGTTCGATTCCGGTCAAGGGCATGTACCTGGGTTGCGGGCACATCCCCAGTGGGAGATGTGCAAGAGGCAGCTGATCGATGTTTCTCTCTCATCGATGTTCCTAACTCTCTGTCTCTCTTCCTTCCTCTCTGTAAAAAATCAATAAAATATATATATTAAAAAAAAATGGGCAAAGGATCTAAATAGACACCTTTCAAAAGAGGACATTCAGAAAGCCAAGAGACATATGAAAACATGCTCAAAGTCACTAATCATCCGAGAGATGCAAATCAAAACAACAATGAGGTACCATCTCACACCTGTCAGAATGGCTATCATCAACAAATCAACAAATGGCAAGTGCTGGAGAGGATGTGGAGAAAAAGGAACACTTGTGCACTGCTGGTGGGAATGCAGACTGGTGCAGCCACTATGGAAGACAGTATGGAGTTTCCTCAAAAAACTACAAATGGAACTCCCATTTGGCCCTGTGATCCCACTTCTAGGAATATATCCCAGGAAACCAGAAACACCAATCAGAAAGGATATATGCACCCCTATGTTCATAGCAGCACAATTCACCATAGCTAAGATCTGGAAACAGCCTAAGTGCCCATCTGTAGATGAATGGATTAGAAAACTGTGGTACATCTACACGATGGAATACTATGCTGCTATAAAAAAGAAAGAACTCTTACCATTTGCAACAGCATGGATGGAGCTGGAGAGCATTATGCTAAGTGAAATAAGCCAGTCAATGAAGGAAAAATACCACATGATGTCACTCATTTCTGGATAATAAAGACCATTATAAACTTATGAACAAAAATAGATACAGAGGCAGAGCTGCCTCGAACAGACTGTCAAACTACAGCAGGAATGCCAGGGAGGGTGGGAGGGCAGGAGGGGGGTGGGTAAGAGATCAACCAAAGGACTTGTATGCATGCATATAAGCATAACCAATGGACATAAGACACTGGGGGGTAGGGGAGGCCAGGGGATTGTCAAGGGCGGGGGGAAAAAAAAGGAGACATATGTAATACTCTTTGTAATACTTTAAGCAATAAAAAAAAAAGGCAAAAAAAAAAAGGAAAGAAAGAGAATTGATTGTTCTTAGAATAACAAAGGATTTAGGATAAAAGAAGGAATCAAAGCTGGCACCATCAAATTTGAATAATGTTGAATGTTGATGCCATTAACAGAGAGAGTAAATATGGGAAGAAGAGGGAGAATGATGAGTTTTGCTTTACACATGTTAAGATATACATGTCAGAATACAAATACTACTGATACACAACAGGAAACTAAAAATTCAAGGCTAAGGTTGAAAATCAGACTTTTGGAAGGAAATAAACATTTTAAAACATCTGCTTCTGGGAAGTACATATCTCACTTAACCCTCACAACTAATTTACAAAATTATTTTATTATTTTATATTTATAATGAAGAAACAGAGATTTAGAGATTTAAATAACTTTATAATGATCTTTACATAGCTATTGAAGTAGCAGGGCTGGAATTTAAACCCATATTCTGTTTGATTCCAAAGTCAATTTTCTTTCCACTACAAGTAACGAATCATGATTAAAACCATCTTTTAGCCAAGGTAGAAAATTGGGTAGCAAAATCTCTGAACCCTGAGCTGCAAACTCATACAAACTATCTTTCAATGAGAATATAGTGGCAAGTATCTTTCAAGAATAAGTATCAGAAATAATCATTTGTTTTATCAGAGATACTTAAAGTTACCTTGGGCCCACTGGAAATACTCTCCATTGTGACTATCTTGGCTTTCATGGGTTTATATTAAAGAAAGGTATGCTATCCTCCCACCCCCACACATACTTTCAAATGAGGGTCCTATTCTCAGATATTAGAACAATTTCTTTAATTCCAGAAATCCTGCTAAGAGTGAAAAAGACATGTACCAACACCTGGAAAGACCCACTCAGAAGAAGGTGTTCAGTCTGGGCTGCTACAATATCCTTGAATATTTTTTCCACTGCCACATACAAATAATAACAGCAGCAGGGGATAAATGGTGATGGAAATAAGTAAGCAGATAGATAAATAAAGTTACAAAACAAATAGTAATAGCAGCTATCACTTATTGGGCACTTACTAACTCACCTAATCCTTTCCCAACCCTAGAGTATGATTTCCATTTTCAAAAATGTGGTTCATTGAGGTTGAGTAAGTTGCCCAAGGTCACACAGCTAATATATGTCCCAGGCAGAATCCAGTGTTCCAGACTGTGGACAAAAAAAGAGTTCTTTGGAAAATAACCTCACAGGGTGATCTGATCATAAATTCCTAACTAGACTTGTCATGGTGGGTAATTATACAACAGGTCTATAACTTCTTTAGTGGAAGGTTTTTAAGCAAACCCTGTTCATTGTTCACATGCACCCCTTTGAAATGCCAGAAGTAATACCCCACCAAGGTGTAACCACCCTCAAGAAAGCATATAATCTTAACTATCCTGTAGCCCAATCCCCACTTAGCTTTCTCCCATCTTCATGTAATCTTTCTTACACTCCCTCCTTAATTTCAAATGCATAAAAGAAACTGCAAAACTGTTCTTCTCTGAAGCATTTGAGATTTCGCTTCCCAGCACTGTCATCAATTTGGTTCAAATACTAGTGAACGCTACAAAAATTCTCTGCAGGTTTGGACATTCCGTATGTGAACAAGACTCCAAACCCAACCTCTAAGGGCATATGCATTCTATTACCACTTTGACTGTGAACAAAGAACTGCTGGAATGGTTGACAGTTGTGTGCAAGAGTTAAAGGAAACAGATATAACAAAAATAACTAAGATTTTAGCCTCGGAGACTATAAGGACAATGGCGTATCAAATAAAAAGGGGATACATAGAAAGGGGAATCATTTGCTAAGAAGAAAGATGTCTTCAACTTTAGAAACGTGCAGAATTTTACAAGAGAGCAGTTTAGAAATCAGTAATCAAGTCCCCTCTCCCCCTTTTTATAAACAAGGGAGTTAAACCACATAAAGGTCCCATAATTTCCCAAACTCACCAAGTAGTTAATATGTGAACCAGAGTTCTAATTTTCAGGTCAAGTTCTCCTTCTTCTTCTTCTTCTTTTTTTTTTTTAATCAGAACAGATAGGTTGAGGTAGAATAGCTAAACATTCTACAGGTGAGCTGTAGCCTGGAAATAAGGATCTCTGAACAAAGGTCCTTGAAAGTTTAAGGGTTGGGCAATGACTCACTGGGGTATTTGGCCCCAGGTATCAGCTTCCTCAAGCTATTGCTTAGGGTGAGGCCTCTAGCTGCTCCAGCAAACCTAACAATAAGACTTAAACCTACTGTGATATTCTGATATAGGCTTACCTAACCTAATGAATTGGCTCCCAGAAATAAATTTCTGAATCCTGTTCTTATAAACCCAATCTAAGTCCTCTCTCTCTCTCTCTCTCTCTCTCTCTCTCTCATATCTCTATCTCCTGAGATGGCTGCTTGTGCAAGAGGCATAGTTACCTGAATATAGCCTTGAAAAATTAAAGAGGGCAAAGTACAGTTGACCTTTGAACAATATGGGTTGGAACTGTGCAGGTCCACTTACATGCAGATTTTTTTCCAATAAATTCCATTAACATTTTCTCTTTCTTATGATATTCTTAATAACATTTTTTCCTCTAGCTTACTGTATTGTAAGAATATAATATATAATACATATAACATACTAAGTATGTGTTAATTGACAGTTTATGTTATTGTTAAGACTTCGGGTTAACTGTAGTCAAGTTTTAGGGGAGTCCAAAGTTATACACAGACTTTTTTTTTTTTACTGATTGTTAGAGAGAGAGGAAGGGAAAGGAAAAAAGAGAGACCCATTGCCGAAACCGGTTTGGCTCAGTGGATAGAGCGTCAGCCTGCGGACTGAGAGGTCCCGGGTTCGATTCCGGTGAAGGGCATGTACCTGGGTTGCGGGCACATCCCCGGTGGGGGATGTGCAGGAGGCAGCTGATCGATGTTTCTCTCTCATCGATGTTTCTAACTCTCTCTCTCTCCTTTCTCTCTGTGAAAAATCAATAAAATATATATTAAAAAAAAAAAAAAAGAGACCCATTGATGTGAGAGTGAAATATCGATTGGCTGCCTCTTGCATGCCCACAACCTGGACATGTACCCTGACTGGGAATTGAATCGGCAATCCTTTACTGAACGGGATGACACCAACCAACTGAGCCACAGCGACCAGGGCAAATTTATTTATTTATTTTTATTTCAGAGATAGGAAGGGAAAGGAGAGAGAGAGAAACATCCGTTGGCTGCCTCCTACACATCCCCTACTGGGGATCGAGCCCACAATCTGGGCATGTACCCTAACCAGGAATGCAACCGATGACCTCCTGGTGCACGGGACAACACTCAGTCAACTGAACCACACCAGCCTGATACACAGATTTTTGACTGAATGGGGTCAGCTCCCTCAACCTTGTCTGCACTGTTCAAGGGTCAATTGTACAACAAACTCACTTGTTCAAAGAAAATGTTATTTATTTATAAATAGATTGTAGAGTGTTTTTTTTTTTTGTTTTTTAGATTGCAGAGTTTTAAAGTTTTGTTTTGTTATTAACCAAAAACTCCTTTCAATTTAGATGTCAACAGATAAAAGGGAGCAACTAGTTAAAAGAAAAAAAAACATTAACAATCTTTAAGGTACAAAGGGAAATTTTAAACAAAAGCAGTGTGAAATATATGCCCACAGAATGTTTTTTTTCCCCCAGAATATAAACTGCATTTATTTCTAAGGCTGTATTTTTGTGTAAAAAGTAGTGATTAAATTCACATACTTGAAAAAAATTTTAGAAGCTAATAGCTTTTATTTTTTTTTCTTAATAGCTTTTTTTAAACTTTATTTTGAAATAATTTTAGATTTTCAGAGTGACAAAGATAGTATAAAAATTCCCAGATAGCCCGGCCAGTGTTGCTCAGTGGTTGAGTGTGAACATATGAACCAGGAGGTCACAGTTTGAGTCCTGGTCAGGGCATAACCCTGCGTGCAGGAGGCAGCTGATCGATGATTCTCTCATCAATGATGTTTCTATCTTTCCCTCTTCCTTCCTCTCTGAAATCAATAAAAAATATATTTATGTTATTATTTTTTTGTTGTTAATCCTCACTTGAGGATATTTTTCCATTGATTTTCAGAGAAAGTGGAAGAGACAGAGAAAGAGAAACATCAATGTGAGAGAGACACATGGATTGGTTGCCTTCCACATGCACCCCACAAGGGGGACGGAGCCTCCAACTGAGGTATGTGTCCTTGACCGCAATCAAACTCGGGACCCTTCAGTCCGTGGGCCAATGCTCTATCCACTGAGCCAAACTGGCTAGGGTAATAAAAAACATACTTTTTAAAAAGTTCTCATATAGCCTGGCGGTGTTCTCAATGGTTAGAGCATTGGCCCTTGCACCAGAGGGTCATGGGTTCGATTCCTAGTCAAGGGCAAGTACTGTGGGGCAGGTTGGTGCGTGTGGGAGGCAACCAGTCAATGTGTCTCTCTCACATTGATGTCTCTTCTCTCTCTCTCTCTCTCTCTCTCTCTCTCTCTCTCTCTCTCTCTTCCTATTCCCCTCACTCCCTCCCTTTCTTCCACTCTCTCTGAAAAGGAATGGAAAAATATCCTCAGGACTTCCCATATACTTTTCACCTAGCTTACCTTACATTACCACAATACAATTATCAAAAGTAAAAAATAAACATTGGTACAATACTATTAACTTAACTACAGACTTTGTTCCCTGAATTATTTTGTTGCTCAGATTGTTCCACCTTCGGCCACCTGGAGCTCTTTCAGCTTGGCCTGGTGTCCTTTCAACATACTACCAATTTATTTTATTTTTTTATTGTGTGAGCATTTCTTCACTTTCTAGCACTATAAGATGTTCCAGACTTATCTTGTATTTGCCCTGGCACAGCCCTGGACTCAACAACTTCTCGAAAGTGCCTAATTTCTTTTATTAGAGAAACCAAGACCTGGGTACTGGTGTGTTCATTACTGATATGTCACTGCTTCTAGGGGACAGAACCAGGAAATATATATGTATATTAACCTATGTATATATACATATCTGTATTTCTATATCTACCTGTCTGTATACGTATTTTTAAACTACAAATTTACAGTGACACTTCTGACTCCAATCTAGCACCACAAGGTTCATTCTAGTACATATTCCCTTTTATTTATTTGTAACTTCTTTCTCTGATAGTGAGAAGCCTATCTCCATAGAATTTTGACATAAAAAGAAATCTAGAATTCCAAAATTATGCCATTACCACGATCTACTCCCTCAAAACACTGTATTTTTTTTTTTTTATTCCAGCTGGAATGCTACCCCTTCCTCAATCTATTTGCCTTTCAAGACTCAAGTGAGAACCTACCTCTCGCAGAACCCTTCCTGAACTTCTCCTGACCTACTCCCAATCAGCATAGGTCATTTCCTTTGCCTTATAATTTTATCAGTCTTTTTTTTATCAAGAAAGATTCTTGAGGTCAATGGACTTCTTGCCCTCCTAGTCTCTAGTATATTGCTTTATCAATAAAAGAAACTCAATAAATTTGTCTTGAATAAAACTGCATGAAGGTTTAAATTTTATCCAAAACACTATTAGTACCAAAAAAAATGCTTATTATGCAGTCCAAAACTAATTGTCAAGAAAGGACATATCATTTTTTCAGAACCATGGATTAGTAATTTTAGTTTATTTAAACTCTGAGATTAAACTCAAGTGACATAAAAAAAATGGAACCATTAAATAACTTTAAATACTATACATAAAAGGCTCACTACTCTATTATCCAGGAACATGGTGACAGACAAGTCTGTAGGCATGTTAGGATAATCATTGCTACTGTTCTTGGAAGACCTTTAGCCAGGCCTCTGTAGAAACATGTATCCCAGACAATAGGAAGATAGTATAACAATGACCAAATTCCCAGGGCTCAACAAGGACATAGATGTTTGCATCAAGGCAAATTCACTTTAATAACATTTTTTTCTCTCCTTTTAAGGATATTTTGTTGTTAAAAAACACTAAGATTTAGAGCAAGAATAATGAAGAACAGATTGTATAAATGAGAAGCAATGTCACTTCCGGAAACTGCTCACCAAAGAAACAGAGCAACTTTCACCTGGCACTATTCATCTGTAGTGATTCACATTTTACCACTCCAAAGATAAAAGAAGAAGAAGAAAAAAAAACACTCGGGTAGAATCATCTTTCCCCCTCTCTTGCTTATATGTCAAGAGAAAAATAAGTGATATGACAATCCATCTGAGCCCCTGATCTTTCCCTTCTGTCTTCCCAGAACCTCGTCTCAGCTCCATCTCTGACTTTGCCCTAAAATCTTGCTCAAATTTCTGAGATGTGTGTATACATATTTGAAATTTGTATATGGATTAAATAAATCACCCCTTTTTTCTCTTAAGCTTTTTTCCCCCTCAAACTACCTCCTCACCTTACTCCTACCTACACAGCCAAACCTTAGTCTCCAGATACTCACTGTTTCCACTTCCTCATCTTCTATTCATCCCTCTGCCCACTTGTCTCTGGCTTCTACTCCTACCATCCTACTGACATTCTCCTGAAGATCTAACTCAAATCCAAGGACCATATCTCAGTTTTTATCATCTTCTGTTGCCAATTGTTAATTAGTTCCTCATTTTTGAAATTTTATTTTTTCTTGTGTTTTTTTTTGTTTTTTTTTTCTTAAATGGAACTCTTCTAATTCCTTTCCTATCTTTCAAACCATTCTCAGTTTTCTCACTGAATCCCTTCTCTGGCCCTCCACTCACCTCTGTTCCTAGGCATTAGTCAAGTGTCAGTTTCTCTCCTTTCTGTGGGTGAGCTCAGCCACTCTCAAGTCATCAAAGGTCCCTTACACCAGATGATTCCCAAAGCTGTATCTTAAGTCCTAACTTTCCTGACTTCCAGTCCTCGAATTTCCATTGCATGCTGGACAGTTTCCTATGTCCCATGAAGACACATCATAACACAGCCTGAATCATACGTATCCTCCTCCTTTACTTCTACCCCTCAAAGTAAGTTTATTTAACCACAAATAATTTTTTTCAAAAGATGAGCTGGCATATGTATTTTTGCTTATATCAAACAAAACTATCTATAATAATAAAAGCGTAATATTCTAATTAGACCAGAGGTCCTTCTGGACGACCTTTTGGACAAAGCCACTGTGGTGGTATGGTGGCAGGGGCCGAGGCAGCTGCAGCAATGGCCGGGAGCAGAGCTCCTTGCATGAATTTCATGCATCGGGCCTCTAGTATAACATAAAAGACAGTATGATATAACAAAATGTGTACAATGTCTAAAGTTAAAAAGAGGACTTACAGGTTCTTTTTCTGCCTTTTTTCCAATTCTGCTGGTCATAAGCAATTTATTCACCGCCCTGAGAAATGTACCATCACCTACATTGGCTTATCAAAAATTCTATATAAAATGTCTACCACGTGACACAGTGCAGAGAGAATGGCATAGAGGCTAAGAGGATATGCCTTGGAGTTTAAATCTAGCTGTTCAAATCTTATACCGCTCACCAGCTGTGTGATCTTGGGCAAGTTATTACACTCTGTCTCTGTTTCCTACTCTCTAAATTGGGGGAAAAGAACCTACCTCATAATATTGTTTTGAGAATTGAAAGAAGCTGCTTGCCCAGTCGTGGCAAGGAACTTTCTCTCTGAAATCAATAAAAATATATGTAATAAAAAAAAAACAAGAAGAAAAAGGTAAAGATAAAAATTATGAACAACAAAGTGACAACAAATACATATCTATCAACAAGTAAATCTAAAAATCAAGTGAATAAAAAATCTGACCAACAAAATAAACTGGTGAATAGAATCGAATCAGGGGCATAGAAAGGGAGTGGACTGAGAATTCTCGAGGGGAAGGGGGTGTGGGGGGTGTGGGAAGAGACTGGACAAAAATCGTACACCTGCCCTAACCGGTTTGGCTCAGTGGATAGAGCATTGGCCTGCGGACTGAAGGGTCCCAGGTTCGGTTCCGGTCAAGGGCATGTACCTTGGTTGCAGGCACATCCCCAGTAGAGGGTGTGCAGGAGGCAGCTGATCGATGTTTCTCTCTCATCGATGTTTCTAACTCTCTATCCCTCTCCCTTCTCTGTAAAAAAATCAATAAAAATATATTTTAAAAAAAAATCGTACACCTATGGATGAGGACAGTGGGGGCGGTAAGGGCGGGGTGGGGGGTGGGAACCGGGTGGAGGGGAGCTATGGGGGGAAAAAGAGGAACTGTAATAATCTGAACAATATTTATTTAAAACAAAACAAAAAAACAAACCAAAACAACACAAGTTCCTCAATGTCAAGTATGTACTATACTACCTAGCACCTAATAAATGCTCAATAAATCTTTAATATTATCATCATTATTAATCAGTAAGTAGTATTTCACACAACTCTTTTCTTTTCTTTGACATGTGGACTTTGTATACACTTTTTCTCATATCTTTAGACACACCCAACTTATCTCTCTTGATCCCTGGCCTTTCTCCGTACATTCTCCTCCATGGCCTTCTGCTACAGGTCCCAGTTTAGATGACACTTTCCTCCAAATGCCTTCCCTGACCCCTGGAAACTGCTCTAGGAGGTTTGTCTCAAGTTCCTAAAATGCTAAATCTAGCCCTGACTGGTGTGGCTCTGTTGGTTGAGCACTGTCCCAGGCACCAAAAAAATACAATGTGGACCAGCCAGAGTAGCTCAGTTGGTTGAACGTTGCCCTGTATACCAAAAGATTGCCAGTTCAATTCAGGTCAGGGCATATACTTAGGTTGTGGGTTCGATCCCCAGTCAGGGGGCATATGGAAGGCAACCAGTCAATGTTTCTCTCTCACATCAATGTTTCTCTCTTTTTCTCTTTCCCCTTTTCTCTCTATAAGCATGTCTTCAGGTGAGGATTAATAAAAAACAACAATGTGATCAGTGTTGGGGATAGATCCAGTGATCGATCATAACTGGTATTTCTATCTCTCCCTTCCTCTCTGAAATATATTTTTATTGATTTCAGAGAGGAAGGGAGAGGGAGAGAGAGATAGAAACAGCAATGATGAGTGAGAATCATTGATCCACTAACTCCTGCATACCCCTTATTGGGGATTGAGCCCGCAACCCAAGCATGTGCCATGACTGGGAATCAAACTGTGACCTCCTGGTTCACAGGTCGACACTTAACCACTGAGCCACATGGTTGAACATATGTACTTTCATTGATTTTAAGAGAGGGAGGGAGGGAGGAAGAGAGAGAGAGAGAGAGAGAAACATCGATGCGAAAGAGACACATTGACCGGTTATCTCTCACATGCACTCCAACTAGGGGCAGGGGACGAACCCATAACCCAGGTATTTGCCCTTGACCAGGAATCAAACTCTAGATCCTTCTGTGCAGAGGCTAAGGCTCTAACCACTTACAACTTCAGCCAGTGCAATTCAGGTATTTTCTTACAAATGCTGATTCTTTCAGATAACTATTGGCTTTTCAGATAACAAAGCAAAATAATAATTCTAGAACCAAAGAAAGGAGCTAATGTGAGAGATAAAAGGGGGAAAAATTAATTCAGTAGGTCACAACCTTGAGTATATATAAGACTCACCTAGGAAGTTTAAAATACTGACTTCCAGGTCCCATCCCACAATTCTAATTCATTTGGTCTAGAGTAGGGCCTAGGTCAGTGATGGCGAACCTGTGACACGCGTGTCAGAGGTGACACGCGAACTCATGTTTTTGGTTGATTTTTCTTTGTTAAATGGCATTTAAATATATAAAATAAATATCAAAAATATAAATCTGCCCTAACCAGTTTGGATCAGTGGATAGAGCATTGGCCTGCGGACTTAAAGGTCCCAGGTTCGATTCCGGTCAAGGGCATGTACCTTGGTTGCAGGCACATCCTCAGTGGGGGGTGTGCAGGAGGCAGCTGATCGATGTTTCTCTCTCATCGATGTTTTTAACTTTCTATCCCTCTCCCTTCCTCTCTGTAAAAAATCAATAAAATATATATTAAAAAACATATATATATAAATCTTTGTTTTACTATGGTTGCAAATATCAAAAAATTTCTATATGTGACACGGCACCAGAGTTAAGTTAGGGTTTTTCAAAATGCTGACACACCGAACTCAAAAGGTTCGCCATCACTGGCCTAGGTAGACCACATTTTAACAAGAACCTTGAAGCGATTGTAGCATTGTAGGTATACCTATCACATATTGAAAAACACCGAAATAAAAGATTTTTATTATTATTGATTTTAAAGGGGGGGGGGAGCGAGAGAGAGAGAGAGAGAGAGAGAGAGAGAGAGAGAGAAACATTGATCAGCAACGTGGGCATGTGCCCAGACTGGAATCGAACCAGCAATCTTTTTTGTGTGTGTGTAGAAAAGTAAGCAAGAATTTGACCAAAGCAAAAACACACTTACGGCATAAAGGGCATAGAAGAAGCAACAGGGGAGCCTAGGGTGGGCGGCCTTGGCTCACTGCAAAGTCAGAGAATAGGGGGCTTTGGAGACAGATTCAGGGGGTTATCCTGGGACGAGCTGCCACTGCCCAGTGCTTCCCTAGTTGCAAGTCTCATGGGGTCTCTTAGAGGTTAGACTCGGATGTGTGTGGGGTGGAGGCAGGAGAAGAGGGGAAAGGGAAGGGCACAGGCATGCTCCCTGAGGGAGAGCGCTGAACCAGCAATCTTCTGGTGCACAGAACCAACTGAGTCACAACAGCCAGGGCTGAAATAAAAGACTTTAAGATCTATATGTATTCCAAGAAAAATGGAAAGACAACAAAATGGAAATTCTTATAATGACCACTTCAAATTTTATATTGCCATTCAAATTTGGCAGTGAAAGGAAAATGGCCGCCCTCTAAAGACAGACTGAAGTTTGGTCAAAAATAAGTCTGGCCCAACTGGCATGGCTCAGTGGTTGAGTGTTGACATATGAACCAGAGGTCACGATTCCTGGTCTAGGAATATGCCCGGTTGTGGGCTCGATCCCCATTGTGGGGCATATAGGAGGCAGCCAATCAATGATTCTATTTCATCAATGATGCTTCTCTTTCTCTCTCCCTCTCCCTTCCTCTCTGAAATCAATTTCTTAAAAAATGAGTCTGGCCCTAGCCAGTTTGGCTCAGTGGCTATAGAGTCAACCTGCGGACTGAAGGGTCCTGGGTTCAATTTGTCGGGGGCACATGCCTGGGTTGCAGGTTCAGGCCCCGATGGGGGGCCATGCAGGAGGTGGCCAATAGATGACTATCTTTCATCATTTAATGTTTCTGTCTTTCTCTCCCTCTCTGTTCCTCTCTGAAATCAATTAACAAAAAAATGAGTCTGGACACTGAACTGATACATTTGTTGCCCATCATCTAGGTTCACTTAGAACTTCCCTGCCCAGAAGGCACAAAATCACTGTGTAGACCAGTGATGGTGAACCTATGACACGCTTGTCAGAGGTGACACGCAAACTCATTTTTTTGGTTGATTTTTCTTTGTTAAATGGCATTTAAATATATAAAATAAATAATTATATATCAAAAATATAAATCTTTGTTTTAATATGGTTGCAAATATAAAAAAAGTCTATATGTGACACGCACCAGAGTTAAGTTAGGGTTTTTCAAAATGCTGACACGCCGAGCTCAAAAGGTTCGCCATCACTGGACTGTAGACCAATGCCTCATGATAATAAAAATGAGTTCTTTTTATTCTTTTCCCCCCCTAGTTTGGCTTGTTGCTGAATTTAAAATCTACAAGGTCAAAAAAATGGACCCTGAATAGAAATTTCAATTTATTTTTATCTATTGAAGATGAGGTCACTATAATTTATTGAGATATCAGTTAAAGCAGGAAGCCAACAGGCTTGGGCTCTAATCTTTCTTCTGCCACTGATTAGCAGTATCATCTGCTGAAGAAATCATCTAATTTCCTCTGTGTGTAAAATTAAGGGGATAAAATAGCCTAGAGCAGCGGTTCTCAACCTGTGGGTCGCGACCCCTTTGGGGGTTGAATGACCCTTTCACAGGGGTCGCCTAAGACCATCGGAAAACACATATATAATTATATATCGTTTTTATGATTAATCACTATGCTTTAATTACGTTCAATTTGTAACAATGAAATTGGGGTCATCACAACATGAGGAACTGTATTAAAGGGTTGCGGTATTAGGAAGGTTGAGAACCACTGGCCTAGAGTTTTTCTAGTAACAGGTCACAAAATTAGTGAGTTGTGAAATCAGTTCAGTGGGACAGAACCAACATGTTTATTTGTTTGCGTTAATGAAAAAGAATAGAATGAAAATAGAAAATGTCAGAGTGCATCACACATAGTATAGGTATTCTTTTATAAAGCTTTTGTTTGTGTGTGTGTATATATAAACTGGGTAAGAATTTAAAAATTTTTTATTGTGGGATGTGGTTAAGAATTATTGTTTGAAAAGAAAAATACTGCTTGACAAGTGTTGGTGAGGATGAAACTGAAACCCTCATATGCTGCTGATGGGAATGTAAAATGGTGCGGTTGCTTTGGAAAATAATTGGCATTTCCTCAAAAGGTTAAACATGTAATTATCAAATGACTCAACATTTCCACTCCTAGATATATGTGGTGGTGGGGGGTGTTGTATCTTCAAGAGAAATAAAAACACATGTCCACATAAAAACTTGTACATGGATATTCATAAAGTATTATTTATAATGGCTCCAAAGTGGAAACATTCCAAATGTTCATCAACTGATTAGTAGACAAACAAAATGTGGTCTATCCATATAAAGGTACATATATTATTTGGCCATGAAAAGAAATGAAATACTGATACATGCCACAATATTGGATGAAACTTGAAAAATTATGACACAGGTCTCTTTAAACCATTAAATTTTTAATTTTATAATTATTAGAAAAACTACCTCTTTTTAAATGTTTGTTCTGATTACTTTGAGCAATTACTTCTTGTATTTTAATTCAAAAGTCAAATTAAACATAAATCATTGTGTTAGTAAAAATGTTACTAAATTGCAAAAAGGATAAGCCCAGATATAATGGTTGGGCCTTTATAAGGTTCTTGCACAATTAAAAAATTTTAATCTTTAATTATGTTAGTGGTTTTCAAAAGAGTTTCAGCAGCCAAGGTGGACTCCATCAGCATCCCTCCTCTCTCCGCACAGCCCCACCTTCCTTCACCCTCCTCCTTTCCTTTGGGGGCCTCCTCCTCCAGAGGTCTCAACAAGCACTCCAAACCAGAGCTGTCATTTTCTTCAGTAACTTCCTTAGTCAGAGTGATTGATCAAGAGATGGGCCTGCTTATCATAAACAATAAGAAATAGAAGTCTGGCCCTAACTGGTTTGGCTCAATGGATAGAGCGTCAGCCTGCGGACTCAAGGGTCCCAGGTTTGATTTCTGTCAAGGGCATGTACCTTGGTTGCAGGCACATACCCAGTAGGGAATGTGCAGGAAGCAGCTGATTGATGTTTCTCTCTCATCGATGTTTCTAACTCTCTATCCCTCTCCCTTCCTCTCTGTGAGAAAAAAAGAAGAAAGAAAGAAAGAAAGAAAGAAAGAAAGAAAGAAAGAAAGGAAGGAAGGAAGGAAGGAAGGAAGGAAGGAAGGAAGGAAGGAAGGAAGGAAGAAAGGAAGAAAGAAAGAAAGAAAGAAATAGAAGTCTGGCCCTAGCTGGTTTGGCCCTAGCTGGTTTGGATAGAGCATCGGCCTGTGGACCGAAGGGTCCCAGGTTCCATTCCGATCAAGGGGCATGTACCTCGGTTGCAGGCTTCTCTCTGGCCGGGACCCTGGTCGGGAGCTTGTGCAGGAGGCAACCAATTGATGTGTTTCTCTCACATCACTAGTTCTCTCTGTCTTTCCCTCTCTCTTCCACTCTCTCTAAAAATCAGTGGAAAAATTTCCTTGGGTTAGGGAGAAGGGGGGGGGGGAAGGAAGGGAGGGAGGGAGGGAAGAAGGAAGGAAGGAAGGAAGGAAGGAAGGAAGGAAGGAAGGAAGGAAGGAAGGAAGAAGGGAGGGAGGGAAGGAAGGAAGGAAGGGAGGGAGGGAGGGAGGGAGAAAGGAAGGAAGGAAGGGAGGAAGGAAGGAAGCAAGCAAGCAAGGAAACAGAAATCTGGTCTGAAAGGTGTGGCTCAGTTGGTTGAGTGGTGACACACGCACCAAGAGGTGGCCGGTTTGATAACCTGGCAGGGCACATGCCCCAGATGCGAGCTTGATCCCCAGTAGAGGCAGCTAATAGCTGATTCTCTCTCATCAGTGTTTTTCTACTCTCCCTCTCCTTTCCTCTGTCTATAAAAAAAAATCAATAAAAACATATTTAAAAAAAAGAAATAGAAGTCTGCCTGCTCTTGTCCACCCCTTCCCCCAAGCCCATTCTACTTCCCAAAGATAATCTCTGTCACAGTTTGGAATATAAGCTTCCTGATATATGATAGTAATAATAATAATACTAAACACATATCTCTATGTGTCAGTCTCTGTTCTAAACATTCTACATATTGTATGTCATTTTATCTTCACAATAAGTCATGAGGTGGATATTATTATGATGCTAACTTTACAAATGAGAAAACTCAGGCACAGAGATGCTAACACACATCATGCACAAACACACATTTTTTTAAAAAATTACAATGGTCTTATGTTAATGTGCTTTATTTATTATAGCCATTATTTATTTCCTCTTGGACATCTTCCCACATCAGGACATACAGATCTACTCCAACCTTTCAGGACTACTTATTATTGCACTACAAAATAGTCTTATTTAACCAGGCCCCTGTCAATGAGCATTTAGGTGGCTTTAGGTTCTTCATTATTAAGAGCAAGGCTGTAATGAACACGCCTCTGCTATTGCCTATGCGGAGATGTGCATCTATGGTATAAATTCCTAGAAGCAGCATTTGTAGTTCAAAAGGCCTATGCATTAAAATTTTAATAGACATCCCCAAATGTTTCTCCAGAAAAGTTGCATGAGTTTATATATATATTCTTGCATCAATTTATATTTGAACCATCAGCTAAAAAAGAAAGCCTATTCTCCACATCCTTGTCAATATTAAGCATTGGTAAACATTTTTAATTTTTTCCAATCTGCTAGATGTGGGAAAAATTGTTTTAGTTTTTATTCCTTTAATCATGGGGGAGGTTGAGTATATTTTCAAATGTGAATTGGCCACTCAATACATTTACTTTTCGATTATAAATTGTTTATTATCTCTACAACTTAATTACTTTTTAAAATTGCACAAGGACTTTCTGAATATCATGTGTAATTCATTGTACAATTCAAATTGCCTCTCACAGCAGCTGTCCTTTCCTGGTGTCTGATTCCTATCCAGATCTCATTAATATTCTTTCTACATAGAATTGTTGCTTGCCTATACAGATGAGATCCTCGTTTCTGTAGAGTTCCTTTTTGTGGGACATCGACCCCTTGACTGCTCATTAATATTCCTGCTAGAGCACAGTCCTCTGAGAAGTCTGACTGACACTACATGACAATCCAGGCATTGAGATCACTGTTTGGGGTTGTGCTCCAGCTGCTACCCTCAACTCGCCAGTCTAATGCCTCTCAGTTGTGAGGGGGTGGGAGGGGGTGTGTGAAGGGAGGGTGCTCTGAATATCAGGATTATATTTGGAATGTGAATATCTTATGTGGAGTCCAAACACATCTAATTTTTCTGAAAAGGGTCCCCTACCTTCCAATGTAAAAACAGATTTGAGACTTTAGTTTTGGCTTGATCCCAGAGTTATTAGGCCAGAGCAGCGAGGCAGACACAGACCATAATCACCCACCATCTAGATCAGCGGTTCTCAACCTGTGGGTCGCGATCCCTTTGGGGGTCGAACGACCCTTTCACAGGAGTCGCCTAAGACCATTGGAAAACACATATATAATTACATATTGTTTTTGTGATTAATCACTATGCTTTAATTATGTTCAATTTGTAACAATGAAATTGGGGGTCACCACAACATGAGGAACTGTATTAAAGGGTCGTGGCATTAGGAAGGTTGAGAACCACTGATCTAGATGGACTGTGTCAGAATCAAGCAAAAGTTTGGGCCACCTTAGCATAAGCCTGGGGATCAGTTATTGAGTACCAGTCTTATGCAAGGTGATTCATTCCAGCTGATCTTATTCACTTAATCCTATGATACCATGAGACAAATATTATTGTTCTCATTTTACAGGGGGAGAAATCGAGGCTCAGAGGTTAAATAGATTGCTCAAGGTCACACAGCTAGTAAGAGGCAGAGCCAGCATTTTGAAACAGTCTAAGAGATCCTAATGTCCATGCTCTAACAACTTACTGCAAACAACATCTTCCCAGAACCTGAGGGGTAGTCTGGGCCAGTCTTATCCTCCTAAGTATCTCAAAACTAGAAATGGTGGGAGCATTATCTCAATCCATTGAGATTTTGCTTCCTGGCAACTTTGACAGTTTGTCTCAAATAAACTCACAAAAAAAGTCTCCAAAAAAGAAAAGGAAACTAGAAATTGTAATGCTTCAGATCTAGGCCAACTCTGCCCAGGTTCCTTTCAGCTCAGGCCTACATCTTCAGCCTACCACTTACTTATTAGGTAACATTAGGAAAAAAGCCTTAGCCTCATCATCTCTAAAATGTTCTTTTAGCCCGGCTGGTGTGCCTCAATGGTTGAGCGTCACGGTTCCCCGTCAGGGCACATGCCTAGGTTGCGGGCTCAATCCCCAGTGCGGGGCGTGCAGGAAGCAGCTGATCAATGATTCCCTCTCATCATTGATGTTCCTATCTCTCTCTCCCTCTCCTTTCCTCTCTGAAATCAATACAAAATATTTTTAAAAATAAAGTGTTCTTTTAGCTCAGTGCTAAAATATGTGCTTAAAAATAATGATTGTGATAATAAAAGTAGCTAACATTTATGGAACGTTTACCATATGTCAGATACTGGTTTAATTGTTTTGCATATATAAAGGTATTAATCCTCACACTCAGTAACACACTCAGAATATTATGGTCCCATTTTACATATCTAGAAACTGAGATCTAGAGAGGTTAAATAAATGTTATCTCTTATTCATTTTTTAGGAGGCTGGCATGAAAACAAAATGATCTCTAGTGCAGAGAATAAAGTTCTACTGTACACTGCATTGCAGGGTCAACTTATTTCTGTTAAATCTGCAATTTAAGAGACAGTATCTCTAATACTTTAGGAAACTGGGTAGTGATTACCAGGAACTCCAGATCTGCTCAAAACCCTGACACCATTTCTCTGCACCAAAACATCTAAATCTGTCAAATTATACCTTGTAAGGGCAAAATTTTAGGTGTTCTCAACACCTTTGTAAAAACTCTTAAGTTGAAAATGATATAACGATCACCTTACGTGTTTTCTTTTACTTTACTCATTCACTTGAGTATCTTCTTGCACTTTTGAAACCCAAATTAGCTTTTTACAAAAATGTGTAATCTTTTTTGTTGTTGTCGTGAGAGAACATTTATTGGGTAAATTACAGAGGTAGAAAAAGTAATTCCTAGAAGAAATAGGTTTAGGGAACAAGTTCTAGAGGTAAAGGGAGGGCCGTTGGAGTTTGGGAGTGAGGAAGCTAATGGTAATGTGCCTGGGGCAGGGGAGGGGGAATGGGGAGAAGGGAGAGGGCAGGGAGAGGCACCAGCATGCTCCCGGGAGGGAGAGCGCCCTGGTAATCTTCATAGATCTTACTCAGTGAAAATAATAACTTCCTGTTGCAGCCTTTAAAAACTGATTTTGGGCCGAACCGGTTTTGCTCAGTGGATAGAGCGTCGGCCTGCGGACTCAAGGGTCCCGGGTTCGATTCTGGTCAAGGGCATGTACCTTGGTTGTGGGCACGTCCCCACTGGGGGGCGTGCAGGAGGCAGCTGATAGATCTCTCTCATCGATGTTTCTGACTTTCTATCCCTCTCCCTTCTTCTCTGTAAAAAATCAATAAATTATATATATTTTTTTAAAAAACTGACTTTGATTTAAAATTTTTAGGTCATAATGAATCATATCTTTTTTTTCTTTAAATTACGAAATTACTAGATCTAATCCAAGTTTAATTCTATGTCTCTCTCTCACATCTAATTTGTTATATATTCACTTAGTAGTTCTCCTTCCCTTCCACCCAGTTGATAATTAACTCATTGTAAGGGCAACATAATCCAAGTGAGTAAGGGTTTTTTTCATACATAGTAAGTAAAAATCTCTTTCAGAAAGTAGAAAAACAGATAATTTTGATAGTAACCTCCAATTTAAGGGGAAAAGTAGAGAAAAGCATAGTTAATTGGAAAAAAATGTGGAAATTTAGAGTTGACCAAGGCCACAAAAGCATAGGTTTACTCTGAACAGACTGTTTCTCCTTTAACCTTTGTACCATTCCATACTTTATCATCAGATGCATCAAATATCAGTGCCCGGAACTGTGCAGGGGCTCAATAAATATGTTATACAAATGAAAAACAGTACTATGCTAGTTCTCAGTTGCCATATATCTTGACAAAGGCCCTCCTACATAATTGAATGAATATCTGCCTATACACTCACAGGTCTTGTCAATTACATGCTTAATTAAGACAAAGTGGATAATTAAGGAGTCTTCTTCACAATGTCAAAGCAGAAGAAATATAAACAATTATTTTAAGAAGGCTGCTTCTGTTAAAGATATACCTCCTTATACAGTCCTTTGTCCTTAATAATTAAGCAAGATTTCTCCAAATACAGGGCTTCTTAGTTTCACTCCTGGCCATTTCCAGGAAGGGCCTGGCTTCCATTCTTCTTATCTGAAATTTTAGATGGCGTGTTTTTTTCAGGTCTTGCTCAATCTGAAAAGCCAACTCAGATCAATTTAACCAATCCCTTAAGCAGGAGAATTAAAACGGGTTTACTGAAAAGTGACTCTTCTCTAGGCAAGTTCTCTAATCTTTCCTTTCTGAAAAAAATCTGAGAAGCTAACACGGAACAATGCTTTAATCAAGGACAAGGACAGCCAAAGCTGTTCACATAAAGAATTACCAAATCACACAGCCACAGAAGTGATAAAATTCTGCTAACCTTAACTGATGCTATGGATCTTATTTCTTAATGAGGACTGGTTATAAACATATTAATGTTAGTGTTTTAATTAAATTGTAATGTTTACCTTCTAAAATTACATCAAATTATGGTGCTGTTTAAAAAGCTATTGGGAGAGATTTATTGAGGGATCTTTTAGTTGGGATGGGAAATCAATTTCTTTGCGTCTCAGGTTCTTCATCTAAAAAACAGATAATAATTCACATGGCTATGAGGATTAAATTAGAGCAGTGGTTCTCAACCTTCCTAATGCCATGACCCTTTAATACAGTTCCTCATGTTGTGGTGACCCCCAACCATAAAATTATTTTCGTTGCTACTTCATAACTGTAATTTTGCTACTGTTATGAATCATAATGTAAATATCTGATATGCAGGATGTATTTTCATTGTTACAAATTGAACATAATTAAAGCATAGTGATTAATCACAAAAACAATATGTAATTACATATGTGTTTTCCGATGGTCTTAGGCGACCCCTGTGAGAGGGTCGTTCGACCCCCAAAGGCAGCGGTTCTCAACCTGTGGGTCACGACCCCTTTGGGGGTCGAATGACCCTTTCACAGGAGTCGCCTAAAACCATTGGAAAACACATATATAATTACATATTGTTTTTGTGATTAATCACTATGCTTTAATTATGTTCAATTTGTAACAATGAAATTGGGGGTCACCACAACATGAGGAACTGTATTAAAGAGTCGCGGCATTAGGAAGGTTGAGAACCACTGCCCAAAGGGGTCGCGACCCACAGGTTGAGAACCGCTGAATTAGAGGGTAAAAGTATTTTGAAAAATCATAAATTGCTATTATTATCTTAAAACAAATTTTTGTTCAGTTTCCAGAAAAAATGGAATTAAAAAATCAGGTTACCCAATGAAGAGAAATAGGAAGATATTAGAACTGATTAGTTACACTGTCTGGCTCAACTAGTTGTTAACAAGAAACCCTTGTTTAAAATTGTTGTTGACAGTCCTTCCAACCAATACACTGTCCTATTTCAGGGTGTATAGTAAGTATAATGAAAATATACTTTTTTTGAAGATTTTCTGTGGCTTCCTTATTTTTCATCTAGAGAAGGAAAGCAGAAGAATACTTCTGGTTGCTTGAAGATTCTAGTCAGTTGGATTCTAGTTTTGCTATACTTGCTTTTAAAAACGTAATGAGTGTTAAAAGACTAGTACTGGTCCTAGCTGGTTTGGGTCGGGGGATAGAGCATTAGCCTGAGGACTGAAGGGTCCCAGGTTCGAGTACGATCAAGGGCACATGCACAGGTTGCAGGCTCAATCCCAGAAGGGGACATGCAGAAGGCAGCCAATCAATGATTCTCTTTTATCATTGATGTTTCTATCTCTCTCCTTCTCCCTTCCCCTTTCTGAAATCAATTAAAAAAATAAAAAATAAAAAAAGACTAGTATTGGCTAGCAGTAATAACCCTGGAAGGAGACGCTGACAGGTAGTAAAACAGTGGCCTGGATCCCGGGAACACCTTGGAAAACCTGCACTCAGATGGAACTGAACCCTGCCTATCACAATATCCAAACCTTTGTCCTGCTGCCTTCAGAAGTCCTCAGAGACTACTACCTGATTTGAACCCTCATGGAACTACCTCAGCTGTTGTCCATTAAAACAACAACAACAAAGCTTTGGATTGTGAACCAAAATAAGAATTGTTATAGTGAGAAGCCTATTACCAAGCCTTACTAATTCATTCAACAAGTATTTATTGAGCACTTAACTATGTATCAAGAAGATTTGTTAAAAATACAACCTTAAAAGTGACAGACAGGGTCTCTGCTCTCATGTAGCTTCCATTCTACTGTGGAAGCAGGACAATTAAATACTGTGATTAATGCTGTGAAGAAAGACAGAAAGAGTAACTGGAGTGGTAGGAGGGAAGGGGGCAGATGTTTTAGATAGTGGTCAGGGAGGGCCTCTTTGAGTAAATGACACTTGAGTGAAACCTGAATGATGGGGAGGAGGAAGGCAGCCAACCACGTGAGGAGAAGAGATGGAAGAGGTTTCCAGGCAGAGAAAATAGCAAATGTAAAGGCCCTGAGGCAGGAAAAATACGGCTAATGAGTGGGTGAGAAGTCTGAGGTGATCACAGGGATGAATGAAAGCCAGACTGAATAAGGATTTACAAGCAATGGTTAAGATATTTCAAAAATATTTTTATTAATTTCAGAGAGGAAGGGAGAAGGAGAGAAAGAGAGATCAATGATCAGAAAGAATCATTGGTTTTTCCCCCAATAGGGAAAAAGCCCTAAATCCAGATATGTGCCCTCACCAGGGGATCAAACTGTGACCTCCCGGTTCATAAGTTGACATTCAACCACTGAGCAACACGGGCCGGACAGCAATGAATGGTTAAGATTTCAATTTTATTCTAAGTGTGATATGAAGCTGAACATCGTTACATAATAATATTTGCAAGATGAGATATATTTCTGTACTGAGAATTTAATTGCTTATTATATGAATAATAGCTATGAAATGAAGAGGCAAGGTTCTCACTTAGGCTTATAATCTTTTAAGGAAGCAATAATTCCTAAATAGTGACAGCATAAAGGTAAAAAAAAGAAGTAAACAAAGTGCTAAGTGAAGACTAAGCAGGGAGCCACTGATTCAACTAAGAGAAATTAGAAAAGGCTTTTTTTTTTTTTTTTTGCTCTTAAGGAAAAGGATTTTAGCAGGAGTTGGGGGAGGAGCATAAGGCTGTGGGAACTGCATGAGCAAAGGCACAGAGGCAGGAAAAGACTGGGTGGGTCCAGGAAACCAGAAATCATTGTGTAACTACAGTGCCAGGTGGGTGGGTAGTGATGTGGGAGATAAGCCTGGAAAAAGAGGCTGCCAGGGTGTGGGCGTGGGGGTCCTGAGTGGCATGCAGAGAAACTTACTTTCTTGACTTGGGCACTGGTTCCCCTTAAGTGTGTGAATTAATCTCTTGAGGTACTTCCATCACCCAGATATATTGATTTGTCCATTTCTGTAGGACCTGGGAATCTAGCTCTTTAACCAATACCCCATGTGATTCTGAAACATGTAATTGAGGAAACCATACTTTGAAAATCAGTGTTCAATATTTTTTTAATGACTGAAAAAGAAAAACGAAAGCCAACTTTAAAGATGCTCAGCAACTTTAGCAAAAAAGGGGAATCTGAATTAGAAGACAGGAAAGAGGCATTATCACTGTTGGGGTAGAATAAACAAATGTTAGTGATTAAATGGGGGAGGAGAAAAGGACTGAAGTGTTCAAGACAATTCAGGCTTTTTTCTTAGGAAAACTAGGTGGATGCGGGTGCCTGGTATACAGTAGGTCCTCGGGTTACGTCAGAGATCTGTTCCTACAGCGCCACATAACTCAATTTTCGCGTAAGTCGGAACCCACCTACACAAGCACCTACGTCACTCACATGGAGCACATATTCAGCAGTAATGAAGTGAAACAGTAAAAAAAAATTTTAAAGAAAGATAACAATTCCTGACCTTTACTTGTGGTAAATAAATAATAAAAAACATAAAGCACATATGTACATACATCGAAATAACGGAACTTTTTTTTTATATAAATAAATGGGAGATGGCGACATAACCATGAAACAACATAGATCGAGTCCAACATAACCCTATATAGGGATTACCCACATGGTCTACCAGGTAGTTGGAAATATGGATTTGAAGCTCAGAAATATGCAAAGGCACTAAACATATTGCTTTGGTATTCCAAAGTAAAAAAGAAAAATTAAAAAATTCTATATAATAAAAGTGTAGTATGCAAATTGTCCCCTTGACCAGGAGTTTGTCTGGGAGTTCAACCAGGGGGAAGGGAGGGAGGCCCTGGGCCAGCAGCCAGCAGCTGCTAGGGACCCTACCAGTGGACAAATTTCATGCACGAGGCCTCTAGTTAAATATAAAAAGTAAAACCATAAAAATTAGAAGCAAATTGAAGTGAATACTTAATCCACCTCTGGATAACAAAAGACTTTTAAGCATGAAAGCAAGAAAAAATCCGAAAGAAAAAGATCTATAGATAATAATAAATCATGTACAAAATTAAAAGACAATTAACTAGTTAAACAAAAGAATTGATATTCTTAAAATGAAGAGCTTATACACACATCACAAAGAAAAACACTAAGGATAGTTTCCCTATGAAATAGTGAAAGTTGTTAAATAACTTGTCATGGCAACTTAAACCTCTTATCATAACATAAGACTTGCTTTACATTCACTAGAGATGATGGTTTGTGGCATAGATCAGCAAGGCTTTTCAGACTTACTTTACCAAGTTGCCAAGTGTCAATCTATGCAGCTTCTATTGTCCGTTGGGCGCAAACCATTAAATTGCCACTAGGCTGCATTAAGCCTTGCTACCCCTGTGAAAATTGCCTTTGCTGTATCCAGTCTTTCCTCAGATTCTGTATATTTAAAATGGATGAAGATTAGGAATGGGAGATAAAATACTTTCAGAATATATAGTGAGCAGTGATTAAAAGTCATCCAGGTTGTATGGACTTTGGAATCAAGAGCCCAACCTTATTACTTTACAGATGAAGCTCAGAGAGGATGAATGATTTACTCAGGATAACCTAAGTGGTTAGTTTCCAACACCAAGTTGGGAATCCTGACTCCTAAGCCAGCCAGCACCCTTGTTTGCAGTGCTGCTTCAGCCATCACAAGCTCTGGCTTCTCATAGCAATGGGCATTTAAAACACCACAACTTACACTTCTTGTACACTTTCTACTTTGTCACTCCACTTATTCAATTTGGCTTAATACTGACCTATACTCCCTCCCCCAAATAAATGAAAGAACCCCCGAGAGGAAAACAACATAATTATAATGTTAAGGCCCAAATAAAAATGGGAATGAATTAAACAAATTACAATTCATAGAAGAAATTGAAATGAATGTATGAAGAGTGTTCACTCTCACTAACAAAGAAATACAAATTAAATAACTCTTGCTTATCAAATTAGTAAAGATTAAAAAATAATATTCAATGTTATGAAGAATGCAATATGATGAGCACTCACAATCACTGCAGGTGAGAATGTTAATTAGCCTAGTCTTCATGAAAAGGGATTTGGCAGGAGGTTTAGTAATTTTAAATTTTCATGCCCTTTGACACAGTAATTCAACTTCTGGGAATCTAACCTAAGGAAATAATGAGTGATTTGTACAAAGATTTATGCATAAACTTATTCTCAAATTTTTTCACTTATTAATAATGTAACAATCAAAACACCCAACTGCATAGTTAAATTATGCAACATCAATGCAATATGGCATGAAGCATCCACTAAAATTGTTTTAAAATGATTTTCATGCCATAAAAAACTATGATATAATGTAAATAAAAAAACAGATACAAAACTGTATCTACTATAATAGTATGAACCCAATTAGCTGTGTATTTGTGAGTGTGTGTATGTTTGTGCATCAAAGAAAAAAAGACTGAAATGAAATATATCAAATTATAGTTCTCTCTGGAACATATAAAATATTTTATCTTCTTTATAATTAATTTGTCCCAGGTTTTTTATAATTAGTATATGTACTTCTTATTTTCTAAATGTGAATGTATAGTTGTATTTGTGAAAATAAAACAAGAATTGTATATGATATTATTAATGTGTTTTTTAAATGTATTTTTGTTGATTTCAGAGAGGAAGGGAGAGGGAGAGAGAGATAAAAACATCAATGAAGAGGAGAACCAAGATGGCGGCATAGGTTAACGCCGGAGTTTGCTGCTTTGAACAACTACTTCAAAAGTGAAACCAAAAAACGGAAGGGACATCACCCAGAACCACAGGAACGCTGGCTGAGTGGAAGTCCTACAACTAGGAGGAAAGAGAAACGCATACGGACACTCAGAGGAGGCGCGGTGCTGAAGTCAAATTCTGAGGTGCGGAGTGCGCGGAGCGGGCTGGCGGTGGAGGGCGCGGTTGGCGTTTTCAATCAGGAGGGAGTCGCAGACTCTGAGCTCCAGATACAGGCGAGTCTTTAGGGATCCAGACTCAAACGGGAGAAGCGGGACTGTCTGGCTTCGGTCAGAGCGAGTGCAGCTTTCTCTCCAAGGATTGCAGCCATTGCTGGGACTCAGAGAGGCAGAGCCCCTGGGGACAGGACTGAGAGCCGCCATAACTGCTCTCTCCGGCCCACCCTATTGATCCTGTGTGACCCGCCCCGCCCAAGCCCTGCAAAGAGGCATTTGCCGGATAGCCTCAGGCAAAGGCTAGATTAGCACCTCCCTAAAGGACAGAAGTTCTCTCACTGCAGAAACAGCTGATTCTCATAGCCACTTGGCCTGGAGGTCAAACCCTCCCTGGTATTAGCTACAAGACTGCACACAAAGACCACTAGGGGGTGCACCAAGGAAGCATAACAAAATGCGGAGACAAAGAAACAGGACAAAATTGTCAATGGAGGATATAGAGTTCAGAACCACACTTTTAAGGTCTCTCAAGAACTGTTTAGAAGCCGCCGATAAACTTAATGAGATCTACAAGAAAACTAATGAGACCCTCGATGTTATATTGGGGAACCAACTAGAAATTAAGCATACACGGACTGAAATAACGAATATTATACAGACTCCCGACAGCAGACCAGAGGAGCGCAAGAATCAAGTCAATGATTTGAAATGCGAGGAAGCAAAAAACACCCAACCGGAAAAGCAAAATGAAAAAAGAATCCAAAAATGCGAGGATAGTGTAAGGAGCCTCTGGGACAGCCTCAAGCGTACCAACATCAGAATTATAGGGGTGCCAGAAGATGAGAGAGAGCAAGATATTGAAAACCTATTTAAAGAAATCATGACAGAAAACTTACCCCACCTGGTGAAAGAAATGGACTTACAGGTCCAAGAAGCGCGGAGAACCCCAAACAAAAGGAATCCAAAGAGGACCACACCAAGACACATCATAATTAAAATGCCAAGAGCAAAAGATAAAGAGAGAATCTTAAAAACAGCAAGAGAAAGAAACTCAGTTACCTACAAGGGAATACCCATACGACTGTCAGCTGATTTCTCAACAGAAACTTTGCAAGCCAGAAGGGAGTGGCAAGAAATATTCAAAGTGATGAATAACAAGAACCTACAACCAAGATTACTTTATCCAGCAAAGCTATCATTCAGAATTGAAGGTCAGATAAAGAGCTTCACAGATAAGGAAAAGCTAAAGGAGTTCATCACCACCAAACCAGGATTATATGAAATGCTGAAAGGTATCCTTTAAGAAGAGGAAGAGGAAGAAAAAGGTAAAGATACAAATTATGAACAACAAATATGCATCTATCAACAAGTGAATCTAAGAATCAAGTGAATAAATAATCTGATGAACAGAATGAACTGGTGATTATAATAGAATCAGGGACATAGAAAGGGAATGGACTGACTATTCTTGGGGGGGAAAGGGCTGTGGGAGATGCGGGAAGAGACTGGACAAAAATCGTGCACCTATGGATGAGGACAGTGGGTGGGGAGTGAGGGCGGAGGGTGGGGCGGGAACTGGGAGGAGGGGAGTTATGGGGGGGAAAAAAAGAGGAACAAATGTAATAATCTGAACAATAAAGATTTAATTAAAAAAGAGAAAAAAAAAAAAAAACATCAATGAAGAGAGAGAATCATTGACCAGCTGCCTCCTGCATGCTCCCCACTGGGGATCGAGCCTGCAACCCAGGCATGTGCCCTGACCAGAAATTGAACTGTGACCTCTTGGTTCATAGGTCCACGCTCAACCACTGAGCCACACCAGCTGCTTACCGTGTGTTGTTTTTTTTAAAGATAAATTTGCACGTCACTTGCATGGAGGTGTTAAAGCAGATAAAATTGGACAGGGAAAGAGTATAATGAGAATAAGATTCTGGACAGGGCCATGGCAAATACCCACATTCAAGGGGCAAAAAGATTGTGAGCTAATGAAGGACATGGGAGGAAGTGGTTTGAATAGAAGATGGAGAGCCAGGTAGAGTCACATCAAGAAAGCCAAATGAAAGGAAGAACCAGAAAAGTTGTCCTCTTGGTCAAATGTTGCCACGTGGTAAGGATAGTGACAGAGCCATTAGAGGGAAATCACTGTGACTATGTATAGGCAGACAGATTTCCTCTAGTACCGGAGATGGAAGCTAAATCTGAGCAAGTGTTACCTGTTCAGTAAAACTGACTATGAGGAAAAGAACTCCTGGGCCATTTGCTTGATTTCAATTTATGGAAGAAAAAAAAAATTGTAGAAAGCTAAAGCCAAGTAAAAGCATATCTGGGTTACTGATCTATAGGTAATGAAACAAAAAATTGGCAATACTTTGGCATGCAAGAGGAAACATGTTTGAGAGATTGTAAGATTTTTAAATAGGTAGCTCTGTTATAGGATAAATAAGAGAGAAAAACAGCTCCACACTTGTTATCAGAAGTACAAAAAAGTTGCATTTTTTTTCTAAATATGAAAGTTCTTGGTGTCAGAGTAGCATTATTAAGAAATTCTTTGAAAGAAAATAAAAATAATCTAAATTTTTATGGTATCATGTTAACTTCTTATAACTGGACATGTGAAGTCTCAAGAAACGTTTTCAAGTTTAAGGAAGTCATTTGACATGCTGAATAATGAATTGCTTGTTGGGTCAAACCTTGTCCTTTTTATGAAAAGAGGTCTTCATTAGCACAGTAACTTGACTGAGGCTCAAGGACTTTGCATCCAGCCATAGAATAAACATATCAGTATAGTCCTACCAAGAGCACCATTTACCACAGAATCTCAATTCTGTAATCATTAAGTAGAAATTACTCAATTTACAGCCACTCCTTTGTTACTAAAGAACTTTGAGAGTCTGTGTTAAGTGATTTAACGTCACCTAGAGATTACTGTACACAATCTAAAATAAAGTACTTTAACTTCCTATCAAAAAAATACAGTGAAAGACCAGAGCAACCTTTAAAAAAAACCCAACAGTCTTTTCTTATGGAAATTCTTGACTTCAAAACCAAGTCACACACCTTTCTATCTGCAGTTAGAGTACAATTCCAATCTAAATGAAGATCATCTACTTCTGAGTGTATGGAATTAAGAATGCCTGAAACTAGTTTCATGGTCAATATAAATAATGACAAATTCTCCCAATCTGTGGTTAGGTGGCCTTTTATGGCAAACTTGTCCAATGATCTCCCATACTCTCAACATTCTTTTTTGTCTGTGTGTCTTTGAAGAACTTCTGTACTTGAAAACATCGTAAGAAACCAATGTAATCATTGTAGGTACCCAAATTACATGCAAATATACCTTTCTAAAAATTCCTGGTGGAGACCACTTTCCTAGAGCGTAAACAAAAAGAAAAGAGGTGAGCAATGTCAAAGAAACATGTTCAACAAGTATCATGGCTCAAATTACCAAACGAAACAACCAACATCTGTATTATTAACTCAGAATCCTACTTAAAAAATGAAAAACATAGTTACAGAGAAGGGACCATGTCATGTTCATCCTCTGTATTCTAGGGCACTGGCACACAATAGGCAATTTTAAAAAGCCTACAGCTATATGACGAGCACTCAAGACTGCTACAGACTTCAGCTAATCAAAACTCTACAAAGAATCTTCAAATACTTCTGACTCTTTCCTTCTGCACCTATCTATCCACCCTATCCCCACCACCAAAGAAAAAAGAAAGAGAAAGACATTTTGAGGACACCTTAGCAAGAAAAAGTATCCTCTGTTACCAAGGTATGCTGTTAATAGAACTGCTTTCACTTCTAAAGCTTTCTTTTCTTAGAATTATTAGGAGGTTGAAATCTGGCCCACCTTTAACCAGAGTCTAGAACGAAGTTTGAATGTACCAAGTTAAACAAAGTTACACAATGGAGCAATTTTTACAAAATGGCACTGCTTTACTAATGTTGCCAATAGTCTATTCTCTTCCCAGTAGCGCTACAGTTCAGGAACTACCTGATAACAACACTTCCAGGCTCATTAGAGAACAGTGAAAATAGCTCCACCAACTATTTACTGAACTGCTACAGTGCTAACAACAAGACATAAGCCCATCTTGAAAAGGCCATAATGGTGACAGAATGCAAGGTAAGAAATAGGAATGATACAAATTCATGAATTGAAGAGAACCCTATTACTCAAAGGTTTTTACTTTTGTGGTTGTTTACTTTTTTGTTTTGTTTTTAAGGAAAACTAAAAGAATTAAAAAAACAAACACACAAACACGAACTATTCTCCGTGCTCCCACAGGACTCTGGGCTGATCTATAGTGTAGCACTGGCCTCACTGATACAGTAAATTATAGCCACTGATCTGCCTAGCCCATTTGATTTTAAGCTCTTTTACAGTTGGCCATTTGGAACTTTGAATCCACAGTAGGACTGACAAAACAAGAGGCACTTAATAAATGTATGGTAAAGAGAGAGAGGGAGAGGGAGAGGGAGAGGGAGAGGGAGAGGGAGAGGGAGAGGGAGAGGGAGAGGGAGAGGGAGAGAGAGAGAGAGAGAGAGAGAGAGAGAGAGAGAGAGAGAAATGTTTTTAAATTACATATTGCCATGTTATGTGTTTTTCTATTGATGCAAAACAAGGAAATATATATGCATGCACAGCTTTCTTTATTTTTTCCTTTAAAACCTTCTCCCCTGCTAACTCCGCAACTTCTTGAAGGTCTACTTAAAACGTGATCATCCTTCATCCAGGCTATACCTCCACAGGAACTTAGAAATGCTGGTTAAGGGTCATCTTCTTTTGTGTATACATCAAACCTCAAAAGAAAGTGCTACTTCACAGTTCCTAGAACTGTGAATGCACCATTTGTGAATAGTATTAGTAATTATGCAGATAAAAAGTATTCTATTTAACCACTGAAATCAAGAGCAAAAGGAAGACTCTTTCATTCAAAAGAAGACACCCCGCCCCCCCTACAGAGGCATTGTCTTAAAGGCTGATAACTCTCTAAGTACCTTGACTAACTTAACAGGTCAAGTTGATAGGACCATCTGGATTAGGTAGGCTTTTGAAAGCTGGAATGAAGTGAAAGACAATAGTAGTTCAACTATCTCTCGCCAGGATCAGCTAAACTCAGTTGTTGTGAGCGCCAGAAGGAGGCAAGGACAAGCGCCAGATGGTTCGCTCCTAGCACCGACAACTTCAGGGTTAGTAGGTGTCGTCAGGGTGTACAGTTACCTCATATTAACACCTACGTAGGTTAGTGACAGGTGCCAGCAATACATACACGATAGCGATGCGGGGATGGTACATCCGGCTGCAAGGACTGCTATGTTCTCAACACACCTCAAAAGGATATGTCTCACACAGAGTTTAACTGGCAGAATGGAAAGGCAGAAAAGTCAAAGAGCGAGGGAATGGCTGAAAATAAAGAAGGGACATGAGCAGTTGAATATCATAACAGTATGTCCTTGGGATATTCTTTTGAATATAGATGAACTGTCACCCCCGTCCACCACATCAAAACAGAGAGTTAGAAAGGAATGCTCCCGATTTAAGAAGAGGGAGTTCCTGTCAGCTTCCTCCCTCAGGCAGCAAAGGCTCAGCCCTATGTCATTACTTCCAACCCCAGAGCAGTACCCAAAAGTGAAGAAAGAGCAGAGAATCCGCGGTTCCTCCACTCCCGCTTCCGAGGGTACGGGGTCCGCCCTCCCTGTGCGCCCCCCGCCCCTGAGTCGCGGGAGGGAGAAGGTGTGGAGGAGAGCCGAGGTCCGCGCACTTGACTCTTCGGCTGTGGAGGATGCGGGGAGGGGAGGCCCTTACCTGGCTGAAAGCGGTCTTCTCTCTGCGCCAGCACCAGCCCTGCCCGGATCCCAGGCGCTCTGCCTCGCGCACCTGTCGCGACCTGGCCGCGGCTCCACCAGCTCCTGCGGCCCCGCCCCGGGCCGGCTCCGAGCCCCGCCCCGGCCCCGCCCACCGCCGCGGGAGCGCGCACGTCCGCCCGCCTCCCTCGCGTCCTCGGGGCGAGCGTGCGCGCCGCCGGCTGCGTGCCCTGCCCTCGCGGCTGCTCGCGCTGCTCCGCGGGGCGTGTGAGAGGCGGGGCTGCTGTGCCGGCGGCGGAGGCTCCCTCCCCGCTGAGGAATCCGCGTATCTTACGGCCTTGGGCCTTGTGCATCCCTGGTTGACCTTCGTGAACTCTGACTCAGTGACCGCAGTCGCCTCAGGAGCGACTGGGAGGTTTGCCCCTAGGCTCTCCGCTGTAGGCCGGTCCCCACCCAGGTTCCTGGTGTTTTCGGGGTAAGTTCTTGGCAGGGAGGGTCTTTTAGAGGAAGCCGTGTGTTGTCGTGGAAAGAGCTATACAGCAATGCTGCCTGGACCGCTTGACGTTCATCCAGTCGCTTCACCCCCCCTTAGAGCAGAATGTCCCCTGATAAAGGAAGGGGTTGGCCGAGGGCCGATTTCCAAGCTCCCCAGCAGCGCCGGCCTTTCACTCAATTCCTAGGAAAAGGCTGTGTGGAAGGTCTAGAGAACTTCAGGGCGGCTAGCACTTGGTCCTCCTGTCCCCAAACTCCTGCCCCAGTTTCCTGGGACTGAAGGATCGTGTCCTTTCCTTTTCTTGCACCCCAAGTGTGGTAAGGTTTCAGACTACAGGTTTTCTGAAGCTTTTCGTAACTCATGCAGCACTGTTAAGAGGCTTGTGGTGGGAAACACCTGTATTTACATGCCTTAAAGCAATTAAGAAAAAAATTTTTAAAGAGAAATGTCCAATGAGCAGATAATGGATAGACCACTCAGTTGTTCCCTCTTCCTTCAAGTATCCAGCCTAGACTGATTCCTGGATAGATATGAAGCACCGAGACTCTAGCAAAACTGGCAGTCAGAATGGGAATGTAAAAGAGTGTGCAATCCTATATAATAAAAGGCTAATATGCAAATAAACCAAACGGCAGAACAGCTGGAACAACCCAACAACTGGTCACTGTGATGTGCGCTGACCACCAGGGGGCATGCGCAGAACATGGTGGGCATTGGCCGTGGTGGGATGGTGGAGCAGGTGAGCAGAGCTCCAGACCAAGGTGGGGCGCCAGTCACTGTCATCGGGGCCAGACTCTGGTGGTCACTGAAAATTTTTTGCTCCCACATGCTGCGGTCCCTTCCTCCACACCCCCCACCCCCATGCTTGCACCTGCTACCAGCGCCGGCCCCGCTTGCACCCACAGCTGGTGCCAGAGCCACCGCTCACACCTGCTGCCGGTGCCCGGTGCTGGTTCTGATCTCTCAGCACCAGCACCATCAGCGGGTGCGAGCTGCGGCTGCTGGCCCTGATCACCTCTGAGGGCTTCTCCACCTCCCCCTGCTCCAGAGGGGCGATCAGGGCAGCAGCTGCCACTCACATCCACTGCTAGTGCCAGCCCCAGTTGCTTCATGCCTTCAGCGGGTGCAAGCAGGGCTGGTGGTGTCAGCATATGGGAGTGGTGGCAGTGGGAGCAGGGCTGCCAGCAGACTGGGGACCGAAGGCCATGGTGGGAGGGACCGGGTGGGGGCATGGAGGATGGGCTGAGACTTGCCCCTGTGCCCACCAAGGCCCAGTTTCTTTCCGTGTGCATGAATTCATGCACTGGGCCCCTAGTATCAATATAAGATGGTAGTCCAGAAAATGCATTCCCTTGCATGTGGAGTTACCTCAGTATATGCCCCACCCCCTGCAAGTTACAACACACACACACACACACACACACACACACACACGCCAATTATGGCCCTTATTCACCAAGAAACCTAACCTGTGTCAGAGTTTTGGACTTAGATTTGTACCTTGACTTAGCCACTTACCAACTCAGGCAAATTACTTGCTCTCCCAAAGCCTCCCTTACTGTACACACAGTTGGCTTTTACCAGTTTGCAAGGCTGATTGCTAAATTTTCATGGATTTTATGAGCCAGGTATTAAGCATAACCACTATTAAAAATCAAATTTTATAAATTTACAGTTAAATATGTGAAGAACAGGTAAACATTCAAAACTCATCATTTATATTTTTTAATTTCATTTTACTAATAACTCTGCTCTCAAGGTTATCTGTCTGTATGAAGGAAATACTGTATAATATATGTATCTCTTCCCAACTCTGTGTTCAGAGCTGTCACATTTGTAGCATGAAATTGGCTATAAAAGGAGTGTTTTCAGAACAGTACAAAAGGCTTAAATGAAAGAATGGATATAAAATTGTTTGATAGTTCAGCATTTAGGAGTGACAGCAGAAAAGCATGTCCATTGGTCCATGGAATGGAAGTCATATTTAGTAACCTGAGATGGTACTAATAAAACTCGTAGGCAAATTTCTGCCAATAAATAAATAAATTAGGGAACATGATTTTTTAAAAAGACTGTACCATAATTCAAGGTTTGTTAGATGCATCAACTAATGACTCAGTTTCTTTTTTAAATATGGAAAGCTTCACGAATTTGCATGTCATCCTTGCGCAAGGGCCATGCTAATAATCTTCTCTATATAGTTCCAGTTTTAGTATATGTGCTGCTGAAGCAAGCACCTAATGACTCAATTGCCAATTTGTTGTATAAATTAAATAAAGACATTGGTACTATCATAAAAGTTTTTAATATTCTTTATAGTTTAGTAAAACACAGTAGTCTTTGATAGTGCGGGGGCATAGAGTTAGAAGAGAAAAATGAAGTGGATAAAGGCAGTTGTTTACATACACGATACAGTGCATTAAGGAAGAACAGCAAAATATATTGCAAAATAAATTATATGAAGATATTTAAGGATATCATAGAAGAGAAAGACAGTTATGTGCTATCATTGTTTAGGCATCTACAATTAAAGAAAAGCACTTAGTAATGAATCTTCAGTATGCAATTGCGTCAGTTTCCCTACTGGTAATGATATTTGTTACTTCAAAAGAATTGGTATCAGCTACAGCAGAGTATATTTCTAATTCAGTATTGTCTGCTTTAAATGATTGGGCCTTTGATAATGAATATTTGAAAGTGAAATTAATTGCATTTTTGTTGTAATAGTGTTCCTACAGTAGTGGGAAGGAAGTCTGGAGTAGTTACAAATTTGTTAGAAAATTTTTCTAAAGCCATCACTTGGCGCTGTTTAAATCATTTAATGCAATTCAGTACCTAAAATAAAATAAGTCAATTGTTTAAAAATATTCTGGATAAAATTTATTTTATTTATCACCAACCCAACAAAAATAAAATTAAACTAGAAACTGTAGCAAAAATATTTGAAATTGAAATTATTAAAACTGGTCAGGTACAATGCTTGAGATGGGCAACATGTCATTTATGAACTGCCACTGCTCTATGTCAGTCGTGTCCTTCATAAAATATGCATTTTTCTCTTTTGTTAAATTCTGGTTTGACAAAGGGATTAGTTAATATTGATTTCTTGCAAAACCTTGAAAAATTTCATTTTTTAATAAAATTCTTTAATGTTGAGATAATTTCAATTGTATTGCAGTTAAGATGAACTAACATAGAGTAAAAAATATAATGCACCATAAAAACTTTGGAAAGGCCCTAACCGGTTTGGCTCAGTGGATAGAGCGTCAGCCTGCGGACTCAAGGGTCCCAGGTTCGATTCCGGTCAAGGGCATGTACCTTGGTTGTGGGCACATCCCCAGTAGGGAGTGTGCAAGAGGCAGCTTATCGATGTTTCTCTCTCATCAATGTTTCTAACTCTCTATCCCTCTCCCTTCCTCTCTGTAAAAAATCAATAAAATATATTTAAAAAAAAAAAAGCTTTGGAAAGTTTTTAATTGGTAGTAGAAAGCATGAATTTCATAATAAAGATTTAAGTCAGGTACGTTAAAAGACATTCCATTTAATAACAATAGATGTGGAGCTCTGCACAGGAATCTATATATATAAAGAGCCAGGGGCTGTCACATCCGAAACCACCGAACATATGACCGAACAGGCTGAGTGGGGCGACAAGGCCGGCAGAGGGGTTAGTGAGGGACGACCAAACAACTGAGCAGCAGGCTGCATGGGGCGATCAGGCTGGCAGGGGGGTTAGTGATGGACTACCAAATGACTGAACAGCAAGCTGAGTGGGGTGACCAGACCAGCAGGGGGGGCAGTGAGGGACAACCAGGCCAGCAGGGGGGGAAGTTGGGGGCGACCAGGTTGGCGGGGGAGTGGGGGGTGTCAGTTGGGGAGCGACCAGGCCGGCAGGTGGGGCAGTTAGGTCAGCAGGCAGAGGCAGTTAGGGTTGATCAGGCTGGCAGGAGAGCCAATTAAGGGCAGTCAGGCGGGCAGGCAGGTGAGCAGTTAGGAGCCAATGGTCCTGGATTGTGAGAGGGATGTCTGACTGCCAGTTTAGGCCCAATTCAGTTTAGGCCCAATCCAGTTTAGGCATGATCCCAGTTTAGGCAGTCGGATAATGCCTGAGGGGTCCCGGATTGGAGAGGGTGCAGGCTGGGCTGAGGGGACCCACCCCCCATGCACGAATTTCATGCACTGGGCCTCTAGTCTATAATAATAAAAGAATAATCTGCTAATTACACTGGACAGCTAGATGACCTTCCTGATGTCATTCCGGACATCCTTCCAGATGACTTTCTGGATGAAGCTGCGGAAGCGGGGGCTGAGGGAGAGGTGGTTAGGGGTGATCAGGCAGGCAGGCAAGCAGTTAGAGGCAATCAGGCAGGCAGGAAGGCAGGCAGACGAGTGGTTAGGAGCCAGCAGTCCCGAATTGTGAGAGGGATGCCTAAACCAGCAGTCAAACATCCCCCGAGGGGTCCCAGATTGCGAGAGGGTGCAGTCCAGGCTGAGGAACCCCCACTTTATGAATTTTGTGCACTGGGCCTCTAGTATATTAATAAAAAGTAATGAATTTAGCCCTAGCTGGTTTGGCTCAGTGGATAGAGTTTTGGCCTGGGGACTGAGGGTCCAGGTTTGATTCTGGTCAAGGGCACATGCCCAGGTTGCAGGCTCCATCCCCACTAGGGGGCATGCAGGAGGCAGCCAGTCAATAATTTCTCATCATTGATGTTTCTTTTTTTCCCTTTTTTAAAACAAATATATTTTTATTGGTTTCAGAGAAGATGGGAGGGGAAGAGAGAGATAGAAACATCAATGATGAGAGGGAGTCATTGATTGGCTGCCTCCTGCACGGCCCCTACTGGGGACCGAGCCCACAACCCGGGCATGTGCCCTTGACCGGAATCGAAACTGGGACCCTTGAGTTCATAAGTCGACACTCTATACACTGAGCCAAACCAGCTAGGGCTCATCATTGATGTTGCCTTCTCTCTCCCTCTTCCTTTCCGTCTGAAATCAATAAAAATGTATTTTAAAAAAGTAATGAATTTATATCTTTTATTAGAAACAAAGCATTTTTAATTATTTTGATTTATTAGAACCATCTCCGTGGCCTTATGAAGAAATAATTTCACTATGGATAGATGGTGGGGAGAAATTGCATCATTTAATTGAAATCTTAAAAAATGAAATTAATTTAAATGATATTAGGATTTTGTAGATATTAATGTAGGATCAAACAATGTTACAATTCCAAAAACTATACAAAAAGCTAAAAAGATAGCACTTTGCAGTCAGTACTGCTAAAACTCAAAGAAGTTTTATTTTGCTCAGCCAGCAGGGCTCAGTGGTTGAGCATTGACCTATGAACCAGGAGGTCATGGTTCATTTCCCAGTCAGGGCATATGTCCGGGTTGTGAGCTCAGTCTCCAGTGGGGGATATGCAGGAGGCAGCTGATCAATGATTCTCTCTCATCATTGATGTTTCTATCTCTCTATGTCTCCCTCTCTAAAATCAATACTTTTTTTTTTTAAATATACTTTATTGATTTTTTACAGAGAGGAAGGGAGAGAGATAGAGAGTTAGAAACATGGATGAGAGAGAAACATCGATCAGCTGCCTCCTGCACATCTCCTACTGGGGATATGCCCGCAACCCAGGTATATGCCCTTGACTGGAATCGAACCTGGGACCTTTCAGTCCGCAGGCCGACGCTCTATCCACTGAGCCAAACCGGTTTCGGCAATAAATTTTTTTTTTAAGTTTTATTTTAATGAATTTGTAGGAGGTGAGAAATTGTAGTTTAATAGTAGATTATGTTTCAAACATAATGACAAGAAATTTGTTGGAAAAATAGCAGATTAAGGTAATCAAATGATAGTTATACTGTTACCCTCTGCTTTTTTTCTGTGTTGGATCCATTGTTTTTTACTTCTTTTTTCTAAACATTGGCACTGCTGACATTAATTCTTTATTCTTCACTATTTGTATGCATAACTAATTTATTTTTAAATGCTCTAAAGTATTCCATAGATACATATGCCACTACTGGAGGACATTCAGATTATTCCCATTTTTTTCTGTTATAAACAATGTTAAAAGGATATTCTTATACTTATATTCTAGCGTTTCTAGGAATATACCCTGCCACCCACAGTGTAAGATCTCATTTCTCTACATCCTTGCCAAAAATTGGTATTATCAGACTTAAATCTTTGCCAATTTGATGGGTATCTATATATATAAAAGGCTAAGTGACTGACCGGTAGCTATGACACGCAATGACCACCAAGGAGTAGATGCTCAATGCAGGAGCTGCTGAGCTGTGGTGACTTGGCAGTGGTGGTTCTTGGGTGACACACCCCGGAACCAGAGAGAAGGGAGCCTGATTCCGGGGTGCGTCACCCAAGAACCGCCCTCTTGCAATCTGGGACCCTCTGGGGATGTCAGCTGCTTTTGGCCCGATGCCTGCAGGCCAGGCTGAGGGATCCCACCTGCTGGAGGGACCCCACTCACTCCACAGATGCCCTTCGAGCCGCGACACAGCCCAGGTGCGGCCGGCCAGAGAGGGACCGTGGGAGGTTGGATCCAGGGCATGTCCGGCCTGTCTTGCCCAGCCCTACCCCACCGGCCACCCTCTAATTAATTTCTTTTCAATGTGCATGAATCCATGCACCGGGGCCCTAATGGAATAATAAGATCATTGGTTAATTTGCATTTGTCTAGTTGATAATGAGAAAAAATATCTTTTTTTATTCTTATTGGCCATTTGGATTATTTTTTTTGTTGTGAACTGCTTATTTAAATCCTTTGTTCATTTTCTTACTACTAGCTCATTTACCATAGTTATTTTTCTGTTGTCCCTCCTGGCATTTGTTCATTGGTATACATATTTTCCATTACATAAATAAAAAATTTAGCTTGTTTCTCTTAACTTCATTCTCTTTACTTCTTCTAAGTAAAATTCATTCATTTATTTTTCATTGAATAAATTTTTATTGAGTTCCTACTATATTCCAGGTACAGTGCTAAGCACCTGGAGATTCATTGGAGAACAAGACAGTTATGCAGTAGGACAGATAAGTCAGTAGACTACTTTAGCTAAGTACTGTGTAGGGGAAAATACAGGATGCTATGCTAGCCTTTAGAAGGGGTACTTAACTCAGACTTGGAAATCAGTATTCTTCCTAGAGGAATTAATGTCTAAATTGAATGGAAAATAGGAATTGGCAAGGCAGGAAGTTTTGTGTGTTTGGTTGGTTTATTGGAAGGAATGGATAGATGGGGTAGGGTCAACAAGGGAGAACAGATCATAGTAGGGGTATACTTTCTTTAAAAATGGGGGAAATTTCAGTATAACTTAAGCCTAGGGTACAGAAAGTCATTAATGAAGCTGGAAATGTATGCAGTGTCCAGATTGTACAAAGCATTGGAAGACATGTTAAAGAGATTGAACTCTTTTGTAGGAGAACTGGGGAGCCATTAAACATTGTGCCTTAAAGTATGACTACCTACCTCAGAATCACCTAGGAGTCTTGTTAAAAATACCCATTCCTATATTTTACCCCAGATCTACTGAGTCAAAATCACTAGGTTAAAGTTCCCAAATCTGGTTTGTTTGGTTTTTTTAAAAAATATATTTTATTGGTGCACAAAGACCACTAGGGGGTGCACCAAGGAAGCATAACAAAATGCGGAGACAAAGAAACAGGACAAAATTGTCAATGGAAGATCTAGAGTTCAGAACCACACTTTTAAGGTCTCTCAAGAACTGTTTAGAAGCCGCCGATAAACTTAATGAGATCTACCAGAAAACTAATGAGACCCTCGATCTTATATTGGGGAATCACCTAGAAATTAAGCATACACGGACTGAAATAACGAATATTATACAGACTCCCGACAGCAGACCAGAGGAGTGCAAGAATCAAGTCAATGATTTGAAATGCGAGGAAGCAAAAAACACCCAACCGGAAAAGCAAAATGAAAAAAGAATCCAAAAATGCGAGGATAGCGTAAGGAGCCTCTGGGACAGCTTCAAGCGTACCAACATCAGAATTATAGGGGTGCCAGAAGATGAGAGAGAGCAAGATATTGAAAACCTATTTGAAGAAATCATGACAGAAAACTTACCCCACCTGGTGAAAGAAATGGACTTACAGGTCCAAGAAGCGCGGAGGCCGAAACCGGTTTGGCTGAGTGGATAGAGCGTCGGCCTGCGGACTGAGAGGTCCCAGGTTCGATTCCGGTCAAGGGCATGTACCTGGGTTGCGGGCATATCCCCAGTAGGAGATGTGCAGGAAGCAGCTGATTGATGATTCTCTCTCATTGATGTTTCTAACTCTCTATCTCTCTCCCTTCCTCTCTGTAAAAAATCAATAAAATATATTAAAAAAAAAAAAAAGAAGCGCAGAGAACCCCAAACAAAAGGAATCCAAAGAGGACCACACCAAGACACATCATAATTAAAATGCCAAGAGCAAAAGGTAAAGAGAGAATCTTAAAAACAGCAAGAGAAAGAAACTCAGTTACCTACAAGGGAATACCCATACGACTGTCAGCTGATTTCTCAACAGAAACTTTGCAGGCCAGAAGGGAGTGGCAAGAAATATTCAAAGTGATGAATACCAAGAACCTACAACCAAGATTACTTTATCCAGCAAAGCTATCATTCAGAATTGAAGGTCAGATAAAGAGCTTCACAGATAAGGAAAAGCTAAAGGAGTTCATCACCACCAAACCAGGATTATATGAAATGCTGAAAGGTATCCTTTAAGAAGAGGAAGAGGAAGAAAAAGGTAAAGATACAAATTATGAACAACAAATATGCATCTATCAACAAGTGAATCTAAGAATCAAGTGAATAAATAATCTGATGAACAGAATGAACTGTTGATTATAATAGAATCAGGGACATAGAAAGGGGATGGACTGACTATTCTTGGGGGGGAAAGGGGTGTGGGAGATGTGGGAAGAGACTGGACAAAAATCATGCACCTATGGATGAGGACAGTGGGTGGGGAGTGAGGGCGGAGGGTGGGGCGGGAACTGGGAGGAGGGGAGTTATGGGGGGGGGGAAAGAGGAACAAATGTAATAATCTGAACAATAAAGATTTAATTAAAAGAAGAAAAAATTAAAAAAAAATAAAAATACAATTGACTATGGTAGTCAATTTAAACCTACAATTGATTGACTATGCTGGGTGAAAATACTAGTGGGAATTTAGCTGTACTAAGATTGATTAAGACTGATTGTTTTTGTCAGGAAGGGTTACAAAGTTGCATAGGCTTCTGAGTGGTTTACTTTTGCAATATTTTCTTCCTAAACCTAGTTATTTTTGGTGCTTGAGTTTACCTAAAAGGGACACTTTAAAGGAATTGGTATATAATATGATAGCAGAAATGCTTATATTTTAGAATTGATGAGAGTTTATTTGTACTCTTCAATTAGTATTTTCTCCAAAGTTGTGGGATAATTTATATGAAAATCTAGTTCCTCAAACTTTTCCTTTTCGGGATTCTTTTTTTATATTGGATTGAATGTTTTCTGCTTTAAATGAAGCATGTAATCTTTCTTATGTAGAATAGAAAAAGTATCAAGTTTTGATTTACTAATGGCATATATCTCCTTTTGCACTGTCTACTCTAATTTTTCCTGTTTTATTAAGATATAATTGACATACAGCACTATGTAAGTTTAAGGTGTACAGCATAATGACTTAACTTACATATGTTGTGAAATGATTAATACAATAAGTTTAGTTAGAAGCCATCATTTCATATAAATAAAAAAGAAAAAGAAGAAAAAAATATATATATATATTTTATTGATTTTTTACAAAGAGGAAGGGAGAGAGATAGTTAGAAACATTGATGAGAGAGAAACATCGATCAGCTGCCTCCTGCACATCTCCTACTAGGGATGTGCCCGCAACCAAGGTACATGCCCTTGACCGGAATCGAACCTGGGACCTTTCAGTCCGCAGGCCGACGCTCTATCCACTGAGCCAAACCGGTTTCGGCCCAAATCTGTTTTTTGGTGTTTTGTTTTGTTTTGTTTTGTTTTTGAGTCCAGATAACCACTACTTTATGGACATTAAATTTTTAATTGATTTGAGATCAAAGGAGATAATAAGTGAAACAGAAAAGCTAAATAAAATAAAAAAAAATCTGCTGGGGTCTAGCCCCAGCAGGTCCAGGGGTCCCCAAAGGTGTGGACAGAGTCGGCGAAGAAGGAATGACACGGAGGCAGCATTCAGTTGACCAGCATGGTTGGGTTCTCTCCCCTGGTTCTATCCAGGATCTCCAGCCAGGTTCTTTAGCCAGGTTCTCTCCAGGTACTCTAGCCAGGATCTCCAGCCAAGTTCTGTCTAGGATCTCCAGCCAGGTTCTGTAGCCATGTTCTCTTGCTAGGTTCTCCAGCCAGGTTCGGTCGCCAGGTTCTAATCAGGTTCTCGTTTTGTTTTGTTTTCTTCACAACACTGCCAAGTCATTTGTTATGCATATTGAAGTTTGTACAGTATAGTAAAGTATTCAAGGCCAGGGAATGACACTATCAGATATATATTCTAGAGAGGTAACTTTGGTTGGAATGTAAAGTAACGTTTGAAAGGTGGTAAAACTGGAGGCTAGGAGACCCATTAGGTGGCTGTTGGAATAATCTAGGTAAAAGATATTGATGGTCTTCCTAGGACAAGAAAAACAAAGGATAAATAAATAGGACTACATCAAACTAAAAAGCTTCTGAACAGCAAAAGAACCACCAACAAAATGAAAAGGAAACCCACAGTATGAGAGAACATATTTGCCAATGATACATCTGATAAGCGGTTAATTCCAAAATACACAAAGAACTCATAAAACTCAACACCAGGAAGACAATCCAATTAAAAAGTCCAAATAAAACCCTTCTCCAAAGAGGACACACAGATGGCCAATAGACATGAAAAATGCTCAACATCAGTAATCATCAGAGAGCTGCAAATTAAAACTACAATTGAGATATCACCTCATATTGCCAGAATGGCTATCATCAATAAATCAACAAATAAGTGCTGGTGAGGATGTGGAGAAAAGGGAACCCTAGTACACTGCTGGTGAGAATGCAAACTGGTGCAGCCACTGTAGAAAACAGTGTGGAGTTTCCTCAAAAAATTAAATATGGAACTGGTGTTTGACCCAGCAATCCCATTTCTGGGAATATACTAAAAATTCCAAAACACCAATCAGAATGTATGCAGCCCTATGTTCATAGCAGCATTATTTACAATAGCTAAGATCTGGAAGCAGCCGAAGTGCCCATCAGTAAATGAGTGAATTAAAAAGCTGTGGTACATTTATTCCATGGAATACTATGGGGCTGTAAAAAAGAGGGAGCTCTTACCCTTGAGACAACATGGAGGGACCTGGAGAGTATTATGCTAAGCAAAATAAGCCAGTCAGAGAAAGACAGATATCACATGATCTCACTTATAGGTTTTATTTGGACTTTTTAATTGGATTGTCTTCCTGGTGTTGAGTTTTATGAGTTCTTTGTGTATTTTGGAATTAACCGCTTATCAGATGTATCATTGGCAAATATGTTCTCTCATACTGTGGGTTTCCTTTTCATTTTGTTGGTGGTTCTTTTGCTGTTCAGAAGCTTTTTAGTTTGATGTAGTCCTATTTATTTATCCTTTGTTTTTCTTGTCCTAGGAAGACCATCAATATCTTTTACCTAGATTATTCCAACAGCCACCTAATGGGTCTCCTAGCCTCCAGTTTTACCACCTTTCAAACGTTACTTTACATTCCAACCAAAGTTACCTCTGTAGAATATAGAAACTTATAAACAGAGATTCCAAAATGTCAGTGGAGTAAGAGGAAGCTACACTGCCACTCTCCCAGGACCAAACTGTAAATACAACTAAAACACAGAAAAACCACCTTGAAAAATCAACTGAAGACTAGCTGGATAGAACCCGGATAACCGCATAGAGACTGGTAGGAAGTACAGAGGCGCAAAAGGGCTGACCAGGTTCCCACAGACAGCATCCGGAGTTCTGGAGGGATAGCTCAGCTGTGGGGGGTTCCCACTGAGAACTCTGGGATCTTAAACCCCAAGCTGGGCCCCACAGCCCAAAGAACCAGAACTTAGAAAAGTGCCTGCATATCTGGCTGTGAAAAGCAGCAGGGTAGCTGTCTGCTAGGGAGAGATGGCTGGAAAAGCAGGCACCCTTTAAGGGGCAATGCACAAAATTTCACTTGGGCTCCAGCAGAGGGAGGGCAGAGTAGACTGGAGCTGTGTGAGCAGAAGCCAGGATTGCAGGCTCTGGGGTTGGAGCTTGGAGGCTAGCCACCCTGGTTTCCTATACTGAGTCATTCCCTCATGCTGTGGAGGAAATCTTTCTCTAGCAGATGTTTGCTATTGAGGTGGCTTTTGCCTGAAGGGGAAGGCAGTTGTCCCACCCTGTGGGAAGACATTTTACCCCACCTTTTAGTCAGTAGCCTGAGGCTAATCAAGTCTGAGTATCAATGGGACTGCAGGCAGAGAGCTCTGGAAACTTTGCCTGATGTAATTCCAGGCCCTGGGCTAGGAAAAGCAGATCCTTGTGCAAATTTTGGTCCTTTCTAAAGGCACTCAGCCCTAGCAGAGGGAGCCATAGCTGTGAATTGCTGATAGCTCCAAACAGGGTATGCAGGGCCAGTCACAAACAGCATCTGATATTGTCCTGCACCAGAGATTGGGAGTCATAACAGATCTACCTAATACACAGACACAAACCCAAACAGGCAACCAAAATAGGGGTGGGGGTGGGGGGTGGAGGTAAACAAGCCCCACATGAAAGAATAAGAGAATTCTACCGAAGAAGAGCTAAATGAAATGGAGATAAGAAATTTATCAGACATAGAGTTCAGAATAATGATGGTAAAGATTCTCAATAGCATGAGAAAAGATATTGTAACTGTGAAGAATGACATAGCATTAATAACACAGTGGAAAGAACACACACCAGATTAGTGGAAGCTGAGGATCAGGTCACTGAATTAAAAGATAGGGTAGAAAAAAACAATCAGAGAACCAAAAAAAACAAACAAACAGTAAACAAGAGGACAGCTTGAGGGAGCTGTGGGACAACATGAAACAAACAATATTCACATAATAGGTGTGCCAGGCCCAGCTGGCATGGCTCAGTGGTTGAGTATTGACCTATGAATCAGGAAGTTATGGTTCAATTCCCAGTCAGGGCACATGCCCGGGTTGTAGGTTCGATTCCCAGTGTGGAGTGTGCAGAAGGCAGCTAATCAATGATTGTCTCTCATCATTGAATTTTCTCTCTCTCCCTCTCCCTCTCGGAATCAATAAAAATATATATTTTTAAAAAATAGGTATTCCAGAAGGGGAAGAAAGTGAGCAAAGCATAGAGAATGTGTTTGAATAATGGCAGAAAACTTTCCTAACCTAATGAAAAAAAAAGTTACACAAGTTCAGGAGGCACAGAGTCTCAAGCCAGAAGAACCCAAACAGGCCCACACCCAGACATATCATAATTAAAATGCCAAAAATTAAAGACAAAGAGAGAATCTTAAAGGCAGCAAGAAGAAAGCAATTTGTTACCTACAAAGGAGGTCCCATAAGGCTGACACCTAATTTCTCATCAGAAACTCTACAGACCAGAAGGGAATGGCATGACATATTCAAGATAATGTAAAGCAAGGATCTGAAACCAAGATTACTATATCCAGCAAAGCTGTCATTCAAAATAGATAGTGAAATAAAGAGCTTCTCAGATTTAAAAAAAAAAAAAAAAGGCAAAAGGAGTTTATCACCACTAAACCAGCACTGCAATAAATGCTAAAGGGACTGCTATAATAATAAGAAGAAATAGAGAGAGAAACATACACATAAAGAATTAAAATGGTAATAAATAAGTACCTATCAATAATAACTTTAAATGTAAATGCTCCAATCAAAAGACATAGGTTAGCTGAATGGATACAAAAATATGTACCGATTACATGCTGTCTACAAGAGACCCACCTCAGAATAAAAGACTCACACAGGATGAGAGTGAAGGGATGGAGAAAAATTTTCTATGCAAATGAAAATGAAAAAAAAAGACTTCAAAATGAAAGCCATCACAAGAGACAATAAAAGTCACTATATAATACTAAAGGGATCTATCCAACAAGAGGATATAACCCTGATAAACATATATGCACCAAATATAGGAGCATTTATATATATATATATATATATATATATATATATATATATATACACACACACACATACACATACATACATACATACATACATACATACACACACTTCTGGAGGACGTTAAGGGAGAGATCAACAGTAATAAAGTCATAATAGGGGACTTTAACACCCTACTGACTTCATTGGATAGATCTACTGATAAAAAATTAACAAGGAAACAGAGATTCTAAATGACACACTGGATCAGATGGATTTAATTGACCTTTATAGAACATATCACCCCAACACAGCAGAATATACATTCTTGTCAAGTGCACATGGGGCATTCTCAAAGATAGACCACATGTTAGGACACAAAACAAGTCTTTACATGTTCAAGATTGAAATCATATCAAGCATCTTCTCAGATCACAATGGAATTAAATTAGAAATAAACTGCAGTAAAGGGGACATACAGATGGCCAATAGACATATGAAAAATGCTCGAAGTCACCGATCATCCAAGAGATGCAAATTCAAATAACAAGGAGGTGTTACTTCACACCTGTCTGAATGGCTATCATCAACAAATAACAAGTGCTGGTGAGGATGTGAAGGAAAAGGAACCCTAGTACACTGCTGGTGGGAATGCAGACTGGCGCAGCCATTATGAAAAACAGTATGGTGTTTCCTCAAAAAATTAAATATGGAACTGCCATTTGACCAAGTGATTCCACTTCTAGGAATATATCCTAAGAAACTCGAAACAGCCCTAGCCAGTTTGGCACAGTGGATAGAGTGTCAGCCTGTGGACTAAAGGGTTCCAGGTTTGATTCCAGTCAAGGGCACATGCCTGGGTTGTGGGCTTAATTCCCAGTAGGGTATGTGCAGGCGGCAGCCAATCAGTGATTCTCTCTCATCATTGATCTTTCTATCTCTCTTTCCTTCTTCCTCTCTGAAATCAATAAAGATATATTAAAAAGAAAAGAAAAGAAACCCGAAACACCAACCAGAAAGAATGTACATACCTCTGCGTTCATAGCAACACAATTTACAATAGCTAAAATCTGGAAACAGCCCTAGTGCACATCAGTAGATGAGTGGATAAAAAAGTTGTGGTGCATTTATGCCATAGAATACTGCTGCTACTATGCAGCAGTAAAAAAAGAAGGATCTCTTTTCTTTGAGACAGCATGGAGGGACCTGTAGAGTTTTGTGTAAGTGAAATAAGCCAGTCAGAGAAAGATAAGTATCACATGATGTGGAATCTAATGAACAAAATAAACTGATGAACAACATAGACCCAGAGATACTGAACCATGGAACAGACTATGGAATCTCAGAGGGAAGGCAGGAGTGAGTGAGTGGGAAGAGATCAACCAAAGAACTTGTATACATATATGCATAACTCATGGACACAGACAATAGGGTGGTGAAGGCCTGGGCCCGGGGACAGGGGCGGGCTAGAAGGGGTCAATGGACAAAAAAAGGGGACATACGTTATACCTTCAACAATAAAGATTTAATTAAAAAAATAAACTGATCAACAAAATAGGTCCAGAGCCATGGATGCATGGAACAGAATGACAGATCTCAGGGTAGAGGGATGTAGGGGAAAGAAAGATATTAACCAAAGAACATATATGCATGTATGCATAGCTCATGGACACAGACAGTAGTTTGGGGAAGGCCTGGAGAGGGGCTGGGGCAAGGTGGAAGAGGGCAAAGGAGTGTGGGGATAAAGAGACATCTGTAATACTGTCAACAAATTTTTTAAAAAAATACATTGATGGTCTGAACTAGAGTAGGATTAGAGTTGGAGAAAAGTAAATGAACTAGAGAAATGTGATTGTCAAATTGTTTAGAAGATGACTTATCAAGATTTAATGGTTTGCTTGGATAGGGGGGTGACTTCTGCAACTGGATGAATGCGGGTGCTTCCTGATCTGGAGAATATAGGAAAACTAGCAAGTTCCTGCTGATAGTGGTGGAGATGTGGGAAGGAGAGACACCAATTTCAACTGTGGGCCTGTTAATTTTAAGGGGGATTTTTAAAAAAGAAATATCCATCTAGTAGGCAACTTGAGAATAGTTCTGTATTCACTAAGAAAAATATCTGTGTTTAAGGTATATCTATAGCACAGAGGCAGATTTGTTGTGAAGCTGATGAAGTTAATCTTCAGGTCTCTTGCAAAGGCCCCTTTCAAGGACCTGAGACAAGCCGTAACAATTCTATATTTAGTCAGCTGTATTAATTTTCTTAAGAGGGTCTTCTAATTGTGTAAGCTTCAGGCCTCAGAAAACCTTGAATCTGGCTCTGAGCTATAGGTCAAAATCATCAGTATACAGAGGGTAATGAAGGAACCTGGAAAGGAGATTGCCTTAGAAGAACTGACGTAGTTTCCCTGTATTCGTGCTTTCATTTTCTGTGGTTTCAGTTACCCACACTCAACTGTGATCTGAAAATCCCATATAATAAAAGGCTAATATGCAAATAGACTGAATGGCCGAACAACCGAACAACCTGTCGCTATGACATGCACTGATCACCAGGGGGTGTGAGCGGAACATGGCTGGCATCGGCAGCAGGCAGCAGAGTGCCGAACATGGCGGGTGTCAGCTGCGATGGGATGGTGGAGCAGGTGAGTGGGGGCACCAGACCAAGATAGGGTGCTGGTCACTGTCATCAGGGTGAGCCTCTGATGGTTACTGAAAATTCTTTGCTTCCGTGCACCACAATTCTACCCAGCGCTCGCACCTGCTGCCAGCGCCAGCCCCATTCACACCACTGCACCCACTGGAGTCACCACTTAAACCCATTGCCGGTGCCAGCCCCACTCACACCCAAAGCCAACCCCAGAGCCGCCGCTCACACCTGCTGCCAGTGCCTGGCGCCAGTCCATCAGCAGGTGGTGTGAGCAGCAGCTGCCTGCCCCAATTGCCCCTGAGGGCTTCTCCACTTCCCCTTGCTGCTGAGGGGTGATCTGGGCAGCAGCTGCCACTCGTACCTGGTGACGGCACCTTCCCCAATTGCTGCGCACTGTCAGCAGGTGCGAGTGGGGCCAGCACCATCAGCGTGTGGGAGCAGTGGTGGCAGGAGCAGGGCTGCCGGAAGACAGGGGACTGGGTGCCATGGTAGGAGGGTCTGAGACCCACCCCTGTGCCCACCGCAGCCTCTCGGCCCACAGTTCCTTTCAAGGTGCATGAATTCGTGCACTGGACCCCTAGTATTAAATAAAATATTACAGAAATAAACAGTTCATAAGTTTTAAAGTGCATGCCATTCTGAGTAATGTGATGAAATCTCATACTGTCCTACTTTATCCCTTTGCCTAGTATATCCATGCTGTATACACTATCTACCCGTTAGTCACTTAGTAGCCATCTTGGTTATCAGATCAACTATTGTGCTATGGCAGTGCTTGTGTTCAAGTAACCCTGTTTTACCTATTAATGGCCCCAAAGTTCAAGAGTAATGATGTTGGCAATTTGAATATGCCGAAGAGAAGTCATAAAGTGTTCCTTAAGTGAAAAGGTGAAAGTTCTTAATAAGGAAAGAAAGAAAATATGCTGAGGTTGCTTAGATAAGAATAGTAAGAATGAATCTTGTAACTATGAACTTGCCTGATTTTTATAAACTTTATCATAGGTATGCATTTATAGGAAGAAAACAGAGTATACTGTACTATGTTCAGTACTATCTGCAGCTTTAGGCATCCAACACATCTCCCCCAGATAAGGGGGGAATTACTGTATAGAGTAAAAAACAACAGAGGTCTTATTATTTTACACATAATTTTCTAGGCGTGGCTATTATTTTAAATCAGGTGTAAGAAAAATCAGGAAAAAAAATCATAAAAATAAGTTAAGCAAGCCCAGACAACGTGGTTCAGTGGTTGAGCGTCAACCTATGAACCAGGAAGTCACAGTTCAATTCCTGGTCAGGGCGCATGCCTAGGATTGCTGGCTCTATTCCCATTGTGGGGCGTGCAGGAGGCAGCCAATCAGTGATTCTTTCTCATCATTGATGTTACTATCTCTCTCTCTCCCAAATCAATAAAAATATATATGTTTAAAAAAAAACATAAGTTAAGAGTTTGTGGCCATACAATAAATACTCTATGGGTCAGTTGAACTTAAAAGCTTTATATATTTATATTAAACTATAATCAACATTTGGGTACACTCATAATGAGTAATTTTGATAACCGTGTATGAAAAAGTTAAGCTGTATTTTTTCCAACTCTCAAAAGAGGAATGAAAATTTAAATTGAGCCAAAACCGGTTTGGCTCAGTGGATAGAGTGCTGGCCTGCGGACTGAAGGGTCCCAGGTTTGATTCCGGTCAAGGGCATGTACCTTGGTTGCGGGCACATCACCAGTAGGAGGTGTGCAGGAGGCAGCTGATCAGTTTCTCTCTCACTGATGTTTCTAACTCTCTATCTCTCTCCCTTCCTCCCTGTAAAAAAACAATAAAATGTATTTAAAAAAAAAAAAGAAAGAAAATTTAAATTGAGAAGCTTTGTAGTTTTTATATAAATACTTTTAGCATCACATAATTATTTACTACAGGGTGGGGCAAAGTAGGTTTACAATTGTTTGTATGGAAAATAATGAAATTAGGAAAAAAACCAAGATGGCAGCATAGGTAAACACCGGAGATTGCTGCCTCGCACAACCACTTCAAAAATACAACTAAAAGACGGAACGGACATCATCCAGAACCACAGGAAGGCTGGCTGAGTGGAAATTCTACAACTAGAAGGAAAGAGAAAAGCATACCAAGACTCAGAGGAGGTGCGGTGCGGGAGTAAAATACAAAGGTACGGAGGCGCATGCGGAGAGGGCTGGCGGCTGAGGACACGGTCTTTTTCAATCGGGAGGGAGTCTCAAGCACTGAGCTCCAGTTCTGGGCGAGTCTCTAGGGACCCAGACTCATACGGGAGAAACTGGACTGTCTGGCATCGGTCGGAACTCAAGGGCAGCTTTCTCTCGGAGGTGCTTGCAGCGATTGCCGGGATACTGAGAATTGGGGCCTCAGAGGGCAGCCATAGCTGCTTGTTCCGCCTTGTTGATCCCCTGGGACCCTGCCCTGCCCAAGCTTTGCGCAGGCTTTTGCATATGAAAGGCCTGGCCCTTTGCAATCTGATAATTACTTAACAAACTGCAGCTGGCACAAGGCCCCAGGGCAACTTGCATTACTTCACAGCTGGCTCCTGTTGCATAGCCTCAGGCAAAGGCTAGATTAGCACCTCTTTAGAGATCCAGGAGCCAGTGTGCCCGGTGGTCAGAGTGGGACCATCCAGATTGCAGCTCCTTGGATCCATAAAGGACACACTCAGGGGGCAGACTCAGTGAGCACCAAAGCCCCACTGAAGCAAGTCTTGCCCCGGAGGGGTGTCTCCAGCACAGAAGTTCTCCCACTGCAGACACAGCTGATTCTCACAGCCAATTGGCCCAGAGGTCAATCCCTCCCAGTGTTACCTACAACAATCAAAGCTTAACTACAACAAGACTGTGCACAAAGCCCACAAGGCAGTATACCAAGAGTGTCTGTCTCAGGTAATCGGGGAGGCTGAGCCACTGGGCCCTATAGGACACCTAGCACAGAAAGCCACTCTATCGACACAGCGAAGCATAAAAAAATGTGGAGACAAAGAAACAGGACACAAATGACAGAAACAGAGGAAAGCAAACTACTGGATATAGAGTTCAAAACCACACTTTTAAGGTTTTTCAAGAACTTTCTAGAAACCGCTGATAAACTTAATGAGATCCTCAAGAAATCTAGTGAGAACCTCGAGGTTGTGATAAAGGACCAACTAGAAATTAAGCATACACTGCCTGAAATAAAGGATATTATGCAGAGTTCCAACAGCAGACTAGAGGATCACAAGAATCAAGTCAAAGATTTGAAACACAAAGAAGCAAAATGAAAAAAGAGTCCAAAAATGGGAAGATAGTGTAAGGAGTCTCTGGGACAGCTTCAAGCGTACCAACATCCGAATTACAGAGGTGCCAGAAGAAGAGAGAGAGCAAGATATTGAAAACCTATTTGAAGAAATAATGACAGAAAACTTCCCCTACCTGGTCAAAGAACTAGACTTACAAGTCCAGGAAGCACAGAGAACCCCAAACCAAAGGAATCCAAAGAGGACCACACCAAGACACATCATAATTAAAATGCCAAGAGCAAAAGACAAAGAGAGAATCTTAAAAGCAGCAAGAGAAAGAAAGTCAGTTACCTAAAAGGGAGTACCCATACGACTGTCAGCTGATTTCTCAACAGAAACTTTGCAGGCCAGAAGGGAGTGGCAAGAAATATTCAAAGTGATGAATGCCAAGAACCTACAACCAAGATTACTCTACCCAGGAAAGCTATCATTTAGAATCAAAGGTTAGATAAAGAATTTCACAGACAAGAATAAGCTAAGGAGTTCATCACCACCAAACCAGTATTATGTGAAATGTTGAAGGATATTCTTTAAGAAGAGGAAGAAGAAGAAAAAGATAAAAATATTAACAAAATGGTAACAAATACATATCAACAATTTAATCTAAAAATCAAAATAAATGTATAAGAAATCTAATGAGCAGAATAAACTGGTGAATAAAATGGAATCAGAGGCATAGAAATGGAACAGATTTATGTTTCTCAGAGGGAAGGGTTGTGGGGCGGGGGAAGGCGGGAAGAGATTAAACAAAGATCTTATATGCATATAGGCATTACCTATGGACACTGACAATAGGATGGCAAAGGCCTGGAGTGGGGTGAAAACTGGGTGGAGGGGGCAATGGGGGGTGGGGGGAGGAAAAAGGGACATCTGTAATAATCTCAACAATAAAGATTTTTTTAAAAAGAAGAAAAAAAAAGAAAGAAAATAATGAAATTAATAAATAATAATTCACTCTGGCTCAGGGTGAGCTCAGTTGGAGCATTGTCTGGTACACCGTAAGGTGGCAGTTTCAATGTCCAGTGTCCAATGTTCAGTGTCCAGTTCCTGGACAGGGCACATGCACAGGTTTCAGGTTCAAACCTCAGCCAGGGCACATATACGAGGCACCTGATTGATATTTCTCTCACATTGATGTTTCTCTCTCTCCTTTCCTTTCTCTAAAACAAATTAAAAATAAATAGTAATACAAGAATAAACTGTGCTCATAACTATAAACCTAGTTTTACCCCACCCTTATGTATTTCATAGCATAATTACATAATATAGGCATATATAATATGTATATGAGATAAATGTACTAGTTATTCTTTGCCTAAAAAACCATCCATTCTGTTTTAATCAGTGGACTTCTCCATTTTTAAAAATTGTCAAGGAAATCTTTAATAATGTCATGTGATCAGAAATTTCATATCTAATCTAAATCTCTGATTCTCCTGAAGGAAGAGGAACATTTAAAAAAAAATCAGCTTTATTGAGGTATTTTCTACATACATTAAGATTTATCAGTTTTAATTGAACATTTCATTGTGTTTTTGACAATGTGTAAAGCAATATAACCACTGTGAAAATCTAAATATAATATTTCTGTCACCCCCAAACATTCCCTTGTTCCCCTTTGCCATTAAGTTCCTCTCCTAATCCCTCATCCCTGCCCCAGGCAACCACTGATCTGTTTTCTGTCATTACAGCTTTGACTTTACTAGAATTTTATATAAATGTTTATAGTCTTTTGTGTCTGGCTCTGGCTTCTTTCACTTAGCATAATGCATTTGAGATTATCCATGTTGTTTCATGTATGAGTAGTTCCTTTTCATTTATATATTTAAATAGGTTTTTTATTGACTTCAGAGAGGGGAAGGGAGAGGGAGAGAGCGATTGAAACATCAAAGATGAGAGAGAATCATTTATTGGCTGCCTCCTGCATGCCCCCTACAAGGGATTAAGCCTACAACCATGCCCTGACCAGGAATCAAACTGTGACCTCCTGGTTCATGGGTAAATGCTCAACCACTGGTTCATGGGTCAATGCCACATCAGCCAGGCAGTAGTTCCTTTTTATGCTAAGTATTAGATTCCATTTTGGACATATCACAGTTTATCAGTTCACTAGTTGATAGACATTTGTGTTGCTTTAGCTTTGGGCCATCCTAATATGTAAAAAGCCATCACGACCTAAACGACCAGATGGATGACCAAACAGCAGGCTGCTGGCATGAGGGAGCTCCCTCCTCGCCCCAGCCTGGGCATGGCAGCAGCAGGAGGGAGCTCTGAGCCCTGGCCAGGCACGTCAGAACTCTGGTTCTCACGCAATCGGGGGTGTGGCGGGCCTTCAGACTGGACCCTGACAGGAGGGAGGAGGGAGCCCCATTCCTCACGGAATCGGCCGCTGGTCAGCTTGCTGTCAGTGGCCTGCCAGCCAGGAATCCCATTCACCTGCAACCAGAAAGAACCCTGACAGCAGGGAGGAGGGAATATGTCTTATAGTGAATGTTTAGTAAAACTTGGAGATGGCAAACTTGATAGCAGTTTTCATTTAGGAATGGATATTGAAATCCCCTGTGAAATGATTTGTAACAGATCTATTATTGAAGCTACCTTTGGAAATTCTATATCTATGGATAATATTAAAAATATATCTAAACATGTGATTCTTTGTCCAAAAAATGAGCACATTCAAAAATTAAATGAAGAAATTTTGAATATACTTGATGGAGATATTCACACATATTTGAGTGATGATTCCATTGATTCAACAGATGATGCTGAAAAGGAACATTTTCTCATGGAATTTCTTAATAGTATTACTCCTTCAAGAATGCCGTGTCATAAATTAAAATTGAAAGTGGGTGCAATCATCATGCTACTGAGAAATCTTAATAGTAAATGGGGTCTTTGTAATGGTACTAGATTTATTATCAAAAATTGTGACCAACATTATCGAAGCTGAAGTATTAACAGGATCCACAGAAGGAGAGGTTGTTCTGATTCCAAGAATTGATTTGTCCCCATCTGACACTAGCCTCCCATTTAAATTAATGCAAAGACAGTTTCTCATGGTGCCAGCATTTGCGATGGCTATTAATAAATCACAAGGACAAACCCTAGACAGAGTAGGAATATTCCTACCTGAACCCGTTTTCGGACATGGTCAGTTATATGTTGCTTTCTCTCGAGTTCGAAGAGCGTGTGATGTTAAAGTTGTAAATACTTCATCATAAGGGAAATTAGTCAAGCACTCTGAAAGTGTTTTCACTCCTAATGTGGTACAGAGAGATATTAGAATAAGTTTAATCAATTTATCAGTCATTGTTTGTATCAGTGTTGTTTTTACATCTGTTTTTGTTATTTTTATATCATGTCTTTGTTGTTGTTATATCATGTTTTGATTGTTTATTTATTAACAAATTTATATATTATTTTCATATACATTTTACTAATTTTCTTTCATCTCTGACACTTCTATTATAGAGAAAGGACAAATAGCAATATTAAAATATTTCCTCTAATTAATTCCCTTTTATTGTGCATGAATTTTGTGCACTAGGCCACTAGTTATAAATAAAGCTGCTATAAATATGTACATACTAGCCTTCACATAGACATCTGTTTTCATTTCTCTTGGGTAAATTACTTAGAAGTGGGGTTCCTTTGGAGTGGGTTACAATGTAACATGTATTTAACTTATAAAAGAAACTGCCAGACTTTTCCAAAGTGGGTATACTATTTTGCATTCCTGCCAGCAATATATGAGAGTTCTAGTTGCTCCCCATCCTTCACTGTACTTGGTATTGTTGATCGTTTTACTTTTAGCCATTCTAGTGGGTGCCATGTTTTCTCATTGTATTAATTTGCATTTTCCTAATAACTAATGAATCTGTGCATCATTTCATGTGCATATTTGTCTTTTATATGTCATTTTTGGTGGAGTATCTGTTCTAATATTTTTCCATTTATTAATTGGATTATTTGTCTTACTGAGTAAAAGTTATTTATATGCTCTGAATAGAAGCCTTTTATCAGATATATGCTTTGAAAGTATTATCTCCCAATCTGTGGCTTGTTTCTTAAAATTGTTTTTGTTGCTAATCCTCACCCAAGGATATATTTCCATTGATTTTTTTAAATCTTTATTGTTGAAAGTATTACATATATCCCCCTGTCTCCCCCATTGACCTCTTCCAGCTTGCCCTATGCCCCAGGCCTTCACCACCCTATTGTCTGCGTCCACAGGTTATGCATATATGCATACAAGTTCTTTGGTTGAACTCTTCCCATCCACCCTCCCCTGCCTTCCCTCTCAGGTTCAACAGTCTGTTCTGTGCTTCTATATCTCTGGATCTATTTTGTTCATCCGTTTATTTTGTTCATTAGATTCCGCACATGAGTGAGATCATGTGATATTTATCTTTCTCTGACTGGCTTATTTAGCTTAGCATAATACTCTCCAAGTCCATTCATGCTGTTGCAAATGGTAAGAGGTCTTCCTTTTTTCTGGCTGCATAGTATTCTATTGTGTAAATGTACCACAGCTTTTTTATCCACTCATCTGCAGATGGGCACTTGACCAGAATCCAACCCGGGACCCTTCAGTCTGTAAGTCGATGCTCTATCCACTGATCCAAACTTGCTAGGGCTTAAATTTTCTTAATAGTATCTGTCAAAAAGCAGAACTTTTAAGTTTTGATGAAGTACAATTTATCAATTTTTTCTTTCATCTTGTACAGCATTCTGCCTAAGAAATTGTTGTGTAACCCAAGTCTCACAAAGATTTTTACTATGTTTTATAGTTTCAGAAGGTTTATGTCTTTCCTATAGGTCTATGATACATTTAAAGTTAATTTTTTGGCATATGGTGTGAGGTAAGAGTAAAAGGTTTTTCCATATGGATGTCCGGTTGTCCCAGCACCATTTGTTGAAAAGACTATCCTTTCTGCTTTTGAATAACTTTGTTCCCTTTGTTGAAAATTAAATGAATATATTTGTATTTGTCTATTTTTGGACATTCTTTTATATTCCATTTAAAAACATGTTTGTGATAATCTTTTAATAGTTACAATAATTTATTTTACTTATATGAAACATATTTTGTAGTTATTCTAGGATATTATGAGTTTTATAATTTGAACGATTTGTATTCTTCCCAAACATACACTTAAATGTGTTTTTAACATGTATAGTTAATTCATTCATTCAACTGGAAATATATATGTGTAGTCTAGGTATTTTGCCTTAAGTAATTACTAGGATAATGAGTTATCATTGTAGGGAATAATTTTTTTTTTTAATCTTCACCCAAGGATTTCCATTGGTTTTTAGAGAGAGTGAAATGGAGGGAGGAAAGTGGGAAAGAGAGGGAGAGGAAGGGGGAGGGAGAGAGATGAGAAAGAGAGAGAGAAACATCTATGTGAGAGGAACACATCAATTGGCTGCCTTGCACATGAGCTCTGTCTGGGGCTGGGAATCAAAACCTGCAACCCAGGTACACGCCTTTGACCAAGAATTTAACCCGAGACCCTTCGGTCCACAGCCTGACGCTCTAACCATTGAGCAACTGGTCAGGGCAGGAATATACATTTCTCATGTATAAGAAGTGATTAGGCATACTTTGTTTGCTTATAGCTTCATTTTCTAAGGACATAGAAAAGCAAATAAAATAAACTATTGTCATGTGGAAATCTTTAAACTAACCCAAACTATGTTCTATTAAGGAAGAATGAAAAGGAATGTTGAAAATGTAAAAGAATAAAGCAGAATAAATTCTGTTCTTTGCAGATAACAGCCACATAAATACCACAAATAAGAAAGGGAATTTCCTGGCTTCTGCTTCCAAGCAATTCCAATAAATGAAGGAGGAAGTGGTTTTTCCTTCTTAAAAAAAAAATTATTGTTGGCAAGATTAGTGTAGTTCCTTTCACTCTTAGGATCTTAAACACGTGTACACTAGTATCCTTGAACTTAAACCTTTGGGATTTTGTCAGGTTCTTGGTTTGCAAAATGTTAAATTGTTTCAGTAAAAGGTCACTCTTTTGTGGAAATGTTACAGAGCCCGGGAGAGGATGCATTAACAAGAGGCAGGAGAGAAACACTCAGGCATTAACACTTGACTGGGAGGGATCCCTTACTCTGGTGGAATACTCTTAGGAGTCGGAATGCATTTGCATTTCATCTTTAACTTTTTAACATGAGTCAGGGGACAGGGGCAAGTTTCTTCTCTACGTCAGTGTTTTTCTTGGCAATTATACTTGGGTGACAGTATTGTCACGAGGATTAAATTGAATGACGCTCAGTACTGTGCTTAGCATACAGTACACATTCAGTAACTATTAGAGCCCTTTCCCACTTCTTCCAGCGATTCTTCAGATAGGCGAAGAAGTTCTCTGGGGGTATATTGCATTCCCCACAGCAGAAGCTGACCTGTTGGTTCTTCCTCATCCTTTTAGTAACCGAATGATACAAGTTTGAAAGTGCTGGAGAACAGGAGAACATCTGAGCTTGGGGATCAGACTTTAGGATAAGAAACTAGTTCAACAGGAAGTGTGCACGGTCAGCCCTTTAAGGATCATATGCTCAAGGTGTCCAATCCCATCTCACATGTTTAATACCTCAAATGTCACTTGATGGTAGAAGACTCTCTAGGGAACTCTGTGAGAACAGTACCTAGCTGTAGTGGAAGGCTGACCTGACAGCACCTTTTAGTCTTTCTCTAGCCTTCTTTGTCCTCGTGTAATTTAATTATGTCCTCTCTAGCTGCAGCTTTTAAATTCAAAGACACTTATTATTAGTGTCTGTCACCTTAAATTACCAGACTCAGGCCCTCCTCACCTCCTCCCACCTTTATCCTGTGAAAAAGACAGTGGTTCTAATTTAAGTTGCTTTGGTTCCTCCTCCCTGCTCCCCCAAATACCTGCCCTTTCACAATTAATTGTATTCCTAAAGGCAGGAAAAACTTTCAAAATGCTCTGGCTATTTGTTGGGAAGACTTCCACATGGCTATTAGCAAAAAACAGATTCTCAGTTATGTGTGCAAATGTCTTAATGTGCTTTTGGGATATTGCAGAAAAATTATCAAGTCTTATTTTGAGAATATCTGCCAAAACACAAAATAGTCTCAATTAGTTAGACTGATCATACTAACTTATTAGTATTGTTATGTCAGCATCACTATTCCCATTTTGCTGAAAAATAAAATAAAGATTAGAAGTTCCTCTATACTCTTTAAGCACAGCATAGGCCCCAAGAATATAAAAGGAACAATATTTGCACCTTATGCTTAAATCAAAAGGAAGGAAAGCTAGGATTAGAAATCAAAGTCCCTAATTCTGTTTTGTTTTGTTTTGTTCATTTATAAAAAAAAATACTATTGCATTAGATCTATCTCAGGCATAAAAAAAAAAATAGCTCAGCTGGCATAACTCAGTGGTTGAGCAACAACCTATGAACCAAGAGGTCACAGTTTGATTCCTGGTCAGGGCACATGCCTGGGTTTCGGGCTTGATCCCCAACCTTTTTGTGGGGCATGCAGGAGGCAGCCGATCAGTGATTCTCTCTCATCATTGATGTATCTCTCTCTCCTTTTTCCTTCCTCTCGAAATCAATTTAAAAACATATTAAAAAATACACAGAACTTTCTCTGATTCTATATAAAAATATATTTATATGTATATATATTTAACTTAAACTATTAACACCTATAAATAATATTTCAGTGATTGATTGATTTCCAGAAGCTTATTATTTAAAAAATTTTTTTTATTGATTTCAGAGAAGAAGGAAGAGGTATAGAGACATAGAAACAGCCATGATGAGAGAGAATCATTGATTGGCTGCCTCCTGCTGCCCCACACTGGGGATTGAGCATGTGCCCTGACCAGGAATCAAACCGTGACCTCTTGGGTCGACGCTCAACCACTGAACCACACTGGCTGGGCTATTCTGCTTTTTTTGTTCATGCATAAACTTGAGCCTTCTCAGACGTATATACGCTCTTTTACATTTTTTGTTCAAGTATCACTCAAATGCAGCACCATCAAGACTAAGAAAAACAGTCATTAATGCTTTATTCTGGAGCGAGTTCTGGTTAGAAGAGATAATTAAATGTCTTTGTTGTTTAAGCCATTGTTACATGGATATTCTGGTAGAGGCGTACCTCATTTTATTGGTTTTGCTTTATTTGTGGTTCACAGATGTTGCGTTTTTTACAAATTGAATGCAAGACCTTCCACCAGCAAAAAGATTATCACTCAGTTTATTGAAATACTCGCTTTATTGCAGTACTTACACTATTTCAATACTTGCTTTATTTAGGTGGTTTGGAACGCAACCTACAGTATCTCCACAGTATGCCTGTGTTTGCTGCTGAAAACACATTAAATAAATTTGGCCTGTAGATGGCTTTATTTAAGTATTCTTCCAGATTTTCAAAGACCAGCTCATTTAAATCTTAACACTTCCAGAACATAGAAAAAGTGGAGACATTCCCCAACTCATCTCATAAGACCATGAAAGCCTTGATACCAAAACCAGATTGGGAGAGAAAGAAAAGTAAAGGTCTATCTCATTATCATAGATACAAAAATTCTAAATAAATGATTAGTAAACTGAATCCAGCAGTGTAATAAATAGATAATATGTATGATCTAGTTCAGTTTCTTCCAGGAAGCAAGGGTGATTTAACAAAACAATACAAAGTACCAATGTAAATTATTCTATTAACAGATTAGAGGTGGGGGAAGCTATGATCGATCATTTAAATGTGATGGAAGTTTGCCATAAGTGAACTCTGGCAGTTGGTTCTAAATAGTGTTCCACAGATTCTTTATCCTGATAGGAGTCCCAGATGTGCTCAGTTTATCTCCTTTCACTGGGAAATTTTTTTTAATTATTATTTTTTCCACTGGGAGATATTTTCATTAGAGACATATAGAATTGTGTTTCAGGATTGCTTGATTGATTTTATTTTTTAAAATTTTTTATTTTTTAATATATTTTTATTGATTTCAGAGAGGAAAGAAGAGGGAGAGTGAGATAGAAACATCAATGATGAGAGAGAATCATCAATCAGCTGCCTCCTGCATGCCCCTCACCGGGGATCAAGCCTGCAACCCGGGCATGTGCCCTTGAATGGAATCAAACCTGGGACCTTTCAGTCTGCAGGCCGACGCTCTATCCACTGAGCCAAACTGGCTGGGGCTGATTTTATTTTTTAAGTATTAGCAATGTCAGCATCTGATAAACCTGAGTTTTTTAGTAGAGGGTGAATAAAATTAGCACTATGAACTCTAATTAGCTCATTTACTTAACAGAATTGGAAGCCAGGGCTTTAGTTTCAGCACCCTTGTAATTATAAATTAGCACTTGAAGGTTGACCATATTTCTTTATTCTGATTTCCGTTAGGTAGTTCATTTTTTGAACAGCTAGACTAGATGGCGGAAAAAGGATAGTCTTTCATAAGAAGCTTTTATCCTAGTTGGAGATAATCACCACACATATAAGACTTGATACTTTATTTTTATCCTCTTATTCTGTCCTCTGCTTGAGGCTCTTGATCAAGAAAAAGCTCTTTAAACTCAAGCAGGACCAGGTCCAAATCCTTAAATTGCACTGTCCTTAAAAGGTCTTTGTCTTCCAAACAAGTCAGATAATGTTGGGACATTCCCATTAGTGAGTCACACGGACCAAACAACGTTTCTGTGTATTTTTTGCTGTAACTTTTTAATCTTCCCTTTCTTTCTTCCCTTTGCCTATTAAATGATTACCATGAATGCAAGACTCAGAAGTTAACAGGATCTTGTGTCGAGTATTTTTGTGATTCAAAAAACTTTGGTTATCTGGGTGTTGACAGCAGACTATAGATCATTTTTTTTTATTTTAATAGAGAAACAATCCAAAAAAGTTTAAAAAATATTTTTATTGATTTCAGAGAGGAAGGAAGAGGGAGAGAGAGATAGAAACATCAATGATGAGAGAGAATTGTTGATTGGCTGCCTCCTGCACGCTGCCTACTGGGGATGGAGCCTGCAACCCTAGCATGTGCCCTTGACTGTATACTATCTGTAGTGGTTTTAAAACATAATTCACAAATTCTTTGGTATAACTCATTTCAAAAGGTGGAGCCCCTTCCTTGAACGAATAGATGTGACAGAAATGACAGTGTGGCATTTCTGAGAATAGGGCATAAAAAGGCATTCATTCTTTCTTTCACTCTTGGGTCATTTGTTCTGGTAGAAGCCACATACCATATCATGGGCTACTCAGGAAGCTTTATGGAGAGGTCCGTATGGCCTCCAGCCAATGAGTGAACCAATTTGGAAGCAGATTCTCCAGTACTAGTCAAACCTTCAGATGACCAGCCCCAACCAACGTCTTGACTGTAACCTCAGAAGAGACCTTGAGCCAGAGCCAGTCAGCTAAGCTGCTACTGAACTCCTGACCCACAGAAATTGTGATAATGTATGTCTTGTTTTAAGCCACTAAGTTTTGTAAGTAATTTGTTATGCAGCTATAGATAACTGATATATCATCATGTAACATTTAGTAATATTGATAAACTTCTTATCGTCTTGTAAGACTAGCTGTCTTATAGTTGACATTGTTTAGTTCTCATAAATGCATACTTTTTTGTTGTTGTTATTCCTTTTAACTATCTTGGATTGAGAGATAGTCATCAAAGTAATTATTAACATTTTTCTATTTCTCCAATCTTCTGTATCTACTACTTTACAAAAGATGTTGCTATATTATTTGTTGCATATATATGATTATTATATCTTCACTAGAGGCCCGGTGCATGAAATTCATGCACTCGGGGAGTGGGGGTTCCCTCGGGGGATGTCCGACTGATGCTTTAGGCCTGCTCCCCATGCCTAAGCCAGCAGTTGGACATCCTTAGTGTTGCCACAGAGGTGGGAGAGGCTCCCGTCACCGCTGCTGTGCTCACCAGCCATCAGATGGGCTTCTGGCTGAGCAGTGTTCCCCTTATGGGAGCGCACTCACCACCAAGGGGCAGCTCCTGTGTTGAGCATCTGCCCCCTCGTTGTCAGTGTGTGTCATGGTGACTGGTGGTTCCACCATTTGGGCCATTTGAATATTAGCCTTTTATTACATAGGATAATGAATGAATATTAGCTTTGAACACTATAAAGTACCCTTCTTTGTCTCATTTAATATTTTTACCTTATCTGATATTAAGATTACAACCCTTGCTTTTTAAAATTTGCATTTGCCCAGTACATCTTTGTTCATTCTTTTATTTTAGTATCTTTTATATACAGCACAAAGTGGAGTTTTATTTTAGGAGTCAATCTGAAAATCTTTTCCTTGTAATAAGTGACTAATCATATGTGTGTGTGTGTTTAAATATACATACCACAAAGAACAAAGGAAATGGAAGATACTATTTACTGGAAGACCACACATTGTTTTGTATATATAAATATGACATCATTGAGATCAGACATAGCAGTTGTGTGTGTGTGTATTTCTCTTGATATTAGGGAAATTCATATCTTTGTTCTAATGATTTTCCTTTATACCAATACTCATATAATACCTTGGTCCTCCTTTTCTCAATGCATGGACTATTAGTTTCTTATTTGGAGAAATAACAAAAGAACTTGAGACCACCTCTTCTCTTCGCTGTGCCTGCCTCTATCCAATCTTAGTTAATAGTATTGTCTCCTTAATTATTGATTCTTGTCCTTCTGAATATGTTTTGGTTTATATATTCAGCTTCCTAGCTTTAAGTCACATCCTTGAAATCGCACATTTTACCTGTTAGACATCAGTGAACTATTCTACTTTTTCTTCCCCCCCTTCTCTCATGTTTTTGTTATTGCTACATTGTTAGAGCATATACAATTTCATACTATTCTCTTTAAAGAAATTTTAAAACATATTTTTAATTATTTTTTTTTAGAAAGAGAGGAAAGGAAAGGGAGGGAGAGATAGAAATATCAATGAGAGAGAACATTGATTGTCTCCTGCATGCCCTTTACCAGGGATCAAACCAGCAACCTCTTTGTGCATAGGTTGACAGTCAACCACTGAGCCACACCAGCTGGGCAAAATTTCATACTATTCCTTTTGTTGTTGTTGTTAATTATCACCTGAGGATATCTTTCCATTGATATTTATTTATTTATTTATTTATTTATTTATTTATTTTTATTTCAGAGAGAAAGGGAGAGGGAGAGAGAAACATCAATGATGAGACAGAACCACTGATCCACTGCCTCCTGCATACCCCACACTGGGGATCCAGCCACAATCAAGGCATGCGTCCTGACTGGAAATCGAACCACAACCTCCTGGTTCATAGGTCCACGCTCAACCACTGAGCTACACCGGCTGGGCTCCATTGATTTTTAGAGAGAGTGGAAGGGAAAGAGAGAGACAGAGAGAGAAACATCGATGTGAGAGAGACACATCGATTTGTTGCCTCCCGCATTCACCTTCACCAGGGCCAGGGATCTGGCCTGCAACCTAGATTAGTGCCCTTGACTGGAATCAAACCCAGGACCCTTCAGTCTGCAGGCTGATGCTCTATCCACTGCATCAAACCGGCTAGGCCTAGGGCATACTTTTTCTTTTCTTTTTCTTTTTTTTTTTTTACTTTCTAAATCTTTTTAAGTTCAATTTTCTTTAAATAATTAAATATTGAAAACTTTACAAAACATCAATTAAATTTGTTAAGGTTCTTTTCCTTTTTTCCCTCAGTGTATATAAGTATTGGTGGATCTTTTGTAGATACACCTACTTTTACTCCAAGGGACACATGGTTGATTCTCTCTTAAATCAATTTTTTTCAAACAGAAATCCCATAAGTAAATAGGGCCAGTCTGTGTTAATTTTTGTGTGAGGGTGTTAGTTTCAGAAGACATCTTTAGTAAATAAGTAAAGGGGAGAGGTATAATTCTGTGGCCTGCTTGGTGAATCTTAATTATGAAATTTCTTCTTCTTTCGGAATTTCTTTCCTGCTGCATTTGCTGCTTTTTCAGCCATGATTTCTGAGTACTTCCTCATACTATTCTTAATACCACGTTTGTTTTAGTCTTAGATATATAGCTAAATATATCCATTGTGTACCACCAGTCCCATTGTTGACGTTTTCTTGGTCCTCTCTTAGTTGGGTGCATTTCTCAGGAAGGACTGATGAGTACAATAGTCCTGGGTGTTTATCATACTGAAAACTTTTATATAGCCTTGCCACTTATAGAGCAGTTTGTCTGCATTTAAATTCCTTGGTGCACATTCTTTTCCTTGATTATATTGTAGATGTTGCTTTACTGTTTTCTGGCTTTGAATGCTGTGCTGAACTCTGATGCCAGGCTGGTTTGCTACCCTTAGAAAGTGACTTGATCTTTCTGCCAACCACGGATAATTTTTTTCTCTGTATTGAAGCAAAATAGTTTATAGGATAAATCTAAGTGATTACCAATCCAGGTGTATTTAACTTGGTATATGATGTAACCTTTCAATGTGTATAGATTCAGGTCTTGGAGGAAATGGACATATTCCTAGAAAAATACAACCTTCCAAAACTTAATCAGGAAGAATCTAAAAATCTCAGTAGGCCAATAACTATGGAAGAAATTGAAGCAGTAATCAAAAAGCTTCCAGCAAACAAAAGCCCGGGGCCAGATGGCTTCACAGGGGAGTTTTACCAAACATTTAAGGAAGAACTAAAACCTATCCTCCTTAGACTATTCCAAATAATTTAAGAGGAAGGAACACTTCCAAACTCATTCTATGAAGCCAGCATCACCCTAATACCAAAACCAGATAAAGACAACACAATGAAAGAGAATTACAGGCCAATATCCCTCATGAACATAGATGCCAAAATCCTCAACAAAATCCTAGCAAATCGGATCCAGCAGTACATCAGAAAGATCATACACTATGACCAAATAGGGTTTATCCCAGGGATGCAAGGATGGTACAATATCCGCAAATCAATAAATGTAATACATCACATAAACAAATTGAAAGATAAAAACCACATAGTCATATCAATTGATGCAGAAAAAGCATTTGACATAATCCAACACCCTTTCTTGATAAAAACTCTCAGCAAGATAGGAATAGAAGGATCATACCTCAACATAATAAAAGCTATATATGACAAACCCACAGCCAACATCATCATCAATGGGCAAAAACTAAAACCATTTCCCCTAAGAACAGGAACAAGATAGGGATGCCCCCTCTCACCGCTCCTGTTCAACATAGTATTGGAAGTACTAGCCGTTGCGATCAGACAAGAAGAAGAAATAAAAGGCATCCAAATTGGAAAAGAAGAAGTAAAACTGTCCTTATTTGCAGATGACATGATACTGTACATAGAGAACCCTAAAGATGCCATCAAAAAATTATTAGACTTAATAAATGAATTCGGCAATGTAGCAGGATACAAAATTAATACCAAGAAATCTATGGCATTTCTTTACACCAATAGTGAACCTACAGAAAGTGATACTAAAAAAGCAATCCCATTTACCATCGCACCAAAAAAATTAAGATACCTAGGAATAAACTTAACTAAGGAGGTAAAAGTCTTATATGTGAAAAATTACAGGACACTGAAAAAAGAGATAGAGGAAGACATAAACAGATGGAAGAACATACCATGTTCATGGATTAGTAGAATCAACATCATCAAAATGTCCATACTACCCAAAGCAATCTATAGATTCAATGCAATCCCCATCAAATTACCAACGACATATTTCACAGATATAGAACGAATGTTCCAAAAATTCATCTGGAATAAAAAAAAGACCTCGAATAGCTGCAGCAATCCTGAGAAAGAAGAACAAAGTAGGTGGGATCTCAATACCAGATATCAAGCTGCATTACAAAGCCGCTGTTCTTAAAACAGCTTGGTATTGGCACAAGAACAGACATATAGATCAATGGAATAGAATAGAGATCCCAGAAATCGACCCAAACCACTATGCCCAATTAATATTCGACAGAGGAGGCAAGAGCATACAATGGAGTCAAGAAAGTCTCTTCAATAAATGGTGTTGGGAAAATTGGACAGATACACGCAAAAAGATGAAACTAGACCACCACCTCACACCATACACAAAAATAAACTCAAAATGGATAAGAGACTTAAACATTAAGACGGGAAACCATAAAAATACTAGAGGAATCCACAGACAGCGAAATCGCAAACATATGCCGAAGGAATTTCTTCTCTGATACTGCTCCTAGGGCAATGGAAACTAAAGAGAAAATAAACAAATGGGACTACATCAAAATAAAAAGCTTTTGCACAGCAAAGGAAACCATCAACAAAACAACAAGAAGGCCCCCTACATGGGAGAACATATTTGCCAATGATATCACTGATAAGGGTTTAATCTCCAACATTTACAGGGAACTCATGCAACTTAACAATAGGAAGATAAATAATCCAATCAAAAAATGGGCAATGGACCTAGATAGACACTTTTCGAAAGAGGACATACGGAAGGCTGAAAGACATATGAAAACATGCTCAAAGTCACTAATTATACGAGAGATGCAAATCAAAACAACAATGCGGTATCATCTCACACCTGTCAGAATGGCTATCATCAACAAATCAACAAACAACAAGAGTTGGAGAGGATGTGGAGAAAAAGGAACCCTTCTGCACTGCTGATGGGAATGCAGACTGGTGCAGCCGCTGTGGAGAACAGTATGGAGCTTCCTCAAAAAACTAAAAATGGAACTCCCATTTGACCCAATGATCCCACTTCCAGGAATATATCCCAAGAAGCCAGAAACACCAATTAGAAAGGATATATGCACCCCCATGTTCATAGCAGCACAATTCACCATAGCTAAGATTTGGAAACAGCCTAAGTGCCCATCAGCAGATGAATGGATTAAAAAACTGTGGTACATCTACACAATGGAATACTACGCTGTGGTAAAAAAGAAGGAACTCTTGCCATTTGCAACAGCATAGATGGAACTGGAGAGCATTATGCTAAGTGAAATAAGCCAGTCAGAGAAAGATAAATACCACATGATCTCACTCATCTGTGGAATATAGAGAACAACATAGACTGATGAACAGGGACAGATCCAAAGACAGAGAAACAGCGATCAGACTATCAATCTCCAGAGGGAAAGGAGCGGAGGGTGGGGGTAAGGGAAAGAGATCAACCAAAGGACTTGTATGCATGCATATAAGCCAAACCAATGGACATGGACAACCGGGGGATGAAAGCATGAGGGAGGGGGGAGTTTGGGGGTTAGTTGCGGGGGGATGAGGACACACTTGTAATACCTTAACCAATAAAGAAATTAAAGATTAAAAAAAAAGATTCAGGTCTTCTTCCCCTCCCAACCAACCAATCCCCAAGAAAAGTGTGATTGAATTATAGTTGTATATATTAATTCTATTATTTTGACTTTCTTCTTAAAGGCATCTGGAAATATGTATGCTGTTTGTCTGATTTCTGTATTACGTTATCTTTCTTTGATCCTTTTAATATCTGATTTCTTTCTTTTCTCTTGGCTTTTCTTATTTCCATCCTCTATGTTCTATATGGCACATTGGTCCTAGCTATTTTTTGTTTTGTTTTAAGTTGTATTTCCTGTGATGCAGACTCTGAGACAGAGATTAGTATGCACAAAGTTTATTGGAGTGTCCATGGGATGAGCAATTATGAAAATGTGAAGAAAGAGGGATTAGAAGGAGATATTGAACTGCAACTAGTATTGTGCTGGTAAATGTTTAACAACCAGTTCTTAGCAGGGAAATGAAAGTCCTGATTTGTAACATTTTCCAGCATGTAAATACATCCATCATGAGCAAATTTTTTTTTTATTCTCACCCAGGAACATGTCTTTTTATATATATATATATTTTTTTTTTTTGAGAGAGAGAGGAAAGGAGAGAGAGAGAGAAACATCAATCAGTTGCCTCCCACATGCGCAGGGGAATCCAACACACAACCAGGTATGTGCCTTGACAGATAATCAAACCTCAACTTTTTGGTGTATGGAGGATGCTTCAACCAACTAAGCCACCAAGCCAGGGCCATCATGGCCAATTCTAAGCTACCAACATGACGCCTCTGAATGTGGATCTAAGGAGATATGCATAGTAGCATCCATACAGAAAACGATATACCCTCAAGAGCATAGATACTAGTAAATGTAGTAAAATAATTAGGAAGTAATGAGTAGGAAGTATTTATTACCTTGGTTTTGAGTATAATTTATTAAATTTTGAATTTACATAACTTGTTTTAGTATTGGCTATGATATAACAACCTGTTTGTAACATTCCTAAAAATTTTAACAGTTAGCTCTCACAGGTCAGTAGGAACCAGCTCCAGCACACCACTGACCATGATCAATCACAACAAAGACCTCAGTCCATTCCATAAGGGGTTTTGAAGCTGGACTGGCACTTTAGAGTTGTCCCACCGTAAGGCAGGGACCTATATTTTGACATGGACCGGTCACTGAATGCAGGTGAACCTTGGGGGGAGGGTTTGACCTTGGGAGAGGGAGTTTTCTTCCGCTAAAGGAAATCCCCAAAGGAAGACTCAGCAACTTCCTTCATTCCTGAAGCAGATATCTGGGGGGCACATCACATCTGATAAGTTTAGTCTTGGTTTCTTGTTTAGGACAGCATTTTTCCTGATCTATTTTTATCTGTCAAAACTTGTGATTATTTTTGTGTGTGTTTTTTTCCTTATAGTAACTTCATGTGGCTATTGAATTTTTATTGTTTTCATGTTAGATTTTTTTTGGTCACCTTTTTTTTTTTTTAAATCCTCACTCAAGGATATTTTTTCCCCCATTGATTTCTAGAGAGACAGGAAGAGAGGGAAGAGAGAGAGAGAGAGAGAGAGAGAGAGAGAGAGAGAGAGAGAGAGAAACATCCATGTGAGAGAGATACACCGATTAAACAGTGCCTCTAGTGAGGTACTTGTCCTATGGGCCCCTTGACTGGAAATCAAACCCTCCACCCTTTGGTTAGTGGGCCGACGCTCTAACCACTCAGCAAAACCTGGCCAGGGCTCTGGGGGACCCTTTACATGTGGATCTTTTGGAGAGATTGGAGAGAGTGTGTGTTTTGTTTGTTGTTGTTGATTTTTTGCTGTTATTTCTCACCCAAGCATATTTTTCCATTGCTTTTTTAGGGAGAGTGAAAGAGCAAGGGAAAGACAGAGAAACATCCATGTGAGAGAAACACATCGACTGCCCTGACCAGGGCCCAGGCCAGGGAGGAGCCTACAACCAAGGTATGTGCCCTTGACCAGAATTGAACTAGGACCCTTTGGTCCACAGGCTGACGCTCTATCCACTGAGCCAAATGGGCTAGGACCAGGAGAAAGTTTTTAAGGTCCCTGCCTGGTTTTTTTCAGCTCAAGTGCTCCCTCTTCTGTTGCTATAGTGAAGAGCAGTTTTCTTTCTTTCTTTTTTTTTTTATGTATTTTATTGATTTTTTACAGAGAGGAAGGGAGAGAGATAGAGAGTTAGAAACATCGATGAGAGAGAAACATCAATCAGCTGCCTCCTGCACATCTACTGGGGATGTGCCCGCAACCCAGGTACATGCCCTTGACCGGAATCAAACCTGGGACCTTTCAGTCCTCAGGCCGACGCTCTATCCACTGAGCCAAACCGGTTTTGGCAAGAGCAGTTTTCTTAATGTGCTTTCTTTAAGTCAGATTTCTTATTGTTTTTTTCATTGGGGTTCTTATTACCAGCTACTTCTTTTTTCTCTCTTTACCACTGACTGCTGTATCCGAGGAACAATGACTTTACATTCCAAAGAGCCTTTTTCTTTTTCTCTTTTATTTATTTTTTATTGCTTAAAGTATTACAAAGAGTATTACATATGTCTCCTTTCCACCGCCCCTCCCCCCCCACCTTGACATTCCCCCGGCCTACCCCCCAGTGTCTTGTGTCCATTGGTTATGCTTATATGCAAGCCTCTTTCTCTTTAAAGTGGCACTTTCCCCCAACTGCCACCTTTGTTCCTGTAAATTTTATTTTATCTATTGTTGATAGTATTACAGAAGCCTCCCATTTTCCCTATGAATTTTCCAAGCCCTGTTTTGACTCCTGTTGCCTGTGCCGATCTGCCAGGTTCCAGACTAGCTCTCAGTTGTTCTCAATGGGGATTGGATGATTTCCTTGGGGGGGTGGGGTGAGCCCTTATTGATGTTATCAGGCTCTACCAACACTAAGATGCTCCAAATTCTCTGCTTTTTCGAGCAGATTCTGTGACTTCTACATACCTATGGGGGCTCTGAGTGGTCCCTACTATATTTTTCCCAATTTACATGTAAATTGGAGATTTCTATTTTTTTCTCTATTTAGTATCAGTTGTAGGAATTTTTTGCCCACAAATAGTAATAGCAGCTTTATTTTTAATAGCCAAAAACTGTGAACAACCCAAATGTCCATTAACAGGTGAATGATAAATAAATTGTGTTAACTTTCCAATGCTATACTACTCAGTATACTGAACGAACTGTTGATACATTCAATGACATGATTCTCAAAAAATTATGCTAAGTGAAAAGAACTAGGTAAAAACAAGTCTTAACTGTATGGTTCCAATTCTAGAATATGTACACTAAAGCATAGTGACAGAAAGTAAATCACTGGTAATCTGGAGATGGGGGAAAGGTTGATTTAAATAAAGAAGATATAGGGGCATGGGAAAACTAGGGGATGATGGTTATGTTTACTATCTTGATTGTGCTGATGTGATTTTTTTTTACACTTTAAATATGTGTAGTTCATGGTATGTCAGTTATCTTTCAAGAAGCCTATTTTTAAAAAGTCCAGCCCTTGAGTCTTTTTAAATGGAAATTTCAGTAAACCTCTGGATCTTTTGTTTTAGCACTAAAGTCTGAAGTGAGAAGCTGCTGCTAATCCCACCCACCTACATAGCAGGACACATCAAAAAGGTGATGCCCTACCTGAGGGTGGCTGCCTCAATATTTGAAAAGAAGCCCTTGGAATAAGAATTGGGGAAACTCCTCATTAGAGAATGACAAAGCTTAAAAAAAATCTCAAAACATCATCTTGCCCAGCCCCTCATCATACAGACAAGAAAACTGATGCCCAGAGATTGGTAGTGATTTATTTATTCGTTTGTTTCATTTATTGGGGTGACATTGGTTAATAAGACCATACAGTTTCAAGTGTACAACTCAATAAAACTTCATCTGCATACTGCATCATGCACTCACCACCCAAAGTCAAGTCACTTTCCGTCCCCATTTCCCCATTTGCTCACTTCTACCTCCTGCCACCCCCCTTTCCCTTTGGCTATCACCATGCTGTTGTCCGTGTCTATGTGTCATATATATATTTTGCTTAATCCCTTTAGTTTTGGGGATTTTTTTACCCAACCCCCTGACCCCCTTAAACAAAGCCTGCGATAGGACAGGTTTAGGAACAAAATGTGAGTGAGCATAGTCAGGGGAGGGGAAGGATGCTATAACCAGGGACTGAATTCTCTGTCTCCTTTTTCTTACCTCTGCAGTAGTCTCTCATGGCACAGACAGGACTGCTTGAGGGCTGTTGGGTGGGAGAGATAGTCCTAGCCCCGTCCTCCCACCCCCCAGAATTAGTGAGAACTAGTTGGCCACTGAACACTCTGTATCCAGCCTGTATTCTCTCTGGGGCCTCACCCCTCTTCTCCCTCCCAGGTGAGAGTTCCATCCTGCAGCTTGGAGGATAGGTTTCTGCACCCCATAAGCTGTCCCACGAGGCAGGAAATGCCAGCACTTTCCTTCTCTTTTAGACTTTGTGAGCTCATTCAGGTAAAAATTTAATGCCTAAATCAGTTATAGGAATTTTTATTTGCTTTCCTTTATGCTCTATAGAGTTTTTGAGAAGAGGTGTGGGAAGAGTCACCCGAACCCATAATGTCTACTTGTTTTTAATATGCATAAATAATATTGTGTTTTAAATATCCTTCCATTTTTCTTTTTCTTTTTCTTTTTTCACTTAACATTGTGTTTAAAATCTATCTGTGGCCCTGGCCAGCTTGGCTCAGTGGATATAGTGTCCGCCTGTGGACTGAAGGGTCCAAGGTTTGATTCAGGTCAAGGGCACATGCCCGGGATGTGGGCTTAATCCCCAGAGGGGGGCATGTAGGAGGCAGCTGGTCGATTTTCTATCTCTCTCTCCCTCTCCCTTCCTCCCTGAAATCAACAAAAATATATTTTTTAGAAATCTATCTGTGCACTACATGTATACCTGGTTTGTTGCTTTTAGTTGCTGCATTTCTTCCAGTCTACATCTACCCTATTATGTACCTATTTTCCTAGTTAAAATACCTGGGTTGCTTCCACCTCCCTGCTCTCATGGAAAGAGCTGGATGAACACTTCTACTAGTATATATGTTCATGGTAATAATCCACATGACATTTTTTCTAGGTCATATACCAGCGGTTCTCAACCTGTGGGGTCGCGACCCTTTGGGAGTCGAACGACCCTTTCACAGGGGTCGCCTAAGACCATTGGAAAACACATATATAATTACATATTGTTTCTGTGATTAATCACTATGCTTTAATTATGTTCAATTTGTAACAATGAAAATACATCCTGCATATCAGATATTTACATTACAATTCATAACAGTAGCAAAATTACAGTTATGAAGTAGCAATGAAAATAATTTTATGGTTGGGGGTCACCACAACATGAGGAACTGTATTAAAGGGTCATGGCATTAGGAAGGTTGAGAACCACTGTCATATACCCAAGAAATGAGATCTTCGGATTATAAGACACACAGTTTCAAGTGTACAGTTTCTTATCTTCACTAATATTTGTAGGTTGCTTACCAAAATAGTTCACACTTCCACATCCTATGCATAAGAGGTCAGTGTCCCCACACATTTTGCCAAGACTTGGTAATAGCCACCTCTTAAATTTGTCAACCTGGTAAATCTATTAAATTTTGGGCTTAAATTCTATTTTGATTTTATGTTTTTAAATGTTTAGTTTTATTGAGGTATAATTTTCCAATAAAATTGTAAGATATTTAAAATGTACATTGTAGTGATTTTGTTTCATATTTTTGCATCGTGTACTGTTCCCCAACCCAACTCACAAAGGTATTTTCCTACATTTTCTTTCAGAAGCTTCATAGTTTTACCTTTCCATTTATATCTTTTAAGCCATCTGAAGTTTACCTTTGTATTTAGTGTAAAGTAGGGATCTAACTTAATTTTTCTTTTTTTTTATTTAAACCTTTATTGTTGAGAGTGTTACAGATGTCCTCCCTTCTCCCCTCATTGCCCATTTCCATCAGTTCCTGCCCCATCCCAGGCATTCACCACCCGATTGTCTGTGTCCATTAGTAATGCATATATGTATATAAATTCTTTGGTTAATCTCTTCCCACCCTCCCTTCCCCATTCCCTCTGAGTTTCGTCAGTCTGTTCTATGTTGCCATGCCTCTGATTCTATTTTATTTATCAGTTTATTTTGTTCATTAGATTCCTTGATTTATTTTGATTTTTATATTCAGTTGTTGATAGATATGTATTTATTGCCATTTTATTGTTCATATTTTTTACTAGAGGCCCGGTGCATGAAATTCATGCATGGATAGGGCCCCTAGGCCTGGCCAGCGATCAGGACCAATCGGGGCCTTCCTTCCCCCAGCTGTTGGCTGCTGGTGGGGGCCTTCCTTCATTCCACATCGCCCCCTGGTGGTCAGCGCACATCATAACAAGTGGTCAAACTCCCAGTTGGTTGAACTCCCAAGGGGACAATTTGCTTATTAGCCTTTTATTATATAGGATTCTTCAACATTTCAGGTAATATTGGTTTGATGATAATGAACTCCTTTAGCTTTTCCTTTTCTGTGAAGCTCTTTATCTGACCTTCAATTCTAAATGATAGCTTGTTCTGTAGTGTAATCTTGGTTGTAGGCCTGTGGAGAGCACCTACAGGGTTCGGACAGGATCAAGCCTTAGACCAGGCGTGGGCAAACTACGGCCCGCGGGCCGGATCCGGCCCGTTTGAAATGAATAAAACTATTGAAAAAAAAAGACCGTACCCTTCCGTACCCTTTTATGTAATGATGTTTACTTTGAATTTATATTAGTTCACACAAACACTCCATCCATGCTTTTGTTCCAGCCCTCCGGTCCAGTTTAAGAACCCATTGTGGCCCTCGAGTCAAAAAGTTTGCCCACCCCTGCCTTAGACTGACTTGTGACAAAGTCACATACAGGTCCCAGCTTTGAGGGCAAAGCCCTCCCAGCACAATTATAGCCAAAAGGCTATGGTTGTAAGCTTGAGTTTATAGTTCGACCTTGCAGTCTAGGTAGCAAAGGGATGTGGGCTGCAGGAGGTGCAGCAAGTGCTGCCTAAACAAGGCTTGATAGAATTCAGAGAATGGCAACAACAGGAAAGAAGCAGATTTGAAACTCGCAAAAACATTGTAAACATCTTGCCCTTGTTTTGCTTTGTGTGATCTGACTATAAAATAAAGCTTCGGCTTACAGGCTGTATCACTGTTTCCTCATCCAGGAACAGTGATCCTACCTGGCCCCAACTGTATTCTTTTGTCTGTTTTCTTTAATCTTTCACTGCCCCTCCTCAGGTTCACCCCTGGCCGTGCTGGACACGGTTCAGTATGTCGTTGCTATTCATCACTTTGAATATTTTAATTTTTCTTAATATTGTGAACCAGTTGTATCAACATAATTTCTAAGCAATCTGCCTTTTCCTCATTAAAATGGCTTTGCCACCTTTGAGGTGCTGCATTTTTCATATATTGAGTTCTATGTATCCAGGGTCTATTTCTGAGCTTTCTATCCTTTTTATTTGTTTATTTTTGTGCTGCTGCTATTGTTTTTAAAAAATATCTGTGTGCTTGATCTTATTAGTTGGTATTATTATCCTCTGTAAATTTTCTTTTTCAATATTGACTCATCTTTTCATGGGCTAATATTCCAAATACATTTTAGAATGAGTTTGTCAAGTTTCTTTAAAAAGTTCCAGCTAACATTTTAAAATAATATTTGAATTTATAGATTAACTTGAGAAGAACTGACATATTCCTAAGATGTCTTATCTAAGAATATAACTTAAGATCTTCCTTTATGTGTCCTTTAATAGAGTTTAAAAGTTTATAGGGTAAAAGTATTGTGGATTGTTAAATATTTTATAATTTCTGGTGCTATTATGAATGGTAGCTTGCCATTTCTAGTTCATTATTGCTAGTATAGAGAAGCATTTATGTTTTTCTGAAGAAATATTAAACATAAAGTTTAACTTTATCAAGTGTTTTAGTCTGCAACTCTTGGAATGATCATGTGATTTTTCTCCTTTAATCCATATTTAATCCATATTTCTCCTTTAATCCATATTGACCATAGATATGATCAATATCGGGTGTTCCTAAAAGAAAACCTTGACTGTTGAATTCAGTTGAATAATTTTATTTGCATCTATTTTTTAAATCTATTTTTATCAGTAATATGGGTTATGCTTCTTCTTGACTTTGGAATAACCAATTAGGCAGCTTTTCTTCTTTTTTCTATTTTCTGAAACAATTTAATTGATAAAGTGATTATCTGTACCTTGACGGCTTGGTAAAACTGTATAATCATATAACCCTAAGGCTTTTTATCTGGAGGTAAAATCTTCAATTACCATTCAATTTATTGATAGGTATTTGGTCTGTTCATATTTTTATTTTTTTAAATATATATTTTATTGATTTTTTACAGAGAGCGATAGTTAGAAACATCGATGAGAGAGAAACATCGATCAGCTGCCTCCCGCACACTCCCCACTGGGGATGTGCCCGCAAACCAAGGTACATACCCTTGACCAGAATCGAACCTGGGACCCTTGAGTCCGCAGGCCGACACTCTATCCACTGAGCCAAACCGGTCAGGCCTGTTCATATTTTTAATTTCTTCTACCAATTTTGGCATTTTATAATTTTCCAAAAATCATCTACTTCATCTAATTTATTAATTTAAGTGTATTAGCCTATAATTGACCATAATGTTCTTTTCTATCTCTGTTGTATCTGTAATGAGTTCCCTTGATTTCATTAAGGTCTAGATATATATTACCTATTTAAGAGACACACTTAAAATGAAAAAAATATGGACAAGTTGAAAATAAAGAGCTATTATTCGAGGCTAATATGAACAGAAACTAAAAAACAAAACACCCTCTCCTCCACTCCAGAAACCAAATGGGTAACTATTTTATATAAGGTAAATTCAAGCTACAAATTCAAGGCAAAACTATTATCGAGGACAAAGCATAAGGAGTAGGCTTGGTGGTATAGACTAACAGGAGCTCAGCAAAATGGAGATATAAAGTGGATAGTTAGATATATAAAACTGGAGTTTAGGGGCAAAGTTCAGAGGCAGAGTCAAAGCTACATATAAATTTGTGGTCATCAGCACATATATGGTATTTGAAGCCATAACACTGAGTGAGGCCATAAAAGGAGGGTAGACAGGAAACACAGTCTAAGGAGTGAACTCTGAGCCACTCTAACATTTTGGGGTCAGGGAGATTAAGAGAAACAAGTTAAAAGATATAAAAGTGTCCAGAAAGGTAGGAGGCAAATCAGGAGAACATGATATCTTGGGACCCATCTGAAAAAAATCTTTCAAAGAGAGTGATCAGCAGTTCAAATGTTGCTGATTTATCTAGTAAGAAGAGGGTGAAGATGTAGATGGTTGGATTTAACACTATGGAGTTTGTTGATGACCTTGCTAGAAGCAAGTTTGATGATGGAGTAGGGGGAAAGACCTGATTAGAGTGGGTTTAGGAGAGGAGAGAAATTGGAGATGGTGAGTTTACACAATTTTGGAAAGGAGTTTTGCTGGGAAAGGAAGGAGAGAAATAGAGCAGTAACTGGCAGAGGAAATGAGTGTAAGAGAGTTGTTTGCTTTTCTTTTTAAAGTTAACAAAAATAACATCAAGGTAGATAGGGGGGGAAATATGATACAGAGAGAGAGAGATTGGGAGAATTATTGAAGCATTGTTCTTGAATAGAAGAGAGGAAATGGGACCTAGACTATAAGTGGAAGGGCCAGCATTAGATAGTAGTCAGATAGTTCATCCACAGATAACAAGAGAGAAAGTAGAATATATGGGTATAAATGCAGTTAGTTAGGGAGATATGGTGGTAGAAGTATGTGGAGTTAATGAGTGCTTCCATTTTCTTAGTGCAATAAGAAGCTAGATCAGGGGTGGGCAAACTTTTTTACTTGAGGGCCACAATGGGTTCTTAAACTGGACCGGAGGGCCGGAACAAAAGCATGGATGGAGTGTTTGTGTGAACTAATATAAATTCAAAGTAAACATCATTACATAAAAGGGTACGGTCTTTTATTTTTTTTTTAGTTTTATTCATTTCAAATGGGCCGGATCCGGCCCGCGGGCCGTAGTTTGCCCACGCCTGAGCTAGATCATCAGCCAAGAAAGATGAAAGAGAAGGTCTCAGAGATTTGAAGAGACAGGAGAAAATATAAAATTGTTGTTCAGGAAAGTCAGAGTGAATGGATTAAGGAGATTTAGAATGTTTGCCATGCAGCCTTATGAGGCCACTTGAGGTTAATAATTAAAGACCAGTCAACAAGTTTGAATGTTTTCCCAAAGCTACATTTAGAAGCCAGGATACAGCTATAGAATAGGCTGAGAAACTTGGATTTAAGCTGGGCTATGGTCAGCCAGAGTACTTCAGAGCAAGAGAGGAGCAAGTGAATTAGAGTTGAGAACATATGCTAGGGATGGATTATAATTATTGACCATGGAATTTATACTGGGTTACAAAAGAAGTGAGGACATGAAGGGGTGGGGGAGAGTAAAAAGGTGGTAGAGCCAATGAAGTACAGTTTCCTGTGGAGACCAAAGGATTGTTGGGGTTGGGTTACTAGTGGAAATGAGGTATAAAGATATGATATTTGAAGAATGAGTTGTTTGAAATTAAGATTATAGAAGGGCTACAGGGGTTTGTTGTTTTGTGGTGTCTTTTTTTTGTAATGACAAGGTCAAGGATATGACTCGTGGCTAAAGGATGAAATCACTGAAGGAGAACAGATCAAAACATTGCGATGCCAGATGTTGGAAAGCTCTATGTGACTATTGCAATTGTTAGGGATTATGACAGAAGTATTGGATAGAGTGACAGTGAGCAAGGAGTTGGTAAATAACTACAACAGAGAAGGCAATAGGAGTATATAGTCTAAAGAAAGGATATTTTGAGTATTATTATATATAACGATGTATAATATTTTATATAGTACTATATAATGAGAGTAGGGGAGAATGATCTGGAAATAGCTGTGAGGAGTGAGAAAGACTCCCCCAACCCCCACCTCATTTTCAGGCCAAGTGATAGAGGGGATGGGGAAGTTAAAATAGACATTATGTGAAAGGTCTGCAGATGAGGCAGTATTATCAGGAGAGAGCCAGGGGTCATTTATTTTAGAGAGAGTGGAAGAAAGCGGGAGGGAGAGAAACATCGATGTGAGAGAGACACATCAATTGGTTGCCTCCTGCAAGCACCCTAACCTGGGCTGAGGAACCTGAGGCTGAAAACAAACTTGCAAGCCAGTGACATGCCCTTGACTGGGAATCAAACCTGCGACCTTTTGGTGGGTAGGCCAAAGCACTACCACTGAGCCACATGGCCAGGACTATATATCATATATTCTTTTTTTCATATATATGAAAACACACACACACTAGAGGCCCGGGGCACGAATTCATGCACCAGTGGCGTCCCTCAGCCTGGCCTACGGGATTGGGCCAAAACCAGCTCTCCAACATCTCCCTAGGGGTCCTGGATTGCCAGAGGGTGCAGGCCAGGCTGAGGGACCCCACTGGTGCATGATTAGGGCTGGGGAGGGACGCGGGAGGTTGGCCATCTGGGGAGGGACCGCAGGAGGGCTCCAGGGCGTGTCCAGCCCGTCTTGCCCAGTCCAGATCAGCTGGATCCCAGCAGCAGCTAACCTACTGGTCAGAGTGTCTTCCCCCTGGTGGTCAGTGCACATCATAATGAACAGTTGAGTGGCCTTAGCATATCATAGCATATTACGCTTTGATTGATTGAACAGCCAACCGGTCGACTGGACACTTAGTATATTAAGCTTTTATTATATAGGATTTTTATTTCAGAGAGGAAGAGAGAGGGAGAAAGAGAGATAGAAACATCAATAATGAGAATCATTGACTGGCTGCCTCCTGCACACCCACTACTGGGGATCAAGCCCACAACCCGGCATGTGCTCTTGATTGGAATCAAACCCGGGATTCTTCAGTCCATGGCCAATGCTCTGTCCACTGAGCCAGACCAGCTAGGGCTCATATATTCTTGACTTACTGTTTCCCTTTGACCATAATAATGCTTTTGGCCTTGAATTATATTTTTCTGATATTAGATGTCTGCTTGGCTTTCTTTTGGTTTATAGTTGCCTTTTTCCATTTCTTTAACTTAATCCTATCCTTTCTTTTAATGGGTCTCTTGTAGATATTATATTGCTAGACCTTGTTTTTTATCAACTGAGCTAGCCGGGCGTGGTAAGACCTTGTTTTTTAATACAACCGGAGAATTCTGTCTTTTCTTTGGTGAATTTGACTAATATATTAAATTCCTTTTATGTTTGTTAGGGCTGTTAATTCTATCCTAGTTGATATATATTTAATCCTCACCTGAGGATGTTTTTCCATAGATTTTTAGAAAGAATGGAAGATAGGGAGGTGGGGCGGGGGGAGAGAGAGAGAAGCAGCTATGTGAGAGAGAAACATTGGTTGTTTGCCTCCTGCACATGCCCTGACCCTGGCCAGGGATTAAGCCTGCAACTGAATTGAACCCATGACCCTTTGGTCCGCAAGCTGACACTCTAACCACTGAGGAAACCGGCTAGGGCTAATTCCATCTTAGTTTAACTTTTCTTCATTTTTCTTTTTGCTCACTCATTTCTTTGAATAAGTCAATTTTTTTCTATAGGTTTGAAATGCTTTCATTTTATATTTGTTCTTCCATTGGTTATCCATAACTTGTTAAGACTCTTTTATTTATTTTTCCCAATTTATAGAACTTATTAACACCTATCTGTATCCTCCTTACTAGGACAAATACTTTAACACACAAACACTTTTACCTACCTCTGGATGTTGCACTTTATCCCCTACTTTGTTATATCATCTTCCCTCTATTTACTTTTTTCTCTATTTTTTACTTTTTTTTCCTATTAGAACTCCTATTATATAAATGGTATTATTTCTATGTCTATCATCCATATTTCTTCATTCTTATATTTTATATATATATATATATATATACACACACACACACACACACACACACATCTACACTAATAAAAGAGAAACATGGTAATTGGCGTACGACCGCTACCCTTCCCATTGGCTAATCAGGGCAATGTGCAAATTAACTGCCAGCCAAGAGGGCGGCCGGCAGCCAGGTAGCTTGAAACTAACATGAGGCTTGCTTGCTTCAGTGATGGAGGACTCCAACGTTCCCCGCTGGCCGCTGCAGGCCTCTGAGCCTGCAATTTCAAACATTGTAACAAATACAGACGCTAAACAAAACTCCAGAAACCAACTTTCAGCCGGCTGGGATCTCAGAGCTGGAGTTGATATAGAGTTTTGAGAACGGAAACAAACCAGATACCTGCTTTCAGGAGCGGAGGCCTAAGAGCTGGAGCCTCAGAGCTAAAGCTGGCGCAGAATTAAAAAAAAGAAAAAGAAAAAAAGGAGCAGTTGGGAGCTTCAGTCCCAGCCTGAAAACAGCCCTCAGCCCCTCACCCAGACTGGCCAGGCACCCCAGTGGGGACCCCCACCCTGAAGGGTGTGTGACCAGCTGCAAACAGCCATCAGCCCGTCATCCAGGCTGGCCAGGCACCCCAGTGGGGACCCCCACCCTGAAGGGTGTGTGACCAGCTGCAAACAGCCATCATCCCCTCATCCAGGCTGGCCAGGCACCCCAGTGGGGACCCCCACCCTGATCCAGGACACCCTTCAGGGCAAACCAGCTGGCCACCAGCCGGCCCCCACCCGGCCCCCACCCGTGCACCAGACCTCTATTCTATATAGTAAAAGGGTAATATGTCTCCCAGCACTGGGATCAGCAGAGCCACGAGGCCTCCCGGCACCAGGATCAGCGTGACAGGGGGCAGAGCCCAAACCCCCTGATCGCCCTGCGGCTCTGTGTGTGACAGGGGGCGGTGTGCCAACTCCCCTATCGGCCCTACTCTGTGAGTGAGAGGGGGGAGCTTCTCAACCCCCTGATGGGCCCTGCTCTGTGCGTGACAGGGGGGAGCTCCCCAACCCCCTGATGGGCCCTGCTCTGTGCGTGACAGGGGGTGGCACCACAACCTCCCCATCGACTCTGCCTTGAGTGTGACAGGGGGCGGTGCCCCAACCCCCCAATCGGCCCTACCCTGAGCGTGACTGAGGGTGGCATCACAACCTCCCAATCCGCCCTGCTCTGTGCATGAAGGGGGCGGCACCCCAACTCCCCAATTGGCCCTGCTCTGAGCCCAACCAGGGGCTGCACCTAGGAATTAGGCCTGCCCTCTGCCACCCGGGAGCAGGCCTAAGCCAGCAGGGCATTATCTCCCAAGGGGTCCCAGACTGTGAGAGGGCACAGGCCGGGCTGAGGGCCCCCCCCCCCGCACAAATTTTTGTGCACCGGGCCTCTAGTATATATATATAGTTGATTTCAAAGAATAATGGAGAGGGAGAGAGAGATAGAAACATCAACAATGAGAGAGAATAATCGACCAACTGTCTCCTACATGCCCCACACTGGGGATTGAGCCCACAGCCAGGGCATGTGCCCTGACCAGGAATTGAACCTGTGACCTCCTGTTTCATAGGTCGACATTCAACCACTGAGCCACGCAGGTCGAGCCATTCTTATATTTTCCACCTATTATTTCTTCTCAATGTCTTCTGGAAAAGTTTCCTAACCTGATCTTAAGCTATGTCCATTTTGCTCTTTATATCATCTAGTGAGTTTATAGCAACTGTTTTTTTAATATTCAGTAATCCTACATGGTTCTTTATGATTGTTTCCACTTCATTAGCAATGTCCTATTTGGTGACATTTATTTGGCTTGTATTCTATTAATTCTTGTCATCTATAATAGGTTTTTCGGTTTATTGCCTTTGTAACTGTCCAGTTATTTTTTCCCTGTGAGATATTTTCCCTCAGGGTTATCCATTCATTATCTTGCTGGATAGTGGAGAAAAGAAGAGGAGATCAAAACTAAGCTGTGCCACTCCTGATGAGTGGAGGGTCTAACCCTTAATGTCATCATGTGTGTCACTCTCATCAGAAGGCTTTGCCCCTTAGTGAACCTCTGTATACCTTACCTTGGGCTTTGTTCTCTTATAAAATTGTGTTTGTCTAGCTCACTGGGTGAAAAAAGGCCTATAGGAGAAGGTAGGAGGAAACCCTTAGATGTTTGTTGGTTGAACCAGCACTTACTTTTTTTTTTTTTAATCCTACAGTTTAATAGTGTTCCCCTACAAACTTGGTTCCAGCGTTGTAGGGCTGATGGCGAAGGCAGTGATCTATGGTGGGCAATGTGGTGTATAGAAAAGAGCCCAGCTCAAAATTTCTCGCCAAGTCTACTCTCTATGTTGGGTGTCTGGCCCTCCTCTGTCCAGGCTACTATTCCCCTTCTTTACCAAATCATAACCACCTCTGACCCTTCAGGGGTTTCTGTTGGTTTTCTTTTCTTTTAAAACCATTCTTTTTTTTCTTTTTTTTTATTTCTGAGGCATCTTTTTGTGACACTTTGCGATCATGTCAGGGGCTATATGATGTCTTTTTATGGCAGCTTTTGTTGAAGCTTTGTGTTTCTAATAATATAGAGCTAAAGATATTTTTTCTTGAGTGATCATGGTAGTATTCTGGAAATGAAGATGTTTAACCTGAAGAACTGATAGGCAGAATGTAAAAGCAAAGGATAGACAAAGTAATGTATATACGTGAAAGAAAGCAAAATAATCATTTTATTAAAATATTGAATTTTACTTTCAACAAGCTTGTTTAATTTTACAGCCGCTTGGGATTCTTGTTAAACCTGGAAACAAAACAAGATAATTAATCTTATTATAAATTTCTCTTAAATACATTTGTGAGAATATAGATGACTCATAGGGAAAATAAGAATTCCCCCAAAGTCACAAAGTTAAACTAGTAAAGTTGACATGTTATCCATCCTTATAAGTCACCTTAATAAAGCAAAATGTCTCTCAGGACCAAATCAGGAAGATCAGGACTTGGCAATACCTTTTTCCTTATTAGATAGTATTTTATACCTAAAGTTATATATAGAACAAACTGTTATCTGTTAGACCAATTAAGAATAAGAAAAATAAAACTATTTATTATACCTTATTTATTCCTTCTCCAATGCCCTTCCTATCTTTATATAGATCTGAATTTCTGATCTATATCATTTTCTTCTCTCCAAAGAACTTTTTGACATTTCTTGCAAGACAGATCCACAGGTTACAAATCTTCTCAATTTCTATTTTTCTGAGAAAATCTTTATTTCTCCTTCAATTTTTTTTTAAATATATTTTATTGATTTTTTACAGAGAGGAAGGGAGAGAGATAGAGAGCTAGAAACATCGATGAGAGAGAAACATCGACCAGCCGCCTCCTGCACATCTCCCACCGGGGACGTGCCCGCAACCCAGGCACATGCCCTTGACCGGAATCGAACCCGGGACCCCCCAGTCCACAGGCTGACGCTCTATCCACTGAGCCAAACCGGCTTTGGCTCTCCTTCACTTTTTAAAGAAAATTTTACAGGGTACAGCAAGCATGTCAAATTTGTGACCCACAGGCCACATGCCTCGTGTATTTGGCCCATGTTAGCCTTTGAATTTGACATGCATGGTACAGAATTCTAAGTTGGTAGTTTTTATCTCAACAGTTAAAATATTATACTCCACTCTCTTGCTTGCATGATTTCCAAGGAGAAGTTGGATGCAATTCTTTTTTTTTTTTTTAAATATGCTTTATTGATTTTTTACAGAGAGGAAGGGAGAGAGATAGAGAGTTGGAAACATCGATGAGAGAGAAACATCAATCAGCTGCCTCCTGCAACTCTCCCACTGGGGATGTGCCCGCAACCCAGGTACATGCCCTTGACCGGAATCGAACCCGGGACCTTTCAGTCCGCAGGCCGACGTTCTATCCACTGAGCCAAACCGGTTTTGGCTGGATGCAATTCTTTATGTTCTCTTTATTTTTCCCCATCAACATTTATCCACCCTATACCCTCTTCCATCTCCATCTACCCCCTCCCACCCTGAAATCACCACACTGTTGTCCATGAGTTCTTTCAATTGATTTCCTTTTTGCTCAATCCCTCCACCCCCACTCCCACCCTCACACCTGATATTATTCTTATTTTTGCTCCTCTATAGATAAGATGCTTTTTCACTCTAGATAATGGTTTCTATGGAGCAAGAACAAGAAAAATGCCATTGGTTAGGGGTACAGAGGGAAATTCACTCTTATGTGTGTTTGTATTATATATTTTTAATTTTGCTTTTTGGGTTTTTCTTTTCTTTTAAACTTTATTGTTGAGAGTATTACAAATGTCCCCTTTTGTCCCCCTATCCCTTCCACCTGGTTCCCACCCTCCCCAGTCCTTCACCATCCTATTTTCTGTGTGCATAGGTAATGCATATCCTATCTAATAAAAGAGAAACATGGTAATTGGCGTACGACCGCTACCCTTCCCATTGGCTAATCAGCGAGATATGCAAATTAACTGCCAGCCAAGATGGCGGCCGGCAGCCAGGCAGCTTGAAACTAACATGAGGCTTGCTTGCTTCAGTGACGGAGGACTGCAACATTCCCCGCCTGCCGCTGGAGGCCTCTGAGCTGCAACTCTAAGCAACTATGTAACAAATCCGCCAGGCTTCAGCCAGCAGGATCGCAACATTGTAAGCAAAGGCCAGAAACCTACTTTCAGCAGCGGAGGCCTAAGAGCTGGAGCCAAGCCTCAAAGCTAAAGCTGGCCCAGAATAAAAAAAGAAAAAAAAAGAAAAAAAGGAGCGGTTGGGAGCTTCAGTCACCCCCAGCCTGAAAACAGCCCTCAGCCCCTCACCCAGACTGGCCAGGCACCCCAGTGGGAACCCCCACCCTGAAGGATGTGTGACCAGCTGCAAACAGCCATCATCCCCTCACCCAGGCTGGCCAGGCACCCCAGTGGGGACCCCCACCCTTAAGATGTATGACCAGCTGCAAACAGCCATCATCCCCTCATCCAGGCTGGCCAGGCACCCCAGTGGGGACCCCCACCCTGATCCAGGACACCCTTCAGGGCAAACCAGCCGGCCCCCACCCGTGCACCAGGCCTCTATCCTATATAGTAAAAGGGTAATATGCCTCCCAGCACCGGTATCAGCATGACAGGGGGCAGCGCCCAAACCCCCTGATCGCCCTGCAGCTCTGTGTGTGACAGGGTGCGGCGCCCCAACCCCCTGATCGGCCCTGCTCTGTGTGTGACAGGGTGCGGTGCCCCAACCCCCCCCCCCCACGGGCCCTGTTCTGTGTGTGATAGGGTAGAGTCATAACCTCCCCATCGGCCCTGCCCTGAGTGTGAGAGTGGCGGCGCCCCAACCCCCTGATCGACCCTGCTCTGTGGGTGATAGAGGGTGGCACCCCAACCCCCTGATCGGCCCTGCTCTGTGTGTGACGGGGCAGTGTGCCAACTCCCCTATCGGCCCTACTCTGTGAGTGACAGGGGGGAGCTCCTCAATCCCCTGATGGGCCCTGCTCTCTGTGTGACAGGGTAAGGAGCCCCAACCCCCCTGATGGGCCCTGCTCTGTGCGTGACAGGGGGGAGCTTCCCAACCTCCTGATGGGCCCTGCTCTGTGCTTGACGGGGTGGTGCCGCAACCTCCCCATCAACCCTGCCTTGAGTGTGACAGGGGGCGGTGCCCCAATCCCCCAATTGGCCCTACCCTGAGCGTGACTGAGGATGGCATCGCAACCTCCCAATCCGCCCTGCTCTGTGCATGACAGGGGGCGGCGCCCCAACTCCCCAATTGGCCCTGCTCTGAGCCCAACCAGGGGCTGCACCTAGGGATTAGGCCTGCCCTCTGCCACCCGGGAGCAGGCCTAAGCCAGCAGGGCGTTATCTCCCGAGGGGTCCCAGACTGCGAGAGGGCACAGGCTGGGCTGAGGGACCCTCCCTTCCCCCCCGAGTGCAAAAATTTTTGTGCACCAGGCCTCCAATATGTATATAAGATCTTTGGTTAAATCTCTTCCTGCCCCCTGCCCACTTTCCCTCTGAGATTCATCAGTCTGATCCATGCTTCCATGCCACTGATTCTATTTTACTCATTAGTTTATTTTGTTCATTAGATTTCTTGTTTATTTATTTTGTTTTTAGATTCAATTGTTGATAGGTATGTATTTACTAAAGGCCCAGTGCACGACATTTGTGCATGGGGGATGGAGAGTGTGGGGAGGGGTCCCTCAGCCCAGCCTGCGCCCTCTTGCAGTCCAGGACCTCTTGGGGGATGTCTGCTGAGGGGTCCTTAGTGCTGCGCTGGAGGTGGGAGAGGCTCGCACCATCGCTGCTTCACTTGCCAACCATGAGTCTGGCTTCTGGCTGAGTGGCACTCGGCCTATGGGAGCGCACTGACCACCAGGGGGTAGCTCCTGTGTTGAGTGTCTGCCCTCTGGTGGTCAGTGCATGTCATAGCGACCAGTCATTCCACCATTTGGTCGATTTGCATATTAGGGTTTTATTATATAGGATTGCCATTTTATTGTTCATATTTTTTCTTCTTCTTCTTCTTCTTCTCTTCCTCCTCCTCCTCCTCCTCCTCTTCCTCTTAAACAATATCCTTCAACATTTCATGTAATACTGTTTTGGTGATGAGGAACTCTTTTAGCTTTTTCTTGTCTGTGAAGCTCTTTATTTGACTTTCAATACTAAATGATAGTTTTGCTGTCTAGAGTAATCTTGGTTGTAGGTCCTTGCTATTCATCACTTTGAATATTTCTTGCCACTCCTTCTAGCCTGCAAAGTTTCTGTTAAGAAATAAGCTGACAGTCATACGGGCACTCCTTTGTAGGTAACTAACTGCTTTTCTCTTGCTGCTTTTAAAACTCTCTCTTTTTATTTAACTCTTGGCATTTTAATTATGATGTATATTGGTATGGACCTCTTTGAGTTCCTCTTGTTTGGGACTCTCTGTGCTTCCTGGACTTCTAAATCTATTTTTTTCACCAAGTAAGAGAAGTTTTCTATCATAATTTATTCAAATAGGTTTTCAATATCTTGCTCTCTCTTGTCTCCTTCTGGCACCCCCATAATGTGAATGATGGTATGCTTGGAGTTGTCCCAGAGTCTCCTTATACTATTTTCATATTTTTGGATTCTTTTTTTCTTTTTGCTCTTTTGATTGGGTGTTTTTTGCTTGCTCATATTCCAAATCATTGATTTGATTCTTAGAATCCTCTACTCTACTGTTGAATTCCTGTAAATTATTTATTTCAGTTAGTGTATGCTTAATTTCTGATTGGTCCTTTTTCAAGTCTTTGAAGCTAAGTCCCTTGAAGCTCTCATTAAGATCCTTGAGTAACCTTATAACCATGTATTTGAACTCTGTATCCAAAAGTTTGCTTGCTTCCATTTCTTATTTGTGATATATTTCTTTGTCTCCACATTTTGGCTGCTTCCCTGTGTTTGTGTCTATGTATTAGGTAGAACTGCTATGTCTCCTGGCATTGGTAGAGTGACTTTATATAGTAAGTGTCCTATAGGGCCCAGTGGCTCAGCCTTCCCAGTCAACTGAGCTAGGCCCTCTACATGCACTCCTCTGTGGGCCATGTGCACTGTCTTGTTGTAGTTGAGCTTTGATTGCTGTTGCTATCACTGGGAATAATTGACCTACAGGCCAATTGGCTATGAGGGTCATCTGCAACTATAGTGGAAGAGCTCCTGGTCTAGGAGACACCCCTATGAAGTAGGACTAGCTTCAGTGGGGCTTTGGTGTTCACTGAGTCTGCCCCTTCAGTGTGATGCTTGTGGATGTGTAGAGTTGTAATCTGTTATGGTGTGAAGCTGTCCACTGGGTCCACACTTGGCTCTGGGGCCTCCTGGGAAATGCAAAGTCATCCACTGCCTAGGGCCACCCGGCAGGAACCACAGAGAGATCTGCATATGGCTGCTACTTGTATTGGGCTTGAAAGTCCCCAGGTGAAAAAAAAGGAAAGTACCCAGGAGAGGCATAGCTGTGAAGCAAGGCAGGCTGGTGTTAGTGCTAGGTTTGGGGCCTCTTATTGATAGGTTTTGGGCATGCTGACTATAGCTGCTGCTTGTTTGAAAGATTTTAGCAAAGTGTGAAGTCTGAGACAGAGCAGGCCATTCAAATGGAAAAGACACTGCAAACAGCTTGTAAATTGGATGGGTTGGCGTCTCAGGGAACCACCAGGGTGGAGCAAACAGTGTGGGCCACACTGATGGAAACTGACATATAGCTGCCAGTCAGCTCTGCAATGGGGGAGGCAGGAATAATGACCCCTGTGAGCACCCTGGTCTGGGAGAAAGCTGCCCATGAGTGTCTGCCCCAATGCCAAACAATCCAGTTCCTTGCTGTATGTACCTAGATTCCCTAAAGCCACTGCCCGGCACTGGAGCTCAACGTGTAAGTTGGTGCACCAGCCCTTTAAGAGGAACTGCCTGGGTCTCCAGCAGCTTCTGTGCCACTCAACCACAATCCCCACTGTTTTTTACTGCCCAAAGTTTTGGGGACTTTTCTTCCCAGCTCTAGAACCCTGGGCTGAGAGTCCGGTGTGGGGCTGGGACCCCTTGCTTCTCACTGGATTCCTCTGCAGTGGAGATATCCCTCCCTATTGAAAAAAACATGCCACACATGGGTGTCAGACCAGTCCTTCAGCACCTCCACATCTCCTACCAGTCTCAATGTACTTTCTTGTCTAATTGTAGGATTTCCATTCAGCCAGTTTTCAGGTGGTTCTGAATGATGGTTGTACTGTATTTTAGTTGTAATTTTGATGTGGTTGTGGGAGACGGTGAGTACCAGCATTTACTTACACCATCATGTTGATTCTCTTTTCTTTATTTTAAAAAAGTGTGTTTAATTTCTTATGCTTGGTATTCCATATGCACGTTTCATTTTGTTGTTAATCCTCACTCGAGGATATTTTTTTCATCAATTTTTATTTGTTTTAAAAAATTGTAAGTGCTTTTTAAAATATATATTTTTATTGATTTCAGAGAGAGGAAAGGAGAGGGAGAGAGGGATAAAAACATCAATGATGAGAGAGAATCATTGATCAGCTGCCTCCTACACATGCCCTATTGGAGATGGAGCCTGCAACCTGGGCCTGTGCCCTGACTGGGAATCAAACTGTGACCTCCTAGTTCATGGGTTGATGCTTAACCACTGAGTCACACCAGCTGGGCTTTTTCATTGATTTTTGGAGAGAGTGAAAGAGAGGGAAGAAGGGAGAGAGAGAGAAACATTGATGTGAGAGAGATACACCAATTGGCTGCCTCCCGCAAACATCCCGACTGACACTGGGGATCAAACCTGCAATCCAGGTATATACCCTTGACTGAGAATTGAACCTAACACCCTTTAGTGCATGGGCCAGCACTCCAACCAATGAGCTATACTGGCCAGGGCTATGTAACTGTTTTTTATATTACTATGCTTTCTGTTGCCTGAAATATTTGTAATAAATATTTTTAAAATCTTTAGTAGTCCTCTAGATGAAGTTCAGAGAACCTAACATGGATTACAAACACCTTCATGGAATCTCTGACCTAGCTTACCTCTCTAATCTTGCCACTTCCAGTTTGTACACAACAGTCTGGCCATGCTGAACAATTTTCCCACAAGACCTCCAAGCCTCTGCCACTCCCTCTCTACAGAACACTCAGTCCCCCACCTTCTCCTGTTACCCCCCAACCTTCTTTTTGTTATTATATCTCCACTTAATTGTCAATATCTTTAGGAAAGCTTCTCTGGCACTTTATCTCTGTGTTTGGGTTGGGTATTTCTTTATACTTCCAGAACATTCAGTATTTCATCATCCCTGACCACTTATTCACACCATACTGGAATTGCTGACTTACTTCTCTGTATCTGCCATTAGACTATAAACTCCAAAATTATAGAGCCCATGACTCACTTACCATAACATCTGTCCTCTGCCTAGTGCCTGGCACTAGAAGGCCCTTAATAAATATTTACAGTAGGAATTAATTTGATAATTAGCTATTAACAAATTAATAATGACTTATTTAATATTCTTGAGGCATGGTTTATTTAACATTCTTGAGGCATGATATAATTTCATTTTTTAATGTGAACCCTGTTTTAGAATCAGTATTTAGATAGAATTATAAAATTGCCACCCCACAGTATGAAGGTTAGAAATCATTACCTGGAATAAAGTTCTCTTCTTATTCAAAGTTGGGTTCAATGTGGTCTGTCACCTAAGCTAGGTCTTGCTTTTATTGTCTAGAATTAGCTCATAGTTTGTGTTCCTCAGATTACATAAACTGTTTTTAGGCATATGTGGTAAAGTTCTTAAAATTGCTTTTGTAAAATTTTATTGCTTGATTGATTTTAGAAAGAGAGAGAGAGAGAGAGAGAGAGAGAGAGAGAGAGAGAGAGAAACATCAGTTTGTTCTACTTATATATGCATTCATTAATCAATTCTTGTATGTGCCCTAACTGAGGATCAAACCCACAATGTTGGCATATTGGGACTATGCTCTAACCAACTGAGCTACCTGGCCAGGGCCATAAATTGCTCTTTAATTTGAAAGATTCAAATTTGGCCATTTCCTACCTCAGAGGTATTTATATGTCATAGACCCTCAGTGATGGTCTATTGAATATATATATTATGGAAGGGTCCCAATTGCTAGCCTCATCATGAAAGATGAATCGCAGGGCTGATTTTTAAGAGCCAAATGCTAAAGTTACAAGACCAATTCCCCACATAGGGGCTGATTACATCCCAACAGAGGAAGAAAGAAGAGGCTTTGCAGAATGCAATGATGAAAGCTTCTGGTTCAGATCTGTGCCTTTGGCTGCAACAAGTATGTTGATTACTCAATTATTAATTAGTAAAGGAATCCTTTCAAGTCATCCCAAATATGGTTCCATCCCTAAACTCATATTTGTTTGTATTATGGGATACTTTGCTGAAAAGCTTTTTTAAAAATATATATATTTTATTGATTTTTTTACAGAGAGGAAGGGAGAGGGATAGAGAGTTAGAAACATCGATGAGAGAGAAACACCGATCAGCTGCCTCCTGCACACTCCCTACTGGAGATGTGCCCGCAACCAAGGTACATGCCCTTGACCAGAATCGAACCTGGGACCCTTGAGTCCGTAGGCTAACGCTCTATCCGCTGAGCCAAACCGGTTAGGGCTAGAAAGCTTTTTAATGTGAAAACTTGCCAAGAGAAGTTCAAGAATCTTGAGACTTCCCCTCTTGGAGAAGTTTTATGATCAAGACAGGTATGATGATCTTTACCACCTGGGCACTATTCTCAAAAGTCAAAATATGACTCAAATGTGAGTGATCATTCATCTTTTGTGACATCCTCAGCAGAAGACAACATGGCAAAAGAGATGATTCCTCACCCTGGCCAAGTGGCTTAGTTGGTTGGGGTGCTGTCCTGTACACCAAAAGATTGCAGGTTTGATTCTCAGTCAGGGCACATACCTAGGTTGTGGGTTCAATCCCCAGCCTGGGCATGTACAAGAGGAAACCGATTGATATTGCTCTCTCTAAAATAAAATAAAAAATAATTAAAAAAACATCCTTGGGGTGAGGAGTAGAAAATAAAAATAATAAAATAGATGTTTCCTCTTTATGAACCAATTCCATTTAGTACTTCTTTTTTTTTTAAATATATTTTATTGATTTTTTACAGAGAGGGAGGGAGACAGATAGAGAGTTAGAAACATCGATGAGAGAGAAACATCGATCAGCTGCCTCCTGCACATCTCCCACTGGGGATGCGCCCGCAACCAAGGTACATGCCCTTGACCGGAATCGAACCCGGGACCCTTCAGTCCGCAGGCCGACGCTCCATCCACTGAGCCAAACTGGTTAGGGCCCATTTAGTACTTCTATGAATGAATCTACTCCCACTGGTATTACTGATCATATTGCCCAAGGACCTGATCCCAACTTTAAAGAAAGTCCTAAAAGAAAGAAGATTACAGATGAAAAACTAAGAGTCCTAGCCAGTTTGGCTCAGTAGATGGAGCGTTGGCCTGCGGACTGAAGGGTCCAGGTTCAATTATGGCCAAGGGCATATGCCAGGGTTGCGGGCTCCATCCCCAGTGGGGGGTGTGTAGGAGGCAGCTGATCAATGATTCTCTCTCATCATTGATGTTTCTATTTCTCCTTCTCCCTTCCTCTCTGAAATCAATAAAGAAATATATTTTAAAAAGAAAAGAAAAACTAAGGAGTAAGGACAGTCAGTCATATGAAGTCAGGCCTATGCAGGAAAGAATGTCCCCCCAACAAAGTGAAAGTAAACAAATATGGAGACACCTGGGATGAGTGAAACAGGGCATCATTGGATCTACTGAAGGAGTTCAATATCCAGGTTCATCTAGGTGGTCATGCATATCTGCGTGCTTTGAGCACAGCGGCAGTCTTCATAAACACATTTAAAACTATAACCTGTTTTGTTTTTTTTTCGTGGTTTGGCTTATTAAAATAATGTTTAAAAAACACAAATTTTAATGTTACTATTATGTGAATATGTTCACCTTGGGAAACTATTTGAATGATGGTATTATACCATGATAGTATACAATTTGTGAAATTTAAGCTTACAGGACAAGGATACTCTCTTATAATACCATAAAGAGATTGTAATGCTCTAGAATCAGCATACATGAAAATAAATGATATATACATGTTGAATTGGGGTGGGTAGGGGGAGTGAGCATAATTTTAATGTTAAGCTTTACATAAAAAGTTATTAGACCCAGATGCGAAGGGAGAAGTCCAAGAAGCTTGTCCTCCACCTGGAGCCCTTATATCTTGGACGTCACAGTCTGTGTGAAAACAAGCTGGAGAAAAGAAAATGTTATTAAGGAGAGAACCAAGATGGCGGCGTAAGGTACAGACCTGTGTGTGCTGCCTCCCACAACATCATCAAGACTACCAACTATAAGACAAACAGCTATCATTCAGAACCATGGGAAAGCTGGCCCAGTGGAAGCTCTACAACTGGAAGGAAAGAAAGAAGAGCATTGAGACTGAGTAGGTTGTGCAGAAGCTCCAAGAACGGAGGTACGGAGTCGCACGCCAGGCAGGCTGCAACTGGATGCGCAGTTTTTTTTTCAATCGAAAGGGGCTGCAGACTCTCCAGTCCACTGAGCTTGTTTGGGGCAGGATTCTGAGGTCCCAGACCCCTACGGGGAGAGGCGGGACGGCCTTGCAATGGGTCGGAGAGCGAGAGTGGCTGTCTTGCAGAGCTGCTCACCAGGCACTCGGGACGTGAGACGTGGAGTCGCGGAGAGGCAAGGAGTCGCAGAAACGCCATTGCCCCTTGCTCTGCCCTGGTGATTCCCAGGGACCCGCCCTACTCAATTTACATCCCCACCCAAGCTGTGCCAGTGGCACAAAGGGAACCACCGGGCGCTTTTGCAGCCCAGCCCAGCAGAATGCAGATTTCAACTCCTCGCATACATAAGGGACACACTCAAGAAGAAGAATCAGGTTTGGAGGAAGCTGGAGCCAGACCCAGCTGGGCCGGCGACATGGAACTGCTGTACCAGCAAACGCACAGGCAGGTCCACCAGATCCAGTCTCACATGGGATGCTGGGAGACGGCAGACAGGCAGTCTGTGCACTTGGTAGAAAACTAAATCCAAGCAAGCATACCAGTTATTCAGCCACCAGGAATGCCTGAAGATTTTGTCCAGTAAGGAGCTACCCAACAAATGACAGAATGCTAAACTTCGTGTTGCTGAGACAGCCCCCGTGAGGCCAAGACAATGCCCGTGAGGCCGAGAGAGCCCCCATGAGGCCGAGACAGCCCCCGTGAGGCCGAGACAGCCCCCGTGAGGCTGGGATGGCCCCAGAGAGGTTGGGACGGCCCCCATGAGGCTGAGATGGCCCCAGTGAGGCTGAGATGGCCCCGGTGAGGCTGAGATGGCCCCAGTGAGGCTGAGACGGCCCCAGTGAGGCTGAGAAAAATACCACATGAACTCACTCATTTATGGATAATAAGGACCATTATAGACTGATGAACAAAAATGGATACAGAGGCAGAGGAGCATTGAGCAGACTGTCAAACTACAGTGGGAACCCTGGGGAGGGTTGGGGGGAGGTGTAGGAGATCAACCAAAGGACTTGTATGCATGCATATGAGAATAACCAGTGGACACAAGACACTGGGGGGTAGGGGAGGCCAGGGGAATGTCAAGAGGGGGTAAAAGGAGACATGTGTAATACCCTCTGTAATACTTTAAGAAATAAAAAAAATTAAAAAAATTTTTAAAAAGTTATTAAAAGCCTTTATCCAGTGGGGGCAAATTCAAATTTGATGACTATAGTAGGTGTTATTCTATTATATGGTAAGTATGTACTAATGCCAATTGTATTTATGGAGTCTAATAAAAATGTCATTGTTACCTATATTTTCTTTTTAGTCTGCTCTTTTGCTTCATTTTCCTTAGAGTCCATGTGCTGCTAACTAAAGATAGTGATTTACAAACAGCTCCTAATCCCATATGTAAAAACCAATACATTATACCTTAATAAAATGATACAACTTTCCTTTTCAAAAATATATTATATGCTAAAAATGTTAGCAGTGGCATTATGCCTGAATTGTAGGGGTCAGAAATGATTTCTTAATACCTTTTGTCATACTAAAAAAGGCAATTTCCTTTTTTTTTTTTAAATATATTTTATTGATTTTTTACAGAGAGGAAGGGAGAGAGATAGAGAGTTAGAAACATCGATGAGAGAGAAACATCGATCAGCTGCCTCCTGCACATCTCCTACTGGGGATGTGCCCGCAACCCAGGTACATGCCCTTGACCGGAATCGAACCTGGGACCTTTCAGTCCGCAAGCCGACGCTCTATCCACTGAGCCAAACCGGTTTCGGCGGCAATTTCCTTTTTAAAAAAATACATTTAAATTATTTAGGAAAGGGATTTTTTTAATATATATTTTTATTGATTTCAGAGTGGAAGGGAGAGGGGGGAAAGAGAGAGAGAGAGAGAGAGAGAGGAACATCAATGATGAGAGAGAATCATCGATCAACTGCCTCCTGCATGCTCCCTACAGGGAACTGAGCCCACAACCCAGGTATATGCCCTTGACTGGAATTGGAACCTGGGACTCTTCAGTCTGTAGGCCCTTGCTCTATCCACTGAGCCAAAGCAGCTAGGGCTAGGAAAGAGATTTTAAGAAGAATAGCAAATGGTTCGCCTGGAAATAAGAAATGTGGGATCACTCCAGCTGACACCAAGCCATGGTCATCTCTTGGGACAACTGGCACAAACAACAGCAAGAACTGGGGCAAGAGAAATCCCTACCACAGGAAGTGAAACTATACCCTGCTGCCAGCACTAAAATTGGCCTGCACAGCACACACTCAGTCCACACTCGGGGAGGCAACAAGAAGTACTGAGCCTTGAGGCTGGATGTAGACAACTTCTCCTGCGGCTCAGAGTGTTGTTCACGCAAAACAAGGATTATGGATGCTGTCTACCATGCATCCAACTACGAACTGGTCCACACCAATATCCTAGTAAAGAACTGCATCGTGCTCACTGACAGCACCCCATACCCATTATCCATTGCCCCTGGGCCGCAAGAAGGGGGCCGAGCTGACTCCTGAGGAGGAAGAGATTTTGAACAAAAATGATCAAGGAAAATTCATTAGAAATATGATGAAAGGAAAAATAATGGCAAAGTTAGCAGGCTTGTAGAGCAGTGGTTCTCAACCTTCTGGCCCTTTAAATACAGTTCGTCATGTTGTGACCCAACCATAAAATTATTTTTGTTGCTACTTCATAACTGTAATGTTGCTACTGTTATGAGTCGTAATATAAATATATGATATGCAGGATGGTCTTAGGCGACCCCTATGAAAGGGTCGTTCGACCACCAAAGGTGTTCCGACCCACAGGTTGAGAACCACTGTCGCAGAGGAACAGTTCCACCAGGCAAGCGTCTTTTTTTTTTTTAAATTAAATCTTTATTGTTCAGATTATTGCAGTTGTTCCTCTTTTTTCCCCCCATAGCTCCCCTACATCCGGTTCCCACTCCACCCTCTGCCCTTACCCCCCCTCAACTGTCCTCATCCATAGGTGTATGATTTTTGTCCAGTCTCTTCCTGCACCCCCCACATCCCTTCCCCCCCACCCCCGAGAATAGTCAGTTCACTCCCTTTCTATGCCCCTGATTCTATTATATTCACCAGTTTATTCTGTTCATCAGATTATTTATTCACTTGATTTTTAGATTCACTTGTTGATAGATGTGTATTTGTTGTTCATAATTTGTATCTTTACCTTTTTCTTCTTCGTCCTCTTCTTAAAGGATACCTTTCAGCATTTCATATAATACTGGTTTAGTGGTGATGAACTCCTTTACCTTTTTCTTATCTGTGAAGCTCTTTATCTGACCTTCCGTTCTGAATGATAGCTTTGCTGGGTAAAGTAATCTTGGTTGTAGGTTCTTGCTATTCATCACTTTGAATATTTCTTGCCACTCCCTTCTGGCCTGCATGGTTTCTGTTGACAAATCAGCTGACAGTCGTATGGGTACTCCCTTGTAGGTAACTGACTGTCTTTCTCTTGCTGCTTTTAAAATTCTCTCTTTGTCTTTTGCTCTTGGCATTTTAATTATGATGTGTCTTGGTGTGGTCCTCCTTGGATTCCTTTTGTTTGGGGTTCTCTGCACTTTCTGGACTTGTAAGTCTATTTCTTTCACCAGTTAGGGGAAGTATTCTGTCATTATTTCTTCAAATAGATTTTCAATATCTTGCTCTCTCTCTTCTTCTGGAGCCCCTATAATTTGGATGTTGGTACGCTTGAAGCTGTCCCAGAGGCTCCTTACACTATCTTCGTATTTTTGGATTCTTTTTTCATTTTGCTTTTCCGGTTGGGTGTTATTTGCTTCTTCGTATTTCAAATCTTTGACTTGATTCTTGAGATCCTCTGGTCTGCTGTTGGAACTCTGTATAATATTCTTTATTTCAGTCAGTGTATGCTTAATTTCTAGTTGGTCCTTTTTCATAACCTTGAGGGTCTCACTAAATTTATTGGCGGTTTCTAGAAAATTCTTGAAAAACCTTAACAGTGTGGTTTTGAACTCTATATCCAGTAGTTTGCTTTCCTCCATTTCTGTAATTTGTGACCTGTTTCTTTGTCTCCGCATTTTTTATGCTTCCCTGTGTTGATAGAGTGGCTTTCTGTGCTAGGTGTCCTATAAGGCCCAGTGGCTCAGCCTCCCCAATTACCTGAGGTGGACACTCTTGGTGCACCCCTTTGTGGGCTGTGTGCACAATCTTGTTGTAGTTAAGCCTCGATTGTTGTAGGTATCACTGGGAGGAATTGACCTCCAGGCCAAATTGGCTGTGAGAATCACCCGTGTCTGCAGTGGGAGAACTTCTGTGCTGGAGACACCCTTCTGGGGCAAGACTTGCTTCAGTGGGGCTTTGGTGCTCACTGAGTCTGCTCCCTGAGTGTGTCCCTTATGGATCTGAGGAGTTGTAATCTGGATGGTCCCACTCTGACCACTGGGTACACTGGCTCTTGAATCTCTAAGGAGGTGCTAATTTAGCCTCTGCCTGAGGCTACCCAGCAGGAGCTATGGAAAGATCTGCAGATTCCTCTTCTTTGTTTGGGGTTTGGAGGTGCCCAGATGAGGCCCAGCTGTGAAGCAATGCAAGCTGCTGTGGGGCCTTGGGCCTTCTTTTGGAAGTTCTGACCCAGCTGCAGTTTGTTAGGTAATTTTCAGATTGCACAGGGCCAGGCCATTCATATGCAAGAGCCTCTGTTCACAGCTTGGGTGGGGCAGGGTCTCAGGGGATCAACAGGGTGGAGCAAACAGCTATGGCTACCCTAAGAGGCCCCGAGCCTCAGTGTCCTGGTAATCGCTGCAAGCACCTCTGAGAGAAAACCGCCCTCGAGTTCCTCCTGCTGCCAGACAGTCCAGTTTCTCCCCGTAAGAGTCTGGGTCCCCAGAGACTCACCCGAAACTGGAGTTCAGAGCAGTCGGGAGCTTGGGACTCCCTCCTGATTGAAAAAGACAACGGTATTCTCAGCTGCCAGCCCTTTCCACGTGCGCCTCCATACCTCTGCACTTTACTTCTGCGCCTCCTCTGAGTCTCAGTGTGCTTTTCTCTTTCCTTCTAGTTATAGAATTTCCACTCAGCCAGCCTTCCTGTGGTTCTGGATGATGTCCGTTTTGTCTTTTAGTTGTATCTTTGAAGTGGTTGTGGGAGGCAGCAATTTCTGGTGTTTACCTATGCCGCCATCTTGGTTTCCTCTCCAGGCAAGTTTCTTGTATGCATCCCTTTAAGATCAGACCAGTGTGTCAGAGCAAATGTCTATGCACTAGAAGGTAAGGAGCTGGAGTTCTATCTGAGGAAAATCAAGGCTCAGAAAGGCAAATAACTCCTCCTCCCTCTATCTTAGCTCATGTAATAAAGGTGTTTATTGTTCTAAAAGAACAAAAGAAGAAAGAAAGAAAAGTGGGAGAGCAGCATCCTGTGTAGCCAGCATAACTTTCCAGGTTGTTGGTACATCCTGACAGTGGAGACAAATCCAAATTACAATCTTATGTCACAATCATTGATAGCACATAAGTAGCTTCCTCTGCCTTGATTCTGTATTTACCGGGCAACTTTCCAATTTATGGCTTGTGCCCTAAGTCTTTTTTCCCCTTCTTAGGGAAGATGCTTTAACAAGTGAAGGCTAGCATCTGAACCATTTACTTATTTTCAAGCATGCAGTCCCCCCTTGCCTGCCACCTGTAAGACCATCCCTTAGGGCAGCAGTTCTCAACCTGTGGGTGGCGATCCCTTTCACAAGGGTCGCCTAAGACCATTGGAAAACACATATATAATTACATATTGTTTTTGTGATTAATCACTATGCTTTAATTATGTTCAATTTGTAACAATGAAATTGGGGGTCACCACAACATGAGGAACTGTATTAAAGGGTTGCAGCATTAGGAAGGTTGAGAATCACTGCCTTAGGGAAATAAAGGATTATGACACATCACACTATGTGTCAGCTTTCTCTACCTATAATTTAAACAAGATCTGAATAGTGAAAGACAGTATGTGTATGTATATGCTTATGTGTGACACAGAGTAACAGTGTCACAGAGACATAGGGTAAATTTCAGAGAAATGGCAGATTCCATCATTCTGACCCTAACATTTGTCTACTGTTTGGTAAGATTTTTCACACAAGATAGTCTTTACCTCAGCGGAAGAAAATATTTAAGCAATTTAGCTTAAGATAAGTTTCATGTCTACAGTATGGTGAATATAACTTGTTTGGAAGTCTGGTTCTGCCTCAGCTTCCTATTCTCTAAAATGCTTGCTCTATTTACCTCATCAGGATGGCTGTGAAGTTAAATTTGATATTAGAATCAGGGTGAAAAGCACCACACAGTTGTGAAGTGTTAGTTATTACTATTATTTAACAGGGAGTAGTACTTCCCTCAATAAGAATTCCAGCACATATTCTACAACTGCCAAAGCTTCCTTTTCTCTAAGAGAGTTCTGTTGAAAACTGTTTTTTGATAGTTGTTATCTTTTGTAACTCCTCAGTATTTCCTCACCCCCTGCTTTGATTATTACCTCTTTGGGGACAAAAACATAGACTAATTCATTCATCATTAAACTTTTTTGAATATTTCTAATGGGCCAGGCAAAGTGTCAGACCTCTGAGGATACAACGAGACAGATGCATAAACAGATAATTAGAATATTTGGGTAAATTGATAGAGTAATAGGCTTAGGATATTACGGGAGTGTGGAAAGCTGACACCCAATGGCAATAGGCAGAGTTAGGAAAGGCTTTCCTGAGGGGAAAACTGTAAACTGAGTAAGTCAGTAGTACTTATGGCTGCAAGGAACAGACCTCCTGGCTAAGGATGGTTGAAGCTCTAAGACCATTTATTACTCACTTAAAAAGCCCAGAAACAAATAGGTGTATCTAATAACTGGATGTCATCAAGGCAGGTTTCTACTTATCTCTCTTCTCTGTGATCCTTGGTGTATTATCTTTCTGTCCTGTGGATATCAACTCTTTGTTGCCAAAGATGGCAGTAACTCCAAGCACCATATAACACATCAAGGCAGAAAGAAATTTTAGTTCTAGTCCCCCCTGTTGGAAACAGGAAGGAAGGGAACTGGGGAGTAGGAAGGTTTTCATTTCATATAGTTTTTATTTTGTAGGAGATAAAGCAGAAGCAGCCATACACTATTGGCCCTGGATCTTTGTACATATTGTTCCTTCTGACTGGCAACCATGGTCTCTGGAAACCTTCCCACTTACTGTATCTCAGTACCTAGTTATAGTACCTGGCACATAGTAAGTAGTCAGCAAATGTTCTTGAAAGCAGGCAGAACAAAAGTAGAGACAGTTGAACACAACAAGCAAGTCATCTCCCAAAAATGTAGTCTCAAATCAGGGGAGTAACAAGGCCATTATAATATAGAATGGTAAGCCCTGGCCAGTGCAGTCAGTGGTTAGACTCAGAGCATTGGACTGGGCACTGAAGGGTTTCGGGTTGGATTCCCAGTCAAGGGCACATACCTGGGTTGTGGACCAGTCAATGTGTCTCTCTCACATTGACATTTCTCTCTCTTCTCCTCCCACCCTCCTCCCTTTCATTCTCTCTGAAAAGCAATGGATAAAATATCCTCAGGTGAGGATTAACAACAAGAACAAAAAGAATGGTAAGCCCTGGCCAGTGTGGCTCAGTTGGTTGGGCAGGCATCATTCCATGCACCTAAAGGTTGTTGGTTTGATTCTCCATCAGGGTATGTTCCCAGGTTGCGAGCTGGATCCCCAGTTGGGGGCGTGCAGGAGGCAGCTGGTCAATATTCCACTCTCACATCGATGTTTCTCTCCCTCTTCCTTCCTCTCTCTCTAAAATTCAATAAATTATATTTTTAAAAATATATTTTTTACTGATTTCAGAGAGGTAGGGAAAGGGAGAGAAAGAAATAGAAACATCAATGAGGAGAGAATCATTGATTGGCTGCCTCCTGCAACCTCACACTGGGGATCAAGCCTCCAACCCGGGGATGTGCCCTGACCAGGAATCGAACCATGACCTCCTGGTTCATAGGTTGACGCTCAACCACTGAGCCACACTGGCTGGGCTCAATAAAATATTTTTTAAAAAACAACAACACAAAATGGTAAGTGCTAGGATGTTGTTAATTATAAGATACATTGAGAGCACATGGGAGTCAGAGAAGATAGCTTTTAAAGTGTGATTGTTTAAGCTGAGTCCTAAAGGACAGTAGAAATAACTAAACCCAGAAGGAAAGAAAATCTTCGGTTTGTACTTTAATTGACACAACATAAAGTAAATATAATCCTCTTTGGGGAAGGAAGGACCTTGAAGAGATTCTAGTGAGAAAAAAAGGAAGTATAAATAGTAACTGATTATATAGCATCCATTATTAATTTAAGATTTCTAAAAATTTATATTTTCTATACTTATTTTATTTTAGTGAAAAATAAATCCAAGACTTTGCCCTAACCGGTTTGGCTCAGTGGATAGAGCGTCAGCCTGAGGACTCAAGGGTCCCAGGTTTGATTCCGGTCAAGGGCATGTGCCTTGGTTGTGGGCACATCCCCAGTGGGGAGTGTGCAGGAGGCAGCTGATCGATGTTGCTCTCTCATCAATGTTTCTAACTCTCTATCCCTCCCCCTTCCTCTCTGTAAAAAGTCAATAAAATATATTTTTAAAAATCCAAGACTTTAATTTTCTTATAATGTCTTAAATTTTTTTTCACTGTTTTCAGCATCTCTTACTCTGAAAGTTTTCAGGCATCTAACTCTACATTAAAACTAATACATACATATTTTGCAATAGCTTGTAAAAATGGAGGTTTTGGCATAATAGAAGAGTTGCCTGTATATTAAATACAGGATGCCTAGTTAAACTTGAATTTCAGATAAAAAATGAATAATGTTTAATATAAGAATACAATTGCATGGACTATACTTATAGTACTAAATCATTAGTTGCTTATCTGAAATTCAAATTTAATTAGGTGTCCTATATTTTTATTTGCTAAATCTGGCAACCCTAATAATAGATACAAAATTCCAAAGAGAAGTGCTAAACTAGGATTTACAAAGTAATTGACCCTTAATCTCTAACTCATTCTGAGAGTATGAAATCACCAAGTGAGAACCTGATTTAACAGAATTTGGAAAGATGGATCCATGTCACCCACCTTCCCTATCCTTCAGTATATCCTGGGATATAAGCACTTAATTTATCTCAAGTTGGGCCTAGATATGGCAGCTGCATTTAAGGCATGTTACTGAACCATGAGGTAGACAAAAGCATACTACTATGGGTTTTCTGGTACTTTCAATAATAAAATCCCAATAATAACGGATGGAATTCAAAGTGGACTAATCTAGTGTTAGATTAGGTTTCGTGGTATTATAACTGGTTGCTTTGTTCATATTATTCCATAGTGACATCTGCAGGCCTCCGGAGAGAAACACTAAAACAACTAATAGTTTTGGTAACTCCTTGGTGCTGTAAGAGAAAGTTAAGTTGGGTGGGGAGGAGGTGGGGAGCCATTTGACCAAAAGCCCAATTATCAGAGTGCTTCGAGTCCTTAACTTACTGTGATTGAATGGATGCAAGAGATTTTCTGAAGGAAGACTGAACATCTAACTGGAGCAGCATGGGAATAGGTGGGTACCCACCCAGCTGGGCCCACAGTGAATGTAGTGATGTCTTCTCAGCTATTGGGTAGCTTGAAATGGACTGATCAGCATTCCAGATGGTTGCCATCTGGTCTTCTTGTCTAGAGAGTCAGAGAGCACTAATTGAAATCACCAAACTCTGCTGCACTCCATAGGCAATCAAAAGATATGATTCTTATTCTCCCCTTTTTTCTTCACCACCACCACCCTGTCCTATAATGCCCTCCCTCACACTGAGGAACATTAGCCATGCCCACTTTGACTGAGAAATGAATTAAAACGGCAGAATTTGCTGAAATCGTCCCACCTCCCCCTAAAAAAGCTGCATTTCCATGATTTTACCTAGTAATCCATTTTAAAACTGCCTTCTTAGCTGCCTGGATTACTGTATATGGACCATATCCAGAAAACGTTTTTCTTTTTTCCCAGCAACAATCTTTTTCCTCTTCCTTCCCAAAGCTCCTACTTTTTTTTTTAAAGTTATACTTCTAAGTTTCTTCATTGTGTATTAATTTGCTGCTTAGTAAGAAAGAATCAGCTTCTTTTTAAAAAGAGAACTCAACATTGGATATTAGATATTAAGTAGGAATATATATAAATAAGCCTCTTGTTAAATTAGCTAAGAAAATTAATAATCCTTAGACTCTCCACTATACCATATTATAATTGTCGGGGGGGGGGGGGAGATCTTGGGCAGAAAAAAAAGCATACCATCCAAAGAAAGTTTAATGGCAGTCTTTACTACCACATACCTAAATTTCTTGAATATGTCAAATTTTCTGTCCTCTTTCACTAGTAGCTCTAGGAATGGCTGTTGAATAAATTTGGTAGGGGCAGGTTTCTGCTTTTTGTCGATGAGCAAAGGTACAGGTTGACTAAGATTCAATTGATACATATCTTGGAGCTAAAAATAAATAAATAAAAGAGGAAACAATGAAAAGAAAGGGCCAGAATCTTCAGGAAGGTCTTCTGAGCTGGCCCTAGCTTAGCTACAAGCATGACGCTTCATTTATCATGGATTTGCAAATCCTATTTCTCCAGTCTCCTCTCCTTCTCCAACTACTACTCCTCAACCTCCACCCCACCTCCAACACAATTTCAGTGGTGGCCGCTATGATATATATAAACCTAGCTCCTGCATAAGCTCTGATCCTAGCCCTTTCATCTCCTAGCTGTGTGACTTTGAGTTAGTTGCTAACTTTATCGATACCTCTTTCTCCTTATTCTATGAGGATAATAACACAGGGTTGTTGTAAGAATTGTATAACATAATATACATGGGAGCGCTTCATAAATTGTAAGAACTATGCAAATGCAATGATAGCAAACATTTACTGAATGCTTGCTGAATGTTAGATGCTTTCTACATAATAATTCATTTGATATTTACAACAACCTTATGAGAAAGGTGCTGTTATTGTCCTTGTCTTATAGATGGGGATTTGGAATTCAGAAAATTTAAGTGGCTTGTCCATGGTCTCCTAGTTTGTATGTAGTGGAGCTGATTTGAACCCATGTAGTCTGGTAGCAGAACTAACTTCTTGACCACCACCCTGACTCAGTGAAAGGTATTTATTTCATTTCTATCCTCTTCTCTCTTTTGCTTTTTCCTCCCCCTTCTTTATGCCTTGATACCCACCTTATCATCTAGAATCAGCCGTGGGCAAACTACTGCCCGCGGGCCGGATCCGGCCCATTTGAAATGAATAAAACTAAAAAAAAAATAAAAGACCGTACCCTTTTATGTAATGACGTTTACTTTGAATTTATATTAGTTCACACAAGCACTCCATCCATGCTTTTGTTGCGGCCCTCCGGTCCAGTTTAAGAACCCATTGTGGCCCTCGAGTCAAAAAGTTTGCCCACCCCTGAATTCTAGATTAAGGCTGCCTTGCCCTAACCGGTTTGGCTCAGTGGATAGAGCGTCAGCCTGAGGACTCAAGGGTCCCAGGTTCGATTCCGGTCAAGGGCATGTACCTTGGTTGCGGGCACATCCCCAGTAGGAGGTGTGCAGGAGGCAGCTGATCCATGTTTCTCTCTCATTGATGTTTCTAATTCTCTATCCCTCTCCCTTCCTCTCTGTAAAAAAAAAAAAAAAAAAAAAAATCAATAAAATAGATTAAGGCTGCCTGGACCCCAGACCCTATTCATCCTCTGACATGCCCTAGATATTGTGATTCCTGTTAGACAGTTCATGACACTGCCAACTGATCTTGCTTTCCACTTACATTGGCCATATTTTCCAAGCAATAAACTGTCAAAAATATCCTTCTTCTTTTTTTTTTACAAAGATCTTTAATACTTAAAATGTAGCCCTTCTGGAAAATTCAGAATATGTCTGATTTGAATCAGGCTATGATGAGAAGTTTCTGTACCTTCTAAAGTAGCAAGTAAACTGATCTTATTAAGTAACTAAATTAATTAATTTAGTGCAAGAAAAGGATATATAGATATAAAATGTTTCTAGAATTCCCAGGATGTTCCAGAATTTCGTGCTAGAACATGTAATGGGAGCGTGTAATCCAGAGCAAAGTGCTCTAATCTCACCTTTATAACTTTTTGGAAGGTCATCTCAGAGGGGGCTCTGGGTCATAATGAGTGGATTATTAGAGTTAAATAGGGTTTTCTCTGCATGGTGCTATGTAAGCAAGTTAAATAAATCCTTATCTCCTTTCTTGCAAACTCACCAAAATAAAGCTTGCTTTCTGATAGTTGTGAGGAAAGGAGTAACTGTCATGAATCAGTTGGAGAGTAGTGACTTCAAGAGAGGCTGGTAGATGTGGGTTTACTAGGAATGAATTGAACACTTCTAGAAGTCTCTCCTATTCTAATCTTTTCTCATCTAGAAAGCCCAGCCAGTATTCCTGTTGTCAATTTAGGAGTTTCACTGAAGTCACAGTGTAATTGATTGAATGGTGAAGCCCCAGAAGATACGTTCACCCAGAACCTGTGAATGCGACCTTACTTAGAAAAAGGGTCTTTACAGGTGTAATTAAGTTACGGATCTCAAGATGAGATCATCCTGGATTAACCAGGTGGGTCCTAAATCCATGACACATGACTTTGTAAGATTCAGAAGTGAAGACAGACAAGCTGGGAAAAGGGCTAAGGGAAAAATGAATGCAGAGAATAGCGGTTATGCAGCGACAAGTCAATGAATGCCAAAGATTGTCGATAGCTACCAGACTCTTGGAGAGAGACATGAAATACATTTCTCAGAGCCTCCAGAAAGAACCATCTCAATTCTTTCTCCATCTTGATTTCATAAACTGGCCTTCAGAACTCTAAGAGAATACATTTCTGTTGTTTTAAGCCACAAAGTTTGTTAAAGTAGCCCTAGGAAACCAATATACAAGGTATCTCCAGATAAATGTTATTTGCAAAGCTTACCACTCTCACTTTTCTTGTAACATACCAGGGCGAGGGAATAGAAAACAGATTACCTGGCTAAATAAGAACATCATTTTCCTCAGGCACTGATTCCGTTTCTGCTCTAGAGACTTTTGCTTCTCGGTCCAGACCCCCATCATCTTTTTCTGGTAGCCATCAATTCTGTTCAGCATTATGTAAAGATTCTGGGTCTCATAACCTTTCCCACTGTTTTGGATGGCTAGTAATCTTTTGATTATGTTGTTTCTGGAAAAAAAATTAACAAGAATTAGATTGATATAATTACTGACCTTAACTCAACAAACCTGGCCTTAGTTACTTCAATTCTCATCCTTAATAAGTAGAGAGGGATGGGATAGGGATGGGAGGCTTACTTAATCAAATCTTAATCTAGTTCCATATATGACTAAACTTTCAAAAATCTATGACTGTCAAATTTTTATTAACCCTTCACAGTTTAGTGTTATAATAGTGTTTTTATTATTATTTAAATACATTAAAATTGATATGTACAAGACATAATCCTATATAATAAAAGGGTAATATGCAAACTAACGCTAACAGCAGAAAGACTGGGAATGACTGGTCACTATGACACACACTGACCACCAGGGGGCAGACGCTCAATGCAGGAGCTGCCCCCTGGTGGTCAGTGTGCTCCCACAGGGGGAGCTCTGCTCGGCCACAAGCCAGGCTGACGGCTGCCTTTACAGCGGTGGTGGTGGGAGCCTCTCCCGCCTCCTCAGCAGTGCTAAGGATGTCTGACTGCAGCTTAGGCCTGCTCCCTGCTGGCAAGTGGACATCCCCCGAGGGCTGCCGGGCTGCCAGAGGGATGTCTGACTGCCATCTTGGGCCCAGTCCCCCAGGGAGCGGGCCTGAGCCAACAGGTGGACATCCTCCGAAGGGTCCCAGACTGCAAGAGGGCATAGGCTGGGCTGAGGGACCCCCCCAAGTGCACAAATTTTTGTGCTCTGGGCCTCTAGTTCTATATAATAAAAGCCTAATATGCTAAATGTTTGGTGTCCAGTAGTCTGTTCAACCAATCAAAGCGTAATATGCTAATGATATGCTAAGGCTGCTCAACCGCTTGCTATGACATGCACTGACCACCAGGGGCAGACAGTTGAGTAGTCAACCAGTTGCTATGATGTGCACTGACCACCAGGGGGCAAATGCTCCTACCAGTAAGTTAGCTTGCTGCTGGGGTCCGGCCATTCAGGACTGAGGGAGCCAGGCCAGACACACCTGGAGCCCTCTGCAGTCCCTCCCCAGCTGGCCAACGTCCCGCATCCCCCCACCCCTGGCCCCGATCGTGCACTGGTAGGGGTCCCTCAGCCTGGCCTGTGCCCTCTCCCATCTGGGACCCCTCAGGGGATGTCGGAGAGCTGATTTTGGCCTGATCCCGCAGGCCAGGCCGAGAGACCCCCCCCCCCAGTGGTGCACAAATTCATGCACCGGGCCTCTAGTACAATTATAAAAAAGACAGTGTCTTTGCCTTCAAAGCATTTCAAAGCCAGAATAGGAGACTAATAAATTAACTGTGTCAAAGAGAGAATGAAACAAATGCTAAATAAAAATGTAAACATGCTATTTGAACAAAAACAAATGCATAATTAGTTATAGTAAGAGAAATAAAGAAGGCTTTATAAGAAGATGTTGAATAGGATCTTGAGGAATAGTCATAAAAATGTATTCTCATCCTAACTGGTTTGGCTCAGTGGATAGAGCATCGCCCTGCGGACTGAAGGGTCCCAGGTTCGATTCCAGTCAAGGGCATGTACTGTGGTTGTGAGCACATCCCCAGTAGGGGGTGTACAGGAGGCAGCCGATCGATGTTTCTCTCTCATTGATGTTTCTAACTCTCTGTCCCTCTCCCTTCCTCTCTGTAAAAAATCAATAAAAATATATATTTTAAAAAATGTATTCTCATAGCATACCACCATGTTTGGGTCTCCTAAACAGATAGTGTTTCACCATCCCCATACTACAGGAGAGGAAAGGAATCTGGGCAAAAAAAAAATTAAAGATTTTTGAAGTGATTTTTACAGAGAAGGGTGAGGGGGAAGAGAGAGGCAATTAGCTGCCTCCTGCATGCCCCCAACTGGGGATCAAGTCTGCAGCTGGGTTATATGCCCTCACCAGGAATCAAACCAGCAGCCTCTTGATGCATGGTTTGATGCTCAACCACTGACCCATACTGACCAGGCTAAATGATTTTCTAAAGTCACATAAATAAATAAATAGCATATTTGGGAAGCAAACCTAGATCTTCTCTCTTTTCAGAATACCAGTATTTCTCAAAGTGTGGACTGAATCATTTGTCGGGGAAGGAGGAAATGCCTGTTAAAAATACAGATTCCAAGGTTCCTCAGACCTTTTTAATCAAAATCTTGGTGTGTAGGCTTCGAGATCTGTATTTTAAACAGAATCTCAGGTAAATCTTAAGTTTGGGAAGAAGGGGATGAGGAATTCCAGGTTGAAGTAATACTTAGTACAAATGTAAGAGAATGGAAGTTATATTTTGGGAATGGTGAATAGTCTGAGACTTTTAGACCATGGATATATGAAAGGATATGGTGGGAAGGAGACTGGAATGGCTGGATTATGAAAGGCCTTAAAAGGCATGTTAAAGAGTTTGGATTTTGGGGGCAGGAGTTGCCAAGGGGAATAATTGAAGATATGTTTCTGAACATATGCGTTTTACATACATATTGTAAACACACACAGAGAGAGGAAACAACTCTTAGGTCCCTTTTGTGGGTTATAATTAATAACTTAGAACCTACTAAATATATGGATCATTTAATACTTAAACAGGTCAATTTTCTGAGTTAACTTAGTATATTTAATTAAATTAATTTTCCAATAGCCTTGGATTTTTTTCCATGTCCTATAGGTGATTTTCGTTTTTTTCACTCTTAAACCGTCTTTATTACATGTGTTTTTGATAACTTCTCCATATCAATTATAGAATGCCTATCACACCCAGTCCCATAAATAACACTGTTCTCAATGAAGCAAGTGGGTAACATTCTTATCACCATCTTTTATACTATTCAAAAGTAGTTAATATTATTATACTTCATATCTTCTCGCCCATATAATGTCAAGAATCTTCTTGACCTAAGCTATCTTTGTTATGGAATCTTTAATCTATCAATATTTTATTCCTTATTATACCTGTTGGTGATCTGATTATAATAACATTAAATATTAAATAAGAACTTTCTGGGAAAAATGAATTCACTTTTGATGGGATTAAAGTTATACTTGTATAAGTTAAATATTGTTACAAAATGTTGATCTATATATTTCAATTTTTAAATGATTTTACTGAAGCAGGTCAGATCATGTCACTTAGACTTCAAAATCTCCAGTCACGGGGAAGAGGAAAGGGGAAAATGGGAGATATCTGTAATACTATCAACAATAAAAAATATATGCAAAAAATTTAAAAATCTCCAATAAATCTGAACAAACCAATTGCCATATAAAAATTAAGAAAGCTGTCTAAGAACTTCCCTTCAAAAGTACCAAGCCTATATAATATCATAGATGAGATCTGCCAAACCTTAAAAGAACAACTAATTTTACTGTTAAACTCTCAAGCATAAAAAAAAAGTTTTCACATTTTTTAATGGTAGAAGCTTAAAATTATATTAAAAATTGACAAAAATAGCACAAACAAATTGACAAAGATAGCACCAATCAAACTTACTAATTAATGTAAAACAACACCTAAATGAAACATTAGCAAACAAACTTTATAACATTCAAAGAAGGATACACCAAGGACAAATAGGATTTATTCCAGGAATGCAGTGATGGTTTAATAAAATTAATTATATTAATAAATCTGAGTAGAAAGTAATATTTTCTTTAATGCACATGAAAATGACGTCAAAATCACATTTAATAAAAAATGTGTTTTAACAAATTTAACAAAATTCAACATCCACTCTTGCTTTTAAAAAAAACATAATGGAACAGGAGCAAATGGATACTTTAATATGATAAAAATGTACTTAAACCTAATAGTATTTTTTTACTGATAAATATAAGAAAGACTAGAGACCCAGTGCACGAAAATTTGTGCATTTGGGGGGGGGGGCGTCCCTCAGCCTGGCCAGCACCCTCTCACAGTCCAGGACCCCTTAGGGGATGTCCACCTGCTGGCTTAGGCTTGTTCCCCAGGGGCTCGAGCCTAAGCTGGCAGTCAGACATCCCTCTGGCAGCCCAGGAGCCCTCGGGGGATGTCCGACTGATGGGAACGGGCCTAAGCCGCAGTTGGACATCCTAGCGCTGCCACAGAAGCAGGAGAGGTTCCCACCACTGCTGCTGCGCTCACAGCCCTCAGCCCAGCTTGTAGCTGAGCAGAACTCCCCCTGTGGAAACACACCGATCACCAGGGGGCAGCTCCTGCATTAAGCGTCTGCCCCCTGGTGGTCAGTGCATGTCATAGCAACTGGCCATTCCACTGTTAGGGTCAATTTGCATATTACCCTTTTATTATATAGAATATTCATCATTGCCACTATCTTTTTAACCAATTTATAGTTATTTATTCATTTATTTTTTAAATATATTTTATTGACTTTTTACAAAGAGGAAGGGAGAGGGATAGAGAGTTAGAAACATCGATGAGAGAGAAACACCGATCAGCTGCCTCCTGCACACTCCCCACTGGGAATGTGCCTGCAACCAAGGTACGTGCCCTTGACTGGAATCGAACCTGGGACCCTTGAGTCCGCAGGCCGACGCTCTATCTGCTGAGCCAAACCAGTTAGGGCTTATAGTTATTTTTTAATAAATAGCTATGAAAGGGCTTATATTTTGGCCATCTGAGATACATAGAATGGAGAAAATAAGAACAAAGAAGAAATTGACTTAGGTTAAGAATATTTTACAACTTTTTCAGAAAAGAGAATATCAATGTAAGTGATCCTTTAAACACACTTGAATATGAATTTTTTTTAGAAAATAACATGGGGCTACAGGAAGGCACTCATAGCTGTTACTCAGGGCAGTCAAATGAATAAAGATGACCTGGTAGCCATATCACCAATATTTTTTAACAGAGTCCTGGAGATACTAACCAATTCAGATAATCAAGAGACAGAAATTAGATGTTTAAAAATTGGCAAATCTAAATGTAAAATATTATTATTGGTAGGTGCTTTGATTATATACCTGGAGAACTCAAAAATATCCATTAAAAAACTTTCACATGCTTGAATACCATAAATGGCTGCATACAAAATTGATATAGAGAAATCTAGCCTTCATTTATACAAATAATGAGTTAGAAGATATCACAGAAAGAGAGAGTCCATTTACAATAGTAACCACAAAAATAAAAACTGCCCAGCTGGCATGGATGAGCATCGACCTATGAACCAGGAGGTCACGGTTCTATTCCTGATCAGGGCATATGCCCTGGTTGTGGGCTTGATCCCCAGTGGGAGGTGTGCAGAAGGCAGCCAATCAGTGATTCTCATCATTGATGTTTCTATCTCTCCCTCTCCCCTCCTCTCTGAAATCAATAAAAATATTTTCTAAAAAACACAACTACCAGGATATACACTTATGGAATAATATGGAAGAGTTATACAAAAACCTTTTCCAGAAGGACACACACATACTTGAACAAAAAGGGAGGTATACCATATTCTTGGATAGGAAGACAGTGTTAGTAAAGATAAGCTAGATTTGCTGTTTTAACAACCCCAAATCTTAGTGGCTAAAAAGAAAATTTTACTTGTTGTTCATACTACAAATCCACCAGGGCTCAGCAGGGAGAGCTTCATTGCATACTCTCAAGAACACAGGCTATAAAAACAGCTTAAACATCGCAGGTTATCGTGGCAGAGGAAAACGAGACTCTGGAGGGTGTCAGACTGACAATGCTCAGCACAGAAGTGACACATACCAATTCTGCTCACATCTCGTTAACAAGGACTGGCAAACACTGTAATGACTGTGACAAAGACTCAACATCATGAGAATAAAACTGCAATAAATAACATGGAATAGAAGTGACTCATATATATGTAATCAGTAAAAGATAATAAAAAGTCCAGATATGTACCTAACTGATACAAGGATTTATCATTATGATACGTTTAAATAAGTAGGGGGAACTGGGTAGCCATGTATGTGTGTGTGGGTGGGGAGGGGCCAGATCCATTTCTCACAACAGAATGTTGTGAATCAAAGCCTTAAGTATAAAACAAACAAAAAAATGAATAACCAACCATAAAAATACTAAGAGACCTAGAAAGGACTTTTAAAGATCATAATTTTTAAAATGTATATTTTTATTGATTTCAGAGAGGAAGGGAGAGGGAGAGAGATAGATAGAAACATCAATGATGAGAGAGAATCATTGGCTGGCTGCCTCCTGCACACCCCCTACTGGGGATCAAGCCCACAACCTGGTATGTGCCTTGACCGGAATCAAACCAGGGACCCCTTCAGTCTGCAGGCCAACACTCGGCTAGGGCTAAAAATCTTAATTTTCTACAAAGCAAAAAATACCAAAAGCAGAGTAAAGACAAGTGGGGGGAAATTTACAATTTGCATCACAGACAAGGGGCCGATTTTCCAAATATTTTATCAGATCCCCCAAATGAATTTTAAAAAGCAAGTTGACAACCCTAATGAGAAATGGGCAAAGTATTTTAATGGTGTCTTCACCGAAAATGAAATACAGATGGCTCTTAAGTCTAGAAAAAGACGCTTAACCTCACCAATAATAAAAGTAGTGACAATTAAAGCAGTAAAATGCCATATTTCATCATTATATTGGCAATGAACAAAAAAATTGATAATAGTTTGTGTTAGTCCTAATGTAGGGGAATACCAATTTATAACACTAACCAACATGTAAATTGTTACAACCTCTTTGGAAAACAATTTGACAAAAATCACAATTATAAAACACCCTTTGATCCAGAAATTCTACTAGGAATATACATACATATATATGTGTATACAAGATTGTTCATAAAAGTATATTTTTATAAAGCAAAATGTTGAAAACAGCATAAATATCCATCAGATGTTAGGTAAATTCTGGTAAATCCAAACTTAGAATACTATGGAACTATAAAATGAATGAGTAGACTCTTTATATACGAATTCCCAAGTTATCTAACACTTAATACCTAAGTTCAATTATGAAAAAAAAATCAAACATGGTAACTTTAAAATATGCAAAAAGGGGGATAAAAGAGCATAGTACTTTTCTACATATGCAGAAAATGTTATGCATATGCATTAGTAGCCCTGGGGAAGAGGCCTAAAGGCTAGGATAGGATTATTAGGGAGACTTCTCTTATCTCATTTGAATTTTTAAAATATTGTACCAGGTGAATGCCACTTATTTTTTAAAATTTAAATAAAACTAAGGAAAAAAGACGTAAGAGAACTGGAGATTGACCAGGAACATGTTATTTAAAATTCTCGAATAGATTTTAAAAAACTAGGAATATTCAGTTTGGAAAGAACAAACTAAAGACAAATATAGAGTAAACCATTTTCCAACAAATCTCAATTTAAGCTTTGAAATTAAAAGTTCTAATTATATCTTGAATAAGTCTTTCTTTTGCGCCTTGTTATTTCAATACTTAGTTATCGAATGAATTCTGTCCTCAAAAATGTAAACTTGTTGAGAACAGGGTACTTCGTTTTATTCACTGCTATATCCCTAGCAACTAAAACAATGCTTGGCACATTGGAGGCATTCAGTAAACATGTGGTGAATAAATAACATAGTTCTTCCTATATTTAATGATAACCTCTTTTATTATAGGTTTTAGTTTAGCTTCTTGTAATTTAAGGTTAAAAAGTTTCCCCAAAATAATAGGTTCGTAACCTCAAAACACAAATGCTAAGGATGGCAGGTCAGTTGACAAAGACTCAACATCATGAGAATAAAACTGCAATAAATAACATGGAATAGAAGTGACTCATCTATATGTAATCAGTAAAAAATAATAAAAAGTCCAGATATGTACCTAATTGATACAAGAATTTATAATTAAGATACGTTTAAATAAGTAGGGGGAACTGGGTAGCCATGTGTGTGTGTGTGTGGGTTGCGGGGGGTGGGGGAGGAACCAGATCCATTTCCCTGACCTATTTCTGATAGTTGCAATTTTTTTAAAAATAAATTTTATTAATTTTATTTTTTTACAGAGAGGAAGGGAGAGGTATAGAGAGTTAGAAACATCGATGAGAGAGAAACATTGATCAGCTGCCTCGTGCATACCTCCTACTGGGATTGTGCCCACAACCAAGATACATGCCCTTGACTGGAATCGAACCTGGGACCTTTCAGTCTGCAGGCCAACGCTCTATCCACCGAGCCAAACTGGTTAGAGCTATTTGCAATTTTTAAAAATCAGGATGAGGATCTGTTTCTTTCAGGTCACTCCAGTAGTCAAGTTGCCATGGCAACACCTTGTACATAATCTGCCATCTCCCATTTTAGGAATCATACATCTTCTGGTGAGCCCAGGATGATGTAAAAAATTCAGAATAACTGGAAACATCTCTAAACTTTTGAAGTAGATATTATGGGGATCAGTCATTATCCACAAAATTTACCTTGGCATATGAAATAGATCATATTATATATTTATTTTCTAAAAAATATCTCCTTTTGCCCTGACCGGTTTGGCTCAGTGGATAGAGTGTTGGCCTGTGGACTGAGAGGTCCCAGGTTCGATTCCGGTCAAGGGCATGTACCTTGGTTGTGGGCACATCCCCAGTAGGAGGTGTGCAGGAGGCAGCTGATCGATGTTCCTCTCTCATCGATGTTTCTAACTCTCTATCCTTCTCCCTTCCACTCTGTAAAAAATCAATAAAATATATTTTTAAAAAAAATATCTCCTTTTGCTATCTTAAATAGGCTTCCATCCCATAGACCTACCATAAGAGAATCTTTTAGAACAACTGACCTGATAAATATGAATATACTTATAGAGCAACGTGGGAGGATATTTGAAATCAGAACTAAACCAGAAATCAACATGTAATAGTTACATCTACCTTGCACGCTGGATCAGCCTATAGGCAATGTACTTGCGGAATAGGTATCCCAGTCGAACTGTGTCTGTATGAAGTGTCTCAATTATGAGATTTCTAGCTGTTGTATGTAGCTCTGAAGGGTGTCCAGAAGTTTCTGTGGTCTGATTTAAGAGTATCAGGTTCTTCCTTTGAGCCTTCACATCAACAAAATACCTCTGCTCTTTGAGCTCTTGGAAAGAGGAAGGGGGTATCATCATCTTGAGTTTCTTGGTACCTGAAACTGAAGTCAGTACGCAGGGCTTACTTATAGGGGGAAATCGGGATTTCCAGTCCCATTCGGAAGGTGAAATCTGTGATCTTTTGGGTAGTTGAGTAGTAAGAGGAGGCAGTGATGTTATAGGCTTCATGAGAGTGGGCAGGTCCCCCTCATCAATGTAAGGAGTTTGTGATACTGGTGTCCTATACTTGGTGAGATAGGGCTGAAATGTCCTAAGTTGTTCCATAGTAAAAGAATCTCGGAGTTCCTGGATTTCTTCAGAAGTGTCAGAGACCTCTGATATTTGGAACTTCTTAGCAGTGAAAGGGGCTTGTGGTACCTTGAAACTTGGAGCACCGGGATGGACCAATGCTGATTTAGATTTCAGAGTCAAATCTTTTGGGGGCTTTGCAGGGGTTGAGGGGGTCCGTGGTGGTGGAGGATGCCCAGGGGTGGGAGAGATCCGTAGTGGGAAAGCTTGCCCAGGAAAGGTCTGTGGTGCCGGAAGCTCCCCAAGGGTAGAAGGGGCTTGTAGATAGGGAGATTGCTCACAGGTGGTAGGGAGCTGAAATGCCTGGGGCTGCTCAGAGAAGGTGGAGAGTCCAGATTCCATGAGCTCCCCAGGGACAGAAGGGGCCCCAGGAATCAAAGGCTTCCCAGGAAAGAGAGGAGCCCAGAGACTGGGAATCTGTGAAGAGGCAGGTGGAATTCCAGATATAAGAGGTTGCCTGGAGGCAAGAGGAAGCTTTGATATCAGGGGTGACTGGGGAGTCAGAGAGTCCCTAGGTATGAGGATCTGCCTAGGGCTAAGAGGGGAATCCAGTGTAAGGGGCTGCCCTAGAGTGGGAGGGGTCCCAGATACTGAAAGCTTCCCAGGGGTGGGAGGGACCTCTGGTGCTAGGAACTTCACAGGGCTGAACTGACCTTTAGAAACCAGTGTCTGTTTAGAGGAAGGAAGCTCCCTAGGGAAGCTCCCCTTCCCTCGGGATTTCCCAGAGACAAATGGGGGTTGGGTAAAAAGAAACCCTGATGTCTGCAAAGAAGTAGAAGAGACCTTAAATCTAGGGGTCTTCTCATCAATAAGAGCAGATGGTACCAGGGACCATCTAGTTCTTGATGTAGTGGATTGCCCAGGAAGGAGAGAAGTCTTTGATTCTTGAAATGGTTTCAGAGTGGAAGGGGCCAATCTGGTGGACAGCTTAGGCATGTGAGGAACACTTGGTTTGATGGATTTATCAGGAATGGAAAAGATCCCAACTTCCTGGGTATGTCCTGAAGAAGGACCAGCCCAGATTTGTGAAAACTGCTCATTAACGGGAGGAGCTCTTGGTTCTAGGCTCTGCTTAGACATGTGAGTAATACCCATGGGCTGGGCCTGTCCTGGGGTGAAGGGAGCTCCCGAAGGTTGAACTTGCTCATGGGTAAGGGGAGGTCCTAAGACATGGGCTTTATCTGAAGTGAGAGGGGCCCCCAAAGACTGTTCATGCCTACGAGTGATAATTGATAACCAGGCATTTGGGATTCGCAATGCCTGGGCCTGATTCAGAGTTAAAGGAGTGCCAAATGACTGAGCCTGTTCAACCCCCAATGCTTTGCCCTGCTTAAGAAAAAGAGTGTGTGATACTTCCTGAGCCATTTCTGGAGTGATAGCGACCCCCAATTTCCAGGCCTGTTCTGCAGTGAGAGGGGTCTCTAATGCCTGAGCCTGGTCAAGGTTAAGTGGGACCCCCAATACTTGTTTCTGCTCAGGGGTGAGGGTAATACCCACTGCCGGGGCTTGTTCATTGGTATGTGTGATACCCCAAATCTGCGCGTTCTCTGGAGTAAGAGTGAACATCAGTGCCCGTGCCTGTGCCTGTGCCTCTTCCTGCTGTGGTGTGATAGTGACTCCCAATGCCTCATCCTGGCCTTGAGTGATAGGGACACCAAGTATCTGGGCCTGTTGAGTAGTCACAGGGATCTGCATTGCCTGGCTCTGCTCAGGGGTAAGAGTCATGTCATGGGCCTGGGCAGGTGCCTTTAGAGTCTGGCCCTGGATAGGAGTAATATAGTCCCTCAATGTCCCTTCTTGCTGGAGAATGACAGGAGCTCTCAATGCTTGAACTTGCTCATGTGTGAGTGTGACTCCCAAACCGTGGGATTTTTCAAGAGTGAGGGTAACCATCAGTGCCTTGAACTGCTCATGGGTAAGAGTGATGCCCTGTGCCTGGACCTGTTGAGGGGTGAGAGTGATACCCAGTGCCTGGGCCTGCTGAGGGGTGAGAGTGATGCCCTGTGCCTGGACGTGCTGAGGGGTGAGAGTGATGTCCTGTGCCAGGACCTGCTGAGGGGTGAGAGTGATGCCCTGTGCCAGGACCTGCTGAGGGGTGAGAGTGATGCCCTGTGCTTGAGCCTGTTCAGGGGTGAGAGTGATGCCCTGTGCCTGGACCTGCTGAGGGGTGAGAGTGATGCCCTGTGCCTGGACCTGCTGAGGGGTGAGAGTGATGCCGAGTGCCGGGGCCTGCTGAGGGGTGAGAGTGATGCTCTGCTCCAGGGCCTGCTGAGGGGTGAGAGTGATGTCCGGTGCCAGGACTTGACTAGGGGAGAGAGTGATGCCCTGTGCCTGGACCTGCTGAGGGGTGAGAGTGATGCCCTGTGCCTGGACCTGCTGAGGGGTGAGAGTGATGCCGAGTGCCTGGGCCTGCTGAGGGGTGAGAGTGATGCTCTGCTCCAGGGCCTGCTGAGGGGTGAGAGTGATGTCCGGTGCCAGGACTTGACTAGGGGAGAGAGTGATGCCCTGTGCCTGGACCTGCTGAGGGGTGAGAGTGATGCCCTGTGCCAGGACCTGCTGAGGGGTGAGAGTGATGTCCGGTGCCAGGACTTGACTAGGGGAGAGAGTGATGCCCTGTGCCTGGACCTGCTGAGGGGTGAGAGTGATGCCCTGTGCCAGGACCTGCTGAGGGGTAAGAGTGATGCCCTGTGCCAGGACCTGCTGAGGGGTGAGAGTGATGCCCTGTGCCAGGACCTGCTGAGGGGTGAGAGTGATGCCCTGTGCTTGGGCCTGTTCAGGGGTGAGAGTGATGCCCTGTGCCTGGACCTGCTGAGGAGTGAGAGTGATGCCCAGTGCCTGGGCCTGCTGAGGGGTGAGAGTGATGCCCTGTGCTTGGGCCTGCTGAGGGGTGAGAGTGATGTCCTGTGCCAGGGCCTGCTGAGGAGTGAGAGTGATGCCCTGTGCCAGGGCTTGACTAGGGGTGAGAGTGATGCCCTGTACCAGGGCCTGCTGAGGGGTGAGAGTGATTCCCTGTGCCAGGGCTTGACTAGGGGTGAGAGTGATGCCCTGCTCCAGGGCCTGCTGAGGGGTGAGAGTGATGCCCTGTGCCAGGGCTTGACTAGGGATGAGAGTGATGCCCTGTACCAGGGCCTGCTGAGGGGTGAGAGTGATGTCCGGTGCCAGGGCTTGACTAGGGGTGAGAGTGATTCCCTGTGCCAGGGCTTGACTAGGGGTGAGAGTGATTCCCTGCTCCTGGGCCTGCTGAGGGGTGAGAGTGATGCCCAGTGCCTGCGCCTGCTCAGGAGAGAGAGTGATGCCCTGGTCCTGGTCCTCCTCATGAATGGCAGTAATGGACTTTGTAGGAAACTGTCCAGGAATAGAAAAGGGGCCAGGTGAGGAAAGCTGTGTCGAGGTGGGAGGAATGACTAGTTCGGAGTGTTTTTCGTCAGCAAGATTCTCATGGAACTCTTTTTTTGTGCGTAAGAGTAATGCACGTTTCCATGTGTTCTTCCACCTGGGAGTCAATCTTATTGAACTGTAACTTAACACAGTTTCTAGTTCTTCAGGTATTTCCTCCTTAATCTTCAACTGCTCCTTTGCTTTCTTATGCCACTGACTTTCATCGTCCCTTCCCTTTCTCTTTGGCTTCTGCTTCTCTTCCTCTTCCTTCCAGCTACTTTCCAGTTCCATATGTTTCACTTCCTTCTGAAGCTGCTCCATCTGCTGTCCCTTCTCCTTCTCCAAGGACACTCCTTGCTCTTTCATTTTTTGCCTCCATGCTTCCAGGTGCTGCTGCTTTTGCTTCTGCTCTTCTTCCTCTTCCATTCCCTTTTGCTTCTCATCTTGCTCAGGCTGCGTTTGCATCCTCTGTTTTTGATGTTGCTCCCACACTTCTTCCTGCCACTGATCCTGCTTCTGTTGCTCTTGCTCTCCCTCCTTCATCTGGAGCTTTTGCAAATCCTTATGTATCCTCTGATAGCTCATCTTCCAGAGATTCCCTTTTTCTTGCAACTGGTGTTTAAGATTCATATTAAAACTTTCTCCTTGAACCTCTAGCAAATATTCCTCCTGCCTCTGTTTTTCCTCCTCCTTATGGTCTGCTAGTGAGACGACTGGAGCATCTATTTCAGTCAAGATCTCTTGTGTTAAATTTTGTACTACTGGGTCCATGCTCTCAGATGAGAGTAAGGAGCTAATTTCAGACGTTGGACTAACTGGCTCCTGTAAATGTAGTCCTGGCATAAATTTCATTTGTTTCTCTCTAATTTGTCCTGCTTTTTTAATGTCTTTGTATTTTCTCAAGATTTTTGCCACAGCTCTAGCCACATTTTGGAAATATTCTTCCATTTTTGCCTTTATGATTCCTAATTTTTCAACTTCTGCTTTTTTTAATAATAACTCTTCTTCCAGCATAGTCTTTTTATCCAAAGGATTTTCTGTGTTATCAATTTTCTCTTTTAAGAAAGACATTATGGCGTTGTGAAATTCATCTAGATTAGCCTGTTCACTTTTGCCCTCTGGACTTCCTAGAACTGTAGTAGATTCTGAAGTCTCTTTAGTTGTCTTAGATTGTGATTCAACAAGTTCTTGAGACTTGCCCTTCTTGGTAAGGACTGATGTGTCCTCATCTTCAGTTTTTCCTTCTTTGCTTGTGGTAATTTCTGAAGAGATTTGATGTTCCTTTCCTTTTATTTTTACTTTCTCAGAGGATTTATCAGGTTGGATTGACCCAAATGGCACTGCTTGGAAACTCATAACACTTTTACTCTCTTTGGCCATTAACTCAGTGGTGGATTTCTTTTTGTGGTCTGAAATAATTTGGCATTTCTCAAGTATATATGCAATTTTGTACTTCCTGAGTCGTTCCCACTTACTACTTGTTCCACTTTTGCCACCTTGGCTCTTTGTGTCAGTAGAAGGGAAATTAGAAAGAACATGTTGACTTTTTGATTCAATGAATGACTTTGATTTGGCTATAGAAAGGGGCTGTATTTCTTGACTCGTCTTTCGCTGTGCTATAGAAAGGGGTTGTATTTCTTGACTCGTCTTTCGCTGTGCTTGTAGATCTAAGTCATAGTCCACTTTGGTCTTCGAGACTATTTGTTTACTTGTCTGATTACTCAGATTTGATCTAGAGGTCTCAAACTCATATGGGGCTTTTGTGATCTTCCTTTTCTGTGATTGATACTCATCAGTCCAACCTTTCTGATAGATGTCACCTTTCTTCAGTGATATCTTATCTTCAGTGATATCTTTGGAAGGTATTTTTTGGGGTTTTTCAAGTAAAGGGAATTGCTGTTCAATTAAATCTGGAGTCATTTCAACTTGGGCTGTATGTGAACTTGCGGCGGAGTCCCACTTTAACACTGAGCCTTGGGTCTCCTTTCTTTGGGCCCCATCCATTCTATTTTCAAATTCTTTCGTCAAAGTATTGTCCATACTCGCTGCTTCATCAGTCATGCTAAAGCCCATGGATGATTTTGGAGAAGACTCATATAACACCTTCAAGGTTGATGTGGGCGATGCTTTGAATTTAATAAACTGCTCACATTTTTCTTCTGCTTCTTGAAGTTTCCGCTGAAGCCTTTCATTTTCTTCACTGAGCTCTTGTATTATCTGTAGGGAGAGCTCTTTTCCACTTTCCTCACTTATATATATCCCAGGATGGAGGTTAATAATTTTTGCTTCATTATTTAGTGAACTCAACGCTTTAGAAAGGTTTTCTATTGTCGATGCTATATAGTTAATAGCATTATTTTCCAATTTATTGAACATTGTAGTATCTATGAGTTCCTGTAGCATGGCTTGAATTTCTGAAACCTTTGTATTTGTTGCAAATTCATCACCAATCATCTGATTTGGTGTTAAAGCATGGACTGTTGCAGGTCGCTTTATAACTCTTTCTTTCCAAGATTTCCATAGAGCTTTTCTAGATGCTAGAAGAAGAAAAACCATAAAACACAAATGATGAGATTGTATTTCTTCTTTTGTGTTGTGTCCTATTGCTTAAACCCAAGGAAGTTAGAATAAATTAATAGATAGCTGAAGAAGATAACTATGATGATAATTGCTCATCAAATACAGCATATCAATAAAGATATGGAAATTAGAACAACCAAGTGGAAAAAAATAGAGCTGAATAGTATAATAACTAAAATGAAAAGTTAGCCAAGAGGGCTCAAAGTAGATTTGAACTAACAGAAGAAAACCCAGAAAGCTTGATGCTAGATTAGTAAAAGTTGTCTAATCTGAGAACATGGAGAAGAAAGAAGAAAGAAAAATGAACAAAGCCTCAGAGACATGTGACACACCATTAAGCATACTTATGTACAAATAATAGAAGGCCCAGAACAAGAGGGGGGAGGTACATTAAAAGTATTTGAAGAAGTGTCCTGGCCAGTGTGGCTCAGTTGATTGATCATTGGGTATTGTCCCATGCACTGAGAGGTTACCGGTTGGATTCCTGGTCAGGGCACATGCCCAGGTTTTGGGCTCAATACTGAGTAGGGGATATACAGGAAGCAGCTGATATGTTTCTCTCTCATCAATGTTTTTCTCTATCCCTCTCCCTTCCTCTTTCTCAATAAAAACATATTTTTAGAAAAGTATTTGTATAAGCATAACCAATGGACACAGACACCAGGGGTGTGAGGGCATGAGCAGGGGGGATAAGGACACATATGTAATACCTTAATAAATAAAGAAAAATAAATTTTAAAAAGGTATTTAAAGAAGTAATGGCCAAATCATCCAAATATATGTACATATACATATACATATATACATATATATAATGGCCAAATCATCCAAATATATATCTAGAGATATTAGAGATCTAGTTTCAGAGGGAAAGTTTCTCTTTTTAATATGTTTCTATTGATTTCAGGGAGAGGAAGAGAGAGGGAGAGAGGTTGAGAACATCAATGATGACAGAAAATCATTGTTTGGCTGCCTCCTGCCCACCCCTCACTGGGGATCGAACCCACAACTCGTGCATTTGCCCTGACTGGTAATTGAACTGTGACCTCTTGATTCATGGATTGACACTCAAACACTGAGCCATACCAGCTGGGCAAATTACCCAAAATTTTATGAAAAACATTAATTTACACATTCAAAAAACTCAGCAAATTTTAAGTAGACAAACACAAAACAATCCATACCTAGACACATCATAGTCAATCCATTGAAAGCCATACAAAGAGAGAATCTTTAAAGAAAAAAGAGGTGGTAAAAAAAAAAAAATCTATACTAATAAAAGGGTAATATGCTAATTAGACCAAATAGACCGGACATCTTCCAGACGTCATTCCGGACATCCTTCCTGGCAAAGCCGGGGCCCAGGTGAAGCCACCCGGGGTCCCTGGTGCCTGTGGCCAGGCCAGAGGGAAGGAAGCCCAGGTCCCGGGTGCCTGTGGCCAGCCGGAGGGAGGGAAGCCCAGGTCCTGGGTGCGGGGGCCAAGGCAGAGGTGGTTAGGGGCAATCAGGCACGCAGGCAAGCAGTTAGGGGCAATCAGGCAGGCAGGCAAGTGGTTAGGGGCAATCAGACAGGCAGGCAGAGAGGTTAGGGGCAATCAGGCAGGCAGAGGCAGTTAGGAGCAATCAGGCAGGCAGGTGAGTGGTTAGGGGCAATCAGGCAGATAGGCAGGTGAGCGGTTAGGAGCCAGCAGTCCTGGATTGTGAGAGGGTGCAGGCTGGGCTGCGGGAGTCCCCCACACACAAATGTCATGCACTGGGCCTCCAGTAAATAGATAAAAGGGTAAAAATGGTGGTGCTGGAAAAAAATTAAAATAAACAAGCCAAAATAAAGGCACAAAATATAGAAAAATGACTCATCACAATCAAAAGAGACTAATCAAATACAGGAGAACTACAGCTCACTCTTTATCAGAAAAAATGGAGGCCAGAAGGCAGTAGGATGGTATATTTAAAGTACTGAAAGAAGGAGGAACCAAGATGGTGGCATAGGTAAACACCTGAACTTGCTGCCTCACACAACCACATCAAAACTACAACTAGAGAAATTCTCTACACTCAGCTGCCTCTTTTTTAATTTTTTTAATATATATGTTTATTGATTTCAGAGAGGAAGGGAGAGAGAGAAACATCAATGATGAGAGAGAATCATTGATCAGTGCCGGGAGCCGGTCCATCCTTGTGGTTTCAAGGGACCTGGCATATATGGCATACTGTTCTTAATATGTTTGCTCACCTTCTTGGCACTATGTGTTTTAACCAAGGTCACCTCTCTGAGAAAGGTTGTTTCCCCAGGTAGGGATTTTCCCCTGAAGTTACGGAGGGAATAAAACCCCTTAACTAGCCAAAACTGGTTTGGCTCAGTGGATAGAGCGTCAGCTTGCAGACTGAAAGGTCCCAGGTTCAATTCCGGTCAAGGGCATGTACCTGGGTTGCAGGCACATCCCCAGTGGGAGATGTGCAGGAGGCAGCTGATTGATGTTTCTCTCTCATCGATGTTTCTAACTCTCTATCTCTCTCCCTTCCTCTCTGTAAAAAATCAATAAAATATATAAAAACAAACAAACAAACAAAAAAAACTACAACTAAAAGACAAAACGGATATCATCCAGAACCACAGGAAAGCTGGCTGAGTGGAAGTCCGACGACTAGAGGGAAAAAGAAAAGTGCATCTAGACTGGTAGAAGGTGCAGAGGTGTGGAAGAGTGGAGGTATGGAGACACGCAAAATAGCCTGGCAACTGGCTACGCTGTTGTCTTTTTCAATTGGGAGGGAAATACAAACTCCCAACTGCTCTAAACTCCAGTTCCGGGTGAGACTCTGGAGACCCAGACTCATACAGGGAGAAACTGGACTGTCTGGCATCGGGCTGGAACGCTAGGGCGGCTTTCTCGTAGAGGTGCTTGCAGTGATCATTGTTCCTGCACAGGGCTGCGGGACACAGAGACCCAGGGACCTAACAGGGCAGGGCCAATGAGCAACCATTGCTGTTTGCACCGCCCATGATTCCCTGAGACCCCGCCCCACCCAATTTACAACCCCACCCAAGCTGTACACAGAGGCTTTTGCATATGAATGGCCTGGCCTTTTGCAATCTGAAACCGAACAAACTGCAGCTGGGTCAAAGAACCCCAGAGCTTCCAAAAGAAGGCCTAAGGCTCATCAGCAGCCTGCATTGCTTCACAGCTGCACCTCATCTGTGCACCTCCAAACCCCAAACAAAGAGGAGGAATCTGAAGATCTCTCTGTACCTCCTGCTGGGTGGCCTCAGGCAGTGGTTGACTTTGCACCTCCTTGGAGATCCAAGACCCAGTGTGCCCAGTGGTCAGAGTGAGACCACACCAGATTATAACTCTTCAGATCCATAAGAGACACACTCAGGGGGCAGACTCAGTGAGCACCAGAGCCCCACTGAAACAAGTCCTGCCCCAAAAAGGTGTTTCCAGCACAGCAGTTCTCCCATTGTAGACACAACTGGTTCTCATAGCCAATTGGTCTGGAGGTCAATTCCTCCCAATGATATCAACAGCAATCAAGGCTTAACTACAACAAGACTATGCACACATCCCACAAAGGGGTGCACCAAGAGTGTCCACCTCCGGTGACTAGGAAGGCTGAGCCACTGGGCCCTATAGGACACCTAGCACACAAAGCCACTCTATCAACACAGGGAAACAGCCAAAATGTGAAGACAAAGAAACAGGTGACAAATGACAGAAATGGAGGAAAGCAAACTACTGGATATAGAGTTAAAAACTACGGTTATAAGGTTACTCAAGAATTGTCTAGAAACCTCCAAGAAATTTAGTGTGACCCTCAAGGATATAAAAAAGGACCAATTAGAAATTTAGCATAGATTGTCTGAAATAAAGAATAATATGCAGGAACCCAGCAGCAGACTAGAGGATCCCAAGAATCAAGTCAAAGATTTGAAATACGAAGAAGCAAAAAACACCCAACCAGGAGGAGAATCAAGATGGCGGCATAGGTTAACGCCGGAGATTGCTGCCTTGAACAACCAAATCAAAACACACCTAAAAGACGGAACGGATATCATCCAGAACCACAGGAAGGCTGGCTGAGTGGAAATTCTACAACTGGGAGGAAAGAGAATATCATACCCAGACTCAGAGGAGGCGCAGTGCTGAAGTGAAATACTCAGGAACGGAGTGCGCGCGGAGCGGGCTGGCGACGGTGCGGTTGGTGCTTTCAATCAGGAGGGAGTCTCAGATTCTGAGCTCCAGATCCGGGCGAGTCTCTAGGGACCCAGACTCAAACGGGAGAAGCGGGACTGTCTGGCTTCAGTCGGAACTCGAAGGCAGCTTTCTCTCTGAGGTTTGCAGCGGTTGCTGGGACTCTGTGAGGCAGAGCCCCTAGGGATGGAACTGAGAGCTGCCATAACTGCTCTCTCTGGCCCACCCTGTTGATCCCGAGCCCGAGGGACCCACCTGCCCCGCCCAAGCCCTGCGCACAGACATTTGCCAGATAGCCTCAGGCAAAGGCTAGATTAGCACCTCCCTAGAGGACATAAATTTTCCCACTGCAGACACAGCTGATTCTCACAGCCAGCTGGCCTGGAGGTCAAATCCCCCTAGTATTAACTACAACAATCAAGGCTTAACTACAGGAGGACTGCACACAAAGACCACTAGGGGGTGCACCAAGAAAGCATAAAAAAATGCGGAGACAAAGAAACAGGACAAAACTGTCAATGGAGGATATTCAGTTCAGAACCACACTTTTAAGGTCTCTCAAGAACTGTCTAGAAGCCGCTGATAAACTTAATGAGATCCTCAACAAATCTAATGAGACCCTCGATGTTATGATAAAGAACCAACTAGAAATTAAACATACACAGACTAAAATAACGAATATTATACAGACTCCCAACAGCAGACCAGAGGACCGCAAGAATCAAGGCAAAGATTTGAAATGCGAAGAAGCTAAAAACACCCAACCGGAAAAACAAAATGAAAAAAGAATCCGAAAATACGAAGATAGTATAAGGAGCCTCTGGGACAGCTTCAAACGTACCAACATCAGAATTATAGGGGTGCCAGAAGATGAGAGAGAGCAAAATATTGAAAACCTATTTGAAGAAATAATGACAGAAAACTTCCCCTACGTGATCAAAGAAATAGACTTACAAGTCCAGGAAGCACGGAGAACCCCAAACAAAAGGAATCCAAAGAGGACCACACCAAGACACATCATAATTAAAATGCCAAGAGCAAAAGACAAAGAGAGACTCTTAAGAGCAGCAAGAGAAAGAAACTCAGTTACCTACAAGGGAGTACCCATATAACTGTCAGCTGATTTCTCAACAGAAACTATGCAGGCCAGAAGGGAATGGCAAGAAATATTCAAAGTGATGAATACCAAGAACCTACAACCAAGATTACTTTATCCAGCAAAGCTATCATTCAGAACTGAATGTTAGATAAAGAGCTTCACAGATAAGGAAAAGCTAAAGGAGTTCATCACCACCAAACCAGTATTATATGAAATGCTGAAAGGTATCCTTTAAGAAGAGGAAGAAGAAGAAAAAGGTAAAGATACAAATTATGAACACCAAACATGCATCTATCAACAAGTGAATCTAAGAATCAAGTGAATGAATAATCTGGTGATCATAATAGAATCAGGGACATAGAAAGGGAATGGACTGACTATTCTTGGGGGGGAAAGGGGTGTGGGAGATGCGGGAAGAGACTGGACAAAAATCGTACACCTATGGATGAGGACAGTGGGTGGGGAGTGAGGGCGGAGGGTGGGGCGGGAACTGGGAGGAGGGGAGTTATGGGGGGAAAAAAGAGGAACAAATGTAATAATCTGAACAATAAAAATTTAATTAAGAAAAAAACAAAAACAAAAAAACAAACAAACAAACAAAAATAACACACAACCAGAAAAGAAAAAGAATCCAAAAATATGAAGATAGTACAAGGAGCCTCTGGGACAACTTCAAGCGTACCAACATCCGAATTATGGGGGTGCCAGAAGAAGAGAGAGAGCAAAATATTAAAAACCTATTTGAAGAAATAATGACAGAAAACTTCTCCTACCTGGTGAAAGAAATAGACTTACAAGTCCAGGAAGAGCAGAGAACCCCAAACAAAAGGAATCCAAAGAGGACCACACAAGACACATCATAATTAAAATGCCAAGAGCAAAAGACAAAGAGAGAATATTAGAAGCAGCAAGAGAAAAACAGTTAGTTAACTACAAGGGAATACCCATACAACTGTCAGCTGATTTCTCAACAGAAACTATGCAGGCCAGAAGGGAGTGGCAAGAAATATTCAAAGTGATGAATAGAAAGAACCTACAACCAAGATTACTCTACCCAGCAAAGCTATCATTTAGAATTGAAGGTCAGATAAAGAGCTTCACAGATAAGAAAAAGCTAAAGGAGTTCATCACCACCAAACCAGTATTATATGAAATGCTGAAAGGTATCCTTTAAGAAGAGGAAGAAGAAGAAAAAGGTAAAGATAAAAATTATGATCAACAAAATGACAACAAATACATATCTATCAACAAGTGAATCTAAAAATCAAGTGAATAAAAAGTATGATGAACAGAATAAACTGGTGAATAGAATAGAATCGGGGGCATAGTCAGTGGACTGACAATTCTCGGGTGGGGGAAGGAGGTGTGGGGGGTGCAGGAAGAGACTGGACAAAAATCGAACACCTATGGACGAGGACAATGGGGGCGGTGTAAGGGCATGGGGTGGAGTGAGAACTGGGTGGAGGGGAGCTATGGGGAGAAAAAAGAGGAACAACTGTAATAATCTGAACAATAAAGACTTATTTAAATAATTAAACAAATAATAAATAAATAAAGTACAGAAAGAATCATACTGCTAAGCAAGAATTCTATACCCAGCAAAACTATTCAAAAGTGAAAGTAAGCCTGGCCAGCATGGCTCAGTGGTTGAGCACTGACCTATGAACCAGGAGGTCATGGTTCGATTCCCAGTCTGATTCCCGGTCAGGGCACATGCCCAGATTGCAGGCTCAATACCCAGTGTGGGGTGTGCAGCAAGGCAGCCAGTCAATAATTCTTTTTCTTTTCTTTTTTAATTTTATTGTTTAAGGTATTACCAATAGTAGTACATATGTCTCTTTTTTTCCCCCACTGACCTCCTCCCGGCCGCCTCTACCCCCCAGCACTTGCCCTCGTCCCCTCACTCCCAGTGTCTAGCATCTGTTGGTCATGCTTATATGCATGCATACAAGTCCAATTATTCTTTTTCATCATTGATATTTCTCTTTCTCTCTCTCTCTCTCCCTCTTTCTTCCTCTTTGAAATCAATAAAAATATTTATTTTTTAAAAAGTAAAGGTAAGCCTGGCTGGTGTGGCTCAGTGGTTGAGCATCAACCTATGAACCAAGAGTCACTGGTTCAATTCCTGGTCAGGGCACATGCCTAGGTTTGAGCTCAGTCCCCAGTAGGGGGTGTGCAGGAGGCAGCCAATCAATGTTTTATCTCTATCGCTCTCCCTCTCTCTCTAAAAATCAAAACATTTTTTTAAATATATTTAATTATTTCAGAGAGAAATGGAGAGCGAGAGAGAGATAGAAATATCAATGATGAGAGAGAATCATTGATTGGCTGCCTCTTGCATGCCCCACACTGAGGATCAAGCCTGCAACGTGTGTATGTGCCCTAATCAGGAATAGAACAATGTCCTCCTGGTTCATAGTTTGATGCTCAAGCAATGAGCCATGCCAGCCAGGCACTAAAAACATATTTTTAAAACATATTTTAAAAATGAAGGTAAGAAGCCGAAACCGGTTTGGCTCAGTGGATAGAGCGTCGGCCTGCGGACTGAGAGGTCCCAGGTTCGATTCCGGCCAAGGGCATGTACCTTGGTTGCGGGCACATCCCCAGTAGGAGATGTGCAGGAGGCAGCTGATCAATGATTCTCTCTCATCGATGTTTCTAACTCTCTATCTCTCTCCCTTCCTCTCTGTAAAAAATCAATAAAATATATTTAAAAAAAAAATGAAGGTAAGACATTCATTCTCCAGAATAACACTCTTCCCAAGGTAGCCTGCATTTACAACTTTTATAACCATTTTTATTGCATTTGTCTTTAAACACTTCTCTAAATGCATTACAGAATGTCTATAACATTGATTCCCTGAAATAACATTCTTTTCAAAGTAACACACATATACAACTCTTTTTTTTTTAAATATATTTTATTGATTTTTTACAGAGAGGAAGGGAGAGAGATAGAGAGCTAGAAACATCGATGGGAGAGAAACATCGATCAGCTGCCTCCTGCACATCTCCTACTGGGGATGTGCCCGCAACCCAGGTACATGCCCTTGACCGGAATCGAACCTGGGACCTTTCAGTCCGCAGGCCGACGCTCTATCCACTGAGCCAAACCGGTTTCGGCCACACATATATAACTCTTATAAAAAAATAAAGGTAAAAAAATAAGATATACATATGGCAAATAAGTATATGAAAAGATGTTCAATATTATTTGCCATTAGACAATTGTAAATTACAACAATGAGATAGTGTCATATACCTATTAAAATAGCACAACCCAAACTACTGATAATATAAAATATTGACAAGAATATAGGGCAATAGGAACTCTTGCTTGTTACTGGTGGGAATAAAAAATGGTATAATACTTGTAAAGACAATTTGGTAGTTTTTTTACAAAATTATTTACAAAGTAATGTGGTTTATATGATCCAGTAATGATGCTCCAGTAAATTTACCCAATAAATTTGAAAACTTATGAACACACACACAGACAAAATACTTGCATGAGAATGTTATAACAACTTTATTCATATATATAATTGATTTCAGAGAAGGAGAGAGAGATAGAAATATCAATGATGAGAGGGAATCACTGATCAGCTGCCTCCTGCATGCCCCACACTGAGGACTGAGCCTGCAATCAAGGCCATATACCCTGACTTGAACCATGGCCTCCTGGTTCATAAGTTCATGTTCAAACACTGACTGAGCCATGCAGGCCAGGCAACAACTTTATTCTTAAACACAAAAATCTAGAAGCAAGCAAGATGTCCTTCAATAGGTGGATAAACAAGCTGTGGTACATTTATACAATGGAACATTATTCAGCAATAAAAATAAATGTTATTAAGCCACAAAAATATATGAGGAACTTTATTTTTTCTTATTTTATTTATTTTTTTTATGGAGGAACTTTAAATGTGTGTTGCTTAGTGATAGAAACCAGTCTGAAAAAGCTACATATTGCATGATTCTAACCATATGACATTCTTGAAAAACATTTTTAAAAATCAGTGATTGCTGCCTGGCTGGTGTGGCTCAGTGGTTGAGCATTGACCTATGAACCAGGAGGTCACAGTTGATTCCCAGTCAGGGCATATGCCTGGGTTGTAGGCTCAATCCCCAGGGTGGGTGTGCAGGAGTCAGCCAATCAATGATTCTCTCTCATCATTGATTTTTTTCTTTCTCTCTCCCTCTTCCTCCCTCTCCTAAATCAATAAAAAATATCTTTAAAAAAAAAAATCAGTCCTAACCAGTTTAGCTCAGTGGATAGAGCGTTGGTCTGCAGACGGAAGGGTCCCATGTTCATTTCCAATCAAGGGCATTTACCTTGGTTGCGGGCACATCCCCAGTAGTGTGTGTGCAGGCGGCAGCTGATTGATGTTTCTCTTTCATTGATGTTTCTAACTCTCTATCCCTCTCCCTTCCTCTCTGTAAAAAACAAATAAAATATATATTTTTTAAAATCAGTGGTTGCTTCCTAGCTGGTGTGGTTCAGTGGATTGAGCATCAACCCATGCACTAAGAAGTCTCCGATTCCCAGTCAGGGCATAAGCCTGGGTTGTGGGCTCAATCCCCAGTAGCAGTATGTAGGATGCAGCTGATAGATGTTTCTCTCTCATCATCAATGTCTCTATCTCTCGCTCATTCTCCTTTCCTCTCTATCTAAAAACCAATAAAAACATTTTTTAATAAAAACGTGTTTTTTTTAAAAAAAATCAGTGATTGCCAAGACCTTGGGGAGAGAAGGGAAAGATGAATAGGTGAAACACAGATTTTTTTAGGATGAAGAAACTATCCTGAATGATGCTGTAATGATGGATACATGACAATATACATTTGTCAAACCCCATAGAACTGTAAATAATATATGTGAATCTTTTAAAATTACCATTTAAGAGATCATGAGGTCCCAGGAAGGAAAACAGACTGTGATAGGAAAATCTAACTGTATTAGAAATGTATGACACAACCTACTGAAAGGGGTGAGGGGAAAGGTGCTGACCTAAGTAACTGGAAATGAACAGAGCCTGTAAGTATGAAGGCAAAAAGAACTGCACTTAAGTGCTGTACTCTAATTGATAGGTTGTTTCCTGTGGGGGTAGGAGTCAATAATCTGATAGTGCTATGCCAATATACTGGAATTCAACAAGTAAATGGATGGCAGCTAATGGGAGCAGGTTTCTCGTTGTTTGAGTGGGGATTTACAGATAAGAAGGGGAGGGGGCCTATGTGATAATGGATTGGAGTTAGAGACATCAATAAGAACTCACGTTCAGCTTAATGTAATTACAGATGATTATATAGGTAAATATGTATAAATATGTGTATATTTGTGGCTTTGTATACACATGTGGGTGTTTTTGTGTGTTTGTCAGATGAGAGGGCCAAACAGAAATAACACCCCAGTAGCAATGAGCACATCTAGCAGCCACACCTTGGTTTTTGTTTGTTTGTTTTTTTAATATATTTTATTAATTTTTTTACAGAGAGGAAGGGAGAGCGATAGAGAGTCAGAAAAATCGATGAGAGAGAAACATAGATCAGCTGCCTCCTGCACACCCCCTACTGGGATGTGCCCACAACCAAGGTACATGCCCTTGACTGGAATCAAACCTGGGACCTTTCAGTCCGCAGGCCGACGCTCTATCCACTGAGCCAAACCGGTTAGGGCCACACCTTGGTTTTTAATATGATTTTCTAATAAAAGGAACCAGAACTCTTGGAGAAATGGAAAATTTGAGGACTGAGGTAGGAAATATTCAAGATGAACCTGAGTTATCTTGTAGTGCCAGAAAATAAGAAAGTACTAAAAAAAAAGATAAAGGAAAAACAATATGTATTGATGTGGGTATGTCAAAGGGGTACAGGAACCAACTGAAAGGGGTCCCAGTGGCCAAAACTAGAATAACTTGAGCAAGAAAATAAGGTAGTGTTGGATTATAACCCAAAGTATAAAGTAAATGTGTGTGAGGTCATTTTTTTAAATGGTGGGTGTTCTTTTTTATTTTTTATGAAGAAAGTGGAAGAGAGGGAGAAAGAGAGAGAGAGAGAGAGAGAGAGAGAGAGAGAGAGAGAGAGAGAGAGGAGAGAAACATCACTTGCTGCCTCCTGCATGTACCCTGACTGGGGATCAAACCCCCAACCTGGGTATGTGCCCTTCAAATAGGTTTTCTGGTTGGGTGTTTTTTGCTTCTTTGTATTTCAAATCTTTGACTTGATTCTTGCGATCCTCTAGTCTGCTGTTGGAACTCTGCATAATATCCTTTATTTCAGTCAGTGTATGCTTAATTTCTAGTTGGTCCTTTTTCATAACCTCGAGGGTCTCACTAGATTTCTTGAGGGTCTCACTACATTTATCGGCGGTCTCACCAGACTTTTTGAGGATCTTACTAAATGTATCGGCAGTTTCTAGAAAGTTCTTGAAAAACCTTAAAAGTGTGGTTTTATATCCAGTAGTTTGCTTTCCTTCATTTCTGTCATTTGTGTCCTGTTTCTTTGTCTCAGCATTTTTTATGCTTCCCTGTGTTGATAGAGTGGCTTTGTGTGCTAGGTGTCCTATAGGGCCCAGTGGCTCAGCCTCCCCAATTACCTGAGGTAGACACTCTTGGTGCACCCCCTTGTGGGCTTTGTGTACAGTCTTGTTGTAGTTAAGTCTTGATTGTTGTAGGTATCACTGGGAGGAATTGACCTCCAGGCCAATTGGCTGTGAGAATCAGCTGTGTCTGCAGTGGGAGAACTTCTGTGCTGGAAACACCCCTCCGGGGCAAGACTTGCTTCAGTGGGGCTTTGGTGCTCACTGAGTCTGCCCCCTGAGTGTGTCCTTTATGGATCTGAGGAGCTGCAATCTGGATGGTCCCATTCTGACCACTGGGCACACTGGCTCCTGGATCTCTAAGGAAGTGCTAATCTAGCCTCTGCCTGAGACTACCCAGCAGGAGTCTCTTGAGGGTCTCATGAAGTGAGCTCAGCTGTGAAGCAATGGAAGTTGCCCTGGAGCCTTGGGCCAGCTGCAAGTTTGTTAGGTAATTTTCAGATTACAAAGGGCCAGGCCTTTCATATGCAAAAGCAGGTGCACAGCTTGGGCGGGGCAGGGTCCCAGGGGATCAACAGGGTGGAGCAAGCTGCTATGGCTGCCCCTCAGCCCTGCCCTAAGGGGCCCTGCTTCTCAGTGTCCCGGCAATCGCTGAAAGCACCTCTGAGAGAAAGCTGCCCTTGAGTTCTGACCAATGCCAGGCAGTCCAGTTTCTCCCATATGAGTCTGGGTCCCCAGAGACTAGCCCGGAACTGGAACTCAGATCTTGAGACTCCCTACCGATTGAAAAAGACAACCGTGTCCTCAGCCGCCAGCCCTCTCCGTGTGCGCCTCCATATCTCTGTATTTTATTTCCGCACCGCAGCTCCTCTGAGTCTCGGTATGCTTTTTCTCTTTCCTTCTAGTTATAGAATTTCCACTCAGCCAGCCTTCCTGTGGTTCTGGATGATGTCCGTTCCATCTTTTAGTTGTATTCTTGAAGTGGTTGTGCTAAGCAGCAATCTCCGGTGTTTACCTATCCCAACACCATTTATTGAAGAGACTCTTTTGAATCCATTGTATGCTCCTCCCTCCTTTGTCAAATATTGATTGAGTGTAATGGCCTGGGTCAATTTCTGGGGTCTCTGTTCTTTTCCATTGGTCTATATGCCTGTTCTTGTGCCAGTACCAGTACCAGGTTGTTTTGATTATGGTGGCATTGTAGTATAACTTGATATCTGGTATTGTATTTCCTCCAACTTTGTTTTTCTTTCTCAAGATTGCTGAACCTATTAAGGGTCTTTTTTGATTCCATGTACATTTTTGGAGTATTTGTTCTAGATCTGTGAAATATACTATTGGTATTTTAATAGGGATTGCATTGAATCTGGAGATTACTTTGGGAAGTATGGACATTTTAATGATGTTAATTCTATCAATCCATGAACATGGTATATTCTTCCACTGGTCTGTATCTTCGTCTCTCTTTTTTTTCAACATCCTATAGTTTTCTGCATATAGGTCTTTTGCCTCCTTGGTTAAGTTTTTCCTAAGTATCTTAATTATTTTTGTTGTAATGATAAAAGGGATTATTTATTGTTTCTCTTTCTGAGAATTCATTATTTGTGTATAAAAAAGCCATCAATTTTTTTTGTGTTGATTTTGCATCCTGCTACATTGCCAAATTCATTTCTTAAATCTAGTAGATTTTTGGTGGAGTATTTAGAGTTTTCTATGTACAGTATCATGTCACCTGCAAATAATGAGAGTTTTACTTCTTCCTTTCCAATTTGGATGCCTTTTATTTATTCTTCTTGTCTGATCACTATGGCTAGGACTTCCAGTACTATGTTGAATAAGAATGGTGAAGTGGACATCCCTGTCTGATTTCTGTTCTTAGGGGAAATGATTTTAGTTTTTGCCCATGAGTATGATGTTCACTGTAGGTTTGTCATATATGGCCTTTATCATGTTGAAATATGATCCCTCTCTTCCCACTTTGCTGAGAGTTTTTATCAAAAATGGGTGTTGGATTTTGTTGAATGCTTTTTCTGTGTCTACTGATAAAATCATGTGACTTTTTCTTTGAATTTGTTTATGTGATGTATCACGTTTATTGATTTGTGAATACGGTACCAGCCTTATATCCCTGGAATAAATCCCACTTGGTCATGGTGTTATGATCTTTTTAATATAGTGCTGGATCCAATTTGCTAATATTTTGTTGAGGATTTTAGCATCTGTGTTCATCAGGGATATTGGCTTGTAATTCTCTTTCTTTGTAGTGCCCTTATCTGGTTTTGAAATTAGGATAATGCTGGCCTCATTAAAAGAGCTTGGAAGTGTTTCTTCCTCTTGGATTTTTGAAATAGTTTGAGGAGTATAGGTGTTAGTTCTTCTTTGAATGTTTAGTAAAACTCCCCTGTGAAGCTGTCTGGACCCAGGCTTTTGTTTGCTAGGATTTTTAAAAATTATTATTACTGTTTTTATTTAATCAGTTGTTATTGGCCTATTCAGGTTTTCTGATTCTTTCTGACTCATTTTTGGGAGATTGTATTTTTCTAGGAATTTGTCCATTTCATCCACATTGTACAGTTTGTTGGCATATAGTTGTCCATAGTATTTTCTTACAATCCTTTGTATTTCTGTGGTGTTAGTGGTTAGTTCTCTACTTTTGTTTCTGATTTTGTTCATTTGTGTCCTCTCTCTTTGTTTCTTAATGAGCCTGGCTAACAGTTTATCAATCTTGATTATCCTTTCAAAGAACCAGCTCTTGGTTTCATTGATTTGATTTTTTGCCTTATTTTTTAGTCTATATCATTTATTTATACCCTATTTCTTATTATTTCCTTCATTCTACTTACTATGGGTTTTTCTTGTTGTTCTCTTTCTAGTTCTTTAAGTCGTAGGGTTAAATAGTTTATTGTTAATTTTTCTTGGGATTTTTTTGAGGTAGGCCTATAGTGCTATGAACTTCCCTCTCAGGACTGCTTTTGCTGTGTCCCAGAGATTTTGGATTGTCGTGTGTTCATTTTCATTTCTGTCCAGGAATTTGTTGGTTTCTTTCTCGATCTTGTTGGTAACCCATTCATTATTTAATAACATGCTATTTAACCTCAATGTGTTTGAATGTTCTTTAGTGTTTTTACTGTAGTTGGTTTCTAATTTCATTACACTGTGATCTGAGAAGATGCCTGATATGATTTCAATCTTCTTGAACTTGTAGAAACTGTTTTGTGTACTAACATGTGGTCTATCTTTGAGAATGACCCATGTGCACTTGAGAAGAACATATATTCTGCACCTCTGGGGTGAAATGTTCTATAAAGTTCAATTAAATCCATCTGATTCAGTGTGTCATTTAGAGTCACTGTTTCCTTGTTAATATTTTGTCTGGAATATCTATCCAGTGAAGTCAGTGGAGTGATGAAGTCCCCTACTATGACTATATTGTTGTCGATTTCTCCCTTAAAGTCTTCCAGAAGTTTTTTAAAAAATATATCTGAGTGCTCCTATGTTGGGTGCATATATGTTTAACAGGGTTATATCCTCTTGTTGGATCAATCCCTTTAGTATTATGTAGTGACCTTTGTTATCTCTTGTGATGGCTTTCATTTTGAAGTCTGTTTTGTCAGATATGAATATTGCTACTCCTGTGTTTTTTTTTTTTTTCTTGTCCATTTGCATGGAAAAAAATTTTTTTTAAAATATATTTTATTGATTTTTTACAGAGAGAAAGGGAGAGAGATAGAGAGCCAGAAACATCAATGAGAGAGAAACATCGACCAGCTGCCTCCTGCACATCTCCCACTGGGGATGTGCCCGCAACCCAGGCACATGCCCCCGACCGGAATTGAACCTGGGACCCTTCAGTCCGCAGGCCGATGCTCTATCCACCGAGCCAAACCGGTTTCAGCAGCATGGAAAATTTTTTTCCATCCCTTCACTCTCATCCTGTGTGTGTCATTTGTTCTGAAGTGAGTCTCTTGGAGACAGCACATGGTTGGGTCATGTTTTTGTATTCATTCAGCTACCCTATGTCTTTTGATTGGCACATTTAATCCATGTACATTTACAGTTATTATTGATAGGTACTTATTTGTTGCCATTTTAATTCTGTATGCCTAGGTTTCTCTCTCTATTTCTTTTCATCACAGCAGTCCTTTTAGCATTTCTCATAATGCTAGCTTGGTGATGATGTACTCCTTTAGCCTTTTTTTGTCTGGGAAGCTTTTTATTTGACCGTCTATTTTGAATGATAGCCTTGCTGAATATAGTAATCTTGGTTTCAGATCCTTGCTTTCCATTTCCTTGAGTACTTCATGCCATTCCCTTCTGGCCTGTAGAGAAATCAGGTGTCAGCCTTATGGGAGCTCCTTTTTAGGTAATGGTTTGCTTTTCTCTTGGTACCTTTAAGATTCTCTCTTTGTCTTTAATTTTTGGCATTTTAATTATGATGTATCTGGGTGTGGGCCTGTTTGGGTTCTTCTTGCTTGGGGTTGTCTGTGCTTCCTGAATTTGTGTGACTTTTTTCTTCATTAGGTTAGGGAAGTTTTCTGCCATAATTTCTTCAAACAAGTTCTCTCTCCCTTCTTCCCTTTCTACTTCTTCTGGGACACCTGCCTTTTGAATATTGTTATGTTTATATTTCACACTGTTCCACAACTCTCTTACACTGTCCACCTTTTTTTAATTGTTTTTTTTTTCTTTTTGGTTCTCTGATTGAATGATTTTTTTCAACCCTGTCTTCTAAATCACTGATTCAATCCTCAGCTTCCCCTAATCTTCTGTGTATTCCTTCCAATGTGCTCTTTATTTATGCTATGTCATCCTTTATTTCTGTTTTCATAGTTATTGTATCTTTTCTCATGCTGCTGAGCATCTTTACCATCATTATTCTGAATTCTATATCAGATAAATTTATCTCCATTTCATTTATCTCTTCTGGAGAATTCTCTTGTTCTTTCATTTGGGGATTGTTTCTTTGTCTCCTCATTTTGGTTGCCTGTTTGGGTTTGTGACTATGTATTAGCTAGATCTGCTACACCTCTCAATCTCTAGTTCAGTACAGTGTCATATGCTGTTTCTCCTAATTAGATCATGCAAAGACTCAAAGGCTACAGATGCTGGAAGCCAGTCCATCCTTGCTGCTTGACACAGTCGCTGCAGGGAAGAAACATCTGCACAGCATATTTTTCAAGGGACCTGGCGTATATGGCATACTGTTCTTAATATGTTTGCTCCCCCTTTTTAGTGCTATGTGTTATATCCAGAGCTACCTCCCCGAGAAAGGTTGTTTCCCCAGGTGGGAATGTTTCCCTGGAGTTAGGGATTAACAGGCTAGGGAAAGGAATAAATCAGTAAAACCCCTTAACTAAGTGCCAGGCGGGTAGTTAATCACCTTAACTATGAACGATCATGCTTAAGCTACATAATCCTTACTTAGGCCATAGAATAGGAAAAACTCCTTATAGCAATAGGATAATGACCTTGGAATAGAGACGACAAACTAGCCCTTATAATGGAACACAGAAACTAACCTAGACAAGATTAAAATCAACAGAGCTAGATAGAGATAAGATTTTTATCATAGGTCAGATAAGAAACTATAAACATAAAACAAGGAACTGTAGAAGGTCAAAGGAGGATCCAAAACATATGATGATGTAACTATAGAGGCATGCTTATAGGAACAAATGGTATAAAATACAGCTGTAACAGGACAGTAGAGAGAACCCAAATATGCTGATGATCTAAAAGCTGTCTCTGTGTCCTTCATTCTTCACCAACGCTGTCCACACCTTTGGGAACCCCTGGACCACTGGGTCTGGACCCTGGCATCCAGAGATTGCCTCTGCCTACTGACTGATAGGATTTCGTCTTGAATTGCCCTCAGGCAATTGTCCACATGTATGGTGAGAGTTTTTTTCAACAGAGTGGGGCAACTACCCCTGCCTGGAGGTTAATTGTTATTCTCAGTCTCTTATTGGACCTTAGAAACTCTGCACCATGGCGCAAGGTGTATTCTAATAGGGTGAGTCAACTGTCTTCTCCCCAGGCAAAGCCACCTGTATAAAAAATGTCTGCATGAGAAAGATGACCCCTGCAGCATGAGGGAATGACTCAGCACAGGAAACCAGGGTGTCTGCCTTCTGAACTCTCACCCCAGAGCCCTCAATTCTGGCCTCTGCTTAAGCAGCTCCAGTCCACTCTGCCCTCCCTCTGCTGGAGCACAAGGTGAGTGGCTTCACAGGGAATTTTGTGTGTTGGCCCTTTAAGAGAGTGCCTGAATTTCTAGCCATCTCTCCCTGTCAGACAGCAACCCCACTGCTTTTCAAAGCCAGATGTTATGTGGGTACCCTTCTCACTTCTGGTGCTCTCTGTTGTGGGGGGCTGGGGGGGGGTGTTGGAGGGGGGGACCAGCTTGGGGATTAGACATCAGAGTTCTCAGTGACAGCCCTCCACAGCTGAGATATCTCTCCAGAACTTCAGCTCCTGTCTCTGGGAGCCCAGCCAGCCCTTTCACGCTTCTGCCCATCCTGCCAGTCTCTCTGCCTTCTCCATTTTCCACCCTCGGTTATCAGGGTTCTCTCTAGTGAGTCTTCTGTTGATTATTCAGGAAATTTTTCTGTATTTTAGTTGTAATTCCAGTTTGGTCCTGGGAACATGTCCATGCAGCATCCACTTACTCTGCCACCATATTTAATCTCTGTATTATTTTTTATTTCACTCTGATCTTTATTATTTCTTTCCTTCAACTTCCTCTGGGCTTTTCTTGATGTTGTCTTTCTAATTTCTTTAGTTGCAGGGTTAAACTATTTGAGTTTTTTCTTGTTTCTTGAGGTAGGCCTGTAATGCTATGAACTTCTCTCTCAGGACTGCTTTTGCTGTGTCACACAGGTTTTGAATGTGCATTCATTTTCATTTGTTTTTTAGTTAACTTTTATTTATTCTTTGATCTCATTGGTAACCCACTCATTGTTAAATAACATGTTATTTAGCTTTCATGTGTTTGAGTGTTCCTAACTTTTCTATTATTGTTGATTTCCAGTTTCATGCCATTGTGACCCAAGAACATGTTTGATTTGATTTCAATATTATTGAATTTGTTAAGACTCATTTTGTCCTAACATGGGGTCTATCCTTGAGAATGTTCCATCCACCCTTGAGAAGAATGTATATTCTGCTGCATTGGGTTGAAATGTTCTGTAAATATTAACTAAATCTATCTGAGTTAGTGTGTCATTTAAAGCTGCTGCTTCCCTGTTGATTTTTGGTCTGGAATATCTATCCAGTTATGCCAATGGAGTGTTAAAGTCCCCTCCTATAACTTTATAGTTGTCAATCTCTTAAATTCCTCCAAGAGTTTTTTTATATATTTAGGTGCTCCTATATTGGGTGCATATATGTTACCAGGGTTATATCCTCTTGTTGGATTTTTCCCTTTAGTATTATGTAGTGTCCTTCTTTATCCTTTATGGCCTTTGTTTTAAAGTTTGTTTTGTCATATATAAGTATTGCTACCCTGGCTTTTTTTGTTTGTTTTCATATGCTTGGAATATTTTTCCCATGCCTTCACTTTCATCCTGTGTGAATCTTTTGTTCAATGGTAGGTCTCTTATTGACAGCATAAATATTGGTTATGTTTTCTTATACATTCAACTACCCTATGTCTTTTGATTGGAGCATTTAATCCATTTACATTTATAGTTATTACTGACAGGTACTTACTTATTGCCATTTTTATTCTTTATTCCTATGTTCCTCTCTATGTAATTTCTTCTTGTGGCAGTACCTTCAACATTTCTTGCAATGCTGGTTTGGTGGTAATGAACTCCTTTTGCCCTTGTTTAAGTCTGGGAAGTTCCCTATTTGACCTGAAATTTTTCTCTAAATATATTTTTTTTATTTATTTCAGAGAGGAATGGAGAGGGAGAGAGAGAAACATCAATTATGAAAAAAAAGAGGAAAAAAAAACATCAATGATGAGAGGTAATTATTGATTGGCTGACTCCTGCATGCTCCACACTGGAGACCCAGTCTGCAGCCCAGGCATATGCGAATTGAACTATGACCTCCTGGTTCACAGGTTGATGCTCAGCCACTGAGCCATGCTGGCTTGGCTAACCTGCAATTTTAAATGATAGCTTTGTGAATAGAGTAGTCTTGGTTTCAGATCCTTGCTTTTCATTACTTTGATACTTTATGGGATTCCCTTCTGGCCTGTGGTGTTTCTGTTGAAAAATCAGCTGACAGCCTTATGGGAACTCCTTTGTAGATAACTGTCTCTTGCTGCCTTTAAGATTCTCTCTTTGTCTTTAACCTTTGCCATTTTAATTATGATGTGTCTTGGTGTGGGTCTCTTTGGGTTCATCTTTGGGTTCATCTTCATATCTGTGCTTCCTGAACTTGTGTGACTTTTTCCTTTCCCATGTTAGGGAAGTTTTCTGTCATCATTTCTTCAAACAGGTTCTCTAATTCTTGCTCACTTTCTTCTTCTGGTACCCCTACAAGGCAGATGTCATTACATTTCATGTTGTCCCAAAAGTTCCTTAAAGTATCCTCATGAGCCCAGCAAGTGTTGCTCAGTGGTTGAGCATAGACCTAAGAACTAGGAGGTCATGGTTTGATTCTCTCTCATCTTTGGTGTTTCTATCTCTTTCTCCCTCTCCCTTCCTATCTGAAATCAATAAAAATATATATATTTAAAAAGTTTCCCTAGCCAGTTTGGGTCAGTGGATAGAGTGTCTACCTGTGGGCTAAAGTGTCCCAGGTTCAATTCTGGTTAAGGGCATATACCTTGGTTGCAGGCTCGATGCCCAGTCCTGGTCAGTGTGTGGGAGGCAACCAATTGATGTGTCTCACATTTATGTTTCTCTCTCTTTCTCTCCTACTCTTCCACTCTTTCTAAAAATCAATGGAAAAATATCCTTGGGTAAGAATTAACAAAACAAAACAAAAAGAAGGAGAGAGGGAGAGAATTTTAAAGGCAGCAAGAGAAAAGTTATCTACGAGGGAGTTCCCATAAGGCTGTCACCTGATTTTTGCTGCTCTGATTTTTTCTACCTAGTCTTCTAATTCACTGATTCAGTCTTCTGCTTCATCTAACCTACTGTTTGTTCCTTTCAGTATATTCTTTATTTAAGATATGTTATTCTTCATTTCTGATCAGTTATTTTTCATGGTTTCTATGCATTTTCATGCAGTTGAGCATCCTTATAACCATTACTTTGAATTTGGTTTCTGATAAATTGCTTGCCTCCATTTCATTTAGCTCTTTTTCTGGAGATTCCTCCTGTTCTTTCATTTGGGCCTGTTTCTTTGTTTCCCTATTTTGGCTATCTCTTTGTTTTTGTTTCCATTTATTTAATTGAACTGCTATGACTCCCAGTCTTGATTGGGTGACCTTCTGTAGTAGGTGTTCTGTGGGACCCAGTGATACAGTCTCTTTGATCTCCTGATCTGAGTGCTGTAGGAATGTCCCTTATGTGGGTTATGTGGGTCTTCTTGTTATTTAGTCTTGATTGCTGTTGTCCCATTTGTGGGTGGACTTGACCCTCAGGCAGGCTGACTATGAGACTCAACCCTGATCACATTATACAAATTGTTGTACAGGTGCTGACAGAACAAACAAGCCAAACCAAAAAACAACACAAAATAAAACTAACAAACAAAAATAAAAGAATAAGAAAAGAGACAAAACAGAAAAGGAATAATGAAAGACAAGAGACAAAAAATAGAGAAGAGAAAATATGAAAGAAGGAAAAGAAAACATTAAAATTAAAACACACACACACACATATATATATATATATATATATATATATATATATATAATGTATATATAAATAAAATAAAGACTAGGAAAGAAAATGGAAAATAACGAAAAGGAAAAGAGAAAAAATAAAATAAGAAAAGGTGAGAGCCCTAGCCGGTTTTGCTCGGTGGATAGAGCATGGGCCTGGGGACTGAGGGGGTCCCGGGTACCATTCCTGCCAAAGGCACGTGCCCGGGTTGCGGGCTCGATCTTCAGTAGGGGGCATGCAGGAGGCAGCCAGTCAATGATTCTCTCTCATCATTGGCGTTTCTAGCTCTCCCTCTCCCTTCTCTGAAATCAATAAAGAAATATATATTTTTTAAAAAAGAAAGAAAAGGTGAGGGAGAAATAAGACATATGAAAGGAAAAAGAGAAGAAAAGAGAAATAATGAAATAGAAAAGGAAAGATTAAAAAAGAAAAGTGGTTTTTGCCTCAGCAGCTTTGTGCCTGCTGCAAACACCCTTCAGATATGCTGTCTGTGAAGCTTGTTGGATCCTGCTCTGATGTTGTCTAAAGCTGGCCTTGGTGTGCTGGTCCTGGGCATTCCAGGAGGTCCTCTGGTGCAAGCCACTGTCAGATGCTGTCTCTGCCTGGTCCTTAGCAACCTGTCCAAAGCTTGGCAGGGAAGAGTTCCTAGTAGTACAGTGGATGTGGCACCTGGAGCTCAGTGGTTGGGTCAGTCTCAGGTCTTGCTCTTTGAATGTCCCCAGTGCTCTCCCTTCCCCCATAGAACTGCACTCAGCAGAAGTACATATATGGGACCTGGTAGGAGTGATTCAATCCTTTTCCTGTTGGGGATGGTGCTTGAAATCTGTAGAATGGGGGAAAGGCACTTCCTCTCCTTCCCGGAGCTGTACAAGCTGAACTAACTGGGGAGCTTGGATCTGCTTCCCCTAATGCAGCTGTAGATTCCAGCACATGACCATCTGACTTCCAGACAGAAACCCATTTGGGAGATACAGTCACAAAAACAAAACAAAACAACAACAACAAAAAAGCTTTTTATGGGTCTCTGGTACTCCTGCTCCACCTAATCAAGCAGGAAGGGATCAAAAAAATCAGCCACACTTGCCACTCCAATCGCTCTGTGCTGCCAACCCTTGCAGGGCTAAGCCAAAATTCCCAGCTCTGCCAGGCTTGCACACGGGCCAAATGTCCAACTCCCCTTTGGCCAACTCCCCCCTCGCCATCAAATCAAGCAGGACAGGCCCAGTTTTCCAGCCTTTTACTTCAGAACACAGCAAGATGGGGCAGACAGATCAGATCAGCAGGTATCAGGAGGGGCGCCACCCATGCACTCAGGTGGGCAAGACTGATTCTCTTGCCCAAACCACACAGTCTAGTCCAGCCGTGGGCAAACTACGGCCCGCGGGCTGGATCCGGCCCATTTGAAATGAATAAAACTAAAAAAATATATATATATATCGTACCCTTTTATGTAATGATGTTTACTTTGAATTTATATTAGTTCACACAAACACTCCATCCATGCTTTTGTTCCGGCCCTCTGGTCCAGTTTAAGAACCCATTGTGGCCCTCGAGTCAGAAAGTTTGCCCACCCCTGATCTAGTCTCTGACCTACTCTCTGCCCAAAGTTCCTACAGAGAATAGAGGGCTCCTCCAAGTTTCTGCTGAGTATACCAAGCAGATCCCTCCGCCAGCCAAGCACTGTTGCATGGCCCCTCCAACAGTCACAGACCAAAGAAACTTCCCAGGCTGGTATTGAAACAATATGATTGGAAAACCAAGATGGCGGCATAGGTAAACACCGGAGATTGCTGCTTAGCACAACCATTTCAAGAATACAACTAAAAGACGGAACAGACATCATCCAGAACCACAGGAAGGCTGGCTGAGTGGAAATTCTACAACTAGAAGGAAAGAGAAAAGCATACCAAGACTCAGAGGAGGTGTGGTGCGCAAGTAAAGTACAGAGGTACGGAGGCGCACGTGGAGACGGCTGGCAGCTGAGGACACCGTCATCTTTTTCAATCAGGAGGGAGTCTCAAGCTCTGGGCTCCAGTTCTGGGTGAGTCTCTGGGGACCCAGACTCATACCGGAGAAACTGGACTGTCTGGCATCGGTTGGAACTCGAGGGCAGCTTTCTCTCAGAGGTGCTTGCAACGATTGCTGAGACACTGAGAAGCAGGGCCTCTGAGGGCAGCCATAGCTGCTGGATCCACCCTGTTGATCCCCTGGGACCCCCGCCCCACCCAAGCTGTGTGCGCCGGCTTTTGCATATGAAAGGCCTGGCCCTTTGCAATCTGAAAATCACCTAACAAACTTGCACCTGGCCCAAGGCCTCAGGGCAACTTGCATTGCTTCACAGCTGAGCTCGTGCTGGGTAGCCTCAGGCTGAGGCTAGATTAGCACCTCCTTAGAGATCCAGGAGCCAGTGTGCCCAGTGGTCAGAATGGGACCATCCAGATTGCAGCTCTTCGAATCCATACAGGACACACTCAGAGGGCAGACTCAATGAGCACCAAAGCCCCTCTGAAGCAAGTCTTGCCGCAGAGTGGTGTTTCCAGCACAAAGTTCTCCCACTGCAGACACAGCTAATTCTCACAGCCAATTGGCCTTGAGGTCAATTCCTCCCAGTGATACCTACAACAATCAAGGCTTAACTACAACAAGACTGTACACAAAGCCCACAAGGGGGTGCACCAAGAGTGTCCACCTCAGGTAATTGGGGAGGGTGAGCCACTGGGCCCTATAGGACACCTAGCACACAAAGCCACTCTATCAACACAGGGAAGCATAAAAAATGCTGAGACAAAGAAACAGGACACAAATGACAGAAATGGAGGAAAGCAAACTACTGGATATAGAGTTCAAAACCACACTTTTAAGGTTTTTCAAGAACTTTCTAGAAACCGCCGATACATTTAGTAAGACCCTCAAAAAGTCTGGTGAGACCGCCGATAAATGTAGTGAGACCCTCAAGAAATCTAGTGAGACCCTCGAGGTTATGAAAAAGGACCAACTAGAAATTAAGCATACACTGACTGAAATAGAGGATATTATGCAGAGTTCCAACAGCAGACTAGAGGATCGCAAGAATCAAGTCAAAGATTTGAAATACAAAGAAGCAAAAAAACACCCAACCGGAAAAGCAAAATGAAAAAAGAATCCAAAAATATGAAGATAGTGTAAGGAGTCTCTGGGACAGCTTCAAGCGTACCAACATCAGAATTATAGGGGTGCCAGAAGAAGAGAGCGAGCAAGATATTGAAAACCTATTTGAAGAAATAATGACAGAAAACTTCCCCCACCTGGTGAAAGAAATAGACTTACTAGTCCAGGAAGCGCAGAGAACCCCAAACAAAAGGAATCCAAAGAGGACCACACCAAGACACATCATAATTAAAATGCCAAGAGCAAAAGACAAAGAATCTTAAAAGCAGCAAGAGAAAGACAGTCAGTTACCTACAAGGGAGTACCCATACGACTGTCAGCTGATTTCTCAACAGAAACTATGCAGGCCAGAAGGGAGTGGCAAGAAATATTCAAAGTGATGAATGCCAAGAACCTACAACCAAGATTACTTTATCCAGCAAAGCTATCATTCAGAATTGAAGGTCAGATAAAGAGCTTCACAGATAAGGGAAAGCTAAAGGAGTTCATCACCACCAAACCAGTATTATATGAAATTCTGAAAGGTATCCTTTAAGAAGAGGAAGAGGAAGAAAAAGGTAAAGATACAAATTATGAACAACAAATACACATCTATCAACAAGTGAATCTAAAAATCAAGTGAATAAATAACCTGATGAACAGAATGAACTGGTGATTATAATAGAATCAGGGGCATAGAAAGGGAGTTGATGACTATTCTTGGGGGGAAAGGGGTGTGGGGGATGCGGGAAGAGACTGGACAAATATCGTGCACCTGTGGATGAGGAGAGTGGGGGGGCGGCGTGGTTGAGGGCCGAGGGTGGGGTGGGAACCAGGTGGAGGGGAGCTATGTGGGGAAAAAAGAGGAACAACTGTAATAATCTGAACAATAAAGATTTAATTAAAAAGAAAAAAGAAAGAATATGATTGCTTTTTACCTGGGATGGTGTGGTCCAAGTCTCCCAGGTGGACCTAATTCCCACTAATTACCACCACCTGATGCTTCGCCAGCTCCCCTTCCTGTCTCTGTTGCTCTGGATTGGGGATCCCTGCGTGGGGCTGAGACTCCATGCTCCCATTGATAGGGGGCTCCGCTGCCACAATATCCCTCTGTCCTCCCAGCCACTGTGCCTGCACAAGGGGGTTCACACTTTCTGTCTCCTGTCTTCCTCTGTGCTACTGTTTACTAGTATAGTTTCAGATCAGCTATACTTCAACTGGTTTTTCTAGTTGATTGCTCTGCAGTTTAGCTGCAAGTCTAATCCCGGGCTGGGAGCAAATGAATGGAGCTTCCAGCTTCTCTGCAGCCATCTTGGAATTCCCTTCAAGTTCATAATACAACACTAAAACTATGATAAAACTTCTATTAAAGAAAAAATAAGTTAATTGGACTTTATAAAAATTAAACACTTGTGGGTTTCAAAGATACCATTAAGAAAATGAAAAGAGCCCGAATGGGTTTGGCTCAGTGGATAGAGCGTTGGGCTGCAGACCAAAGGGTCCCAATTGGATTCTGGTCAAAGACAGGTATCTTGGCTGCAGGCTCCTCCCCAGCCCAGGCCCTGGTCAGGACATGTGCAGGAGGCAACCAATTGGTGTGTTTCTCTCACATCAATGTTTCTCTCTGTCTTCGTCTATCTCTTCCACTCTCTGTGAAAATCAATACAAAAATATCCTCAAAAAAAAAATATCCTCAGCTGAGGATTTAAAAAAATTAAAATAAATAAGTCAATTTAAAGAGGATATGGAAATACAAGCCACAAACTGGGAGAAAATATTTGTAAATTACTTTATCCAGAGTATATAAAGAATTCTTTAAAAAATAGAATGCTTCACAAATATTCACGTCATACTGCACAGAGGCCATGCTAATCTTCTCTGTGTTATTCCAATTTTAGTAAGTATATGTCTTGCCAAAGCGAGCACTATAAAGAACCCTTAAAACTCAATAATAGAAATGAGTATTTATTTTTTAAAATATATTTTATTGATTTTCTACAGAGAGGAAGGGAGGATAGAGAGTTAGAAACATCGATGAGAGAGAAACATCAATCAGCTGCCTCCTGCATACCCTCTACTGGGGATGTATGTGCCTGCAACCAAGGTACATGCTCTTGACCAGAATCGAACCTGGGACTCTTCAGTCCACAGACTGACACTCTATCCACTGAGCCAAACCGGTTATGGCTAGAAATGAGTATTTAAATAGATACTTCACCAGAGAAGATATGGTCATGGCTAATAAGCACATGAAAGGGTGCTGAACATAATTAGTCATTAGGAAAATGCAAATTAAAATCACAATGAGACATTATTTTACATCTATTAGATATGTTATAATAAAAAAGACAGACACTAACAAGTGTTGTTGAGGATGTTGAGAAACTGGAACCTAAATACAGTGCTGATGGGAATGTAAAATTCTACTATCACTTCGGAAATCAATTAACAATTTCTTAAAAAGTTAAACATAAGTTTACCCACAATAAATAAATTACCTATCAATTTTATTCCTACGTATCTATTCAAAAGAAATGAAAACATATGTCTACAAAAAAACTTATGTATGTGTGTTCATAGCAGCATTATTCATAAGAGCCAAAAATTGGAAACAATCTAAATGTCCATGAAATGGTGAATGGGTAAACAAAGTGTGGTATATGCAAACAGTAGTATGCAATTGGCGATAGGAAGGAAGAAACGACTGATACATCCTATAACATGACTGAACCTCAAAAGTATTATGTAAAATGAAAAAAAAAACACAGACATAAAAGACCACATAAAATATAATTCCATTTTATGAAATATTCAGAAAAGGCAAAAGCAATTGAGACAGAAAACAGATTATTGATTGTCTAGGGCTGGTGTTGGAAATTAATATTGACTGCAATGGGTATGAGGAATCTTTCTGGGATGATGAAAATGTTCTAAAATTGGATTGTGGGGTCCAACTGACGTGGCTCAGTGGTTGAGCATCTACCTATAAAGCAAGAATTCATGGTTTGATTTCTCAGTTGGGGCACATACCCAGATTGTGGGCATGGTCCCCAGTGTGGGGCATACAGGAGGCAGCTGATGAGGATTCTCTCTCATCATTGATGTTTCTATCTCTCTTTCCCTCTCCTTTCCTCTCTGAAATCAATAAAAATATATGTTAAAAAATAAAATTGGATTGTGGTGATGGTTGCACAAGTCTAAATTTACTAAAAGTCATTGATTTGTACACTTTAAATGGGTGAATTAAAAAAGAATCCTCACCTAAGGATATGTTTTTATTGCTTTTATAGTGAGAGGAAGGGAGAGGAACATTGATGTGAGAGAGAAACATTTATTTATTGCCTCCCATATGTGCCCTGGGATTGATTCCACAACCTAGGTATGTACCCTGACCAGGAATCAATTTGGCAACCTTTTGAAGTATGGGATGACATTCCAAGTTAGCCACCTGGCCAGGGCAAATGGGTGAATATTATGGTATCTATATTATACCTCAATAAAGTTGAATTTTAGAAAAAGTAAAAACCATTTCCAATATATTAAACCATCCTTACCTTTTTTTTCCTCTTGTTTCTTCTTGTCTTCAAGCAAAGAGGTACTAATTACACTCAACCTCTTGACATTGCCCTCGATAGCTTTGAACGTTTTTGGTAAAACCTCCATTTGTGCTATGCAGTGGTGGTGTTCATCAATATCAACTTCAGTCATATCAGACAAAATGGCATCTTGAAGAGAGTAAGAAAATTACTTTTGTTCAGAAAAATAAATAATTGTAACCATATGGGCTTATAATATTGACTATTCAATGTTGTAGTATTTTGGAATAAAGGTATCTCATACTTATTGCTATTCTGAGACCTTTTTCTTATGAGGAAATGAAAAAGGAAGAGACTTAGAATAGAGGCTTGATCCGTAGCCAGTTTGGCTCAGTGGATGGAGCGTCGGCCTTCAGACTGAAAGGTCCTGGGTTCAATTCCGGTCAAGGGCATGTACCTTGGTTGGGGGCACTTCCCCAGTGGGAGGTGTGCAAGAGGCAGCTCATCGATGTTTCTCTCTCATCCATGTTTCTAACTCACTATCCCTCTCCCTTCCTCTTTGTAAAAAAAATCAATAGAAAATATATTTTTTTAAAAAAGAATAGAGGCTTGAACAGTAAGTCTTGGACATAAAAATAAGAATTATGTTAAAAGTTATCTATTTGGTTTAAACTCCAGAGAAGTAGGTATCTAAAATGTGGACATGTGTTTTAATATTGGGGATCTAAGCCCCAATTAAATCCTTTGGCAAGTGAATCTACTCTTTTATAAGCCCTGTTACATGAGATTTCTTGCAACCAAATTAAAATCCTCTTTTTTGTATTTATAGTTTATTCATTCTTTCATTCAATCAATGTGTCCTCTGTCAAGTTATCTTCTAGATTTTACGGATAAAACATTGAATAAAACCAATTCCCTGACTTATAGTACTTATATTATAGTGAATGGAGACAGACAAAAAATAAATAAAAACATTAATTATATAGTATGTCAGATGGTAAGAAATGGTATAGACAAAAATAAAGAAGAGTAAAGAGAAATGGACATGGGATAGAGAATGGGGATGGTCAGAGAACACCTAATTTTATTTCATTTTCCATTTTCAAAGATGTTTAATAGCAGCATTATTTTCTATTAAAGTAAAGCAAAGTTCAAATGCCCAAAAATAACTATGTTTAACACAGTATCTACACATATAAAAAGCCAGTGACCATAATGCTGGAATGACCAGTTGCTATGATGCCCACTCGGCCAGCGAACCCAGCCCGATTGGGGGTGTGGCCAGCCTGCAAACCCCTGGTGGCCCCCCAGCAGGGAACCCCACCCTGATCGGAGACCCCCATCAGGGCAGGCCAGCTGGCTGTCACCTGTGCACCAGGCCTCTAACCTATATAATAAACGAGTAATATGCAAATTGACCCTAACGGGAGAACGACCAAAAAAACCGCTGGACCAGTCACTATGAGGCACACTGACCACCTCTTGGTCCCTTTCCCCGCAGGCAGGCTCCAATCACCTGATGGCCACCCGCAGTGGGGGTGGGGCTGGTGAGCGGGTGGGAACAGCTGACCTCTCAGTCCCTTCCCCCAGCTGTCAGGCACCAATCATCCGATGGCGAACGGGGAACCTGGGGTGGGGGGATGGGGCTGGCTGCGGGCAGCTGGGGAAGATGGCCCCAATCGCAGGCCACGCCGAGGGACCATACCTGCACATGAATTTCATGCGCCGGGCCTCTAGTATATATGAATACAGATCAAGGCTGCTGAGTAAACTCTGGACTTAAATAAAGGTTTTATAGGTATAATTCATTATAATTTATTTTATGAATAAGAAAAAAGTCACTGTAAGAAAGAGATAGCAAAAATTAATTTTTAAAAAATATTTTTATTGATTTCAGAGATGGAGGGAGAGGGAGAGAGACCGAAACATCAAAGATGAGAGAGAATTATTGATCTGCTGCCTCCTGCAGGCCCCCTACTGGGGATCTAGTCCACAACCCGTGAATGTGCCCTTGACCAGAATCGAACCTGGGACATTTTAGTCTGCAGGCATATGCTCTTCCACTGAGCCAAACCAAATTAAATAGTATTAGAAAATAATTCTCTTTAATTTGGGTGCCCCCACCACCACACTCCCTGCCAACTGAGCTGACTTCCCATCATTGGACCAAAATGATGACTCTCTGCCAGGCAATTACAGCATGTCAAACCATTAGCCCCTGCTTCAGAGGAAAGAGAACACCTCATTTTAAAGTAAGATATAAGCAGAGAATGAGCCATGTGTCTACCTAGTAAAAAATGTCTAGGCAAGGGAATAGGAAGCATAAAGACACTGGGTAGGAGCATACTGGCATGCCTGAAGCAAAACAAGGAGGCCAGAATTATTGGCACTAAGTGAGCAAGCCATATTTTTATTACTTTACTAGTGTCCCAGTGCATGGATTCGTGCATATTGAAAGGAAATTAATTAGTCCCTCTGATGCAGGGACTAATGCAGGCAGTTCTGAGTGGTGGCCAGTGAGGCAGGACTGGGTGAGACTGGCCAGACATGTCCTGGGGCCAACCTCCCACGGTCCCTCCCTGGCCAGCCGCGCCTGGCCCAGTGCTGCAGCTCAAAGGGCATCTGTGGAATGAGCAGGGTCCCTCCAGCAGGTGGGGTCCCTTGGCCTGGCATGGGGGATTGGGTCGAAACTGGCTCTCTGACATCCCCTGAGGGGATCCAGAGTGGGAGAGGAGTCATGAGGAATCGGGCTCCCTCCTCTCTAGTTCCGGGGTGCATCACTTGAGAACTGCCACTGCCAAGTGAGCGCAGCTCAGCAGCTCCTGCATTGAGCATATGCCCCCTGGTGGTCAGTGTGCATCATAGCTTCTGACCAGTCGGACGGTTGGGAGGTCGGACAGTTGCTTAGCCTTTTATATATATAGTTTCTTACTGAAATAGAGGACAACTCCTTAATACTTTCTTCTTTAGTCTACTAGTCCTTCAAAATTTACTTATAGATCCTGCTCTCTAGCTTTTTCATCAACTTTATGGTTTTCCTTCAAGCCACTTTTGAAAACTTACTCCATTCTTTCAACCAGGCCAGGATGTGGATAAGAATCTTTTCTTTAATGTCTGCAGAATTAGCACAAAAAGATACTTTCTCCAGCACCTTTGTTCTCTGTTTCTTATATTCTGAAAGAGACATTGTCTTTCCAGTCTCCACAAACTCATCAAAAGTGTAGCGATGAATTACCCCCTGCACACTTTTCTTTATGTCACTCAGGTGAATATTAATGTCCTATAAGAATAAGAAAGGGGAATATATTAATAAATTTTCAGTTTGACAATAAACTTTGCCACCTTTCTTCCCAGAATTTCAGTGACAGTGATTATAAAGCTGTTGAATCAGAAACCAAGATGGCGGCATAAGTAAACACCAGAGATTGCTGCCTCGCACAACCACTTCAAAAATACAACTAAAAGATGGAAAGGACATCACCCAGAACCACAGGAAGGCTGGCTGAGTGGAAATTCTACAACTAGAAGGAAAGAGAAAAGCATACCGAGACTCAGAGGGGGCGCAGTGCGGAAGTAAAATACAAAGGTGCGGAGGTGCATGCGGAGAGGGCTGGCGGCTGAGGACACTGTTGTCTTTCTCAATCGGGAGGGAGTCTCAAGCTCTGAGCTCCAGTTCCGGGCAAGTCTCTGGGGACCCAGACTCATACGGGAGAAACAGGACTGTCTGGCATCAGTCGGAACTCGAGGGCAGCTTTCTCTCGGAGGTGCTCACAGCAATTGCAATTGCCGGGAGCGGGGCCTCTGAGGGCAGGACTGAGAGCAGCCATAACTGCTCGCTCCACCTGCCCTGTTGATCCCCTGGGACCATGCCCCACTCAAGCCATGCACGGAGACTTTTGCATATGAAAGGCCCGGCCCTTTGCAATCTGAAAATTACTTAACAAACTGCAGCTGGCCTAAGGCCCCAAGGCAACTTGCATTGCTTCACAGCTGGCTTCCGCTGGGTAGCCTCAGGCAGAGGCTAGATTAGCACCTCCTTAGAGATACAGGAGCCATGTCCCCGGTGGTCAGAGTGGGACCATCCAGATTGCAGCTCCTCGGATCCATAAAGGACACACTCAGGGGGCAGACTCAGTGAGCATCAAAGCTCCACTGAAGCAAGTCTTGTCCCGGAGGGGTGTCTCTAGCACAGAAGTTCTCCCACTGCAGACACAGCTGATTCTCACAGCCAATTGGCCTTGAGGTCAATCCCCCCCAGTGATACCTACAACAATCAAGGCTTAACTACAGCAAAACTGTACACAAAGCCCACAAGGTGGTACACCAAGAGTGTCTACCTCAGGTAATTGGGGAGGCTGAGCCACTGGGCCCTATAGGACACTTAGTACAGAAAGCCACTCTATCGACACAGCAAAGCATAAAAAATGCTGAGACAAAGAAACAGGACACAAATGACAGAAATGGAGGAAAGGAAACTACTGGATATAGAGTTCAAAACCACACTTTTAAGGTTTTTCAAGAATTTTTTTGAAACCGCCGATAAACTTAATGAGACCCTCAAGAAATCTAGTGAGACCCTCGAGGTTGTGATAAAGGACCAACTAGAAATTAAGCATACACTGACTGAAATAAAGAATATTATACAGACTCCCAACAACAGACCAGAGGATCGCAAGAATCAAGTCAAAGATTTGAAATACGAAGAAGCAAAAAACACCCAACCGGAAAAGCAAAGTGAAAAAAGAATCTAAAAATACGAAGATAGGTGGGAGCGAAACCAACACCTGGCTGGGAGTAGCAGCAGCACCGCGGCTGCTGAGGGTTTCTCTGGCCAGTGTCTCTCCCTCCAGTCTACAGCATGGGGAATATCTTTGAGAACCTCTTCAAGGGCCTTTTTGGCAAAAAAGAAATGCGCATTCTCATGGTGGGCCTGGATGCTGCGGGGAAGACCACCATCCTGTACAAACTGAAGCTGGGTGAGATCGTGACCACCATCCCCACCATAGGTTTCAACGTGGAGACTGTGGAGTATAAGAACATCAGCTTCACTGTGTGGGATGTGGGTGGCCAGGACAAGATCTGGCCTCTGTGGCGCCACTACTTCCAGAACACACAAGGTCTCATCTTTGTGGTTGACAACAATGACCGAGAGCGTGTGAATGAGGCTTGAGAGGAGCTTATGTGGATGCTGGCGGAGGATGAGCTCAGGGATGCTGTCCTGCTCGTGTTCGCAAACAAGCAGGACCTCCCCAATGCCATGAACGCAGCTGAGATCACGGACAAGCTGGGCCTCCACTCTCTATGCCACAGGAACTGGTACATTCAGGCTACCTGTGCCACCAGTGGGGATGGGCTCTATGAGGGACTGGACTGGCTGTCCAATCAGCTCCGGAACCAGAAGTGAACCGAACTCCTCTCTTCCCCCTCACTCCCTCCTTCACCCTTGCTTTCCTCTCATGTGGCAGATGTATCCCTGTGGTGTGAGTGCCAGAAGCTGTCTCCATGGTCGGTCCCAGTGTGCTTCATCATGCTGTACATGTGCAGACGCAGCCTGCAACCGGGTTTTTATTTAATGTAAATAGTTCTTGTTTCCAATGAGGCAGTTTCTGGTACTCCTATGCAATATTACTCAGCTTTTTTTATTGTAAAAAAAAAAATCAATCCACTGTTTAGTACTGAGAAGGGATTTTGGGCACCCAGGGCAGGGCCTCTAGGAGTTGCTATGAGATCACCTCAGCACTCCTCCTCTGGGCTTTAAATCTGTGTTGAGATCCATTTTGGTGGTTGGTTTTTAACCCAAACTCAGTACATTTTTTATAATATAAATACAAGGTAAGGAGACACTTGAACACAGAGAAGGGAGAAATGTGCCTAGTGTAGGCTCTGCAGTAACGGCTTGAATCCAGTCTGCCTGTGGTCTGTCTCCCATCTGGAGCGTGCAGTGGGCAGAACTAGCCACAATACATTCTGCATGGTCACTGACGGTCCCTGATTGGCTTTGTCTCGCTGGGTCATCTGCATCCCATAGCATTTGTGCTTGTACCTGTGCTTACACCACTGCCTATGGGGGTGGGCTGGGGGCTGCAGCCACCACTCAGGCCCCTTGGAGGGACCCCTGCCTTCCCTTCGGTCAGTGTGGGTCAGCTTACGTGCTTTGGTGGGACCACTCTGGCCAGAACGGGAGATCCCCATGGTCCCTACACACACTCACTTGCTCCAGGTTGTCTGGATCTCACCAGTAAAAATGCAGACAGGTGACCGGTCATCTTAGAGCCTAACTCCTCAGAGCCCCCATCCACATGTGATTTCACTCCCTCAGCCTGCAAGGGTCAGATTGACATCAAAAACAACAACCTCTACTTTTTTCTTTTGTATTTTGATAAACACTGAAGAAATTAGAGCTGTTAAAATTTATCTTGGGGAAAACCTCAGAACTGGTTTATCTGGTGTCGTGGAACCTCTTACTGCTTTCAATACACGATCAGTAATCAAAAAAAAAAAAAACGAAGATAGTGTAAGGAGCCTCTGGGACAGCTTCAAGCGTACCAACATCCAAATTATAGGGGTGCCAGAAGAAGAGAGAGAGCAAGATATTGAAAACCTATTTGAAGAAATAATGACACAAAACTTCCCCCACCTGGTGAAAGAAATAGACTTACAAGTCCAGGAAGTGCAGAGAACCCCAAACAAAAGGAATCCAAAGAGGACCACACCAAGACACATCATAATTAAAATGCCAAGAGCAAAAGACAAAGAATCTTAAAAGCAGCAAGAGAAAGACAGTCAGTTACCTACAAGGGAGTACCCATACGACTGTCAGCTGATTTCTCAACAGAAACTATGCAGGCCAGAAGGGAGTGGCAAGAAATATTCAAAGTGATGAATGCCAAGAACCTACAACCAAGATTACTTTATCCAGCAAAGCTATCATTCAGAATTGAAGGTCAGATAAAGAGCTTCACAGATAAGAAAAAGCTAAAGGAGTTCATCACCACCAAACCAGTATTATATGAAATGCTGCAAAGTATCCTTTAAGAAGAGGAAGAAGAAGAAAAAGGTAAAGATACAAATTATGAACAACAAATACACATCTATCAACAAGTGAATCTAAAAATCAAGTGAATAAATAATCTGATGAGCAGAATAAACTGGTGATTATAATAGAATCAGGGGCATAGAAAGGGAGTGGACTGACTATTCTTGGGGGGAAAAGGAGTGTGGGAGATGCGGGAAGAGACTGGATAAAAATCGTGCACCTATGAATGAGAACGGGGGGGCGGTAAGGGAGCAGGGTATGAGGGGAACCGGGTGGAGGGGAGCTATAGGGGGAAAAAAGAGGAACAACTGTAATAATCTGAACAATAGAGATTCAATTTAAAAAAATTAAATAAGTAAATAAAGCTGTTGAATCAAAGTCCTACTAATTCTAGCTTTACTGTGGATCTCAAATTTTCCTTCTTAAATTTTTTTTTCTGCCTTCATCATGCTAACATTGCTATGATATAATTAAAAAAGAATACTGGGTTTGAAACCATTATCTGGGGCGATCCAAAACAGATGCAAAGTAAGTGGCAGGTACACACACCTCCTCCTGGCACCATACCGGATTTACAGTTAAATTATAAAGCAATCAACCGGAATGACCAACTGAAGGACCATTGAATAGGAGTATTACATCCAAGAATATATAAAAGAAGCTACATAGAGACTGGTAAGAAGGGCAGATACATGGAGAGGGCTGGCCCCAGCACCCAGGTACATGGCTAAGAAGCCAGAGGATATGTCAGCTGTAAAAGTCCCTCCTAAGAAGTGTGGGGTCTCAACCCCATGCCAGGAACCCCAAACCAGAGCAGCAGGGCCAGGAAGAGGAGTCTGCATAGCATTGGCAGCAAAGATGAACAGGGACTCTGTCAGCTGGAAAGAGGAGGGAGTCCACTAGCATCCTAGGTGCTCTTCTAAGGGGCCACCCCACAGGAGCTCACTCTTGGAGACTTACCCATGGCTCTGTTAGAGGGGAGGTGACTCAGAGCATGCAGAGGGATACAAAGAGGATCTGGGTGGTGTGGCTCTGGGAGAGCTCTGGCAAGTCGGCTACTGAGGTTCTGGTCCTGAGTCAACATACCACACTGCTCCATCTCTCAGGGTCAGGCATTTCTGTTCTTACAGCACCAGTTGGGGAGGGCATTAACGTGGCATTCCAAATACTAGTGACAGCACCCTACCAAGCTCGAGTCTGGCAGAAAAGACTATTGGCAGACACAGAGGAAACAGTGAATAGTATGGTAGCTCCAGACAGGTAACCCAAGGCCAATTATTCACAACATTTGACATTGACCCGCACCAGAGCCCAGGCCAAGGAGGCCCCAAACCAACATAACCACTGGTAGGCTTCAAACCACACAATAGCTTGGCCCACACAAATGGCATTGCCAAAGGGGGACTTCAGCAAACACCATACCCTGCTAGAAACAGCTCTGCTTCAGAGGCAGTTCCTGAATAGCAACTCATACACAGTGAATGAGGTCTATCCTTATAATCAGCCAGCTTGAGAATTAGCTCTACTCATGAATGTGCCAACAGCATTTAAGACTCAACTACAATAGGAGAGAGCACATAACCCACACAAGAATTATTTCTTGAGCACCTAGTTCAGGTAATCTAGAAGATTCTGCCCCTGAGACCCATAAGGCACCTACATCAGAAAGCCCTCATAACAAGCTTGGGAATCATAGAAGATCTACCTAATACAGAGACAAGCACAATAAAAGGAGACAAAATGGGGAGACAAAGAAATATGCCCCAAATAAAAAAATAAGAGAAATCCCCAGAAAAATAATAAAACAAAGTGGAAGCCATCAAAATACCAGGTGCGGAGTTTAAAACTATGGTTATAAGGATGTTCAAGAACCTGAGGGCTCTCCCAGCGATAGCTTCTGACAAACAGTTCAACCTTTGACTCCACACAGATAAAAACACCTGTAAGCAATGCTTTGTCCAGTAGTTCTATGTGCTGATTTCTCAAATCTGTAATAATCCATCAGGCTACCTGAAAATAAATAATGCTTGCTTCACCTTGTTTATAGTTCTGTGCTGTATGTATAAATTGTGTAGATGTATTTCTATGAAGTAAATCGTTAGTTCTCCATGAAAAAAAAAGAAGAAGAAGAACCTGAGAGGATGAATGAATGATCTCAGTGAGAGCTTAAACAAAGAGATAATAAGCATTAAAAAGGACATAGAAAAAAAAGAAGAAAAAAAAGAAACCATAAAAAAGAACCAATCAGGAATGAAAAATACACTATCTGAAATGAAAAATACACTAGAAGGAATCAACAGCAGGTTAGATGAAGCAGAGGATTGAATCAGCACTTCAGAGGACAAGATAATCCTAAGCACCCAAGCAGAGCATCAAAAAGAAACGAGAATTTTTTAAAATGAGGAAAGTTTGCCATGGCCAGTGTTGCTGAGTGGTTAGAGCATAGGCCCCTGCACCAAAGGGTTTTAGGTTCTATTCCTAGTCAAGGGCACATACCTGGGTTGTAGCTTTACTCCCGCCCCTGGTCAGGTCATGTATGGGAGGCAACCAGTAGATGTATCTCTCTCACATCAATGTTTCTCTCTCTTTCTTTCTCTATTTCTTTCTCTCCACCTCCTTCTCTCCCTTCCACTATCTCTGAAAAGCAAAGGAGGAAAAAACCCTCAGGAAAGAAAAAAAATTAAAAATTAGGAAAGTTTAAGAGACTTCTGGTATAACATCAGGCATAACAACATCCACATCATAGGGATACCAGAAGGAGAAGAGGGTGAGCAAGGGATAGAGAACCTGTTTGAAAAAATAATGACTAAAAACTAACCTGGTGAAGGAAAAAGTTACACATATTCAGGAAGTCCCAACCAAGATGAACCCAGGCCTGGTCATGTGCCTCAGATGGTTGGAGCATTGTTCCTTACACCAAAAGATTGTGGATTTAATTCCTGGTCAGGGCACATACCTAGGTTGCAGGTTCAATCCCCAGTCAGGGCACACACAGGAGGCAACCAATCAATATTTCTCTCTCACATTGATCTATCTCCCCCCCCCCTTCATCTCTCTCTCTCTAAAACCAATAAAAACAACTTCTCAGGTGAGAAATCAAAAAAAAAAAAAAAGATATAACGAGGCCCACACCAAGACACATAATTAAAGTATCAAAGATTAAAGACAGCCCACGGCGGTTCTTGCGGGTGCTTTGCCGTTACAGATGAGAGGAGGTTCTTGATAAGAAGTACTTGCTAGACTTCAAGATATCAGAAGAGAGGTGAAAGTATATTGCAACTTTGATTGGACTTAACAGTTTCGGCCTGTGCTTCACTGGAGCGTCCTTTCACCTTACAACTGCAGTTCCCCTGAACTCAGGCCCCACGTTGGGTGCCACATGTGCTGAGTCAGCTCAGCCAAGGGTTTGGGGAGTCTGAGGAGGGGTGGTGAAGGATGTAGAAATGACAGACAAAGAGAATAAGCTGGGTCTAGGTGGATCTTCCTGTGCCTGGCTAAGGCCACAGAGAGAGATGCAAACAGCAAGCTGAGCCTTTATTTTATAGCCAGAGGTAAACAAGGTAGTGGTCACCATAGATACAATGTTCTTGTGAGTTTCACTTGTTTTGGCAGCACTTGCTACATTTCCCTCAGCCTATTAGCCACCCAGATAAGATCTAAGGAGCATCATAAGGTCAAGCCTAAATATGTTAAGAGGGGAGACAAGATGGCAGCAGAATAGGCAGACGCGTCCCAAGGCTTGTCCCAGAGCAAATAGAATGAGCAGCTGAAACGAATAATATCCACCCCGAATTGGCAAAGCAGACTCAGCTGGTGAGACAGTTTGCAGCCAGGAAGGACAGAGTTCCCCTGGAAAGGTAAAAGCCAGGGTTCTGGGCAGGAAAGTTTGCCAGATCTCTGAGCCCAGAGGGTCAGAGGGAAACCGTGCAGCACCCAGCCTCATCCCTTGGAACAGGCACAGCCTCTGACAGGCAAAAGGAGATCCACGGGACTGTTGGCGCTGGGGGATTTGAGATCTGGATGCCATAATTACAAAAGACTGAGTCCAGAGGGGGCAGCCTGAAGCGCTGACCAGACCATGCAGTGCCGGTAGGAGAGGAGCTCACAGAGACTCAGTCTTCCCCGTTTCTGTGGCCGACGTTTGTTTGTTTTCACTGAACCTTGTTCATAGGACATTTCGGACAGATACTCACCCGTGCTGAGGAGCGGGAGAAGGTGCGGACAAGTGGAATCTGGGGAGTGGCTGGGGAGAGAAGGGGGTCCAGGAGAGGTGGTAGCAAGTTGAGTGCTGAGTCACGCCTGAGCCCAGGACCTGGGCAGCCATTTTCTCCTGAAGTTATAACCGCTCCCTCCAGCCCCCAGGCAAGGAATACAGCCACACCCGATTCCACCCTGAATGGTACAAAGGATTAAACAAGTCTGATTAGTCCCTGGGAGTTAACAGGGTCTGGCCTTCAGTCCCAGAAGCAGAAAAAAAAAAATCACAGACATTCCAGAAAACTGGGACCTTAAGTCAGCCAAAGGATTGACATTTCAATTTCCCATTTTTATTTTTATATTATTATTTTGTTAGCTTTTTTTGCTTTTTTCTTTGTTTTCCTTTTTTTGTTGCTCTTTTTTTGCTTTTTTCTTTGTTTTCCTTTTTTGTTTGTTGCTTTATTTTCTACTTTTCACATTATTTTTTCATCATTCAATTTTATTTTATTTTTACTTGCTACTTTCTATTTTTATACCATTTTTTAAATCAATTTTTTGTAAATATATTATTTTGATCCCCTTCTTTCTCTTCTTATCCACTCATCCCTTTTCTACTCCTCTATACTGAATTGAGATCCCCCCCATATTTATCCAATTCTTTTTTTTTAAATATATTTTATTGATTTTTTACAGAGAGGAAGGGAGAGAGATAGAAAGTCAGAAACATTGATGAGAGAGAAACATCGATCAGCCACCTCCTGCACATCCCCCACTGGGGATGTGCCTGCAACCCAGGTACATGCCCTTGACCGGAATCGAACCTGGGACCTTTCAGTCTGCAGGCCGATGCTCTATCCACTGAGCCAAACCGGTTTTGGCTATCCAATTCTTAACCTTATTTCCTGTATATCAGCTCAGCCTCTACAGATTCTGCCCCCACCCTCTTTACTGAGTGTTTGGTGTTTGTATTTGTTTGGTTTATCTATTGGCTCTGTGGTATTTTCTCCATAAATATATATTCTCCTTTTTCTTTTCTCTCCTTTCTTTTTTTCTCTCTCTTAGATATCATTTGTGCTCTCTTTTCTCTCCTCTAATTATCTTTTCTCAGGTGGCTGCTTATATTGGGGTTATCAGTGCTGTGAATACATTCATGCTTTGTTCCCTTTGGGTCATGTCTTGTTAAGGTGAATATTTTGGGATTAGTGTTCTACAGTCTATTTTCATCTTTCCTTTAGCATCCTTTTACTCTACCTCAACTTTACCTTTATGCCAAAACTCTCTTCCTCACTTTTACCCTTTTGTTGTCCTGTTTCTCTTACCCTATTCCTGCTTTAGGTTTTCCCTATTTGTTATTTTTGCCCCCTGGTAAAATTTCACCCTACTTATATATCTAATTTCCAATCTCCTGCTCTAAATCCATATATACCTCTCTCTTCTCTTTCTTCACTATCCAAAGTTTTTTTTTTTTTCTCTCTGTTGTTTTGTTGTTGTTTGCTTGATTGTTGAGTATATTGGGTTTTTTTATGCTTGTTTGTGAGATTGTTTTTCTTTTTCTTTTTCTTTTTGTTGGTTTTTTCCCCAGTTATTTTTTTGCTTCTGTTTTCCCTCGCCTCGCTTGATATTACTTGTTGTTTGTAGTTTGCATTCATATCCACGGATCTGTTGCTGGAATTTGTTGGGATTAGTGGCTGTTCTATTGGAGTTTTCTCCCCATATAAATAGTTTCTTCTCCTCTTCTATTTCATTCTCTTTCTTTTCTCTCTTACTTTTTTTTCCTTTTCCCAACTTCATTTTTACACTCCTTTTTTCTTTCTTTTTATCTTTTTTCTTTTTCTCTTCTTTCTTCTTTATCCTCTAATTCTCTTTGCTCTGGTGGTCACCTTTATTTGGGGTTATTAGTATCATGAATACATTTGTGTTCAGTGCCTTATGCATTGTGCCTTGTTGTGTTGTATTTTGTGCCTTTAAATCAACACAGCAGAGAGAGAACTACATAACAAAATACCAGGAGAAGAGAGATCATGGGGAGACAAAGAAACATCCCACACATGAAAGAAAAACAGGCATCACCAGAAAAGGAAGTAAACGAATGGAGGCAGTGGAGGCAAGCAACCTGTGAGAGACAGAATTCAGAGAAATGGTCATAAGGCAGATGAAAAGAATGGAAGACAAATTCAACAATATGTGGAAGAACCAAGAGGAAATGAAGAAGAACCAAGAAGAAATGAAAAATGACATCACTGCTATAAAGAACTCAATAGAAAGCATCAACAGTAGACTAGAAGAAGCAGAGGACCGCATCAGTGAGCTAGAATACAAGGTAGGAAAAAATACCCAAGCAGAGCAACTTCTAGAAAAAAAAAATTAAAAAGCAGGAGGAGAGCCTAAGAGAACTTTGGACAACAGGAAACAAAACAACATCCCCATAATAGGGGTGCCAGAAGGAGAGGAAAATGAGCAAGGAATAGAAAACCTGTTTGAAAAAATAATGACAGAAAACTTCCCTGATATAGGGAAGAAAAAACTCACACAAATCCAAGAAGCTCAGAGTCCCAAACAAAATGAGCCCCAAAAGACCGATGCCAAGGCACATTATAATTGAATTGGCAAACACCAACGACAAAGCAAGAATCTTAAAAGCGGCCAGAGAGAGAGAGAAAGTTACTTACAAAGGATCCCCATCAGACTAGCGATGGATTTTTCAACAGAAACACATCAGGCAAGAAGGGAATGGAATGAAATATACAAAGTCATGCAAAGGAAGGGTCTGAATCCAAGAATACTGTACCCAGCAAGGCTATCAATCAAAATTGAGGGTGAAATCAAGAGCTTCACAGACAAAAAAGGACTACAGGAGTTTATTACCACCAAACCAGCAATGCAAGAAATGCTAAAGGGCCCTAACCGGTTTGGCTCAGTGGATAGAGCATCAGCCTGCAGACTGAAGGGTCCCAGGTTCGATTCTGGTCAAGGGCATGTACCTTGGCTGCGGGCACATCCCCAGTAGGGGGCATGAAGGGGGCAGCTGATCGATGTTTCTCGCTCATTGATGTTTCTAACTCTCTATCCCTCTCCCTTCCTCTCTGTAAAAAATCAATAAAATATGTTTTTTTAAAAAAAAAAGAAATGTTAAAGGGTCTGCTGTAAAAAGAAAAAAATAGGAAACAAAGAAGGAACACAGGGGTAAAGAATAAAAATGGCAACAAACAAGTACCTATCAATAATAACTTTAAATGTAAATGGTTTAAATGCCCCAATCAAAAGACATAGGGTAACTGAGTGGATAAGAAAACATGACCCATATATCTGCTGTCTACAGGAAACCAACCTCAGAAAAAAAGATACACACAGACTGATGCTGAAGGAATGGAAAAAGTTTTTTCAGGCGAATGGAAATGAAAAAAAGGCTGGGGTAGCAATACTTATATCTGACAAATTAGATCTCAAAGTGAAGGACATGAAAAGAGTTAAGGAAGGCCACTTCATAATACTAAAGGGAGCAAGCCAACAAGAAGAAATAACTCTGGTAAACATATATGCACCCAATATAGGAGCAACCAAATACATAAGAAAACTTCTGGAGGAGATCAAGGGAGAGATTGAAGGCAATACAATCATAGTAGGGGACTTTAACACCCCACTATCACCATTGGACAAATCCTCTAAACAAAAAATCAGCAAAGAAACATCAATCCTAAATGACTCACTAGATCAGATGGAATTAATTGACATCTTCAGAACATTTCACCCCAAAGCCACACAATATACATTCTTCTCAAGTGCACATGGGTCATTTTCAAAGATAGACCATATATTGGGTCACAGGCAAAGTCTCTTCAAATTCAAGAAGATAGAAATCATATCAAGCATCTTCTCAGATCACAATGGCATAAAACTGGAAATCAACTACAATAAAAAACAATCCAAAAAAATCAGACACATGGAGACTAAATAGCATGCTATTCAACAATGACTGGGTTACCTGAGATCAAAAAAGAAATAAAAAACATCATGGCAACAAACGACAATGAAGACACAACAATCCAAAACCTACGGGACACAGCAAAAGCAGTCTAGAGAGGGAAGTTCATAATTCTACAAGCCTACTGCAAAAAACAAGAAACAATGATCATAAATTACGTAACCCTACAACTCAAAGAGTTAGAAAGAGAGCAAAAAGAAAAGCCCAGTGTAAGCAGAAGGAAGGAAATAATAAAGATCAGAACAGAGATAAATGACATAGAGACCAAAAAAAACAGTACAAAAGATAAACAAAACCAAGAACTGGTTCTTTGAAAGGATAAACAAGATTGATGAACTTCTAGCCAGGCTCACTAAGAAACAAAAAGAGAGGACCCAAATAAACAAAATCAGAAATGAAATAGGAGAAATAACAACAGACCCCACAGAAATACAAAGGATTGTTAAAAAATACTATGAACAAAAAAACCCCAAGATGGCAGCATAAGTAAACACCAGAAATTGCTGCCTCCCGTAACAAATTTAAAAATACAACTAAAAGACAAAACGGACATCATCCAGAACTACAGGAAGGCTGGCTGAGTGGAAATTCTACAACTAGAAGGAAAGAGAAAAGCACACTGAGACTCAGAGGAGGTGTGGAAGTAAAGTGCAGAGGTATGAAGGTGGAGGTGCACACGGAAAGGGCTGGCAACTGAGGACACGGTTGTCTTTTTCAATCAGAGGGAGACACACACTCCAACTCTGAACTCCAGTTCCAGTCGAGTCTCTGGGGACCCAGACTCATACTCGGAGAAACTGAACTGTCTGGTAGTGGGCAGAACTTGAAGGCGGCTTTCTCTCAGAGGTGCTTGCAGTTCCCCGAGGAACACTGAGACCCGGGGCCTCTTGGGGCAGAACTGAGGATCAGCCATAGCTGTTTGCTCTGCCGTGTTGATTCCCTGAGACCCCGCCCCACCCAAGCTGTGCGCAGAGGCTTTTGCATATGAAAGGCCTGGCCCTTTGCAATCTGAAAATTACCTAACAAACTGCACCTGGGTCAGAGAGACTCAGAACTTCCAAAAGAAGGCCCAAGGTCCCAAAGCAGCTTGCATTGCTTCACAGCTGGGCCTCATCTGGGCACCTCCAAACCCCAAACAAACAAGAGAAATCTGCAGATCTCTCCATAGATGCTGCTGGGTAGCCTCAGGCAGAGGCTAGATTAGCACCTCCTTAGAGATCCAAGAGCCAGTGTACCCAGTGGTCAGAGTGGGACCATCCAGATTACAGCTCCTCAGATCCATAAGGGACACACTCAGGGGGCAGACTCAGTGAGCACCAAAGCCCCACTGAAGCAAGTCTTGCCCAGGAGGGGTGTCTTCAGCACAGAAGTTCTCCCACTGTAGACACAGCTGATTCTCACAGCCAATTGGCCTGGAGGTCAATTCCTCCTAGTGATACCTACAACAATCAAGGCTTAACTACAACAAGACTGTGCACAAAGCCCACAAGGGGGTGTACCAAGAGTGTCTACCTCAGGTAATTGGGGAAGCTGAGATACTGGGCCCTATAGGACACCTAGCACACAAAGCCACTCTGTCAACACAGGGAAGTATAAAAAATGTGGAGATGAAAAAACAGGTCACAAATGACAGAAATGGAGGAAAGCAAACTACTGGATATAGAGTTCAAAACCACACTTTAAGGTTTTTCAAGAATTTTCTAGAAACCGCCAATAAATTTAGTGAGACTCTGGAAGATATGAAAAAAGACCAACTAGAAATTAAGCATACACTGACTGAAATAAAGGATATTATGCAGAGTTCTAACAGCAGAGTAGAGGATCGCAGGAATCAAGTCAAAGATTTGAAATATGAAGAAGCAAAAAACACCCAACCAGAAAAACAAGAAGAAAAAAGAATTCAAAAATAAGAAGATAGTCTAAGGAGCCTCTGGGACAACTTCAAGCGTGCCAACATCCAAATTATGGGGGTGCCAGAAGATGAGAGAGAGCAAGATATTGAAAACCTATTTGAAGAAATAATGACAGAAAACTTCCCCCACCTGGTGAAAGAAATAGACTTACTAGTCCAGGAAGCGCAGAGAACCCCAAACAAAAGGAATCCAAAGAGGACCACACCAAGACACATCATAATTAAAATGCCAAGAGCAAAAGACAAAGAGAGACTCTTAAGAGCAGCAAGAGAAAGACAGTCAGTTACCTACAAGGGAGTACCCATACGACTGTCAGCTGATTTCTCAACAGAAACTATGCAGGCCAGAAGGGAGTGGCAAGAAATATTCAAAGTGATGAATAGCAAGAACCTACAACCTAGATTACTTTACCCAGCAAAGCTATCATTCAGAATTGAAGGTCAGATAAAGAGCTTCACAGATAAGGAAAAGCTAAAGGAGTTCATCACCACCAAACCAGTATTATATGAAATGCTGAAAGGTATCCTTTAAGAAGAGGAAGAAGAAGAAAAAGGTAAAGATACAAATTATGAACAACAAATACACATCTATGAACAAGTGAATCTAAGAATCAAGTGAATAAATAATCTGATGAACAGAAAAAACTGGTGATAATAATAGAATCAGGAGCATAGAAAGGGAGTGGACTGACTATTCTCATGGGGGAAGGGGTGTGGAGTGTGCAGGAAGAGACTGGGCAAAAATTGTACACCTATGGATGAGGACAGTGGGTGGGGGAATAAGGGCAGAGGGTGGGGTGGGAACTGGGTAGAGGGGAGGTATGGGGGGAAATAAGAGGAACAACTGTAATAATCTGAACAATAAAGGTTTAATTAAAAAAAATAAATGTGTTAAATCACATAAAGTGAAAAATAAAAATCACACAATCATAAAAGATGCAGAAAAGCATTTGATAAAATCCAGCACCCATCTATAATAAAAGCATAATATGCTAATTAGACTGGATGTCCTTCCAGACATCCTTCCAGACAACCTTCAGGACGAAACCACAGTGGCAGGGTTTGAGGTGTAGGCAGCTACCACAGGGGCGGGGGCTGAGGCAGAGGCAGCAGCTGGATTGGCAGTGACCAAGCCCCTTGCAGGAATTTCATGCATCAGGCCTCTCATTTATGATAAAAACTCTCAGAAAAGTGGGAATAGAGAGATCATACCTCAACATAATAAAGGCCATATAAACAAACTCTCAGCCAACATCACAATCAATGGGCAAAAACTAAAAGCGTTTCCCTTAAGATTGGGAACAAGACAAGATGTCCACTTTTACCACTTTTATTCACCACTAGAGACCCAGTGAATGAAATTCATGCACTCAGGGTTGAGGGGTCTCTCAGCCTGGCCTGTGCCGTCTCACAGTCTGGGAACCCTCCAGGGATGTCCAACTGATGACTTAGGATGTCCGTCAGACATCCTTAGCACTACTGCGGAGGTGGGAGAGGCTCCCACCCCAGCTGCTGTGCTCGCCAGCCATGAGTCTGGCTTCTGGCTGAGCAGCACTCTCACTGTGGAAGCGCACTGACCACCAGGGGGCAGCTCCTGCATTGATCGTGTTCCCCCTGGTGGTCAGTGTGTGTCATAGCGACTGGTCTTTCCTCCATTCAGTCGATTTGCATATTAGCCTTTTATTATATAGGATAATACTACAACTCCTAGCCACAGCTATCAGAGAAGAAAAAGAAATAAAATTCATCCACATTGGAAAAGAGGAAGTAAAACAGTCATCATTTGCAGATGACATGATATCGTACATAGAAAACCCCAAAGCTGGAGGGGGTCAATGGGGAGAAAAGGGGGACATATGTAATACTTTCAATAATAAAGATTTTTTAAAAAGAAAAAGAAAAGAAAACCCTAAAGACTCTACTAAAAAACTATTAGATTTGCCTAGCTGGTTTGGCTCAATGATTTTCTCTCACCATTGATGTTTCAATGTCTCTCTCACTCTCCCTTCCTCTATGAAATCATTTATATATCTATAATAATAAAAGCATAATATGCTAATTAGACTGGACATCCTTCCGGATGACCTTCCAGACGAAGCCGGGGCTGCAAGGGCAGCCTGGTCCCGGGTGCTGGATGGAAGCCCAGGTCTCAGGTACCAGGGGAAGGAAGGCCTTCTATTGCACAAATTTTATGCATTGGGCCTCTAATATTTGTTTGTTTGTTTGTTTAAAACAGAATGTCCTTGCTACCCAAAACAACCTAGAGATTCAACACAATTCCTATTAAAATAGCAATGGCATATTTAACAAATGTAGAACAAATATTTCAAAAATTTATATGGAACCCTAAAAGACCTAGCATAGCCTCAGCTTGAGAAAGAACTAAGTGGAAGGGAACATACTACCTGATATAAAACTACACTACAAAGCAATTGTAATCAAAACACCATGGTACTGGCACAAGAACAGGCATATAGTTCAATGGAACTGAACAGAGAGCCCAGAAATAAATCCATTTATGTTCAATAAATAAATAAAACCTTTATGTTCAACTTATATTTGACAAAAGGAGGCAAGAGAATACAATGGAGTCAAGACAGTTTCTTCAATAAATGGTGTTGGAAAAAATTGGACAGAACATTAAAAAAAATGAAACTAGACTATCAACATACACCACACATGCCAATAAACTCAAAATGGATAAAAGACTTAAATGTAAGTCATGAAACCATACAAATCTTGGAAGAAACCATAGGCAGTAAAGTCTCAGACATCTCTCATAGCAATATGTTTGCCAATACATCTCCTAGGGCAAAGGAAACTAAGGAGGAAATTAACAAATGGGACTACATCAAACTAAAAAGCTTTTGTACTGCAAAAAAACATCCTATCTAATAAAAGAGAAACATGGTAATTGGCATACAACCGCTACCCTTCCCATTGGCTAATCAGGGCAATATGCAAATTAACTGTCAGCCAAGATGGTGGCCGGCAGCCAGGCAGCTTGAAACTAACATGAGTCTTGCTTGCTTCAGTGATGGAGGACTGCAACATTCCCCCGCCTGCCCCTGCAGGCCTCTGAGCTGCAAGCAGCTATGTAACAAACATAGAAGCTAAACAAAACCCCAGAAACCTTCAGCCAGCAGGATCGCAACATTGTAAGCAAAGGCCAGAAATCTACTTTCAGCAGCGGAGGCCTAAGAGCTGGAGCAAAGCCTCAAAGCTAAAGCTGGCCCAGAATAAAAAAGAAAAAAGAAAAAAAGGAGCAGTTGGGAGCTTCAGTCACCCCCAGCCTGAAAACAGCCCTCAGCTCCTCACCCAGACTGGCCAGGCACCCCAGTGGGGACCCCCACCCTGAAGGGTGTGTGACCAGCTGCAAACAGCCATTATCCCCTCACGCAGGCTGGCCAGGCACCCCAGTGGGCACCCCCACCCTGATCCAGGACACCCTTCAGGGCAAACCAGCCAGCCCCACCCATGCACCAGGCCTCTACCCTATATAGTAAAAGGGTAATATGCCTCCCAGCACCGGGATCAGCGGAGCCACGAGGCCTCCCAGCACCGGGATCAGTGTGACAGGGGGCAGCACCCCAACCCCCTGATTGGCCCTGCTCTGTGTGTGACGGGGTAGAGCCATAACCTCCTCATCGGCCCTGTCCTGAGTGTGAGAGTGGCGGCACCCCAACCCCCTGATCGGCCCTGCTCTGTGGATGATAGAGGGCGGTGCCCCAACCCCCTGATGGGCCCTGCTCTATGCGTGACAGGGGGTGGCGCCGCAACCTCCCCATCGACCCTGCCTTGAGTGTGACAGGGGATGGTGCCCCAACCCCCCAATCGGCCCTACCCTGAGCATGACTGAGGGTGGAATCACAACCTCCCGATCGCCCTGCTCTGTGCATGACAGGGGGCGGCGCCCCAACTCCCCAATCGGCCCTGCTCTGAGCCCGACCAGGGGCTGCACCTAGGGAATGGGCCTGCCCTCTGCCACCCGGGAGCAGGCCTAAGCCAGCAGGTCGTTATCTCCCGAGGGGTCCCCGACTGCGAGAGGGCACAGGCCGGGCTGAGGGACCCCCTCTCCCCACCGAGTGCACAAATTTTTGTGCACCGGGCCTCTAGTTATCAATATAAAAAGGGAGCCCACTGAGTGGGAGAATATATTCGCCAATGATACATCTGATAAGGTGATAAGGGGTTAATTTCCAAAATATATAAAGAACTCATACAACTCAACAAAATACAACTCAATTAAAAAATGGGCAAAGGACCTGAATAAACCCTTCTCCAAACAGGACATACAAATGGCCAAGAGACGTGAAATAATGCTCAACTTCACTAATCATTAGAGATATGCAAATTAAAATGACAACGAGGTATCACCTCACACCTGCCAGAATGGCTACCATCAATGAATCAACAAACAAGTGCTGGTGAGGATTTGGGAAAAATGAACACTGGTGGTTGAAATGCAGACTGGTATAGCCACTGCGGAAAAGAGTGTGAAGTTTCCTCAAAAAATTAAGTATGAAACTGCCATTTGACCCAGCCATCCCACTTCTGAGAATATATTCTAAGAACCCTAAAACAACCATCAGAAGGAATATATTGAACACTGCTTGTGTTCATAGCAGTGCTTTTTACAATAGCTAAGATCTGGAAATAGCCTAAGTGGCCATTAGTAGACGAGTGGATAAAAAAGCTGTGGTAGCGGGCTGGTGTGGCTCAGTGGTTGAGCACCAACCTATGAACCAGGAGGTTATGGTCTGATTCCTGGTCAGGTCACATGCCCAGGTTGTGGGCTCATCCCCAGTAGGGGGGCATGCAGGAGACAGCTGATCAATGATTCCCTCTCATCATTGATGTGTTCTCTCTCCCTCTCTTCCCTCTTCCTTCCTCTCTGAAACCAATATTAATTATTTAACTAGCTAATTGAAATAAAAAAGCTGTGGAACAGCCCAGCCAGTGTGACTCAATTAGTTGACCATCGTCACTTACACCAGGATTTGGGGCTCGATTCTCAGTAGCGGGCATGCAGAAGGCAGCCAATCAATGTTTCTCTCTCATCGATGTTTCTACCTCTCTCCTGCTCCCTTCCCCTCTCCGAAATCAATAATAAAATATATATATATTTTTTAAGCTGTGGTACTTTTACACTATGGAATACTATGCAGCTGTAAAAAAGAAGACTCTCTTACCCTTTGAGATAGCATGGATGGACCTGGATTTTATTATGCTAAGCAAAATAAGCCAGTCAGAGAAAGGTGAACACCACACTTATATGTGGGATCTACTGAACAAAAGAAACTGATGAACAAAGAAGGTGTAGAGACTTGGAAGCATGGAATAGGCCAGTGACGGCGAACCTTTTCAGCTCGGCGTGTCAGCATTTTGAAAAACCCTAACTTAACTTTGGTGCCGTGTCACATATAGAAATTTTTTTGATATTTGCAACCATAGTAAAACAAAGGCTTATATTTTTGATATTTATTTTATGTATTTAAATGCCATTTAACAAAGAAAAATCAACCAAAAAAATGAGTTCGCGTGTCACCTCTGACACGCGTATCATAGGTTCGCCATCACTGGAATAGGCTGACAGATCTTAGAAGGAAGGGGGAGGAGGACAGAGATTAACCAAAGAACTTACATATACATATATGCATAACCCATGGACACAGACAGTAGTGCGGTGAAGGCCTGAGGTGGGACAGGTTCTGGGAGGAGAGAGGAAAAGGGGGGCAAATGGGGGACAGCTATAATACTCTCAACAATAAAAATAAATATAAAAATAACCTCACAGGGTGATCTGATCATAGATTTCTAACTAGGCATGTCATGGTGGGTAGTCACGCTCCAGGAATATAACTCTTTATTTTATTAATTTAAAATTTTTTATTTACTGACTTTTAGAGAGAAAGAGAGCAAGAGAGAGAAACATCGATTTGTTCCACTTATTGATGCATTCATTGGTTGATTCTTGTATGTGCCCTGACTGGGGATCAAACCCACATCCTTGGTGTATGGGGACAATGCTCTAACAAACTGGCCTACCTGGCCAGGGTGTATTTGAGTTCTTGATTCCCAGCATTTGTCATCAGTTTTAGCTCAAATAAACTCATAAAAATTCTCTACAGGTTTGGATGTTTCATTTGTAAACATGGTCTAACAATCGTTTTCTTTTGAATTCTAATTTTACATGGATATTGAGTATATAGGTCAAGATCTAACCAGGAAAATAAAGAATTGGTATGTAAAGCATGAAAAAAATTTAAAGTAGAGAATTTGTTATGTCATAGAAGAGCTGAGAGGCCAAACAGGGAATGAAAGCAAGACAACCAGAGCTTAGCAACAGCAGAAACAAAGAGAAGAGATAATGTTACTGTAGCTCCAGTGCTTGTGTCACCCAAAGGAAGCTGGTGTAATAGGTCTATCAGGAAATAGAGCCATGAAGGAGATGCTTTCAGAGACACTTTCCCAATCAAACAGGAAGGAGTTCTACCTGCCTCCCACCCCCTCACCCCCCCCCCACCCCCCACCCCCACCTTCATGTTTTCCTTTGCCTTTCTTTGTCAAACTTAGTAGAAGTCAGCAGACATAGGTACTTGGGTAAGGCAACCTCCAGCCCTCACTCCTGCCTTCTCACTCTGCATAATTCAGAGAAGACTAAAGGAAAAGTAAACAGACCCAGGTCCAGCAGATTGATATATTTGCTTCATTTTTACCGTCTAATCATTCATATTATTTCTAATTAGAATAGTTAGAAAATACTAACCATTGATTAGAATACTTATTTTTCTGACTTTTTTGCCCTTAGTATTGACTTTTTCTTTCAGTAATTGTTTCCTTAAAATTTTCAACACATATGTTTATAAATTAACATATTCTAAAGTAAATCAATATCAATGCCCATCATGAACAGCACAAGTATCTTAAGGCTTTAACTCTGATCACTCTTCTTTTAATATGCTCTTTTGTTGTTGTTAATCCTCACCTGAGGACAATTTTTTTCCTTTTTTTTTTTTTTAGAGAGAGTGGAAGGGAGGGGGAGAGAAAGATTGATGTGAAAGAGAGACACTGATTGGTTGCCTTCCACAGGAGACCAGACCAGGGCCAGGGATCGAGCCTGCAACCAAGATGTATGCCCTTGACCAGAATTGAACCTGTGACCCCTCAGTCTGAGGGCTGACACTCTAACCATTGAGCACCAGCTAGGCCTTAATATGCTATTGTTGTCCAGTATTTCATTTCATTTTTGTAAAACTCCACACATTATATATTATTATTGTTTTGTTGTTATTGTTTTATATACCTTATATCTATATATTTGCCTATGTTTACAATTTTATTTTTTCATCATGCCTCTTTTCATATTAGAGTCCTCAATACTATTATTGTTTTGTTGTTATTGTTTTATATACCTTATATCTATATATTTGCCTATGTTTACAATTTTATTTTTTCATCATGCCTCTTCATATTAGAGTCATCATTGATTTCCCTCCTCTTTTCCTCAGGAACATCCTTTAGACATTCCTTAGTGAGAGTCTATTAGTAAACCCTCTAAATTACTCATCTAAAAATGCCTTTATTTCAACCTCATACTTGAAAGATAATTTTGCTAGATGTGCACTTCTAGGTTGAGAGGTTTTTACTGTCAAAGCTTAGAAGATTCCATTACCTTGGGTATCCATAGTTAATGTTGAGATAGCTGGGAGTACAAAATGCCATTACTTTATAGGGATCTGACTTTATTCTTCACCTGATTTTAAGATGTAATCTTTGTCTTTGGTTTTTTGCAGTTTCACTACTATGTAAGTATTTAAGTATGAATTTATTTTTTAAATATGAATTTAATTTTTGTTATCTTGCTTGGGATTCTTTCAGGTTCTAAATCTGAGAATTGGTATCTGTTATTCAATTGTGTAAAATTCTCAGCATTATCTATTTATTACCTCTCTCCAGTCCTTTTTATTTTATTTTTCTGAAAGTCTGATTAGAATACGTTGGCTCTTCATGTTAGTTAACCTCTGATTTGTGGTTTCAATTTCTTTATCGCTGAGCTGCATTCTTCGTCAGAATTTTCTTAGTTCATTCGCTCTTTTTTTAGCTCAGCGGTTCTCAACCTGTGGGTCGAGACCCCTTTGGGGGTCGAACGACCCTTTCACAGGGGTCGCCTAAGACCATCGGAAAACACGTATATAATTACATATTGTTTTTGTGATTAATCACTATGCTTTAATTATGTTCAATTTGTAACAATTAAAATACATCCTGCATATCAGATATTTACATTACGATTCATAACAGTAGCAAAATTAGAGTTATGAAGTAGCAATGAAAATTATTTTATAGTTGGGGGGTCACCACAACATGAGGAACTGTATTAAAGGGTCGTGGCATTAGGAAGGTTGAGAATCACTGTTTTAGCTGGTCTAATCTACTGCATTTAGCTACTTAATGTATTGAGTTTATAATTTTAACATTTTAATTTTATGCCTAGAAATTTTATTTAGTTCTTTTTTTAAAAAAACTTCTGTCTCATATTAAGAGACTTTAACCTTTAGTCATATTTTGATTATTTTTATTTCTTTAAGCAGGGTAAATGAGCTTAAATTCTATATCTAATCATTTTTAAACTAATGTTTGTGGATATGATTTCTTAGGCTCTTGTTTCTGCTAAATCCTTTTTTAAAATATTTATTTATTAAATTGGGGTGACACTGGTCAACATGAACATTTATTAGTAGGTCTATTTTCTCTATTGATTTCCTGTTTTCAATTTTATTGATTTCTGCTCTAATACCCCACCACCACCACCACCACCACAATTATGCAGTTGAGTTTCCTGCATTTGGGGAAATTGCAAGGGTCAGCACATCTAGAATGTGATGGATATGCCTAGCTCTGGGAAAACTACCCTCATGATCCTCTATCCCCTACCAGTTAACTATCTTTTCTAATTTTTTTTAATTAAATCTTTATTGTTCAGATTATTACAGTTGTTCCTCTTTTTCCCCACATAGCTCCCCTATACCCTTTTCCCACACCACCCTCCGCCCTCACCTCCCCCCCACTGTCCTCATCCATAGGTGCACGATTTTTTTTGAGTCTCTTCCTGCATTTCCCACACCCCTTTCTCCCCAAGAATAGTCAGTCCACTCCCTTTCTATGCCCCTGATTCTATTATTATCACCAGTTTTTTCTGTTCATCAGATTATTTATTCACTTGATTCTTAGATTCACTTGTTGATAGATGTGTATTTGTTGTTCATAATTTGTATCTTTACCTTTTTCTTCTTCTTCCTCTTCTTAAAGGATACCTTTCAGCATTTCATATAATCCTGGTTTGGTGGTGATGAACTCCTTTAGCTTTTCCTTATCTGTGAAGCTCTTTATCTGACCTTCAGTTCTGAATGATAGCTTTGCTGGATAATGTAATCTTGGTTGTAGGTTCTTGGCATTCATCACTTTGAATATTTCTTGCCACTCCTTTCTGACCTGCAAAGTTTCTGTTGAGAAATCAGCTGACAGTCATATGGGTACTCCCTTGTAGGTAACTGACTGTCTTTCTCTTGCTGCTTTTAAGATTCTCTCTTTGCCTTTTGCTCTTGGCATTTTAATTATGATGTGTCTTGGTGTGGTCCTCTTTGGATTCCTTATGTTTGAGGTTCTCTGTGTTTCCTGGACTTGTAAGTCTATTTCTTTCATCAGGTAGGGGAAGTTTTCTGTCATTATTTCTTCAAATAGGTTTTCAATATCTTGCTCTTTCTCTTCTTCTGGCACCCCTATAATTCGGAAGTTGGTACGCTTGAAGCTGTCCCAGAGGCTCCTTACACTATCTTCCTATTTTTGGATTCTTTTTTCATTTTGTTTTTCCAGTTGGGTGTTTTTTGCTTCTTCGTATGTCAAATTTTTGACTTGATTCTTGCAATCCTCTTGTCTGCTCTTGGATCTCTGTATATTATTCTTTATTTCAGTCAGTGTATGCTTAATTTCTAGTTGGTCTTTTTTCATATCTTCCAGGGTCTCACTAAATTTATCAGTGGTTTCTAGAAAGTTCTTGAAAAACCTTAACAGTGTGGTTTTGAACTCTATATCCAGTCATTTGCTTTCCTCCATTTCTGTCATTTGTGTCCTGTTTCTTTGTCTCCGCATGTTTTTATGCTTCTCTCTGTCGATAGAGTGGCTTTCTGTGCTAGGTGTCCTATAGGGCCCAGTGGCTCAACCTCCCCAATTACCTGAGGTAGACACTCTTGGTGCACCCCCTTGTGGGCTTTGTGCACAGTCTTGTTGTAGTTAAGCCTTGATTGTTATAGGTAACACTGGGAGGGATTGACCTACAGGCTAATTGGCTGTGAGAATTAGTTGTGTCTTCAATGGGCGAACTTCTGTGCTGGAGACACCCTTCTGGGGCAAGACTTGCTTCAGTGGGGCTTTGGTGCTCACTGAGTCTGCCCCCTGAGTGTGTCCTTTATGAATCCAAGGAGCTGCAATCTGATGGTCCCACTCTGACCACCGGGCACACTGGCTCCTGGATCTCTAAGGAGGTGCCAATCCAGCCCCTGCCCAAGGCTATTCAGCAGGAGCCAGCTGTGACCCAATGCAAGTTGCCCTGGGGTCTTGGGTCAGCTGCAGTTTGTTAGGTAATTATCAGATTGCAAAGGGCCAGGCCTTTCATATGCAAAAGCCTCATGCCTTGGGCGGGGTGGGGTCCCAGGGGATCAACAGGGCGGAGCTAGCAGTTATGGCTGCTCTCAGTTCTGCCCTCAGAGGCCCCGCTTTTCAGTGTCCTGGAAAAGGCTGCAAGCACCCCTGAGAGAAAGCTTCCCTCGAGTTCCGACCAATGCCTGACAGTCCCGTTTCTCCTGTATGAGTCTGGGTCCCCAGAGACTCGCCCGGAACTGGAGCCCAGAGCTTGAGACTCCCTCCTGATTGAAAAAAACAACCATGTCCTCAGACGCCAACCCTCTCCACATGGGCCTCTGTACCTCTGTATTTTACTTCTGCACCGCACCACCTCTGAGTCTCGGTATGCTTTTCTCTTTCCTTTTAGCTGTAGAACTTCCACTCAGCCAGCCTTCCTGTGGTTCCGGATGATGTCCATTCCATCTTTTAGTTGAATTTTTGAGGTGGTTGTGCGAGGCAGCAATCTCCGGTGTTTACCTATGCCGCCATCTTGGTTTCTCCCTCTTTGCTAATTTTTTAAATTTCTTTTTTTCTGCTTACTTTGATTTTTTTTCTTTTAAAATAAATTTGTTGATTTTTTTATAGAGAGGAAGGGAGAGGGATAGAGAGTTAGGAACATCGATGAGAGAGAAACATCGATCAGCTGCTTCTTGCACAACCCCTACTGGGGATGTGCCCGCAACCAAGGTACATGCCCTTGACCAGAATCGAACCTGGGACCCTTCAGTCTGCAGGCCGACGCTCTATCCACTGAGCTAAACCAGTCAGGGCTACTTTGATTTTTTAAAAATTAAATCTTTATTGTTGAAAGTATTACATGTGTTCCTTTTTAAATTTAATTTGCTCTTTCTTTCTAGTGTCTTAAGGTGGAAAGCTAAGTTATTTATTTTGAATCTTTCTTTTTTTAAATTTCTTTATTGGTTAAGGCATTACAAATGTGTCCTTATCCCCCTCTTTCTTTTTTGTTTTACTAATATAAGTATTCAATGATATACATTTCCCTCTAAGCATTACTTTTGCTGCATCCACAAATTTTGAATCAATAATAATAATCTTCCCAACAAAGAAGAGATGGCTTCACTTGTGAGTAGTAACAAACTAAAGAGTTGATATACCCTAGGTAGGCCAGTGAAAATGTACTGCTGACCTTGCCAGCTGAAAGCAAACTGCTTCTGGTGGTCCTCATGGAGAAAAACCATTTGCCAGATCAATAGCTATATACCAGGTACCACAGGATGTGTTCATTTGCTCAAGCTATTACCACATCTTGTACTTCAGCTGCAATTTGAGTCACCACGCAAATTGGGGATTGATTGAGGGGCCATGACAGTCTTTTGAGAAGGTATTATTATTATTGTTAATCTTCACTCAAAGATATTTTTCCATTGATTTTTAGAGAGAATGGAAGGGACGGGGAGAGACAGAGAGAGAAACATTGATGTGAGAGAGACACATCAATTGGTTGCCTCCCACATGCATGCCTGACCAGGGCCAGGAAACAAGCCTACAACCAAAGTATGTGCCCTTGACCTGAATCCAACCTGGGACCCTTCAGTCCGTGGGCCAATGCTCTATCCACTGAACCACACAGGCTATGACTATGACTATCTATTTTTATGATTCAGGTTAGACTTCCATTCACTTGACCTAGAAACTTTTTGCTTGTGCAAATCAATTCATAATTATCTATTTCACTTCTAGGAAAACCACAATCAACTAGCCAATGCCATAGTTCTGCATCAGTCAGACAATTCTGATTGGTGCTTTGACTGCTGTCCATTAAGGGAACCATAACCATCTGGCCTTTGGTGGTTGAGTGACACCACTTGGCTCCTGCCACCACAGGATCCAATTTACTTCCATTAAATTTAGGTTTCCCTATTCAGTGACTACAGTTCTGACTGTTAGGTCTGACCTACAAAGAAGAGCAATCACAGAGCTCTTCATGGGTGCTGAGGCTCCCCTCATAGATTTCTCAGGTGGAAAGTAAGTCCAGAAGACATACTTTCACCATGAGTGGAATGGATGAGTAGGTCTTATAACTCCCTAATCTGCAACATTAAATGCAGAACCTCTGTTTAGGGAGCCCATATCAATAAATTTGGCCTGCTCCAACTTTATGTTTCTTCCACCATTAAACCACACCCCATATATCCATTCCCACATATATCCCCTGGGTTTCAGACTATAAAAGTTAGAAAATTCAAATACAGTGAGGCCTTGACTTAGGAGTGTCCCGACTAACGAGTTTTTTGAGATAGGAGCCATCTCTTGGCTGATTTTTTGCTTTGAGTTGCAAGCTAAAATTCGGGTTACGAGCCAGCTTCAGATACCCCACCGCTAGTTGGCGCAGCGAACGTCACAGTGAACGCCACAACATCAGCCCAGCATCACGTGTCTCACTCGTTTACTTTTTGATTTGACATATGAGTAATTTGAGTTACGAGCTCCATCACTGAAGAAATTAAACTTGTAAGTCAAGGCCCCACTGTAGTCCTTTTGGAGTGTAGTACACCTTCTCATGGGTCACACTTTGTACCTCATCTTTAGTGGTCTGCTGGGATTTGAGTCTAGAAACAAAGACTTGTAATGGGGACAGCTCCTAAAGCATTGTCTTGCAGGGCAACTGCCTCAGGAGAGACTATTAGCTTCCCCAGGCAATGCAGAGTTAATCTCCTCCGTCAGGGGTGGAGAGGCCACTCCCACTGGGGTTGGAGAGGCAGCTTCTAATGTGGTGGAAGGTCACTCCCCTAGCAAGAACACTCACCAGAATGGAGAGGTTCAATGTCCCAAGCTTTATCAGCACCTTTCCATACATCCCCATTTCAAATTTCATAATCCCATCCCTTCCCAATCAATGCCCTCACTTTAACATTATCCCCTCAGTGAGAATCTGGGTTTAATTTTCAGCAGTTTCAGTCATGCAGCTACAGGAGATAGGGGTTTCCTTCAGGATACACAAAGAAACTTTCGGGTCATTTATGTGGCACTTGAACTGGCAGTCTGAATCCCTGAGCTCATCCATTTCTTTTCCCATTTTGTCCAGCGATATTAGGAGCAAATAACCAATCGCCTTATGTTTGTTAGTTTGCCAAAAATGTTTGAAAGTATTATATACACAATTACAAAGATTCTTGCTTTTTGTAAGGGGGTGATTAGGAGTAGCTAATGGTGATATGTTGCATATTTTAATTGCCAGATTATGTCAAGGACTATCACTACTCTCTTTAATACTGGAAAAGGAGTCATTCACACCTTAAACCTAATCAAGTTAGACAGCCAATTTCAGAAACCCAATTCAGAAAACTCATCCTTCATAGTCTGTTTCTTCAAAACCACTCTTGGTATTGAATTGATGATGTAGCCCCAGTTGGAAAGCCAGCATGCTCAAGACGCAAGAAGAGCTGATGTTCTAGTTCAGTGATGGCGAACCTTTTGAGCTCGGCGTGTCAGCATTTTGAAAAACCCTAACTTAACTCTGGTGCCGTGTCACACATAGAAATTTTTTGATATTTGCAACCCTAGTAAAACAAAGACTTATATTTTTGATATTTATTTTATCTATTTAAATGCCATTTAACAAAGAAAAATCAACCAAAAAAGTGAGTTCGCGTGTCACCTCTGACACGCGTGTCATAGGTTCGCCATCACTGTATCATCACTGCCAGTTCAAGTCTGAAGGCAGGTAAAGACTAATGTCCCAGCTCAAGGCAGTGAGGCAAATGGAGTGGAGTCCCCTTTTACTCAGCCTTTTTGTTCTGTTCTGGTCTTTAGTTGATTGGATGAGGTCTTTACTCAGTCTACTGATCCAAGTGTCACTCTCATCCAAAAATATCTTTACAGACATATCCAAAATAATGTTTGACTAAATATCTGGGCACCCTGTGGCCCAATGAACTTGACACATAAAATTAACCATCCCAATTATGAATAGAGTAAAAAAAAAAAAAAATGGGAGAAAGTATTTGCAATGGTTCATATCAAAAATATAAAAAGAATTTCTACAAATCAACAAGAACAAACTTAGTTCCAAAATGGGCAAGAGACTTGAATAAACATTTTATGAAAGGATATATATACACATGGCCAATAAGCACATAGAAAGATGTTCGATCCTGCCCAACTGGTGTGGCTCAGTGGTCGACCTGTGAACTAGGAGGTTTGTGTTCGATTCCCAGTCAGGGCATATGCCCAGGTTTCGGGCTCAATCCCAGTGTGGGGTGTGCAGGAGTCAGCTGATCAATGATTCTCTCTCATCATTGATAATTCTATCTTTCTCTTCCTCTCTGAATTCAATAAAAACTATTTTTTAAAAATAATATATAAAAAAAGATTTTTGATCTCACTAATCATGAGGGAAATGCAAATTGAAACCACAATGAGATACTTCACACCCATTAGGATGGCTATTATCACAAAAAGAGAAACATAGAACATAACAAGTGTTAGTGAGAATTTGGAGAAATTGAAACCTTTGTGCACTGCTGAAAGGAATATAAAATGAATGATGCAGCCACTACAGAAAATAATGTTTGATTAAAAACAGAATTACCAAATTATCCAGCAATTCTGCTCCTGAGTATATAAAAAATTAAAAGCAGGGACTTGAATAGATATCTGTACTCCAGTATTCATAGTAGCATTACTCACAATAGTAAAGAGGTGTAAGCTATCCAAATGTCTATTGATAGATGAATGGATAAATAAAATGTGATGTTCTATATAATAAAAGGCTAATATGCAAGCTGTCCCTTTGGAAGTTCTACCAACTGGGAATTTGACTGCCTGCTATGACATGTGCTGACCACCAGGGGTTGGTGTGGAATGAAGAAAGGTCCTGGCTGGCAGCTGACAGCTGGGGGGAGGGAGGCCCCGGCCGGCAGCCATAAGGCCCCAATCAGCCCTGATCGCAGGCCAGGCCTAGGGACCCTATCCATGCAAGAATTTCATGCGCCGAGCCTCTAGTATACATATAATGGAATATTATACAACTTTAAAAAGAAGGCAATTCTGATACATGCTACAACAATGGGTGAATTTTTTAAACATGTTAAGTGATATAAATCACACACAAAAGGACAAATACTTAATGATTCCACTTACATAAGTTATATAGAGTAGACAAAGTCATTGAGACAAAGAATAAAATGGTGTTTGCCAGAGTTTGGGGTAGGGGGGAATAGGTAATTATTGTTTAATGGGTCAGAGTTTCTGTTTGGGATGGTGAGAAAGTTCTGAAAATAGATAGTGGTGAGGGTTACAGAACATTGTAAATGTACTTAAATTCCACTGAATTATATAATTTAAAATAGTTAAGATTGAATATTTTATCTATACTTTATCACAATAAAAAATTAAAAAATAGGTAATTGCCTGTTTAAAGTGAAAGTAAGAGGAATGTAATAAATAATGAGTTTATAATGTACAAAGTAGTATATTAAAAATATCACAAATGGCCCCAGGCCAGGGGGCTCAGTTGCTTGGAGTGTCATCCTGTACACCAAAAGATTGTGGGTTCAATCCCCAGTCAGGGTGCATATGGAAGGCAACTGATCAATGTTTCTCTTTCATATCAATGTTTCTCTTTCTCTCTCTTCTTCTTCTTCTTCTTTCTAAAATTAATAAACAGATCCTAAAGTGAGGAATTACATATATATCACTAATGCCAGGAGGCAGGGAGGTAGAATATTGCTATAAGGTTCATACACTGTTCATGAAGTAGTATAATTTAAAAAATGAAGTAGTGTAATACCATTTGAAAATAGATTATTGTAATTCAAATATCTATACTCTAAACCCTACAGCAACCACTAAAAAGGTGAAATATAATTATAGCTAATAAGCCAATAAAAGAAATAAAATAATCATAAAATATATTGAATCTAAAAGAAGTCATTAGAATAAAAAGGAAAAAAAAGCCCACATGAGACATACAAAACAAATAGCAAGATGATAAATTTAAATCTAACCTTATCAATAATCACGTTAAATATAAATGGTATAAACATCCAATTAGGAGAAACCAAGATGGTGGCATAGGTAAACACCAGAGATTGCTGCCTTGCACAACCACTTCAAAAATACAACTAAAAGATGGAAAGGACATCATCCAGAACCACAGGAAGGCTGGCTGAGTGGAAATTCTACAACTAGAAGGAAAGAGAAAAGCATACCGAGACTCAGAGGAGCTGTGGTGTGGAAGTAAAATACAAAGGTGCGGAGGTGCATGCGGAGAGGGCTGGCGGCTGAGGACACTGTTGTCTTTCTCAATCGGGAGGGAGTCTCAAGCTCTGAGCTCCAGTTCCAGGCAAGTCTCTGGGGACCCAGACTCATACGGGAGAAACGGGACTGTCTGGCATCAGTCGGAACTCGAGGGCAGCTTTCTCTCAGAGGTGCTTGCAGCGATTGCCTGGACACTGAGAAGTGGGGCCTCTGAGGGCACCCTGTTGATTCCCTGGGACCACGCCCCACCCAAGCCATGCAGGGAGGCTTTTGCATATGTGCTGGGGTCCTGCCCCAGCAGGTCCAGGGGTCCCCAAAGGTGTGGACGGAGTCAGCAAAGAAGGAATGACATGGGGACAGCGTTCAGTTGATCAGCAGCCTAGCCAGGATCTCTATCCAGGATCTCCAGCCAGGTTCTGTCTTTTATTATCTTGTTACATCTGTATTTATACCAGTTGATTTTAATCCTGTCAATTTCTATTCCAAAGGTTAGGGTGTTTCTTATCTCCAATCCAGGGAGTAAAGATTATGTAGCTTAAGAGTGATTGTTCATAGTTAAAGTGATTAACTACCCACCTGGCATTTAGTTAAGGGGTTTTATTCCCTCCCTAACTTCAGGGAAAAATCCCTACCTGGGGAAACAACCTTTCTCGGAGAGGTGACCTTGGTTAAAACACATAGCGCCAAGAAGGTAAGCAAACATATTAAGAACAGTATGCCGCCGAAACTGGTTTGGCTCAGTGGATAGAGCGTCGGCCTGCGGACTGAAAGGTCCTAGGTTCGATTCCGGTCAAGGGCATGTACCTGGGTTGCAGGCACATCCCCAGTAGGAGATGTGCAGGAGGCAGCTGATCGATGTTTCTCTCTCATTGATGTTTCTAACTCTCTATCTCTCTCCCTTCCTCTCTGTAAAAAATCAATAAAATATATTAAAAAAAAAAAAAAAGAACAGTATGCCATATATGCCAGGTCCCTTGAAACATATGCTGTGCAGATGTTTCTTCCCTGTAGCGACTGTGTCAAGCATCAAGGATGGACCGGCTTCTGGCACATATGAAAGGCCCGGCCCTTTCAATATGAAAATTACTTAACAAACTGCAGCTGGCCCAAGGCCCCACAGCAACTTGCATTGCTTCACAGCTGGCTTCTTCTGGGTAGCCTCAGGCAGAGGCTAGATTAGCACCTCCTTAGAGATCCAGGAGCCAGTGAGCCCTGTGGTCAGAGAGGGACCATCCAGATTGCAGCTCCTCGGATCCATCAAGGACACACTAAGGGGGCAGACTCAGTGAGCACCAAAGCCCCACTGAAACAAGTCTTGTCCCAGAGGGGTGTCTCTAGCACAGAAGTTCTCCCACTGCAGAAACAGCTGATTCTCACAGCCAATTGGCCTGTAGGTCAATCCCTCCCAGTGTTACCTATAACAATCAAGGCTTAACTACAACAAGACTGTGCACAACGCCCACAAGGGGGTGCACCAAGAATGTCTACCTCAGGTAATTGGGGAGGCTGAGCCACTGGGCCCTATAGGACACTTAGCACAGAAAACCACTCTACCAACACAGCGAAGCATAAAAAATGCCGAGACAAAGAAACAGGACACAAATGACAGAAATGGAGGAAAGCAAACTACTGGATATAGAGTTCAAAACCACACTTTAAAGGTTTTTCAAGAATTTTCAAGAAACCTCTGACAAACTTAATGAGATCCTCAAGAAATCTAGTGAGACCCTCGAGGTTGTGATAAAGGACCAACTAGAAATTAAGCATACACTGACTGAAATAAAGGATATTATACAGACTCCCAACAGCAGACCAGAGTCAAAGATCTGAAATATGAAGAAGCAAAAAACACCCAACCGGAAAAGCAAAATGAAAAAAGAATCCAAAAATAGGAAGATAGTGTAAGGAGCCTCTGGGACATCTTCAAGCATACCAACATCCGAATTATAGGTGTGCCAGAAGAAGGGAGAGAGAAAGATACTGAAAACCTATTTGAAGAAATAATGACAGAAAACTTCTCCTACCTGGTGAAAGAAATAGACTTACAAGTCCAGGATGCACAGAGAACCCCAAACAAAAGGAATCCAAAGAGGACCACACCAAGACACATCATAATTAAAATGCCAAGGGCAAAAGACAAAGAGAGAATCTTAAAAGCAGCAAGAGAAAAACAGTCTGTCACCTACAAGGAAGTACCCATATGACTGTCAGCTAATTTCTCAACAGAAACTATGCAGGCCAGAAGGGAGTGGCAAGAAATATTCAAAGTGATGAATGCCAAGAATCTACAACCAAGATTACTTTATCCAGCAAAACTATCATTCAGAATTGAAGGTCAGATAAAGAGCTTCACAGATAAGAAAAAGCTAAAGGAGTTCATCACCACCGAACCAGTATTATATGAAATGCTGAAAGGTATCCTTTAAGAAGAGGAAGAAGAAAAAGGTAAAGATAAAAATATGAACAGCATGCCAGGGGGACGGGCGGAGGGAGGTTTCGGAATCCCTGTTGGGCGCGGGGGGGGGGGGGGGCGGGGGAGGGGCGGGGGAGTGGGGGGAACGGCAAAAAAAAATTATGAACAGCAAATACACATCTATCAACAAGAGAATCTAAAAATCAAGTGAATAAATAATCTGATGAACAGAGTAAACTGGTGAATATAATAGAATCAGGGGCATAGAAAGGGAGTGGACTGACAATTCTTCGGGGAAAGGGCTGTAGGGGTGCAGGAAGAGACTAGACAAAAATCTTACACCTATGGATGAGGACAGTGGGAGGGGTAAGGGCAGAGGGTGGGGTGGGAACTGGGTGGAGGAGAGCTATGGGGGGAAAAAAGAGGAACAACTGTGGTAATCTGAACAATAAAGATTTAATTTGGAGAACCAAGATGGCGGCATAGGTTAACGCCGGAGTTTGCTGCTTTGAACAACTACTTCAAAAGTGAAACCAAAAAAACGGAAAGGACATCACCCAGAACCACAGGAACGCTGGCTGAGTGGAAGTCCTACAACTAGGAGGAAAGAGAAACGCATACGGACACTCAGAGGAGGCGCAGTGCTGAAGTCAAATTCTGAGGTGCGGAGTGCGCGGAGCGGGCTGGCGATGGAGGGCGCGGTTGGCGTTTTCAATCGGGAGGGAGTCGCAGACTCTGAGCTCCAGATCTGGGCAAGTCTTTAGGGACCCAGACTCAAATGGGAGAAGCGGGACTGTCTGGCTTCGGTCAGACAGAGTGCAGCTTTCTCTCCGAGGTTTGCAGCCATTGCTGGGACTCAGAGAGGCAGAGCCCCTGGGGACAGGACTGAGACCCGCCATAACTGCTCTCTCCAGCCCACCCTGTTGATCCTGTGCGACCCGCCCTGCCCAAGCCCTGCACACAGGCATTTGCCGGATATCCTCAGGCAAAGGCTAGATTAGCACCTCCCTAGAGGACAGAAGTTCTCTCACTGCTGACACAGCTGATTCTCATAGCCACTTGGCCTGGAGGTCAAACCCTCCCTGGAATTAGCTACAACAATCAAGATTTAACTATAAGACTGCGAACAAAGACCACTAGGGGGTGCACCAAGGAAGCATAACAAAATGCGGAGACAAAGAAACAGGACAAAATTGTCAATGGAAGATATAGAGTTCAGAACCACACTTTTAAGGTCTCTTAAGAACTCTCTAGAAGCCGCCGATAAATGTAGTGAGATCCTCAAGAAAACTAATGAAACCCTCGATGTTATGATAAAGAACCAACTAGAAATTAAGCATACACGGACTGAAATAACGAATATTATACAGACTCCCGACAGCAGACCAGAGGAGCTCAAGAATCAAGTCAATGATTTGAAATGCGAGAAAGCAAAAAACACCCAACCGGAAAAGCAAAATGAAAAAAGAATCCAAAAATGCGAGGATAGTGTAAGGAGCCTCTGGGACAGCTTCAAGCGTACCAACATCAGAATTATAGGGGTGCCAGAAGATGAGAGAGAGCAAGATATTAAAAACCTATTTGAAGAAATAATGACAGAAAACTTCCCCCACCTGGTGAAAGGAATGGACTTACAGGTCCAAGAAGCGCAGAGAACCCCAAACAAAAGGAATCCAAAGAGGACCACACCAAGACACATCATAATTAAAATGCCAAGAGCAAAAGATAAAGAGAGAATCTTAAAAACAGCAAGAGAAAGAAACTCAGTTACCTACAAGGGAGTACCCATACGACTCTGAGCTGATTTCTCAACAGAAACTTTGCAGGCCAGAAGGGAGTGGCAAGAAATATTCAAAGTGATGAATACCAAGAACCTACAACCAAGATTACTTTATCCAGCAAAGCTATCATTCAGAACTGAAGGTCAGATAAAGAGCTTCACAGATAAGGAAAAGCTAAAGGAGTTCATCACCACCAAACCAGGATTATATGAAATGCTGAAAGGTATCCTTTAAGAAGAGGAAGAAGAAGAAAAAGGTAAAGATACAAATTATGAACAAAAAATATGCATCTATCAACAAGTGAATCTAAGAATCAAGTGAATAAATAATCTGATGAACAGAATGAACTGTTGATTATAATAGAATCAGGGACATAGAAAGGGAATGGACTGACTATTCTTGGGGGGGAAAGGGGTGTGGGAGATGGGGGAAGAGACTGGACAACAATCGTGCACCTATGGATGAGGACAGTGGGTGGGGAGTGAGGGCGGAGTGTGGGGCGGGAACTGGGAGGAGGGGAGTTATAGGGGGGAAAAAAAGAGGAACAAATGTAATAATCTGAACAATAAAGATTTAATTAAAAAAAATAAAAAAAAAATTAATTTAAAAAAAAACAGACAAAATAAATAAATAAGTAAACCCAATATCTATTATTGATTAAAAATCTAGGTAAACTAGGAAAAGAAGGGAATTCCCCCAACTTTATAAAGAGCATTTTAAAATATATATAGCTACCGCCAAAACCGGTTTGGCTCAGTGGATAGAGCATTGGTCTATGGACTGAAAGGTCCCAGGTTCGATTCTGGTCAAGGGCATGTACCTTGGTTGCAGACATATCCCCAGTAGGAGATGTGCAGGAGGCAGCTGATAGATGTTTCTCTCTCATCAATGTTTCTAACTATCTCTCTCCCTTCCTCTCTGTAAAAAAATCAATAAAATATATTTTTAAAAAAATAAAATATATATAGCTACTATCATACTTAATGGTGGAAGACTGAATGCTTTTCCCTAACATCAAGAACAAAGTAAGAATGCCTCATTACTTCTACACAACTTTATATTAGAGGCTCTAGCCTACCTAGTACTATCAAGAACAAAGTTTAAATGCACACAGATATTAAAGGAGAAAATAAAGCTGCCTCTATTAGCATATGACAGGATTATCTTATATATTAAAGAGCTAATATGCAAATGGTCATCACACCCTCAGGTCATCAAGCCCTCATACCATCACGCCCTAACTGCTCAGACACTCAACATTGGGGAGAGAGGAATGGGGACCAGCCAGGCTATGGCCCGGGAGAGAAACAAGCCGCACGCCCCGAGGTCCTGGGCGCCAGTGCCTGTGTCCCAGGCAAAGCCGCCCTCCCACAGTCCCCTGCATCTGCAGCCGGCCCTGCTGAAGCCAGCCTGGGTCCTGGGTGCCTGCAGCCATCCAGAGGGTGGGAAGCCTGGGTCCTGGGTTCCTGAAACCAGCCAGAGAAGGGAATCCTGGGCCCCGGTGTGGGATGAGGCAGAGGCAGTTAGGGGAGATCAGGCCATCTGGGGAGTAGTTAGGGGTGATCAGGCACACAGGCAGAGGGGTTAGGGGTAATCAGGCAGGCAGGCAGGTGAGCAGTAGGAGCCAGCAGTCCCGGATTGCAAGAGGCAGTTGGACATCCCTCGAGGGGTCTGGATTGGAGAGGGTGCAGGCCGGGCTGAGAGACCCCCCCTGCCCCATGCATGAATTTCATGCACCAGGCCTCTAGTATATGTAGAAAATCCCAAAGAATGTACAAAGAAAATCTATGAGGATGAATCACTGCTAATAAGCTATTTGATAAGTCAGTCAGGAACAAATGAAAACTATTGACTAAAATTAGATATCAAAATTAAATATAGATTTTAATTTCTCGGATTCTCAATCATTCAATAGCACATGTGATTTCTTAGAAAGCTTGATTAATTCTGAGATGAAAATGAAACAGACTAAATATAAAATTGGAGCTTGTTTATCCACAGTCAGGTGAACTTGTCATTTGAAATCAAAATGACCTTAAACAGTCAAATTTCATGCAAATAAAATGAGTTCTACAAAAACATAGCTGGTTATGAAAAGTTAAAGAAAAAGTAAGTTGCAACCTATAAAATTCTCATGAACTATACCTACCTCTCTGGCTCGGAGGAGCTGTGCTTGCTCAATCTTAGACATGACTTCCTGCACTGAGGCAGGGGTCTCAATTCTTGAGGCCTCAAGGTCCGCTTTGGGTTGGATGGTGTAATCCCCAGCTTTCTTTTCTGAATCAGATTCAGTGTGTGTCTCATTTTTCATTTTGAATAAAGTCGAGTGATTTTCTTTTATTTCTTTTTCTTCTTTATTTCCTACTCAGAATATAGGAAAATGGTAATAAACGTGTCCACAAGGAAGCTAGAAGAAGTCTTTCTTGCTCTCAGAGATTGTGGTTTACCTTGCCACTAATTTGTTGCTAACCATGGTGTTCTGGTCCTCATGATGTCATAATAGACCTGTTGTGACATTATCATTGACTCAAACATTCTAAGAGTGTTTACTATATGCAGGGAACCAGGCATTCTATATGCTGTGATGGTAGAAGGGTGCAGGGCGGAGGGTGGAAAGAACAGACAACAGGAATGATAAAAGAAATAGAAATATAGCCCTGCTTAAATAAGCTTAAAATCTAGGTGATAGAATTCAAGATCCAGTGTATGAAATGTAACTCCTGGTTCTTCTCTCTTCTTGAAATTTTGCTTAAGAATATTTAAGCCTGTAATGGAGTAATTGTGTTACAACTTCCTCAGCTGCCCCTCAACTTTTCCTAGACATGTAATAACTTAGAAGATATTATTTGAATGATGACTATACTCTTTGCACTGCCTAGTTACCTGTCTTTTTCAAGGAACCTGACTGAAGGAGGCTTTGAAGTTCCATAGTTGGCTCCAGAAATGGAAGGGTACTAGAGGTTACTTTCCAACTGAAAGAGGAGTACTTTGGGTAGCTTCTTTGACTGCAGAGGATGTGAAAGGATGTCAGAGGCTGGAGAAATTAAAGGACAGTGGTTTTGTTGGCTGTATAGCTTTCTTATTTTTTAATTCAAAAAATATGAAAAAGTACAGAAAGTAAATATTATAATCATGTGTCTGTCACCTAGAATGAACAAATATTAACATTTTGTCATATCTGTTTCAGATCTTTTTTATTATTGATTTGAGAGAGGAATGGAGAGGGTGAGAGAGATAGAAACATCAATGAGAGAGAATCATTGATTGGCTGCCTCCTGCATGCCCCCTACTGGGGATCGAGCCCGCAACCTGGGCACGTGTCCTTGACCGCAATCAAACCTGAGACCCTTCAGCCCGCAGGCCAACGCTCTATCCACTGAGCCAAACCAGCTAGGGCTGCTTCAAATCTTTTTAAAAGAAAGCATTAGATATAAGTTGAAGTCCCTTTGGTATTCTCCCCAGACTCCTTCCTCCCCCTCTGTCCCTTTTTAGAGGCAATGACTGTCATGAATTAGATATATTTATGTCTACTCTAGTCTATGTTTATGTAGTTTACCACCAGTGTATATATTCATAAACTATATAATATTGTTTTATAGGTTTTACATTTTATACAAGTTGTGGATGTATTACTTAATTTCTCTATAAGAACTTCCAATCGAGTCCTTACTGTAACCTTATTGTCAATTTAGTCCTACATTGAGTCCTTGTTGTAAACTTGTGAAGTTAAACAACTGATATGTTGCAAGCTTTCAGAAAAAAGGAAGCAGAGGATCATAAAGCAGTTGTCTTTTAAAAATATCAATATACAGAGAGCAAATTAGATATTTTTCCTTCTCTTTAAGATCCTGTTGTCTGAGTTAATTCCTGTTTTCTCAAGTCACTTTGTAAACTTTCTATTATAGTACTTCTCTCATTAACGTGTAGCTATTACTTGTCTCTACCGTCAGTGCAACTCCAAGCCAGATGCTGCACTTAGTTTTTTCTAACATTTGATGTATTCTTTCTCATTTTCTCTACAGATACTGTCTAAATTTGGATATCTATTATCATTTCAGATTTCTCTCCTCACAGAAACTTTTGTAAGCCCCAGAACATTTTCTTTTTTTTTAATTTAAATTTTTTTTTTATTGATTTCAGAGAGGAAGGGAGGATAGAAGCATCAATGATGTGAGAGAGAATCATTAATTGGCTGCCTCCTGCAAGCTCCCTACTGGGAATCGAGCCTGTAACCTGGGCATTTGCCCTTGACCAGCATCGAACCTGGAGCCCTTCAGTCAACAGGTCGACGCTCTATCCACTGAGCCAAATCGGCTAGGGCCAGAATAGTTTCTTTTATTGTTAGACTGCCCATCTTGCCCCTACTCATAAGTTATTTACTCCCTCCTTTTCTGTAAATCACAACTAAGTATATTTATTCAAGGAAGTTCATGATGTTTTCTGAAAGGACCATGATTAAAGAAAATTATTTATTTTTATAAATGTGAGGTTTGTGAAAATATCCATTATCCAGCATTTGTCATTATCAATTAATTTAAGTACTTTGTTGAAAATATTACATTGTGAGATCCTCAAATTGTTTTTATTGCTCTTGATTTCTTTACATTGCTTACTCCAATAGGCATTCACAAAGCAGCCAGCATGCTTATCAACTAAACTAATTTAGCATTATTGTGCTCTCATATTTTTTATGCAGCATGGAATTCATCAGCAACTGGAAGATTTTTTTAAAGCAAATTTAAAACTCTTTCCTTCCCTTTCAATTGGAGAAGCATTTTTTGAGACACTACCATGTGACTACCATTATCCTAGACTTTGAAGAATATAATACGGTACCTGTAAAGAAACAGAAAAAAGAAAATAACAAGATAGAATATAATATCCAAGTGCTAACAAGGGACATGAAGAAGAGATCTGTGGGGAGTACAGTCTTTGGGAAAACCTTATGGAGAGAGAAGGTTGATTGATAAATGAAGGCTTTCCAGATAGGGAAGACACTTTGAGCCATGGCTTTGGAGGTGAGTATTGAGCTTGTATTTCAGGGGGGAAAGTGAGGAGATGGGTTTAATTGATATGAAATAATGTTGCATTTACTGATGATCAGACTAGGAAGAGTATGAGACACAAATATCAACAATTTGATGGGGGAATTGATTTACTATCTAATTGAAAAAGTAAAGAAATTCATTTGAGGTAAAGGGAGATTACATGGGCTCAGAATGGTCTTGAAAGCAAGTAACAGCAGTTTAGTGAAAATGAAACCTTCAGTTTATATAATAGAATGGAAAAAATCAAGACATGATTATTTCAAAAGTGAGTGCCTGAACCAGGATATAGAAGTGGGACTGATGAGGGAGGTATAATAAGGAATTTGGACCATCTAACAGAAAAGTAAGAATTTTTGTTGTTTTGGCTGCTCTGCCTGTGGAGTAGCCTTCTGTCTGTCTCACTGCTTCACTAATAAACTTATTTCACTTTACACTCTAAAAAATTTTTTTTATATTCCATTTGAATTGATGGCAGAACATCAAGAAGAAGCTATCCAGATTAAGTATTAGAAAGTAGCATGATATTAAGCGGAGATGTGGGTATCTGATTAAAAAACAAACAAACTAACAAGGGCAAAGTTCCTTAAAGGTGTGTCTAAATGAAACCCGCCCTCCTAGGAGGATTAACTGTAAAATCCGGATAATAGCATTTACTGCATGTAATGGTTTTAAGATTACCGTAAAATACTTAGAATAGTGCCAAGCACACAGTAAGCGTTTAGTACAGCTGCTGCTATTAATATGTTTACTATTACTGTGGGTTTTTTTCCTTCTCTACTTTTTTTTCTGTGAGCCACCACCTTTTCGTCAGGGTTGGCATTCTTTCAGAACACTTCGCACACACACACAAAGGAAAGAAAGAAAGAAAGAAAGAAAGAACATTTCGCACAAGCTCCGCTTTTTATCAGGTTTTGAGCTATGAAAACTGCGAAACTGTGGCCGCTTTGCAATGGTTGAAATGCAGTAAGACCCTTACACACCCCCGTAGCACAGAATGGTGCCTTCCCGGACCGCTTCCCTCCTCCCCCCGGGACCGACGGTAGTACATCCCAGGCTGCCGCTGGAAAGGAAAAGGTGGTGCCGAAGTGGAGTGCGCCGAGGATTGTCTTTGCTCCCGGAAGCAATTGTTCTTTAGCACAGGAAACAGTAGATGTTTCACGGGAGGTGGGACTGGGCGGGTCAGAACTCAGCGGCTGACGGCGGGGGAGGAGCCGGGTCCGCTGCCGGGTGGTTGGGCCGGGCGAGTGTCCTTATCCCAGCGCTCGGGGCTCGGGCCTGTAAACCTTTTGGAGTAGCAGCGGCGAGAACGATTGGGTCGAACCGGGAAGGCATGTTGCTCTTCGTGGAGGTGAGTGGACTGGGCTATCTTGTCCTGCCCCAAAGGGAGCGGGAGCGTGGAGGCGCGGGCCGGTCCCACCGCCATGTGACTTTCCAGGCCGTCCACGCCGCGGAGCCGGCAGCTAGGCTGACACAGCACCCGGGCTGCGCAGGCCCGCGGCCCCACTGGCGCGCGCTCGCCCCTGAGGACGCGACGGGCGGGGAGGGCCGGCGCGAGGGGACAGGGAAGCGGGGGCCGCGAGCCTGGTCTGGAGGGGCGTGAGGCTCGGAGGAAGGGGAAGGTGTCCCATATGGAGCCCCTGGCGGAGGCCAACAGGCGCGGGGGGCGGAGCCTGCGGGGAAGGGCGATCAGGTGGGCGCGTTCCGGGGGTGGGAGCGAGGTGCGCGGGGCCCGCTGGGAGCGGCGAGCAACATGTGGGGCGACGGAGCGAGGAAGGTGAAATTCGGTATGTGTGTTGGGGAAGAAAGTTGCCAGCTCCTTTCTGCAACCCCCACCCAGTTTTGTTGCGTCCCCGTGTCTTGGTCTCTGGAACGTTCTGTGGGTGGAAAGTGAGTTGCTGTGAACCGAGGAGAAGCCAACAGGGTTCGGAAGGTTTGAAAGGCACCGCTTTGACCTTTTGTAAAAGTTACTCAAGCAGCGGCTCCGGGACGAGGACGTGGTTTTTTTTGAACGGCTTCAAGCCCTTTGCAAAGAAAATTCCAAGCATGAGAGAAACCTAAGTCCGGGGAAAGCCAATTTTTGTATTGTTACTTATCGATATAAACGCTTTTTTAAACTTGTAATTGGAACGTCTGCTGTTGGCCTGTTTTAATTTTAGGTAATAGATAGCTGCCTTACACAAATATTCGAGGTTTAATTTCTCTTCTTTCTGTCTTTCTCTTGTGTGCAGTGAGCATCAGCTGACTGCCTGGCTAAAGCTTTGAGTAGATTCCTGATCATACTGTTCTTGCATTGTGAAAACGTCAAACCAGCAAAGCTGCAACTTCGCAACTTGGCACTTGTTAACTATGCCCATAAAAGAATCTTTTCAATGAGGGAAGGAATTTACAGGTTGTATAATTGATCGGCCAGTCTTTCCGGGGGAAGGGAGGGATCTTACTCTGTAAATATTCCGGGTAAAGAAAATGACATGCGCTCACTTTTTAATCTATTCAGTGTATCTGATCAATGTGAGAGCTTTAAATTGGCACAGTTACTTTAGAGTATGTCCAACGTTGGTCATAAACATTCATTAGGATATTCCAGGCGAATCATGAAAAGTTTTAAAATTAATTGAAGCCATTCTGTTGACCGATTTTTATACTCTTTTTTCATTGGGCAGAAAAAGAAATCAGATTATGATTTTAAACAATGCCAGTTTGTGTTAGGAATGTTATGCCGTTTAAATGGTGCAGATTTCAGTGTGTATGTGTTTTGCCAGGCAAAAGAAGGACTGTGAAGTTTTATTTCTATCAGCATAATTCCAAAATAAACTTTTGAGTTCCAAGTTGATTTCTTTGGCTTTGTTAAAATGTGAAGTATAATAATAGCTCCATTTATTGAGTGTTGAAGCTAGATCCTCTCCTTTCTAAAACAACAATGCAGTATTTTACAGATGAGAGGTGGAGAGGTTAAGTAATTTAGTAAAAGTAAGTAGTGGGATTGAGATTTAGATACAAGTCATTCTAATGACAAATCATGGCTCTCGCTAAACTGTTTACATAAAATTGTTTCCATTAATCATTCCTTTTCTTTGCGAATCAGTATATGATTTAAAATTTTTCTCCTATGAATTTTATTGAAAATTAATGTCACTACATATTTGGGGCTGAATATATGATGTTAAAATCAGTGAAAAAACTAAAAAACAACACTGGTCATTTAGCATTTTGTTAACTAATATTTGATCCTTGTAACTTCATGTTATAGGAATTTTTCTAAATAAGTGAACCCAAGCTCAGAAGTTTGATGTCTGAGGTCATTCAGGTGTGAATAATGTGGGGACTAAAGTCTGAAGTCTGACTTCAACAACATAAAGCTCTGGCTTCAGAACTTATTTTTGTACTTTCCCCTGAGCCAAGAGTTTTTAATCTGGGTCCCTAGGTAGAATTGAGGAAGTCCATAACTTGGTTAAGGGAAAAAAAATTGCTTATTTTCACTAGCTTCTAATTGAAATCTAAAAATGAAAATTCTTGTAATTTTAATGGATGCAACAAGAGAAATATTTTCATATCGTATTAGTTTTAACATAATCTTGTCATTGTTTATGCTAATTACTCTATTATATATAATCTTGTTATTTAATGTATCAGTGAAGCACATTACTAAATTTGAAATTTAAAAATACTTTGATAAATATAATTGGTTTATTTTGTGATCCTTAGTATTTTATATACTTACGAACGTAATTCTGAGAAGAGGTCCATGGCACAGGAGAGTTTAAGAACCACTTTACTATAAAACCAAGTTGCATGTGGATCATCTTTGGACTTCTCTAATCTGGAATCTATGAGTCCTCTGCAGTTGTGTTCAAAATCTCTTAGTGCATTTTTCTGGAGAACTCCAGTTTACTAATTTATAACTGGAATCAGTGGGATATATAAAAGTAATGATAATAGTATAATAATAGTGGTGTGCACATGTATTGTAATTACTGTGTGTCAGGCCTGTTAAGTGTTTTTGCATGTATGTGTGTATATATATGTACATACATATATATGTACATATATATACACACATATATTTATATATACACAACTATTCAAGCCTACTTTTGACATAGTGGCGTTATCTCCATTTTAGAGATAAACTAAGGCACAGAGAATTTAAGAAACTTGCCTATGATTGAACAGCCAGTGAATGTTTACGCTGCAATTAGGATTCTAAATTACCTCAAAATCTTAATTAAAGATTTTTATGGTTCAGTAGGCAAACAAGGAATCTTATTTTAAAAATACTTAGATGTCACTTTTTTTTAACTTGGTCTTGCAGGCAAATGGCTATATAGACTTCAGTAGTTTATTATTTTTTTCTTACCTCTGTTTTGAAAGGAGACACAGAGTGGCTCTCTGGAAAGAGGTAAAAATATTTGGATAATTCACAAAATTGTCAAACATGTCCCAACATAAATTCTTAAAACAAATTCTGTAAGTTTGAAACAGCTCCCTTCTTTTGGCTACTAGAGAGTTATTTAAACTTTTGAGCACCAAGGAGACAGTTTGCAAATTTTTCATGTTTTTTGTGCTTGCTAACATTTTATTCATTTTTCACATCATTTCCCCCCCCCACCCCCCACCCCCCCGTTAATATTTTCAGCTAGTTATGTCTGCTCTAATTGTTTGGCAGTATTTTGTTTCGTTTTGTTTTGTTTTAATAGGATTGCTGTCTCTATTTGAGGTTTTCTCTGAAAATGAAGACTTAGAACCACTTTAGATAGCAATGAATTTTATGTACCCTAAGATGCTTTAATTACTCCCACATAACTTTTAAAAATTATTTTTAATTATGGTAAAATACACGTAACAAAATATATCATCTTCACTATTTTAGTGTATAGTTCAGTGGTATTAAGTACATTTACATTGTTGTGCAACTGTCACCATCATCCATCTCCGGGACTCTTCATCTTGCAAAACTGAAACTCTGTACACATTAATCAACTCCCATTCTCCCCTTCCCCCAGATCTTACATAATTTTAAAAATAATTTCTCTGACTTCCAAAGTTTTCTGCTTTTTCAAGTGATAACATTTTGCACTTTAGGTTAGCCTTAGTGTCTGAAAATAGTGGGATATTTGCCTGAATAATTTTTTATTAATTTTATATTACAGTAATCATAGGGAGTGTGCCTGTGCACAGTATTCCGTTTTTCTCCATTAGCTTAAGTAATTATTTATAGAAAGTTATTAGATACCACTGGCTAGAAATGATTTTTTAATTATTTGAGATAGAGAGAAACAGGGATTTGTTATTCCACTTATTTATGCATTCATTGGTTGATTCTTTTTTTAAAATATATTTTATTGATTTTTTACAGAGAGAAGGGAGAGGGGTAGAGAGTTAGAAACATCGATGAGAAACATTGATCAGCTGCCTCCTACACACCCCCTCCTGGGGATGTGCCCACAACCAAGGTACATGCCCTTGACCAGAATTGAACCTGGGACCCTTCAATCTACAGGCCAACACTCTATCCCATTTGTTGATTCTTATATGTGCCCAGACCAGGGATGGAACCCCCAAACTTGGGTATATCAGGACAAAGCTCTAACCAACGGAGCTACCCAGCCAGGGCCAGAAATTGTTTATTTATTTATTATTTTAAATTTTTTAAAAATATATTTTATTGATTTTTTTACAGACAGGAAGGGAGAGGGATAGAGAGTTAGAAACATCGATCAGCCGCCTCTTGCACACTCCCTACTGGGTATGTGCCCGCAACCAAGGTATATGCCCTTGACCGGAATCGAACCTGGGACCCTTGAGTCCCCAGGCCGACACTCTATCCACTGAGCCAAACCGGTTAGGGCAGAAATCGTTTTTTTATTTTTATTTTTAAAAGTGACTTAGAAAAGAAGAAAATAACTATATGAATTGTGAAGTGATTGCCAAGAAGAATTATAAGTAAGTGAATAGCTGAGTGATTTTTTGAACAGTTTGATTTTGGAATATTTATTGCAACTTGATTCTGAATTTAAAAATGAATAAAAATATTTTTAGACATAATGAACAGAAAATAAAGTAAAAATTATTTTTGAAGTGTGAAAAGTGGAATAAAAGGCTCAGGTGAACATAAAAGTATCTCGTGGTGCTTCAAAGTATACAGTATGTGAAAAAGTAGAAATATTGGTGTTCAACTACTGTTTATCAGTTTTCATTTTTTCAGACGATATGCCAGTTTCATATTATTCCCAGTTAATAGAAATGATCCTTAATACTAGACATGTACATTTCAAATCTGTGATTTTGGTCTTCTACCTAGGAGCTTAAAAAAAGATTTGAGCCCTGGCCGGTTTGGCTCTGTGGATAGAGCGTAGCCCCATGGATTGAAGGGTCTTGGGTTCGATTTCGGTCAGGGGCGGCTACCTTGGTTACAGGTTCCCTGGTCCTGGTTGGGGTGTGTGCAGGAGGCAACCAATCAGATATGTTTTCACACATCAGTGTTTCTCTCTGTCTCTCCCTCTCCCTTCCACTCTCTCTAAAAATCAATGGAAAAATATCCTTTGGATGAGGATTAACAAAAAAATAAAAATAAAACAATTGACTTAAAAATAAAGATTTTGAGCCCAGCTGGTGTGGTTCCGTGGTGAGCATTGACCTATGGAACCAGGAGGTCATGGTTCCATTCCAGGTCAGGGCACATGCCTGTGTTGAGGGCTACATTACTCAGTAGGGAGTGTGCCGGAGGCAGCCCATCCATGATTCTCATCATTGATGTTTCTATCTTTCTCTCCCTCTACCTTCCTTTCTGAAATCAATAAAAATATGTATATATACATACATACATACATACATATATTATGTATATATAAAAAGATGTTGATCCTGTAGTTAGAAATGGCGTCTGAATCTTGTTTTGCCGACTAATGGAAAGTAGAGGAAGTTGAGAAATGAATCCAGCTGTCAATTTGAAGTCATAAAAAAGATTCTAACCTCCTTGAATATCCTTAAATGAAAATGAAAAATGAGTTTTGATAGCATTTTAATTTATCTTTCCTATATTCTGTGTTTTGCTTAAGTTTTGTTTTCTTTAAAGTTTAATTTTTGAGGGAGGTTTTCAGTCTTCTAGAAAACATTGTAAATTTTTGTACTAATGCATTGTAATTTTCTGTAAGGGTTTTGGAATCCTTGCATGACCTGAGGCAAGTGAGGACTTTTGAGCTTCAAGTTCCCACTTATAATTTGAGATAAATGATTTCTTCTGGCAGAGCTGGTTTGTGTTTCTGGTGTCTATGGTGTTTATATATTAGGTAAGCCTTGTAATACGGTATAATTAGGTAATGCTTGACAGACAATACCATTTAACCATTACAGTAACTATTGTGATGTAAATTGTCCAGTATGTTAATAATTGCCTTTCAAAACCACTGAAATTTGTTCTTTAAATATTTCTTCTGGTAAATTTGTCAAAACGACATGATAGCAGCTCTGGTAATTACAATAATTACTGTGAGATAGCACTGATTTAAGAGATGTAACTTTTTGAGTTCTAATTTCAGCCTTGTTACTAATTTGTTCTGATTTGGGTAAACCAAACAGGGTAATTACCTTATTAAAATTTTTTATAGTTTGAGTATAGTTTTAATTGGACAAATAAAACTTTAAAAATAAGAGGGAAGCTCTGGCCATGTAATAACTCAGTTGGTTTGAGTGTTGTCCTGATACGACAAAGTTACAGGTTTGATCCCGTGGTAGGGCACATACAAGAAGCAATCAATGAATGCATAAATAGGTGGAACAACAACTCAGTGTTTCTTTTTCTCTCCCCCTCTCTCTCTAAAAATCAATTTAAAAAAATAAAACAAGAAGATTTTAGTATGTTAAAAATACAGATTCGCCTGGCCGGCTTGGCTGAGTGGATAGCGTGGCAGCCTGCGGATTGAAGGGTCCCAGGTTCGATTCCGGCCAAGGGCACATGCCTGGGTTGTGGGCTTGATCCCCAGTGGGGGGGCGTGCAGGAGGCAGCCAATCAATGATTCTCTCTCATCTTTGATGTTTCTATCTCTCTCTCCTTCTCCCTTCCTCTCTGAAATCAATAAAGAAATATATTTTTAAAAAAATACAGATTCATTTACATGTAAGATTTAAAGGGATACAAATGATAAAATGCAAATAGGCATTTCATATTTGCTCTATTGAAAAAAAATACTTTTTCTAATGTATAAGCATTAAGTAAATGCAAGAAAAAGAAACTTGAATATCACATAGTCATATTTCATCTCCTGTCTGTTGCTTTGTTAGACCATTTGAACCAATCTTTGGTTCAAAAACTATCTCTGTATTTGTAAATTACTGGCTCTAAACCAAAGACAAGAGGAGTACTTTAGATGAATATTACTAGGGGTAGGGTATGAACTGTAGGCATGAAGCCAAATTCCAGAGATGAGTTAAATTTGGTTTGGTTTGTATGTTATTGAGAAAAGCATTTTCTGTGTCAGGACAGAAAAGTCAAGAGTAATCAGAATTTGTGTAGCATGTAGTTTGCTAGCATTCCATACCATTAGATACCACAAACTGCAAAATAGGTAGAGGAGACCATACTTCCCGTTTCATCCTGGACAGTCATAGTACACCTGTGTTCTGGAACAGATGTTTTACCCCGTTTCATTCTAAAAAATATCCTAGTTTTTTTGTTTGGTTTGGTTTGGTTTTTTGAAGAGAGAGGGAAAGACAGAAACATCGATGTGAGAGAAACACATTGATTGGCTGCCTCCTGCACACGCCCCAACCAGGGCCCAGACCAGGCCCCTTGACCAGAATCAAACCCATGACCCTTTGATCCACAGGCCGACACTCCATCCACCGAGCCAAACCGGCTAGGGCTAAAAAATATCCTAGCTTTTATGATAATTTTTTCAGAGGAAATCAAAGATTCGCTGAATGTGTGTTTATTGGCACGTTTCCCCTTAACAGAGTAACATAGTTGGTACTAAAATATTTGTTGTTGAATTGGCTGTGAGAATGTAAATTTATAGAATTTACAAAATTTGCAGTTGAGCAAGGTAAGAGAAATAGGATTATTCTAGTCTTTTGAGTTGGGGGAAGGAAAAAAATAGGAGAGCAATTGGTTGAGTAATAATGATAAGGTACATTTATGTACAAGGTTGCGTAAAAAAGTGGTTAAGAACGTGGACTCTGGGGCCAGGCTGCCTGCTCAGGCAGAGCCACTTTCTAATTGTATGACCTTGAGCAAGTTTTTTTAACTTCTGTTTCTCAGTTTTCTTATCTATAAGTTGAGAATAATAGTAATATATGAGGATAATATTAAAAATCCATCTTGCCAAAACCGGTTTGGCTCAGTGGATAGAGCGTCAGCCTGTGGACTCAAGGGTCCCAGGTTCGATTCCGGTCAAGGGCATGTGCCTTGGTTGCGGGCGCATCCCCAATGGGAGATGTGCAAGAGGCAGCTGGTCAATGTTTCTCTCTCATCGATGTTTCTAACTCTCTATCTCTCTCTCTTCCTCTCTGTGAAAAATCAATAAAATATATTAAAAAAAAAAAAATAAAAATAAAAATCCATCTTATAGGGTTGTTAAGAGGATTGACAGTTAATATCAAGCCCTTAGAATAGAATCTGGTACATAAAAACCATATGTGAGCTGCTGCTTTCATATATACTTATGAAAGATAACTTTCATCTCAGTTTTGTGGTCGTTTTCATTTAAAAGTAACAAATGGTTTGTTGACTTGACTATAAGCACTGGGAGTTAAAAGGCACCCTTTTCTGAAAAGGATTATTTTGATATTTAATACTGACATTTGAGGATTGTTATTTTTTTTTAAGTTCATTTGTATAGTTAGCCCTTGGCTTTATCAGATAACAATTTGAAGTAAATTGCTCAGTTCTTTGAGGACTATTTACATTACTTAAATGCTAAATATCTATTAATAGTTTTAATCTTTAGTAAGGGAGTTCATAAATCTCATGTAGAACTTTCTAGAAGTCTCTAGTTTTGATTATATTTTCATTTCAATCCATGACCCCTAAATTAAGCCACTAATCTAGAGAGGCCTCAGTTTTATTTTGGTTTTTAAACAATTGTCAGATGCCATCTGACTGAAGTAGTGGGACTTTGGTGATGTCTTTTCCTCTGATACTAGAGGAATAGCACCAATATCTTTATTGATGAATAAACTTAAGATTTTCTTCCATGGTGGAAAGTAAGTGAATTTTGACTCTTGACAACTTGGAGAGCTTGAGGAAAATGACCTGGGCTGGTCCAGTTACCTTGTTATTACAAGTGTGAGCTCTAGATTAGCAGAAAACTTCTTCACCCAGGGGCTTTTTAGAATATAAACTCCCTGACCCTGTGACCTGGTATTGACTCTGAATCTGCATTTTATCAAGATCCATAGATGATTCTTTTGCACAGTCAAGTTTGAGAAATACTCATAGTATATGTCATTGATTCATTCTACAAATTTTATTATTGGCCTGTGTGCTAGTCACTGTTCAAGGTTCTAGAGAGCAAGTAAATCATAAACAAGATCACTGCCATTGTGGAGCTTGCAGATAAAATAATTCAGATTAGGATAAATGCATTGTGATAGAGGGTAAAATTTATTGCATAAATTACCGTGGATATGTATTTTTGTAACTGAAAATTAGCTATACCTTGGCTAAAAAATAATTGCAGTCACCCTGGCCAGTGTCGCTCGGTTGGGTGTCTTCCTGTGTGGCGAAGGTTGCTGGTTTGATTCCCAGTCAGGGCACATGCCAGTGTCGTGGGCTAGATCCTCGTTAGGAGGTGTGTGTGCAGGAGATAGCCAATGGATGTGTTGCTCTCACATTGATGTTTCTCTCCCTCTCCCTTCCCCTTTTCCCCCTTCTCCACTCTCTCCCCTCTCTCCTTCCCCCTCTACCCCTCTCTCTTCATTCCCTCTCCTTCCCCTCCCTCTGCCCCTCCTTCCTTCCCTCTTCTTCTCTAAAAAATAAATTAAAATGTATTAAAAAATTATTGCAGAGGCCCGGCTTGGGTGGCTCAGTGTTTGAGCGTGGACCCATGAGCTACGAGATCACCGAGTTGATTCCTGATTGGGGCATGTGCCCAGGTTGTGGGCTCAACCCCCAGACAGCCAATCTAAGTTTCTCTCACATCAGTGTTTCTGTCTATCCCTCTCCCTCCCCCTCTCTCTAAAATCAGTAAAAACATATTTTTAAAAAATGATTGCAGAGCTGAAGTGAGTTCTGCCCTAGGGACCCTAGTTCTTTCTGGTGGCTATTTTCTATAGATAGCCATGTCTTCTGGATTATTAGCCACTCTAGGCAGAACTGGGGCCAGGGACCATTTGGCTTGGTGAGAAGATGTATAATATTCCTTAGTCCAGCGGTTCTCAACCTGTGGGTCGCAGCCCCTTTGGGGGTCGAACGACCCTTTCACAGGGGTCGCCTAAGACCATCGGAAAACACATATAATTACATATTTTTGTGATTAATCACTATGCTTTAATTATGTTCAATTTGTAACAATGAAAATACATCCTGCATATCAGATACTTACATTACAATTCATAACAGTAGCAAAATTACAGTTATGAAGTAGCAACGAAAATAATTTTATGGTTGGGGGTCACCACAACATGAGGAACTGTATTAAAGGGTCGCAGCATTAGGAAGGTTGAGAACCACTGCCTTAGTCTGTAACTAGTTGTCTTAAAGTTTTCTCTGAGGCAACTGTAGTGTAGTAGCAGCAGAATCTCCAGATGTAAGTTATTATTCTGTCAGAATGGGTAAAAAAAATCCCACTTTAATTTTTACTTTTACTTGCCATAAAATGCCCCTAAGCATCTTCTTTTAGGATCTTGAAGTTTTATGCTGGATAAAATAGGTGTTTATTTTGTTTAGGTACATACAATTTGGTGTCCCTCTCAATATTGGAGATGTAAAAAATAAACTTGGAAGATTGATCCGCCATGAGCAAATAAGTTTAATCAATTTATATACTTTTGTTTCCATTTCTCAGCATTTGTAGTGTTAAGTGGCATGGGATATCTGTTTCTGATAATAAATAGGTAAGTAAAACCAAAGAGATGGCTTCTCCATATTTATGGTGACTTTTTCCTAATTCTTGGTTCTTTTACATTAAAACTGCTGTCTGGAAAGTATTATTAACATATTTTTATTTCAGAGAGGAAGGGAGAGGGAGAGAGAGATAGAAACATCAAATATGAGAATCATTGATTGGATGCCTCCTGCACGCTCCCCCGCTGGGGATCGAGCCTGCAACCCAGGCATGTGCCCTGTCTGGGAATCGAACTTTGATCTCCTGGTTCATAGGTCAACATTCAACCACTGAGCCACGCTGGCCAGGCTGGAAGGTATTATTTTGCCAAGAATTTGATGTTTCCCCTTTTTCCTTTCTTTATATCTCTTCCCCAGCTAGGAATTGGCATAAAATGGTTCAATAGTGAGCATTTCTGTTGGTTAGTTGGTGATGACATATATTGCTTAGAAATGGAGGTGGTGATGAATCTGTTAATTTTAAGGACTGACAATTTGAATATTTTTGTGGTGATTTGAGAGTATCTGTGCTTATATGCTATGTGTATGTTGGCAGGTAGTTTCAACAGGCACTTGGACAATTTACATCCTTTTATTAGATTTTTCTTATACATAACTGTAGCCTCAAGGACTTTACTTCTAGGTCTATAGAAGAGATCCGGATTTTGACGTGGTTTTTCATTCATCTTTAGTCAAAAGATGAATCAAACCTAGTTATCTAGAGTTTAAATGAGAAAATAAGCCTTCCAGTTAAACTGACTTGTCAGATTCATTATGTTATTTTAAAGACTTGGTTATGGAAAAACAACTTTTTAAAAAAATATATTTTTTATTTCAGATAGGAAGGGAGAGAGAAATAGAAACATCAGTGATGAGAGAGAATCATTGATTGGCTGCCTTCTGCACATCCCCCAGTGGGGATCGAGCCCGCAACCTGGGCATGTGCCCTGAAGGGGAATCTAATCATGTGTCACCCCCTGGTTCATAGGTCAGTGCTGAACCACTGAACCATGCCAGCTGGGCAGAAAAATACCAACTTTTTTTGATGGACATTTTTAGTTTTCAGTTTTTCCTTATTTTGAGTAATTCTATAAAGAACACTCTTGTGTATAAAGCCCTTAAGCTAAAATTCACTGCATTAGATTAAAGAGTGGACATTTTTTAAGTTTTTTATATCAGTATTGGCAAATTGCTTTCCAAAAGTGTTATGATTGTTTTTACTATTGCCCAATTGATTGTATTTTTGTCCACACCAGGCATTCTTATATTTACAAATTCACTGTATAGGTTAAAATGAAATAATTGATTTACTTTGTGTTGTTTTTTTATAATATTTGCTTTTTAAAATTTATTTTTCTAACTGATTTCATAGAGGAAGGGAGAGGGAGAAAGAGATAGAAACATCAATGATGAGAGGGAATCATTGACCAGCTGCCTCTTGCACGCCCCCTACTGGGGATCCAGCAACCCCACCATGTGCCTTGACTGGAATTAGACCCGGGACCCTTCAGTCTACATGCTGAAGCTCTATCTACTAAGCCAAACCACCTAGGGCATTTTGTGTTTCTTCAATGACCAGTGTGATTGAACATTTATCTGGGTGTATTAGTTTTTTGGGTACTGTTCTGCTGTGAATTGTCATTTTGCTTGTTTGTGCTTTTCTTAGCAATTGGTAAGTTCTTTAAGCTTCTTTGAAGACAATAGTTCTTTATGTGACTTGCCAGGAACGATTTTACATCATTCTGGTTTTAAGGCTCTGGGATATTCTGTTGATGTGTCTTTTATTTGTACCTTAAATGTTTCATTATATATTTTCTGATTGTAAAAGTAAGAGATGTTAATTTTAGGAAAAAACAGAAAAGCACAAAAATGAAAATAAAAACACTGCTGCTCAGAGGTAACTATTGAAAACACTAATTTTTAGTCACTCTCAATCTTTTCTATGCTTGTGCATTATTTCACAAAATTAAATCATTTTTATAAAATAGCAATTTGCTTTACATCCCCTCCCCCCCAAGTTTCTGTGAACATTTCTTTGTCTTTACAATAATAAAAACTATTTTGAAATAACTATAAATTTTCAAGACATTGCCCCCAAAATATACAGGTGTCCTATGCACATTTTGCCTGTTTTCTCCCAGTAGTAACACCTTGAATAACTATAATATGATGTACAAACTGGCAAATTGACATTGGTGCAGTCTACAGAACTTACTCAGGTTTTACCAGTTTTATATACAGTCTGGTTTTAAGGCTTTGGAATATTCTGTAAATGGCTGTGCTACAGTTATTGAACAACTCCTCTGTAGTTAGTATCTTAGTCAATTTAGACTATAATAGAATCACACTCTAGGTAGTTTATAAACAAAATAAATTTATTTCAGGGAAGTCTGGGATCATAGTGCCAGCAGATTAGGTGTTTGGCGAGGGCTTTCTGGTTCATAGCTGGTGAGTGCCTTTTCTCTGTGCCAGGGAAGCCCTGTGGGTTTCTTTTAGAAGAGCACCTCCCAAAGGCCCCATGTCTCAATACCATCACATTGGGCATTAGGATTTTAACATATGAATTGGGGGGGAGGTATGCAAACATTGAAATGATAGCAGTTGGATGTTTCTAATTTTTCAGAATTATAAAGTTCATGTGTTGGGTATTTTTGTAATTATAGGCTTTTGCACATCTCTTCTGAGCAGAATTTCTGACAAGTAGGATTCTAGATCAGAAATGTATATTTTTAATACTCTCCCCCCCCCCCCAATACTTTCATTGATTTTTTTAGAGAGAGGAAGGGAGAGGGAGAGAGAAACATCGGTGTGGGAGTGGAATGTCAATCGCCTGCCTCCTACACAACCCTCACTGGCAATTGAGCCTGCAACCCGGCCTGTGCCCCAGGAATTGAACCAGGGATTTGAACCAGCAATGTTTTATTTAGTGCACGGGAAGATGCCCAATCAACTGAGTCACACCAGTCAGAGCTATTTTTAAGGCTTTCGGTAAACATTGCCAGCTTTTAGAAAAGTTATGTGGATTACAGTAGTGAACTGTTTGTGTGTGTGTGTGTGTGTTTGTCAAAATGACAAAGTAGTTTAACAGTAAAAATGACACTTTGTAATTAACTATCCCTTCTTGTCTTTTTATACATTTTCCCTGTTTGGTAAATTATCTTTGTTTCTATTGTTAATGCATTTGAGCACTTTTCATATTAGTGTACTAGTATATAGGCCTATGTTTTTTCTTTAATTTTTATAATATGTGTTATAAAATATACTAAATTTTATTGAACTGTTTGCCTATAGATGGACTTTGGGTTGTTTTCAGTCTTCTACTTATGGGATCAGTACTGCAATAACACATCCTTGTATACGTTTCTTTGTGTACATTGGCTTTTAGAAAAGTGTATACTACTAATTAGGCTGGTGAAAAAAATAAATATGCCCAGGAGTACTGCTTGTTTATGTGCCATACACTACACACTTTAATTATTCTTGGCACCAGTATCAAGGGACACATCAGATTTGTAGATAGTATGCTGCTGAAAATCATCTAGTTAATTATTTTGATTAATTATTAAATGCTTAAAATCTCATCAATTAAAGGTAAGTTTTTGGTCATAATCCCCCAGTATTTGGGTATTTATAAATTAAGTGTATATTTTGTATGTTAAATGTTAGTCTTAATCTCTTATAGTGTACATTTGTCACATTTGCAGCCTCCCAATTTTTGAGAAGCTTTCTAAATTTGCAGAAATACCCATATTATGTACATACTTTTCAAAACTCAAAAATTTCCAGATTCTCATGTGTATAGGTGGATGCAAGCGTGTTACCTCAGAGCCACTGGTCAGACACACCCACAGATGCCTTGTATTTGAAAATACACAATATAAGGAAATGGAGGTTCCATTCACAACTTTCATTTTGCAGTCAGGAATGGAGTGGAGCTAGTCAGCTTAAAATGTAGTTAATAGTTTCAAGATTAAGTTGGTGCTAGCCATAGTAAAGATTGTAATGGATTTGGACTTTGCATTTAGTGCTTGGTAATGGCAGGGATAGCAATTTCCCCTTTAAACTGCTTCTGCAAGGTTATTTTGGGTGATATTGTCTTTGCATCTGCTTTTTTCAGCCCTTCTAGTGACATAGCGATAGTGACTCTACCATTTAATAAATTACCTTTCTCTTTAAATTAGCCAGAATGTATTCTGCACACTGACAACTAAAAATCCTTGATAAGCCCTAGCCCGTTTGCTCAGTGCTTAGAGCGTTGGCCTGCAGACTGAAGGGTCGTGGGTTCAATTCTGGTCAAGGGCACGGATCTGGTACCTCCGTTCCAGGCTTGATCCCCAGCCCTGGTTGGGGCGTGTGTGGGAGGCAACCAGTGCATGTGTATCTCTCACATCAATGTTTCTTTCTCTGACTCTCCCCCTCCCTTCCATTCTCTCTAAAAAATCAAAGGAAAAAATATCCTCAGGTGAGGATAAACAAAAAAAAACACACAAAAAATCCTTGATATAAGATACTTTTGGTACAGTGCACATTGTTTGCATGTCTATATAGTGACAAATATAAAGCTACCTTGCCTCTAAAATTACTCCATAGAGATTTTTAAATACCTGGTACCTGTCCTGGCAGGGCACCCTGGTTGTAATAAGAAAACTAGTTGGTTTCCTTCCTAAGCTAATTATGATATGAGGTAATTGTGAATTAACATCTCTAAGCTAAGATTTTGTTATGATTATTCAAATGGTGCTTCTTCAAAAATGCTTTTCCTCCCCTGCAAGGTTTGACACCTTATTATTGATCTTGATGTTACTGTAAAAGCTTTTAGCAGTCCTGAAACCAAAAGCCATAAACCATTTTGACATAAGATTTCCATTTTAAACTCAGGCCACATTAAAACAAAAAAGAGAATGGCGTCAACTCTGGTCTAGCATGTTGGGAAGGTAATTATAGATGCTTAACATTCCTTTTTTGCACACATGCCTCTATTATTTTACTCAGTAGACAGCTGGGGGTCTACTCTCACTTGGTTTGTGTTAACAGCTAAAATAGAAAAGGAAGACCTACTGTCTGCCTTCCTTGAGCCCACTGCCTGAGGGTTGCAAAGAACACCTGTTTAAGTAAACTATTATAGCGGTAACAAAATAGAGGTTATATACAAATAACAAGAGGAAAAGAGGAAGTAGTGAGCAAAACAAATGAAGTTAAGTCTCCAAGGTGTGTTAGGACTATATTGTAAGTTTTGGTAGACTAGAGGTTATGTTTTTTTTTAAGTGAGGAAACTGAGGTCAATAAGTTCATAATTCCTGGGTGGCTAAACAAAGTTAAACAACTGTGGCATTACAGAAAAAAATTCTCAATTAGCGGAATTACACTTCAATCTAGCTTTATTAAGGTAATATTGGTACTTTTTAAAGAATTATTATGAATTGGATATTCTGGAAAACAACTGAAAATGTTGGTTAATTATCACAGTACTGTTAATGTTAGAGCTGTGTTTTTTTGTTTTTAGTTAGAGTTGTGTTTTGAATTTGAATTTAAGTGTGCTTCTGGAGTCTCAACCATTATATGTTTACATAATGATTATTAACTACCTTGAAATAACAATTCCTATTCTATTTTACTAAAGCAACATACTACTATGTAACAATTCCGTAAGTTTCGCTGAGAGCTGTCGTCTTTGTTTGACATTTTCTTGGGTAGGGACATAACTGGTATTTTCAGAATTAAGGGAAGTGAGGGAGGAGGAGGGTATGCCAGTACATATATTTTCTTCTATTAAAGTGCTTAATAACAAGTTAAATGCTCTTTACATGGCAGGGAAGCTAGGCTCTCACAAATTCCTCATAGTTGTTTTCTGCATCAGTCAGAAATTAAGCTGTACCTAAATTCCCATATCATATTCAGTCAGCTCAGTTCCAAAGGTAAGGTGATGGGTAGAGTGCTGCTGTGGTGAAGGCAGAGAGGGGTTGTTGTCTCTAGAGAATTTTAAAGCAATACATTGACTAAAAGGCATAATCTTATAATTATCCTATACCTGGCAATTCTAAATAGTGTCAGTGATAAAATACTGCCATTACAACCACCATGTAGGCCCAGCCCTTGCTCCCAACATATGAATGAACCTTGACATGGTTAAGAACATTGTGTCTGAGTGTTCTTCTTTTTCCCAAATTGAGTTTCAGTTGATAAGCAATCAAAAAATATATGGCAAGCTATACAGTATAATTAAACAATGTTTCATTGGTTCCTACATATAAGTCATGTTAGTCATAATAGTTGCATAGTATGGAAACTTAAGTAAAAAATCGGTTTATTGCCCTAGCCCAGTGGTCAGCAAACTCATTAGTCAACAGAGCCAAATATCAACAGTATAATGATTGAAATTTCTTTTGAGAGCCAAATTTTTTAAACTGTATAAGTAGGTATACATTGTTATTACCTTAATTAGGGTACACCTAAACTGGCCTTTGCTAAAAACGTCCTCAATCTGAGGGGTCGACCTCAGCAAATGTACCCCCACTTCTTCTAACGCCACTTCTTCAAAATAGACTCACCCAGGCCAAAAACTGACTTCTGCGCATGGGCCACGAAGTTTCAGTCGCACTCTAATGTGCGCGCCTGCACGTAGTATTTTGTAGAAGAGCCACACTCAAGGGGCCAAAGAGCCGCATGTGGCTCACGAGCTGCCGTTTGCCAACCACTGCCCTAGCCGGTTTGGCTCAGTGGATAGAGTGTTGGCTTGCAGACGGAAGGGTCTCAGGTTCGATTCCAGTCAAGGGCACATGCCTGGGTTGCAGGCTTGATCCCCACTCCTAGTCTGGGGCTCTGGTCAGGGGCCCTGGTTGGGGTGTGTGTGGGATGTAACCAATCAATGTCTCTCTCCTGTTTCTCTCTCTGTGTCTCTCCCTGCCTCCCTTCCACTCTCTCTAAAACTCAATGGGAAAATATCCTCCAGAGAGGATTAACAACAACAACAAAATCGGTTTATTGTCTTAGCTGGTTTAGCTCAGTGGATAGAGTGTCGGCCCACAGACTGAAGGGGCTCGGGTTTGATTCTAGTCAAGGGCACCTACTTCGGTTGCAGGCTCTTTCCCTGGCTCTGGTTGGGATGGGTGTGGGAGGCAACCAATTGATGTGTCTCCCCCTGACATCCATGTTTCTGTCTCTCCCCCTCCCTTTCTCCTAAAAATCAATGAAAAAATATCTTTCAGTGAGGATTAACAAACAACAACAACCTTATTAAATTAAAAGATTACTGGGGGAATTTCATGGGACATAGTTGTAGGAAGTACAGTTAGGCCTCCCAGAAGCTGAGTCTTCTCAGCAACTCTGGGGGTTCTGAAGTTCCTCCTACCCAGAGTCCTGCTTTGGTTGCCCATTTTTCAGTGTTGGTGATACCTTAAAGGCTGGTTTATTTTTTTTAGCCCATGATGCAGTGTTAGTTGTAAGAACTCCCTCAATGTAGACAGAATTTATAACAACTCCCTGATACTTGGCTCAGTGTGTACCAGTTATTTTTCATGAAAGCTGAATCCCAAGTATATGCAGGTCATAAGCTTAAAAGCACCTTGCCCTTTAAATCCACTTTCTGGTGCCTGCCATCCAGGGGAGGGGCCTATAACTGAGAAGACAGTTAAAAAAGTAACCTTTTGGCCCGGCCTGCACGGCTCAGCAGTTGAGAATCGACCTATGAACCATTCCTGGTCAGGGCACATGCCCAGGTTGCAGGCCCGATCCCCAGTTGAGGGGCATGTAGGAGGCAGATGATTGAAGTTTCTCTCTCATCAATATTTCTATTTCTCCCTTACTCAAATCAATAAAAACAATATTTTTAAAAAGTAACATTTTGGAGAGAGAGTACTTTTTGAAAATCACTAATATATTTGAGAAGGAACAAGCCCAGTTTGGTGGAATGAGGTGAGAGAAGTGTATTTGTGCATCCTGCTTTCTTCTCCATCTTTTGAATACTCTTCTTTCCCACCCTCTATACTGCGATCCATTTCTACTTTTCACCTCTGTGTGTGTCTGGTTACATGAGGTATGCGAAAGATTACTTTAGATGGTAATTTTACGTAATTATGTTGTGGACTTTAAGCAGTAGCTAGAAAGTGGGGGGCAGAGGGGGAAGAAATTAAGGGACATCTGTAATACTCTAAACAACTTTTAAAAAAGAATATATATGTTCAGGACAAATTTGGAAAAGCACATTCTAATGTAAGGCAGATTGCTATTTTTGACTTGGGAGAAATTAATTTCCAGCGGTAGAATCAGACTCAAAGGTCTGTATCAGTTTGGATGGCAGTAAAAATTGTATACTCTATAAAATCACTCTAAATAACTAAAAAAATTTGCTCTAGATACAAAACACATGCTAATGTCACAGATCTGTGAATAGTTTGAATAAACTTTATGACATTTGCAAGCAGATTGGGGTAAAGCAGTATTACTATATTAATAGTATTTCATAGAGATATTTTTTATAGTACAGGTAGCTAAATTTTATATAGATACATTTCAAGTTCATCCACTCAAAAGGATTTATATTGTCAAATTAAGCCAAAAACTTAAAAAATACTACTTATTTAATATTTATTTATTTATTATTAAATTACTTAATATTGGGGTTTTCTTCAAATTTAAGTAATGGAAAAAGTCTTTTACCTAAATCTGTATTTTTAATGCACTGACTTTTATAGTTTACAAATAGATCCTATGATTATTTAGCAGGTAACATCTAAAGGAACTGGTTTAAATCCTAATGCCAAAGTGTGGCAAGAAATTCCTCATGGAAATACTGATGTCACGCCAGTAACTCATGGAACTGAAAGCTCTTGGCATGAAACAGCAGCAACATCAGGGTCTCATCCTGAGGGTGAGTCCTAAATATTTTGTCAAAATAAAACACATTTTGGCTAAACATATCCCCGAACCAATTTAGAGAACTTTAGGGTACATCCTTTGATTATTTGATTATTTGATTAAATATGTTTATAAATGTTTAACGTGTAGTTTGTATACAATTCTCATATCTAGTATGAATGGTCACCAATTTCAAACAGAAGCTTGAAATCTTTGGGTCTAGCCTTTAAGCCCATTTATAAAATGGTATTTATAAATTAGTGTTGATCTACCACTTATTTGACCTTGGACAAATGACTTAATTTTCCCATGCTTGTGTCCTTAATCTAAAGATTAAACAACAATAATAAAAATAGTAATAATAATTACTTTTGGCAGAATTAAGTGAGTAAAAGTGCATTAAGTAGTCTGATACATAGATAGTGCTATATAAGTTTAAGCTATTAACCATTTTAGCTTATCCATAATTGTCAAAACTTAACTCCCTTAGAAAGAGAACTGTTACTTAAAATCATATGGGCATTTTACCAACCAGTAGATTCCTTGAAATCTTGTTATAGAAGACGATAGGGCCCAGAGTTCCTAAAGATAGGATTTGAAGAATTTCTATTTTTAGTGTGTTTTCTTTCATACAGGTAATACTGAGCTTTCAGATGATATGTGTAAGGAATATGAAGTAATGTATTCATCTTGTGAAACCACAAGAAATTCTACAGGCATTGAAGAATCAACTAATGGAATGATTTTAGGGCCAGAAGATCTGAGTTACCAAATATATGACATTTCGGGTAAGCTTTAGGTTTTTATTGATCAAAGGAGAATTCAATATGCTAGTCTTCTTACCCCCTCCCCCCCCACCCTCCCTCAAGTCTCTTTATCATTGTTCTAATTAAACTGTGTATTCATTATTTTCTTATTGGGAAAAAAGTTTATGTTAATGAAATGCTGTTAGGTGATATCAATAAATACTGTTTTAAAATGGCCAAACGTGAAAATTGTAATTAAAAAAATATTAATTTTAAATTTCCTATTAAAAGAAAGTGTGAAATTCAAGATGAAAGGGGAAAAATATTCAAAATAGTTGAAAGAAACCTAAATTACAATTTTTCATAGGGTCCAACTTTTTGGGATTAGTGCAAGTCCTTCAATTTTCCTATCACTTTTTCCCCCCTCTAAATATTTATGGGTGAAATATGACCCTGGGACTTCATTGTTCCCGTGACCCATCACTTTTGTCAGTGTGAAATGCATTTATAAATGTGAAGTTGCAGGGATTGATTTTAAGGAAAAGGCTGTATTAAAAATAAAAACATGGCTCTACAATTTAACTTGTGAGACGTGTTTTTTTTTCCATATTCACTTAATTGTTATGGATTAGTAGTTGATTGGATTTAAAGTGGATGAAATCTAAAGGAAACTAAAACTGTACCATAGACCCTCATGACCTAACTTAATTTTTCTAATTTCTGAAGGGTCTCTTTGGAAAATAAGTGTAATGGGAGGGTGTAGGCATTTCTGTCTTTGCCTTCAGTCAAGGTATATAAATCTTTGTCTTCAGTTTCCTTATTTATTATAAATATTTGGACTAGATTTCTAAAGTCTGTTGGCTTATAAGTTGATTTCGGAAGTGGAATGAGGTGGTATTTCCATATAATAATTTAAGGTGGTAGGCTCTGCTCTCTACTTATGGTCATAATATACCTAATGTGGTTACTTCGTTGTTTTTTGTTTGTTTGCTTTAGTTTTTAATATATTTTTATTGATTTCAGAGAGGAATGGAGTGGGGGAGAGAGATAGAAACACCAATGAAGAGAGGGAATCATTGATTGGCTGCCTCCTGCAAACCCCACACTGGATGTCAAGCCCGTAACCCGGGCATGTTCCCTGACCTCCTGGTTCATAGGTGAATTCTCAACCACTGAGCCATGATGGCTGGGCATTACTGGCTGGCTACTTTGAACATAGAGTTGGTTTAAGTGATGTAGCAACCAGTTGATATTTTAATAAATTTGCGATAATGACATTGGAAGGTTAAATAAAGTTATTGCTCATTTAGGTAGTAATTGAGAAAATGAATTTTGTATTAGAAATTTACATAAAAATAGAATGCTTATTCATTTTAATGAAGTTACTTTAATATCTAATATTACTTTGAATCTTGAATAGTAAGACAAGGTAGTGGTAAATTCATGCACAGAATTTATCTTTTTATTTTTTATTGATTTTGGAGAGGAAGGGAGAGGGAGAAAGAGACAGAAACATCAATGATGAGAGAGAATCATGGATCGGCTGCCTTCTGCACGCCTCCCACTGGGGTTCGAGCCCACAACCCGGGCACGTGCTGTTGACCGGAATCAATCTCAGGACCCTTCAGTCCGCAGGCCCACGCTCCATCCACTGAGCCAAACCAGCCAGGGCAGAATTTATCTTTGTGTACATCCTATTGTCTGTATTTAAAGGAAATTAATCATTAATGCTTTTGAAGAGGACAGCTCAGCAGAGTGGCTTGGTTGAGTGCCATCCGGGGCATGAAAGGTTGCTGGCTCAATTCCTGGTCAGGGCACATACCTGAGTTTCAGGTTTGATTATCCAGTCAGGAAGCATACAGAAGGCAACTGATCAATGTTCTCTCTCACATTGATGTTTTTCTTTCACTCCTTCCCTCCCTCCCTCCTTTCCAGCATGTCCTCAAGTGAGGACTTAAAAAAAAAAGACCAATTGTATGCTTTGAGTCTGTAATGTCTTGTGTAAGATAGTCTCAGTTTTCCAGGTTTGAGTCCTCCCAAAAAAAGGCTCATGTTCTGGGTTTAAATAATAGAAAGTATAGGAGACTATTATAGAGTTGATCTGGTCCTTTGGACATTTGAGTGCTTTAAATATTCATAGGAAGATAATGGAGTTCTAAAATTGAGGAATGGAAAAAATATGAAGAGATAGAAGTTGAGCCCAGCTGGTGTGGTTCAGTGGTGAGCATTGGCCTATGAACCAGAAGGTCATGGTTCCATTCCCGGCCAGGGCACATGCCCAGGTTGTGGGCTTGATCTCTAGTAGCAGTTTTGCAGAAGGCAGCCGATTGATGCTTTCTCTCATCAATGTTTCCATCTCTATCCCTCTCTCTAAAAAGTCAATAAAACATTAAAAAAAGATAGTTTAACGAGTGTGACTAATACCAGATTTACTCCTAATACTACAGATGACTCTGTGTGTGTATATATATCCCATTTTGTCTAGCTAGTCACTGTCTCAAATTTAGATTAATATCAACTCTTGTTCATTATTTTAAAGTATTTAGGGTAGTATTTTACAATATGTTAGCAGTAAGTATAGTATTAATGGTGCTTTGTTAATTACTTGATAAACATTTTTAAACTGATGTGAAATCTCTCTAAAGAATGAAGAATAGATTGGTTGAAAGAAATTAGTCTGACCTTGAGTGATCTGAATTGTAAAAAATAACAGTTTAATTTTATGAGTTTAATTTGTGTATACTTTGTGATTTACTCTGAGTATAAACAATATGTAAAGTTAACCACTTATAGTAATTTGTATTAACTTTTTCTCTCTTGTTTTCTACCATCAGGAGAAAGCAATTCAGCAATTTCTACAGAAGACCTAAAAGAATGCCTGAAGAAACAATTAGAATTCTGTTTCTCACGGTACACGATCATTTTTGTGTAGATATTTCTCCTCTTTTTTTTTGTTGAATTGCTTGGTTGGTAGATGTAAAATACCTGGAAGAATGGTGGTTTTAATTTCCTTCAGTTATGTATTCTGGTATCATTCTTCTATATTTCTTAACTAGATTTAAGGATATAATCTTTAAGCATGTCAAACTCAAAGGCTATCACGGGCCAAATGAACAAGGTTTAAGTTTATGTGGGCTGCAAAAAAACAAAAGCTTTAATTTTCATAGAGACATAGGTTTATTTCGATAGAGACATGCTGAATACAAAGGGCTGAAATAAATGAGTAATCGTTAACAGAAAATAATAGAACATTTTAATAAAAATTAATATTTTTTCTTGAACATTAACTTACCAGACACTGAATAACTGCACAAATTAATAAGTGTAACGCAAATAAACCTGTTTTTCTTATTCTCTGAAAGCGAAATATTTCCTGTTGCGCACACCAAACAAGTCAGTACAAGACTAATGATGTGGCAGTTGGCTGCTAAAATATTCGCTGCTGGTATTGGTGGAGAGAAATGGTGCGCTTGCACATAAGGCATAAGGGAAATGAATGCAACGCGATTATAGTAATCAGTCATTAGTGAATGTTGTACTAGTAGTTTGTTATTAATAATTATGTGTAACGATATTGTAAAAATTAAATTACAAAATTTTTATTAAAACATTTCTTACATACCGTTATATTGGTTGGGCTGCAAAAGTATTCGTTGTGGGCTGTTAGTTTGACATGCTTGTTTCAATGCAAAGGATATTCTATTTTCAGTAGAAAGATAATGAAATTTCTCTTGGATACCTTTTTATTTATTTTTTTAAAATTCACATCTTTTTTTTTTTTTTTAATTGCTTAAAGTATTACAAAGGGTATTACATATGTGTCTTTTTTTTTTTTCCCCCGCCCTTGACTATCCCCTGGCCTCCCCCACCCCTCAGCGTCCCATGTCCATTGGTTATGCATATATGCATGCATACAAGTCCTTCGGTTGATCTCTTATACCCCTCCCTCCTGCCCCCCAACTTTCCCCGGCCTTCCCGCTGCAGTTTGACAATCTGTTTGAGGCAGCTCTGCCTCTGTATCTATTACTGTTCAAAAGTTTATAATGGTCTCTATTATCCATGAATGAGTGAGATCATGTGGTATTTTTCCTTCATTGACTGGCTTATTTCACTTAGCATAATGCTCTCCAGTTCCATCCATGCCGTTGCAAATGGTAGGAGTTCCTTCTTTTTTACAGCAGCATAGTATTCCATCGTGTAGATGTACCACAGTTTTTGGATACCTTTTTAAAAATATATATTTTTATTGATTTCAGAGAGGAAGGGAGAGGGAGAAAGAGAAACACCAATGACAACAGGTAATCATTGATTGGCTGCCTCCCGCACGCTCCCTATTGGGGATTGAGCCCACAGCTTGGGCATGTCCCCTGAGGGAATCGAACCATGACCTCCTGGTTCATGGGTCAACACTCAACCACTGAGCCACACTGGCCAGGCTAACAATTTTGTTTTAATTGATTTGAGAGAAAGAGACATGGATTTGTTGTTCCACTTACACATTCATTGGTTGCTTCTTGTATGTGTCCTGGCCAGGGATTGAACCCATAATCTTGGTGTATTGGGACAACGCTCTAACCAACTGAGCTACCTGGCCAGGGCCTCATGAGTGTTTTTAAAGCAAACAGGAAGATTTGAACCTCTTGATTTGCATGATTTTGTGGGGTTTTCTGGGTCAAGTGAGGAATGAACTATTTTCGGAGGTCACCTCAGGCTGCTTTTGAAAAAGGTTTTTTTATTTCTTTAGACACAGTACACTCTCAGCTTAGGTTTAATTGATTCCTCATCCTAAATATCTCCCTTTCCTTCTTTGTCTTCATAATCTAGTATTGGCCCTACTATATAAAAAAAGCAAGAACCTTCTGGCTTTTTTTTCTCCAGTCAGATACAGTTCATTTTCTGTAACATACTTATAATAGTTATTTTAAAATCTTTGCCTATTAACTGGATCATTTGTGTGTCTGCTAATATTTTGAGTTTTTTCTCTTGATTCTGTCATAATTTTCCTGTCTTTTTTGCATGTCATAAATTTTGATTATATGCTGGGCATTACTTACAAAAGAAGCTAGGAGCTGCAAGTGATATAATTTTTCCCTCTAGAAAATATTTGAGCTTTCTTCTGGTAGGCAGAAGCAGAATGACTGCTTCAATCCAGTCAGGAATCAAGCTAGGTCAGGGCTGAGTGGCCATTTTAATTAGATTTTGTTCACCTCTAATTTATGTATATTTCTTAGGCATGGACTTCTCAGGCTTTTGATTTAGAAGTTGGCAGTTTTCTGTTACCTCAGTTCTGAAACATCAAGGGAGATTGAGTTGTCTTCTTCAGAGGCTTGAGATTAGCTCTTTAGCCTCTTACCTCATACAGCTCTAACATCTGGAAAATGTCTTGTGGAGGAAACCTGTCTTGTGTTTGATGCAATGTTCGTTCTTTTTTCCCCCTGGAACTTCCACAAGACCACAGAGATTTTATCTTTTCCACTTGACTCCCAGTCTCTCATCTCTTGTCCTTCGAACTCAAGTAAACACAGTTGTGTTGGAGGGCTTCTTTAGTTTCGGATTCCTAATTCCAGTCCTGTGCAACTGCTGAAAGCTTTGCTGGTTTTACTCTGCTCCAGGATCTGCACATGCCCTCAGGAAAGAAAGATCATCTTTCTGGAATTTTATTTTGTCCTTGTAGCTTCCATAGCTCTTCTTTTATCTTTGAACACGTAATTGTTTCAAGCGTTTTTAGTTGTTGCAGTGGAAGCTCTTGCTTACGATAATTACCACATTTTGCTCAGCACTGTGTTACAGTTCAAACCAGCTGGGCGATTGATTGACATTTGTAGGTCAGTTAAATGGCCATCAGTACATGTCATATATTAGTCATAATTGTTCAAATCTTAGATGTTATATCCATTAAGTTGACTTACTTCTGTGAAGTACAGTTTCTTTAAGGGTTTGACACCATGTTTTATAAGAATAGACCTGCTGAAAATCAGTAAATTCAGGGTACAACTTTTTAGTTATGCAAATATTATGTTTATTGTTGTTTTATTTTCAAGTTCTTAAAGAATTTTTCAGCCCTGGCTGGGTAGGTCATTTGGTTAGAGTGTGGTCCCACTGTGCCAAGGGTGCAGGTTCGATATCCCCCATCAGGGCACATACAAGAATCAACCAATGAATGCATAAATAAGTGGAACAACAAATCGATGTTTCCTCTCTCTGTCTCTCTCTCTCTCTCATTTTTAAAGTTCTTATTTTTTTAAAAGTTTTTTATTAGGGTGATGCTGATACTAGTATGTTACTCCTTTGGTGCTGAATTGAGTTTAACCTTTGCTGATTTCCCCTGTATTCTCAGTTTTCTTCCCAAAGCAAATAACTACCACCTGTTGACAGTTGTAACCTTTAAAAAGTAATTACTACGCTGTTTTAATATAATTTTAATTTAAAAGCATTTGATCCTACTCTTTGCCAAGCACGAGGGCTTTGAAACACGTTTGAACAACAAAGACCCTTTCTGGCTGGGGAGGTTCTGGGGAGGTTGGTGGGCAAAACAGTAAAAGTAACAAATAGGCAAATTAGAAGTGTTTGGTGATAATCATTATGGAAAAATATTAAATAGAGCAGTATAAGCAAGGGAAGGGACATCAATAGTGCTTGGGTGGTTTCAGTTTTAAATAGGTCATTAAGATGGTGGCTTTTAAGCATAGACTTCTAGATATTTATAACCAGACTGCTTTAAAGATTTGATGTGAATAAGGTATGGATTTTATTTTACTTTAGTTTGTTAAATAATATTTTATGTGTAAGATAGAAGTGTTTACATATTCTTTTTTTAAATGTATCTTAAAGAATCTTTAGTCTTAATTTTTTTTTTAATTAGTAATCGTGCCTTGGATAAACCTCATTGGCTATGACACTGTGTAAAGCTTTTTTTTTTTAATCCTCGCCTGAGGATATTTTCCCATAGACTTTTAGAGAGAGTAGAAGAGAAGGAACAATAGAGAGAAATACTGATGTGAGAGAAGCACATCGATTGGTTGCCTCCTGCACGAGCCCTGAACAGGGCCCAGACTGGGGAGGAGTCTGCAACTAAGGTACATGCCCTTGACTGTAATTGAACCAAGGACCCTTCAGTCCGCAGGCCGACGACCCTCTACCCACTGAGCCAAACCTGCTAGGGCATAGTCTTAACTTTTTAATATTTTAAATTTATTATTTAAATGTAAATTAAAGATCAAACATATTTATAAGTAAATGCTAACATTCAGAAACTTAAAATCCTTCACGATCCAACTCATGGCTTAAACTGCATATTCTAACATCAGTGATAAAGTGTTTATAAGATGGGACTACACTTTATATAATATTTTGTATCCTACTTTTAAATTCAATATAAAGCCTCTTTTTTTTTTAATTTTTTTTTAAAATATATTTTATTGATTTTTCACAGAGAGGAAGGGAGAGAGATAGAAAGTTAGAAACATCGATGAGAGAGAAACATCGATCAGCTGCTGCCTCCTGCACATCTCCCACTGGGGATGTGCCCGCAACCCAGGTACATGCCCTTGACCGGAATCGAACCTGGGACCTTTCAGTCCGCAGGCCGACGCTCTATCCACTGAGCCAAACCGGTTTCGGCATAAAGCCTCTTTTTTTTTAAAATATATTTTTATTGATTAAGATATTACATATGTGTACTTGTCCCATTACCTCCCCCCCCCCCCCCCGTTGTCCGTGTCCATTGGTTAGGCCTATATGCCTGCATGTAAGTCCTTTGGTTGATCTTTCCCCCTTACCCCCACCCTCCCCTGCCCTCCCTCCAAAGCCCGACAGTCCAATCAATGCCTCTCCATCTCTGGATCAGTCCTTGTTCATCAGTTTATGTTGTTCATTATATTCCACAAATGAGTGAGATCATGTGGTATTTATCCGCTCTCCAGTTCCATCCATGCTGTGGCAAATGGTAAGAGTTCCTTTTTCTTCTTCCTCTTCTTAAAGAATACCTTTCAGCATTTCATATAATGCTGGTTTGGTGGCGATGAACTCCTTTAGCTTTTTCTTATCTGTGAAGCTCTTTATCTGACCTTCTATTCTGAATGATAGCTTTGCTGGATAAAGTAATCTTGGTTGTAGGTTCTTGCTATTCATCACTTTGAATATTTCTTGCCACTCTCTTCTGGCCTGCATGGTTTCTGTTGAGAAATCAGCTGACAGTCGTATGGGTACTCCCTTGTAGGTAACTGACTGTCTTTCTCTTGTTGCTTTTAAGATTCTCTCTTTGTCTTTTGCTCTTGGCATTTTAATTATGATGTGTCTTGGTGTGGTCCTCTTTGGATTCCTTTTGTTTGGGGTTCTCTGCGCTTCCTGCACTTGTAAGTCTATTTCTTTCACTAGGTAGGGGAAGTTTTCTGTCATTATTTCTTCAAATAGGTTTTCAATATCTTGCCCTCTCTCTTCTTCTGGTACCCCTATAATTCTGATGTTGGTTCGCTTGAAGTTGTCCCAGAGGCTCCTAACACTATCTTCATATTTTTGGAATCTCTTTTCTTTTTTCTTTTTCAGTTGGGTATTTTTTGTTTCTTTGTATTTCAAATCTTTGACTTGATTCTTGGGATCCTCTTGTCTGCTGTTGGATCTCTGTATATTATTCTTTATTTCAGTCAGTGTATGCTTAATTTCTAGTTGGTCCTTTTCATGTCCTCCATGGTCTCACTATACTTATTGAGGGACTCATTAAATTTATCGGCGGTTTCCATAAAATTCTTGAAAAACCTTATAAACGTGGCCTTGAACTCTATATCCAGTCGTTTGCTTTCCTCTATTTCTGCCATTTGTGACCTTTTTCTTTGTCTCCGCATTTTGGCTGCTTCCCTGTGTTGATAGAGTGGCTTTGTGTGCTAGGTGTCCTGTAGGGCCCAGTGGCTCAGCCTCCCCAGTTACCTGAGGTGGACACTCTTGGTGCACCCCCTTGTGGGCTTTGTGTACAGTCTTGTTGTAGTTATGCCTTGGTTGTTGTAGGATCACTGGGAGGAATTGACCTCCAGGCCAATTGGCAGTGAGAATCAGCTGTGTCTGCAGTGGGAGAACTTATGTGCTGGAGACACCCTTCTGGGGCAAGACTTGCTTCAGTGGGGCTTTGGTGCTCACTGAGACTGCACCCTGAGTGTGTCCCTTATGGATCTGAGGAGTTGTGATCTGGATGGTCCCCCTCTGACCACTGGGCACAGTGGCTCTTGGATCTAAGGAGGTGCTAATTTAGCCTCTGCCTGAGGTTACACAGCAGGAACTACGAAGAGAACTGCAGATTCCCCTTCCTTTTTTTGGAGTTTGGAAGTGCCCTGATGATGCTCAGCTGTGTAGCAATGCAACCCACTGTGGGGCCTTGGGCCTTCTCTTGGAAGCTCTGGGTCTATCTGGCCCGGCTGCGGTTAGGTAATTACAGGTTTCAAATGGCCGGGGCATTCATATGCAAAAGCCTCTGCGCGGGGCGGGGTCTCAAGGAATCAAAGGGCGGAGCAAGCAGCTATGGCGGAGCCTCAGCCCTGCCCTAAGGAGTCACGAGTCTCAGTGTCCTCTGAGGGAAAGCCGCTCTCAAGCTCGCCCGCCGCCAGACAGTCCTGTTTCTCCCAGTATGAGTCCTAGGTTCCCAGAGACTTCCTGGAACCGGAGTTCAGAGCCCTTGGGAGCTTGTGTCTCCCTCCGGATTCAAAAAGACAGCCGCGCCCTCAGGTGCCAGACCCTCTCCGCGTGCGCGAGCCCCCGTACCTCTGCACTCCACCTCCGCAGCTCCTCTGGCTCTCAGTGTGCTTTTCTTTCCTTCAGTTGTAGAATTTACACTCAGCCAGCCTTCCTGTAGTTCTGGATGATGTCCACCTTGTGTTTTTGATGCATTTATCAATTGTTGTGGGAAGCAGCAATTTCCCGGTGTTTATCTATGCCGCCATCTTAGTTTCTCTCAAGCCTCTTTTCATATTAATATAATTCCATACAATTCCTTGTTCAAAACTGTTGGGCCCAAAAGTTCAAGGTATTAAGCCAAAAACAAAACAGACAAACTCAGCGACACAGACAGTAAATAGTATGGCGATTACTAGAGGGAAAGAAGTGGGTGAAGGGTGGTAGAAAAAGGTATAGGGGGCATAAATAGTGATGGAAGGAGACTTGACTTGCAGTGGTGAACTCACAGTACAGTTTACAGATGATGTAATATAGAATTGTACACCTGAAACCTATACAATTTTATTGACCAATGTCACCTCAATAAATTCAATAAAAAAGTAAACAAACTATTGGGCCCAGTGTATTTGGAGATTCAGAATCTTTCTGGAAGTTTTTAAAGCGCATTTGTTGTATATTATATGTTTTCATAATTGTGTTATTTCTATAGCATAATTTTGTTTTCCTAGACTTAGTGACAAAAGTGAATAAGGCATCTCTGTAGGTGCTTTTAAGGAATTTTTTTTTTATTTTTATTTTTTTATTTATTGCTTAAAGTATTACAAAGGGTATTACATATGTGTCCATTTTATCCCCCCGCCCTAGACAGTCCCCTAGCCTCCCCTATCCACCAATGTCTTATGTCCACTGGTTATGCTTATATGCATGCATACAAGTCCTTTAGTTGATCTCTTACCCCCCTACCTCCTGCCCCCCAACCCTCCCCGGCCTTCCCGCTGCAGTTTGACAATCTGTTTGAGGCAGCTCTGCCTCTGTATCTATTATTGTTCAAAAGTTTATAATGGTCTCTATTATCCATGAATGAGTGAGATCATGTGGTATTTTTCCTTCATTGACTGGCTTATTTCACTTAGCATAATGCTCTCCAGTTCCATCCATGCCGTTGCAAATGGTAAGAGTTCCTTCCTTTTTAGAGCAGCATAGTATTCCATCGTGTAGATGTACCACAGTTTTCTAATCCATTCATCTACTGATGGGCACTTAGGCTGTTTCCAGATTCTAGCTATGGTGAATTGTGCTGCTATGAACATAGGGGTGCATATATCCTTTCTGATTGGTGTTTCTGGTTTCTGGGGATATATTCCTAGAAGTGGGATCACAGGGTCAAATGGGAGTTCCATTTTCAGTTTTTTAAGGAAACTCCATACTGTCTTCCATAGTGGCTGCACCAGTCTGCATTCCCACCAGCAGTGCACAAGTGTTCCTTTTTCTCCACATCCTCTACAGCACTTGTCGTTTGTTGATGGAATTGTTTGTTTTATAATACTGTTGATTCTGTTTATTTTTCCCAGAGAAAATTTGTCAAAGGACCTTTACCTGATATCTCAAATGGACAGTGATCAATTCATTCCAATTTGGACAGTTGCCAACATGGAAGAAATAAAAAAGCTAACCACAGACCCCGAAATAATTCTTGAAGTATTGAGATGTATGTAAAGCATACCTTTTAGCTTATTCTTTAAGTCAAAAAATTAAATGCTCTTTTAATTTCTGATTAGACAGGGAATTGTTTTAAGTTCCTATTTCTTGCTACTCTATTCCAAACATTTATCTTTACTGACTGGTATATAGCTTCTATAGTAATTTTATACCTTCATTGTTAATCTTGATACCCAGTTACACATATAAGAAATTAAATCTCAGTTTTCTGGGCTATTAGAAAGTTTTATGTATCTGTTTTTTGTTTTTGTTCATCAATTTATGTTGTTCATTATATTCCATAAATGAGTGAGGTCATGTAATATTTATCTTTCTCTGACTGGCTTATTTTACTTAGCATTTTCACACTCTTTAAAGCAATCTATTTCAAACCTTTGAACCCATGTAGTACATTTTACATCACAGTCCAGTACATATACTATATACTCACACATAACAAATGCTACACAGATTAATTCTAAATGCTTACAACAAACTCATTTCTTTTAGTCTAAACTGATTCACAGCCTATTAAAGAGTTGTAACCTACAGTTTGACAAACACTGCTGTAAAATTTGGTAAGGAATTTATATTTTGTTTGAGGTTCTAAGAATTTTTAATGATGTTTGTATCTAATAAGTATTTCTTGGTAACCTCTCATGTGGTTTTTGCTAACTACTTGACTGAATAAAGGCAGATCTTAATTTTGATATAAAATATGTTGCTGGAAATGTTTAAAAATTAAATATAGCAAGTTCAATAATAGACTTACTACTTGGGAGTAGAGGATTTTCATTCTCAGAAGGCTAAAAAATAATTTTGTGAAATCTGAGTGGTTTGTGCAGACATCATTTCTTAAAATGATCCAATCTTGTGCGTAATTCTTGGTTTAAGCACTTTAAAATATATATTTTAGAGAGGAGAGGAGAAGGAGAGAGAGAAACATTAATGATGAGAGAGAATCATTGATGGGCTGCCTCCTGCACGCCCACTACTGGGGGATCAAGTTCGCCATCTGGAATCAAACCCGGGACTCTTCAGTCCTCAAGCCTACGCTCTATCCATTGAGCCAAACCAGCTCGGCAAGCCACTTCTTAGACTGTAATTTTAAGAAGAGTTTCTTCACATATTAAAACTTAACTGCATTTCCCCAAGTAGGGAATAAATAATGTGGTATTTGTGTATGGAGAAATTGCCTTATTAGTTATGTGCTGCATGCTCCTTGAAGGCTTTTTTTCCCCCCAACCACAACACAGTGGCAAATCGCAAAGCAGGTACTCTGAATATTTTTGTTCAAAGAATAATATTTGACAGTGTTCTTTGTATAATCTTAAAATATTTTATTGTAACTTTAATCTTTAATTCTACAACTTAATTTCTTTGGGATAATAACCTCTGCTAATTTATTCAGTTGGATGTAGAAATGAATAGCTTACTTTTAATGGCATTACTATCTCTACTTGTCACTTTTGAATGAAATCTTTTTTAAAATTTCAGCCTCTCCCATGGTACAAGTTGATGAGAAGGGTGAGAAAGTGAGACCAAGTCATAAGCGTTGTATCGTGATTCTTAGAGAGATTCCTGAGACAACACCGGTAGAGGTAAATTATTAAGCATTGTTAACGCTGAGTTCTCTTTACCTTTTAAATTGGAGGAGTTAAAATAAGCAGAATGTGTCCGTGTCCTCATCAGTTTCTGTGAATAGGATAAACACTAACTTGTTTTGTAAACTTCGAAGAATGGTGCAGAGGGAGGAAGAAGAGATGATTGTATGTTCTTAGAAGGGGAGACTGAAACTTGCAATCTATTGATTTGACTGAATGGCAATTAAAATATAAATGTGCTTTTGGAAACTTGAGATTTATCTGAAAGAAATGAAGAAGAAAAATATGAATAAGGATTAATGGGTCAGGACTAACCCTTCTGGTTAGCAAAATACAGAGCAAAGTTGCAGCAGCCAGCTGGTGTGGCTCAGTGGTTGAGCATTGACCTATGAGCTACGATGGTTCGATTCCCAGTCAGGGCATATACCCGGGTTGCAGGCTCGATCCCCAGTGTGTAGCATGCAAGAGGCAGCTGATCGATGAGTCTCTCTCATCGTTGATGTTTCTGTCTGTCTCTCTTCCTCTCAGAAAACAATAAAAAAATATTTATACATTAAAGCAAAGCTTCAGTTATGAAGATAATATAGTACAGGTACAAAAATAAAATAATACTTGAATGAAACAGTATAATCCAAAAATAGGCTCTTTTATACAATAAAGTATGTATAATAGCATTTACTTGATAATTAGGTTCTTCCAAGTATTGTGCAATATACTTCAGTTATTTAAAGCCTCAGGTTTTATTATCTGTTATACAGACAAAGTTAACTGAGCTTTAGGATGGTTAAATAAGTTAGCTAAGGACGCTTGGGCTGTTTAAATAACAGAATCTGGATTTGAACTTGATCTCTCTGATTTTTTTTTTTTAATATATCTTATTGATTTTTTACAGAGAGGAAGGGAGAGAGATAGTTAGAAACATCGATGAGCGAGAAATATCGATCAGCTGCCTCCCGCACATCTCCTACTGGGGATGTGCCCGCAACCCAGGTACATGCCCTTGACCGGAATCGAACCTGGGACCTTTCAGTCTGCAGGCCGATGCTCTGTCCACTGAGCCAAACCGGTTTCGGCGATCTCTCTGATTTTGAAGCCTGTGTTTCTTAACCACTAAGCCATAGAGCTTCACACTGAGTTGTCATGTTAAGGCATGGTAAATTAGAGAAGAGGAGAATTAATTAATAACTGATACATGGCAATTGACTAACGATTTTTAAAATGGTTAAACTTTTGCCACCTAACATATTTGTTCATCTTTTTGTTCAGAGTTCATTTAGTATTATATCTCCAGAATGCAGTGAGAGAAATTGGAAAAGAAACTCTCACGAGATCTTTGATTTAAAATTATGAACTTTGTCAAAAGTAACAAATTGAAAGGAAGATTGCAGAATAGGAAGAATATTTGCAATATTAAGAAACAGTATATACACAAACCTGAATTCTAGAGCCAAACTGCCTCAATTTGAATTCTAGCCTTTTTACTTGCCAGTTCTATGACCTTGGATAAGTTACTTGACCTCTTTTGCCTCTACTTTCTCATCTGTTAAATGGGATAATAGTAACAAGTAATTCATAAAATTTTTGTGAGAATTAAGTTACTCTATAAAGACCAGTAGCAAGCATATAAAAGCACTCTTAAGGTTAAATATTATTTTTTAAAATATATATTTTTATTGATTTCAGAGAGGAAGGGTGAGAGAGAGAAAGAGAAACATTAATGATGAGAGAGAATCATTGATTGCCTGCCTCCTGCACACCCCTACTGGGAATTGAACCGTGACTTTCTGGTTCATAGGGACCATGCTCAACCCCTGAGCCATGCCAGCCAGGCCCATTATTATCACTAGAGCTCACACACATGGAAAACAGTAAATAGAAGGAACGAGGCAGCAACATACTGTTCATTTAAAAAAAAAAAAGTATGTCCAGCTGGTGTGACTCAGTGGTTGAGCATCGTCATATGAACCAGGAGGTCAGGGCACATGTCTGGGTTGTGGGCTCCATCCCAAGTGTGGGGCGTGCAGGAGGCAGCTGATCAATGATTTTCTCTCATTGTTGATCTCTCTCTCTCTCTCTCTCTCTCTCTCTCCCTCCCTCCCTCCCTCCCTCCCTCCCTCCCTCCCTCCCTCCCTCCCTCCCTCTCCCTCTCCCTCTCCCTCTCTTTCTCCCTCTGCCTAATTCTCTGAAATCAATATAAATACATTAAAAAGAAAAAGAGTAAAGCAAGTACAGATGACTAAAATAGCCAGAGAATGTTGACCTAGGCCCTAAAAACTAAAATTCAGATTAAAATGAGATTTGGGCCCTGCCAGTGTTGTTCAGTGATTGAGCACCAACCTATGAGCCAGGAAGTTCTGGATCCATTCATACTGATATTTCACCATGACAAAGAATGTCTCTCTGGCAACAAAGGGGAGAATGCTTTTGTTTTTAGGGAAATCGAAGATAGCACAACTTTAAAACATTAAGAGGCCATCAAGAGTGCTAATGTTGCTACGGGTGTGAAAATGCTCACAAAACAATAATCACAGGCAAATTGAATAGGTAGAAAAATAGTTGATTTGGATATAGGAATAGCAGTGATACATGAAAAATGACTTTAAGGTTAGTAGAGGGTAGTTTGATAGATTTAAGAAGTGTTTATAGATTAAACAGTATATTAGACGTACTATATATAAGGAAGTTTAACACAATCACTGGAACAGATTAATTCAATTTACATGATTTCTAATGTGAAAAAAGGATTTCAGTTTTTTAACAAATTGCTTCTCGAACAGCCTCCCTGAGTGAATTAAAGAACTGAGGTTCCACTGTACTTAGCACCTAGAAAATGTTAAGGGAGGACATACATTTCCTTTCTTTCCTTTTTTTATTTTTTATTTTTTATTATGACACAATGAGAGATTTTTCTGGAAGGAAAATTGAGCTTGCCACTAGGAGTGAAATACTTCAGTTTTGATTATAAAGTAGGGCTCCATCCCTAAATTATATACACTATTTATGCTATAACTGTACATGTTTTTGTTTCAGAATATAATCTGCTCTCAATAGAAAAATGGCAGAAGCCATAAACAGTTAATAAGTAAAGAAATAGAAAGGACCAAAAGTCATGAGGAGAAGAAATAACCTATTATTGATGTTTTTTAGAATTAACTAAAGTTTTGGGGTTTTTTTTAGGAAGTGAAAGCTTTGTTCAAGAATGAAAATTGCCCCAAGGTGATAAGTTGTGAGTTTGCACATAATAGCAATTGGTATATCACGTTCCAGTCAGACACGGATGCACAACAGGTGAGAATAAAACTTTTCTCCTAATTTCAGTACTAGTGATAAAAGAAGTGGTATATTTTAATTGAGAAAATGTGTGCTTACAGCACTGTCGAGCAACTTCTTCACCTTTTTGTTTTTGCTTATTAATGGTTTTATTTTTTATCATCTGCCTAAAGACTTTTCAGTTTTAATTTGAGAAATTTATATCAAAAAAATTTAACATGGGAGTTTGGAAATCATATATTAGTAGTTAGTATTTCTACTATATAGCAGGCCTAGAATAAATATATAACTTTCTGATTCTTGAAATTTTGATACTGTGATTTTACTCTTAATGTTATGTCCTACTTAAAGAAAAGTAATATTCCTTTGAAACAGAAACATGTCTAATAGCATTTTAAAACCACTTACTGGTTTTTGTTTGTTGATGTTTTCAGTTTGAGGGTTTTGTGTGTGTGTGTGTGTGTGTGTTTTCTGTTAATCCTCACCCAAGGATATTTTTCTATTGTTTTGTGTGTGTTTTTAGAGAGAGTGGAAGGGAGGGGGAGGGACAGAGAGAGAAATATCGATGTGAGAGAGACACATCAATTAGTTGCTTCCTGCAAATGCTCTGATGGGGCTGCGATAGAGCCTGCCACTGAGGTACTGGCGCTTGACGAATCAAACCCAAGACCCTTCAGTCCACAGGCCAATGCTCTGTCCACTGAGCCAAATCCGCCAGGGCTGGTTTTGTTTGTTTGTTTGTTTTTAATTTTTACCTTGGAAGGCTGTATGATCGAACCATTTAAAAAATATGTAGCCCAGCCAGCATGGTTGAGCGTCGACCTGTGAACCTGGAGGTCAAGGTTTGATTCCCAGTCCAGGCACATTGCGGGCTTGGTCCCTAGTTGGGGGTGTGCAGGAAGCAGCCGATCAATGATTCTCTTCATCATTGATGTTTCTATCTCTCTCCTTCTCTCTTCCTCTCTGAAATCAATAAAAATATATTGGGGGGAAAAAAGATTAGTGACATTTTGGGTCTGTTTGGAATTTTGTGCATTTATCTCCAATAATCCATAGTAGCTTATCTACAGTAAATGGTGAACTATAGCTGAGATCTTAAATTTTTTTCTTTTTCATTCCATATCACCTGCATAATGGAATCACCTTCATAATTCTTTTATTGTTTAGTTTAGAAGTAGTTGCTAATACCAAACTCTGGATAGAATAAAGATGGCTTTAATGAAATGCTTGAATGCTAATAAAAGTTCCTTTCTGTTTTGTTAACAGGCTTTTAAATATTTGAGAGAAGAAGTTAAAACATTTCAGGGCAAGCCAATTATGGTAAGAAACATTTGTAAGTAAGACTAGCATCTGCCGGGGTCCAACCCCAGCGGGTCCAGGGTTCCCCAAAGGTGTGGACGGAGTCGGCGAAGAAGGAATGACACGGAGGCAGCGTTCAGTTGATCATCATAGCCGGGTTCTCTTGTCAGGGTCTCCTGCCAAGTTCTGGTCTGGATCTCCAGCGAAGTTCTGGCTAGTATCTCCAGCCAGGTTCTGTGTCCATGTTCTCTTGCTAGGTTCTCCAGCCAGGTTCTCCAGATTCTCCAGCCAGGTTCTGTAGCCATGTTCCCTCGCTAGGTTCTCCAGCCAGGTTCTGTCCAGGTTCTCGAGCCAAGTTCAGTCACCAGGTTCTAGTCAGGTTCTCTTGCCAATTTCTGTAGTCAGGTTCAGTCCAGGATCTTTTGCCATGTTCTCTCCAGCGAAGTTCTTCTGTCTGTAGGTTCTGTGTAGGTGCTGTCTTCTTTCTGTCTCCTAAGTTCTGTGTCTTGCTGTCTTATTACATCTGTATTTATACCAGTTGATTTTAATCCTGTCAATCTCTATTACAAAGGTTAGGGCATTTCTTATCTCCATTCCAGGGAGTAAAGATTATGTAGCTTAAGCATGATTGTTCATAGTTAAAGTGATTAATTACCCGCCTGGCACTTAGTTGAGGGGTTTTATTCCCTCCCTAACTTCAGGGAAAAATTCCTACCTGGGGAAACAACCTTTCTAGGAGAGGCATCCCCTCCCTGACTTCAGGGAAAAATTCCTACCTGGGGAAACAACCTTTCTCGGAGAGGTGACCTTGGTTAAAACACACAGCGCTAAGGGGAGCAAACATATTAAGAACAGTATGCTATATATGCCAGGTCCCTTGAAACAGCAAGGATGGACCAGCTCCCGGCAAGCATCTAACAAGAAAGATTTTTGTTGTTTGTCTATTTGAGAATTTTAAAAACACAAATGGATAATATTTTCTAAAACTCATAATGATTTCCAAGAAATTTCTGACTTATGTAACGTGCTAATTCAGAAAATTAGTTGATGGGACATCAAAATACTTTCTATACAGCAATTTCTTTCTAAAGCATAACTTCAAAGAGTATGAAGTTTTAGTTAGATGCTAACTAACAACATGTAAGGTAATCCCAGATCTCAAAATGAGTAGAAATAATTTTTTAGTAACAAAGTGGAAAACATTTGTAATGCTTTCATCCTCATCTCAATTCACTACATCATTACATTAACATTCAACCATTTAGAAAACCTGGGAATTGACACTTGCTTACTTTCTTTACATGTCTGATCTATCCTCAGGTTACATGAAATCTGCCTTCAAAACTTCTTTCAATCATTATTGCCATTGTTGACTCAAATAATTAGAGTAGCCTTTTAACTGTGAGACCTTCAGCATTTCCCCCTTACAGTTCATTCTCCACATTACTACCAGAGTTACTATCTAAATTGGAATCCTGAACACTCACTCACTTTAACATGCTCCTCTTTCTTTATGTAATACAGAGTGAGGCAAGAGTAGATTTAGACTTGATCTTATGGAACATAATACAATAATATATTATTTATTATTGTATTATTATTATACAAAAATAACCAGTTTCACACACTCACAACTGTAAATCTACTTTGCCCCACCCTGTATACTATTTTTAAGTGCAACACATTATTCTTATTGAGCTCTTACTGTGTATCAGTTTCTGTTCTAATCACCATTATATGTAGAGTCATTTAATTCTTAAGAGAACCTAATAAGGTAGGTACTTGTTTTCTTTCTCTCTTTTTTAATCCTCACCTGAAGATATGCTTATAGACTTGAGAGAGAGAGAGAGAGAGAGAGAGAGAGAGAGAGAGAGAGAGAGAGAGAGAGAGACACATCAATTGGAGAAACATGGATTGCCTCTCATATGCACGTGCCCCAACCAGGGGTCAAACCACAATGTTTCTGGTGTATGGAACAATTGCTCCAACCAGCCATGTTTTCTCTCTTTTACTGGTAAGGAAAGTGAGGCATGAGAGTTACCTGCCAAGTTTCACACAACTAGTAAGTAGAAGAACCAGGATGAGAGGAGCTTAAATTTATTAATAGATTATATGTCAGACACTATTCTAAGAACTTGACGTATTTAAATCTCATTATTGCTGTGTGGTAGGTGGTGGTATTACTTTTCCTATTACAGATGAAGCTCTCTGCCAGTTGTCATCTTATTTCCTCTGCCTCTAAGCCTGTTCCCACTATTATCTCCTTTTCCTGATTGAGGCTATAAAACTATTCTCCTAGGTCTTCTAATAGCTTTTAAGTTTTATATATTGGACGTAGGACTTAGAAACATCTGGAATTAATTTGATATAGTATAAGATGGGTCTAATTTATTTTTTTCTCTCAAAAAAATGGAAAGTCAGTAGTGTCAACAGTTACCTGGGGGACAATTGACAGTTTTACTCTACATCAGCGGTTCTCAACCTGTGGGTCGCGACCCCTTTGGTAGTCGAACAACCCTCACAAGGGTTGCCTAAGACCATCCTGCATATCAGATATTTACATTACGATTCATAACAGTAGCAACATTACAGTTATGAAGTAGCAACGAAAATAATTTTATGGTTGGGCCACAACATGAGGAACTGTATTTAAAGGGCCAGAAGGTTGAGAACCACTGCTCTACATTATTCAACATTATAACTTTTTAATGAGAATATTTCTCTGTTAATTCAGGCCTATTGTGTTTTTTAATTAGTTCCTTAAAATAATTTTTGTTGCTTTCCCCCCCCTCTGTTGTGTCTTAGTGATTAAAAAAACAACAACACATTATTATATGTAGAAACCTTGCCTAACTCCTTTATTATATCTAGTGGTTTGTTGGCTCTTTGTATTATCTGTCTGAGAGATCATATCATCTATAAATAATTACTATTTTGATCCTTACTCTCATTTCTTATAGCTTATTACTTTTCCTGAGATTTCAGGTGTAGTAGAAAATGTATACATATTTCATTATAAAAAATTTTTCTTCTTTGCCATTTGGTTTTTATTTATGGTTCTTTTGATTAGTTATCACATAGTGTTCTTGCTAGGAGATTTACACATTCACATTAATTTTTTATATCGTTCATTAAAATCGACCTAGCACCCAGAAAGACAGGTGCAGGAGCCAGAAGTCCTATATTACAGCCCTTGATGCTGTTTTCAGCTTTAAGCTCTTTTTTATTTTTTTTAATTTATTTTTTTATTTTTATTTTTTACTTTTTATTTTTAATTTTTATTTATTTTTTATTTATTTTTTAAGCTCTTTGATCTTGGGAGTGTTAAGTTACTTCTGAGGTTTTGGTTTATTTCTTTGAAATGTGCATGCTTTTCATTTCTGAAGTCCTGTGATTCAAAAGCAGTGATCTTAGAGTACAAAGAGACAAAGTGAATGTTTGTCCATCTATATCTGCATATGTTGATAATTTCATTAGGAGACAGTGCTTCATCTCATTTCAATTGGCCTTTGTAACTAGGAATATTAAATTTTATCTGGGTTTCATATAGATGATATCTATGTCAATAGAAAATATTTCTGTTGTATATTTTATTATTTCACAATTTTAAGCTTAAGAAATGGGAATGTACAATACAGTAGGTCCTTGGGTTACGTAGGAGATCTGTTCCTATGGCATGACATAACGTGATTTTCGCCATAAGTCGGAACCCACCTATGTCACTCACATGGAGCACATACACAGCAGTAATGAAGTGAAACAGTAAAAAAAACTTAAAAGAAAGATAACAATTTCTGACCTTTACTTGTGGTAAATAAATAATAAAAAACATAAAGCACATATGTATATACATCAAAATGATGGAACTTTTTTCTTTTTATAAATAAATGGGAGATGGCAACATAACCACGAAACGACGTATGTTGAGTCCATCGTAACCCGAGGACTGTCTGTAGACACTTATCTGCTTCTTACACATAATAGAGCTTCAGCATCTCTTTATTCACTATTGTTTTGAGTATATACACAACTTTGTTCATGTACATCATGATTTATCCATTTTTCTCCATGTATAAACATTAAGTTGTTTATTTGTTATAAATAACTAGAGGCTCGGTGCACGAATTCATGCACCAGTGGGGTCCCTTGACCTGGCCTGTGGGATCAGGCTAAAACTGGCTTTCCGACATTCCCTGAGGGGTCCCGGATTGCTAGAGGGCACAGGCCAGGCCAAGGGACCCCACCAATGCACGATTGGAGAAAGGGAGGGACACGGGAGGTTGGCCAGCCAGGGAGGGATCGTGGAAGGGTGTGTCTAGCCCGTCTCGCTCAGTCCCTATCTGCCGGACCCCAGCAGCAAGCTACCTACAGGTCCGAGTGTCTGTCCCCTGGTGGTCAGTGCACGTCATAGTGAGTGGTTGAGTGGCCTTAGCATATCATTAGCATATTATGCTTTGATTGGTTGAATGGATGACCAGACACTTAGCATATTAGGCTTTTATTATAATAGGATAATATTGCAGTGAAAAATATTTTGAAGTGTTTTATTGTAAAATATACATACATGCAATTTACCATTTTTAAGTGTGTAACTCAATAGCATTTAATACATTCACATTGTAGTGCGACCATCACCAATATTTATTTCTAGACATTTTGCATCACCCAAAACAGAAAATCTATACGAGTTAGGCAGTAATGTCCCATTTTCCCTGCCCCTAGTAACCTCTAATCTATAGTCTCTGTCTTTATGAATTTGCCAATCTATATATATATAAAAGCTTAAGTGACCTTTATGACTGAACAACCTTTATGGCACTCAACACAGGAGCTTGCTCCCTGGTGGTCAGTGTGCTCCCACTGCCAACTTCCTGCGGTCAGCCAACCTCCCATGGTCCCTCCTCCCAGCCCCCATCGGCTTCCATCTGGACTGGGTGAGACGGCCCTGATTGCTGGCCAGGCCAAGGCACTCCACCCATGCACGAATTTGTGCACCAGGCCTCTTGTTTTAGATGACTGCATATAAGTGCAGTCATGCAATATTTATCCTTTCATGTCTGGCTTATTTCACTTAGCATAATGTTTTCAAGGTTCATCCATGTTGTAGCATATATCAGAACTTCATTACTTTTTATGGGTTCTTAACTCTCTTTGGCTAGTATGAATAATGCTATACAACTATCAGTTATTTAAGGTATTTACCTAGACATTACTGGCAAATATAATACCATGGTTAACATTTTGAGAAGCATGAAACTGTTTTTGCACAGCAGCTCCACCAGTTTACATTCCCAGCAATGTAATATGATTCAAGTTTTTCCACATCTTATCAACATTTGTTATTTTCTGCTTTCTTCATAAAAGTCATTATAGTTTGGGGTTTCATTTTCCTAATGACTAATGATGTTCAGTCTTTATGTTTTTTTTGCCATTTGTGTATCTTTTTTGAAAATTGGGTTGTTTGTTTTGAGTTGTAGTAGTTCTTTATATATTTTAGATATTAGTCCCTTATCAGATACATGATTTGCAAATATTTTCTCCCATTGTGTGAGTTAATCTTTTCCTTCTTTTTAAAAAATATATTTTTACTGATTTTAGAGAGGATAATGTCCTATGTACACTTGAGAAAAATGAATATTCTAGAGTTTGAAGTAGTATTTTTTAGGTCCAATTGGTTTATAGTGTTGAAGTTCTCTATTTATTGCTCTTCTGTTGATTATTCATTATTGAAAGTGGGTTAATGAAGTCTCTATTGTAGAACTGTATTCTTTCAGTTCTGGCATTGTTTGCTTTATGTATGTAAGGACTCTGTTGGTAGATGTATGTATGTTTACAATTGTTTTCTCTTTTTGCTTAATTGAACCTTTTATCAATATATAATGTCCTTTGTCTTTTGGAACCTTTTTTGACCTAGTATATTTTGCCTGATAATAATAAAGCCATCTTAGCTGTATTTTGGTTACTATTTGCTTGCATTTTGTTGCTTTCAATGTCTCTGAATCTAAAATGAATCTATGATAGACAGCACATAGATGGATTCTTTTTTAAAATTCAACCTGTCAGTCTCTGCCTTTAGTAGAGTTTAAGCTGTTTACATATCAAGTAATTACTAATCAGGAAAGATAATTCTGCTAACTAGGTATTTGTTTTCTAGGCGTTTCCATCCTCAGTTCCTTAGTTAACTGCCTGTTTTGTTTTTTTTTTCATTGAATTGAACTTTTATAGTGTACCAATTTTGTTTTTCACCTTACCTATACTGTATAATTTTAAGTTTAAAAAAATTTTTTTTTAGTGGTTCTCTTGGGGCAGTGGTTCTCAACCTTCCTAATGCCGTGACCCTTTAATACAGTTCTTCATGTTGTGGTGACCCCCAACCATAAAATTATTTTCATTGCTACTTCATAACTGTAATTTTGCTACTGTTATGAATCGTAATGTAAATATCTGATAGGCAGGATGTATTTTCATTGTTCGCGACCCACAGGTTGAGAACCGCTGTGGGGGGTTACAGTTAACATCGTAAATTTATAACAATGTCAATTGAATAGTGTACAGATACTCTGCTCTTGTACGTCTTTGTCTCTTCCCCTTTATATTTTTTACTTTCACAGATTACATCTTTGTATATTTGTGCCCATTGATATCAGTTTATATTGTTTTATTTCCATTTTAAATCATATGAGGAAAAAAGAGGACTTACATAACAAATACAGTAACTTTTATTTGTCTTTACCTAAGTGATTATCCTTAGTAATGTTCCTTATTTCTTATGGCTTTGAGTTACTGTCTAGCTTCATTTCATCTGAATAAGTCTCATTAGCATTTCTTGTAAGGTATGCTTACTGATTCCTTTTTAGCATTTTATTTGTATATCTTTTTCCTAATTACTGTTAGGTTTGTCCATAGTTTTCATTAGCTCATTGAGCACATTTAAAATTTAACATCTCTGGCCCTAACCGGTTTGGCTCAGTGGATAGAGCATTGGCCTGCGGACTGAAGGGTCCCAGGTTTGATTCCCGTCAAGGGCATGTACCTTGGTTGCGGGCACATCCCCGGTAGGGGGCGTGCAGGAGGCAGCTGGTCGATGTTTCTCTCTCATCGATGTTTCTAACTCTCTATCCCTCTCCCTTCCTCTCTATAAAAAAAAAAAAATTAATAAAATATATATTTTAAAATTTAACATCTCTGACCAGTAATGCCAATGTCTGGACTTCCTCAGGATAATTTTTATAACTTTTCCCCCCCCCCGTGAATCACTGTAGTTTTTTCTTTCTTTGTATGTTTTGTAATTTTTTGTTGAAAACTGGATATTCTAAGTATTTATAAGATGTTAACTCTGGAAATCTGATTCTTCTACTCCTCAGATATTACTGATGTTTTGCTTATTAAAGGCCTGTGACTTTTCCAAACTGTTTTTGCAAAGTGTGTATTCCTTGTTGTGGTCACTGAAATTTCTATTCCATTATCTCTCTACATTCAGCCTGAGATCTGACAAAGATTTCCATAAATGTCTGGCTCCAAATAGGGTAATGGTGGTGGTGAAGGGTTCTGTCTCTTAGGGTTTTTTGAATTTATTGGGGTGACATTGGTTAATAAAATTATATAGGTTTCATGAAGTAAAATTCTGTAATCCATCATCAGTATATTGTATTGTGTGTTTACCACCCCAGGCCAAGTTTCCTAACATCTCCATTTATCCCTCCTTTACCCTTTTCTACCTCCCCCACTTCCCCTTTCCCTCTGGAAATCACCAGTTTTCTGTGTTTATTGCTCAGTCCCTTTACCTTTTACTAGTCCACCCAGCCTCAACCCCTCTCTTCTGACAGCTGTCAGTCTGTTCTCTGTCACTGAGTCTGGTTTATTCATTAGATTCCACATATAAATGAAATGAAATCACAATAGTATTTGTCTTTCTCTGACTGGCCTTATTTTATTTAGTGTAATGGTCTCCAGGTCCATCCATGCTCTTGCAAAGTGTGAGATTTCCTTATTTTAGGCCGATTAAAGTTTTAGGTGTCACCTGGGAATCTGCTGCTTCAGAGAGGGTCATAATTGAGGCAGACATCAGCACAGATCCCTCAGGTAGCCACCAGACTAACCACAACACACCCAGCATATTTGACAAAGTCCTCACACAACCTGCCTTAGCACCAGGCAGCCACTCCCAGAACACAGGCCACTGAGGAATGGAAGTGGTAGCTATGGTTTGTTGTTGGTTTTTGTTTTTTTCCCCCCACTTAGGTAAGATCAGCCGCCTCTCCCTTTATTAAGCACTCCACTAGTTGTCATAAGTGTCCAAGCACTCTTTCTTCCTCAAATATTGATTCACTGGGAGCTAGTCTGCCATTTTTCCACTATTCAATTTTTTGTTTATTCATGCAAATACAGTCATGCACCACTTAACAAGGATAAAAAAGAAAAAAAGAACCAGTCAAAAATGAAGACTGCAGGAACTGAAATGAAGAATGCATTACATGGAATCTCATTGTAGTTTTGATTTGCATTTCACTAATGACTAGTGAAATTGAGGATCTGTTCTTGTGCTTATTGGCCATTCACATATTCTCTTTGGAGAAATGTCTATTCAAATCCTTTGTCCATCTTTGAATTGGCTAGCTACTGTATATTCTTGAGTGTAGTTTAACATGATTCTCTGTCCCCTGTATTGGTAGCTAGATCTAGAGGCTTCAATAGAATTGGATTTGATTTTGGAGCAGTGGAGAGAGATAGAGCATAAGCATATAAAATATTTGTTATGTCTCTCAGGCTAGCTGCTACTGCTCTTTGGGGAACTCTATTCATTAAGGGTTGAAGAGGTACTATTTCTGTGTTAATCTGTTTTCTGTTTATTAGCTGAAACACTTCTATAAAGAGAAGCTTGCCCTCATCTTCATTGCCCTGAGGTACATCTCATTGACATAATGCATGATAAATGCTTGGTTCTAGCTTTTATTACCTGTTTTTGAAAATAATGCATTGATTCTCTGGCAACTTTCAAAAATGACCATTCAGATTTTTTTTTTTTAAGATTTAAACATATTTGGTGTGCTTATTGTCCTCTGAATTTACTTATGAGTTCTCTTGTTATGACCCTTATAATTTTCATTAGCTTGTTTGCTCTCTAGTGCAACAAGGTAGATGAGGCTTTTGTATTTTTTGTGTCAAGACTTGGGGTCAGCCAACTCTCTGGAGTCCCTGTGTTACTTTTATGGGGAAATGATATTTTGTATTCACTGGCTTTGCATAAGGAGTTATTATGACTAAATACATGTTTTGTCTTGTGTTTTTGTTGTTGTTTGTTTTTTAAGACAAAATACATGATTTTTTTAAAGATAGTCTTTATTTTATTTTATTTTTTAATATATTTTTATTGATTTCAGAAAGGAAGGGAGAGGGAGAAATAGAAACATCAATGGTGAGAGCGAGTCCTTGATTGGCTGCCTCCTACACAGCCCCTACTGGGGATCAAAAGTGCAACCCGAGCATGTGCCCTGACCGGGAATCAAACTGTAACCTCCTGGTTCATAAGGCAACGCTCAACCACTGAGCCACACCAGCTGGACTCCATCATGATTTTATACTGATGCTTCCGCTTTGAATTCAGGTGACATAGTTTTTACATCTTCAGTCTCACATTTGTTTCTCCTTTTTCCCATGTGAAAATCAAACCTCAGTGACTCCAATATAATATTGATTTGATGAATCCCATAGTCACATACAAAGTATCAGAATACAATACCAGTAGCAATATAATTCTGAGATATTAAGAAAAATTCCATACTTTGCCTTTTGGGTTATTCGTAAGGAACTTCCATAACAGTTGATTTTTTTAAAAATTGATTTTTAGAGAGGGAAAGGGAGAGGGACAGAGAGAGAAGCATCAGTATGAGAGTGAAACATCAATCCGCTGCCTCCTGCATGTCCCCTATCAGGGATTAAGCTCTCAACCAATTGAGCCAAACTGGCCAGGGCACAGTTGATTTTTATTTTGGTTCAAAGCCACTTAGGATTTCTTTGTTATATTATTAATAAATGCACATTTTGGCCCATTTGCTTTTAACTTTTACACATTGATTTTTTTTAAATTTGATTTTCAGTATGTGCATTGTTTAAAAGCAAAATATTTTCAATAAATATTCACACATATACAAGGTGTCCCAAAAAATATGTATGCACACTTTGAATAATTATAAAGACAGTATTGCCTGGCTAGTGTGGCTCAATGGTTGAGTGTCTACCTATAAACCAGGAGGTCACTGTTCGATTCCTGGTCAGGACGTATGTCTGGGTTGCGGGCTTGATTCCTAGTAGAGGGTATGCAGGAGGCAGCCGATTAATGATTCTTTCTCATCATTGATGTTTCTCTCTCTCCCTTCCTCTCTGAAATCAATAAAAAAATATATATTTTAAAAGACTGTTTATGAAAATACATTTTATTTTCAAAATGTAATATAATCTAGACATAGTGTGTGTATACATTTTTGGGACACCCTGTATATGTGTATGTAAGTATGTCTTCATATTTCCATCTGACTTAGCGAGAGAAGAGCTTGTGATACAGCCTTGCCTTTTTTTCTTTAATCTGTATATTCTAGGAGTCACTTCATAATAGTATTTAGAGCAATTACTCAGTTCTTTTTATATCTGCAGGTTACTTACTCAGTTGTGTGTATGTATCCTGATGTATTCAGCCATCGATGGAATGTTGGGTTGGTTTGTGTGTGGTGAGGAGAGTCTGTCCTCCACCCCTGACCCTACATTACAAATAGTGTCAGGGAATAGCTGTGTGCATCCTTAAAAAAAAAACAAACTATTTTGGCCCTGGCTGGGTAGTTTAGTTGTTTAGAGCATTATCCTAAACAAGGATGTGGGTTCGATTCCAGTCAGGGCACATATAAGAATCAACCAATGAATGCTTAAATAAGTGTAACAACAAGTATGTCTCCCCCTCTCTCCCCCTCTCTCTCCCTCTTTCCGTCTCCCCCTCTCCCCCTTTCTCCCTCTCTCCTTCTCCATTCCTTTCTCTCTCTAAAAATCAGTAAGTAAAGAAATAAAATAAAAGACTGTTTTGGTCAGTGTATATTTGGGAAAGATTTCTAGAATTGGGATTGATGTTCATAAGAGTTGTGCTATTTTGCATGCCCATCTTAATGTATCAGATTATCTGTTTTAGACTTTGATGATTGTATAATTGAGAAATTTAATTCAACTTTAATTGCATTTCTCTTAGCAAGGTTTAGTATCTTTTTCATATGTTTAAGAGTCATTTGCCTTTTATTTTCTGTGAACTCTTTATTTTTCTAACTCATTTTTAGGTAGGATTGTTGGCTTTTAAATCTATTTTTAGAATTTATGTATTTGGAATATTAACAGTTTCACTGTTTGGACTTCTGTGTATTTGCCATACATAAGTTTCAATTAATTAAATCTGTCATTTTCCTTTGCCTAATTCTACAATAGGCAGAAATAATGTAGTCGTGTAAAATAAGTTAAAAATTTTAATTAAATATATTTGTAAAAATATACACTTAATCCTTTGTAATTATGTGTTCCTCTTTCTTCTAGGCAAGGATAAAAGCCATCAATACGTTTTTTGCTAAGAATGGTTTTCGATTAATGGATTCTAGTATGTATAGTCAGCCCATTCAAACTCAAGCACAGTATGCCTCACCAGTCTTTATGCAGCCTGTGTATAGTCCTCACCAGCAGTACTCCATCTATAGTATTGTGCCTCAGTCTTGGTCTCCAAATCCTGCACCTTACTTTGAAACACCACTGGTGAGAATCTTTACAGAATAATAAAATGTTTTCACTCAAGCTGAAATTTGAAGAAATCTGCTAGAGTGGGAGTTCATGTTTTGTTTTGTTGATTGTTTATTTTCTGTTTTTTAAGTAATGATGAGGATATATAATATCCCATCGCAAATGTATGCATATGACTAAATGTTTCTATAATTTTATTCTTTAGATTTTGCTGTGTGAATTAAAGTTAGAGATTGGATAAATCCATTGTTTTAAATTGCTTTTAGTTTTGTGAAACTAACTCAAAGAAAAGTGTTCTTTATGAAGTAATGGACCAGTGATTTCTTGTTCTGTAATGTACTGCAAAAGTGAAAATGTAAAATGTTTAAAATTATTTTGAGCTAGAAGAAATTGATGCTAGGTTAAGTCGTCAGAAATTTCTTATGACCTTCACATCAGATGCTGCCTTTACCATTAACTGTTTTTAAACATTAAAATTTTCTTTTAGGCTCCGTTTCCAAATAGTAGTTTTGTGAATGGCTTTAGTTCACCAGGATCTTATAAAACAACTGCTGCTGCTGCTGCTGCTGCTGTGAATATGGGTCGACCATTCCAAAAAAATCGGTAAGATAAAAATCATGGCTGGAATTTATTGTAAGCAGTTCTCAGTAGTTCTTACAGAGTCACTGTGTTCATTGCAGTGCTTATTTGCAGATTCAGTGGAAAGGAATTTTTTTGTTTTGCACAAAATATATGAGTGATTTAATCTAGAATTTATAAACACGCTTTGACCTCATGTTGATAATGAGATAAAAGGACTTGGGGCTGAGATGGTACATGCTGATTTTTTTTTAAAATAAAGGGAACAGGAAATGTTCTATGGCAGCAACACAAAGTCCAGTGTGTAAGTGCTTTTAGTGTTAAAGAGGCAACATAAAGTCCAGTGTGTAAGTGCCTTTAGTGTGTTAAAGAGGTAACACAAAGTGGTTCCCCCACTGCCCCAAGCACCGACCTAATCCCATATCCCTGTTATTTCGACATTATTGACTATATTCTTCTTGCTGCAATCTGCATATCTGTGAAAGCAATTTTAAAATATATATTGTTATTTTTTTATCACTATTTATTCCCCCTATACCCTCTTACCTCCACCCACACTGCCCCCCCCCCCCGCGCGCTTTTTAAAAAAAATTGATTTGAGAGAGAGAGAGAGAAAAACATTGATGTGAGAGAGAGAGACATCAATTGGTTGCCTTTCATACACACCCCAACTGGGGATGAAACCCACAGTCTGGGTATGTGCCCTGACTGGGAATCAAACCCACCACCTCTAGGTGTACCTGACAATGTTCCAATTAACTGAGCCACCCCATCCAGAGCTAAAGTAACTTTTTTTTTTTTCTAAAGTAACTTTTAACTAATAACTAAAAGTACTGCCCAGCCCATGTGGTTCAGTGTTGAGCATCAACCGAGGAACCAAGAGATCACGGTTCAATTCCTGGTCAGGTCACACGCTCAGGTTGCGGGCTCTATCCCCAGTGCATGAGGCAGCCAATTGATGATTCACTCATTGATGTTTCTATCTCTCTATCCCTCTTCCTTCTTCTGTCTCTAAAAACCAATAAAAACATAAAAGTACTGATGTTTGCAGATGCTTGATTTAAAAATACATTGTTTTCATGGTGTTCCTTTATTGTTACTTGTCTTTGTTTGCTGTGCTTTCTTGGTGAAAGGGGTAAGATTATAATAATAAAGCCAAAAATGACAGTCAAATCATCTTGGCTTTAATGGAGGTGTACTTATGGTATTGAAAATACAGGGCAGATTTATTATAATTTTGTTACTCGAAACCATTTGTGTATAATTCTTTTCCATATGTTTGACCAATGCAGGGTGCTGTTAATTTTTAATTACAGAAATAGCACATGAATACTTTCTTATATAAATGCAAATATTACAGTAAAGTGTTTTGACACTCCCCCCACCCCAGCCAAATCTTTGTTTCTTTATTTCTAAGAAGTGACCACTGCCAGACCTTTATTTATATCAGTCAAGGAGAAAGTAATGCTATAGGGCCCTCATGCAGTTTATTATATTGTATTGGCCTTATAACAGCCCAGTGATGATCACTAGACCTACTTAGAGAAAATAGGACTAACTTTCAGAAGTCGGGGCATTTTTCTACCTTTCATACTTTATCTTTCTGTCACTATACTTCTTCCTTTCTATCTTTTATCACTTATTTCTTTCTTTTGCCCAGATTGAGATTGTTAGTCCTTCTCAGTGAAGGGTAAGATTATGAGATCTGAGGGCTGTTTAAACCTAACTTGTCCATTAGGCCTCTTGAAATGCAATGAGAAAATTAAAGTGAAAGTTTTTGAACAGGTAATATAAATAGCGTAGCTACTTAATGGGGTCATTTTCAGATATGATGGATAATATAAATATATTGAAAATTACTTGTTAGTTGACATTATATTATTTTATTTTTCATTTTAAATATATTTTATTGATTTTCCACAGAGAGGAAGGGAGAGAGAGAGAGATAGAGAGTTAGAAACATCGATGAGAGAGAAACATCGATCAGCCGCCTTCTGCACATCTCCTACTGGGAATGTGCCCGCAACCAAGGTACATGCCCTTGACCGGAATCGAACCTGGGACCTTTCAGTCCACAAGCCGACGCTCTATCCACTTAGCCAAACAGGTTTCGGTGACATTATATTATTTTAATTGCGACTAAAAACCTACTTTGTGACAGAAAGTATCTGGAAAAGTATCATCTTATATTAAACTCAGCCCAACTCTGTTGCCTGAGTTTTATCTTTAACCTAATTTTTTATGTTCCTTAAAGAGTAAAGTAGGATAGCTGGAAATGCGGTTGTAATTAATGTATGAGGTTTTAAATCCCTATTCAGAGAGCCAGGAGTTGACATTGTGTTATTAATATTATGAATTTGTAATTATGAAAATAGACTGGAAAAAAATGGAGCATATAAACTGCAAGCAAGGGGCTAAATATAAGTCTTATACTCTCTTGTTTAATCTATAGAGCCAACAGTGGATAGAGTGTTGGCCTGTGGACTGAAAGGTCCCAGGTTCGATTCCAGTAAAGGGCACATGCCCAGGTTGTGGGCTCCATTCCCAGTAGGGGCCGTGCAGGAGACTGCCCATCAATAATTCTCTCATCATTGGTGTTTCTATCTGTCTCTCTCTCCTTTCTTCTCTGAAATCAATAAAAACATATTTTTAAAAAATCTATAGAGCCAAGATCCTCAGTTGCTTGGACTTAACTTTAGATGTTTTAACTATTGATTAAACTGCATCTTCTCTCCTTTACCATAGCTTCATCTGCTTATAAATTGTATGAGTTGCGTGCCTATGCACATGATCCAAGATAAAAGTTACTTTTGTTAGAAGTAGCTTTCTTTGTTTTGTCTTGTTTTTACCAGATTTCATACCTTAATTCATGAAGTCATGTCAGGCTATTAGTTGTATTATATCTTCCTAGTTATATTTTATGTCCCACGTATGGATCATTGAAAAACAAATTTCATTTGGCAAGGGATACTTAGTAAGAAGGTGGGATTTTAATATATTCCTTCATTTTATTTTTTTTAAATGTCATTCCCTTAAAGAGCCTTTTTATACTTTTTTTCTGATTTTCCCTTATGAAAAAAAATTTCTTTTAAGCTTTATTGATTTTTTTTTTTTTTGAGAGAGAGAGAGAGAGAGAGAGAGAGAGAGAGAGAGAGAGAGAAGATGTGAGAGAGGGAGAAAGACATAACAATATGAGAGCATCATATCAGTTGGCCGCCTCTTGCATGCCCCTCCTGGGGATCGAGCCCACAACCTGAGCATGTGCACTGACCGTGACTCGAACCAGCAACCTTTTAAAAAATTATTGATTTTAGAGAGAGGAAGGGAGAGGAGAGAGAAACATTGATTGCCTGCCTTCTGCATACCCTCTACTGGGAAGGATCAAACCTTACAACCCAGGCATGCACCCAACTTGGAATCAAACCAGCAGCTTCCTGGTACATGGGACAACACTCAAACAACTGAGCCATACCAGTTAGGGCTCTCCCTATGAAAATTTAATACTGGAGATTATGTATGTATGTCTGTACTTTATACATAAAATTAATAAGAAATTAATAAGGTAGAGGCTTGACACAGATTCATTAATAAGCTTAAAGCCTGGCTGATTTACATGTGTCAAGACTGCAGCTTATGTTAAAGAAAGAAGCTAAAATCGTAGTTTTAGCCTGAGTATCTCAAAGAACTTTGGATTTTCCCCCAAATGTCTTTTAACAACTTTTTAATGTAAAAGTTCTTTGCCTGTTAAAAATAATATATCTAGGACATAAAAGGGTTTACATTTTTATAAAACAATTTTATGTTTAACTTAATTAATGGAAAACAGGAAACAGCAAAAAACAGTTTTTAACTTGGCCTATTAAGAGTTTCTACCATTAAGAAGAAAGATGTTCTGTCTGTCTTGATTTATCCTCTCATATATATGATCATTATTTCTCATAGCGTGAAGCCTCATTTTAGGGCATCAAGTGGTTCAGAACACTCAACAGAGGGATCTGTGTCATTGGGGGATGGACCAGTAAACAGATCTGGTTCAAGAAACTTTCCAACTGAACGGCATAACCCTATAGTAACAGGACATCAGGAGCAAAGCTACCTTCCAAAGGAGACTCCAACTTTGCCGATTGAACAGAATGGGGATTATGGTAGGGGCAGGTAAGTGAATATGGTAATAAATCTGGAAGGAAATAAGGTATATGAAACTCCTTTTATCATAATGTATTTGGAAACCATGATCTAGTGTTAAGTAAATACATTTTTACATAATAGTTTTTCATAATTATTAAGAAATTTTGAGTGTTTATATAGAATGTAACTGAGTCGGATTTATGAAAGTTATTCTGAAGTTCACAAAGAATGGTTTAGGAAGATAAAATCCCATCTGCATTATAGTTTTAATTTCCCACAACTATCTGATTGATTGATTGATTTTAGAGAGGAATGGAGCGAGACATTTGCTGATCCACTTATTTATGCATTCATTGGTTGCTTCCTGTATGTGCCCTCATGGGATTGAACCCCCAACCTTGGCATATCAGAGCAGTGCTGTAAAACCAACTTAGCTACCCGGCCAGAGCTAATTTCTTACAACTTCTAAACTAAGGGAATGTGGTTATATATAACCTAACTTGCCTGAAGAAAACACAACTGAACCCTAATCTGCTCCTGGTGTGGAGAGAGTGCTTCTAATAAAAATATGCATAGCTTACTTCGTGGTGGTGGTGGTGGTGATCGTAGTTGAAGTTTTTGGTAGATTTGCTCAGGATCCCTTCAGAAGAATACATATTTATCCTATATAATAAAAGCCTAATACACTAAGTGTCCAGTCGTCCGGTCAGCCATTTAACCAATCAAAGCATAATATGCTAAGGCTTCTTAACCACTCACTATGACGTGCACTGACCACCAGGGGGCAGACTCTCTGACTGGTAGGTTAGCTTGCTGCTGGGGTCTGGCTGATCTGGACGGACCGAGACCGGCTGGACATGCCTAGGAGCCCTCCTGGGGTCCCTCCCCAGCTGGCCAACCTCCCTGGTCCTGATTATGTACTGGTGGGGTCCCTCGACCTGGCCTGTGCCCTCTCACAATCCAGGCTGAGGGACACAACACCCCCCATCCCCACCCCTGCTGAGTGCATGAATTTCGTGCACCGGGCCTCTAGTCTTTTAATAATAATGGAAATTTAGATGTATAGATACTTAAAATAGAAATACACTCATTTTTTATGAAATGTATAAATTTGAAGAAACTTATGAGTTCTCCCTCCCACCACCCTTTTTTTGTTTTGTTAAAAGGAGAACTCTTTTCAGAGGTCGAAGACGACGAGAAGATGACAGAATCCCAGTAAGTATTTTTTTACTTTTAATTACTGCTGTTAATTTTTCTTTTCTTTTGTGATTTACTATGGCATTGACTTGTGATCTACCTTGACTTTTAGGTTTCTACTTGATTGATTTTTTAAAAAAAATATATTACTGATTTCAGAGAGGAAGGGAGAGGGAGAGAGAGACAGAAAGAAACATCAGTGATGAGAGAGAACCATTGATTGGCTGCCTCCTGCACGTCCCCCCTTGGGGATTGAGCCCATAATCCGGACATGTGCCTTTGACCAGAATCAAACCTGGGACCCTTCAGTTCGCAGGCTGACGCTCTATCTACTGAGCCAAACCAGCTAGGGCAGTGGTCGGCAAACTGCGGCTTGTGAGCCACATGCAGCTCTTTGGCCCCTTGAGTGTGGCTCTTCCACAAAATACCAACTTCTGCATATGGGCCACGAAGTTTCAATCGCACTGTACGCACATGTGCGCCTGCACGTGGTATTTTGTGGAAGAGCCACACTCAAGGGGCCAAAGAGCCGTATGTGGCTTGCGAGCCGCAGTTTGCCGACCACTGGGTTAGGGCTACTTGATGATAGTATTCAGCCTAAGGTATGCAGCCTGTGCTTGACCCTGAAATATACACCATTATCACGCTCCCTCCACCCTTAAAATGCACATATATTAAGGATTTGACCTGTGTTTCTCACTTTCTTAAAAAATTACTTGAGTATCTAATATTTTCACATGGTTTAAAAATAAAAAATATGAAAATATTCTATGAAAAGATTAACTCTTACTTTACTAACAGACATTTAAGCAGTTTGAATCTTGTGATTGTATATAAGTGCTATTACAAACAGTGCAATGATAACCTCATAAAATTATTGTTTCCTATGTATGCAGTATCTGAAGGAGAACCTCTAGAAGTGGGATTTCTGGGTCACAATTTAATAAGTTGCTGCTAAGTAGTTTTTTATAGAGGTTGTGCTGATTTTCATTCCTGTTTATCCATCGTCTTAGAGAGGATATGATTTTATTTTATTTTTTTAAAGAATAGTTTATTAATCACTAGAGAGAAGGGAGAGAGAAACATTGATGTGAGAGTACAACATTGATCAGCTTGCCTCCTGCATGCCCCCCACCAGGGATTGAGCCCACAACTCAGGCATGTGCTCTGACCAGGAATCGAACTGTTAACCTTTTTGGTGCATAGGACGACGCTCAACCAACAGCCACACCAGTCAGGGCAGGATATGATTTTTTGCCAATCTGATAAAGCATATCATTAATTTTTAAAGCTCTGTTGGATGGTGTTAGAAACTGTTATACTGTTTATTAATTGTTTGGAGTCAATTTTCTACCTGCTGTTAATTCTTATATCCACTAATCTTATAAAATCGCTTAAAGAAAAATGTTTATAGCTAAGGCCTAACGTTCTTATTTGAATCTTAATGCCTCAGATTATTCATATTTTGATTTTTTTGTGTGTGTTTGTTCATAGTGACTACTTACCATTTCTTAACTGGGCCCAAAAAGTGTTGAGGAATGAAAATGATGTAGGAAGATATAGAGGTCTCAAGAAAACTCTGTCTAGAATTTACAGATATATCATAAATGTTTAATATAATGCTTATTTTACATGTATAAGTAGTGAATTGTATACATATATAAGTAGTATACATATAGCTTACTGTTGGTTATACATATAAGTTACACATACACCACATTTATTAAGTATTAAAAGCATACACATTTTCAAAGAAGAAAATGTATTGCGTTATAACAAAGAGTAGTCCTTAGGGCAAACTATGAACCCTTCAAAACAGTGTTGTTTTTTCCATTTATAGCTTTCTATACTATGGGCAGCCATGAGATTTTAGGCAACAACTTTTTAAAGGTATCATTGAAGCAGTAACATCCTCAAGTGGCCCTGAACAGTTGAGGAGAGGAGAAATTAGGTTTGAGGTCTGTTTAACATGTTAAAAAATGTCTGGATTGAGGACTGAAGGTTGAGATGAAGAAAAAGGAGACAGGCATGTTTTCCAGTAGGAAGGGCAGGAGTGAGGTGCCCTTGTGCAGGAGGGCGATGTTAGCTAGAGATAAAATTTAGGATTTGTAAACTTACTCATAGTAACTGAAGTCATATGAGTAGATGAGGCCATGGCAGGGGACTCTTCTGTATAGTGAGTGATTTTTTTAAAAAGGGTCAAAAATGGAACCTTGGGGAACATAGTGGCTTTGGGTTGAAAAATGAGATTGTTCATCATGTTGTTTGAAGTATCCAAGTAAAGTCTGAGTGGCAATGGCTGATAGGCTGGCAAATGGATATCTGGGTTTCAGGTGAAGGTCTGGGCTGAAAATAAAGTGTACAACTCAATAATTTTTGGTATGTTTTCAGAGTTGTGCAGCCAAAAGTTACCAAAAAGTGGAAAATTGTTTTAAGGATTGTTTGCATGTAGATAATAGTTAAAGTCATGAATGAAGGGTATCATCACACAGGGAAAGTATGGAATATGGAAAGTGAGAAGTAATGACTTTATAGAAATCAAAAACCATCAAAAGAAGTAGGCAGGCAGAGAACAGCACATGATTATCAGATCTGTGCATCAATAGAAAGGTGTGTCACAGAAGCTAAGGGAGAAATGAGCTCCCAACGGAAAGAATGTTTACCATGCCAAATGCTATAGTGAGGTCATGGAAAAAAGTCTGCCAGCTTTTGCATTGTGGAAGGCATTGGTGACTTGTCAAAGCAGTGGTGTGATGAGTACAGAGGTGAAGAGGTAGAGGAGGAGGTACAAGTGAGAGGTTTGTCAGAGGATATAGAGAGTGGTTAGGGTGAAAGGGACAGATGAGATTTTCAAGGAAGGATATTGTTCTCTCTTGAGACTGTATGGAAGGGTGAATGATGATGGCAAATTTATGTGAGGTAGGGTTTTTTTTTGTTAGAAAAGGAGGTATAGCTAATTTAGAAAGCAAAGAATAGTGGAGATTGATGAGAAGGCTTAGGAGTGTGGCAAAGTTTGCAAAATAAAGAAGGGAGGGAGCTAACTAAAGGTATGGAGGATTGATAGACTATGAAAACTCATGTTCTCTTCAGCAGCACATATACTAAAATTTGAGAAATGTAGAGAAGGATTACATAGCCCTGTGGAAGGATGACTTGTAAATTTGTGAACCATTCCATATTAAAAAAAAAAAAAAAGATTAATAAGAGCTCAATTGAGATGTGAAGCCAAAAATTTATAGGGAAACAATTCTGTACATTAGGGTAGAGTTTGTTTTTTGAAGTTTCAGCTTCTGTGGTACAGGGTTAGAGAATAAGGTAGTCATATGACCTGTTTTATGATTTGTGTCTTTTAGAGACCCCAACCTTCAACAGCTGAAGCAAAGGCTCCAACACCAAAGTTTGACTTATTAGCCTCAAATTTTCCTCCTTTACCTGGAAGTTCATCAAGAACACCAGGTGAACTTGTTTTGGAGAGTAGGATGTCTGATGTTGTTAAAGGTGTCTGCAAAGAAAAGGTAAACACTAAAACATCCAATCTTCTACCTTTTGGGGACTATAGTATTAGCCTATGTTTTAAGTTATTTAGGTTTTTGTTCTTAATAAGTATTTCTAATATAGTTTTAATTCAGGGGATTGTCAGTATACATTGAGTATTATAAAAAGATTTATGATAGTCCTGTGGCCACGTGGCTTGGTTGGTTGGAGCATCGTCCCCTACATCCAGTACATCAAAAGGTTGCAAGTTCGACTCCTCCTCAAGGCACATACCTAGATTGCGGTAGGGGAGGCAACTGATCAGTGTTTCTCTATCTCTCTCCGTTCTTCTCTATCTAAAACCAGTTAAAAAAATACCCTCAGGTGAGGATTTTAAAAAAACTAAGAAAAATATTTATGATAAAGCTACAAATAAAATATTTTGTCATTTTTACATGTCTTTGTCAGTCACTCAGCTTGATAGAACTGATTAATGCAAGCCAAATGGAAAGTGTCATGTCCACTTAAGTGCCTATAATTAACCAATGATATAAATGAGAATTTTAAGCTAGTTTGGTAAACTCAGTTTTTAAATAATGGAGAGTGGATGTCAAAATGTTAGGATACCTCATCCTCTAATATTTTTGAGTTAGACCTCTTAATATGGTAAATTCCCATTCCCCACAGAATTTTCTCGTGTTCTGCCCCCCCCCCCTTTTTTCTAATTCTATTATTATTTTAATAGCACATGTACACCTAGGCTTGTAATGGAAATAGTACCCTGCAACCACCTTCAACTCTAGCTTTTCTCTTGACATTTGTTCCTGTATTTCTAATTAACATGGTTATACTGCTATTTTTTTTTTACCTTTCAGTTATAGACATCTATTAACTTTATATTCTAGAAGCTAAGTATTTAGCTCTCTTAAAGCAACATATTCTTCTCATCCTCCCAGTAGATTTTACTTTATCATATCTAGGATACCATCAATTATAAGATGCCCCATTATTTTATTTAATTAATTTCATTTTTTTGTTAATCTTCAGCCAACGCTATTTTCCCACTGATTTTTAGAGAGAGCAGAAGGGAGTGGAGAGAGACAGAGAGAAACATCAATATGAGAGAGACACATCGATTGGTTGCCTGCCACACGGGCCCCAACCAAGTCCAGGGATTGAGCCTGCACCGAGGTGTGTGCCCTTGACTACAATCGAACCTGAGATCCTTCAGTCCGTGGGCTGATGCTCTATCCACTGAGTCAAACTAGCTCGGGCTATGCCCCATTATTTTAGTATCACTTAGAAAAAAATTATTGCTAGTTAGAGTAAAATATGCCATCATTGTAAGGCACACCTCAGTATTACATAACTTTTTCCTAACAGCCCCATAGTATACTGTTATTATTTCTCCTTTTTTATATTCTCCATGGCCTGCACAGCTATGTTCCTGGGACGTCTCTTCACTATCAATCCTGGGAATTTTCCTTACTCTACTTGGTTAGATCCCCCCTTTTTCTTGTTCTTGTTTTACTTTCCCATATTATGGTGAGTCACATCTTCCCAAGCTTCCTGAATAAAGGGCTTTTAGTATAAATTTGTAGAGATCTTGCATTCTGAAAATGTTTTGATGTTCTCACACTTGATCAGTAGCATATCTAGTAGAATTCATTCTATTGATGGACATTTGAGCTGTGTTTTCTTTGAAATTTTGAAGATACTTTATTGCCTTTTTTTAAAAGTGCAGTATTTCACTTCTAAGATTCATATATTTCACCTTTGAAAATTAGGCTGTCTTTTTTTTATCTTTATTGTTGAACGTATTACATATGTCCCCCCTTTTCCCCATTGACCCCCTCCAGTTCACCCCTCATCCAAGTCTTCATCATCCTGTTGTCTGTGTCCTTGGGTTATACATATATGTATTCTTTTGTTACTTCTTCCCTTCTGTGTTGTATGAAATATATTGCTGTTGATGTAGGCGATTATTTTATTTTGAGCTATTGTGTAAGAATATAACATTTATTCATTCTACCATTGATGGACTAATGTTTTTTGTCGGTTCATTATTATAAGCAATACTGCTATGAATCTTGAAACTTTCTGTTCATGTGAGCAAGAACATTTCTAAGGTATAATTGCTGAGTGATAGGGCTTTTTTTTTTTTTAAATCGGTAACTTTTTTTTTAATATATATTTTATTGATTTTGTACAGCGAGGAAGGGAGAGGGATAGAGAGTTAGAAACATGGATGAGAGAGAAGCATCGATCAGCTGCCTCCTGCACACCCCCTACTGGGGAAATGCCCGCAATCCAGGTACATGCCCTTGATCGGGATCAAACCTGGGACCCTTCAGTCCCCTGAGCCAAACCGGCCAGGGCAGTGATAGGGCTTTTTAAAATTTGAATGACTCTTGAGGTTAAATTACCTTTTTTTTTTTTAATTCTCACCCAAGTGTATTTTTTCCATTGATTTCTAAAGGGGGAGTGGGGGAGAGAGAGAGACTCACTTCTACTGGGGCTGGGGAACCTGCAAACGAGGTGCTCTTGCCTGTGCCCTTAACCGGGAATTGAACCTGTGACCCATGGGCCAATGCTCTAACCACTGAGCAACTGGCCACAGCTAAATTATCATTTTTATATTTTTTGGCCATTTGAGTCTCTTTTTTTTTTTTTTAAATATATTTTATTGATTTTTTACAGAGAAGAAGGTAGAGAGATAGAGAGTTAGAAACATCGATGAGAGAGAAACATCGATCAGCTGCCTCCTGCACATCTCCTACTGGGGATATGCCCGCAACCCAGGTACATGCCCTTGACTGGAATCGAACCTGGGACCTTTCAGTCCGCAGGCCGACGCTCCATACACTGAGCCAAACCGGTTTTGGCGAGTCTCTTTTATAAAAAGAATTTTTTAAATATTTTGGCACATTAAATTGGGTTATCTCTTACCTTACAGATTCATGGAATTTAAACAGTATTCTGGATACTAATTTTTTGTCAGTTATGTATATCACTAATAATGGTGTATTTTCAGTCTTATGTATTTGTGGGTAAAAAACAGGTTCTTAATTTTAATATGGTTATATTTGGCAGTATTTCCTTTGTAGTTTTCTTTTTCTTTTTGGCTTAGGAAATAATCTAGCTTCCAGAGGTTCATTTCAGAAACTGCGGTTTATTTGTTCTTTAAATATATTTTTATTGATTTTAGAGAGGAAGAGAGAGGCAGAGATTGATACATCAGTGATGAGAATCACTGATTGGCTGCCTCCTGCACTCCCTCATTGATCCGGTAACCCAAGCATGTGCTCTGACTGGGAATCTAATCGTGACCTCCTGGTTCATAGGTCAGCACTCAACCACTGAGCCACTGCAACCGGGCTAGAAACTATGGTTTTGATCCCTCATTCTCCCAATGATGTTTATCTTTCCACCCATCCCACCCCACCGGAGGCTTTTAGGATATTTTATTTATTCCTGGTATTCTGTGAAATTTCATGATGATGTATCTTGCTATGACACTCTTTGTTTTGTTTGGTTTTAGTCATTGTACTGGATACCTTCATGGGATGTTTAAATCTGGAAACTCATGACCTTCCATGTGGGATAAATTTCCTGTACTTCTCTCTGATAAATCCTTCACCTCTTTTCTTCTCTTTTTCTGGAACTCTTAATTTGATATTGGACCTTGGTTTGCTTGTTTTGGCTTTCCTAATTTTGAGTTTTGTACTTGTCTTATGTTTCTTTTTCTTGTTTTAATTCTGGTAAAATACACATAACATAAATTTACTATCTTAACCATTGTTAAGTGTGTGCAGCTCAGTTGTGCTAAATACATTCATGTTGTTGTGCAATCAATCTCCAGAACTCTTTTAGTCTTACAAAGCTAAAATACTACCAGTAAACAATAAATCCCATTCTCCCTTCCCTCAGCTCCTGGCAACCATCATCCTACTTTGTCTCTATAACTGATTATTTTAGTTGCCTCATATAAATAGAATCACAGAGTATTTTGTCTTTTTGTGGCTAGCGTATTTCACTTGGCATGATGTCCTCAAGATTCATCCATTGTTGTGGCATGTGTCCTTTATTCCTTTCATTGCACAGTAACATTTCATTGTATGAATATATAGTAGCACCCCCCCGCCCCCATCTGTAATTTTGCTTTCCATGGTTTCAGTTACCACAATTTAAAACTATTAAATGGAAAATTCCAAAAATTAACAATGCATAAATTTTAATTGAAGATTTTTAAATGGATTTTTAGAGAGAGATGGAGGGGGGAGAGATAGAAACATCAATGTGATAACAACAAATCAGTCCGCTGCCTCCTGCAAACCTGCTATCAGGGATCAAGCCTGCAACCTAAGCATGTGCCCTGACCAGGACTTGAACCTACTACCCCTTGGTTCACAGGATGATACGCAACCAACTGAGCCACACCAGCCAGGCAACAATTCTTAAGTTTCAAATTTCATACCCTTCGGGGAAGCACGCTTGGTGTGTGAATCATTGTCAGGTGTATCCACAGTATATACACTATCCAGCCTTTAGTCTCTCTCAGTTATCTGGTCACATGTCACTATAGTACAGTGCTTGTGTGCAAGAAACTCTTATTTTACATAATAATGGCCCCAGAGCATAAGAGTAGTGATGCTGGTGATTTGTATATGCCAAAGAGAAGATGTAGAGTCTTCCTTTAAGTGAAATGGTAAGTGCTGTACAATAAGATATTTTGAGAAAGACGACAGACCACATTCACAAAACCTTTTTTTTTTTTTTTTTATATAACATATAAAATGTTTATTCATCCACTTAACAAGCATTTCTTAAATGCCCAACATGGGGAGGGGCACTGACTCTGGGGATACAGACATGAAGGAAATGATCTGTAGCTTCTCAAGGAACTACAAAAAGAAGATGAACAACATCCACTGTTTATATACATATGCCGCTGATAGTCTTACTTTATGTAATGATATCATCCTGTAGTGCAGTGGTTCTCAACCTTCTGGCCCTTTAAATACAGTTCCTCATGCTGTGACCCAACCATAAAATTATTTTCTTTCTTATTTTTTTTTCTTTTAATTAAATCTTTATTGTTCAGATTATTACATTTGTTCCTCTTTTTTTCCGCCCCCATAACTCCCCTCCTCCTAGTTCCCGCCCCACCCTCCGCCCTCACTCCCCACCCACTGTCCTCATCCATAGGTGCACGATTTTTGTCCAGTCTCTTCCCACATCTCCCACACCCCTTTCTCCCCCAAGAATAGTCAGTCCATCCCCTTTCTATGTCCCTGATTCTATTATAATCACCAGTTCATTCTGTTCATCAGATTATTTATTCACTTGATTCTTAGATTCACTTGTTGATAGATGCATATTTGTTGTTCATAATTTGTATCTTTACCTTTTTCTTCCTCTTCCTCTTCTTAAAGGATACCTTTCAGCATTTCATATAATCCTGGTTTGGTGGTGATGAACTCCTTTAGCTTTTCCTTATCTGTGAAGCACTTTATCTGACCTTCAGTTCTGAATGATAGCTTTGCTGGATAAAGTAATCTTGGTTGTAGGTTCTTGGTATTCATCACTTTGAATATTTCTTGCCACTCCCTTCTGGCCTGCAAAGTTTCTGTTGAGAAATCAGCTGACAGTCGTATGGGTATTCCCTTGTAGGTAACTGAGTTTCTTTCTCTTGCTGTTTTTAAGATTCTCTCTATCTTTTGTTCTTGGCATTTTAATTATGATGTGTCTTGGTGTGGTCCTCTTTGGATTCCTTTTGTTTGGGGTTCTCCGCGCTTCTTGGACCTGTAAGTCCATTTCTTTCACCAGGTGGGGGAAGTTTTCTGTCATTATTTCTTCAAATAGGTTTTCAATATCTTGCTCTCTCTCATCTTCTGGCACCCCTATAATTCGGATGTTGGTACGCTTGAAGCTGTCCCAGAGGCTCCTTACACTATCCTCGCATTTTTGGATTCTTTTTTCATTTTGCTTTTCCGGTTGGGTGTTTTTTGCTTCCTCGCATTTCAAATCATTGACTTGATTCTTGCGCTCCTCTGGTCTGCTGTCGGGAGTCTGTATAATATTCGTTATTTCAGTCCGTGTATGCTTAATTTCTAGGTGGTTCCCCAATATAAGATCGAGGGTCTCATTAGTTTTCTTGTAGATCTCATTAAGTTTATCGGCGGCTTCTAAACAGTTCTTGAGAGACCTTAAAAGTGTGGTTCTGAACTCTAGATCTTCCATTGACAATTTTGTCCTGTTTCTTTGTCTCCGCATTTTGTTATGCTTTCTTGGTGCACCCCCTAGTGGTCTTTGTTCGCAGTCTTTGTTCTGTCCTGTAGGGAGGTGCTAATCTAGCCTTTGCCTGAGGCTATCCAGCAAATGCCTCTGTGCAGGGCTTGGGCGGGGCGGGTCGCACAGGATCAACAGGGTGGGCCCGAGAGAGCAGTTATGGCGGCTCTCAGTCCTGTCCCCAGGGGCTCTTCCTCTCTGAGTCCCAGCAACGGCTGCAAACCTCGGAGAGAAAGCTGCACTCGCTCTGACCGAAGCCAGACAGTCCCGCTTCTCCCGTTTGAGTCTGGGTCCCTAAAGACTGGCCTGTATCTGGAGCTCAGAGTCTGCGACTCCCTCCCGCGCCCTCCGCTGCCAGCCCGCTCCACGCGCGCACTCCGCACCTCAGAATTTGACTTCAGCACTGCGCCTCCTCTGAGTGTCCGTATGCGTTTCTCTTTCCTCCTAGCTGTAGGACCTCCACTCAGCCAGCGTTCCTGTGGTTCTGGGTAATGTCCCTTCCGTTTTCTGGCTTCACTTTTGAAGTAGTTGTTCAAAGCAGCAAACTCCGGCGTTAACCTATGCCGCCATCTTGGTTCTCCCTCTCATTCACAAAACCTTTATTACAGTACTAGAGGCCTGGTGCACGAATTCATGTACAGGTGGGGCCCCTCTGGGTCGCCTGCAGGGATTGGCCTGAAACCTGGAGTCCAACAAAACCTGTAGTCCTACGCTGCCTGCAGCTCCTACCTGCTGTTCCTGCTCATCCCGGGCCCCACTGCACCTGCTGAGGGCTCACGCCCAATTAGTCCCAATCAAGAGAGGCTCAAGCTGCCACAGCAGTGCTCGCCAGCTGTGAGCCCTGCATCTGGTGCCCTCCAGAGAGGAGTGACCTGCGGGATCAGGCTGAAACCGGCTCTCTGACATCCCTCAAGGGGTCCCGGATTGCGAGAGGGCACAGGCCAGGAAGAGGGACCCCACCAGTGCACAATCAGTCTGGGGAGGGACTGCAGGAGGGCTCCAGGGCTTGTCCAACCCATCTCACTCAGTCCTGATCTGCTGGACCACAGCAGCAAGCTAACCTACCAGTCAGAGCATCTCCCCCCTGGTGGTCAGTGCACATCATAGAGCCATTGAGCGGCCTTAGCTTGTAATTAGCATATTATACTTTGATTGGTTGAACAGTTGACCGGTCACCAGAGGACCAGACACTTAGCATATTAGGCTTTTATTATATAGGACTAGGGGCCCGGTGCACAAAAATTCGTGCACTCGGGGGGGAGAGGGGGTCCCTCAGCCCGGCCTGTGCCCTCTCGCAGTCTGGGACCCCTCGGGAGATAACGACCTGCTGGCTTAGGCCTGCTCCCGGGTGGCAGTGGGCAGGCCCAATCCCTAGGTGCAGCCCCTGGTCGGGCTCAGAGCAGGGCTGATTAGGGTGTTGGGGCACCGCCCCCTGTCATGCACAGAGCAGGGCGGATCTGGAGGTTGTGATGCCACCCCTAGTCACGCTCAGGATAGGGCCGATTGGGGGGTTGGGGCACCACCCCCTGTCACACTCAAGGCAGGGTCAATAGGGAAGTTGCGGCACCACCCCCTGTCATGCACAGAGCAGGGCAGATCAATGGGTTGGGGCTCCATACCATGTCACACACAGAGCAGGGTTGATCAGGGGGTTGGGGAGCTCCCCGTCATGCACAGAGCAGGGCCCATCAGGAGGGTTGGGGCTCCGTACCCTGAAACACACAGAGCAGGGCCGATCAGGGGGTTGGGGCACTGCACCCTGTCACACACAGAGCCAAAGGGCAATCAGGGGGTTTGGGCGCTGCCCCCTGTCACACTGATCCCGGTGCCGGGAGGCATATTACCCTTTTACTATATAGAATAGAGGCCTGGTGCACAGGTGGGTGCCGGCTGGTTTGCCCTGAAGCGTGTCCTGGATCAGGGTGGGGGTCCCCACTGGGGTGCCTGGCCAGCCTGGCTGAGGGGCTGAGGGCCGTTTTCAGGCTGACGGGTGACTGAAGCTCCCAACCGCTCCTTGTTTTCTTTTTTCTTTTATTCTGGGCCAGCTTTAGCTCTGAGGCCTTGGCTGCTGAAAACAGGTTTCTGGCCTTTGTTTACCGTCTGTATTTGATACAATGTTGCGGTCCGGCTGGCTGAAGCCTGGCTGAGTAAAGCAGGTTTCTGGGGTTTTTTTTAGCTTCTGTATTTGCAACATAGTTGCTTAGAGTTGTAGCTGAGAGGCCGGCAAGTCAGGCGGGGAATGTTGGAGTCCTCCATCACTGAAGCAAGCAAGCCTCCCTGTTTGCATCAGCTGCCTGGCTGCCGGCTGCCATCTTGGCTGGCAGTTAATTTGCATATCTCGCTGATTAGCCCATGGGAAGGGTAGCGGTCGTACGCCAATTACCATGTTTCTCTTTTATTAGATAGGATATTGTTGTAATTTTCTGTTTTTGTTTTTTGTGGGTTTTTTTGTTACTAGAGGCCCAGTGCATGAGATTCGTGCACTGACGGGGGGTGGGGGCAGGGTCCCCTAGCCCAGCCTGCGTCCTCTCGCAGTCCAGGACCCCTTGGGGGATGTCCACCTGCTGGCTTAGGCCGGATCCCTAGGAGGCAATCAGACATCCCTCTTGCAGTATGGGGCTCTCACAGTCTGGGACCTCTCACTCCTTACCACCCGCCTGCAGCGGGGGCAGGAGAGGTTCCCACCACCGCTGCTGCGCTCCCCAGCTGTGAGCCTGGCTTCTGGCTGAGCAGCGTCTCCCCTGTGGGAGCACACAGACCACCAGGGGGCAGCTCCTGCATTGAGCGTCTGCCCCTTGGTTGTCAGTGCATGTCATAGCAACTAGACATTCGCCTTTTGGTCTATTTGCATATTATGCTTTTATTATATAGGATTAATGTATTACTGAGCTTAATTTGTAAATTAAACTTTATCATAGATATAGATATGTTTGTATAGGAAATATTGGGGTTCTGGGAACATATTACCTATTGATAAGGGAGGGACTACTGTTCCACATTTTGTTTATCTGCTCACCAGTTGATGAACATTTGTGTTCTTCTCACTTTTTTGGCTATTATGAATAATGCTACTATGAACATTTTTGCTTCAATTTTTTGCAGACATGCTTTCTCTTGGGTACCCAAGAGTGAATTATGGTTACTCTAACTTTTTGAGGAACTGCCTCACTTTTTTCCAAAGTGGCTGCACCATTTTACATTGCCACTTTCTATGTATGAGGGTTCCAATATCTCCATATAACTAACTTTTATTATTGCCTCTCTTACTGATTATAGCCATCCTAGTGAGTATGTAGTGGTTTCTTTCTTTTTTTTTTTAATTTTTAATTAAATCTTTATTGTTCAGATTATTACATTTGTTCCTCTTTTTTCCCCCCATAACTCCCCTCCTCCCAGTTCCTGCTCCACCCTCTGCCCTCACTCCCCACCCACAGTCCTCATCCATAGGTGCACGATTTTTGTCCAGTCTCTTCCCGCATCTCCCACACCCCTTTCCCCCCCAAGAATGGTCAGTCCATTCCCTTTCTATGTCCCTGATTCTATTATGATCACCAGATTATTTATTCACTTGATTCTTAGATTCACTTGTTGATAGATGCATATTTGTTGTTCATAATTTGTATCTTTACCTTTTTCTTCTTCTTCCTCTTCTTAAAGGATACCTTTCAGCATTTCATATAATCCTGGTTTGGTGGTGATGAACTCCTTTAGCTTTTCCTTATCTGTGAAGCTCTTTATCTGACCTTCAGTTCTGAATGATAGCTTTGCTGGATAAAGTAATCTTGGTTGTAGGTTCTTGGTATTCATCACTTTGAATATTTCTTGCCACTCCCTTCTGGCCTGCAAAGTTTCTGTTGAGAAATCAGCTGACAGTCGTATGGGTATTCCCTTGTAGGTAACTGGGTTTCTTTCTCTTGCTGCTTTTAAGATTCTCTCTTTATCTTTTGCTCTTGGCATTTTAATTATGATGTGTCTTGGTGTGGTCCTCTTTGGATTCCTTTTGTTTGGGGTTCTCTGCGCTTCCTGGACCTGTAAGTCTATTTCTTTCACCAGGTGGGGGAAGTTTTCTGTCATTTCTTCAAGTAGGTTTTCAATATCTTGCTCTCTCTCATCTTCTGGCACCCCTATAATTCTGATGTTGGTACGCTTGAAGTTGTCCCAGAGGCTCCTTACACTATCTTCGTATTTTCGGATTCTTTTTTCATTTTGCTTTTCCAGTTGGGTGTTTTTTGCTTCTTCGCATTTCAAATCTTTGACTTGATTCTTGCGCTCTTCTGGTCTGCTGTTGGGTGTCTGTATAATATTCTTTATTTCAGTCAGTGTATGCTTAATTTCTAGTTGGTTCTTTATCACAACATCGAGGGTCTCATTAGATTTCTTGAGAATCTCACTACATTTATCGGCGGTCTCACCAGTCTTTTCGAGGGCCTTACTAAGTTTATCGGCAGCTTCTAGACAGTTCTTGAGAGACCTTAAAAGTGTGGTTTTGAGCTCTATATATTCCATTTCTGACATTTGCGTCCTGTTTCTTTGTCTCCACATTTTTTTATCTTTTCTTGGTGCACCCCCTAGTGGTCTTTGTGCACAGTCTTGTTGTAGTTAAGCCTTGATTGTTGGCAATACCAGGGGTGATTTGACCTCCAGGCTAACTGGCTATATCTGTAGTGGTTTCTTGTTGTGGTTTTGATTTGCATTTCCCTAATGACTAATGATGTTGAACATCTTTTCATATATTCTTGTTGGCCATTTGTATATCTTATTTGGAGAAATGACTCTATAAGTCTAATTTTAAAATTTTATTTAATTATAATTGACATTCAATATTATATTAGTTTCAAATGTACAACATAGCAGTTAGACATTTATATAACTTGCTAAGTCAGTGGTTCTCAACCTTGGCTGCACATTAGAATCACCTGGGAATCTTTTTAAAATCCTGATTTCTGGGCCTCATCCTCCGGAAATTCTGTTTCTTTGTTATGGGGTGGGGCCACAACATTAGTAACAAAGAAACAGAATTTCCGGAGGATGAGGCCCAGAAATCAGGATTTTAAAAAGATTCCCAGGTGATTCTAATGTGCAGCCAAGGTTGGAAACCACTGTGCTAAGTGATCCCCCTGATGAGTCTAGTACAGTGATGGCGAACCTTTTGAGCTCGGCCTGTCAGCATTTTGAAAAACCCTAACTTAACTCTGGTGCTGTGCCACACATAGAAATTTTTTGATATTTGCAACCATAGTAAAACAAAGACTTATATTTTTGATATTTATTTTATATATTTAAATGCCATTTAACAAAGAAAAATCAACCAACAAAATGAGTTCGCGGGTCACCTCTGACACGCGTATCATAGGTTCGCCATCACTGGTCTAGTACCTACCTGACACATTACATAATTATTGACTAAATTTCCTATTGACTATATTCCCATGCTGTATTTTGCTATAAATGTAATTTTGAAATATGTTTTCACTTTAAGGATAATGAAGAGTTAAGACAAGGGGATAGTTGCCCAGTGCCTGCAGAGGATGAACAGACCGACTGCACCGCTGCCCAGCAACTCAATACAAGTACCGGTCCTTCGTGTACAGCTGAGCCTCCTGCATTGAGGTACAGTTTTTGATATGGAAAGATCTTCCGCATTAAGATTACTTTTTCTTCTGATCATTTGCTCACCTGTTTCTGTGTACTATATTACATCTAATGTAAAATCCTTTTTTTCTTAGCACAACTCATATAGAAAAGGATCTAGTGGAGGATTCCACTGTTCAGAAGGATGTTCTCAACTCGACAACTATATCAGTTTCTTCCCCAAATCCTGCAAAGCCATCAGGGACAAATACTGCTTCACCATGTGATAATAACATAAATGCAGCTGTAACTGTGGCCCTACAGGTAACTTGGTGAATTTAGTTTATGTGAGAAAAATATCATCGGTTTAATAATGGGCATTCTCACCCCCACGCCCCATAACTCTTTGCTGTAGCAGTCATTTGGAAATAGCCCAAATTGGGGTTGCCTACATCCTGCCAAAAAGCTAAAGGACTTTAAAGTCACTGTGAAGAAATGGGGAATTTTAGTCATGTTGAGGGAGTGAAGAAGTTATTATTCATTCTGTTTCTTTTGATTGCTTTTTTCTGATCATATTATAGTTAAGTGAAACTTCTTTCTTGTCTATGTTATGTTGTATGAATCATTTTTGGGTTAGCTTAAAGAGGCTTTGAGCCTCTTGGACTGTGTGTGTGTGTGTGTGTGTGTGTGTGTGTGTGTGTGTGTAATGCTTAACAAGTCTGTGGAACCCATGAGGGAATGCTAGTTTTTATTCAATTTCCAGAATTATTTTTATAATTAGGGAAATACAGAAAAGCAGAGGCAAGGGGGGGGGGGACCACAAAATTTACCTATAATCCTTTGATTTAATGTGTGTATATATTTTTGATTGATTGATTTTAGAAATTAGCTGTCCCTCTGTTACGCTCACAAGACATGCCCACCAGCCAATGAGAAGCGAGTATGCAAATTAACCCAACAAAGATGACGGGTAATTTGCATACACAGCAGAGTGGGAGAGATGGCAGCTTGGAGGGATGTGGCTCCCTTTGTCAGTTGGGGAAAACCCAGAGCCCCAGAGCATGGGGAGCACCAGGAATGCTGGGAATCGTAATTCTGTTGGCAGACTGATCTCCTAGACCAGCGGTTCTCAACCTATGGGTCGCGACCCCTTTGGTGGTTAGATGACCCTTTCACAGGGGTCGCCTAAGACCATCCTGCATATCAGATATTTACATTACGATTCATAACGGTAGCAATATTACAGTTATGAAGTAGCAACAAAAATAATTTTATGGTTGGGTCACAACATGAGGAACTGTACTTAAAGGGCCAGAAGGTTGAGAACCAATGTCCTAGACGCTAGAGCAGTGGTTCTCAACCTTTCTAATGCCGTGACCCTTTAATACAGTTCCTCATGTTGTGGTGACCCCCCCAACCATAAAACTATTTTCGTTGCTACTTCATAACTGTACTTTTGCTACTGTTATGAATCATAATGTAAATATCTGATATGCAGGATGTATTTTCATTGTTACTAATTGAACATAAAGCATAGTGATTAAGCACAAAAACAATAGGTAATTATATATGTGTTTTCTGATGGTCTTAGGCGACCCCTGTGAAAGGGTCGTTCGACCCCCAAAGGGGTCGCGACCCACAGGTTGGTGACCCACAAGTTGAGAACCGCTGCGCTAGAGCAAAGTGAGCCTGGAGCAAGTTACTGTTGCGGTAGGGGTGGAGGGAAAGCAAAGGTGAGAGACATAAGTAAAATCACAGTTTCTAGGAAAAATTAAAGGGAAGATATCCTAAAACTTTCAGGAAATCTACCAATGTTGCAAAGAAAAAAAAAAATCCTCTATTATTCTGTGAGCAACAAACCAAACTGGGTTGGGGGTTTCAGACAATTTGCTCATATGATTGCAAAGACAGAAACTCCCAGATTGAGAGGGCTCCCCTGAGGGTTCCCAGATTGGAGAGGGTGCATGTCGGGCTGAGGGACCCACCCCTCCACCCCCAGTGCACCGGACCCCGGGTAATAATAATAATAACAACAAGCCCAGCATGTATGACTCGGTTGAGTTCGGTCCATGCACCAGGAGGTTGTAAGTTTGATTCCTGGTCAGGGCACATGCCGGGTTTGCAGGCTTGATCCCCAGGGGATGTGCAGAAGGCAGCCAGTTGATGTTTTTGTATCCTTTTCCCTTCCTGTCTCTGAGGTCAATAAAAACATTTAAAGTAATAAGAGTAGTAATAATAGAATAGCAGCTAGCAAGTATTGAATACCTACTATCCTATTTTCACAACACCCCTGTTGGCCTACTTTTTCAGATAAAATAATTAAGACTTTTAATTAGTCTTTCATTAATATATGATTGGTTTCCAACTGCTCTGCAGAAATTCTTATAGAATCCCGCCTAGTGTTCTTTGTACCAAGGGAAAAGAGAATGAAACCATTTTATTTCATTATATGGATGGACTATTAATTTAATCTGTCCTTGTTAGACATTTAGGTTGTTTCCAGTTTTTTTTCTCATTACTATAAACATGCTAACATATGAGAATTCAGATAAATTCCTCAAGTGAATTTATTGTTTCATACATAAATTGCAGCAGTTTTTATTATTTTCAACAAACGTACTTTTTCTTTTTTTACCCTCTAGGATATGTTTATTGATTTGGGGGTAGGGGAGTAGGGAAGAGAGTGACATTGATGTGAGAGAGAAACATTGATTGGTGGCCTCCCATACACACCCTGACTGGCGATTAAACCTGTGACCTAGGTATGTGTCTTAACCGGGAATTGAACCCGCAACCTTTCTGGTGTAGGGGACAGTACTCCAAGAACGGTGCCACCCAGCCAGGGCCACAAAAGTACTTTCTTAACAAGATTGTACTGGCCCTGGTTGGGTAGCTCAGTTAGAGCATCATTCCTATATGCCAAGGTTGTGGGCTCAATCCCTGGTCAGGGCACATACAAGAAGCAACCAGTGAATGCATAAATAAGTGGAAAATCAGTGTTTCTCTCTCTATCCCCCTCCCACTCTTTCTAAAATCAATCAATCAAAAATTTTTTTTAAAAGATTGTACTAATACACGTTAATAGCATTGTATATTAGAGCACCTATTACCCTTTCTTAGGAAATAACTTACTGATTTTCTTGTGGTCAGTACTATCCTTTTTGTATTTTATTACTTAAGGAATGTACACCATAAAAATGTTTTGTTTTTCTTCCCTTCCAAGGAACCCCGAAAGCTAAGTTATGCTGAAGTGTGCCAGAAGCCCCCTAAAGAGCCATCTCCAATTCCTGCGCAGCCGCTACGAGAACTTCGCTCCAATGTAGTGTCTCCCACCAAAAATGAAGAGAATGGAGCTCCTGAGAAGTCCATTGAGAAACCGCATGAGAAGCCAGAAGCAAGGGCTAGTAAGGATTATTCTGGCTTCCGAGGCAATACCATTCCCAGGGGAGCAGCTGGAAAAATCAGGGAACAGAGACGCCAGTTTGGCCACAGGGCCATACCTCAGGGAGTTACTCGACGTAATGGCAAAGAGCAATACGTGCCACCCAGATCACCAAAGTAAAACAAACCAACCAACAAACAAAAACTATTCAAAAACTTCTCTCTCTTCCCATTAAACTTGAGCTGTGGCTATATTGAACTGTTATGGAGGGGAGAGGGTGACCAGGAAGGAAACAAGAGGAAGTATATCCTTAAATCATTACAGATTTTGGAGTTGTGAGCAGTAGAATCCCAAAATTCATCTCTAAAGTGATTTTAAAATGCTGGAGGATTCCAATCAGTATAAATATATATATATATATATATGTATACATATATAAAATATAAATTTTCTATTTTTGTTTTTGATTTTAATTTGCAGAGATCTGCCTGGAATCATTTTTGAGGGTTCAGATTTAGCTTGGGGATAAAACATATTACACATCCTTCAGTATAGGAGATGAGGGAGTGAGAGAAAATATTTTTTGAAGAAGCATTTCTGTAAAATTAGAAATTACTTTTTTAAATATATTTAAAGTTTGGCTTAGAGAATGCCATCTCTGCCTTTATGGCCTTGTGTTGCAAAGCAGATCAGTGGCTGGGGTGCCTGTTTGGGTGTGTTGTGTGTACAAGAGTGACTGAAGCCAAATCTGTTGTCATGTTAGTAAATGATTTGAAAACTGAATGTAATAATGTACTTGAGTAGATTATTTTTCCAGTTTGATATGTAGTCTCCTTTTGACCTTACTAATGTTTTATTCAACAAGCTTTTGATTGTACTTGGAGATGTGACTACCAATCAGTTTGATACTCACGGAAAGAATGGGGGTTATTCAGATAATTGAAAAATCTGTCTTAGATCTGAGTAGGGGTAGATCAAAAGGCCTACAGAGGTTTAAACTGGCCTGTGATTCCCCCCTCCCCCTAAAATAGGAAATAATTTTTTGTGTATTACTTCATTTTTGCTACTCTCTGTTCTTTGACTACCAACCCCCAGAAGCAAATTTAACTAACCACCTACATAATTGTATGTTTCTAACCACCTTGACCAGTCTAGTCAAATCATATAACTGTTCTAAATTTCTGAATTGAACAGTGGAGTATTTTACTCTTCTGTTCATGTATTTAGAAGTTTAGATCCCAGAATGGTAGAGCAGACTATAATTTATTTGTATTAGTGTTAAAGATGAAACATTGTAATTGACTCTTAAAGTGTTAAATAGTGTAGAAGTAAAAATAATTTTTAAAGGCTTAATTTGGGGGCAACTTTTTCTGTTTACAGTGTATTTATCATAACCTGCCTTTCTTCCCTTTCTCCAAAAAATTAAAATAAAATAAAAAATACAGTTTGAAATTCACAGAAGCAGAGCCAGCAAGTCAGGAGATTTTTGAGTTAAGGTGAAAAAGGTAGTTGAAGAAAATTATTACATAATATCTCAGTGAATCAAGTTGTAGTTCTCATATTAAATAGGCAAGTTTACATGCTGGCATATGGAAAATGGCTAAAATACTAAAAATCATGTTGGATTAATCTGTTTTAAGTCATACCATTTTCAGAGTTCTATGTAAGGTGGGGTTTTGGTTTTTTAGGGATAGTTTGTAGCAGCATTAACTGTCCCTTATGTTAGTGAATGACTTGTATAAATTGAAACTGTAAATTGTGAACACTGGAAAGCACCATTGTGACATAGAGTAAACATCTTAGTAATATATTAAAATGAATGTAAATGGAGGTTAAAATTACATTACTGTGAAAACTCATCTTCCAACTCTAAGTTAAGCTGTGGAGATTTGTATTAGTAGGTAACTGTTCAGAGCTTTGAAAACACTGCACATTTCTGTACAAGCCAGAGTTATCATTTCTTTGTAACTTATTCAGCTTGGCAATTGCTTTTGATTTGGTTGGTTGATAACATGATATAATACATTTAACTAAGAAGAATCATTTCTACACACTATTTTTTTAAATCATCTAGAACTGAAATCTACAGTTAAACTACCTGTGCTGAAATTTGGGGAGGTTTAGGTTCTTTTTTTAAAAAGTATTAATAATCATTGACTATATCTATGATAAAGTGCTTATTTTGGTTTACTTAGGTAATGCTGCAGTTGGTGAAAATGATAAACATTTAAAGTGTTAACACTCTGTGAATGCATTGGATTTAAGAGAATAAACATTTTATAAAAATCACTTGGCGAGGATTATAAACTTAATTATTGCACTTGAAACAAAACATTACTTTTTTTACAGTGTGTCACAGAAGTGGGCTTGTATTATTTGTACACTTACGTGACTTATTCCAACTTTTAAAAACTAAGTATTTTAATTGAAACACAAGAGTCTTCTTTTTGAAGAAAGTGTGTTCTTGCTTTTCCCCAAAATGTTACTAAGAGTAGAAATTTAATTTAAAGACATGACCTTTTAAATTCTCTTGTAAAATATATTGTTTTAATTTAATTTTCCTCATTACAACTAATCCCCATTTTGATGGGATGTATAGGGAAGAATAAATGTGTGTGCGTGTATATATAATATATATATTCACAGTATGTATTTAGCATTTATTTTATTACAGCAGATTTAAGGTTTGTATCTAATGATGCCTATGAATTGTGTGAAACTTGGCCCCCTCTTTCCCCCCCAGCATTACTCTGTAACTGATGAGGGTTGAGCATTCATTATAGTTCACCTATTTATTTGGTTCTCTTTTAGTTGTAATCCTCACTTGAGGATATGTTTTTCATTGATTTTAGAGAGAGGAAGGGAGAGAGAAACATTGATGTGAGAAAAACATCGATCAGTTGCCTCTTGTATATGTCCTGACTGAGTATCGAACCCGCCACCTTTCAGTTTATGGGAAGATACTCCAACCAACAGAGACACACTGGCCAGGGCTGTTTGGTTTTTTAGAAAGGAATTTAAATACTGATTTTTTTTCCCTTCATCCTTATGGCTTAACACTTCCTTGGGCTGTTGGAAGCTAAAAGTAGATACAAAATGATATTGAGTATATGGTACAGTGATCTTCTGCCACAGTTCTTACTGCATGAAGAGAAAAAAAGTCACACAAGTTTACCACCTTGCACTTCATAGAGAGGGTATATAGAGATATTGCAAAAACCTATCTCTATTTACTATCCTGATAATTAAGGTTTTCATGATATCCAGGTCCTGTCTCTAACCTGAGTAACTTCATTTTTGCAAGTATAGACATTGACATTCAAGAGATTGATCCGTCTAAATTTTTTTCAACTGGATTTTGGAAGAAGATAAAATCTTTCAGTGCTGTAGTTTATTGTTGTCATCTTATGTGCTCAGTCTGCATGTGATCAAATGACACGCAGGTTTTAAATTTATTTTTGGTTCCTAAAATTAAGGAAGCTTGAATATTGTTTCACATTCCTTTCTCTTTTTAAATAATATTTGCTTTGCAAAAGGCTTAATGATGGAGTATTAGCATCTGCTGGAACAGAAAATAGTATTTAAAAGTTACTAAATATTCTCTAGCTTTCTTAGTTATGGCCTTAATACTGAATTTTTGGGGGGTAAATGTGCACTGGCTTTACTTTGATCCAGTTGAACACACCGGGGTTAAGTCTCTGATATTTGTGTTGGCCATATGTGTTAACCATATTTTAAAAGAATCCACTTTGTATTTTACAGAAAAGATAAAATGTAAGAGTGGACAGTATATTCCTTTTGAAGGATTTTTAAAAAATTCTTAACTATATGATGGTGGTTTTTTCCCCCCTAATTTTATATATTTCCTTACAATTTGGTGGCTATAGAATTTTAACTGTAGGCTTTTAAGTATATGCTAATTTAGCTTGTCTAAGCTTCCAGGAAGTTACATAGACATTTCAGTTTTCATTAGCTAAATGAAGATATTTTAAGAAGTTGAAAAGAAAATTTGTTTTCAGGTTGAGAGTAAATTCTCTTTCAAAATTCACCTGATTATTAAATAATTTAAAGTTTTGGTTTTTTTTAAAATTGAGAACTTCTTATGAGTTGCTGAGTAGATTGGTTCCTAAAAGTGCAACTCAGGTACCAACAAAAGAAAATGGTTTTACTTTCAGTTTTCTAGCACAAAACACTGATTAGCATATAGTATAAAGAAACAGCTACATTGCTTCCCCCCCCCCCCCCATTCTGGTGTCCCTTGAGTGACATCTCCTTAATGTTCGGTTTGTGTTTGGGGGGGGGCGGTCAGAACCAGTTATCTGCCTTCTATTTTGTCCATTGCTTAAGTTCGTTCCTGTTGTCAAAACTGTCCCTCCCACCCCCTAAAAAAATGATGTGACACATGCTCATGCATTTATGTTAAAATGAGTACATCTGTATTTGTATTTTTGTTTTCAACATTGCCAAGGTGCTATGGGAAATTAAAGTAACAAAAATTAGGACAAATAAAATTGTTTAAAAGCAAGACTGGTTTTCTTTTCTCCAGGTGGTTTATTTCTAATGACTACTTGTATTTACTTTTCAATAATTTTATATGTTGCTCATTCTCTAGTTCCCTTACAATCCCGGTCTCAGCAGGTTTTGATTTGTTTTGGGGAAGAGGCAGAGGTAAGATATGTGATACTGCATCTGTAAAGTGAGGGCAGAGAGCTATAAGATTCAGCTTTATGATCCTGGGGTTTTCTTGAGTTACTTTTGTGTGAGAAACAGTTACTGAAGGGTAAAAAATTACAGGGCAGTGTGCAGTTTAAGGATATGCTTTCATTGGGCTGATAGTATGGTCTGACTTGAGTATGTAAATTCTGGGCTTTTAAAACTTATTTTCAAGAGAAAACCATTAGGTTTCCTTTAACTTTTCAACCATATCTTTGTTTTGATTGTATCAAATCCTAAAGCTAAAGTTTTTTTTGTTTCATTTTTTAAAGCTGAAGGTTTGATAGATTTTTAAAGGGAAAGTTTACTGGGAAATTTAAATAGGTCTTTAAGCTTTTTAATACCATGATAATGCAAAAATGGAAAAGCTGAGTGAATCTCTAGCTTTTTAACAGATGGTATCTGTAAATTAATGTGACATTTCAACTTTTATTAAATATAGTTCATCAGTCCACCCTTACCTGCACTTCCACTTTCCATGGTTTAGTTACCCAAGGCAGCCACAGTCAAAATATTAAATGTCAAATTCCATAAATAAACAATTCATAATTTTAAATTGCATGCCATTCTGAGTAGCATATCTGAGATGTGGATCATCCTTTTGTCCAGCATATCCAGACTATACACCATACAGCCATTGCTCTTGGTTATCAGACCGCTGCTCTAATGCAGTGTTTTTTTTGTTTTGTTTTTTTAAGTCAAGTAGCCATTAATGGCCCCACAGGATGAGAGTAGTCATGCTGGCAATTTGCATATGCCAAAGATAAGCCATAAAGTGCTTCCTTTAAGTGAAATGGTGAGTACAGTGCAATAAGATATTTTTACTATCTAAAGTTATGTATGAGGTAACTAATGTGTATGTTCACTTTAATTAGCTCAGTAGCATTGCCCCTTTAAATAGCTAAAACCTTTAGTTTACTAATGAACAGTTTATCTTAATGGAGATAGTTAATATCAGTGAGCAAAATGGTCCCATTAATAACAGGTTTACAGGATTACATACAGCTTTAGAGCCTTATGTCAATGTGTTGGTAAATACATTTGGCCAAGAGAGGGATCTGAATAAGTTTATCATTAGGAACAGTATTTTTAATGGACTAATAACCAAATTGATAGCTTTAATTATGTTTCTCATTAGGGAGGAAAATCCTCCCCAAGACGCTCCTCCCTGAGTGGATCACACACCTGCCAAGGAGGGTGGGACAGGGAGCAGTTGGCATATTCACCTTCAGTCGGGTTGGTGTCTGCTGACAAGGAAAAGGGGCTGAAGGGCTGTTAGAATAAACAGACACCTGCCAAGGCCCTGTGGTGATCTCTTTCTGTGTAACAAACACCTCAAATTTAGTGGCATAAAGGGATGACCGTTTTATATTCAAAGGTTTTGGACAGAGCACAACAGGCATCGGTTGTCTTTATTCCATATTGTTTTGGACCTCAGCTAGGGAAGACGGAAATGTCCAGCGGCTGAAATCATCTATTGGCCTCTTCACCGTAGGCTACGATGACTACAAGGCTGGGCTTAGCCAGCGACATTGGGCAGAGCACCTCACGTGGCCTGCCAAGTGTGGCAGGCAGCTGCCCTGCAGGAAGGTTGCTAGGTTCTCAGTGTTCAGGGAAGGAGGGTCCTGAGAGGGTTCTCTTCAGTGGGGGCCTTTCAAGAGAACGAGGGAAGCTGCATGGCCTTCTAGAACCTAACCTCAGAAGTCACATAGTATCACTTGGGCTATGTTCTATTGGTCAAAATAATCAGAAACCCATTCAGATTCTGGGGAGGGGGCATGGACCTCACTTTCTATTTTTGATTTCTGAGAGGAAGGGAGAGGGAGAGATATATAGAAACATCAATGATGACAGAGAATCATTGATCAACTGCCTCCTTCAGGTCCCCTACTGGGGATTGAGCAGCAACATACAGCAGGAAACCATGACCTCCTGGTTCATAGGTTGACTCTTAATCACTGAGTCACACCAACCCGGCTGAAATTCTTTGCTCAACTTAAGAAAAATGTTTTTTTTCTTCCAGCCCATGAATGATATACTGAGTAGAAACTCATAGTTGGCAAATGTTGGGGCCTGTTCTTTTAAATAACCTTCGGATCAGCATGGAAGGGAAGTGAAAACACGGAATCTCCCAAATTGTGAGGGGGAGCTTTGGCATTTAAAAAAAAAAAAGTTAATAGTACTAAAGAAAGAATATAAATGACAATATAAGCATTTCCCTAGTAGTTCCTGGCAAAAGTCCACAAATGTTTGGATCTTCCTTGTATTGAGTTAAAATATTAATTGTGGGGAAAACCTATTAAGCCGTACGCCAAGGATAAAAAGATAAAGAAGACTAAGTTCCCCTCTTTCAAGTAGTTAGAAAGCCAGGCAGAAGTAACTGGATTGTCCCTTCACTGTGATAAATGCCAGAAATGAAACAGAAACAAAAGAGCTCCTGGCAAATGGGGCCGGTAAACCCCAATACAAGAAGTGGCTGGTGTTCAGATACCTATAAATGGGTAGGTGTCAATCAAGGTAAAATAGAGGAAGGGACAAGACAAAGACGTCGCTGCCTAAGTGAAGAGAGCTGGAAAAGTATGGCCAGGAGCCCCTAGAAAGTCCTTGCATGTGAGTTCTCAAAAGGTGAAACTGCGTGTCCACGCCATCCACACCTTAAGCCCATTTTGTGCTGGAGAATTGGGGTGGCGGGCTTGGGCTCGTCTTTTCAGACGTTCGCCAGGAGGGGGCGCAGTAAGCCCGCGAGTCCCGAGCTTGACTTGGCCGTGGGGGCGGAGCCTTCTCAGCCCGGAGGCGGGGCCGGCGCGCGCACGTGACCCTCGCTCATGGCGGCGGCGGCGGCGGCGGTGCTGGCAGCGCTCGGCGGCCGGAGCCGGATCCTGTAGCCGGGGTGTGGGCCCGCGTCAGGCCGTCCCTCCTTCGGCGCCCTCTCTTGTCTTCCGGAGTGTGGCTGGCGGAGCCGGGATGGCGGAGCGAGGCTTGGAGCCCGCGCCGGCCGCGGTGGCGGCGCTGCCGCCCGAAGTGCGGGCGCAGCTGGCGGAGCTGGAGCTGGAGCTCTCGGAGGGTGAGCCGGGCGGGGTGCGAACGCCGCGAGGGGTGCGAACGCCGCGAGGGGGAGACCGGGTCCCCGCCGCGCGCCCTGCTGGCCGCGCGGGCGAGCGGGGAGGAGGATGCCGGAAACCTGGCCGGGCTCTGAAGGGTCGCCCTCCCTTCTCTCCCACTCGTTGAAGCGGGTGGGCCGTGCGCTCATTGTGTGCCGGGGGTGGGGGGGGTGTTGCGCAGGGGCTTGGCGAAGAGGTCCTCTCTGCCCCCCCAAACCCGAGACAAAGCTGCCCCTCCGCTTCGGCCGGGCGTCCGGGCGCGGGGGGTGGGGGTGAGCTGCGACAGGGCGGCTGACAGCTTGCCCCTGCCCTCTACCCTTCTCGAGGGGAGGGCCCCACGCCTGTGAGTCCCCCTTCAAAAAAAAAAAAAAAAAAGACACATGGAGATCCGCAGCCGCGCTCCTTCCTCCTCTAACAATGCGAGGTGCCTCCCCGGTGACAGGCGTGAGAAGCGGGGTGGGCCGCGGAGGGTCCCAGGGCGGTTGAAGCGGTGGCTGTAACCCGGAGGCAGACGCGCGGCACTGCCCCGAGACCTCACCTTTGTCGGAAGGGCCCCCCCCCTCCCAACCCGGTGCCTGTATTCGCGTTGAATTTTCCACATCCGATCACCTTTGGGAGTCTTTGAAGGGGGAGGGAGAGGTTCCATGCAAATATCCTGGCCGGCACCCCCGTTCTTTTGACAATGGATCGGTACGAGGAGAGCTGCTGCGTTTATTTTGAGAATTAAAAGGATGGAATAAATCAAGCCGCTGTTCCTAGACGAGTCCCTTGGACAACAATGAGAGAAGCGTTGCTGGGCTGTGGGCATGTGACCAGGCTTCTTGTGCAGTTGTGATCAGCTCTCATAAAGTTCCTGTTTTTATCGCAGGCTGCCTCCCAGACAAAAGCAGCATTTTGTCCAAGCTTGATGTCAGTGCTGTGGTGGGGTCCCCAGAGTTGCACATTCTTATTGGGTTCCTTGCCAAAGGCCCTCTTCACGAGCATTTTTCAAGTGGGTTAAAAACTGGATTGGAAAAGAATGTGAGAAGTTTTCCAGGAGAGCTCGGACTTTGTTTACTGATGGAGACATTATCTCCTTCACCGCCCCCTTGCCATCCCCCTTCCTTTACATGAAAAGCCCAAAGTAGACTTGAGTGTTATAAATCCGGTTTGACATGGGAGGAAATTATTATTGCCAATAACCCTGTTAGGTTTTCCCAATGTGTAGGGAGGTGCTGTTTTCATTTGCACTTAATTACCAGCATAATTTTCAGTGAATCGGTTGGTAAGTTAGTTCTTCTTTGGCCAGCCCCCAAAATCAGTGGGGGGGGGGGGGGGGGATGAACAGGACAACATCCAAAGACAGGAGTTTGTTTCTGTGTGGGGGGCATCGCCATGCGTTCTGCCTCTCCTCCACCGAAGCATTGTCTTTTCATCTGTGATGACTGCCACTCAGTTCTGACTTTTGGAACACTTACTTTACACAGTAACAAATCAGCCTTCTTCGACGCGCCAGGAAGAGAGAGGGCTGGCTGGATGTTTGCATCAGAACAAGATTGAAAATAGGAGTTGATTGCTTTTACACGTAGAGGGAAATCCTGGAAGCTCCTTATTCTTGGTGTTTGTGCTCGCATCTGATTCTCGTTTACTTCCCCGGGCGTTTCTAGAGACGATCCTGAGGACCCGTTTCTAGGACTCACAGTGATTAATTAGCTCACCTCTCCCTCCGGAAAGGTGTGAGACTCCTACAGACTGTGAATTCCGAGGCTGAGACATTTTTAGGGACAAGTACATGGCTTGGCTTTCCAATGCAGGGTTGTTTTGGGTGACTCCGTTTTAATGGGTTTCTTATAGATTTATGCCACATTATCCTGTATTTCATCACGTTTAGCAATGGCTAACTGGGAAAAACACAGTTGAAAAACCTTGGGCCTGCAGTGTCAGCATCTTGGCCATCTGTTTCGCTCTTGCTCCAAGTACAGAGAATGGTTGCTGGAGAAGTAGGTGGATATTTTTAGGAATTCAAGCGAAGTTGAAACAACCCAACAGCCCCCCTTATCTATAACATGGTGTTATTTGTGATGTCTGTAGCATATTTAGAACCTTCTTTGTTTTACGTTTTCTCTACAGGGTCTGCTCTGGCTAGAGTACATTTTTCTTCTAAAAAGAGAAGGTGCTTTTAACTGTGTGTTTGTCATGTGTTGGTGACCTTGGTGCACTCACTCCTTGATTTTATGATGATTTCTTCTTAGGCTCAGGCCATCCTTGGCCCTAACTGCAGTGATAGCCTGAGCTGCGTGCTGTTAAAGACTCTCCTCGTGCTCGCCTGTATTTCCAGCTGGAGGCTTGGGTCAGGGATCGGCCAGCTCTGTGCTGAGATGCAGTTGTGCCTCCCGGGGCTGTTTGCCGCAGAACCCAGGGCTGAGGCTGGTGCTTCTGGCAGGTCATTGTGCACTTGGGTGAAGCCTCCTGCTTCTGCACCAGAAAGAAGAGCCTGAAACTGTCTGGAGAATCATTTAAAATTGAGCTTACACATAACATGAGCTTTTCTAACAGATACATTGAATAGGGTGGGAGGTTTCCATAAAGTATGCCTATGGCTGAAAAAATTTTGATGGTCACATATATTGTATTTATTATATGTTTGACAATAGGCTCTTTTGTCTGAACTTTATTCATATGTTTTAGTCAAGTGTATGCACATAAAGTAGCACAAATGATGAAAATTATTTGTTTAAATCTGTCTGATAATGCAATTATTGTGTAATGATCTTATACAGCATGTCATTTGAGCTTCACTACGATTTTGTGATAGATAGAATACATATTATCACCTCTCCCCTGCCCCCCCCCCCCATCTCCTTTATTTAACAGAGGGGAAAACGGACACAGAAAGGTTAAGTGTTTTGTCTAAATTTGCTCATGTAGTAAGTGCCATTATCCTAAGCTGCCATGTAATTATGGCATTTATTACCATCAAATGATTCAGTATCTTTACTGTTATTGATTGCACAACCTATTAACTCTAAGTTTTACTCTGAGGGAAGGCTACAAAACAGTTGTATGCTACAATTCCAAAGTCTGGTTAATTCTCTTTCTGAACTCTTTTTCAAATCTATCTTTCATGTATTTGATCCAGACATTTATTTTGTTCCTACCATGTGATAGGGGTACAGTGGTGAGCAGGGGACTATATTAGCTTTTAAGGAGTTTTGACCCTGGTAGGGAAATCACTTAAAAACACCATCAAAACAGTGTGCACATGAGACTATGATGGATTTATGTACAGAGGCTGCCCGCTAAGAAAAGAGGAAGCTGTCTGCTTGTCGTTGTAGAAAGGCAGCATGTACTATAAATACGAGACAGGACTGGCTGGCTAGTAGAGAAGGCTGTGATTTACCTTGTGCAGTTCAGTCCTGTGTGTGAAGGAATGAAGGATTGAAATCCCATACGTCGCCCTGGCCGGTTTGGCTCAGTGGATAGAGCATTGGCCTGCAGCCTGAAGGGTCCTGGGTTCAATTTGGTCAGGGGCACATGCCCAGGTTGTGGGCTCCATCCCCAATGGGGGGTGTGCAGGAGGCAGCTGATCAGTGATTCTCTCTCATCATTGATGTTTCTATATCTCTCTCTCCCTATCCCTTCCTCTCTGAAATCAATTTTAAAAAAAAGAAAGAAATTAGATACATCTCTTTAAAAATTTTGAAAATAAATAAATGAATACATCCCATAACGTCCGTGGCCTGTCGGAAGGAATGCAAGTCTTTCAGTATCTGAGAACAGTCCAGAGATGACAACTGGAAAGATATTTAAGATAAAATAACACTTGCAGGAAGGGATCCTCCCTTTTCTTGTTTGAACACTTCTCTGAGCACAAATACAACAAACACAGCCACATCCTCCCTTTCTCTTATCTGTTTCATCACAGAGCTCTGCAGTCCTTAATGCACTGTACTGTGTCCACCTGGAAGGTGGAGGGATTAGAGGGGGCCAAGTCCTGGGAGTTGAAGGGAATCCTCTTTAGGAGTGGGGAAGAGGTGGGGGAATTGAAAAGGAAAAGGGTAAGATACTGGCCCTGACCGGTTTGGCGCAGTGGATAGAGTGCTGGCCTGCGGACTGAGGGGTCCCAGGTTCGATTCCGGTCAAGGGCATGTACCTTGGTTGCGGGCACATCCCCAGTAGGGGGTGTGCAGGAGGCAGCTGATCGATGTTTCTCTCTCATCCATGTTTCTAACTCTCTATCCCTCTCCCTTCCTGTCTGTAAAAAATCAATAAAGTATATTTTTTTAAAAAATTTGAAAGGGTAAGATACTGGATAGAGATTGTATTTCAGCCCAGCTGGAGTGGCTTAGTAGTTGAACTTCGACCTGTGAACCAGGAGGTCACCGTTCTATTTCTGGTCAGGGCCCATTCCCGGGTTGCATTCCCCAGTGTGACCGATCAATGACTCTCATCATTGATGTTTCTGTCTCTCTCCCTCTCCATTCCTCTCTGAAATCAATACAAATATATTTAAAGAAAGACAAAAAGAAAGAAAAGAGATTGTACCTCACAATCTCAGAAACTGAGTACCAGGTAACTAGAATGGAGCACCAGAAAACTGGCAAATTCCTCCTGCTTTCTGGGGGGGGGGAGGGACCGGGAAGGTGGGCCACTTCCCTCCGATATCTGTAACATAGTCATGAATTCATATATAGAGGATATACCTCTATCAGAAAATTACATCTAAGCAGTTGTCCTGCCTGATCCTGGGAGTATGAAGGAAAGCAGGTGTGTGGATTTTTGAAGAACCCAAACTGGGCATTAACTAGTGCTCTACCGCCTAAAAACTTGCTTGTCTTTCTTTTTGGTGGGCTGTACTCATCTTTTGTTGGAATTTGTCTTTAGGAATTGCTGTCAGAGCCTATGGTACATTCTTTTGAAAATCCTCATGGTGGCAAATTTTAATTCTTCACTTCTCGATTCATTTTAATCCTTCACCTCTAGATTCGTTCTATGGTTACTTGGAGTCAAGTAGAGAAAAGTTGGTTGATACTCTTTTGGAGTCCAAACTACTTGTGATTGAAAAAATCAGAGTGATTCTAAATCAGTGATTATAAACTGATTTTCATCATGACTGTCAAAAACTTAGAAGGTGTCTGGTTTTGAGGGCAGTCCAGAGGAGAAATGGCAGAGTTCTGTCTGTTGGAGGTGACCCACCTCCCTGTAAAGGAGGGCTTGTTTGGATGCCCTGGTTCCAGCTGCGTTTTGGAAAATGAATCTTGTTGGGTGACAGGCCTATAGTATTGAGCTGGATTTTTGAATAAGAGAAACCCTTCACTCTTAGCCAGTCCTTGGTGGCTACTTTCTTTCCTGGCCTGTGTAAGGATTAGCACCTCAGGGTTGATAATTCAGATGATTGGTAAAAAGGGCCTTCACACTATATTTGTATTATAATTACTACAGTTTTCCATGGTCTGTTCTCATGATTAATTCTGGAATTCTCTCTGAAACGCTCGGTTACAAAATTTCTCACAATTTTTTTAAGAGTTCAGCTGAAGTACTACCTTTTTTACTTTTATTTATTTTTCAGTCCTCATTCAAGGGTATTTCCCCCCCCCCCCCTTTTTTTTTGGTTAATCCTCACCCGAGGATATATTTCCATTGATTTTAGAGAGTGAAAGGGAGAGGGAGAGACAGAGAGAAACATCAATGTGAGAGAGACACATCAATTGGTTGCTTCCCCATTCACACCCCACTGGGGTCATGGATCGAGCCTGCAACCAAGGTACATTCCCTTGACCAGGAATCGAACCTAAGACCCTTTGGTTGGGGGAAAGGGGGACACTCTAACCACTGAGCAAACCAGCCAGGTAAAAGTACTACCTTTTTAATAAACCTGACCCTGACTACTGTGAGCTCTCTTGCTTCAAACCTTACAGCATTTACAGTTTATATAATTTTTTCCAGTCATATGTTTTATATAACTTAGAGTGTTTTTCATTTCACCTCAATGTAAGCTCCTACAGAGGTGAGGTCATTTATACTTTAAACCAGTGGTCGCCAACTGGTGGTCCATGAGGTCCGAAAGGTTGGCGACCGCTGCTTTAAACTACTTTAAATAACTCCCAACTGTTTCTTCCTTGCATTGTTTTGGGAGTGCAATACATTTTTGCTCACTTCAGTTTGACTTGAACTGAAATATAAAGTCTGTGCTTGGGAACTTGATTTTGGCATAAGGCAGGGTTGTGTAATCATTTGATAGGTACAGATTTTAGCATCTGGTGAGTGTGGGTCCAAGTCCTGACCTATCACTTGCTCTGTGACCTTGGACTGCCTAGCCTCCCTGGTTTTAGTGTCTCCAGTACCTAAAAAAGGAATGACAACCTCATTAGAGTTATAAGGAGGTTTAAAATGAGATAATAGGAGAAAAGCCAAGTGTAGTGTGTGGTATGCACTGAGTGCTTGGTACATGTAATCTTTTATTGTTTCTGATAGCATAATATCTTGTGTTACTTAGCAGGGTGTGGTTACATATGAAGCGATGAATGGAATCAATTTGTGCATATATATTTTTAAAAGTAAGACTTTACTCCATCATCAGCTGCTCCCGTCAGCACCCTCTACCCTTGGTTCAGCACATGTTGGGTCACCGCAAGCAGTTGACTGGAGCAGAGAGGAGTAGCTGGCTTGTTTTGTACAGACATCTGGCATGTGTACATTTCCAAGCCCCTAGGTTCTGGCAGATGGCTCTGAAGTTGAAGCATGATTTCTGAGACTCAGGCACCTACAAGTTATGAAAAGACACATGTGGATGCTCCGAACCTTCAAATAGTTTCAGCGATTTTCAACCATTTTCAGCGTATGGCACACATAAAATAAGGACTAAAAGTCTGTGACACACTAAAAATATATGTTTTGCCAATCTGACAGAAAAAAATAGGTATGATTTTGATTCCCTCACACCAGATGGCTGTTGTTGTGTTGGCTTTTGTCATTTTTTAATTTGACAATCTAAGGGAAAAGATGTCAGTGCCCCTGACTAAATAGTCAGGTATTGCACGTTTTAAAAATCTTGCAGCACACCAGTGCAAGGGTTGACAACCGCTGTCTTAATCCTCCTTTTGTGCTTGGTGAACAAATCCTTTTGATTCCTCCTCAGAAAGTTTTCTTGCATCCTCTTTTCCTTTGAGTCGAATTTTTCAGTCCTCTACCTTTAGATTTAAGGGTCTGCTTTTTGTCTCCCTTCACCTCTAGACTTATGTTTCATCTTTTAAAAAATACTATTTTTATGTAAATCTATTGCTAAAGCCAGGGCTCTGTCACTCATTGTCTTTATCTTCTGTTTTCTCAAGGCAAGATGGTCTCCTGTATCTGTATTCTTAGAGAGTCTAAGTTAGTGCTTTTGCATACAAGCAGCCCATTTCTTTTTGGTGATTGAATATACCATAGAGCAGGGGTCCTCAAACTTTTTAAACAGGGGGCCAGTTCACTGTCCCTCAGACCGTTGGAGGGCCGGACTATAGTTTAAAAAAAAACTATGAACAAATTCCTATGTACACTGCATATATCTTATTTTGAAGTAAAAAAACAAAACGGGAATAAATACAATATTTGTATTTGCATGTGGCCCGCGGGCCGTAGTTTAAGGACCCCTGCCATAGAGGTTTAAGTGAGAGGTTTTGTTTTTTAGATTTTATTTTTATTTACAGTGGGGCCTTGACTTACGAGTGTCCCGACTAACAAGTTTTTCGAGATACGAGCTGTCTCTCGGCCGATTTTTTGCTTTGAGTTGCGAGCTAAAATTTGGGTTACGAGCCAGCTTCAGATACCCCACCGCTAGTTGGCGCAGCGAACGTCACAGTGAACGCCACAACATCAGCCCAGCATCACGTGTCTCACTCGTTCACTTTAAGATTTGACATACGAGTAATTTGAGTTACGAGCTCCGTCACGGAACGAATTAAACTCATAAGTCAAGGCCCCACTGTATTTATTTTTTTTGTTAATCCTCACCTGAGGATATTTTTCCATTGATTTTTATTTTTATTTTTATTTATTATTTTTTAAAAATATATTTTATTGATTTTTTACAGAGAGGAAGGGAGAGAGATAGAGAGTCAGAAACATCGATGAGAGAGAAACATCGACCAGCCGCCTCCTGCACATCCCCCACTGGGGATGTGCCCGCAACCCAGGTACATGCCCTTGACCGGAATCGAACCTGGGACCCTTCAGTCCGCAGGCCGACGCTGCTCTATCCACTGAGCCAAACCGGTTTCGGCTCCATTGATTTTTAGAGAGAATGAAAGGGAAGGGGAAAAACAGAGAGAGAGAAACATCGATGTGAGAGAGACTCATTAATTGGTTGTCTCCTGCCCACGCCCCGACCAGCAGCGAATTGAGCCTGCAACCTAGGTACGTGCCCTTGACCAGAATCAGAACCAGGACCCGTCAGTCTGAAGGCAGACGCTCTACCCACTGAGCAAACCGGCTAGAGCTAAGTGAGAGTTTTTAAATATGTTTATGCTTCTGATGAGTAAGTTGCTTTCCCATGTGGGTGCTCTTCTATGAACAAGATTGCCTGTGAAAGGCCAATGCTTTGGCATTCCGTAGCCTCACAACTGACAGAATCTTTGGATACACGGTCTGAGTGTGAGTGCTCAGGTGCCTTTTGGGGGACAGATTCTAGAGCTTTCATCAGTTTCTTAAGAGGACTGTGAAGCAAAGTTAAGAGCCAAGTCTATCAGCTGTCATGTTCACCAGCTTGTAAAGAAAGCCAGACTCCCTCAGCTTCCTCCTCAGCACTCACAGGCGTGCCTGTGTCAGTTCCCAGCCTTATCCCCTTTCCTTCTTTCTCAGAGGAAGAATAGCCCCTCCTCTTGCACAGTCTACCCCTCTGATTGTGTTCTCAGGCCCATCTTCTCTGCTGGGATCTTGGGAGCTTCCTTCATGATTGATCTATTCATACGTAGGCTTGTCTTTGTCTCTTTTCTCATCTGTAGCCTCTCACTTAACACTTGGCTCTTGGCTCCTTCCCTTCAGCCTGTAATGAATATGCTGAAGTTTCTCTCATCTTAAAAGCGCCAGCTTCCCACAATCTTGTATTGGAATCTGCTTGTTCTCGTGTGCTGGCACCCTCTCCCCCCCCCCTCCCTCCCACCAGTTCTAGGAGGTCTAGCCCACAGTTCCTTTATCTCACCTTTGCTCACTGCTCAGTCCATTGCTCTGCCTCATCTGGCCTCGGAAACAGCTGTCTGCAAGGCCACCAATGACTTCCACTTTCAGACTGAAAAGCACCCACTGGATGCAGCATTTTCCTCCACAGCATTGGTTACTGTGGACCATTATCTTGATGAAACTCTCTCCTTCCTTACCTTTTGTAGCATCCTTTTCCCCATCTCCTTAACTGTCCCTTCTTATGCTCTCTCTTGGGCTTCTCTCTCTCTCTCTTTCCTGGTATGGGTGTTCCTGATATCTGCCATTAGTCTTCCTCTCACTTCACATACACTTGCTGAGTCATCTCATCCATGGCCAGGGCTCCAGCTGTCATGGCTGCAATCTCTAGCCCATAGTCTGTATGTCTAGCCCTGACTCCTCTTCTCCTCACCGCCCCTTGGTTCCCCGGGACAGCTGTAACTTAGCAAGTCCCAAACTGTACCCCTTGTTTCAGTCTGCTCCACGAATACTCCCTACTGCAGAACGTTCACTTATCCAGGTCAAAAACTTGGGGGTCATCCTTAACTTTCTTTTTTTCTGCTCCTATGTTTATTAACAAGATTTCCTGGCTGGGATAAGCACTCAATATAAACCACTGACTTTTGTTTTATGTAAGAATTTTCTACATTGCTTATTTGTCATTTACCACCTCATGTTTGCAGTCATGTGGTAACTTGATCATATCCACTACACGCTGCTTTATTTCTTGGTGTAGCTCAGCACAATTGAGTTTGATTTGAGGGTGAAGGCAGAGTCTTGGCTGACTTGTTTCAGAACCAGGGTCAGGCTATGCAGCAGTAGCCACCAGGCTGAGCTGTGTCTGGTGCTGTAAGACACTCCTGAAGAAGGCCTGTCCCTTTGTCCAGAGAATGACTTAAGCATGACTTTGGTGTACGTGTCACACAGACCATCGCCCCCCCGACCGCAGAGCAATTGTTATCCGTGTTCCATCCTTAACTGCCAATGGATCACTGACTTCTGTTGATTCTACTTCCCCCATTTGCACTGTCTGCAATCAAATGCTCTACCATGGAACTATCTGCGTGGGTGTGGATGGATTCACACCGTCTGTGTTGAGGCTCGTAACATCTCTTGCTGGAATGATCGCAGTAGTCACTAACTTGTCTGCCTGCCTTAAGTCTCTGCTTTCTCCAGTCCAGCCTTATTCCATGATGTAATGATCCTTCTGAAACACAGATCTTTTCCCTGTTTCAAAGTTTACGTTGGCTTCTCCTCTCTGCAGGATGAAATCCAAGCATCCTTTGTGTACCAAGAACTGCCTGCCCTTTTAGCCTCATCTCCTGCTCCTTCTGTGTATTTCTCTCCTTTTTAGCCATGCTAAGTGACTTGTACTTCCCCTAATGCACTGTGCTTTTTCATGTCCCTGCCTTTGTACACATTGCCTTTCTCTGAGAAATGTCCAATCTGACGTATTCTTCCTTTTTTTCTGCCTGGGTAACTGTGTTTCACTCGATTTCCTGTAAAGAGCCAGCCTTTCCTTAACTTTCTCTTAAGACATTAAGATCTCTGTATTAAGTAGGCATCAGTTATTGAGTGCTTATTGTGTAACAGGCCCTGTGCTTAGTGTTTTATATACCTTGCCCAACCTGTAAGTAGGTGCTGAATAAATAGCTCCTATAATGATGACGAGGGAACTGAGCTGGCGAAAAGCACCTGCACGTTGAGGAATGCAGTGTGTGCCAAGCCCTGCCCTGTTGTTACACACTCCCTGATCTTTACCTCTCTCCCTACCAGTAACAGTAACGTTCTGAAAGGAATGGCAAAGGGGAAAGGACACTGGACTTGAGTCATTTAGAACTGGGGTCAGTTCTGCTTCTGTTGCTTTGGGCAAGTCTTTGAAATGTACCTCTAATCCTAACAACTCCTAAAGATAGGTCTGTGGTTCCCACTTGCTAAGGAACATGACGCCTGCAAGCCTAATGTGCTGAGATTGGAGCCCAAGTCAGCGTGGCTCCAGCCCCCACGGTGTTTCCCCATTGCCCTTCTCCCCCAGCTCCCTGGATTGTGTTTCAAATAGTTTTGGAGAAAGCCTCTTTCACTTTAACTGTTAGGTCCCACTTTTCTTAAGATACAGCTCTGTCTTTGGAGTTTTGGAGGTAGGGCTCCCTGGTGGGAAAAGAATGGAATGTTTTATCCTATTCTCAGAGAAATATATGGAAATAGGAGTGAGGTTGGTTATTTCTGACCTTGTGTTGCCAGAACCGGGGGGATCAACACTCTAAAACGTATTAGGAGAGTTTCTTTTGTGCCAGCCTAGCTTAGGCAAGATGTAACATCTTTATTTCTTAAAAGAACAAAAAAATTGGGTAAAGTCCTATAAGACTATAAAGTGAAAGATAATTTTATATACTTATGTTTTGATACGAAATTCATTCTTCTTCCTTGAATTGAAATGGGGATGAAAACGGAGGAAAATATTTTGGACGTTCACAGGACAGCCCTAAATGAAACTCCACAGGTCTGGTGTCTTTAAAATCCTTGGTGTGCACTGGACTTGAGTTTCTGAATTACAGATACAGGATTGTGATTACATTCTGGTTCAGAAGGAGGTTTTAGTGTTGTCATTGGTTTTTTTTATTTCCCTTAGGATATGTGTGTGTGTGTGTGTGTGTGTGTGTGTGTGTATTTAAAAATATTTTTATTGATTTCAGAGAGAAAGGGAGAGGGAGAGATAGAAACATCAATGATGAAAGAGAATCATTAATTGGTTACCTCCCGCACACCCCCTACTGGGGATCGAGCCCGCAACCTGGGCATGTGCCTCAACTGGGAATCGAACCTGGACTCCTGGTTCATAGGTCAGTGCTCAACCACTGAGCCACACCAGCCGGGTTCCCTTAGGATATTTATTTATTTATTTATTTATTTATTTAATATATTTTATTGATTTTTTACAGAGAGGAAGGGAGAGGGATAGAGAGTTAGAAACATCGATGAGAGAGAAACATTGATCAGCTGCCTCCTGCACATTCCCCACTGGGGATGTGCCCGTAACCCAGGTACATGCCCTTGACTGGAATCGAACCTGGGACCCTTGAGTCTGCAGGCCGACGCTCTATCCACAGAGCCAAACCAGTTAGGGCCCCTTAGGATATTTAATGTTTAATTTTAAAATTAATGGTATACTATAAATGACATGTACTTAATTAATTTTCTTGGAGTTATTTCTTATTTTGTGAAGGAGTAGTGTTTTAATAGCTCTTTATTTTCAGAGGACTATTGCTTTTCTGGATAAAATCATTAGGTAGAAGCTTCTGATAGTGTCTTGCTTAGTAAATCTGTGACTGAGGCAAACAGGCTTTTTAATTGAGGTATAATTGACATCCAGTTGTATTAGTTGCAGGTGTACAACATAATGATTCAGTATTTGTATATATTGCAAAATGATTACCACAGTAAGTCTAGTTAACATTGATCTATCACCATACATAGTTACAATTTTTTCCCCTGTGTCTTAAAATTTTAAATCGTTGTCATTATTACCTTATTGGACTTCCTTTCTGGTTTGGAGAAACTTTCATTTTTAAATTGAACATATAGAAAAATCATACGTATGCATTTTCCTCCCCACAGCTCTTTGCTTTTGTTTTTTCTTCAGGGAGACCAAGGGAAATGCTAGAAGATGAATTTCCTGTTTAAGAAAACACACAACTTCCTCACTAGTTGTTTCTCTGAGCTCTGCTCTCCAGTGTTACTTCTATATTACAGCTATTTCTCAAATTATCTTAAAAGTTATGAAATTTTCATTTGCATAGATATTCTTATCTCTCTTTGTAAGCTCCTTGAGGACAGCACACAGCACCCTTTATCATAGTGCTTTTGCGTCCTGATTCAACCAGTGAATGAGTCTCAGTGGTTCTCAACCTCCCTAATGCCGCGACCCTTTAATATAGTTCCTCATGTTGTGGTGACCCCCAACCATAAAATTATTTTCTTTTTTTTTTTTTTAATTTATTGCTTAAAGTATTACAAAGGGTATTACATATGTGTCCATTTTATCCTCCTGCCCTAGACAGTCCCCTAGCCTCCCCTATCCCCCAATGTCTTATGTCCACTGGTTATGCTTATATGCATGCATACAAGTCCTTTAGTTGATCTCTTACCCCCATAAAATTATTTTCATTGCTACTTCATAACTGTAATTTTGCTGCTGTTATGAATTGTCATGTAAATATCTGATATTTAGGATGTATTTTCATTGTTCGCGACCCACAGGCTGAGAACCGCTGCAACTGTCGTCGGTCTCCCTGTCTGTCCTGATTTCCTTGCCAGTGTCTGGCCGGCTCTTCTGTTAGAGTCAGGCTTGCTTCCTCACTCCTTCCTGACAGGCTCATTCCCGTCACTGGACCCTTCCAGAGACTGTTTCTTTGTTAGGACTGCCTGTTCTATTAAAATGTACCTGTTTCATGGCTTAGCTGATGCCCCCTTCATCCTAAAACCAGCTGACCGAGTTAGTCCATATTAATCTCTTCTAATTTTAGACTCTTGTTTGCAGTAGCACAGTGTAACACTGACCTGACCACTATTTGTGTGTATGTATATTATGATTTTTATTCTTTGCCTCCTCAGTAAGACTCTGAGAGGTTTCTTGAGTGTGATGACTAGGTCTTCTACCTTTTTGAACTTCTAAGGTGCTGAAGATATCAATATATCAAGAAAGATGTATTGAGTCCTAGCCAGTTTGGTTCAGTGGATAGAGCGTTGGCCTGCGGACTGAAGAGTCTCGGGTTAGATTCCAGTCAAGGGCACATGCCCAGGTTGCAGGCTCAATCCCTAGTAGGGGGTGGTGCAGGAGGCAGCCAATCAATGATTCTCTCTCATCATTGATGTTTCTATCTCCCTCTCCCTCTCTGAAATCAATAAAAACATATTAAAAAAAAAAGATGTATTGAGCACATTTATTTACATAGCCTGTTGACAGGTGAGGGAGATATAAAATGCAGGTTCCTTGTTTTCAAGGAGCTTTTCAATCTAATAACTCTTCAACAAATAGCTGTTTGAATTAAAAAATATTATTTTAGGTTATTGTTTTTCAGCACTCAGAAGCAGTTTTCTACTTGCGCAATAAGATAGCATTTAGTCCCATTTGAAATAAGTCTGGGAAGATGGCAGCTTGAGCACATCTCTGCTGTCCTCTTTTTTGAACTCAGTTCAAGTAAAATAACAATTTCAAACTTTAGAACAAAAATACCAAGAGTTAGAATGGGAACTCATGAAAGTAAAATTAAAGAACTTGCAGGATAGATCTAGGAAACCTAAATGCAAATAATAAGAACTTTAGAAGGAGAAATAAGTAATAAAAGAAAATTTTCCTCAACTGAAAAAAGATTGAGTATTGAAAAAGATTGCAGATTGAATGAGTTCACTGTGCTCGAGGCAAGACAGATAAGAAAAGGAACAAACCTAGGCATATTCTGATAAAATTACCAAATTCAGGGATAAGAAAAAACCCTCTATAAGCTCGTAGACAGGACCATAAAATTAAAATTGCAACAACAACAAAACAATAGAATATTTGCAATACTGTAACTTTGGTGATAGTGTAAGAAACATCAGCAGGCTATTCGGAAAAAAGGTCTACATTCCAAGAACCCTAGAGCCTAGATGTTATTCATTTTTCAGCCTAAAGAAAGCTCTATGTGAGTTTGCAAGTGTTCAGAGATTATATCACCCATAGACTCCAATCTAAGCAATATTCTCTATTCAAACAGATAATAAAGAAACCTCAAAATAGGAGAGGAAACAGTCATGGACAGTGGACTTTGAAATATACATATATATTATATACTAGAGGCCTGGTGCCCGAAAATTGTGTACTTCAGGGGTGTCCCTCAGCCCAGCCTGCACCCGCTCACAGTCCAGGAGCCCTCGGCAGTCGGGCATCCAAGCTGTGAGCCCGGCTTCTGGCTGCCCGATGCTCCACCTGTGGGAGTGCACTGACCATCAGGGGGCAGCTCCTGCATTGAGCGTCTGCCCCCCTGGTGGTCAGTGCGTGTCATAGCGACTGGTTGTTCTGCCGTTCAGTCGATTTGCATATTAGCCTTTTATTATATAGGATAGTAAATAATTATATACATTGAGAGTGACAAAGAATAGATAATATAAATGGTAAGTAAGGGTCTATTAAATAGAAGAGATATTGTGGGAGAGAATCTATTTGTTTGAACGAAATATTCTTAATAATTTCAGCAAAACACAGAGTTTGTGGAATGTTAGTGTGGGGGTGGTGAGAGATGAAAACATTCTTTGGTATCATTGGGATGTTGAAAAGGGAAAATATGTAAATGAACTGTCTTGGTGAGGAGAAAAATACTTCATTTATAATAATAGTGTTAAAGTGATAAAGTACTTAAAGATAAACATCACAAGAAAGGTATAGGATCTGGTTTTTTGTTGTTGTTTTTTTTAATATATTTTATTGATTTTTTACAGAGAGGAAGGGAGAGAGATAGAGAGTTAGAAACATCGATGAGAGAGAAGCATCCATCAGCTGCCTCCTGCACACCCCCTACTGGGGATGTGCCCGCAACCAAGGTACATGCCCCTGACCGGAATCGAACCTGGGACCCCCCAGTCCTCAGGCCGACGCTCCATCCACTGAGCCAAACCGGTTTTGGCGGTATAGGATCTGTATGAAGAAAATTGTAAAGCCTCCAGGATGTAAAAGTAAGATTTGAAAAAAATGGAAATACATGTCATGTTCCAGGATGGGAAGACTAAATATGTAGAAATTTAAGGCAAGTCAATTACGATTCCAATGAAGATTTCTTTTGGAGGCAGGGAATGAGATAAAATGATCTCAATGTTTATATGAAAGAAAAATGTTTTAGAACAGTCAAGAACACTAAAAACAGAATAATGAGGCTATGCTTGCTTTATCATATATTAAAACAAATTTTAAAATTACTTATACTCAAAGCAGATGGTATTAGCATTCAAATAAGGATGAGCAATCGGAATAAAGTGCCCAAAGCCTGGTATATGTGGGAAAAATACTATTAAAACATGAAAGTTTCATGACTTAGACTAGTTGTCTTCCCAATTGTCTCAAATTAGAAAAGATCTTAAAATAAGTTGGCTAGTACTCCATAGGACATCAGAAATACTGAAGTTCTTGATATTTATCCTGCCAAGAAGAACACACAGGAACCAGAAAGAAAAGCCCCTTCCTCCTTTTATAAACAAACAAACATATTTTTATTTATTTCAGAGAGAAAGGGAGAGGGAGAGAGAGAGAATCATTGATTGGCTGCCTCCTGCACGCCCCCAACTGCGAATTGAGCCCTTCACTGGGCATGTGCCCTTGACCGGAATTGAACCTGGGACCTTTCAGTCCCCAGACTAGCGTTCTGTCCACCGAGCCAAACCAGCTAGGGCTATAATGAGGTTTTAAACTACCCCTGTGCTTCAGCTACTGTGCTTCAGCCAAACTGACTTTTTTTGTTTTGTTAATCCTCAACTGAGGATATTTTTTCCATGGATTTTTTAGAGAGAGTGGAAGGGAAGGATGGAGAGAGAGAAAAAAACAACCATCGATGTGAGAGAGACACATCAATTGCATTCCAGACCGGGGCCGGGGTTCAAACTCACACGTGCCCACGAGGAATCAAACCTGCGACCCTTCTCTATGTGGCCTGACACTCTACCACTGAGCCACACCAGCCAGGGCTGCTAGACTCTTCTTTATCTCCTTCTTTTCCTTCCTCTCTCCTTTCTTCTTTTCTCCCTGCTTTCTTCCCTCTCTTACCTTTTTCTTTCTCTTTTATTTATTTTGCTGCTATTTATTGAATACCTACCATGTGCCACATAAGTACAGGCATTACAGCAGTGGTTAAAGTAACAAAAATCCCTGCCCTTAAGGGAATTACATTCTGTAGGACTAAAAATTAATATGTATTGCCTGTCATATGGTAAAAATTTCAATGGAGAAAAAGTGTGAAGAGGAATAGAGAATACTCGGGCCAGGTCAGTAGATATAATTTAAAATAGGGTATCTAGCCCTAGCTGGTTTGGCTCAGTGGATAGAGCGTTGGTCTGCAGACTGAAGGGTTCTGGTTCAATTCTGGTCAAGGACACATGCCTGGGTTGTGGGCTTGATCCCCAGTAGGGGGTGTGCAGGAGGCAGCTGATCAATGATTCTCTCTCATCATTGATGTTTCTCTCCCTCTCCCTTCCTCGCTGAAATCAGTAAAAATATATTTTAAAAGAATAATAAAATAGGGTAGTTATGGGAAACCCCTCATAAAATGACACTTGAACAAACACCTGAGTGTGGTGAGGGTTTTTCTCTCTCCTTTAGGCTCATCATGCTTGTTCCTGCGTCCAGGCCTTATTCCTTGCTTTTCTTCTGCCTGGAATGCTCTGGTGCAAGGGCTGTGCTTGGCTGATAGCTTTGCCCCTTTCCCCAAGTATTTGTTTAAATGCGCAACTTCTCCCATCTTTCTCCATCTCACTACTCTTTTACTTAAAAAAAGAAATTTATACTTAATACCACCATTTGAAAGATCTTATCCATGTATTTATTTGTTAGTTATCTGATTCTACACTAGTAAGATGTTAATTTGCAAGAGCAGAGACCCTGCTTTCTTGTTTCCTAGTGGATGCCCAGGGCCCAGCATAGAAGACTCTCAGTAGACACTTGTTCAGTGAACAGATGGACTTTGCAGGGAGAAGGTTTCAACAGAATTCCTTACATGGTGGCCGCTTTACAGAGTCAAGAAGGATAGACTCTGTCCCCAGGGCCTGTCCAGGAAGGAAAAGGGACCCCTGTGAAAGCTGGTCTGGGCTGGAACCCAGCAGCTCATGATGTTTCCCGGCATTTGGTTAGTTTCTAAAGTTTGTTTGTTTTTCCTGTTTCCCTCACCTATTTATCTGTGCCCTCTGATTTTCCATGTGATTTTTACAGCTGGATAATGTGACAACTTTCCATTTCATCAGCCTACCTGGCTACTTTGCTCATTCAATTCAGCTGATATTTATTATGTGAACTACAGACCTGGTGCATTCATGCACCAGGGGGTCCCTTGGCCTGGCCTGCAGGATCGGGCCGAAACCGGCTCTCTGACATCCCCCAAGACATCCTGGATTGCGAGAGGGTGCAGGCCAGTTTGAGGGACCCTACCGGTGCACGATCGGGGCAAGGGAGGGATGCAGGAGGTTGGCCAGCCGGGGAGGGACTGCAGGAGGGCTCCAGGGCATGTCCGGCCTGTCTCGCTCAGTCCCAATGGCTGGACCCCAGCAGCAAGCTAACCTACTGGTTTGATTGCCCCCTTTTGGTCAGTGCTCGTCATAGCGACTGGTTGACCGGTCGACTGTCTGTCCCCTGGTGGTCAGTGCACATCTTAGTGAGTGGTTGAGTGGCATTAGCATATCATTAGCATATTATGCTTTGATTGGTTGAATGGACAACCAGACGACTGGCCACTTAGCATATTAGGCTTTTATTATATAGGATACTTACAGAAGACACATTGCCAGGCCTGGTACAGTGCATGTATGAGAGCCAGAGCCATACTGGCTACTGAGGACGAATGCCTCTTGTGTTCTTTTGCACTGTGCCCATGCGCTGATTCCCCTTTCCTCTGCCTTACTCAAATGCATTACCCATAGGACCTGAAGAATAAGCTACTTGGATGGGTCTTTCTATAGACCAGATATTGCCAGCAACATTCATTTTGGTTTCATTGGTTGGGAGAAACTAAATATTTTCCATGCTTGGTTTTCCAATATATTTTCTTGGGCACATTACATCTTTTGCAAAATGTTGGAAGACCAGGGAAGTGAAATATTCAGCCACATGGTAAATACTGGGTTTGTTTAATTAAATCAGACCTTTGGCCGATTTATCCTAGTATTTGCAGTGTGGCCAACTAGACTTTTAGAACGTTCATAGGCCACCCATAATATGCCCAACTGTACACACAAAATGGATTAGTTTTCTCTCAGGTGCCTATTTCAGGACTTATGTCCAAGATATTGTTCAAACACTAAATTTTTTCATAATTTTGAACATAGGATAAATACATTAAAATCTCAAATATTTATTTATTACTCTAGCATGAACTTAATGTTTATCTTTATGGCTGAGAAGTAGAACTTGTAAAACAATAATTAAGATTATTCTATTTTTAAAAAGGATTCTATTTCAGTAATGATGAAAAGAGATGTGATTTATTTATTTATTGAATTTGAAAAACAACAACTGATTTCAGAGAGGAAGGGAGAGGGAGAGAGATAGAAACAGAAACATCAATTATGAGAGAGAATCATTGATCAGCTGCCTCCTGCATACCCCCTACTGGGAATTAAGCCTGCAACCTGGGCATGTGCCCTTGACCAGAATTGAACCTAGGATCTTTCAGTCCGCAGGCCGATGCTGTATCCACTGAACCAAACCTGCTAGGGCAAGAGATGTGATTTAAAAGATTATATTCATATGACAATATGTGTGTGGAGCTCTTTAGAAAGGCCTGTCCTGAAGCTACACTTTGAGTATTCCTGAGTAGGTATCACTGACAATGGATGCCATGGGCATGACTTGTAGTGGTTCAAGGGGAGCACATTGAGTGAGAGAGGCTAAAGGTAGAGCTCCAGAAGCTCTGCCGTTTTAAGGGGGAAGCTGAAGAAAAGGAACCTGAGAAAAAGTAGTTAGAGAGGTGTGTTGGCCAGAGAGGGAGAAGAAGAGCAAAGCAATAGGGAATTTTAAGAAATGCCTGTTGCTGCAGAGTTTAATTGAGAGTGGACTGAGCAATGCCATTGAGATGTACAGGTAGAGGAGCTCCCTTGGCGGTGACCTTGGCCTTAGCTGTTTTAGCGTGGTGGAGGACAGCAGATGTGCTGGGAGTAGGGGGAGGAATTCAAGGCGGAAGAGGAAGTGGAAGTAGAGACAGGAGGTGTACATTGCTCTTTCGGTGCTGGCTGTGTAAAGTGAAAGGAGAGACAGCATAGAAACCAGGATGTTTATAAATTTATCTATGCTTTCTCTTCCCACTAGACAGTCAGCTGCATGAAGGCAGGAACTCCCTTTTATTCTCCACTTTACCTCCAGGGCAGAAAAGAACTCCTGGCACATAGTAGTTGCTCTGTAAGTCTGTGATGCTTGAATTAATTATGTTAAGAAGGGAGAGACTTGAGTGTATTCATCTGTGGGGTAGAAGGGGAAGAGGCCTTGGAGAAGAGGGGTTGAAGGTCGAGAGTAGAAAGGATGTGATGGAACACGATCTCTGGAAGGTTTGAGAGTCCAAGCAGCTCTGATTACCCCGGATACCAGGAGTGATTCCTTTTCTGCTGAAACAGAAGGAAAGGAGGTAGGATGGGAGCAGAGGCAGACATTTATAGGCAGGGGAGGAAGTTGAGGGAGTTCTCTCCTGATGGTGTTACGAGCATTCTCTGAGTTAAAAAGAAAGTAAGAATAAGTATCATGTATGTATCCTTGAAAACCTCTTTGTAAAGACAAAGAAAAAAGCCTCCCTATTTAAGCAGCTGTGCTTACGTGGAAAGTCATAGACATATAATTGTAGACACACACAAGACTGTGGTCAGTAACATAAAGGGTGGATGAGGTAAGGGTGTGCCAGAAAGGATGAGTAAGGGTAGGTGAGACAAGAGATCTCTAGTCTCAGATGTAAATGTCGGGAGTGGCTGTGAGTTGGGAGGAGGGAGTGCATACAGCACTGTGAATGCCATTTCTTTCTTCCTCAGAAACAGCAAGGGACTGTCCTTGGACTCCTAGGGAAGTTGGGAGAAGGAAAGGCAGCAGGAGGCTCACTTTTTCCTCTGAGATAAAATGAACAGAAACTTGAGTGAAGTAGAATAACTGTTAGCCCTTCTGGTTTTAACCAGGCTGATTTATTTCTGACTCATTTGACAGGAAACTGCTTTCCCAACATTTGACAACCTGTTATCTACAATGATTTGTCCATTTAGAAGCTGAGGTAGTAGTGAGAAAGAGGATATGACAGTGTCATGGTGAGTCATCAAGAGCTAGTCATGGCCCTAGCTGGTTTGGCTCAGTGGATAGAGTGTCGGCCTGCGGACTGAAGGGTCCCAGGTTCGATTCTGGTAAGGGCATGTACCTTGGTTGCGGGCACATTCCCAGTGGGGGGTGTGCAGGAGGCAGCTGATTGATGTTTCTCTCTCATCAATGTTTCTAACTCTCTATCCCTCTCCCTCCTCTCTGTAAAAAAATCAGTAAAATATATTAAAAAAAAAAAAAGAGCTAGACATGGCCATATTTGTTTACACCATCAGGTTTTACCTAGAATTAATTTAAAGAATATTAAAATGTCATTGTGTTTTCATTAGCAGTGGTTTATGAATAAGTTCTCACTTGTTGAGAATTCTTTGTTTCAGTTTCATCAACTGCAAGATTTCTCAGGAACTTTTGAAAGGAAAAATAGAGTAGTAAGGATGGGTTTTATAGTCTTCTAGACTTTAGTTGAATTTAAATAACCGATCAAACCAATTTTTTTCTTTTGTTATTAACTTTGCCATCTGTTATTGCAAATCGACCTCTTAACAGTTAAGCTATACAAGGCAGGGTAGAGTTGGACTTCAGTTCCTGGCTCCTTTTGATTTTGCATTTCTCACATGTTAAAACATCTACACTAATAAAAGACAAAGATGCTAATTGACTATACCTTTGCTATACCCATCAGCCAATCAGAAAAGTATGCAAATTAACCCACAAGATGGCCATTAAATTTGCATACTGCAGGCGGGGCAGGGCAGCGCCATCCGCCGCCCGTCCCAACCCTGGGATCGGCCCTGCCGTGTGCGCAACCCGGGGCGGCGCCCCAACCCCAGGATCGGGCCTGCCGTGTGCGACCCGGGGAGGTGGGGCAGGCACTGCGGGATCGGGCCTGCCATCTGCCACTGGGGGAGCGGACCTAAGCCAGCAGGTGGTTATCTCCCGAGGGGTCCCAGCCAGTGAGAGGGCACAGGTCGGACTGAGGGACACCCCTACCTGCCAGTGTACAAATTTTTGTGCACAGGGCCTCTAGTGTTCCCTATAAAGTGAGGAGAGGATCTTCAGAAAGGGATCAGAGTCTAGGATTTTGCTTAACGCAAATTGCAAATTCTAATCACTTAACTGCTCTAGCACGGAAGACAGGTTTATAATGTGAAAAGGACCTGTTACTTTTTGGAGACAGAGAGAAGTAGCTTTTTTTTTCTTTCTGACAGAAGGTGAAATCGGAGGTTCACTAAGATATACTAATTGGAACTGGGTATCATCACAATTGGCTCAATACCTAGAATTTATTTTTTCTAAGCCGTCCCATTTTGATGGGGGCTGGGAGAGAAACTGTGTGTACCTTCACCTCACTCCCCCAAATTCTAAGTTTTTTAGTTGAATAGTTAGAACTCCAGTTAGGCCTTTATTTTGGAGAAGAAAAATGACTTCATCAGCATTTTGGAGAGAACCTATGGAACAAGAGACTCCATCAACAAGCTGAGGACTTATTTCTCATTTGTAGAGATAATTAAGTTATAGCCAGATTCCTATGTTTCTGGAATTTATATTATACTAGAGGCCTGGTGCACGAAATTTATGCATGAGTAGGGCCCCTAGGCCTGGCCAGCGATCAGGGCTGATCTGTGGGGCAGTTGGCGGGGTGATGGGGGGGGGGTGGGGGGGGGTGGGGGGGACCCTCGCCGGCACCTGCCTTGGCTGGCCTGGCGCCGGCCGCTTCGCGGCCCTGCCTCCTGCTGATTTCCTCCCTCTGTGGGGTGATTGGGGGGAACCCTGGTAGCTCCCGCCTTGGCTGGCCTGAGGCCTGTGGGCTGGGGGCAGCTCCTGTGTTGAGCGTCTGCTCCCTGGTGGTCAGTGCATGTCATAGCGACCAGTCATTCCTCTGTTCAGTCGATTTGTGTATTAGGCTTTTATTATATAGGATATGTGCATGCCTAAGTGACCTGGTGTTTGAACCCTTTTACTAGATTCTCATTTCTGTTGGCTTTTACATGTATCAATTAGGAAAGTATGCTGAGATGAGAGGCAGTGAGTGAAGTAACATGGAAAAGATCATTGGGTTCTGGTTTCATTTCTGTTTACAAGCTTTGAGACTCTGGGCAAGTTACTTAACTTTTTCCTAGCCTCTGGGAGATGAGTGGCTAGATGAGAGAATCTAGTTCTCTCAATTCTTTAATGCTCAAGATGACCTGTGAGTATGTTTATGAAAATATATGAAAAGAAAATCCTATTTTAAGTTCATTAGGACAGTTATTGAAGGAAAATACATGGATAGTGAGAATCATTGATGCTTAATTTATAGTCCATCAGTGAAAACTTATATGTTGGATTTTCTTAAAGCAAGGTATACATTGAAGTATCCAGGATGTTTGCCGCTGCTGTTTTGGCCTAGAGAGGATGAAGGGACAGGAGTTACAGTTTACAGCTTGTTGAATTCCCCCCTCTCCTCTTTGTTCCTTCCTCAGCCCAACCTCAACTCCAGTGCATTTATCTTTTGTACTGCTTATCACATTACTTTATAATTGGTGGCTTACATTTCTCTTCGTCCTTCCCAGAGGCTGTAAACCATGTCTTACTCATCTTTATTTTTCCTGGTGTAAAACTTTGAGGAGAACAAAGATGGTGAGATGTGATGAAATAGCAACAGAATCAAAGATGGCCCAGATTTTGAGTTTGGGTTACTAGGGGAATAATGGTATTGTATATAGAACTGCCTGAGGTGCTGATTTGGGGAGAAGATGATGGATATAATTTTGGACTTGATGGAATCTGTGGCATTGATAGGACGCTCAGGTAGACTGTCCAGTAGGCACTTAGAAATACTGAATTATATCCTGGAGCAGTTGAAGGATTTGGACATCATGAGCTTCATCAGGATGAATCAGATCTATGAAATGGAAAGTGAAAAATGAAGGTAACTGGAATGTCTATATTTAGAAGCTGGAGGAGAAAGAAGAGTCCTCCAGAGTGCCAGGAGTGATAATGCAGGGGGACTGGGGTGCAGCATGTGCTGCTTTTATGGAGATAAATACTCAACCATGTTGAAGCTGTATAGAGGTTAGGAGAATTGGGTGGGGGAAAAGATGGTCTTACTTAAGGGTTATTGAGGTGGGAACAAGGTATGAGAATATTTGTAAGAACACTATGTATTTTTTCCTGTTAATTAAAATAATGGTATGGGAACATTGTTGAAAAACTATGAAGTGGAAAAATAGTCTCCTCTCCCCATCCCCAGTCTCACTTTCCAAAATATAATCACTTTTTATCAGTTTTGTATTCTGATAGTCAATAGTATAACTTTCAATAATGTTAAGTCAACTTTAGAAAGCATCTTTTGATTCTCTGCTGTTACCCCTTCCTAGTACTCTTTTCCTTCTGAGTGTTTGTAGTCATATTATTGTTCTTATGTTATCACAGTAAATAATTTTTATACTATTGTTTTGTATAATAAATAATAAGTAGTCTTCATGCTATGTGTACAAATTAAGTCGAAATGTTTATATTCCACAAATACTGCCTTTACAATACTGTTATTAAATAAATATTACTTTCGAATCTAGAAGTGTTTTGGACATATGGAGAAGGAACTATGATGCTTTTTTACCAAACTCCTGCCCCAGAGAGAATGAAGAAAATGGCACAAACAACAAGAATTTTTTATTTCTTTTCAGCAAACTATATGTAGAAAGAGTATACTCTAAAATAATAGAAATGTAGTATAGTGAATACATAATCCAGAAACACAGTCACTTATTATCATTATCAAGTATTTTGTACTGTACATAATGGCATGTACTATACTTTTATATAAATGGAAGCACAGTAGGTTTGTTTACACCAGCATCACCACGAACACATGAATAATGCATTGGGCTATGACATTACGACAGCTATGATACCTATTGCCGGGGTCCAACCCCAGCAGGTACAGGGGTCCCCAAAGGTGTGGACGGAGTTGGCGAAGAAGGAATGACACGGAGACAGCGTTCAGTTGATCAGCAGCCTAGCCAGGATCTCCAGCCAAGTCCTGGTCTCGATCTCCAGAGAGGTTCTGCTCAGGATCTCCAGCGAAGTTCTGGTTAGGACCTCCAGGTTCTCCAGCAAGGTTCTATAGCCATGTTCCCTCGCTAGGTTCTCCAGCCAAGTTCTGTCCAGGTTCTCCAGCCAGGTACAGTCACCAGGTTCTAGTCAGGTTCTCTTGCCAATTTCTGTAGTCAGGTTCAGTCCAGGATCTTTTGCCATGTTCTCTCGCTAGGTTCTGTCTCTAGGTTCTGAGGCCAGTTTCTGTCCAGGATCTTTTGCCATGTTCTCTCCAGCGAAGTTCTTCTGTCTCTAGAGAACGTTCTGTGTAGGTTCTGTGCCTAGGTTCTGTCTCTCATGGTTCTGTCTTCTCAGTTCTGTGTTCTAAGCTTTGTCTTCTAAGTTCTGAGTTGTTACATCTGTATTTATACCAGTTGATTCCAATCCTATCAATCTCTATTACAAAGGTTAGGGCGTTTCTTTTTTTTTTTTTTTTTCAGCAATGAGATTGCACTTTATTTTTTTTTAAAATTAAATCTTTATTGTTCAGATTATTACATTTGTTCCTCTTTTCCCCCCCCATAACTCCCCTCCTCCCAGTTCCCGCCCCACCCTCCGCCCTCACTCCCCACCCACTGTCTTCATCCATAGGTGCACGATTTTTGTCCAGTCACTTCCCGCATCTCCCACACCCCTTTCCCCCCCAAGAATAGTCAGTCCATTCCCTTTCTATGTCCCTGATTCTATTATAATCACCAGTTCATTCTGTTCATCAGATTATTTATTCACTTGATTCTTAGATTCACTTGTTGATAGATGTGTATTTGTTGTTCATAATTTGTATCTTTACCTTTTTCTTCTTCTTCCTCTTCTTAAAGGATACCTTTCAGCATTTCATATAATCCTGGTTTGGTGGTGATGAACTCCTTTAGCTTTTCCTTATCTGTGAAGCTCTTTATCTGACCTTCAGTTCTGAATGATAGCTTTGCTGGATAAAGTAATCTTGGTTGTAGGTTCTTGGTATTCATCACTTTGAATATTTCTTGCCACTCCCTTCTGGCCTGCAAAGTTTCTGTTGAGAAATCAGCTGACAGTCGTATGGGTATTCCCTTGTAGGTAACTGAGTTTCTTTCTCTTGCTGTTTTTAAGATTCTCTCTTTCTTTTGCTCTTGGCATTTTAATTATGATGTGTCTTGGTGTGGTCCTCTTTGGGTTCATTTTGTTTGGGGTTCTCCGCGCTTCTTGGACCTGTAAGTCCATTTCTTTCACCAGGTGAGGGAAGTTTTCTGTCATTATTTCTTCAAATAGGTTTTCAATATCTTGCTCTCTCTCATCTTCTGGCACCCCTATAATTCTGATGTTGGTACGCTTGAAGCTGTCCCAGAGGCTCCTTACACTATCCTTGCATTTTTGGATTCTTTTTTCATTTTGCTTTTCCGGTTGGGTGTTTTTGCTTCCTCGCATTTCAAATCATTGACTTGATTCTTGCGCTCCACTGGTCTGCTGTCGGGAGTCTGTATAATATTCGTTATTTCAGTCCGTGTATGCTTAATTTCTAGTTGGTTCCCCAATAAAACATCGAGGGTCTCATTAGTTTTCTTATAGATCTCATTAAGTTTATCGGCGGCTTCTAAACAGTTCTTGAGAGACCTTAAAAGTATGGTTCTGAACTCTATATCTTCCACTGACAATTTTGTCCTGTTTCTTTGTCTCCGCATTTTGTTATGCTTCCTTGGTGCACCCCCTAGTGGTCTTTGTGCGCAGTCTTATAGTTAAACCTTGATTGTTGTAGCTAATACCAGGGAGGGTTTGACCTCCAGGCCAAGTGGCTATGAGAATCAGCTGTGTCTGCAGTGAGAGAACTTCTGTCCTCTAGGGAGGTGCTAATCTGGCGTTTGCCTGAGGCTATCCGGCAAATGCCTCTGTGCAGGGCTTGGGCAGGGTGGGTCTCACAGGATCAACAGGGTGGGCTGGAGAGAGCAGTTATGGTGGCTCTCAGTCCTGTCCCCAGGGGCTCTGCCTCTCTGAGTCCCAGCAATGGCTGCAAACCTCGGAGAGAAAGCTGCACTTGCTCTGACCGAAGCCAGACAGTCCCGCTTCTCCCGTTTGAGTCTGGGTCCCTAAAGACTTGCCTGTATCTGGAGCTCAGAGTCTGCGACTCCCTCCCGATTGAAAACGCCAACTGCCCCTCCGCCGCCAGCCCGCTCCGCGCACTCCGCACCTCAGAATTTGACTTCAGCACTGCGCCTCCTCTGAGTGTCCGTATGCGTTTCTCTTTCCTCCTAGTTGTAGGACTTCCACTCAGCCAGCGTTCCAGTGGTTCTGGGTGATGTCCGTTCCGTTTTTTAGTTTCACTTTTGAAGTAGTTGTTCAAGGCAGCAAACTCCGGCATTAACCTATGCCGCCATCTTGGTTCCCTCCAGGGCGTTTCTTATCTCCATTCCAGGGAGTAAAGATTATGTAGCTTAAGCATGATTGTTCGTAGTTAAAGTGATTAATTACCCGCCTGCCACTTAGTTGAGGGGTTTTATTCCCTCCCTAACTTCAGGGGAAAATCCCTACCTGGGGAAACAATCTTTCTCAGAGAGGAGACCTTGGTTAAAACACATAGTGCCAAGAAGGTGAGCAAAACATATTAAGAACAGTATGCCATATATGCCAGGTCCCTTGAAACAGCAAGCATGGACCGGCTCCCGGCAACCTATGACGTCAGTAGGCTATATGAATTTTTCAGGTCCATTATACTCTTATGGCACCACTGTTGTCATCGTTGTTGACTGGAGAAGGTCATTGTGTGGTGCATGACTGTACTCTGGAAGCATTTAGGCTTTGCCTATTGTCCTTGGACTTCTGAAATTTCATGGGATGTGTCTAGGTATGTGTCTCCTTTTCATCCTGTTTGGCACTTGGTGGTCTTTCACTGTCTTTCTACAACTCAGGGGGATTTTGTTTTATTATTTCTTCCCTTCCACATGGCATGGTTTTCATCTCTTTTGTGTTTGCTCGCTCTCTCGCTCTCTCTCTCTCTTTAAAATTTACTTTAACAGCAGTTCATTCTGATTTTTATGGACATGATAACCTCTTGAATCTCTGAGCATGCTAACTAGAATTTTTAAAAGTTATCTTCTAATTCTTGAAATATCTTATATAGCAGGATCTTGAATAATATCATTTTGTTCAATGTTGTTTTGTTATAACATTGAGAATAAAAGTTGATTTCCAGCTGGGGCCACTGTATGAGGAGTTTGCATGTTCTTCCTATGTCTGCATGGGTTCTCTCCAGGTACTTCAGTTTCCTCCCACATCCCAAAGATGTGCACAGTTAGGTGAATTGTTTAAATGTCCAAGTTTGAATGAGTGTGGGGGTGGGGTGTGTGATGTACCCTGTGATTGGAGGGCCTCCTGTCCAGGGTTGGGTCCCACTTTGTGCCCTGAGCCACCAGAATAGACTCTGACCATATGTGATCCTGAACTGGAATAAGTGGGTTGGAAAATTGCTCTCTTATATCTTTCTAAATGTATAGATAGCTCATCTTTATTTCACTTTAATATTAGAAGGCTTTTGAGTCTTTATTTAGAATTTTGGTGATGTTGTTGTGATCAGGAGATGCCATAGAAATTGAACTCTTGTTTATATCAAGTAGCCTATGGTAAAATTGGTTTCGTTATGTGTCATTTTGCTTAAAGTCACAGTTTCCAAGAAACCATCCATGATGGTAAATGAGGATTAATGTATTTCTTTTGGGGCTATTTCTTCCAGTGGTCCATCTTGTCTATTTCTTTCTGATCTGTTGGGTTTCCTCAAATGTCATGTAGTTCATGGTTGTTCATGGTTTATGTGAGTAACTGTGTTGATTAGTAGAGATAATTGGCATGGTTTTCTTTTGAAGTTGCATTGGACTTACTAGGTATTTAAATTTTTATTATGGAGTATTACATACAAAAGAGTTATATATAATTGGGCCTTAAACAACATGGGTTTGAATTGTGCAGGTCCACTTATACATGGATTTTTATTTTATTTTTTAAACTAAGATACAGCTCTACTTAAAAAAAATGTTTTTATTGATTTTAGAGAGGGAATGGAAGGAGAGAGAGATAGGAACATCACTGAGAGAGAAACATTGATTGGCTGCCTCTTGCATACCCCCTACTGGGGATCAAGTTCACAAGCCTGGCATGTGCCCTGACTGGGAATTGAAGCGGTGACCTCTTGGTGCATGGGATAACACTCAACCAACTGAGCCACACCAGCTGGGCTATACATGGATTTTTTTCCTATTAATGCCCGTTGTTTTTGATTTGCCATTGGGAGTCTGTGGATGCTGAGGGACTACTGTATACACTTATCTACTCTATCTTATAGAGGGGACTTGAGCATCCTTGGATTTTGGTATTTGTGGGTGTCCTGAAACCAATCACCCACTGATACCAAAGGACAATTTAAGTTTTGGGAAAGTCAGATTTATATGGGTATTTTTAACTGTGCAGAGGTTGTTGTCCCTAACACCTGTGTTGTTCAAGGGTCAACTGTATTACATGTATGTACAGTTTAAGAAAGGGTAATAGATTGTCCAATATCTAGTTTAAGAACTAAAATCATAAATACCTCTGCAGGTCCTATGGACTCATTACTTTCAACTCACCCTCAAATGTAACTTTTGTCACTCCCTAATTTTGCTTTATACAGTTTGTATATATCCCTAACAAAATATTTAGCTTTGCAAGTTTCTGAACTTTAAGAGTAGAATCCTGCTATGTGTATTTGTTGACCTTGAACAGATAATCAGCCTATTTCTCTAGCAAAATGGATTTATTTAGGAACAACAAAGAATTGCAGTTTGGAACATGTGGTCTAATGCCCATTCATGTGCAAGTCCAGAGGAACACTCTTTTATGTACTTAAGAGGAGCTGCTATAAATGAAGAATCCATTGGAGGAAACTGAAGGTTCAGAGTATAGTGACTTCATTGGCTGAACTATTATTGGGCTAGGAGGAATCTTCTTTCTTCTGCTGAGGTAGCCATGCAGTTTTACTTCCTGTCAGAAATGCAAGATGTGTGTCTTCCTGTTAGGCTCAGTAGTGTGCGTCGACACATCTATGGGAGTTCTCTCTTCTAGCTTTCCCATCCCATTTAAAATGCGGTGTCTATTTATTAATTTTCACATTTTTTCCTGACTTGCTTTTTCTTTCCTCAGCATTGTTTATGAGATTCATTCTCACTGATGCAAGTTATTGTACTGTAGTTTATTTTCCTCTGCTGCTCTAGCATTCCATTGCATGAATTCACCTCAGTTTATTAGTCCATTCAACAGTTGACAGGTATTTTAGTTGTTTCCAGTTTTTTGCTATTGTAAATATCACTGTTATGAACATTCTTTTTGGGGGTGAGGCTTGTTTTTTTGTTTTTCAAATTATAAGAGAAAGTTTATTTAGAAAGTTACAGAGATAGTAGAAATGAGCCAGCTGGGCTATGTAGGCTCAGGGAACAAGTTACAGAGGCAGAAGAATCGCATTTGGAGAGGGAAAGGCAAAGGTAGTATGTGCCTGGGAGGAAGAAGAGGAGACCAGGAATCGCTCAGGCGAGCTTCCCAGCACACCTGAACATTCGTATATATGTCTTCTGTTTTTAAATATCTATGAATACTTTTCATCATGGATTTTCAAATGAGTATATAAAAGTCTAGAATGAAAAGAGCAAACTCACTGGATAGGAAGTTGTGAATGATTAAAATTTTTTATAGACTGACTAGAGGTCCGGTGCATGAAATTCATGCATGGGTGTGGTCCCTAGGCCTGGCTGGCGACAGAAGTGTGAGCGTTTGGCATAGAAGGGCAGGTCCCAGCTGACCTCTGGGCCCTGGGCAGCACCTGGGCCCCTGAGCCCCCACGTGCCCCACTCTGCCTGAGTCACGGCACCTGAGTCCCCATGCGGAGATGCGGTGAGCGCAACTGGACGCTGTGGTCTGGGGTGCAGCATGGGCCTCTGGGCCACCTGCCGGCATCGCACGGAAGCTGGGTGGGCAGCACGCTCTCTCCTGGCTGGCCTCGCAGACTGACTCTTGCGTGAACCCACGGGGAGCCCGACCAGCCCCTGCAGTCCCGGTGGCTGTGGCCTAGCTCACCTGGAAGAGGCCACGTGGGTGCAGGGCAGGCTCCTCGCAGGCACCTGGCACCTGAACACCCGCTGCCAGCACCGCATCGCCAACACCTGCCATGTTTCGCACCGCCCCTGGTGGTCAGTGCATGTCATAGCGAGCGGTCGAACTCTCGTTTGAACAACTGCCTGAGGGGACAATTTGCATATTAGGCTTTTATTATATAGGATTTTGTATTTTTCATAGTTCCTTAAATGCCCTTAGTTTTATGTTCTGGAATTTTAAAAAATTAACATATACACATTTTCCTTAAGGGAATATGGAAAATGGTAAGGGTTAAAAGAGAAATTTGCATTAATAAATATGGAAAAGGTAGTGCAACTTTCATGTGTTAATTACGGGTTTTGAAAGCATAATGCCACCTATATTAAATACTAGTAAGTCTATTTGTAAGTACTCCCAGGCTTGAGTTATGATGTTTCTGTCAAGTGTGTAACTTTTAAAAATTCTTTTTTGTTATTTTCCTTTTCATCTGCTCTTTAGTCATCAAATTTCCTTTGTCAGCATTATGTAGAATAAAGAAAACCCATCAAATACTTCTACTTTATTTTCTTTTTTGAAAAATCCTCACTGGAGGATATGCTCACTGATTTTAGAGAAAGAGGAAGAGGGAGAGAAAAACATCAATGGGAGAGAGAAACTTCAATCACACGCCCTCCATGCTCACCCTGATTGGAGATTGGACGTACAACCAAGGTATGTGCCCTGAATGGGAATCAAACCTGCAATCTTGCCAAAACCGGTTTGGCTCAGTGGATAGAGCGTCGGCCTGCGGACTGAAAGGTCCCAGGTTCGATTCCGTTCAGGGGCATGTACCTGGGTTGCGGGCACATCCCCAGTGGGAGATGTGCAGGAGGCGGCTGATCGATGTTTCTCTCCCATCGATGTTTCTAACTATCTTTCTCCCTTCCTCTCTGTAAAAAAAAAAAAATCAATAAAATAAAAAACACACACACAAAACAAACCTGCAGTCTTTTGGTGTATGGGATGATGCTGCAACCAACTGAGCCAGGCAAAACTTTTACTTTCTAAGGAGAAAGGATATTTTTAAAGCATTGAAAAGATATGAGACTTATAGGTTAACTAGGGACCCGTTGCATGAAATGCGTACAAGAGTAGGCCTTCCTTCCCCCGGCTGCTGGCACCAGCTTCCCTCCAGGACCTGGGCTTCCCTCCGGCGGCTGGCACCTGGGATCTGGGCTTCCCTCGCAGAGGGAGGCCCCACCCACTCGCTGTAGCCCACTGGTCAGTGGCCTGGGCCTCCCTCTGTGGGGTGATCATGGGGCAATGGCTGGGCCCCCAACCAATCACATTGCACCTGCCTTGTCTGGCCTGGCACCAGTGGGTGTCATAGCCTGGTCCTGGATGGTTGGATGGTCGTTCTGCTGTTTGACTGTTTGGTCGATTTGCATATTACACTTTTATTATATAGGATTGGCTTTTGGGTTGCAAAGTTTTAGGATTTTGTTTTGTTTTTTAGTGCTAAGGTTTTTTTCAGACTCAGGTATGCTATGCTTTTGATAATGATTTTTTTAAAAATTGATTTGAGAGACAGAGAGGAAAGGAGGGTAGGAAGAAGAGAAAGAGAGAGATATTGATTTGTTATTCCATCCATTTATGCATTCATTGGTTGGTTCTTGTATGTCCCCTGACAGGGGGGATCAAACCCACAGCCTTGGCATATTGGGATGACACTAACCAACTGAGCTACCTCACCAGGGCAACAGTTTTTTTATTTCTCACTGACTCAGAACTGAAAGTGATTGAGCAAATAGAGGAATTCAAAGCAACTGATCACAGAGCCAGGAAATTTGTGCTCAACTTTGATTGATTGATTGATAATATGAGTTGATAAACTTGGCTGCAACCCTAGCTGGTTTGGCTCAGTGGATAGAACGTCGGCCTGTGGACTGAAGGGTTCCAGGTTCGATTCCAGCCAAGGACACATGCCCAGGTTGTATGCTCGATCCCCAGTAGGGGGTGTGCAGGAGGCAGCTGGTCAGTGATTCTCTCTCATCACTGATGTTTCTATTTCTCTCTCCCTCTCCCTTCCTCTCTGAAACCAATAAAGAAATATATTAAAAAACAAAAAACAAAAACAAACTTGGCCGCAGACATAAGGAGAAGTGTATTTTAAACACCTCTACATTTTGTGAAACAGTTTTCTTTGACCTTCATTTTAAGATGCACCCTCTTCTATGAACATCACTCATAGACCTGTGGAGTTCTTTTTCTAAGGCAGGCATCATCAAGTGTTTTCTGAGGTATAAAATGTGGTGATATATTTATTTAAACACTAGAGGCCCAGTGCACGAATTCGTGCATGGGTGGGGTCTGGCCGGCCTGGCCCCAATCGGGGTGGATTGAGACTGGGCCTATTGGGAGGAGGAGATGGTGGGCGGGCCAGGGGAAGGGGCTGTGGGCGATTGGCTGGTGGGCCCCGCCCCCAGTTGGGGTTGGGGAGCCAATTTGGAGTGGGACGGCCATGGGGAGGGGCTGTGGGTGGTGGGCCGGTAGGCCCCACCCCCAAATGGGGTGGGTGGGTGTGCTGATTGGGGGCCAGCAACCTGGGGGAGGGGCCATGGATGGTTGGCTGTCCGGCCCTGCCCCTGATCGGGGTGGGGGAGTGATCAGGGTTGGGGCCAGCTGGGGGGAGGGGCTTCAGGAGGTTGGCCCGCCAGCCCTGCCCCCTATTGAGGTGGGGTGGCGCTCAGGGGTGGGGCTGGCCATGGGGAGGGTCTGTGGGCCAATCAAGGTGGTGGGGGCCCATCGGGGACGTGGCCGGCCAGGGGTAGGGGCTGCAGGAGTTTGGCTGGCCAGCCTTGCCCCCTATTGGGGTGGGGGGTGTGATCAGGGGTGGGGTGACCACGGGGAGGGGCTGCAGGAGGTTGGTCGCCCAGCCCCGCCCCCTATTGGAGTGGGGGAGTGCGGTCAGGGGCCAGCGCCAAGGGGCGGGGCTGCGGGCCTATTGTGGTGGGGTGGGCTGATTGGGGGTGCGGCTGGCTGGAGGGGGTGTTTGGCTAGTAGGCCCCACTCTTGATTGGAGTGGGAGAGTCCAATCAGGGGCAGGCCGGCAGGGGGGAGGGGCCGCAAGGTTGGCCGCTGGCCCCACCCCCTGATTGAGCTGATTTGCTGGCCACAGTGGGCCTCATAGTAACTGGTTGTTAGGTCATTATGGCCGTTATGGTAGCTGCCTTTTTATATATATATATACTAGAGGCCTGGTGTACGAAATTCGTGCATTCGGGGCGGGGGGTGTCCCTCAGCCCAGCCTGCACCCTCTCCAATCTGGGACTCCTTGGGGGACATCCCTCTCACAATCCGGGACTGCTGGCTCCCAACCGCTCACCTGTCTGCCTGCCTGATTGCCCCTGACTGCTTCTGCCTGCCAGCCTGATGGCCCCCTAACCATTCCCCTGCCATCCTGATTGATGCCTAACTGCTCCCCTCTGGCCCAGTCGCCCCAACTGCCCTCTCCTGCTGGCCTGGTTCCCCCAACTGCCCTTCCCTGCTGACCTGGTCCCCCCCAACTGCCCTTCCCCGCCGGCCTGATCACCCACAACTGCCCTCCCCAGCCGGCCATCTTGTCCCTGCATGGGGGTGGCCATCTTGTGTGAGGATGTGATGGTCAATTTGCATATTACCTCTTTATTATATAGGATAGATATTATGGGAGTTGGTTAGACATTTTCTGATGATCACCATGGTAATTAAGTTTGGATAATGGAACTTGTTTGAACATGAGGAACAGTAAGCAGTTTTCTTCACTGGGTTTATGAAAGAACCTAAACTCCAGGTTTTGGAGAGATCCCAGAGATCCTCCTCACTTGCACCATCTCTTTGCAGCAACATGTACTGTACAGACTTGAGAAAAACTTGGCTGTGATGCCAGTCTTATTTCAGGAAAGTCAAGTTTCAGAGTTGGGGTGGATGTAGAAGGTTTCTTGATAATAGCCTAGACTTATGTATGGCTCAAGAGATTAGGAAGTAAAAATTGGGTTTGATGCAACAACCCATTTAATGTCCATATTAACTAGTAAAATGTGAGCACTTAATTTCCTATATCATTTCCTTTTCATAGTTCACCAAACAAAATATTCATAATTTTTATAGATTCTGGAGGAAAAATGGGGACAAAATGACGCAAAATATTGTATTCAACATTTTGGTTACTATCTTTAAGAAAAAAAGTATAAAAAAGGACAAAAACCCCAAAAAGACAAGATAGTATGTGAAAGTAAACCATATCCTTGGTTTCAGTCAGAATCAAAACCCCTAAAAGTGCTTGGAGTGTTGGTAATAGCTATAATCCAGTTTGAAACTTGGGTCACTGTAGTATGAGAATTAAACTGCTATACTTACAGTTGGAGAGGAATTTTTTTTAATCCATGGTCATAAGCGACTTCTGTTTGGAGAACCAAGACAGGCAGACAGAGAAATAAGAAAAGAAAACGTTAATCTTCTTTTGTGAGTTACTGTAGTATTTCATGTTCCCTTAAATTTTGGACTAGATTTCTGCCAGAATTCTGTAAACTTGAGGGGGCGGGGGTGTAATTGCAGGCTGCTTGACCTTTTTAGGTTTGGGACTTTCTGGAATCTAATTCCTTATATTCTCTAACCTGTAGTGTGGGAAAGTAACTTGCACACAGATACACACATGCACACACAATTTGGGCAGGCTAGGAAATTTTTTTTTTTTTAAATAACATTGCAGCAAATTTACTGGGAAGCAGACATAATATAGACCTGTAGAGTTCAAGACTAGATAAACCTTAGCATTTAGCCCACATAATACTTTTTATTATATTTCTGTAACCTATTCTATGTATGACCTTGAAGTCAAAGAAAACAGAATCTATGGATAACTTTAGAAATATTTCTAAAAAGGAATATTTTAGAAACAGTACCATTTAATTCTGGTCAGTGTGGCTCAGTTGGTTGAGCATTTCCCATGCACCAAAAGGTCACGGTTTGATTCCAGGGCAGTGCACATATCTCTATTTATTTGTATTCTTAATGGTACATTTAAAGAAAGAATGCTAAGTTGACAGGGACCTAACCAGACGGAATATCCAAGTTATGGTGGAAATAGGTGATTGGTGAAATATGTTTTGGTACATTTTTTAAAATGTATTTTTATTGATTTCAGAGAGGAAGGGAGAGGGGGAGAGAGAGAGAAACATCAATGATGAGAGAGAATCATTGGTCAGCTGCCTCCTGCATGCCCCTTTCTAGGGATCGAAGCTAGGAAATCTTACAAATAGAATAGTAAAGGCTGTAGTTATCTTGGAATCCATAAACATGTTCAAAATCTAAGTTTTTTAACCTTTGTAGATGTGTATTTTGGTACTAGTTTTTCCTCTCTTCATTTTCCATCATAAACGGAAAAGATGTGATATTCCTGAGTTATCACTTCCCTAAAATGTACTCAGTTTTGCTCAGATCTGTGCTATGTATAGTGTGTTATGTTCCTGCCCACGTCTGATGTGGAAGGAGAGACACAGACAGGAGAGTGGGTGACTGACTCAGAGAGATGTAAATGATCTTATTATAATTGAACTGCAACCACACCTAGAAACCTTGACAATAACAGGGCCTGTGTTTGATATACCTCACTTGTTAAATCCTGTCTGAATTTTAGTATGTCATATGTGTGTTGTTCATCAGCAAAGTTGAACAGGTGCTAGAACAATTACAAAGCTTTAATCAGACTCATGATTACATAGTTTCTCACCTTGGCCATACAAAGAAAATGAAACATAACCCAAACTACTTTCTGGTTGTTTCTTGTATTGTTGGTTCTCATTCAGTAGTTTCAGTGCTACAGATTCTCTACCAAGATAGATTTCATGGGTAAACTCATTAAGGTTAAGATAATCTGAATGTCTGTGGCAAATTGTTAATGTTTTAAAATATCTTTCACCTCATTATAAAAACTACACATGCTTAATGGGGGGAAAAAGGAAACTGAAAAAGAAAAGAAAATGAATTCATTTCCTGAAGCCCAACACCCAAATATAAACACAAATTCTATTTAAGTAAATTTCCTTTCAGTCACTTTTCTATCTTTTTAGAAAAATTGAGGTAATACCATAAATTTAGTTATATCAACTTAAAAAACTATTTAGAACACTTCCTACTTTGTTATTCTTTAAAAACGTGACTGAATAATATTCCTTTAGATATACTATACTTGAATAATCTCCTACTGTTGGAATTGTAGGTAGCTTCCAACTTTTCTACAGTGAACTCTGTTAAAGTAAACTTTTAATTGAACTATAACTTACAAAAGAGTCCATAATAATAAACATGTAGCTTAATGAATCTGTAGTGAACTTCTGCAAAGGGAAACACTCATGAAACTTCCAGATGAACAAAGAGAATATTAATTAACAGCATCTACAAGTTGTGCCCCTTTCCAGTTATTACTGCCCTGAAGTTAACCACTACTCTAACTTCTGTCATCATTGATTGGTTTCCTGTTTTTGAATTATATATAAATGGAGTCATGTATGTTCTCTTTTGTGTCTGTCTGGCTTCTGTTCAGCATTATACCTTTGAGTTCCATCCATGTTGTTACTTATAGCAGTAGCTAATTCTTTTTTGTTCTGTACGGTATCCTATATAATAAAAGTGTAGTATGCAAATTGTCCCCTCGACTGGGAGTTCAACCAGGGGGTGGGGCCGGCTGGGGATAGGGAGGGAGGCCCCAGCCGGCAGCTGGCAGCCACTAGGGACCCTACCAGTGCAAGAATTTCATGCACTGGGCCTCTAGTTTAATTATATGACTATACCACAATTTATTATTCATTCTGTTGTTCATGGACATTTGATTTGTTTTTTGGCTTTTATGAATGTTCTTATATATGTCTTTTGATGCTCATGTGTTGGATATGTATCCATTAGTGGAATTGCTTGTCCATAGGTATGTGTATGCCTGGCTTTAATAGAGATTACCAAATAATTTTTCGAAGTGTATATACCAATTTCACTCCCATCAACAATGAATGAGAATTCCATTTACTCCTATACTTATCAACACTTAGTATTGTTAGTTTTCTTACTTTTAACCATTTTAGTAAATAAGTAGTAGTAGTGTTTCCTGGTGCTATTAACTTGCACTTCCTTGATGTCTAATGATATTGAGCACCTTTTTATATGTTTATTGGCCTTTTGGGTATCCTCTTGTGAAGTACTTGTTCAAGTGTGTTTAAATTGTATATGTCTCTTAAAAATTTATTTGTAGGCATTCTTTATATATCCTGGATATAAGTCCTTTAGTTGTATGCACTGTAGATACTTCTTTCTCTGGCTTGACTTTTACTCTTTTAATGGTGTCTCTTGATCACACAGTAAACTGTTAAAAAGTGACAAAGTTATTTTGGTAAAGTGTATACACATCATACCTAGCTAGAGGCCACTTACTTGGAGGACAGTGTATAAGAGGATACTAAAATTAGAAGTTCTGTTGTTGTTAGCTTTGACCAGCGTCATGGCCATCATTTGCCTTCCCAGTGGTACTGGCTGTCTTACAAGTAATATGGGCCTTTGGTTGCAAAGGGAAAAACAGCTGAGCATGTGGATGGATCAGTGAAATTTATCCCTAAACCTGGGAGACTACTAAAAGTTCAATCCCTGGTGATATTGGGTTAGAAGAGTCATGTTTTATACAAAGTATTATACATACACTAGAGACCCGGTGCACAAAAATTTGTGCACTTGGGGGCGTGGGGTCCTCAGCCCGGTCTGCGCCCATTTGCAGTCCAGGACCCCTTGGGGGATGTCCACCTGTCGACTTAGGCCCACTCCCTGGGGGATCAGGCCTAAGCTTGCAGTCAGACATCCTTCTGGCAGCCAGGGAGCCCTTGGGGGATGTCCACCTAAAGGCTTAGGCCCCCAAGGGAGCTGTGATGAGGAAGCTGGGGTGACAGAGGAGCCACGCTGTTCTGCCCCACTGCCCCGGATTGGGTCGCACATGGGACGCCTGGGTTGGCCGGCGGATCGCTGCTCCTCCGCCATGCCACCCTGGGTTGGGTCGCACACGGGACGCCCGGGCGGGCCGGCGGATTGCTGCTGCCCCGCCCAGCCACCCCAGGTCGGGTTGCACACGGGATGCCCGTTGCCTCGGGTCACAGATAGCAGGCCCAGATGGCGGCAGGGCAGGTGGGATGGCGCTGTCCCGCCCCACCACCCTGGGTGGCAAATAGCAGGCCCGGATGGCAGCGGGGCAGGCGGGATGGCTCTGACCCGCCCTGCCTGTAGTATGCAAATTAGCCGCCATCTTTGTTGGCGGTTAATTTGCATATTGTGCTGATTAGCCGATGGGAGGTGTAGCAAAGGTACGGTCAATTACCATGTTTGTCTATTATTAGATAGGAAGTTAATGTTTAAATTGCATAAGAGTGGCTTAGGATCTTGATATGTTTTAATCTTTCCATTTAAAATGTAGTGATTATGCCCAGCTGGTGTGTCTCAGTGGTTGAGTGTCAACCTACGAATCAGATCATGGTTCAATTCCTGGTTAGGGCACATGCCTGGGTTGCAGGCTCAATTCCTAGTGTAGCGTGTGCAAGAGGCAGCTAATCAGTTGTGGTATTCTCTCTCATCATTGATGTTTCTATTTCTCTCTTCCTCTCCCTTCCTCTCTGAAATCAATAAAACTATATCTTTTACAAAAAGTAGTGATTATTTAAACAAGTAAAAGTTGACTTTATTTTTCTCCAGAGTTAGAATAAAATAAAAGCTGCAAGCCAAAAGTTAAAGAGATAGGTACTAAGGGCAAAAAGACAAAGTATCATTTAGTGGTTATGAACTCAGGTTCTGCAGTAAGTTGGGATTCTAGCTTTTCTGTTTGGCAGTTTGACAGTTTAGTTATGTTATTCAGTCTTCTTAAGCTTTAGTTTCCTTCTCATTGAAATATGTATAATAGTGAACCCACCTCATAAGGATTTTGTGAGGATTAAATGCGATAATTGATGGTAGGCCCAGGCCATGTAGCTCAGTTGGTTGCAGAGTCATCTCATATGCCAAGGTTGTGGATTCAGTCCCCTCTCGGAGCACATACTAGAGCAGCCATGGGCAAACTATGGCCCGCGGGCCGGATCCGGCCCGTTTGAAATGAATAAAACTAAAAAAAAAAAAGACCGTACCCTTTTATGTAATGATGTTTACTTTGAATTTATATTAGTTCACACAAACACTCCATCCATGCTTTTGTTCCGGCCCTCCGGTACAGTTTAAGAACCCATTGTGGCCCTCGAGTCAGAAAGTTTGCCCACCCCTGTACTAGAGCAACCAATGAATGTGTAAATAAATGTAACAGCAAATCGATGTTTCTCACCTTTCCTCTGTCTCTCTAAAATCAATTTTTAAAAAAGATAATTGATGGTAAATGTCTGACTCATAGAGCTCAGTAAATGTTTACTATTACTAAGAAGTAAAAGATAAAACATAAGATTAAAGATATTTGTTTGTAAGGAAAACTGAATTAACATATGCTTTTGAGAAAACAATTTAAAAAAATTTTTTAATATGTTTTTATTGATTTCAGAGAGAGGGAGAGAGAGGGGGAGAGAGAGAGACACATTGATGAGAGAGAAACATGGACTGGCCGCCTCCTCTAGGATCCCAGCTGGGGATCGAGCCCACAACTGAGACATGTGCCCTGATGGGGAATTGAACCGGTGACTTCCTGGTGCATGGGATGAGGCTCAACCAACTGAGCCTCACTGACCGAGAAAACAGAAATTTTAAGAAAGCTAGAATAAAAAAGATGTTAGTGATTCAAAGGGTTAAATTTTTATATATTTAAAAACCGGTTTATCCCACTTTTCTTCTTTTTGAGCTCAAAATCATATCTGGGTTTGAAGTTGCCTCTCCTGTTGTCTAAGCTTTTGTACTCTGCAGGTAGCTTTTTCAGTCAACATTTGGCAATAGGCATCAAGAGTTCCTTTTCCAGCCCACATGCACTTAAAAAAAGAGAGATTAAAACATACTTACTCTTTGCACTATTTTTTCAAGTTTTCCTTTTCTAAAAAATAATCTGCCTCCAGGAATATAGCCTGTGCTAAACTCTCCTTTGATTTCTTTTGTTTATTTAATTTTTAATTTCAGAGAGAGGAAAGGAGAGGGAGAGAGAGAGAAACATAAATGATGTGAGAGAATCATGAAACCGGTTTGGCTCAGTGGATAGAGCATCGGCCTGCGGACTGAAAGGTCCCAGGTTCAATTCCGGTCAAGGGCATGTACCTGGGTTGCGGGGACATCCCCAGTAGGAGGTGTGCAGGAGGCAGCTGATCGATGTGTCTCTCTCATCGATGTTTCTAACTCTCTATCTCTCTCCTTTCCTCTCTGTAAAAATCAATAAAATATATTTAAAAAAAAAAAAAGAATCATTGATTAGCTCTGTCCTGCACTCCCCCTACTGGGGATCGTGGCCACTACCCAGGCATGTGCCCATGACCTCCCTGTTCATGGGTCGATGCTCAACCGCTGAGCAACACCAGCCAGGCTCCTTTGATTTCTTTGGAGGACAATGTGGTGACAATGTGGTGATCCTAGAATTAATTGTCTTCTTTTAGAGTAGAGAAGTAACACAGGCATTGTTTCCTGATTAAGAATTCATTCTATCCTTTCTGTGATTTGAGGTTCCAAAACAGAAAACAAGCTATATCTTTAATGTTTTATGAAAAACAAAGGGAACTAGGGACTAGTTAAGTGTTTAATAATTTATTTTGCCATGGATTTCTAAATGAACTAAAGACTAAAAAAATACCATTTTTATTATGGACTATCTAAAACATTCACAAGAGTAGAGAGAGTAGTATTAACTATGTACTCAGTACCCAGGTTAATAATTATCAGCTTATGACGAAATTTATTTCATTTACATCTTACATGTAAGAACCTTATGTGAGTATACTGGAACATGAGTTAGTAGGTCAGTTTGTGGCTCTGGTTATTTGAACAGGAGAAAAGTTAGTGCAAATCAGCCAGTGGACAGCTGCCATTCTTTAAATTTCAAAGGAGTCCTCTGCACTTGCTGTTGCCACTCTCTTACCTCCTCTCTCCCATCCTCCCTATTGTGCCTTCTCTCTCCCCCACTTCTCTGGGTATGTTCAATTTGCACCTGATTTTATTTTAATTTTTAATAATAGTTTATTGATTTTTTTTAGGGAGAGAGAGAAACATTGCCCTTGACTGGGAATTGAACCAGCAACACCCTGTTGGACAGAACTACACCTAACCAACTGAGCCACAGCATACAAGGCTATGCTTTTTTGTTTTTAACCTTGTTCTGACCCCTATTGTATTGTAATTTTGCCTCATTGTATTGTGATTTTCTTTTTACTTGCTTTTTTACCCTTATCTGAATAATCCCCTGAGGACAGGTACTTCTTTGTTTATAGTTTAAAATTTTAGCACAATTGGATAGTTGTAAAATTATAAACTAGAGTTTTAAATTAATATTGTTATCATTTATGATAAGATTTCAGTTCTATTATAACACTTACCCATTTTGTATTAAAATAAGTCTTGATTACTAAAAATCTTCTGTTAGTCATTGCCCTTGGCTCTTTACATGAATTTTCTGTAATCCTTATAATAACCCTAATTAGACAACAGAATTCCCATTTTATTTTTGAGGATACTGAAGTTCAAGAGGTTTAAAAAGTTTTCTCAAGGCCATAGTTGTCCGTGCCTCTCTGGTTTTTAGACTAGTGCTCTTTGCATTGCATCATACCTCCTAAAGGGTTGATGTGTTTGTTGGGGAGAGAATGATATGAAACCCAGCACAACTGTCTTTGCCTCCTGAGATAGTATAATTCAAGAAGGGTAGGTAGAACAACGTTGGAGGTCAGTTATCAAGAAGGCTATTTAAAAAGTTTCCTTTCCCCCTCTCCCTTCCTCTCTCTCTAAAATCATTTAAAAAAAAAAAAAGACTTAAAAACAGTTTCCATGAAGGGATTAGGGAGACCGGGAGTTAGACCAGAAAATAAATTGGGAGAGTCAAAGCAGGAAAAACTGCTTAATTAGCTAGACATCAAACTGGAAGGACTGGAGTAGATAGGAGGCTGGACAGGGATAAGGTACAGGCATGCCATAAACTAGAGTCAGATCTCACAAACATGGAATTCCTAGCAGCAAGTCCCCTTATAGCGGTTCTCAACCTGTGGGTCGCGACCCCTTTGGCAGTCGAACGACCCTTTCACAGGGGTCACCTAAGACCATCTGCATATCAGATATTTATTTACATTACTATTCATAACAGTAGCAAAATTAGTTATGAAGTAGCAATGAAAATAATTTTATAGTTGGGGGTCACAACATGAGGAACTGTTTTTAAAGGGCCAGAAGGTTTAGAACCATTGCCTTAGAACATAGTTTGCTGTTACTTGCTGGGTTAGGGGTGAATCCTCAAAGTGAAATACCCAACTGGGCAGAGCATGAGAGCCAGGAACCAGGCATGCCTAATTAACATTATGAACTGCTTTTATGGTTCCTGACACATGCGGATACTTGATACAGGTTTTTGGTTTTTTAAATATATTTTTATTGATTTCAGAGAGGATATAGAAACATCATTGATGAGATAGAATAATCAATTGGCTGCCTCCTGCACATGCCCTGACCAGGAATTGAACCCACCACCTCTTGGAGTATGGGACGATGCTCTAACTAACTGAGCCACACCAGCCAGGGCTGATGTGCATTTTAAAGTGCAAGACACAAAAGGAGTGTTTTTTCACACATCACAGTGTACAGTTATAATAATAATAGTTCTTAAGTTCTTTACGAAGTGACAGGATTCAAAAGATAAGAGGGAAAAAATGGGCTTTTACCTGTTCTTAGTAAAACTACTTGGGAAAAAGCTTTAGAATTTGGCGATTACGAGGCTACTAGCATCTAGTGCAGTGGTCGGCAAACTGCGGCTCGCGAGCCACATGCGGCTCTTTGGCCCCTTGAGTGTGGCTCTTCCACAAAATACCAACTTCTGCCCATGGGCCACGAAGTTTCAATCGCACTGTACGTGTGCACCCGCACGTGGTATTTTGTGGAAGAGCCACACTCAAGGGGCCAAAGAGCCGCATGTGGCTTGCGAGCCGCAGTTTGCCGACCACTGCACTAGTGTACTTTTATATAGTTGATGGTATTTAAGATTTAAAACCTAAGTAAGCATGCATGGAGTTCTCTAACGTACGGTTTGCTAGTTGGCTACTCAAATGTTTAAGCATTATTGACACAATACCCATTTTATTTATGATTAAATACTACACTGAGTCTTCAGAAGAAAAGGAAACTACCTCATATAGGAAATGGATTCAGTTAGTAAATAGCTGAAGTTAGAATTGAGCAAATGTTCTGTGTTTGTAACAGTTTGAAGCATATGACCAAATATGGTAGCTGCTATTTAACAAAAATCTACCTTATGGTCCAGCTCTGTGCATGGGTGGTGTTACAGGGAATCCAAGTTTATTTATTCGTTATTATCTGTGGGTGTCTTCATAAATGAAATTCTTAAGTGGGCCTGCAAAGTTATTAAAAGAATGATCAAAAAGGAAAAGAAGTGACAAGATTTGTTCTGGAAATGTACAGACAGTTCTTTAGTATTGCAGTAATATGTGTTCAGGTTTCTTTAATGCAGGTTGCAGCTTGTTCATGTCTCTGAGTTAAAGTTTACATTTTATGGTAATTAAGCAACTGCATGACCTTTGAAACAGCAACGCAGTATTCCAGAGCAGAGAAACCCTTAGGACAATGGCTCCGGGTTTGGACTCTAAATTGGGATTCCCTCCCACTGACCCAGTCAGGGAGGAGAGCGGTGGCCATTAAAAAACAGTGTGATTTTGGGGATGGGTGAGAGGTAGTGGGGAAGACTGTGGTTTCTGAATTTTATGTTTAATAGAACATTGGTGGCTTGTTTAATTTCATATTATAATAGTCTCTTTTCTATGTATTTAGCTCATGTCTGTGTGCTCTTAAGTTCATTTCATTATGAATTGCTTTTAAGTTCATTATGAATAATTTTTAAAGATTTGGATTTTATGACTTTTTTTCAGATGTAGAAATTTAAGTTTCTTACGTAACGAAGAAAAGTCCTACTCCAAATTTAATATTCAAGATAACGTGTATCAGACTTTGAAAATTTTTTTAAACTTCCCTTCAGTATCATTGGCAATTTAGATTTTCTAGGGACTGCTCAGTTTGCAAGTTATCTAAGCTTCCATTTTCCTCCTTCACCCCCGCTCCCTGCTGAATAGCAACCATTTGCTCTGTGTTAGTTCTTTGCCTAGTGAAGGAAATTGAGATGTCTAGAAACTATGAATTTTGTTTTTTAGGCCTTATTTTGTGTGTAATGGGTGACATTAAGTTTTTAAAATTTCCATGGGATCTCTTGGGTTTTAAATTTAGATTTAGTAACAGTGTACTCAGGGGGCCAGCTTGCTTGTTGAGACTTGAAGTTTCCTGCAGATTTGGACAGTTTCTTCACTAACTTATTTCTATTCATCTATTTCATGAGACCATGACATTCACAAGTGAATTGAGAAATTGAACTACTCAGAATCCAATTATGAATGTTTAATCAGAGACACCCAGTCTAAAAAAACATTTACACTCCAACATATTCATTCATAACCATTAATATATTAATAGCTCTAAAGAAGTTTCCCATATTCCAGAGTTTTTGAGAAGAATGCTCTGGCTAACCTAATAGGCTTTTCTATCTCTCAGTGACTTGTCTTACCTTATTGAAAACTTGTCTTAAATAGAAGGAAATGAATAGGCCTGGTCAAACCCGATTCTACAGTGCTGCTTCAGTGGGAAGGGAGTGATTAGTCAATCAGTGCTTGTGGTGACTGTTAATCAGCAGGCAGCAAGCACACAGGCCAGCTTCTTTGCAGCTAGTAAACACTGCTGTAGGCTGGCGACAGGTGCTGCCTATGCACATCTCAAAACAAGTGACAAATTGTTATTTTTCTAGAGATTCCATTTAGCTACAAATTTAAGGTTTATCAGTAGTGTTTTCAAAACGAAGTATTTTGAGGACTAGATTGTGTCATTTAAGTCTGTCGTCAAAAGCAATTTATGTCATGTATCTATAATAATAAAAGTATAATATGCTAATTAGACCGGACAGCCAAATGACCTTCCATTTGTCCTTCTGGATGAAGCCGTGGTGGCAGGGACCGATGCAGAGGTGGTTAGGGGCGATCAGGCAGTCAGGCGAGTGGTTAGGGGCGATCAGGCAGTCAGGCGAGTGGTTAGGGGCGATCAGGCAGTCAGGCGAGTGGTTAGGGGCGATCAGGCAGTCAGGCGAGTGGTTAGGGGCGATCAGGCAGGCAGGCAGGCCAGCGGTTAGGAGCCAGCAGTCCCAGATTGTGGGTGCAGGCCAGGCTGAAGGACCACCTTGGTGCATAAATTTCGTGCACCAAGCCTCTAGTATATTAATAATAGACTGTATTTATTGAGTACCTGCTCTGTGCCAGGCACTGTACTAAGTGCTTTACATATATTATTTCTGCAAAAAGCCTGCAAGGTAGGTATTGTTATTTTCATTTACACATTAGGATTAAGCAATTGGACCTTTATCAAACATTCCTTTTTTTAGTAACAGTATTATTGAGATATAATTTATATGTCATAAAATTCACACTTTTAAAGTTTAATTTAGTGGTATTTATTGCATTTACAGAGTTGAGGAAACATCACTACAGTCTAATTTTAGAATATTTTCATCAGCCCATAAAGAAATCCCAAACCCATTAACAATCACTCTTTATTTCTCTCTCCCCCTGCACCTAGGCAACCACTAAACTACTTTCTGCCTCTATGGATTTGCTTACTCTGGATTTTTCACATCAATGAAATCATACAGTAATATGTGGTCTTTTGTGACTCCTTTCACTTATCCATTTAAAGTATCAGTCAGGGTAATTGATTTGGAAGAATGGAACAATAATAATGTGGAAATAATTCTTTTATTATTGTTAAGTAATAGGATATTTTGAAGATTTCCCAGATGACTGATACTTCACATAAGTGCATTTTAAGAGCAAAAGCTATATAAATTTGAGCCATGGTTGATAGCAGTCAACCTAAATTGCATAACACATTTCTCTGATTTCTTAAACACAGCAGAATTTAACCCTTTATTAATAACCTGGGGTTCATTGTTTTGAGAGTTTATTGCCCTTTTCTACATTACTATGGTGTCCTTGGGCATTTGAGGTGTATAAGACTATTCACTCTATACTGAATGGCCTCTGATTGCTGTGCTTTAATAGTTTCTGATACTTCTGTCTGAGATCAGTTCATTTACTTTAGATTTGAATTTGATTAAAATTTTTTCTTACTTTTTCCACATTGAGCAATGCTGGCTTATTGTAGAAAAAGTTAAAAATTACGGATAAGCAAAAATAAGATGAAAAATTACCACATGTATCACAACCATCATCTTACATATGTGTCTTTGGTGAGAACATTCAAGTGCCTCTTTCTTAACTAATGTTAATTGTATAATACAGTGTTATCAACTATAGTCACCATGTTTTACATTAGATTGATATTCAGTATTTACATTATTATGACTATATATATACTGTTGACAGCTAAATCATGTTTTCTCTGGAGTTGGTGGGTTTTTTATATGCTTATTTTCTATGTATTTATCATTGAAATGTCTCCAAGCTCTCTTTCAGTTGCATGAAGTCTCCCATCTAAATAATCATTCACATTAAGTGTCCTGTCAGTTTTGCCTTCTTGAGCAAGTTCATCCTGGAGTCTTCTGACTGCTCTGGTTTAGATGAGTTGATCTCAGGGTGTGTGTGTACATTAATAGAATGGATCTACCTTCTCTAGTTAGGGATTCCTTTGCTTCACATGTTGCCTCCTCACTGTCATTTAGTGAGGTCTGAGAAAGAACAGAGGCTGTGCACATATTCTGCCATTTCTGACTGGAAGTTCCCTGAACTGTTCTTTATCGCTGCTCTTCCTCTCCTGTGATGGTCTTCTAGTCACCTTTTTTTTTTTTTTTTTAATATATTTTATTGATTTTTTACAGAGAGGAAGGGAGAGAGATAGAGAGTTAGAAACATCGATGAGAGAGAAGCATCGATCAGCTGCCTCCTGCACATCTCCTACTGGGGATGTGCCCGCAACCTAGGCACACGCCCTTGACCGGAATCGAACCTGGGACCTTTCAGTCCGCAGGCCGATGCTCTATCCACTGAGCCAAACCAGTTTTGGCTCTAGTCACCTTTTATCTACTGTTGCTTCTGACTTCCTACTTCTACTATCATCTTGTTCCAGCCCCAGAGATCTTTACTTATTTTTTCCAGCTTGTTGGGCCTTTCCCTCTCTTTGTTTCCTTTTAGCCCCATTCTTTGCGCCTCCTGTTCTTTTTATTTCTAGGGGCCTCCACAAAGTGGATTAACCCTCTCTCCCTTTACTTGTCAGTTTCCCTGCTAACCACACACCAATCAAAGGATAAGTTCTACATGTTGTTCGCTGCTCAAGAAACTATTCCGAACAATAGCAAAAACCACACACAAATCTTTAGAAATTAAATCTTTGTTGATTAAGCACATGTCCTGACTTTGCTTCTCTCTCATTCTTGCTATCCTTTATCCTGTGCCATGTCTCTTTCACTTCTCATCTTTATACTAACCACTCATACACTGATATGTCTTCTTCCTTGCAGGGTTTGCCACTAGGAAGAAAGGTATTTACTTTTTAAGTAGAATAAACTATAGGAGGGCTGAGTTTATTGTCTTAAATGACATGTATTATGAACTTTCTGAATTGCTAAGCCTTGATCCTTTGTTCATCAAATGGGGAAAATAATCTCTTACTACTTTTAGCATTTTGAGGAGCAAATGACATAGATTGAACGAAAGTTTTGGGAAACTATGAAAGGATATGTAATTTGTGAAACCTGCCCATCTTGCCTTCTGCATATGGCCTTGGCTGAGTTATGAGAGATACGTTCTTGTGTGTGGTGCATGGGCACCAGCCGGACCGAGTAGATCCCTGGGGGAGATCTCTCTACTTTTTGGTGGAGGCCAACCTTGCTCTGCCCGCTTAGCCTAGATCTGAAGGATCAGATGTACAGTTCTTGGTAGAGCTACAAGTGTTCTCCCAGCAGTAGTAGAGCATTCCTAGGCAAAGGACATCTGCAAGGAATGCACGATGGTGGCCAGTTGCTGAACTGTGGCTAAAGGTTGCTCTGGGAGATACTCCCTGAGGGATCTGCTGGAGCCCATAGTGGGCAAAAGCCAGAAAAATATTTATTACCATTTTTGTGACCACATGTATATGCACAGACTGCTAAGTAGTAGAAGGAAGAATTTAGGTTTTATAAGCTTTGTGATTCTTAGTAAGTGGATTCTGGCATTATTGTTGTTTCTCTTAAGGTTGAACTTGCCTCTCTACCATATAACTAGTACTACTGATTTGTTCAGCTAACCATTTATTCAAGAACTATGTACCTAAATGGTAAATAGAAAACTAAGTATCTAAGTGGTAGTGCTATAGATTGTGAAAAGTGAGCTTCAACACAATCAAGCATAGTCACAAATTTGAAGATCTGTGGAGTCTTATTATATAAATTAATCAACCTAGTTAAAAAAACTTTTTACATATTGCATTGTTTTGCTCAGTCTCCTTTACTCTTAGGGCTAACACAAATAATAGAATAAGTTTAAAGTTCTAGAATGAATATGCCTAATAGCCTTTGTTAAAGCAGTACTGGCTGAAGACATCAAGGTGATTTAAAAGTTCCTGTGCTCCTGCCAATACACTCCTAGAATTGAAAGGAACCTTAGCAATTCCCTTTTATATTTTTAATAGATGTGGAAATTGAAGTCCTGAGAGGTGAAGTAGTTTGCTTGAGGTTGCACAGTTGGCAGCAAGGTGTTTCTGAGCTTGTTTTCTATCAACAAGGAGCATTTCAACTCACCAAGAGTGGAGATAACAGTTCAGGAAGCTTCCAGTCAGAGATAGCAGAATGAATATGCCTAATAACCTTCATTGTTTCTCATACCTCACTAAATGACAGTAAAAGAAAAAAAATTAAGCATTAATTCACAAGGACAAAACAGAGTTGCAGAAGAGATAGCAGCAACAAAATTCTGAAATTTAGAGAGCAGGTGGCTAAGCAGACCTGAGAAAGCTGAATCCTAAGTGGCACGGGGGAGCAAGGAGATTTACACTATGAAAATCTAAAAGGCTCAGGAATGGGCTGGACGGGTCCCTCTAGAAATGAGGCTAAAAGTAGGTTACAAACAGGAAGATACATTGAAAGCTTTAAGAAAGGCTAGACTCTCACATCCTCTTCCTTCTTCGTGCAGCCAAGAGAATGCTCTTTCCTCCCTCTGACAGGAGATTACAGAATTATTTTCTAAAGAGGGTAGAAGAGAGGGTCTCCGCAATGGAGGGCACCAGGCACAGTTGAAGGCAAGGACAGTGCCCTGTCAAGGTGCTTCAAACTCATGCATAATTCTGTCCATACCCAGTGTCATATGTCCAGGTTAATTAGTTTATACTTGGCACAAGGGTGATCAAGTGACCCTCTACCATCACTCCCACAAGAGACAGATTCCTTAGTAACTATTCTTTCACTGAATGAATCATTTAGGTTTTCAGATAACATTTCATTTTTACTTTTTTTTTTGTTAATCCTCACCTGAGGATATTTTCCCATTGATTTTTAGAGCGAGGGAAAGGGAGAAGGGGGGGGGAGAGGGGAGGAGAGAGGGGGAGAGAGGAAGAAAGAGAGCGAAACAGAGAAACATTGACATGAGAGAGACACATTGATTGGTTGCCTCCCACACATGCCAACCAGGGGCAGGGCCACCCTGAAACCTAGGTATGGGCTTTTGAAATGAGTCAAACCTGAGGCCCTTCAGTCCAAGGGCCAATGCTCTAACGACTAAGCCAAACCCCTCAGGGCTCTCTTAACTTTAAAAATTAATTTCCTTTTCACCTCCACTTCCTACTTCTGTTCCTAGTCTTCTATCATTAATAAAGTCTTTAACAATCAGATTAACTTGTTACTTAAATAAATATATACATATATTTTTGTAAATACGTGGTATTGGTTTTTTTAAAATATTTTTTTTTATTGATTTCAGAAAGGAAGAGAGAGGGAGAGAGGGAGAGAATCATCAGTGATGAGAGGTAATCATTGATTGGCTATCTCCTGCACATCCCCCACAGGGGATCAAGCCCACAACCCAGACCTGTGCTCCAACTGGGAATAGAACCATGACCTCCTGATTCATAGGTTGATACGCAACCAATGAGCCATGCCGGCTGGGTTGTGATGGTTTTGTGTGTGTGTGTGTGTGTGTGTGTGTGTGTGTGTGTGTGTGTGGTTAAATTGTTAAACTTACCTAAATGTTACTGTGCTATAGTTGTTGTTTTTTTCCAAATTAAATCTTCCCCCACACCCCTTTCCCCCCCAAGAATAGTCAGTCCACTCCCTTTCTGTGCCCCTGATTCTTTTATATTCACCAGTTTATTCTGTTCATCAGATTATTTATTCACTTGATTTTTAGATTCACTTGTTGATAGATGTGTATTTGTTGTTCATAATTTGTATCTTTACCTTTTTCTTCTTCTTCCTCTTCTTAAAGGATACCTTTCAGCATTTCATATAATACTGGTTTGGTGGTGATGAACTCCTTTAGCTTTTTCTTATCTGTGAAGCTCTTTATCTGACCTTCAATTCTGAATGATAGCTTTGCTGGGTAAAGTAATCTTGGTTGTAGGTTCTTGGCATTCATCACTTTGAATATTTCTTGCCACTCTCTTCTGGCCTGCATAGTTTGTGTTGAGAAATCAGCTGACAGTCGTATGGGTACTACCTTGTAGGTAACTGATTGTCTTTCTCTTGCTGCTTTTAAGATCCTCTTTTTGTCTTTTGCCCTTGGCATTTTAATTATGATGTGTCTTGGTGTGGTCCTCTTTGGATTCCTTTTGTTTGGGGTTCTCTGTGCTTCCTGGACTTGAAAGTATTTTTTTCACCAGGTAGGGGAAGTTTTCTGTCATTATTTCTTCAAATAGGTTTTCAATATCTTGCTCTCTCTCTTCTTCTGGCACCCCTATAATTCGGATGTTGGTACACTTGAAATTGTTCCAGAGGCTCCTTACACTATCTTCCTATTTTTGGATTCTTTTTTTATTTTTGTTTTTCCGGTTGGGTGATTTTTGCTTCTTTGTATTTCAAATCTTTGACTTGACTCTTGCGATCCTCTAGTCTGCTGTTGGAACTCTGTATAACATTCTTTATTTCAGTCAGTGTATGTTTAATTTCTAGTTGGTCCTTTTTCATATCCTTGAGTGTCTCACTAGATTTCTTGAGGGTCTCACTAAATTTATCGGCGGTTTCTAAAAAATTCTTGAAAAACCTTAAAGTGTGGTTTTGAACTCTATATCCAGTCGTTTGCTTTCCTCTATGTCTGTCATTGTGTCCTGTTTCTTTGTCTCTGCATTTTTTATGCTTCCCTGTGTTGATAGAGTGGCTTTCTGTGCTAGGTGTCCTATAGGGCCCAGTATCTCAGCTTCCCCAATTACCTGAGGTGGACACTCTTGGTGCACCCATTTGTGGGCTTTGTGCACAGTCTTGTTGTAGTTAAGCCTTGATCGTTGTAGGTATCACTGGGAGGAATTGACCTCCAGGCGAATTGGCTGTGAGAATCAGCTGTCTTTACAGTGGGAGAACTTCTGTGCTAGAGACACCCTTCTGGGGCAATACTTGCTTCAGTGGGGCTTTGGTGCTCACTGAGTCTGCCCCCTGAGTGTGTCCCTTATGGATTTGAGGAGTTGTAATCTGGATGGTCCCACTCTGACCACTGGGTACACTGGCTCTTGGATTTAAGGAGGTGCTAATTATCCTCTGCCTGAGGCTACCCAGCAGGAGCTACGGAGAGATCTGCAGATTCCTCTTCTTTGTTTGGGATTTGAAGGTGCCCAGATGAGGCCCAGCTGTGAAGCAATGCAAGCTGCTGTGGGGCCTTGGGCATTCTTTTGGAAGTTCTGGGTCTCTCTGACCCAGCTACAGTTTGTTAGGTAATTTTCAGATTGCAAAGGGCCAGGCCTTTCATATGCAAAAGCCTCTGGGCACAGATTGGGTGGGGCGGGGTCTCAGGAAATCAACAGGGCAGAGCAAACAGCTATGGCTGATCCTCAGTCCTACCCCAAGAGGCCCCACATCTCAGTGTCCCGGCAATCCCTGCAAGCACCTCTGAGAGAAAGCCGACCGATGCCAGACAGTCCAGTTTCTCCCCGTATGAGCCTGGGTCCCCAGAGACTCGCCCGGAACTGGAGTTCAGAGCAGTTGGGAGCTTTTGACTCCCTCCCAATTGAAAAAGACAACTGTGTCCTCAGTTGCCAGCCCTTTCCACATGCGCCTCCATACCTCTGCACTTTACTTCCGCACCTCCTCTGAGTCTCAGTGTGCTTTTCTCTTTCCTTCTAGTTGTAGAATTTCCACTCAGCCAGCCTTCCCGTGGTTCTGGATGATGTCCGTTTTGTCTTTTAGTTGTATTTTTGAAGTGGTTGTGCGAGGCAGCAATTTCCAGTGTTTACCTATGCTGCCATCTTGGTTTCTCTCTGTTCTATAGTTTTTGTTTTCCTTCACAACCCCTTTACTGATAAAGGACAATTTAAGGACTATTTTTGTTACAGTGTATATGTCTTATTCTTCTTATTCTTTATTTCTAACCACCATCTACTCTTTTGTAAATTATTTGTGTTCCCAGTGGTGGACACTTAGATTCCAGCTGACCGTTACCACCAATAGTGTGATGAACTGTCTTTTCTAAAAATTGTATTTTCTTTCCTGTTTTAAAAAATATGTTTTTATTGACTTTATTTTTTTTCCAGTTTTTTTATTTCAAGAAAAACAATTTTAAATATAATAATGTTATATGCAATAAACCTTAATATTTCAAGAAAAATGATCTTAAATATAATAATGGTACATGCAATAAACAATAGCTCAAGAAAAACAATTTTAAATATGATAATGTTACATGCAATAAACACCAATTATTCAAGAAGAATCTTACATATAATAATATTACATGCAATAAGCATTAATATTTTAAGAATAAAAAGATTTTAAGTATAATAATATTATCCAAACTGTACTAATATAGTATGCTATCACAAAAGTTGTAGGAAATATTAAAAATCTGCAAATAACAGGATTACTTCTGTTATAGAATATTTTTCTCCCCTCTGGCTCTGTTTTTGTTCATCAGTTTATGTTGTTCATTATTTTTTTTTTTTTTTATATTTTATTGATTTTTTACAGAGAGGAAGGGAGAGAGATAGAGAGTTAGAAACATCGATGAGAGAGAAACATCAACCAGCTGCCTCCTGCACATCCCCCACTGGGGATATGCCCGCAACCCAGGTACATGCCCTTGACCGGAATCGAACCCGGGACCCCTCAGTCCGCAGGCCGACGCTCTATCCACTGAGCCAAACCGGTCTCGGCGATGTTGTTCATTATATTCCACAAATGAATGAGATCATATGATATTTATCTTTCTCTGACTGGCTTATTTCACTTAGCATGATGCTTTTAAAGTCTTTTGTTGGATATGAGTATTGCTACTCCAGCTTTTTTTTTTTCCATTTGCACGGAAACATTTTTTTCTATCCCTTCACTTTCATCCTGTGTGAGTCTTCTGTTTTGAGGTGTGTCTCTTGTAGACAGCATATAGTTGGGTCATGTTTTTGTATCCATTCAGCTATCCTACACCTTTTGACTGGAGCATTTAATCCATTTATATTTAGGGTTGTTATTGAGAGGTACTTATTTATAGCCATTTTAATTCTGTATGGCTAGGTTTCTCTCTCTGATTTTTCTTCTCAGCAATCCTTTACAGCAATCCCTTTGGCATTTCTTATAATGCTGCCTTGGTGGTGATGAACTCCTTTAGCCTTTTTTTTTTTTTTTTTTCTGGGAAGCCCTTTATTTGACCATCTATTTTGAATGATAGCCTTGCTGGATATAGTAACCTTGGTCTCAGATCCTTGCTTTCCATTACCTTGAGTACTTCATGCCATTCCCTTCTGGCCTGTAAAGTTTCTGATGAGAAATCAGGTGTCAGCCTTATGGGAACTCCTTTGTAGGTAACAATTTTCTTTTCTCTTGTTGCCTTTAAGATTCCCTCTTTCTCTTTACTTTTTGGCATTTTAATTATGGTGGGCCTATTTGGGTTCTTCTTGTTGGAGGTTCTCTGTGCCTCCTGAACTGGTGTGACTTTTTCCTTTACCAGGTTAGGGAAGTTTTCTACCATTATTTATTCAAACACCTTCTCTATTCCTTTCTCCCTTTCTGCCTCTTCTGGCATACCTACTATTCTGATATTGTTACGTTTCACATTGCCCCATAGCTCCCTGAAGCTATCCTCCTGTTTTTTAATTGCTTTTTTCTTTTTGGTTCTCTAATTGAGTAATATTTTCAATTCTGTCTTCTAATGCACTGATTTGATCCTCACTTTTCCCTAATCTGCCGCGTGTTCCTTCCAATGTGTTCTTTATTTGTGTTATGTCATTCTTTAATCTCAGACTGTTCTTTTTTCATAGTTACTATATCTTTTTTCATACTGTTGAGCATTTTTAACATCATTACTTTGAACTATTTCAGATAAGTTTCTTATCTCTGCTTCATTTATCTCTTCTTATGGAGAATTTTTTAGTTCTTCCATTTGGGGCTTGTTTCTTTGTTTCCGCATTTTGGTTGTCTGTTTGGGTTTGTGACTATGTTTTAGGTAGATCCTCTACACCTCTTAATCTCTAGTGCAAGACAGTGTTAAAGGCAGTTTCTGACTAATTGGATCAGGCAGAGACTCAAAGCCTCCAGAGACTGCCTCTTTCTACAGACTAATAGGATTCCAACTTGAATTGCCCCAGGTAATCATCCTTAAGTGTGGGGAGAGTTTTTCAACAGGGTGGGGCAGTTGCTTCTGCCTGGAGGCTAATTGTTATTTTTAATCTCTTAAGTGGCCTCAGGGCAAAGTGTTTTCCAATAGGGTGTGTTGACTGTCTACTCTCCAGGCAAGGCAGATGTCTATGTGGGAAAGATGTCCTCCATTGTGTGAGGGAATGGCTCAGCCCAGGAAACTTGGGGTGTCTGCCTTCCGAGCTCTATACCCCGAGTCCCCAATCCTGGGTTCTGCTCTCACAGCTCCAGTCTACTTCACACTCTCTCTTCCAGAGCACAAGGTGGGAAGCTCCACAGGGAATTTTTGTGCATTGGCCCTTAAAGAGGGTGCCTGAACTTTCAGTGCCACTCCCTGGCAGACAGCACCCCACTGCTTTGCACAGCTAGATATTATGTGGGTACTCTCCTCAGTTTGGTGCTCTCTGCTGGGGAGTCCAGCTTTGGGATTAGATCCCAGAATTCTCAGTGGCTTCCCCCCAACAGCTGAGTTATCTCTCAGGAACTTAGTTGCCATCTGTGGGTGCCAGCCAGCCCTTTCGCGCCTCCACCCATCCTACCAGTCGCTGTGTTGTCTCCACCTTCAGTCCTTGGGTATCAGGGTTCTCTCCTGTGAGTTTTCCATTGATTATTCAGGAAGCCTTTCAGTATTTCAGTTGTAATTCCAGCTTGTTCCTGGGAACATGTCCGTGCAGCATCCTACTCTGCCGTCATTTTTAATCTCCCGTTTTTATTGACTTTAGAGAGAGAGGAAAGGAGAGGGAGAGAGAGATAGAAACATCAATGAGAGAGACATCAACATCAATTGGCTGCCTCTTACATGCCCCCTGATGGCGATTGAGCCCTCTGTCCAGGGATGTGCCCTGATTGGAATTGAACCAGCGACCTGGTGCATGGGTCCACACTCAACCATGAGCCAACACTGGCAGGGCAAACAAACAGTCTTATACTTGTTCTGTAATGATCCTGAACATCTGAAGAATTTCTCTGGACATATACACAAGAGTAGATTGCTGTGCTTAATTTGATTAAGCACTGCCAGATTTGGGTCTTTGTCAGTGTGTGCAAAGGATATCCTATTTCTCCATCTTCCTGCCAGCACTTGGCTTTAGCCACTTTCCTAATTTTTGCCTATCTGATAGAGTAAAGTGGTATCTTAATATTGTTTTAATTTGCTTTCTCCATTTCCTAATGAGTTGCAGCATCTCTCTCTTTCTCTTTTTTAATCCTCATCCAAGGATATTTTTCTATTTTTTAAATTTTTTTTTTTTATATATATAGAGAGAAAGACAGAGAGAAATATCAATGTGAGAGAAACATATCAATTTGTTGCCTCCTGCATAAGGCTGACCAGGGCCTGGGCAGCCCTGGTCTGGGGAGGAGCCTGCAATTAAGGTACTTACCCTTGACCGGAATCGAACCTGGGACCCTTCAGTTCTCAGGCCGATGCTCTATCCACTGAACCATACCGGCTAGGGCTGCAGCATCTCTTTGTATACTGTTATGGCCATTTAAATGTCCCTTCACTGAATTACCTATTCATATCCTTTGTCCATTTATTTAATTAGGGTCCTGTTTTTCCTGGTTGATTTACAGATGTCTCTTGTGTAGTTTAGAATATTAGGCTGGTATTTGCCTTTCCCAGTCTGTCATAATTTTGTCAGTGGTGCCTTTTGTTGAACAAAAGCTAACTTTGATGTAATCCCAAGTCTGTAATTTTTTTACCGAATGGCTTTCTGGGTCTTGTTAAATATAATAAAGATATTCTACATTTTTAATTATATATTTTATAATTAAGCCTTTCACATGAGGTCTTTAATCCATCTGAGTCCATCATTATATATGGCTTAGAATAATAATCCAATTTTATTTTTCCCTGTGTAGTGAGACTTTTTGGAACCCCATGAGCTAATTTGTGGTACCAGTGTTGTTATGTTTTATATATCATATTTCTATATTTCCATGGCTCTCTTTCTAAGAGCTTTAGTTTGTTTTATTAGATAAATTTGTTTTTCTCACATTGTTACCAACGTTTTATTAACTCTGCTTTGTGCTGCCTTAAAAATTCATAGGATATATAAATTTTAAAAATGTCATTTCTCAAATTAACCTATAAAGTCAGTGTAGTCCGAATTAAATTCAATTTATCATTAAGAATAAAATTTTTATTTTAGAAGTTTAGATTTACAGAAAAAAAAGTGAAGGTAATACAGAAAGTTCCCACTGCTTTTGACAAATTCTTTTAGTCTTAATTTTTGTTTAACCTTATACCTGAAGGATATCTTTCTTTTTGTGTGTGTGTTTTTAAAAATATATTTTATTGATTTTTTTACAGAGAGGAAGGGAGAGGGATAGAGAGTTAGAAACATCCATGAGAGAGAAACATCCCTCAGCTGCCTCCTGCACACTCCCTACTGGGGATGTGCCCGTAACCAAGGTACATGCCCTTGACCGGAATCGAACCTGGGACTCTTCAGTCCACAGGCCGACACTCTAGCCACTGAGCCAAACTGGTCAGGGCTGAAGGATATCTTTCTTAACTTCTTTGATAATTCTAATATCTGTTTAATTTTGGTTTGGGCATCTATTTGATTGTTTTTCCCCCTCATGAATTGATTATATTTTTCCTGGTTCTTTGTATGTTGAATAATTTTGGGTTGTATCCTGGGCATATTGAATATTATGTTGTGAGACTTTGGTTCCCCTTAAAATCCTCTGTAGAATGCTGAGATTTGTGTGTGTGTGTGTGTGTGTGTGTGTGTGTGTGTGTGTGTGTTAGCAGAGAGTCAACTTCAGATCTCAAGTTTGGTTTCGCCTTCTGTGGGTGGTGGTTCTGGTGTTATTTCAGTTCTCAGCATTTGTTATGTTGTTTGGAACTCCTCTGCCCATGTACTAATGCTGTCTGTCTTCCTTTGGATTTGTTCTGCACATGCGAGCTTGGGGGTCAGCCTGAAACTTGCTTTTGTTTAGATACAGAATTGGGAGCCCCCTTCCTAGCTTTCTTCTGTTTGATGTATCTCGCATATTCCTCGGTTCCCAGAGGCCCCCTTTCCCACGTAGTTCTGTGACTGGACCTGACTTCATGCAGGGCCAGGAGAATGAAAATAAAGGGGGAAAAAGAAAAAGGGGAATTTACCTTTTACCCTTTGGCTTGCTTTGGCTCTTTTTTTGCCAGTTCTCTGGCCAGAATGAGGAAGTTTCTTTCAGCATTTTTTAATGTGAGTCTCCACTGTTCTATTTGTGACTTGGGCCACCTGGACCAAGACATTTTTGGGTCAAAGCTGAGAGGTGAAGGAGTTAAAAGAAAAAGTAAGAATATCACCAGTACTTAAATTCTTTAATTTTTGACTTTTCTCACCAATTTGCCTGCTATTTCTTTATTTTTCTAAGTCCTCAGGTAGTTTCTTTTTGTATTCAGTTCAGAGTTTTTAGTTTTAATCAGAGAAATAGGCTGTGTGCTTATTCCATCATGACTAACACCAAAAGTCTGTATCATTTTTTAAAACTAAAATTTTGATAAAAAACAATTCCACAAAAGTAGGAAATCAAGCTTTGTATAGATGATTTCAAAGAACATACCTGATTCTTCCAAATTAGAATAAAGCACAGATAAGCCTTGCTTTAAAGTATTTTATTTGTCTTTTTTTTTCTGCATAGGAATTTCTCTCTCCTTTTATTTGCTACAGGGGGAAAAGTGGCATTCCTACATAGTCTGCTTCCCTCCCCTTATAAGTAATCTGAAATAACCTCTGGCTTTGTTGAATGGTGAAATTTTTTTTGGTATAGTTTGTTAAGGGCAGAAAAATATCAGATAACAGAACTAGTATGGCATGGCTTTGTGGAAGCAGAGAACTGGCTGGTACTCAATGTAAGTTTTTGTGGAACTGCCTCTCGGTCTGGGAAAGTGTTGAGCTGTTAGTACCCATCAGTGTGTTAAAACCCTGTGGGGAGATCTGAGAAGTAAGCTGGAATTGCAGTAGTGGCTGATACACCTTTCTGTAGACCAAACACATTAGGTTGAATCATGTGAAATTGCTATTTTTGTAAGTCAAAGACAGTCAGATACTAGCAATTTCATATGACTTAAAACTATATTTAACTCTCAGTTCTGAAATTTGAAGAAAGAAAATGAAACCTCAAATTTAAATATCATCTATATTAAGTTAACGTAATGATTGCTGCTTTAGACAGACAAATCCAAAATCTCAGATGCATAGCAAAGTCCAAAATGGACATGCCTGTTGTTGCTCAGTGAAGTCATTCAGAGAGCCAGGATGGTGAAGGCTCCTAAGTTGTTCCTACATACTTGGCTTCCAGGTGTCCTAGTTGTTGATAAACAGCCAGAAGACTGAAAAAGGAAGATGGTGACAAAAAGAGAGAGGGCAACAAAAACATACCCACTTCTTAATCTCAGCCAAAGTGGACATGTTTGTTTGGTGAGAACCAACCTAGATGCAAGGGCGGGGATGGGAAATGTAGTCTGTGTTTGTCAGCTGCTTTCCAGCACCAGTTGTGAAGGGAAGCAAATCTCTGTTGGGCAGCTCTCTCTGCCACACCAGTTCTCTATCACTTGGAAAACATATTTTTACTGTGGGTATTAGTTTGGTAGAGCTGCCATAGCAAATACGATAGACTGGGTGGCTTAAACAACAGAAATTATTTTCTCACAGTCTGGAGGCTAGTTGTCCAAGGTCAGGGCGTCAGCAGGTTTGGTTTCTTCTGAGGTCTCCCTCATTGGTTTCCAAACAGCGCCTTCTCATTATGTCCTCACATGGTCATTTCCCTGGTGTCTCTGTGTCCACAATTCCTCTTCTAAGAACACCAATTCATTGGATTAGGGCCCACCCTAATGACCTCATTTTAATTTATTCTTTAAGAATACATGCAGTCATATCCTGAAGTACTGGAGGTTAGGACTTCAGTATATGAGTTGGTGGGGGCACAGTCCCGTCCATAACACATACCATCCTATATAATAAAAGCCTAATATGCTAAGTGTCCAGTTGGCTGTTCAACAAATCAAAGTGTAATATACTAATGGTATGCTAAAGTAGCTAGCTATGACATGCACTGACCACCAGGGGGCAGACAGTTGACCGGTCAACCAGTCACTGTGACATGCACTGACCACTAGGGGGCAGATGCTCCAACTGGTAGGTTAGCTTGCTGCTGGGGTCTGGCCGATCCGGACTGAGTGAGACAGGCTGAACACGCCCTGGAGCCCTCCCGCAGTCCCTCCCTGGCTGGCCAACCTCCCGTGTTCCTCCCAGGCCTGATTATGCTCCGGTGGGGTCCCTCAGCCTGGTCTGCGCCCTCTCGCAATCTGGGACCCCTCGGGGGATGTCGGAGAGCTGGTTTCGGCCCTATCCCACGGGGGAGCGCTGCTCAGCCAGAAGCCTGGCTCATGGCTGGTGAGCACAGTGGAGGTGATGGGAGACTCTCCCATCTCCACAGCAGTGCTAATGATGTCTGACTGCAGGCTTAGGCCCGCTCCCTGTGAGCCTAAGCCTGTAGTCGGACATCCCCCGAGGGCTCTTGGACTGCTAGAGGGCGCAGGACAGGCTGAGGGACCCTCCCCCCAGTGCACCAGGGCCTCTAGTATGTTATAAATGAATATGTTTTCACTAAAAGTAGTCAGACTATTAGAAAAAAAGAAGAAAGGGATGTTTGGTCTATGTTATAATTATACTTTGAATGGATCTGTAATAAATCTTGAATTATATATATTAATGAAGACTGCCATGCTGATATACAAATATTACCCTAGAATAAAACCAAACTTACCTCAAACTTTGCTGAGCATATGTCTCAAAGGTATTTTTTCCTTATTTATTAGTCAAGAAAAAAAGTATAGTGATGAAGATAGTTTAGTTTGTAGTGAATGTGGTTATTGTTTTTCTCTCTCCCAGAGTATGCTAAATGTTGAGCTCTTGTATCTTATCCAAGGGGTATGTTCATTACTGAAATAGTGAAGAGAGTTATTAAACATGTCACCTATAAGGAAATTCTAGATCATGGCCACCCTCTCGAGTAAAAGTAAATCTCTACTGTGTATTATGACAAGTTAAATGGCATTTTGTTTCTGAAAACGAAGGCCATGTTATGTGGCTGGTAATACTCTTACCAGCCAGACATTTGAAGGTGGAAGAGAATTTGCATGTGAATTCCATCATCTGAACTGTTGGACTCCTTCTCTTGGCCTACTCTTTGTCACAGTTATTTGAGGGTGAATTGGGGGTGAGACTGTAAGGGGAGGATAAGACTCTTAACCCCTTTCCAGGTTGTAAGAGTTTTTATAAGAGATTACTTTACAAGAGATTGCTTAGATTCTTTTTTTGTCTTCTCGCTATTACCTTTTACGAAATTGTGGCTAGAAATTCAGGTCTCCTTTACAAAATTATACTCCACCTTTAAATGAACTATAAATGTTATTTCAAAATTTATTATATGGATATTAGATAAATATTGGTCTTTTTAAAGATACTACCTTTACACTTGTTTTCATGATTACTATTTTTTTTTAAATACATTTTATTGATTTTTTACAGAGAGGAAGGGAGAGGGATAGAGAGTCAGAAACATCGATGAGAGAGAAACACTGATCAGCTGCCTTCTGCACACTCCCCACTGGGGATATGCCTGCAACCAAGGTACATGCCCTTAACTGTAATCAAACCTGGGACCCTTGAGTCCGCAGGCCGACGCTCTATCCACTGAGCCAAATTGGTTAGGGCATTATGATTACTATTTTAAGAGTTATATAAATATCAGGTAAATACTGATATTTAAATTTTTTTACATGTTTTTTATTTATTGTGAAGCTAATAAGTTTAAGGATCATCTAATTTCCAAGAAAGAGTAACAACTGAGCTTCTGTGTTGACACCTGCTACTAGTTGTTAAAGTCAGATTTTTTGCAGTTGGTTATAGAAATGTGTCACCTCTATGAATGAAATTCTCTGATTTTTTTTTTTTATGAAAAATTCAGTAATTTGATGAGGTTTTGCTGTGTCATGATTCTTTGATTACTTCTGAAAATCAACTCTAGATGATTTTCCAAGTCCTGAGTAAAAATGAGAAAGTTCTCTGATTTTCCTGTATATGTTATTTAAAAAACCTTCATATCTTAAAAACAGCTTTATAGAATTTGTCTTTTATGTTTTGTAGTGCTGTATAATATATACTTACATATATATTATATAGTGCTGTATAATATATACAGTGGGGCCTTGACTTACGAGTGTCCCGACTAACGAGTTTTTTGAGATACCAGCTGTCTCTCGGCCGATTTTTTGCATTGAGTTGAAAGAGTAATTTGAGTTAACGAGCTCGGTCTCGGAATGAATTAAACTCGTAAGTCAAGGCCCCACTGTATATGTAAATTCTCACTCTTTAAGCATTCACACACACATTTGTATTAACTAGATCAGTATATATTTGCACTTATTAAATACAAAACATCATTCTGCATGAGATAGTTGCTGACATTCTAAAGCAGGGGCCCTCAAACTTTTTAAACAGGGGGCTAGTTCACTGTCCCTCAGACCGTTGGAGGGCCAGACTATAGTTTAAAAAAAACTATGAACAAATTCCTATGCACACTGCACATATCTTATTTTGAAGTAAAAAAACAGAACGGGAACAAATACAATATTTGTATTTGCATGTGGCCCGCGGGCCGTAGTTTAAGGACCCCTGTTCTAAAGTATAAAGATATAGATAAACAATATGTGGATATTTGACACAAAAACACAATTTTTTTTTCAATACCTTGGGTTACTTGAAGACTGACTTTGAGTGAACAGCCTTAAATTTGTTTTTTTAAAATATGTTCTTATTGATTTTTAGAGGGAGAGGAAGGGAGAGATAGAAACATCAATTGGCTGCCTCTTTCACGCCCTGTACCAGAGATAGAGCCTGTAACCCAGGCATGTACCCTTGACTGGGAATCGAACCAATGACCTCTTGGTACCTGGGTTGATACTCAACCACTGTGCCACACTGGCCAGGCAGCAGCCTTAAATTTGTAAAACAAGATTCTCAGGCCCTAACCGGTTTGGCTCAGTGGATAGAGCGTCGGCCTGCGAACTCAAGGGTCCCGGGTTTGATTCCTGTCAAGGGCATGTACCTTGGTTGTGGGCACATCCCCAGTAGGGGGTGTGCAGGAGGCAGCTGATCGATGTTTCTCTCTCATCAGTGTTTCTAACTCTCTATCCCTCTCTCTTCCTCTCTGTAAAAAATCAATAAAATATATTTAAAAAGAAAAGAAGATTCTCAGAAGTTTGGCTTCATTCTCTCAATTAAACTTTTAGTGACTGCTCACTATTTAGTAGATACTGAGGATAGCAAAATGACTATGACCCAATATCTGTCCACAAAGAGCTCACAGTCTAATCAGGAACTGAGTTATAATAAAAAGGAAATTAAAATTTGATTATATGCTGATTTAAGTGATAATAGAGATGAAAGGAATGCCATGGCATCACTGGGGGGAAAATGGGGTTCCCAGGAAAAGCCTCATAGAGAATCTATAATAATAGAAGTGTAATATGCTAATTAGACCGACAGCCGAATGACCTGGAACGTCCAGACGAAGCCGGGCTTTGAGGGCCGAGGCAAGTCGCCATGTCTGCGAGGGCCGAGTCCCTTGCATGAATTTCGTGCATCAGGCCTCTAGTGTATATATGTAAAAGGCTAAGCAACCTGCCAGTAGGTATGACGCGCACTGACCAACAGTGGAACGGGGGTAGACGCTCAATGCAGGAGCTGCCAAGTGACAGCAACTTTGCAGAGTGCCCTCTTGTACTCCAGGACCTCTTGGGGGATGTTGGGGTTTTGGCCCAATCCCTGCAGGCCAGGCCGAGGGACCCCACCTGCTGGAGGGATCCCGCTCACTCCATAGATGCCCTTGGAGCCCCGGAGCCACCCTAAGTGTGGCCAGCCAGGGAGGGACTGCGGGAGGTTGGTTTCAGGGCGTGTCTGGCCCATATTGCCCAGTCCTGCCCTGCCAGCCACCTAATTAATTTCCTTTCAGTGTGCACGAATCCATGCACCAGGCCTCTAGTCTACATATATAAAAGACAAGCGACCGGAATGCCGGAACGACCGGTCACTATGACACGCACTGCAGCCAGCCAACTGGCCTATCGGGGGGTGGCCCCTCCACCTGGCTGGCCCAGCCCCTGATCGGCCTCCCCACCCCAACTGGGGGCAGGGCCAGCTGGCCTGTGACCCCTGCCCCCCACCGGCCTGGCCCAATGGGCTTCCATCAGGGCGGGCAGGCTGGACCCCACCCGTGCACAAATTCGTGCACAGGGTCTCTAGTATACATATAAAATACATGGCTGTAAGTAGATGAGAGTCAAATTCTCTGTGACCCTTGGAACCTAGGTCTTTTCATTCATAAAATTTAACATACATCTAGAACTGGAAGTTTATTTAAAAGATTCATCTGTCTTTCCATTTTAACCTTTAGTTTAGTGCTTTAGGAAAAGACATTTATGGATGCAGCCATATGACAGCATTACAGATGTTTGCTCTTTAGAAATTAACACAGTCCTGGTTACACTGCTCTGCTTAGTTTGCCCTTTCCTTTTCAACACAAGATAGTTCTCATTTGTCCTCATTCAGTCTATAGAAACAAAGCAAAAACATTTTAAAATTACAAAGTTGGATCTATTTTATTTCATAATCCTCATGCGTCTTTTGTTTTTCTTTGAAGCTAAGATGTTTGTCACATGCGGATATACAAATATTACCTCTTGACTAAGACCACAGTTACCACAAACTTTGCTGAGCATATGGCTCTTTTTAAAAATACACCTTTATAATGGAGATTCTTATTTCTCAACATATATTATGAAATTAATATATATTTCCTATAGACATATGTTTTTATATGTGTAAGCAGAACTGAAAGCATTTGCTAAGGAGAGAGTTGAGGATTCCTAACATTGTGGCATTCTGGATTGGTGGTGTGCTGGGAGTGCTTTTGCAGCAATTTGATTCCGTAGACATTTACTGCATGCTGTGGTAAAGCACTACTGCTAGATCCTCTGACAGATAAGAAAGTGAACAAAATGCAGGCTCTGTTTCTAAGGACCTTCCAATTTATTGCATTGTTTCTGAATCTCCTCTCTTCCGTTCTCCAACCTTGCCATTTCCCAGATAAGGAAAATCAGAGTTTTAATTTATAAATTCTGTAGGCTGGAAAGTCTATACCAGGGGTGGGCAAACTTTTTTTTTTAAAAAATATATATTTTATTGATTTTTTACAGAGAGGAAGGGAGAGGGATAGAGAGTTAGAAACATCGATGAGAGAGAAACATCGACAGCTGCCTCTTGCACACCCCCCACTGGGGATGTGCCCACAACCAAGGTACATGCCCTTGACCAGAATCGAACCCGGGACTCTTCAGTCCGCAGGCCGACGCTCTATCCACTGAGCCAAACCAGTTAGGGCATGGGCAAACTTTTTGACTCGAGGGCCACAATGGGTTCTTAAACTGGACCGGAGGGCTGGAACAAAAACATGGATGGAGTGTTTGTGTGAACTAATATAAATTCAAAGTAAACATCATTACATAAAAGGGTACGGTCTTTTTTTTTTTTTTTTTTTTTTTTTTTAGTTTTATTCATTTCAAACGCACAGATCCGGCCTGCGGGCCGTAGTTCGCCCACAGCTGGTCTATACAATTAGTTTACTTAAAATATTGGTTGCTGGTTCTTCTTTGTGTTGCCAGAATTTAAAATAATAGAAAACATTTTGGTGTCCCAGAGCCTTCTTCCGTGAATTAACATTTATGTAAGTGGCTGCTTTTCATAGGGTATCTTGATCCAGCCCTTCTCATGCTGTGACTCTTCATGGACAGGATTAAATCAGATCTGAGCAGCACTAGGAGACAGTTGAGAGTCTGAGAATATGCCCAGTGTCAGCGTCTTGGCTAGTGGGTGCTGTTGAAACAAAGAACTCTCGTGGCATACAAAAAGTGTTCAGACATGTACCATGCTACATGTGAGCTCTAATAAATGAAGACACATAGGGTATTCCTTGCTTTCATTTGGGCAGAACAAAATGCTTATGTATCCTTTTAGGCTTCCCCCTACTAAATTATCCGACACTTTTAGCACATAATCCAGAAGAAGGAAATTCCACAAAATCTCCAAATGCAGCTTCATCTGCCACGCACTTAGTTCCACTAAACAGACAACTACTTGAACATTTGCTATGTAAAGCTTTGTGTTGGGTGCTTTGTAGTGTAATGAGACAAGTGAGATTGAGTACCTGCAAGTTAGCTTACAGATTTAGTAGAGCACCCTCCTCTGGTCAGTCCACCTGCCACCCGTGGTAAGTCCTTTTCTTCCTGGCCTACCCTGGTCTGTAGCCACCTACATTTGGTGTGGACCCAGATTCATTCAGTATGGTTGTTACAGCATAATCTGTGGAACCTTATCCTTAATGTGGGGTAGGTGTTAGAAGCAGTAGAGCTGTGTCCTTAGCTTGGACAGTGTCTACCGTGATTGCTGGAGAAGCCCATTGTAGGACTCATCACTTGTCATACTATTTCAGGGCAATTTTATTTTATTTTTTTTCTTTAAAAAAAATGTTTTTAGCCCGGCTGGCGTGGCTCAGTGACTGAGTGTCGCACTAAGAATCCGGGTCAGGGTTCGATTCCCAGGCAGGGCATATGCAGGAAGCAGTGATCAATGATTTTCACTCATCATTGTTGCTTCTATCTTTCTCTCCCTCTCCCTTCCTCTCTGAAATCAATAAAAAATATAAAAACTCGCCCTAATCGGTTTGGCTCAGTGGATAGAGCATCAGCCTGCGGACTGAAGGATCCTGGGTTTGATTCTGGTCAAGGGCATGTACCTTGGTTGCGGGCACATCTCCAGTAGTAGGCGTGCAGGAGGCAGCTGATCAATGTTTCTCTCGCATCGATGTTTCTAACTCTTTTATCCCTCTCCCTTCCTCTCTGTAAAAAATAATAAAATATATTTTAAAAATGTATATATAAAAACTCCTAAAAAATAAAAAAAATGCTTTCATTGATTTTTTTTTTAGAGAGAGAGGAAGGGAGAGGGGGAGAGATATAGAAACATCAGTGGGAGAGAATCAACATCAATTGACTGCCTCCTGCATGCCCCCCACCAGGGATCAAGCTCAAAACCCGGGTATGTGCCCTGACCAGGAATCAAGCTGGTAATCTCCTGGTGCATGGGTCAGTGTTCAACCACTGAGCCACACTGGCCGGACCAATTTTACTTTTCTAATAGAGTCCCATGCGGTCATAGTTCAAACGGGCAGAACCCAGATGGGAGGCATTCTTTAAACATTTTCCAATTTTGATTGCTTCCTTTTTCTACAGAGTGTGTGTTTTTCCTTCCTGAGACTAAAAATGGTACAGTGTAGTAGAATAAGTAGTGTGGGCAGTATTTTTGCATGAAATTACTAAATCTACCTATTCAAATAATTTGTCTTCTCAAGTATTTTAAAAATATCAGAGATAAGTATTTATGATTATATTTAAGTACTTGGAGGACATTTGGAGATGTGTTTTTCTTAAGAATAGAATGGTGCTATGATTTCCTTGACTGTGTTTGATGGTATTAAGAGTTCTTGGAAGTTTTTCCAAAAATCTTGCAATCTAAAAGTGGATGAAATGTTTGAAATTAATTTCAGCTGTAATTATATCTCTTGTGGTGGTAGCGTCTTGCCTGCTTCATGTTATAAACAAATGTGAGGTACAACGTTCTCATTATTAAAATACCTGAGAAACTCCATCTAAAAGAAAGATGGGGAGCTTATGTAACCTCTTTTTAAATCTTGAATTTACTAGGATCACATAAGAGTAATTAGATTAATCTAAAGTTAGATAGTTATTTATCTACACCTGATGTTATCATCTAGAGGGGAGGGGAAAGAGAGTAATAGTACCTTTTTTACCCAATCCAGGTTTTGAATAAATTGAAAAAAAACCTAAAGGTTTAGCAGATAGGGGCATGATATTGCCTTTATTATTGATAAAGGCTAAGGTAAAGGAAGCAATTTTGGATTAGAGCCAAATTGGCTTGCTTACTGAATTCCAAAATTAGGCAGACCTATGCCTTAGTCATAGTAGGATTGCCTTGGATTGGAGAAGGCATATGTGGTATACAAACCCTTCACCCATCCCACCTCCTACTGGCAAGCTCACTCATATAAGGAAAACGAGCATGACTGGACTGTTTATTTTTCCCAAAATTTCCCACCAGATCAGTTGCTTCTCGTCCCAAAATAGAATCATCTCAGTGGCAAAGAAATGCCAGAGATGTTACAACTGGACCTCCATTCATGGAAGGAGACTTCAGAAGCAAGGTTAATAAACGTTCTCCTCTAGCACTTGGCTCCTACTCCCATGCATGCTTTAGGTGAGTAGGCTTGTGTCAGGTTAGGAAACAGTAGCATAACTTGGCCGAGGAATAAACCTTTGTTTGGGGAAAGAGACCTTATAACAATTGGCCTCTTGGAATCATGGGGATTGTCTGTCCTTAGGCAGCCCTCACTGTCTTTTGGAACATCTGTGCTTTCGCATTTTTTTCCTGGGCAATAAATGAAGGCCCACAACCTGGTTTTCTGCTATCCGTTAGCATTTTAAAACATACCTGCCTCTCTGTTTCCTCTTTGTTAGTTTTCTTCACAGACTCCTTTCTTTCTCTCTCCCCCATCCTCCAACCTTAGTGTTTCCCATGTTTGTAGCCAACTTTTTTTTCACTTGACACTCACCTTGGCTGTCAGCCACTTACACAGTTTTAACTGTTTTGTATCCTGATGATTTCCAAATCTGTCTCCTACTCAGCGCTCTGTTCTGAGCTCCCTTTTTATGTATCCAACACTCTATTTTACAGTTCCACCAGGGCCATCTAAAACTAGACTTGCTTCTTTCACCCATCCTCTCAACAACATCTCAGAACCGTTGCCTTTTGTTCTGTGTTCAGTCTTTGTAAATGGTACCTCGGCCTATCCACTAGGTTAGGCCATAAACTTGGATGTCATCTCAGGCTCTTCCTTCTTTCTTGCTTATCCCCTAGGTCAGGGGTCAGCAAGCTGTAGCTACTGGGTCAAATCTGACCAGAGACCTATGAGTCGAGATGAGCCAAGAATGGGTTTTACATTTTAAGTGGTTATTTAAAATAAGCATATATACTGTGTGTGTGTGTGTATTTTTTAATTTATATTTATTTATGACAGAGACCCTATATGGCCTGCAAAGCCTAGGTATTTACTCTCTGATCCTTTACAGAAAATGTTTGGCTACCCCTCTTCTAGGTCAGCAAGTCCTATTCTCCCTCCAAAACATCACTTTTTTTTTTTAAAATATATTTTATTGATTTTTCACAGAGAGGAAGGGAGAGAGATAGAGAGTTGGAAACATCGATGAGAGAGAAACATCGATCAGCTGCCTCCTGCACATCTCCCACTGGGGATGTGCCCGCAACCCAGGCACATGCCCTTGACCGGAATCAAACCCGGGACCCTTCAGTCCGCAGGCCGACGCTCCATCCACTGAGCCAAACCGGTTTCGGCCAAAACATCACTTTTGTTTCAATTGTTTCCTTCTCTCTGTCCCTACTGTTCCCCTAGATCTTGCATGCCCTGTTTTTCCTTGGACTAACACAGTAGCTTCCAGCTGTCTCCTCCAAACTATTATAAAATATCTTTATAAAACACAAATATAATAATCTCTTGTTTAAAATCCTGCAGTGTATTTTGCATTTTCTTCTCTATTTTCTGCCTGCAACAACTTCTTTACCCTTTAGGGATTCTGCTCAGTTGTCAACTTTCCATGCAGCTTACCTGACTCCTATGAAGTTATGCTCCCATTCAACCTTGTATTTCTTTCTTTTTTTTTTTTTTAATAATAATTTATTCTTGCAAGTATTACATATGTCCCCCTTTTTCCCCCATTGACCCCCTCCAGCCCACTCAACTTCTTTTTTTTTAAATATTTTTTATTGATTAAGATATTACATGTGTGTACCCTCTACCCCCCCCCCCCCTGCTCATCCCCTCACCCCCCCCCCATTGTCCGTGTCCATTGGTTAGGCTTATATGCTTGCATATAAGTCCTTTGGTTGATCTTTCCCCCTTGCCCCCACCCTCCCCTACCTTCCCTCCAAGGCCCGACAGTCCAATCAAAGCCTCTCCGTCTCTGGATCAATCCTTGTTCATCAGTTTATGTTGTTCATTATATTCCACAAATAAGTGAGATCTTGTGGTATTTATCCGCTCTCCAGTTCCATCCATGCTGTGGCAAATGGTAAGAGTTCCTTTTTCTTCTTCCTCTTCTTAAAGAATACCTTTCAGCATTTCATATAATGCTGGTTTGGTGGTGATGAACTCCTTTAGCTTTTTCTTATCCGTGAAGCTCTTTATCTGACCTTCCATTCTGAATGATAGCTTTGCTGGATAAAGTAATCTTGGTTGCAGGTTCTTGCTGTTCATCTCTTTGAATATTTCTTGCCACTCTCTTCTGGCCTGCATGGTTTCTGTTGAGAAATCAGCTGACAGTCGGATGGGTACTCCCTTGTAGGTAACTGACTGTCTTTCTCTTGCTGCTTTTAAGATTCTCTCTTTATCTTTTGCTCTTGGCATTTTAATTATGATGTGTCTTGGTGTGGTCCTCTTTGGATTCCTTTTGTTTGGGGTTCTCTGCGCTTCCTGGACTTGTAAGTCCATTTCTTTCACCAGGTGGGGGAAGTTTTCTGTCATTATTTCTTCAAAAAGGTTTTCAATATCTTGCCCTCTCTCTCCTTCTGGTACCCCTATAATTCTGATGTTGGTACGCTTGAAGTTGTCCCAGAGGTTCCTTACACTATCTTCATACTTTTTGAATCTCTTTTCTTTTTTCTTTTTCGGTTGGGTATTTTTTGTTTCTTTGTATTTCAAATCTTTGACTTGATTCTTGGGATCCTCTTGTCTGCTGTGGGATCTCTGTAAATTATTCTTTATTTCAGTCAGTGTATGCTTAATTTCTAGTTGGTCCTTTTTCATGTCCTCCATGGTCTCACTATACTCCTTGAGGGATTCATTAAATTTATCGGCGGTTTCCATAAAATTCTTGACAAACCTTATAAACGTGGCCTTGAACTCTATATCCAGTGTCTGCCCTCCTCCGTTTCTGCCAATTGTGACCTGTTTCTTTGTCTCCGCATTTTGGCTGCTTCCCTGTGTTGATAGAGTGGCCCTGCGCTCCAGGTGTCCCGTAGGGCCCAGTGGCTCAGCCTCCCCAGTTACCTGGGGTGGACACTCTTGGTGCACTCTTGGTGCCTTGGTTGTTGTAGGATCACTGGGAGGAATTGACCTCCAGGCCAATTGGCTGTGGGAAGCAGCTGTGTCTGAAGTGGGAGAATGGTCCCCCTCTGACCACTGGGTACAGTGGCTCCTGGATCTAAGGAGGTGCTAATTCAGCCCCTGCCTGAGGCCACACAGCCGGAGCCACGAAGAGGCTCAGCTGTGAAGCAGTGCAAGCCGCTGCGGGGCCTTGGGCCTTCTCTTGGAAGTTCCGGGTCTGCCTGGCTGGGCTGTAGTTAGGTACATTCACATGCAAAAGCCTCTGCCGCAGCCTGGGTGGGGCGGGGTCTCAGGGAGTCAAAGGGCGGAGAAAGAAGCTATGGCTGATTCTCCGCGCCCGGAGTCGCGCGCGTCTCAGTGTCCCGGTAACGGCTGCAAGCACCTCTGAGGGAAATCCGCCCTCAAGTTCGCCCGCTGCCGCCTGACAGACCAGCCTCTCCCCGTATGAGTCCTGGGTCCCCAGAGACTTCCCGGAACCGGAGTTCAGAGCAGTCGGGAGCTTGTGATTCAAAAAGACAGCCGCGTCCTCAGGTGCCACCCCCTTTCCGCGCGCGCGAGCCGCCGCCGTACCTCTGCACTTCACCTCCGCAGCTCCTCTGGCTCTCAGCGTGCTTTTCTTTTCTTCTAGTTGTAGAAATTACACTCAGCCAGCCTTCCTGTTGTTCTGGACGATGTTTGCTCCGTCCTTTGGGATATTTTTTAATTGTTGTGTGAGGCGACTATTTCCCGGTGTTTATCTATGCCGCCATCTTAGTTTCTCCCCTTGTATTTCTTTTGTTGCACATTCCAAATTGCATTCTGAGCATTTTGCCATTCAGTCAGCCCTACTACCCTGTGCACACCTTGAGGGTAGGTTCCTGTTCATTTTATATCCTCTTTACCTAGCATCTGACATGTTGTAGGACTATAATAAATTAACAATTATAATGGGTGCTTTATGGAATAGTTTTTATTCTTAAGATATCAAAAATATCAGTAGTCTGAAGATATATATCATTAATCAGCTTACTAGGCAGAATGTATAGCTTCTAGATTTTTTATATAATCATGTTATATTCTGTTCATTTCTCTTTCATAACTTCTAAATATTAATTTTTAAATGTTGAGATAATTGTAGACTCAACATGCAGTTGTAAGAAATAATACAGAGAGATCCCAGTTACCTTTCCCCAGTTTCCCCAGTGGTAACATTGCAAAACTGTACTACAAAATCACAACCATGATATTGACATTGATACAGTCAAGATACAGAACATTTCCATCACCACAAGATCCCTCCTGTTGCCCTTTTCCACCCACACCCACTCTCCCTCCCATGTTAGCTTTCTCCACCTCCCACAGCAACACTAGCCTGTTCTCCATTTCTGTAATTTTGTCATTTCAAACAAACTAGAAACAGGCACATAGTGGCAGAGAACAGACTGGTTGATGGTTGCCAGAGGGGAGGAAGTTGGAGAACTGGGTGAGAAAGGTGAAGGAATTAAGAAGTACAAATTGATGGTTACAAAATAGTCACGGGGGAGGAAAGTACAGTAATATACAGTCAATAATATTTTAATTATAGGTATGGTGCCAGGTGTGTATTTGAAATATTGGGAGGATCACTTTGTAAAGTATATGAATGTCTAACCACTGTGCTATACCCCTGAAACTAATACAAAATAATATTGAATGTAAAATGTAAGTGAAAAATAAAATTTTAAAAACAATGTATGTGGTTGGAATCAGAGTATGTAAACTTCTGGGATTGGATTTTTCTCATTCAACATAATTCTCTAGAGATTCATTCAGATTGTTCTGTGCATCAGTACTTTCTGTTGCTGATTTTTTACAGTAAAATATGAATCAGTCCTTTAATATATTACTGCAGTTTCTTTAAAGGCTTTACACATTTAGTGGTTTTTAAAACTTTTTACTCCTAATTTTAAAAAAATTTATAGATTGATTATTAGAGAGAGAGAAACATTGATTTGTTGTTCCGCTTGTTTATGCATTCATTGATTGATTCTTATATGTGCCCTGACCAGGGATCAAGCCCACAACCTTGAGGTATATGGACAATGCTCTAACCAATTGAGCTAACTGACTAGGACCTATACTCTCAAATTATTGAGACTCAAATAGCTTTTGTTTATGTGAATTATATTTATCATTACTTACCTTATTAGAAATTAAACCTGAAGCATTTTAAAAATATTTTATTTAAAATTACAATAATAAATTATTATGTGTTATCATAAGTAACATATTATCTATATCTATACTAATAAAAGGGTAATGTGCTAATTAGTCCGGAGACCTTCCGGACATCCTTCCGGACAAAGCCATGGATTGCGGGGCTGAGGCAGAGATGGTTAGGAGCGATCAGGCCAGGAGAGGAGGGCAATAGGGGGTGATCAGGACGGCAGGGGGTAGCAGTTGGGGGTGAGCAGGCCAGTGGGGGTGGCAATTGGGGATGATCAGGCTGGTGGAGAGGGCAGTTGGGGTGAACAGGCCAGTGGAGGGGGCAATTGGGGGCGAGCAGGCTGGCAGGGAGGGCAGTTGGGGGCGAGCAGGCAGGCAGGCGAGTGGTTAGGAGCCAGTGGTCCTGGATTGCAAGGGGGATGTTCGACTGCTGGTTTGTGGGATCGGGCCTAAACCAGCAGTCGGACATCCCCCGAGGGATCCCAGGTTGTAGAGGGCACAGGCCGGGCTGAGGGACCTCCCCCTCGCCCCCAAGTGCACAAATTTTTGTGCACCGGGCCTCTAGTCTAATCTAGTAAACGACAAACATGCAAATTGACCATACCTTCGCTATGCCTTAAGCCACGCCCACCAGCCAATCAGAGCAACTATATGCAAATTAACCCAATCAAGATGGCGGCCAGCAGTCACGGAGTGGAGCAAGCAGGAGGCTTGGTTGCTCCAGTGATGGAGGAAGCCAAGCTTCCCACCTGCCGCTGCCCGGCTCTGAGCTCCACTGAAGGCAACAAATTTTCAATTATAGAAGATAAATAAACCCCAGATACCTGCTTTCAGCCGGCCGTGGCCATGGAGCTGGAGTGAGCAGGAGGCTTGGGTTGCCCCTGGCGATGGAGGAAGCCAAGCTTCCCTCCTGCCCTGGCCAGCTCTGAGCTTCACTCAAGGCTACAAAGTTTCAATTATAGAAGATAAATAAATCTCAGAATAAAAAAGAAAAAAAGGAGAGGCTGGGAGCTTCCATTGCCAGGGGGCTTTGCCAGCCTGAAAACGGCCTCAGCCCCTCACCCTGGCTGGCCAGGCACCCCAGCGGGACCCCCACCCTGATCCAGGACACCCTTCAGGGCAAACCAGCCGGCCCCTACCCGTGCACCAAGCCTCTATCCTATATAATAAAAGGGTAATATGCAAACTGACCCTAACAGCAGAACGACTGAGAATGACTGGTCAATATGACACACACTGACCACCAGAGGGCCGATGCTCAATGCAGGAGCTGCTCTCTGGTGGTCAGTGCACTCCCACAGGGGGAGCTCTGCTCAGCTACAAGCCAGGCTGATGGCTGCCAGTACAGCGGTGGTGGTGGGAGCCTCTCCCGCCTCCTCAGCAGTGCTAAAGATGTCCGACTGCAGCTTACACCTGCTCCCCACTGGCAAGTGGATATCCCCCGAGGGCTCCCGGGCTGCCAGAGGAATGTCTGATTGCCAGCTTAGGCCCAATCCCCTGGGGAGCGGGCCTAAGCCAGCAGTTGGTCATCCCCCGAGGGGTCCCAGACTGTGAGATGGCACAGGTCGGGCTGAGGGACCTTCCCCCACCCCCCCCCACCCCCGGTGCACAAATTTTTGTGCACCGGGCCTCTATATATATATATAAAAGCCCAGCAGCCGGAACAGTGGCACGACCGGTGCCTATGCTGTGCACTGTGGCAGCCAACTGGCCTAAATCTGGGCCCCGATTGCCCCCCCCCCCGCCACCCCGGCTCCCGATTGGCCCCCAACACCCCAATGGGGGGTAGTGGAAGCTGGCCAACTGCCTGTGGCCCCTACCCCCGGCACAAAGGAGAATACATGTTCACAGCCTCACCTTGGCCTTGAGGGACAAAAGCAGCAGGGAAAGACCACAAACCTGCTAACCTTGTTGGCTTGCTATGTGTGCCTTCAGAAACTGTCACATCACAAGGACATGAGTCTACAGAGGACATTAACTCTGAGTCAAGTGCTTTCCTTCTGAAGGGAGTCGTTCAGGCTCAGGGTGGGAAAGATGGAGGCTAAACCGGGCCCTCCATAGGTCTCTCAGACCCACGTACTCTAGTCTCAAACCTTTGAGTCACAGCAGTCTTTTCATTCTAATTAATAAACATTAGGAATTGAGAGGTTTCTCCTTGTGAGTACTCTAGATGCTCCCTTTTGTAAGTTAAGTCTGGTTCTTTTTGTTTGTTTTTAGTAAATATGAAGAGCTAACACTTCTCCACATGCTATTGCTTTATATTTTGAAGACAATTTTATTTTCTCTATCTTCACTCCCAGTCTGTTTAGCCTTTCTTTCTTCTTTTTTTTTAACCCAGTTTCTTTAGTTCATGTTTCTAAACCGGGGTGATTTTGCCCCCAGAATAGATTTGGCAATGTCTATAGATGTTTTTGTCTGTTACAACTTTGAGGGGATTGCTGTCTGCATCTAGTGGACGTAAGAGACCTTGCCTTCATTTCAGCAAATCTCTCATTAAATTTGTTTTAATAAGGTTTTCACAGAATTTATGTTGAAATAATAGGAGTAATCTACAATTACAAGACAGCTTCTATTGATAAAAAATTATCCACCCCAAATGTAGATAGTGCCAGTCCTTAAAAACCCTGCTTTAGCCCTGTCTTGTAATTTGTTAGCTCTTTACTAATGTTTTTGCTGAATTGACAATTCAGTTTTACTTTGTATATTATCAAGAATTTGAGGTTTATTTCGAGAACTTTTTTTTAGTGTGGGAAAGGGAGTGAGAAACATTAATCGGTTGCCTCCATACGTGCCCCAACCAGGGACCGAACCTGTAACCCAGGTATGTGTTCTGACCAGAAATTAAACCTGCTACCCTTTGGTGTACGGGACAATGCTTCAACCAGCTGAGCCACACTGGCCATGATGGGGGAAATATTTTTATTATGATCAGAATAACTAAAAATTTTGGAGGCAGGTCACTCTTGAATTGTGACTTAGTTTGTACCGTAGGTTGTACTACATCATTAGTTTCTAAACCTGAGTGAGCACAACTACCTGATAACTTTTAAAAGTACAGATTTTTGGGCCCCAACGGAGTCTTTTAAAAAACTCCTCTAGAAATACCTAAAATTAGCCAGATTTGGGAATCGCTGACAGATATGTGTTTATAAGCTAAAAAAAACTGATGGCTTTCAGGACTGCTACTGCCCCTAGGGTGGGAGATGGAGGCAGGCTTGAAGAGGTTAATGGGGGGGGGGGGAAGGGGACATACGTAATACTTTCAATATAAAGATTTAAAAAAAAAAAAAAAGACTGCTACTGCAAAGATTAAATGTTCTCTGTGGCTCTCAGAGATAATGTACACCCTCCTGGGCAACCAGTTTGGTCAGTAAAACCAGTCAGTTAGCCTCCAGGTTGGCAAGGCAGAACTAGAGCAGTGGTGTCCAATAGGATTTTGGTTCTTCCCAGTCATGGGGTGTCCAGTTTATCTTATTTGCCACAGGTTTAGCTTTTAGAAGAGAGAGATGTGAAGGGAGTTGTGGGAAAGGTATGGAGGAAAATTGCTAGTCGAGTCAAAGAAATACTGTTCACCTTACTTCCCAGGAGGGGATTACTTAGTGCTGATATCTCTTGCATAGCATCCAGCTGCTACCCACATTCACCACAGAACTAAGTATCCTTAACAGCTGTCTGGTGTAATTAACCTTACCGGGTAGTGGGGACACCGGGAAGCAGAGAGGGCTCTGTCCACGCCATTGCTGCTGGCAAGATTTCTCTGGTTCTAGGCCTTCCGTTACTTCTCGTTGGCTAAAAGGCAAGCTTGTAGCAGAGGAACGTTCTATAAGCTGTGGAGATTAGAAATTTGTCAAGGAAGAAAAAAATAACTTTTTTTTTTAACTTTTTCCCCCCCCTCTTTTGAGGCCACAATGCCACCTTTACTAGTGATGGAGGCAGAGTATGGTATAAAAGCCAGGTGAGCCTGCAGCCAAACCCCCAGTCAGGCCATGATACCCCCTCATCTCAGGCTACACTGGACCTGTGCAGGTTTCCCACAGTATGACACACGGCACAGTGGGGCAGGCTTGATCCCGCAAAAACAAGGGAGAAGGGTAGTAACATTTGTAATGAAGCACATTTTATTTGATAGGACAGTACATAGCTTCTTTCCTGATTAGTTGTTAAGGATGCAAACTAGAATTTTATGAAACATTGAAATATTTATATTGGAAGCATACAATAAATATTGGTTCCATTTTAATATTCTGCATATCTTTTATTATTTTTTTTTTACCTTTTTAAATGGAAAAATTTCAAACATATACCAGAGTAGAGAGAATAGTATAGGGAATCTCCATGGACCCATCAGGAAATATCAACAGTTACCGACAAACACATGACCAAACTAGTTTCATCTATGCTGGCACCAGTCCACACAACCTTCTCATTATTTAAAAAAAAATACCATCTTTTGACTGATCTATTCTGTATAGACAAATGAAGCTAAAGGCAGAATGCTGTTCTAGACAGTGTCAGAGGACCTCTTGACAAGGACAGTGAAGTGAGAGCGCATCATAAGAAGACTTGGGGGCGGGTGTTGTAGGCAGAGGGAACAGCAAATGAGTTCTAGAGGAACAGGCTGGTGATTGGGAGACTAGTCAGCAGGCATGGGCCAGAGTGGAGTAAGTGAGGAAAGGCAGAGGGAGAAGAACCAGACCATTTGAGGCCTCACAGACCACGGTAAAGGTTTGGTTTTTATTCTGAGTGTGGGAGATAGTAAAAAGCATCACTCCGCTGTGTGGAATACAGCTCAGAGGCCAAGAGAAGACCCAGAGGGACTGCCCAGGAGTTGACTATAAAAATCCAGACCTGAGAGAAGGTGCCTTTGTAATTATCTTGAGTATTTACTTATTTTCTAGAAATGTCTCTAGAAATATAAGCTTTGTGAAATCAGGGATCTTATCTGTCTGTTCACTGCAGTTCCTGATACCTAGCACAGTGCCCAGCCTTCAGTAAATATTTATGAATGAATGAATGAATAACCTTTAGGTACCCACATAATCATGGCATTCTGTGATCCTGTACATTCTAGATGTGGCCCGCTTACTTTGTTTGTCTCTGTGGGCTTCAGTCTTTTCTGTGCGGGGAAGGGGGGGGGGGGAAGGGGGGACCCAACGCGGAAAGTGGTCTCTTAGAGACTCTGCCAGCCTCACCATAAGTGATTATGTCCCTGTTCCTGGTTTCACTGAAATGGTAAAAAGAAAATTGCAAAAGAGTTGAGCATTTGCATGAAAAAAAAAAGATTTGCATTTAAAAAACTATTTTGGCTACAGTCCTCAGTAGAATGGCTTGGAGGAGGCAAGAGGGTGAATTACATATTTGGAGGATGTGGAGGAGCCTGGGCAAGTCTAGGCAGGAGCTTACAGTGGCCTGGACTCCCTTGGTGACCACAGAGATAAGGGAGAATGCCAAAGAAGTGTCCGGTCTTTCAGAGTTGAGGCTAGAACCCAGACCTTATAATCCAGCACTTTTACTCTACTAATTCTCTTGATACTTTTTAAATGTCTTGAAGTCAGCTGCTTTAGGAAAGTTGTAATGTATGCATATGTGTGATGTCAATGCATTTAGTTAAAACAATGACAGGTTTTTTTAAAATGTTGTTTGTGTGTCTTTGGACAAAGAAATAACTTGACTGGAAAACAGAAGAGTGAATGATATTTTTCCTGTTTTGTATCTTTGGATTTTGAACTATGGGTGAATGTGTTATAAAAATAAATAATATACATGAATCTAACCTTAAGCTGGTCTGCTCTTATGTTTCCTCTCTCATCCAGATGCAGCCACTCCAGTTTTACCCTGTGCACCATAGGCAGGTGTCTTTGTTTACTTTGGAAGCGTATATGAGGCCAGTTGGTTTCTAGATAAAACTGGAGATTGACACAAAGTCAGGGGCTCCTTGTCTCTTTTCTTTCCCTTTTCCTTATAGACTTGTTCATTTTTTTTTCAAGGTGTACAACATGACGGTTTAATATATGTATTCCCTTGTCCTCTTAGGTTCTGTGGATGCTCTGTTATTGACTCTGCCCAGCAATAGACCACCCTCTTGTTTCACCCTTCATTTGCTGTATGGACCTTATTAAAATACTTACTTAATGAATAATTAATGCAGAGTTAGCTTCTTGTAATTTTTTTTTTTTTTTGGATACCTGCCCTATTAGAGATTTTAGAGGTGTCTTTGACAGGGAGGGTATGTTTTTCATGAGGCACTTTGTTAGCTTCTTTCCAAAATAAAATTAATATATTCTTTTAATTAATAGAGGTGCATAGAAATGACCTGTCAGATTGTGATTGCCTAGGAATTTGCCAGTACTGTTTTACTCATTCAATCCTAGTCTGTTTTCAAAATGTTCCCCTCTTCTTAGTGTCTCCTATGCTTTTAGATTGTACTTGGGAGCAACAACCCTAAAAACAACCTTTTGTATTTCATTTTCAAAAGCCGAAGGTCCACATATACTTTGCATGCCACCTGTGTGCTCTCTTCTGCTCTTCCCACTGGTTCTTTTAAGTTTTCCTTTTACTTGTTGGATATTACAGGTGTTCTGCCTACATTTATATTGTGTTATACTTTAAACTTTGTCATACTTGTGTTTGAAAACTAGGTATGAAAAAGAAATTTTAAAGAAAATTGTCTCCTGAAGATATTTTGCTTTTATAAAAATGTAACTTATTGGTTTAGGATTTAATTTGTTGCTATGGAATACCAAAGCATAAAAACAAAGGTAGACTTAAATGTTCAGTTACACTACTCCCCCCAAAGAAAAGCAACCTTGAAATAATACATTGGTGAAACAATTTTAGAAATTGTTTTGTTAATACTTCTACTGTACTGTACTTAGACAAGATTCAGAGCTTCCCTCTGCTTTTTAAAAATGGGTATATAGTAGTTATTTCCTTAATAGTAACTTCACTGAAGATCAGGAGGACCTTTTTTAGGGTATGCTATCTGAATGAGATATCTATCTACGGGGTTGCATACCTCCACTGGGTAGGGAATAGGCACCCGTAACAAGACCATGCTATCTGGAGTTCCATCTTAACCCAGAGGCTGGATTCTATGTTTATAGCCCCTGCTGTCCAACTGGATTTTTGTGCCTATTTATATAGATCATTACAAGTTTGAAGGGTAGGGATGGGGTCTGGTGAAGTGAAATATAAACCTTTAAAGTCATGTGGTTGATGGGAGAACATACTTATAAGATATATCTTATAAGGGGTTAATATCCAAAACTTAGAAAGAACTTAAAAATTGATTTTAGAGAGGAAGGGAGAGGAAGAGAAACATTGATGTGAGAGAGAAGCATTGATGGATTGCCTCTTGCACATGGCCTGACTAGTAACATCAGTTTATGTTGTTCATTATATTTCACAAATGAGTGAGATCATGTGATACTTATCTTTTGAACCCACAACCTGGATATGGGCCCTGACTGGGAATTAAACCTGCAACCAACCCTTTGACCCTTAGGTGCACTGGACAGCGGCCCAACCATTGAACCACACTAGCCAGGGAGATCAAGTTTTGATGTTATAAAATTTTAGCCTATTCATGGACCAGAACACATACAGGAAACTCCATTTACAAGTTAGGTATACCATCTTTTCAGAGAGTAGGAATTAAATAATTTGTCTTACGTCTCAATGTGCTTTGAAGGCTAAGAAGTGGAGGGCTATGTCCGGTGCCCGATTGCTGAATCTGATGTTATTCTTAGTTTTTATTGAGTTTCATATTTTTGTTTATCCATTCAGTATGTTATTTTAATTCTTTTTTTTTATTAAACAACTAAATTTCAGCCTGAATTAAACTTAAGTTTTATACTTCTACAACTTTTTCTCTCTACTTCTATACTTGCTGGAATTAAAATCCGTATATGAAGAGGAACTTATGTATATCTCTAGACTTAATGTCCTGGTATAAGACAATAGCTGAGTTTAGTCTTCGGGAAATAAAAGAACACGTTGAAGCAACAGCTCATTAAAAATATGTCCCAACCTTACAAGTGATTCCACCTATTTTGCAGAAGAGAAATAGTCCATCAGAGCTTAGTGAATTGCCTAAAGCCACAAGTGGAGGTTATATGTGGGCATTATTGGGAAATCAGCAGTTCCCGTTGGGGACACATCCTTTGTTTCATTTAAGTATGAGGTGTTGGACCCCAACCACCCCTTTCCTGCTGCCTCTGTAATTACAGCACAGAACCAAATGCCATCTTGAGTTTGAATCTGACCATGACATCTTTTGCTCTTTTCGTTTTGATCTAATCCCCACATCTGTGGAGACAGTGTTTACCTCAAGGAATTTTGTGATAATTAATTTAGGTTTAATTTTTAATTGACAAGGTCTCTAGAAAGAAAGAAACATTCCTTTTTACTTATTTCTTTTTCATTTGACTGATGTTTTGACCAAATTTAGAACTTAGTAGAATTTTTTTTTTCATTTTATGAAGTAAAGTCCAGTATATATTAATGTGAAGGTTGGTATATGTATTACTCATCATGTGATACAGATTAACACTTATATACTTAATCAGTATAACGCTTTATGCTAAGTGTGAAGCTGCTTAGTGATCAAATGATTATTAATTTAGAACTCAACATTGTCAAATAGGAAAAGGTCATCAGAAATATTAAAATAATGTATTTGAAAAGTTTAGCCCAGTGGTCGGCAAACTCATTAGTCAGCAGAGCCAAATATCAACAGTACAACGATTGAAATTTCTTTTGAGAGCCAAATTTTTTAAACTTAAACTATATAGGTTAGGTACATTGTTATTAACTTAATTAGGGTACTCCTAAGGCTTAGGAAGAGCCACACTCAAGGCGCCAAAGAGCCGCATGTGGCTTGCGAGCCGCAGTTTGCTGACCACGGGTTTAGCCTAGTTCAGTGATGGCGAACCTATGACACACGTGTCAGATGTGACATGCGAACTCATTTTTTTGGTTGATTTTTCTTTGTTAAATGGCATTTAAATATATAAAATAAATATCAAAAATATAAGTCTTTGTTTTACTATGGTTGCAAATATCAAAAAATTTCTATGTGACACGGCACCAGAGTTAAGTTAGGGTTTTTCAAAATGCTGACACGCCGAGCTCAAAAGGTTCGCCATCGCTGGCCCTCGTTCAAATGTAATGTATATTAAAAGGTTTTTATAATTTGATATGTGATAAAATGTTTTGCTTGTCTATCTTGGTCTTATATTAATTTAGATGCTTTGCAGTTTTTATCTTGCCTGACTGTTTTTAGATAAGGTTATCTAGTTTATTTTGACAATAACTTAATTGTAAAATAACCTAACAGTGTTATCCCTGGTGTGCCTTAAATGACAGGTCTTAAACGGCTGGTCTTTTGGAATCCAGGATCCATCCACTTTTAACTTTTAGCTGTTATTCTTTTGACCTTTTTCTTTTTTTTTTTTTTTTACATTTTCTTCTTATTGAGAGAGAAGAGCTCTATTTTGAATAACATGATATGTTAAAGAATTATTTTCATAATACCATTTAGTTAAATTGGCCATATAAATGATCATGGAGCTCAAGTTCAGGGTCTAAAAGGAGGAACACTTTGGCCCCCTTTGGCTCTAATGAAAGTAAAACACTGCCAGTTCTGGTAATGAGTGTTAGTTAGCAAGCTAGTGGTGCACATAACTGGTATGTTTCCTGTGTTTTGTGTACTGGTGATTATATTTAGAACTGGAGAATGAACTGGAGCGTTTTATTAGCAGAAAGCTTCAGGTACACAAAAATTATAACTAGTGTGGCCATTGAGGCTAATACTACATCCATCTTGCTCAAATATTTTTTGTTTTGTTTTTATTTTGTGATAATTGAATTAATCAAAAGGCTGTGTATTTAATTATAAAATAAGCCACTTAGTCACAGAAGAAAAATCTCTAGGTGCATGGAAGTGAAAATGTGTGGGAACAAATTAAATACGTGGTCTCTGGCACATGGCCTTTCGGAAATATATTGAAGGGCTCCTCCTACCTTCTCCCCTTTTACTCTCAGCCTTCCCTCTTTTACCCTCAAAAAGTAGGATTTCTTTGTGCCTTTGTGATCTCAGAATTCCAGTTCAGCTCCTGGAACATAAGTTTCTTTCTTGCTGTGTTTTAGGTATTTACAATGTTCAGTAAAGCTGAATAATTTTATAGCACTTTGCTAATAGGTGCCACCATCTTACACAGAGTATTCCAGCCATGCCTTTAAGACTTTGGTTCACATTAGAAGAATTCAATCTCATTTATCAGTGCTTTATATGGCTTAGTATATAAAAAGAGGCTTTTGGCAGGGATAGAATTGTTTTAGAAATATAAAATAAGAATGATAAGCAGAATTGAAGTTGTGAAAAAAACTGGGGGAGGGCCTTAGAGATAAAGTTTTGACTGTGTAGTTGGATTGTGTCTGTTTTGCATGGTGGTAAAACAGGTTAACAAAAGCAGTGTATATGGGTAGCTGGAGAACGATCATTGCTATGCATATCCAGTCTGGGACTGTTGAATCTTAGAGCTTTGACATGTGTCCAAAACCAGGAGGCTTTCAGAGTGTTGGCCTGGTTTGGATGATCCTAAAAAAGTTTTCACTTGGAATGAAAGAGACTGAGGATTCAGTAACTAAGGAGTTTGGTAACCCAAGGTATTTAGATAAATCTGATTTGCATGTTTCTTTAAAATAGCTATCACTTGTCTCAATTTTATTTCTTTGAAACTTGGTTATTTTTACATTTTATGATAGAATAGGTAATACTTGCTTTAATGTAGTCAGATTTTTATGTCAGATCAGTAAAAATATTCACTAACCTCTTAAAAATTATCTAAGCGATTTTTTTTGTTATGGGTATTTAAAACTCACACATTTCTCCAGTCTTTTGTGAATCCTTCTACTAATTTATCCTTTAGGCAAAACTAGCATGTTCGTGCAGAGATAAGCTCTTTATAAGAGGGGACTCCACTATACAAACTATTTGGTGCTTTGTTTTCACTCCTGTATCTTAGAGGATGTTCCCTATCAGCATATATAGCTTCATTATTTATTTTTTCTTTATTGATTAAGGTATTACATATGTGTCCTTATCCCCTCATTGCCCCCCACTCATGCCCTCACCCCCCTGGTGTCTGTGTCCATTGGTTATGCTTATATGCATGCATACAAGTCCTGTGGTTGATCTCTCCCCCTTACCCCCACTCTCTCCTACCTTCCCTCTGAGGTTTGATGGTCTGATTGATGCTTCTCTGTCTCTGGATCTGTTTTTGTTCATCAGTTTATGTTGTTCATTATATTCCATAAATGAGTGAGATCATGTGATATTTATCTTTCTCTGACTGACTTATTTCGCTTAGCATAATGCTCTCCAGTTCCATCCATGCTGTTGCAAATGGTAAGAATTCCTTTTTTACTGCAGCGTAGTATTCCATTGAGTAGATGTACCACAGTTTTTTAATCCACTCATCTGCTGATGGGCACATAGGCTGTTTCCAAATCTTAGCTATGGTAAATTGTGCTGCTATGAACATAGAGGTGCATATATGCTTTCTGATTGGTGTTTCTAGTTTTTTGGGATATATTTCTAGAAATGGGATCACAGGGTCAAATGGGAGTTCCATTTTTACTTTTTTGAGGAAACTCCATACTATTCTCCACAGTGGCTACACCAGTCTGCATTCCCACCAGAAGTGCATGAGGGTTCCTTTTTCTCCGCATCCTCGCCAGCACTTGTCGCTTGTTGATTTGTTGATGATAGCCATTCTGACAGGTGTGAGATGGTACCGCATTGTCGTTTTGATTTGCATTTCTTGGATGATTAGTGACTTTGAGCATGTTTTCAAAAGTCTCTTGGCCTTCCCTATGTCCTGTTTCTAAAAGTATCTATTTAAGTCAGTTGCCCATGTTTTGATTGGGTTCTTTATCTTTCTTTTGTTAAGTAGTATGAGTTCCCTGTAAATGTTGAAGATTAAACCCTTATTGGTGATAACATTGGCAAATATGTTTTCCCATGCAGTGGGCTTTCTTGTTGTTTTGTTGATTTTTTTTTTTCTGCTGTGCAGAAGCTTTCTATTTTTATGTAGTCCCACTTGTTTATTTTCTCTTTAATTTATTTTATTTAATTTATTTAATTAATTTAATTTTATTTTCTCTTTAGTTTCCATTGCCCTAGGAGCTATATCGGTGAAGATATTACTTCGGCATATGTCTGAGATTTTGCTGCCTGTGGATTCCTCTTAGATTTTTATGGTTTCCCATCATATGTTTAAGTCTTTTATCCTTTTTGAGTTTATTTTTGTGTATGGTGTAAGTTGGTGGTCTAGTTTCATTTTTTTTTTTGCATGTATCTGTCCAATTTTCCCAACACCATTTATTAAAGAGACTGTCTTGACTCCTTTATATGTTCTTGCCTCCTTTGTCAGATATTAATTGAGCATAGTGGTTTGGGTCGATTTCTAGGTTCTCTATTCCATTGGTCTATATGTCTGTTCATGTGCCTGTACCAGGCAGTTTTGAGAACAGTGGCTTTGTAATATTTAGCTTGATTTCTGGTATTGAGAGCCCTCCTACTTTGTTCTTCTTTCTCAGGATTGCTGCAGCTATTCGGGTTGTTTTTTTTTTATTTTATTCCAGATGAATTTTTGGAGAGTTTATTCTAGGTCTGTGAAATATGCCATTGGTATTTTAATGGGGATTGCATTGAATCCATAGATTGCTTTGTGTAGTGTGGACATTTTAATGATGTTGATTCTACCAATCTAGAACACAGTATATTCTTCCATCTGCTTATGTCTTCCTCTATCTCTTTTTTCAGTGTCCTGTAGTTTTCCGAGTACAGGTCTTTTACCTCCTTAGTTAAGTTTATTCCTAGGTATTTTAATTTTTTTGGTGCAATGGTAAATGGGATTTTTAAAAAATCTTTCTTTCTGTAAGTTCACTGTTGGTATATAAAAATGCCATAGATTTTGTGGTGTTAATTTTGTATCCTGCTACATTGCCAAATTCATTTATTAAATCTAGTAATTTTACTTCATTCTTTTGTAAAAAATAGATTCTAGAGAGAGAGAAAGGGAGACAGACAGAGAGAGAGAAACATCAGTGTGAGATAGAAACATTGACCGGTTGCTTTCCACATGTGCCCAAACGGGGGATTGAACCTGCAACCCAGGTATGAGCCCTGACTGGAATTGAACCTGCAACCTTTTGGTGTATGGGATGACGCTCCAAACACACCGGCCAGGGCAAGTTAGTTCATTTTTCTTAATGGCTACATGGTGCATGTTGGAAATCCATCATATATAATTGACAATACAAATTCTTAAATCAATATAGAGATTATTTTAATATAAGCAAAAATGTGAAAATCTGGTATCTTGTTATATTGAAATGCTTGGATTCTTTGTCAGCATTATGGTATTGATATAAATGATTTTTCTGAATTTATCCATTGTGTTCATAGTTTGCAAACAACTGCTGATTCACTATTCTGATTTTTCTATAGAGGAATAGATTAAAAGTGAGATTGTTATCTTAATACAGCAGTAGTAGATAGTGCAGTGGCCTTTTGTGTATGGAGTGTTATTAAAAAATAAGTCACTGGCCCTAGCTGGTTTGGCTCAGTGGATAGAGCGTCGGCCTGCAGATCCTGGGTTCGATTCTGATCACATACCTGGTTACAGACTTGATCCCCAGTAAGAGGACATGTAGAAGGCAGCCAATCATCATTGATGCTTCTATCTCTCTCTCCCTCTCCCTTCCTCTCTGAAATCAATAAAACTATATTAAAAAAAATAACTCACCAGGTGGTATTGGGATGTGTGATGTCTGATAGGCTGAGGGAGTTTAAGAAGAAGGGGTGTCATGAGAACTCACACTGGGAGCAGCGAGGGGGCTCTTGGACCTTTCCTGCCCAGCCCTGAACTTTGTCACAGATGACACGGAGTGGCGTGTGTGTAATGAATGCTGACTTCTGTTTAGCTGAAACAATAGGGTGCTTTAATAATTTTTAGAGCTTCTCTATTATAATTACCTTTTCAATCTTCTTTGTGCATATAAAGTATATGTTATATTACAGTGAATGCTCACATTTAAAGGAGAAGGTTGCAAACTGAACAGTAAATCTCTTTTGATGGTTTTACTCATTGGCTTAGTTGCTTTCAGCCCTTCAGAGTGTCCTTAGTCATATTTGGCAAGTATGTTTTTCTACCTCCCGTGGTCATGAAGTGAGTACACATGCAAAATGTGGTTACACAGAGTTCTGTCAGGTTGGGTCCTAAGCATCCAGCCCTGTGACTGGCTGATGTAAGATTCAGCAATAACTCCAGTAATTTCTAAATATGAGTTTCATTTATTTTGTTTTCTCCAATGTCATCAAGTCTTGCACACCTACCTATTTCTGCATTAATGAGTGAAGGACTTCTTCTTTTTTCTTTAAAGGAAGGACAAACTAGGAATCCTGATGATTTATAAAAACTGGGTAATCCACTTAATTAAGGCAATGATAATGGTGTCTTGGGAACAGTGACTGTAACCTGCATCACAAGATGTACTGTTTTTAACATAATTTTGTTAAGTAGTCTTAATCCTAGACTCACGCCCTTTAGGAGAAACTTAACACAGCCTGCAGCCTGCCTTTCACATACACTGCCTTTCTCCTCCAACGTCCTTCCCGCGTACTCCCCTCTGTAGAGACTTTGGGAACATACTAGCATTAGTTTACCTGGTTTTTCAGCTGCTTTTCACATTGCTCTAAAATGTATTCTTGTACAATTCTAGATTCTTCATAAATACTACTGCTTTATGTCTCTGGCCATCTATAATGGATAATTTTACAAGGTAACCTGCTTTTCTTTTTCTGGTAAGAATAAAAATACCTCTTCTCACCCTGGCGGGTGTGGCCCAGTTGGTTGAATATCGTCTCAACACCGAGAGGTCACTGGTTCAATTCCTGGCCAGGGCACATGCCCAGGTTGTGGGCTCCATCCTCAGTAGCGGTCCTGGGGGAAGCAGCCAATCCATGTTTCTCTCTCATGGATGTTTCTCTTTCTCCCTCTTCCTTTCTATCTATCTAAAATCAATAAAAACATTTAAAAAATACCTCCTTTCCCTTTTTTATTCTTTACTTAAGATTCAGCTTTGATGATGATGATGATCACATCATCAAAAAGTTTTCAGATTTATTACTTTCCTTTGTACATATTCTCTCTCTCTCTCTCTCTCTCTCTCTCTCTCTCACACACACACACACACACACATGCACATGAACACACACATGCCACTGTGAAGAAGTGAAGTTGTATATTCATATCTCTGTTTACAGATGAGGACACTAACAGAGCTAGAAATGATTTTCTTAAAGTCACATAGCTTAGTTAGGAATGGAACCATATCACTAACTAGATCAGTGATGGCGAACCTATGACACGCGTGTCAGAGGTGACATGCGAACTCATTTTTTTGATTGATTTTTCTTTGTTAAATGGCATTTAAATATATAAAATAAATATCAAAAATATAAATCTTTGTTTTACTATGGTTGCAAATATCAAAAAACTTCTATATGTGACACGGCACCAGAGTTAAGTTAGGGTTTTTTAAAATGCTGACACGCCAAGCTCAAAAGGTTCGCCATCACTGAACTAGGTCATTTTATTCCCAGACTAATGCTTTTTACACTGTACTATGCTGTCTACCTTGTTTATTTAAAATGTTTTTTCGCCCTAGCCAGCTTGGCTCAGTGGATAGAGCATCAGCCTGTGGACTGAAGGGTCCCAGGTTCAATTCCGGCCAAGGGCACATGCCTGGGTTGCGGGCTCGATCCCCAGTGGGGGGTGTGCAGGAGGCAGCCGATCAATGATTCTCTCTCATCATTGATGTTTCTATCCCTCTCTCCTTCTCCCTTCCTCTCTGAAATCAATAAAGAAATATTTAAAAAAATAAAACGTTTTTTCTTAAACAATTCCTCTGCTAGAGGAATTATTAGTAAATATCCTTCTGTTAGATATATATTATTCCAAAATAATTTTTTAAAAATATGTTTTTATTGATTTCAGAAAGAAGAAGGAGAAGGGAGAAGGGGAAAGAAATATCATTGATGAGAGAGAATTTTCCATTGGCTGCCTCCTGTATGCCCCCACCAGGGATTGAGCCTGCAACCCAGGCATGTGTCCTGACTGGGAATCTAACCATGACCCCATGGGTTGATGCTCAACCACTGAACCACACCAGCCAGGCTCCAAGATAATTTTTTAACTGTTCCTACTTGTTGAACATTTAGATTTTTCAGTTTGTCACTATAAAAACAATATTGAGTGGACACATTCTTGTTTTCCTTTTGGGTAGATTCCTGGAAGATGTCTTGGGTCAAAACATAAAAACATTTTAAAGATTCTTGAGCACTGCACAATTGTTTCCCCTGAGGGGATGTTCTGATTTCATTATTCCTTCATATTAACCTGCTATTCACATAACAGAAAGCTTGACAGGGTGTAATTATAGCCTTTGCCTACGGAGATTGGAGTCCCTGGTTGTTATTTATTAGTTTAACGGTTATCATCAACACCATTTCTATAAAAATTACCTGTTTTTTGTGATGGCAGTAGGAGATTTTGAGATTATGATCTTTTGTATTGTTTTGCTCTTTTCCTGATCATGTAATTTATGACAGCAGTTCTGTAAGGACATCCGTATTTACATTTACATTCAACTGCTTCCATTTCCTGCAGCTCAACTGAACAGAAAAAAAATTGAAATATTAGGAACCATTGTTTTTAATTAGTAAGTCTTCTCAAATGGCTGGGAGATGGTGTCAGTTTATAGGACCAGAAAGAGGTATTTTATGATAGTTATAATTAGCATTTACTCACTTAGGGTAGGAGACCAGTAAATTCAAGAGTCACATATGTTTGAATTAAATACCCTCTGCCCCTCATTGTACATATGGCCAGGACAACTAATTTAGACATCTTTGGGCCCTGACTGGGAACTGAACTGGCGATTCTTTGGTGCACGAGACACACTCAACCAATTGAGCCACACTAGGCAGTGTATTATTCGTCTTTTTTAACCCCCTCAAAAAATTATTTCCTAAAGATGAGCATTTGGGGGGAAGCCTGATGTTTGCTTCTAGTTTTAAAGCTTAAAACATGTGTAAATTTCTCAGTTCATTGATTTGCATAGCTGATTCCTCTTCCTGGAAGAGTCCTACCAGAAGGCTATTCCCAAGATACCGGTATGGCTAACTTCTCCTTCAGGTTTGGCTCAGCTCATTCTCAAATGTGTTCTGCTTAATTGCCTTATTTAATACTAGAGGCCCAGTGTACAAAAACTGTACACTGCTGAGGGGGGAGTCCTTCAGCCCAGCCTGTGCCCTCTCACAGTCCGGGACTCCTGGAGGGATGTCTGCCTGCTGGCTTAGGCCCGCTTCCCACAGAGATCAGGCCTAAGCCAGCAGTCAGACATCCCTCTTGCAGTGCGGGCCTCTTGCAGTCTGGGACCCCTCACTCCTTACTGCCTGCCTGCAGCAGAGGCGGGAGAGGCTGCCGCCAGCTGTGAGCCCGGCTTCTGGCTGAGTAGTGCTCCCCCTGTGGGAGCACACTGACCACCAGGGGGCAGCTCTTGCGTTGAGCGTCTGCCCCCTGGTGGTCAATGTGCATCATAGCAACCAGTCGTTCCACCGTTCGGTCAACTTGCATATTAGGGTTTTATTATATAGGATTCAGGCTCCCTTCCCCATCTGAATTTCTCATACCCTGCTCTTTTTCCTGTAGTATTTTCCACCTCCTAACGTTCTATATAATTTATCTACCTATTATGTTTGTAGTTTACTAGAGGCCCGATACACGAAATTCGTGCAGGGGGCTTGGCCCTCACAGCCCTGGCTTTGTCCAGAAGGTCGTTCAGCTGTCCGGTCTAATTAGCATATTACGCTTTTATTATTATAGATTGTCTGTCTCTTCCCTCAGATAGAAGCTCCACGAGGTAATCTTTGTTTTGGCACATCTCAAATACCTAGACCAATACGTGACTCCAATCAGCAGCCAACACTGGCTAAAGGAGGAATGTGTGGAACAGGCTGACCAGAGAGAGCCTTTTAGTTTAAAGTACATTTGTTTTTTATATTTTATATAAAATATTTTATATATTTTGTGTTTATACATGTTAGCCAGTTCACTGAACACTTCTCTTGCTTTTGTAGGCTATTTTTAGTAGGCGGAATTGAACCAAAGCATCTGGTTCCAGATGACCATTGTACCACATTGCCTCACAGTAGGCTTTATTGTTGGCCTTTGTAATGTTTCTATGCATTCTTACTACATCTTGCTTCATTTAAAAATTTTTTTTATTGATTTCGGAGAGGAAGGAAGAGAGAGATAGAAATATCAACGATGAGAAGAGTCATTGATTGGCTATCTTCTGCACGCCCCACAATGGGGTTCGAGCCCACAATCTGGGTATGTGCCCTGACCCAGAATCAAACCATGACCTCCTGACTCATAGGTCAACCACTGAGCCATGCCAGTTGGCCTTGCTTCATATTTAACCTGTTATTTTTATTCTAGTACTTAAATCTTACCCTGTCTCATGCCCAGTTTCTAAAGAACCCATGTCTATTTGTATATGATTTGGGGGTAGGACCATCTTTACCCATGTACTTCTTCTCTGTTCCTATCTTGGTTTGCTACCGTCATCACTGCTATTATAGAAATCAGCATTCTCATCCTGTGATCAGAGAGCAAAATTCTCTCCTTGTTATTAACCATTCAGGGCTGGATCACAAAGGAGCTCTTGGGAGTTCTAGAAAACCTCTTGTCAGCCTTGAACAGGTTCATATATTTCAAACTTCATATATTAATTTATTGAACTAGTTTTCACCTATTTCCTCTTAGGAATCTATTAGTAGGAAGAAATAAGGCAGAAATATAGCAGGACTTTGCACACTCACAAATGGTATGGTAGTATCAAAGTTTATATAATTTCATACATGTATCTCAGTAATGTAATTGGTATCTAAGTTAAAATTTGGCATTTAATTTAATATTTGCAAGAATTAATTTCTCAAGCAATTAAACAAGTGATGTCAGTTTAAAGAGGAAAAATAGGTAAGATCACATTTTTATAAGCTAGTAAAGATATTTTGCCTTTGATATATTTCCGAAAAGAGGACTACGTAGGGTAGGGGAACTGGGAAGAGAGATTATCACAGTGCAAGAAATGGGCACTTATGCTTGACCAGTGTGGCTCAGTGGTTGAGTGTCAATCTATGAACTAGGAGGTCATGGTTCTGTTCCTGTCAGGGCATAAGCCCAGGTTGGGGGCTTGGTCTCTAGTGGGGGGCATGTAGGAGGTAGCCAGTTAATAGTTCTCTCATCCTTGATGTTTCAATCTCTCTCTCCCTCTACCTTCCTCTCTGAAATCAATAGAAATACATTTCAAAAAAGAAAAAAAGAAATGGGCACTTTGTTATGTCTCCATTTGACAACTGCCTAGTCTAATAAAAATCAAGTGAAGTAGTTGGGAATAGGTTCTTTTCTTTTAAATATATTTTTATTGATTTCAGAGAGGGAGAGAGAGAAAAACATCAATGATGAGAATCATTGATCGGCACCCTCCTGCATGCCCCCTAGTGGGGATTGAGCCTGCAACTCATGTATGGGCCGTGACCAGAATCGAACCCTGACCTTCCGATTCATAGATCCACACTCAACCACTGAGCCACACTGGCCAGGCAGAGAATTAAGTCTTTTAAAAAAGGCTCAAGTTGTTCAATGCCATTTAGCCTGGAAAGAAGAGGGAGAGCTATGACTTGGTGTAGCATTTTAGTGATGAGGAAGATTATTGATTATCAGACTTTTAAGCTACTTGGTTGCCTCAGGCGATTGAGCCTGGTCCTGGGGGGGGGGCCCCCCCTTTTTTTTGGATAGGACACAGTGAAGGTCTTTTCTCAGGAACTGCTCAAGGGTAAGTTCACAATGACAATAAAGCTGTGGACTGGTTCCAGGCCTTGGCTTGCTGAATTAAGTACACTGGGGAAATGTTGACCTTGGCACTGATCAGAGCACCAAATTCTTTTCTTTGCATTGTTTTGCATCTCTTGCAAGCTCTTGCTGGATTGTGCTCTACCAGATAGTGACAGTACACTAAATAGGCTTTTGAAAGAAGTAACTGCAGACAAGGTAAGCAAAAATTATTTTTAGTACAAAAAGATTTACCCCACCCTGACCAGTTTTGCTTAGTGGATACAGCATCGGCCTATGGACTGAAGGGTCCCAGGTTCGATTCCAGTCAGGGTCATGTACCTTGGTTGCGGGCACATCCCCAGTGGGGAGTGTGCAAGAGGCAGCTGAATCGATGTTTCTCTCTCATCAATGTTTCTAACTCTCTATCACTCTCCTCCCTTCCTCTCTGTAAAAAATCAATAAAATATATTTTTTTAAAAAAGATTTACCCCATGAATTCTTTAAACAGGAAAGTCCCCTGCTGCTCCTAAGTATGATTGATTATATACAGTGTTTGAGAAACAAATATATTAAATATAACAAGGAAATCTCTTGGCAGTGTGTAAACATACACCCAACCTCAATCCATTTCCATATGAACTAACATTATCAAATGGTATATATGTGTATTATATGCACAGTATATAATACAAGTAAATGGCGTAGCAGTAGAGTTTATTATGGCTGGCCTTTACAAATGTTATCTTTTATTGATTGGTAACTGGATTGTATTGTTGAGAGATAAAGTAACCTTTATGATATCAGTTCTTTTAAATTTTTTTAAATTTCTTATGGTCTGGTAGTGGTCAGTTTTCATAAATGTTCACATATATTTTTTCATATATCATATAATTTATATACGTACACATGTGTGTGTGTATATCCTATATAATAAAGAGCTAATCTGCAAATGGTCACATGCCATCATGGAGTAATGGCTCAGACTCTTAAACACTGGAGAGAGAGGAATGAGGACCAGCCAGGCACAAATGAGCTTTCAAGAGAGGAACGGGGATGCCCTGCGGTCCCCTGTGGCTGCAGCCAGCCCGGGCAAAGCCAGCCTGGGTCCTGGGTGCCTGTGGCCGGCCAGAGGGAGGGAAGCCCAGGTCCTGGGTGCCTATGACTGGCTGGAGGAGGGAATCCTGGGTCCCAGGTGTGGGGCAAGGCAGATGTGGTTAGGGGCGATCAAGCAGGCAAGCAGGCAAGCAGTTAGGAGCCAGTGGTCCCCGATTGTGAGAGGCAGTCGGACATCCCTCGAGGGTTCCTGGATTGGAGAGGGTGCAGGCCTGGCTGAGGGACGCCCCGTCCGTCCCCCCACCCCACCCCCCCCCCCCGCACGAATTTCATGCACCGGGCCTCTAGTGTGTGTGTGTGTGTGTGTGTGTGTGTGTGTGTGTGTGTGTGTACATAAAAATTAGAGTGCCACAAGAGATTTAGGTCCTACAGAAAACTGAATGGCCCTTCTCAGTTCTCCCAAGTATGGTACATAGCTGGTATTACTTTAGCTGCACAGGAGCTAAGGCATCCATTGTATGTAAAGAGTAGAAAGAAATAAACATGATAGCCCAGCTGGTGTGGCTTAGTGATTGAACGTTGACCTATGAACTGGGAGGTCATGGTTTGATTCCCAGTCAGGGCACATGCCCAGGTTGCAGGCTCAATCCCCAGTAGAAGGCAGCCAGTCAATGATTCTCTCTCATCATTGAGGTTTCTGTCTCTTTCCCCTCCCATCCTCTCCAAAATCAAATTTTAAAAAAGAAATAAGCATGATGAACTGCTAAAGATTTTTATAAATGACTAAATTTATATCCACATACTTATACCCATCATCAATGCAGCCTGTTTTCTAGATAGCAGTATATTTTGAATAGCTGTGATTTTATTTATTAATTTTTAGATGAAGCAAGGTGCTTTTTAAAAATCTTCATTGATGTATAACTCACATGCCATACAATTTACTCATTTAAAGTATGCAAGTCAGTGTTTTTTAATAAACTCACAGTGTTGTGCAACCATCATTACACCTAATTTTAGAACATTTTTATTACCCCCAAAAGAAACCCATTAAGCAGTCACTTCCCATCCTCCCCCACTCTCCCCTTTCCCACAAACAAACACTAAACTATTTTATGTCTCTATGGTTTTGCTTATTCTGGACATTTCATATAAATGCAATCATACAAAATGTGGTCTTTGTCTCTGGCTTGGTTCACTTAGCATAATGTTTTCATGGTTCATCCATGTTGTAGCATGTCATTCCTTTTATTGCTGGATAATACTTCATTGTTTGGATATACCACATTTTCATTATCCATTCACCAGATGGACATTGGGGTTGTTTTTGGTTATGAGTATCGTGTCTATAAATATGCAAGTATAAATTTTTGTGTGAGTGAATGTTTTTATCCAAGAAAGTGTTCTTCAACATAGATATCACCCAGTACAAAAAGGCATACAACTTACATCAGAACTGTTTCATTTGTAATTTGTTCTGAGATTTATATATATTTAAATATTTTTATTGATTTCAGAGAGGAAGGGAGAGGGAGAGAAAGATAGAAACATCAATGATGAGAGAGAATTGTTGATCACAACCCACATGGAGACAGCCTGCAACCCAGGCATGTGCGCCAGCCAGAATCGAACCATGATCTCCTGATTCATAGGTTGACCCTCAACCACTGAGCCAACACCCGCCAGGCTTGTTCTGAAATTTAAATGGTTGGTGGTAGGGGCAGAATGGTTGAGAGGGGAACTAATACTTATTGAGTGTCCACCCTGGACCAAGCACTTTGTTGGGAACTCTGCATACATCATCTCACTTAATTCTGTTAACAGTCCCGTGTGACAAGTACCGGTTTCCTCATTTTACAGATGGACACACAAGGACCCAAGAACTTTAAATAACTTGTCCAAAGAGTCATAGTTAATAAGTGATGAGCCAGGCTTACAATATAGATGCATCTGACTTCTGGAGCATCACACAGGAATGGAGGAGCCAGAAAAGTTTAAACATAAGAAAAATTTTTTAATGGATAGTCTTACTTCTTTTACCAAATTAGATCTTTCCAATGACTGACTTCTCTTTCTTTCCTTTACTTGATTGTATTTCTTTTCTACTACTGAAGAGGCCGTTGCTCTGTGCTTGTATATTCAGTAGAAAATCTTTTGGCTGAGTGAGGGTCTTACATGAAGCCTGATTGAGTATAATCGGTAAAAGCAGAGTTGCTCTAGTTGAAGCTTAGAGAATTTCCTAGAATTACTAATGGTTCTGGTACAGCTTTTAGTCTGGAAACGAGGAAAAACATTTCTCACACAGCTTGCTTATTTCCAGACAGTAGTCCTTAAACAACTGGCAAATTAGTAATTGGAATTTGTATTCAAATATCTATTTTTAACTGATAGTTTGTTTATATAATATTTTGATGGGGGACTCTTAACATATCAAATGGTTGCTGTTTAACTTCAAGAATAAAAATAAACACAAGTACAATATAGAAATGTCATTTTGATTGTGCTAAAACCTTTCATGGAAACAGCGTGTATCAGAAGTATTAACACTAGCACAATGTATTGATGAATCCAGTTCAAGGCTCATAATGTGTGTACTTAAGTGATCTTACATTAGTTTAAGAGTTGATTTGCAATACTCTGATTTCAAGTAAGTAAACCAATACTTTGTACGCATTCAGCCTAGATAAAAATCTCATGGACATAAGACTGGCTGTGAAAAAAATATTTATTAAGAGGCCTAATAGTAAAAAGTTTATAAGGGTGTATCTCACCTAGGTTACAGTTAAATTTGCTTTTAAAAGTTTTAGTGCCGTGGTTTGTGGTTCTGGTGGAGACATCAAGTAGCAAAATTGCTGCTGCTGACTGGAAATCATCTCACTTACTATGTATTTTTTGGATTATGGGTTTGTTTGACTGTATGTAACAGAGACCCCAAATAACAAGTACTTACACAAGACAGAAGGTTATTAATATGTCATGTTTAGTAGCCAGCACTAGTGTGGCAACTCCACTCATGAGGTCAGTGGGCTTTAGGCTCTTTCTATCCTGTGCCCTCACTGCCCTTGGATCTGGCCATCACCCATGGTCCGAGATGGCTGATCACCACTGTCCCATGTCAGCCAGCAGGAAGGAGAAAAGGAATGGGCATGCTCTTTCCCTTTAAGAGCAGGACCTGGAAGTTGCACATATTCTTTTTGTCCAGACCACATTGGCCACGCCTAGTTATGAGGGGACTGGGAAATGTGGTCTTTACCCTGAGTGACTGTTTTGTCCAGCTAAAAATTTTATTATGGAAGACAAAAGAAGAGATGATGGGCGACACTTGTTTCTCCTTAAAGCCCTTAGCACACAAACTGCTTATGCTTGGCTTTTATAATGATGTTTCCTCATCTTTCATGTTCTATTAAAACATTATAATTACATTCTTTAAAAAGCTTTATTCTGAAAAAACAGCATTACAGAAACACTTATTTCAAATGGAAAAGGGAATAGGAAATAATATTTTAAATTGACAAAGTATTTAAATCCAAGAATAATAATAATAATAAACTTACAATTCTAAGTATAAAGCTGTAACACCTAAACATAATTGAACATATCCAATATTTGGTTGTTTCTAGCTTTTCTTCTGGAATAATAGCTTTTTCTTATTACCGCTACTATCATTAATATTCACATTTCCATATATAGTGACAGCATTCAAAGTTTGTTATTTTTTCTGTAATTATTTTTAGATATGTGGTGGGGTGGTGGTGTTTGGGGGATGAGTTTAGGGAAAGAATGGTATACTTGGTTTTTCATTATTACTGAGGATAAGTAGCAGTAGTGTTTTTTCCCTTTTCATTCCTAACTTTGTGATTAGTACATTGAGTGAAGTACAGGAAATATCTGTTCAAACTCTGAAGTATTATTCCTTGCATTGTTGTTTATGCTATTTTAAGAAGGAATTTGCTGTTGTTGGTTTTTTTTTTCCTCCAAGTGAAACTACAGGAAAGAAGTAGATCTTTTGGTAATGATATTAGAGATTTAAATATCTCTATGGGAACAATAGGCACACACATTGCAGACAGAGCTAAACCATACTATGTCAGACAACCCAAAAGTTACAGCTCCTAAACAGAGGTGGCTAGGTATTTATAAAATTAGAAGTCATTCATAAGAATCCTTAAGCAGTTCATCATATTTCTTTCTTTTACTTGCCTTTTTTTTGTTTTGTTAATGCTTATCTGAGGATATTTTTTTCCATTGTTTTTTAGAGAGTAGAAGGGATGGGGGGAGGGCGAGAGAGAGAAACACTAATGTAAGAGAGATATATCTATTGGTTGCCTCCCACACATGGCAGGAATCAAACCTGCAACCTAGGTATGTGCCCTTTATCGGGAATCAAACCCGAGACCCTCGGCGTGTGGGCCGACGCTCTAACCACTGAGAACACTGGCTAGGGCTCACCTTTTTTATCGGCTCTTGCACTACCCACACACCATGGTCACCTTTCTATTAATTACAAATCTCATTTTTATTCTTCGTTTCCCCACCCTTGCTCAGGGAGCCTCTTTTCCTAAGAGTATCATTAATATTTAACATTTATTCTTTTGCTGAGACTGCATTGAGGGGCGTGGGTTGTTTTTATTTAATCTTTAAAAATAGTGACCACCAGTTATTTACTTTAAATTTGCCCCAGTAAAAGAGGAACCAGCCCCAGCAGCTGATGTCTTTTATGAATGTCTGACCTAGGGTGTGCCCTTTCATGTTTAGGAACTCCCCTTTCCTCCCCACCACTGCCGCTGATGGTTTTATCCTCTCCCTCCCTCTGCCTCTCCTGGTGATCCATACCTTCAGCCACTCTTTCACAGACCTGATCCCCCCTCAACTTCCACTACCAGGTCTCCCTAAGCTGTTCCTCGCACCAGCAATAATCTCTTCTCTTATAGTCTCTGCCCCTCTCCCAGACCTTTAGGAGACAATGCCCAAGAAAATTTTAGTTTCTAGTGTTTCCTGTAAAACATAAATCCATCTTCAGTCTTCTCTGTTCTTTATTGCTTTCTCATGGATTTGGTTTTAATGGTTTTTTTCTTGGTCTTTAATAGGCTCAAGGTGAGAAAAGAAGAACAGATAGGGAAAGTAGCAGAGAATTAGCCTAGCAGGAACCCTTTTATGTCCTCCTGATCGCCCTTCCCCGGTACCTCTCAGCTCTCGCTCCTTTTGGAATCCTGTCTTTTCTTCCTGACAGTGATGTATTCTGCCACCCAGAGATGAATCCTGAATGTATTTCCTTAGAAACTTTATAAAGTTATAGAAATTAGGTTAATAGTAGTGCAAATCATTAGTTAACAAGTATGTATTATTGCTTGCTTGATGGAATATTGATCAGTAAGTACTTGCTAGCCTGGATTCCATCCTTCCATCCTCCTTTTCTGTTAAACCCCAGTTCTACGTTATGCACACCATCAGCCTTCTCTCAGGGACTGCTGGAGAAAATCACAACACCGGAAATTGGTGCCACTAAAATTGTTTTCCTGCCTCCTTGGACCCTCTGCAGTGCCTGCCTGACAGACACTCTCTACATTTCTAGTTAACTCCCTTCGCCATTAGAGTAGCAGGTGTCATTTTTGAGTGCGTACTCTGTGCTAGGCACTGAGAACTTTGCATGTATTATCTCTTTAATTTTTATAACAAATGTAGACTCTGTCATCTTTGTTTCACAGTTGAGGACATTGAGGCTTAGAGAGGTTGACTTTTTTAGAAACAACTGGCAGTGCTGGGGCTGCAGTCTGTATCCATTCCCCTAGTGGCACTTGGTATCTCTACTAAAACCCTCTCCTCCAGCTCTCCAGTCCCTCAGCGAAGGGCTGCAGACCGGCAGCTTTGAGTAGTCAAGACCTGGGCACCGGAGCCAGACCACCTGGTTTGAAGCTGGCTCTCCCACAAATGTGTCCTTGTGCAGGTCACCTAGTCTTCCTGTGCTTCCCTTTCTCACCTGGAAACTGGGACCAGTGAAAATATTTTGAAGATTATTTTGAAGATTAAATGAGTTAACACATGTGATTGCTTTAGATGAATGGTATCTGACATGAGATAAGAACTAAATGAGTGTTAAAGGGGAAAAACAGACAGAAAACACCTTTACTCTGACTCCTACGCAGAAAGAAATTTAGAGGTCGTCAAACCAGAGCCCTGCCCCAGTACTCCCATTTATCCATCCACGTCTCCTTTCATAGAGAAAAAGCTACCAATAAAGTCCTACGGTGCTTCCAACCTTTTATACACCTTGACAGATACTGAAAAAGGTATTTGTTCAGTGCAATGGGATAAAAAGGCTGTTTGGTACTTGTAACTGCCTCAGAGTATCCAGCTCCTCTGAGCTCTGCCAGGCTGCCCCTAGGACTGAGGATAAACCTTTCCACGCCCATAAAGAACCCACAGAGCAAGGACACAAGGCTTCCCAGCATAGGTTGGGAAGCCCTGGAACCATCCCCAGGAGATAACCTATGCCCCCAGCTCTGGATCTTATTCCCTCTAATCTTCTCAGGAACTTCAGTCTTTAATATCAGCTACCTTGTTCCTTTGCTATTTTTAATGTTACTGTCCTACTTAAAGCCCTTGAATGGCTTTCCCTTTATTTATAATAGAATCCCAAATCCTTCAGATGGTGTCCAGGGCCCTACAGGATTGGGCTCCCGCCACCTCCCAGCCTCATCTCCACACCACTTGTCACACTGCCTTTCAGCTGCACTCCCACCCAGACCCATCCCACTCAAGGTCTTCTAAGGGGGTCTGCTTAGCATATCACTGCAGGCCCCTTGTCCCCAGCTTTTGTTTCATTTTAAATTTTCTTGGGACTCAGCTTAAATATCACTTCCTCAGAGCCTTCCCCAGCTGCCCAGACTAGGTCATGTCCTGGCTTTGAACTCTGCCTTGCTCTGAGCAATGTGCCTGCTGAAATCTCTGTCAGAGCTCTCTCAGCCCCCTAGACAACTTCTGCTAGCCCTTATCAAACTTGTAATTAAGTCATTAATTATATCATTATTTTTAGATGTCTCTAAGCTGGAAGAGCCTATATACTTAATGATGATGACTGTAAATTTCGGGACCATGTGATCTTCTGTCCTGTACTCTAAAGTAGTGCTTTGTAGGTAGAAAGTTCTTAGTATATGTTGGTTGAGTCATTGTTTCAACCTTTATTTAGTAGCTATTTCTACATGACATAAATTTGTCCATCTTTAAGAAAAAGGAAAATAAAAAAAGGCTTACTCTTGTTGACCCTATAAGCCTTCTGTCAATATTGCCCCATGTCTTGTTCAGTTTATAATAAACATATTGAAAGAAAAAATAATCTGCCCTGAGTAGTTCAGTTGGTTAGAGCATTGTCCCCATACACCACCAAGGTTTGATCCCTGGTCAGGGCACAAACAAGAATCAACCAATGAATGCATAAATAAGTATAACAACAAATCCATGCCTCTCTCTCTCTCTCTCTCTCTCTCTCTATATATATATATATATATATATATATATATATACACACACACATATTTGTATATATGTATATATGTGTATATATATATGTAAAATTTCTTCCTCCCCCTCTCCTTCTTCCCCTCCCTAAAAATCAATAAATAAAAAATTCAAAAAACATATTCTTAATTGGGCCACTGGTGATCTAGCTGTAAATTCAGCAGGCATTTTTCAATCTTTATTTTACATTTAATGACAGTGTACATTGTTAATCTCCTTTTCTCTTTCTCTTTCCCTCCTCTCTCATTTCACCCTATTCCTTCCTGGTCTCCTGCTGTGTCCCTGTATTATCTCTTTTTCCTCTGCCCAACCTTTAAATGTCAGTTTTTTAAGGATTCCTTTTCTGGTCTTCTCTTCTCAGACAGTATTCCTTCTGATGATATCATGCACATCCAAGCCTTCAGCTCCCACCTCCTACACTGATGGTGAAAATCTGTGTATCTGTCCTAAAGCTTATCTTTCGATTGCCTGCTAAATATCTTCCCTTGGTTTTGACTTGCCACACATAACAGTGCCAGGCAAGTGGCATTCATTGAACATGAACCCAGAGCAGCCATAGAGCTGACTTGCTCCTCATTCCTACAGATGAGGAAACTGAGGCTCAGAAAAGTATAATGGTTTGCCTAAGACCAGAGGGCCAATTGGGAGCAAAACAGGGAGGAAAACATATCTCCCAACACCTAGGATCCAAGGCTATAATCTGTGCCAAACACATAAAGATAATCTGTTTTCTGTCTCATCGGAAAGGCCCTTTCCTCTCTCACCTAACCAAACTGCTTATTTTGTAATCCACATACTGTAGCTGTGACAGTGTTCTCCCTCCTGTGTTTTGCCTTGTGTGTCTTTGGTTTCCAGAGCAGTATGAATCAGCTACCAACAAAAATCTTCACCTGTTTAAAAGTTTTCACATTACTTCTGCACTTGTAAGAGGCATACTTAGATTATTTATTCATGTTTATTGATTTGAGGGAGAGAAAGAGAAAGAAAAACATCAATTTGTTGCTCCACCTATTCATGCATTCACTGGTTGATTCTTGGATGTGCCCTGCCTGACCAGGGATCAAAACCGCAACTCTGCACATCTGGACGAAGCTCGAACCAACTTAGCTACCCGGCTCGGGCCCATACTTAGACTTTTGACCAGTTGTTAATTTTATCTACACCACTGATAACGAAGCCTGACACATTCACTGCCTAATTTTTTTTTACAAAGTATAAGAGAAAGTTTATTTACCAGTAGAAAGTTACAGAGGTAGGAAAAGTGAGCCCGCTGGACGAGGAATCAGGAAACAAGTTACAGAGGCAGAAGAAGGGCCCTTGGAGCTTAGGAAAAGGGAGAAAGGTAAAGGTAACACGTGTGTGTGGGGGGGGGGGGGGGCGGCGGGGCGCGGAGATGAGGGGATCAGGAAAGGCACAGGCATGCTCCCGAAAGGGAGAGGCCCTTATTGCCTAATTGTAAAAAATTATTCTGATGGATGTCAGAATAAAAGCAGATTTAATTAAACATACCTAACTGCTCTTACAAGAAACAGTTTGTTGGTTTTCTGAGGAAAATTAAAGATGAAAGTCAGGTAAAAGAAGGACCCATAAAAAAAATTACCTTTTTTTCTGACTTTTTTCCCCTGGACATTTTCAGTTTTAGCCCCTAAATTAAAATCACAAACAACATCCATAGTTAGATGCATGTAATCCTGTTTTGTGCATAATGGCACTGTTGTATATGCATACATTTACATATATCCATTTTAACTCATTTCTAGTGTAGAAAGTTGTGCCTCCTCTTTGATGTCAATTTTTCTTCTTTTAGACTGTTAGCACCCAAAGGCACTAACACGACTCATGTTGGCTCTTATTGCTGAGAGTCTAGCACCATAATGTGTCTTTAGAGTCACTTAATGTAGTTTCCCTTTTAGTATATATACTTTTATTGACTTCAGAAAGAAAGGAAGAGGGGGAGAGAGATAGAAAGTCAATGGTGAGAGGGAAACATTGATTGGTTGCCTCCTGCACACCCCCCACTGGGGGATAGAGCCTGCAACTCGGGCATGTGCCCTTGATCAGAATCAAACCCGGGACCCTTCAGTCCACAGGCCGATGCTCTATTCACTGAGCAAAACCGGCTAGGGCCTCTTCTTTTTTTTTAAGTGAGAACCTACCAACTCAGAATTTTGAAAATAACTCTTTTAAGAGTAAAGTTATTGTTAGGACTTAGGGTGGGGCTGGCGTGGTGTCAATTAAAACTAGTTGAATGTTGCTATGTGCCAGGGACTTTTGCATTTATTCCCTGATTCAAGACTCATAGAAGCGTTTAAGGTATGAGTTATTCCAGTTTTACCTATTATGAAACTAAGGCAGAGTTGTTCATAACTTGTCAAGGAGCCAGTAAATGGCAGACTCAGGGTCCAAACCGAGGTCTGCCTGAGGCCAGACCCTGTGCTTTTCCCACTGACTGAACTGATCCCAGGGACTCCTCCTGCTCTGTTTAAACACTCTGGTCATTTGTATAACAAATTTCTTATTTGCAGACATAGTTTTTCTAATGGACAAGTGAACATACCTTTTGCATTAGATGGATTAGTTTAGCCAGCTGCCTGATGATGTAGTCAGACTTAGAGTTCAGTTTCTCAGTGTGTTTCAAGTGTTTTATTTTACTCTGTTGCTTTTTATCTGTTTGAACTTGCTTGATGCCTTAGGTGAAATACCATCTGTAAGAAGTCATATATATATTTGACCTAGAAAACAGAACTGTGCAGCCAAAACTATTCTATGATTTGAGTTTTGGGAGAAAGCAATCTGGGCTTATTCTCAAGTTCTTGACGTGGAAAATGTCTAGTGGCTGTTTTAAATGAAGTGAGAGGACATCTACTGAGAATGGAGATTTGAATGTCCTAAAGTTAATTTCCTTGAAACTCTTTTGTAAGATTATTAGCAAGGTTGAGTTAAAAGAAGAGAAACTATAATTTTTATAAGCTGCCATTTGAAGACTTTTAGAATCACTGAATTTTTTCCAAAACAAAAATTAGATAAAATAAAAATCATCATCATCGCCGAAACCGGTTTGGCTCAGTGGATAGAGCCTCGGCCTGCGGACTGAAGGGTCCCGGGTTCGATTCCAGTCAAGGGCATGTACCTGGGTTGCGGGCACATCCCCAGTAGGAGATGTGCAGGAGGCAGCTCATCGGTGTTTCTCTCTCATCGATGTTTCTAACTCTCTATCTCTCTCCCTTCCTCTCTGTAAAAAATCAATAAAATATATTAAAAAAAATCATCATCATCTTTCAGCAGATTGAGTATTTTAATCGAGGTTTGTTTCTGGATAAAGTGTAAAAATATTATATCTTTTTATCCTCTTTTCAACGTAAGATTTGTCCTACTTCTGTGTAGAAAGAAACTTTAGTTTCGAAAACAATTCAGGTTTTTAATTCTTTGGCGTCCTCTTGGCCATTTTCAGTACAGATACGGAAAGAAAATATGGTAAAGCCCTGACCGGTTTGACTCAATGGATAGAGCGTCAGCCTGCGGACTCAAGAGTCCCAGGTTCGATTCCGGTCAAGGGCATGTACCTTGGTTGCAGGCATATACCCAGTAGGGAGTGTGCAGGAGGCAGCTGATCGATGTTTTTCTCTCATCCCTCTCCCTTCCTCTCTGTAAGAAATCTATAAAATATATTAAAAAAAATAAAAGAAAATATGATAAGGAAAAGGATAAATGCCAAATGCCCTGTCACTGGTTTGAGGGGTAAAGTCATTGTTTTGTGTGACTGTGAGCCTTTATTTTGTGGGCTTGTGAACCTTTATATATCACCTCTGGAGGATGGGTGGCTGGTACATGTTATTCATTGAATGGAATTATTGTTATAAGGAGAACATGATAAAATTTAATAAAAAAAATGTTCTCTGTCTTCTAGCCAGCATCTCCTGGATATGATCCAAATCCTCTGCCTTTTTCAGCTGTGATAAGATTGACCTCATTCACAGCTATATTTTTGGCTCTTATATCACTTATGTATGAATAGCCATAACCCTAATCATATTCCCCATCTCTAGCCATAGTAAACAGGTACCTTCCTCGTCTAAGATTTACTTATAGAGAACAGGGTAGGTTTATTAGATACAGGTATAGATTTGAAGGTGATGACTCTAGAACTTCTTATTCTTAGTTTTATTTCTTTCCCTCATAATTTCTTCTTAACAAAGAAGATAGGCCACATTCTCTGTTAGCTGAATATTTAGTAATGATGTATAATAACCTCTTGCTGACTTTTAAAACTGCCCTTGGACACAGTGGCCACAATTGGCTGTCTCACTGAAAAGATGATTAAAAGAGAAACTCAGGATCCTGTTGGGGCGGGGGTGGGATTTTTAATGCCTTCTGGAAAGTCATGAAAAAAAATAAAGAAAGTCATCTCTATTTTGCACTGAGTCATAAACATTGTTTACCCCATTGTGTTCATTTTATGAACAATAGGTTAGTTTTATACTTTCATTGCTTCTGATTTGGGGCCACCTCCAAGTAAACAATGGACAAAGAACAATAAGAGAAGGCCAGAGACCCGGATTCTAGTCTAGCAGGGTATCCGTAAGCAAGACATTTACCTTGTCGCATCTGTTTCTTCTGTAAAGGTAATTTTGTTTATTGAAGAGGATTTTTAGGTTAATCAAATGGATATCAGAATATTTTGAAAAGTCAGAATGATGGTGTCCTATAGAGACATTTATTGAAGAGGAAAAGGGGATGTAAATTGATGACATAGGAGATAAATATCAGCCCTAAATTTCAAATGTCTGAAGAGTCCAAATTGAGGCACAAAAGGTGGAGTCCTCCCATTTGGCTGGGCCTGCTGGAGCCAGAGTAGGGTCAATGTCTTGTTCATTAGAGATTGAATTTATAGCGTGCTTATTTATCCTTCTCGCTCCAAGCATGCCACTCACTATCTCCCACAGAAATTGTGTCTTCACCCTCAGCGTCTGTCTCGCATTTCACTCATCCATCCATGAAGACTCAACCTAAGAGCAACTTCTATGAAGTCATCTCAATCTTTCTGAAGCCAGATTTGGAATGCCTCTCTGAGTAGGGTACTGTTTAAGAGCCAGATCTGTCTGGGTTCAAACCCTGATCACAGCACTTAATAGGTCTGACTGTGGCAAGTAGCTTAAACTGCCTATGCTTCAGTAGCCTCCTGTATAAAATGGGAATGATGATAATATCACCTTATAGAGCTCCTGTGAGGCCCTTGAAGCAGAGACTGATACATAGTTAAATCCTGGATGAGTGTCCACTTATTCTCATTGAGCATTGTAATTATTTTTTATTGCCATTATTTCTTTTGTACTCCTATATGACTTCGTACTAATCTCCAGTATAGCACTTGTAGCTTTCATTGTAATTATTTGTTTAGAACGGGAGCTTCTTGGAGACATAGATACTGTTTTATTCATCTTGGCTTAACACCGCATGCCATTCATTCAATACTCAAAACTATTTTTTTGTGGGATCCCAAAAGTCCCCCCAACAGTTGCTGCCTCTGACTAGATAGGTGTGACTTTGAGGCAGGGTGGCAATGGCACAAACCTTTTTATTTCAATTGGAGCAGAAAGAGTTTATGGCTGGAGCTATAATCCTTGCTCTCTCTGCCTGTCAAGTTTGTGTAGACATAGAACCTGGTGACCCTCCAGAATTTCCCAAACCCTGTGTTTATGTAGCACCTAATTGTTCAGGGTGCTGCACAAGGTCATCTATGAAAATTATTTAGCATCACCCTACTTCTCTCTGGCAGATAGGAATCCTAAAGAAACTACCTAACATAGCCATACCTGTACAGAGCCAGTCAGCAGCAGAGGAAAACCAGTAAACCACTAAGTGATTGCATCATTAGGAATTTATGCCATGTTTCTGATATTAGAGTGAAAGGCGAGACCCAAACAAAAATGTCCCCCTCTCTGTAAGTAAAGCTTTTCTTTCCCTTTCCAGACAGAACTCCTGATGCTGGCGTCTGGGTTCCACCCGCATTTGGTATGCATCTCTCCCGTGGTGTTAGTATTAGTAATGCTTGTTGGCCTTTCTCTCCTTTCTTTGCAACACAGTTGCCGACCCGTACCCCCACCTGGCCAGTAGGGTAGGCTTCTATAGGCTTCAGTAAAAGTTTGTTGATATTGGTGCTTCTGTGTCCAGACTCCCTACTAAATCCTTTTAATCACACACACAAAACAACTTTGCAAGGTAAATATTATCGCTCCCCATTTTACAGACACGGAAACGGAGACTTATCAAGAGGTCGAGTGACACTTGTCTGGCGTCAGCCACGAAGTCGTAAGGCTGTGCTCCAGAGGTGGTTCTGTTGAGCTCAGGCTCTGAGGTTCTTCACAGCACCGTGCCACCTCACGGAGTAAATATACACTCAGTGGCTGATTTGTAAAACTATTTCTCTTATCGCCGCCGACCTTTAAGAGGCTTGGGTGGGCTGGCGGGCTCACACCTCCTCTCAGCCCCTTCGTCAGTCTGCTTGAAGATGATGTGTGGGCTCCTTGTGCCAGGCTGCTTTCCTCGTCCCCCCGTGGTGAGGCGAGAAGTTGGGAACATATTTCCTTTATGCTCTGCCCCGCACATGTATCTTTCCATATGTCTGGTACTGTCTATTCGAGATTGTGGTAGTGCAGAAGCAACTGTACAGTCTTAAATCGTCTCTCGGTTGTCTGGGTCAGTATCTACTTACCAGGCTCGGTGCCTCCACACCTGCCAGGCGCTGCAAACCCCTGGAAGTGGCTACTCTTGTAAGGGTACATGTGGGTGGAGAAATGTGTTACCCTAGTGAGAGGGGAAGGCTAATCCTTCCTTTATTTGTTTAGCTCTTGAAAAACTTGAACAACAGGTTTAACTCCAATCGATGCTATGTTAGTGCAGATTTTATACTAGTATAGTTATGGTACTCCTTTTTGTTTTATATACCAGATGGCAAAAAAAAAAAAAAAAAAAAAATTTGTTCTGAGTAAGAATGTGTGTGATTGACTTAGTGTCTGTGAGCTCTTGAGGTTCTGTGCTCTCCCTTGAGGCTGCATCACTGAAACAGCATCCCTGAAAGCAGGTATCTGGGGTTTATTTACCTTCTATAATTGAAACTTTGTTGCTTTGAGTGTAGCTTAGAGCCAGCCGTGGCAGGTGGGGAACCTTGGCTTCCTCCATCACTGGAGCAAGCAAGCCTCCTGCTCGTTCCAGCTCCATGGCTGCCGGACGCCATCTTTGTTGGCAGTTAATTTGCATATCTCACTGATTAGCCAATGGGAGGCATAGCGAAGGTATGGTCAGTTACCATGTTTGTCTTTTATTAGGTAAGATTTTATACATATATATTTATATTTTATACATACACACACACACACACACACACATATGGTTAAGTGTCCATCCAACTGGTAGCTATGATGTGCACTGACCACCAGAGGGCAGGCGCTCAACACAGGAGCTGCTATGATGCGCACTGACCATTTAAAAATAAACAACACCACGTACCTGGCGCCGACAAACCAGCACTCAGCTTCCCCCAAGTGGGACACAGGCTCCGCCACCACCCTGCAGCAACACCCCACCAAATCACAGCCAAAGCTGCCAAGACCCCATGGTGCAAAATGCAGCCCACAGCCCAGGCCAGCCCAGAAACGGTGGCTGTGGGCACCGGGTAATGACGTCACATAGCAACACCAGCTTCCTCTCCCTAGCAACTAGCCTCCTTGCAGTTTCTTCAGCCCAGAAACCCAACTTGCTAGGTGGAAACATTTTACAGTTTAACCAAATATTTGTGAAGTGTTTTCCTGTGCCTCATCTCATTTGATCCTCACAGAAGTCCTGGAGTAGGTAGATGGGAGACTCAGTAGAATCCTGTTTTCTTCTCATTAGCAAGATGTGAATAGTGATATTAAAATATTTTTTTATAATTAATTACCTTTCAATGTGCACGAATCCATGCACTAGGCCACTAGTAAATATATATATATGTGTGTGTGTATGTATATGTATATATATGTAAATCTACACTAATAAAAGACAAAGATGCTAATTGACCGTACCTTCACTACGCCCATCAGCCGATCAGAAGAGTATGCAAATTAACTCAACAAAGATGGCCATTAAATTTGCATACTGCAGGTGGGGCGGGACAGTGTGAGCCACCATCCAGGCCTCCCATGTGTGACCCAGGGTGGCGTGGTGGGACAGCGTGAGACGTCGCCCACCCCGCCGCCATCCAGGCCTCCCGTGGATAAGCCAGCAGGTGGTTATCCCCTGAGGGGTCCCAGACTGCAAGAGGGCACAGGCTGGGCTGAGGGGGTCTCCCCCTCCCCCCCCCCCCCCCCCCCGTGCAAAAATTTTTGTGCACCGGGCCTCTAGTTTATATATAAAAGCACTGACTATAGCTGGGCAGTGGCTGAAATGTGGAATAACAAATCAGTTATGTTGAATAATGGAGTTCCTCTTCTGTCTGGTCTTGTTCTCTGGCTGAAGGAACATCGATATCAGGTGGAGTTCCTTCAGCTTTTAGTGCCCAATGATTTGCGTTCTATTTCTCTCTTCAGGCAGGCCAAGTGTTGCTTTTCTGGCCACTTTTGATGTCTAGCTGTCAAGTTTTAGTATACTTTTGGTTCACTGAATTTGTCTTCCTGAGCCTTTCATCTCCTTTCTTCCATTTCCAGTTTTCCACCCAAGTACACGTCTCTTTGATTTCTTGTTCTCTCACTGCCTCCATTTTATTAATTCATTCAGTTCCTCATTCAACAAGTATCTATTGTGCCAGGCTGTGGGCAGGCTACAGAGACGAACAAGAAACATCCCTGCCCTCGAGTGCACAGTCTGGTAGGGACACAGATGTGTAAATAAATGATTAAAATACCAGTGCTAGGAGGAGATTAAAAATGGCGGCAGAGTAAGTGGATGCTGCACAGACATTCTCCCAGGAACAAACTGGTATTACAACTAAAATACACAAAAATACCAGTGCTGTGCTAAGTGTATATTAGAAGTGTGCAGAGTTGTGGGGTCACCAGGAAGAAGTGACTATCAAGAGGTGGCAGGCATCACTGAGGAAGTGACTTTTGAGCAGAGCCTTATGATCAAAGAAAAGGGGGCGGGCATTTTTAAGTTAGTATATTGCTCATCATCATAGTCCTCACATTCTCATTGCAGTTTATCTTCTTCCAGGTCTCCTTAATGTCTTTGCTCATTTATGGATTTAATGGCGCTAATTAGTAGGGCTAAATTAGACTCTTGATTCACTTTTTCAAAACCTGAGATGGTTGATTAATGTCCAACCGTTTGTCCCACATCATTTATTGACAGTGAATGATTGAGACTCTAGAGAAGCACTGAAGAAAGCCTTTAAAAGCATTTCACTTTATCAGATGTGTTCTGAGCCAGCAGAAGTGGTCTTTGTTTCCTCCAAAGAGGGAGGGAGTGAGAGGGAGGGAAATTGTGAGAGAGGGAGGGAGGGAGGGAGAAGGGGGAAGGGAGGGAAGCTTATGAGTGGGGAATGGGACAAAAGAATGCTTCTTTGTTTCTTTTGCAATAAATGACATGATTTCCTGTTTTTAAGAATGTTTCTTTGGTAGGCTCCCACACCTCTTGTTAGTTATGTATATTGTTGGAGGATTTTATCCATCGTGGTTCTAATATCAAGCCTTGGACAAGGTATATAGTCTGTAAATATTTGTTGGATGACTAATGGAATAAATAAATGAATAATGGTGCTGTACCAACATATTTCAGTGAGGTGCTTGTTTTATTTCCTGCGTGATTCTTGGAAATTCCTCCCTACAAAATTAGTAGGTCAAAGCAGTAACAGCCAACTTAAAATATCTTAATGAACACATGGATGTAGCTTGCTAATTTGACAGGGTTTGGTATTTTTCGTTTTTATTTTGTTTTGTTTCTAAATGCATTGTGGTCCTGACCAGTGTGGCTCAGGAAATATTCTTAGATTGATTTTTGTGTACCTGTGAGAATGTTATCATTGTGTAAATTCCTAAAAGGGTAGTTGCTGAGTCAAAATTTTGATAGAAATTGCCAAATTGCACCTAAGTGATTTTATCAGTTTATTTTTCAATTAGATTCTGATGATCCCAAGGCTATATCTCTTTCCTGAGTTCTAGATCCATCTATCCAACTGTTAATTGGACATCTCCTCTGTGTGTCTCATAGGCTTTTTCTAACCTTGGCTCTCATTTACTTTGATCCAGCAAACGTGGCACTTCTTGCTGTTATTTCTCTATCAAAGAATATCACCATCTGCCTGGTTGCTCAAGCCAGAAATTGTCTTCTCCACCTATATCCAACCAGTCATCAAATCCTATTCAGTCTTTCTCCCTGATGTCTCTTGTAATCCATTCACTTTTCATCCCTCTACCACTGTGTTTAATTTAAACTACTACCAAGTTGTCCAGATCACTGTAGTAGCTTTGGGGCAACTACTCTCTCTGGCTTCTACTCTTGGTCCCATTCTCTTCAGAAAGTGTGAGCTTGCCGCACTTGCAATCTTTGAGTGTTACTCCCCTGAGTAGCCCATCAGTGAGTCCTGCCACCTGTCCACCATCTACTCCACCATTCAGGTACGGAGGCCAACAGCAGCTGACATTCATCACCCTTGATTTCAAATCTGTGTCCATCAAAATATGCACACACATACACCCCACACACAGAAATTGACTAATGGGTCAGTGCTGCCCTGGACGGGTAGCTCAGTTGGTTAGAGTGTCATCCTCGCATGCCAAAGTTGTGGGTTTGTCCCGCATCAGGGCACAATCAAGAGTCAACCAATGAATGCATAAATAAGTGGAACAACAACTTGATGCTTCTCTCTCTCCCCCATCTCTTTAAAACCAATTTAAAAATGGGTACATGTTGTAAATTTGAATATATAAATTACTTTTTATACTAAATTTTGACTTTTGCCCTAGCCAGTTTGGCTCAGTGGCTAGAGTGTTGGCCTGTGGACTGAAGGGTCCCAGGTTCAGTTCCGGTCAAGGGCATATGCCTGGGTCACAGGCTCGATCCCCAGTGTGGGGGGTGTGCAGGAGGCAGACAATCAATGATTCTCTCTCATCATTGATGTTTCTATCACTCTCTCCTTCTCCCTTCCTCTCAAATCAATAAAAATATATTAAAAACATTTTTTTTTCTTTCAGGTAAGGTTTTCTCTGACTAAAAAAAATTATTTTTTTGGAAAACAATGCAGCATTATGTCACCTCACCACATATATTCATTCCCCCAGCTTTGAGTGACTTATCCTTCCTTGAATGTCCTCTTGTGCTGCATTTCTTATTCCTTTTCACCCTGCTTTCTACCCATCCCTTTGCTACCTTTTGTTTAGTACTCAGCATATTTCTTGATACTTCAGCCACACATTTTCTCCTAATCATTTTATTATTGATTTATTGTATATGTACTTTTTGTGTGCTTCACCTATACTTTAAAAAATTTAACCTTGTGAAAAAGACATACATTTATATCAGTAATACAAGACAGACCAGTGAACCGAAGGGAGAGGACGTGGGACTTCCAGCCCCAGGTTCTCACACAAGTGCTCGGGTGTAGAAGGGCCTTTCAAATATCCCATCCCAATGCCTGAACCACAACTTCTCCCCTTAACCAGACTTTTGATTTTATGTGGATCTGTATAGCAATATAATTGAATACCTCCCAAATCAATTGCATTCATTTGGTCAAACTAAACATTGCAGCATTCCATTTTGGTATATATTAAATACCAAGGAAACGAAGGGTACCTAGGAACTCAGGAACATCTGACATGGTACGCAGCATATTGCTATGCTACATTAGTGTAAGGACAAGCCCTGCAGTTTTCCACAAGAGGTCAACTCGAAGCCTGTGGGAAATCACACATAGCAAAATTTTTCCCTGGCAAAGAACTATACATTTTCCCCTACTCTCTGTGTGGTAATTCTGTAGTTCTCTGTAATTAATTTTATTTTTACAGTGAACAAGCACAGTATAAGAATAATGCATAACGTATTTCTGTTTCTTGCTATTTTAGGGGACATCACACAGAAGGGATACGAAAAGAAAAGGTCAAAACTCCTGTCTCCTTACATCCCACAGACACAAGGTAGGCAATGAGAAGTGGTTTAAACCTTTTCAGTATTTTGACACCAAAAAAATGCTGTTTTACAGGAGATCTGTCTTTTGTTGGTTCCTGTTTTTCCCTCCCTTCCTCACCAGAGGAGAGAAAAAAACGGAAGGAAAGAAAGGAGGAAATGAATCCTAACTGGGCATCTGCTGTGTGCTAGGCACTTTTAAAATACCCAAGGTCATCAAATCATTTACACAAAGCTTGGGTGATAGTGTATCTGTGCATAGCTGATATGATTCAAAGGCAGAAAATTCCAGGTTATGGAAAAACTGCATCTTATTTATGCCTGGACACAGACTGTGATGGAGAGCAAGGGGAGCAAAAGTAAGAAGGAATGACAGATTCAGTATTTCAAGGCAACTCACGTACTGGAGTACCTGAGGATTTAGGGGTAAGAACCCTAAATTAACTTTTAAATTAATTTAAAGCCTGACTTATTCTACTGCAAAGAGACTGCCATGTTCTTTACTATTATTTTTTAAAATCCTCGCCTGAGTATGTTTTTTGTTTTGTTGTGTTTATTTTGAGAGAGAGAGGAGGGGGGGTGAGAGACAGAGAGAGAGAGAAAGAAAGAAAAGAACATCAATTGGTTGCCTTCCGTATGCACCCCAATCAGGGATCGAACCTGCAACCTAGGTATGTGCCCTGACTGGGAATTGAACCCAAAACCTTTTTAGTATATGGGTTGATGCTCCAACTAACTGAGCCACCCGGCCAGGGCCTGGCACATTCTTTATATATCAGAAAAGTTCTGAGTCACTTTTGTGCTTAATTCCAGAGGGGTTGCTTCCAGGCAAGGCTATCTGTCTCTGAGTTGTCATATTTTTAAAGTTACTCAGATTTCAGGATTTCCTTCGATAGCTTATTGCTGCTTTAATTATATTTACTTTAAGGATTTTTTTTCTAATTCCCCTCTTGCAAGCCTGTTCTTTGTGGAGCTAATTGCTTTTAATTTCTGGATTACAAATACCTTCAGAGCTTTGTATACCCCACAGTTCTAATATCGAGCCTTGTGCAGGATATATATAGTCTGTAAATATTTGTTGAATGAATAATGGAATAAGTAAATGAATAATGGTGATATACCAATATATTGTATTGGTCCTTGTTTTATTTCTTGCATTATTCTTGGAAATTCCTCTCTACAAAAACCACTGGTCAATGCAGTGACAGCCAGTTTAAAATATCTTAATGAACAGATGTATATAGAAATGAACTCAGCCCTAGCCAGTTTGGCTCAGTGGATAAAAACATCAGCCTGCAGACTGAAAGGTCCTGGTTTCGATTCCGGTCAAAGGCACATGCTTGGGTTGCAGGCTGGATCCCCAGTAGGGGGCATGCAGGAGCAGCCGATCAGTGATTCTCTCTCATCATTGATGTTTCTATCTCTCTTTCCCTCTGCCTTCCTCTCTGAAATCAATAAAAATATTTTTTTTTAAAAAAAAGGAATGAATTCAGAGGGAAGAATTTTTGTCCCATGCAAAGCCAGATCACAAATAGGAGGTTGCTTAGTGAGTGTGGATGTGACAAATCAAATGTTTAATTGCTGTAGGCCGGGAGAATGTGACTAGCCGTCTCACAGTAGGAATGGTCTTACAGATCACTTCAGGGGGGAAATAGAACCCACTGATGGTATTCCTTCCGTTTTCTGTTATCAACCGTCCCACTTGCCACATCTGTGTTCATCCTGTTTACCTTCTTCCTTCTGGCTTAAAAAGGTAATGTGTCCCTCTTATCCAAGGACAGTTCTTCCACCTGTGCAGTAAGTCTCATCCCCTAGCCCCCTTTCAGAAACCTTATACTATCATTCAGTGACAACAAGCAGAGGGCAGTGGGAATGGGCCACCCCTGGTGTTGGCAATAAGGGGTACAGGATCTGTAGGAATTTAAAAAGCGGTAATAAAACCAACAAAAAATTGGCCAGCTTTTTATTGTCACCATGCAGAGCAGTTCTTAAACACTGTTGGCAATAAAGTGCTCCTTCTGCTGAGCAGACAGCTGCACAGCCTGTCCCTACACCAGCGGTCACCAACCTTTCGGACCTCATGGACCAACAGTTGGTGACCGCTTGCTCTAAAGCAGTGGTTCTCAACCTTCCTAATGCCGCGACCCTTTAAGACAGTTCCTCATGTTGTGGTGACCCCCAATTTCATTGTTACAAATTGAACATAATTAAAGCATAGTGATTCATCACAAAAACAATATGTAATTATATATGTGTTTTCCGATGGTCTTAGGCGACCCCTGTGAAAGGGTTGTTCGACCCCCAAAGGGATCGCGACCCACAGGTTGAGAACCGCTGCTCTAAAGTATGCTATCGCTGTCCCTCCCCATCTCTCTTGTACAGTCACTCTGTCTCTCAGTCAGATTCTTCCACTTAGCAGTTCATCATGCTTATTCCTGTTCTATTAAAAAAAATTCCTAAAAAAAAAATCCTCCCTTGTCAACATCTTCCAGCTCCACCCTCCCTCTCCTGTTGATGATCAAACTGCTCAGAACTGTCTGTACTTACATCTCTCTTTTCTCAACTCTTGCTTACTTCTCAGCTCATTCCAGTCCTTTCAGGAGCGATGGTAAGTGGTATCTCAGTAGTCTTTGCCACTCTACCTCTTGAAACACTTGTTTTGAAACACTTTTCCTGCTGTTCCTAGTCATCTTGGGGGGCTCATTCTGCTCTGTTAAATGTTGGAACTCTCAAGGCAAGGTCCCAAGCCCTATTGCTGTCTCACTCTATATCAGTGGTTCTCAAATCTTAGCCTGCATCAGGATCACCAGAGGACTGTTAATAACATTGTGGGACCCCATTCTCAGGGTTTCTGATTCACTAGGTCCAGGATGGACCCAAGAATTGGCATTTCTGCCAAGTTCCCAGGTGGTGCCCTAGGTTCCTGGTCCAGGACCGCATTTGAGAACCAGTGCTCTTTGTGCCTAGGATATTTCAGTCATACTTGTGCTTTAATTATCATTTCAATACAGGTAACTCCCATAGGTATCTTCAACCCAGATCTCTCCTGAGCTCCTGATCCTAGATCCACTTGCATACTTAACACCTCCATTTATATATCTTAAAGGAACCTCTATTTCAACATATCCAAACATAGCCATTAAATTTATAACTTATACACACCACACCTACCACTAGCACCAGCTCCTCCTACGTGTATACAGAACATGATACAAAACTAACAAAAGACATCCAACTTGCTTCACTGCTTCTCTCCTAGTTTCCTCCTTCTGAATAAATGGAGCTCACATCCATAAACCTGGCCAGTTAGAGACTTCAGAGTCATCCTCAGCATCTCCTCCAGGCCCGTCTCTTATCTGTCACTAAGCTCTATCAGTTTTCTGTTTCTTCATGAGCCAGTTTTGCTAAATTTAAAGTTTATTGTTTCTGTTATCCACATTATTCTCTTTATTTTTAAAACTGTTGCTTTGTTTATATTGTTAACTTGTATGTCTTTTCTGTTGATCAGTTTTCCCAGAAGCTCAAAGAACAAGCTTTTCATTTTTGTTGATTTTTTTAGCATGTCTTTATTTTTTTTATTTATAATTTTCTGCTCATATATATATTTCCTTTCTTATATTCTAACATTGTTATGAACTTTTTAAAAATTTCCTGAGCCCTGACTGGTTTGGCTCAGTGGATATAGCGTCGGCCTGCGGACTGAAGGGTCCCAGGTTCAATTCCGGTCAAGGGCATGTGCCTTGGTTGCAGGCACATCCCCAGTGCGGGGGGTGCAGGAGGCAGCTGATCGATGTTTCTCTCTCATCGATGTTTCTCTCTCATCGATGTTTCTGACTCTCTATCCCTCTCCCTCTCTCTCTGTAAAAAGTCAATAAAATACATTTTTTTTTTAAATTTCTTGAATTGGATGCTTAGATTTGCTGTCTTTTTTCCTAAGATATCTGTGGGGGTTTTTTGTTGTTGTTGTTTGTTTGTTTTTTATAATCCTCACCCGAGGGTATTTTTTACATTAATTTCTAAAGAGAGTGGAAGAGAGGGAGGAGTTGGGGGGGGGGCGAGGGAGAGAGAGAGAGAGAGAGAGAGAGAGAGAAACATCGACATGAGAGAGACACATCATTTGGTTGCCTCCGGCACACGCCCCTGCCAGGGCTGGGGAACCTGCAATTGAGGTATGTGCCCTTTACTGGGAATCGAACCTAAGACCTTTTGGTCCAAGGGCTGATGCTCTAATCACTTAGAAAACTGGGCAGGGCAGATAACTGTTTCTTAATTTCACTGTGGTCAGAGATCAAGTCTTTGTTATTTGTTAAGACAAGCCTAGTATTTGGTAAATTTCTATAACTCATCTATTTGTGTTTTATTTGTTGAGTGGATGGTTTTGGTCCATTAATTCAAACTATTTAATCATGTGGTTCTGATCTTTTCTATTCTTACTAACTTTTTGATTGTTTGCTCTATCAGTTCTAATAGAAGCGTGTTGAAAATCTGTACCATGACTGGGTTTGTTAGTTTTCCCTATAGCTCTGTGAAGTTTTGCTTTATAGGTTTTAAAACTATGTTACTAGGTACACACAAATTAAGAATTATGTCTTTTTTGTGTATTATTACTTTGATCTTGAGTAGCTGTCTTTGTCCCTGTAATGTTTCTATTTTAAGGCTTTTTTTAAAAAAAATCTAAACTGTCTAGAGTTATTAGACATCTTAATTCTTCTCCCAAGGAACATAAGGGCTTTAAAATGCTTTTATGTTGACTACCATCACTGCCCATCTTTCATTTTAGTGCCACCTTGTTTATATGCTTCCTCAATTATCAGTTATTATTGTTGTTTTATGTTGTTAACGGTAGTTAATATTGTTTCTTTATTCATTGTTCATTTGAATATCACTTCTTCCTCTCAGTTCAATTTTCTTTTTCCTAAATGACTCTTTCTTAGTGGTAAATTCTCTCAATTCATGTTTATTATTTTCTTTGCCCACTTTTCTTCTTGAACCTATTCATGACTTTCCCCAAAGGGTTGGTTGTGGGCTGGTGGATAATCTATATTCCATAGGTTTCCTAGTAAAAAAATAGATTACTCCTTGGCTTATTTATCCCATATATCTTTGTAGACTTTGAAGAAGGTATTTAGCTTGATTTTTTTTTAATGGCATTGGAATGAAAAATTTAAACTTACTGAATTATATTAATATCTGAGATAGAATTAAATGAAACTCATTTTACTGCTATTGGTAGGAGTTTTCTACTCCTTACTTATAGAGGGATTCAGACCCTCAAAAGCTCTTTCCATTACCTTGTTAGATTTCATCCACTCCAGTTGCAAGATGCTTCATTGTGAGCGTGGCTACTTGAGTGTATTGTATAAAAGTAACATTCTCCACTAATCTCTTTTGAAACAAAAAATTAATACTGCCTGCTGCTCTGTATTATTAGAACAATTATGTACATGCTTATCTAAAAATTTAGTGAATAATTTTCTTTATGAAATTGATTTGGAGTTGAGTTATCTTGGGTTGCATATTTACATATATTTTAGATTTCTCAAATGTTACATAAATCTTTAAGACTTCAGAAAATAATTAAGAATGTAACAGGGAGAATGGGAAAATATGGAAGAGAACACAAGATTTGAAGAAAATACTTAGAAATTAGTGGAAGTCACGTGAGGACAATTTTGGTTAATAATGAGCATAATGTAATTAATTCACTAGTGTCACAGGGATTAGATTCTAAAGTCACTGTATGACAAAAATATGATGTCAAAATTATCCTTGAAAATCACTTAAATCTCCCAACTTTGGAACTGATTGTTGTTTCTTTAAACAAAACCCAAACTTTATCTGTAAGGGATATGAAAAATTCATATCTTGATAAAGGTTAAAATCATTATCAGGGCCTCAAGATGCTGTCACTGTGAGAGGCCTGGGAGAAATGAAAGTATGGTAGGTTCACATCTCTTCATTCTGAGCCATGTGTTCTTTGAAAAGAAGAGCCCATAGAACATCTTTCAGTTGTTGGAAGCTCTAGAGCCTCGAGATAAAGCTTCCCCCATGTCCCAATTAGCATACTCTAGGGAAAGAAGCCAGAAATTAACTCTCTTTTGGCATGCCTTAAAGAATTGCATTTTCAAACCACAAGTACTTAAATCCTCTGTAAATTAGTCACTCTTGGACTTTCAAGAAAGTGGAAAGTTTTGTGTTAGGGAGCAACTCTCTTGGGCTGATTCTGTGGTCTAATCTTTAAGATACTACTTTGAGCCGAAACCGGTTTGGCTCAGTGGATAGAGCGTCGGCCTGCGGACTGAAAGGTCCCAGGTTCGATTCCGGTCAAGGGCATGTACCTGGGTTGCGGGCACATCCCCAGTGGGAGATGTGCAGGAGGCAGCTGATCGATGTTTCTCTCTCATCGATGTTTCTAACTTTCTATCTCTCTCCTTTCCTCTCTGTGAAAAATCAATAAAATATATTAAAAAAAAAGATACTACTTTGAATATAAGTAACTAACTAGCTTTAATAGAATCTTAAGATCTTTAAAGTCAGGAATATTTTTAAAGATTATTTTTATTATCATTATTTTTATTCTTCATGTTCCCAGTTTCTAGCATTGATACCTGGCATATAGTAAATGTTCTATCAATGTTTGTGGAACTGAACAGGAAGAACATTTAGAATTTCCAGTATCTCCTTTAATAAACATCTCTTTTAGAAGATGAAAGTGTCAGGTAATGAAAGAAGCAGATTACAGATTGGCAGCTTGTTTCCATCCTCAATTAACCTTTCAATTTAGATCTACTAAACTTCAAGACTGTGCACAGTATGTTGATTCTCATCTGAGATTTAACATTTCTCTTTATTTAATTTTTATTTTTAAATCAAATTAATGCATTTATTTTAAATAATCAAATGGTAATAGGAGGTTTGTAACAACAAAAATAAGCAGTGTCCTCTTTTTCCCCAGAGATTCCTTCTTTCAGGTCTTCTGTTTGTTCTGGCATTTACTCTGTGTTTCTAAGTAACATTTTACCATCTCTCTTGACTTTTTTCAATTTGAGGCAGGATTTATTAATTTCTTATTTTAAAAAAATTAGAATTTTTCAATCTTACATATTCCTTCCTCAGCCACACAGACACCACACACTCCCTTTTTCCTTTTCCCCTGTCCTTCACATCTTATTGTACTCGTTCTGGGCTATATGTTCAATATATTGCTTTTTTGTTGCTAAATCAACATTCAGTGTTTATTATTATGATTATTATAATATTAGAGGCCCGGTGCACAAAAATTTGTGCACTCGGGGGATAGGGGGCGGTCCCTCAGCCCGGCCTGTGCCCTCTCACAGTCTGGGACCCCTCGGGAGATAATGCCCTGCTGGCTTAGGCCTGCTCCTGGGTGGCAGAGGGCAGGCCTAATCCCTAGGTGCAGCCCCTGGTTGGGCTCAGAGCAGGGCCGATTGGGGAGTTGGGGCGCCACCCCCTGTCATGCACAGAGCAGGGCGGATTAGGAGGTTGCGATGCCACCCTCAGTCACGCTCAGGGTAGGGCCGATTGGGGGGTTGGGGCACCGCCCCCTGTCACACTCAGGGCAGGGTCCATGGGGAGGTTGCGGCGCCACCCCCTGTCACGCACTGAGCAGGGCCGATCAGGGGGTTGGGGCGCTGCCCCCTGTCACGCACAGAGCAGGGCCCATCAGGGTGGTTGGGGCTCCTTACCCTGTCACGCACAGAGCAGGGTCCATCAGGGTGTTGGGGCTCCGTACCCTGTCACGCACAGAGCAGGGTCCATCAGGGGGTTGGGGAGCTCCCCCCTGTCATGCACAGAGCAGGGCCCATCAGGGGGTTGGGGAGCTCCCCCTGTCACGCACAGAGCAGGGCCCATCAGGGGGTTGGGGAGCACCGCCCCCGTCACACACAGAGCAGGGCGGATCAGGGGTTGGGGCGCCTTCCCCTGTCACGAACAGAGCAGGGCGGATAGGGAGGTTGTGGCCCCACCCCCTGTCACACACAGAGCCGCAGGGCGATCAGGGGGTTTGGGCACTGCCCCCTGTCACGCTGATCCCGGTGCTGGGAGGCCTCGCGGCTCCGCTGATCCTGGTACTGGGAGGCATATTACCCTTTTACTATATAGGATAGAGGCCTGGTGCATGGGTGGGGCTGGCTGGTGTACCCTGAAGGGTGTCCAGGATCAGGGTGGGGGGGTCCCCACTGGGGTGCCTAGCCAGCCTGGATGAGGGGATGATGGCTGTTTGCAGCTGGTCACACACCCTTCAGGGTGGGGGTCCCCACTGGGGTGCCTGGCCAGTCTGGGTGAGGGGCTGAGGGCTGTTTTCAGGCTGGCGGGTGACGGAAGCTCCCGACCGCTCCTTTTTTTCTTTTTTATTCTTGGCCAGCTTTAGCTCTGAGGCTCCAGCTCTTAGGCCTCCGCTGCTGAAAGCAGGTATCTGGTTTGTTTCGGTTCTATAATCGAAACAATGTATAACTCCAGCTCTGAGATCCCGGCTCGCTGAAAGCAGGTTTCTGGGGTTTTGTTTAGCTTCTATATTTGTTACAATGTTTCTTAAACTGCAGGCTCAGAGGCCGCAGCGCAGGCGGGGAACGTTGGAGTCCTCCGTCACTGAAGCAAGCAAGCTTCATGTTCGCTTCCAGCTGCCTGGCTGCTGACCGCCATCTTGGCTGGCAGCTAATTTGCATATCACCCTGATTAGCCAATGGGAAGGGTAGCGGTCGTACGCCAATTACCATGTTTCTCTTTTATTAGATAGGATATTATGATTATGTAAAGATTGTTCACAGCTAAGTCACTTGGTTTACTAGGATTACATTTCCTTTCTTGCACAATTAATCTATCAGTTTCATTATTATTTTTGTAGAGACAATGCTTGGTGCTGTCTCTCCCTGTATTTATCTGAACTGATTGTTTTCTTGTCTTGCTGCAGGCTTTCATTATCATTCTAGTGGCATTTTGGGAAGGAGTGAGGACAGATAGAAGTGCTCATTTTTAATCAGAACTCTTTATCCTAACTCTAGTACCCTGGTGCACAAATTCATGCACATTGAAAGGAAATTAATTAAAAGAAATATTTTAATATCGCTCTTCGCCCTTTCTCTATAATAGAAGTGTCAACCAAATTCACGATCGACAATGACAAATTGGAACACACACATGCGATTGGTGCCAGTGAGAGATTTATATGTATGGTGTATGCGCGAGTCAACTTAGCCTTTTATAGATATAGCATAAACTTGCTTAATTAGACCTGCTTTCTGATTTAGCTAAACTTTTTCCAGCCCAGTGAAGCACCACAACTTCTCTTTCAGGTAACTGTCAGCAACACAGCAGTAAATATCAACACAAAGCAGATTATTGTTGTGGATCACACAGGGAGAATAAAGGGTAAAATATTTAACTGCAGCAGTGTTTTGTTTTTTTAAATATATTTTTATTGATTTCAGAGAGGAAGGGAGAAGGAGAGAGAGATAGAAACATCAATGATGAGAATCATTGATCAGCTGCCTCCTGCACACCCCCTACAGGGGACCGAGCCTGCATCCCAGGCATGTGCCCTTGGCCAGAAGTGAACCCGGGACCCTTCAGTCCACAGGCCAACGTTCTATCCACTGAGCCAAACCGGCTAGGGCTGCAGCAGTGTTTTCACTATATTCTACGCAGTGAGAAAACCTGAAGTCATTTTCAAGGTTCACCATTTCTTACTTCTTTTTAGTTGGGTCAAGTTTCTAAGCTTTCTAAATCTGCATTTTCCGACTAATGAAAAGAAAATAGAATTCCACTGAGTGTCCTATCTACTTACTCCAGGACTTCTTTGAGGATCAAATGAGATGAGGCTGGGGAAAACACTTCACAGACATTTGGTTAAAGTGTAAAATGTTTGCACCTGGCTATAAAGCAAGCCGTGTTCCTGGGCTGAAGAAACTGCAAGGAGACTAGTCACTAGGGAGACTAGTGACTACCTGACATCATTACCCAGACGGACACTTGGCATAATAGCCTTTTATATAGATAGATGGCCTGTAGCTAAGGAGCGGAAGCCAGGCATTGCTACATGACGTTATTACTCGGCACCCACAGCCACCATTTCCCGGCTGGGCTGGGCTATGGGCTGCATTTTGTGCCATGGGGTGTCGGCTGCAATTTGGTGGGCTGTCACTCGGGGTGGTGGCAGGGTCTGTGTCCCACTTGGGGGAAACTGAGTGTTCTTTGGGGGCTTCTGTAAATGGCCAATTCATGTCATGGCAGCTCCTGTGTTGGACATCTGCCCCCTGGTGGTCAGTGTGTGTCATAGTGATCAATCAGACAGTTGGACACTTAGCATATTAGCCTTTTATGTATATAGTTTTCTATTTAAAGAATCGGTGCAAAGATAATTTCTATCAGTCTAAAAGATCACTGTAGTGTACATACATAAATATGCTCCCTGAAGTTTTCTTTATGGAAGGGGTTTCAGAAACTGATTTTGGACAACAGGCATTGTAATTGTTAAAAATTCAGATCTGCCCTGGCCAGTGTGGCTCAGTTGGTTGGGCATCCTCCCATGCACCTAAAGGTTGCTGGTTTGATTCCCACTCAAGGCACATACCCAGGTTACAGGTTCAGTTCCCAGTAGGGGGCATGCAGGAGGTTGCTCTCTCATTGATGTTTCTTTCTCTCTTTCTCTCTAAAAATCAATAAAGATATTTTTAAATTTTCAGATTTTATGCAATTTTCTTATGAATTGTATCACAGCAGATTAAAATTTATACATTTTCATTCTTTTGTTTGGTTCAAATAGAGAACAAAATTCAAATCCTTTAATATTTTTAAGCATAGTTCTACTCATTTACATGATTAGTATGAATGAAATCATTGTAATTTCTCACAACTGAGTAATTAAGAATAGTTAGCATAGATCAGCCACATGAACATTTTTTCAAATATGAAGATAAAATTGAATATACGTTTTTCCAATTTTATAATGGAGAAATAGAAATTAAAGTCCTACATTGGTTAATTTACATTTATTTTCTTACAAGTTGTACTTGTTATAAGGAATATCTATAGTTATATCTATAAATTAACTATCTTGACATATATTCATATTTCAAATATAAATGTAAACATAATAAAAATTAATTATAAAGAAAAAACATCTCAAAGATCTTAGTAGCTCGTTTGGCTGTTCACCAGAAGCTGATCATATTGTCTCCACAACAGCTGATGAAGGTGTTAAAACTGGGAGGCCTCCCTCCTCTGGATGGGTCTGAGCAGAGCTCTTCCTCAGCTCTGTTTTGCAACTCCCCTGCTGTTTAAATTGCTCTTGAGATTCAGCAGTGGCATCTCCTGAAGGACTCCACACCTTTTGCTTTAGGACAGTACTGCAGCTTCTGGTTTTGATGACATTGTTCTAAACATTCCATTCTGTTGTTGTGTATTTGAGATTGTGACCTTTGTGTGTTTGATTTTCTTCCTTTGACTTTGTTCTGCTATCTTTCACTTCATTTAGTTGTATGTGTCTCCTGCTTCAAAATAGGATCACACCTGTTACTGGCTCGTTGGCCCAGGTTTCCACATTATTTTAACCCCAGACCTTTACCTATTGCCCTTTTAGGGATAAGACATACCACATTCAGAATGTGGTTATGTATTAACATTCTCTAGCTTGTCCTGGTAAGAAGTTTTGGTGACCCAAAGGTTTTTCCCACACTGGGATTACTATTGTGATTGCTGCTTATTTTGCTGGAGGGGATTTGCTCACCATTATTCCCGTATATATGCACATATGCTGCTTTTGTTAGTTGTTCCACACCCCTTTCATCATATTCTTCTATGTTCAGTCCTACCTTTGAGATTGTGCAAGTGGTATATGACCAACTTAAAATGAAACAAAAGAAAACCCCATGTTTTATCCTCTCTCTCTAAAGTCTCTGGTAACTCATCTCAAGGATAGAGGCCTCTTGATGACTTCATCTAATTGTATGAAATCTTTGAGAGGCACATTTTTTGCATAAAGCTTGTATGGCAGAGATACCCAACTAAGCAGCCTTTCAGCTTTACATTCACCATACCCTTTAATCATTATCTCTTCATTTTTGTCTTTGTTTTTTTCTAGTTACCCACTATCATTGGTGGAAATGAGGAGACAGACAAGATCTTAATTACTTATTTTAACCAAAATACTGGGTGCAGGCAATGCATAAGACCTAGCCAGAGCCAATTACTGCCAGAGATACAAGATGAGTTAAGACCAGCCTCTGACCTCAAGTTATTTATACTATAGTAGGAGAGATAGCACAAGGTATACAAATCGAGACTATAAAAGATAAAGTCAAATAAGTACTTAAGACAGTTCTAAACAAAGTACAGTGGAAATTCAAAGGAACATGAACCTAAAACCAGCTACTGAAATCTGGAACAGCATTTTGGAATGCTATAGAACATTTCCAACTACGTAAATATTTAGTAGGCCTCTTTGTGTGTGGAGGAGTGGAGGGTGGGATGTATTGTCTTTTATCTCATTTTGATTTAAAAGTTCCTTCCCAAGTGAGGATCATAATGGAAAGAATATGGAATTCTTTATTCCAGCTATGCTCTTCATTTGCTAGGTTTCGATAGTGTCATAGTCACTGTGAAGTGGAGCATACATTGTAATCAGATCTGTCCCCATATGCCTTCAGAAGGAAGTCTGCAATCTTCCTCTTGGGGCTTCTCTTTCCTCCTGAGTTGTCCAAGAACGGCTTGGGATATAGGTAGTACAAAAGGAATGGTGGGCAGTTGCCACACCCAGAAGGGAAGAGCCTCATAGTCTGCTGCTGCGTGCCGGTGCCTCATGGGGTGCAGTGAAAACTGCTCCTGACTTGTGAACAGTAATGCCGACCTGCTGCTAAGCCTGCTTCCTGCGTTAGCCATTCTGGTGGAGGAGCCCTCTGTGCTCGGCTGGGCCAAGGTACCATCTTGTATTCTCAGGGCAGAGCTCTTGGTATGGTGCTCCTTTAGCCCCAGGCACAGCTTTTTCCTGTTACTAAATGGCCTAGGAAGCTGTGGATCAGGATCTGTTCAGATGCTGGCCATTTCACAGACCCAGAACTCCCAGCATCCCTCTCCCCCAGAATCCACCCCTAGGAATCAGGCTGATGGCCCTTTTTCCAGATTCAAAATGCAAACACTGTCATTCTCTCCTACAGGCAATGAGTGAGGTTAATCTCCCTTCCTTCTGAGGAATGCTCTCAGTGACTCAGAGGTGCTTTAGCTCCCAGGGGAGATTCCCTGAGTGATTCAAGGTATCCTCATCCACCCTTTTTGGGATGGAGTGGACTGGAGACTCTCGTTCTAGTGATTCAAGGTGATTATTGACACATTCTCACTAGAGAAAAACAGATTAATCTGTGGTGGGTGTCCTGCTTCCTTACTGGTATCTATTAGATGGTGTTATTGTGAAGATAAAAGGAGATGGTGTCATGAAAGTTAAAAGAGCCATAGAAATGTATTATCTTTGTTATTCTGTCATTTCCTGTTTAAGTCCCTTCAAAGGCCGCGCCTTTGGCTTAGGACCAGTGACCTGACCTCCCTTTTCTTCTCCAGCCTCATTCTGTATCATTTTACATCTTTCAGGGCAGTCTTTCTTAGACTTGTCAAGATTTTTCTTCCTCACTGGACTTTTACAAATACTAGATACCATGCTTTTGTATGAGGTGGCTTTTACCTGTCTCTGCCTAGCTAAAGCCTACATCAGTGTCTCTTTTTAATAGATCTTCTCTGAAGCTGTAATACAAATTAAATTCCCATTACGTGGCCCCAGAAAGCCTTGTTCTTTTCCCTTTTCTGCATATATCACATATAAAAGATGTGTGTGAATTGGTGATCAGTTATTAATATATTTCTTCTCTGGACACTAGCACCAAGACCAATGAGTGTGTCTGCTCTGTTCACTCCTAAAAAGTTGAATGTTTTTTTCCCTTGATTCTCAAAGCACATCCTGCTTGACTGTATTACTCTCACAGGTGAGAATATCTGTGAAATCATCAGCAGAGGTGAAAGATGAAAAGCTGAGGCTTGCTTTCTTCCATCTTCCTGAATGGAAAGTTTTGCATAGTTTTATACTACTAAATAGCAGCTTCTTTTTTTAGGTTATCATTGTTATTGTATTCAAACAATAGAATCACAGAAGAGTCTGATGACTCTTTCCACATAAATTATGTACATGTTGATCATGGAGAAAGAAGGCTTTGTGTTGTAAAAGAAGTTAAAATTTGCGGGTTTTCTTAAACTTACTGTTAAACCTTGTAACGGCATCACTATTTAAACAAAATGGTGACCCCTAGTGGATATTCTGCATAACGGACTGAAAGATCAGGAACCCCCAAACTAAAGCTGTCACTGTATGAAAATTAGTAAGTAATCTTTTTCTTTGGATCTCAACTATGTTTCACACTAGAATTTAACAGTTTTGAAGAATGCTTGATTTAAGTTTGCAGCTGTCATTCTAGCATTTAACTGTACTTGGTGCCTTTTAAAATTACTTTGATTTTTATATATAACTTTAAACAAAACACTAAAAAAATGAGAGTGCTCACCATAACCTAATTCCTACTTAGGAACTTTTTGTCCCATCTGATCGTTACAATTGTATATGAATACAGGGGTTGGCAAAAGTAGGTTTATAGTTATGAGTACACAGAACAGTTTATTCTTGTTTAATTATTTATTAATTATGTTATTTTCCAGACAAATAAACCTACTTTTGCCCCCCCCCCGTAGTTTTAACATACACAGTTGTAATCATATTATGTACATATTTTGTATTCTTTTATGGCTTGACTAGAGGCTGGGTGTATGAAATTTATGCACAGGTGTAGTCCCCAGGCCTGGCTGGCCATCAAAGCGCGAGCATCTGTCGTGGAAGGGCAGGTCCCAGCTGACCTCTGGGCCCTGGACAGCACCTGGGCCCCCAGACCCCTCATGCCCCACTCCGCCTGAGTCACAGCACCCAAGTCCCCACAGGGAGATACAGTGGTGCTGTACGGAAGCCAGGCGGGCATCACACTCTCTCCCCACCGACCTCACAGACTGGTTCCTGCGTGAACCCACGAGGATCCCAGCCAGCCCCTGCGGTCCCAGCAGCTGCGGCCCAGCTCACCTGAAAGAGGCCGCACGGGTGCAGGGTGGGCTTCCCCGGCACACGAGCCCTGGCGTCCCAGGGGAGGGTGGCAGGGGGAGTGAGAGCAAGCTTGGGGGGACACCCCACATTCTCACCGCACCTCTGTCCCCATCACCCCTGCCCCCAGGTAGCCTGCGAGAGGTCGCAGCATGTCAAAGATGCTCGCCATGTTCCACGCTGCCCCCTGGTGGTCAGTGCACGTCATAGCGAGCGGTTGAACTCCTGGACTCCCAGTGGAACAACCACCCAAGAGGACAATTAGGGTTTTCTTATGTAGGATGTTTCATTTAGACCTTTTCATGAGTCTTCATAGTCAACATATTTTTCATGGTATATACTGTCTCGTTATGTTGATATATTGTTAACTCTATCTTTGCTTTTGTCATCTTACTGTGGTAGTGAAACTGTACATACCTCATTCTAAGTAGAGAAATCCCTATTTCTGGGGCCCAGGTAATTCCTGAGGTCTGGTTGGAGTGTGAAACCCTGGCCAGGGAATGATTCATCTTTAAGCAACATCTCGCCTGCCCAGCTGACGCTGGACATGCTGTTAGATAACACCCTGCTGTGCTCCTGTGTTTCCAGACCCCTCACTCCTCTCTTTGTGAGACCCCAGCTGCATTGTTCTCTGCCCCCTTCCACAACAAACTGTTGTCCTGGCAAGTAAGCTAAGGTGGGAATAAGCCTGCCAAAATTATTTTAATCCAGCCACAACGTAATTTCCCCCTCCGAGTCCGAATATGCATTGATTTGCCAATGCTTTTGGGGAAAGAAAAAGGAGACAATTGATTTTAGATGATAGGAAAAGGATATCCTGCTCATAGTGTCATAATTTATTTAGGAAGCTGAAGACCGAATATTACTTTATGGTAAATGTGGTGTGACCTTCAAATTAAGAAAAACCAATATCATTTTTTATTTTCTTCTTTATTCTTAACTATTATTTTGATGTTCTAAAGAGAGCGTGTGTTATTTTTATAATCCAAATAGAGAACTTTTCTAAGTTGTAGAAATTCAGTAAAGCCTATGGAAAAATATATACCATCCAAAATCATTGCTATTAACATTTTCCTATATTTGCTTCCAGTTTTTTCATTGCATAATAAAATATATTTATAACTCATATTCTAAAAAGTAAACTCAAATACATGGGAATAAAAGTTTATAGAATTCATATATTAATTGGAGAGTAATTATTAACATTCAAAAAAGATTAACAGAGTTTTATTATTAAGCGTCTCTGTTATACTTAAAGTAACTCAATTACTAGGAATTCATTTTACCCTTTTCTCCTTTCACTTCTCTTTTAGATAGGCTTTCTTGAAGTAGATGTATCACACATTTTAATCAAGATTATTGTGTCAGGAATCCATGTTTTTTTGACAATATGATTTGGGCACCTGAGGAATGGTCACTGAACAAATTTGTCAGCCACTTATTGAAACTGCAAATCAACTTTTTTGTTTTATTTCTGGCAAGCTACAGGAAATGTTTGTCATGATTTTAGACCAAAAAGAAACCTGGTCTGCTTGGATGACGAAGTCCCTGAGGGAGCTGAGATGAGCATTGCAGAGCATCGTTCTGATGTTGCCTGGTGAAGAGCTTGTTGTGTTGTGAGGCTTTTTTTTTTTTTTTGGTGCCAGTTCAGTAGATCTCTTAGCTAAGTATCATCTGACTGTGATTCTCAGTTCTCATTAGATGTCTGTGTTTGTGTTATATTTCCTTGTGGTTTGGTCTATGACAGCTGTGGGCAAACTACGGCCCGCGGGCCTGATCCGGCCCGTTTGAAATGAATAAAACTAAAAAAAAAAAAAAAAAAAAAAAAGATCGTACCCTTTTATGTAATGATGTTTACTTTGAATTTATATTAGTTCACACAAACACTCCATTCATGCTTTTGTTCCGGCCCTCCGGTCCAGTTTAAGAACCCATTGTGGCCCTCGAGTCAAAAAGTTTGCCCACCCCTGGTCTATGACAATCTCTAGATAATCTGAGTGGAGATGTTCATTCTCTCTAATTCTTCTTCAAACAAAAGTATTAACTCCCAGTTCCCCTGTTACCCGCTCCCCCCCCGCCCCCCATCATTTCTTTGTTTCCATTTTTATTCTTTAGCTGACATTATCTTCTTTATCCTAATTAATTGCATTGCAAAATACTAAGTAAAAGCCTATGTGAGAGTGCTATGGTAAAAATACATGAACCGTTTTTGTCCATCTTCTGTGAAATGCAAATCCACATTTATCCCTGTCATACTCTGGATTACTAATGCCTGATTTGGAAGTACCATATTTCTTAGCAGGGTGGTTTGATCAATCCTAGCAAATCTGCTTATTTAATTTAAAAAATTATCAGCGATAAGTACTTTAGCTATATATTCAGTATGGCCCCCAAAAAGTAATACAAAGCTAGTCTTTTAAACCTGATGCTCTGTTTAAGTCAAACCATTTTCTCTGTGCATATTTGCAAGCAAGGTATCTCATGTGTGCTAATGTGATTTCCTTCCTCTGTCATCTGACCATGTAGATAAAAATATCCCCTTCCTATTCCTTGTCCTCTATTTAAAGTTAATTGGAATATGTTTTTTAACTTTCTTATTAAATTTATTGGGATGCCATCCTATCTAATAAAAGAGAAACATGGTAATTAGCGTACGACCACTACCCTTCCCATTGGCTAATCAGGGCGATATGCAAATTAACTGCCAGCCAAGATGGCGGCCAGGCAGCTGGAAGCTAACATGAGGCTTGCTTGCTTCAGTGACGGAGGACTCCAACGTTCCCCGCCTGCCTTGCCGGCCTCTGAGCTTGCAGTTTGAAACATTGTAACAAATATAGAAGCTAAACAAAACCCCAGAAACTTGCTTTCAGCCGGCCAGGATCTCAGAGCTGGAGTTATACATTGTTTCGATTATAGAAACCAAACAAACCAGATACCTGTTTTCAGCAGCAGAGGCCTCAGAGCTGGAGCCAGAGCAAAAGCTGACACAGAATAAAAAAAGGAAAAAAGAAAAAAAGGAGCAGTTGGGAGCTTCAGTCACCCGCCAGCCTGAAAACAGCCCTCAGTCCCTCACCCAGACTGGCCAGGCACCCCAGTGGGGACCCCCACCCTGAAGGGTGTGTGACCAGCTGCAAACAGCCATCATCCCCTCACCCAGGCTGGCCAGGCGCCCCAGTGGGGACCCCCTGATCCAGGACACCCTTCAGGGCAAACCAGCTGGCCCCACCCATGCACCAGGCCTCTATCCTATATAGTAAAAGGGTAATATGCCTCCCAGCATCGGGATCAGCGGAGCCAAGAGTGACAGGGGGCAGCGCCCAAACCCCGATCGCCCTGCGGCTCTGTGTGTGACAGGGGGCGGGGCCACAACCTCCCTATCCCCGCCCTGCTCTGTTCATGACAGGGGAAGGGGCCCCAACCTCCTGATCAGCCCTGCTCTGTGCCTGATACGGGGGGAGCTCCCCAACCCCCTGATCGCACTGCAGCTCTGTGTGTGACAGGGTGCGGCACCCCAACCCCCTGATCGGCCCTGCTCTGTGTGTGACAGGGGGCGGTGCCCCAACCCCCCAATCGGCCCTACCCTGAGCGTGACTGAGGGTGGCATCGCAACCTCCCAATCTGCCCTGCTCTGTGCATGACAGGGGGCGGCGCCCCCACTCCCCAATTGGCCCTGCTCTGAGCCCGACCAGGGGCTGCACCTAGGGATTGGGCCTGCCCTCTGCCACCTGGGAGCAGGCCTAAGCCAGCAGGTCGTTATCTCCCGAGGGGTCCCAGACTGTGAGAGGGCACAGGCCGGGCTGAGGGCCTCTAGTCTGTTAATAAAATTATATAGGCTTCAGGTGTACAATTCTATAATACGATACCTGCATATTGCATTGTGTGTTCACTACCCCAAGTCAAGTCTCCTATTACCATTCATCCCCCCCATATCCTCTTCTAAGTTCCTCAACTCCAATTGGAATATGTTTTAAATAATTTCTCTAATGAATGGCCGAAAGTCTTAGAAGGGCTTTTTGCAGAATCTTTCACATGAAGGCAGGTGATTAAAAAACACAAATTCTTGTCTAGCTGCTGACTGTAAATCCTGAAGCATTTAGATATTTGCAGACTAAATTATTAATTCTCATTGCTTTCCTCTAAAGCCTTGGGAGAATTTTCACAACCTTTTTTAAAAATATATTTTTATTGATTTCAGAGAGGAACGGAGAGGGAGAGATAGAAACATCAATGATGAGAGAGAATCATTGATTGGTTGCCTCCTGCACGCCCCCCACTGGAGATCAAGCCCACAACCCCAGCATGTGCCCTTGCCCGGAATCAAACTCAGGCCGATGCCCTATCCACTGAGCCAGACCGGCTAGCATCACAACCTTTTTGTAACCTTTTCTGATGGAGACCAGTGGAGTGAGACAGACCTGGTTTTAAATCTTGGCTCTGTCATTCTCTGGCTCTATGACTTTGGATAAAATGATACATGTCTCTGCTTCTTTTTGTATAGTAAGTTGATAGTGCTGACTTTATAGGATTGTTGTGAGGAAGAAGACAAAATGTGAAAACTTCTTATACGTGCTTCTATATGCACAGTGCCTAGCACAAAGCAAACACTTAAATGTTAGCTTTTATTGTTATAGCCTGGGAGTGGCAAGCTTTTTCTGTAATGAGGCAGATAGTAAATATTTTAGGTTTTGAGGGCCATGTGGTCTCTGCCACAGCTAACCAACTCTGCCTTTACAGTGTCAAAGCATCCATAGGCAGTGTGTAAACAGATGAGCGTAGCTGTGTTCCGATAAAACTATTTATAAAAATAGACACGGGCTATAGTTTGCTGACTTCTGTTCTAGAGGAATAAAACTAACAAATGAAATAAGACATGAAAGTATTAAGAATTCAGTATAACTCTCCTGTGAAGTAGATTTTCAAGAGAATTTAGACTGATTTAAAACTTCAGTTTGCAACCTCAGACAGTGCCTTTCAAAATCTCAGTGTTAAAACATGTTCTGCTTGGTTAACGTATTTTATAATAAAAATCTCAGCTACCAGGAACCATAAAAAATAAAACATTTCTAGATTCATAACAGCACTTTTGTGGAGAACTTCCTAAAATATACTCTTTTGCCTTCTTAAAAACCATGTATAAAAAAATAATCAAACTTAAAAAAAAAATGACCTTTGCATTATATCTTCTGATTTTGGTCAGGCCTCAGTTGGTGATTTTTGTGCTCCACATGGTGCCAGTTTGGGTCAAGTCCTTTCACCTGGTGTGCACAGGTTGGTCTGGAAGGTCCAAGATGCCTTCACTCACATCTGGTGCCTTGGCGGGGGCAGTTGGGAGGCTGGACTCAGCTGAAACTGTCAGCTAGACCTTACACACGGCCTCTCAAGTGTGCTAATAATTTTTTTTTTTTAATGATATGACATGCCTAGCCGGCATGGCTCAGTGGTTGAGCGTCAGCCTATGAACCAGGAGGTCACGGTTCAGTTCCCTGTCAGGGCACATGCCCGGGTTGCGGACTCTATCCCCAGGAGATGGTGGGCAGGAGGCAGCCGATAGTGGTATGACATTATGAGTCCCAGTTCCCCTAGTACCATAGTACCCTCAGCCTTCACTAAGGTCTGTGAGGCTGTTGTTGTACGCCCTGGACTACTGTGCAAGCAGGTTCTCAGCTGTAGTCTGGAGCAATGCAATTTCTGGATTGGTGACATCTTATTGTAGTGGACACCTAATTTGCTATGTGTAAGCTGCCTTGCTGGGCACAACTAAGTGCTATTAAAGAAACTTAAAATATGCCGTATAAAAGAAGGAAAACCTGCAGTGTGTGACCAGATGGCTGAACCTGGAGGATATGGTGCTGAGTAGAAAAGCCAGTCACAGAAGGACAAATACTGTATGATTCCACTTATATGAGGAATCTACAGTAGTCATACTGATAGAAGCAGAAAGTAGAATGTTGATTGTCAGAGGCTGGGGAAGAGGGAGAAACAGTGAGTTATTACTGTAATGGTCAAAAGTTTTAGTTATATAAGATGAATGTTCTAGAGAACTGCTATGCAACATTGTGCATATAGTTAACAATAATGTATTGTGCACTTAAAAATTATTAAAAAGGTAGCTCTGACCATGTACTCAGTGGTTAGAGCATTGGCCCACACACAGAAGGGTCTTGGGTTTGATTCCTGGTCAAGGGCCCATACCTTGGTTGCAGGTTCGATCCTTGGGGGCCCTGGTTGGGGTGCCTGCAGGAGGCAACCAATTGATGTGTCATTCTCACATAGATGCCTGTCTGTCTATCTGTCTCCCCCCAACACACACACATCTTCCCTCCCTTCCAGTCTCTAAAAAGCAATCGAAAAATTATCCTCAGGGTGAGGATTAACAACAAAGAAAAAACTATTGAAAGGGGAGATTTCATGTTAAATGTTCTTACTTTATTTAAAAAACTAGAGGCCTGGTGCATGAAATTCGTGCATGAGGGGTGGGTCTTTCAGCCAGGCCTTCACCCTCTCCCAATCCGGGACCCCTCAGGTAGGGTCCCTAAGTCTGGCCAGCGATCAGTGCCTATCAGGTCTTTCCTTCCCCCGGCTGCCAGCAGCAGGCCCCACTACTGCTTGCCATCTGTGCGGCGCTACCCCCCGCCCCCCACTTGGCCACTGGTCGCTTCCTTCTGCAGGCGACAGGTGTGGGGTGCGATCGCTTGGCTGGCCTGGACCTCCTTCTGCGGGGCGATCACTGGCTGACCCTGCACACCCGCACAGCATCGCTGGCCAGTGGCCTGGGCCTCCCTCTGTGGGTGATGGATCACGGGGCTCCCATATTGATCGCTCTGTAGAGGGAGGCCCGCCCACTGCCGCAGCATCACCAGCCGGATAGCCTAGGCCTCCACCTGTGGATGCTGGCCAGGTGGTCTGGGCCTCCCTCTGCGGGGCTATCGTGGGGTAGATTATGACTTTGGAGTTATACCATTTTTTAAAAAGGCACTAAAAAGAGAACTTAAGGTGTTTTTCTTCTGCTTATTTTACCTGCTTTTTTCTCCCTTCCCCATATTCACTTGTTTTTTGTTTTTGTTAATCCTCACTTGAGGATATTTTTTCCATTGATTTTTATTTTTTTAATATATATTTATTGATTTCAGAGAGGAAGGGAAAGGGAGAGAGAGCTAGAAACATCAATGATGAGAGAGAATCATTGATTGGCTGCCTCCTGCACTCCCCCTACTGGGGATTTAGCCCACAACCCAGGCATGTGCCCTTGACTGGAATTGAACTCGGGACCCTTCAGTCTACAGGTCAACACTCTATCCACTGAGCCAAACCAGCTAGGGCTCCATTGATTTTTAGAGAGAGAAACATTGGTTGATTGCCTCCCCCATGCACCCCAACCGGGACCAGGGATCGAGCCTGCAACCAAGGTTTGTGCCCTTGACTGGAATCAAACCAGCAAACCTTCAGAGCCAAACTGCTAGAGCTCTTCCCCATATTCTTGATGAGACAGTAAATGTTGTGTTGAGAGGGCAGAATAAGGGAACAGACCAGGGACTGGAAAGGACCACTTCAGGGCTGACTCCAGTGGAAGAGGGCCTACTAAGTATGACTTGAATCTATGTTTGCATAATAAGCACCCTGCTTTTGCTTAAATGATCTGTTTATTTGGAGTAACTTACGTTTGGGGAGGTTAAGGCTCTGCAAGCTGTTCTTTGTACTATATGTAGGATTAGGGGTCTTATACCTGCTCCACCAGTTCTTGCAGTCTCTGGGATGTCTTACTCATTTTGTATAGATTTTGCTATTTCTTTCCTATCACCTGTTCACAATTATGGCTCTAAGATGATTATTTTTTCACCTGGATGTCTATCATTTTTCGGTATGAATATTATAGCTCTCTCACCCTTTACTATAGATGGGGTAATAATACCTACCTCAGAGTGTTGTAGGAAGAATGTGAAGTGCTAAGAAAATGTCAGCTATTATTTTATCGGATAACCATCTTCCAAACTTCCTTTTTTAGAAACTGATTCAGCAGCACAAAAAGAACATAGAAACCAGACACCTGCTCCATCTGCAGCTCAAACTTCCGCTCCTTCCAAGTACCACCGATCTCGATCTGGGGGAGCCAGGGATGAACGATATCGATCAGGTGAGAAGGAACTGGAAGTTATCACTGACATAGTTTTTACTGACTTAGTAGGAACTGTGTATCCTGAGAGCTTCTAACATTTGTTCTCTTTCCTTGAAGTACCAACAGGTCTATATTGATTCATTTATCAGTCATTTATTGAGTGCCTATTATGTGCCAGGTATTGTAGATACTCAATATTTACTGGGGATACAGCAGCAAATAACATGTTTCTGTGCTCCAGGCAGACGGGGAGCCAGACAAGTACAAAGGCAATGCGGATAAATAACTAAGAAAGAAGAGCGCCAGAGTCACACAGGGCGGTATGGAGGGAGAGCTCAGTGGACACTTTTGGAAGAGGCAGGTCCTTCTGCATTTGCCAAAGCTGTTAATTAACTGATGGACCTGGAACAAAAACTCACAATGCAATTTCAAATTAGTAAACTCTTACGTTTTATTTCTTCTGACCTAAAAAGTACCCATTGGAAGGGAAAAGGGGACATGCTTCTGCCATCCCATGTCCGGGACTGATGAGCAGAGAAACACATCAGAGGACCTCATGGGGATGTGGGTGCAGCGAGCCCGTCCCATCCCCTTCTGCTTGCTGCCCATTATAGTCTCTGCAGCACATTTATTGTGCCAGGAGACGAGCTGGAATACAAATTTACTTTCCCTAGATTTTTGACTCACTTGTGCCAGCCAAAGTTACCTTAACCTTTTTTTAAATTGAAAAACAGGGTGTTCGTTGCCTCCTCTCAAAAACTGCTTCAGAGAAAATGAGGTAAAGGATGTGGATGCAGAGCTGCGTCAGCCATTTTGTGAGCTGATTTTATTAGAAATATATTTTCACACGCTGGAAGGAAGGGTGGAGACGTATTCAATTAAAAAAAACAGAGGCTGCATGCCACACCAGAATTTTCCTTTGTACCTAACCTGCCGTAAGCGGACAGGGGAGGCTTTCTCAGAGCACAAGGCATCTAACTGAGTCATGGCAGAAAGACAAGAGTTGCCCAGGTAAAAGGGAAAGAGCATGAGAAAGTACCTGAAAACAATTCTTTATGGCTGCAACTCAGAATGCAAGGCCCCAGAAGAAGGTGGGAGATGAGGCCAGAAAGATTACCAGGGACCAAACCTGAAGGAATCTTGAACAGCGTTGAAGGATTTTCAGCAGGGCAGTACATAATCAGAGTTGTATTTGTTCTAGTAGCTCGTTCCAGCTGTAGACAGTATGCTCTGCCACTACTGTGTCCCAGTGCCTGGCACAGTGCCTAACATATGAGTTAAAAGGGTAACTTAGAGAAAGGAAGGAATGAAGGTAGTTATTAGTTAAGAATGGATTTGTGGGAGGTAATGCTGGATGTAGAAGAGTATTATGTCCTAACTGGTATCTTCAGTGATTAAGTGTCGGCCTGCACACCAAAGGATTGCAGGTTCTATCCCTGGGGCCCCAGATGGGGTGCCTGCAGGAGGCAATCAATTGATGTGTCATTCTCACATAGATGTCTGTCTGTCTGTCTCCCCCTACCCCCTTCCTTCCACTCTCCAAAAATCAATAGAAAGTACATCCTTGGGTGAGGATTAAAAAAAATAGAGAAGTATATCAGAAGTTCCTATTTGTAGCCAAGACATAAGTCTGATTTCCCAGGAACCCAGTGTTGCCTTTTGAGGCTGGGACCAGATTCAGTAGCCGTGTCAAGAGGGTTTTAGCCTTTGCAACTCTCACCCTGGCCTTCTCTAGGAGTGTTTTGTCTTTGTTTTATTGTTTGTTTTTACAGGATATAATAAAAGGGTTAGTAAAGAACCAGAAGATGATTCTCTACATCCAATGTCCAAGCTGAGGACATATGGTAAAGGCTTTAGTGAACTCATTCCGTAGTGTAAACATTTGACCTTCACCCAGCAAAACCCAACTGTGATCTCTAGCCCCTGTTCTTTATTTTTAATTTATTCTTTTTATTTTATTTTTTCTATCACCATTTACCTCCTCCCCCAACCCCCATTCTTTTATACCTTTTTTTTTCACACTTACCCCAAATATCAAAAAGTGTAGTTTGCAAATCAGATGCTGGTTAGCAGACTGTTCAGTGTCTTGGTTAGGTATAGGGATATTGAAGAGGATTTAATAGGTTTTGAATAATTATCTCACTGGACTTCTTTTTTTAGGGTAGATGTGAAATGTAGACCAAGAGGAGGTAAAGTAGGGAAGAAAGGGTTATTTAAAAACCCTGAAGATATTGAAAGCTGTGAGAGAACTGCAATTGCAATGCTGTCATGAAGGGAACAGAAAAGAGGAAGTATGCAAGCATGGATTTTGGTGAAAATCACATATTTTTTCAGTATATTAGAAATTGTTCAACTAAGTAGCAAAGGAAAGGTCAGTACATTCTGAGAATTGTGGCTTCCATGAATAATAAGAAACCAACAGTAATAGCACAAGTAGAGCAAATTAAGTTACAGAATTTGATGGGAATTCAACTTCAACTCTTTGCCACCCTTTTCATGCGAAGGGTTACATTTACAAGTCACATGCAAAAATAGCTTAAGAACATAAAATATGTGTAGTGATAATCACAAGAATACAGAGTAAAGTGATGGGTACACAAAAAGGATTTAATATTGATGTCAGTAAGTTCAACAGGAAAACTCTCTCTCTCTCTCTCTCTCTCTCTCTCTCTCTCTCTCTCTCTCTCTCTCTCTCTCTCTCTCTTTCTTTCATTATAAGAGAAAGTTTATTTAGAAAGTCACAGAGGTAGTAGAAGAGAGCCATAGAAGAAATGGGCTCAGGAAACAGGTTATAGCAAAAGAAGGATACATACCTGAGGGACGAAAGAGGGACTGAAAAATTCTCTCTTGTTTGGTGGTGGTTTTATTATGACATTTCAACCAATCATGAAATAGACAGTGTTTCATGTTTCAGACTTGGTGTAAAGAGCTTATATTTATGCAGAGTTTAGATCATCTAATCTGATTCTTTCTGTGCTTAGCCAACGTCTGTGTGACATTTCAAATATACTTATTCAGTACCCCTTTTTCCTGCAAATCAAGGCATGATGCACCTTTCTACACATGTTTCGGTCACAAGTGTAGAAAAATACACAATTAATGGAAAGTGATCTGATTGTCATTCTTTTCTTTTTTTTTATTTAATTGAATTTTAGAGAGAAAGGGAGAGAGGGGGGAGAGAGAAAGAAAGAAACATCTGTTTGTTGTTCCACTTGTTTATATTCACTAGAGGCCCAGTGCATGAAATTCATGCATGGGTAGGTTCCCTAGGCCTGGCCTGTGATCAGGGCCGATCAGGGCCTTCCGGCTGCCTGCCAGGGCCTTCCTTTGTTCTGTGCCGCCCCCTGGTGGCCAGTGCACGTCATAGCGAGGGATCGATCTCCTGGTCGAACTTTCGCAGGAACAATTTGCATATTGGACTTTTATGTAGAGAGATAGATAGTTTGGTTACTTCTTATATGTGCCCTTACTGGAGATCAAACCCACAACCTTGGGGTATCCAGAGGACACTCTAACCAACTGAGCTATCCAGCCAGGGCCTAATTGTCATTATGTTAAGTCCTTTAATGTTAATCTTTTGGGCAGTTAGCCACCTCAAACAAAACAAAAGCCAAAAGGACTTTAAAGGAGTATTAGTATCACCTTATTCAGCTCAAACATTAGCGCTGGAAAATGATACCTAGCTCTAATGTGCTTCTGGCAGAGACGTCCAAAAGGTAACTGTGTCTGGGGACTGAACTTCGGAAGTGATTTCTTTATCAAAGATCAAGATGAATTGTGTGCTGGTGAATGAGTCAAATCCAGTTAACAGGGAGCAGTCTGTTCTTATCAAAAAGAGGCTTTGCTGATACAGTAACTGTGAACATCTCCTTTTCACATGCATTTATGAGCCTGGGTTTATCATGTTAGAAAATAGTTGGGTGTTTTTATTTGTTCTGTGGTCTGCAGCTATGAATCCTGTGGCAGAGAAAGATTATTCAAGTGAGCCTTTAAAAGCTTGTTTAATGTGAATAATTCCCTAGTTTTAGCAAGTTTGCTAGCACATGTTTCATATCTTATGCAAAAATAAACTTTTGGAAAAGTTTATTTAATTGTTTAGTGTGTATATTTGATTTGCTGTTGTTCTCTTATTGAGAAAGTGCTTTTTCTGAGTATAAGCAGTTAATCATTTATTTTCCAAGACAGCTAAGAGAAACATATTTCATCTAATATAAAAAGGATGCTTTTTATATTTCAACATAACTAAAATCAAGTTGTATTTTATATAAAATGACATCATAGATTCAATTAAATATGGCAATCTTGGTTCAACTAAGTAAACCTCAGGGACACTGAAACAGTATAATAAATATAAATACAGTAGAAAATATTTCACTTCAGAGCTAAGAGTTAGTTAATATTGTAGTCTTAAAGTGATAGTACAACAGTTTGGAAATATCTTTTACACTTTCAATCTTCATACACTTTGACCCAGAAATTGCACTTCTAGGAATTTATTTTAAAATACACATATGTGCACAAAGATAAAAATGTGTATTTATGTATGTATGTGTGTTGTAGTTTTGCTTGTAGTAATATAATGATTAAATAAATTATAGTACTCATATACAATGGAATTCTATGAAAGCTGATTTTAAAATTCTGTGAAGGCTCACCAAAAAATGAGGTAGATATGGAGAGATGTACAAAATATATTTTAAAGTAACAAATGCAAGATATTATTTACAATATGACGCAATTTTGTGAATAGTAATAATAATACTTTCATATATTAGTATGTACAAAGACACAGAAACTTGGAAAAATATGTACCCCAAACTATTGAGGTGCTATTATTTCTTTTTTTAAAATATATTTTATTGATTTTTTACAGAGAGGAAGGGAGAGGGATAGAGAGTTAGAAACATAGATGAGAGAGAAACATCGATCACCTGCCTCCTGCACACCCCCTACCGGGGATGCACCCACAACCAAGGTACATGCCCTTGACTGGAATGAGCCTGGGACCCTTCAGTCCGCAGGCCGACGCTCTATCCACTGAGCCAAACCTGTTAGGGCGAGGTGCTCTTATTTCTAGGAAGTGGTGGTTCTAGGGAAATTTTTCACTTCAGCATTATATGTATTTAGATCTTTTTTCAATATATATATTTTTCCAGTTTTCTTATTGTGGTAAAATACAGAATACATGTAACATAAAATGTATATATATTAATTTTAAACAAAAAATGGCAAAAGATATTTTTAAAGTGATAGCCATGCATAAATGATTTAAAACCTTAAATCAATTATTGTTCTTATTGATTCTTACTCTAAGTGTAGATTCTTATGATTTATTGCTGGGAGTTAAATGCAATAGTAACTCCCTCTGTCATCCTAATTGAGAACTTTTGCTTATCTCTTTCCAAATCTGGTCTCTGACCTGGTGACATTTACTATGGTGGCTGCCACTGGTACACCGAGACCATTTTATTTCTATTTTAACATACTTTCTCATACTAAGGAAGGTAATTGTATTCAGTTCAGCAAGTATTTATTATAGACTTCCTATGAGTTGAGCACAGTTTAGATCAGCCGTGGGCAAACTACGGCCCGTTTGAAATGAATAAAACTATTGGGAAAAAAAAGACCGTACCCTTTTATGTAATGTTTACTTTGAATTTATATTAGTTCACACAAACACTCCATCCATGCTTTTGTTCCGGCCCTCCGGTCCAGTTTAAGAACCCATTGTGGCCCTCGAGTCAAAAAGTTTGCCCACCCCTGGTTTAGATGCTAGAGAAACACAGATGAAAACACAGCAATCCTTTTATAAGCTACAGAGGCAGCATGAAAGAGGGTATGACCAGGGAAGGAACCTGGGCACTGGGTACGTCAAGGGTGAGGTCTAAGCCATTTTGAAGGATGAATAGCCATTTGCTGTATAGATATCACAGGCTAAAAAAAAACAAAACCACAATTTATAAAAATGGGGGAATGTGAAATGCAAAATTAACATTTCACTACGCCCCCCCATCAACACCGAGTTGTGCCAAAATTAACATGGTATCCTAATGTTACAGAGCTTAATAGTGGTCCTCCGTCTTAATGTTAAAGTGGTTGGTACCTCAGAACTTGGTAAAAATAGCGTGACTTTGTTGGCTTGCAGGTAACTCCTTGAAGTGAACTTTTCTACTTACTGACCTAACCTACCCACACATCTGCCTTTTAGTGTATGTATGTGTGTGTGTGTGTGTGTATATATATCTATATATCTATATCTATCTATCTATATCTATATATATATATCCTATCTAATAAAAGAGAAACATGGTAATTGGCGTACGACCGCTACCCTTCCCATTGGCTAATCAGGGCGATATGCAAATTAACTGCCAGCCAAGATGGCGGCAGACAGTCAGGCAGCTTAAACTGAACATGAGGCTTGCTTGCTTCAGTGACGGAGGACTGCAACGTTCCCCGCCTGCCTTGCCGGCCTCTGAGCTTGCAGTTTAAAAAACATTGTAACAAATATAGAAGCTAAACAAAACCCCGGAAACCAGCTTTCAGAGAGCTGGGGTCTCAGAGCTGGAGTTGATACAGAGTTTCAATTATAGAACCGAAACAAACCAGATACCTGTTTTCAGCAGCTGAGGCCTCAGAGCTGGAGCCAAGCCTCAGAGCTAAAGCTAGCCCAGAATAAAAAAAAAAGAAAAGAAAAAAAGGAGCAGTTGGGAGCTTCAGTCCCAGCCTGAAAACAGCCCTCAGCCCCTCACCCAGACTGGCCAGGCACCCCAGTGGTGACCCCCACCCTGAAGGGTGTGTGACCAGCTGCAAACAGCCATCATCCCCTCATCCAGGCTGGCCAGGCACCCCAGTGGGGACCCCCACCCTGATCCAGGACACCCTTCAGGGCAAACCAGCCAGCCCCACCCATGCACCAGGCCTCTATCCTATATAGTAAAAGGGTAATATGCCTCACAGCACCAGGATCAGTGGAGCTGAGAGGCCTCCTGGCACCGGGATCAGTGTGACAGGAGGCAGCGCCCAAACCCCCGGATCGCCCTGCGGCTCTGTGTGTGACGGGGTAGAGCCATAACCTCCCCATTGGCCCTGCCCTGAGTGTGACAGTGGCGGTGCCCCAACCCCCTGATCGGCCCTGCTCTGTGGGTGATAGAGGGCGGTGCCCCAACCCCCCCTCCACGGGCCCTGCTCTGTGTGTGATGGGGTAGAGCCATAGCCTCCCCATTGTCCCTGCCCTGAGTGTGACAGTGGTGGTGCCCCAACCCCCTGATCGGCCCTGCTCTGTGGGTGATAGGGTATGGAACCCCAACCCCCTTTTTGGCCCTGCTCTATGCGTGACAGGGGGTGGCGCCGCAACCTCCCCATGGACCCTGCCTTGAGTGTGACAGGGGGCGGTGCCCCAACCCCCCAATCGGCCCTACCCTGAGCGTGACTGAGGATGGCATCGCAACCTCCCGATCCGCCCTGCTCTGTGCATGACGGGGTGGCGCCCCAACTCCCCAATCGGCCCTGCTCTGAGCCCGACCAGGGGCTGCACCTAGGGATTGGGCCTGCCCTCTGCCATCTGGGAGCAGGCCTAAGCCAGCAGGTCGTTATCTCCCGAGGGGTCCCAGACTGCGAGAGGGAACAGGCCAGGCTGAGGGACACCCCCCCCCCCCGAGTGCACAAATTTTTGTGCACCGGGCCTCTAGTCTGTCTGTCTATCTATCTATCTATCTATCTATCTATCTATCTGTTTGTCTATCTAAAATAATGTCCTAGAAAAAATAAAGAAAAAGAAAAAAGTGGAAGCTGAAACCGGTTTGGCTCAGTGGATAGAGCGTTGGCCTGCGGACTGAAGGGTCCCAGGTTCAATTCCCATCAAGGGCATGTACCTGGGTTGCAGGCACATCCCCAGTGGGAGATGTACAGGAGGCGGCTGATCGATGTTTCTCTCTCATCGATGTTTCTACCTCTCTATCTCTCTCCCTTCCTCTCTGTAAAAAAATAAATAAAATATATTAAAAAAAAGAAAAAAGTGGAAAAAAATGAGTAAAATAATATCCTAACAGGTAAGAGTTCTTGGTGTCTGTTCTGCCCTTGGCCCTTACAGCCCAGCTGTGCCACTTATGTACCATGTCTTAAACATGTCATAAAAACAAGCCAAGAATAGAAGCAGCTACTATAAAACTGTAAAATAACATTTTCCGCTTATCTTTTTAAGAAAGATGAAAAAATCGTCTGCCGCTATCTATAGATGTGAGAAAATGGACACCCTCCTACCCTGTTTGTAGAGTGTTATTTATCAATAATGACATTAGGCGTGTGGGGATATGTTTGTTATCCATTTGTGCTTCTTCTATAAACTACCTGTTCATTCCCTAAGCCTGTTTTTTTTTAAATTGGGGTTTATTTTTTCTAATTTACTTGCAAGAGCCTTTTTTTTTTTAAACTTAAGGATATTAACATTCAATTTCCTTACTAGTTATAATGGTCTGTTTAGATTTTCTATTTTTTCATGATTCAATTTTTATAGGTGGTATGTTTGTAGGAATTTATCACTTTCTTTTTTTTAATGTTTATATTGATTTTTAGATAGAAATGAAGAGAGAGGGAGAGAGAAATAGAAACATCTATGAGAGAGACACATTGATTGGCTGCCTCTGGCACACCCTGGACCTCTTGGATCCACTGAATCACACCAGCCAGCTATCAATTTCTTTTAGGTTATCCAATCAGGCATATAATTATTCATGGTAATCTCTTTTATTTTTGTGGCATTGGTTGTTTTTGTTTGTTTGTTTTTCTTTCTCTTTTTTTCCCTTTGGTTGTTTACTTTTTTCTCTTTCATTTCTGGTTTTAGTTATTTGAGTATTTTCTCTTTTTTCCCCCTGTAAATCTAGTTTAAGGTTTTTCAGTTTTGTTGCTCTTTAAAAACAAAAAACAAACTAAAAAACCCCACAACTTTTATTTTCATTGATTTCCCCCCCCCTACTTTTAAAATTCTCTATTTTGTTTACTTCTGCCCTAATCCTTGTTATTTCCTCATTTGGCTTACTTTGGTTTGAGTTTGTTCTTTTTTTTTTAGTTCCTTCAGGTGTAAAGTTAGATTGTTGACTTGAGATCTTAAAATAAAAAACAAAGCACTATAAAAACAATGTCAGAAGACAAATGACAAACTAAAAGAAAATATTTCTAACATACATCAGAGATAAAGAGGTACTGTACCTTACATATTAAGAACTCTTGGCTTCGTGACTTCCGGTGGCGTGAGCGTCACAAGCAGGGTGAGCTGCCGCCGATCCGTCAGAGGCGCGCCGCCTGGGAGCCCTTGCAGACTGCCGAGGGAGGTCTCCAGCGAAGATGTGCAGAGAGGGGTGTGTCAGGAAGACAGGGCAGGAGAGAGCCGAGTCCTCCTCCATAGCGGAGCCGATGGGTAAAGCGGAAACTGGAACCTCAGGACGCTGTGTGTCCTGCAGAGTCCTGGGAGTGGGTATTTTTAAAAGTGGGGGGCTAAAGGGGTGCCTCTGAGAACGATGTCTCTCTAGCTTTTTTAATGTAACAACCCTTGTAGAATGACTTGATTCTTAAATCTGTGCGCTTGTATAACTTTAATAAAAATGAAAATAGCAAAAAGCCATGGTAGCTATCAAAATTGCAAATGTCCTTGGACCTCCAAACGTTATCTTGTAAACGATTTGGCAAGATTATGGAATACGAGGTTACTTGGGGACGGCATTGTTTATAAAACCAAATTATTGGAAACAAGCAGTTGGCTTAAATAGTTAAATTTATACAAAGGAATACTCTTCAGATGTGAAACTGGAACTGAAAGTACAGGAAAGACAATTTAGAGCGTTGCATTGGTATGCTGCAATTTGGGGGGGGGGGAGCTAGAATACATAATACACATACTGGTATAAAATATTCCTGGGAAGGTATATTTTTAAAAATGAGTATCTGGTGGCTTTTGGAAAGATGCATTGAGTGGCTAGGAGATGGGTGGAGGGAGACTTTCCATTATAAATCCCTTCTGTGTCTTTGAAAATGTAAATGGATGACCTATGCAAAATATTAAATGATGCTTCTAGTGGCAATTGCAGGAGTCCCAGTGAGAGCTCTGCTGTGTTAGGGTGAGGACAGTAGTGTGCTGGGCCACATATCTGGCGCTTTGGCCAGACGGGTCATGCTATGCTGTCTGTTCCTAAAACACACAGATAGGAAGGTACTGACATCAGGCCAGGGCTTGAGATATGGTCTCATGGCCCCTTCCCAGCACACAGGCCTTCTTTCTCAGAAGGCCCGGAAGTCTCATTCCAAATTTGGGAGACAAAGGACTGGAAAAAGTATAAATAAAGAGAGTTTCCTCCATACTGGGGGGCCCAGAATTTAAAAGACACATTTTTCTCTGGGCCTCCACAGAATTTGATAATAAAATGTAACTCTTGCAGTCAGCACTGCAGTTCGGCCCCCGCTCCGGCAGGGTGCTGTAACTGTAGTTGCTGGCCATGGAAATCGGGGCTGCAGTTCAGCCCTCTGCTTTGGCAGGGTGCTGTAACTGTAGTCGTTGGCCATGGAAATCGGGGCTGCAGTTCAGCCTCTGCTCCGGCAGGGTGCTGTAACTGCAGTCAGCTGGCCAGCTTAATAAAGGCTCTTAAATTTAAAAAAAAAAAAAAAAAAAAAAAAAGAACTCTTAAAAATTAAGGAAAAATAAACTCAGAAACCCAATGGAAAAATGGTCATGTGACATGAACATTCATTTCACTTACAGACAAATAAACAAAAACAAACATGAAATAGCCCTTAAGTACTCTGTAAAGATGTTTAATCTCACTAATGATAAAAGAAGTACAAATTGAAAGTATACTGAGATACCATTTCTCAATTACCAAATTGGCAACAACAGAAAAGCTAGACAACACATTCTGAAAGTGAGGCTATGGGTAAACAGACACTCCTATACATTACTGGTAGTAAGGCACTATGATAAAACTCTTCTGGAGGGGAATTTGGCAAGATGTAACAAAATTAAAAATATATTCACTTTTTGATTTAGGAGTCTCACTTGTAGGAATTTACCACGAAGATATACTCTCATCAGTATAAAAATATAATTGCATGAGGCTCTTTGTTGCATCATTATTTATAACTAGAGGCCCAATGCACGAAATTTGTGCACTCGGGGTGGGGGAGAGTGGGGGTCCCTCAGCCCAGCCTACAGCCCTCTCACAGTCCAGGAGCCCTCAGGGGGTGTCCGATTGACAGCTTAGACCCGCTCCCCCCGATGTCAGTCACAAGTAGTGGGTTTCCATGTATTCACATCTCTGGCTATGAATTGGGGTTTTCATGAGCCCCTCCTCAGGTTTGATAATTTGCTATATCGGCTTACAGAAAGAACCCAGGGAAATACTGTGATCAGTTCATTATGAAGGCTACAAATGATCAGCCATATAAAAAAGGTAAATAGGGTGAGGTCCAAAGGGTTCCAAACCAGGGAGTTTATGTCCCTTTGGTGTTTGGGATGCACCATCCTGTTGTCCTGTGGATGTGTTCACTAACCAGGAAGCTCTCCAGACCCTCTTGTTTAGGGTTTTTGTGGATGTTCCATTACATGGGCATACTTATTAAATGATTAGTCATTTAATCCCTAGCCCTTATCCCATCCCGGGAGGATGGAGGGTAAGGTTGAAGGTTCCCAGCTTCTTTTTAAAAAAATATGTTGTTATTGATTTTTAGAGAAAGAGGAAGGGAGTAGGATAGAGAGATAGAAATACTGATGAGAAAGAAACATCATCAATCAGTTGCCTCCTACTGGGGATCAAGGCCACAACCTGGGCATGTGCCCTGATCAGGCTTTGAACCGTGACCTCTTGGTTCCTGGGTTGATGCTCAGCCACTGAACCACACCGGTTGGGCCCCACCTTCTAATTATGGCTTGATCTTTCTGGTGAACTGCCCCCAGCCTGAAGACACTCCTATCACTCACAAAATTACAAGGGTTTTAGGAGCTTAGTGTCAGGAACTAGAGAAGAGACCAGATGTATTTTTCTTTTTTAGAGGAGAGGGATGTATAGTTCTTATATTGTTTAACTACACCATTGGGAAGTACCTCTGGAATATGTAGGGAAGTACCTATGGAATATGTAAAAAAGCAAACGATCCTAACTGTATTATTCAGTAGAATAATATAACCACACCAAAGAGGGAAAGGGTAAGAAATAACTCAAATAGACTTTGAACACAGTATTTTAACTCAGACTAAAGACAAAAAGAACTGCAAACAAATACTGAATTCTAGTTAAAAAAATTATTTTTATGGTAATACTAGTGGCCTAGTGCACAAATTAGTGCACATTGAAAGGAAATTAATTAGAAGAAATATTTTAATAACACTATTCACCCTTTCTCTGTAATAGAAGTGTCAACCAAATTCACGATCAACAATGATAGATCAAAACACACACGTGCGATTAGAGCCAGCGAGAGCTTAATATGTATCTCGCATGTGTGAGTCAACTTAGCCTTTTATATATATACTAGAGGCCCAGTGCACAAAAATTTGTGCACTCCGGGGGGAGGGGGGACCCCTCAGCCCGGCCTGTGCCCTCTCGCAGTCTGGAACCCCTCGGGAGATAACGACCTGCTGGCTTAGGCCTGCTCCCAGATAGCAGAGGGCAGGCCCAATCCCTAGGTGCAGCCCGTGGTCGGGCTCAGAGCAGGGCCGATTGGGGAGTTGGGGCGCCGCCCTTGTCATGCACAGAGCAAGGCGGATCGGGAGGTTGCAATGCCACCCTCAGTCACGCTCAGGGTAGGGCCGATTGGGGGGTTGGGGCACCGCCCCCTGTCACACTCAAGGCAGGGTCGATGGGCAGGTTGCGGCGCCACCCCCGTCATGCACAGAGCAGGGCCAATCAGGGGTTTGGGGCGCTGCCCCCTGTCACTCAAAGAGCAGGGCCCATCAGGGGGGTTGGGGCTCCGTACCCTGTCACACACAGAGCAGGGTCGATCAGGGGGTTGGGGCACTGCCCCCTGTCACTCAAAGAGCAGGGCCCATCAGGGGGGTTGGGGCTCCGTACCCTGTCACACACAGAGCAGGGTCGATCAGGGGGTTGGGGAGCTCCCCCCTGTCATGCACAGAGCAGGGCCCATCAGGGGGTTGGGGAGCTCTCCCATGTCACGCACAGGGTAGGGCAAATAGGGGAGTTGGGGCACCGCCCCCTGTCACACACAGAGCAGGGCAGATCAGGGGGTTGGGGCGCCACACCCTGTCACACTCAGGGCAGGGCCGATGGGGAGGTTATGGCTCTACCCCGTCACACACAGAGCAGGGCCCGTTGGGGGGAGGGGGGGCCACCACACCCTGTAACACAAAGAGCAGGGCCGTTCAGGGGGTTGGGGCACCACAGCCTGTCACATACAGAGCCACAGGGCAATCAGGAGGTTGGGGATATCAGGCACAGAGCAGGGCTGATCAGGGGGTTGGGGCGCCTTCTCCTGTCACGAACAGAGCAGGGCCGATAGGGAGGTTGTGGCCCCGCCCCCTGTCACACACACAGCTGCAGGGCGATCAGGGGCTTTGGGTGCTGCCCCCTGTCACGCTGATCCCGATGCCAGGAAGCATATTACTCTTTTACTATATAGGACAGAGGCCTGGTGCACGGGTGGGGGCCGGCTGGTTTGCCCTGAAGGGTGTCCTGGATCAGGGTGGGGGTCCCCACTGGGGTGCCTGGCCAGCCTGGGTGAGGGGATGGTGGCTGTTTGCAGCTGGTCACACACCCTTCAGGGTGGGGGTCCTCACTGGGGTGCCTGGCCAGTCTGGGTAAGGGGCTGAGGGCTGTTTTCAGACTGGCGGGTGACGGAAGCTCCCAACTGCTCCTTTTTTTCTTTTTTTTCTTTTTTAATTCTGGGCCAGCTTTAGCTTTGAGGCTTGGCTCCAGCTCTTAGGCCTCCGCTGCTGAAAGCAGGTTTCTGGCCTTCGTTTACCTTCTGTGTTTGAAACAATGTTGCGATCCTGCTGGCTGAAGCCCGGGACTAAAGCAGATTTCTGGGGTTTTGTTTAGCTTCTATATTTGTTACAGTGTTGCTTAGAGTGCAGCTGAGAGGCCGGCAAGGCTGGTGGGGAAGCTTGGCTTCCTCCGTCACTGAAGCAAGCAAGCAAGCCTCATGTTAGTTTCAAGCTGCCTGGCTGTCGGCCGCCATCTTGGTTGGCAGTTAATTTGCATATCTCACTGATTTGCCAATGGGAAGGGTAGCGGTCGTACGCTAATTACCCTGTTTCTCTTTTATTAGATAGGATAGAATAAACTTGCTTAACTAGACCTGCTTTCTGATTTAGCTAAACTTTTTCCAACCCAGTGAAGCACCGCAACTTCTTTTTCAGGTAATTGTCAGCAACACAGCAGTAAATATCAACACAAAGCAGATTATTGTTGTTGATCACTCAGGGAGAACAAAGGGTAAAATATTTAACTGCAGCAGTGTTTGACTATATTCTGTGCAGTAAGAAAACCTGAAGTCATTTTCAAGGTCCACCATTTCTTCTTTTCAGTCAGGTCAAGTTTCTAAGCTTTCTAAATCTTCGTTTTCTGGCTAATGAAAAGAAAATAGGATTCCACTGAGTCTCCTATCTACCTACTCCAGGACTTCTGTGAGGATCAAATGAGAGGAGGCATGGGAAAACGCTTCACAGACATTTGGTTACAGTGTAAAGTGTTTGCACCTGGCTATAAAGCAAGTCATGTTCCTGGGCTGACGAAACTGCAAGGAGGCTAGTCATCACTAGGGAGAGAAAGCCAGGCATTGCTACTTGATGTCATTCCCCGGATGAACGGAAGGACACTTAGCATATTAGCCTTTTATATAGGTAGATAGGATAGCAGTTTCAAAGCTACTTTTTGTATATTGTAGGACTGAGTGAACAAGTGAAATATATAGAGGATATTGTGAACCAGGTTTCTTACTGTTAGAGCAGCGGTTCTCAACCTGTGGGTCATGACCCCTTTGGCAGTTGAACAACCCTTTCACAGGGATTGCCTAAGACCATCCTGCATATCAGATATTTACATTACGATTCATAACAGTAGCAACAGTTATGAAGTGGCAATGAAAATAATTTTATGGTTGGGTCACAACATGACCCAACCATATTTAAAGGGCCAGAAGGTTGAGAACCACTGTGTTAGAGAATGGAGTTACAAATGGGATGGAGGAAGATTAGAATGAATTCTGTGGTGTTTAATTGGAATTGGAGGTATTAATATGAACTCATGGTTTTTAATATAGATGAAATAGATGTAGATATATGTGTGAATATTTATGTTTATATTTATGTTACTTTATTTTTGGAAGGGCTTAGAAGAAAGATACCCCAATAGCACAGAGCACTTCCAATAGTAAGATCTTGGTTCTAAGTACCATTCTCCACTAAGAAGAGCCAAGGCTCCTTGGAGAAATGTGTAATTTTAGTGCTGGAGCAGGGAACGGACCATATGAGCCTGAAGCATCTTGTGCCAGAAAATAAAGAATTGTTCAAAATGGTAGGAATATTTCAAAAGGACATAAGAGTTGGTTTGAAGGGGCTCTTGTTGGGCAAATCTGGGATAATATTAGCACAGCATCAAAATAAGTAGCAATAGTAACAGAATAGTCATGGAATAAAATGAGGATCAGTAGGTCCATATTGATATATAGTCATGCACTGCTTAACGGCAGGGATATGTTCTGAGAAACATTGTTAGGCAATTTTATCATCGTACAAACATCAGAGTACAGTTACACAAACCTAGGTGGTATAGCCTCCTGCACACCTAGGCTGTATGTTATATCCTCTCGCTCCTAGGCTACAAGCCTGAACAGCATGTTACTGTACAGAACAACATGAGATTAAATCAAAGCACAAGAGAAAACAATACAATCAAGATACACAGTGAACACAAAATGTATGAGACTGTGCCTGGGTAGCACAGAATATTATTTTACAACAAACTTTTTTTTATAAAAAAGAGTACAATCTAAAATAACAATATACTAAATACATATTAATAGTAACATAGTTATTTCCATTATCCGATATTATGTATTATACATGACTAGGGGCCCGGTGCACAAAATTCGTGCACTGGGTGTGGGGGAGGGGGGGAGTGTCCCTCAGCCTAGCCTGCCCCCTCTCACATACTGGGAGCCCTCAGGCTTTGACCCCCATCACCCTCCAACCGCAGGATTGGCCCCTTGCCAAGGCCTGACGCCTCTGACAGAGGTGTCAGGCCTGGGCAGGGGACCCTCATTTCCCCCCATCACTGGTTCTGCCCCCAGCCCCCTCCGATTGCTGGCTCTGCCCCTTGCCCAGGCCTGATGCCTCGGCCAGAGGCGTAGACCCCCATCACCCTCCGATCGTCTGATCGGCCCCTTGCCCAGGCCTGACGCCTCCGCCAGAGGTGTCAGGCTTGGACAGGGGACCCCCATCTCCCCCCGATCACTGGCTCTGACCCCCGCCCAGGCCTGAGGCCACTGGCCCAGGAATCATGCCTGGGCAGGGGACTCCCATCTCCCTCTGATCACTTGCTCCTCCCCCACGCCCAAGCCTGACGCCTCTGACCCAGGCTTCAGGCCTGGGCAAGGGGACCATCATATCCCCCCAATCCCCGGCTCCGCCCCCCTCAGCTCCCCGCGGTTGCAGGCTCCACCCCTGCCCAGGCCTAACGCCTCTGGCCTAGGCGTCCGGCCCGGGCAGCGGGGACCCGCAGTGGCAGCGGCCCCGCGATCGTGGGCTCCGCTTTAGGCCCAGGCAAGGGACCCCTAGCTCCCGGGACTGCCAGCTTCGACCGTGCCCAGCTCCCATCGCTGGCTCCACCCCTACTTCCTGCTATCACTGGCCAGGGCGGCAAAGGCGCCTGATTCTCCGATCATGGCTGGGGGGCAGGGCAAAGGCGGCCCTGGGGCCGCCTTTGCCCTGCCCCCCAGCTCTTAGCTCCCCCCTGGGTTTCCGATCACTGTCAGTGGCAGGGGGCTTCTTCCTGCTTTCCCTTTCGCCTCCCTGCATTGTGCCTACATATGCAAATTAGCCGCCATCTTTGTTGGCAGTTAACTGCCATCTTAGTTGGCAGTTAATTTGCATATAGCCCTGATTAGCCAATGAAAAGGGTAGCGCCGTATGCCAATTACCATTTTTCTCTTTTATTAGTGTAGATTGTATGTACTGTACTTTTATTCAGTTGGTAGGGCAGTAGGTTTGTTTACACCAGCATCACCACAAACATGTGAGTAATGTGCTGCGCTACAATGCTAGGCAACAGGAATTTTTCATCTCCATTATAATATTTCTTAGAATACCAACTAATAAATACAGAAGGGATGATGGAGTTATAAAACCACCATTTTATAATCATTATAGAAATAATTGATTCATCCAAGAACCATCAGTGGATGCTGAAACTAGTGGGTGAAAGTTTAATGAAGTATATAACACTTATCTAGCTTCAAAAGTATTCACCCACAAATTAGTTAAAGGGAAAAATAGTGACTATACAGTGAATTAACTTAGCAGACACCATCTTAATCAAGTGACCAAAGTTACTATCACCAGTAGTAAGGCAGATGCATCCTAACATCATGTTTCAAGAAGACACCTTACTTCTGTGGTCTTCCTGCCAAAGTACACAGTCTGAACAATTACGAAGAAGTATTAACAAAAACAAAATTAAGGAACATTCTGCAATATAACCAATCTGTACAAAAATGTCAAGGTAATGAGAGACAAAGGTTGAGAAACTATTCCCGGTTAAAAAGAGACATGACAACTAAATGTGTGATACTGTATTGGGTCCCAGATCAGGGAAAAAGGCAAAAAAACTATAGAGGACATTATTGGGACAATTGGCTAACTTGGAATATAGGTTGTGGTTTAGATAATAGTTTGTATAAATTTTTAATTTCTGGATTTTAATCAATGTACTGTAGCTATGTAAGAGAAAAATCCTGTATACCTCAGCAATTGTTGGAATTAATCTTAAGGAAATAGGATTGAACATGGGTGATAAAGTGAGAATACTAACTTATTCTTGCAGTGAATAGTTGCTATGAATAGTAGCAAAAATTGGAAATAAGGTTGCTTAAACAATTATGGAACATCATACAGTGAATTACCATGCAGCCCTTAAAATTATTGTAGGTCTATATTTACCCAGAAAGATGTTTCTAGTTAAATTAGTGAGACTTTTTGTTGTTGTTGTTGAATGAAACAGGACAACTCAGGCTGCCTTAAATATCTAGGGTAGATCATAGAAACAAAGGAACAAATGAGAAATCTCTAGAAAGGGGGAGAGAGCTCTGGGGAGCTCAACCCTGAACTTCAAGGACTTTTCTCCTTTCGAAGGCAGTGTCAGTAAGTGACTCAACTCTAGGACCTGTAGTTTTTTGATGCAGAGTTTACCCCATGCCCCAAAGGATCTGCTTGTTCCAGCCTTATAAGGGGTGCATTTATATATTACAGACAGGCTTTTAAGGATGGTTTGCATGGGGATTGGGCCCATTGCTCGAGGAGAACTAGGGAGTCACTTCATTTGTTACCTACCTCAGTGGGATTGTGTAAGAGAAAAAAAAATCAAAGCAGAATCCAAAATACTGTGTACAGTATGGTCTGATTTTGTAGAAATGTAAAGTGAGTTTGGGAGTAGGAGTAGAGAATCAAAAGTTCTGTCTAGTTATGTTAATTTTAAGATTCCAATTAGACATTCAGGTGGAGAGCTGAATTCTTTTGTGGCCAAAATGACGAACAAGTAACATCAGCCTTTATATTTTAACACAAATAATAAATAAAAATCACCTAAACATCCCCTTTTCTACCGTTGAGGCAGTGATAGGTCAGCCCACAGAAGTAAAATACTTTAAGAGCCAGGAGCTGATAAATGCAAATGTTTACTCTTTCAGATATTCACACAGAAGCCGTTCAGGCCGCACTGGCAAAGCATAAAGAACAAAAAATGGCTTTGCCCATGCCAACCAAAAGGCGGTCCACATTTGTCCAGTCTCCTGCGGATGCCTGCACGCCTCCTGGTAAGTTTGTCAGAATCTTTCCCTCTGACAGTTGCTACTTTGATGTTCCTGAGATAAGTTCTAGTCTTTCTTTCTGAGGTAGGAGCCAGAACTCTCCCCTCCTCATCAGAAGTGTATGAGGGTACACACTGGAGATCAGAGGTGTGTGAGAGTACCCACTGATGGGGGCTTGTTTTGGTTGTTGCATTGTAAACAGCACACAATAAGAGGCCTTAAGAGTAAAGCTATTAAAAAAAGATTTTTTCTCCTTCGGAATTTCTGGCATATTATTGCTATTCCTCCAAAATCATGTCATAAATATATACAGGCTAACACAGCTCTTCTCTGGTTAAATAGCTATTTTCATGGACATTCAAAATATGACCAATAGTCCTGTATTTCTCTAACAAATTTATACTCCTGATTCAGGTACTTTGTCTCTGTTACAGTCATAGGAGTAAGTAGACTTGGGGCAACATGTGTGTCATTAATGATGATGGGAGACAGTCAGGTAAAGTTGTAATAGGTCTGAAAACGTGTGTGTGTGAGTGTGAGTGTGTGTGTGTGAATATATTGTGTATACATTTACATATTTTTAAGAATCACTTTCTATAATAGGGTCATGAGATCAGTGGGAACCAAGTGTCTTCATCCCGTTCCTATTTCCCAGACAACTCTTACTCCCCCTAAAGTAAATGTAAGAATTACACTTTCATATTGGAGGCGCAGCTGGAACAACTTGAAGTTGTCTTGTCTATTCAGAATCTTTAAGTTTTTAAAAACTTAAGAAACGCGCTAACCGGTTTGGCTCAGTGGATAGAGCGTCGGCCTGTGGACTGAAGGGTCCCAGGTTCGATTCCAATCAAGGGCATGTACCTGGGTTGCTGGTACATCCCCAGTAGGGGGTGTGCAGGAGGCAGCTGGTCGATGTTTCTCTCTCATCGATGTTTCTGACTCTCTATCCCTCTCCTTTCCTCTCTGTAAAAAATCAATAAAATATATTAAAATAAATAAATAAATAAAAACTTAAAAAACTTTTTTTAGATGTCCCTACCAAAATCTCTGTATAGGCCTCTGAGGCTACAGATAGTAAATCTATTTTATTTTTATCCTTTTCTTTATTATTATTTTATTTTTTTATTAATTTCGGAGAGGGAGGGAGATATAGAAACATAAGTGATGAGAGAGAATCATTGACTGGCTGCCTCCTGCATCAAGGTGGCAACCTGGGCATGTGCCCTGACGAGGAATCAAACTGTGATCTCCTGGTTCATAGGTCAGCACTCAACCACTGAGCCACACTGGCCAGCCAGTAAATCTATTTTAGAACCTCAATGTAGTTAGTGTCTGTGTCCCTGAAATCTTTAGGTAAAAGATTTCCCAGTTTTGTTTTGATCTAAACTACTTACTGTGTCTCTTGGGGAGATTCCCAGGAAGGTTGCTTTGTTGTGGTTGATTTTGATTCACAGCTGTCAAGTTGAGCTGTTCACACTTGATCCTAATCTCTGGTCCATGTTCATATTAATAAGTTTTCTCCTAGGTTTTGACTAACTTCTCAGAGCATTTGGGTATGCTGTGGGCTCATTAATTGTGTGTGCTTTTTTTTTTTTTCTTTACATCTGTGGTGTCAGTATGTTTGAAAGAGAAATAGCTTTGTGGCTTCAAGTGTTTCTCAAAACGAAATTCAGGATACCTCTAGCCGAGCATCACAATAAGACATTTTGTGTCTATAGTGATGCATACTTCCAACCCACTCCTTCGAAATCTTGGATGGTTTCCCTCCCGCATTCATACGGCAGTTGGATTCTCAGGGACAAAGGGGGCTCTCAGTTGTGACTGTTCCTTGTTGGCAGATTGTGCTACAGCGCAGCTGAGGGTTCAGTAGTAGTAAATGGCAAAGGGTAGAGAGCAATGTGACTCTTAGTTCTTAGAAACAATCCTCTCCAGAACTGTATTAAAGAAATGCAGTTTCAGAGTAAATAGTCTGCTCTCATGGCCTTGGGTTAAATGTGAGAGTGCAGCAGAGGATCTTGCGAATGCTCGAATGCTCGGAAGAAATGGAAACCTTTTTTATCCCCTTTTACAAAAGTCACTGCCTGAGGGGAATTTACCAACCCTAGAAACAAATCTCGGCTGTTTGTGGCTGAATGAGACCATAGTCCTTTGGAATTCATGTATTTCTAAATCCGAATGTTCCACTCTGTCTACAGCCTTAAAGATGTGCTTTATGTTCTTGATCACCTTACATGTTTTTGTTTTTGTATTTAAAGTTCCTGCACCTGGAATTTAGTTGATCCTATGTACTCAAGTAATCTCTAGCAGGTAATCATTACAACACAGTATCATATGCTGCACTAAACATTCATAAAATGTTACTTCATGCTTTTTAACATTAAAAAGGATAGTACCCTATACATTTTTCCATGAAAAAATTACATGGAGTTTATTCCTGCCTAATGAATCAGTCCTAATTGGAACAAAAACATATTTCAGGAAACTGTCAATTCACCTTACATGTTTTAATAATTGCATGATTGTAAAGATTCAGTCCTCTCTCCTAAGACCTTTAAATGGTTTCCTATTCATTTATTTCCTCTTCTGGGGATGGCTGAAAATAGCATATGCAAACTCTTTATGTGCTCTTAGGGGCATTGTTACGGGAACCCCAATGTTTCTCCTTGAGTCCACCTGCCTGCAAGCATTGGCCCAAAAAAATGCATGAGCAGAAGCTTTCAGTACAGAACGAAAAGTAGAAAGAGAGAGAGAGAGAGAGAGAGAGAGAGAGAGAGAGAGAGAGAGAGAGAGAGAAACATCAATGATGAGAGAGAATCATTGATCGGCTGCCTCCTGCATGCCCCACGCTGGGGATCGAGCCTGCAACCCAGGCATGTGCCCTGACCTGGAATCAAACCATGACCTCCTGGTTCATAGGTTGACACTCAACCACTGAGCCAAGCTGGGCAGGCGAAATAAAAATAGTTTAATATTTAATTGACCAGTCCAGATATGGAGAGCTAATGCTAAAGATCTGATGGCGTGTAGTTTACAGATTATATAGGGCAAAATCACAAAACACCATGGATTTAGGGGTTGGGGAGCTGATTGGTCAGAGGTGAGGTAAGGGTAATGAATCATTTCTTCAGGTCTTGAGGACAGTTCCGAGATTTCGGTGTCATGGGAAAGTAACCAGGGGTCTTTCTATATTAAGGCTCAGGAACTAAAACATAACTTGGGTTGAGATGTTATCTTTAGCCTAGCAGAGGTCCAGACCATGTGACCATGGTCCAGCTACTGTCTACTGATACCTTGAGTGGTGGTGGTGGTGAGGTGCTGATTAGAGGGAAAGGCTAGGTCTATGAGAGAGAGAGAGAGAAAAAAGAAGAGGAGGAGGAGGAGGAGGAGGAAGAGGAGGAGAAAAGAAAGGGGAGGGGAGGGGAGGGAATATGAATGAATTTCCAGAGCTAGAATTTAAAACTAAATTTAATCAAAATCATAAGGACCCTTGGTTTCAACATCAGTGTTTTCAAATAGAAGATGAATTCTCCCCTCCATAGTGATTTCTCACAGTTCCCACATGGAGCTAGATCTTGATGCTCTCAGTTTACAATTACACACATGCCTAGCACAAATACTGTGAGGGGACGTGGGAAGACCTGTGTCATAAGGCGTCTGTTAGCACCTTTCAGTTTAGAGGATGGAATTTGCTGTTCCCAAGTTAGGGTTCAGAATCCATTCTCTCCAAGCTTCTGAGAGCCAGTTAGAGACTTAGCTGTCGCCTATTCCTGTTGCAGTTTAAAGCCCTGTCACTGTCTTCCGGACTAACCCAGGGATGGCAGGTAGATTTTATCTTGCATATCTACTCTGGTATCCCTTGAAACAATGGTAGTTAGAAGAATATCGAGTCTTCACACAAGGACGGGGAGGAAGAAGAGAATTGACATTAAATATTGCTTGTTAAAGGCTATATCAAAAAAACACAGGTTCTGGGCAGCTATAAAAAATGAACTTGCTTTGACTTTGTTTCTAGAAAAGTTGTGCCACTCCTGAAGGGGAAAATTAATCTCAAATTTCATCGTATTTTAGTCACATTTTTCTTTTTGCATTAAGAGGTCACAGTACACATCACTCAGGTCAAGAATGTTTGAGCGGTCAGTGCCCTCACTCTGATGTGCTGTCCAGTGTGAACCTAGTTGTGGGATACCTGCTTGAGTGCATTAGCCAGTCAGCTTGTTTGAGGGGCCCCTCAGCACATAAAATTAGAATTACCGACTTGATGACAATTTAGAGCTAGTTGGGAGAGGGATTTAATAAAAAGGATTTAAGGAGAAAATATGGTAAATAGTTGGAATGGGAAATAATTTGCCTTTCATTTATAAATCATTCTCAAATAGTAAAGTGTCAGTCAACCTAAAATTTACTGATTGATACGTACACTGAATTCTATTTTGTGGACTGAAACATTTAAATTCTCCAAGTTGGTAGCACCCCATGGTACTTTTAGTGTCTGTGTCCTTTTAAACTGCTTGAATCACTGCCATCCAGTTCCCTTTATGTGCTGAAATCATTTACCAATGTCATGAGACAATTACCTCAGCTCTTTCTTTGTGGAGGTTCTTTGTGTAAAACTATTACTCATTCATACGAATAAACACAATATAAAAACCGCAGCATATGTTTTTCCCCTCTAAGCTTTTTCTGCACCCAGGTGGACTTACCCTACACTGCATTGAGGGTACCAGGATGGTCAAATAAATCACAACATGACCCCAAAACACAGTAAGCTATTTCGACTGGCGTGGGTAGAAACTAAGCTTCAATTTAGAGGTCTAGTCTCACATCGGGCCCTGCTTGAAAGTGACTGTCGCAGTGGTTCAGACAAGGAGAATCTTACCGCTGTGCTTCTCTGACGGGGGGACAGACTGGAATATTGTTATACTTTAACATGCTTTGACAGTGCTTTATGGAATTACAGTATGTTATGGTGCATAAAAGACTTCCATGTACCTGTGGCTGTCCTGCCCCTTCGCTCCTCATGAGCATCTATGAGGCAGGAAGGGCAGATTTCTTTAGAGCAAGGAAAGAAGCAGGTTCAGTCACTTACCTCAGGTCAAACAGCAATTAAGCCTCAGACTTTGTTTTGAATGTACTCCAGTGTGAACCTAGTTCTTGACTTTGTTTTTCACTCTACTAATGCCTCATGCTTGGGAAATCTTTCTTTACTTAATAGATATTCATGTGTGCATGGTACTGGGATGGGGATTATTCTAAACAAATTGAATAACTATTGCCTTCTGAGAACATATAGCCCAAAATACACATCAGTCAGTTAATTTGAACTTAAAAGAGATAACCGGTCAGAATTACCAAGTTGGGGAGCTTTTTTCTAAATATTTTAATTTGTTCAAAACCACATGATAAACAGAGCAGGCAAATCAGACCTCTATAAATATGCTCTAATAAATTTGGATCATTTTAATAGCATACTTTCATTATTAGTAAGGGTTACCAGCAACAGTTCACAATTACTTGGGAAGCTAGTAAAACTCAATATTCTTTAACCCAAAGCACAATAAAAACCCACTCGAACAGATTGAATTCATTGATTTCAATAGCTAATTGTAAAATTTAAGGTTTGCCAATAAAAGTAATTTCATAGTTACCATTTATTGTGTACCCTTTGTATACTAGTGAAAGGGCTAAAGTACTTAACTTTTTTTTTTTTCCATTTTCAGTTCTCGATGATCCTCTATCCCATTTTACAGATGAGAAAACAGGTTCATAGGTTCTATAAATTGCCTAACTTCTGTTTCTAGCTGTGTAATCAATTAGATAACCTGAAAACTCCTAGAAATTGGGGGAAGAAAACATACCTTTAGAAGTGCTAGATAAAATAAAACCAGCTTCATTTTAAATAACATACAGGAGCAAGAGAAAGATACCGAAAATCAGAAGGGTGAGATGGGGGACACTTGGCTCCCCTGGGAGAAGGGAGGCAGTAAAGTAGTGATCTAAGTTTTAGTTACCATAAAGGGTAGAAAAGATAAAACCTTGGACCTATATAAGGTTGGAGGCTTATATCTCCACCAGAAGAATGAGTTTGAAAAAGTTAAACTGCCAGCAAAAGAAGATGTTGTCATGAAAGCTTGACTTGTACCTGGCCTTGGGATGATAGAGGCAGGCACCTTCCCTAAGTACTTGTGGTCAGTGGGTACAGGATTTAAGTTTCACCGTTGTATCTGATCTGCTGAGAACTAACATAAAGGCTGGTCATAACCCTCGGGCACACACGCAACCTCGGCTTAGGAGCTTGGGATTCCCACAGCTATAGACCCGCTGAATGTGAGCAAACCATCCAAAAATAGAAACACTCACCGTGAGAGAGAATTCATAGAAGAACAACAAACAGAAGAATTAAGACCCCTAAGAACAGAGCACGCCCACGCCTCCCCCACCCCCTTCTTCCCCCACAGGCATGCATCCCCTAAACTCTAAGGGACCTCATAAGGTTTGTAATCAGGTCAGCAATGAGTGGTAGCAGTTCATCCGGGCAAACCCCTGAACCTGTCCCCAAGGGCCCCTTTTCTCTGACTCCTTAGTGAGCCAAAGCAGCCCAGCCTAGGCTCATTGTTCCAGCTCTTCCTTGTTTCACTGTCCTCAGCTATAATGAACGTCCTTTAAAATTTACCTGGACTCATGTTGTGAACTTTTTCCTGCACGAAGTCAAGAACCTACACAGTGTGGCTGGCCCTCCTCAGGGCCAGTTGTAACAGTTAGTCATTGCCGGTCTTGTAACAGTTAGTCATTGCCGGTCCTGGCATCCCCATCCATCAGGTTTTGCTGCTTTTCTGGGCCTGGAGCTGAAATAAAATTAAGGCCTAGATATTATCTCTAAGGAGGAAAGGTCAGGGGGTCTCCACCGCATGATTAGGGGAGGAAAGGCCACCCTGCAGGCCAGGGCTGTGCCAGTTTTGCCCGTTGCTAAGCACCTGGGGCTTTCTGCCCTGGTGATCTTCTGTATCTGGCTGTAAATTGCTAGGTCAGTTTGTTCAGCTATCTGTCTCAGGATTCCCATTCCACTTGCCAAGGAATTTTCCTGGTTTCTTCTCTCCTGCCCCAGGGAGAGGCCATATGGAGGTGAACCAAAGCACCCCAGCCTGCAGCCAGCACCAAGGCCCCAGATAGGGGAGGCTGTCCTGTGTACTCCAGCAGCCACTCAGCACCCTAGCAATTTAGCACAGGAAACAGATTAACCATACCCACCAGAGCAAAACTGAGCAATAAATGACTGAAAACAGTTTTTAAGCCTCTGAGTTGGGGGGTAGTTTGTATACACAGCAAAGACAACTTTAAGAGACACAAAGCGCAAAGTGATTAGATTATGCTAATTACTGGTATTGTTGAGTTCTAAAAGCCCATGGCCGCCTCCTCCACTTCCCCTAGCCCAGATGTGAGGCTCCTTTTACTCCAGCAGGCCTGGGACAAAAAAAAAAAAAAAAAGACCCCTAAGAACAGCTCTTAGTGCAGAGCTGAGATTGAAGTCCAGATCAGTCAGACTTTTAAAGCCCATTTTCTAAACCACTTGGTATATTGCCTCTCATTCTACCATATTGTCAGTAAATATTTTCTGGTAATTTTGGAGCTCTAACAATCGCATGTTTTGAGCTAACTTTCAAATAGGCAGTAAGTGGGGGGGGATCTGTCACCCACTATTATTTGTAATATTGATTAGTTTTATAAACTTTTTTTCATAGATATGGAGAAATATCTAGAAAAATGACCCTGGAGTAATTATTTATAGCGAGTACACCTTTTCTCAGAAGTATCCCAGTTTGGATTTTAATGGTCAGGCACCTCATGGACCTCTTGCTAATTAATTAGGCTCTTGGTAGTGATTTTCAGTCCCAGCCAGCTCTCTGTGCAGAGACAGATTATTGTGGGATGTGAAAATCCCTTCAGTAGTTCTGAAAGTCTCCCTAACACTTGTCTGGTGAATCAGCATGCACCCACTTTGGGTTTGGTGCTCAATTAAGTTGCTCAGGATTGTTGCCCATGGTAGTTTCAGATTGGCCTGCTTCCAGAATTAACCTTTTCATTTTCTCTTCCATATATATTTTTATTCCTTGGCTGTCTCCTCTTGGGTTTCTAAAAATTTTTCCCTAAACTTTAAACTTTTTCCTTGCCTACAGAGAAACTTTCTTTGCCTCAGGTTGTGTAGACTGACTTCCAGATTGCCATTCTCTCACCAAGGTGTCAGTTTCACAATTTTTAAAATTAGTTTTTATAGCTTTACTAAATTGTAATAGATGTAAACAGCACATAGTTAAAGAATATTTCTGGCCCAGAAACACATGAAGTCATCACCACGATTAAGATAAGCCCCCCAAGTTTCTTCATGATCCCTTTGTAACCCCCTCTCCCCATCCTTGTGAGGTAACCGCTGATCTGTGTTCTATCACTACATTAGTCTGCATTTTCTAGAATTTTATATAAATAGAATCATACAGTTGTACTTCTTTATGGGGATTTGGGGGGAAGGTTTGGCTTCTTTTACTCAGTGTAATTATTTTGAGATTCATTCACTTTGTGTGTATCAGTACTGTAGTTTATTCCTTTTTGCTGTTGATTAGTATCCCATCATATACATACACCACAATTTACTCATTCAGTTGTTGATGGATATTTGGGTTGTTTCCTTTTTTTAAAATTTTTTTTATTGATTTCAGAGAAGAAGGGATAGGGAGAGAGAGAGAGCGAGAGAGAGAAAGAGAAACATCAATGATGAGAGAAAAATCATTGATTGCCTGCTGCCTGCATGCCCCACACGGGGCATTGAATGCACAACCTGGGGGCATTTCCTGACTAAGAATCGAACTGTGACCTCCTGGTTCCAGGTCAATGCTCAACCACTGAGCCATGCCAGCTGGACTGTTTCCTATTTTTAGTTATCTACACTAATAAAAGACAAACATGCAAATTGACCATACCTTCGCTGCACCTTAAGCCATGCCCACCAGCCAATCAGAGCGACTATATGCAAATTAACCCAACCAAGGTGGTGCCTGGCAGCCACGGAGCTGGAGCAAGCAGGAGGCTTGGTTGCCCCAATGATGGAGGAAGCCAAGCTTCCCGCCTGCCACGGCCCGGCTCTGAGCTCCACTCAAAGCAACAAAGTTTCAATTATAGAAGGTAAATAAACCCCAGATACCTGCTTTCAGCAGGCCGTGGCCATGGAGCTGGAGCGAACAGGAGGCTTGGGTTGCCCCTGGCGATAGAGGAAGCCAAGCTTGCCTCCTGCCCTCCCTGGCTGGCTCTGAGCTCCTCTCAAGGCTACAAAGTTTCAATTATAGAAGGTAAATAAATCCCAGAATAAAAAAAGAAAAGAAGAAAAGGAGAGGCTGGGAGCTTCTGATGCCCGGGGTGGGGGGGCAGGGGGGGGGCCTTGGCCAGCCTGAAAACAGCCCTCAGCCCCTCACCCAGACTGGCCAGGGACCCCAGTGGGGACCCCCCACCCTAAAAGGGGCTTGACCAGCCTGCAAACAGCCCTCAGCCCCTCACCCAGGCTGGCCAGGCACCCCAGTGGGGACCCCCACCCTATCCGGGACACCCTTCAGGGCAAACCAGCCAGCCTCCACCCATGCACCAGGCCTCTATCCTATATAATAAAAGGGTAATATGCAAATTGACCCTAACAGCAGAATGACTGGGAATGACTGGTCACTATGACACACACTGACCACCAGGGGGCAGATGCTCAATGCAGGAGCTGCCCCCTGGTGATCAGTGCGCTCCCACAGGGGGAACTCTGCTCAGCCATAAGCCAGGCTGATGGCTGCCAGCACAGCGGTGGTGGTTGGAGCCTCTCCTGCCTCCTTAGCAGCACTAAGGATGTCCAACTGCAGCTTAGGTCTGCTCCCTACTGGTAAGTGGACATCCCCTGAGGGCTGCCAGGCTGCCAGAGGGATGTCTGACTGCCAGCTTGGGCCCGATCCCCCAGGGAGCGGGCCTAAGCCAGCAGGTGGACATCCTCCTAGGGGTCCCAGACTGCAAGAGGGCATAGGCCGGGCCGAGGGACCCCCCCGAGTGCACAAATTTTTGTGCACCGGGCCTCTAGTTACAAATAAAATTCCTATTAACATCTATGTACAAGTCCTTGTATAGGTTTGCTTTCATCTCTCAGGAGTGGAGTGGATATGGTGGGTGTTTAAATTCAATTTATAAATTAAATTTATTAATTAATAAACACTTTTAGATATAATAAATATATTTTCCACCAAGAAGAGGGAAGTCATTTCCACACATGGCTAAAGACTGAAAATACTACAGTAGTTAAGAACAGTTAGTAAACTCAGGGCTTTTCTTTCCTTAGAATGTTCGTTTCCTAATTGGTTATAAATGGAGGTTAGACTTCTGGTGATCAGTATTAAATGATGCTGTGTTAAGCCCTAACCAGTTTGGCTCAGTGGATAGAGCGTCGGTCTGCGGACTGAAGGGTCCTGGGTTCGATTCCAGTCAAGTGCATGTACCTGGGTTGCGGGCTCATCCCCGGTAGAGGGTGTGCAGGAGGCAGCTGATCGATGTTTCTCTCATCGATGTTTCTAACTCTATATCCCTCTCCCTTCCTCTCTTTAAAAAAAATCAATAAAATATATATTTTTTTAAAAGTGATGCTGTGTTAAAATCATATCAGTTACAAACTGAAGGGCAAACTATGTTTTCAAAATTGTCTTGTGTTGTGTAGATGTACTCATCATATACAAGAGCTTAGGTAAGGGACTTTAGTTATAACAGATAAACATTTGTGAGTTCATGTTCAACCAGAGCAGAATCAATGGGAAAGTGATAGCTTTATTTCTATTAATATTCATTTAATCTTCCCTGAATTTCTATTAATTCATTGCAATTTTCTGGGTGACAGGATTGTTGATCAACCGAACAGTGGAATGACCGGACACTATGACACACACTGACCACCAAGGGGCAGATGCTCAACGTAGGAGCTGCCGCCTGGTGGTCAGTGTGCTCCCACAGGGGGAGTGCTGCTCAGCTAGAAACCCGGTTCATAGCTGGTGAGCGCAGCCTCTCCCGCCTCCGCGGCAGTGCTAAGGATGTCTGACTGCCAGCTTAGGCCCGCTCCCCTAAGCCATCAGTCAGACATTCCCCAAGGGCTCTTGGACTGCAAGAGGGTGCAGGCCAGGCTGAGGGCCTCTCCCCCCGCTCCCGAGTGCATGAATTTCATGCACCAGGCCTCTAGTATAAATATATTTTAATTGACTTTTAGAGAGAGTGGGAGGGTGAGGGAGAGGGAGAGAGAACATCAATCAGCTGCCTCCTGCATGCCCCCTACTGGGGATTAAGCCCCAAACCTTGGGGCATGTACCTTGACCAGGAATCAAACCAACAAGCTTTTGGTGCAAGGACGATGCTCAACCAACTGAGCAACACCAGCCAGGGAAACATAAATATTTAAGGGAGCTCGTTTTTATTTTTAAAAAGATACAGTCTCAGAGAAGTGCTTATATTTCGTGTGAGGTAACATAGGGTGGGTTATTCTGGGAGGAAAAGGAGACCTAATGTGTATTTTCCACCTGCTATTGTGCTGTCACTGCTGGGGCTGCTTTCTGGGTATGGACTCATTTCATTGGCCTACCACTGCAGTTTGCATAAAAGCCAGTTTTCTTAGCACGTCTTACACTGCCCTTAGCAACCCAGTGCTGTTCACTTGTCCACCCTCATCTTTCTTCACTACCGATTTTGCATCCTGTGCTGCAGCAGGTCTAATTTCTTTCAGATCTTCAAAGATTGTTTCTGTCCCTTCCCAGCTTTCCCTCTACCCGGCACTTCTTTCTCCCCAACTTTTTGCTTCTCATAACTAATTGCTCATCTTTTTATATCGATCAAACTAGTGAAGTGCTTAGTAGTATTTATTGAATGGCTGAACAGCCAGGCTTCTCAGATGGGTAATTTTACCCACATGTCACAAAGCTAGTAAGGGGTGGACCCCAGAGATCACATGGAAGACCGACACCAGAGCCATGTTTTCCCCACTAAACTATGCCAAGCCGCCTACAGTCGTGGTCACTAAACACTCTGAGGAGGACTGCAGGCCAATGAGGAAATTGAATTGAAACAATATACCTAATTACATAATTAATTCAATATAGAAACATAAGCCAGTTTTCCATAAACTTAATCATGAAAATACTGCCTTTACTATCTTTTGAAAATTGGGTTATTCTGATTTTAGACTTATACAGATTAAAATAAATGATTCAGTGAAGATAGCCTCAGTATCTAGTGGAGTTTATGGGATCCAGAGATCTATTATCTGTACCCTAAAAATACTTTATTCTAAGGGTCAGGTTCACCTGTCCCAGCCCCCCTCCCCCCTTTTCTTTAGCATATTTGCAAAGTTAGAAATCTGTCTCCCAACGTACAGCTGAAATGTTAGAATAATTTCTGGAAGTTATGCAAAATGCTTTCCTTAAAACATGACAGATGCTATTATGTTTCTTTATATTTTCCTTTAATCCTCCTTTTGCATTATAGATCTCTTTGCCCTTTAAAGAACCTCGTTGTTTATCACTTTGAGGTCTGGTCACTGTCTACCTCTCCAGCCTCACCTGGTGCCCCTTATCTCCTCAAAGTCTTTGCTCCATTTACATAGAAGTCCTTGAAATCCCAACTGGATTGGTGTCCCTGGAGTGAAACCCTTTGCTTACCCCATTTCTTAGCATCTGTTGTATTCCTGTGGAACAGTCTGAGGCTGTGTGTCTCTCATGTGCTAGACTGTAAGCCTTTTCAGGGCCCTTCCTGTCTCATAAGAACTCGTACATCTCAAGGTCCCCCGAACCTGATATAGTTCCTGGCATGTATAGTGATTATGTAGTACATTGTAAAAAAACACATCACAAAACAAAACAGTCTTGGGCCTCATATCTTCTTCAATATGAGGTAATAATTTGGAGGTAGTCCAGAGCAGAAAGCAAGGATAAACTTTCTCTCTTGCTCTGGACTTGCAGAATTTGACTTCTAGATTAAATTAGTCTTTTGTGGTTCATATTTCCATTGTCGGTACTTGCAGTGTTATCTCTTTACTTCTTTGAGCCAAAGTAGAACATGGACCTACAGTTTCACCTGAATTATAGGAAAGAACTCAACAGGACTAATCACATAACATTTAATTTTTAAAAAAATGAATGAAATTCAATCCACAGGCCATAAATTATAACCTCTAAAATCATTTAAAGGGTTTGTCTCACATCAGACCAAATGCCCCTCAATTTGTGTGCCTCATCAGCTTGGAGCCCTGGAACAAATCCCTGACTTCTGCTGCCCTTGGCTATCCTATATTTGGTTGATTTTTTTTTTTTTTCAATATGCTTTTCTAATTTAGGCCTTATTTTTCTCAAGTCAGGGCCAGGCTAAATACAGACATCAGTGAATTTCTCACAGTTCTCCTCTGAGAATTAAGGAGAGAAACACAGATCAGTGCCCTCTCCTGTCATGTTTGGAAAGCTTACCTGTGCCAAGTGACCAGCTGTCTTTTTCTGCTGAAACCACGAATGCCTTGAGGCGCTAAGCATTCTTTCTTATTCCACATCAGTTCCCCAGCCTCTCACTGACACTTAAGTTGTTGTTAATTAAAATAAGTTTTTATATCTCCCTATCAAGATTATTTCCTTTTAAGTAAACATTAATTAATAAGTACTTGTTGAGCCCTAGCCGGTTTGGCTCAGTGGATAGAGCATCAGCCTGTGGACTGAAAGCTACCAGGTTCGATTCCGGTCAAGGGCATGTACCTTGGTTGCAGGCACATCCCCAGTGGGAGGTGTGCAGGAGGCAGCTGATCGATGTTTCTAACTCTCTGTCCCTCACCTTTCCTCTCTGTAAAAAGTCAATAAAATAAATATTTAAAAATAAATAAATAAAACATATAACCCACTGAGATGAACATAACTCAGTAAACATTCATTTAAAAAAAAAGTACTTGTTGAAATCAGTGTAGCATCTGATCATAGGGCTCTATCATTAAGAGATTGAGCACTTCAGAATTATTTGAACATAAGTAAGATAAGCCAAAGAACATAGATATTGATTAAACGCAGATCAGAAAAATAGTGAAGTTTAAATGTTCTAAATGGGTTTTTAGAAAATAACTTAAAGTTACCTATAGATTTAGACTTTTATTTTTACAGGCTTTGGTCCGTAGACCTTTCCTTGTGATTCTGGAGAAGCTTGCCATATTAGTTTACCTTAAGAATGCGAATGTTTTGCTGGTGTCAAAATTGAATGTATGATCAATGAGCAAAAAGTGAAAGGTCTCTGTTCTAGGCAGGATCGAGAACAACTTTTTTTCTAATTCCACACAGACACGTCTTCGGCCTCCGAGGATGAGGGCTCTCTGAGACGCCAAGCTGCGCTCTCTGCTGCCTTACAACAGAGCTTACAGAATGCGGAGTCCTGGATCAACCGCTCAATTCAGGGATCGTCCACTTCTTCATCCGCATCTTCTACGCTGTCCCATGGAGAGGTCAAAGGAACCAGTGGGTCTCTAGCTGATGTATTTGCCAATACTCGAATAGGTAGGAGCTGGGTCTACCCAAGAAGCCCAAATCATATACCATTTGGCTCCCAGTATTCAGAAAAGAGTTCATGATCTGTATTAGGTTTTTCAGAGTGGCCTAAAAAGTAGAATCAGAAAGAACATGGCAGTTAATGAAGCAAAGAAGGAAACACCAGCAATACATTTGTCTGCATTTTTGTGCATAGTATTGCCCACCTGAAGCCATAGCTATTTCCATAAGCAATACTCAAGCTGCAAGATATAACACCAGTCTTAGCAAGGGTTTATCCCTGTTGAAGAATATTCCATTTGATCAAAGGTGTTAAAATATTAACATCTTAGATTTTTCCCAGGATTATTATCTATGTTCTCTCAAACAAAAACCATTGAACCTGAGTTTCAGTCAGGCCCTTTGTCTTTAGCGTGAAGACTGGATTTATGGTCCTTGCTGCTGTGTTATTGCTACAACTGGAGTGTGCAGCCCGAGGATGGGACTCTGTGAGCTGCTACGTGTTGCCTATGCACCTGTATGGTGTGTATGTAGCTTTTGCTTGGCTCTGCTTTATGTTCTTTTGTGTGTGTTTCTAAAGAGTTTGTGACATCTGCAAACAAAGATACAGCTCAGTTCTCTGCTTTTGCTTAATTGGTTGGTACACACACTAAGTGAAGTATATGAACATCATATCATGTGTCTGTTATACTTTTCTCTTTTTTCTAGACAATCAGTGTCTTAATTTTCTTATCAGTGACCTTTTTATCACCTTATATATATTGTTATTTTATTTTTTCAACGTATAAGAGGAAACTTATTTAGAAAGTTACAGGGCAAAAGAAAAGGGTCCTTGGAGCTTAAGAGAGAGAAGAGTAAAGGGGAGCGGGAAGGTGTGGGTATTCTCCCAGGAGGGAGATTGCACCTGTATTATTTTATTAAATAAAAAGAAAAACTTGGAAAAATTTTAATTCGAACCAATAATTTTTAACGACAATAGCTACTTGAGGGTATGATTGACTACATTTAAAAGCCAAGTGCCAATAGCACTGATTTGTCCTGCACTCTTAACCCTGCCCTGTAACTCACGGGACCTCCCAAAGCAGCTACAGGTGAGCGTCTCACTGCCTCTTCTATTTGGAAGAGGCAGCAACAGTCCTGATGGGTCAGGTTTTATTTTCACATTGGTCTAAAAGAGAACAATTTTATCTAACATTATTACCTTTTGCATGTTTGCTTTAAAAGAAGTAATTAACGTTTCGATAGAAAAATGTGAAAATACTGATAAAAGAAAAGTAAAATAATTTAGAAACCTACTTTTCCATGGATAACACTTTAGTATTATTACTTTATCATATATCCTTCTAGACTTTATTTGCATACAAGTATGTAGGTTTTATTTTTACTAAAATGAAATTGCACTAAACAACATTCATAATCAGCTTTTCTTATCACAAACATCTATTATATCATTAATATAGAATTATACTATTATTTTTTTTTTTATGGTTTCAAAATATGCCACTGTATGGCCATGTCCTGGTTTATTTAGCCCTTCCCCAATCTTGGACATTTAAGTATTATACATTTTTTTGCTAATATAAAAAGTGTTGGGGTGAACATTCATGAACACAGAACTTTGTGCAGTTGCCTGATTATGTCTTTAGGATGTATTTCTATAATAAAAATGCAGGTTTTTAACACTTGTTACCACACTATCCTACAGAAGAGATTTACTGCAATATACTTGTGCTAGTACTATATTTATTATTTATTTATTTATAGTTAGTACTATATTTAAAACTTTGAAAACTATTAAACTAGTAATTATAGACGTTTGGGACATAGAGACCTTACTTTCGAATTGATTTTAGAAATTATTTGTATTATTATTTTTTCCCTGTTTATAGTTTTGAGTGGCTTTTTACTATTCTTGTGAATTGTATATTTTACTTCTTCTAATTTCGTTTTTTTACTTCTCCAGATGTTTTCTTCTTCTACATTTTTGTAACACATCCCTGTTGAATGACTCTCTTCCAATTTATGACATTCAGTTCCTTTATATTAAGAACCCATACATGAAGCAGAGTACAGTAACACTAACCATGCTTACAGCAAGGGAAGAACCTGGTCTGTAACTAGTAGATCCAAGTTACCTATGGGTCGATTAATAAAAATTAAAAGTAGACCTATCTGTTTTTCTTCATCTGGAAACTCGAGTGATCTGACCCATTCTCAAGATACTATTTCTGTCTTCAATGGAAGAAGAAATATTACAGATAAACCAACATAAATATGAAGAAATGCTCAACAGACTAGAATATTAGTAGCTATATAATCATACTCACTTGGTTTCATTTTGAAGTCATTTATAATTTTTATTTTATTTAGGATTATTTTTATGTAATATTGGTTCCCTACTAGTCTTTCTACATAGAAAAGCATGTTTTTGAGTAACATTTGTTAGAGGATTTGATCTTACTAAGACTACTCGAGTTTTTTTTTAATAATTTGGGAAAGCTCATAAGCCCTGGCTTAACCTGTTGCGCTCTCATTATATCTTGCTGGTAGAATTTGATTTCACAGGTTGTTTTGCAAGAGCTCATTCCCATAGTTTTCTTCCTTGCTAAAAACAAAGCAAAACAAAACAAACAAACAAAAAGATTTAAAAATTCTTTATTTTACTGCGAATGTAATATAATTCTAAATTTTGTTTTCTCCCCTCTTAGAGAATTTTTCTGCTCCCCCTGACGTCACTACAACTACCTCTTCATCATCATCATCCTCAATACGCCCAGCAAATATTGATCTGCCCCCCTCCGGGATAGTTAAAGGCATGCACAAAGGATCCAACAGGTCCAGCCTTATGGATACAGCTGATGGTAGGGAGCTTTTATGGAGTAGAAATGCAGTAGCACAAGTCATCCTGAGCACATTCTGTTCAGCAGCCTGCACTGTGGCCACACTGACACTTGTTCAGACTTAGTCTGTACTCTCAAAAGATACTTTGGACAAAAAATTCAATATGTAAAAAGAAAAGAATGCCATAAGAGAAAAGGGAGAGTAGGTGAAATCTTTAAGCAATATATTAATAATAGCACCATATTTATTCTTCGTTGTCAAAACTTGTCATGGACATATTTCTATTTATTTGTCCCAGTTGAAATAGGATGAGACTGTGGGAAAAGGCCAAAAATCATTAGAAATAAAAACTCCTGAGAGAATTGATGAACTAAAATATCCCTGAAATCAATTAATTTTAACTTACCGCTTTTTCCCTTATAGGTGTTCCGGTCAGTAGCAGAGTATCCACAAAAATCCAACAGCTTCTCAACACTCTGAAACGACCCAAAAGGCCTCCCTTAAAAGAATTTTTTGTGGATGACTCTGAAGAAATTGTGGAAGGTAGTAGTACTAGTACCATAAACAAACATTTCTTAAGCAATTACTACATGTCAGGTACTATAGGATTTAAGGATAAGCAAGGCATCATTTTGGGTTGAACGAGTTTATAGTTTTCTGCTCTTTTCCCCTAAGGATAATTTATATTTTAGATCTCAGATGAAAAATAGGAAGGGAGGGCGGGGAGAGAAAAGCAAAGAGATAACTATGGAGCATTGAACTATCCTTGAAAATATGCTCTTTGAAATTTGGAACTTTCCCAAATACATTATTTGAAAAATTATTTATATTTGGCATTATCCTAGAATACTAATGTCAGACTCAAAAGTTTGCCCAGTCTTTTTGATACAACAGACCTTTTTGTTAAATCAGCCAGTCAACACATATATATGTCTGCTTTCTTTAAGATAACGTGGGCATGCATATAAGCCTAACCAATGGACACAGACACCAGGGTGGTGAGGGCATGGGGAGGAGGGATAAGGACACATATGTAATACCTTAATCAATAAAGGAGAAAAATATAAAAGAGTAAAAATAAAAAAAGAATGTGTTAGGCCAGCTGGGGTGGCTCAGTGGTTGAGCATCAACCCGTGAACCAGGAGGTGATGGTTCAATTCCTGGTTAGGGCACATGACGAGTTGCAGACTTGATTCTCAGTAGAGGGCGTGCAGGAGGCAGCCGACCAATGATTCTCTCTCTCCCTCTCCCTTCCTTTCTTTAAAATCAATAAAAAATATATTATACAAAAAAAAAAAGATAATGTGGTAAATGGTGAAAAAGGTAATCCAAATACAGTCAACTTCCTTCTTTCATTATGTTGTTTACAATTTAGACCTGTTGGAAATACATACATGTGAGAACTAAGTTTAGCCATTAAATATGTATCAACTAATACAGGTAGTTTGAGAAGGAAAGAAATCAGTTGCATCCATATGGTTAGGGGAAGCTTCATAGAGGAAGTGGTGATAGTGATTTATTCATTCAGTAATTTAAAAAATTTGTGGATGAAATCATATGATGTGTAGGAAGGATTGGGAGGGGAACACCTTGGCTGCATAGATGAACCAGGAGTGACCATTTGATAATTACTGAAGCTAGGTGACAAATAGATCTACCTAACAAAAGCTTTTGTCAAAAGAACTAAGTCCTGGTAGCTTTGTACTCCATTTCTACATCCTGAGACTAATAGTAGGGTTTGACCACATCAGACCTGTTACTGGAAATCGGCACATGAGTAGCCTAGATCTGGTCTGCACCCATTTTATGCAGCAGGAAGCAACAAGCAACCTGACACATGAGGTTAAGATGAACTTTTGTTTCTGTAAGGGTCAGTGAACTCATTGAGCTAAGGGGATCTTTCTCAGTGCACTGATGTCCAAGGTGCTCATGCCAATAATAACCTCACCAGTCATTTTAGCACTGTGTATTGACCAGGCAAATGAAGGTCAAGGTTTAATAGAAATCATACTGAAACAATTTTCATTGTCAGAATAGAACCAACAGCTTGTCACTAGTTATAAATAGGCAACAGTTGTTTATTTGAATAAGAATACCTTTGGAGCCCTGACCAGTTTGGCTCAGTGGATAGAGCGTCAGCCTGCAGACTGAAGGGTCCCAGGTTCGATTCCGGTCAAGGGCATGTATCTTGGTTGCGGGCACATCCCCGGTGGGGAGAGGGGGTGCAGGAGGCAGCTGATCGATGTTTCTCTCTCATCGATGTTTCTAATTCTCTATCCCTCTTCCTTCCTCTGTAAAAAAAAAAAAAAAAAAAGGAATACCTTTGGAAAAGAGATACCCCTATGTTTTTGGCAGTCTGAAAGAGTGTGCCCTGAGGTCTGCATTGAGGCCTAGTGGACGGCAACAGTGTACAGACTTTTATCACCAGACAACTGCCTGCCAAATGTAGTCGGTTTGCAAAACCAAAACCATTTACTTAGCTTCATCCACATTCTTCTTTTTACTTAATCTGACGGTTTAGGGTCTGGAAATATACAGAGTAGAAGGACAGTGATTTAGTGAGCTTCTCAAATCTGTCATTAAATTGAGCTATAAAATATAATTTATTTCATATTCCAATTGCCCATCTAATACCTGTTGCTCATTCTGTTCATTGTCCCTTCTGTGCTGCTTCTCTTACCTCCCATTCACCTAGCTAACTCCTAACCTTCCTTTAAGACTCAGCCCAGGCATTACCTCCTACAGGTGAGGGATCCCACCCACTAAGCTGGGCAATGTGGCCCTCTCCCGCCTGCCTTCTCTATACATACCTGTCATACACTGCTCATGTTGACTTAGCTCTGTGTGTGTGTGTGTGTGTCCGCATTGTGTTCTAGATACTCCTGGAGGGCATAGACTCTGTATTCCTTACACATAGCATTAGGAAAAATAAATGTTTGTCAAAGAATAACAGATGCAGTATTTACTTTCTCACTGTTTATCACATCCTGTTTATATAATTGGTACTCAGTAAATACTTAATTTTTTATTCCATGTATAAATTATCTTTCCTGTTGTGAATATGTAGGATTTTTTTTGCTTTTTATTATTTGAATAATACTTGTTTATTGCAGAAAAATTGAAGACTTTCGTTTTATTTATATGAAAGAATATGAAATATATTTCACTGCCAGTTTCTGGAATGTTTATGTTAATAATCTAGAGCAGTGGTTCTCAACCTTCTGGCCCTTTAAATACAGTTTCTCATGTTGTGACCCAACCATAAAATTATTTTCGTTGCTACTGTTATGAATCGTAATGTAAATATCTGATATACAGGATGGTCTTAGGCGACCCCTGTGAAAGGGTCGTTCGACCGCCAAAGGGGTCGCGACCCACAGGTTGAGAACCGCTGATCTAGAGCTTTTCTATCTCCCCCAAATTCAGTTCAAGTTAATTAAAATTGACTGAGCATTTTATATTAGGCACTATGAGAAGTAAGAAAAAATGTGTACAGTATCAGAAGCCCTTGAGGAGCCTCAGTGCTTTAGTAAGGGTGGACTACCACATGGTGTGGGAGCACTGAGGAAGAAATGGCGGGAGATGGTTTCCCAGGAAATGCTCTAGTTTAGCTGCATCTTAAGAGGGATGAGTACGAGTTCACCGTGAGGCAAAGGGATTGGCCATGGAAGAAGCATGCATGCCCATTATTGGTTTGAGTCTGATACTGACCCTGTGGTATAATTGTTACTGTCCCCATTTTGCAGATGAGGAAAAACAAGACTCAGGTAACTCAGTTTGCCTAAGGTCACACTAGTAAAAAGTGAGTGTCAACTTGGTTTTCCTGACTCACCGTTAGTCCCTTTTCATTGAATGTTACCTGGTAAAATGGAACTTGGCTCTCTGACACTGGACACAAATGAAAGATTTAAAAACAAGTTCACTAAAAATTATGAAATTACTAAAAGGAAATTTATTCTTTATGCTTTTCTGTGTGTTCAGTGATTTGCTTTGTCAGGCTCAGAATTTGCTTGTTGCATAAAATTAAATTAAATTAAATATGATTTTACAGTTATGTGGGAAAGCGAATTAAGGCCCAGTTTATGGATTACCACTTCTAACAATGTCCTTTCTTTTCTCAGAGTGAGTTCAAACTAGATAAAGATGAAAGGAAAGGGGAAATGTATTTGGGATTAGTGACCTAAGTTGTGTTGGTTGGTATGTGTACTTACAGCAGATCTCATTTCTGTTCTTTCAGTACCTCAGCCAGACCCTAACCAGCCCAAGCCAGAGGGACGGCAGATGACCCCTGTAAAGGGGGAGCCCCTAGGAGTCATCTGTAACTGGCCTCCTGCTCTGGAATCTGCCCTGCAGCGCTGGGGCACCACACAAGCAAAGTGCCCCTGTCTGACCGCACTGGATGTGACAGGGAAGCCAGTTTACACTCTCACATACGGTGAGTTTTCAAGGCTCCAGCTCCTTCCTTTTCTCCTAGTAATTCTCCAGATGATCATGGCTGGGGTTTTTATCTTGGTATTTCGCAGTTGCTGGTCATTGTGTTTCAGTAGATCTCTTATTTTCATAGGTTCCTAAGTTCTAAGTACAGCTATTACCAAATATTTTAATTTGCTAACCTGACATTTTCAAGGCAGCTTATTTTTAAAAGAGCCCTAGCTGGTTTTTGCTCAGTGAATAGAGTGTCAGCCTGAGGACTGAAGGGTCCCGGGTTCGATTCCAGTCAAGGGCACAAGCCTGGGTTGTGGGCTCAATCCCTCAATGCAGGAGGCAGCCAATCAATGATTCTCTGTCATCATTGATGTTTCTATCTCTCTCTTCATTTCCCTTCCTCTCTGAAATAAATAAAAATATATTAAAAAAAGAAGGGTAGCACTGTTTAAAAAAATAATAAATAAATAGTAGAGCAAAAAAGAGGAGACTTTGTGCATCCACTGATGTTTTCTGACATTGAGAGGATTTTAGGAAGACATTTGGGCAGGATTAATGGTGTATGGTAAAAACCATATAGTTTTATCCAGAAGTTGAAATTGATTACTCTTTAGATCTTTGTCATTTACTTCATCCTGCCTCTTGCTTATATTAGGCACAGAATTCTATAAGAAACAAAGAAGCAGTACTTTTCCATTTAGTTTTGCATCCTAGCTAAAGTTTTCTATTTCTTTTGTAAATACCTTTTTAAAGTAAGTTATTTTTCTTTTAGAAATTCTTTAAAAAGAACTTTTTTTAATAACAAGAAGAGTGGGGGGGAAAAATAACAAGAAGAGTAGGTTTAACCTGGACTGTGAGATTTTGCACTAGTTTATTCAGACAGATTCCTTTTTCCCTTCACAATCAGAGCACATTTGTCCATAGACCTAAATTTGTTTTTATTTAAAGAATTGTGGCAATTGATATGAGTTTCAACCTTAGATGCCCCTCTGAATGTGTTGGATGTAAAATAAAACTAACATATCTGTTGAAATAATACGATTTGTCTTTTACTTGTTCCATAATATAAGTAAGAATTTCTAAGGATGGTTGAAGGAAGGAAGCATGAAGAAGGGAGAATAGGTTTTCCACCCCCAAACAGATTTTAGCATTCATTTCAGAAGCTGTATATTAATTTCATCCATATAACCCTTAAAGAAAGCAGTTATCTGGCTAAATCTCTTCATGTTTATTTCATATCTTTGAGTATATCGATGTTTCACATGGTTTTTTTCATTTTACTATCTGTTTTCACTGAAATACAGTAATATGAAGTGCTAAATTATGAGTCACATTTTTGCTTTGCAGTTACTTCAAGTATCTAATGCCATGTTTGTAAATGGTTCTTCAGAAAAAGCTTAGAATGGTGTAGTCTTCTGATTTTCAGTCTTGTGATAAGCAATTATTTCCTTGCCTTGAAGTGTGATCAGCTCTCATCAGACTGTTTTTAAAGATAGTCAGATTACTTCAGAAAATTGAGTATCGACCCATGAACCAGGAGGTCACAGTTTGATTTCTAGTTAGAGACCGTGCCCAAGTTTCGGGCTAGAGCCCCAGTAGGGGTTGTGAGGAGGCAGCTGATCAATGATTCTCTCTCATCAATGATGTTTCTATTTCTCTCTCCTCCCTTCCTCTCTCTGAAATCAATACAAACATATTAAAAAAATAATACTTTCAAAAATGATCTAAACCTGAATGAGCTTCCAGTGCTGTATTTTGTTGTTGCTGTTTGGAGGCAGGACTTGCTTTCCATAAACTAGTGTGAATAACAAAACATTTGTTGGGGGGGAGGAGCTCTCTGTTGGAGGCCATGCTTGTCTGATGTGTCATTTGGAAGGGGCCATTGTCTTATTATATGTGCTTAGGAACTGAATGCCCTCTTGATGAGGTAGGCCTGTGGTTTTTTCTCTCTCTCTGTCTCTCTTTTTTTTTTTTTTTTCTTTTTTTGAGAGAGAGAGAGAGAGAGAATGTTTTTTAAAGCTGGGGACAGTAAAGCAAGGAAGTGCTTAGGGTAGAAGAAGCACCTGGAGAGAGCAAATGGGGCTGCTTTGGCTTTCTAGAACTGTTATAGGAAAGTGAGCCCTGCGGGGCTGTGTGGACTCACTGACAAGTAAGAGTCACATTGACAGAAGAGAGCTTGACAGAAGAGAACGAAGGGTGGGGCTACTGTCGGCTCACTGGAAAGTCGGAGAAAAGGGGGCCTTGGAGAGAGGTTCGGGCGGTTAGCCCAGGATGAGCTGCCACCACCTGTTGCTCCCCTGGTTGCAAGTCTCGTGGAGACCCTGAGAGTTTAGGGTATGTTTCTCTGAGAGGGAAGAAAGGTGTGGGCGTGCTAGGGGTAGGGGTGGTGGCAGGGGGTGTGCCTGTGGTTTTCTCTATGACTGTTTTCTTTTCTTTTTCCAGGAAAGTTGTGGAGCAGAAGTTTAAAGTTGGCCTATACACTGCTTAATAAACTGGGGACCAAAAATGAACCTGTATTAAAACCTGCAGACAGGGTAATTTCAATTTGTTTTTTGGTTTTAAGGAGGTGGTGTTTTATTGCTTTTGAACATACACATTCTGGATTTTTAATATACAACAGCATAATTTATGTAACTTTTATTCTTAGGAAATGAAAATGACTTGTTGCCAACCCAGGTTGGTCCAAGCCAGGCAATATTTCTTACCTTCATCAATTGAAGGAAATTCACATGTCCCTTTCTGTAGCTGCATAATCAGCAAACTCTTCAGGAGCTAATAAAGGTTGGGACACCTGAGTCTTTCTGGAAGTAAATATTTCAATGTTCAGATAACAAAGATAGCAATAAAGTTTACTTTGATTTTTTTTTTTCCTTTCAAAAATGTCCCATCGCCCTGACCGGGTGGGTCAGTTGGTTGGAGCATCAACCCATCCACACACAAAAAAAAGGTTGTGGGTTCTGTTCCCAGTCAGGGTACATATCTAGGTTACAGTTCAGTCCTGGGTTGGGGCACATATGGGAGGCAACCAATCGATGTTTCTCATCGATGTTTCTATTTCTCTCCCCCTTCCGCACTCTCTAAAAAACAAACAAACATATCCTTGGGTGAGGATTATAAAAAAAAGTCCCATAGAATTTTTAAAGCAATTTTCTGTGGTTTTATGTAGAAAGGAAGGGAGACTCATTGCTACTTCTAAGAAGAAGCAAATTGGCATCATTTAATTTCTTCTTTAATTAGAGATGACATTAATCTTTTTTAATTTTTGAAGGTTTTTTCCTATTAATAAATTTGTAAATATGATTACTTTTTAAAACCAAACATTACTTTTCAGTTAGAATTTGTAGAATGAAACACTAGCTATTCAACAGACTTGCTTTTAGGAGACTCATGATTATAGAATCTCCTAAACTAGCCTTTGAAAATATTTTTGCATTGTGGCAAAGAACACCTAAAGGATGGCTTCTACTTACAAATATGGCATATGAGTGTTTCCTAGTCCTCACTGAGCCCTAAGAAGGTACTTCTGTCTCTCCTGACAGCCTAGGCCAGTGGTCGGCAAACTCATTAGTCAACAGAGCCAAATATCAACAGTACAACGATTGAAATTTCTTTTGAGAGCCAAATTTTTTAAACTTAAACTATATAGGTAGGTACATTGTTATTAACTTAATTAGGCCTTTGCTAAAAACGCCCTCAATCTGATTGAGGTATGTTCGCTGAGGTTGACCCCTTCCAACTCTCCCATCCTCAGCTCGTGCATGAATGGGGCGTGCCTCCCTCGCGCTGCCTATCCCCCAGCCCGCCTGCGCCGTGTCTCCTGTCGCCCTAGAGATGCCCTACCGACACCCCCCACTTCTTCTAACGCCATTTCTTCAAAATAGACTCGCTCAGGCCGAAAACCGACTTCTGCGCCTGGGCCACGAAGTTTCAATCACACTGTACGTGCACGCCCGCACGTGGTATTTTGTGGAAGAGCCACACTCAAGGGGCCAAAGAGCCGCATGTGGCTCGAGAGCCACGGTTTGCCGACCACTGGCCTAAGCATTTGTGTGCAGGAAGAAAATGCGTTACTTACATGTCTTATGGAGTTTGTATATTTTTAGAACTCTTGAAGGTTTGAATTGAAATTTATTAAAATTTTTTTTAATTAAAAAAAGGAAAGAAAGAATTGAACTTACCTTGAGAGTGAGTTTAGATAATTTGAAAGCAAAAGAAGGAAAAACAAGAGTCCAGTGACATAATTAAGCTTCAGATGTTAATTTATAAATATCTGAGCCAAGTAACAAAACTCCAAAATGGTAGTGACGTCTGTGTTTTTTCATTTCTTGAGTATTAGGAAGAGTTGATTATCCCTGTGACATATTACAGGTGAGATCACAGGTTGGAACACATTATAGAAGTTTTACTGTTTATCTTTTGTAAATGAATGAACTTTATATCCATAATAGTTTCTGCCAGTGTTGCTTATACCTATTACCAAATGCCTTTCATGCTAGAATACTTGCATTGTTGGCTCCGTGAGTAAGAATTAATGCAATGAATTTGTCAAAGAGTAAGAGCCTCGATGCTTATAGCCCTCTGTGAGAGATGTAAGGCTTATGCTTTAATATGCTGGTCTCTAAATTGTTACATTTATTTTATTGCTTTAGCTTTGCACTAAAGTAAATTGGCTTAGGTTTCATAAGTAATTAACTTACTACTTAAGGTGAGTTGTTTACTGCTAAATCACCAATAGAATTAAGTGAAAAATCTTAGGATGATGATGAATTGCAATATAGTTCCCAAAATGTGTCTAGTATAATCATAGGAATGACAGAGGTCTTTTTAGATTTGTGCATCCTTCTCAATAACTTAATTTCCTTAGGCTATTAATTAGTTTTGTTGTGTGCATGATAGATGTTTTATATTTAAATGTATATCTTACAGAGTGACATTGAAAGCCTTAGTCTGTTTTTATTCCTCTGTTATTGAATGTCATTATGCATTTTAGGTAGCCCTGGTTTACCCCAACAATGATCCAGTCATGTTTATGGTGGCTTTTTATGGATGTCTCCTGGCAGAAGTAATTCCAGTGCCTATAGAGGTACCTCTTACCAGAAAGGTAACATTGCTAAATTTAAAAAAAGAATGAACTAGTAGTCTGTGTGACATGGTGGTCATTGGGTTCTTGGATCCATTGACTTGGTCATGACATTAGAAACATCTGCTTTCTTAAGTACTAAATTTCACTTTTTAAAAACATGAAAGTTATATAAAAATTATTAATATTTGTAACTTTCATGCAAATAACATGTCTTTAACCAAGATAGAGTATTTATAGTATTATATAGTATTGTATATCACTTAAAAATCAAGGGGACATACTTGACTTTTCAACAATTACCACCCTTGCTTCAGAGACTATAATCTACATTTATCCAGTTACAATAGGTAAGACCTTTTGTAAAAGGATTTGGTTTAATTGTATCATATGACCTAGGATTTCCATGAAGTTGAAGGGTGGTGCAGTGATGGCATGTTGCTACTCTATGGCATAGGATTTTACATTAATAACAAATCAACCCAACTAAAATGAAGCATATGTGGCAAATTTCCAAGTTTAACAAAATGATTTTTCCACGAGCTGTTTAACCTTAATTTTCTCATGTTTATTATTGAGAGTTGATGATAAAGACAAATATGGTGGAGAGTGTGAATTTACAAGAAAAAGATTATTTTCTTAAAGGAATAAAAAAACAAATTGGTAACATCTCTAAAACTCTGGTTGATGGATATAGTATATTTAGATTGTTCAGGAAGTCATAGTATTGTTCTTATACTAAGTTGACAGTGTTTGTGTGATTTCATAATGATACTTTTAAGATAACATTTTAATGAAAATCTTTAGACTATATCTACCTCTTTTAAAATATAATAAGTATATGTATTTGGGTATAGCTATTCATTCACTTTCATTGTAAATTTGGACGTGTGATGTTCGTTTACATTATTTATTTTGTTCTAACCTGACTTGCTTTGCTTTTGGATTTGGGGTGTGACTAGGTCAAGACAACTTAACCGTGTTAGCATTTATTTAATTGCTTGACTTTAATCTAAAAGAGGAGCATTGTTGACCTTTGAATAAAATGGTCACATTTGGCTGGTAGAATTCATTAGCAATGTCAGATTCACAAGATATTTTATTTGCCTTCAGGAAATCATTGTATGTTTCAAACTATTTGGAAGAACATATTGTCACTAGATTTTTGAGTTGCCAGATATCAATGGGGTTCCATGAATGTTATCACACAAGTGCCAGAGCATTGCTAAGTGTTAGGCTTTGGGTATGAGTGTGCTCACAATCTCTTCTCCACAGGATGCTGGAGGGCAGCAGATTGGCTTCTTGCTAGGAAGCTGTGGTATTGCCTTAGCTCTCACCAGTGAAGTTTGTCTAAAGGGGCTGCCAAAAACACAGAATGGAGAGATTGTACAGTTTAAAGGTTAGTAATATTTGTATCTGAATTATCCGTTAAAAGTTAAAGCCGAGTGCTTTAATTAGTGTTTTAATTTAATAATAGCTAAGTACTTAAAATATATTTTCTTATTCTCACAATCTTATGAAGTAGGTACCATTATTATCCCCATTTTACAGGTGAGGAAACTGAGACACAGAGAGGTTAAGTAACTTGCCCAAAGTCACAGCTAATAAATGGCAGAGCAGCGATTTGAACCCAAATCTGATTCCACAGCCCACACCCTTAACCTTTATGCTGATGATTGGAAAAAGCTACCACTCTGTTCATTAAAGCTAAATGCTACATGTAGAGACAGAGGATAGACCACTAACCTCAGTGGACTTCCACTGCCAAATGGACCTCCCAGTTGTTGAGGTAATGTCAAGGCCTGGAATGAGCATGTGGAACAATTGTACTTTTGAAAGAAGGTATAAATGTCTACTGATGTGTCACTAAAAACTAATAAACATATTGTACTGATTATAAAATGACCTTGATTTGGTCTCTTGATGTTTAAAACGACCAGTTCAATGTGAATTCCTTCCCGTATGGCTTAGGCAATTCAATTTTTATTTGGGGTTTGATTTAGGTTGGCCCCGGCTCAAATGGGTTGTAACAGATTCCAAGTACCTTTCAAAGCCTCCTAAAGACTGGCAGCCCCACATCTCACCTGCTGGCAGTGAGCCAGCGTACATCGAGGTAAGTCCTGAGATTGGAACATACATTCTGGCTTTTTCTTTGGCTTCAGATGCTATCTTACAAACTTAAACTAACTATTTTGCAGTTTTAATATTAGGAGATCCTCCTACTTTGTTAGATTTCCATCTTTTGGCTTGTAAAATGTCTTACAGTGGCTTTCTATTCTAATTATTTTTAACGTAAATACACATTTAACGTAAATACACAGCAAAGAAATTGATCCCTGCCATGTAAGAAAGTTACAAAAGACTTGGAGAAGTACAGAGTTTTAAGAAATGATTTCCTGACAAAGAAACGCAGAGATATTTTTCTGTTGCTGGGAGGGAGTGGGGCTCGGGTGCAAGAGACTGGAGAAATGAGGAGGGGACATAGCTGGAGCATTGAGGTAAAAGCAGAATTATACTTAATTGATTTGTAGGAGTGAACAGGCCATTTGTAGGTCTTCCTCCCAAACAGCTTCTTGTGCACTTTAGCTCTGCAGTGCTGTGCTTGCCCTGGGCTTGATACTGAGCTCCTTCATTGCAGCTCAAGTCCTTGTTTGTTTTAGCTTCTTTAACAGCCACTTCACACTTGTGACTAATTAAACTTTGAAGGATTGTTCACACATACTTTTCTTGAGCTTTGCCATTTCCAATCCTATCTTTGTGTGATTAGAATTTGAGGCCCAAGGACACAGCCTCAAATGTTCATATGAAGCATGTTAAATTCAGCCCATTATCCTGGCTTTATCCTTTTGTTTTAGGATTCCAGTTCTGTCATTTGAAATGACCCATTTTATTGTGTTTCTTATATTTTTGTTTCTTTGTGTTTTTGTTTTCTAGTATAAAACAAGCAAAGAAGGGAGTGTAATGGGAGTTACGGTGTCCCGCCTTGCAATGTTGTCTCACTGCCAAGCTCTGTCCCAGGCCTGCAATTATTCTGAAGGTCAGACTTCATCCCATGACTGCCCTCATTGTGAGCTTCAGATACATGTGGTGTGACTAGAAGCAGGGTGCTCAGTGATTGGATTCCAGTTAATGACCAAGTTCAGAGTGAAATGTTTTAAGACACATTCTTGGCTTGCTTTGGCTTTCTTCTTTTTCACAAATATGCTGCAATTTAAAGGAACTAAAATTCTGGGCAAACCAAGTATGTGAACTATGATTTCTAGAGCACAGAAATAGAAAACTAATTAAAACCACCTGTTTATTATTAGCTGCAGAATGTCAGGTATCTCCATCTTCCCAAGTGTATAAAGTTGCTATCAGCAGTACATTTGGAGTCAAAGAAAGTCAGTTACCAAAAAGCACAAATCAGAACACAAAAGTGTATTCTGTAGGATGCTTAGAAGTATATGTCTGTGTATATAGATATAATATATAGATATATATGTATCAAATTTTCTCTCTAGGAATTCTAATTTTTATATGTGTGTGAAACTTTCAAAGTTCCTTATATGATTAGGAAAAAAGGATTCCCTCTCAGAAGATAGTATCTAAGTCATAAGGAGTTTGGAACTCATTGTCTCTTCCATGGCCATGTCACTCTAGGATCAGTCCCCCAGCCAATTTGAGGAGATCCTCCAGTAACCAAAAGACTCAGAGCTTTTAGTGATCTCTATAGAAATACCAAACCAGAGGTTCAATAGAGGCAAGGAACATGATTTTGCTACTTAACACTAAAGATGACTTCCTTGCTCCCCCCCCCCCCCCACCTTTTTTTCTATTTCAGGAGAAACAGTAGTAAATGTTTTAGACTTTAAGAAGGATGCTGGGCTGTGGCATGGCATGTTTGCGGTAAGCTACTCAGAATTAATGCCTTTAGTGTAAATCTTATGATTCAGATCAGTATGCATGCTGTGTAACCAGAGCATCTTTCAGTGCTTGTTTGAAATTTTAGCCCCCAAAAGATCAATAATACTTTCCAGAGGGATTTTATTTTACAGTACAAAAGGCAATTGTTTTAAAAAGGAGAATATAATTCTTGTCTGTTTTTTCTTCATTGTGTGGTTGGGCATACTCCTCACATAATAGTTAATGGGAGAATTTGGGATCTATAATTTTTAAGACATCTGCTATGATGGCTCAAAGCCTAAAAGATTCTAAAAATGACTATGTATTTTATGATTTTAAAAGTATGTTTGAGATTACATAAGTATATTTAGAACTTGGCAACTGTTGGTAATAACTAACTTTCCCGTTGGACAAAATGTACTGAATGACTGCATGCTACAATTAAAGAATAGAGTGGGCTGCTTTCCATAAGAGAGGAACAGGTAATGTGCTATGGGAGTTGGAGAAAGGTGAATTCCTCTCAGCTCTGGCACAAAGGCCATATTTATGGAAGAGATAGCAGTTGAGTCGGGCTTTGAAAAATGGCTTAGATTTAGCCACATAGAGATATTTTTGTGGTGGAGGTAGAGAGAGGGGACATTTCAAGTGGGAAAAGCTACCATATGTAGCGTGGTGATTAGGAAGGGAGAGAAAAGAGGTACAAGATCTTAGAGTTGAAAAGGAACTCTGCGAGTTTCTTGTTCGACTTCCTTGCATACTGCAGGAGTCTGAGAAAGACTAGAAAATGAAGCATCGGGGAAGAGGAGCAGGTCCCTTTTCACTCAGGACCGACCCCTCAGATTAGTAAGAGCCCATTCCTTGAGTGTGCATACTTCCTAGCTCCCAAAGCCCTTCCCATTGTTTTTAATTTACTGATTTGAGAGAGAGAGAGAAACACCAATTTGTTGTTCCACTTATTTATGCATTCACTGTTCGCTGCTTCTTTGTGCCCTGACGAGAGATCAGACCCACAAACTTGGTGTATTGGGACGATGCTCTAACTAACTGAGCTACCCGGCCGGGGTGCTATTTTGTTTTTTATCAGAGGTTAAGAAACCCTTGTGAAGAGTTAGAGCAGTTGTTCTCAACCTTCCTAATGCCGCGGCCCTTTAATACAGTTCCTCATGTTGTGGTGACCCCCAACCATAAAATTATTTTCGTTGCTACTTCATAACTGTAATTTTGCTACTGTTATGAATCGTAATGTAAATATCTGATAGGCAGGATGTATTTTCATTGTTACCAATTGAACATAATTAAAGCATAGTGATTAATCACAAAAACAGTATGTAATTATATATGTGTTTTCCAATGGTCTTAGGTGACTCCTGTGAAAGGGTCGTTCGACCCCCAAAGGAGTCGCGACCCACAGGTTGAGAACCGCTGAGTTAGAGGGACAAAGTATGAAGAATTAGCTATAAACACCATTCTTTCTCTGAAATCCAAAAGTTTGTCACCATACCTAGAAACTTTGGGGAGGGAGGAAAAAGAAGTTAACAATGGTATCTTGGTTTCTTTGGGCCACTTAGGTGGTGAGAAAAATGGCCAGCCTAGATACCAAGACTTAGTAATTCTGCTGGGCTGGGTCTTTTGGGACAGGAGGTCCTGGGTGTATTCATTCGTTTGGGTGACCGAAGACACCAAATTGCATGACCCTCTCAGCTCACTCAGCTTTATCTACTCAAATACCCAACAGGTGTGGGCAGGACCTCCTCTAAGTAACAGGGAAACTTTGATATTGTTTTGTAACCCAACCCTTTGTGGTACGTGGCAAGCGCCAGCATGACAAAAGTACTCAGTGGGGTGGAGGGCGGCTTGGCAGCATCTGTTAAATTTTAAAAGCAGATACCCCGTGGCCCAGCAGCACCGCTTTTCTGTACCTACCCTAGAGAAACACGTGTACATATACTCAGGGAAGTATAAATATGTTCCTTGAAACCTTGTTTGTAACAGCAAAACAATTGCTAATAGTAGGGAAATGCCTAAATAAATTGTGGTGTAGTCATACTATGGAATACTATGCAACAGTTCGAAAAGAATTGTGTAGATCTCATACTGATGTGCATAAATTTAGCTCTGAAACAATGAAAAAGTGGAAAAAGTACATTGCAGATATATGTATAGCATGATGCCTTTTATGTTAACAATACTTTCTGTTTCCATGGGGACAACTATGTATGTAAATACATAGAAAAAGAACTGGGAGGGTACGTGCCAGATTCATAATAGTGATTATCTCTGAGGAGGAGAGGGAACCAGGGTTAAGGGTAGAGAGCAAATCAGGCTTCAACCTTAAAGTTAATATTTCATATTTTTTTCAAAGAGCGTGTATTTGAGTATATATTACATGTGATTAAAATTGTTAACAAGATATCAGTTGTTTTAAAATGCTATATATGTATTTAGTATTGATTACTTTTTATCTTTCTTTGCTTTTCAGAATGTAATGAATAAGATGCATACAGTTAGTGTACCCTACTCTGTTATGAAGACTTGCCCTCTCTCTTGGGTCCAGAGAGTACATGCCCACAAAGGTAGCTACACACAACATCTGAGCTTTAACTATGTGACTGTTTGAACTAAGATTTCAGGGATTATCAAGTCACCCTTCTAGAGACATAGTCCTATGCTTTGGTGGCTTGACAAATGTTAGAATTCAGTTACTAAACTTAGGTGTGTTGTCATTTTTATCTCTGACGTCCTTTCTTAAGAATTGAGATGAATTTGCCTGAATTTGAGCCCTGAATCAGATTTATTGAGTACTTTGGTGTTCAGAGCTTCCTTGGCAAAGATGTGTGGCCTGCCCACAGGTCACAGTGAGCAAACAGTGTGTGTCCAGCTAATCACTGCTGCCTCAGAGCACCGGGCACATGTTCTTTGAAACCTTCTTTATTTTCTCTAAGTGAAAATCATGATCCCTAAAATGACTAAAAGTTTTTATTATAGTATCTTAAATATCTACCTAATTTAGCATGTATGTGTGTGTTAACTTTATCCCTTTTGAATTTGTAGCCAAGGTAGCTTTAGTAAAATGTCGAGACTTGCACTGGGCTATGATGGCACATCGAGACCAAAGAGATGTGAGCTTGAGTTCCCTCCGGATGTTAATTGTGACTGATGGAGCAAATCCCTGTGAGTACTTCTAGAGTGTAGATCGGGGACTATTCTTTCCTTAATGTTTGTAATTTGATATAATTCATATGCCATAAAACTCAACCATTTAAAGTGTGCAATTTAATAGTTTCAGTGTGTTCACAAAATATGCAGCCATCACCATGATCTAAGTTTAGACCGTCATCACCCCTAAAAGATACTTCATACCCATTAGTAGTCACTCCTCATTTCTCCTCCACTGTCCCCTACTACTCAGCAACTTCTACTTTCTGTCTCTGTAGAGTTACCTATTCTGACATTTTATATAAAGGCAATTATACTATATTGCTCTTGTGTGACAGGTTTCTTTCACTTACCATGTTTTCAAGGTTCATCCACATTGTATGTGTTCAGACTCCATTTCTTTTTATTGCCATATAATAATTCCATTGTATAGATATACCACATTTTACCTGTTCATCATTTGATGGATGGGTAAAAATATTTTTTTAAATATGTTTTTTATTAATTTCAGAGAGGGAGAGAGAGAAACATTAATGATGAGAGAGAATCATTGATCAGCTACCTCCTGCACACCCCCTACTAAGGATCGAGCTGGCAACCCCAGGCATGTACCCTGACTGGGAATTAAACTGTGACCCCCCTGGTTCATGGGTTGATGCTCAACCACTGAGCCACTTGACTAGGCGAATCCATATGCTTTTAAATCCACTCCTTCTTGCTCACTCATTTATATCCTTTTTCTATCATGTAACTAAAAGGAATGATAAGAAAGTGACTTGATGTAACCAAGTGCCTGCACTTTATGTAAATTCCCCCTAGCAGCAAATCAAGTTTGCAAAAGCTTTTAGAGATCCCCCATGGCACCTGCTTTCCCCCACAAACACAAACATCCTGAGCTTCCACACAGTAGAACCAGGTAAAATGTTAGGTACTGTGTTCTTTGTCATACTGGATTTTTTTCAGTAGTCACATTAATCATCCTGTATAATAAAACACAGACATGGGATTGACCTTAATAAGAAACAAGTCAGAGAGGATCATGTAGAAGAGGGTGGCACTAAGCCAGTGTTCGTACTGCGCTGGCTAACATAGTTACTCAGGATGCGTTGCTCCGTTCCAGGCTGGCCACAGTGCATCTCTGCATTTCTGTTTTGATTGGGAAGCTCGTTAGGAGCAGCTTTATTACAAGTTGTAGTTTTAAGTAGTGTCCTTGATATGTATCAGTCGTTTCACCGGCACAGTAAAGTGTTTGGATGGAATTAATGGTGTACAGTAAGAGTTCTTCTGAGAAAAAAATGTATTGGCTCCACTCTTTACGTTTCCTACAGTAATGAAAACCACGATGTCAGCAGCTTTCAATGACCTGTTCCATCTCCTTATAGGGTCTGTGTCATCCTGCGATGCCTTCCTGAGTCTGTTCCAGAGCCACGGACTGAAACCTGAGGCCATCTGTCCGTGCGCTACTTCTGCTGAAGCCATGACTGTCGCGATCCGCAGGTATCGTTCAGGACACCAGTGCTCTTAATGTACAACTTCGATCAAATGTGCAAAATTTACCAGGCAGTGACAAGGGGCATTAACTAATTTTCTGCTTCGTAAGTCTAAAAGTGAAAATGACTTTTTAAAGCATTCTGAAGCATCTCATTTATTCTTCCCACTCCTGCACTAAGTATAACTGGTAAACTGAAAATTTAATTATTCTCATCTCATTTTTTTGAATTAGTTCTTTTTCTGTGTTGTTTTGCTCTTCAGATCCTCAGTATCTTAGACTAGAAATAGGCTATTCTTGATTGTGGCTTGCGTGTGCAAAGTACATTTGTAGTATACCCAAGATCAGTATATTCTTAACATCTGATTAAATGTACTTTTTCCACCTGAATGAAAATTGACCATGCTTTGAAAAAGTGTGTGTGTATGTGTGTGTGTGTGTGTGTGTGTGTGTTAGCTGGAGGAAATTTGCTTTCCTACATACTCATATTTTTCTCCATTATTTCATTTGCCAAATTTGATGAGTGTATTTGTTTTCAGGCCTGGAGTTCCAGGGGCCCCTTTGCCGGGAAGGGCTATTCTCTCAATGAATGGATTGAGCTATGGGGTAATACGGGTCAATACTGAAGATAAAAATTCAGCACTAACAGTCCAGGATGTGGGACATGTCATGCCTGGTGGTGAGTTCTCAGGAATATCATTTGCTTTTCCACAAAGATTTTTCATTAGAGATAGTAGAGCTGATAAAATACGGGATCCAAAACCAGGAACTCAAAATTTAGTCACTTAGTTTCTCAAAGCCTTTCTAACAGTTAAGTAAATCTGATTATACTTACCTTCCAGCAGTGTCATGTGATTTAACTGTGGATGCTAATTACAGCTGTTCGCTTTCCCATGGAAAGCGAAGTCTGAGTGATATTCAAGTTGGTTTTTGCCGTAATTGCCACGCCATTGGGACTGGCAGGAAGAACACACTGCTTCCATGAGTGTTTTGAGTTTGATCTGCCTTGGGGGAAATTAATTCACCTGTTTCTTTGGACTTTGCAGTCATTTTTAATGTCACTGTCTTTAAAAGCTTCAGTCTGCATCTGTTATATGTTTTGTTGCTGTTGTTGTTTTGCTGAATTTAAAAAAAAAAAGTATTTGTCTATCATTAGAGTAGATGGTATTTAAAGATGGAAATTTCAAATAAACCTATGTAGTTCCTGGTCTATTTTTAACATTTTTCTTTGGTTATTCTTACTCAGTGCCACTCACTAAATATAAAACTTTCCTGGCTTCACAAGGATGAAGCATAGGTTTTCCAGGGTCTCTGCTTCTTGACTGTGTTTTCTGTGCACTAGGGATGATGTGCATCGTGAGACCTGATGGACCTCCCCAGCTCTGCAGAACTGACGAAATTGGAGAGATCTGTGTCAGCTCCAGAACAGGGGGCATGATGTACTTTGGGCTTGCTGGTGTGACCAAAAATACCTTTGAGGTACATGAAATTAAAATGTTGTCAGGAAAATGTTTGGTGAGGGTGTCACTAGGGCAGATGACTTGGTTCATGGGAAATAGCATAATATAGTGGGTTGAAGGTATATGCTCCAGAGCTGGGCTGCCCTAGTTCAAATCCTAACTCTGCCACTCACTCGCTGATTTTAGGTGAGTTGCTTAACCTCTTTGTGCCCCAATTTCTTTATATTTAAAATGAGTAACCATAGTAACTACATCATAGGATTGTTTTGAGAACTAAGTGAGTTAATGTTTATAAAGTGCTTAGAGCAGCACCTGGCACACAGGAAGTGCTACTGTTAAATTAATAAGTTAATAAATAAGAGGCCTTACAAAAATTCCTTTGGTGATTATGCCATGGTTTGAATTTTATAAGCCCAAATATTTAATTTTAACAGAATATAGTGAGAATCCATCTCTTAAGTGTAGACTCAAGTGAACTGAGCTCACAAAGACGGATGTAAACCAGAATGTCAGGTCTCTAAGAAAAAATGAAGAACTGTTCTGTCACGGGCAGATTGCTCCTATCATTCAAACTTTCAGTGAGACAAGTACTTATTGAGCACCTTCTATGTGTCTGGCACCATTCTAGAGGTTTGGAGTACATCAAGAGAATAAACAAACAGAGCTCCTCAAACAGCTCATATTCCAGTGTAACAACCATATTACTTTCCTGCAGGCAGTTCTGCATGTGAAATCAAAATTGTAATGAAAATTTGCCTGGTGAGCCTGGAAATCATAACAGGCATAATTAATTGTCTATATTTTATAATTGGTATTAACCTACCTTAGGGTACCTTTTAGGGAACAGAGAACAACCATGTCCCTTTCATACTAGACAGGGCTTATATGACCACAACCAATTTCAGTTCTTCAAGCTTCCTTTTTTTTATAATTTAGACTACTGGTTCTCAATATGGCAGGGCACATCTATCTACCATCCCATTTGAAAATCAGTGCATATAATTAAGTAGTGTTAGATGTAGCTGATGGGAGAGTGTTATCTATGTAAATGGTGTGGTATTTGAAAAAAAATTTAGAATTCCTGGGCTCACTATCATTTGTATTTACACGGCCTAAAATGGTATAACATAAATTATTAAATGTCTGTCAGTTATTATCGTTGTCATCATTGTTACTGCTATATTCTTGCCCTACCGTCAAACGTTAAGACCAAGTCACCTTAATAGGAGTAGACTTTCATAAACTCTTCAGGTGACTAATTACCTCTGCTGAGTGTATATACATGTCACTAATTCAAATCTTACCTTATTTCTTTTATTTTAAAAGTGTTTGTACTACATATATTTCTCTTTTTTTGTTGTTAATCCTCACCCGAGGATATTTTTTTCCATTGATATTTAGAGAGAGTGGAAGGAAGGATAGAGGGAGGGAGGGGAAAAGAGAGAGACATCGATGTGAGAGAGACACATCAATTGGTTGCCCCCCAAACATACCTGGGAACATGGCTGGGGATTCGACTTGCAACCCAGGTATGTGTTCTTGGTGGGGTATCGAACCCGTGACCCTTTGGTGCATGGGCCAATGCTCCAACCGCTGAGAAACACTGGCCAGGGCTACATATATTTTGAATACCTGAATTTTTCTGTTGCATTTGCCTTATATAAACAAGGTTCTCAAGCAGTGTTAGAAGATACTAGTGATATTTGGTTATATTGCCTTTCCTACAAGGACAACTGCCTGATCAAAATTCTTAGACTTAATACCAAACTGCTAGGTCCGTAGTAATGAAGAAATTTTGAAATCTGCAGTATAAATTTAATGATAGTGAAGTAGAATAAAAATCCTAAATAAAAAAGGAGAAAACTGTTGCCTGGATTTGCAAGTTAACATTTCTAATATTTTTCTCACTGGAACCTTATATATAAACCCTGAAGAATTTTTCAATGTGGGTAACATTTTACTAGGACGAAAGACCTAGTAATAATGACTCGTCAGAAAATAAAACTGTATTTCAAAAATAAGCTCCTGAAAACTTTTTAGCACCTATGATAAGCAAAGAGCTAATTTTCCATTGTCCCCACTTATTAGCTGTTTGATTTGAGGCAAATGAAACTTTCTGTGTCTTATATTCCCATCTGTAAAATGGAAATAATAATCCCGTTTCATAAGATTGCCTTGAGGATTAACTATAAAACAGCTCGTCCTGTGGCTGGCACAATAGTAAGCATAATAAATGTTAGCTATTGTTATAATTGTTCTCTATATATTAAAAAAAAAATCTTAAAAATTAAAGAGAAAAACACCAGTCAAAAAGAGCAAATAAACAGGAGACAGGAACAAGCTATTTGTAAAATACAAATGACCAATGAACTAAGGAAAGAAAATCCATCCATATTACTAATAAAGAAATACAGTTTAAATATCAGTGGGATATCTTTGTTTTTTGTTTGTTTGTTTGTTTGTTTGTTTTTGCCTACCAGATTGGCAAAGTTTGGAAAAATTGATAAGGTATAGTATGAGTTAGAGTACAGGAAAAACAGACATTCTCATTTATTATTGGGGGAATGTAACTGACATAACAGTTTTGTAAAGATAGTCTGTTAAAATTGAAAAGATTTGTGCTTCTTATTCCAATGCACAAAAATGTATATAGGAGTGTTCAGTATAGCACTGCTTGTAATAGTGAAAAATTAGTTGACGTACACAGCTATGCAGACTGGTTACTTTCTGATAACTGCTAATTCTAATAGTTTCCTGAGTACTCACTCTGGACTAGCCACTGTGCTGATGTCTGCAAATCTGTTTACATTCCCTTAATCTTTACTGTAAGCTTGTGCGTGAGCGGCATTGGGAATTTCATTTTATGGCAAAAGAAACAGAGGTTTAGGAACGTCCAGGAACTTGCCCAAGATCCACATTAGTAAGTGGCAGAGCCAGGTATTGACTTACATTTGACTTCAACGGCTATGCCCACTGTCCTCTGTGCAGTGGTATATTACAGAACTATTGTACAAAGGGAGCCATATAGACTATTACCAACTTCTAAAGGTACCCAAGATATGTTATGTGAAAAGGCAAGTTGCAAAGCAGTATATGTCATATGATCCCTTTAGAAAAAATTTCTTAATAAAAAAATACAGAGAGATGAACAATAAATTGTAAATGATTGTTATCTCTTAAGGGGGGTAGTATTCCTGTATTCACTATTTACATAATATTAGTATGTATTACTTGTTGTATGTAACTAAAAAAAAAAAAGAAAAGAAAAAAACAAAAACAACACTTAAAGACTTGAAAAACCAAAACAGCCTAGCCAGGTAACTCAGGTAGTTCTGTTAGTTAGTGTATCTTCACATACAGGAAGCAACCAATGAATGCATAAATAAGTGGAACAACAAATCAGTGTCTGTGTGTCTCTTCTCCTCCCCTCCTTTCCCCTCCTATTCTCTGTTTTCCTCCTTCCCTCCCTCCTTCTTTCTCTTCCCCTCTTTCTCTCACAAACCAATTAAAACAAATACATATTTTTTGCAAGAGAAAATACCAAACTTAATATATGCACAAGTATGGGAACCCTGCATACATGAAAGGCAGAGATCCCACATGCATGAGAGGTTCTTAAATACATTTTTAAATTAAAATCTCAGATTGTCACTTTATTTTTTTCTGTGTTTTAGGTAATTCCAGTGAATTCTGCAGGCTCTCCTGTTGGGGATGTGCCATTCATCCGATCAGGATTGCTGGGGTTTGTAGGGCCCGTAAGTGATGTTTTCATGTTTGTTTTGATGCATCTTATTCAGATATTTGGACTTTGATCCACAGAACAGAACAAATTCTGATTAATCCAAGAGTGTTATAGGGCCACTTACTTATATTTAAAGCATTTTCTATAAGAATGTAATAAATGCATTAAAAGTTTATTGTTTCTGTTACCCAAGTTCATTGACTCCTCCAAATTGAGACTTTATTTTTTTATTTTCAAAACTCTTTTTACTTACTCTTGCTATCCTTCTTTCATTAAAGAAGGGTAAGCGCCCAGCCTGGTTTGTCTTCCAGACGGAAAGTATAGTGTCAGTCACCGGTGACTGACATGGGGCTTAATGTGTTAATATGTGTCAATAAGTTATAAGTGCTGTTTTATTTAATAGCAAAGGGAAACCATAATAAATAGTGTACAAAGCATTTTCATACAGATTATCAGCAATACAACTTGTATAATAGTAAATTCTTTGAATGAAAGCAATTTGTTTTCCAGCACATGGTATTTAGAGTCACTGGGTTTGTAGAGACAATTAGGACCCGAAACTTGTTTTCAAAGAGCTTATAGCTAGTTTCATGAGCCAGCAAGGAAGGCTTTGCATGACATAATGGGAAGTATGGATTTTACTTTATAAGTAATAGTTATTCCTTATCATAGTTAGGCCCATATACCTCCTTCTGTCTCTAATTACCTCCTTACTCTCGCTTCTCTTCTTTATGGTTTAAGTTATATAAGATATAATTTTTTTTAAATATATTTTATTGATTTTTTACAGAGAGAAAGGGAGAGGGATGGAGAGTTAGAAACATCGATGGGAGAGAAACACCGATCAGCTGCCTCCTGCACATCTCCCACTGGGGATGTGCCTGCAACCCAGGTACATGCCCTTGACCGGAATCGAACCTGGGACCTCTCAGTTCGCAGGCCGACGCTCTATCCACTGAGCCAAACCGGTCAGGGCAAAGATACAATTTTATTATAGTTCTTTCCCAATATTCATGGGGAATGGTGGGGGGAAGGAAATACTTCTAAGAGAATTATTCTTCTAGAAAGAGAAGTCTACACCTATTGTCTTGACTTCCTCACTCAGCACCAAGAAGTTCTTTTTTTTTTTTTTTTAATATATCTTTATTGATTTCAGAAGGGAGAGGAAAAGAGTTAGAAACATCAATGATGAGAGAGAATCATTGATTGGCTGCCTCCTGCACATCCCCTACTGGGGATCGATCCCACAACCCAGGCATATGCCCTTGGCAGGAATCAAACCTGGGACCCTTCAGTCTGTAGGCCGACGTTCCACCCACTGAGCCAAACCAGCCAGGGCAGCACCAAGAAGTTCTCAAGGACCTAGCTCCTTGTAGCTTACCACTGCAGCCATCACATCTGCATTCCAGGAAGCAGGACAGAGGAAAGGGTGCAGTCCTGTTCTCCTGTAAGGAAGATTCCCTGAAGCTGCTGACAACACTTCCACTTATATCCCGTTGTTCTGACCTAGCCAAGTGGCCCACCTAGCTGCAAGGGAGGGTGAAGTGCCATCCTTACTTTGATCAGCCCTGCCCAGCTAAAAATTCTGATAGTGTGAAAGAATGAAGAAACGGATGTAGGAGACCAGTGCCTCTCTCATTTTCTTTATTTCCACCTTAGCATTTTCACACTATGTTGGAAATGCATGGTTCTCTTCTGTTTTCTGAGACGGACCAGTGACTTCTTGAGACTGGAGGTTATGTCATACTTACATACCCGGTCAGTGTATGGCACTGCATTATGCCCAGTCAGCCAGTGAGTGATGTTCACATGGAGACGACAACTAGATAGTGAATATATGTCAATTTTACAAGAAATTTAGGAAATCTGTAGTGAATGGAAAAAGTTAATTTATTGCAAGTGGGTCTGGGGCATTATTGATAATATTAAATAACAAATAAAATTATTAAGCAGTGGTGCTTTTAGGGCATTAACAGCATCCTTTCTTGCAGCTCTGTCATCTTACTGCAGAGGACAAACTCCTGCAGTCTTCCTTTGACCTTTCTTTATTAGCCTGTTTGTGATCTTGCCAGATGGAAAAAGCATCACCCTTATAAACTTGAAACAGTCATTCTAACATCAAAACTATTTTTATTTCTTCCTAATTCCAGTATTAATTGACAACATTTTTCTCCTCTGCATCCATCCCATGAATAGTTACAGAAAATAAATTAATACATAATCATGACTGGGAAAATAAACTATGCTTATATGCCATCCTAGTTGCTTTCTTATAAGAATAAATATGAATAGATTCCCTTAAGACCCCATTAATTGTAAGATACCACAGGTTTTTTCCCACTGATTTCCAAGATGCTGTGATGTGAAATATTTTCTCAGAATCCGTAAAGTTTGGTATTGTTTCTTACATTTTTCATGAGATTTATTTCAAGGCAGAAGTAAAATGTTTGTTTTACTATTTAAATTATGGAAATCAAGGTAAATCACTGTTATCTTTCAGGGCAGCTTGGTGTTTGTGGTTGGAAAAATGGACGGGTTACTCATGGTTAGTGGTCGAAGACATAATGCTGATGACATTGTTGCTACTGGATTGGCTGTGGAATCAATAAAGACTGTTTATAGAGGAAGGTGAGTAGTGCAAAGTTCAAATGTTAACATTTTCAGTAGAATCTAAATATATCAGGTGATTTGATTATATTCTGTAGATTCTCTTTCAAGTGATTGGGTTATTTTGGGTTATGCCTAGCAGAAACCAAGCTTTGAATATTTGTCTTAAAATGTCTGATTCTTTGGCTGTAATTGAGAGAAATAAGACATAATGATATCCTTGTGTTTCAGTTTTTAATTGTCACTATTTGTTGAGGACTGAGGAGGATTCTAAAATGTTGAACTTCCTACATTCCTTCAATACAGAAGTAGTCCCATTCAGTCTAATTGAGAAAAATGCTGGGAGTTTTACATCTAAGAATTGTTTCTCTTACTCATCTCTAATTTATTATATCATTTTAACACAGAGATTGGCATAGCACTTAAGTACCAATTTCAAATTCCATGGGTGAAGTCAATTAGATACCTTTTTTCCTTTGCTTATTAATTGAAGAAAAGATTTTTGGTACATATTTGAATAATGTATGTCCTGTTTGGTTGTTTACAATCATGGATATATGTTTTAAAGCAATCTTGGTGTCCCTTTAGTATTTGAAGAGGAAAAAGGAATTAAACCAATACAGAACCAATTCTTGAAATGTGTAGTTTTTGTCATGGTGTAGCTTCCTATGAGATGTAAACTCGGTGGGGCACTAGACCTGACTTTGGTCACAGCTATACCCATAACACTCAGCAGAGCACCTGGCACACAGTAGGTGTTCAATAAATATGTGTGGATGAAAGGAAGGAAGGGAAACGGTCAGGTGTGTGGGTATATTCAGTTCTCCAATGACTTCCCATTATTTCATGCATTCATTCTACAACTGTTTATTGGGTGCCCACTGTATGCCACTGTTATTGATGTTCACGGTGTGGTGTTGAACAAAACAGGCCTTGTGAAGCCACATTCTCATTGGGGGAAACGGACAGCAACCACATAGTGAAATAGATAACGTATGAGATGATGACAAATGCTATGCAGAAAAAAACATAGAGGGTGGGGGTGTGCTTGCCACTTTCTATTAGGTGGTCTGGGAATGCCCTATTAGTAAGGGACGTTTGAGCGGAGACCTCTCTTAAAACACCCCTCCCCTTGGCCTACCGGGTCCTCTGTGACCACCTGGCCTGGCTCTGACCTCTCGCCACCGCTCTCTGCGTCACCACTCTGCTTCAGGCACACTGGCCTCCTTGCTGTTCTTCAAACCGGCCAAGCTCGCTCCTACCTCAGAGCCTTTTCGCTTTCCGTTCCTTCTGCCAGGAAACCTCCTCCTCCAGATCTCCGCGTGGCTCGCGTCCTCACTTCACCCGGGTCTCTGCTCCAGTGTCCACTCCTCAGGAAAGCACACCCCACCACCTGCCTTCGTAGCACACCACTCCACCCCTCACCCTGCCTCAGCTTTCTCCTAGTGTATATTACAACATGACATTGCATTTGTTTGTTCTGTCTCTCTGACATGCAAACTCCATGAAGACAGGGCCTCTGTCTTATTTATCACTGTGTCCCAACATTCACAACAGTGGTGCTTAATACATGTTTTTTGAGTCCTCGTTTTGGTAGTAATGATTGTACTTTTTCTTGCTAAACTACTCATTCTTGGCTAGTGTGGTGGGGATGTCCCTTCTCTGTATTCCAACTGAGCAAAGTAAACAGGGCTGGTTTCGAAGGGAGTCCTGATGTGTTTGCTCTGTCTCTCTTAGGATTGCGGTGTTTGCTGTGTCTGTATTTTATGACGAGCGCATCGTGGTGGTTGCGGAACAGAGACCCGATGCTTCCGAGGAAGACAGCTTCCAGTGGATGAGCCGGGTGCTGCAGGTGAGCTTCGTTGTCAAAGGTGGCAGCAGCCAGCGCTTGACATTTTCTTCGGTGGACTGGTTATACTACCGTATTTTTTTCTTGCCAATCACTACTTAAATATGCTGGGTGCTATTAACAAAACTAGATAGTTAATACCTTTTCTCCTTGTGGACCACATAGTATTTTTCTGCTCAGGTTGCCAAAAAGAATTGAATTAACTTGCCTCAGCAAATTCTTTCACTTTTTTGTTCTGAAGTGTTTACAACCCATAAAAATTTTAACTGTCCATATGTGGAACACATCTTCGGCAGTAATCAATCCCCTTGTCAACAGCTACAGTCTTACTACATGGTAAAAGTGGTGCGTAGAGTGCAAGGGATCCAAATAAATATAGGGTGTTGTTCTTACTTTGAAAGGGCTTTATTGTGAAGTTAGAGATCTGGGTGACATAAACCACTAGGGAAAGGGAAAGATTTGGTTTCAGTATAAGGGATATCTTTCTAGAGGGGGCAGGCTAGAGTGATGAAAGGTGCTTACTTGTCTTCATTTGAATGCCAGCTCCACTCCCCACCACATATATGCCTTTAGGCAAGTTACTTAACCTCAGGGAGCCTATTTCCTAATCTATAGAGTGGGCATAAAATTATTTATATTACAGAGCTATTAGGAGGATTAATTGATAGTAATTAATTAATTGAAGCATTTAATAAATGATGACTAAATAACATTTCCTTTTACTCTCTGTCCCCTCACTTGTCTTCATTTTTCTACTTAGTATTCATCACCATACTAGAGGCCCAATGCACGAATTCGTGCACCAGTGGGGTCCCTCGGCCCGGCCTGCGGGATCAGACCAAAACCGGCTCTCCGGCATCCCCCAAGGGTCCCGGATTATGATAGGGCACAGGCCAGGCCGAGGGACCCCACTGGTGCATGATCAGGGCCAGGGAGGGCTCCGGGGCTCTGGCCCGTCTCGCATCTAGGATAGGATAAGTATGTTTATATTTTAGTATATGTGCTGCCGAAGCGAGCACAGGTATGTTTATATTTATTGTCTTCTACATCCACTATATTATAAGCCCCATGAAGGCCAAGACTTTATCTCTTTTGTTCCCTGCTCAGTCCCCAGAACCTGTTAGCTATGCCAGCACATCATCATAGTAGGCTTAGTAAGTGTTGGTTGGGTAATGAAAGGTCTAAAGAAAACATGACCTGTCCTGGCCATAGCGACTTATATGTCATTGGGAGTGTTCCCAACATCCATAACTGGTCAGTTTGGGCCGTTTGGATTTATTAATTGCCAGTGTAGTTCTAATGTTGTAGAAATGATGCAATCCTGGGATGAATGATAGGGCTAGGTGACTTTTAAGATTTCCTATCCTCGGGGTCTGTGATTCTGAATTATCAGCTGGCATAACATAAGCTATTTGTAGTGGAAATCAGGGAAAGAAAGGATATCTACTGAAGATACACTAGACAGAAAAGACTCTGAAGAGGTGGGCCTGGGCTGATCTCTGAAAGGTGGATAAGAACCAGACTTGCAAAGAGAGTATTTCTTATACTGTTCCTATTTTCTTTTTTCTTTTTTAAAAATATATATTTTATTGATTTTTCACAGAGAGGAAGGGAGAGAGGATAGAGAGTTAGAAACATCGATGAGAGAGAAACATCGATCAGCTGCCTCCTGCACATCCCCCATGGGGATGTGCCCGCAACCCAGGTACATGCCCTTGACCGGAATCGAACCTGGGACCTCTCAGTCCGCAGGCCGACGCTCTATCCACTGAGCCAAACCGGTTTCGGCTACTGTTCCTATTTTCAAACACATAAACTGCTTATTTCCTTCACAATGAACTTTGGGGCATAATGGTTGAATCTTGTAGTGAATTATGTTTTTTCCTGTCACAGGAAACTGAAATTCCCCAAGATATTTGTTACTCTTTTGGAAAGCATCTATAGGAATTAAATGCTATGCTAATTCAAATTCTTGTAAAAGTCATTTGGGGTCTGATTTGCGCATGAAATAAAAGGGCATTATTTTTGCAGTCTCTGTAGCTTCGCAGCTTGGAGCACTTGGATTCATAGTAGAACAGTAAGGGTACCATATGTCCTGGTAGGTAGAGCCCAGTGGTGGTTAATTCCAGGTCTATGTGTAATAAAGTAAATACCTAACTAAGAAAGGTGGTCAGTAGACACCTTACCAAAAGGTGTATTCAGTAGGAAATCAAGGCTACATGCAGTAATACATTTGTTAACTTTCTGTAACTCTGAGATACCGGAGACTTAGGAACTCTGCCAGACTTTCCACTTGTTGCTGTTGATAAGGAGGGTAGTTGGAGGAGTATTGATTTTTACGTTTATTCTTTTGCCCTTTTAAGTTGTTTAAAACAACCAAAACACATTACTAGGTTTTTCACATTATCACTCAACATATTGAGGCTTGCAAGTCAATGTTTACCTCTGCCCTTTTAGATAGTATCTTACCCTTCTGTTGACTTCTACCATCATTGAACGGATTAGGTAACTTTAGATATATGGGATCTTAATAATCTTCCAGATTCCAGAGCTAGAATAGAATGTATAGAGAAAGAAAATTCTAGAATAGAATAATGAATTGTGTAAAATTAATCTCACAGAATATTTCTCTTTTTCCAGGCAATCGATAGCATTCATCAAGTGGGGGTTTATTGTCTTGCTCTGGTGCCTGCCAATACATTGCCAAAAACTCCACTAGGAGGAATCCACATATCTCAAACGAAACAGCTCTTTCTAGAAGGATCTCTACATCCGTGCAATATCCTCATGTGCCCACATACATGTGTGACCAATTTGCCAAAACCCCGGCAAAAGCAACCAGGTAATGTGCTGGCTTTGAAGATGTAATGGTGAGATTGTAAATTCAAGAAGCTGAGTTTTCCCCCCGTGATTCTTTCTCTAAAATCAGACTTTACAAAAGTTAGCAACGAGAATAGTTACCATCAGGCTGAAAGCAGGGAGGACTGAGACCCTGCAGGACGGCTTCTCTCGCTCCCTGTTGGCTCCCTCTCCTAAGTAATTCTTAGTAGTGTTCCTCCTTTCCCCGGGATGTGAGGCACGGAGTCAAGACACTCAGAATCCCACTTGGGAAGCAGAATAAAGCAAGTCCTACAGGGAGGTTTTAAAAAGATAGCTAGTATTTATTGAGTGCCTACTAAAAACCAAATATTAGCTAATTTTTATGTTTTACAAATGTGATCCTAAAGCTCTGTGCTCAGCTATGGAAAGTAAAGTTCAGGAAAGTTAAGAATTGTGCCCAAAGTCAGATAGATAGTGGCAGAGGTGAGCGTCACACTAATTGACTCTAAAATCCATGCTCTGAATTGCTAAATCACACTGCCTTTCGGTTGGGACTCTCTTACCTAGAGTCACCCCTCATTCCTTTTAGCTTTCGGTGTCTGATTTGGGCCTGTAACAGCTCTGAGGGGAAAAGTGTTTAATTCTGAAATTTTCTGAATTGTAAGCACAGGTAAATAGCATGTTTAGCATTTGCCATATTCCTATGACTTCAAGACCCAAATAAGAGTATATGAATTGCCATATGGAAAAGGAAAACAAAACAGTCAATTTCCCCCTTTTGCCTAATTTCTGAGCAGACGTAGGTTATAGCGCTGAGTTAGGAGGCTAAAGGCAGGAGTAATTGATTGATGGTCAGTCATGTTAAACTGTCGGTTCAATCCAACATGAAATCATTAAGTTTTATTGATGCTTTTTCATTTCATTGAGAAGTCAGTGAGAGGCTCCTGGTTTCCTGCAGGCCTTAAAACATGAGAGCCCAAAACTAGCCTTTACGGATCCTGCTGCCGCCACGCGCACGATGTACACCAGCACATCAGCCTCCGTCTGTGCTGGGAAGAGAAGGTAGCAGTGGGAAGATAGGAAAGGAAAGGGAAGCGTAGCATTTAATTATATGTCTGTAAGACCGCTTTTACTGAAAAGTAAACATGAGTGCTCAGTAACAAAATACAAGTACGCCTCTGACTCTAGGTATTTTTATCACGATATTAAAATGTTAATATGCTCTGCAGTAGTTATTACATCGGGGTTCTTGTGGCTAAGATCATCTATCACAGTTGTTTATCTAGATGTTATTGTCAGCTCACCAGCTAACCTTGTCTTAGTAACAGTGTGTGTAGAGCTAAAGTATATATGACATTTATTAGTTTCTGCTAGTAGAAATGAGAGTTTAAGGAGGCTAATATTCTAAAGGGACAAGTAAAACCAAGAAGTTTGTATGTTAGTAATTAAGAAATGTATAAAAAGTATACATTTATTACCTGCCTAAGTATCTGACAGATGTATAAAATACACAATCATTCTCCATCTCAAATCCTGTTACACTGAAGTCCTACAGTCATTTTTCATGTGAATAAAATTCTATTTAAATTGCATTTAATCTAGAATTCCTTTAACAAAACATTTGTGTCATAATAGATGCTTAAAATGTGCTACTTAGGAACATAGGACCTGCCTAAAAACATTGCTTTTGCTAGCCAGATTTCACCTAATTTTATTAAATGATAAAACCTATTTCAGAAATTTATTCCTAAGTCCACATGGGCATAACATCCACCTGTCTTCTGGAAGAAAACATTAGGTTTGGCTCTGTTTTTTGCTGTCTGTTGTGATTACCTGCTAAGATCTAAGTGGGATATAATGGGTCAGACCAAAGCAGTTTGGAAATCATGGGATAGATGAGTTGGAGATGATGTGGGGATCACATGACAGGTTGGGGTTTAAGAAGAATACAGAGTTGAGATGGGTAAAAAGAGAGGAAAGGAAGATGGAAAAAGTGTTAAGGCAGTCGGGGGAGGGAGGGCGGGAATCTCATTGAGATACCTATCTGTTGGAGCTATTGTCTAAAGAATGGGAATGTGTTAGGACTGATTTGGGCTGCAAGTTCCAGAAAAACATAACAGCAGCTTAAACAGGAGACAGGTTTATCTCTTTCTAAGGTAAAGGAAAGGCAGAGCTAGGCAGTCCAGGACTCGGATGGCAGCTCCTCAGTCGTTATGATTCCAATTTTCCACCTCTCTGCTCTTGTATTACATCAGTCAACTATTACTATAGCTGTGCTGCATAACCCTAACGCTCAGCAGCTTAAATAAGAAGCATTTGTTTTTCACTCATGGGATGTGGAGCTGTGGGCTGGGATCAGCTGGCTGGCCTTGGCTTCAGGCTGTAAGTTGGGTTAGAGTCATTCCATGTGCCTCCTCATCATGGGACCAGCAACTACCTGGGCCATATTTTTGTCAAAGCAAATGGCAAAAACAAGAAGGCAAGTCACATCACACAAGCATCTTTAAAACTTGTGTTTATGTCCTGTCTTCTAACATTTCATTGTCCCAAACAAGTCAAACCAACCCAGAGTCAGTGGAACAGAGCGGTAGACTCCTCCCATGAGTCACAGCATGGACAGGAAGGGCTGCAAGAAAGTACCAGCCTGCCACACCATCCCTAGGCTTCCTGACCTCCAGCCGTCCTTCCTGCGTTCTAGCCAGCAGGTGGGAGAAAAAGGCAAAGGAGGGAATACCCGCCCCCTTTAAGCATATTTTCTAGAAATTGCATATATCATTTCCTCTGATATATTATTATCCAGTACTATAGCATATAGTCTTTATTCCAGGCAACAAACTGGCGGTTCTGTTTTTAAGACAAAGGAGGAGAGTGGACATTGGGGTTGATGACTAGTGGTCTTTGCCACAGGAAATGTACAGAGTTTTGTGGGCAAAATAAGGCATATTTACAGCTACAGCAAATGTCAGCAATTAGCCTCCTAGATGCTCCTGCTTTCAGTTACTTTTTACTTTCTGTGACCCATGGGCTCAAGAAATGTACAGAGTAGGATCTGAAGAAATTGCTGCTGAATTATTTTTGTTTTAAGTTAACTCTGAAAATTTTACTTTTTAAAAATGTCACACTTTTGTTATATTACATGTGAATACAGGATTGGGCAACTAACACAGTCAAATTTGCAGAGCCCTGCCTATATAAAAACCTCTCCAGCATGATATCTGTAACTTATTATGCAGTTTCTTAGGAAGGAATTTTGCATATTATACTTAAAATTGCAGTAAGGCACTTTTGTAAACAAAGTGTTCAGCACTCCATAGACGCAGACAGTGGGGTGGTGAGGGCCTGCGGGAGGGGCAGGGGCAGGGGCAGGGGGGCTGGAGGGGGTCAATGGGGGAAACGGGCCTATGTAATACTTTCAACAATAAAGATTTAAAAGAGAAAGTGTTCAGCACTCAGAATGTTGGGGTACTTTACACTTTTTGAATTTTTTATTCAATTTAAATTTTTAAATGTTTTATTTGAAATAATTTCACACAAAAATTGCCAAATAATGCAAAGAATTCCCTGTATCCTTTACCCAGCTTTTCCAAATATTTTAAAGTGATTCTATGATTTAAGTGATTTTTTTTCCAGCTGCTTCAATATATTCAAGTGCAACAGATTTTGGCAATAAAAGATATTTAATATTAATCTAAGCATAGCACCACCATTAATCAAAACTCAACTGACAATACATTTTGTTACCTTTTAGCATTTTCTTAGTTTGACTCAGTGGAGTCTTAACCGTTAAGTGACCAAGCCACCAAGAAAGGCATAAAGAACACTAGCACCTTTTTCTTAAAATGGGGCGGGGGGGGGGGGAGTTCTCCCTTTTTATTTATTAATTTTTTAAGAATTTTAAATTGATTTTTAGAGAGAGAGGGAGAGTGAAAAATAGAAACATTGATGAGAGAGGAACATAATCGATCGATGGCTGCCTTCTACATGCCCCCTATGGGCATCAAGCTTGCAACCCGGGCATGTGCCCTGACTGGAAATGGAGCTGGTGACCTCTTGGTTCATGGGTTGACACTTAACCACTGAGCCACACCTGCCAGGCTCCCTTTTTACTTTGAAGTGTCAAACCTATGGAAAAGTTGAAAGAATAGTATAATGGTCACCCGATTACCATCTTCTAGATTAACCAATTGTTACCATTTTTTTAGTGAACTCTTTGAAAGTGGATCGCAGACATCATGGCCCTTCACCCCTAAGTATTGCAGCAGTGTCTCTCCAAAGAACAAAAACATTCTCCCAGAATTTTCCTAATCAACCATTATCCTATTAAGAAATTTAACCTTAATATAATGCTTTCATCTAATAGTACACAGTCCATATTCAGATTTCTCCACTTGCTTGTTATAGCTGATTTTTTTAAGATCCAGTATCCCGCGAAGGTCACGAATTGCCTTTGGGTGACATGTTCTTTAATTTGGTGGAAGTTCCCAGCCATATTTTGTCTTCAAGACATGGATGTTTTTGAGGAGTCCAGGCTAGCTGTCCTATAGAATACCCCATAACCTAGCTGTTATTCACTCTCAATAAAGCACTTCTGATATTCCTGATGAACTAACTCACTCTCAGTTCTTGTAGAAAGCAGATTTCTTTCCAGATCAGATATTCATTACTGATAAACTCACTTTTAGGGTTGTGTTGTGTTTGGAGCATTTGCAACCAACTGTCACCTCCTCAGAGTAAAATCTTCCCTATACCCACCTGCTCTCCTCCGTCCCCCCAACTCCCCAATTCCCGTGGGCCTATTTTGTTCTGTACTTATTTGTGTATGTGCTTAGTAGTTGCCTTTCCCCACTAGAATTCAAGCTCTTCGTCTTGTTTGCCCCTGTGTTCCCAGTGCCTAGGAGAATGCTCCATTATTTGAACCAGTTTTGGTCGGTCTAAAGCAGCCGTGGGCAAACTACGGCCCGCGGGCTGGATCCGGCCCTTTTGAAATGAATAAAACTAAAAAAAAAAAAAAAAGAGAGACGGTACCCTTTTATGTAATGATGTTTACTTTGAATTTATATTAGTTCACACAAACACTCCATCCATGCTTTTGTTCCGGCCCTCCGGTCCAGTTTAAGAACCCATTGTGGCCCTTGAGTCAAAAAGTTTGCCGACCCCTGGTAAAGTATATTGGGGCATGTAACTTGAATTACCATCTCCTTGGCTGAATTTTGCCTTTACTTACAGGTGTAGGCCCTGCTTCTGTGATGGTTGGGAATCTGGTTGCTGGAAAACGCATAGCACAAGCTGCAGGAAGGGATCTCGGGCAAATTGAAGAGAATGATTTAGTGAGGAAGGTAAGTTTCCAGAAGTGCTGATTTTTACAAACAGGTCAGGGACCAAACTTGAACTTCAAGGTAGCAGATGGGAGGTGTGTTATCCAACTTTTCAAAGGTTGCTGAACCTGATTCTTTTTTCTGCTTTGTGACTTTAGCACCAATTTTTGGCAGAGATATTACAGTGGCGAGCCCAGGCAACTCCTGACCATGTACTCTTCATGCTGTTAAATGCAAAGGTATGAAAACTTCATTTTTATATCACATCAGGTGAATGTTGTGGGATTATCTTAGGCACTTTTGATCTATTTCATCAGAAAATGTCTGTTGCCAACTCTGAGGAAAGAGTTACTGCTTTCTCCTTGTTTTGACATATGAGGATAAGTTGTGCAATCATTCAAGGTTGAAATGAGACCTCCTGCAGTGTTATTTAATAGTGTCTTTTCTTATTTTTTTTTTATTTTTTATTTTTAAGATGTCTCTATTTTTTAATTTTTTTTATTATTATTTTTTTTTATTGATTAAAGTAATACAAAGAGTATTACATATGTGTCCATTTCCCCCCCCCCCCCCCCCCCCCGCCCAATAGTGTCTTTTCTTGTGTTACAATCAAGTCATCTTTTTTCAGTTCTGTGAGGAATGGTGGGGCCAACAATGCAATTACATATATCTACAGATATATGGAATGCATTATGTCACTTAATTTTTTTACCCAGTTTAACTTTTAATTCTTTGATTTCTGCCAGGAAGAAAGTGACTTTAGATCAGCATTTTTAAAACAGTTATTTTTGGTACATACTTAAGTAATTTATTGCTGACAGATAAAAAGCAAATTGAAAATTATTTGAATGCATTTAACTACTGCTTTCTAATGATGGTTCACCAGAATATTGTATTCAGAGGACGGGAGAGGGGAAGAGAGAAACATCAGTGAGAGAGAAACATTGATTGATTGCCTCCTGCACGCCCCCTACTGGGGATCAAGCCCGAAACCCGGGCTTATGCCCTGACCAGGAATCAGACTGGTGACCTCTTTGTGCATAGGACTATGCTCAGCCCACTGAGCCACACCAGCTGGACAGAGCCCTCATTCTTCACTTAGACAGCCTCTGCGAGATAGTATGATAAGATGCCTTTGTAAAACAGTTATTTATGTATGTATTTGTTAGTCCTCACCCGAAGATGTGTTTTTTAAGCAGTTAAAATTAATGTTTATTTAACCAAATATCTCCCAAATATTATCAACTCAACATGTCAATATAAAAATTATTAATTATATATTTAACATGTATATGTGAAATCTAAGTCTATGTGTATTTTTAAACTTAGAGTACTTTTTCATTCAAATGCTAAATTTGCACCAGAAATATTTGGTCTATATTTACATATCTTACAATTGGTAGTTGAAAAAGTAGATTAATGCCCAAGTTATTCCAAACATACTTAAAAGTGTTTCAATAACTGAGTCAAGTTTCACCGAGGATATGTTTTCATTGGTTTTAGAGATGGGGGGGGCGGGGAGGGGAAGAGAGAGAGAAACATCAGTAGGTTGCCTCCCATACGCACCCCAACTGGGGATTAGCCTGCAACTGGGCATGTGCCCTGACTGGGATTGAACCCACAACCGTTCTGTGCACAGGACGACACTCCAACCACCCAGGCCACACCAGCCAGGGCAGATATGATACCTTTTTTAAAATGTTTCTTGTGAATTTATATAATAGTGGTTACATCTTGTATTTATCTATATTTTCCAAATTTTCTATATGAAACATGTCCCTATTTTATATTCCTGAAATTTTTTAAAAAATGTTATTTTTAAAAGAAACTGTTAAGCCCTAACTGGTTTGGTTCAGTGGATGGAGTGTCAGCCTGCGGACTGAAGGGTCCCGGGTTCAAATCTGGTCAAGGGCACATGCCGGGTTTCGGGCTTGATCCCCAGTGGGAGGCAGCCGATCAATGACTCTCTCATCCTGGTTCATAGGTCGATGCTCAACCACTGAGCCACAGTAGCCGGGCTGCTTTATATTTTATGCACTTTCCCATTTGTGGGAAATTTTTACAAGGGAAAGGAGTTTAAAAAGCCCAGGCTAGTGAAACTTGAATGTATAATAATAAAAGCGTAATATGCAAATTGACCAAATAACTGAACAGCTGAATGACCTTCTGGATGACCACACTGTGACACGCACTGGCACCAGGCCAGCCAAGGGGGTTGTGATGCGATTGGTCGGTGGGGGGGCCCGCCATTGCCCCACAATCACCCTGCAGAGGGAGGCCCAGGCTACCAGCCCATGGGACAATCGATCAGGGGCCGGGGGGCGGGCCCTCCTTCTGCTGGAGGATCGATAGCAGAGCCCCACAGTTGATCGCCTCAAGGAGGGAGGCCCAGGCTATCCAGCCGGCAGCGCTGCGGCAGGTGGGCAGGACCTCCCTCTGCAGGATGATCGATCTGGGGGCCCTGCGATCCATTGCCCCGCCCCACTGAGGGAGGCCCAGGCCACCAGCCAGCAACACTGTAGCAGGTGTGTGGGGCCAGCCAGCGATTGCCCCGCAGAGGTATACCCAGGCCAGCCAAGCAATCACACCCCACACCTGTCAAGCGATCGCACCCCACTCCTGTCGCTTGCAGAGGGAGGTGACTGGTGGCTGGGGAGGGGGAAGCAGCAGAGCACAGATGGCAAGCAGTGGTAGCGGCGGGGGTGGGGCCAGCTGCCAGCAGCCGGGGGAAGGAAAGCCCCAATAGGCCCTGATTGCAGGCCAGGCCTAGGGACTCTACCCGAGGGGTCCTGGATTGTGAAAGGGTGCAGGCAGGGCTGAGGGACAGCCCTCTGTCCCCCACCCCACCCCACCCCCATGCACAAGTTTTGTGCACCAGGCCTCTAGTTGATAATAAGGATATTTATGAAGACCCACAGGGGAAATTATTCTCAGGATCAGTAATAGTTGGCCATCTTCTGATCTGCTAATCGTCATTATAGCTAGTAACACTGATTGTTTCTGTTTTGTTTACATCTTTGCTGTTAGAAACTCAATCAGATATGTGCTTAATGCCCAGCAAATGCACATGACACATGATCAGCATTGATTGTCCTGCCCTCATCCTACTTAGCAGTCCTTTTATTTTCCCTTTACTCTTATTTCCTCGTTTAAATGAAAATATTCCTGTGTATTTCTAAAGCTATTTTAAGCAAGAAAGACTGTAAGTACATATGTTTGATTTAAGTTAATATTGATATTCCCTAAGTACCTTTAGACATTGAAAAAGAATGTCCTCTGGCACCAGAGGGATTTTCACTAGAATTGATAAATAGCTAAAAACAATCTTCCATGGCACAGTCTTTTAGGTATAATATCAAATTGGCTATACTTGTTACTGTTTTATTTTCTTAATGATCTGTATTTCCTCCTGTTTAAAGGGCACAACCGTGTGCACAGCCAGCTGCCTCCAGCTTCACAAGCGAGCAGAGAGGATTGCGTCAGTTCTCGGTGATAAGGGACATCTAAATGCAGGCGACAATGTGGTGTTGCTCTATCCACCTGGTAAGCGTTGAGTTGGGAGACTGCACCTAAGATCCATCATTAGGCTGTAGGCTAAGAGGACAGGAACTCAGGGCCACCTGCATGACCATGTAGGCTGTGCACCTCCCGACTTCCAAAGACCCTTGCACACGGGCTAAGGTGCGAGTTAATGTAGTGAGGCAGCATAATGGCTCTTCTGGGACTGGGTCTTTTGTATTTACTCTCTATTTTCATTCTCTAGCATAGTGCCTGGCACTGTGGTAACTATTGAATGAATGAAGACTTCCTGACTTTTGAGATGCTTTGTTTGTAGGAATGTTGAGAAATGGGACCATTTTACCCAGTTTCTAAAAGAAAGTTGTCCATGAACCCTTTTGACTTTAAGTTGTTCATATCATAATTGATGTGTAGTATTCCTCTTTTATTGCTGTTTTCATCTTCCATACTCTAATTCAACAACCTTCTCCTCACAGAGGGACTCTGAATTATTTGATGACAGATGTAAATATTCAAAATTTTAGGTGAAATATTTGAGTTGTCTCTTTCTTTATTCTTCTTCCACCTAACCCACTCATATATCCAGCCTTCTTTGGTCTTTTATTTCATTTTGCTTTGTGATTACTATGCCATTTTATTTACATTGATAATAAGATTTCTTAAAAGGTCAGGTGGTAAAGGAATCCTTCCTGTGGTGTTCCTGTCTTACTATCTTCCATCGACCAGTTTATTATGACATGGTGATGGAGCAGAACACTTTCTGAGGAAGCCACCCGCTAAGTCCTGATATTGTAGAGTCTTCCTCATATGACCTCCCTAAAACTTGTACCCACTGATGGAGCCATGTGTTAGAAATTAAATTGCTCTTTACCTGGGGTGGCCTTCTACAGATTTAGAGAAAACTCGTGTGTTCCTCATCTCTCCTTTTCCCTTTCTTTTATTTACCAAGTTCAACATCCCTAATTTCTGCAGTTAATTCTCCTAAGTGACATCAAGTAATGAAACCAAAACACCTTCTTGGAGTATCTTTCAAGAGTTTTCTTTACTTCTGACTTCCTTTCTTCTTATTGATTCTTGTCTTCTCTCTCTCTTTTTTTTTAAGTTGTTTTATGTGCTTTCTCCTTCCCCTTCTATTCCTTCTCAGTTTTAAAAATTCCTTCTGCTAGTGTCTCTGTTATGTTATAGTCTGAATAACCCATTTGACACATGATTTAATAAAGGTGTGCCTTTAGGTTCACTGTGATGCTAGGCAGCTACGCAACTGACTGTCTTGCAGGCATCGAGTTAATCGCTGCATTCTATGGCTGCCTGTATGCGGGGTGCGTTCCTGTGACTGTCCGGCCTCCTCATGCTCAGAACCTTACCGCCACATTGCCCACCGTCCGCATGATTGTTGATGTGAGTACCAAGTATACCTTGTCCTCATCTCATAAAATCCCAATTTAGACAACTAAGGATTCTTACTAATTCTCCAGTTCTCCTGAGTCAGAAAGTCAAATCTTTCTCCTAAAAACAGCTTATTTTTTCTTAATCGGACCAAATTGACCAGTGTTATTCAGTGGAAGAGTATGGGAAAATGGTTATTGGTGAGGTACAGAATTATGTGCATTATCATGAACATTAAAGAGACAAAGGTATCATAGTAACTCTCTATAAAACATGTTTTTCCCCTTTTTTATTTTTATTGATTGATTGATTTGAGGGAGAGAGAGAAACATCAATTTGTTGTTCTACTTATTTATGCATTCATTGGTTGATCCCTTCTTTTAAAAAAATGTTCTGGTTTTTTTTCTGTACAATAACCAAGGTAATTTTATTTGCCAAACTGAATTCTCCCCAGTGTTAGATCACTTTTATTTTGGTTAATTTTATAAATTCAGTATGTATCCAGCATAGTTTTAAAAAAGTGTCCAGAGCTCGCTCTGGAAGTGACAGAAGCTTCTGCAGAATATGAGAATTGAAGAAAATAAGATAAATCTTTATTGCATCATGTCCTAATGTCCTTTAAAGCAAAGAGTTACAAAATTCCAATTTATGTAACATTTGTTTAAGAACTGCTGCTCTGTCAGCAGTTGGAGCTTGCAGCATAAAACCTGTGTTCACCACAGATGATTTTATTACAAAGTTCAGTTCAACAAAATGCCCTTGTCATATTCTGCAAGGCAGGCCAGAGCAGCAGGGAGGGAAGTTTCCCCCCATTGACACGGTTTATGGGGAGGCCAGTCGTTTTGTGTTTCTGTGAGAGCACAGGGTCCCTCAAATTCAGCATATGTTCTAGGTCTAGTTAGTTTTACCAACCATTCACCAAACTGTCACAAACACCAACTCCTTCCCTGAGCACTACAATTCCATGTTTTTATTTTATTTTGGTCTTCATGAAACTCAAAGATTGCAGGATCCATACTGAGATTGTAACTATGGAACACCCCCTGAGAATCACTACTGTAAACAACACTGTATACTTTACCTGCAGGGGAGATGCCATGATCACGAAGGTGGTTTTCCCAGGGCGAGGCTTATCCGTTGCACCCAGATGTGCAGTTTCCCCAGATGTGGGAAACGCGACTGCATGATTTGTGGTAGTGGGTACTTAAACAAACAAACAAACAAACAACAAAAACTTGTGCGTGAACAAGTCCATCACTCTGAGTTACACATCACCAGAGGACAGATGTAAGGGGAAGCACTGACCTCCGCTGTCCTGTGTGTGTGTGTTTAAAACACTGATGTGCCCTGTCCAGTGTAGTGTGCGAGTTGCTCGTAGCAGCAGCCAGCGTCTCTGGTGCTACATGTGAGCTCAGCCTCCTGGTGCTTATTTCTGTTCATTTGTTTTCTAGGTCAGCAAAGCCGCCTGCATTCTCACCACGCAGATGCTAATGAGGTTACTGAAGTCGCGAGAGGCAGCTGCAACTGTGGATGTGAAAACCTGGCCAACCATCATTGACACAGGTGAAGGGGAGATTCCTCCAGAGTTGAAGGAACAAGAGCATTTACTCCCTGGAAGTTCCTAGATTCTTAGCCAAAGATGTTTACGTAGCTCTTACATCACAACACGTTCCCTCTGATAAGACAGAGACAGAACTTAATACCCAGTCAGCTTGCCTTACCAAAAGGCTGGATTCTGCAACAGCCAGACCCAGAGAAGCACACCACAACAGGCTAAGGCCCCCAAGACAGTATGTTGCTCTTACTCTAGGCATCATCAAATGTTGGTTAGGTTTTTATGCTGGATATAACCATGTACATGTAGGGCCATGTAAAACACAGATCTGATACAGTCTTGATCTAGATGTGATATAGCAGAAACAGCACTGGACTAGGAGTCAGAAGACCTGGTTGTAGTTGAAGCTTTAGTATTATCCTATATAATAAAAGGCTAATACGCAAATCGACCGAACAGTGGAATAACCAGTCGCTATGACACACAATGCAGGAGCTGCCCCCTGAGGTCAGTGCACTCCCACAGGTGGAAGCACCACTCAGCCACAAGCTGGGCTCATGGCTGGCAAGCACAATGGCAGTGGCAGGAGCGCTAATGATGTCCAACTGATGGGAGCCGGCCTAAGCCGTCAGTCGGATATCTCCCAAGGGCTCCTGGACTGCAAGAGGGTGCAGGCCAGGCTGAGAGACACTACCCCCCCCCCCAAGTGCACAAATTTCGTGTACTGGGCTTCTAGTTCTCTATATAACCTTGTCTGAGATTACCCTTTTCTAAAATACTACCTGCCCTTGCCTGATTCACATACTTAGTGAGAATATCGAATGCAATATGATATGAAAGTTCTTTGAAAACCATAAAGTTTGCATGAATGTTAATCGGCATTTCTACTAAAGAAGGGAATAAGACGCATGGCCACCTAGAGAATGGTGGGATAGGGGAGAGTGTGAGTTATGGAGTTTGGCAGACAGGGTTTAAATCCTAATACTCTGTTCCTCTCTGCGTATCACCAGTAACTTGGGCAAAACTGTCTATATGATGGGGGTTGTAATAACTACTTTGTGGTGTTTTAAAGATTAAACTGACATAATGTAAAGCACTTCACACATAATCATAACATCTTTAGTTGAGCCCTAACTATGTGTCAGACATCTAACATGTAAAATCTAATTTTATCCTTGTACCAACCCTAGTAAAGTGATGCAGTTTGTGTCCTCATCTTACAAATATGAAAACTGAGTTACAGGGAGGTTACGTGGTAGCACTGACATACCCAGTCAGTTTGGCTCCATTTCCAGCCTCTTAACCATTAATTTCCTCCCTACCCCGCTTTCAGTAAGTACCACATGGTATCCACCTCAGGAACATCTATATGGGTTTAAATGCAGGGATGACATGTGTTTGTGGTTATTGTGTGCCAGATGCTAAACTAGATTTTTTTTTTGCATTTGTAACTTAAGGACATAAGCACAGTCATCCAGTATAATAGCCTAATATGCTAAGTGTCCGATTGGTAGGTTAGCTTGCTGCTGGGGTATGGCTGATTGGGACTGGGCGAGATGGGCCAGACATGCCCTGGAGCCCTCTTGCAGTCCCTCCCTGGCCCTGATCATGCACTGATGGGGTCCCTCGGCCTGGCCTGTGCCCTCTCACAATCCAGGACCCCTCGGGCCATGTCAGAGAGCCAGTTTCGGCCTATCCCTGCAGGCCAGGCCAAGGGACCCCACTGGTGCATGAATCTGTGCATTGGACCTCAAGTATGTAATAAATGTTTTGGTGTTAATGATGCAGATAGATGTACTATGGTTATTGGACTCATTCACATTTCAGGAAGACCTGAAATATGGACTGTGATGCAGCCGTGAGAATAGATATATTTTTTATTGATTTCCGAGAGAGAGAAGAAGATAGAAATATCAATGATGAGAGAGAATCATTCATTGGCTGCCTCCTATACGCCCCCTACTAGGGATCGACCCTGCAGCCTGGACATGTGACCTGCCCAGGAATCGAACCTGTGACCTATTGGTTCATGAGTCAACACTCAACCACTGAGCAACACTGGCTGGGTCACAAAGGGTTCTTTCTTTCTTTTTCTAGGAAAGTTTCTTTAGGCACATAAATGCCCCTCTCATACACAAAGGTGGGTTGAAGGTGATAGAGAAGGTCTTTGGTTTGACCAGAGATGAGCACCCAGTAATAAAGAGATTTAAAAGTCAGAGTCAAGCCCAGCTGGTGTGTGAGTATCAATCCATGAACTAGGAGTTCACTGTTTAATTCCTGGTTAGGGCACATGTCTGAGTGGCAGGCTCGATCCCCAGTAGGGGTAGTGCAGGAGGCAGCCGATTGATGATTCTCCCTCATTGATGTCTCTCTCCCTCTTCCTTCTTCTTTCTGAAAATCAATTAAAAAAATTTTTTTAAATATATATATATATTTTTTTTAAGTCAGAGTCAGAATTGTTTCTTGATCCAGAACGCCAAAGGAGCCATTGAAGAGACATCGTTGGGCCAGAGATATACTTGGTAGCCTTGGTTTTGACATATTTATAAAGCAAATTTGGGGGGAAAGGGATGAGTATATAAATAAATGAGAAAGGAACTCAATTCCTAATTCTAGATTATAATTTTTAAAAATCTGCCAAGTTAATTTGCAGAAGAATAACTTTTAAAGCAGTCCATGACTAATATAACATGTACTTAAACTGTAAGTAATGAACTTTAACTTGAAACCAGCATGATAATAAGAAGTTATTTGAGTATTTTAGTCAGTTATTTTCAAATTGCTTTGTGTGAATTAACTTCCCAACAATTCTATGAGGGTAGGTTGTGTGTTTTTTTTATTGATTTTTTTTACAGAGAGGACGGGAGAGGGACAGAGAGTTAGAAACATCGATGAGAGAGAAACATCGATCAGCTGCCTCCTGCACACTCCCCACTGGGGATGTGCCCACAACCAAGGTACATGCCCTTGACCGGAATCGAACCCGGGACCCTTGAGTCCACAGGCTGATGCCCTATCCACTGAGCCAAACCGGTTAGGGCAAGGGTAGGTATTAATACATTTTAGAGATGAGGTAACAGACACAAAGATGTTAAATAACTTCAAGGTCAAATCACTGAAAAATTGCAGAGCTGGAATTTGAATGCCAGCTGTACGCTTTCTTAGTTTTCAGCTACAGTACTATGTTATTATGCCCCTCACTTACCTTCTAGTAAATACATTTGCCTGATACAGATTTGCTTGTTTATACTGCCTAGCAGTGCCCTTAACTCCAGCCCACGTCTAGGAGTGACACACATAAGCTGCTTGGTCAAATGCGAGAAGCCTAAGCTTTCCCAAATCCCAGAAGCTAAATTTGGCCATCGCAAGGCCACAGAAAACCAGTAAAAGAGCAACGGTTTTCATGTTCCAACATCTGTGATTGACATCAGATTTTTTCTTTTCCTTGCAGATGATTTACCCAGGAAGAAGTTGCCCCAGTTGTATAAACCACCCACTCCTGAGATGTTGGCGTATCTTGATTTTAGTGTCTCTACAACGGGCATGCTTACAGGAGTGAAGGTAGAGTAGTCTGTATATTTACTCACTCACTGGATGCTGGTCAAATGCCAGGCCTGCAGAAAATAGAGATGACCACTGCCCCAGGGACTCCAGCTGTAGAAGCCAGCTGGTTGTGCCAGAGAGGGTAGGCGGAGGATCAAGGGTCCCTGCTATATTTAAATAAGAGCATCGGCTCTTCCGGAATAAGTTATCCCAAGGAATTTGTGTTATGCCATGTTCTGAAACTAGCATAGACGCTAACAGATAATAAGAGTTACAGTTAAAGACAGTATGAAATTACAGATTCATATTTCATAAAACTCAGAGTTGACTAATGAACAGAAATTTGTTACCTGAAGTGAGAGTTTAAGGTTTTAGAACCAATGAAAAATATACATCATTTTGAGGAGTTTGGGGGACTCGAAGCTGCCTGTGGGATGCCTGTTCCATCCTGTGCCATGTTCCTTGCTTTCCAGATGTCCCACTCGGCAGTCAATGCTCTCTGCAGAGCCATCAAGCTCCAGTGTGAATTGTATTCTTCTCGGCAGATCGCCATCTGCCTTGACCCTTATTGTGGACTTGGCTTTGCACTCTGGTGTCTCTGCAGGTAGGAATGGAGAAGCAAAGACACAGAACGTGTGGGCGTGTCTGGAGGCCACACCATCTCAGCCTCCCTTTGCCCCCTTAATCTGGGAGAGTTTCAGTAAGATGCCGATCTTTCCAGAATTTCTACTTCTAATATATCTCTGATGTTGATTTAGTTTTGTTTATATTCCCTTTTCCTTTTCTGTAGTTTTATGCCTCATGCAAAAGGTTAGTGATCTTATTACCTGCTCTCTGCTCTGTCCTGTAATCCTCTCTTTAGAAGTAGAGCCAAGTAGAAGGATGATACTTGGGTGACATATGTCAGCTGTGACAGCCAGGATGCACCCCCTGGCTTGGCAGGAAGGAATATAATGAGGTGGGACAGTAGCATGTGGCTGGAAAGTAGCACGTTTGTCCCGGCCAGATTGTTCCTTATGGAACAGCATTGCCCCTCCTCCCACTACTCGCCCAGGGAACTTCGCCTCATACCTGCATTGTAACCTCCTAGTGGACATCTCCATGGGTCCTTCCCAGCTGCGTGCAACTCAACAGCCCCTTCCGTGTCTCCATCTTTGTTAGGATGGGTCCTTCACCTTGGGGCCCAAACTAGGAACTTGGGCATTATCTCAAACTTCTCTGTCTTTATGTCTCACATCCATTTAAATGTCATGTCCTTTGGCTCAGTTGTTCCTAAACCTGTCTGTACATAGGAATCACCTAGGGGTCTAAAAAAAATTAATAGGCCTTCCCCATACATACTTAGATCTCTGACGGTGGAGACCCCAATTCCAGTACTTTTCAAATGCAGGACTCTTGGGCTCCTGGTAATTCTGATCTATACCCAGGTTTAGGAAGTTGAGGATTCATGGCTGCAGATTATACATATGATATGTGACTCTACTATTCCTTCCTTTTTATCCCGCTGCACTGTCGGGGTTCAAGCCCTCATCATCTCTCAGCTGGACTATTGCGGTCTCTGCTAACTGTCTCTCAGCCTTCAGTGTCTCGTATCTCCAATCCCTCCTCCATGTTGCTAGTTTTGCCCCAACTTAAAGCTGCAGTGACTGCCTACTGGGTAAAATCTAAATCCCTCATATGATAATTAAGCCCTTTCACAGCTTGATCCCAGCCCTTCTGGCCTTATGTCTCATCACTCCCCCATGCATCCTGTGCTCTAGTATTTCACGCTGGGGTACTATTTCTGTCAACCTTAAACACCATGTAATTTTATACCTCTGCATTTGCATATGCTGTTCCTCTGCCTGGAATACTCTCATCACCATCCTCACTTCCTCCAGCCACTGTCAAATTCCTGCTCGTTTTTCAAGCCCCAGCACAACTGTCACCTGCACATTGAACTCCTGCCCCCCCCCCCCCCCCCCGCCAGCCCCAGCTTTCCCAGTTTGGATGACTTGCCCTTTATTCTGTGATCTTGTTGATGTCCTTTCTTCACATCTCAGTTACTACATGTATCACAGTCCGCTCTATTTTATAGTTACACTGTGTTGTGAATTGCATATGAACAAGGCTGATTCTTAGACCTTTATATCTAATATGGCCCTACACTGTCCTTCCTGCTCAGTTGAATTGATGATGTTTTAAAACATCAAGATATCTAGGATGATTTGCTAATGTCAGCTCTTGCCTTCCTGTATTGCAGTGTCTATTCAGGTCACCAGTCCATCTTAATTCCTCCTATGGAGTTAGAAAACAACCTTTTCCTCTGGCTTGCCACTGTCAACCAGTACAAAATAAGGGATACATTCTGCTCCTATTCAGTAATGGAGCTCTGCACCAAGGGGCTTGGAAACCAAGTGGAGGTGCTGAAGGTAAGAAGCAGCTGCAACAAACAGCAGTCCTGGGGGTTTTAAAGAAATGGGACAGGTGGGACGCTGAGGAGGGGTTGGCAGACATGCCTGCTTGGTTTTCTCTAGGCAGTCAAACAGGTGTTTTTGTAAACCTCCGGAAGTTTATCTCTTCCACTTTCTACTTTAATGCACTCTTTCAGAGTTTAATGTGAGTCGTAATTTGTGGCGAAGAAGGTGAAACTGGTTGGGAGGCTGAATGGAAATGACTTTATAGAAAGATGAAAGGAACTGTTAACCTCCAGTAGGATTTTTCCCAATAGAATTTGCAACCTCAGAACATCAGAGACTGGGGAGGGCCCCAGAGACAAAGGGGTAGCTCATTCATGTGTGTAGCCAGTGATCATATGTCTGACTGCATGTGGGAGAGTCAGAAGACACCAGATTTTCTTAAATAGAGAAATGTGACCTTAAGAAGGAAAAAAAGACAAGAGATTTGATCTCCAGGGTTCTAGGTTCCCTTCCTCATAGTCCCATTCCTCCAATTGGCAGTAGGGAGAAATGCAAGGCACAGAAATGGGGTGGGGTGAAAATGGATTGCTGAGGAACCCAAAATTTTTAGAGGAAAGAGAAAAGAAGTAGAGAATGAGCACATTTACCAGGAGGTACTGACTTCAATGGAAGCCTTGGCATTTCTGAAAACTTCTGTCTTTTCTCTGGTTATCTGAGGTGAGAATACACAGTTCCTTGGCTTTTCCTGACCAAAGAGACAGCACCAGTCCTAGGTATTCAGCTCTCTGATGGTCTTGCTAACCTCAGCGCGTGCCTGGTGTCTTACAGACCAGAGGGATCAACCTCTCCTGCATCCGGACGTGTGTGGTAGTGGCCGAGGAGCGACCCCGTATTGCCCTCCAGCAGTCCTTCTCCAAGCTCTTTAAAGACATCGGTCTGTCCCCTCGAGCTGTCAGCACCACTTTTGGATCAAGAGTCAATGTAGCAATATGTTTACAGGTGACTTTCATGAAATCGTGCTTGGAACAAAGCAAGGGGGCTGTGTGGTGCTCTGGAGCAGAGGCCTCCAGCAGTCTGCCTGGTGTGAGCCCCCGTTCCTCTGACCTGCTCTGGGGCCGTGGCCTTTTCATTTTGACTTCACTGTGCCTCATTTTGCTCATCTGTAAGATGAAGAGAAGAGTATTGTCTTCACAGAGTCGTCCTGTAGAATCTCTAAGTTGCTAGGTCAGGGGTGGGCAAACTCTCTGACTCGAGGGCCACAATGGGTTCTTAAACTGGACCGGAGGGCCGGAACAAAAGCATGGATGGAGTGTTTGTGTGAACTAATATAAATTCAAAGTAAACATCATTACATAAAAGGGTACGGTCTTTTTTTTTTTTTTTAGTTTTATTCATTTCAAACGGGCCGGATCCAGCCCGCGGGCCATAGTTTGCCCACGGCTGTGCTAGATGCTACACACGTGGAGCTTTTTCTGGCCTTTGAGCACCCATGTGCTAACTGTTTACCCTTAGTGGTAGTTTTATGGTCCACAGCAATGACTGAAGAGGACTCTGAGTCCTATTTGAATTTTGTTTATGTCTTCCCTTCTGTTTTCCTGTCTCCTCCATATTTTATAACTTTTTTGCAAAGGAAGTACAAATAAGCCTGTATTCTTTTCTCCAACCAGATGGCAACTTTGCCATGTTATTCCTGGGTGCATAACAGAAAAGAACTGAGTCTGCTTGTATGTAGCTTGGAGACTACTAAGGAAAACATAGGCGTGGACAAGAGTGAGAGTAAACGAAGGTGGCATACGTGGGTAGATACTTTCAGGTCTTCTGTGACCATGGTCAGGTGACTTTCAAATAGCATCGTAGCTTTAACTGTGGAGCCCAATTGTGGGCCCTTTGTTTTCAGGCTGGGCCAGTGTTAATTTTGAAAATCCCCATGGGTGCTGACCTGTGTCGTCCCTGCTTTATTTTTTTTAAAATATATTTTTATTGATTTCAGAGAGGAAGGGAGAGGGAGAGAGATGGAAACATCAGTGATGAGAGAGAATCATTGATTGGCTGCCTCCTGCAGGCCCTCTACTGGGGATCAAGACTGCAACCCAGGCATGTGCCCTGATCAGGAATCAAACTGTGACCTCCTGGTTCATAGGTCGATGCTCAACCACGGAGCCACACAGGCCAGGCAGTCGTCCCTGCTTTAAAGTCCAGGGATGAGGACCGGCCTTCGCCTGGTAACTTTTTAGTGCTTCTCTTGCCTCTGTGAGAAGGCCCCTGGCCCACTCTCCCGAGGGAGGAGAAGAGAAACATGAGGACAAAGCCAGGCCAGGCGCCTCTTCTAGGCACTGACTGCACCCTGCCGCATCTGGTTGAAGAGGGTGAGCTTTCAAAATAGAGTTTGCATTTTTATGTATATGTCTAACTTACTTCTTTCTTTATTTAAATATATGAAATGTGGAAACATAGTAATTTAAATTTTAAATAAACCATGCATTGATTTATTTTTCTTTAGGGAACCTCAGGGCCCGATCCAACTACTGTGTATGTAGATCTGAAATCATTAAGACATGACAGGTACAGTAGATTTATTTTGATCATTTCTTCTTAGAGTTCCTAAACATAAAAAGTTCTGAGCCTCAAGAAAGCCAGCCCCTTCCTCATCCTTTGTTTGTATCTTCCAGGGGGCATGGAAAGAGGGAGATAATTTTCATTATTAATACCTGAAAAATTTTTACATTTATAAGAAGAAAAGTTTAATTCTCACAGTTTCTGCACTATTCTTTAATATTAAGATGTAATACTTAGTTCCTGCCTGTGTAAAAGTATTTTGATATAAATTAAACCAAAATGGGTAGACTCTTCCCTCTGAAAGTTTAAAAATAAAAGATGGGACAGACAAGATAAATGAGGCGGAGTAGGGTTTTTGAAACAATACTTTATCTGAGCCCCAGGAGTAAAAGCCTTTTCCCTCATCAACTTAGAAAGGAATTTTAACTGTATCCCAAGGTGAGCCTGGCCCCGGGCTCTGTGACCCTTTCCCAAGTCCCACTGACATCAGCTGTGTTCACCGGGGTGCCCGGGGGTGCCCGTGGCACTGGCCCCGCCTGCACAGGTAGCGCATTTCATGAGTTCCGTGTTTCTCAGCCTGGGGGATTCGCCCTCCAGAGGACTTTTGACAGTGTTGAGATATTTTTGGTTGTCACAACAAGTGGGCTGCTGCTGACATCTAGTGGGTAGAGGACTGGGATGTTGCTAACCATTCTACAAAGCACAGGATAGCCCCTCACAAAAAATTGTAACAAAACATTATCGGACCCAAAATGTCAGTAATGCTAAGTTTGAGAACCTGCTCTAGCATAAGAAGGAGAGACAAATTAGTCTTGGGAAAGCACTATATAGCTATAGCTGACATGGTGCAATCACTTGTGAAAAGGCTTATGTATAGTAAATATCGTTCTTCTACAGGGTTCGTCTTGTGGAACGGGGTGCCCCCCAGAGTTTGCTCCTCTCAGAGTCTGGAAAGGTAATTTGTTTTGTTAACCATTGGGAAGGTGGTCTCTGTGGAGAAGTGGTTCATTTTTAAAGAAACCTGAAGCCATTTAACATATTAATACCCAGGGCAAAACTTAACTGAAGTCTGGAGATAACTCAACAATTTCAATAGAGCCAATACTTTTAAATTCATATGGATACATAAGAAGAGTACTCCGTTTCAATTTTCTTAATTTCCATAGATTTTTAAAAATCTGACATGTTAGTTCTTATTTGACAAACTAGCAAAATTTAATGTTCATTTATTCAAGGTAGAGAGATGAACAAGAGCCAGTTCTATCTTTATAAGTGTTACAAGGAGAAAAATAGATGGCAGATAGGGGAGGGGTGTGGTTTAAGATTAGGGAAGATATATATATTTATTTTTGTAGTTCAAAGAGAAACCAAAATGGGGAAGAGATTAAAAATATTCGAGTGATTATCTATGGGGATAAGATTTAGATTAGAATGAGGCTTTAAAATGTTCAAGGAGAGATTTCATTATTATCTTGGTTCATTTAGGCTGCTGTAACAATACCAGAGACTGGGTGGCTTATCAACAACAGAAACTTACTTCTCATGGTTGTAGAGGCTGTGAAATCCAAGATCAAGGCACCAGCAGATTCTGGCAAGGGATTTCTGGCTCATAGATGGCCGTCTTGCCACTGCGTCCTCACCTGGCAGAAGAGGCGAGGGAAATCTCTGGGTCTCTTTTATAAGTTCACTAATCCCCTCCATGAGGGTTCTGCCCTCCTGACTTAGTCATCGCTCAAAGTCACCTAATACCATCACAGTGGGGATTAGGATTTCCAGTCCTCATTGGGAACATTCAGTCTATAGCAGGTTTTTTTATAGTGGTTTTTTTTTTTTTTTAATCCTCACCCAAGGATATTTTTCCATTGATTTTAGTGAGGTTGACGAGAGAGGGAAAGACAGGGAGAATATCGATGTGAGAGAAACATATCGATTTGTTGCCTCCTGCATGAGCCCTGACCAGGGCCCGAGCCCAGGAGGAGCCTGCAACCGAGGTCCGTGCCCTTGACCAGAATCAAACCCGGGACCGTTCGGTGCACAGGCCGACACTCTATCCACTGAACCAAACTGACGAGGGCTATAGTTTTATTTTTTTAATTGAATTTATTAGGGTGACATTGGTTAATAAAATTATATAGGTTTCAGATATACAGTTTTACAATACATCATCTGTATATTGTATTGTGTGTTTACCACCCAAGCAGTCTATATCGGTTTTAAACAACTTACTGAGGGTGATGAAACATCAGCATAAGCTTTCAAGTTTCTTCTCCCTTTGAAGAGATGTGATGATGCCCCAGAACCCCTTCTAGGAATTCTGGAAGGCAGAGGAGAAAATTGGGGGAAAGAGGGAGCCTGTCCAGCCTATCCAGTGGTAGATCAACCCCACGGAGAACTACCTCCAGTTTCCCTCTTCTGTTTAAACTCTTCGGAGTGGGCTTAGGTTGGTCCTATCACCTTGTCAGATCTTCATCTGCCTCAGCTAGCAGTGGGTGCCTCAGAAGCTGTGTCACGGTGCCTGGCCCTGTCTCTTCCTCCTGGAGGTTTTAGATGTACGAGCCCAGGTAATCATTGTAGGGCTTCTCAGGTAGCTGCATTATCCAGAAACCCAAGATGAAAACGGAGGAGGCCTAAGAGACAGAATGCAGGTGACCAGAGAGGCCCCGAGCCATCCTCTCGGCCAGCACCTGCTGCTTCCTCCTCCCTGTCGAGGGAGGTCCTGGGCACTCGAGTGTCTTTCTAGTCTCCTGCGAAACTGCTCCCTTCCTCTGTCTCTCTCCAGGCCCCTCAGCTCTAGCACTCACTGTGGACCGGAGTGCGGTCTCCCAGGCAGCCCCTCACTGCTGCCCTTCCTGCTTTAGGGGTTTAGTGCCACCATCCAGTGAACAAGATAGATGTGGGAAAGGACAGTTACAGGTTTAGTCTACAAATTCTTTTTGTTTTGTTTCGTATTGTTGTGCTAATCCTCACTTGAGGATATTTTTCCCATTGACTTCTAGAGGAGGGTAGGAGCAAGGGAGATAGAAACATTGATGTGAGAGAGACATCTAGATTGGCTCCTTCCCGCATGCCCCCTGACTGGGGTGGGGATTGAACCTGCAGCCCAGGTTTGTGCCTTGATGGGGAATGACCTCTCAACCCTTCGTGCTCACAGGAGGACACTCTAACCACTGAGAAACACAGGCCAGGGCCGTCTGTAAATTCCTAACATCATTCTGATCTGCAGTTCCTCATCCCTTTGAAGGAAGTAGACTGGTTGGTTCTTTGGTTTCTTTTTGAGGATGAACCTTATTGTACCTCTGGTCTCCACTGAGGACGATTCTGTGAGCACCATCTCAGTTAGCTCCTGCCTTTGTGCACTCCTCACCTCACTAGAGGAAGGGAGAGCAGGTCATTAGATTTTAACTGAGTCTTCGTGTATTCCCTTTGATTCTTAGATTTTACCTGGAGTGAAAGTGGTTATTGTTAATCCCGAGACCAAAGGGCCTGTTGGAGACTCTCACCTTGGAGAGGTAGGTGTACCTTTCACCTTTACTCTGAAAGTCAGCAGAGAACAACTTTAGGGTTCATATTTCAAAGTCAGAGAAAGTGTGGATGTGCTTTTCCCCCGTTGGGAATTTTCATCTTTTAAAAGAGTCTTAATCTTCCTCAGTAAAACACAAGACTGAAATGGACAGAAGAGGAAGATTGAGACCAGGATGGAGAGAAGATTTAGGCACTCAAACTAGAACTCATCCCAGATTTGTCCACTGATAATCCCTCAGTTGAAAAGGAAAATGGGCAAATCCTACCTCCTCCACCTATTGAAGGAGCCATAAAGATTAAATTTCAAAAATTCATGCAAATTTTATATTCTATCCCAAAATGTGTTAATTTTTGTATTAGTATTAAAATGTTTTTAAAGTCTTAATTTTTCTTCCCCCAAATCTTTGAGGGACACCGTTTCATCCCATAGCGTACTGGGAGGAGTGTTGTAGGTGCAGGAGCCAGGTAACCTGGGCTCTACCACTTAGCAGCTTCTCAATATTGGGCAAGTTACTTAATCTCTCTGGGCCTGTCTCCTCATCCATCGGTAATATTTGCACCTATGTAGTAGAATTGTGGGACAGTTACATGCATTAATACCTGTATCTGTAATGCACATAGAATGGCGCCTGTTTAGTGTTACCAACCATTTTTAGTTATTGGTTGTTTATGTGGTAAATTCATAGACCCTGGATTGTTTCCTTGAGGGCTCTATACCTTATTTCAGAAGCACAGGAATGACACCTTTGTGAGACTCTGGAAGAGGCTGAGAAATGAGCCAGGGAGGCAGTGTAGTGTCGTGGTTAAGAGCATGGCCTCTGCCACTCAGACTTGGGTGTGAGTCTCCTAGTTTCCACATTTTAGGCAAGTTACTTAACCCCTAGTTTTTTCATTTGTAAAATGGGAATAACAATAGTGTGAACTATATTGTCATGTCATGTGGCAGGAATGAATGAGATAAAGCATATAAAGTACTTACCTCACTGAATACTTGAAATGTCAGCTGCCTTTATTGCAGTTGTGTTGTTGCTATTAATATAAAAATGAGATTAAAAAACTAGTCACAATATGTGTTCTTGGGAAATGTGACCAGTGCCCTTTTCTTGTAGATTTGGGTAAACAGTCCCCATACGGCCAGTGGCTATTACACCATCTACGATAGTGAGACTCTTCAAGCTGATCATTTCAACACTCGCCTCAGCTTTGGGGATGCTGCTCAGACACTGTGGGCTCGGACAGGATACCTTGGTTTTGTCCGCCGAACTGAGCTCACAGCGGCCACTGGAGGTATGCATCTCCCACGCCAACTCTTCCCCTTCATCCTGCTTTGCATTTCAGCCAGGAGCACTGGCTGGCCTTCCTCAGCCAGCCTCTGCGTTGTGTGTGTGTATTTAACTATTCCCTCCTACAGCTCTTTAATCCATGTGTGAATCCATCTGCATATAAAGTAAGACTTTGCCCCTGAAAAGCACCTGGGAGGTAAGCACCCAGGGTACCACCTCAGCACCCCTGAACTGTGGGTCAGCGCAGCCTCAGTCCTGGAGGTGTGCCTGATGAGCAGTGAAAGGCAGAACACAGACCCTAAGCCCTTAGGGCAGGTATTTCACCTTTTAGCTCTTCTGTTCTCGTGTACCAGCCCTAATCCCTGACAGGGAATCAGTGCAGAGGAGCCATCTGCAGCAGTGCTCCTCTGTCCCTTTAGTGTCGCATGTCGGACTGAAGAATGCTTGGCAAGACTGGTGTAAGCAGTCCCCCAGACATCCTCTGCCCAGTCCGTTGTCATGGCTTCAACCTATGTTCCTGGTGGCATGATAGGCATTTTAAAATAACCCAACTCTAGCCCGGCTGGCATGGCTCAGTGGTTGAGAGTCAACCCATGAACCAGGAGGTCGTGGTTCAATCCCCAGTCAGGGGATTGATGCATTTAGGTGCCCAGAGCAGTGCCTGGCACACAGAATGCACTCACTAGTAATATAGATACAGATTACAACCCTATCAATAACCAGAACTAGTCTCTCCACATTCTCTAATCCTACTCCTTATACTTGGACTCCTTGAAGATGTCTAGACACAATGACACATGTTCATTTCTTCTTCATCTCCAATCCTCACTTCCCTCCATTCTCCCCTCCCTCAGCCATCATCGGTCAATTCCTACTTATCCTTAACAGCTCAGCCCGTCTTCGGCTCTTCTAGGTTTTCCTTGAACCTATGAGCAGAGCTTGGGCGTATCCTCTGTTCCCTATGCCTTGTGCACACTCCTGTCACTGGGCTCACTGCGTTACAATGGAACGCCCGTTTGTGTGTCTATTTCTCCAGTAGATAGTATCCAAAGCAGGAATTGTTTTGTCATCTTTGTCTCCCCAGCATTTGGTACAATTCCTGGTACAGGTGGTAGTAGTAATAATAATAGCTAATTTTTTAGCACTTACAATGTACCAGGCATCATATAAACTACCTTGCATGGATTATCTCATTTAATCCTAATAACAGCCATGTTTTGTTTTGTTTTGTTTTGATAATCCTCGCCCAAGGATTTTTCATTGATTTTATTTTTATATGTTTTTAATGATTTTTTTAGAGAGAGAGGAAGGGCAGTAGAGAGAGAGAAACATCAATGAGAGAGAAACATTAATCAGTTGCCTCCCGTATGTGCCCTGACCAGAGATCGAATCCACGACCCTTGGGTGCACGGGTTGACACTCAAACCAAAAGAGCTACACCAGCCAGGGCACAGACATGTTTTGTTTTTTTAATTTATTTTCTTTATTTTTATTTATTTATTTTTTAAATATATTTTATTGATTTTTTACAGAGAGGAAGGGAGAGAGATAGAGAGCTAGAAACATCGATGAGAGAGAAACATCGATCAGCTGCCCCCCGCACATCTCCCACTAGGGATGCGCCCGCAACCCAGGCACATGCCCCCGACCGGAATCGAACCCGGGACCCCTCAGTCTGCAGGCCGACGCTCTATCCACTGAGCCAAACCGGCTTCGGCTATTTTCTTTATTGATTAAGGTATTACATATGTGTCCTTACCCCCCCCCCATTGCCCCCCCCCCCCACACACACACACACACACACACACTCATGCCCTCAGCCCCCTGGTGTCTGTGTCCACTGATTAGGCTTATATGCATGCATACAAGTCCTTTGGTTGGTCTCCACAGCCATGGTTTTTTTTGTTTTGTTTTTTTGTTTTTTTTCACAGCCATGTTTTTATCTTGTCTCACAGAGGGTGAAGCAGGTCCCCGAGGTTTGACTAACTTGCCCAAAGTTACACAGCGAGTGATGTAGCCACCTGACAGGGCAGGCAGTCTCAACTCTGCTCTTAACTCTAATATTGCGTTGTATTCAAAATGTGTCTGATAAACCAAATTTCTCTTTTTCTTTGTCAGAGCGTCATGATGCGTTATATGTGGTAGGAGCTCTGGATGAAACGCTGGAGCTGAGAGGATTACGATACCACCCAATCGATATTGAGACCTCAGTGTCTCGGGTCCACAGGAGCATTGCCGAATGGTAAGCCCCGCCCCCGAACAGGCCTCCCACCTCCGCTGTCGTATGGAGGAAAACTAAGTAGTCAGCTGAGTGCACCACGTACCACCTCCAGACATAGCACTCGGGGCCTAAGGGAATGAGCAGACTGGTTCTGTCTTGTGTGCCATCTGCTCTGGCAGATGAGGCCATGGAGACCTGAGACCGGCTCTAAGGACCATCAAAGTCGAGTCCTCTTTGATGATAGACTTCCTGCCTCTAGAGCAGTGGTTCTCAACCTTCCTAATGCCGCGACCCTTTAAGACAGTTCCTCATGTTGTGGTGACCCCCAATTTCATTGTTACCAATTGAACATAATTAAAGCATAGTGATTAACCACAAAAACAACATGTAATTATGTATGTGTTTTCCGATGGTCTTAGGTGACCCCTGTGAAAGGGTCATTCGACCCCCAAAGGGGTCGCGACCCACAGGTTGAGAACCGCTGCTCTAGAGTCAGAGTACAATGGTGGACAGGACCAAGAGCTTAAAGGCCTTGCTCTCCCACTTAGGCTGCTTCCCCCATCTGTAAGATACTTTCTCTGTCACTTCCTGATTATTGGGAGGATCCATTGAGAATGTGCTTTTAAATTGTTAAATGGTAAGCAGATATAAAAGTAATGATCTAATGGTCTAATTTCCCTCTCAGTGTAGGAAATCCCTCTACATTATCCCAGATAAGGGATCATCCAACCTCACATTGACTTACAATTTCTTAAAATTAAAACCTTGTAGTTTTTTTCATATTGGCTTTTATTCTGGATTAACAATACAGAATCCACCCAATTTCTTTTCTCTACATATTTATCAATGTGTCCTCACTCGTTTTTTGTTTTTTTTCTTTTTTCCCCTTGCTAAAAGGCCACAATGCTTTTAAAAGCTGCTCATGCTTTCCAGATGCTTCTGTGTCACAAAATGTTCTCACTTTGGTCAGAGTCTCTCCCCAGACCTGAATAATGTCCATGAGGTGTAAGAAAATGCAGAGAAGCTGGGTGCCATGTTAACCCTCTAATTTTAGACAATTGACTATAAAAAAAATTTAATTGATTTGAGAGAGAGAGAAAGAGAGAGAGAGGAAAGAGTGGGGAGAGTGAAAGAGAAACATCGATTTGTTGTTCCACTTATTTATGCATTCATTGGTTGCTTCTTTTTTTATTTTTTTTTTTTTTTTTTTTTTTTTAAAGGTTATTTTTTTTTTTTTTTTTTATTGATTTTTTACAGAGAGGAAGGGAGAGAGATAGAGAGTTAGAAACATCGATGAGAGAGAAACATCGATCAGCTGCCTCCTGCACATCTCCTACTGGGGATATGCCCGCAACCCAGGTACATGCCCTTGACCGGAATCGAACCTGGGACCTTTCAGTCCGCAGGCCGACGCTCTATCCACTGAGCCAAACCGGTTTCGGCTCTTTTTTTAAAATACATTTTTATTGACTTCAGAGAGGAGGGGAGAGGGGAAAAGAGATAGAAACATCAATGATGAAAGAGAATCACTGATCAGCTGCCTCCTGTATGTTCCCTGCTGGGGATCAAGCCCACAACCTGGTCATATTTCCCAACTGGAAATCGAACCGTGACCTCCGGCTTCATAGGTCAGTGCTCAACCACTGAGCCACGCCAGCTGGACCATTGGTTGCTTCTTGTATGTGCTATGATGGGGGATCAAACCCAAAACCTTGGCATATGCTCTAACCACTTGAGCTACCCAGCCTGGTTGACATTCTACTTTTAATGCAGTCAGATATTGTGAACATTTTTCTTTAATGATTGGACTCTGTGTATTAAAGCAGTTTAACATTGCATATCACAAGTCAGGTCATAACCTCTAACCCAGCAATCCCACTCAATGAAAAGCAACTTTCTACCTCATGGCACTTTTATGGCCTCAGAGGAGACACACTTGTGTGGGGCACTAAGCTCAGAGGAAGCCAAGTCAACTCCCTTCCTGTTGGGTATAAGAATATTATCTTAGTCAGAGTTCTTACACTGCAAATAACAGGAACTTTTCAAAAATTAAAACAAAAACTTAAGCAAGAGAGAAAGTTAATGGAAAGAATAGCTGCCTATCTCAGAGGTTCCTAAACATTTCTAACTAACTCTGGTTCTCAGGAAAGGTAGAGACAAGGCCATTAGGAACCACTGTCCTCTTACTTGCTAGAGCCATGTGGACATCCACTTCATTCTCTCTCTTCTCCCTGAAGAGCCATTCTCTGTGATTCTCTGCACGTGTGGCTACCCCAGAACTTTCAAGTCCACGTGTCCCTAGTTCAGGTGACAAGCTTACAACTTTCAATCCCAGTTCCAAACTCCCAAGAGATTTTGGATGGCTCAGCTAATCAGCTGTAATCGTAGGGGACGGTTATATATTACAGACGTGGCTGCTGAGAGAGAAGGCAGTTCTCAGGGAAACGGCTAAGTCTTGGGTAGGTGACTGTACAAGATGACTGATAAATAAATGTACTGACATCTAAAATGAATGTCATTGAAATTTCAGTGCTGTCTTCACGTGGACCAACCTGCTTGTGGTGGTTGTGGAACTGTGTGGCTCTGAACAGGAAGCTCTAGATCTGGTTCCTTTAGTGACAAATGTGGTTCTGGAGGAGCATTACCTCATCGTTGGTGTCGTGGTTGTGGTGGACCCAGGTGTCATCCCCATCAACTCCAGAGGAGAGAAGCAAAGGATGCACCTCCGCGACAGCTTCCTCGCTGACCAGTTGGACCCCATCTACGTGGCTTATAACATGTAACCGGCCTTGCGGAGATTACCGGGGCCTCCTGGGAAACCACAAGGACCAAAGCCCGGTGACAGGAGCAAGCTTTCAAATGATGTAAAATAAGCTGAGATGGCTACATTGTATCCTTCATCTCATCCTGTGGGATTCTGCAATCACACAACACACAGAAAAGGGGAATTCTGTGATGGCAAATGAAAAAAATGTTAACAGTCATGAGCTTTGACATAGCGTGAGCAGCACGTTACTAAAGCAATTACATGCATGTTGCATATTTTTCATCTATTGTATATACTTGTATTTTTATCTAATGCCATTTTAGAATTTTGTAAGGGAGTTTAATGAATTCACATAAGGGGGTAGTCTGAGGTACCCAGTTCCCTGCTCTGTACTGTATTTTGCCTTTTGCCATAGCTAGACATTCTGGGGGTTTTGTTAACATGGAACTACTCATCTTACTTCAGTCGCCTCATAAGCAAATTGGATAACTCACTGAATATGAAAATTATATATATAATCCTTGACTGTAAAACATTTTGACCATTGTTTTGAACATGTAAATAAGAATACACATAATTTAGCTTTAAAAAGTGAAGACCAGCTTGTATAGTTACAGCCACCAGAGTAGAAACATTTCTACTTTGAGAGAATTTCAGACACGCTCTTAATGCGGTGTAGCTGAATAGGTAACTAAAAAATGCAGATTGTTTGCAGATTTCGCTGCACATTGTACTATGTCTCTATTGGCTGGTGTATTTTATAAACTAAAGCTGCCTATGTTTGTTTTTAAAGTTTGCATTCCCAGAATCAGCTTTAAGCTTTTAAGAATTCAACCTGTTTCTACAAGCTGAAAAAGCTCAGTTTAAAAATCAAAATGTTATGAAAAAGCTCAGATTCATTCGATCCCACCCTATTTTAAGGAACCACAATAACTCACTTTGGCCCCCAGTAGTTGAAACTGTGTTTCAAATTAAGAGTGACTACATAAGAATTTAGAATTTCCTCTTTTCCAGGTTCAGTGTAAACTGTGTCTACAGTTTATACATATAGCTTCTCTTTTCTGAAAGCTGAAGTGTCCTCTGTTCTTCCAGTTCATGAGGGCCAGGATTTTGAAAACAAGCATGATAGGCTGGGAAGACAGTGGGACCAAAGTCACATGAAACCGTAAGGCCACATAACTATACATCTCAAAACTGACCAGTTTGACTTGCCAAAATAGCCAGGCTTATGCTGAGATAGGGGAAGTTGGATGTATGCAAGGAACTCTTTTGAAATAACTGTGGTGCCCAGGCCAAGCAGACAGAGCTTGGGACTGCGTGTGGCCTCCGGCTCAGTTTCTTTCTTTGGTCTGATAATTCATGTATTTGAATATAGTTGAATTTATTTTTTTCTTACAGAAATATTTTTAAAAATTAAAAAAAAATCAAAGTGAACAGAGTTAACATGTTAAATCAGAATGGTTCTCTTTGACCCACTCTGGTCTATTGTGTAAATATTTATTTAGACTATTTTAATAATACATATTATTTACCCCACTGTAACATCATGTAAACTAAATACGTTTTTAAACAATTTTTAAGACTTGTAATTACCCTGAAAATAAGGTTTGTAATGCAAAGGCCAGACCCTTCGCTATGGCAGCATTCTTAGAGGCTGCCCTTACAGTCTGTGACTCAAAGCCACTTTATGAATCCCTTTTACATAATCCTCCTTTTCTCCCAACCCATTCTCCACGAGGGCAGACCTCAAGACATTTTCCAGTTCCAGATCTCTTTTCCAACATTTTGGATGAAATTAATTTATACATGATGAGAGAGGTTCTAGGATGTACAGAAACAAAGCCACTTACATTGGGCAAGAAATCCCAGCGACTAGCAACAGTTTGTTTGGCAGAGAAAACAGCCTGCTCTTTTGGAAAGTAATTTTCTGAAAACAGTTCTTACTGATTCACTAAACAAAAACAAGGGACCCTGAGAAGTAAATAATAAGTTCTAAGAAAAAAATATAGACAGAGTCTATTCTGTGGGTTGGATTATTCTTTACTGCACAAGTTAGGGTGTCTGCTAGAAGTATCATGTGAGCCACATCTGTCATTTTAAATTTTCTAGTAATCACATTTTAAGAACTAAAAAAGAAACATGTGAAATTGTCTTAATATGTTTTATTTAACCCAATATATAAAAAAAATATTACCATGCAATGTGAAATCAAAAAAGTACTGAGATGTTTTACTTTTTTCTCCTATTAACTCTTTCAAATTCAATATTGTTAAGCACATCTCTGTTCAGACTAACCATATTTCAAGTTTTCAGTAGCCACATGTGGGGAATGGCTATGATGTTGGACAGTGCAGATCTATACTCATTCCTTCAAAAAAGATAATCTCTTAATCTCAAAATGTGGCCAATTCCCAGTTATTTAGGGGCCAATTAGCTAGTTTTATAGTTCCTAAGGCTTCTGATTCATCTTTAGTTTTTGCTTTCTGCCTTGTGGCTGCTTTATTGATCTTTTGCATATCCCTCAAAAGCCAGAATATGCCTGATGAGGAAAGAAAGCTGAGACGTGTTTTTGGGAGCTTCATCAGTAGCTCTGGTAAAGTATCTCTGGAAGGGGAAGAGAGTCCAGTCATTAGCTTAGAGATGTTTGTGCTCAGTCTGTTGCAGACTTGGATAAGAAAACTTTCTCTTGATGACACGGTGCTCTTGCTCTTTCCACAGTAAGTAGCACCTTTGTGGTAAAACTGACTCTTAAGACAGACCCGAAAGGCCATTATTGATAGAAAGAGCGTTGCCAAAACTCTGGAATACATTGTCTAGGTTTTTATGCTGTCAAAAAGAAAACTAAATTAATAGCAAGCCCCCCTTTCATCTAAGAGAAATCTACTCATGTGAAAGTTTTTGGACCCCATTTCTGCCTCTCAGCAGAAGTAACTGAGGTAGAGCAGGAAAGGGGCTGCCTCAGGAAAAATCCTAGGCCCTCAGCTTCTTAGAGCTATACATGTGCCACCTCCTGCATCAGTGAGACCCTGGGGCAGACCAGCATGCTCATGGGCACCAGTGAATCCAGTCTGCACTTTCTCCTCAGAAAGGGCCCCACCTACCCAGTACCAAGTCCTTTCCTTAGGAAGCTGTGCTGCCTCAGGCTGTGTAGGGACCATTGCCTACTTATAGGTCCTGTGAGTGTGTTTCCTTTAGTCCCTGGGCAATGCTTGCTTAATGCTTTTGTTGAATCAACAAAGGGCCTGAGGCCTTAGGTTTTTTATTAAGGTCTCTGCCCCAGGCATGGTGCTCAATATCTTGGCCAAATAAATTACTTTCTTAAATATCCAGGAATCTTTTAGACTAAAGCTAATGAGGAGTTACCACCTCACCCTCAAACTCCAACATGATCTATGCCTTAGTGTTGTTTTTGTTGTCTGCTTTGATGTAAAAGCAAGAGTATTTGGAACAAGAGGCTGCAGTACTCCAAATACACAATAGGCTTTTTCATTATCATTCATACATTTCTGGTTTAGGTATATGTAGATGGCCGTGCTATTTGTCCAGAGGAAGGGAGTGTAAAGATATAAGAATACTTTTTTTAGTCCTAAATGCCATTTTGTTTACTTTCTGTCAAAATATTTACCAGTGTCAAATTCAAACTATAGTACTGTGTAATTATGTATAAAGTTTTTTTATTTATTTGAAATTAGACTAGATATACATTTTTAAATTTAACATCTGGCTGGACAGTGTTCTATTAACTCATTGAATGTGTTTTCTTTGTCTTGTGTTAATAAATATTGATGCCTGATTGTGTTTAATGCTTCACACATTGGGAGAATTGATAAATTATAATTTATAAATTTTAAATCTAACATCAGGTGGTAATACCCAAAGATAGAGTGATCTAAGAAAGTGAACACAGACATCATAACACATTAGTGCTATAAAAGGAGGCCAGATAAAGAAACAGTAGAGTCATTTTGAAAACTAAAAAGCCCTTTGTTAGTAACAATTATAGCTTAGTTTTCCTCCTACTCATGTGGCATTTGCTAGTTTTAAACTTATGATTTTCGGTTTTAGTATTTTTCTAATGTGTAATTGGGCTGGACTTCATCTTTCCTTAAAGTAATACTTAATTTGTTCTTCCATTTCTTGGTTTCAAGAAACTTGATGGGAGCCCATCAAATTTTGCATGTTCTCAGACACTAAAACTGGTCTTTGAATTATGGTCCAAGCTATTTAGGCAGCTGAGAACATTTTTTCACTTAACACATGTTTATTGAGTGCCTATTCACTAGGCACAAGGCACTGTAATAAGAGCTGAAGCTAGAAAGAAAAATATCAAGTCACTGCCCTCAAGAAAATACAGGAAAACTAATAATAGGGTAATATGCAAATTGGTCAGGACGCCGTCACAGTAATGACCGATCAGCAGGCTGTGTGTGCAGCAGGTGGGCGGGGACTTGGCAGTGTTGGGGACACGATGGTGGCAGCAGTGACGGGAGGGGGAGGCAGGGCCTGATGGAGGTTGGCCTGTACTCCCCACATGATGGTGGTGGCTGTGAGCACTCCCGATGGCCACTGCTGCTTGCCCAGGGCTGGCCTGGGGCTCCACCCAGCCTGCCCCTTCTCACAGTCCAGAAGCCCTCAGGGAATCGGGCCTAAGCCATCAGTAGAACATCCCCTGAGGGCTTCCGGACTGTTGAGAAGGGGCAGGCTGGGCTTAGGGACTGCTCACACACACACACACACACACACACACACACACACACACACTGCATGAATTTTGTGCACCAGGCCTCTAGTACAGTGGTTCTCAACCTTGGCTGCACATTAGAATCACCTGGGAAACTTTTAAATCCTGATTTCTGGGCCTCATCCTCTGGAAATTTTGTTTCTTTGTTAATAATGTTGTGGCCCTACCCCATAACAAAGAAAGAATTTCCGGAGGATGAGGCCCAGAAATCAGGATTTTAAAAGGATTCCCAGGTGATTCTAATGTGCAGCCAAGGTTGAGAACCACTGCTCTAGTCTACACTAATAAAAGAGAAACATGGTAATTGGCGTACGACCACTACCCTTTTCATTGGCTAATCAGCGAGATAGCAAATTAACTGTCAGCCAAGATGGCGGCCGGCAGCCAGGCAGCTTGAAACTAACATGAGGCTTGCTTGCCTCAGTGACGGAGGACTCCAACGTTCCCCACCTGCGGCTGCAGGCCTCTGAGCGGGCAGTTTAAGAAACATTGTAACAAATACCCCCCCCCACCCCCCCCCCACTTCAGCCAGCAGATTCGCAACATTGTAAGCAAAGGCCAGAAACCTACTTTGAGCCGGGGAGGCCTAAGAGCTAGAGCCAAGCCTCAAGGTAAAGCTGGCCCAGAATAAAAAGAAGAGAAAAAAAGGAGCGGTTGGGAACTTCAGTCACTCCCAGCCTGAAAACAGCCCTCAGCCCCTCACCCAGACTGCCAGGCACCCCAGTGGGGACCCCCACCCTGATCCAGGACACCCTTCAGGGCAAACCAGCCGGCCCCACCCATGCACCAGGCCTCTACCCTATATAGTAAAAGGGTAATATGCCTCCCGGCACCGGGATCAGCGTGACAGGGGGCAGCGCCCAAACCCCCTGATCGCCCTGCGGCTCTGTGTGTGACAGGGGGCGGGGCCCCAACCCCTTGAGCAGCCCTGCTCTGTGCCTGATAGGGGGGAGCTCCCCAACCCCCCCCCTCACGGGCCCTGCTCTGTGTGTGACGGGGTAGAGCCATAACCTCCCCATCGGCCCTACCCTGAGTGTGAGAGTGGCGGCGCCCCAACCCCCTGATCAGCCTTGCTCTGTGGGTGACAGAGGGAGGTGCCCCAACCCCCTGATGGGCCCTGCTCTGTGTGTGACAGGGGCAACGCCCCAACCCCCTGATTGGCCCTGCTCTGTGCGTGACAGGGGTTGGCACTGCAACCTCCCCATCGACCCTGCCTTGAGTGTGACGGGGCGGTGCCCCAACCCCCCAATCGGCCCTACCCTGAGCATGACTGAGGGTGGCATCACAACCTCCCAATCTGCCCTGCTCTGTGCATGACGGGGCGGCGCCCCAACTCCCCAATAGGCCCTACTCTGAGCCCAACCAGGGGCTGCACCTAGGGATTGGGCTTGCCCTCTGCCACCCGGGAGCAGGCCTAAGCCAGCAGGTCGTTATCTCCCGGGGGGTCCCAGACTGCAAGAGGTCACAAGCCGGGCTGAGGGCCCCCCCCCCCCGTGCACAAATTTTTGTGCACCGGGCCTCTAGTATAATATAATTAAGGGCTACAATGTCAAATTCAAACTATAGTACTGTGTGGTGGACTGTCCAAACAGGTAGGATAGGCACCTGATCAACGATGAGGGAGAACAGTGAGGAATATATGCTGGAGAAGGTAACATCTGAACTGAGTTTTGAAGCATGAAACTGCCAGATAAGATCAAGACAACAAGGGGGAAGGGGAAGTTTCATGTTCTGGTGACTGCAGTTTGTTATTGGGTTATAGGGTTTGAAGGGAGAAAAGTAAACGATAGCCAGAGGCTTAAGCTAAAAATAGATCACTAATGGTATTATCTATCACGCTAAAGATTTTGGACCATTATGTAGTAGGCCAAAAAGAGCCAATGAGGAATTTATAGCAAGGGAATAGACGCTCAGATTATCCTGACAGTCATATAATAAATAGTGTGGGTAGGGAAAAGAAGTTAAAATCGGAGGCCTTTGCAATAACTGCATTGGTAAAGCACTGCACTTCAACCAAGGTAGTGACAGGATGGAGACGAGAGACAATGCTTGCAAATTTAAGGGACTGTAAGATTTCAACTACTGAGTATTCATGGTAAGGAAGGAGGAATTCAAAATAACTCCTAGGCTTTGATTTGGGGAATTAGGTAGATGTAGGACCGTTTACCAAGAGGAACAAAAGAGGAATAGATTTGGGAAAGAAGATGCTGTGTTCCATTTTGGTCATGTTTATTTGAGGTGCTATGAAACATGCAAGTGAAAAGAGGTCCAACAGTTAGCTAAATATTTAGATTTCTGCCTTAGGAGAACTCGAGTCAACAACTAGATATTTGGGAGACTTCCTTGTAAAAGTGGTAGTTGAAGCCATGAAAGTGAAAGATAGTACCAAGGAAAATCATGTAAAGTGAAAAAAGGATCACTAATGGGAGTCATGGGGAACACCACCAGTATTTAAAGGTTGGTAGGGAAAAAGTCCACAAAAGGAAGAAGGAATAACTGGAGAGAGGAGCAAAAAAATAAGCATGGGCATAGAAATTATAGGAAGTGTTTTAAAGAGGAGGAGAGGGATCAATGATGCCAAAGGCTACAATGAAGCTGAGTAAAATGGGGACTAGATAAGCATCTGGCATCTAGACACTGGTTACCTTGGTCAGAGTGATTTCAGTTGCAGTTAAGGGAGAAGACAGAAAACTGGTTCAGGCAAGGAGTGATGGGAGGTGTGACTAAATGGAGGCTACTTTTTCCGGAAGCTTTATCTGTACATAGGAAGGAAACAAACGGCATCATAGTTAAAAGTGGGTTATAAAATTGAGAGAGGTTATTAAAAAATGGAAGAAATAAAATACTCCTGCTCTACCTGGTTTGGCTCAGTGGATAAGAATGTCAGCCTTCGGACTGAAGGGTCCCGGGTTTGATTCTGGTCAAGGGCACATGCCTGCTCAGGTTGCGGGCTCAATCCCCAGTAGGGGGTGTGCAGGAGGCAGCTGATGAATGATTCTCATCATTGATGTTTCTGCCTCTCCCTCTCCCTCCCTCTCTGAAATAAAAATATATTTTTAAAAAATATTCCTGTGTTGGGGAAAAAAGCCAGTAGAGTTTCCAAATATAGCAATAAGTGGTAATTGACAAAGCTAGGTCACTGAGGAAGCAGAAGGGGTAAGGATCCAGAGAACAGGTGGAAGGATTAGTCTTTGAAGAAAGGAAGCACGTTCTGTCAAATAAAACCATGCAGAGGCAAGATGCTAATAGGAGGTAGTTGGTAGAGGCCCAGCTAATAACCTCACTCACTTCTCTGAATCTCCACTCTCAGTTCACAAAGATACACATTTATTTAGTGCTTAGTCTACCAGGCATGGTTCTAACTTACATGTGTTAAACTCATTCAATCCACAGAACTCTGGGATAGGTATACATATAATTTCATTAATAACGTTTCTCTCTCCTTAATAGAAAGTCAGAGAGGTGCCACCACTGGCTTGACCAGTTCGTTTGAAAACAATTGCCTTTGGCTCTTGAAAGTTGGATTTGCTTCTCTTTATTTCCTCACTTCTGAAGTTAAAAACCTGTCTATCTGGTTTATAAAACTGTCACTGTTCAGATAGAACAGTGTGCATCACAATCAACTTTTTTCTCCCATTTACAGTTGATCTTCGAGTTTCAGAAGAGTGGTAGGTACAGCTTGTGACACTTCCATGAGAAAGAAACAAGGACTGTAGGAATATCTGTGAGTGGCAGTGTTGTACCATATAAAATAGGATTCAGACATTTTACAGATGGAAGAGGAGCTACAGAGGGGGCAACCAATGCACATTTTGTTTTGTTTTTTGTTTCTTTCCCATGCAGATTGAAGGTTTCAGTAAAACTTAGTTTATTTTGATGGTAACACTTTTCAATTCCCCATTCTTTTCCTGATTAACATTTGTTAAGTATTCTGTGTTCCAAGGAAGAAACAAACACACACAAAAGAGCAGTAAACAGAACCAGCCTTCCAGCCACTAATGTTCTGGATTCCACTGGACTTTGTTGTTGTTGTTAATCCTCACCCAAGGTTATTTTTCCATTGATTTTTAGAGAAAGTGGGAGAAAGAGAGAGACATCAATTGGTTGCCTCCTGCACTTGCCCCAACCAGGACCGGGGATCGAACCTGTAACCAAGGTACGTGCCCTTGACCAGAACTGAACGTGGGACCCTTCAGTCTGCGGACCCACGCTCTATCCACTGAGCCAAATGAGCTAGAGTGGACGTTTTTGTTTTAGAGAAGAGTAAGGGAGCATAGAGAGAAACATTGATGAGAAAGGAACATCATTGATCGGCTGCCCTCCTGCACACCCCTACTGGGGATGGAGCCCGCAACCTGGGCATGTGCCCTGACTGGGAATGGAACCAGTGACCTCCCAATGCTCAACCTCTGAGCCACACCAGCCAGGCTCCAATGGATTTTGTTAATCAGGAAAGGTTGATGTCTGAGAACCTCTTCCCCACGCCTTACCTTTATAGGGTACTTTGCTTCCCTATGATATATGATATTTTCTTTAAATAACGCTGGGACATGGGCTGAGCATTGTTTTTCCCAACTTTGATAAGGAGGAGACAAGCTTAGAGAGGCTGGGTAATATGCCCAATCAAAAATCTAAAGGCAGGGAGGAAATAATGGCAGCAGAGTAAGTAGAAGCTACACTGATTCTCTCCCAGTACCAAACTGGAAATACAACTAAAATACAGAAAAACCGACTGTAGACTGGAGAGAACACTGATAACCGAGGACGGAAAGTGGAGACCACATCGAAACTGGTAGGACATGCGGAAATCTAAAAGGGCTGGCCAGGCTCCCATAGATAGCAGCTCAAGGTCCAGAGGGATATCTTAACTATGGGGTATTCCCACTGAGAACTCTGGGGTCTAAACCCCAAGCTGGGCTCCCCAGCCCAGAGAACCAGAACTGAGAAAGGCACCCACATAACATCTGGCTGTGAAAAGCAGCAGGGTTGCTGTGTGCTAGCCAGAGATGGCTGGAAATGCAGGCACTCTCTTAAAGGGCCAATGCACAAGATTTTGTGTGCAGCCACTCATCTTGGGCTCTGGCAAAGGGAGGGCAGAGTAGACTGGAGCTGTGTGAGGAGAGTCGGATTGGAGCTTAGAGGGAAGCCACCCATTTACCTGTGCTGAATCATTTCCTCATCTACGGATGACATCTTTCTCCACAGACCTTTGCTATCCAAGCAGTTTTAGCCTGAGGGGAAGGCAGTTGCCCCACCCTATTGGAAGACCTTTGGCCCCACCCTGTGGTCGATACCGAGGCTAATCAAGCCTGAATACAATCAGACTACAGGCAGAGGTAGATCTCTGGAGGCTTTAAATCTTTACCTGATCTCCTTCTGGGCCCGGGGCTAGGAAAAGAAGACCCTGGTATATATCTTGGTCCTTTCCAAAGACACCCAGCCCCAGCGCAGGGAGCCACAAGCTGTGGATTGCTGATAGCTCCAAGCAGGGTACTCAGGGCCAATCAGAAACAGCATCTGACATTGTCCTGCACTAGACATTGGGAGTCATAGCAGAACTACCTAATACATAAACACAAACCCAAAGAGGCAGCCAAAATGGGGAGACAAAAAAACAAACCCCAAATGAAAAATCCAAAGAAGAACCAGAAGAAGAGCTAAACAAAATGGAGATAAATTTATCTGATATAGAGTTCAGAATAATCACGGCAAAGATGCTCAAAGCATGAGAAAAAAATATAGTAATTATGAAAAAAAGACCAGTCAGAAATAAAGAATGGCACAGCACTAATAAAAAACACATTGGAAAGAATACACAGCAGATTAGGGTAAGCCAAGAATCAGATCAGTGAATTAGAAGACAGGGTAGAAAAAAATCACTCAGAGAACCAAGAAGAAAAAACAATTAAAAAAACAGGATGACAGCTTAATGGAGCTGTGGGACAACATAAAGTGTAACAGTATTTGCACAATAGGAGTCTGAGAAGGAGATGAAAGTGAGAAAGGGATAGAGAACATGTTTTAACTAATACTGGCAGAAAACTTCCCTAACCTGGTGAAGGAAAAAGTCACACAAGTTCAGGAGGCCCAGAGATTCAAGCAGGCCCACGATCAGATACATCATAATTAAAATGTCAGAAAAACAAAGAGAGAATCTTAAAGGCAGCAAGAAAAAAGCAATTTGTTATATACAAAGGAGCTCCCATAAGGCTGTCAGCTGATTTCTCATCAGAAACTTTACAGGGCAGAAGGAAATGGCATGAAATATTCAAGGTAATGAAAAGCAAGGATCTGAAACCAAGATTACTATATCCAGCAAGGCTATCATTCAAAATAGATGATACAGCCCTAGCTGGTTTGGCTCAGTGGATAGAGCTTCGGCTTGTGAACTGAAAAGTCCTGGGTTTGATTCCAGTCAAGGGCACATGTCTGGTTTGCAGGCACGGTTCCCAGTAGGGGGCATGCGGGAGGCAGCCAATGATTCTCTCTCATCATTGATGTTTCCATCTCTCCCTCTCCCTTCCTCTCTGAAATCAATAAAAATATATTTTAAAAAATAGATGATACAATAGCGAGCTTTGCAGACAAAAAAAGAAGGCTAAAAGAGTTTGTCATCACCAAATCAGCACTGCAAGAAATGCTAAAAGGACTGCTGTAATGAGAAGAAATATAGAGAGAAACATAGGCATACAGAATTAAAATGGCAATAAATAAGTACCAAAAGAAAAATTTAAAAAATGAGTACCTATCAATAATAATAAATGTAATGGATTAAATGCTTCAATCAAAAAGACATAGGATAGCTAAATGGATACAAAAATATGATCCAATTATATGCTGTCTATACAAGACCCACCTCAGAATAAAAAGACTCACACAGGATGAGAATGAAGGGATGGAAAAATATTTTCTATGCCAATGGAAACAAACAAACAAAAAAGCTTGGGTAGCAATACTCCTGACAAAATAAATTTCAAAATGAAAGACATCACAAGAGACAACAAAGATCACTACATAATACTAAAGGGACCAATCAAACAAGAGGATATAACCCTGGTAAGCATATATGCACCTAATATAGGATCGCCTAAATAAATTTTAACAAAAAAACATCTAGAGGACTTTAAGGGAGAGATCAACAGTAATACAGTCATAGTACAGGACTTTAACATCCCACTGAATTCACTGGATAGATCTTCCAGATAAAAAAATTAACCAGTAACTCTAAATGACACACTGGATCAGATGGATTTAATTGACATTTTATAGAACATTCCTACACAAAGCTGCAGAATATACATTCTTCTCAAGTGCACATGGGTCATTCTCAAAAACAGACCATATGTTAGGACACAAAACAAGTCTCTATATGTTCAAGAAGATTGAAATAATATCAAGCATCTTCTCAGATCACAATGGAATGAAATTACAAATAAACGACAGTAAAAACACACAAAAACATTCAAATAAGTGGACGCTGCATAGCATGTTATTAAACAATGAATGGGTTACCAATGAGATCAAGAAAGAAATAAATGACTTCCTAGAAACAAATGAAAATGAACATACAACAACCAAAAATCTCTGGGACACAGCAGAAGCAGTCCTGAGAGGGAAGGTCATAGCACTACAGGCCTACCTAAAAAAAAGAAAAAAAAGAAAAATCAACAATAAACTATTTAAACCTACAACTTAAAGAATTAGAACAACAAGAAAAGCCCAGAGTAAGTAGAAGGAAGGAAATAATAAAGATGAGAGCAGAAATAATGATATAGAGACAAAAACTACACTAATAAAAGAGAAACATGCAAATTGATTTGTCCCTCCGCTACACCCACTAGCCAATCAGAATGAGCATGCAAATTAACCCAACAAAGATGGCGGTTAGTGCTTGCTTCAGCAGCACGTATACTAAAATTGGAACGATACAGAGAAGATTAGCATGGCCCCTGCGCAAGGATGACACGCAAATTCGTGAAGCGTTCCGTATTTTGCACCATGCTCTCGTGGGCTGGGAAAAGATATGAGTCAAAGCACACTGTGTGGCACTCAAGGAAATCCTGACTTGTGCAAAAAAAAGAAAAGATGGCGGTTAATTTGCATATGCAGGCACGGAGCGAAGACTGAAGACAGCATAGAAGGAAGCCAAGCACTGCAGAAGGGAGCGAAGTGGCGGAGAAGGGAGGGAGCCGAGGCAGCGGAGACAGTAGTGGAGCCGAAGCCGTGGACACAGGAGCGGAGCCGAGGCCGTGGACACAGGAGCGGAGCTGAGGCAGTGGACATGGGAGCGGAGTTGAGGCAGTGGACACAGGAGCGGAGCCGAGGCAGCGAAGAAGGGAGCAAAGTGCGCCAAGGCAGGCTTAGCTCCCTTCTCCGCTGCTTCACTCTGGCTGCAGGAAGCCCTATTCTTGCAGGAATCTTCCTGCAACGGGCCTCTAATATACACACACACACACACACACACACACACACACACACACACACAAAACATCAATGAAACCAAGAGCTGGTTCTTTAAAAAGATAAACAAGATTGATGAACCATTCATTAGCCAGACTCATCAATAAACAAACAGAGAGGGCCCAAATAAATAAAATCAGAAATGAAAGCAGAGAAGTAAAAACTGACACCACAGAAATACAAGGGAATGTAAGAAAATACACTGAACAACTATATGACAAGCTAGACCAGCCGTGGGCAAACTACGGCCCAGGGGCCGGATCCGGCCTGTTTGAAATGAACAAAACTAAAAAAAAAAAGACCGTACCCTTTTATGTAATGATGTTTACTTTGAATTTATATTAGTTCACACAAACACTCCATCCATGCTTTTGTTCCGGCCCTCCGGTCCAGTTTAAGAACCCATTGTGGCCCTCGAGCCAAAAAGTTTGCCCACCCCTGAGCTAGACAATGTGGATGAAATGGAAAAATTCCTAGAAGAATACAATCTCCCAAAACTGAATCAGGAAGAATCAGAAAACCTGAATAGGCCAATAGCAATTGATGAAAGTGAAGTAGTAACTAAAAAAAAAAACTCCCAGCAAACAAAAACCCTGGTCTGACGGCTTCACAGGAGAGTTTTATCAAACATTCAAAGAAGAACTAACACTTATAGTCCTCAAACTATTCCAAAAAAATCCAACAGGAAGGAACACTCCCGTGTTCTTTTTATGAGTCAAGCATTATCCTAATTCCAAAATCAGATAAAGACTCTGCAAAGAAAGAGAACTACAGGCCAATATCTCTGATGAACACAGATGCTAAAATCCTCAACAAAATATTAGCAAATTGGATCCAGCAATATATTAAAAAGATCATACACCATGATCAAGTGGTATTTATTCCAGGGATGCAAGGTTGGTACCGTATTTGCAAATCAATAAATGTAATACATAACATAAACAAATTGAAAGACAAAAATCACATGATCTTATCAATAGATGCAGATAAAACTTTTGACAAAATCCAACACCCATTTTTGATTTAAAAAGAAACCTCTCAGCAAAGTGGGAAAAGAGGAATCATATCTCAACATAATAGAGGCCAGATATGACAAACCTACAGTGAGCATCATACTCAATGGGCAAAAACTAAAACCATTTCCTCTAAGAACAGGAACAAGACAGGGATTGCCGGAAGCCAGTCCAGTCTTGCTGCTTGACACAGTCGCTGCAGGGAAGAAACATCTGCACAGCATATGTTTCAAGGGACCTGGCATATACGGCATACTGTTCTTAATGTTTGCTCCCCTTCTTGGCACTATGTGTTTTAACCAAGGTCACCTCTCTGAGAAAGGTTGTTTCCCCAGGTGGGGATTTTTCCCTGAAGTTAGGGAGGGAATAAAACCCCTTAACTAAGTGCCAGGCGGGTAGTTCATCACTTTAACTATGAACAATCACGATTAAGCTACATAATCTTTACTCCCTGGAATGGAGATAAGAAATGCCCTAACCTTTGGAATAGAAATTGATAGGATTAAAATCGACTGAAATAAATATAGATGTAACAAGACAATAAAACACAGAACCTGGCTGGAGATCCTGGCTAGGCTGCTGATCACCTGAACGCTGTCTCCATGTCATTCCTTCTTCGCTGACTCCGTCCACATCTTTGGGAACCCCTGGACCTGCCGGGGCAGGACCCCAAGGGATGTCCACTTTCACCACTTCTATCCAAAACTAGAGGCCCGGTGCACAAAAACCGTGCACTCGGCAGGGGTGGGGGGCTCCCCAGCCTGGCCTGTGCCCTCTCGCAGTCCGGGAGCCCATGGGGGATGTCCAACTTACGGCTAAGACCCACCCCTCGCGGGGAGACGGCCTAGGCTGGCAGTCGGACATCTTTAGCACTGGTGAAGATGTGGAGAAAAGGGAACCCTGCTGGTGGAATGCAGACTGGTGCAGCCTTATGGAAAACAGTATGGAGTTTCCTCAAAAAATTAAATATGGATCTGCCATTTGACCCAGTGATCCCACTTCTAGGAACATATCCTAAGAAATCTGAAACACCAATCAGAAAGGATGTATGTTCATAGCAGCGCAATAGCTAAGATCTGGAAACAGCCCCAGTGCCCATCAGTAGATGAATTGATAAAAAAGCTGTGGTTCATTTACACAATAGAATTCTATGCAGCTGTAAAAAAGAAGGATCTCTTGCCCTTTGAGACAGCGTGGAGGGACCTGGAAAGTATCATGCTAAGCAAAATAAGGCACTCAGACAAGTATCACATGATCTCATTCATATGTGGAATCTAATGAACAAAATAAACTGATGAACAAAATAGATCCAGAAAGATAGACACAGTAGACAGCGGAGTCTCAGAGGGAAGGCAGGGGTGGTTAGGTGGGTAGAAAGAGATCAAAGAACCTGTATGCACATATGCATAACCCATGGACGCAGACAATAGGGGAATGAAGGCCTGGGGGGGGGGGGCGGGGAGGCAGGGGAGGCGCTAGAAGAGGTCAATTGGGGAAAAGGGCGGATAAGTAAACTTTCAACAGTAAAGAGTTAATTTTTAAAAATCTAAATAAAGGCAGTCAACCTGTTTTAGTTTTCAATAGGTAGTCAATGTTTGCTGAATGATGATGTCTAAACGTTGGAGTGTCTGGAACACTCCAACCTAGGAGTGTCTGGCACACGTTCATCCCTGAGCTTTAAATCACAGTCTGGCCCTAAAGGTTAAAACCAGAACGGGCTCTATTTTTCTAATCAGCTTTCCTCATTGGAGAGCCCAAACTAGTAAAACTTCAGAAGCATTCTGGAACTTTTTAATTTGTCAAGAACACATTAAAAGGTTTATCATTGGGAGAGATCAACCAAAGGACTTGCACGCATATAAGCCCAACCAATGGACAGAGACACGAGGGGCTGAGGGCAGAGTGGGGGAGGTGGGGGGGATAAGGACGCATATGTAATACCTTAATCAATAAAGAAATTTAAAAAATGAAAGGTTTATCATTTATCATTACTATCACTATAAAGCCATAAAAACACTTTGCAAGTAAATGGATAAAAAGAAAAATATCGCCAGAACCGGTTTGGCTCAGTGGATAGAGCGTCGGCCTGCGGACTGAAAGGTCCCGGGTTCGATTCCGGTCGGGGGCATGTACCTGGGTTGCGGGCACATCCCCAGTAGGAGGTGTGCAAGAGGCAGCTGATTGATGTTTCTCTCTCATCGATGTTTCTAACTATCTCTCTCCCTTCCTCTCTGTGAAAAATCAATAAAATATATTTAAAAAAAAAGAAAGAAAAATATCCAGAAAGGTAGACACATTATAAAATACAAATTTTTGTAATGTATTAAAAGGACGGTATGACATCTTATTTTACGACAGTCCGTTATGGAACTTTTTTCTGGTTTAACTGTTGGTATAAATCTGAGTTCCAGAGTGACACAGCCCACTGGCCATGACGTTGTTTTTCAAACCCGTCTTGGGTAAACTAAGGAGCCGAGGGGAACGAACCTCGCCGCTCCCAGCCGCTTCCCCACCGAGAGCGGACAGGTCGGGACGCGTCACGACGAGGGAGGGCAGCTCCCGGCCCGGCGGCCCAACGAGGGGCCACCGGTGGGGGCTGAGCTGCGAGCGACGCCGCTGAACGACCCCCAACACCCTCCGACTGGTGATGGGCCCCGAAAACAGACGTGGGGACGGCGTGCGGGCAGAGCTCCTGAAGCGAAAATGAATCTGCGCGCCTACAATTCCCACCGGAGTTTACACCTCCGACCGGCGCAACGCGCCATCCCGAGCAAACCCGGCACAAGATGGCGGCGCGTCAGATGCGTAACGTGATGACGTAGGACGGCGGCCGCGCGGTGGCCCCGCCTTAACCTCGCCCCCCACGCTCGCTCAGTGTTGACCCCCCTCCCTTCTCCGCCCCCGGCCTGGAGCAGATCATGCCGCCGGCGGCGGCCCTGACTGCTGAGGAAACGGTCGCCTAGGACAGTTGGCTGTTCGGTGACACTGCTTCTCCCCGCCCCGCCAGGCGTTTGAGAGGCACGTCCCCCGCCGCGTGACGGGGTGGGGAAGTAGGTAGTAAACTCGGGGCCACCTGGGAGGGGGGAGTGGAAGTTCCCGCCCCGGAGAGCGGCGAGGCGACAGCCACAGGTAAGCGGGGGGCGGGGGTGGGGCGTGCTCCCGAGTCCCCTGGCGGGGGGCGGGTGCGGGGACGCCGCGCTGCGGGGACGCCGAGCCGGGCAGCTCGCCGGCTGGGGGGTCGCGCGCGGGCGGCCGCCGTGGGGGAGGGGTGCGGAGGGCGCTCGGCGGAAGGGGGAGGGCTCGCCCGCTGTCCCCCGGCCTCGCGCGCTTCCGGTTCTCGCGCCGGGGCTGCTCTGTTTGCCGTCAGTGGCGGGTCTCCTCCCCCGCTCCCCGCGGCCCCCGATCAGATGAACTCGAAGACCTCCCGCCGCGGGGCGGCTGTCGCCTCCGAAGCCGCCCTCCCACGGGTCTGGGCGCGTGCCCTCGGCGGAAGGGCCGGTGGTTGGCGCGGGGAGCCGGGGCGGGCGGCGTGGCCTTGGCGTTCGCGCGCGGTTGGCGGAGCGCGGCCCTGGACCGGTTACCTTCTCCGGGGAGCCCACGGCCGCGCACCGGGCGTCCTCGGGGTGCCAGGCCCCAGGTCGGCCCGCCGTGCAGGGCAGGAACGGCCCTTACCTTCTTAGACTTGACAGTCGAGGGGGAGACAGTAAAATAGACAGACACACAGCAGTCACGGAAAGATGCAGGTGATGAGCGAGAAGGCGGGTGTGGACCCGCAGAAGGTCGTCTGTTAGCTCTGGACCCACGACTAAGCCGAGGACGCGTCTTGGATGGTCCTCCCCCGAGTCGTGAATCTAAGCGTGGGATCCCAGAGCGTCAGCGGCCGGGCAGCGGGCAGCATCGTCGCTCCGGAATTGTGGTCGGTGTCCGAGAATGTCTGCTTGCTCGGTTAGCTTCCGAGGCCGGGGGGCTGTGGGCGCGGAGCGCCTTTGCCCTCCGAGGCTTTTTCGGCACGGGCTTGGCAAGATCTTCGTCACACTGGCCGTTTGGGATGAGAGCTCGTACTCTTAGGTTTGCAAGACGTGTTTTATCCTGAGACCTCCGTTACCAACACAACAGAGACACGCCGTTTTATTAAAACGCTATTTTTCTTATACATGAAAGCGTGCGGTCTCCTCTAGCTCAATCAGAATAATTCTTTTGTTCTAAACTTGAATGTATTCGCTCTATTGTAGATATCTTTTAAGGTTTTGTTTGGTCTGTGATACATCTTACAGTACTATATCACCAGTAGGAGATAGTCCCATCTAAAAATACTTTTAAAATGCTTTCCCCATTTATTTATAATGAATTTCCAACTCTAACATAGAGTGTTTTCCTGTGCCTGAATTGTCCCTGTTTCTAAGGCTGGGTTGAGATAATTGTCTAAACATATTTATTTAACCCATTGTTTCTATCAGTTTTAAGTAGGTAAGCCGAACTAAACACATGAATTTATTCAACAGTAATAAATGTATAAGGTATTAGTGTTATATTGGGAACAGGATGTGGTCTTTGACTCCCTGGAGCTTGCATTCTGTGGGACGGAAAGCAGGCAATTAAATACTGTGATAAGTGCCATGAGAAGAGGGGGAACGTGCGGGAGGTGCTCGACCAGCCTAAGGGAGGTAGGAGAGTTTGCCCTGAAGAATAACCATAGGAACAGGTCACAGGGAGAGAAGGGGGATAGTGTTTCTGCAGAGGGAATATGTATAAAATCCTGAAGGGGAGAGAAAGCGAGGCAGGCACGTTTGAAGATCTGAAAGAAATTCAGTATGACTAAAGCAATTTTGAGGGGAGATCATGAATTCAGTTGTGGAAAAGGTGAGCAAGAAGACGCCTTGCCTCAAGCTTTCTCATAGTTCAACATCCTCTATAGGTGAGGGACTAAGACTCTCTCCATTCATCATATGAGAGTACTACACTGTATTTGCTGATGTTTACTATTTACTGTATATGTGAGGGTCTCTGCTGGGCACAAAACATACATTCACATGATACAAGCACTGACCTTAGGTGCCTTAAGACTAAGGGAAACAGTGGCAGGGGTGGGGGTGGTGTGGAAGGGGGTATGGGGGATAAATTGTGATGATAAATAAATAAAAGTTTTTAAAAAGACTAAGGGAAACTGACATGCCAATAAACACAGTTCAGAGTGTTAAGTAACCTCCTTAGAAATACCTGCAATGCACCGTGGAAGCATTGAGAAAGGAGGGACCTGGATCAATAGGGAACATAATGTCTGGGATGTAACTTGAAAACAAGTTTGTCAGGTGGACAAGTTGGGAATGTGAGAGTAGAGGGGCAATGCAGAAAAAAAGAACATAGACTTTGGATTAAAACAGTTCTGGTCGCAGGTCTTGCATTCACATCTTACTGTGAGATCCACAGTAAATGACAATTTTTTTGAGCCTCAATTTAGGGAATCCATCAGGTAATATATTTAAAAGCTCCTGGTGTCTAGCACATAATTTTTTTTTTCTTTGAAAGTTTTCTCTAAGGTGCTATGCTTTGCTCTGGCTGGTTAGCTCAATTGTTTAGACTAGAGCAGTGATGGCGAACCTATGACACGTGTGTCAGAGGTGACACGCGAACTCATTTTTTTGGTTGATTTTTCTTTGTTAAATGGCATTTAAATATATAAAATAAATATCAAAAATATAAGTCTTTTTTTTACTATGGTTGCAAATATCAAAAAATTTCTATGTGTGACACGGCACCAGAGTTAAGTTAGGGTTTTTCAAAATGCTGACACGCTGAGCTCAAAAGGTTCGCCATCACTGGACTAGAGCATCATCCCAACTTCAAGGTTTCGGGTATCATCTCCCTTCAGAGCACATATGAGAAGCGACCAATGAATGCATAAATAAATGGAACAACAAATCCATGTTTCTCTCTGTTCCTTCCTATCTCTATTTAAAAAAAAAAAAAAAAAGTACCATGCCTTTACTTATATTTCTCACTATGTCGTCAGCAAGATCACAGCCTGCTGCTATTTCTCAGCTCTCCACATCCTTGGTACTTTTGAAGCTGTTCCACTGCCTCCTTGTGATTCTGCCCTACTTGAGGTTGTCTCATCTAAGCTTCCAGCAGCTGCCCAGGGCTTACTTTACTTAAGTGCCTTTGTACACAAAATTTATTGTGTGTTGAGCAAGTTTTTAACAGATTGTTTATCTCAACCTCAGTTTTAGGAATAATAAGTAAAAATAAGTGAACAAATAAAGGTTATATTCTGATAACGTCATTAAAATACAGATTGTTTATAATGAGATGAAACTATAAAGCTGTTTTCGTTTTGGGGGGAAAAGAAGCCGATTTCTCTTTTTTTTCCTTTTTTTTAAAGGGATTATAAATTTTTTAGGTCACCTGATAAACCTGATGGGCTGAGCCCCAAAATGGCACCAGCCAAAACTGATTCCTCCTTAAAAAAATCATTGAAAATAGGTTTTCTTCTTTTCCATAGGAAATATAATAATTGTCCAAGATGCTATTTGCTAACTGTAGGAAATGTTTGTTGTTTTGTTGATCATGTTAGTTTCCGTTAGATATAGGATTTCATAATAATGTTAGGGAGGGAAAATCAGTGAGTCACAGTGGAACGAACAGAAGAGTAGCATTTCCAGTAATTTAACAAGCTTTTCAAAAATCTTATTTCAGTGCTTTAGCACATCTTTTTTCTTCTTAACTCTATATTCTAACCATGTCTTCTGAAATGGAGTGTTTAAAAAAGTCTATTTCACTAGAAATAGTATGTAGAAAATACGTAATTCTATCTTTGGCGCTGTCTGTATGTTTACTTTGTGGAATTACATTTGTATTAGCGTAGATGAAAAAAATCATGGCACTGTTCCTGAAGAAGAGACTATTGGGTAGGCTTAAAAGCAGTTGAAGAAAGAACAAAGGAAATAACTAGATGAATTTGTCAAAATCAAAAGTTTTAAAATAGCCTTGGCTGGTGTGGCTCAGTTGGTTCAAGCGTTGTCCCATACACCTAAAGGTTGCGGTCTGATCCCCAGTACAGGATGTTTGTCTTCTCTCTCGCTTTCTCTCTCTCAACCTGTCTTTTTCTCAACCCGTCTCTTTCTCTCCTCCTCCCCCTCTTCCTCTCCCTTCCTTTCTCTCCCTTCCTCTCTCTCTCAAAATCAGTAAAAGCATATGAAAACTTTTTAAAATAAGCTTGGTTAAATGATATTGAGAAGGTGTTTGTATCAACATAATAGAAATAAAATTTATATGAAGAGCTCTGGCTGGTGTGGCTCAGTTGGTTGGAGCAACGTCTCATACACTGAAAGTTTGCAGGTTTGAGTCACAGTCAGGGCCCATTTCTAGGTTGCGGGGTCGAGTTGTGTGCATGGTCAACCGATCAATGTTATGTTCCTCTTTCTCTCTTTCCTTCTTCCTCTCCTTCACCCTCTCCCTTTAAAAAAATCAATGGCCCTCGCTGGTTTGGCTCAGTGGATAGAGCGAAGGCCTTCGGACTGAAGGGTCCCAGTGGCACGTGCCTGGGTTGCAGGCTCGATCCCCAGTAGGGGGCGTGCAGGAGGCAGCCAATCAATGATTCTCTCTCATCATTGATGTTTCTCTCTCCCTCTCCCTTCCTCTCTCTGAAATCAATAAAAAATATATTTTAAAAAATCAGTGAAAACATGTCCTCACATGAGGATTAAAATAAATTTATGTGAAGAAATAATGGAGGCTAATAAGGAAAACACTAAGTTCTGGTAGGTGGATGGACAAGTAATATGAACAGATAGATAGCTCACAGAACTAATGGATATATACCTAGAAGTGGGATTGTTGGATCAAATAGTAATTCTTTCTTTAATTATTTGAGGAACCACCATACTGCTTTTCACAGCAGCTGCAATATTTTACATTCCCACTACAGTGCACAAATGTTCCAATTTCTCCATATCCGCACCAACACATTTTCTTTTTTGTTTGTTTTATATTAGCCACCCTAATGGATATGAGGTGGTATCTCATTATAGTTTTGACTTGGCATTTTCCTAATGATATGATATTAAGCATCCTTTCATATGTTTGCAGGCTAGCCTTTTTTTCTTTATTATGTCATTGCACAAAACCACAAAAACCTTAAATTCTACCCAGTTTTTTTTACCAGTCTTTTTCTAAGTAGTTCTTCATTTGACATATTCCATCTCATATAACCCATTTATTCTCATTCTTAACCAGCTGCCATATCCTCCAGTTGATTAGATCAGCTAGATTTTTTAGAGCCTCCTTAGGTATAGGTTTATTTAGTTATTTAGTTAGTTCAACTTCTACTCAAATTTTCCACATAAAACTATATGTGCAATTAGAAACTGTCCTTAGGCTAGAGAAAAGAATGCTGTGCTATGTCCATGGACAGGAAGACTATCATCTTATATAATAAAACCCTAATATGCAAATCGACTGAACAGCGGAATGACCAGTTGCTATGATGCACACTGACCACCAGTGGGCAGACGCTCAATGCAGGAGCTGCCCCCTGGTGGTCGGTGTGCTCCCATGGGGAGCGCTGCTTAGCCAGAAGCCGGGCTCATGGCTGGTGAGTGTAGCAGTGGTGGCGGGAGCCTCTCCTGCTCCGTAGCAGTGCTAAGGACATCCCCTAAGGCAGTGGTCTGCAAACTGCGGCTTGGCAAACCGTGGCTCGCGAGCCATATGCGGCTCTTTGGCCCCTTGAGTGTGGCTCTTCCACAAAATACCGGCTCTTCCACAAAATACTGACTTCTGCGCATGGGCCACGAAGTTTCAATCGCACTGTACGTGCACGCCCACACGTGGTATTTTGTGGAAGAGCCACACTCAGGGGCCAAAGAGCCGCATGTGGCTCGCGAGCCGTGGTTTGCCAACCACAGCCCTAAGGGATCCTGGACTGCAAGAGGGTGCAGGCCGGGCTGAAGGGGACCCCCCCCCAAGTGCATGAATGTCGTACCCTGGGCCTCTAGTACTTAATAATATGTAAGGAAAAGTCTTTTTTTAGATCCTCACCCAAGGATATTTTTCCACTGATTTGATTCTTTTTTTTTTTAGAGAGAGAGTAGAAGAGAGAGGGAAAGACAGAAATATCGATGTGAGAGAAACACATGGATTGATTGCCTTCTGCACGGCACATTCAGGGCCCTGGCAGGGGAGGAGCCTACAGCCACAGTATGAGCCCTTGTCTGGCATTGAACCTGGGACCGTTCAGTCCGCAGGCTGATGCTCTATCCACAGTTAAACTGGTTAGGGCATCCCAATTCTCTTTAATGGAGGCAACCAAGTTATCAATTCTTACACAACTATGCAGTGTACTATACATATGCTACAGTATTTTTCATTACCAGTTTTAAGATCCTATGCTTACATTGCTACACTCCCAGAGCAGAGTTGTGGGAACATATTGAGTCTGGTTAAATTGAGCTCAGCCCATCGTATAGAAAAGCTTTGTCTTGTTCCTCTGAAAATGTATGGATGTTAAGAATAGAAATGTCTTCAGATCTCTTGAAAATGATTAGAACGCATTTTTTAATTGACTTTTTTTCTTTACAGTTGATTATGGAAGATTCCCACAAGAGTAACACTTCAGAGACAGCATCTCAGCCTGGTTCAACAGTTCAAGGAGCTCATATTTCTCATATTGCTCAACAGGTAAGGCAAGGACCAGCCAATATATTGAGCCAGTTAGGAATATTTTATATGCAGATTAATTGGTTGTTTCAGATCTCTAATTACTAATGTTTTAAAAAGAACCAAGCCAAAAACAAAAACAAACTATAAAGTGTTGAAATACATGGAAGGTAGATTTTATTTAAATACTAGTGTTCTGGTGCACGGATTTGTGCACACTGAAAGGAAATTAATTAGAAGAAATATTTTAATATCGCTATTCACCCTTTCTCTATCATAGAAGTGTCAACCAAATTCACAATCAACAATGACAAACCTGAACACATGCTTGTGATTGGCGCCAGCAAGAGCTTTATATGTATTGCACATGCGCAAGTCAACTTAGCCTTTTATATATGTAGAATAAACTTGCTTAATTAGACCTGCTTTCTGATTTAGCTAAATTTTTTCCAGCCCAGTGAAGCACCCCAACTTCTCTTTCAAGTAATTGTCAGCAACACAGCAGTAAATATCAACATGAAGCACATTATTATTGTAGATCACACAGGGCGAACAAAGGGTTTGACTACAGTAGTGTTTGACTATATTCTGCGCAGTGAGAAAACCTGAAGTCATTTTCAAGTTCTACCATTTCTTCTTTTTAGTTGGGTCAAGTTTCTAAACTTTCTACATCTTCGTTTTCTGGCTAATGAAAAGAAAATAGGATTCCACTGAGTCTCCTATCTACCTACTCAGGACCTATGTGAGGATCAAATGAGATGAGGCATGTGAAAACGCTTCACAAACATTTGGTTAAAGTGTAAAATGTTTGCACCTGGCTATAAAGCAAGTTGTGTTCCTGGGCTGAAGAAACTCCAAGGAGGCTAGTTGCTAGGGAGAGGAAGCCGGGCGTTGCTACGTGATGCCATTACCCAGCATCCACAGTGACCGTTCGGGCTGGGCTGGGGCCTGCATTTTGCACCATGGGGTCTTGGCAGAGTTGGCTGTGATTTGGTTTGGTGTAGCTCCGGGGTGGTGGTGGGGCCTGTGTCCCACTTGGGGAAAGCCGGGTGTTGGTTTGTCGCCGCCAGGTCGGTGGTGCCGTTTATTTTTAAAAGGCCAGTGTGTGTCATGGCAGCTCCTGTGTTGAGCATCTGCCCCCTGGTGGTCAGTGCGCATCATAGCTATCGGTCAGACAGATACTTAGCCTTTTTAAAAAAAATATTTTTTTATTCATTTCAGAGAGGAAGGGAGAGGGAGAGCGAGAGAGAGAAACATTAATGATGAGAGAGAATCATCGATCGGCCGCCTCCCGCACACCCCCCACTGGGGACCGAGCCCACAACCGGGGCACGTGCCCTTGACCGGAATTGAACCTGGGACCCTTCAGTCCACAGGTAGATGCTCTATCCAGTGAGCCAAACCAGCTAGCGCAGTCTTTTATACATATATATATATATATATATATATATATAGATCTTGTCAAGATCATTCAGTTTTCTTTTATACACTGTATATTTAATGTTGTATATACTTTTCAAAACTTGAAGTAGATTTCATTTTATGTGGCGCATGATTTAGATTTTTTTAGACCAATTTTGTTGCTGCTAAAGAAAGTGAAAATTATTTGGCTTATTACACTAATTTAAACAGACTAATAGTTACAGGAGTAGATTTTCAGGTCAATAGATTTATTGTGGGTATACAGAAAATATTTTTGTTGAACTGGAAAATAGTCATATTCATTAGAGGATTTAAATGGACAGGCATGTGTACTGCAGAACTGATGTTCATATTTTTATTTATATATTTTTATTCATATCAGAGAGAGAGGGAGAGGGAAAAAGAGATAGAAACATCGCTGTAACCGGTTTGGCTCAGTGGATAGAGCGTCGGCCTGCGGACTGAAAGGTCCCGGGTTCGATGCCGGTCAGGGGCATGTACCTTGGTTGTAGGCATATCCCCAGTGTGGGGTGTGCAGGAGGCAGCTGGTCGATGTGTTTCTCTCATCGATGTTTCTGACTTTCTATCCCTCTCCCTTCCTCTCTGTAAAAAATCAATAAAATATATTAAAAAAAAAAAAAAGAGATAGAAACATCAATTATGAGAATCATTGATAGGCTGCCTCTTGCTCTAGGGATTGAGCCCTCCTGGGCATGTGCCCTTGACCAGAATCGAACCTGGGATTCTTCAGTCTGCAGGCCGGCATTCTATCCACGGAGCCAAACTGGCTAGGGCAGAACTGATGTTTTTAAATTTCAAATTGTCTCGCCAAAACCGGTTTGGCTCAGTGGATAGAGCGTCGGCCTGCGGACTGAAGGGTCCCAGGTTCGATTCTGGTCAAGGGCATGTACCTGGGTTGCGGGCACATCCCCAGTGGGAGATGTGCAGGAGGCAGCTGATCGATGTTTCTCTCTCATTGATGTTTCTGACTCTCTCTCTCCCTTCCTCTCTGTAAAAAATCAATAAAATATATTAAAAATAAATAAATAAATAAAATAAATTTCAAATTGTCTGATCCATGCACCTGACCCAGTTCAAGGGCAACAACTGGCAGGATTTGTTGCCAGTGGGGAGATATGAACATTCAAGCAAAAAGTAGAATTTTGGAAAACTTTTATTCACCATTGTGAACTTGACAGCTTCCTAATAATTACAAACTTTTTTAACAAAGTCATATATGGGTCCAAGACCCATTCAGAGTGCAAGACAGACCGGTGGATTTTAATGTTAGCAGAGTAAACAGAGTTCAGATTGTACCTTGCAAACAAACTTTAAGAAACTACAAACTGTCAAGTTTTGATGTGGTATCAAAGAAGAATATTTACAATTACCTGAAAAGACTATTAAAACACTCCTCCCCTCAACCAAAATAACATATGGCAACATATTTAATGTAGAAGCAGTAAGAGAATTTAGCCATTTTCTATTAACTCATTAAGGAGATTTGAAGAAATGTAAAGCAATGTTTTCTTTTTGTTTTTTGTTTTGTTTTGTTTTTAATTAAATCTTTATTGTTCAGATTATTACATTTGTTCCTCTTTTTTCCCCCCACAACTCCCCTCCACCCAGTTCCCACCCCACCCTCCGCCCTCTCTCCCCACCCACTGTCCTCATCCATAGGTGTATTACTTCTGTCCAGTCTCTTCCTGCATCCCTCACACCCCTTTCCCCCCAAGAATAGCCAGTCCACTCCCTTTCTATGTCCTTGATTCTATTGTAATCACTAATTTATTCTGTTCATCAGATTATTTATTCACTTGATTTTTAGATTCACTTGTTGATAGATGCATATTTGTTGTTCATAATTTGTATCTTTATCTTTTTCTTCTAATTCCTCTTCTTAAAGGATACCTTTCAGCATTTCATATAATACTGGTTTGGTGGTGATGAACTCCTTTAGCTTTTCCTTATCTGTGAAGCTCTTTATCTGACCTTCAATTCTGAATGATAGCTTTGCTGGATAAAGTAATCTTGGTTGTAGATTCTTGGCATTCATCATTTTGAATATTTCTTGCCACTCCCTTCTGGCCTGCAAAGTTTCTGTTGAGAAATCAGCTGGCAGTCGTATGTGTGCTTACTCCCTTGTAGGTAACTGAGTTTCTTTCTCTTGCTGCTTTTAAGATTCTCTCTTTGTCTTTTGCTGTTGGCATTTTAATTATGATGTGTCTTGGTGTGGTCCTCTTTGGATTCGTTTTGTTTGGTGTTCTCTGCACTTCCTGAACCTGTAAGTCTATTTCTTTCACCAGGTAGGGGAAGTTTTCTGTCATTATTTCTTCAAATAGGTTTTCAATATCTTGCTCTCTCTCTTCTTCTGGCACTCCTATAATTCGGATGTTGGTTCGCTTGAAGCTGTCCCAGAGGCTCCTTACACTATCTTCGTATTTTTTGGATTCTTTTTTCATTTTGCTTTTCCGGTTGGGTGTTTTTTGCTTCTTTGTATTTCAAATCTTTGACTTGATTATTGCGATCCTCTGGTCTGCTGTTGGGAGTCTGTATAGTATTCTTTATTTTAGTCAGTGTATGCTTAATTTCTAGTTGGTCCTTTTCACAACATCGAGGGTCTCACTAGATTTCTTGAGGGTCTCATTAAGTTTATCGGCAGTTTCTAGAAAGTTCTTGAAAAATCTTAAAGTATGGTTTTGAACTCTATATCCAATAGTTTGCTTTCCTCCATTTCTGTCATTTGTGTCCTCTTTCTTTGTCTTGGCATTTTTTTATGCTTCGCTGTGTCGATAGAGTGGCTTTGTGTGCTAGGTGTCCTATAGGGCCCAGTGGCTCAGTCTCCCCAATTATCTGAGGTGGACACTGTTGGTGCACCCCCTTGTGGGCTTTGTGCACAGTCTTGTTGTAGTTAAGCCTTGATTGTTGTAGGTATCAGTGGGAGGATTTGACCTCCAGGCTAATTGGCTGTGAGAATCAGCTGTGTCTGCAGTGGTTGAACTTCTGTGCTGAAGACACTCTTATGGGGCTAGACTTGCTTCAGTGGGGCTTTGGTGCTCACTGAGTCTGCCCCCTGAGTGTGTCCCTTGTGGATCAGAGGAGTTGTAATTGGATGGTCCCACTCTGACCACTGGGTACACTGGCTCTTGGATCTAAGGAGATGCTAATCTACCCTCTGCCTGAGGCTACCCAGCAGAAGCCAGCTGTAAAGCAATGCAAGTTGCCCTAGGGCCTTGGGGCAGCTGCAGTTTGTTAAGTAATTTTCGGATTACAAAGGGCAGGGCCTTTCATATGCAAAAGCCTCCATGCATGGCTTGGGCAGGGTGGGGTCCCAGGGGATCAACAGGGCAGGCAGAGGAGCAGTATGGCTGCTCTCAGTCCTGCCCTCAGAGGCCCCTGCAATCGCTGTTAGTGCCTCCGAGAGAAAGCTGCCCTCGAGTTCCAACTGATGCCAGACAGTCCCATTTCTCCGGTATGAGTCTGGGTCCCCAGAGACTTGCCCGGAACTGGAGCTCAGAGCCTGAGACTCCCTCCCGATTGAAAAAGACAACCGTGTCCTCAACCGCCAGCCCTCTCTGCATGCACCTCCGCACCTTTGTATTTTACTTCTGCACCGCACCTCCTCTGAGTCTCCATATGCTTTTCTCTTTCCTTCTAGTTGTAGAATTTCCACTCAGCCAGCCTTCCTGTGGTTCTGGGTGATGTCCATTCCATCTTTTAGTTGTATTTTTGAAGTGGTTGTGCAAGGCAGCAATCTCCGGTGTTTACCTATGCCACCATCTTGGTTTCTCCCTGGCGTCTTTTTAATGTGTAAAGCAATGTTATTTCTCTCACTAATTTTGGAGAGAAATTTAGTTGTGTTAATGAAAATATTTTATTTATACTAACATAATGGAGTTATGGTTGTTATTTTAAAATGAACTTAAATATTTTTCAAATTTCTGTTTGAATTTTACATGAAGTATTGGTAGATAAAAACCAAAAACCCACATAAATAAAAGTTTTTTGAGGTCATTAATAATGAGTAAGAGTGTGAAAGGGTCTTGAGACCAAAAAGTTTGAGAAACAGACACCTAAAGGGTCAGTCTTTTAAGCTTGATGCATCCTTCTGTATTATTCGGCTATATCTGTGAAGAACAGTATCTTCTCCAGATGGCTCTGGAAAAACAATAGGTGGAGTCTTCCAGTTACCTTTCTTTTATTCGAGCCCTTCACAAAAATGTTCTAATGCAGTTAGTTTACTTCTATATCTCAGTTATTTTGGTTACCTGTGAATGTATTCCAAATTTCCTTAGAAACATATTTATAGTGAGGTAGAATAAGTACATTTCTAGGTAGTAAATAGTTGTGTAATGATTTTTAAAAATAACATCTCTGTGGCTTGACTGTTAGACTCTAAATTTTGTAAGGAAACAGTATCTAATATAGCAATATTTATTCAATCAGTTTTAGCGGGGAGTACAGCAGTGAACAAAAGTCTCAGCTCTCATGGAACTTACATTCTGGTTTTGGGGAGACAGGCAATAAAGTGAATATCAGTTGTCAGGATATGCTGTGGAGACAGAAAAACAAGGTAGGAAGGATAGGAAGTTATTGGTGGGGACATGGGCTTGCCTTTTTATAGAAGGTAGCGAGAGAAGTCCTGTCTGTGGAAATACCTCTTCAGTTATATGGACCAATAGTTGTAAAACTCTGAGACTGACGGGCAGTTGACATGGATAAGGAACAGCAAGGAAGCCGATGTGGTGGAAGAGGGAGGAATGAGGAGAGTGATACGAGATGAGGCAGAGAAGGGGGTGGAAGGGGAGAGATAAATTTATTAGTTGCCTCTTCCCTACATTATACAACAGATAATGTAGGCCTTATATGTGACTGTAAGATTTTTGGTTTTTAAATCTGGGTAAGATGGGGAACCTTTGGGGTATTTTGAGAAAAACATTAACTGACTGATATTTTAATATGATCACTCTGGCTGCTTTTTGAAAGTGGAAGCAGGAAAACCAGTTAGGAAGCAGTTATAACAAAGTGCATGGAGACAGTAGTGGCTTAGACAGTGGTATTGAGATCAAGTTAGTATCTCCATATGATTTGTAAAGGCAACAGTGATTGCTTTTAGATTCAATGTGGGTTTTAGAGATAAAAAAGGAGTTAAGATTGACTACAGTTTTTGATTTGAATAACTGTAAGAATGGAGTTGCCATTTATTGACATAGACAACACTGGGGCATGTTTTTCTTTTCTTTTTTAAGGAGATGTTGGCAGTTAGGAGTTTGGCTTGTAAAGTTTGTGATACTATCTGTATTAGTTTTCTATGTTGCAAAAACAAATTACCACAAATTTAGGGCTTAAAACAGATTTATTATCTCACAGTTTCTGTGGAGTCAGGCATGTCTTAGCTGGATCTCTGCTTCACAGTTTCACCAGGTTACAAGCAAGGTGGCTAGTGTTGGGTTCATATCGGGAGACTAGACTGGAGAACAATCAAACTCACTCAGGTTGTTGGCAGAATTCATTTTGTTGCAGCTGTAGGACTGAGAGCTTCAGGTTTCTGTTGGCTGTTGATGGGAGGCCACGGTCAACTCTTAACAGTTCATTTGCAAAAGGCATAATACCACATGATCTCACTCATTTGTGGATTATAGAGAACAACATAGACTGATGAAAAGGGACAGACCCAAAGACTGAGAATCAGCGATCAGGCTATCAATCCCCAGAAGGAAAGTAGGGGAGGGCGGGGGTAAGGGGAAGAGATCAACCGAAGGACTTGTATGCATGTATATAAGCCAAACCAATGGACATGGACAACAGGAGGATGGGAGCATGAGTGTGCGGGGCGGGAGGTTAGGGGTTAATGGGGGGGATGAGGACACATTTGTAATACCTTAACTAATAATAAAAAAAAAATAGTATCATACAGAATAGTTTCACTGCTCTAAATAGATGCAGAAAATTTTTTGTTTTGCTTTTTTTAAAAAAATAAAAAATAGAACCACACACACACACAAAAAAAAGAGTTCATTTGCAATTTGCTGCCATGTGGCCCTCTCCATAAGCAGTTCATAGCATGGCAGCCTGCTTCTTTTTTTTCTATCCTCACCTGAGGATATATTTTCCATTGATTTCTAGAGAGAGTGGAAGGGAGGGCAGAGGGGGTGGGGAGAGACAGACAGACGGATATCGACGTGAGAGAGATACATCTATTAGTTGCCTCCCACATGCGCACTCCTACTGGGGCTGCAACTGAGGTACATGTGCTTGACCCAGAAGTGGTCCTCCAGCTGATGCTCTAACCATTTAGCAACACTGGCCAGGCTCCTGCTTCAAAAAAATACATATATATATTCCCCATTATCATTTAGCCCTCCATACCTTCTCACCCCCCTTCCCCCCCACCCCACAATCACCTCTGTTGTCCCTGTCCCTGAGTTCTTTGTTTTCTTTTGTTGCTCAATCCCTCCACGTTCCTTGCCTCCCTCTCTTGCCCCCCTTCCCAGCTGTCACCCTGCTCTCTATGAGTCTGGTAGCCTGCTTCTTTTATTCCAACAAGAGAGTGAGAAGAGAGTCTGCTATCAAGACAGTCATGTAATATAACATAATCAAGGGAATGATATCCCATTCCTTTGCCATAAAACATAACGTAATCATGGGAATGGTATCCCATCATCTTTGCCTTGTTCTGTTGGTTAGAAGTCATAGGACCCTCCCACAACTCAAGGGGAGAGGATTACACAAAGACATGAACACCAGGAGGAAGGGATAAGGGGGGCCACCTTGGAGTTTGTCTGCCAAACCAAACAAGTAGATTTGTCCAGTCGGCAGTTGGATATATATGGTCTGGAGTCCAGGGGAGAGGTCCAGACTAGAAATGTAAATTTAGGAGTTGTGGAAATATAAGTGGTATTTAAACTCATGAGGGTGATTTCTGGCTTCCACTAGGATGTAGGAAAAAAAAGTATTTTTTTTAAACTATATTTTATTGATTTTTTTTAAAAATATATTTATTGATTTTTTACAGAGAGGAAGGGAGAGGGATAGAGAGCTAGAAACATCGATGAGAGAGAAACATCAACTAGCTGCCTCCTGCACACCTCCCACTGGGGATGTGCCCGCAACCAAGGTACATGCCCTTGACCGGAATCGAACCTGGGACCCTTCAGTCCGCAGGCTGACGCTCTATCCACTGAGCCAAACCGGTTTGGCATTTTATTGATTTTTTTACAGAGAGGAAGGGAGAGGGATAGAGAGTTAGAAACATCGATCAGCCTCCTGCATACCCCCTACTGGGGATGTGCCCCAAACCAAGGCACATGCCCTTGACTGGAATCGAACCTGGGACCCTTCAGTCCGCAGGCTGACGCTCTATCCACTGAGCCAAACCGGTCAGAGCGAAAAAGTATTTTTTATAAATATATTTTTATTGATTTCAGAGAGGGAGAGAAAGAGAGAAACATCAATGATGAGAGAGAATTATCAATCGGCTGTCACCTGCATGCCTCCCACTGGGGATTGAGCCTGCAACCCAGGCATGTGCCCTGACAGGGAATCAAACCATGAACTCCTGGTTCATAGGTCAGTGCTCAACCTTTGAGTGAGTTTCTTTCACAGCCAGGTGAAAGAAAGAGTATTGATATTGCCCTAAAATCAGAAGAAACTAACTTCTCTCAATCCATCAGAGATGGGATATGGTCATGGCTTACCTGTAGTAGAGGGCAGGAAGAAGGCAGGTCTGTCATACGGGGAAAGAACAGTTCAGCTAAATTTTTAATGGATTGCTAACGTCTAATTGTAGGCTAGCATGGGAATAGAACCCTTGGGAACTGCAGACACTAGGATACATAACACCTACTTGTAGGCTTTTCTCCAAGGACCTTCAACAGTTGCTCCTGAGGAAGATTAGGAGAAGCAAGGGAGACCAGGGGAAGCCTCACTAGGTGGTACAGGCCTGCCTGGACCCCTTTTCCCTGTGGAAAGCAGCTTTAAGCAATAGGGGAAGGGAATAAATTCCATTTTCCATTGTGACTGGCGGATGTGAAAAGATAAAGAAAATCCATAAACCCTGAGGGAAGGGCAGGAAACTATCCTAGGTTCTGACCATTAATTTTCTTCCTACTGGAAGCAAGCCCCATCCACTGAAACTCAGGGTTGTAGGGCCTGAGACTGGGTCAGAATAACAAAGCACCTTTCCCCTGCTAGCAAGTAAATCAACAGCAGTCTACTCCTGGGGAGGGGCAAGAATATGGAGAGCGACTCTGGGGCAAGTGCACAGAGAAAGCTTGAAGTTGAGGGGGGAGTAAGAACATGGAGAAAAACTCTCTGGCAAACCAGCCTCCACTCTAAACAGGTTACAGGGGAGGAATTTGAAGCTGGAGGTGCATTTAAGGTAATCATAACAAGAAAACTAAAACCCAACTCAGTCTAAATAGATTGACTCAATCCCTACCCTCTCTTACCCCCCTCCCGCACTAAAGCTAGTAGAAGAATTTTTACTACTCATGCAAAAATTATGAAACATGTACAGATAAGCAAAACAAAAAAACACACACCCCACTGTCAAAAGTAAGAATAATAAAAAACTCAGGATGACCCAACTGTTAAAACAAAAAGAGAGTACATTTAAAATAACAATGAATAACATATTAAAGGCTCTAGTGTAAAAGATGGACATGTATGGATAGATGGTAAGTTTCAGCAGAGGAATAGAAACTATGTTAACTGGAAATCCTATATAATAAGAGGCTAATATGCTAATTGTCCCCTCGGGAGTTTGACCGCTCAATATGACGTGCACTGACCATCAGAGGGCGGCACAGAACAAAGGAAGGCCCTGATCGCCAGCCAGGCCTGGGGACCCTACCTGTATACGAATTTCATGCACTGGCCCTCTAGTGCTAGAAATAAAAAGTATGACATACATGGAGTATGTTTGGGGGCTTATTAGTAGACTTGACACAGCCAAGGAAATAATTGGTGAGCTTGAAGATAGGTCAACAGAAATTATCCAAACTTAAAGAGAAAAAAATGTGGGGAGAACAACAACAGAGCATCCCAGAGCTGTGGGACAATATCCATTGAACAGAAATATAATTAAAATCACGGGACTAGATGAGATTACTGTAGAACGAATATAATCAGAGAGAAGGAGGTTAATAGATTTCGCTCTGAGGCTTTCTAAATTTGGCGTTTGGGCCTGGGCCTGTCTTAGTAGTTGAGCGTCGACCTATGAACCAGGAGGTCAAGGTTCGATTTCCAGTCAGGGCATATGCCTGGGTTGCGGGCTGGATCCTCAGTAGGGTGTGTGCAGGAGGCAGCCCATCAATGATTCTCTCTCATTGATGTTCTATCTCTTTCCCTTCATCTCTGAAATCAATACAAAAAACATTTTTTAGAATAAATAAATTTAGATTTTGAGGAGATTAAATGGGGTGGTCAGTGAGGTAAGATGAAAATCGAGAGAAATTGGGATCTGGAAATTAAGGATGAGGTGATGGTCAACTGTACAATGCTGCTGGTAGGTAAAATGAGGAGTAAAAAATAACTATTACACAGTCGAGCCTCATTATTCAAGGATTCTGTATTTGCAAATTCACACACTTGATCAACTTATTTGTAGCCTCCAAATAAAAACTCAAAGCGCTTTTGTGGTCATTAGTGGAGATGCACAGAATAGTGAAAAATTTTAATCACTTGATGTACACCTTCCCAGCTGAGGTTGAAAAGACAGTGCTCTGTCTTATTTTAGCTCTCATTCTTTTCTTTTTTTTTTAAATATATTTTATTGATTTTTTTTGTACAGAGAGGAAGGGAGAGAGATAGTTAGAAACATCGATGAGAGAGAAACATTGATCAGCTGCCTCCTGCACACTCCCCACTGGGGATGTGCCTACAACCCAGGTACATGCCCCTGACTGGAATCGAACCTGGGACCTTTCAGTCCGCAGGCCAACACTCTATCCACTGAGCCAAACCAGTTTCGGCTTTAGCTCTCATTCTGTAAACAGTTCTTCTTTTTGTGTTCTAGTTAGTGCCATGTTTTTTTGCATTTTTGTACTTTTTGTTGGTGATTTTGCTGTTTAAAATGGCCTTTAGGCATAGCAGTGAATGTTGTCTAAGTGCAAAAAGACTGTGATATATCTTATCTATATAAGGTTAAAGTACATGGGTTAAATTAATTTCAGGCATGAGTTCTAGTGCTATTGACCGTGAGTTCAGTGTTAATGAATTAATAATGTATGTATTTAAATAATGTGTCTTTTGCCCTAACCAGTTTGGCTCAGTGGATAGAGCATCAGCCTGAGGACTCAAGGGTCCCAGGTTCCATTCTGGTCAAGGGCATGTACCTTGGTTGCGGGCACATTCCCAGTAGGGAGTGTGCAGGAGGCAGCTGATCGGTGTTTCTCTCTCATTGATGTTTCTAACTCTGTATCCCTCTCCCTTCCTCTCTGTAAAAAAATCAATAAAATATACTTAAAAAAATAAAAATCATCATTCTCCCCTTTATTTTTATTTTTTTTTTAAATATATTTTATTGATTTTTTACAGAGAGGAAGGGAGAGAGATAGAGAGTTAGAAACATCGATGAGAGAGAATCATCGATCAGCTGCCTCCTGCACATCTCCTACTGGGGATGTGCCCGCAACCAAGGCACATGCCCTTGACCGGAATCGAACCTGGGACCTCTCAGTCCGCAGGCCGACGCTCTATCCACTGAGCCAAACCGGTTTCGGCCATCATTCTCCCCTTTAAAAAAAAAAAAATAATGTGTCTTTAAACATAAAACAAGGTCATATATTGACCAGTTGGTGAAAATGTGCCCAGGTTTGCAGGAAGCTGGCTGTGTATTTTCCCTGGGAGCAGTGGTTCAGAATTTGTCAGTTCAGTGTACAAGGTGACTTTATGGAACATAGCTACCACAAATCACAAGAATGGATTCTATTTGGCAACAGGGAGTTAGTTGATTGATAATCTCGATAAGAGCTATTTCAGTTTGAGTGGGGATGAAAATCTAATTGGATCCAAGAGTGCATGAAAAAAAGAGAGGAGGGAAAATGAGTAGACACAAGAAAGAAAGAAAAATAAAGAAAACGAGTAGATAAACTCATTGACCACAAGATGGATAGACAACATCTTTGAGGATTTTTTTGCTACAAAATAGAGCTAAAAAGTGAAGTTTCTGGAAGGGGTTGTAGGTTATGGAAGTTTTGTTTTTATTATTTTTAAGATGGAAGTAATAGACTATTTGTAAACCAGTGGGAATGATAAAGTAGAAGGGAAACATTTGATGATAAAGGAGAGAGAGGGCAATCCTGCAATTACGTCCTTGAGGAGGGAAGATGAGAATTAGTAGAAAAATTTGTTTTGTATGAGCACAGGCACATCATAATAAGAAAGAAAGTAAATAGATTAGGCAGGTAGATTTGAGATAAGATACCCTAAAGTTTTCTTTTGATGGCGTCTTTGTTTTTCAGTGAAATAGAATATTTTGAGAAGGTACAGATGAAGGAGAAAGGATGAAATAGTCTGCTAGGACAGTAGGGACATAAGTGGACTAGGGATATGTAGTAGGATTGCTGGAGAGCCTTAAAGTCCACTTGAGGTTACTGATCATGGATTTGTTAACGTAAAAAAACCACTGAAACCTGTAAAGAATTTTTGTGAGTTTATTTGAGCCAAACTGTCGACATATGCCAGGAAGCAGAACCTCAACGAATTGAGATAATGCTCCGGAGAATGGCGGGTTACATCTGTATTTATACATTACAATCAAAGGAAACGGAGGTAGGTGGGTTACATGAAATCCATTGGTGATAGACTAGAAAGGTGGGAGAAAGCAAAGCAGGGAAACCCTGGGATTGGATAAAAAGTGAAATGATAGACACATACTTAGGTGGGTGAAGGAATTTGTGGTATCTGTCCTGGAGCCCCAGGCACATTAGGTTGTGCCCCAAGAGGGTCCAGAAAAAAGGAAGTTACAAGTTACCCAGACATTTCAAAGGGTATGTTATCTTAGATGCAAAAAGACAGGCTCAGTTAAGGTAAAGGTTGACCTTGTTGGTGAAGATACCGGCCTAGAATGTAACTATAACTGCTTTTAGTTAAAGTTTAATTTCAGACCATCCTGTGTGCTAACTTTAGGTCTCTGAGTTTGCAAGACTGCCATGCAGGCCTTCCCTGAGCTTGTCAGGTTAGCATGTGGCCCCTTTCATCCACAGATTTAAAGAGATTAAGTTTAGTTGTGTGTTTTTCTCCAGATTCAGGTATTTGCATACAGGTTACAGGCATAGAGTAGTTGAGGTAGCAGGATTGTTGCTTAGTCAAAGAACTATAGTGAAGCAGGAAAAGACAAGGATATTGGAGGTGTATCAGATCTAATACTGGACTGTGAGGTTTAAGCTGTATAAGGAAGTCGGGATTTGATGGGTCAAGAGCAGGGAAGAGGGTAGGCTCAATGGATAAGTTCCTATGGAGTCTAGGAATTGTTAAGAGTCCAATAGTAGAGGCAGTGAGTTAGAAGTAAGTGATACTCAGAGAGAGGGATACTTGAATTTGAGATTATGAAGAGTTGCATTTATTGGTAATGATAAGGTTTAAGTAAGTGGTTCTCAACTGGAGTGGTATTGATCCCCCACCAAGATGTCCAGAAATTTGTAGGGGTAGGGATGGGTTGCCACTGGTATTTCATGGACAGGGCCAGAGATGCTAAATGCTTTGCATTGAGCAAGATATTCCTGCACATGGAAGAATTGTTTCTAAACAGACATTTGAGAAATGTCTCTTTATGACAATCAGAGTGGGTGGCTGAGGAAGGTGGAAGACCGGGCTTTGTAGGAGAGGAATCAAAAACAGGCTTTGTAGGAGAGGAATCAAAAACAGAGGCTTGGGCATGGAAGGATAGTGGATGTTGCATATTGAAATCACCACAAATTGTATCAAGAGTAGTATTGGAGAGAATAGAGTGATTAGGGTACTAAAGTCTTAAAGAAATGAGGGCACACGACACCACAGTCTGCTGCTATGAGTCTCAAATTTAAGAGTTTTCTGGAAGGAATTTGAATGGACAGTGCTCTGAGAGTAGCAATGAAGAGCAAAGGAAACACCCACCCTATCTATAGGATTATGGCAGATAAGTGCAGGAGAGAGCCATAAGGGAGGCAGTGTTCATCAGTGGAGAGCTAAGGTTCAGTTATGGCAAGAACGTGAAGGGGAGGGACTCAATTCTTAATAAATTTCATTTAATTACAATGTGTATGTAGATTGAGAGGCAGTCTTGCTTTATGGACACAACAATGGATGCAATCAGCTCTGGTTTGAATGGTGATTTTGTTACTTAGTAACTCTGGAACATTGACCAAGTCACTTAACTTATTTATTTATTTATTTATTTGTCACTTAACTTATTTAGACTTGATATTCATCGTCTGGAAATTAAGGGCATCAGACTTGATGAACTCAAAGGTCTTATCCAGCTCATAACTTCCAGTAATTCTCATGTTGTAGGTGAATTTGTATACTTGAACCATGTGACAATGATGGCAGAAACAGCTAACATTTATTGAGTGTCCATTGTTTGCCGGGTGCATTTCTAAGCATTTTACATGCTGTAATGTCTTCAACCCTCATATCAGCCTCCCTACCTGCTTTTATAATTCCCATTTTAGAGGTCACACAACCAGTAAAGCTAGAGACAAAATTTGAATTTCAGCCATTTGACTTCTGTCACAGTTTGGTTTTCCTAGGAAGCTGATTATGAGATGGAGATTAGCATGCAGAAGTTTTATTGGGGAGTCCTCTAGGGATTACCACCTTTGGAATGGAAAGAAAGGAAGAAAAGGAACCAGGATTCAGGATTGAGCAGAGGGAGGATTCACTCTCAATGAAGGCCTCAACTAACCCCGTATCTTTAGCTAAGATAGTTCTTTAAGAATTGGGGTAAGGAGCCAGCCAGGTCTTTGTATCCCTGCATGTACCAGTCATTGGATCTTAAGAAGGGGGGAATGTGCAACCTGGAGCAAGGTGACTCTCATCACCCAGGGCAGTTCCAAAGAGAACTGACAACTGAACACTGTCTGCCAGCAGCTGGGGAATAAGTCTTTAACTAGTGAAAGGGGATCTGAGAAATATATCATAGTGTCTCCTACAACTCCAGAGTCTGTAATCACCAGTCCTTTGTTTCTTCGAGGCAGAGGATGAGGAAAGTGAGGATAGTTAAAGAAATTACATATGGACTTGACTCCAAAACATTAATATTTTTTTAATTGATTTCAGAGAGGAAGGTAGAGGGAGAGATAGATAGGAACATCAATGCTGAGAGAGAATCATTGATCGGCCGCATCCTGCACACCCCACAGGGAATTGAGTTTATAACCTGGGCAATGCCCCAACCAGGAATCGAACCATGACCTCCTGATTCATAGGTCGACTGAGCCATGCCGACTGGGGAGCTCTAAAACATTTTAAAACAGATTGATCTTCATTCCATTAATAATTTTGACTTGAGCCCTGACAGGCTTGGCTCAGTGGATAGAGCGTCTGCCTGCGGATTGAATGGTCCAGGGTTTGATTCCAGTCAAGGGCATGTACTTTGGTTTGGGGCACATCCCCAGTAGGGGGTGTGCAGTAGGCAGCTGATGGATGTTTCTTTCTCATCGTTGTTTCTAACTCTCTAACCCTCTCCCTTTCTCTCTGTAAAAAAATCAATAAAATATATATTTTTAAAAATAATAATTTTGACTTGAGAATTTAACCCAAGGTTTGTCCAGGGATATGCTAAGAATGTGTTTGTGTGCAACAGAGCTTTTGGTAATCCTTTCTTACATGGAAATTCTCCATCTAATGTCTTGGATATTCTTGGTCATCTGGGTTTTACTTTTTGGTAAAGACAGATCCTCCTGTAGAGTGAGTTAGAAATCTAGGTGAATTTATTTGGATGTTTCCAGCAAGATGGTATAGGGAAGTAGAAGAATAATTTTTCTTTATTTGCTTAACAAGGTCTTTCACAGAGCCCAAAGTTTTAAAGTTTGATTAGGTCCAAATTATCAGTTTTTCCTTTTATGGATTGTGCTTTTGGTATCTCAGAACTCTTTGCCTAGTCCTATATTTCAAAGATTCTTTTCTCCTATTTTTTTCCTGAAAGTTCTATATTTTACATTTAAGTCCATGATTCATTTTAAGTTATTTTTTAAAAATATTTTTATTGATTTCAGATAGGAAGGGAGAAAGAGATAGAAACATCTATAATAATAAAAGCGTAATATAAAAATTGACCGAATGGCTGAACAGCGGAACGACCATCCGGATGTCCTTCTGGACAACCTTCCGGTCAAAGCTGGCGCTGCGAGAGCCAAGGCAGCCAGGGCTGGGAAGGCCTACTCTTGCACGAATTTTGCATAGGGCCTCTAGTCATTAATGAGAGGGAATCATCGATTGGCTGCCTCCTGCATGTCCCGTTGGGGATCGAGCCCACAACCCGAGCATGTGCCCTTGACCGGAATCAAACCTGGGACCCTTCGGTCCACAGGCTGACACTCTATCCACTGAGCCAGCAGCAGCACGGTGCATGAATTAGTGCACGGGTGGGATCCAGCAGGCCCACCCCGATCTGGGCCTTTTGGGCTGGCCAGGGGGAGGGGCCACAGGCAGTTGGCCAGCAGGCCCCGCCCTCTGGTCAAACTCCCAAGGAACTCTTGGTTGAGAGGACAATTTGCATATTAGCCTTTTATTATATAGGACAGGGGCCCGGTGCACGAAATTCGTGCACTGGGTGTGTGTGTGGGGGGAAGAGTGTCCCTCAGCCCAGCCTGCCCCCTCTCACATACTGGGAGCCCTCAGGCGTTGACCCCCATCACCCTCCGATCGCCTGATCGGCCCCTTGCCCAGGCCTGACGCCTCCGCCAGAGGTGTCAGGCTTGGACAGGGGACCCCCATCTCCCCCAGATCACTGGCTCTGGCCCCCGCCCAGGCCTGAGGCCTCTGGCCCAGGAATCATGCCTGGGAAGGGGACTCCCATCTCCTTCTGATCGCTTGCTCCACCCCCGGCCCAAGCCTGATGCCTCTGACCCAGGCTTCAGGCCTGGGCAAGGGGACCATCATATCCCCCCAATCCCCGGCTCCGCCCCCCACCCAGGCCTGATGCCTCAGCCAGAGGAGTTGACCCTCATCACCCTCCGATCACCAATCACCGGATCGGCCCCTTGACCAGGCCTGAGGCCTCCGGCAGAGGTGTCAGGCCTGGGCAGGGGACCCCCAGCTCCCCGCGGTTGCAGGCTCCGCCCCTGCCCAGGCCTAACGCCTCTGGCCTAGGCGTCCGGCCCAGGCAGCGGGGACCTGCAGTGGCAGTGGGGGGCGCCGCGATTGTGGGCTTCGCTTTAGGCCCAGGCAAGGGACCCCTAGCTCCTGGGACTGCCAGCTTCGACCGTGCCCAGCTCCCATCGCTGGCTCCACCCCTACTTCCTGCTATCACTGGCCAGGGCGGCAAAGGCGCCTGATTCTCCGATCATGGCTGGGGGGCAGGGCAAAGGCGGCCCCAGGGCCGCCTTTGCCCTGCCCCCCAGCTCTTAGCTCCCCCCTGGGTTTCAGATCACTGTCAGTGGCAGGGGGCTTCTTCCTGCTTTCCCTTTTGCCTGCCTGCATTGTGCCTACATATGCAAATTAGCCGCCATCTTGTTGGCAGTTAACTGCCAATGTTAGTTGGCAGTTAATTTGCATATAGCCCTGATTAGCCAATGAGAATGGTATCGCCGTATGCCAATTACCATTTTTCTCTTTTATTAGTGTAGATTATGTTTTATTGATTTTGGACTTTATTTGTTGTTAGTTTTTAGAAAGGCAATTGATTTTTGTTTATTGATCTTGTACCTTGCACATTGATGAACTCATTCTAGAAGAGATGATTTTTTTTTCTTTACTATTCTATGGGATTTTCTATATAGACTGTCATGTCACCTGAAAATAGTTTTATTTTGTCTTTTCTAATCTGTATGCATGTTATATATTTTTTCTTTGTTTTTTAATTAAATCTTTATTGTTCAGATTATTACATTTGTTCCTCTTTTTTCCCCCCACAACTCCCCTCCTCCCAGTTCCCACCCCACCCTCCGCCCTCACTCCCCACCCACTGTCCTCATCCATAGGTGCACGATTTTTGTCCAGTCTCTTCCCGCATCCCCCTCACCCCTTTCCCCCCCAAGAATAGTCAGTCCATTCCCTTTCTATGTCCCTGATTCTATTATAATCACCAGTTCATTCTGTAAATGAGATTATTTATTCACTTGATTCTTAGATTCACTTGTCGATAGATGCATATTTGTTGTTCATAATTTGTATCTTTACCTTTTTCTTCTTCTTCCTCTTTTTTTTTTTTAAATATATTTTATTGATTTTTTACAGAGAGGAAGGGAGAGAGATAGAGATTTAGAAACATCGATGAGAGAGAAACATCGATCAGCTGCCTCCTGCACATCTCCTACTGGGGATATGCCTGCAACCCAGGTACATGCCCTTGACCGGAATCAAACCTGGGACCTTTCAGTCCGCAGGCCGACGCTCTATCCACTGAGCCAAACCGGTTTCGGCTCTTCCTGTTCTTAAAGGATACCTTTCAGCATTTCATATAATACTGGTTTGGTGGTGATGAACTCCTTTAGCTTTTTCTTATCTGTGAAGCTATTTATCTGACCTTCAATTCTGAATGATAGCTTTGCTGGATAAAGTAATCTTGGTTGTAGGTTCTTGGCATTCATCACTTTGAATATTTCTTGCCACTCCCTTCTGGCCTGCAAAGTTTCTGTTGAGAAATCAGCTGACAGTCGTATGGATATTCCCTTGTAGGTAACTGAGTTTCTTTCTCTTGCTGCTTTTAAGATTCTCTCTTTGTCTTTTGCTCTTGGCATTGTAATTATGATGTGTCTTGGTGTGGTCCTCTTTGGATTCGTTTTGTTTGGTGTTCTCTGTGCTTCCTGGACCTGTAAGTCTGTTTCTTTCACCAGGTAGGGGAAGTTTTCTGTCATTATTTCTTCAAATAGTTTTTCAATATCTTGCTCTCTCTCATCTTCTGGCACCCCTATAATTCGAATGTTGGTTCGCTTGAAGCTGTCCCAGAGGCTCCTAACACTGTCTTCATATTTTTGGATTCTTTTTTCATTTTGCTTTTCCGGTTGGGTGTTTTTTTGCTTCTTGGCATTTCAAATCTTTGACTTGATTCTTGCACTCCTCTGGTCTGCTGTTGGGAGTCTGTAAATTATTCTTTATTTCAGTCAGTGTATGCTTAATTTCCAGTTGGTTCTTTATGACAACATCGAGGGTCTCATTAGATTTCTTGTAGATCTCATTAAGTTTATCGGCAGTTTCTAGAAAATTATTGAAAGACCTTAAAACTGTGGTTTTGAGCTCTGTGTCCTCCAATTCTGACATTTGTATCCTGTTTGTCTCCGCATTTTTTATGCTTTCTTGGTGCACCCCCTCGTGGTCTTTGTGCGCAGTCTTGTTTTAGTTAAGCCTTGATTGTTGTAGGTAATACTGGGGGGAATTTGACCTCCAAGCCAACTGGCAGTGAGAATCAGCTGTGTCTGCAGTGGGAGAACTTCTGTCCTCTAGGGAGGTGCTAATCTAGCCTTTGCCTGAGGCTATCCGGCAAATGCCTCTGCAGGGCTTGGGCGGGGCGGGTCCCAGGGGATCCACAGGGCGGGCGGAGCAAGCAGTTATGGCTGCTCTCAGTCTTGCCCTCAGAGGCTTTGCTTCTCAATGTCCCCGTAATCGCTGCAAGCCCCTCAGAGAGAAAGCTGCCTTCGAGTGCCGAAGCCAGACAGTCCCGCTTCTCCCGTTTGAGTCTGGGTCCCTAGAGACTCGCCTGAATCTGGAGCTCAGAGCCTGAGACTCCCTCCCGATTGAAACAGACAACCGCGCCCTCAGCTGCCAGCCCGCTCCGCATGTACTCCGCACCTTAGTATTTTACTTCAGCACTGCGCCTCCTCTGAGTCTCGGTATGTTTTTCTCTTTCCTCCTAGTTGTAGAACTTCCACTCAGCCAGCCTTCCTGTGGTTCTGGATGATGTCCGTTCCGTGTTTTAGTTGTATTTTTGAAGTGGTTGTTGGAGGCAGCAAACTCTGGCGTTAACCTATGCCGCCATCTTGGTTTTTCCATATTTTTTTTTCTTGCCTTATTGCACTGGCCAGAACTCTGTTGAATAGAGTTGTAAGAATAGATATCTTTTTTTTTTTCTAATTTTAAAGGAAAAGCATTCATTCTTTTATCATTAAGTCTGATGTTAACTATTTTTTTATGCAGTCTTTTTAAAATTTTATTTTAGAGAGAGAAAGGGAGAGAGAGAGACACACAGACAGGCATCAATGAGCGGGAAACTGAACAGCCACCCCCTGCTGGGGATTGAGTCCACAACGTGAGCATGTGGTCTGACTAGAAATCAAACGAGCCACCTCTCGGTGCATGGGACAGTGTTCAACCAACTGAGCCACACCAGCCAGGGTTATGGTAGGTTTTTCTTAAAATATATATTTTTTTATTGATTTTTTACAGAGAGGAAGGGAGAGAGATAGAGAGTTAGAAACATCGATGGGAGAGAAACATCGATCAGCCACCTCCTGCACATCTCCCACTGGGGATGTGCCCGCAACCCAGGTACATGCCCTTGACCGGAATCGAACCTGGGACCCCTCAGTCCGCAGGCCGACGCTCCATTCACTGAGCCAAACCGGTTTCGGCAGGTTTTTTTTTTAATAGATGCTCTTTTTGAGTGTGTGTAAGTTCCCTTCTATTCCGAATTTTACAAGAGTTTTTTTCATGAAATGATGTTATATTTGTCAGATGTTTTTTCTGCATCAATTGTTGTCATTGTATGATTTTTTTCTTTGACCTGTTAATGTGGATTACATTGGTTGATTTTCAGATGTTAAACCAACCTTACATTCCTGAAATAGCACTTGGTTATGGTGTTACATTCTTTTTATATGTGCTGGATTCTGTTTGCTAATATTTTGTTGAGGATTATTGCATCTGCATTCATAAGAAATATGGTGGTCTATGGTTCTCTTATTTTCTATGTCATTGGCCTCATAAAATGAGCTAGAAAATATTCCTTTATCTTTTCTAGAAAAGATTATACAAAATCATTTTTCTACTGAAAATGTTTGGTAAAGCTCTCCAGTGAAACTCAGGCCTGAAAGTATTTTTGGAAGGGTTATTCAGGCTATTACATCTTATTTAAGTTTTGGCAGTTTGTGGTTTTCAAGAAGTTGATGCATTTCTTCTGTGTCAAATTTATAAATATAGTTTTCCCTTGTTACCCATTTAATGACTGTGGGACTTATATTGATATGATATTCCCTGTTCCTTTATTTTTTTAAACCTCACCCAAGGATATTTTTTCCCTTGATGTAGAGAGCGTGCAAGGAAGGGGCGGGAGAGAGAGAAACATACATGTGAGAAATATACATGGATTGGTTGCCTCCCAACAAGAGTGAGGGATTGAACCTGCAACTCATTGTGAACCAAATCTGTGACCCTTCTGTGCTCGGGTCAATGCTCTAACCACTGAGCAATGTCAGCCAGGGCTTCCCTTTTTCTTTTTTATATTGGTGATTTGTGTCTTCTCTTTTTTCTCTTTGTCAGTATTGCCAGAAGAGGTTTATAGATTTTTTTAAAAAATAATTAAATCTTTATTGTTCAGATTATTACAGTTGTTTCTTTTTTCTCCCCCCATAGCTCCCCTCCACCCGGTTCCCACTCCACCCTCTGCCCTCACCCCCACCCCCCACTGTCCTCATCCATAGGTGCACGATTTTTGTCCAGTCTCTTCCCACATCCGCTCCCCTTTCCCCCCAAGAATAGTCAGTCCACTCCCTTTCTATGCCCCTGATTCTATTATAATCACTAGTTTATTCTGTTCATCAGATTATTTATCCACTTGATTTTTAGATTCACTTGTTGATAGATGTGTATTTGTTATTCATAATTTGTATCTTCACTTTTTCTTCTTCTTCCTCTTCTTTTTTTTTTTAATATATTTTATTGATTTTTTACAGAGAGGAAGGGAGAGAGATAGAGAGTTAGAAACATCAATGAGAGAGAAACTTCGATCAGCTGCCTCCTGCACATCTCCCACTGGGGATATGCCCGCAACCCAGGTACATGCCCCTGACCGGAATCGAACCTGGGACCTTTCAGTCCGCAGGCCGACGCTCTATCCACTGAGCCAAGCCGGTTTCGGCGTCCTCTTCTTAAAGGATACCTTTCAGCATTTCATATAATCCTGGTTTGGTGGTGATGAACTCCTTTAGCTTTTCCTTATCTGTGAAGCTCTTTATCTGACCTTCAATTTTGAATGACAGCTCTGCTGGATAAAGTAATCTTGGTTGTAGTTTCTTGGCATTCATCACTTTGAATATTTCTTGCCACTCCCTTCTGACCTGCAAAGTTTCTGTTGAGAAATCAGCTGACAGTCGTATGGGTACTCCCTTGTAGGTAACTGACTGTCTTTCTCTTGCTGCTTTTAAGATTCTCTCTTTGTCTTTTGCTCTTGGCATTTTAATTATGATGTGTCTTGGTGTGGTCCTCTTTGGATTCGTTTTGTTTGGGGTTCTCTGTGCTTCCTGGACTTGTAAGTCTATTTCTTTCACCAGGTAGGGGAAGTTTTCTGTCATTATTTCTTCAAATAGGTTTTCAATATCTTGCTCTCTCTCATCTTCTTCCACCCCTATAATTCAGATGTTGGTTCGCTTGAAGCTGTCCCAGAGGCTCCTTACACTATTTTCATATTTTTGGATTCTTTTTTCATTCTGCTTTGCTGGTTGGGTGTTTTTGCTTCTTCGAATTTCAAATCTTTGACTTGATTCTTGCGATCCTCTAGTCTGCTGTTGGAACTCTGCATAATTTTCTTTATTTCAGTCAGTGTATGCTTAATTTCTAGTTGGTCCTTTTTCATACCTTCGATGGTCTCACTAGATTTCTTGAGGATCTCACTACATTTATTGGCGGTCTTACCTGTCTATTTGAGGGTCTTACTAAATTTGTCGGTAGTTTCTAGACAGTTCTTGAAAAACCTTAAAAGTGTGGTTTTGAACTCTATATCCAGTAGTTTGCTTTCCTCCATTTCTGTCATTTGTGTCCTCTTTCTTTGTCTCCGCAATTTGGCTGCTTCCCTGTGTTGATAGAGTGGCTTTGTGTGCTAGATGTCCCTTAGGGCCCAGTGGCTCAGTCTCCCCAATTACCTGAGGTGGACACTCTTGGTGCACCCCCTTGTGGGCTTTGTGCACAGTCTTGTTGTAGTTAAGCCTTGATTGTTGTAGGTATCAGTGGGAGGAATTGACCTCCAGGCCAATTGGCTGTGAGAATCAGCTGTGTCTGCAGTGGGAGAACTTCTGTGCTGAAGACACCCTACTGGGGCAAGACTTGCTTCAATAGGGCTTTGGTGCTCACTGAGTCTGCCCTCTGAGTGTGTCCCTTATGGATCTGAGGAGTTGTAATCTGGATGGTCCCACTCTGACCACTGGGTACACTGGCTCTTGGATCTAAGGAGGTGCTAATTTAGCCTCGGCCTGAGGCTACCCAGCAGGACCTACAAAGAGATCTCCAGATTCCCCTTCCTTGTTTGGGGTTTGGAGTTGCCCAGATGAGGCCCAGCTGTGAAGCAATGCAGGCTGCTGTGGGGCCTTGGGCCTTCTCTTGGAAGTTCTGGGTCTGTCTGGCCCAGGTTCAGTTTGTTAGGTAATTTTCAGATTGCAGAGAGCCAGGGCATTCATATGCAAAAGCCTGGGTGGTGCGGGGTCTCAGGGGGATCAACAGGGCGGAGCAAGCAGCTATGGCTGCTCCTCAGCCCTGCCCTAAGGGGCCGCGTGTCTCAGTGTCCCGGTAATCGCTTCAAGCACCTCTGAGAGAAAGCCGCCCTCAAGTTCTGAGTTCTGCCCGCTGCCAGACAGTCCAGTTTCTCCCCGTATGAGTCTGGGTCCCCAGAGACTTCCTGGAACCAGAGTTCAGAGCAGTCAGGAGCTTGTGACTCCCTTCCGATTCAAAAAGTTCAAAAAGACAGCTGCATCCTCAGGTGCCAGCCCCTTGCCGCACGTGCTCGAGCCTCTGTACCTCTGCACTTTACTTGCGCAGCTCCTCTGAGTCTCAGTGTGCTTTTCTCTCTCCTTCTAGTTGTAGAATTTCCACTCAGCCAGCCTTCCTGTGGCTCTGGATGATGTCCGTTTTGTCTTTTCGTTGTATTTTTGAAGTTGTTGTGGGAGGCAGCAATTTCCGGTGTTTACCTATGCCGCCATCTTGGTTTCCTCAGAGGTTTATAGATTTTAATGATTGTTCCCCAAAGAACTAGCTTTTTGTTTTATTGGTTTTTCTATTGTTTTCTAGTTTTTAATTTTTTTTATTTCTACTCTTATAATTTTTATTCCCCTCTGCTCACTTTGGATTTATTTTATCTTTTTCTAGTTTCTTTTTTTAAAAAATACGTTTTTACTAATTTTTAGAGAGAGAGGAAGGGAAACATTAATCTGCTGCTGCCTCCTGCATGCCCCCTACTGGGGATTGAGCTCGCAGCCCAGGCATGTGTCCTGACCAGGAATCAAACCAGTGACCTCTCGGTTCATGGGACGATACTCATCTAACTGAGTCACACCAGCCAGGGCAAGATTACTACTTTTTTAGTGATTATCCTAATTATAGCATGCCTATGTAGTAAAGTCTAAAAGTAATGAATATTTTAGTCTCCTCTCAGATGATCCAGTGATCTTAGAACTTCCTAACTTATTATCATTGTTAGGACTTAATTTTATCTTTTTACCTTTTAATCCCATAAAACATCATATTTATCTTATTTAGTCAGCATTGCTTTCCCCCACCCGCACATATTTATCACGTTTGTTGCTCTTCATTCCTAAGCTTCTTTACTTTTACAACTTCCATTATGTTATGTTTAGGTATGGAAGTTTTTTTTTATTCCACATGGGCGTTATTAGGCTTCTTGAATCTATGAATTGGTGTCTATCATTATTTATATAACATTTTCAGCCATCATCTCTTCAAATTTTGCCCCTGATCCACTCTTTGTCCTTCTCACTTTATCTTCTATCTCTTAACCCATCATATGTTTTTCCATCTATTTGTCTGCCTGGGAGATAATTTCTTCTTACCTGTCACCCAGCTCATTAATTCTCCCATTGGCTTTGTCTAAACTTCTGGTATATCTGAACAATAGGTTTTTTTAAATTTCAAGTATTTTATCATTATTTATAGAACATCTGTTTGGTTCTTTTTCATATCTATTATAGTTTTCTGTTTCCTGAAGATATTTTAAAGTTTGTCTTAAAATAAGAGAATCTACTGGGGTTTTTTTGAACACAGTAATCATAATCCTATATAATAAAACCCTAATATGGAAATTGACTGAAGAGCAGAATGACCGGTTGCTATGATGCACACTGACCACAAGGGGCAGACGCTCAATGCAGGAGCCGCCTCTGGTTAGGGGCAGCTCCTGCATTGAGCATCTGCCCCCTGAGAGGGAGGGAGGCGACTGGTGGCAGCAGCGGAGAAGGGTGGGGCCAACCAGCAGGCGGCGCCAGGCCATCAGCCAAGGTGGGTGCCAGTGGGAGCCCCCCGATCGCCCTGCCCCTCGGTCGCCCCACAGAGGGCCCTGATCACCAGCCAGTCCTAGGGATCCTACCCTATATATTGCGAACAGTCTCTTAGATTTAAAAATTAAAACCTGGCAAGGCAGCATGAGGGGGGGCGGGGCGGGGCGGGGATGTTGGGGGTTAATGGGAAATGAGGACACATTTGTAATACCTTAACCAATAAAGAAATTAAATAAATAAATAAATAAATAAATAAATAAAACCTGGCAAGGCTACTCTAACACTGAAAAAACAGGATGATGCAGTGATGACATGCATGGACTTTGGCTTGCACATTTTGTGGTCAGCCCTGATTCTGACACTTATAACTGTGTGACAAAGCCAATTACTTCTCTCTGCTTCAGTTTTTCCACCCATAAGATGGGGAAAATGGTACTACTGCCTCAGAAGGATTGTGTTACGTACTACTTTTTATAATCAGGGCAAAAAAAATGTAGCTGCCCATATAACAGCAAGATGCCTTTCACCTGTATGAAAAGTATGGTCACTGGTGCACGCAGTGTCCTGAATTGTGAGAGGGATGTCCGACTGCCAGTTTAGACCCGACATCCCCCAAGGGGTCCTGGATTGCGAGAGGATGCAGGCCGGGCTGAAGGGCCCCCCCAACCCCCCTCCCCGCATGAAATTCATGCACTGAGCCTCTAGTTGTTCTTTAATCTGTTTGATGATGTCAATATCTAAAATCACTAGGGTCTGATTCTGCTATCTATTATTTTTGCTTCATGCTCAGGTGCCTTCTGTGACTGGGTATTTTTTATTCTTTAACTGTCCATTAATCTTGAAATATTGAAAGGGAGTTCTTTGTGGCCAAGGACAAGAGTGCCTTTCTCCCAGAAGAATTTACTATTCCTCATACCTGAGGAACTATTTTAGGGTTTGAGGCTTTTGTCTTTTTGGTCCATAGTGATGTTAACTTGGGCTGTAAATCTGCTGGAGAGCTAGTTAAATCTTCTTCAATCCTTCCCTCCCCCACACCCACACAACTTTCCTTCTGTTACCTTACTCTGAGTGCGTGGCCCTTTGGAAGTTCCAGTTTAATAGGGATCTCCTATCTAACTAGAGCAGTGGTTCTCAACCTTCTGGCCCTTTAAATACAGTTCCTCATGTTGTGACCCAACCATAAAATTATTTTCGTTGCTACTTCATAACTGTAATGTTGCTACTGTTATGAATCGTAATGTAAATATCTGATATGCAGAATGGTCTTAGGTGACCCCTGTGAAAGGGTTGTTTGACCGCCAAAGGGGTCGCGACCCACAGGTTGAGAACTGCTGATCTAGAGAAAACCCTGGTCTTTAGGTCCCTCTCTCTTTTGAGAACAATTCAGGTCTGCCTTGATAGGTGATTCTGTTTACTTGTTTTTGCTCTAGCTCAGATTTTGGGCTGGAAATTTAGAATAGAGTCTTTAGAATATAAGTGAAGCACAGGACAGAGAAGTGTCAAGAAATGTGAAGTGTCTGAGACTTGACCCTGCAAGCTAATAAGCTAGATTGCCTCTCATGGATGCTGGCAGAAGACATGAGAATCCTGGTTCAGAGAAAATTGACTTTATAACTTGTTGCACAGCAAACAGCATGAGCTTCATGTTTGCTCAGTTCCCCTTTCCTTCCCAGTTCCATGGGGTAATGCGGAGTGGTTCAGATGCTGTACTTGGAGTGGGTTTGTATCATTGCTGAGTGGGACTCCAAGCTTCGGAGACACCAGACTTTTAAAGAGAGCTGTTAGCAAACCTGTCCGACCTTTATCCTCAAGGAAGACTTACCTTTATTATTCTGGAAAGCAAACAAATCTGCCCTTTGCCTTGAAGGGAAATCTAATTTGTCACCCAAAGCTGTTCACCATGTCAACATCCTTGAAAAGATAGTCCAGAACAAAAGTTGTCATTGCCTCTTCTCAGAATATTCACAGAAACACCCTTAGAGAATTGTCTTTCAACCAGAAGGATGTAACAATATATCTCCTTTTTGTCCCACCCTCTCCCTGTTTCTGTCTTCCCAACATTTTTTTCTAGATGACAGCAAACTAGATGATTTTATTCTTTTACTTTTGCCATACATATTCCCCTTCTTTTTGCACACACACACACCTTCCCATACACTCTCGCATAGATTTGTTTGGTGTGAAATTTTGCTTTTCAGACAGGTTTTTAAGAACAAATAAATGCCATATGTTAAGATGTGTGTACAGAAACAGTATACTTAAAACTTTTTAATTAGTATCTTTGTGATTGGCATAGAAGGCAGTAACTATGGCTGTTATCTGGGTTTTTTGTTTGTTTTTTATCTTGAAGGCCTGTCATAGCACCTGGCCTGTAGGTAACATTTATTGAGTTTTATTATCTGTTTAATCCAGAATCTTAGTCCTCATATTCAAAATATAATAGTGCCTAGATTTGCTTATCTAATCTATCCCCACTCCAGTACTCTAGAGTAGTAGTTCTCAAAACATGGTATACATTCCCCATCATTGGTGGTATTCCAGATCTCTTTAGATAATGATAGATGGATGCATATTTCTATTTTATTGTGTTGAATTCAAAGACATTATATCTCTTATTTGAAAGTTGGGAAATTGGCTGAAACAAGATGGATTGTCAACAATGAGAACGGCCTTACTAAAATTTAAAGAGAGAAAACATTTCTCCCTGGTCATGCTGGCCTGAGGAATCTGGGAAGGTTGACATTATCTCCTGCGCCTTCCCCCTTATTGTTGGTTGGTTGGCTGGAAATAAGAAAATTGGTCAAATGTACTGAAGTGAGGAAATACAGAATTCAATTTAGAAAAGTCAAAGATATACCCAGAATAAATGATAGGAATAACTCCACTAAATTATAATGTCCAAAATTGGGAGATATTTCTTTAATTCAATGCTTTATTTAGGATCTAATGTGCCAGTTGGGATAACAACCGGACTGAGAATACAGTGTGGAGCAAAAAGAGGCAAGTTCCTCATTCATGGCACTTGCTGTTAGTGGAGGAGACAGGACATAGGCCAGATATTCACCAAGATGCGAAACTAACTCTGAGAAGTGCTACAAAGGATTGTACATAGAATACATAGGATAGAATGAGAGACTATAATAGGGAATTTGACCTGTTGGGAATAAGACAGCCTTGCTAAGGAAGTTATGCTTGAGTTGTGATCTGAAGGATAAGTAGTTGCTAACTTTCCAGGAAGTAAGGGAAGACCTGTCTTGGCATGTGAGGGAATATCTATGCCAAAACCTTGTGGTGGGAAAGAGCATGAAAAGTAGAAGGGACTATCACTCTCTACTGTGGGCAGAGCTAGGGGAACATGGTTTCAGATGAAGCAGGAGATAGGAAGCAGTCATTCTATGCAGGGATTTGCGTAAACCAGGGTAAGAGTTTTTAGATTATTGGTTTTAAAATTAAAAAGATAATATTTAATAAAAACATTTTTCCTCTCATTTTTATAGTTAACCATGTAGTTATGGCAAGTGGTACTGGTTTTTATAGTAAAATAAGGCTTTCTTTTTAAAAATATATATATTTTAATTGATTTTTTACAGAGAGGAAGGGAGAGGGATAGAGTTAGAAACATCGATGAGAGAAAAACATCAATCAGCTGCCTCCTGCACACCTCCTCCTGGGGATGTGCCCGCAACCAAGGTACATGACTTTGACCGGAATCGAACCTGGGACCCTTCAGTCCGCAAGCCAATGCTCTATCCACTGAGCCAAACCAGTTAGGGCTAAGGCTTTCTTTTTAAGTACTTTTGAGTTTACTAATAAGTGAATAATTGTATAGGAGATAATATGGTTTTGTGATTCTCCTAAAAGCATGCTGTTGAGTGTGAATTTTTTTAAAATTTTATTTCAGAGAGAGGAGGGGGGAGAGATTATAACATCAATGATGAGAATCACTGATCAGCTGCCTCCTGCACGCCCCCTACTGGGGATTGAGCCCGCAACCTGGGCATGTAACCTTGACTGGAATCAAGCCTGGGATCCTTCAGTCTGCAGGCTGACACCCTATCCATTGAGCAAAACCAGCTAGGGCGAGTGTGAATTCTTTACTATAGTACATTTTAAGGGTTTATTAGTGTAATTCCTGGATGTCCAAGGGTCATTTGAATCTTTTTCTTTTTTTAGTCCTCACCTAAGGATATGTTTATTGATTTTAGAGAGAGAGAGGAAGAGAAACATACATCAGTTACCTCTCATATGTCCCCTGACTGGGGATTGAACCTATAACCTAGATATGTGGTCAGTTGGTTGGAGTGTCGTCCCATACACCAAAAGGTTGCAGGTTCATTCCCTGTCAGGGCATGTAGGGGAGGCAATTGATTATCTGTCTGTCTGCCTGTCTATCTATCTATCTATCTATCTATCTATCTTCTCTCTCCCTCCCAACTTCCCTCCCTCTAAAAAAATAATTATTTTTTCTTTTCTTTTTTTTAAAAAAATACATTTTATTGATTTTTTCCAGAGAGGAAGGGATAGAGATAGAGAGTTAGAAACATTGATGAGAGAGAAACATCGATCAGCTGCCTCCTGCACATCCCCTACTGGGGATGTGCCTGCAACCCAGGTACATGCCCTTGACCGGAATCGAACCTGGGACCTTTCAGTCCACAGGCCGACGCTCTATCCACTGAGCCAAACCGGTTTTGGCAAATTTTTAATTAAATAAAATTTAAAATCAGTCCCTCAGCCACACTAGCTACATTTAAAATGCTTGATACTCACATGTGGCTATTGACTACCGTATTGGATAGTTCGGACATAGTTTCATCATCGCAGAAAGCTCAGTTAGTGCTGAAAAGTGATGAGTGGAGGCAGTCATCTGTGTTTCGTGCTCCTTTGAGAGAAATCTCAGGATTTAGATGATCAACTTTGAGAGTGAGGGTAGGAAGACACCAGGCTTTGGGAGCGTGAATAATGAGCATTTTGTATTTTTGAGGTAAGAACAGTGGTAAGGGGGAAGGATAACTTCAAGCTAAAACAAAATTTGGTGCTTTTTTTCCCCTTTCTGCCTGCCAGACGCATAGTCTGCACAAAAATCACTAAGACTGCCAGAAACCTGGAGAAATTATTGCTTTTATTCTTTTAGAAATGTAAATTAATCCCATTAAGGTTTTCCCCATTAGTTGAGTGAGTGGCTTCAGTTGGAGTCTGAAAGGTAAGGGGACTCTTGTTTGTTGTTCTTTCATTGTTGTTTTTCTTTGTTGTTTTATTTTGTTTTTAGATTTGGACCCTTAAGATTTGTGAATTCTGTTTATTTTTACCCTTTGGTTTCTGTAGCCCCTTATGGAGTACTATCAAAGCGAAACAAAGCTGGACACTTGTTAAAGACAGCAAGATGGATTTCATTCAGATTAGTGTAGTAGGGAAGAAAGACTCCATTATAAATTGAGCTCAACTTTGCTGAATCAAAAGGTGGGAGCCTTTTTAAACACTGGAGTGTGCTAGGTGTTAGGTAGGGAAGTTGGTCTTTGTGATGAAGGCATCTGTTTTACTAATTGGTGCTTATCAAAGTTAGACTCCTACCCTCCCACAGAGACAGGGAGACAAGAGCCCTATCCTTCCTGGTGATTACATTTCAAGGGATTGTCCCGAAATCCTTGAGAAAGACATATCTGGGTTGCAGAAGGATTTCCTGTTAAGGATCAGAGAAAGGATTTATAACTGCAAGTTTTCTAAAGTAAATGGTCTAAGGAAAATCAGGTCAAGGGCCTATAGTCAGGTTTTGGCTAAAACAAACAGTAAATTCTTTTGCAGCATTGAACTTTCTTGGGCCTGCATTTTAAAGGGCTGGTGGTCATCCTAGGGACATGACCTTGAGCTTACAGACATTGTGCTAGAATTTGGTCATGTCCTTATTGTGTGTGTTGGGGTAGGATGGATTCATTTGTGCTGAGAACTTGCATTTCTCAGTAGCTAGGTAAAATTTTATATTCAGAATTTCATGACTTGGGCATTTTGGGGTAATGATAGACTGGAATGTAATCCAATCCTGGGAAGGGGAAAAGGTCTTTAATGAAAGAGAATAAGGAATAGTTTGGGGACCTGATACAGACGGGAGCAGTCGGGGAAGGTGACTTTCAGGACCTGAGAAGCAACTTGGTTTTTTTGTGATTTTTAAGTCCAAGATGAATGGTATGGGCCAGGGTAGTCCAGAGGAAGGCGAGAGATCTTTGTTAATATCTGAGAAAGCTTCTTGAAAGAGGAATCTGTCCAAGAAAGCCTTGAGAGATAATGGGTGGGCTTTTCTTGATTTAGCATTTTATTGTATTTCCATGAAACCCCATTTAATTTTTCCAGAAATAAATTAGGATCTCATGATTCATTTATTTACTTGAAATATCTTATTTTTCTTTAAAGACATTGCCCAAAGTTGGTATTTCTCTCCATTTTGGCTCTTGGTTGGTTTTCAAACAGCGCTCTTAAGAATAACAAATTCTAAAGAAGCCTCTGTGTTTTTGCACAGTCAATTCCTCTGTCCAAAATACCTTCCCATGCTCTCCACCATACACACCTTCAGGGAATTGTTTATCATTCAAAACCCAGATGAAGTACCATGTCTTCTTTGCTCCCACACTACAGTACTCTTCATTTTTCCTCTTATATGATAGCTCTTATTCAGATGGTTGTACTTAGTTTGTACTCTTAACCCCTAGTGCAGTCTCCGGCCCATAGAAGATACCTAATGTTCGGTTAGTAGGTGTGGTTAAATATAATAAGCTCTCAAATGTGTTTTCCAGTGTTAAGAACTCAGCTATCTTATGTGCATAGGTACAGTATATATTTTGTTAATTGAATTTTTATTTGTTCTTAGATGTCACTAAGAGGATCTGCGCCAGTGACAATTGTACCTCTTCCGGGAGAGCAAGTACAGGTTCAGGGGGTCATCCAGACAGCTCAGTCTTCTGTAATTCACCCACCACACGTGCAAACGGTACAGAAATTCAAAGACTTAGTGGTTGAGAGAGGGGACTTTTATACCCTGAGTCTTCAGACACATCGAAATTGTGTAGTTACTATATTATAAACCAAGATATAAAGTCAAGGAAATTAGACAAACAAATGAAGCAAATAGAAAAGTTTTAGAATTTATAGTTTCATATATATACTATCTGGTGAAAATAGAAGATAATTTTGGGGGAAATTATTGCTTAGAACTTAAGGAAATTAATTTCTTCAGGAAAAGCACCTTTTTTTTTAATTATCAGTAGTGGTATCTAGCCTTCATAAAAATGAGAATTCTGAAGCAAGGTTGTTAATGTTAGCACTCATCTTATAAAGTAAGAAAGTACCTACCTTATGCTTTATGGAGGTCAGATAAAAGAAAGTTCTCTCTTAATAGAGGAAAGTTCTTATTTACATCTACCTTCATATTAACACCTGACAACAGTAGGAAGGAAAAAGCCATCCTGGGCTCCTATTCTTTCTATTCTTTCTCCCTATTTTATCTTATGGCTCCTGTGAATCCCATAATGCCTTTGGACATCTCTCATTTTTAGAAGCAGCTGTCCTATAAAAAATGCTCATTTTCCCTTCTGAATATATGGTGTCTGGCAATGTTGTCAGCTCTAGGAGCTGCATTTTTATGTGTTTTTTGTACATGAAGGTTTTACTCTTATTTACTAGTGCTGTCATTAAAGAGAAATACTTAATCTTAGTCTTAGAAATTATTTTCTTACTTGAGTTCAGTGAGAGGCTTTGGAGTAAACTTAGGGACAGTGAAAACAGTTAAAGCTTTAGATTAAAAATGGTATATCCATGATGCTTAAGGAAACAAAAAAGTGAGATTTTTCTTAATCTAATCATTACTTTGTTATTTGTTACTCTTATTAGTTCTTAATTATTATAAGTTGTGACCAGTTCTTTCTTTTCTATCAAAAAAAAATAAGAATTAATGTAAGATATAAATAAGTAGTTGTACACTAGAACTTGTATTTAATAACTATAAAATGTAAAACAAGCTTCTCTGGAAAGTTAAGATCTAAGTCTAAATAATTAGGGAAGACTTTCTGTAGATATTAAATTTGTTATGTCCTTTCTAGAAGCCTGTTTGGATTATTTTATTTTTTTAAATGAAGGTGAAGTCAGATATAACGATGCAAATTTGGACAAGTGTTGGGAAATTTAATACATTTTAAAAATTGAAAATAACTTGTTTTCTTAATTGTAGATATTATTGTAAGTTAAAACTTGCATGTGATTATTGTGTTGACACAGTTTTAAAGGATTTGTTACTAATACTAGTTAACATTTAATGTGTGCTTGCTGTGTACCATGCACTAAGTGCTTTACATGTATTACTAACTCATTTAACTGTGAAGTGAGGTAAAGTTATTACAGATTTTTTAAAGTAGCACATGTTTATACCTGCCCTTGCCATTGACCTCCACCTTGCTAAATCTAATGGTCTGTTTTCAGTCCTTGTTTTACTCCACTTGTTAGCACCATTTGACATGGTTGATCATTGTTTCCTCCTCATTACACCGTTTTCTCCACTTTTCTAAGGACATCTCACTCACTGAGTATTCCTCCTACCTCACTGATGGCTTGTTCTGTTTCATTTGCTGGTTCCTTCCCTTCTTCCTGTTAGTATTCCTGGATTTTGTTCTTGGTCCTCTTCTCTATATTTTTCCATGATTGAGCTTTTATCCAGTTTTAATGGCTTTAAGGACTATCTAAAGAGCTGTGACTTCCAAATTTATACGTAGTCCAGACTTGTTCCCTTACTCAGGTTTGCACATTCAGCAATCTCCTCAATGTCATTATCTAATAGTGAGATATTAGTTGGATACTTAATGGTATTTCAAAATTAACATGTCCAAAATCCAAGTCAGATAGCATGTTTAATAAAACACCTCTGAGTAATGTGCAACAGTATAGAAATAGGGTGGAGATAAGAGATTGGTCTTTACAACTCTAGTAAAATAGCGTTGCTTTATTTTAGGATAGACGTTCTTCTTAGTTCTGTAGTTGCACTATATGTTCCCTTAATTAGTTCGGCTTCTTGAAATAAACTTTCTCCTTTCCATTTCCTTTTGTTTCTTTCTTTTAGGCCTTAGATTAATTGACAAGTAAATTTGGGTAGTAGGAGACTAAATCATTGTTTCTAAAAGTGAAAATCAAATTCTTTTCCACCTGCATTGTTCATCATAGTAAATCTAGTTCTGTTTTTTAGGTATCATCTTTATCAGAAAGTGAAGAATCTCAGGACTCATCTGATAGCATAGGCTCCTCACAGAAAGCCCACGGGATCCTAGCAAGACGCCCATCTTATAGGTGAGTCCTTTCATATCAAACCCTGGGTGCGCTATAATACCAAATGATTTCAAGTGGTGCTGTGTAAAAACAAACTATATAAAGAGGGAGCATGTGTGTATATAAGAAGGGGATTATTAAAACAGGTTGGAGCCAGATTATAAAGGGCCCAAGTTGCTGTGCTAAAGAAGAATTTAGACCTGTCTTTTGACAAAGTATTAGATTTCCACATTTACCTTTAGAGAGTTAACTTTAATAGCAATATGAAAGGAGGACTATAGATTTTAGGAATTTTAAATTCCTAACTCTGGGCCTTTGTTCCTATGTGTCCCTTTGCTGAAACACATTGTTCTACATTCTGCATAACTCCTTCATATACTTGAGTCCCCACTTCCTCCTGGAAGCCTTCTCTGACCTAATTACCTTCTCTCCAACTCTCCCCCTACCCCGAGACTTTAGGTTAAGTTTTTCTTCTGTGGCATCCTTTTACTGACCCTCTGTTACAGTACTTATCCTGTTGGAAATCCAGTTTATTTTTTTATTGATTTCAGAGAGGAGGGGAGAGATAGAAGCATCAATGATGAGAGAGAATCATTGTTTGGCTCCTCTGCAAGCCCCTTCTGGGGATTGAGCCCCCAAACCGAGTATGTGCCCTGACCAGAAATTGAACTATGACCTCCTGGTTCATCAGTCAACTGTCAATGCTCAACCACTGAACTACACTGACTGGTCTGGCAAGAAATCCAGTTTATTTAAGGCACGGCCCATGTATTATTTTTTCTGATCCAAGGGCCTAGCAAAGTGACAATACAAGATTAGTATCATTAATTGTTGAGTGAATGGAAAACTGGAAGTAGTACAACCAACTGACAGAAGGCTGTTGGAATGATATAGGTGATTTCACATGAGAAGTGGGATAGTTTTGGAGTGGATGTATTTGAGACAGTTTGTGGTAGAACTGACAGAACTAATGACTAGATGATGGGTAGGAGGAATAGGAGACAGGGTGAAACGCTGTGTTTGAAACAGAAACATATGCAGTAAGATTTTTGTTAATATTGATTTTTTTAGAGAGAGGGGAAAAGAGAGAGAGAAACATCAGTGATAGAAACATAAACATCAGTTGGCTGCCTCCTGATGCCCCCTACTGGGGAGCAAGCCTGAAACCTGGTGACTTCCTGATACATAGGTCGACACTCAACCACTGAGCCCCCTCTAGGCTGCAGTAAGATGTTTGATGTTATGAGAGAACTACAAGTATGGTGTAGTCATTCCTGCCTGGTGGAATGAGTGGGAAATACTTCATAAAAGATGTCATTTAGATCACCACCAATCTGATTAATATTGTGAGATATACGGCGGAAAAAGAGCTTTTTAGGCCGAGGGAAGTGTAATCAAAGGTAGGTTGTATGATAAAAAATAGATTGGCCTGTTCTGAAAATTGGAAATTTAATGTGCAGGGAGGAAGTAGAGGTTTATAAAAAAAAAAAAAAAGGTCAACTGCAATCAGCTTACTTAGAACCTTGTTACAAAATGGAAATATATATACGAGGCAAAAACATGTAAGACAGGAATGGTCTGTTAGTTTGCAAATTGGCCCCTGGATACAGAGGGCAAAGAGAGACCAAAGAAAGAGGTAGACCACTCCACATTAGTAGGTGGGAGGTTTAATAAGCAAGGGAACTTACTTAAGGGGCTTTTCTTAAGTGGCTACATAATGAGTAGATCTTCCACCTGCCCACTAGAATCTTGAAAGTTGGTTTTTTTTCAATATGAGGTTTTATTATACATCTTAGTAAAGTTTCACAAACAAGTGTGACAAATCATTCGGCATCCCGGTGTTTCTATAGCTGGACAACTTAGATCTTATTCATCAGCCTGCTGAACTGTTCCTTTTTCAGAAACATATATATTATCCAAAAAATTATCTGATATCCTTGTTTTTAACTGTTGTGGCTTGCACAAAGCAGCTGAATTTGGTACAAGTTCAATGTCATTTCCTTTAAGAATCAACTCATCTTTCTGGGCTTGAGATACTGAACAAGCAACACCTAACCTCATCCAAACTCTGCAGATGTATTTTTCACCCCCAAAATTTCTAATTTCAACAAGAGAACCATTCTCCTGAATAACGACGTTGATGGGGAAGTGAGCGTTGTAACAGAAGCCTAGTGTAACACCCTTGATCATGTTTTGTACATGACGGCAGATAGTGCAAACTGTGGCCAGTTCCTTTCTGTTTTCCCACTATTTGTCAACCCGGAGCCTCTTCTTCTTTCCAAGGAGACTGAGCTCTACATTGATGTGGTTGAAGTCCCTCTGCAGGGTGCCTCTGGAGCCCTTCACAATAACTGTGCGTCCCTTCAGAGTGATGTCCACAGTCTGATTGCCCAGAATGGTTTTCATCCTCGCAGTAGATGTGGCAAAGAGCTCTTGAAAGTTCATGGAGGAGCCTGAACTGAGTTCAGTCACATATACCCTTACTTATGAGTGATCACCAGCCAAACTGCTCTGAGTTCAGCTTGTGGCTGCTACAGTTTGTTCCTATTTAAAGGCATCGGTATACCAGGTGTCAGCAGGAATCCCCCTCATTCCCTCTCTACAGGCCTCAGGGGGCACCACAGGTATAGGAATGGGAGCATTTCGAGGATCTATATATTCTACAGAGTAGCACCCACATTTCTAGAGACATAGGGCTGGCAGGCACAGTGCTCCTCTGTTGCAAATAGATGTGCCGCTTACAGTGGGGGTTTGAGCCATGGCAGAGGTGAGATGAAATGTATTCTCAAAACCCAGCTGTAGATTGGAACGGAAGTTCTTACCATGATATGTCATTCCTTTATGAGAGGCTCTACCTGGAGGAGAGCTGTGAACACTGGTAGGAGCTGTTGATCTATAGGGATGTATTGGGTTTCTGCCCATTTCCAGACCTAGGACCAATATCCTAGGCCAGTAGTCTGCAAACTCATTAGTCAAAAGAGCCAAATATCAACAGTACAACTATTCAAATTTCTTTTGAGAGCCAAATTTTTTAAACTTAAACTATATAGGTAGGTACATTGTTATTAACTTAATTAGAGTATTCCTAAGCTGGCCTTTGCTAAAAACGTCCTCAATATGAGGGGTCGACCTCAGCGAATGTACCCCCACTTCTTCTAATGCCACTTCTTCAAAATAGACTCGCCCAGGCCAAAAACCAGCTTCTGTGCATGGGCCACGAAGTTTCAATCGCGCTGTATGTGCGCGCCGACACATGGTATTTTGTGGAAGAGCCACACTCAAGGGGCCAAAGAGCTGCATGTGGCTCACAAGCCGCAGTTTGCCGACCACTGAGCTAGGGCAATAACATAGTTATTTTTAAAACCTTAACTCTTTTAATAGAGAACCCTCCATTTTTAAAAAAGTAATCAAAGACCTGCTAAAGGCATTTTGTTAAACTCAGAATCCTTTATTTACTAGGCAGATTACTTAAAAGGTAAAGAACAACCTTTCACAGTCTTATCAAGAACAGACCAACAAAACCAGCATGGCTGCAGGCAAGTGTGAGTGAGTGTGTGGGCGGGCATCTGCTGGTCAGTGTGGGAACTGCAGGCAGGCAGTTTGGGCACTCCTGATGGAGGAACTGCGGAGTTGCTCTCTGCTTGAGATTGGAGAGCAAACCTTTGTGGAGGCTTGGCAGGGAAGCAGCCATGTCCTAGCACCCCTACGTCACATACAGGCACCCAAAGCCCCACTGCTGGGACCCAATGCCCCCAGACCCAGGGGAGGGTTGTAGCAAACCAGTATCCTGATTGGTATGGCCCCCGGAGAAGCTTGCCCTGTTCCTAGGCCAACACAGAGCCCAGTTCTCTGGGCCTGCCCCTTCGACCAGCAGAATGCCTGCCCCACCTCCTCCATCATCAGAGTGCCTGACCCACCCCCTCATCAAGCTGAGAACCAGGCTGCCCTTCCCCCTTGACCTGTGGAGCCTTCTTGGATAGCAGATTGCCTGACTTGCCTGACCCCCTTGATCAGAGGAGTGCCCCTCTTCCTGGACTACCAGACTACTAAAATGGGGAGATAAAGCAACAATCCCCAAATGAAAGAAATGGAGGAATTGCCAGAAAAGGAACTAAATGAAATGAAGGCAAACAATTTGTCAAGTAAAGAATTCAAAGGAAAGGTTATAAGAGTGCTCAAATAACTTAGTGAGAACAACAAGCATAAATGAATAATTACATAGTTGATATAAAGAATACCATGGAAGGAATTAGCAGTAAACTAGAAGAAGCTGAGGTCCAAATAAGCAAATTAGAAGACAAGGTAGAAAAAAAAAACATTCAGAGCAGCAATTGGAAAAATAATTAATGTGAAACCTAATAACATCCACATCATAGGAGTGCCAGAAGAAGAATCTGAACAAGGAATAGAGAACCTGTTTGAAGAAATAATGACAAAAAACTTCCTTAACTTGGTGAAGGGAAGTCGTAGAAGTCCAGGAAATGAGTCCCAAACAAGATGAACCCCAAAAGACCCACACCAACACACATCATAATTAAAATGGCAAACATTAAAGCCCAACTGGTGTAGCTCATTCATTGGTTAATGGTGGTTAATGGTGGTCAGGGTTCGATTCCAGGTCAAGGCACATGCCCAGGTTGTGGGCTCAATCCACAGTGGGGAATGCCGAGGAGGCAGCCAATCAATGATTCTCATCACTGATGTTTCTATTTTTCTCTCCCTTCCTCTCTCTGAAGTCAGTTTTTAAAAAAATATATATTTTATTGATTTTTTTACAGAGAGGAAGGGAGAGGGATAGAGAGTTAGAAACATAGATGAGAAACATCAGCTGCCTCCTGCACACCCCCTACTGGGGATGTGCCTGCAACATGCCCTTGACTGGAATTGAACCTGGGACTCTTCAGTCCGCAGGCTGACGCTCTGTCCACTGAACCAAGCCAGTTAGGGCTGAAATCAATTTTTAAAAATAAAAAATAAAATGGCAAACATTAAAGACAGAATCTTAATGGCTGTTAGAGATAGATAGACAGTTACCTGAAAGGGAATTCCTATTTGATTGTCAGCAGCTTTCTCAATAGAAACACTTCAGGCTGAAGAGAGTAGCATGAAGTATACAAAGTAATTGAAGAGCAAGGGACTGAATCCAAGACCATCCTGCAGAGCTATCATTCAAAATAGAAGGTGAAATAAAGAATTTTTGGGGGGGAAAAAAGGCTGAAGGAGTTTATTACCACCAAACTGCACTGCAAAAAATGCTAAAGGGATTGTTATAAGAAGAAATAGAAAGGAACACAGGCACAAAGAATAAAAACAGCAACAAACAAATATCAATCAATAATAACCTTAAATGTAAATGGCTTAAATGCTTCAATCAAAAGACATAGGTAGTTGAATGCATAAGAAAACATGACCCACATATATGCTGTCTGCAAGAGACCAACCTCAGAACAAGACTCACAGGATAAAAGGGAAGAGGTGGGGAAAATTTTTTTCCATGTAAATAGAAATGAAAAAAAAATAAAAACCCAGGGTAGCAATACCTGACAAAATAGACTTCAAAATGAAGGGTATAATAAGAGACAAGAAAGGCCACTTATACAAGAGGCTATAACTTTGTTGTACAGATACACACCCAATACAGGAGCACCCAAATATATAAAAAATGCTTCTGGAAAACCTTAAGGGAGATATCAACTGCAATTTAATCATAATAAGGGACTTTAACACCGTATCACTGGATAGATCTTCCAGACAAAAAATCAATAAGGAAATAGAAACCCTTAATGACACACTGGATCAGATGGATTTAATTGACATTTATAGAACATTTCACCTCAAAGCTGCAGAATATACATTCTTCTCAAGTGCACATGGGTCATTCTCAAAGATTGACCACATGTTAGAACACAAAACAAAATCTACAAGTTCAAGAAGATTGAAATCCTAGCAAGCATGTTGGCATGAAATTAGAAATCATCTACAATAAAAACACTCAAAAAATTCAAAAACATGGAGGCTAAATAGCATGTTATTAAACAATGAATGACTTACCAATGAGATCAATGAAGAAATAAAAAACTTCCTGGAAACAAATGAACACACAACAAGCCAAAATCTATGGGGCACAGCAAAAGCAGTCCTGAGAGGGAACTTCAAAGCACCACAGGTCTATGTAAAAAAGACAAAACAAACAAAAACTTCTAAAAACCCATCTAACCATACAATTTAAAGACTCAGAAAGAGAACAACAAAAAAAGCCCAGAGTAAGTAGAAGGAAGGAAATAGTAAAGATCAGAGTGGATATAAATGACAGACTTAAAATACAATACAAAAAATCAATGAAACTAAGAACTGGTTTTTTGAAAAGATAAACAAGATTGAGGAACCTTTAGCCAGACTCATCAAGAAACAAAACTCCCAGCAAACAAAAGTTCTGGCCTGAATGACCTCACAGGAGTTTTATCAAATATTCAAATAACTATTAACTATCCTCCTCAAACTATTCCAAAAAATCCAAGGGAAGGAACACTTCCAAACACTTTTGGAGAGGCCAGCATTCTCCTAATTCCAAAACCAGATAAAGACACTACAAAAAAAGAGAATTACAGACCAATATCCCTGATGAACGTAGATGCTAAAATCATCAACAAAATATTAGCAGATCAGATCTAGCAATATATTTAAAAGTTCATACACTATGACCAAGTAGGATTTATTCCAGGGATACAAGGTGGGAGGAGGGCCATGGGGGACAGAGGGGGGGGGGGGGGGCAATCTGTGATACTGTTGACAATAAAGATATTTTTTAACAGATGAGGAAGAATACAAAACAATAACTATCTCTAAATGCTATGTAGTAAAAATAAAGTAATATATGGGAATGATACACAATTTTATGATGTTCTTTGTTGGGGAGAAAAAGGAAAGGGATGGGTGACATTGATGTATCTGTAACTTAATTCTTATTAAATAAGATTTCTGAAACAAATACGGCAAAATATTAGCATCTGTTGGTTCTTGGTATATGGTACATAGGTGGTTTTATTTATTTTTCTTTGTGCTCAAAATGTTTCGTAACTTAAAATGGAAAAAAAATGGGTACAGTATTCCACAGTCTCATGATAGGCTGGCTGCATGAAACCATGTAGGCAGCTCGTTAAATGGATTCTGGAGCTCTATCCTGTCCACTCAATCATTAGGGATACCAGATGGGAATCTGGATTCAATAAAAACTCCAGATGATTCTGATACATAAACAGGTTTAGGAACTACTGTGACTTCTACAAATGCTCAACACAGGGACTGCCACCTCCTGTGTCCTATATGAAACTTCTGGAAATACAGACTATGATTGTATTAGCTCTTGGTGGGAAGACTGTTCAAAGTAAGGAGACTAAGCTGGAAAATGATTTTCAACATGTTATATAGGAGCAGCTGAAGGAACTAAAATTTTTTGGCCTTGAAAAAACAAGATCTGTAGCAGTTGTCAAATATTGCAAAGGAGGGCATGGATATAGAATTAGGTTTGAAACTTAAATTTCTCTAGCTTCACTGGGTGGAACCAGTTTGGGGTCTAACAAAGGCTCTAACTGTGCAATAATTGAATGGTTTGCTTTTTGGAAATTGTGGATGCCTTATTCCTGGAAATAGAGGCTGTTAGGAATGTAGAGAAGGAATTCCTACATGGACTGGAAGGTTGGCATAGGTAACATGAAAAATCCCTTTTAATGCCAAGGGTGTTTTCCCTTTGTGGTTCTTTTTTTGTTATTGTTTTCACACAAGTACATTTCCATTTTCTGGTTTTTCTATAGTGAACATGGAATTCTTGAGTAAAACCTCTCCTTCTCCTCCCCCCCGCGCCCTCCCCTGAAATAAACTGCTTATTTCTCCTTCCTCCCCCAATTGTATTTTGGAAAACCTTTCTTTTTAATAAGTAATCTCTTTTCATCATCTTATTTCTGCTAAAATGATTTCCATTTTATCAAGTCGGAGGGATACCTCTGGTATCTTATTTACCTCTTCTTGTTAAACATTTTTAAAAATCACTGATACTCTGCATTTTTATAGTATTTCTAATCTTGTTCTTTCTGAGAACTGTGGGCTTCTCTTCCACTATAGAGTTGAAGGTTGAGAAATTAGATTTGATCTTTTTAAAAGAAGGTCACTTACACTATTTAGAAAATGTTAATTAATGAAGTCCCTCACAGTGGAGCCATCCTGTAGGGGATAGTGACATTTTATACCTCTACAAGGGCCTGGTACATGGAAAGGCACTCTGTATGAGTATTTGTTCAGTATCTCTTTTCAGATAGTCATAAACTAAAGTATAACTAGCCTGCAATACGTCAAAAAAAGTATTTGTTAGACAAAAGAATTCCTTGACACATTTTAGGTGTCTGGTAGATTACTGTACTTTTAATCAGAGATTGAAAAAGGTTTATTTAGCAATTTCTTTTTATAACGTAATCCCACATTACCAACGTTAATAGAGTTCTATTTTTCACAGAAAAATTTTGAAAGATCTATCTTCTGAAGATACACGGGGCAGAAAAGGAGACGGAGAAAATCCTGGAGTTTCTGCTGTCACTCCTATGTCTGTTCCAACTTCCATCTATCAGACTAGCACCGGACAGTACAGTATGTATAGGAAAAATTTCTACCTGATAGACACATAAAAACTAACCTTTCCATGTAAAGAAAGTGTGTAGAAAGACTGTCATACTTCAATAGTGATGACTATTGAACCAGAAATAATGCAAACTACTTTTCAGCATTAGCTCCTTAAAATTTCTGAGGTAGGTAGTTATCAATTTATGAGGTAACTGAAGCTTATAGAGTTAAATAATGTCCCTAAAGTAGTCATACAGCTTATAAGTGATACACTTAGTTTGGGGTAAAAGTATGTTTGACAAATGCATGGAATTATCTAACCACCACCAACCACTATTAAGATATAGTCCATCAGCCCTGGCCGGATGTCTCAGTTGGTTGGAGTATTGTCCTATACATGAAAAGATTGTGGATTCAGTTCCTAGTCAGGGAACATAATTAGATCCCTGGTTGGAGTGCATACAGGAGGCAACCAATCAATGTTTCTCTCTCTCTCCCTCCCCCTTCCTCTCCCCCTTCCCCTCCCTCCCCCTCCCTCTCCCTCCCTCCTCCCCTCCCTCCCTCTCTCTCTCTTTCTCTCCCCCCCTCCCCCTTGCTCTCTAAAATTAATAAAACTTATCCTCAGGTGAAGATTAAAAAAAATACAAGATATAGTCCATCGCCTCAAGAAATTCACTTGGGCCATTCATTTTAGTTTTTATTTTAAATATAGTTTTATTGATTTCAGAGAGGCAGGGAGAGGGAGAGAGAGATAAAAACATTAATGATGAGAGAATCATGGATCAGCTGTCTCCTGCATGCCCCCTGCTGGGGATCTAGCCCACAACCTGGGCATGTGCCCTGACCGGGAATTGAACCATGACTTCCTGGATTATAAATTGACCCTCAACCACTGAGCCACGCCTGGCTGGACCATCCATTTTAAATAGTCTCTCCTTTACTCCTAACCACTGTTCTTCAAGTCTAACTGGTTCTTGCCACAAAGTATATATTCCATCTAACCATCTCCAATCACTACCACCACCTTGGTGCACACATGTCTGAATTACTACAGTAGGCATCCAGTTGGTTTTCTTGCTTCCATACTTACTCTAATAGTTTTCCGTACTGCAGTCAAAGTGATCTATTTAAAATGTCAATTAGATCACATCACTCTTGCTCACAGTCTTCCAGTGATGTTCCATCACACTTTAGAACAAATCCTATAAGGCATTGCTTTCAGGATCTGGCCTTTCCTGCCACTCTGATCTCATCTCCTGCCACTTGGTGGCATTCTGGCCACACAGACTTTCTTGCTATTCCTTCAATACAAGAAACTTGTTTCTCGGAATTTTTGTCATTGTCATCCCACTGCCTGGCATGTTCTTCTACAAGATCCTCACCTGGCTTGTATTTTCACTTCTGCTCTGCTTAAGTGTCACCTCCTCAAAGAGACTCCTCTTATTTTATTTATTTATTCATTTTTATTGATTTCAGAGAGGAAGGGAGAGGGGGAGAGAGAGATAGAAATAATAATGATGAGAGAGAATCATTGATTGGCTGCCTTCCTGCACGCCACACAGGGGAGCAAGCCTGCAACCTGGGCATGTACCCTGACTGGGAATCAAACCGTGACCACTTGGTTCATAGGTTGATGGTCAGCCAATGAGCCACACCAGCTGGACAAAGAGACTCCTCTTTTTTAAAATATGCCACTGCTCCTTTTAGTTTTCTGTATTTTCTAATATTTTTATACCATTCTATATAATAAAAGCCTAATATGCTAAGTGTCTGGTCATCTGGTCAGCTGTTCAACCAATCAAAGTGTAATATGCTAATGATATGCTAAGGCCGCTCAGTTGCTCACTATGATGTGCACTGACCACCAGAGGGCAGTCAGTCAACTAGTCGACCAGTCGATATGATGTGCACTGACCACAAGGGGGCAGACACTCCAACCGGTAGGTTAGTTTGCTGCTAGGGTCCGGCCCATCGAGACTGAGCAAGACGGGCCAGACCTGCCCTAGAGCCCTCCTGCATTCCCTCCCTGGCCCCAGTCATGCACCGGTGGGGTCCCTCGGCCTGGCCTGCACCCTCTCGCAATCCAGGACCCCTTAGGGGATGTCAAAGAACCAGTTTTGGCCCAATCCTGCAGGCTAGGCTGAGGGACCCCACTGGTGCACGAATTTGTGCACTGAGCCTCTAGTTTATATATAATTATTAAAAAGTACATAAAGAATTACATAGTTCAATTATGTGATTATCTGTTCGCTAATTTATGAGATAATCTATGTTAAGTTCCTTGTGGGAAATAACTTTGTCTTATTCACATTTGTATCCTTAGCATATAGGGCCTGGCACATAGTAGGTGTTCAGTAAAATTTGTTATGAATAAGTGATTTAAAGAATAAAAATAGAATACTTCCTTGAGGAAATGTAAGAAACTGGGAATAATGATTGCAAGGAAGGAAACTTGGGAGCAGACATCAGAAGCAGTTGGGAGGTTCACTTGCATTTTGAACAAAACTGAAATTTTTTTTTTTTACCATATACATGCATTACTACTCCCCCCCAAAAAATATTTTTTAATTTTCTTTTTCTTTTTTTTAAAATATATTTTATTGATTTTTTACAGAGAGGAAAGGAGAGGGATAGAGAGAAACATCGATGAGAGAGAAACATCGATCAGCTGCCTCCTGCACACTTCCCACTGGGGATGTGCCCGCAACCAAAGTACATGCCCTTGACCGGAATCGAACCCGGGACCCTTGAGTCCACAGGCCAATACTCTATCCACTGAGCCAAACTGGTTAGGGCTTAATTTTATTTTTCAACTACCATTGACATTCAGTATCATTTTATATTAATTTTAGGCATATAGCATAGTGGTTAGATAATTATATAATTTACAAAGTGTTCCCCCTGGTAATTCAAGTATTACACCCACCTGACAGAATACATAGTTATTATATATTATTGACTATTTTCCCAGTGCTGAACTTTACATCCCCATGACTATTTTGTAACTACCAGTTTGTACTTCTTTTGTTTTTGAATATATTTTTATTGATTTCAGAGAGGAAGGGAGAGGGAAAGAGAGGTAGAAACATCAATGATGAGAGAGAATCATTAATCGGCTGCCTCCTGCTTGCCCCCCAGTCGGGACTGAGCCCCAACCCGGGCATGTGCCCTGACCAGGAATTGAACCGTGACCTCCTGGTTCATAGGTCGACACTTAACCACTGAGCCACGCCAGCTGAGCCCAATTTTTACTTCTTAATCCCTTTACCTTTTCACCCAGTTGCCAAAACGCCTTCCTCTCTGGCCATTATCAATTTGTTCCCTGCATTCCATCCCCCCAAAATTTTAAATATAACATATTTGCAAGTTAAAAATTATGATACAGTTGTACCTCCCTCCCCCTTGTCTGCAAGAGATATGTTCCAAGACCCCCAATGGATGCCTAAAACCATGGATAGTGCCAACTCCTGTAACATGGTTTTTCTATACATACAGTAAACTATTATTTCCGGTAGCATGATCCAATAGGACTTTCTTAATGATGGAAGTGCTCTATTTCTGCATTGTCCAGTATAGTCACCACTAAGCCGTGTTTGACTATTGAGTAGTTGAAATGTGGCTGGTGAGCCCTGGCCAGTGTAGCTCAGTTTGTTGGGAGAAGTCCCATACACCAAAAGGTTGCCAGTTCTATTCCCAGTCAAGGCACATGCCTGAGTTGTGGACTGGATCCCCAGTAGGGGGCTTGCAGAAGGCAGCTGATTTATGTTTCTCTATCATCAGTGTTTCTCTCCCTCTCCTCTCCTCTCTCAAAAATCAATAAAAACCTATTAAAAAAAAAAAAAGGAGCCCCAATATGGCAATGGGCAGGACCAGAGTGAGTGGCTGAGTGCAAGGGAGAATGTGTGGGGGACCTGCCTAGCTCACCCCCACACCAGATGAAGGGCACCCAATCTGCTCCCTGCATTAGTGGAGCAGCATCCACCTACCCCACCACCTTGACAAGCTGCTCACATGGACACAGGTCCTGCCGCCAAACCCAACACGCCCAACCCGGTATTCCTGGACAGCTGGCCCCCACCACCTTAAAGTGGTGTACCCAGCACTGCCAGCATGACCCAACGCCACCAGATACAGACATGCCACCACGACCCCCTGTGCCTGGACAAAAGGCCCCACTGCCTGACTGCCTGGTAGAAGTGACCTGACACCTTGGGATTACTGGACCTGCCACAGTGACTGAGCACACCTAACCTGGTGTCTCCAGAAAATCAGACCCACTACTGTGACCCCACATGACCAATAACCTCTGGACACACAGACCCATTCCCGCGACTCCAACAGCCTTTCCTGGTGCCCCAGACTATTAGGCTGCTAAAATAGGGAGATAAAAAACACCCCCCCCAAATGAAAGAAAAGGAGAAATCACCAGAAAAGAAACTAAATGAAATCAAAGCAAGCAGTTTGTCAGGTAAAGAATTCAAAGTACTGGTCATCGGGTGATCAAACAACTCAGTGAGAACTATAAACAACCTAAATTTAAAATAATAAAAATGTAATATGCAAATCAACCGAACAGCAGAATGACCGTCCAGACAACCTTCCAGATGATCACGCTATGACACGCACTGGTGCCAGGCAAGCCAAGGTGGGTGCGATGCAATTGGTCAGAGAGCCAGCCATCGCCCCATGATCGCCTGCAGAGTGAGGCCAAGGCCACCCCCTGCAGGGCAATTGATGAGGGGGTTCTGTGATCAATCGCCCCACAGAGGGAGGCCCAGGCCACTGGCCAGCGATGCTGTGGCAGGTGTGCATGGCCAGCCAGTGATCGCCCCACAGAGGGATACCCAGGCCAGCCAAGGAATCACACCTCACACCTGTTGCCCACAGAGGGCGGTGACTGGTGGGGGGGGGGGGGTAGACAGCACCACACAGATGGCAAGCAAGGGGCGGGGGGGCGGGCAGCTACCAGTAGCCAGAGGAAGGAAAGCCCTGATAGGCCCTGATCACCGGCCAGGCCTAGAACCCTACCCGAGGGGTCCTGGATTGCAAGAGGGCTCAGGTCGGGCTCTAGTGAGCATTATAAGGGACTTAATGAGAACTACAACATGAAAAGAGAGATTGAAACAATAAATAAAAATCATCCGGAAATGAAGAATGAGATAGCTAAAGTAACAACACCCTGGAAAGATTCAAAAGTAGACTGTAAGAAGCTGAGGACCAAAGTAGCAAAGTAGAAGATAAGTTTAAAAACATCATCTATTCAGAGCAGCAATTAGGGGGAAAAAAGCAGGAGGAGAGTTTAAGGGAGCTTTGGGACAACATGAAACATAACAGCATTTGCATAATAGGGGCACCAGAAGAAGAATCTGAGCAACAAATACAGAACCTGTTTGAAGAAATGATGACAGAAAACTTCCCTGACCTGATGAAAAAATAAGTCGCACAAGTCCAGGAAACACAGAGTTCCAGTAAAGATGAACCCCAAAAGACCCACACCAAGACACATCATAATTAAAATGGCAAATGTTAAAGAATCTTTAAGGTTGCAAGAGAGAGACAAAGTTACCTACAGGAGAGTTTCCATTAGACTGTCATCTGATTTCTCAATAGAAACACTTCAAGTAAGAAGAGAATGGCATGAAGTATACAAAGTAATGAAAAATAAGAGACTGAATCTAAGACTACTCTATCCAGCAAGGCTATCATTCAAATTTAATATGAAATTAGTAGCTTTGCAGACAGAAAAAGGCTAATGGAGTTTGATACCACCAAACCAGCACTGCAAAAATGCTACAAGGATTTTAGTAAGAAGAAATAGAAAGAGAGGGAGGAACACAGGCATCAAGAACAAAAATGGCAACAAATAAGTACCTATCAATAATAACCTTAAAGGTAAATGCCTTAAATGCTCCAATCAAAAACCATAGGGTAGCTGAATGGATGAGGAAAACACGACCCATATATATGCTGTCTACAAGCGATCAACTTCAGAACAAGATTCACAAGATGAAAGTAAAGGGATGGAAAAAAAGTTTCCATGCAAATGGAATTAAAAAAAAACAAACCTGGGGTAGCAATACTCATATCTGACAAAATAGATTTCAAAATAGGTCCAGAGCCATGACAGCATGCAACAGACTGAAGATTCTCAGAGGAAAGGCAGGGGGGAGGAAAGAGATCAACCAAAGAACTTACACGCATAACCCATGGACACAGACAACAGTGGGGTGAAGTCCTCTTGGGAAGGATGGGGCCACCAGGTAACTACACGTGTTCAACAAGAATACGAAGATCTGTTGCAAAAATAAAAACAATTCTTTTTTTAAATTACTTTATTGATTAAGGTATTACATATGTGTCCTTATCGCTCCATTACCCTCCCATCCCCACCACTCATGCCCTCACCCCCCTGTTGTCTGTGTCCGTTGGTTAAGCTATATGCATGCATACAAGTCCTTTGGTTGATCACCCCCCCCTTGCCCCCTCCCTCCCTCCCTTACCTTCCCTCTGAGGTTTGACGGTCTAATCGATGCTTCTCTATCTCTGGATCTGTTTTTGTTCATCAGTTTATGTTATTCATTATATTCTATAAATGAGTGAGATCATGTGATATTTATCTTTCTCCAACTGGCTTATTTCACTTAACATAATGCTCTTAAGTTCCATCCATGTTGTTGCAAATGGTAAGAATTTCTTCTTTTTTTACCGCAGCGTAGTATTCCATTGTGTAGATGTACCACAGTTTTCTAATCCATTCATCTGCTGATGGGCACTTAGGCTGTTTCCACATCTTAGCTATGGTGAATTGTGCTGCTATGAACATAGGGGTGCATATTTATTTTCACATATATTTCACATCAAATGATGTATATATCTATACATTTGTTAGTATAATTTCACATTTTCATACAAATACAGTTGACCCTTAAACAACAGGGATTCTGGGGTGCTGATCCTCATGCAGTCAAACATCTTCATACAACTTTTGACTCCCCCAAAAACTTAAGTACTAGTAAATAGCCTACTGTTGACCAGAAGCTTTACTAGCAACATAAATTGTCAGTTAACCCATAATTTGTATGTTTGCATATTGTATATTGTATTCTTACAATAAAGTAAGCTACAAAAAAAAAAGCATAAGGAAAATATATTTGTAGTACTGTATGTTTTTAGTGAAAACCCGCATATAAGTGGATCCACACTCTAAAACTGTGTTTTTCAAGGGTCAATTGTATATCAGTCCATGTGAGCATAAAAAAAGATTAGGAAGGATGTGCATCAAAAATAATGGTGGTAGTGGGAGTAAGGGTTGGCCAGTGGAATAAATAGAGATAGATAATGGGATGTTTACTTTTTATTTTATTTATCCTATCTAATAAAAGAGAAACATGCAAATTAACCATCACTCCATTCTACCCACAAGCCACGCCTAGCAGCCAATCAAGAGCAAGTATGCAAATTAACCCAACCAAGATGGTGGCAGCCATGGAGCTGGAATGAGCAGGAGGCTTGGGTTACCCCTGGTGATGGAGGAAGCCAAACTTCTGGCCTGCCCTGACAGTCCCTGGCCTCCCTCAAGGCTACAAAGTTTCAATTATCTACACTAATAAAAGAGAAAAATGGTAATTGGCGTACGGTGATACCGTTTTCATTGGCTAATCGGGGCTATATGCAAATTAACTGCCAACTAAGATTGGCAGTTAACTGCCAACAAGATGGCGGCTAATTTGCATATGTAGGCACAATGCAGGCAGGCAAAAGGGAAAGCAGGAAGAAGCCCCCTGCCACTGACAGTGATCTGAAACCCAGGGGGAGCTAAGAGCTGGGGGGCAGGGCAAAGGCGGCCCTGGGGCCGCCTTTGCCCTGCCCCCCAGCCATGATCGGAGAATCAGGCGCCTTTGCCGCCCTGGCCAGTGATAGCAGGAAGTAGGGGTGGAGCCAGCGATGGGAGCTGGGCACGGTCGAAGCTGGCAGTCCCAGGAGCTAGGGGTCCCTTGCCTGGGCCTAAAGCGAAGCCCACGATCGCGGCGCCCCCCGCTGCCACTGCAGGTCCCCGCTGCCTGGGCCGGACGCCTAGGCCAGAGGCGTTAGGCCTGGGCAGGGGCGGAGCCTGCAACCGCGGGGAGCTGGGGGTCCCCTGCCCAGGCCTGACACCTCTGCCGGAGGCCTCAGGCCTGGTCAAGGGGCCGATCCGGTGATTGGGGATCGGAGGGTGATGAGGGTCAACTCCTCTGGCCGAGGCATCAGGCCTGGGCGGGGGGGCGGAGCCGGGGATTGGAGGGATATGATGGTCCCCTTGCCCAGGCCTGAAGTCTGGGTCAGAGGCGTCAGGCTTGGGCGGAGGTTGGAGCAAGCGATCAGAGGGAGATGGGGGTCCCCTGCCCAGGCATGATTCCTGGGCCAGAGGCCTCAGGCCTGGGCGGGGGCCAGAGCCAGTGATCGGGGGGAGATGGGGGTCCCCTGTCCAAGCCTGACACCTCTGGCGGAGGCGTCAGGCCTGGGCAAGGGGCCGATCAGGCGATCAGAGGGTGATGGGGGTCAACGCCTGAAGGCTCCCAGTATGTGAGAGGGGGCAGGCTGGGCTGAAGGACACTCCCCCCCCCCCCCACCACCCAGTGCACGAATTTCGTGCACCGGGCCCCTAGTATATTTATATTAATATATGTGGGGGAGTATATAATATGTGTTGCAGGGAAGGAGATTGAAAGTAATTGCTAATAAAATTTTAAACAATTCCCTGCATATAAACAATTTTAATGTCTTCTAAAGTTATATATTAAAGTATGTGGGAATATTTGTTGTGTGGTAGTGGCGGGGGGGGGATAATTAGAAACTCCTGCAAAAAGTATTTTTATTTAAAATTCACACACTGACATATGTATTTTGGCCTAATGGTAGGCAAAGCGTAAAAGGGGAAAATGTTACATAATTATAATCTGAAAAGTGGGTATAGAGCTGAGGCATTAGATTCTGAAGGGGATTTATTATATGGGAACTGCAAAATGCTGAGTTGTTTTCTATTTGTTCATGCATCATGGGCATTTCATTTAAGGTTTTAAGGGAAAGCATTAACATCCTATATAATCCTATATAATAAAAGGGTAATATCCAAATTGTCCCCTTGACTGGGAGTTTGACCGGAGTTTGATCAAGGGGCATGGCCGGCCCGCCAACTGCCTGGACCCCCTCACCCCCGCGGGTCCCACCCCCAACCGGCCCCCCACACCCCGATCAGGGGCGGGGCCCGTCAGCCAACCTCCTGCATCCCCTCCCCCTGGCCTGATTGGACCGATTGGGCCGTGCTGGTCAGACCCCACCTGTGCACAAATTTGTGCCCTGGGCTTCTAGTTAAGTATAATTCAGTGAGAAATGCTTGTGGGGAGCTTAGAAGTGTGATCTTATGGTAGCTTTCTGATGACTTAAATTTATTGGTGATTTTTGCTAGGAAGTGACTAAATTATATTTTTTAAATATCACTTAACATTTAATGTCTAACAGCAGTTACCACTAGAGAGTGGAGCTAAGAAACAGAGTTTGAAGATTTACTTTTTCATTATGTAATCTTTTATCCTATTTGATGTTTTCTATGTGCACACTTACCTATTAAAAATATTTTGTTACAATCTCTTTTATGATTCTTTTGGAAAAAATTACAAGCTGTGTTAATGTTTCCTTCTAATTATTTTTCCTTCAAAAGTGAGCCATCAGTGCCCTCTCAGTATTCTAAACTGCTGTGACAACATTAGCAGTTAGCATGGAGTGGTCCATAGAGCCCAAAATGTGCCTTGACCATTTCTATTGTAGAAATTGAGATTAAGACTAGTGCATCTAAACTATAAAATTTTATAAAGAAATGCCATTTTATTTCCTGTACATATAGTTCACCCAAAGTGGTCAACAGTTGTCTGGTAGAACTGCTTTCAAGCCTGTTTTACTTTTTTGCTTGTTTGTTTTTCATGAATTCTTTGTAATTCGTGTATTGTATAGCCTTACAATAGCTATGTTCTCTCTTTGGTTAAAGTTGCTATTGCCCCTAATGGAGCCTTACAGCTGGCCAGTCCAGGCACAGATGGAGTACAGGGACTTCAGACACTAACCATGACAAATTCAGGCAGTACTCAACAAGGTACAACAATTCTCCAGTATGCACAGACCTCTGATGGACAGCAAATACTTGTGCCCAGCAACCAGGTGGTTGTACAAAGTAAGTATGTTTAAGTACCTATGGAATGTATCCCAAAGTTCTTTTAAAGACACTTATGAATTAACTCATTCTTTTGACCACCCAGCTGCATCAGGAGATATGCAGACATATCAGATTCGTACCACACCTTCAGCAACTTCGCTGCCACAGACTGTGGTGATGACATCTCCCGTGAGTCTTACATCTCCGACAACTAAGACAGATGACCCCCAGTTGAAAAGAGAAATAAGGTTGATGAAAAACAGGTAGGTAGTGAAATTATACTGTCAGAATGGTAATGTTTTTGCAAATCTCAAAATATAACCAGGTGTTAACTGGAATTGTTTATAGGAAATAAGGAGAGAGGTTTTTATCAGCTTTATTTTACTGAGTGTTTGATTATGTCTGGTTTATTTCCAATGGATCAGTGAGTCCCATTGCTCAATCTCTTTATTTAATATATTGACCTAGAATTCTTTTATTGTTATTATACCCTTTGAATAGCACTGTTAAGCAAAGCTTTTCAAAAAGTCTATTTTGTTCTTGTTGGGCTGACATGGTTAAATAAAAAGAGTAATCTGCTGCTTGCCACAGCAAGAAGAATTAGTGGGATTCTGCCTAATACCTAGTTTAATTACTGACACAGAAATGCTCCTAAAAATGAATTTTTTTTTTCTTTTAATTAAATCTTTATTGTTCAGATTATTACATTTGTTCCTCTTTTTTTTCCCCCATAACTCCCCTCCTCCCAGTTCCCACCCCACCCTCCGCCCTCACTCCCCACCCACTGTCCTCATCCATAGGTGCACGATTTTTGTCCAGTCTCTTCCTGCATCTCCCACACCCCTTTCCCCCCCAAGAATAGTCAGTCCATTCCCTTTCTATGTCCCTGATTCTATTATAATCAACAGTTCATTCTGTTCATCAGATTATTTATTCACTTGATTCTTAGATTCACTTGTTGATAGATGCATATTTGTTGTTCATAATTTGCATCTTTACCTTTTTCTTCCTCTTACTCTTCTTAAAGGATACCTTTCAGCATTTCATATAATCCTGGTTTGGTGGTGATGAACTCCTTTAGCTTTTCCTTATCTGTGAAGCACTTTATCTGACCTTCAATTCTGAATGATAGCTTTGCTGGATAAAGTAATCTTCGTTGTAGGTTCTTGGTATTCATCACTTTGAATATTTCTTGCCACTCCCTTCTGGCCTGCAAAGTTTCTGTTGAGAAATCAGCTGACAATCGTATGGGTATTCCCTTGTAGGTAACTGAGTTTCTTTCTCTTGCTGTTTTTAAGATTTTCTCTTTGTCTTTTGCTCTTGGCATTTTAATTATGATGTGTCTTGGTGTGGTCCTCTTTGGATTCCTTTTGTTTGGGGTTCTCCGCGCTTCTTGGACCTGTAAGTCCATTTCTTTCACCAGGTGGGGGAAGTTTTCTGTCATTATTTCTTCAAATAGGTTTTCAATATCTTGCTCTCTCTCATCTTCTGGCACCCCTATAATTCTGATGTTGGTTCGCTTGAAGCTGTCCCAGAGGCTCCTTACACTATCCTCGCATTTTTGGATTCTTTTTTCATTTTGCTTTTCCGGTTGGGTGTTTTTTGCTTCCTCGCATTTCAAATCATTGACTTGATTCTTGCGCTCCTCTGGTCTGCTGTCGGGAGTCTGTATAATATTCGTTATTTCAGTCCGTGTATGTTTAATTTCTAGGTGGTTCCCCAATATACGATCGAGGGTCTCATTAGTTTTCTTGTAGATCTCATTAAGTTTATCGGCGGCTTCTAAACAGTTCTTGAGAGACCTTAAAAGTGTGGTTCTGAACTCTATATCTTCCATTGACAATTTTGTCCTGTTTCTTTGTCTCCGCATTTTGTTATGCTTCCTTGGTGCACCCCCTAGTGGTCTTTGTGCGCAGTCTTATAAACCTTGATTGTTGTAGCTAATACCAGGGAGGGTTTGACCTCCAGGCCAAGTGGCTATGAGAATCAGCTGTTTCTGCAGTGAGAGAACTTCTGTCCTCTAGGGAGGTGCTAATCTAGCCTTTGCCTGAGGCTATCCGGCAAATGCCTCTGTGCAGGGCTTGGGCGGGGCGGGTCGCACAGGATCAACAGGGTGGGCCGGAGAGAGCAGTGATGGCAGTGATGGCGGCTCTCAGTCCTGTCCCCAGGGGCTCTGCCTCTCTGAGTCCCAGCAATGGCTGCAAACCTCGGAGAGAAAGCTGCACTCGCTCTGACCGAAGCCAGACAGTCCCGCTTCTCCCGTTTGAGTCTGGGTCCCTAAAGACTCGCCTGTATCTGGAGCTCAGAGTCTGCGACTCCCTCCCGATTGAAAACGCCAACCGCGCCCTCCGCCGCCAGCCCGCTCCGCGCACTCCGCACCTCAGAATTTGACTTCAGCACTGCGCCTCCTCTGAGTGTCCGAATGCGTTTCTCTTTCCTCCTAGTTGTAGGACTTCCACTCAGCCAGCGTTCCTGTGGTTCTGGGTGATGTCCCTTCCGTTTTTTGGTTTCACTTTTGAAGTAGTTGTTCAAAGCAGCAAACTCCAGCGTTAACCTATGCCGCCATCTTGGTTCTCTCAGAAATGCTCCTAAAAATGAATTTTGACATGAAAATAGATTAGTAATTTAACCCCCAGAAACATTTACTTTTATTTTAAATGTATTTTAAACATTGCTATATGCACTAAAACTATAAAAATAAACCAAAGATTGACGTTAGCAATTGCTTCTGGGCAAGAGGCAGGGGTATGGATGTGATCAGGGATAGCACAGAGGGCCCTTCAACAGGGTAGATAACATTTTTGCACAGTAAGCTGGGTGTTGGGTTTACATTCGTTCATTTATTATGCTTCATAACTTATATCTACGTCACATCTGTGTGTACGACTTCATAAAAATGTTTTAAACTACAGTAATTTAGAAGGCAACTTAGTAAGGTGTTTTATTTCCTATGACTTGACATCTTGAAAATAATAATGGAAGTAATATTACATTCAAATTAGTGACAAAAGTCATAAAATACTTAATAAATTTAACAGGAAAGGCATAGAATCCACATTTTTTAAATCTTATTGAGAGGTAAAACAGTATCTGAACAAACAGAAAATACTATGTTCTTTGATTAAGCCATAATAAGTATATTTTTTCAGAATTCACGTATAAATGGAATGTGTTTAAATTAGAATTTTTGTAAATCTTTATAGAATTGGACAAAATAAGCTAAATGTTTACAAGGAAGAAATAAGTATTCAGGAATGGTCAAGAACAGAAAGAGGTTACTTTGTCTTGTTAGGCATTAAAGCATACTCTAAAAAGCCATTGTAATCATAACTTGGTATCAGTGAAGAGGGCAGACAATAACATTAGCAAATGGCAAAGAGAGGCCAGAAATCGCCTGTGCTAGTTAAGTACACTTGTGAAGGATGGCTTATTTAATAAAAGATATCCAATCAACTCTACATTTGAAAGAAAATTAAATTGGATTCCTATTTTTTATACCATGTACAAAAATAATTCTAGATGAATTAAAGACTTATGAAAGTTAAGCAATAAAATTTCTAAGATGAAATTTAGAAATATGTACTGCATGCATTTTAATTTAAGCCAAGGAAAAGAGAGACTAAAGAGCATTTATGACAGGAGATATAAAAATATGAGATGTCAAATGGTAGATTACAAAATAATGTAAAAACATTTAAAGGATTAATATGTATAATGAACAGAAAGTTCCTAGGTTGTTTGTCTTTCTAATAACGTCTCATTGTAAAGTGACCGAAGGTATGAAGGGACAAAGGTATATATAAATAGGCAATTTGCATAAGAGCAGATCCAGAAGACCAATAAAAGTTTTGAAAAATGCTCGATCTCATTAGTAATGAGGAAAATGGAAATTAACAAAAACAACATGGCAAAAAATCTATGTACCAACATAGGAACATCATTAAAACAGTTTAGGCATAAAATGAATTGGCAGAACCCTAGCTGGTTTGGCTCAATGGATACAGCGTCGGCTTGTGGACTGAAGGGTCCTGGGTTCAATTCCTGTCAAGGGTATATGCCTGGGTTGCGGTCTCAGTCCCTGGTGTAGGGCATGCAGGAGGCAGCCAATCAATGATTCTCTCTCATCATTGATGTTTCTATCTCCCTTCCTCTCTCTGAAATCAACAAAAATACATTTTTAAAAAATCAAGTGGCAAATAATATCTACAGTACATAGTATACTCAAGTAATACTTTTTACTTCTATCCATATATATAAAACTTATATGTGACTTGATAGAAATATTCTAAGAGGACATGTACAAAACTGAGTATCAATCATTGTATTTATTACAGTAAAATGTATTGAAAAATTATTTTTATTCAACAAATGAAAATTAATTTGAAAAATAAAATATGAAAATTAATTTAAAGAATCTGTGGGTCAAAAATTAAGCAGAGGACCCCTAAATTTCACTCCTTGGTATTAATCCAAGAGAAATAGGACATATTTACAAAGAGACTGGCCCAAGAACATGCACAGCAACTATAACTAGAAGCAGGCCAACACAATGGATCAACAAATTGTAGTGATATTCATACAATGAAATATGCCCTAAAATATAAAGGAACAAACCAGCATACAGCAACATGAATGAGCCTTAAAAAGAAACTGAATAAGCCCTAGCCACGGCTGCTCAGTGGTTGGATTGTCCACCCCGGTATCTGGGTTGTGGGTTTGATCCCCAGCCTTCCTTGGCCCTGGTTGGGGCAACTGATGGATGTCTCTCTTACGTCAATGTTTCTCTCTCTCCACCCTCCCTCCCCTCCTCACTCTACAAATCAATGGCAAAAATATCCTCAGGTGAGGATTAACAGCTCAGTGGTTAGAGCTTCGACCCGTGCACCAGAGGTCACAGGTTTGATTCCTGTAAATACTTGGATTCATTCCCCACTCCCAGTTGAGGTGCATGCAGGAGGCAACCAGTCAATGTGTCTCTCACATCCATGTTTCTCTCTCCCCCTGCCCTCCCTTCCACTCTCTGAAAAGCAACGGAAAAAAATATCCTCAGGTGAGGATTAACAGAGAAAAAAGAAACATACTGAATTAAAGGAGACCACGCACAAGTGTATACCTATTGTATAACTGTTATATGAAGTTTTAGATCAGGAACATCTTCATTGATGCTGATAAAATCAGAACAGCAGTTGCTAGAGGAGAGAACTGACCAGAAACGGGCATGAGAGAACTTTCTGGAACAATAAAAATGTTCTGGCCTTGGTAGGTGTGTGGGCTATAAAGGTGTATGTATGTGCATTTGCCAAAACTAGCTGAATTCTACACTTGAGATCTACATTTCATTGTATATAGGTGAGAACTTAACTTTTCAAATGAGGAAAAGATGAGCAGAGAAATTGCTACAGGGCATTTACCGCTTTAGAGAAGGTGAGTGTTTTCTGACATGGTTTTTATGCTTATTTTAGAGAAGCTGCTCGTGAATGTCGCAGGAAGAAGAAAGAATACGTGAAATGCCTGGAAAACCGAGTTGCAGTCCTGGAAAATCAAAATAAAACTCTAATAGAGGAGTTAAAGACTTTGAAGGATCTTTATTCCCATAAAAGTGTTTGATATTTAAGAAAATATTTTGTGGACTTGCCTAAAAATTAAATGGATTTTTTTCTTTTTAGTGGAGTTTTATAAATTAAAAGGTCAAAAATGAAGCTTTTATTTAGGCTTTTGCAACTCAAAGATAAATAAATGTCTTATGCAAGTTATGCAAGAGAACTGGTGACAGAGGATAAAGTGGCAAATGACCTCAAGGAAGATACTGGCACAGCTGGAAACTGGAAATAGCATACTAAAGAAGCAGGAAGCGAACATTCACCAATCTGAATTTTCTAAATAACAGTAGTTGTCAATAATCCAAAAATGGCAGATAAGATGAAATTTGGTAAATTTTCAAAATTAAATCTATTTACCCTATAGGTCTGCATTTCATATACTGTTTCCTAAAATTTACTTTTTTCAATTGTGTGTGTGTGTGTGTGTGTGTGTGTATTTTATTTCTGCCAATAAATTCTAAATTACCAAAAGAAAAACTAATACATAACCAGATATAAATAATTATGTGTTCTGATTACATACACTTGTTCTATTGTCAAGTCTTTTAAATGGGTTTTAAGTTTGTTTATTGGACTTGACAGCATCTTGAAGAGTGAATTAAAATATTTTTGAGGCCTTGTCCTAACAGGCATCTAAGATACATGAATGGGGTGTAGTGTTTTTGTACATTTATTATCAGAATGGAAAGAAAACTGTTTAAAAGTTTCACACTTTTAAATAGTTGGTTTTTGGGGGTAATTCTGGGAATGGTGATTTTCTACAAATATATAGCAGATTGTTTTTTTGATTCTATATTCTGTAAGCAGTTGAATATACATCACTTATTCTGTTGTGCTTTAATAGAATGGAATGTTTACAGGCCCTTGAGATGATATTAGAGTATTTTTTAAGAAAAACTTCTGAAGATGCATACCAAAGTTTTCCAAGAGGATTTTATAATTGATTTAATGCAAGGTTTATCAGATTCTAAAATAGTACAGTTATTAAAGCAATTTTATGCTAGAGACTATTTTGTAATGTAGTGAATGGTACATTTATAAAAGTGACTGTCAATATATTTTTATAGCTAATCTTTATAAATTCTAAAGTTGAGTTTTTAATGATTATTTTAAATGTTTATATAGTTTGTTTAGTAAAAAAAATATTTTGCCTCTCAAAGTATCATTTTTATATTATGGGGAGTTTCAGATTGGCTAATCTCTGGATTCTAAGTTTTATATACAGTTTTTCCAGAGTTCACAAATGCTGTCAGTGTTTAACTTCTGTATTCCAATTTCTATACACTTTGAAATTGTACTGCAAAACTATTGTGCGCTTCTTATACAATATGTATCATATTGTTGTCTATGAAATTAAAGGACATTTGATAAAATTAAGTTTGCTGAATGTAGAATACATTGTTTGATATATAAATTACAAGCTCCTGATAGCCATTCTGTTAATTATACTAAGTATAATGCATTTCTAGTTTTAAAATGAGGATCAATTTACAATTCTGGTCTCCATAGCCTATTTTAAGAGGGAATATGTTGTATGTTTTGATTTATTTAGAATCAGTTACAATAAACTAATGAAGTTTTTTGTTCTACAAGTGTTTAGGACATGGTTAAGAAGCCTGTTATACAGAAATATTAACACAGTTGATAAGTTTGTATTTAACCCTAATGAAGTATTTTATTAATAAGATCTTTTAAAATTGGACTCCATTTAGTTGGCAGCAGCTTATGAGAAGAAAAAAAGTTTGATTACCAGTGGGATTACTTTTATCACTACCTTGTAAAGCCAGAGTCTTAAACTAGTGGCCCATTAGCTTGAAGAATAGGAGGAGGTAGGGTCACTGGGTTATATCTTGAGTTATGGTGTGACAGTCAATTTGCATATTCCTTTTTTTTTTAAATTAGATGAGATTGCTGGTTAAACCTGTTCTTTCTCTAGTTAAAAGAGTTTTTTAAAAGATTTTATATTGGATAGATGTCATGCTTGGCTGTAATTAAGATAATGTAGTCCATGGTGCCTTAACAGTTGGACATTCATAAATATTTGTAAACTCTGCTATCTACAGACTTCTGGTGTAGGGCCTTGCTCACTAGATCAAGTTACCTTAGTCTTGCTGTATGTAACGGACATGGGAAAGACACTGAGGATTCTGTTAAGTGCATACCATGTTATTTTAGATGTTTTTTTAATTTTTAAAAAATATTTTTTATTGATTTCAGGGAGGAAGGGAGAGAGAGAAACATCAATGATGAGAGAGAATCATTGATAGGCTGCCTCCTGCACACCCCCTACTGCAGATCGAGCCCACAACCTGAGCATGTGCCCTTGACTGGAATTGAACCTGGGACCCCTCAGTCTGCAGGCCAGTGCTCTATCAACTGAGCCAAACCAGCTAGGGCTGTTTTTCTAATTTGAATCCAATTCCAAGCTAATGGAATTTTAAAGGTGATTATAATCTGAACCTGAATTAGAATTCAAAAATTCAATAGACTAGTGCAATTACTTTCTTAGCTCAGAACACTGTTTTATATAAATGTATTATCAATTTATTTATTTATATGTTATATTGATGGAAATACCTTGCCCATGAATACGTCTTGAGCATATAAATTTATTGACCAGAGCATGAAGAATGGGCATGTGCTAGAGCTTCAGAAATCTTAGTACATTTATCGTATTTACCCAGAAATTATATCAAAATTAGTGACCCGGTGCATGAAATTTGCGCACATTTAAAGGGAATTAATTAGAGGAAATATTTTAATATTGCTGTTTGCCCTTACTCTATAATAGAAGTGTCAGAGAGGAAAGAAAATTAGTAAAATGTATATGAAAATCTTCCTCTTGTCAGAGTCTGGGGTGCGCCACGGGAACCAGAGTCAAGAGTCCGCCCACCCACGTGCGCCTTGAGGTCACACAAGACCCAGACCCGGCCAGCCCCACCCCCATTGAGCTAGATCCAGACCTGGCCAGCCCCACTCCTGTCAAGCCCCGCCGAGTAGGGAGCGTGGCCTAAGGTCGCCTGGCCTGGTGCCAGGGTGGGGGTGTGGCCTGAGGTCCCCCCAGCCTGGTCCAGGGCAGGGGCATGCCTTGAGGTCCCCGTCAAGCCCCGCAGGCAGGGGTGCATGGCCTCAGGTCCCACGGTCCGGCGCTGGGGAGTGGGGCACGGCCTGAGGTCCCCCATCAAGCCCTGCCGGGCAGGGAGCATGGCCTGAGGTCCCCTCGCCCAGCGCTGGGGTGGGGGGCTGCAGCCTGAGGTCCCCCATCAAGCCCTGCCAGGCAGGGGGCACGGCCTGAGGTCCCCTGCCCTGGCCCAGTGCTGGGGTGAGGGTGCATGGCCTCAGGTCCCTGCACCGGCCCAGCGCCATGCAGCCTCAGGTCCCTGCTGATTGCTCGTTAAGGCTTGCTATGGGGACTCAGCCTCCACTGTGGGCGCAGTCATCTTGTGTTAAACTGTGACAGTCAATTTGTATATTCCTGCCTTATTAGATGAGATTGCTGGTTAAACCTGTTCTTTCTCCAGTTAAAATATGTGGACATAGGATATAAAAATACGTATTCTGAAAAATAAAAATAAAAATAAAAATAAAAAATAAATTAAAAATAAAAATACGTATTCTGGTTTGGAATTAGTTGTCATAATGGCAATTCACATTCCCAGAGAAGATGCTGTAAATCGAGTGAAATTTGACTTAAGGACTTGATAGCTATTTCAAAGAAAAGTTGGAGGTAGCATGCTACCTGATATCAAACCATACTACAAGGCTATCTCAATCAAACAGCATGGTACTGGCATAAAAAGACATACAGAAAAATGGAACATAATCAAGATGCCAGAAATAAACCCACACCTATGTGGCCAATTAATATATGACAAAGGAGGTAAGAATATACAGTGGGGTAAAGACATCTATTCAATAAATAGTGGTGGGAAAACGGCAGACATATGCAAAACATGAAACTAGACCACCTTCTTATGCCCTATACAAGAACAAACAAAATGGATTAAACACTTAAATGTAAGACTAAAAACCATAAAACTCCTAGAAGAAAACAGGCAGCAAAATCTCTTGACACCTCTTAGCAATATTTGATATATCTCAGGCAAGAAAGGCAAAAGAAAAAAAAATGGGATTACATCAAACTAAAAAGTTTTTGCACAGCAAAGGAAATCAACAAAATGAAAAGACAATCTGAATAGAGGAAGATATTTGCTACTAATACATCCAATAAGGAGTTAATATCCAAAATCAATAAAGAACTCATACAACACAATACCAAAAACCCCACACACAATCCAATTAAAAAGGGCAGAGGACCTGAATAGACATTTTTCCAAAGAGGACATACAGATGGCCAATAGCCATATGAAAAGATGCTCAATGTCATTTATCAGAAAAATGCAAATTAAAATCACAATGAGGTATCCCCTCACACCTGTCAAAATGGCTATTATCAATAAACCCAACAACAAGTGCTGGTGAGGATGAGGAGAAAGGGAACCCTAGTGTGCTGGTGGGAATGCAGACTGGTGCAGCCACTGTGGAAAACAGTACGGAGTGTCCTTAAAAATTAAAAATGGAGCTGTCTTATGACCCGGAGATTCCACTTCTGGTTATATATCCAAAGGAAACAAAAACACTAATTCAAAAGAATCTATGCACCCCTATGTTCATTGCAGCGTTATTTACAATAGCCAAGCTATGGAAGCAGCCCAAGTGCCCATCAACACGGAGTGGATAAAAAAGCTTTGGTACATATATGTTACAGAAGACCAGAGAAAAACCAAGCAACGCTTAGAGAAAGGAAGTTACATTTTATTATTAAATTCTGCGCAGGCCCAGAGAAAAATGTGTCTTTCAAATTCAGGGGCCCCCAACATGGAGTAAACTTTCTCTATTTATACTTTTCCAGTCCTTTGTCTCCCAAATTTGGAATGAGACTTCCCGGCCTCCTGAGAAAGAAGGCCTGCGTGCTGGGAAGGGGCCATGAGACCATATCTCAAGGCCTGGCCTGGAGCCAGCACGGACAGCTCTGTCTGGGGCACAGTTTACGGCCTCTCTGGAATGGGAGTGGTCTTATTTTCCTTTTTAAGCAAGCAGTCGTTTACAGAAGCCAAAAGAGCAGGGTTAAAATTTCAAACAGCAGTTTTTATGTAGGTTGGATGCTTCATATATACAATGGACTATTACTTGGCCATAAAAAATAATGAAATCTTACCATATGCGACAGCATGGATGGACCTAAGGCAGGGGTGGGCAAACTTTTTGACTCGAGGGCCACAATGGGTTCTTAAACTGGACCGGAGGGCCGGAACAAAAGCATGGATGGAGTGTTTGTGTGAACTAATATAAATTCAAAGTAAACATCATTACATAAAAGGGTACGGTCTTTTTTTTTTCAATAGTTTTATTCATTTCAAACGGGCCGGATCCGGCCCGCGGGCCGTAGTTTGCCCACGGCTGACCTAAGGAGTATTATGCTCAATGAAATAAGTCCGAGAAAGACAAATGCCATATGATTTCACTTATATGTGTAATCTAAAGAACAAGTAAATGAACAAACATAATTGATGCAAGCTCATAGATACAGAGAACAGACTGATGATTGCCAGAGGGGAGGTGGAGGGTGGGGTGGAAAAGGTGAAGATTAAAAAGTACAAATTGGTAGTTACAAAATAGTCACAGGGATGCATAGGGAATAGAGTCAGTAATGTAATAACTATGTACGGTGCCTGGTGGGTACTGGAAATACCAGGAGGGAAGTGTTATAACATATATGACTGTCTAACCACTGTTATACCCCTGAAACTAATACAAAATAATCTTGAATATAAACTGCAATTGAAAAAAAAAACAACAAAAACTAGGGATTTGGGATTTTAACTTGGTCTCTAGCAATTCAACTTAAATAGTGGTCTCTCCCCCACGCCCACCCCCAAAACACACCTTTATAAAACTCTAGGGGGTAACTGTCTCTTTTGTGCTCTTCGATATCCCACATTCTAGAGCAGTGCCTCCCTGGTTCACGGGAGTGCTCCATGTCTATTAAATGAATGAGAGCCTGGGATTCAAATTCACTAAGACACAGAGGTTTGATACTTCGCCAAGGGCACACAGGAAATAAGGCTAGGGTTCAGACCTAGGTCTAGTCATCTCCAAAGGTTGTGGTATTGAAGACCAGAATGTACCTTCTTTCTTTCTTTTTTTTTCTTTCGAATTTTTTTATTCCTCCCCTGAGGATATGTTTTTACTGATTTCAGAGAGAGAGGAAGGAAGAGAGAGAGAGAGAGAGAGAGAGAGAGAGAGAGAGAGAGAGAGAGAGAGAGAGAGAAACATCAGTGTAGGAGAGAAACTTCAATCAGTTCCCTCCTATATGTGCCCTGACCAGGGAATCAAACCTGCAACCTTTTTGGTGTACGGGCAATGCTCCAACCAACCCAGCCACCTGGCCAGGGCTGTACCTTCTTTCTTGTCTGTGCTGTTGAAGAGTGAAACACTCTGTTCCATTGCACAGTAAGTCCTCACATTTTAACATCAATGGTTCTGCATATAAACAAGAGTAAGGAGTTAACATCATCTCATCAACATTATAACAAGACAATGTAGAACAAAAAGTTTTCAAGGACCTGCTGAACCTTTATGCACCTGCTATGAAAGATTTTTAAGTTCTATTTAAGTGTGTCCACTAGATGGCAACCTCCACTTTAAAATCACAGAATTTTACGAACAAAAGTAAATACATAGAAAACTACACAAGTAAATATATACAATCTTGTACACCCACCATCCAGAATTAATAAGTGTTAACATTTTATCTTTAATTCAGGTCATTTTCTGAATAAAAATGCACAGATGAACTCCCCCCACCCCCGCCTTCTCTTCCTAAAGGAAACCACTACGATGAGTTTAGTGGGGATCCAGTCCATGTTTTATTTTGTCTGCTTGTTTTGCTTTATATTTACTACACGAGTCCATAAAGGTGTCAGATTATAGTATCTTTTTTTAGAAGTTCATAAATGGTCCCTTAATAATATATCATTCTCTAAGTGAAAGGTCAAGCAGATAAAACAGGGTTTTAGCTATGGTGATTTGATACTTTGTTTAGTGTGTGTGGTGGGTGGGACGGGGGAGAAGAGCATTAAAGCCCTACAGGACACCTACTACACAAGGCCACTCTCCCAATCCCAGGAGACACAGCAGCTCCACCTGATACATAGGAACAAACACCGGGAAGCAGCCAAAATGAGGAGACAAATATTTCACAAATGAAAGAACAGAAGAATTTTCCAGAAAATAACTAAATGAAATGGAAGCAAGCAAATCACTAGAGACAGAGTTCAAAATGATGGTTATAAGGTTGCTCAAGGATTTTAATGAGAGCTTCAAGGGACTTTCAAGGATTTAAGTGAGAATTTCAAGAACTTTAGGGAGAACATCAAAGACATGAAAAAGGACCAGTCAAAAATGAAGCATACACTAACTGAAATAAAGAATAATTTACAGGGATTCAACAGTACAGGAATCAAATCAAATGATTTGGAATATGAGAAAGCAAAAAAAAAAACAAAACACCCAATCAAAAGAGCAAAAAGAAAAAAGAATCCAAAAATATGAACATAGTATAAGGAGCCTCTTAGACAACTTTAAGCTTACCAATGTTTGTATCATGGGGGTGCCGTAAGGAGAAGAGATAGAGCAAGAAATTGAAAACCTATTTGAGGAAATAATAACAGAAAACTTCCCCTACCTGATGAAAGAAATAGACTTATAGTTCCAGGAAATGCAGAGAGTCCCAAACAAGAGGAACTCAAAGAGGACCAACCAAGACACATCATAATTAAAATTCCAAGGGTTAAAGACAAAGAGAGAATCTTAAAAGCAGCAAGAGAAATGCAGTTATCTACAAGGGAGTGCCCATATGACTGTCAGCTGATTTCTCAACAGAAACTATGCAGGCCAGAAGGGAGTGGCAAGAAATATGCAAAGTGATGAATAACAAGAACCTACAACCAAGATTACTCTACCCAGCAAAGCTATCATTCAGAAGGTCAGAGAAAGAGCTTCACAGACAAGAAAAAGCTAACGGAATTCATCACCACCAAACCAATATTATATGAAATTCTGAAGGAAGGAAGGAAGGAAGGAAGGAAGGAAGGAAGGAAGGAAGGAAGGAGGAGGAGGAGGAGGAGGAGGAGGAGGGGAAGAAGAAGAAGAAGGAAGAAGAAGAAGAAGAAGAAGAAGAAGAAGAAGAAGAAGAAGAAGAAGAAAGAAGAAGAGATTAAAAAAATATGAACACTAAAATGGCAATAAATACATATCTATCAACACTGAACCTGAAAATCAAAATAAAAGAACGAGGAATCTAATGAACAAAATAAACTGATGAATAAAATAGAACCAGAGGCATAGAGACATGTAACAGATGGATGAATCTCAGAGGGAAGGGGGTGGGGGTGGGTGGGAAGAGATTAACCACATGTCTTATATGCATATATGCATTACCTATGGCCACAGACAATAGGTGGTGAAGGCCTGGAGTGGGGCAGGAACCATGTGGAGGGGGCAATGGGGGGGCAGAAAGGAGGACATCTATAATATGGCATTTTTTAGAGAAGGTGACAGTGCGTATCTCTATGAATCAGCAACCTCAAACTGGGATACATTCCAGAGAAACTCATGCTTGTATGCATAATAGTATTAGTTGTAATAGCAGATATCTAAAATTATTTAAGCATCCATTAATAATTCTGATGTAGATAAATATATTGTGGCATTTATACACAATGTGTGGTAAAGATAAGTGAATTATAATTATAGATAACTACAGGAATGAATGTCAAGAACCTAACACTAAATTAAACAAAGCTAGCTGCAAAAGAAAAGTCATTGCATGCTTCAATTTATATAAAGTTCAAATACATGCAAAACTAAACAATATGTTGTTTAGAGCAGTATTATCCAATAGAACTCTGCAATGATGCAAATATTCCATAATTTGCTATTCAGCATGGTAACCTAATGAGCACTTAAAATATAGCTAATGTGACAGGAAATAAATTTTTATTTTATTTATTTATTTTTGAATTTTTATTTTATTTAAATTTAAATTGTCAACTGTGCCTAGTGGCTACCATATAGTACTGCCAGGTTTATAAAGAGAATCAATGGAATAATAAATACAAAATTCAGAATATTGGTTAGTTCTAAGATAAAGAGAAAGAGATAGAATAGGGAGGGGTATACAGGGAATTTCAAAAGTAACAACAACATTCTTTTTTTAAAATGGGTATCCTTGTATTGTTATTCTTTATACTGTACATATATTGTGCTATAAATATTACTTCCTATGGGTTAAATATTTATTAAAACAAAAATAGTGAATGAAGTGGTAGGTACATGAATGTTTATATTGTTATTACTTCAAGTCTACATAATAAAATATTTTTAAATATACTTTTTAAAAAATATATTTTTATTGATTTCAAATAGGAAGAGAGAGAGAGAGAGAGAGATAGAAACATCAATGATGAGAGAGAATCATTGATTAGCTGCCCCATGCACACCTGCACTGGGGATCGAGCCTGCAACCCAGGCATGTGCCCCTGACTGGAATCGAACCCGGAATCCTTCAGTCCCCAGGCCAACACTCTATACACTGAGCCAAACCGGCCAGGGCAATAAAACATTTTTATTAAAAAGGTTTCTAGGCCCTGGCTGGGTGGCTCAGTTGGTTGGAGCATTGTCCCATACACCAAAAGGTTGCAGGTTGGATCCCCGGGGTGCTTACAGGAGGCAACCGATCATTGTTTCTCTCTTCCTCTCTTCCTTCCTCTCTCTCTAAAATCAATAATTTAAAAAAATATATATCCTCGGGTGAGGGTTAAAAGTCTATCTGTTTCTAGCACTAATTCAGATGTGCTCCAAGTGGAGCAGGGGACTCGCAGAAAGAATAAAACCTCCCCCAACTCCAGACCCAGTCAGTCCTGCCCCCACCCTGAACACGTACCCAGCCAACACGGGGCCCCCCTCCAGTGGAAGGACATAAGAAGCTAGCAAAATCCCTGGGCAAATGTAATGGAGAAACTAAAACAAGAAAATTAAACAAGGCCAAACAGTCTGGGCAGCTTGCAGCCAGCTTGTGAATTGCAAGACCTTATCTTCCCCAACCAAGGACATTTGAGAGCAAATGGCTCATCCCTCTCCTCCCCACCAGAGAACACATAGCTGGAACCACCCTGGCCTGGGAAACACAGAACAAAGACCCAGCTGATGCCATTTGTGCCAGCTGAGCCCAAGGACAGGTGAAGTCAAGGAGCAAATAACAAAAAAACATTAAAGCCAGACAGACCTAAGAAAAATAAAACAGTAAAACAGACCAAAGAGTAATCCAAACTCCCCTAAGCAACTATTTTGCTTCGTCAGCATATTAAAAATGCATCTGGACAGCTGACGAAACTCCCCCCTAAGATTCTCGCCTGCAGGAAAAAAGGGGGGAGGGGACAAAAAGCCCCAGGACAGACTCAATGCTTGCTCACTCCAGCACACCCATGTCCCTTCCCGGGCATGAACTTTTTACTTCTTCCTAAACTCTAAGGATCCACAAGAGACTTGCAACCAGGGGAGCAATGGGTGGCAGCAGCTCAACCAGGCTCATCCCCTGAATCTGTCTCCAAGGTTGCCTTTTCCCTGACCTCCTCGTGAGCTGACAGCAGCCCGTCTTGGCTCACTTCTTTCCGGAACAGTTCTAGAGCCCAAGCCGAGCATCGCCTCGGCTCCCCCTGCGGCTGCTTCCACCCTAAGCCCTTCCCTGTTTCGCTGTCCCCGGCTGTAATAAACCTGCTCTCAAACCCACGTGGATTCACGCTGGGAAATCTTCCTACATGAAGTCCAGACCCCACACACCACAGGCCGGCCCGACGCACACTTACTTGCCCGGGGCCGGTGCCTGTTGGGTAACACCTGTCCGTGTAAGAAACAGTCAAACCTGCGAAGAATTTTTGTGAGTTTATTTGAGCCAAACTGTTGACAAAGACTGGGAAGCAACATCTCAACCTGTTAAGATAATGTTCCAAAGAATGGCAGTTTTGCACTTCATTTTATACATTAAAATCAAAGGAGGAGACCTATGTGGTTACATGAAACCCGTTGCCATAGATTAGGGAAGCGGAGACAGCAAAGCGGGGAAATCTCTGGGATGGGGTAAAAAGTAAAATGACAGACACATACTTCTTTTACCGACGTATAGGAAGGTGAACAGTCAGCAATCAACTCAACAACAATGAGGGGTTTGTGGTGCCTGTGCTTTGAGAGGTCCGGGAAAAGGAAAGTTGCTTTGACGTTCAAAGATATGTTATCGTAGATGCAAAAAGATAATAGACTCCGTTAGGGTAAAGATTGACCTTTGTCAGGGAAGATGCTGGCCTAGGACATGATTACCCACCATAAACTGCTTTTAGTTAAAAAGTGTTCATTTCAGCCCTAGCTGGTTTGGCTCAGTGGGTAGAGTGTGGCGTGCAGATTGAAGGGTCCCAGGTTCCGATCCAGTCAAGAGCACATGCCCGGGTTGCAGGCTCCCAGCCCTGGTCGGGGGCGTGCAGGAGGCGACCAATCAATGCGTCTCTCTCACATCGGTGTTTCTCTCTGTCTCTCCCTCTCCCTTCCACTCTCTCTACAAATCAATGGAAAAAATAGCCTCACGTGAGAATTTTTTAAAAAAGAAAGTGCTCATTTCAGACCATCCTTTGTGGTTACTTTAGGTCTCTGAGTTGGCAAGGCCGCCACGCAGGCCTTCCCTGAGCTTGTCAGGTTAGCACGTGGCCCCTTTTCATCCACACACTTCAATGGTAGGAGAAACAAGATGTATTCTCTGCCGCCGCATAACAAATTATTCCAAAATGCAGTGGCTTAAAACAACAAACATTTGTTATTTCATAGTTTCTGTGGGTCAGGAATCTTGAGTGTGGCTCAGTGGGGTGCCTGGCTTAAGGTCTCGCATAGGTTGCAGTTAGGATATTTGCCAGAACTATGGTCTCATTTGAAGGTTTGACTGGGGACGAGGTGCTTCCCGGCTCACTCGTGCAGTGTTGTAGGAGTTAGTTCTTTGCGGGCTGTTGGATTGAGGACTCCAGTTCCTCGTTGGTAGGGCTGGAGGCCATGCCATAAGGCCTTACGGTCATTCGCAACATGGCAGCCCGCTTCCCTCAGAGCAGGAGACCTAGAGAGAATGTTCAAGCATAAGTTACAGTCTTTTGGAATATAATGAACAACATAAACTGATGAACAAAAACAGATCCAGAGACAGAGAAGCATTGATCAGACCATCAAACCTCAGAGGGAAGGTAGGGGTAAGGGGTAGGGATCAACCAAAGGACTTGTATGCAGGTATATAAGCCTAATCAATGGACACAGACACCAGGGGGATGAGGGCATGAGTGGGGGCGTGGGGGGCAACGGGGGGATAAGGACACATATGTAATACCTTAATCAATAAAGAAAAAAAAAGAAGTCACAATCTTTTGATAACCTAATATTGGAAGTAACAGGCCATCACCTCTATCACTCTATTTGCTAGAAGCATGGTGCTAAATCCAGCCAACAGTAAAGGGGAGGGGACTAAGCCAGGCTGTGAATACAGGAGACAGGGCTGATTGGAGGCCATTCTGGGGGCTGCCTACTACCCCAGAGGATACTTGTCTGCTATGGCGGTGATCCACAAAGAAAGGAAGGGACAGTGCAGGAGAGAAGAGAGAAGGCCTAGACGAGGCAGAGGAAATCCAGGCACAGGACTTTGTGGTTTCCGGTCCACTGTGTTTTTCACTGCCTTCTCATGGCCTGGCTGCACGCACCTCTTTCTGATCAGGATATGTCAAACATATCTGTTGTGTCTCTGTTACCTGTCACAGCAAGATTCGTCATCTTGCCCTGCTTATAAAGCCATACCTGATCTGGTCCTATCCCCCTCCACCCACACACACACACACACACCCTGACTGTGTTTCCCTTTCAAATATAACTCCCACTAAAATATTTGGGGAACAGGAAATGTGTTGCTTGTCTACCCCTCGGTCAGTTCATGCTGCAACTTGTTGCTCCAATATCACCTGCCTGCCACTGACTTCAGCTCAGCCCTAAGCGTCTATCCCTTTCTCACCTGAAAGCCCCAACGAATTGCCTCCTTTGATGTAATGCTGTCAACCATGACAACCTCAGAGGGTTGATGCAACAGGTGGCTGTCCTTTCACTGACCCCTATTTTAATTCCCCACCGTGTGACTTATCTCCCAGGCGACCACAGCCCACACTGCTCCCTTGTTAATGAAGGTGTGGGGTGAACAGAGGTGATCTTAGGAACAAATCAAGATAGCAATAAGATCATTAAAACCAAACATTAGATTTCATTGTTCTTAAAAACCCTGGGTCAACCCACCACGATGAAACTCTGGCAGACGTATTTTTGGCTCAGACCTGGCCATCGGCCATGCTGTTGGACTGCGGGCTGCCTGCTTCTTTCCTCCCTCTTGTCCAGCTTGCTTTGCACAATGAAAATTTTCTTCTCATTATGCTGAGCAATCAGCAACCTTACCCTACGTATGAAGCAGGTGACAGGCTTACTACTGCATGACCCAAAACCGTATTAAATGACTCTGCTAAAGGGAAGAAAGTCCGTACATGGTGATTCTGGACTCAAAAGAGAATCAAATCAAATGCAAAACCAAGAACAAGCCTTCAACTTAGTGTTTTTTTCTCTAACACATCCTGGTCAAAAAATGTGAAGACATGGTTTCCTCAGTCTCTAAGATAACAAAACAGTAATAATAATAAGGAAAATTCCTTCTGATCAAGATGGTGGAGTAGGAAGAGGTTATGATCGCCTCCTCCCACAACCACATCAAATTTACAACTAAATTTTATAACAACTAAAACTGAATAGCACCTGAAGGCTAGCTGAACAGAATTCTTATAACTAAAGATATAAAGAAGCCACATGAGACTAATCAGGTGGAGATGCAGAACCAGCAGTTCCCACACCGATGGTATGGCAGCTAAGAATCTGGAGGGAGCCCGACCAGGTTGCTCAGTTCGTTGGAGCATCGTCCTATACATTAGAAAGGTTGCAGGTTCAATTCCTGGTCAGGGCACATACCTAGGTTGCAGGTTCGCTCCCCATCTGGGGTATGTGTGGGAAGCAATTGATCGATGTTTCTCTCTCTCTAACCCAATAAATATATCCTCGGTATATTTAAAACAGGAATTAAAAAAAGGAAGAAGAAGAATCAGGAGGGATCTCTCAGTTGGAGGGGTCACCTCTGAGAAGTGGGAGGTCCCAGTCCCACATCTGGCTCCCCAGCCCAGGCATCAGTGCTGAGAGGAGGAGTCCCCATAGCATCTGGCTATGAAAACCAGCAGGATTGCACCCGAGAAAGACAAAGCACTGCTAGAATCAAAGGGTTGCTCTTAAAGGACCCCCACACAGACTCACTCGCTCACCGACTCACTAGCTCTAAGCTCCAGCACAGGGGCAACAGCTCAGAAAGCACTTGTGATATAAGGGGAGGAACCAAATGGACTAACTTCAGGGTGAGGGCTAGAGGGACAGGGAATGGGCCAACTCTTTCTACCGATGGCAGCACTGGCAGGTCCCTTTGTTAAGCTCTTCTCCCACCCAGCTGGCCTGGTACAGGCAGGCACCAAATCTGCGCTCTCCATGAACCTGATTACCACCGTCCATCCCATCCAGATGATACCCTGAGACCTCACCTCACCTAACTTGCTCACCAGGCCCAAGCTCTTCCAGTAGCTCCTCTACAGGAGAGTCACCTTGGCTAACAGTGAGGGTTTTCCTAAAATCTCTCAAAGGTCCACAAACTGAAACAAGCACAGCCAGCTACGGCGTGCCTTGTAGCTCTTGCTGAGCAGCCCCAGCCCAGCACAAAGAGTGACCGATCTCAACTTGTATTGTAAATCCCTTTAAGCGGCCCCAAGGCTGGCATTAGCAACAGACTACATTGGCCTAGAAGAGAAGTAGCTTCAACTAAGTGGCCACAAACCCAGCACAAGTGGTGGCTGGGCTCAACTTGCATTGTGGTACCCGCCAAAGAGACCTAGGCCTGGCCCTAGTAGCAGCCAGGCTCAATGTGCAGCATAGCCTCTCCCAAGCCCAGCACAAGTGGTGGCTGATCTTGACCTGCACTGCAACTCCTCCCAAGAAGCTCCAGAACCAACAGTGGCTGGCTTTGGACCATATCAGAGCACCACCCAACTAGCTCCATAAACAGCACACCTGAAGGGGAAATCCTGGCAGGCACCAGAGCCCCACTAAAGCAGCGCCTGCTCTGTGGGGTCAGTACCTGCACAGCAGCTCATCTGCTGTAGTCACAACCATCCTCATAGCCAGTCAGCCTGAGGGTCAACCCCACTCATTTGCATCAACAGCAGTAGAGGCCCAACCACAACAGGGGGGACACACAACCCCCACAGAGGACTACCTGTAGCACCCAGCTCAGGGGACCAGGGAGAATGCACCACTGGTCCCAATAGGACACCTTCGGCCACTCTGTCAGGGTGAGGGCTGGAGGGACCAGGAGATGTAGCAGATCTACCTAATACACAGAAACAAACATAGGGAGTCGGTTAAAATGAGGAGAAAAAGAGATATGTCCCAAATGGAAGAACAGGACAAAACTCCAGATTAAGAACTAAATAAAATGGAGGTAAGCAATCTACCAGAAGTTCAAACCCTGATTATAACTTAGAGGAAGAATAGATGAACTCAGTGGGAACTTCAACAAAGCGAAACAAAAGAATAAAAAAGAACCAGTTAAAACTGAAGAACACAACAACTGACATGAACAAAATCAGACAGACACTCCAACAAAAATAGAGAATTATAGGTCAATATCCCTGATGAACATAGATGGAAAAATCCTCAACAAAATATTAGCAAAATGTCCTGGTTGGGTAGCTCAGTTGGTTAGAGCATCGTCCCAATATGTCAGGGTTGTGGGTTCAGTCACTGGTCAAGGCTTATACAAGAGTCAACAAAGGAATGCATAAATAAGTGGAACAACAGCCCGCCCAGCTGGCTCAGTGGTTGAGCATTGACCTATGAACCTGGAGGTCACAGTTTGATACCCGGTCAGGGCACGTGCCCAGGTTGCAGGCTTGATCCCCAGTAGGGGACATGCAGGAGGCAGCCGATCAATGATTCTCATCATTGATGTTTCTATCCCTTTCCCTCTCCGATCCTCTCTCTGAAATCAATTTAAAAAAAACTTTTTTAAAGATAAAAAAATCTTATCAAGTGGGATAGAGAGAACATGCCTCAATTAACCAAGGAAGTAAAGATCTGTACTCAGAAAATGACAAGGCTTTGAAGCAATCGAAAAAGATACGAATAAATGGCAGCATATACCAGGCTTAACATCGTTAAAATGTCCATATTACCCAAAGTAGTCTATAGATTTAATGCAATCCCTATTAAAATATCAATGGCATTTTTCACAGAACTATAACAACCAAACCAAAAATTTATAGAACTACAAAGGCCCCGTATAGCAAAAACAACCTTGAGAAAGAAGAACAAAGTTGGAGGTATCATGCTACCTGATATCAAAATACAAGGCTATAGTAATCAAAACAGCATGGTACTGGCTGTTTTGATTACTAAAATAAGACACATAGGCCAATGGAACAGAACAGAGAGCCCAGAAATAAACTCACAAACTAGAGAGGAATATACAATGGAGTAAAGACAGTCTCTTCAATAAATGGTGTTGGGCAAACTGTACGGATACATGCGAAACAAATGAAACTAAACCACTTTCTTACACCATATACAAAAATAAACTCAAAAAGAAAAAAAAACAAAACTCAAAATGAATTAATGACTTACATGGCAGACCCGAACCCATAAAACTAGAAGAAAACACAGGCTGTAAACTCTGTGACATCGCTCTCAGCAATATCTTTTTGTATATGTCTGCTCAGGCAAGGGAAACAAAGGAAAAAAGTAAGCAAATTGCACAACATCAAATTTAAAAGTTTTTGCCTAGTGAAGGGCCATCAACAAAATGAAAAGACTACCTATTGAATGGGAGAAGACCTTTGCCAATGAGGTGTCCAATAAGCAGTTAATATCCAAAATATATAAATGTGCAGTCATTATGGAAAACAGCATAGAGGGTCCTCAAAAAATTAAATAAAGAACTACCATATAAATACTTCTGGGTATTTATCCAAAGAAATTCAAAACACTAATTCAAAAATTATATGCACTATGTTCATTATTTACAGTAGCCAAGACAAGAAGCAACCTAAGTGTCCATCCATAAATACGTAGATAAAGAAGATGTGGTACAGATATACAATGGAATACTATTCAGCCATAAAAAGAATGAAATCTTACCATTTGTAACAACACAGCAGGACCTAGAGGGTATTATGCTAAGTGAAATAAGTCAGAGAAAGACCAATACCATGTGATTTCATTTATATATGAAATCTAAAAAACAAAATAAATAAACAAAACAGAAACAATCGCATAGATACAGAGGAAAACTGATGGTTGCCATATGGGAGGGGTGTTTAGGGGACTAGTAAAAAATGTGAAAAGGATTAAGAGTACAAATTGCCAGTTATAAAAACAGTCCTGGGAATGTCAAGTACAGGACAGGGAAGATAGTTAACAATATATTAACTACATAGGGTGTCAGATGGATACTAGACTTATCAGGGTGATAACTTTATAATCTATCTAAATGTCTAAAAACTATATTGTGCCCTTAACAGTAATATAATATTGCATGTCAACTGAAATAAAAATAATAAATTATACATACACACATTGCATCATACTTGATTTTAGCCAACAGGCCGAGAAACAATATTCACATTGATGGTTAATTTTATGTGTCAACTTGACTTGGCTAAGGGATGTCCAGATAACTGGTAAAATAATATTTCTGGTTGTGTCTGTTAGTTCATTTCTGGAAGAAATTAGCATTTGAATTAGTAGACTGAGTAAGGAAGATGTGCCCTCACCAATGTGGGTGGTTGTCATACAATCCAATCAATTGAGTGTCCAAATAAAAGAAAATGGTGGAGAAGAGGCAAATTCTCCCTTTCTTCTTGAGTTGAGACATCCATCTCTCTTGTCCTCAGACATCAGAGCTCCTGGTTCTCCAGCTTTTGGATTGGGACTGAACTATACCACTGGTTTTCCTAGTTCTCATCTTGCAGTTGGCATGCTGTGCGACTTCCCAGCCTCTACAATGGTGTGAGACAATTTCCATAATAAATCTCCTCTACAGGTCCTACTGGTTCTATTTCTCTGGAGAAACGCATGGGTACACATATTGGCCTTAAAAAAAATAAAAGCTATTCTACCAGCAAAAATGGGTTTATTGAGGAATAGCAGAGAATTGCAACTCAAGGCATGTGAGCGATGACAAAACCATAGTCAAGCCTGGAGAACCAAGGAGAGGAACTTTCTCTTGTGGAGGAAAGGGGAAGTTGGGAGAAACTGTTATAAACAAAAGAGTCCATTGGAGAAAACTGGGAGTTCAAACTCTACTGACTTCTCATTGGCTGCGTTGTGACAATCTCTGAGTGGTTGCCATTGCTGGGGAAGGAGAAATCTTCCTTTTGTTGGGGTACTAGAGTAGAAAACATCTCCCTGCTGGAAATCAAGGCATATCTCTTCCAGTTCGGGGCAACCAATGATGAGTGATAGGGAGTGAGCGTTCCCCCCTACAGGCCCTCCGGACTCCAATTTTGGTTGAGGTTTCCTTTATTAATTTTCAAAATTCCATGCCTTTGCTTATGCTGTGCCTTAGCCTAGCCTGTCTTCACTACATCTCCTTCCTCTTCTTCTTTTTTTTTAAAGATTATATTCTTTTTTAAAAAATATATATTTTGTTGATTTTCTACAGAGAGAAAGGGAGAGGGATAGAGAGCCAGAAACATCGATCAGCTGCCTCCCGCACACCCCCGACTGCGGGAATATGCCCGCAACCAAGGTACATGCCCTTGGCCGGAATCGAACCTGGGACCCTTCAGTCCCCAGGCCGATGCTCTATCCACTGAGCCAAACCGGTCAGGGCTCCTTCCTCTTCTTGACATTCCCCCTCAATCTAGGCCCAGCTAACATACCCCTCCTGCAGGGCGCCTTCCCAGAGGGCCACAGCCCACACCACTCCCTGGTGTCTGATTGGGGTCGGGCTTGGGCTGGGTGCTTAGCCAAGTTCTCAAGTTCTCTGGGTCGGACGGACAGGGCTTACCACACTTCCCAGGAAATGATACCATTTCCCTGTACAGCACCGAGTGTAAGGTTACCTGTTCGATGCATCCATTAACTGGAGGCACTTCTCTGCACCCTCTCCCCACACTGTTCGCAGCGGCAAGGGGGCGGCTCAGGGATGCTGACAGGGCCCGGAATCAGGCGTCTTTCAGGCCAGGGACTGAAGTGGAGGCGGCGTGCCGTTACCTGCAGTCAGGCTGCGTCCTCAACTTTGCAGGTCCTTGCATGTGATTGTATCAGCTCGCCCTGAGGTCAGCTCAAGGCAAACTACTGCAAGACGATTAATTATGAGATCGACCTGTATCACAGAACTTGCGTCCCCCCAATGCCTTTACCTCCCGGTTCCCAGCTTGGCCGCCTTTGCCGAGCAGCCCCCTGGCGGCACCTCCCCTCCCACACCACTCAGGCCCGCTGTCCCGGGCAGGTGGGTGGGCCTGGCCCGGGAAAGCCTCATCCAATCAGGAGCCCCGAGCCCGGCCGAGGGCGGGACTCTTCAGTGCGTCTGTCCAATAAGTGCACACACACTAGGACACCGCGGCGAGGCGGACTCACCGGCACCGCCAGCCACTCCTTGGCGGCCTTGGCCCCTCCCCACCCGCCCCGCCGCGTGGCCGGCGGGTGGGCGGCCTGCGCCATCTTGCCGGCCGGAGTCCCACGATGCGGCCGGGGCCGCTGGGCGCCGCGCTGCTGCTGCTGGGGGGCGCCCTCCTCCTCCCGGGGCGCCCCTCGCTCTCGCACGGGGGCGGGCGCCCCTCCGGGGACAGGCCGGACGCCAAGGGCAGTATGTGTCCCTCCCTCCCTCCCCCCCGGACGTCCCCTCCTCTCCCCGCGCCCACAGCGCTGGTTCGGGGCCCCCTTTCCCGTCGTCCCGGGTGCCTTTCACCAAAGACGGGCGGACCGAGCCGTCAGGCCGTCACCTCGACAAGAGCAGCAATAATAGCAAAAAGGGCGCATGCGCAGGTCCTCTCTCCGAGGGGCTCGTCATTCCCGTTTCACAGAGGAAGGACTCATGGGAATTCCGAGTTGAATTAGGGCTCCTAGATGACCTTTTCAGGCTACAGTTCAGGACAATTAAAAATAAAAGTGGCAAGTATTGGAACTGGTGGCCCTTGGCTCACCAACCAGTTCCCCCAGGGGAAGAACATGACACCTGGCCAGAAAAACACCTCATTTTTATGCTTTTGGGCAACAGAGCTTTAAACATTGATGGATTGTGTTGATTTCATGTCATTCTCCTTATAAATAAGACATGTTTACCATAACTCTCCTTTTTTTCCTCCCTCAGAATATGGCATCCAGCTCGCTTGACCAGTTGTTAAACTAGGAGTTTCAAAGCCTGTATCAGTGTGTTAAGACGAGGAGGTAATGCCTGTTATTGGATGTTGGGTCTAAGTGATGTATCGTTTTTATTTGCAGGTTGTGGAACAGCTCCGCTCGTGAACGTGCTGACCGGGTCTCGGATCGTCGGGGGCACGGCCGCCCAGCTTGGCGCGTGGCCCTGGATAGTGAGCCTGCAGATTCGCTCCGGAAAAATCATGGCTCATATCTGCGGGGGAAGCTTAGTGACGAATAGCTGGGTCCTCACCGCGGCCCACTGCACCAGGGACACTCGGTATGTATTCCTAACACACTCCTATCCGATTCTCTTAGGGCTATCTCAAAGCCGCGGAGGAACGTTTAACTTCAGTCCTGTTCACTTAAGCGGTATGTTTGCAAGGGCCTATTATGCCTTATATGTACCACGCTGAATGTCTTTTGAAATGAATCCTGTAAGTCAGAGGTCAACAAACATTTTCTGTAGAGACATTTTCGGTTAAATATTTTAGGCTTTGCATACCATATGGTGTCTGTCACAACTATTAAACTATGCAACTATAGAACCAAAGTGGTCATAGACAATACATCATTGAATGTGTGTGCTGTGATCCAAGAGATATTTATGAACACTGAAATTTGAACAAAATATTACTTTTTTCCCAATCATTTACAAGTGCAAAAAACATTCTTTGTTTATTAGCTGTGTGAAAGTAGGAGACAGGCCAGATTTGGCCTGTGGGTTGGAGTTGGTTGGACCTTGCTTTAAATAATGAAACTTTCTTTTAGCTTTTAAAATTATTATATTGTAATCATGTATTTGTCTTTCTCACCTTTAGGTCAGGAGTTATTTGAAAGCAAGGACTACATGTTTTATTTATATTCCTGGTACTAATATAGAACTTGGCCTACTTTATAGGAGACATAATATATGTTTATTGAATCTATGGATTATGTCAATCTTAGAGAAATAGGATTTACCACAGTGAGAATAGAACAGCGGTGGGCAAACTACGGCCCGCCGGCCGGATCCGGCCCGTTTGAAATGAATAAAAAAAAAAAAAGACCGTACCCTTTTATGTAATGATGTTTACTTTGAATTTATATTAGTTCACACAAACACTCCATCCATGCTTTTGTTCCGGCCCTCCGGTCCAGTTTAAGAACCCATTGTGGCCCTCGAGTCAAAAAGTTTGCCCACCCCTGGAATAGAACCATCTATCTATAATAATAAAAGCATAATATGCTAATTAGACTAGACAGCTGAATGACCTTCTGGATGTTCTTCTGGACGAAGCCAGGGCTGCAAGGGCAGAGGCAAGCCACAGTGGCTGTGAGGGCCAAGCCCCTTGCACGAATTTCGTGCATAGGGCCTCTAGTATATATATAAAAGCCTATATATAAGAGGTTGCTATGACATGCAACTGACCACCAGCGGGGCAGATGCTCAATGCAGGAGCTGCCCCCTGGTGGTCAGTGCACTCCCACAGCCAACCTCCTGCGGCCCCTCTCCTATTTCCACCCCCCGGCCGGCAGGCTCCAATCACCCAATTGGGGCCAGGCCCCGGGCTGGGATGGGGAACCGGGGATGAGTAGCAGCGGACGTGGCCCCTTTCAGAGGGGCCAAGGGCTGGCTCTGTCCTTGTGTCTGGTGGCCAACCTCCTGTGCCCTATCCCTCCCCCTGGCCAGCAGGTCCTGATTGGCCCGCCACCTGCCCACCACGGTAGTGGTGCTGTGGCAAGGGAAGGAGAGGGGGGGATGCAGGGAACTGTGCAGTGGCAGAGTGCCAATGATGGTGGTGTCCAGCGTCTGTTCCTTCCACGCCTGGCCCAGCAACCGTCGCCTCTTCTCCGGCCTGACACTGATCAGCCTGACCCTGATCAGCCCTGATTGCTGGCCAGGCCTAGGGATCCCACCCATGCATGATTTTCATGCACTGGGACTCTAGTCCTATATAATAAAAGCCTAATATGCAAATTGGTTGGCCAGGAGTTTGACCGCTTGCTATGATGTGCGCTGACCACCAGGGGGTGGCACTGAAGGCGCTGCTGGCCCTGAAGGGCCACAATGAGAGTGAGATCATGGTGGGATGGTGGAGTAGGTGAGTGGGCAGTGCCAGGCCAAGGCGGGTGCGAGTGAGCGGGGGCATGATCGCCCCACCGATCGCCCCGCAAATGGTGACCAGCAGTCAGCAGCCCCTGATGTCCAGATCAAGGCCAGGCCCTGGGCTGGGATGGGGAACTGGGGGTGGGTGGCAGCAACCAACCTCCCGCGGTGCCCAGGCTGGGGGCTGTGACCTCTTGCCAGCTACCTGGCAGGTGGGGGTGACGAGGACAGAAGTGCGGTGAGAATGTGGGGTGTTCGCCGAGCTCACTCTCACTCCCCCTGCTACCCTCCCCCAGGACGCCAGGGCATGTGCCAGGGAAGCCCCCACGCTCAGGTGCCAGGTGTCCACAAGGAGCCCGCCCTGCACCCGCACGGCCTCTTCTGGCTGAGCCAGGCCGCAGCTGCCGGGACCAAAGGGGCCGGTCGTGCTTCCTGTGGGTTCATGCAGGAGCCGGTCTGTGAGGCCGGCTGGGAGAGAGTGCACTGCCCTCCCGGCTTCCATGCAATGCCGCTGGGCGGCCCAGAGGCCCACACTGAGCCCCGGCCCGCGGTGTCCAGCTGTGCTCACTGCATCTCCGCATGGGGACTCAGGCGCTGTGACTCAGGCGGGGGGGGGGGGGTGCGAGGGTCCGGGGGCCCAGGTGCTGCCCAGGGCCCAGAGTTCAGCTGAAACTTGCCCTTCCACGCCAGACACTTGTGCTTCAATCACCCGCCAGGCCTATGGACTGCACCCATGCATGCATTTTATGCACTGGGCCTCTAGTTTAATATGAAGCTTTAGCTCTGGTCAGGTGGCTCGGTTGGAGCGTCGTCCTACAGCAGTGATCGGCAAACCGTGGCTCGCGAGCCACATGCGGCTCTTTGGCCCCGTGGCATGGGTCACGGAGTTTCAATCGCACTGTACGTGCGCACCCGCATGTTGTATTTTGTGGAAGAGCCACACCCAAGGGCCAGTTTGCCGACCACTGTCCTACACCAAAGGCTTTTGGGTTCCATTCCTGATCTGGGCACGTACCTAGGTTTTGGGTTCGATCCCCAGTCAGGGCACATACAGGAGGCACCCAATTGATGGTTCTCTCACACATTGATGTTTCTTTCTCTCCCTCTCTTTTTCCCCCTTCCTCTCTCTAAAATCAATAAAAACATAGTCTTGGGTGAGGTTTAGAATCCTATCTAATAATAGAGAAACATGGTAATTAACCGTAACTTCGCTACCCTTCCCATTGGCTAATCAGCAAGATATGCAAATTAACTGCCAGCCAAGATGGCGGCCAGCAGCCAGGCAGCTGAAGCGAACATGAGGCTTGCTTGCTCCAGTGATGGAGGAAGCCAAGGTTCCCCGCCTGCCGCAGCCCAGCTCTGAGCTCCGGATGCAACTATGTTGCAATTATAGAACCTAAACAAATCCCAGGTACCTCCTTTCAGCCGGCAACGGCCTCAGAGCTGGAGCCAGCTCTCAGCTCCAGTGACAGCTATAGAAGGTAAATAAATCCCAGAATAAAAAAAGAAAAAAGAAAAAAGGAGAGGCTGGGAGCTTCAGTCGCCCACCAGCCTAAAAACAGCCCTCAGCCCCTCACCCAGACAGGCCAGGCACCCCAGTGAGGACCCCCACCCTGAAGGGGGTGTGACCAGCTGCAAACAGCCATCAGCCCGTCATCCAGGCTGGCCAGGCACCCCAGTGGGGACCCCCACCCTGATGAGGGTGTGACCAGCTGCAAACAGCCATCATCCCCTCATCCAGGCTGGCCAGGCACCCAAGCGGGACTCTCACCCTGATCCGGGACACCCTTCAGGGCAAGCCAGCTGGCCTCCACCCATGCACCAGGCCTCTATCCTATATAGTAAACGGGTAATATGCAAACTGACCCTAACAGCAGAAGGAGTGGGAATGACTGGTCACTATAACACACACTGACCACCAGGGGGCAGACGCTCAATGCAGGAGCTGCCCTCTGGTGGTCAGGGCACTCTCACATGGGAGGAGCTCTGCTCAGCCATAAGCTAGGCTGATGGCTGCCAGTACAGCAGTGGTGGTGGGAGCCTCTCCTGCCTCCTCAGCAGCGCTAAGGATGTCCAACTGCAGTTTAGGCCTGCTCCCTGCTGGCAAGTGGACATCCCCCGAGGGTTGCCGGGCTGCCAGAGGGATGTCTGATTGCCATCTTAGGCCCAATCCCCCGGGGAGTGGGCCTAAGCCAGCAGGTGGTCATCCCCTGAGGGGTCCCAGACTGCGAGAAGGCACAGGCCGGGCTGAGGGACCCCTCCCCGCCCCCCCCCCCCCCCGAGTGCACAAATTTTTGTGCACTGGGCCTCTAGTATATATATAAAGCTCTAAGGTAAGTCCTTTGGAAAACCATGGTACCTGTCTTACAGTCTCCCTTTAGTCTTTAGTTTTTAAAAAATATGTGGGTTTTTAAAAATTGATTTTAGTGAGAGAAGAAGGGAGAGGGAGAGAAAGAGATAGAAACATCGAATTGAGAGAAACATCAATCAGCTGCCTCCTGCACGCTCCCTACTGGGGGTTGAGCCTGCAATCCAAGCATGTGCCCTGACTGGAATTGAACTAGGGACCTCTTGGTGCATGGGACAACACTCAACCAACTGAGCCACACCAGCCAGGCTAGTCTTTAATTTTTTAAAAAATTTTTTTTATTGATTTCAGAGAGGAAGGGAGAGGGAGAGATTGAGAGAGAAACATCAATGATGAGAGAGAATCATTGGTTGGCTGCCTCCTGCATGCCTCCTACTGGGGGTTGAGCCCGCAACCCAGGCATGTGCCATTGATTGGAATCGAACCCAGGACCTTTCAGTCCACAGGTGGAGGCTCCATCCACTGAGCCAAACCAGCCAGGCTAGTCTTTAATTTTTAAGAGAATCTTAGAGAAGAATGAGAAGTCTTTTTTGTTTGTTTGTTAATCCTCACCCGAGGATATTTTTCCATTGGCTTTTAGGGAGAGTGGAAGAGAGGGAAAGACAGAGAGAAACATCCATGTGAGAGAAACACATTGATTGGTTGCCTCCTGCACGAGCCTTGACCAGGGCCCAGACCCGGGAGGAGTCTGCAACCAAGGTATGTGCCCTTGACCAGAATCGAACCTGGGACCCTTTGGTCTGACCCTCTAGCCCAGAGGTGGGCAAACTTTTTGACTCGAGGGCCACAATGGGTTCTTAAACTGGGCCGGAGGGCCGGAACAAAAGCATGGATGGAGTGTTTGTGTGAACTAATATAAATTCAAAGTAAACATCATTACATAAAAGGGTACGGTCTTTTTTTTTTTTTTAGTTTTATTCATTTCAAGGGGCCGTAGTTTGCCCACCGCTGCTCTAGCCACTGAGCCAAACTACCTAGGACATGAAAAGTCTTTAAAAGGAACTAATAACTTCAAAATTCAATTGAGGAAACTGGCCTGGTTGGATAGGTTTTAATGTGTACACTGTATTTTTAAAACATGGATTTTAGTTCTATCAATTGGCCTTTGAGTAACAGAGATTATAAACATGGAAAGATACAACGGTGTAACCAATTGTACAGAAAGAGATGGAGAAAAAGTTTTAGAGTTAGAAGTCAATTCTGCTCTTTCCGGTGTGGGTGTTTTACAATTGTTTTCTAACATGCTGTCTCTAAAAACTGCTTTTCTGCAGCTTTCAAACCTTAAGCCAGTGGCTCTCAACCTTGGCTGCACATTAGAATCACCTGGGAATCTTTTTTAAATCCTGATTTCTGGGCCTCATCCTCCGGAAATTCTGTTTCTTTGTTACTAATGTTGTGGCCCCACCCCATAACAAAGAAACAGAATTTCTGGAAGTTGAGGCCCAGAAATCAGGATTTTAAAAAGATTCCCAGGTGATTCTAACGTGCAGCCAAGGTTGAGAACCACTGGCTTAATGCAAAGGGAGGAAAGGCCTGCTTGTATGGTTTGAAAATTCTTGGAAAAGCTCTTAACGCCTACTGAGTTCTACAATGTGCCTTTACTGATCTGTTCCTCTGACATGGTGGGGCGCACAATGAGTTTGGAGTGGGCATACCTGTATCGTAGTCTTCCCCTGGCACGGTGGTGCAGTGGCTTTAAGGTTCCAAAACCTACTAGATGTGTGACCTTGGTCAAACGATACAGTTTTGTTATATTGTCAGAGAATCTTAGAGTTCAAATAGCCATTTTGAATGTCTAGTTCAATCCTCTGTCCTGTATTATGAATCCTTCTTACACTAAGGGTTCTCTAGTCTGAAATAACTATCGCTTCAATGTACTGAGCCAGGCATTCTTTCATACATAATGGCCACTAATCTTTGCACCCACTCTTTGCTGTAGGGAGACCCTGAGACCTGGGCATTTGCCGGGGTCCAACCCCAGCAGGTCCAGGGGTTCCCAAAGGTGTAGACAGAGTCGGCGAAGAAGGAATGACACGGAGACAGCGTTCAGTTGATCAGCAGCCTAGCCAGGATCTCCAGCCAGGTTCTGGTCTCGATCTCCAGAGAGGTTCTGCTGTCTATTGTTTTGTTACATCCATATTTATACCAGTTGATTTTAATCCTGTCAATTTCTATTACAAAGGTTAGGGCGTTTCTTATCTCCATTCCAGGGAGTAAAGATTATGTAGCTTAAGCAAGATTGTTTGTAGTTAAAGTGATTAACTACCCGCCTGGCACTTAGTTAAGGAGTTTCATCCCCTCCCTAACTTCAGGGAAAAATCCCTACCTGGGGAAACAACCTTTCTCGGAGAGGTGACCTTGGTTAAAACACACAGCGCTAAGGGGAGCAAACATATTAAGAACAGTATGCTATATACGCCAGGTCCCTTGAAACATATGCTGTGCAGATGTTTCTTTCCTGCAGCAACTGTGTCAAGCAGCAAGGATGGACTGGCTTCCAGCAGGCATTCATAAGTACCTTGCTCATGGTTCCACAGCCGGGAAGCAACAAAATCAGGAATCAAATCCAGGTTTGTCAGAATGAAAACCTGCACACATAACCATAATTACGTCATATGGATCTCTGCCTGAACCAGTCTCTGTGATGATGAACTGCTCCTGTGGGAGACTCTCATTTCAATTTCCTACAGCTTTCATTCTTAGAAAGCTTTTCCTTATGTTGAACTAAGTGTCTTGGTTTTCATTCTGCCTTCTGAAGCCATATATTAGTATATCAAACCCAATTCCCCTTCCAAGCATCTGAAGATAATGTTCATATTCCACTTAACAGTTCCAAAGACTCCATCTTATTGATGTTTGCAACCCCTTTACTCAACTAACATTTACTGAATATATGTTATATATGAGAGACTGGGCTAGGTTCTAAGAAAGTAGTCATTACGAAGGCATCATCTACTTTCCAGGAGTTTCCTCCTGTCTGAGAGGACTAACTATGCCACCTTCTATTCCTGTTCCCCCTCACTTCCTAAAGCCTGCACCATCAATTATTCCTTGTTCCTTCTTATAACCACCACTTACCAAAGATCAGCTTTGAGATTAGGTGCTGTCTAAGGATGTTACATATAATTCTGTATTTAAAAAGCCCTCCCACTAACTTTCTGAGATAGTTATTATTATCTCCACTTTACAATTGAGGAATCCAGAGATCAGAGAGATTTGGTTACTTGCCCAAGATCACATAGCTATTAAGTGGCAGCCCACTCATTTAAACCCAGGTCTCAAAAACTATACTGTTTCATTATATCTCATTGTCTCTTTAGTATTTTTCAACCTCTTCCTCTTGTTTCTTCCCTACAGCTTTCAAACACTTCATTATCCTATGTAATAAAAGGGTAACATGCAAATCAACTGAATGGTGGAATGTCTGGTCGCTATGACAGATACTGACCACCAGAGGGCGGACGCTCAACGCAGGAGCTGCTCCCTGGTGTTCTGTGTGCTCCCCTGGGGGGAGCACTGCTCAGCCAGAGCCCTTAGCCGCTGCAGTGCTAAGGATGTCTGACTGATGGCTTAGGCCCACTCCCCATCAGTTGGACATCCCCTGAGGGCTTCTGGACTGTGAGAGGGTGCAGGCCAGGCTGAGGGACCTCTCCGCCCCCCCCCCAGTGCACTAATTTCATGCACCAGGGCTCTAGTTACTTGTAAATAAACAAACACCCTACCAGTTTCTGGTTTTCCCTTCATTGTTAGACTCCTTGAAAGAGAGATTCCCTTTTGCTTCGTCTGCATTGACTCATAAAATCCCAAATGCAATATGATTTCTGTGGTCAAAAAACAGCATTAAAAAATCCATCTCCATGTCAAATCTAATGACCTCAGTCCCTATCCTTTTTGATCTCTATAAAATCTGTGCTTATAACTATCTTTTTTCTCATTTTCTACTCAACCATTTTTCCTTTTCTCTGCTTCCTTGATGGAGTCTGTCATCTTTTAAATGGCAGTATTTTCTATCCTCTGACCTTATCATCTGTACTCTTTCCCAGAGATGTCTCAATCTACTCCTGTTTCTGGCATCACCATGTACTGGTAACTCCTAAGTCCCTCCAGCTGAGACTACACATATATATTGGAGTTGCATTCTCAACAAGTCTAAAAATGAAAAATTTTAAGTTGTAATTAAAATTTTTGTTAATTAAATTTGTCAGGGTGATATTGGCTAATAAAAGTATATAAGTTTCAAGTGTACAATTCTGTGACACATCATCTATATGTTGCATTTTGTGCCCACCACCCAAAGTCAAATATTCTTCTGTCACCACATATTTGACCCCCTTTACCATTTCCTGTTCCCCCAGCCTCCTTCCCTTTGGTAACCACCATGGTGTGGTCTGTGTCTATGAGTTTTTATTTGTGTTTCTTGTTTGTTCATTAGTTGCAAAAAGTTAGTTTTTAAATCTTTCTTCTCTATTTTTCAGATAACAGCGTTACCAACAGCTCCACTATCCAGAGAGTATGCTGACTCTCTCTGTGCAGTAGCTCTTAAATTTATTTCTTCTGTCCCCCAGTACCCATGCTGATTAGAAGTATATCCAGAACATCAGTCTCCTTTTCCTTAGCTCATCTCTTGCACAACTTTCATTCACACCACTATAATTGCCCTAATGAATGTGGTGGCTCATTGTGGTTTTGCTTTGCATTTCTCTAATCATTAGTGACGCTAAACATCTTTCCAAGTCTTTGAAATGTCTTTTCAAGTCCTTTGCTCATTATTTATTTATTTATTTATTTATTTATTTATGTTATTTTTTTCTGTTCATCAGATTATTTATTCACTTGATTCTTAGATTCACTTGTTGATAGATGCATATTTGTTGTTCATAATTTGTATCTTTACCTTTTTCTTCTTCTTCCTCTTCTTAAAGGATACCTTTCAGCATTTCATATAATACTGGTTTGGTGGTGATGAACTCCTTTAGCTTTTTCTTATCTGTGAAGCTCTTTATCTGACCTTCAATTCTGAATGATAGCTTTGCTGGATAAAGTAATCTTGGTTGTAGGTTCTTGGCATTCATCACTTTGAATATTTCTTGCCACTCCCTTCTGGCCTGCATAGTTTCTGTTGAGAAATCAGCTGACAATCGTGTGGGTACTCCCTTGTAGGTAACTGAGTTTCTTTCTCTTGCTGCTTTTAAGATTCTCTCTTTGTCTTTTGCTCTTGGCATTTTAATTATGATGTGTCTTGGTGTGGTCCTCTTTGGATTCCTTTTGTTTGGGGTTCTCCGCGCTTCTTGGACCTGTAAGTCCATTTCTTTCACCAGGTGGGGGAAGTTTTCTGTCATTATTTCTTCAAATAGGTTTTCAATATCTTGCTCTCTCTCATCTTCTGGCACCCCTATAGTTCTGATGTTGGTACGCTTGAAGCTGTCCCAGAGGCTCCTTACACTATCCTCGCATTTTTGGATTCTTTTTTCATTCCGCCCCTCCGGTTGGGTGTTTTTTGCTTCCTCGCATTTCAAATCATTGACTTGATTCTTGCGCTCCTGTGGTCTGCTGTCGGGAGTCTGTATAATATTCGTTGTTTCAGTTCGTGTATGCTTAATTTCTAGTTGATTCCCCAACATAACATCGAGGGTCTCATTAGTTTTCTTGTAGATCTCATTAAGTTTATCGGCGGCTTCTAAACAGTTCTTGAGAGACCTTAAAAGTGTGGTTCTGAACTCTATATCTTCCATTGACAATTTTGTCCTGTTTCTTTGTCTCCGCATTTTGTTATGCTTTCTTGGTGAACCCCCTAGTGGTCTTTGTGCGCAGTCTTGTAGTTAAGCCTTGATTGTTGAAGCTAATACCAGGGAGGGTTTTACCTCCAGGCCAAGTCCTTTGCTCATTTTTTAATTGGGCTGTTTGGGGGGGTCTTTTTTTGGTTAGGCTGTAGGAGTGTTTTATATATTCAGGCTATTAATCCCTTATCAAATATATGTTTTACAGATATTTTCTTCTGTGATTGTCTTTTCACTCTCTTGGTAGTGTCCTTTGATGCACAAAAGTTTTAAAATTTTTAAAAATTGATGTATAATTGATACACAATATTCTATTAGTTTTAGGTATATATCATAGTGATTTCATATTTATATACATTAAGAAATGATCTGCACAGTAAGTCTAGTTACCATCTGTCACCAAATGAAGTTATTACAATATTATCGACTATCTTCTTTATCTTGTACATTATATCCCCATGACTTATTATTTTATAACTGGAAGTTTGTACCTCTTAATCCCCTTCACCCTATTTCACCTACACCCCCCAACCTCTCCCCACGCTGATAATCAGCAGTTTGTTTCCTGTATTGGTGAGTCTGTTTCTGTTTTATTTGTTCATTTGTTTTATTTATCATTTTTTAATTTTGATGAAGTTCAATTTATCTATTTTTCCATTTGTTCCTGTGCTTTTGGTGTCATATCCTAGAAATCATTGCCAAATCCAACATTATGAAGGTTTTATTCTAAGAGTTTTAATAATTTTATTCATATATTGGCCATTATCTATTTTTAGTTAATTTTTGCATATGGTGTAGGGTAGGGTCCAACTTCATTCTTTTGCATGTAGGTATCTAATCTTGTTAGCACAATTTGTTGAAAAGCCTGTCCATTCCTCCTGAATTGTCTTGAAACACTTGTTGAAAACCAGTTGACCACACATGCAAGGGTATATTTCTGGGCTCTGTATTCTTTCCCATTGGTGTATATACCTCTCCTTCTACTGGCACCACACTGTTTAGATCACTATAGCTTTGAAGTAAGTTTTGAAATCAGGAACTGTGTGTTCTCCAACTTCATTTTTCTTTTTCAAGATTATTTTGGCTATTTGGGGGTCCCTTAATATTTTCCATATGAATTTTAGGATAGGTTTTTCTACTTCTACAAAAAACAACATTGGGATTTTTATAGGGATTGCTTTGAATCTACAGATCATCTTGATTAGTACTGTCATCCTAACAGTAGTAAGTCTTCCAATCCATGAACATGGGATGTCTTTCCATTTATGTATGTACTCTTTCATTTCTTTCAGCAATATTTTATAATTTTCAGTGTATACAACTTGCTTTTTAATTTTATGGTCTGAATAAATTGAAGTAAATAACATACATTAAGTTTGGAAAAGAAAAGAAACATCATTATTTCAAATTAGCTTAAAGTAGTGATTAAAAAACAAAACAGAACAGAACTAGGACTTTAAACATTTTCACAAACTTTTTAGAGTTTGCCTAGTCTACTTTTGAGAGTGCTAAATATCTCCTATTTCCCTGAGATATATTCTAGAAAATACAATTGCAGAGTCAAATACAATTCAACCTTTTATTTATTTATTTTTAGAAATGGTTATACCTGAGAGGTTTTTAAAAATTTTTTTATTGATTTTAGAGAGGAGAGGAAGAGAGAGATTGGCTGCCTTCTGCACACCCCCTACTGGGGATTGAGCGCACAACCCAGAATTCAACCAGCAACCTCAGGGCGCATGGGACAATGCTCAACCAATTGAGCCACACAGCCAGGGCAGTACCATGCAAATGTTATAGGCTATTGGAATATGCTACCAAAGTACTCATCTATTTATACTTTCCACAATGAATAGGAGAACCTTTATTCCTCCGACTCCTCTCTGTATTGAGCATTATCATCAAACTAGAGGCTTGGTGCACAAAATTCATGCACTCGGGGGGCCTTTCAGCCCAGCCTGAGCCCTCTCACAGTCCAGGAGCCCACCGGGGATGTCCGACTTACAGCTTAGGCCCGCTCCTCGTGGGGAACAGGCCTAAGCCGGCAGTTGGACATCCTTAGCGCTACCATGGAGGTGGGAGAGGCTCCCACCACCACTGCTGTGCTCGCCAGCCGTGAGCCCAGCTTCTGGCTACCGCACTGACCACCAGGGGGCAGCTCCTGCATTGAGCGTCTTCCGCCTGGTGGTCAGTGCACATAATAGCGACCAAGTGTTCTGCTGTTGGATGTGCATATTAGCCTTTTATTATATAGGATGCGTGCACACACACACACACACACATACGTAAACTTTTCCCATTTGAACAGTAAAAAGTAATTTCAGCATTTGTAAACAACCATGTAAAAAGTAAAAGTCCTTCTTTCCCAATCCAATGACAGGTATAACAACTGTAAAATGCTTGGATTTTAATTGTTAACTTTTGTCCTACAGAACATCATTTGGTTGGTTTGGAGTCTTGCTTGCTTTTTGGTATGTTTTTAAAGACTGTCAAGGTACATTGTTTTTTTATTTTATTTTATTGATTTTTTACAGAGAGGAAGGGAGAGGGATAGAGAGTTCGAAACATCGATGAGAGAGAAGCATCAATCAGCTGCCTCCTGCACACCCCCCACTGGGGATGTGCCTGCAACCAAGGTACATGCCCTTGACCGGAATCGAACCTGGGACCCTTTAGTCCCTAGGCCGACACTCTATCCACTGAGCCAAACCGGCTAGGGCAAGGTACATTGTTTTTATATTTAGTGTCATGCTTTATAAAGTCCTTCCTCATTTCAGTACTGTATTATGTATTCACCTATATGTTCTTTCTGACTTAATTTTTATAATTCTCACACTAATATCTAAATGTTTCTTAAAAATTTCAAGAATTTACACAAGTAGAGGGAATAGTTTAGTGAACTTCCAGATACTAATAGCCCAGCTTCATTATCAATTCATGCCGGATCTTGTTTCATATTTTTTGTTTCATCTTTATCCTCATCAACTCCCCCTCCAATTATTTTGGAGCAAATCTCAGACATACCACTTTATGTATCTCTAAAAGATAGGAAGTTTTATTTAAAATATTTGTGTCCAAATCTATTTAATACATTTTGAGTTTATTTTATTGTTTTGTGTTTTCCAGAGAATTAATTCACTTTTCAAACTAGTTAATTAGCTAGTTTCCCCAATATCATTTACTAATTCATGCTCTGTCCACTGGTAAGAAGTGCTGCTGCCTTAGTCATATAAATTCTCTGAATCCTAGCTGATTTGGCTCAGTGAATAGAGCGTCGGCCTACAGACTGAAGGGTCCTAGGTTCAATTCCGGTCAGGGGCACATGCCCAGGTTGCAAGCTCGATCCCCAGTGGAGGGTGTGCAGGAGGCAGCCAATCAATGATTCCCTCTCATCGTTGATATTTCTATCTCTCTCTTCCTCTCTGAAAGCAATAAAAAATATATTTTAAAAAAATTCTCTGAATCTGTTTTTGGACTTTCTGTTCCAAAGAACTGTTTCTCTTTTCCTACATATTGATATTTAGGTTTTTATTTGATGTGACTTTATGTCACATAAAAGTGGCATAAAAATTTTTTGTTATTAACATGAGAAAAAAACTAGTGGGAGATTAAGAATATTTACTCAAATAAACGTGTTTATTACAAGAACATTTACTTTCTTTCAGAGATCCTGTAGTGTGGAGAGCTGTGCTTGGAACTAACAATATAGACGGGAGACGTCCACACGCCAAGATTATAAAGGTTAAAGCAATCATCGTCCATCCAAACTTCCATTTGGAAACTTACGTAAATGACATTGCGCTTTTTCACCTAAAAAAAGCAGTGAGGTATAATAACTACATTCAGCCTATTTGTCTACCTTTTGATGTTTTCCAAAAGCTGGATGAAAAGACAGAGTGTTTCATAGGTGGCTGGGGAAGAACAACAGAAGAAGGTAATTATAGTCTGAACTTTATTGATGCAGTTGTTTTTTTCTGGTTATTGGAGAGGGTGAACCCTTTTATATATTTCTTTATCTCTCTGTATTATGAGTCTTTACAAACCAGTGAAAGGGAAATGTCGTCTTTCTTGTCTGTATTTTTTTTCTTCCTTGTGGGAGAGAGAAAATTATCTTCCAGAGCAGAAATAAAGACTTTCTCTGGTTATACATGCCAAGATACCTGAACCTCTGGACATCCTCAGAGAGGATGGCGATCTAAGTGTTTCTGTCCTTGATGAGACGCATAGGTGATAGAGCCAGCTACGTGACAGAACAGAATGGCTTGTCTTTAATAAGCTTCTGGCCGTAAGGAATCAACATGGTGTCCTTTTAAATGTAATGCTCTGTTAGTATCAAACAAGCTGATTGTGAATTTTCTTTATTGCACAAAGGGGCACTAATTGTTGATTGGCTGAACTAATGGGAAAAAAATTTAAATGTAGAAAACAGTATCTCACGTTGGTAATAACAACAGCTACCATTTGGGAGCATTAACCATGTTTCAGGCCCTGCTCTAAATATATTATTTTTATCTTATCCTCCAAAAATTCCTATAAGGGAGTTAATGTTATTATTCCCTTTTAACAGATCAGGAATTGTGGATCTTAGAGGTTGAGAAGCTGAGACTCAAATCCAGGTCTTTTTTATTCTAAAGCCTGAATGTTTAAGTACTACATTAAGTACAAACTGCTCTTGAGGTAATGAAAGACTGCTTTTGAGGTAATGAAAGTCTAGTTGGCCATATATGAGACCAAGTACTGAGCCTTTGATTCTATTCCTTACAGAACCTAGCCATTGTAATATTTGTGGATTATTTAGATAGGATAGACTAGAGATAATTGTATGAAAGATGTGTGAATTACTATTTCTTCCTCTGTTAATTCTTTCTAAGGAAGAGAAGAAAAGCAACATGGTATAGGGGGAAGGCATTGGCTTTAAAATCACAAACCTAAGTCTGTACTAGCTTAATGGCCACTGGCAATAATTAAATCTTTAACAATGAGAATAATTATAGGAGCAACTGCCATTTATGCAGGGCAAGCATTTTAATGAGTTTCTCATTTAACATCCCTAACAGTACAATGAGAAATACTGTAATATGTATGAATAAACTGAGGTTTAAAGAGGTTACTATGGGGAGTCATACGTCTAGGCGCCCGTAGTCCCCAGGCACTGCAGCCCACACGTCTGTTAGCTGTAATTGCACGGCTGCATGTCACCCTGACACTGAGGGCAGACCCATGTGGAAACTTCCTCCTCCCTCTCGCCCCCCCCCCCCCCGACTTCGCCCCTGCGGCCCAGCCAAGAACCATACAGAGTTTTGACGGGTGTGTAGTACAGTGTAGGAAGGGAAAGGATCAATCAGCCCTGGCCAGTGGTTCTCAGTAGTTAGAGAATAGGCCAGTGCACAGGAGGGTCAGGGGTTAGATTCCTGGTCAAGGGCACATGCATGCCTGGGTTGTGGTTGGCTCCCTGCCCACGGTGGGGCGCGTGGGGGAAGCAGCCATTACACACTGTCTGAAAATGGAGAAAATTGGGAGACGATTAAAAAGAAAGAAAGAAAGAAGAAAGGAAGGAAGGAAGGAAGGGAGGGAGGGAGGGAGGGAGGGAGGGAGGGAGGGAGGGAGGGAGAGAGAGAGAGAGAGAGAAAGAAAGAAAGAAAGAAAGAAAGAAAGAAAGAAAGAAAGAAAGAAAGAAAGAAAGAAAGAAGAAAGAAAGAAAGAAAATGATCAATCAGTTGGAATCATGCTGTGTTAATTGCCAACTTTTCTGTAACCAACCTTAGTCAAACAGATGAAATTCTTATATTAACAATAAAGATAATTGTAAGTATGGTACCTTTGTTAATGAGGAAAAAATGTAGAATGGCCTTTCCCAAACTTTGAAGACAGGAAGAGTTACTTTGGAGTGTTTGAAAGTAAATTGAGAGTGGAGTATGAGTCTTTGATTGCATACTCTTCTTGTTTAGATGTCTCTGGGAAAACTGCTTTAAGTCAAGCCACACTGCAACCCAGAGGACTTACAGTAGGAGTGCACGCACCTTGTTATGATATCAGTCAAAGTGATCATTAAAACAATACATGCACTCATTTGTGGATATCCACTTGTAAGGCCAGAGCAATTTACTGAATTTTGAAAGTACTTCTAAGAAGCAGCATCCATAAATTGAAAATTTTTACCCACCTATTGATGATGAACCAGCTATTAGAAGTAAAAATATTGATCTGCCAGGACGACAGGAAAGAAAACATCTTCAAAGGGAAAACATTTGTATTTCTGAGTGCCAAGCAGCCTAAGTTCAGCAGTTGTTTTTGGGAGGAGGAGATGCTAGGTTGATAACAGAAGAAAATGAAGATGATGATAGTTTATTTTCAGCTCCTGAACATTTTGTTGTTGATGTAGAATAACTGTGCTCGCCTTCTCCCACAATCACATCAAAATTACAACTAAATTATAGGACCACCACCCTTGAGAACCACCTGAAGACTAGCTGAACATAACTTCTTTAACAAGGACATAAAGAAGAAACCTTGCCGAGACCGGTTTGGCTCAGTGGATAGAGCGTCGGCCTGCGGACTGAGGGGTCCCGGGTTCGATTCCGGTCAGGGGCATGTACCTGGGTTGCGGGCACATCCCCAGTGGGAGATGTGCAGGAGGCAGCTGATTGATGTTTCTCTCCCATCGATGTTTCTAGCTCTCTGTCTCTCTCCCTTCCTCTCTGTAAAAAATCAATAAAGTATATTTAAAAAAAAAAAAAAAAAAAAAAGAAGAAACCTTGTCAAGACTGGTAGGAGGGGCAGAGACACGGAATGGGCAGATCGTACACCCGTGGTGTGATGGTTTAGAATTGGGAGGGATAGTTTGTCCCTGCGTCTGTCATGTAGGCAGTGCCAATGCGCACAGCACCTTCCTCACTGCATTGCCATGGCTGCCCTTGGTGACGTTGCCCCTGTGGGCAAGGGCCTGCACTATACTGAATCCTTGCTGCCCTCAACCAAATGGCCAGACATGGAAATTGACCAGGGACTGGCAAGAAGCTTGATAGCTTTAGGACAAGGTGTTTCAGCTTTTGCATTTGCAGGTTACTATGTATTTCAGATCTGGAAACTTCTAAAACAATCACAGAAACCGCAAAGAAGATTCCAACCCCTAACCTTTCATCCTACTGTAAAGGAGAATTTGAACAGAGAATGTGTGGGTGAGAAGCTAGTCTTATTTTGGGATATAAACTCATCTGCTGGCAAGGCCAAGATTAAAACAGCTCACAGGAGAATCACCCAGATTAAGGTGGGCCTTCATACTTAACAACCAAAATAAATGAAGCAAAAGACTTGCTTGAAGAAACCACCAAAAATTGATTGATCCTTAAGGACTACTATACTCTGAAAGAAAAAAAGGGAGGGGGTGCTTTAAAAAGTCCTGCAAGTTTAATCTAAACCACCACCTTCATAATTTTCATACATATGCTAACCATAAATATTAATTTATTCCACTGTTAAGCAGTATAATAATAAAATATTTACAATAAAAGAATCAGGAGGGATATGTAGCCTGCAGAGGTCCCCCGAGGAGAGGGCAGGATCCCAGACCCATACCCAGTTTTCTAGCCCAGACCACCAATGCTTAGAAGAGGAGTCCTCACAACTTTGGCTGTGAAAATCAACAGGAATTCTGTCCAGATGAGACCAAAGTCTGTGTGAGTTCCAGGTGTTTCTCTTAAAGGGCCAACACAAGGACTTGCTAGCTGACAGACTCACTCACTCTGAGCTCCAGTGCTGGGGCAGCATCTTTATACATATACTAGAGGCCCAGTGCACAAAATTCATGCACTGGTAGGGCTTCTAGTGGCTGCTGGCTGCCAGCCAGGTGCTCCCTCCCTTCCCCAGGCCAGCCTGCCTCCTGGTTGAACTCCTGGAAGAACTCTGGTCAAGGGGACAATTTGCATACTATGCTTTTATTATATAGGATATATTTTTATTTATTTCAGAGAGGAAGGGAGAGGGAGCAAGAGATAGAAACATCAATGATGAGAGAGACTCATTGATCAGCCACCTCCTGCCTATCCCCAATTAAGGATCAAGCCAGCAACCTGGGCATGTGCCCTTGATCGAAATCAAACCTGGGACCCTTTAGTTCGCAGGCTGACACTCTATCCACTGAGCCAAACCAGCTAGGGCTGGGCAGCATCTTGATAAGCATCTTGATAAGCATCAGGGATATACGGGGAGGAACTGAATCCTCTGGCTTCAAGGCAAAGGCTAGAGGAGCAGCTCTGGCCTAGACAGAAGTACTGGCAGGACTTATTGACCCTTTGTTGGGCCCTCCACACACACAGCCTGCAGGCACAGTCAAGGTGCCAAATCTGAGTCTCCATAAAACTAGCTAATCTTGTTTGGCCCACCTGCTGATTACCTGAGAACCTACCCCCCAAAAACAGGCACAGGCCTGAACCTCTTCCAGTAGCTGTTCTTCACAAACAACCAGCCTTGGCTTGGGCTGAGGACTTCCCCCAAATCTGAAAGATCCACAAACCTCAAATAAGAAGTAGCTGGCTTCAGTAGGCTCTTGCAAAGTGGCCCCTGTCTGGCAGCCTGTCTTGGTTCACAGAATAGCCTCTCCCAGGCGCCTCCAGGCCCAGCACAGGAATCTACCAACCACAGATCACTTTGTAGTTGCTACCAGGTGGCCCCAAGATGGACACAGTCAGAGACTGAACTGAACCTGCATTAGCGCCCCTTTCAAGAGCCCCCAGAACCAACACACCCAGCGATTGGCTTCAGATCACACCACACCACCACCCAATTAGCTCTGCAAACGACAAACCCAAAGGTTGGACTCAGCAGGAACAAGACCCCCAATACAGCAAATCGTACTCTGTGGGGTCAGCTCTCACCCAACAACTTCTCTGTTGTAGTTATGGCCAACAGCAATCAAGGCTCAAGTACAACAGGAGGGCACACACAACACACACAGGGGATTGACTACCTGAGCAATTAGCTCAGAAGACCAGAGGGACTGTGCCATCTGGGTCCCACCTGCTACATAAGCCCACCCAGCCAAGACCGGGAGACATAGCAGATCTACCTAATATATAGAAACAAACACAGGGTGACAGCCAAAATGAGGAGACAAAGAAACATGTCCCAAATGAAAGAACAGGAAAAATTCTAGAAAAAGAATGAAATGATCCCTAGCTGATTTGGCTCAGTGGTTAGACTGTCAGCCTGTGGACTGAAGAGTCCTAGGTTTGATTCTGGTCAAGGGCAAGTGCCTCGGTTATGGGTTCGATTCCCAGTAGGAGGCATGCAGGAGGCAGCCAATCAATAATTCTCTCACATCACTGATATTTCTATCTCTCCCTCCCTCTCTCTTCCTCTCTAAAATCAAAAAAAATAGTGCTAGCTGGTTTGGCTCAGTGGATAGAGCATCGACCTGTGGACTGAAAGGTCCCACGTTCAATTACAGCCAAGGGCATATGCCTGGCTTGTGGGCTCGATCCCCAGTAGGGGGCGTGCAGGAGGCGGCTGATCAATGGTTCTTTCTCATCATTGATGTTTCTATCTCTCCCTCTCCCTTCCTCTCTGAAATCAATAAAATATATTTTAAAAAATAAAAATTAAAAAAAATAAAATCAATAAAAATATATTTTTAAAAAAAGAATGAAATGAGTCTGGCCGTATGCTCAGTGGTTGACCATCAACCTATGAACCAGGAGGTCATGGTTCAATTCCCAGTAAAGGTACAAGCCTGGGTTATGGGCTCAATCTTCAGTAGGGGGATGCAAGAGGCAGTTGATTCCCTCTCATCATTTATGTTTTTATCTCTCTCTGCCTCTTCCTCCCTGAAATCAATAAAAATATATTTTAAAAAAGAGTAAAATGAAATAGAGTTAAAACACTATGTGGTACAGAGTTCAAGACATTGGATATAAGGATATTCAATGAACTTAAAAGAAGACTTAGATGAACTCAGTGAGAATTTACACAAAGAGATGGAAACCATTTTTAAAAAATCAGAAATGAAGAATACAATAAATAAAATGAAAAATTCACTAAATAGGATCAACAGACAGAGGTTTGAATCAGCAATTTGGAAGACAAGTTAGCAGAAACTCCCAATCAGAACAGCAAAAAAAGAAAAATTTGAATAGTTTAAGAGACCTCTGGGAAAACAAGTGTAATAACATTTACATCACAAGGATACCAGAAGGAGAGGAGAGAGCAAGGCATTGAAAATCTATTTGAAGAAATAATGACTGAAAACTTCCCTAATCTGGTTAAGAAAATAAACATACAACTCCAGGGCATGCACAGCCTGAAACAAGATGAATCCAAAGAGACCCACACCAAAACACCATAATTAAAATTCCAAAGGTTAAAGACAAACAGAATCTTAAAAGCTGCACAAGAAAAGCAGTTTCCTACAAGGGAGTTCTCATCCAGCGGTTCTCAACCTGTGGGTCGCGACCCCTTTGGCAGTCGAACGACCCTTTCACAGGGGTCGCCTAAGACCATCCTGCATATCAGATATTTATATTATGATTCATAACAGTAGCAAAATTACAGTTATGAAGTAGCAACGAAAATAATTTTATGGTTGGGGGTCACAACATGAGGAACTGTTTTAAAGGGCCAGAAGGTTGAGAACCAATGATTAGACAGTCAAATGATATCTCAACAGAAACTTTGCGGCAAGAAGGGACTGGCACGAAATATTCAAAGTGATGAAAATCAAGTACCTACAAACAAGATTACTCTACCCAGCAGTCTTTTAGAATCTAAGGAGAATAAAGGCTATCATTTAGAATCGCAAGAGAGATAAAGAGCTTCCCAGACCATAAAAAGCTAAAGTTCACCACTACCAAATGAGTATTACAAAAAATATTACAGGGACTTAAAGAAGAAGAAAAGGTAAAAAATATGAATTATAAAATGGCAACAATCAATGTAAATGGATTAAATGTTCCAATAAAAGGACATAAGTTAGCTGAATAAATAAAAAAATAAGACCCATACATATGCTGCCTACAACAGGCCCACTTTAGATCAAAAGACACGGAAAGTAAAGGAAAAAGATATTTCTGCAAATGGAAACAAACAAGCAATATATATATCAGACAAAAATAGACTTTAAAGCAGGGGTGGGGAAACTTTTTTTTTGCCAAGGACCATTTGGATATTTATAACATCATTCACTTGATATAATTCACTTAATGTAAATTTATGTTGCACCTGGTCAGTTGGTTCAGTGGTTGAGCATCGACCTATGGACCAGGAAGTCACCTGGCTTGATTCCCAGTCAAGGGCACATGCCAAGGTTGCAGGCTCGATCCCCAGTAGAGGGTGTGCAGGAGGCAACCAATCAGTGATTCTCATTATTGATGTTTCTGTCTCTCTCTCCCTCTCCCTTTCTCTCTGAAATAAAAAAAAAAAATTAAATTTAGGCAGTAGCAAGTGTTGGCAAGGATATGAAAAATTAGAACCCTCATACATTGCTAGTGGGAATATAAAATGGTACAGCTGCATTGGAATACAGTTTGGTAGTTCCTCAAAAATTTAGACATACAGCCTGACCGGTTTGGCTCAGTGGATAGAGCGTCGACCTGCGGACTGAAGGGTCCCCGGTTTGATTCCAGTCAAGGGCATGTACCTTGGTTGTGGGCACATCCCCAGTGGGGAGTGTGCAGGAGGCAGCTGATCGATGTTTCTCTCTCATCGATGTTTCTAACTCTCTATCCCTCTCCCTTCCTCTCTGTAAAAAATCAATAAAATATATTTTAAAAAAATTTAGACATACAATTACCATACAACTCAGCAATTTCACATGTAGGAATATAACCAAGAGAAATGAAAACATGTTCACACAAAAACCCATACTCAGCTATTCATAGCAACATTATTCATACTAACAAAAAAATGAAAAAATGTAAATGTCCATCACTGATGAATAAACAAATTGTATATTCAGACAATATTATCCAGCCATAAAAATAAATGAAGTACTAATACATGCTAAAACATTATACTAAGTAAAATAAGCCAGACACAAAGGCCCATATATTATATAATTCCATTTATATAAGAAAATGTCCAGAATAGGCAAATATAGAAGTGGGTCAATGGTTCAAATTAAACTATAATAAAATTAGACTATAAATCTATAACAGATAGATAGCTGGAAAATAGATAAAATACACTGAGATTAAATGCGAACTGAATAACAGTACTTATCAGTGTTAAATTTCCTGATCTTGATAAAAGTACTATGGTTAATAAGGACATGTCCTTTTCTTAACTAATGCACTCTAAAACAATCGCTGCCATTCACCCTCAAATGATTCAAAAAATTATAAACACGCAGGGTGCAAATAATGCAAATGTGAGAAAAAACAACTGGTAAAGGGTATTTAACAGTTCTTTATACTATTCTTGCTACTTTTCTATAATTTTAAAATAATAGCTAAATAAAAGTTGCAGAAACAACTATAGATTAAAGAAACTAGGAGGTGGGCATGTGACTGTTCACTGAGAAATTCTTTTATCTTTGCTTTATGATTACAATTTTCATTTTAATGTTGGAAAAGTGAAGAGACATTAACATTTACAAAAATACCAAAATAATTAGGTAGGTAAAAACAAATCTAACAAAAGATTGCAGGCCTTTTATGGAAAAAAAAAATCCTAAACAATTTTTTAAAAGACATTAAAAATACCTAAGTAAATGGAATGAAATATTTTATACTTGAATAGGAAGACTGAGTATCATAAAGATGTCAATTCTATCTGCAAAACTGGAGGGAAAAAACCCCACCCAGGGAATGATAAACCTTAATGAGTTTTGAGACAATTATAAAGCTCATTCTAAAAGAACCAAGAATAGTCAACACAATCCTGTGGAAGAAAACTGTTCTAAAGCTGTAGTAATGAGTCAGTGCTATATTTGTGCAAGGAAATTCTCAGTGACCAGTGGAATAGAACAGAAAGTCCAGACATCTGTTTCTGGGCTCCCTCTTGTATTCACTTTGAAATCTCATTTGTTTGTTTTTTAATATCACTGCACCAGATTCATAAATTGGGTGGTAGGTTCCCAGGTGCTCATTTTATTATTACATGTTATCACTTACATGTTACATGTATTCTTTATATGCAGCCAGTATTACTGGAAATTATTTTTAAATAAAGGGCAGAAATGTGGCCAGCTTCCAGGAAGCCTCAACCCAGTAATCTGAATGCTCTGGGATATATTTTATTTCTGTTTCCAACTCCTATTCTCTCTGTATGTTGATTGTAGTTCCCCAGGCTGCCTGTCCTCAAAAGGCTGGAACTAGAGAGTCAGGCTGCTTTAGATTTATAGCGAAACAGTCATGTGAATAGGGTGAAACGTCTTCTCCAGCAGCCCCGGTTAAAAAAAAAATAGCTGGATAAGGATTCCAGTTGGTCACCCTTGTACTAAATATAGTGAAGTCCAGACCAATCAGTGTCACCAGCAGAGTGGAATTCTGTGAATGGAACAGCTGCCCACCTGCAGTCAAGGGGACAAAGTCCATTACCAGGAAAGCTGAAGGAGAATGCAGGGCACACAAAACACCCAGCTCCTGCAGGGGACAGCTGCACCTCCAAGATGGGCTGGTAGGATCCAGAGCTGCTGTTACAGCAGCTTTTCTATGGATAAATCTTTCCACAATCTGTCCTTTAGGTTCTTGGTGTGTTGTCCTGTATTTTCCTATTTTCTTGTGTAGCAAAGAACCACTTTATGTTCTGCAATGAGCGGAGAAGTTAGGGGAGTATGTAAATTAAAATCTATTTTATTTTCCTGTGCACCATCCTTCAATACTTAGCATCATTGTAAAATTAAGTAAAAGTATTCACAACTTACAACAGAAGAAAGATTGGCCTCAGGCTTTATGTCTTTAGTCCTTGACAATAGCTTTACTTTGTAAAGTCGATAGATCCTATTGTAAGACCTTCAGGAGTACACGAGAGCAAAGACAGCAAAAATAACCTGAAATTCCTACTATCCTATCTAATAAAAAGTAATATGCAAATTGACTGTCACTCCAACACACAAGATGGCTGGCAGGGGAGGGCAGTTGGAGGTGATCATGCCTGCTGGAGAGGGCAGTTAGGGGTGACCAGGCCAGCAGGGGAGGACAGTTGAGGGGGGACCCAGGCCTGCAGGGAAGGGCAATTGGGGGGAATCAGGCCTGTAGGGGAGGGCAGTTGGGGGTGACCAGGCTGGCAGGGGAGGGCAGTTAGGGGTGACCAGGCCAGCATGGGAGGGCAGTTAGGGGCAATCAGGCCAGCAGAGGAGCAGTTAGGCATCGATCAGGCTGGCAGGAAGAAGCAGTTAAGGGCAATCAGGCAGGCAGGCAGGCGAGTAGTTGGGAGGCTGCAGTCCTGGATTGTGAGAGGGATCTCCGACTGCCCATTTAGGCCCGATCCCACCAGGGAATCGGGCCTAAACGGGCAGTCAGACATCCCTTGAGGGGTCCCAGATTGGAGAAAGTGCAAGCTGGGCTGAGGGACCCTCCCCCCCCACCTGCATGAATTTTGTGCACCAGGCCTCTAGTCTAGAGATAATGGTCATTAACATTTTGGTGAATGTTCTTCCACAGTCTTCCTAGGCATACATACATACATACATACATACATACATTGATACAATCCTATACAGTGGGGCCTTGACTTACGAGTGTCCCGACTAACGAGTTTTTCGAGATAAGAGCCGTCTCTCGGCTGATTTTTTGCTTTGAGTTGCAAGCTAAAATTTGGGTTACGAGCCAGCTTCAGATACCCCACCACTACTTGGCGCAGCGAATGTCACAGTGAACACCACAACATCAGCCCAGCATCACGTGTCTCACTCGTTCACTTTTTGATTTGACATACGAGTACTTTGAGTTACGAGCTCCATCACGGAACGAATTAAACTCGTAAGTCAAGGCCCCACTGTATAATAAAAGGCTAATATGCAAATTGTCCCCTCGACCGGGAGTTCGACCAGGAGTTCAACCAGGAGTTCGACCAAGGGGCAGGGCCAGTTGGCCAACCACCCGCGGCCCCTCCCCCTGGCCAGTCCAGCTGATTGGCCTGATTGGGTGGGTGGACTGGACCCCGCCCACACATGAATTTGTGCACTGGGCCTCTAGTTTTACATTATTGTTGAATCAGTCACTTTGGAAAGAAAACCTATTCAACATGAAAATTTATATCACTGTCAAAATGCCTGCTCTCCAAAATCACTTATTGGTGCTTTTGTTTGTTTGTTTGTCAATAGGTAATTCTACAAGAATGTTACAGGAAGCACAAGTGCATTATATTTCTCGAAAAGTTTGTAATTCTGATAAGGGTTATGGGAATATAATTCCTATAACTTCATTTTGTGCAGGTGATGAAGATGGAATTTTTGATACTTGCAGGGTAAGACCAAATAATTTTCCTTAGAAATATTTTCTAAAGCCAGAGGGAACTTGAACAAGGCCTTTGATTACTTTCTGGTAAAGCCTATTTTTTTTTTTTTAATAATTTTAGAGAGAGGAAGGAAGATACAGAGAGACACACAGAGAGGGAAAAACAATGACTTGTTGTTCTACTTATTATGCATTCATTGGTTGATTCTTGTATGTGCCATGACCTGGGTTTGAACCTACAACCTTGGCTTATTGGGACAATGCTCTAACCAACTGAGCTACCCAGCCAAGGCTGGTGATGTCTTAATTATCAATTTTTGCCCTGGGCGGTGTGGCTCAGTTGGGTATCCTGCCAGACATGGAGGGGTTTCAGGTTCATCAGGGCACATGGTTTTGGGTCCCGGTATGGGGTATGCAGGAGGCAGTCCATCAGTATTTTTCTCTCTCCATTCCTCTCAAAAAATCTTTTAGCCTAGCTGATGTGGCTCAGTGGTTTAGCATCAACCTATGAACCAGGAGTTCACAGTTTGATTCCCAGTCAGAGCACATGCCCGGGTTACTGGCTCAATCCCCAGTGTAGGGTGTGCAGGAGGCAGCCAATCAACGATTCTCTCTCATCATTGATGTTTCTGTTTCTCTCTCCCTCTCCCTTCCTCTCTGAAATCAATACAAATATATATTTTTAAAAATTTCTTTAAAAAAGTACTAAGTTCTTTTTTTCTCAACCCAAATCCTTACTTTCCTGATTTACGCTGAATCTTTCTTTCTTTCTTTCCCAATACCACCTTTATTGAGGTACAATTTACATATACACAATTCACCCATTTAGAGTGTACAACTCAATAGATTTTTAGTATATTTACAGAGTAGTGCAACCGTCACCATAATCTAATTTTAGAACATGTTTGTCACCCCAAAAAAGAAACCTCCACTCATTATGAGTCACTCTCCATTCTCCTCCCACCCACCCCCAGCCTTAGGCAACTACTAATCTTTAAAGATTTGCCTATTCTGGGAATTTCATATGAATGGTATCATTCAACATGTGGTCTTTTGTGACTGACTCCCTTCACTTAGCATGTTTTCCAGGCTCAACCACATTGTCACATATATTAATACTTTATTCATTTTATTGCCAAATAATGTACCATTGTATGAATAGGCCATATTTTATTTTATTCTATATTTTTATTGATTTCAGAGAGGAAGGTAGAGGGAGAGAAACATCAATAATGAGAGAGTATCATTGATTGGCTGCCCCCTGCACACCCCTGCAACTGGGGATTGAGCCTGCAACCTGGGCATGTGCCCTGACCGGGAATCAAATCATGACCTCCGGGTTTATAGGTTGATGCTCAACCACCAAGCCATGCCAGCTGGGCTGGGCCACATTTATTTAGTCATTCATTAGCTGGTGGACATTTGAGCTATTTCCACTTTTTGGCTATTCTGAATAATGTTGCTATAAATGTTTCTGTATATGTTTTTTGTGTTGGTATGTTTTACTTTCTCTTGCAAATTTCATCTACGGGTGGAATTCCTGAGTGAATGTTTGACATACTGAAGAATTGCCAAACTATATTCCAAAGTGGCTGCACCGGTTTGCATTCTTACCAGTAAAATATAAGGGTTTCAATTTCTCCACATCTTTGTCAGCACTTATTGTCTGTCTGTTTTGTTTTGTTTTTAATCCTCACCCAAGGATATTTTTCCATTGATTTCTAGAGAGAGTGGAAGGGAGGGAGAGACAGAAAGAGAGAAACATCCACCTGAGAGAGACACATCAATTGGTTGCCTCCAGCACACGCCCAACCTGGGCCCCAGGGTCCCAGGGCCCCAGGGCCGGGGATCAAGCCTGCAACCCTTCAGTCTGCAGGCTGAGGCTCTATCTACTGATCCAAATGGCTAGGGCTTGTCTGTCCTTTTTATTACCACCAGCCTTGTGTGAAGTGGTATCTCATTTTGATTTTAATTTGCATTGCCCTAATGACTAATAATGTTGAGCATCATTGCATGTGCTTATTAGCCATTTGCATACTTTCTTGGGAGAAATGTCTACTCAGATCCTTCGCCCATTTTTAAACTGAGTTATTTACCTTTTAATTATTCAGTAGTAAAAATTCTTTATATATCATGGATACAATTTCCTCTCATTCTGTGGACTCTCTTTTCACTTCCCTGATGTTATCATTTGTAGCGCAAACGTTTTTTATTTTTTTATGAAGTCCAATTTATCTATTTTTTGTTTTGACTTTCTTTATTCCTCTTTTCTTCAGTACTTCTAAATCCATCAGCACTTCATCCCTAAGCAATAACCCATGCTCTGATCTTTTCCTACTCATTCTTATTTCTAGAAATCCAGGGTTTATCCATCCTGTGTCCTTTTCCTTAAAAACCTTGCTGAGCCCAGCTGGTGTTGCTCAGTGGTTGAGTGTCGACCCATGAACCAAGAGGTGACCAGTTGGATTCCTGGTCAGGGCACATGCCTGGATTGCAGGCTTGATCCCCAGGAGGAGGCGGGCGATCAATATTTCTCTGTCCTCAATGATTCTATCCCTCTGTCCCTCTCTTTCCTCTCCTTAAAATATATATATTGATATATTTATATTTAGGCATATATTTAAAACCTTGCTGAGTAAAATAATAATGAGTCCAATCTAATTTAATTGCATTCATAAGCAAAACATTTCCATTGTTAAAAAATATTATTATTCAATGCCTACCACATATAGAGAATTTGAAAACATTTTAGAAATAGTCTTTAACTCTTAGGCACTGTAACAGTTAGCTCAATGTCCTTGTTGCTTTGAGTGATTAACATCCTTAGTAATAGTGTTTCAGTTGTTACATGGACAGTCTTGTATGAGCTCCGAGGGAGATTTGTTATTTGGGATACTACAGAGGGGATTAGCCATGTATTCCTAATATCGTGCACCAGCCAATGTCAACACTTAGAAAGATGCCATTTCTTGCAAGATTCAGTTCACCCCTCTAGCTATCAAACCACACACCTAAAAGACTCCTTCATATATCTTAAGTCTACCAGACCTGAGGCCCTGAACCTAACTGTCCCCTATACCTGGGCTCCTGAGCATTAAAGAGAAAAAACCAACATGATATAGAAAAATCTTAGTTACATGCAAACAAGTGGTTAGAATAAGATGGAACTTGGAGACATTGTAGAAAATAGGTCTACCTTTCATCTACCTTTCATCTAGCACCAATATTCCACCTTTGTGTGGAAATTACCTAAAAATCGGTACAGCGGTCTGGTAGGTATTTATACTACCAGACTGGATGTAACTGAATTCCTGTTTGAGTTAGACTATAAAACTGAAAATCTATTGATCTTAATTAGAGGTATATTGAAAATGTATATTTATACAAAGTATGTTTAATGTGGTTAATTTACTCCAGCTTTACTATTATATAAGGACTACTAGAAGTAACTAACACTCTTTTGGGACTTTTTTAATAGGGTGATAGTGGTGGACCATTAATGTGCTACGTCCCAGAACATAAACAATTTTTTGTTATGGGAATTACCAGTTACGGATATGGCTGTGGCCGAAAAAATTTTCCTGGTGTCTATTGTTCGCCATTCTTCTACAAAACATGGCTGACCCATCACCTAAACCGGGCAAGGAATAAAGGCGTATTCACCATAAACAGTCTGCTTGGACAGGTCCTTGTCGCCGTAGGCTCTGTGGTCTTACTAGCAACTCCATGAAAATATTCTGAAGAAGCTGTATTTTCCATAATGTCCCGTCCCATGTTCTACATAATGAAAATAGTGTATTCTTTGGGCAAGTTATTGCCCACTTTTGAGTTTTTATGTGGAAACTTTTGGGGGAATAAAAAGACTGTGACACTGCAGATATGTGATTGATTGTAAATTTGGCACGGAATCACATGCATCCTTGATGTATCTTGATTATTTTACTTTATAATCATAATTTTTCAATTGTAATACTTTCCTAGAGTTTGTATTAAATATTCAGCTTAAATATATATACTTTATGTATGTACACACCAAATAATAAAGAATTTATAATCAAAATGGAAGCTGTTCTTTGGTTTAATTAATCAAAATTCTTTCCTTTTAAAGTTGAGATGTTGCTTCCCAGCAACTGTTGTCAGTTTGGTTCAAATGCACTCATAAAGAAAAAATAAATAAATAAATAAATAAATAAATAAATAAATAAATAGACTTTTAAAAAATATATTTTATCGATTTCAGAGAGGAAGGGATAGGGAGAGAGAGATAGAAACATCAATGATGAGAGAGAATCACTGATTAGCTGCCTCCTATACACCCCGCAGTGAGGACCAAGCCCACAACCCAGGCATGTGCCCTGACCAGAAATTGAACCATGACCTCCTGGTTCATATAGGTCGATGTTCAACCACTGAGCCACATTGTCTGGGCTAGACTATTTTATTTAAAAACACTTGTTTGTATGATACATTATTTTTTTGGAATTATCTGGTTCTTAAAAAATATTTGGAGAAAAAATGTTTTACCTATTTAAATTCTAATTAAAACTATTTAATGTTAATACTTCCTCCCCTATGTCAAGTGAGAACTGTGGTGCAGACACATCCAAATAATTTACTTTTTACTTAGAAATGTATAATATAACTTTTGCAACATTATAACCTACTTTCTAAAGCTTATTTTCTTGAATCCCATGCTAAAAGTTTGTATTCCTTGGGCTCTCTGAATTAACCATAAGAAGAGGTGACTGAAAAGCATTCTGAGTAAAAAAAGGAAGCCAATATGGGGTAAATTTTATGACTAATCTATAAAACGAATTTTCAAAACAAAAGAAAAAGTTCACTGAATTAGTATCTACTATTAATCCACTGACATCTCCCTTGACCTTTGGGGAACCCATGCAGGAAAGGAGAAATCATCATTTCTCTTCCTTTTTACATTTAACCAGCTAAACCAAGCAGGTTTTTTTGTTGTTGTTGCTTTGTTTTGCTTTGCTTTAACCATATTTCAGGATTTCACTGAAAATAAGCATGAGTTTTCCACCTACTAATTCCCTTCAGGATCATTACTGGCTTAACACAAGGGGTAGAAGACTGACTTTTATAGATTTGTGAGCAACACTGAGGGAATATTGACTGTTCTTCCTTGAAAGAGACCCTAGATTGATTATCCATTGACAAGGTCTAATAAGGAATTAGCTGGTAATGCTTGCATAGCAATCAGCATAATGCATTGATCTTTTCCTATTTATACAACCTGAGTATCGTTCAGATTCACCTGATAGCCCAGAATATCAATGCTCCTCGATTTCCAATGGGGTTACCTCCCGACAAGCCCACTGTAACTGCCTTCCTCTTATTCTTCTCGCCAGAAGCAGGTGAATCAGACAGCATTTTTGTAGACAAGATGGAATTCACAGACACAAAACACAATATCCAAATAAACGCTGGCAACACAGGACACTGTCGAGTGTTGCTTTTTACCCTCCTGACCAGGTGGCTGACTGGGAGATGCTGCTGCCAAGCATCACAAGAGAGTGTCATACGGCATACCACTGGCCCAGAAAAACACCAAAATTCAAATACGGTTTCTGTATTGCATTCACACCATTGAAAAGTCAAGAAATCGTATCAAACCCTGGGAAGTCGGGACATCGGTACTAAGAAACTCTTATAAAATGTATTAGCGCCCTAGCCAGTTTGACTCAGTGGATAGAGCGTCAGCCTGTAGACCAAAGGGTCCCGGGTTTGATTCCTATCAAGGGCACCTACTATGGTAGCAGGCTCCTCCCTGCCCAGGCCCTAGTCAGGTGTGTGCAGGAGGCAACCAATGGGTGAGTTTCTCTCACATCTGAAACTCTAAAAAAAAATCAATGGAAAAATATCCTTGGGTGAGGATTTAAAAAATAAAATGTTTTAGCAGCACTGAAGGGGAAGGTCTTGCTTTCTACTTCAAAGGTATGTACTAATTACTCTTTGGGTATGATTTTTTTTTCTTAAATGTATTTTTATTGATTTCAGAGAGGAAGGAAGAAGGGAGAAAGATAGAAACATCAATGATGAGAGAGAATCATTGATCAGCTGCCTCCTGCACATCCCCTACTGGGGATCGAGCCCGCAACCCAGGCATGTGCCCTTGACTGGAATCGAACCTGGGACCCTTCAGTCTGCAGGCTGACGCTCAAACCACTGAGCAACCAGCTATGGCTAGGTATGCATTTCTAATCAGGCAGGAGCTACTACCAGCAACTTATCTTTTTGCCCAGCTTAGTTCACTTATTTCATCCAATAGGAATTCAGTTATTTAACATGTCTCTCTACCACAAGAGACTATTACGTATAGATGTTGTAATATATGACAGACTTTGTTTCATATGCCAGTCTGTAACTTAGTAGTTATAAGAATTTAGACAATTATTAATACCTACTTATAGCACTGTTGTAATTATTAACCTATTTTATTATACGACGTTAATATATTGAAGATGCTCAATAACTGGTTACTATACCCCATCCATGATTCACATGACCCTTTTCATTACGTCAATCACTATGCTATTGGACAAATCTCATTATTTTCATCTGAAAAACTTACTGGAACAAAATGCTTTCATTACTTATATACTCAAATTTGAAAGTATACTCTTTAAAAAATGAATTTTATTTTTCTAATTATCAAAGTATTATAGCCTCATTATTAAAAACTAAGAACAGAAAAAAATAGAAAGAAAATTGTTCATAGCTCTACTATGCAAAGAAAGCTACCATGAATTCTGATATTATACTTACTTATGAGTATGTATTATTTTTGCAAACTCTCGTCTTCCCTCTTCCTCCCTCCTCCTTCTCCTTCATTATCCCCTTCTTCTTCATATTCTTCTTTTTTTTTTAAACAAATTCTTCTGAAGTATTATTTTAACCTGGAAATTCTAATCCTATAGAAAAGTGGAAAGATAGTACTGTGATTGCTCACCTTTATTCTCCAAATAACATCTTGCCCTGTTTTGCACGCTTTCCTTCTCTCTATATACACACATCCAGACTCCCCACTCCTTTTATATATATATATAATTTCAGAGAGGGAGGGAGAGGAGGAGAAAGATAGAAACATCAATGATGAGAGAGAATCATTGCTCAGCTGCGTCCTGCACACCCACAACTTGGGATCAAGCCCACAACCCAGGCATGTGCTCTGACCTGAACTTGAACAGTGACCTCCTGGTTCATAGGTCGATGCTCAACCACTGAGCCATGCCAGCTGGCCCCCTCCCTTTTTTTGATTGAACAATTTCAAGTAAATTACTAATGTCATCTTACTTCATCCCCAATACTTTAGCATGTATCTTCTAAGAACAAGAACATAATCACAATACCTTTATCACACTAAAGAAATTTAACATTGATTTATTAATAATAATATCTAATATAGTCTTTATTCAAATTTCCTTGTCTCGAAAATGTTTTTTATAGTCCCCCACACACCTTCACCCCAGGATCTATTCCGGGTTCCACATTTGTATTTCATGTCTCCACAATGTCCTTAAATCTAAAATAGTCTCCTTTCTTATTTTTTTTCTTTTTTGTCTTTTATGAGTGATAGAAATCCCAAGTCAATTCTCGTATAAAATTATCTACATTCTGAATTTGTTAGAATAAAGGTTTCTGACAATGATACTACTTCCTACTGCATTCTATCAAAAGGCAACACACAATGTCAGTTTGTCCCATTGTAGTTAATGCTCTGTTTGATCCTTTTGATAAAGTGATTTCCATAATATTTCTTTATTGTAAAGACTAGAGGCCCAGTGCACAGATTCACCCACCAATGGGATCCCTCGGCCTGGCCTATGGGGATAGGGCAGAAACCAGCTCTCCGACATCCCCCGAGGGGTCCCAGGTTGCAAGAGGGTGAAAGCCAGGCTGAGGGACCCCACTGGTGCATGATCGGGGCCGGGGAGAGACCATGGGAGGTTGGCTGGCTGGGGAGAGACCACGGGAGGGCTCCAGGGTGTGGCTGGCCCATCTTGCCCAGTCCCGATCGGCCGGACCCCAGTAGCAAGCTAACCTGGCGGTTGGAGTGTCTGCCCCCTGGTGGTCAGTGCACATCATAGGGACTGGTCAAATGGTCAGACACTTAGCATATTAGGTTTTTATATATATAGACTAGAGGCCCAGTGCATGACATTCGTGCGGGGGGCGGGGAGGGGTGTCCCTCAGCCCGGCCTGCACCCTCTCACAGGGATCGGGCCTAAACCGGTAGTCAGACATCCCTCTCACAATCCGGGATGGCTGGCTCCTAACCGCTCACCTGCCTGCCAGCCTGGTTGACACTAACTGCTTCCCTGCTGGCCTGATCACCTCTAACTGCCCTCCCCTGCTGGTCTGATCACCTACAACTACCCTTCCCTGCTGGCCTGATCGCCCCCAACTGCCCTCCCCTGCCGTGACCCGCCTCCTCCACGCAGTGCAGAGCCGTGGGACACCTACACCTCACCGCATGGAGTGACCACTGGGCCCGCCTTCGCTGTGTGCGTGGCCATCTTGTGATGATGTCGTGCAAGGGCGTCACGCGAGGGTATGACGCCACCTAGGCTTTTATTATATAGGATACCCTTTTCCCTTCATAATTAATAACCTGAGAGGATGCACTGAAACCATATGAATACCCTGTTTCTCAACAAATTTACACCCAATGGTTTTAACATGCATTAATGATCCTTGCTCAAGTCAATTATTATGCTAAGAATTTCAAAATACTGACTTCCTAATTTATCATTTTTTTCTACATTTATTAGATGGCATTTTTCTGCCAAAAAAAAAAAAAAAAAGCCGTTTTCCTGACTCTTCTTCCCCTCCAGCATCGAGTGGTACTCACAGGCTTCTTTTGAAATTTAGTGTGTGATTCAGTTTCCATCATTATTCTTCTTGGTGCTCAATTTGTTCCAAATTTGGCCAGCGGAAGTCCATTCCAGGGGGCTTGTGTTCTTTTGACACTCCGCCATTAGGTGTCAAGCAGTGCTTTTTTCCTAGCACAGTGTTCCAGACTAAACTTCTGACCCATATCTAAAAGCACTAATTTCTCCAAGGAATCCTGATTTCTTTTATTGGGTAATGGTTTTAAGAACCAAGTATATAAGATATAGTCACTGCTACTGTGTTGTCATGATATCCAGGTTGTGTAAGTGAACAGGACTAAGAAATACATCTTTTAAAGCAAGTATGTCAAACGCGCAGCCATGGGCCGCATGTGGCCTACGAGTATTTTTACAGCCCAACCAAGATAACGGTATGTAAGAAATGTCTTGATAAAAATTTTGTAACTTAATTTTTATAATATCCTATTATACATAATTATTAATAACGAACTACTCCGCTCACTAATGACTGATTACTATAATTGGTTGCATTCATTTCCCTTATGTGCCTTATGCGCTGGCGCACCATTTCTCTCCACTAATACCAGCAGCAAATATTTTTAGCAGCCGATTGCCACGTCATTAGTCTTGGACTGACTCGTTTGGTGTGTGCAACAAGATATATTTCACTATCGGAGAACAAGAAAAATAGGTTTATTTGCGTTACACTTAATCTGGGCAGTTATTCAGTGTCTGGTAAGTTAATGTTCAAGAAAAAAAGTAAATTTTTATTAAAATGTTCTATTATTTTGTGTTAACAATTACTCATTTATTTCACCCCTTTGTGTTCAGCATGTCTCTATCGAAATAAACCTACGTTTCTATGAAAATTGAAGCGTTTGTGTTTTTGTGGCCCACAGAAACTTAAACCTTGTTTATTTGGCCTGGGTTAGCTTTTGAGTTTGACATGCTTGATTTAAAGCATGATTTCATACTAATAACTCCAATTCAAATCTAAAATCAAAAGGTTATTTTAAGTGTACAATTTGATGAATTTTGAAAAATGCATACATTTGTGTGTAACTAATCATCATAATCAAGACACAGAACCTCAGAAAGTTCCCTTGAACCCTGGCTGGTGTGGTTCAGTGGGTTAGGGTGTCGCCCTCCCTGGCGCCAGTTTGGGGGGTACATGCAGGAGACAACCAACCGATATTTCTTTCTCACATCGATGTTTGTCTCTTTCAAGGAACAGGGAGATAGAAACATCAGTCCTGAGATGTTTCCCTCCCTCCCTCCGTCTCTATAAAATCAATGGGAAAATATCCTTATGTGAAGATTAAAAAAAAAGTTCCCTTGTGCCCCTTCTCAATAAATCACACCCTTAGACGAGGCAACCACTGATCAGCTTTCAATCAATATAGATACCTGTCCTTTTAGAGTTTCACATTAGTGTAATCATATAGCACATAACAATTTTTAATTCTTAATATAGCAATACTACACAATATCCCAAAATTGACTCCTGATCAGGTCCTATGCCTGGGTTGTGGGCTCGATCCCCAGTAGGGGGTGTGCAGGAGGCAGCCAATCAATGATTCTCATCATTGATGTTTCTATCTCCCTGTTCCTTACTCTCTGAAATCAACAAAAATAAATAAATAAATAAATACATATTAAAGTAGTTTGAAATTTAAAAGTTGGAAAGAGTTAAGCATAAAAAAGCATAAGGAATTGCTAGATGTATAGCAGACAAAATAAACATCAGAACAAAAACACTAAAAACAAAGAGTGAAACTTCATAACGATAAGAGCACAGATATGTCAGGCAGCTATAACTATGACAAATATATTTGTGCCAAATAATGGAGTCCCAAAATACATGAAGCAAAAACTGAAACAACTAAAGGGAGAAAAAAATTCATAATCATGATTGTAGGTATACTACATCTCTCTCAATAACTGATACAGCAACTAGGTAATTAATAAGGACACAGAATATATGAATGACATTTTAAACTACATTAACCTGACATTTATTGAACATTATACCTTACAATTTCAGGATACATATTCTTTTCAATGAACATAAACCACTTCCCAAGAAAAAAATATATTTTGGTCATAAAATAAGTTTCAATACATTTCAAAAGACTGAAACATCACATGTTCTGTGACCACAACAGAATTAAATTAGAAATTAATGTCAGTAGATATCCATGAGAGCCCAAAACATTTAAACAACTTCTAAATAACCCATGGTGTTGCTAAGCAAAATAAGCCAGAGAGAGACAAGTATCACATGATCTCACTATTATGTGGAATCTGATGAACAAAATAGATACAGAGACATAGAAGCATGGAACAGACTGATGAATCTCAGAGGGAGGGTGAGGGAGGGTTATGGGGGGAGACATTAACCAAAGAACATACATGCATATATGTATATCGCATGAACACAGACAATAGCGTGGAGAAGGACTGGGAGGGGGGCAGGAGCAGGGGGGAGGGGGTCAATGGGGAAGACAAGGGGGACATCTTAATACTTTCAACAATCAAGATAAATAAATAAATAACTCACGGTGTCAAATAAAAAAATCACAAGGTAAATTAGAAAATGTTTTAAATTGAACAAAAATGAAAATGCAGCCCATCAAACTTTATGTATCCACTTAAAACAGTGCTATAAGAAAAAATTATAGTTTCAAATTCTCCCATTAGAAGAAAAAAAATGGGCTAATGTCAATGATGAAAGCTTTCAACTTAAAAGACGATCAAATTAAAGTCAATGTAATTAGAAGGAAAAAATAAAATCCAGAAAATAATGAAATAGAAAATGAACACTAGAGAAGAATCAATGAAACCAAAAGCTAATTCTATGACAAGGTCCATAAAAATGATAAATCTTTAATTAGATGAAAAAAAAAAGAAAGAGATAAACTACCAATATCAGTAATGAAGAGAGGGCATGTCTATAAATCCTACAGGTATTAGAAGAACAATAAGAGACTATTATGAATAATTCTATGCCAATAAATTCAACAATTTAGATTTAATAGGTGGCAAATTTCTGAATTACCATAATAGACATAATAAGAACTAGAAAATCTAAACATTCTTGTGGTAACTAAAGGAATTAAATTTGTAATTAAAAATATGAAATAGTCGCCCTGTCCAGTTTGGCTCAGTGGATTGAGCATCAGCCTGCAGACTGAAGGGTCCTAGGTTCAATTCCGGTCAAGGGCATATACCTTGGTGTGGGTACATCCCCAGTAGGGAGTGTACAGGAGGCAGCTGATCGATGTTTCTCTCTCATCAATGTTTCTAGCTCTCTATCCCTGTCCCTTCCTTTCTGCAAAAAATCAACAAAATATATTTTTTAAAAATGAAATAGTCATATTTTATATACCTACATAATTTAAATTTTTATAAATTTTGTATAAAAATGCAATGTACCCAGAACAGTCAAAGCAATTTTGAAAAGAAAAAGTCGGAGGACTTAAACTATCTTATCTTATTTCAAGATTTGCTATAAAGCTCCAGTAATCACAACAGTGTGGAACCCTGTGGATGAACATATCCTATATAATAAAACCCTAATATGCAAATCAACTGAATGGCGGAATGACCAGTCACTATGACGCACACTGGCCACCAGGGGGCAGACACTCAATGCAGGAGCTGCACCTTGGTGGTCAGTGTGCTCCCACAGGTGGAGCGCCACTCAGCCAGAAGCCGGGCTCACAGCTGGCAAGCGCAGCAGCAGTGGCAGGAGCCTCCCACCTCTGCAGCAGCACTAAGGATCCCCTGGGGGATGTCCAACTGCCGGCTTAGGCCTGCTCCCCACCGAGGGCACAGGCCAGGCTGAGGGATGCCCCCCCCCCCCCCGTTCACAGATGTCATGCACTGAGCCTCTAGTAGATAAATAAAACAGATAGCAATTCCCAGATTAGACCCACATATATATGACCAGTTGATTTTCAACAAAGGTGCCAGCTAACTAAATGAGGAAAGGACAGTCCTTTCAACAAATTGTGCTGGAACAACTAGATATCTGTATAGAAAGAAACATGAGCCCTGGCTAGGTGGCTCAGTTGGTTGGAGCATCAACCCATACACCAAAAGGTTGCAGGTTTGATCCCTAGTCCAAGGAGTATGGGAGGCAACAGATAGATGTCGTTCCCTCTCTCCCCTGTTCCCACCTTCCCTCCCACTCTCAAATCAGTAAAAACATATCCTTAGATGAGGATTAAAAAGAATACGAAATATGAGACCGTTCCATAATGTGAGCTAGATGCGAGCCAGACAGACATTGTTTCCCCGTAAGCCCACTCAGAAACTACCATTTCAACCTCTCCCCTCCTCCCTTCACCCACCCCACCCCCACACTACATGCTGATTCCTGGAACAGGCCTGCAAGGCATCTTCCCTTATCTGAGATGAGTCATACCCTAGTGCCCCATCCATCTTGCCCTGTTCTTCATAATTTTTTGGTGATTGCTAAGCTGCACAAAGGATATCCATTTGTCTTGCTTTGTAGGTAAATTTTCCTTAATAAACGCTGTTAAATTGCCTGACTAGAGTGGTCTGCCTCTTTCTTTGGTTTTTCCCTGCCCTCTGCTTACAGCGGTAAATTTTCAGTCATGAAATTTTTCCCTGGGTCTGCATGTCATAATGGTTGTGTACCTTAAACTTATACCTATACAGTACTGTATATCAATTATATCTCAGTAAAAGTGGAAGAATATAACCTTGTTCCTTACTTCATATCCTATATAAAGTATAACTTAAAATGAATTGTTGACCTAAATATAAAAAACTAAAAATATAAAACATGTAGAAAAAAATACAAGAGAAACTTTTTGCAACCATAGAATAGGCAAGGATTAGTAAAGCAAAAAAAAAAAAAACAACAACAAAAACAAACATGGACCATAAGAAAAAAATGTATAAATTGGACTTTATCAACATAAAAGAAACACCTAAGAAAGTGAAAAGGCAAATTAGTCATAGACTGGGAGAAAATATCTGACACATATAAAGCGTGTCCCCAAAAAATGTATACACACTCTTAATGATGATAAAGTTAGTGGTTATTAGCATACAGTTCATTTTCAAAATTTAAAAGCATCTAAAAAAATGAATAATTTTTTTTTGTTAATGACTGTTTTTAAACTGATGACCATTCTGGTCCAGGCACTGCTGATAACTCGAAGCAATGGAATTTCAAACAAGAATCAGTTTGTTCAGTATTGGTGTGCCCTCAATTTGTCAACTGTTACCAGTTTTGTGCCATAACTTTATCTTTTATGTATCCCCATTAAAAAGTCTAGTGGATACCAGGACAGACCTGTCCCTGAGACCCACTTGGGACCACTGTCCAAGAAAATATTCATGCCCAGCTGGTGTGGCTCAGTGGATGGAGCAGGCAGTCATCGGTTCCATTCCCAGTCAGGGGTCAGGGCACATGCCCGGGTTGCTGCTCCATCCCCAGTGGGGTCATGCAGGAGGCAGTGGATCATTTATTTTTTTATCTCTCTCTCTAAAATAAATAAAAAACATATTTTTTTTAAAAAAAGTCTAGTGGATAATTTTCTTTGTTCAAAACTTAGTCGGGCTTCACCCATTATTTCAAATCAGTTAAACCTAAACAGAAAAACATCAACTGAGCTATCCACTGTTAAAGTGTGTATACATGCTTTGGGGACATCCTGTATGTGTCCTTTATACAAAATGTGTTCTTTATATATTCTGCATATCAGCCCTTTGTCAGATAAAAAAAAAACTGTGGTTTTTTTTTGATCAGTGAAAATTGGATTCTAAAGTAAGTTACAGATAACAAGCTAATCCTATATAATAAAGAGGTAATATGCAAATTGACCATCATGCCTTCACACAAGATGGCCGCCCCCATGTTGTCACAAGATGGCCGGCAGAGGAGGGCAGTTGGGGGTCGTGAACAGGTCAGTAGGGCAGGGCAGTTGGGGGTGACCGGGATGGCAGGGAAGGGCAGTTGGGGGCAACTGGGTTGGCAGAGGAGGGTAGGTGGGGGGGACCAGGCCTGCAGTGGAGGACAGTTAGGGACGACAAGGGAGCAGTTAGGCGTCAATCAGGCCAGCAGGGGAGTGGTTGGGGGTCATCATGCTGGCAGGCAGAAGCGGTTGGGGGCAATCAGGCAGGCAGGCAGGCAGGCAAGTGGTTGGGAGCCAGCAGTCCCGGATTGTGAGAGGGATGTCTGACTGCCGGTTTAGGCCTGATCCCACAGGAATCGGGCCTAAACCGGCAGTTGGACATCCCCTGAGGGGTCCCAGATTGGAGAGGGTGCAGGCTGGGCTGAGGGACACCCCCCACTGCAAAAATTTCATGCACTGGGCCTCTAGTCTATCTACACTAATAAAAGACAAACATGCAAATTGACCATACCTTCACTATGCCTTAAGCCATGCCCATCAGCCAATCCGAGCAACTATATGCAAATTAACCCAACCAAGATGGCGGCCAGCAGCCATGGAGCTGGAGCAAGCAGGAGGCTTGGTTGCCCCAATGATGGAGGAAGGCAAGCTTCCTGCCTGCCGCAGCGGCTCTGAGCTCCACTCAAAGCAACAAAGTTTCAATTATAGAAGGTAAATAAACCCCAGATACCTGCTTTCAGCCGGCTGTGGCCACAGAGCTAGAGCGAGCAGGAGTCTTCCCTCTCACCCGCCCTGGCCGGTTCTGAGCTCCTCTCAAGGCTACAAAGTTTCAATTATAGACGATAAATAAATCCCAGAATAAAAAAAAGAAAGAAAAAAAGGAGAGACTGGGAGCTTCCATCTCCGGGAGGCTTGGTCAGCCTGAAATGGCCCTCAGCCCCTCACCCAGACTGGCCAGGCACCCCAATGGACCCCCCCACCCTAAAGGGTGTGTGGCCACCCTGAAGGGGGTGAGACCAGCTGCAAACAGCCATCAGCCCCTCACCCAGGCTGGTCAGGCACCCCAGTGGGGACCCCCACCCTGAAGGGGGGGTGACCAGCCTGAAAACACCCATCAGCCCCTCACCCAGGCTGGCCATGCACCCCAGTGGGACCGCCACCCTGATTCGGGAAACCCTTTAGGGCAAAGCAGCTGGCCCCCACCCATGCACCAGGCCTCTATCCTATATAGTAAAAGGGTAATATGCAAACTGACCCTGACAGCAGAACAACTGGGAATGACTGGTCACTATGACACACACTGACCACCAGGGGGCAGATGCTCAATGCAGGAACTGCCCCTGGTGGTCAGTGCGCTCCCACAGGGGGAGCTCTGCTCAGCCACAAGCCAGGCTGATGGCTGCCAGTACAGCGGTGGTGGTGGGAGCCTCCTCAGCAGCGCTGAGAATGTCCGACTGCAGCTTAGACCTGTTCCCCACTGGCAAATGGACATCCCCCAAGGGCTGCCGGGGTGCCAGAGGAATGTCTGACTGCCTACTTGGGCCTGATCCCCCAGGGAGCGGACTTAAGCCAGCAGATGGACATCTTCCAAGGGATTCCATACTGCAAGAGGGCATAGGCTTGGCTGAGGGACCCCCCTGAGTGCGCAAATTTTTGTGCACTGGGCCTCTAGTGTCTCTCTCTCTCTCTCTCTCTCTCTCTCTCTCTCTCTCCATATATATATATATATATATATATATATATATATATATATATGGCTAATATGCTAAGTGTCTGTCCGACTGGTTGCTATGATGCACACTGACCACCAGGGGGCAGATGCTCAATTCAGGAGCTGCTGTGACATGCACTGGCCATTTACAGAGAAGTGGTACCACGACCTGGTGCCCACAAAGCAACACTTGGCTTCCCCAAAATGGGACACAGGCCCACCACCACCCTGAAGTGACACCCCATGAAATCGCAGCCAACAATGCCAAGACACCACAGAGCAAAATGCGGCCCACAGCCCAGCCCAACCAGGAAACGGTGGCTGTGGGCGCCAGGTAATGACATCATATAGCAACGTCGGCTTCCTCTCCCTAGCAACTAGCCTCCTTGCAGTTTCTTCAGCCCAGGAACACAACTTGCTTTATAGGCAAGTTCAAACATTATACACTTTAACCAAATGTCTGTGAAGCGTTTTCCCATGCCTCATCTCATTTGATCCTCACAGAAGGCCTGGAGTAGGTAAATAGGAGACTCAATAGAATCCTATTTTCTTTTCATTAGCCAGAAAACAGATTTAGAAAGCCTAGAAACTTCACCCAACTAAAAAGAACTAAGAAATGGTGGATCTTGAAATGACTTCAGGTTTTCTTACTGCACAGAATATAGTCAAACACTGCTGCAGCCCTAGCTGGTTTGGCTCAGTGGATACAATGTTGGCCTGCGGACTGAAGGGTCCGGGTTCAATTCCAGCCAAGGGCACATGCCTGGGTTGCAGGCTCAATCCCCAGTAGGGGCATGCAGGAGGTAGCCAATCAATGATTCTCCCTCATCATTGATGTTTTTATCTCTCTCTCCCTCTCCATTCCTCTCTGAAATCAATAAAAATATATATAATTAAAAAAATCCAAAACACTGCTGCAGTTAAATATTTACCCTTTGTTCTCCCTGCGTGATCTACAATAATAATCTGCTTTGAGTTGATATTTACTGCTGTGTTGCTGACAATTACCTGAAAGAGAAGTTGGGGTGTTTCACTGGGCTGGAAAAAGTTTAGCTAAATCAGAAAGCAGGTCTAATTAAGCAAGTTTATCTATATATGTATAAAGCTGGCACCAATCACACGCATGTGTTTCTGTCTGTTGTTGCTAATTGTGAATTTTGTTGACACTTCTATTATAGAGAAAGGGTGAATTGTGATATTAAAATATCTCTTCTAATTAATTTCCTCTCAATGTGCACGAATCTGTGCACCAGGCCACTAGTATTTATATAATCCTTTACATTCACAAATATAGTTTAAATCTGGAAATTTTAAGACAAAGAGTACTTGTTCTCATAATTTCCTTTAGATATAATTGAGACTACACTACTATATATAATTAGGTATGCTGTTGTACATAGTTAATTCTAGTTATATTTTATACCTACTGGTCATTACCAATATTTTATATTTATTGGTCATTAAGTTCCTAAAGAAATAACAATCCAACAAACTGGTTTCATTTAATACCCTTTAAAGGCAGATAAGCTGAAGAAAGAGTTAGCCTCTCTTGATATTTCATTTTCAAATTACTGATACAAATTTACCAGAGAAATAATTACATACGTTGTGAAATACCAAAATATCTGCAAAAATTTTCCAAGATAATGTATTCTTTGAATATCCAAAAATAAAGCCTTTCTGATGAAAGCATTTACATTCCTAAGCTAAGTAAACATTAAAAATAGTTTAGCTCACAAGTGTGGCTCAGTAGTTGAGCTTCGACTTATGAACCAGGAGGTCATGGTTCCATTCCCGGTCAGGGCACATGCCCAGGTTGGGAGCTCGATCCCCAGTGTGGAGTGTGCAGAAGGCAGCCAACCAATGATTCTCTCTCATCATTGATGTTTCTATCTCTCTCTCCCTCTCCCTTCCTCTCTGAAATCAATAAAAATATATTTTTTAAAAAAGTTAAACATACACCTACATTCTACTCATAGGAATTTATTCAGGAATAATGTAAACTTGTTTACTGTAGCTTAATTTGTAACAGCCAAAAACAAGAAACAACCCAAAGGTCCATCAGCAGGTAAATGGATACATACACTGCTATACAGCCAACAATGGAACACTACTGAGCAATAAAGTCACTGGATATATGCAACATTGGACGACCCTCAAAATATGCTGAATGAAAGAAGCCAGACAAAAAAAAAGCACATAAGGCTTGTGTAGCCCGCTCCCATCCAAGGAACAGCAACCTCCTGATCACCACACCCTCTGTCTGAGGAACAGCAGCTGTGTGTGAAGCCTCCACCCATCAGCCAGAGGAGCCACCACAACTGTGAACAGCACCCACCAGAGGAGCTGCTACCAACTGAGGAGCAGCTGCTACCACAACCACCTGAAGAGCAATTGCAGCCCGAGGAGCCACTGCCACCCAAGGAGCAGCCACTGAACAAATCAACATCTAGATATGGCAGTATGATCAAACATGGGTAGACAAACCCCCAAAGGAAAGAAAAGGAGGATTTGCCAGAAAAGCAGCTAAGTGATACAGAGGCATGCAACATGACAGAAAAAGAATTCAGATTAAGGGTCCTAGAGTGTATAAACCGGATGAAGGAAAACAACAATTTATGCAAGAAGCAAGAAGAAACAGATGAAAAAATCAATAAATTATGTAAGAACAAAGAAGAAACGAAGAGTGATATAGCTGCAATAAAAAACACCATTGAAAGTTTCAACAGTAGACTAGGAGAAGCGGAGGACCGAATTAGCGAATTAGAAGACCAGGAAACAAAACACACCCAAACTGAACAGCAATTGGAGAAAGAAATTAAAAGACAGGAGGAGAGCCTAAGGGAGCTGTGGGACAACATGAAACGAAACAACATACAAATAATAGGGGTGCCAGAACAACAGAAAAAGGAACAAGGGTTAGAAAACCTATTTGAAGAAATAATATCAGAAAACTTCCCAGAGGTGGGGAAGAAAAAAGTCACACAAGCCCAGAGAGTCCCAAACAAGGTGAACCTGAAAAGACCCACACCAAGACATATCATAATTACCATGGCAAATGTTCAGGACAAAGAGAGAATCTTACAGGCTGCAAGAGAGAGATGGAAAGTTACATTCAAGGGATCTCCCATTAGATTATCAAATGATTTCTCAACAGAAACACATCAGGCCAGAAAAGAATGGACAGAAATTTACAAAGTGATGCAAAGCAAAGGACTGAATCCAAGAATACTCTATCCAGTAAGGCTATCATTCAAAATTGAAGGGGAAATAAGAAGCTTCACAGACAAAAAAAGGCTAAGGGAGTTTATCACCACCAAGACAGCAATGCAAGAAATGCTAAAGGGACTGGTGCAAAAGAAGAAATAAAAAGCTCAGATAGAAAACAGCCACACACAAAAAGAAATGGCTACAAACAAGTACCTTTCAATAATAACTTTAAACGTAAACGGACTAAATGCTCCAACCAAGAGACATCGAGTGGCTGAATGGATAAAAAAACATGACGCGTACATTTGCTGTCTACAAGACACCCACCTCAGAAGAAGGGACTCACACAGACTGAGAGTGAAGGGATGGAAAAATATCTTTCAGGCAAATGGAAATGAAAAGAAAGCTGGGGTAGCAATACTTATATCGGACAAAATAGACCTCAAAGTGAAGGCCATAACAAGAGATAAGGAAGGCCACTTCATAATACTAAAGGGATCAATACAACAAGAAGATATAACCCTGATAAACATATATGCACCCAATGCAGGAGCACCCAAATACATAAAAAAAACTCCTGGAAGATATCAAAGGAGAGATCGACAACAGTACAATCATAGTAGGGGACTTTAATACACCACTGACATCACTGGATAAATCCTCTAGACAAACAATCAGCAAAGAAACAGCAATCCTAAATGACTCACTAGATCAGATGGACTTAACTGACATCTTCAGAACGCTTCACCCCAAAGCCATGGAATATACATTCTACTCAAGTGCTCATAAGACACATTCAAAAATAGACCACATATTGGGCCACAAACAAAGTCTCCCCAAATTTAAGAAGATTGAAATCATACAAAGCATCATCTCAGACCATGATAGCATAATATTAGAAATAAACTACAATAAAAACAACCGAAAATACTCAAACACTTGGAAGCTGAATAGCATGTTATTAAATATTGATTGGGTTACCAATGAGATCAAAGAAGAAATTAAAAACATCCTGGAAACTAATGACAATGAAAACACAACAATTCAAAACCTATGGGACGCAATGAAAGCAGTCCTGAGAGGGAAGTTTATAGCTCTACAGGCCTATCTCAAAAAACAAGAAAAAATGATAGTAAATCATCTAACTCTACAACTCAAAGAATTAGAAAGAGAGCAACAAGAAAAGCCCAGAGTGAGCAGAAGGAAGGAGATAATAAAGATTAGAGCAGAAATAAATGACATAGAGACCAAAAAAAAAAAAAAATACAGAAAATCAATAAAACCAAGAGCTGGTTCTTTAAAAGGTTAAACAAGATTGATGAACCTCTAGCCAGGCTCACCAAGAAGCAAAGAGAGAAGACCCAAGTAGCTTGTCTTTTCACTTTGTTAATGGTTTCCTTTGCTGTGCAAAAACTCTTCAGTTTGATATAGTCTCATTTGTTTATACTTCCTTTTGTTTTCCTTGCCTGGGGAGATATATCAGAAAAAAATATTGTTATGAGAAATGTCAGAGATTTTACTGCCTATATTTGCTTCTAGGCTTTTTATGGTTTCAAGTCTAACATTTAAGTCTTTGATCTATTTTGAGTTTAATCTTTTGTGTGGTGCAAGAAGGTGTTCTAGTTTCATTATTTTGCACATGTCTGTCCAATTTAACAGAACCATTTATAATAGACTATCTTTAGTCCATTGTATGTTTTTTGTCTCCTTTGTCAAATATTAATTGACTATAAAGGTGTAGATTTATATAAAAAAAAAAGCTAAGGACAATTCAATGAAATCAGTAAAACAATACATTTAAAAATGAGTAGTTTATGGACATTTACTTTTATTCAGTTTCTTCTTAAGGTGAAGAAAACTCTAAAAAAAAATGAGTAGTTTAACAAAGATAGAAATCATAAAAAAGAATCAAAGAAAAATTCTGGAGCCTAAGAACACTATGAATAATTTTTTTAAAAAAGGTGGCAATAGAGAGTATTAACAAAATGGATCCAGCAGAAAAAAGCATCTGTGAGTTAGAAGACAGAAATTTTGAGGCAAAACCAAGATGGCAGCATAGGTAAACACCGGAGTCTGCTGCCTCGAACAACCACTTCAAAAATACAACTAAAAGACAGAACGGACATTATCCAAGAACCACAGGAAGGCTGGCTGAGTGGAAATTCTACAACTAGAAGAAAAGAGAAAAGCATACCAAGACTCAGAGGAGGCGCAGTGCGGAAGTAAAATACTAAGGTGCGGAGGTGCATGCGGAGCGGGCTGGCGGCTGAGAGTGCGGTTGTCGTTTTCAATCCGGAGGGAGTCTCAGGCTCTGAGCTCCAGTTCCGGGCAACTCTCTAGGTGCTGGGGTCCAACCCCAGCGGGTCCAGGGGTCCCCAAAGGTGTGGACGGAGTCGGCGAAGAAGGAATGACACGGAGACAGTGTTCAGTTGATCAGCAGCCTAGCCAAGATCTCCAGCCAGGATCTCCAGCCAAGTTCTGGTCTGGATCTCCAGAGAGGTTCTGCTTAGGATCTCCAGCCAGGTTCTGTGTCCATGTTCTCTTGCTAGGTTCTCCAGCCAGGTTCTGTCCAGGTTCTCAAGCCAGGTTCAGTCACCAGGTTCTAGTCAGGTTCTCTTGCCAATTTCTGTAGTCAGGTTCAGTCCAGGATCTTTTGACATGTTCTCTCGCTAGGTTCTGTCTCTAAGTTCTGAGGCCAGTTTCTGTCCAGGATCTTTTGCCATGTTTTCTCCAGCGAAGTTCTTCTGTCTCTAGAGAACGTTCTGTGTAGGTTCTGTGCCTCCTGGTTCTGTCTTCTTAGTTCTGTGTTCTAAGTTCTGTCTCTTGCTGTCTTGTTACATCTGTATTTATACCAGTTGATTCAATCCTATCAATCTCTATTCCAAAGGTTAGGGCGTTTCTTATCTCCGTTCCAGGGAGTAAAGATTATGTAGCTTAAGCATGATTGTTCGTAGTTAAAGTGATTAATTACCCGCCTGGCACTTAGTTAAGAGGTTTTATTCCCTCCCTAACTTCAGGGGAAAATCCCTACCTGGGGAAACAACCTTTCTCAGAGACCTTGGTTAAAACACATAGTGCCAAGAAGGTGAGCAAACATATTAAGAACAGTATGCCATATATGCCAGGTCCCTTGAAACAGCAAGCATGGACTGGCTCCCAGCATCTAGGGACCCAGACTCATAGGGGAGAAGCAGGACTGTCTGGCATCGGTCGGAACTCAAGGGCAACTTTCTCTCCAAGGGGCTTGCAGCGATTACCGGGACACTGAGAAGCAAAGCCTCTGAGGGCAGGACTGAGAGCAGCCATAACTGCTAGCCCCACCCTGTTGATCCTGTGGGACCCGCCCCGCCCAAGCCCTGCAGGGAGGCTTTTGCTGGATAGCCTCATGCAAAGGCTAGATTAGCACCTCCCTAGTGATCCAGGAGCCAGGAAACCCAGAGGTCAGAGTGGGACCATCCAGTTTGCAGCTCCGTGGAACCATAAAGGACACACTCAGGGGGCAGACTCAGTGAGCACCAAAGCCCCATTGAAGCAAGTCTTGCCCCAGAGGGGTGTCTCCAGCACAGAAGTTCTCCCACTGCAGACACAGCTGATTCTCACAGCCAATTGGCCTGGAGGTCAATTCCTCCCAGTGATACCTACAACAATCAAGGCTTAACTACAACAAGACTGTGCACAAAGACCACAAAGGGGGTGCACCAAGAGTGTCCTCCTCAGGTAATTGGGGAGGCTGAACCACTGGGCCCTAGAGGACACTCAGCACAGAAAACCACTTTATCAACACAGGGAAGCATAAAAAAAGCGGAGACAAAGAAAGAGGACACAAATGACAGAAATGGAGGAAAGCAAACTACTGGATATAGAGTTTAAAACCACACTTTTAAGGTTTTTCAAGAATTTTCTAGAAACTGCGGATAAACTTAATGAGATTTACAAGAAATCTAATGAGATCCGCAAGGACCAACTAGAAATTAAGCATACACTGACTGAAATAAAGAATATTATACAGACTCCCAACAGCAGACTAGAGGATTGCAAGAATCAAGTCAACGATTTGAAATACAAAGAAGCAAAAAACACCCAACCAGAAAAGCAAAATGAAAAAAGAATCCAAAAATACGAAGATAGTGTAAGGAGCCTCTGGGACAGCTTCAAGCATACCAACGTCCAAATTATAGGGGTGCCAGAAGAAGAGAGAGAGCAAGATATTGAAAACCTATTTGAAGAAATAATGACAGAAAACTTCCCCTACCTGGTGAAAGAAATAGACTTACAAGTCCAGGAAGCACAGAGAACCCCAAACAAAAGGAATCCAAAGAGGACCACACCAAGACACATCATAATTAAAATGCCAAGAGCAAAAGACAAAGAGAGAATCTTAAAAACAGCAAGAGAAAGAAACTCAGTTACCTACAAGGGAGTACCCATACTACTGTCAGCTGATTTCTCAACAGAAACTTTGCAGGTCAGAAGGGAGTGGCAAGAAATATTCAAAGTGATGAATGCCAAGAACCTACAACCAAGATTACTTTATCCAGCAAAGCTATCATTCAGAATTGAAGGTCAGATAAAGAGCTTCACAGATAAGAAAAAGCTAAAGGAGTTCATCACCACCAAACCAGGATTATATGAAATGCTGAAAGGTATCCTTTAAGAAGAGGAAGAAGAAGAAAAAGGTAAAGATACAAATTAAGAACAACAAATACACATCTATCAACAAGTGAATCTGAAAATCAAGTGAATAAATAATCTGATGAACAGAATGAACTGGTGAATATAATAGAATCAGGGGCATTGAAAGGGAGTGGACTGGCTATTCTTGGGGGGGAAAGGGGTGAGGGGGATGCGGGAAGAGACTGGACAAAAATCATGCACCTATGGATGAGGACAGTGGGTGGGGAGTGAGGGAGGAAGGTGGGGTGGGAACTGGGAGGAGGGGAGTTATGGGGGGAAAAAAGAGGAACAAATGTAATAATCTGAACAATAAAGATTTAATAAGCATAACCAATGGACATAAGACATTGGGAGATAGGGGAGGCTAGGGGACTGTCTAGGGCGGGGGGATAAAATGGACACATATGTAATACCCTTTGTAATACTTTAAGCAATAAATAATAAAAAAAAGAACATAAAAAAAATTATAAACAAAACAAACAAAAAAAAAGAAATAAATAAATTTTGAAATATTCCAGTTGGAAGAGAACAAAGAAAAAAGAAAGCCTATGTGATCTACGGAATACTAACAAAAAGAACAATTTGCAAATATTTGCAGGTTCAGAAGGAGAAGAGAGAAAGAAAGGGGCAGACGCTTATTTAAATAAATATTAACTGGGAACTCCCCAAGTCAGGGGAGAGATTTGGACATCCAAGTTCATGAGGCTCATAAGAACCAGTCAACTTAAAGTGATCCTCTAAAACACACATAACAATAAAGATAAAGTAAGGCTCGCTCATCTTCACCAGCCGGCTGGTGCGCATGGCCGAAACCGTCTTGGTCAAGGTCACGCGCTCCAGCGGCGCCCGGCCGGCGCGCTCTCCTTTGGCGTCACCACGTGCCACCCCGGCATGCTGCGGCCTGCGGACCTGCCCTTCAGCACGCAGGCCCTGGTGGACCGCAGGGAGTTCTGGGCCGTGTGTCGCGTGCCCAGGCCCCTGCAGAGTGGCGACATCCTGGGCCTGCTGGTCAACGCCGAGGGCGAGCTGCACCTGAGCCACAATGGCGCCGCCGCGGGCATGCAGCTGTGCGTGGACGCCTCGCAGCCCCTGTGGATGCTCTTCGGTCTGTATGGAGCCATCGCGCAGATCCGCCTCCTCGGCTCCACCATCCTGGCAGAGCGGGGCATCCCATCACTTCCCTGCTCCCTCGCCTCCACACCAACCTCGCCCAGTGCCCTGGGCAGTCGCCTCTCTGACCCCTTGCTCAGCACCTGCAGCTCGGGACCTCTGGGGAGCTCTGCTGGCGGAACAGCCCCCAACTCGCCTCGCCGGTGAGCTTGCCCGAGTCGCCAGTGACCCCAGGCACGGGCCAGTGGAGTGACGAGTGCACCATTTGCTATGAGCACGTAGTGGACACGGTCATCTACACATGTGGCCACATGTGCCTCTGCTATGCCTGTGGCCTGCGCCTCAAGAAGGCTCTGCACGCCTGCTGCCCCATCTGCCGCCGCCCCATCAAGGACATCATCAAGACTTACTGGAGCTCCTAGCCCGGAGCGCCCACCCCTCGCGCCACCTCCTCGCACTGCAGCCCAGCACCAGCTGAGGGGCAAGCCACGGGGCCCTTCTCTTCTTCCTCATGTTGGAAACTCTCTTCCCTTCTCCATTAAACTTGGGAAACTGAGGTCCCTGAAAGTTTGGGGAGGAAAGGGGTGGCATACGGGTTTGGGGGGGAAGGAGGGCAGAAGCAGATCGCCCGGCAGAGGGGAGGGGAGGAGTCTGCACTTTGTCTGCCTTTCCCTTCTCTGTGCTCAGCTCTTCCCTTCATGCTGAGGGACTAAATTGGGGGCTCCGCCTGTTCTAACCCCTCCCCATCTGGGACCGACTTCTAGCCCGTGTGGTGCCTTTGTGAGAATTAGAAAGTGCAGTCCCTTCCTCTGGGCAGATGTGGCCCTGGGCCAGGGTGTGTGGCTTGGCTAGTGGAGTGTGGACTGGACGTCAGTTTGCTCCGCCAGCTGCCCTTGAGCGGTGCAGGCCAGCACAGCAGCAACCCTGGGCAGGTGGCCACCGAGCTGCTGCCTTACTCTGACCTGCTCTCACCTTCTCCCTCTCCTCCCGCCCCCTGGGCCCGGCAGCCAGGGGAAGGAAGGCCAGCGGATACCTCTCCCTGACTGACCGCAGGAGGCTCCAGGTTCTAAGTGTATGGCCCCGTGCCCTGGCCGAGATGCAGCGGCCGTTTCCTGGCCGTAGCCTTTCTGCCCCAATCATCTCGCCCCTTGGTTGGCTGGAGAGCAGGGTCTGTCTTCTGTCAGGGTCTCTAAGAGCAGGTCTGCATCTCCTCTCTGTGACCTGTCCTCCCTCAGCGCTGCCCTGGGCCTGGCTGGTGCTCAGAGGTGTGGAGTGTCCCCAGGCAAGGCCAGGGCCCTGGGTTGGGGTGCAGGGAGGTTTCCTGGAGTGAGACCAGCTGTTTCTTTATTGTAATTTATTTATTTATTTGGTTTGTGGGGTAATTTCTTTTTTTGGGGGGGGGGGCAAGTTTCCACCCTTCAGGCCCCTAGAAATGCTGCCCTGATGTGTGTGGATTGAGAGGGGCAGCATTTCCCAGACTCCAGCTAAAAGTCCACAGTGAGCTCTGCTTACCACTCCTTAAAAAGGGGCTGAATTGGGAGGCCTCCTGGTGAACTGTGCCAGCTCGCAGGCTCACTCACTCAGCTTGCAGGCTCACTCGCATGGTATCATTAAATACTTGTGGGTTGATTGATTACTCGTGGGGTGTGATTAAGTAATTAAGCTGAGGAGCCACTCAGAGCCGCCAGGTGCCCACCCTTGAGGTTTTCGCAGACACAGCTGGGCCAGAGCCTCCGCTCCTCCCCAGGGATGAAGCTGGCAGCCTGGGCTCCTCGCAGGTCCCCCACAGCCAGCCATTGCCCCATTTTGCTTCCATTGAAAATGTCTGTGTATTTCCAGAAAGAAAAAAAAAACATAAAGGGGAGGGAATAAAAGGGAAGTTATTGTATAAAATCAAAGTTGTAGTCAGTGTAAAATGGACTTTTATATCTAGATGAAGTTTTATATAAGCTCCAGTAACCACACAGCAAAAAACCTACAATAGATTCACAAGAGAGGAGAAGGAATATGCAAGAAAGAAAGAATTCTACCCAGAGTCTCAGAGGGTGGTGGCCCTTCTGATACCTTGATATAGGACTGTGATGCAATAAAAGTTCTCTTAAAAAAAAGCAAAAACAAAAAAAAAACAAACAAAAAAAACCCACCTATAAAAAAAAAAAGCACATAGTCTGTGGTTCCATTTACATAAAAGTCTAAGAAATGCAAACTAATCTCTAGGTATAGAAGACAGATCAGTGGTGGCCTTGGGATGGTGAGGGCAGGGGGAAGGGATGGCATGACTGAAGTGACAGTTTCCCGGGTGTATACACAGTATGTCAAAACTTATTAAGCTGTCATTAAACACAGTTAAGCAATATTGACTATATCCCCCATGCTTTACTTCACATCCCCGTGACTATTCTGTAACTACCAACTTGTACTTCTTAGTCCCTCACCTTTTCACCCAGCTCCCTAAACCCTCTTCCCTCTGGCAATCATCAGTCTGCTCTCTGTATCTATGAGTCTAAATATGCAGTACAATTTATTGTATGTCAATTCCACCTCGGAAAAGCTGTTAAAAATGAAATAGAGCACGGCTGGTGTGGTTCAGTAGTTGAGCTTCGATCTGTGAACCAAGTGAACCAGGAGGTCATGGTTCGATTCCAGGTCAGGAACATGTCTGGGTTGCAGGCATGACCCCCAGTGTGGGGTGTGCAGGAGGCAGCCGATGAATGATTCCCTCTCATCGTTGATGTTTTTCTCTCTCCCTCTCCCTTCCTCTCTGAAATCAATAAAAATATATTTAACAACAACAACAACAACAACAAAAAGGACTAGATAGCTCTGGTCAGGCAGCTCAGTTGGTTAGAGCATTGTCCTGATATGCCAAGGCTGTGGGTTTGATTCCCAGTCGGGGCAAATACAAGAATCAATCAGTGAGCACATAAATAAATGAAAAACAAATCTCTCTCACACCAATAAATTTTAAAAACGGAAGATATAAAGTTTATAAAATACATGTAGGGTATAACAAATAATGAAATAATAAGCACATTCTCTGTATCCATCACCCAGTTTTAAAAAAAAAAACAACCCCACAATGTAATCATTACTTTTAAAAACTGCTGTGTTCCCCAACCAGCCTAAAGCTGGGGCTTTTCTTGTTAAAAGTAGAAGGATGTTTGGAAATATTTCTGAATGCTTGAGCATTCAGAAATTTTGTGTATTCAGGTTTACCAGTCTTTCCCTTTATAGCTTCTTCCCCACTCTGAGAACCGACACGTGCAGTTTGAGCGCTTCGTGGTGGCCGCCGGGGAGAACACGCACCCGGTGGCCGATGGCTCCGTGGACGCGGCGGTCTGCACCCGGGTCCTGTGCTCCGCGGAGAACCAGGAGCGCATCCTCCAGGAGGTGCGCAGGGTGCTGAGGCCGTGAGTGTCAGCGTGTGCGGTGGGCTGGTTAGCAGCAACCACATCGCCAAGAGCGGGCCTGTCACTTTCAGCTGCATCAATGCTATGTGAACATTCTGGGGAACTATTTCTGTTTAGTTAGCTGGATAATGCGGTGCACAGTTTGAAACTGAAACTTGCCCTTTAAAAGACGGTCAGGCCAAAACAGCGACTTAAAAATAACTGTTGAGTTAGGAACCTCTGACTCTCAGCCCAGAACGCGAAAGGGAAATTTCTTAACTGTGGCGGGTAGGCACGTCCTTTCAATTTCCTTTTAAACAACTCAGTGGGGGGGGCAAGGGGGCAGGGGGGTGGGGGGGGGGAGGGAGAGGAGGAGGGGTGTTGGCCGCAGGCTTCAGCTGTGGTTCAACCGGGCTCCACCCGCGGGTCCTGTCTCCTTTGCCCAGGGCGTTGGGAGACCTGGGCCCGGAGTGAGCGCTGCGCGGAGAACTCTGGGCTGGGAGCGAGCAGCCGTCTCCAAACCCAGAGACGGGGGCGCAGGAGCAGATTCGGAACCAGGCACGGTCAGCCCCTTTCCTTCGGAGGAGAAGCCGGGAACCTCCTTATTTTGCTTCAGGAAAACTATGCTGAGTCAACTTTCGCCCCCGTCTCCTGATTGGGGGAGACGGGCCACTTGCCCCGGATCGGACCTCGGCCCGGCGTTCTGTCCCGGCACCGCCCGTCCTCCCCTCTGGGGCTGATTGGCTCTGGGATGTGGCCAGGAGCCTCCCTCCTGCGCTTAAAGGAGTCAGCTCTCTGAGCCCTGGTTTTTGTTTTGTTTTTCCTCTTCCGAGGGATGGCGCTTACCATCTTCATCCTGCAGCTGGCCGTCCGCATCCTGGCATTCCCCTTATACCTGTTGGACTTCCTGGGCCTGTGGAACAGGATATGCAAAAAGTGCTTCTTCCCCTTCTTCTTGGTGAGGTTCACCGCAACGTACAACAAGCAGATGGCGAGCCGGAAGCGGGAGCTCTTCAGCAGCCTGCAGGAGCACGCGAGCCCGTCGGGGGAGCTCTGCCTGCTGGAGCTGGGCTGTGGCACCGGGGCCAACTTCCAGTTCTATCCGCCCGGATGCAGGGTGACCTGTGTAGACCCCAACCCCAACTTTGAGAAGATCTTGATCAAGAGCATCGCTGAGAACCGACACGTGCAGTTTGAGCGCTTCGTGGTGGCCGCCGGGGAGAACATGCACCCGGTGGCCGATGGCTCCATGGACGCGGTGGTCTGCACCCTGGTCCTGTGCTCCGTGGAGAACCAGGAGCGCATCCTCCAGGAGGTGCGCAGGGTGCTGAGGCCGGTGAGTGTCAGCGTGTGCGGAGGGCTGGTTAGCAGCAACCACATCACCAAGAGTGGGCCTGTCACTTTCAGCTGAATCAAACGTTCTAATGTAAAGAGAAGACACTATTGATTTTTTTTTTTTAAATCTTAGAGTGGGGAAGAAGCTATAAAGGGAAAGACAGGTAAATCTGAATACACAAAATTTTTAAACTGCAGGGAGGACTGAAGGGTCCGGGGTTTGATTCAGGTCAAGGGCACATGCCTGGGTTGCAGGCTCAATCCCCAGGAGGGGGCGTGCAGGAGGCAGCCAATCAATGATTCTCTCTCATCATTGATGTTTCTCTTTCTCTCCCCCTCTCCTTTCCTCTCTGAAATCAATAAAAACATTTTTTTTTAAAAAAAAGAAATTAAACTGCAGGGGGAAAAGTACTACAAACAAGAACAAACTTAGAAAAAATATTTGCCAGCAATGATAGACAAAGGGTTAACTTTCTTCCTATTAAATGACATTACTAGTCAAAGGTCAGTAGGATTTTTTACAATATGTTTTTATTGATCTCAGAGGGAGGAAGGGAGAGGAGAGATAGAAATATCAGTGAGAGAGAAACATTGATTGGATGCCTCCTGCACACCCCCTTCTGGGGACTGAGCCCGCAACTTGACGGGGAATCGAACCAGTGACCTTCTGGTGCAGGGGCTGATGCTCAACCAACTGAGCCACACCTGCCAGGTGGTAGGATTTTTTTTTAATTATTAAGAAAAACTCACAGGAAAAAATAAGCAAAGAGCAGGAACAGAAATATAAATAAAAACAGCCAATAATATGATTAAAATGCTCAACCTTACAATTAAAGAACAAATTAGAGCAAGATACCATTTTTACCTATTATGCTGTCAGAGGCTTTTAAGGTCCGTATGGTGTTGGGGTGCATTTATGAGATTGGACACCCCATGCACATGGGAGGAAGTGCTCTCCTCGGAGGGCGATTTGATAATATCAAGGTATTTTTTTACTTAAATTTATTGGAGTGACATTGGTTAATAAAATGATACAGGTTTCAGGTGTACAGTTCTGTAACACATCATGCATATTGCACTGTATGCTTACCGCCCAGAGTCACATCTCCTTCCATCACCATACCTTTGGCCCTCTTTACCCTTACTACCTCCCACCCCTTTCCTCTCTGGAAACTACCATACTGTTGTCTATGTCTATGAGCTGTTGTTTGTTTGCTCATTGTTGTTTTCCGTTTTATATCCCACATATGAGTGAAATCATAGAGTTCTCGACTTTTTCTGTCTGACTTATTTCACTTAGCATGATAGTCTCAAGACCCATCCATGTTGTTGCAAACGGCAGTATTTCATTTTTCTTATGGCTGAGTAGTATTCCATTGTACAAATGTACCACATCTTCTTTATCCAATCATCTGTCAAAGGACACTTCGGCCCTAGCTGGTTTGGCTCAGTGGATAGAGCGTCAGGCTGCTGACTGAAGGGTCCTGAGTTCGATTCCGGTCAAGGGCACATACCCAGGTTGCGGGCTCGATCCCCAGAAGGGGGCGTGCAGAAGGCAGCTGATCAATAATTTCCTCTCATCATTGATGTTTCTATCTCTCTCCCACTTCCTCTCTGAAATCAATAATATATATATTATTTTTAAGAGCACTTAGGTTGCTTCCACTGTGAATAATGCTGCAGTGAACATAGGCGTACATATATCTTTACAAACAAATGTTTTCAAAATTTTCTGGTAGATACCGAAAAGAGGAGTGGCTGGGTCATATGGTAACTCTATTCCTCATTTTTTGAGGATTCTCCATACTGCTGTCCATAGTGTTGGTACCATGTTTACATTCCCACCAGCAGTGAATGAGGATTCCTTATTCTCTGCAACTTCTCTAATAATAGAAGAAAATATATTAAACTAAAGGACTTTGATCTTAGAGAGGATTTTATGAGCTTGACCTCAAAGGCAAGAGAAGCAAAAGCAAATAAATCAAAATGTAAGGTGAACATGCTGTTTTACCCAGTATGAATTTACCCTGTAGCTATGCTGCACAAATGTGCAAATACTCATCCATTATAGTTTTTGTAATGGCACAAATTGGAAATAACCTAAGAGTCCTAAAAGCCAACAAGGAGGACTTATCATGTGGACATGAACAAATTCCCAAGAGATAATGTTAAATGAAAAAAATCGAAGTGTAGAATATGATGTAGAGTATAAACCTACATCAAAGTGTGTGAGGAGGGAAAGAATATACCTAAATATATATATATATACACTGAGTGGCCAGATTATTATGACTGGCCAGATTATTATGACCACCCATCAGTACAATGAAGTGAATTAGTTATGCAAATAATAATAATAATAAAACCTTGAGAGTATTTGCTTAAGAAGTTTTCAATATTCAATATTTTTGGAAGTGTCAATGAAGTACTGATGGGGTGGTCATAATAATCTGGCCACTCAATGTATATGTTAATGGGAATGACAGACAAGAAAATATTAGCAGTGGTACCTCTTGGGAATGGGATGGAGGTGAGGAAGAATTTCTTTTCATTTTACACCTTTCTGCATAGTTTGAAATTCTTAATACCTGTATGTAATTTCCACATTTACCTTTATTAATTTTTAAAAACTAGTTTAAAATAGTTTTACTCTAAATATAGTTGAACACAAAATACGGATATTTTAACATTTTCATTTACTTTTCTAGGAGAAAAGGGTGTCTGTAATCCCCCATTTTATTTTCTAACTAAAGGTCCAGTGCACGAAATTCAGGCACTGGTACGGTCCCTAACAGCTGCCAGCTGCCGCCTGGGGCCTCCCTCCCTTCCCCCCGGCCAGCTCCGCCCCCTGGTCGAACTCTCCCCCAGACAACTCCCGGTGGAGGGGACAATTTGCATACTACGCTTTTATCATATAGGATAGAGGAAGAAAAGGACTTGGAAATAAGTACTCAGAGGCAAAATGTAATTTTGTCTTTGGCCCAAGGATAGGCCGACATCAAAGTAATAAATGAAAAAGGTCTGATTCTTATATTCAAGAGCTGGGTTGTGTCCTAAGCCTGCACACTCACTAGGCATGGTTAGTAGAAGTTTTGCTCACAGAGTTACTAACCTCACAACACCCCTGCAAAGCAAGTAATGAGCATCTCCGTTTCCCTGTACTGACAATGCTCTCAAGGAGATCATGTTCTTGGTAGACGGCCTTAGCTGCTGGGAAGCACCGCTCTTTGCTGATTGCAACCAGGAGCTTTATCACAGTCTCACTTAATCCTCACAACAGCCCTTTAAAGTAGGTATTGTCTTTTTTCTCCCCACCCCCCGCCCCCCCGCCACATTTTTTAAAACATATCTTTATTGATTCCAGAGAGGAATGGAAAGAGAGAGAGAGAGAGAGAGAGAGAGAGAAATATCAATGATGAGAGAGAATCATTGATTGGCTGCCTCCTGCACACCCTCTACTGGGGATCAAGCCGGCAACCCAGGCATGTGCCCTGACCAGGAATCAAACCATGATCTCGTGGTTCACAGGTCGACGCTCAACCACTGAGCCACACCAGCTGGGCGTAGGTATTATCTTCATGTTGGGTTGAGGAAACAGACTCAAAGAGGTTAAGACACTGGCCCAAAGTTACATAGCTAGTAGGACTGACTTCATTTAATGCAAATATTGTTATGGCTGCACCAGATTGCTTGTCACTGGACTTTTCATTTCTCTGACTTCAACATTCCTATCACTTTTGCTGACTGTTCTTCCTCCACACATCCCTAAATACTGATGTTTCTTTTTCGGTTCTCATTTCACTTATATATCCCCCTGGGCTATATCACTCACCCCAAAATTTTTCAATTACTACCCATACACAGATGGTTTCCAAATCAAAATATCTAGCCCAGATCTCCCTTCAAACCGTAAACCTGCATATGCCGCTGTCCCCTTGGCAGTCGCTATGTTATTCAGGGAGCAATATCAACCTCCCAGCCCCGAGTTGCCTCCTCTCTCTCCTGTCCAATTCTATGGCATTTTTAAAAATCAGGAAATAGCAAGTTTCCCATTCATGAACACAGATCTTAGACTTACCCAGAGAATTTGGGGGAACTCCAGCTCTCAGCTGTCTGCCTGGGATAGCCAAGATTAGGGTAGCTGGAGGAGGTTAGGAAGAGTGGGGCAGCCACCACGGGTTTGGAAGTAATTGTTAGGTCCCTTTCCTCCTGCTCACCTCAGAGATGGTAGAGCACTTCTGAAGACCTCCTAATAACATGTAGCCTCTATTGGGCCTATGCTTGACCTATGTTTATAGGACTGTCCTAGATAAAAGCAGCACTTGCAGATTCCTGCCTGACAGTATTTTACACAGAGCATCCACTGTTGAGTAAAATACCTACTGACAAAATGTTACCATGAATTCATTAACACCTTTAGCTGATTCAGTATTTTAATTAATCATGCTTACGTTCTTGTGACAATGGTACAAAAATATAAGACATGGTTAGTTAGTCTCAGGCAGTGTGTGGTGTGGATTCAGACTCCCGCAGGTTTGCAAAGCAGAGACAGAACACTAAAATGGGTTTCCTTTTCTTTTTCAGGGAGGGGCTTTTTATTTCCTGGAGCATGTAGCAGCTGAGCATTCAACCTGGAATTACTTCTGGCAGCAGGTCCTGGATCCTGTCTGGTACCTGCTGTTTGATGGGTGCAACCTGACCAGAGAGAGCTGGAAGGCGGTGGAGCGGGCCGGCTTCTCCAAGCTACAGCTGCAGCGCATACAGGCCCCGCTGTCTATAGCGCTGGTGCGCCCTCACATCTATGGATATGCTGTGAAATAGTGCCAGTGGGGAGCGGAGAGCTGAATGAATGGCTCAGATAACCTAAGGCTTCCGTTTTACACTTAAATACTAATTGGGAAAAGAGAAACCCTTTTTTAGGTAAAGCTGAATTTCATCCTAAAAAGTTTATCTTATACCCTATTTAGCCATTTCCTATTGTCTCCCAAAGAATCAGTCCATGTTAGGTTGCATCGCTGTTTTCTAGTTTTGTTTAGGCTGCACTTGGATTGAGTTTACTTCTATGTTGTTTTCTTGTATAACACCATCATTTGTAAATATGTATTTCTATGAGCACTTTTTTTAAGTGCTGTTTGTTCTCCCATCATTGTATTCCCAATGCCTGGTATATAATAAGTGCTTAAGAGATATTTGTTGAATAAATTAGCTAAACAAAACAAAACAAATACAAAATAGCTTTGCACTCTCCTTTAAAGGGAAACAATGAGCCCAGCCAATGAGACTCAGTGATTGAGTGTTGACCTATGAACCAGGAGGTCACGGTTAGATTCCGGTCAGGGCACATGCCCAGGTTATGGGCTTGGTCCCCTGTGGAGGGCATACAGGAGGCATGATTCTCTCTCATCATTGATGTTTTTGTCTCTCCCTCCCTATCCCTTCTTCTCTAAAGTCAATAGAAATATATTTTTTAAATATATTTTAAAAAACAATGAGGAAACAATGAGCTTTCATAATTAAAGTCTACCATTATCCACAAACCTTAGTTTATTCAGTAACTTCAACTATCTTATTTAAGTTGTTACCCAACAGATTTGGATTTCACCCCCTCTTTGATTTGAGAGCTTGGTGAACTAAGTAGTTAAATCACTCAAAAGAAAACTTTGAGAAAGGAGAAATGAAATATCTTAATGACTCGCAAACTGAATAAAGAAAGACTAGTTGAAAATTACACTTGACACTTTAGTATTTTCATGAAACTGTCTGAGGCAGTTAAGGGTCTTGGGTTCCTTTTCCTTGCTATCTAGCATATACTTTCCTGAATGCAGTCAGTTGCAGGCAAGGACAAGGCCCACTGTTACTAGGAAAACCTTGTGTAATTAGGTCCACTTCGTAAGAGCCCCTAAAAAGCAGACAACTCGTGAGTGTGTAAGAAGTGGGCAAGGATTTATTTGTTGGATTATTCTGATCAAATTTCCACCCACCCCAAGATGACTTCTTTGTTCCTGGCAACCACCAAAGCCTCTGAAAATCATCACAAGTGCTGGGCTGATCAGTCAGAGGGTTTAAGAGTAGAATCTTCAGAAATAGTTTGCATGTATTTTAATAAATTTAGTATATTTTCTGAGATGATTTTGCAAAAGGCCTATTTTAAATAGCAAGTCAATAAATTCAGATGCATTTTAGGAATGGAAATAAATCGTTGATATGCTAACTCGCTTGTTTTCATTTTTCTTAATGTCTCTGGGAGGGCTTTCCTTCCTCGTGGAAAGTTAAGCTATTTAAACATACAGGTTTTTTCTCTCTTCAGCCAGGTAACTGCGCTAGTAAACACAGCTAGCAGATTTTAGAAAGAGCAATTTTGGAAGGATCAGAATGTGTTTTGAAAAATTCAAGTCCAAAGACCCGGCTTGTGAAATCCAGAGAGCAGAAAGAAAGGAGGCTCACTGTTCGCGGTGGAACATGAAACAGTTACTGTTACAGTGAGGTCTGACACTCACCTAAGGCCTCCTGAGCAATGGAACAGAATCTCCTCCCACTACAGTCTCCCCAAAGCAGGAACCTCCTTACTCTACCCACCTCACTACTGGTTAGGTCAGTCTAGTGGGTGAGAACTATGAAAAGCCACAGGTTGACATGGTGAAATGTTACTGGCATCTTGGAAGGTAAATAACAGCAAAGTACAAAGTACTAGGTACATTCTTACCAATGCCTTCTTACTTAAGTGATTTGGCAAATATTATCCTCGCTTTTTCTTTTTTAATCCTCACCTGAGGATATGTTTTTCATTGATTTGAGAGTAAGAAAGAGGGAGAGCAAGAGAAAAACATCAATCAGTTGCCTCACACACCCCCACCAGGGATTGAACCTGCAACCCGGGCCTGTGCACTGGCCAGGAATAGAACCTGGGACCCTTCAGTATATGGGATGGCATTCTAACCACTGAACAACACCGGCCAGGCCTATGCTCACTTTCTATAGACAACACTAACGTGCAGAGAAATAAATAAATGAAGTTTCTTACATTCCACAAGTTAAAGAGCAAGTCTTATAAGCCCTGATTCCCAAAACCACAAAACCTGTCTTGACTACAGCTGCCATATTACTTTATCGTTGCTTTCCTCCTCAGGCCCAGAATGACACATATTTATGATCATTCCAACAGCCTGACGACTGAGACTCAATAGGCTCTTATTGACAACTAGAGGCCCGGTGCACAAAAATGTGTGCACTTGGGGAGGGTCCCTCAGCCCAGCCTATGACCTCTTGCAGTCTGGGACCCCTTGGAGGATGTCCACCTGCTGGCTTAGGCCTGCTCCCTGGGGGATTGGGCCAAAGCTGGCAGTCAGACATCCCTCTGGCAGCCTGGCAGCCCTTGGGGGATGTCCACTTGCCAGCAGGGAGCAGGCCTAAGCTGCAGTCGGACACCCTTAGCACTGCTGAGGAGGCGGGAGAGGCTCCCACCACCACCACTGTACTGGCAGCCATCAGCCTGGCTTGTGGCTGAGCAGAGCTCCCCCTGTGGGAGTGCACTGACCTCCAGGGGGCAGCTCCTGCATTGAGTGTCTGCCCCCTGGTGGTCAGTGTGTGTCACAGTGACCAGTCATTCCCAGTCGTTCTGCTGTTAGGGTCAGTTTGCATATTACCCTTTTATTATATAGAATAGAGGCCTGGTGCATGGGTGGGGGCCAGCTGGCTTGCCCTGAAGGGTGTCCCGGATCAGGGTGGCGGTCCCGCTGGGGTGCCTGGCCAGCCTAGGTGAGGGGCTGATGGCTATTTGCAGGCTGGTCACACGCCCTTAAGGGTGGGGGTCCCCACTTGGGTGCCTGGCCAGCCTGGGTGAGGGGCTGATGGCTGTTTGCAGGCTGGTCACACCCCCTTAAGGGTGGGGGTCCCCACTGGGGTGCCTGGCCAGCCTGGATGAGGGGCTGATGGCTGTTTGCAGGCTGGTCACACCCCCCTTAAGGGTGGGGGTCCCCACTGGGGTGCCTGGCCAGCCTGGGTGAGGGGCTGATGGCTGTTTTCAGGCTGGTCAAGCCCCCCCCCAGTGGAGACCCTCACCCCATAGAGGTTTGGCCAGCCTGGGTGAGGGGCTGATGGCTGTTTTCAGGCTGGCCACATACCCTTTAGGGTGGGGGATCCACTGGGGTGCCTGGCCAGTCTGGGTGAGGGGCTGAGGGCCGTTTTCAGGCTGGCCAAGCACCCCCTGGCGATGGAAGCTCCCAGCTCTCCTTTTCTTCTTTTTTAATTCTGGGATTTATTTACCTTCTATAATTGAAACTTTGTAGCCTTGAGAGGAGCTCAGAGACAGCCAGGGTGGGTGGGAGGGAAGCTTGGCTTCCTCCATCATTGGGGCAACCAAGCCTCCTGCTTGCTCCAGCTCCATGGCTGCCGGCTGCCATCTTGGTTGGGTTAATTTGCATATAGTTGCTCTGATTGGCTGGTGGGTATGGCTTAAGGTGTAGCGAAGGCATGGTCAATTTGCATGTTTGTCTTTTATTAGTGTAGATACTGGGTCAGCCCTTTTCTGAACCAATCATGTTTAGATGGGATGGATTATGCTGTTTGGCTCAAGTGTAAATCCCTGTGTTCCATCCCTGGGGTTGAGCACACCCAGATCATGTGGACTGAGACAAGGAGACTTGTGGATTATCCAGATGAAAACAGAGCCTGTGACTGGGGTAAGGGGGAATGGATGCTGGGAAGGCACACCACAAATGTCCAGGATAAGCTCATTGCTGCATTTTAATTTTTTAAGAGAGAGTGGAAGGGAGAGGAAGAGAGAGAGAGAGAGATGAGAGGGACACATCGATTGGTTGCCTCCCACACAGGCCTGATCAGGGCCATGTGCAGGAGGCAGGGCCATGTGTAATCTGCAACCCAGGTATGTACTCTTTTCCCTCCCCCCCCCCCCCCCAGGGATGTACTATTGACTGGGAACTGAATCTGGGACCCTTTGGTGCTCAGGCAGATGTTCTACCCATGGAGCACACCAGCCAGGGCTCATTGCTGCATTTTGATCAGACACTCTGTCTACTTTCCTGCAGTAGATCACACAGTACTATGCTTACAACACTGGCTTTCCAGTGGGATAATTGCATACAATGAGAAAAATAAAAGTCAAAATGACATTGGCTTTGGCATCAAAGTGACCTAGGTCAAGTCCTGGCTGTGTCATCATCTACTGTGTGACCTTGAGCAAGTTACTTCCCTTGTCTCACTTTCCTCGCCTGTTAATGGGGATAATATTGACCTACAGAGTTATTGTGAGGAGGTAATGAAGTGAAGCACTTGGTGCTTAATAAATGTTGAACTTCATTCAACAAATGTGAGTGCCTACTGGGTACTCTGCTCTTGGAGCTTGGCTTAGAGTCCTGAATAAGCTAGCCCCAGTCCCTCCCTCCTGAAGCATACAGTTGTGATGATGCTATCTATGAGGGAGAAGCTTGGGAAGAGAACAGAATACGGTCTATCCAGGAGGAAGAGGCTCAGAGGCGTCCTTGAGGAAATGGCATCTGAGCTGAATTGCAGAAGATGAGTAAGCAGTATTGCAGCCTGCCCTGGCCAATGTGGCTCAGTTGGTGGGGATCAGCCTGTGCACTGAGGGGTTGCTGACTCAATTCCTGGTCAGGACACAGGCCCGGTGGGGGGATGGAGGTGCTGACTGATGTTTTGCTCTCACATTGATGTTTCGCTCTCTCTCTCTCTCCCTTCCTCTCTCTCTAACAAATAAAAATCTTTAAGAAAAAAAAAGAGCATTTCAGTCTAATGTAACAGCTTGTGCCACCAACTAATGAAGAGAGGAAACACAGTATGTTTGTTAGGGGTAGGAATATTAATTGTGCTCTGTTAACCATGATTGTTAGCTATGGTTATCCTATCTAATAATAGACAAGCAGGGTAATTGACCATACCTTCGCTATGCCTCCCATTGGCTAATCAGCATGATATGCAAATTAACTGCCGACAAATATGGCGGCTAATTTGCATACTGCAGGCGAGGCTGGCAGCACATGACGCTGCCTGCAGGACCTGGGACCCGGACCCCTGACCTGGCGAGGTGGGGCCGGTAGCGCCCAACACAGCCTGGGGGATCCGGGCCTTGGATCCGTGACCTGGTGAGGGAGCAAAGCGGCGGAGAAGGGAGAGAGCCCAGGTGGCAGAGAAGTGGGGGAGCCGAGGGCTAAGTGGCAAAGGGAGGGAGCGAGGCAGCGGAGAAGGGAGTGAAGCCCGCCTCAGTGGGCTTCGCTCCTTTCTCTGCTTCGCTGGGGTCTCAGGAAGCCCTATTCTTGCAGGAATCTTCCTGCAATGGGCCTCTAGTAAGAAATATTAATGATGCTCTGTTAACCATGATGGTTCTGTTCTGATTAGAGAAAGCATATTCTCACCTGGCTGAGTTGTACACCCTGGGACAAGGGAGTTAACCCGGAATGTGGTCCATTCTCCTTATCCAAGAACTGCCTATTATCAGGGAAAGATGAACAACTTTTGTTGCCAAAACAACAGAGTCCAAGAGGCGTCAATCCTTTGCAACATTCCCACCCCACACCCCTGCTCCCCACTCCCCAGCCTACATGGCCTGTAACCTGTAACCATTATACCCATTCTTATTCCTTTTGCGCACTTCCCCATGTAATCTTTGCCCTTCTATCCAATATCAGCATCTGGCTATGGGGGAGGGGAGATTGAGCAGATTTTCGTGGATAACATGCTGCTCTCCCAGACTGCCGGCAGTATTGGAATAAACACTCATATATGGTTCAACCCTGTCTCTGCTTAACTGGAAGGCAGCTATGCTCACCACTATACCACCACCGCAACCCTGTCTCTGCTTAATTGGCTCAAGTAGTGACAGGCAGCCTGGACCCATTGTTTGTCCAGTTTCATGTTCAAGGAACTGCAAGAAAGCAGGCACAGCTGGGCCCCAAAGCCTGACAGGCGGGTTTTGGCATGGCCACTATTTCCATCAGCTTCTTGTTAATTTTGTTAAGAACCTGGGCCCATGAGCCCAACACTTATTTTAATGGCTAATGAAAAAAGAACATTCAACATTTCTTTTATTTACATTATGAAACATTCTGTTCCTACGCGTTCTGTTTCTTCCGAATTTCTACCTATTTTACACTTGAATAGAAACGGAACCACTGCACGGTAGTTCTTTCCGTACTCGGCCTTAAATAAGCCTTTCCCTTTAGTGCTGCTTCAGAAAACACAGAACTTCACATAAATTTCACTCTTGCTTATCTGTAAGACAGCTGAGAGTATAATGAATCATGGCAGACTAATATCAACAAAAGCAAAAAGGAAAACTCTTCAGTATTGCTTTATCTCACTATTTAAATCCTAAAGCATTCAGGCTACTTTAGACAATAACCGGAATTCCCTGAACCGTGAAAACATCAGAGAATCGAGGTGGGGGGAGGTCACGTTAACTGAGGACAAAAGAAATGAATGTAGAGCCTGGCCAGCATGGCTCAGTGGTTGAACATCAACCTATGAACCAGGAGGTCATGGTTTGATTCCCAGTCAGGGCACATGCCTGGGTTGTGGGCTTGATCCCCAATGTGGGCATGCAGGAGACAGCCAATCACTGAGTCTCTCTCATTGTTGATGTTTCTATCTCTCTCTTCCTCTCCCTTTCTCTCTGAAATCAATAAAAACAAATTTTTAAAGAAAGAAATGAATATAGAATAGCCAATGCTCCAAATTTCTAGATAAATTTTTTAAAACACAGCAATTTGCCAATCAAGCAAGGCATTATTTTGTTTCTAAAGGAAACCACTTGGGAACCTGAAGAGAATTTCATGGGAACAAGGAAAATGACCATTCTCAATTTATCATTCCTAAAAAGTAAAAATCTCTTATGTCCAATATACTTAATTCAGACTGAGTCTTTCTCAATCTTTAAACTGTATCTGACACTGAACGATATCAGAGGAATGACAGCGCGAGAGCGTACCTTGTTCTCTCCCTCTGAAACTTCCACAAGTTAACCAACTATAATCCAACAAAGAAATCTCTACTCAACACAGATGCATGCCTGAGAGACCCGGGAGGGGCGGGGTGTGGGGTGAGGGTGCGGGAAAGCCTGCAACAACATGTTAGGTCAGGTTATAAAAAGGGTTCGAAGAATAATGGAGCCATATCAATAGGACATAAGAGCCAGCTTGAAGGGACTCATACTAGCCAAACCTGGGACCATTGGACCATCAAAATCAATAATTATAGAAATGGATAACCTACTGAATTAAATAGAAATGCATGAGTCCAAACGGATACAAATAAATAGGAAATAAAAGAAAGCAATTCCTTATAGTAGAATGCCAACTAAAAAATACAAAAGAAATTATGGCTTTAAAAAATGACCATTTATTAATTGATTCAGGCAAGAATCATCAATGGGAAAAAAAAAAGAATCATCAATGGATGCTGAAATTAATGGGTAAAAGTCTGATAAATAACAGGATATTTGTACAATATCAAAATATCTCATCACAAAAGACGGTAACTATAAAAGGGGAAATAGTAACCTTGCTAAAAACTTGCACACCCCACCTTAATCCAGTGACAATGCAGGGGTGTGCTACTGCTGACTCACCCCAACTCAAGAGAGGCGCACCCCTTCCCAATGTTGTGTTCAGTGATGACATGACCGTGATGGGGGTATTTGCACCGAAATCCGCAAGTGTTACAAATCCAGGCTTTTTACCCCTGAGAACCAACTGTTAGTTATTTATAAGCATACTACCTGGATCAAAGTTACTTCCCCCAAGCAAGCTGACTTTATTCGTGATAGCACACACTACGGACACAGCCTCTCTTTTGTGGTATTCTGCCCGAAATGCATAACCTCATTCTAAGGATGAGAAAGCATCAGAAAGAATCTAAATTGAAAGACATTCTACAAAGTAACCGACGAAAGGAAGAAATCACATCTAGAGAAAAATGACCAAACAAATGTGACTAAATGTTAGCCATGGAGAACCTGGGTGCGGGGCATACAATTCTTGGTACTGTTCTGGGAACTTCTCTGTAAGTCTGGCTTAAAAGAAAAAAAATTAAAGTTATAAGGAAAAAACCGCCAACGCTACCTGGTCCTCTGCCCTCATCCTGTGGCCCCAGACATCTAAGGGCATCACAGACCTGTTATTGCTCAATCTCGGGTGGCTGAACGCCCCTTGTCCCTCTAAGAAGTTGGGGGACGCCGACCGCTCGGGGTCGTGTAACTAGTTAGCAGGCCAGAGTGTCGTTCGTTATGGTCGAGGCGGTGAGGCCTCAAGGTGTCCAAGGGCGCGGTCACAACAGAAGCGAAGCAGCGTCCACCAGCCACAGTGGGCTGCCCTTCTGACCAGCACATATTCCTAAAAGATGAGAACCTTAGCCCTCAGATGGCTGACCCCATCCCTACCCACATACCCAGTGTTGTCCTCTGCGCCCACTTTCCTCTTTATTTTGGGCCTTGAAGCCGTGTACCAGCACTCACAGCCACAGAGGGAAGTGGGGAGTTCCCTTGTGAAGACAGAATGAGGTAATGGCATCTCCAAAAGCCTTAATGTCTCCTCAATGCTGCCTTTGAAAGCCCAATGCTTGTGGTCCAGGTGCTGCTGCTTCCCAGTGTGGCTGTGAAAACTTTGGCCAATACCAGCTCGCCACTCCCCCTGGGAGGAGGGTGCTGATGGGCTGATGGGCTTTCCCATTATCTATCAATTAGCTGGAAGCTGAGCGAAGTGTGTTCAGCCTTACAACGCTGTTCTGATCTACTGCTCTCTGCTTTGGGAACACCAGGACACAGCAGGTGGTGGGCTACGCCAAAGGTACTGTGCTTCTCCACTGCCCCATTGCATTTGCTAATGGAAGCTGATTCATAGGATGAAGCCATCCTATTTGACGTTTTGAGATGAAGGTAGCACGTTGCAGGGATAACAGGCTGAGGTGCTGTTAAGCCATGTTGATAGTGACTAGAGCTGCTCTTCCAAGTTTCCTCGTTCTTCCTGGGTGGACGAGGAAGGTTTTTGCCCTTGTCTAGCACAGCACCTGGCACATGGTAGGTGTTTGATAAATACCAATGACTTTATCATGCTCTGCACATCCTGTAGAACTGGAGTGCTCACTCTTCCATCCCCAGTAAATCTGAAAGTATTGTTGCCTGTGTTGGCACTGCTGTCATTCTTTAAAATGATATTTTGTCAAATAAACTCTGTGTTCTTACTGTTTGTGGGAGAATTCTGAGGTTCCCAATGATCTCAAATGCTGAGCAGTGAACAGAGCCTGAAAACATAATCAGGATCTGTTTCACTCTGTATTCATGGAATCTGATTATGACTCTTTATATATTTTTCTTTTACCCTCTCTACACAAAATGAAAGGATTCCATGATGAAAAGGGTGAAGAAAAGGTGACTTTATTTCAATTGAGCAGACAGACATGACAAACAAATGAAGACAGACCACGTAATCAAAAGGATATTGGGAGCCCGGCCAATGTTGCTCAGTGGTTGAGTGTAGACCTATGAACTAGGAGGTCACAGTTAGATTCCCGGTCAGGGCACATGTCTGGGTTGTGGGCTCAATCCTCAGAGCGGGATGTGCAGGAGGCAGCCGATCAATGATTCTCTCTCATCATTGATGTTTCTATCTCTCTCTCTCCCTTCCTCTCTGAAATCAATAAAAAAATTTATATATATATATAAAATATATATATATTTTAAAAGTATATTGGGAGAAGATAAATGGACTCTTTTTAATGATTCACAGCAACCTCATTTATCCCCTACCGTTACTAGAGAGAAAAATGTCATCAGATAACCAGTGGTCAGCAGATGAGGACGAAGGTCAATTTTCCCGGCTGATCAGGAAATCTAGAGACTCCCCCTTTGTGCCTGTAGGTAAGTACAAGCCTTGACTGGATGCTGAAAAACTGTTTGTAATCGTACAGTAATGCTTTGCCCAGTATCTTGGAGGATTGAAATGTTTTATGTAACTGATTTTTTTTTTCAGATAATTGAAGCTAACACCCTCTAAGCATAAGCTAAACTTTCAGAAGTTTCTAGTATATGGTGAATCCCCAATAATGGTTAGCTATTATTATTATGGAGCATCAGATTTTATTCTAATCCATCTTCATTAGAGGGTTAAATAAAATTATTAGGTCCCAGCCAATCTAAAGGGAATTAATTGAATGGACTTTAATTTTCTGTGATGACTCAGTAGCACACTGAGAGTCTACTGGGACTATGGCGATGGATAGGTCCCTCCGTCCTCTAAGAAACTCCAACTTTAAATTCTTGTGTCTGATGTTTACAGATTTTTTGTTTCTCCCACATTACTGGATACCATAAAAAACTTCTGCCTCTGATGTTCTCTGGCACTAGAAGCCAGATACCTAAACTTAGAAGAACTATGAGTCAATTCAGAGAAAGGAAGCTCTGAACGAAAGCCTGGGCTTACCTGTGCACCCGAGAGCATGAACTATGTGATATTCATGCTCAGCGACCCTTTTTCCTGGCTTCCTGATCTACTCCAGATGTTGAGGTTGATGGTGAAGTAGTCTCTAGATTAAAGAAGTGTTATTATAATTAGACCTGGAGTCTTGGCCTCTTTATCCTTTCCCAACACATATTTAGTATTTAGTATTTTTAGTGTGTTTAGTATTTTCAACAAATACTACATGTATGTAGGGTTAAAAAAAATCTAGGCCCCAATATTGTTTTTTTAAAATCGAAGCTTTCTCTTCTCTTTTGGATGCTTCAGCTGCCTTTAGCATTATTATTGTATACGGCAGCCATGCCTCTTTCCTTATAACTTTGGAAACCATTACAATAACCTATTTAAATTAGACTTACATAAGTTTGTGATTAATTCCATAAATCCTTCTAAGTAGGTATGTCATGTTTCCATTGTCACTGTAAATCTAGCAACTTCATGTGATTATTCACATATCAACAAGAATTAAAGTTTTACTTTATAGTAATATTGTGTTTAGAAGTTTCATTAATTTGAATGACTTGTAATAGCACCCATAACAAATCTAAGCAAATAAATTTATAGTGATTTATTTACCCTCCTTAGCATTTTTAACTAGAAAAACAATTCAAGACCTCAATGCCACCTGCACAGATCACTGTAATGAGCAGGATTGATCACTGTGAGTGCCGTAAATTAAATTATTTTCCAGACACATTTAAGGTGATTAAAGTAGAAAGATTAAAGTGTTTCCAGCTAAATTCAATTATATACAAATTACAGAGACACTCTATGGAAAACAGTAAAGGTTCTGACTTTAATCTCTAAAAGAAACAAAACCAATTTAAGTAAGAACAGAACCTTGATTTGATAAGGAAAAAGAACCAAGTTTTTGCTAGAAAAATAATGATAAAATTGGGGTATATATTATTGAGTAGTTTGTTTAGCTATTGTTATTTTAATAATATGTATTTCCTGCTATAGGATAGAGTGTCCAGTGCAAATAATTTACAAAACATTCTTTGTTATCTTCAACAACTTCCATCATTATAATCTATTTATATTGTTTAGAATGGTCCTAGATCTTAAGACCTGTACATATATTATGTGCATTTAAACTATGTTGATAGATTGTTTTTGCTTCTTTCACTTAACATTTCATATGTACATTTCTGTGTATTAGTACTTTCTATACTTACAATTTTTTTATAGCTCTGACAGATTTTCCTTTGTTTGAGCTATTTGGGCTGTTTTGTTTTCCTCAAATATAATGTAGCTACAAAATCTTTGTGTCAACTTCCTAAATTTTCTTTTGCTTATTTCCTTGGAGTATGTTCCCAAAGGTAGAATTTCCAGAGCAGGAAGCATGTTCAGTTTAATGTCACTTATTATATATTTCCAGAGTTCTTTCCAGAAAGATTTAGCCAAACTTACAGAGCTTTCATCATGGTACCATCTCTCAATGTGCCTACCATCATCATTTTATTAGTATTTGCTTTTTGCTGATTTTATATACTTGTCATTTTTATTTCAATTTATTTTTATATTTTACTTTTTATCTTTACTGTTAAGAATATTACAAATGTCCCCCTCCATCCCCCCATTTCTCCCCTCCACCCGGTTCCCGCCCCACCTGACCTTCACCACACTATTGTCTGTGTCCATGGGTTATGCATACATGCTCAACCACTGAGCCACACTGGCCCGGCAGAATAGCAAGCTTTGATTAACCAAATTCCTTGGTTAACCTCTGCCCATTCCCCACTCCCCTTCCCCCTGAAATTCATCAGTCTGTGCCATGCTTCCATGCCTCTGGACCTGTTTTGTTCGGCGCTTTATTTTGTTCAGTAGATTCCACATATGAGTGAGATCACGTGATATTTGTTTCTCTGACTGGCTTATTTTGCTTAGCATAATGCTCTCCAGGTCCCTCCATGCTGTCTCAATAGGTCAAAGATCCTTCTTTTTATAGCTGCATAGTATTCCATTGTGTAAATGTACCACGGCTTTTTTATCCACTCATCTACTGATGGGCACTTGGGCTGTTTCCAGATCTTAGCTATTGTGAATTGTGCTGCTATGAACATAGGGGGTACATATATTCTTTCTGATTGGTGTTTCAGGATTCTTAGGATATATTTCTAGAAGTGGGATCACTGGGTCAAACAGAAGTTCAATTTTTTATTTTTTAAGAAAATTCCATACTGGCTTGTGTCAACTTCCTAAATTTTCTTTTGCTTATTTCCTTGGAGTATGTTCCCAAAGGTAGAATTTGGGAACATACTCCAAGGAATTTTCCCAAAATCTCCATAATGGCTTCACCAGTCTGCATTCCCACCAGCAGTGTACTAGGGTTCAATTTTATTTATTGCTAATAAGCCTATAAAATATAAATGTTTTTATTTACTCTGATTCTTACTTCCATTTGTTAAGTGGATCCTAAAAGAATAAATATAACCTTGCTCACCTATGAAGATACACAGGTGCCAACACATTTCATCAAAACTTGCCTGGCCGGTGTGGCTCAGTGGTTGAGCATCTACCTACGAACAGAGGTGGTCACGGTTCGATTCCCAGTCAGGCTTGATCCCCAGTGTGGGGCATGCAGGAAGCAGCCAATCAATGATTCTCTCTCATCATTGATGTTTCTATCTCTCTCTCCCACTCCCTTCCTCTCTGAAATCAATTAAAAAATATTTTTTAAAAAAACTTTGCTATTCTGCATAAATATCAATTGCATTGCCCCGCTGGTGTGGCTCAGTGGTTGAGTGTCGACCTATGAACCAGGAACTTAGGGTTCAATTCCTGGCCAAGGGAATTGAAATAAAATATCAATTGAATTTTTATGTACTAACAATGGACACATGGAAACCAAACTTAAAAACATAATACCCTTTCTCAAAGTAGAAGAAATGACTTTTTAAAGCACATAATTTCTGAATTTGCAAAATTTTTTTTTAATAGTATCACATAGGCAAAGTGGTATTGGAAATGATTTTGTGAAATAAAGTCTACGTAGGAATATTTGAACAATGCCCAAAAAAACCCCCATAATACCATTTACAATCACTCCAAAGAAAATTGCTTAGGTGTCAGCTTAAGAAAATATGTACAGAATCTGTATGCTGAAAATTACAAAATGCTAATGAAAGAAATTACAGAAGACCTAAACTAATGTAGAGACTATTGTGTTCATGGATTAGAAGACTCAATATAAAGATGTCATTCTCCCCAAACTGATTTATAGGTTTAGTGTAATTCCTATCAAAATCCCAGAAAGTTTTAAGTTCTAGAATGGTTAAAATGATACTAAGGCATACAGCTACAGTAAACAAGATGGTGTGATATAGATGGAGGGATAAATGCATATATCAGCAGGATAAAGGAGAAAACTCAAAATATAGACCCACACTTTTATTCAAGTTTTCTTCATTCTTATGTTAAAATATTACATCTGTCCTTGTCATTTTAATTCTACCTTGCCATCTTTTGGATGTTATAAGTATGCTAGTCTATTTTCTTCTATTTTTTTGTTGTTGATATTTTTGTTTTATTTTTACATTTAATTCTAACCCATCCAGGATTTTTTTGTAGTGTCTGGTGTGAGATAGAAATCCAAGTTAGTTCTCTATACCAATAAATTGTACTCATTATGTTTATTAAATAATTATTCCTTTATCTGTTATTTGATTATTTTGAATTGTCGTGGCTCAAGTTATCACACTGGGTTTTTTTTGTTTGTTTGGTTGGTTGGATGGTTTTTTTTAATCACTGTGTTTTAAATTTCTTTCCAAGATCTTTCCTATTCAGTTGATCAGTTTTCTGTTTTGGAGCCAATTACATAGTACCTTCATTGCCACAGAAAAAATTTCACCCTTAACATTTGTAGAGAATGCAGAAATATTTGTAGGGATTTCTGGAGTTTTCTAGAATCACAGTTCTTCCTGGAATTACATACTTCCTGTACATCTCTCATTCACTTAATGTCTCAATTTTATAGAAGATTCAAATTTTATCACTTTACTCCATTTGCTCATTATTTGATAACAAGTAGAAAGGAATAAAGCCAAACACTCAAAAGCTATAAGATGTTTGGTAGGTGTACTTACTAAGGACTTGCCCAAATGTAAGCCTTGCAGCATGCACAATTTGAAATCATACCTCAGGAAAATTAGAAATTACTAAACAAATTACTACACTATATGGTTCTAGTTTTCCTGGGAAAAGGCTCAACTGCAAATATTAAATCCATGAGTTATGAGTCCATTTTAAAATCTGGTGAATCAGCCCTAGCTGGTTTGACTCAGTGGATAGAGCATCGGCCTGTAGGCTGAAGGGTACAGGGGTCAATTCCTATTAAGGACACATGCCCGGCTGGAGGGCTCAATCCCCAGTAGGGGGCGTGCAGGAGGCAGCCGATAGATGATTCTCTCTCATCATTGGTGTTTCTCTCTCTCTCTCCCTCTCCCTTCCTCTCTGAAATAAATAAAAATATTTTTTTAAAATAAAATAAAATCTGGTGAATCAAATCCAGCATGGTTTCTTGGCTATCTTGGCTGCTCATCCTCTAAGCACTAATCCTTTGGACAGTCCTTTATTCAACTCTCTAAGCTCATGCCAATCTGGCCTGCTACTTATATAACCCCTCCTTTTTTAATTCACAGGGATAGCAGGCTTTATGACTGTGGTGTCCTATGGTCTTTACAAGTTAAAGAACAGAAGAAATCAGAAAATGTCCATTCATCTTATTCACATGAGAGTTGCTGCCCAAGGATTTGTGGTAGGAGCGGTGACTCTAGGTAACCTGCTTAACTTGTAGCTTGTGTCCAGCTATCTGTGCGAGTATTTTTATTTATTTTATTCATTCCTAGTTGAAGATGAATATTGGGTCAAGATGGCATAACGGTGGAAGACTGGTAAGAAAAACAGTGCTTCACTTGGTTGAGGTTGCTGCCCCAATATAGGCTTACTTTCTTAAAATTGTAAACACTGAAAAAACACCGCCACAGTAGGCAGAAGGTACACACTTCCAGTTATAAAATAAGTAAGTCATGGAATGGAATGTACAGATTGGCGACTATAGCTAACAGCACTGTGTTGCATATCTGAAAGTTGCTAAGAGAGTAGATCTTAAAAGTTCTCATCACAGGGAAAATAAGTCTGTAACTGTGTATGGTGATGGATGTCAACTAGACTTACTGTGGTGATCATTTCACGATATATACAAATATCAAATCAGTATGTTGTACACCTGAAGTTAGTGTAATGTTGTATGGCAATTATACAACAATTTTTAAAAACCCAGTGGAGAGCTAGGTTATGGGCCCTGTTAGCCTCTATTACAAAAGCAGTAAACAGTTCATACCTACAACAGCTGAAGGCAGTAGTTATACACCTGCCTTTATTGCTCAGTTAAGAGCAGCAGTCATGGTTCCCAGCCGATTTGAACAACAGATATAATTACTAAAGTTTAACTGGGAAGAAAACATTTTTAGAGTCCACAAGTCTTAATATCCTTATTCTCCTTTTATTCCAAGTTTGAGCAACAGGAAATCTTTTTTATTAGTCTATAAATTCAGCGATACTTACACAGTCAAATCCAGAGAAATTATTTGGTTAATGCAGGTTATATCAACAGCTAAATCATATACTGTAGTTCTAAGAAAGAGTCCACTTTGGAACCAAAATTATCTTGATTTTTGGGGGTCTATATTCATGAGACCAAGGCACAATGTTCTTAGCTCCCCTCCAGGCTGTACAGAGTAGAATCAGCCTAAGAGTAAGTCTAGGACTATGGAGACAGGTGTGGGGCTTGCAAATAGGGAGTTAAATGGTAATTATCTTATTACTATGAACTGTGATAAGGGGAGTCTTGAACAAAGTACAAAAAGAAACTTTACAAAGTTATAGTCCTCGTTTTGTCCTTCTGCAAATATTTACTAGGCATTTTCTATTTGCAAGGCGCGGAGCTGGTCTATAGATGTGGGGGTCGGGCTTGGTCCCTACCCTCACATACTGTTCGTCTCCTCAGGGAAAGAGACCAAGAACAGGAGAAGAAAATACAAAGTCATAGGTGCTATGGCGGAGGTAACACAGGTGCTTTGGGAGCACAGGCACAAAGGAGGGGCATTTGACTGGCGCTGAGAGTCCAAGAGGCTTCTCTAAGGATGTAAACTGTATAATGAGCCAAGAAATGGAGGAATTCACTAGGCAGAGAAGGAGATGAATTCACTAGGCAGAGGAAAAAGCAATGGCACTGGAACGTAGGGCTGGGTGTGTAGGCGAATCAGTGTTTGATGAGAGAAGCAGAATGACTAGTAGTAATATATAATAAGGGACTTACAGGGATTTGGACTGACTATATAATTGTGAAGCTCTTGCTTATGTATCAGGAGCTGGGCCACAAGATGAGCAAAAACATGCTGTGGCAGTGCCTTCCAAGCAGAAAGAGACTGTGGCTGCTGCTCAGAACCTCCTGTAAATGCCTCGGGGGCAACAGGGCATGAAAGGAAAGCAATTCTTTCCTGGAAGTCATGCAGCCTTCAGGCCTCTCACAGGACCAGGAGCTAGGAATTAAAAGCCCTGGGCCCACCATTTTGTTTTCCCACGTTGTCCGGCACACTTAGAAGTAACCAACTGTATTATACTCCCGCTTCCACCAAGTGCTGTATGGAAGTAAACACTTGATCAGCAAACGCCATGCTTTTTATAGGCATCTGATTAAGGAAGGGTATCTACAGGCGATAATTTCACAAAATCTTCTGCTAATGCATGCTAGCATCCCCTTTATCGCTGTAAGAAATGGCCATTAATACCTGTAAGTCTACTCAGACCAGAGAACCAATTCCAGATAACCTGGAACCAACACAAAGAACTATCCTCATGGTTATGTCTCTCTGGAAGCTTCTGGTACCAAATTCTGTTTCAATCAAGGTTCAGTCAGAGAAGGAAAACTATTAGAGATAATATATAAAAAGGGATTTATTGTAGAGATATGATCTTAAGCAAATTTGGGAGCATGGACTGTTTAAAATCCATGTTAGGCTTGTTGCTTGTGTTTCTGATGCTGGGGCCTGAGGTTACCAAGGCAGTGGTTGGGAAGGCAAAATAAACTAGAATCTGTAAGGATGAACTGGAGCCCGCCAAGGCAGAGGGGAACTCGAGTCCGTCTCTTACTGACTCCAGCCCTAATCCCGGTGTGAGCTGTGGGAGAAGCAGCACCTCTCTCAGAGAGCTCATCCACCCCTGGCCTAGGGGCCGGATAAGCCGGGAGGAGATCCAGGTGAGCTGAAGGCACCGTGGGCCTGCTGCCCAACAACAGCGAGGTGAGCCAGCGGACAAGCAACTGCACCTGGTGCCCTGCACCGAGCCCTCCAAGCGTAAACCGGACATGGCAGCTGCTGCTTCAGCGTTCACCTTCATGCCTCAAGGTCGCGTGAGCCAAACTAACCCACAACTATGCAGGGAAGGGAACTCTGGAAAATATAGCGAAAGCTTAGTTCAATCTATATAAAACAAACCCCCAACAGATTTTTATGGTTGTGAGACGAGGAGTAACACGATGAAGCGAGCCAGTAAGGAGTTTAAACACAGCGGAGTATCTTGGACAGAAAGATGCCTGCGTTATAGAAAGATCAGAAACAGGCAATATGGAACTGTTTGTTTAGGGCCACTAGATAAAGACAAGGAAGGAAACCCTATCATAGACCTCAGAACAGTGGCTACCGGTAGAAAAGAGGACAATATGGCTGGAAAGGGAGACCTGGAAGGCTTCTAGGATGCCTGCAATATTCTATTTCTTGACCCATAATTATAGGTGTTCACTCTACAACTACTTGTTAATCTGGTCACTTAAGCTGTATATACTGCTTTCTGTGTTTGTATATTTCAACATGAAAAAAATGTTGAGGAAAATGATTAGAGATGATTTGCAACGGACCGGAGGAAGAAAGACAGTGAAGTCGGATGATGAGTTGGATCTGAATTAAGTGCAGTGGAAATAGGAGATGGCTTCTAGAAATACTGAGGACTCGGCAACAAAGTGATTGGAAAAAGAAAGGGAAAGAGGAATCAAAGATGATCCTAGGTTTCTGGATTGAGCAACTAGAAGTAAGGGTTGCCTTTCATTAATATAAAGAGCAAAGAAGGAACCAGTTTGGTGGGAGGATGAGTGCATATTGGACAACACAATAACAACACCTAATGATTGCTAATGATGTGCAAGCCACTCTGCTTTATATATTGTTCTCTCATTAATACCTACTTTGACACCACCTGGTATGCTGCAATACAATTCAATACTGATGCTCACCACCTGGAACTCAGATCAGATGCCAGAGGTGTAAGGGCTAGTTCCCAAAAATACTGCCCTTACTTCAGACACCAGCCTTTGGGGGTCCCCAGGGCATCTGCACTTCTGATAAACTGGCTACAAATTCAGGGGTCCCCAAGACTCCCTCAGGTTTATTTTACTAAAACAACTTACAGAATTCAGGAAAACAATATACAGACAGTCCTCAGGTTATGTCGAACTTGACATACGTCGTTTTTTGGTTACATCACCATCTCCCATTTATTTATTAAAAAAAAAAAGAGTTCCGTCATTTTGACATATGTACATATGTGCTTTATGTTTTTAATTATTTATTTATCACAAGTAAAGGTCAGGAATTGTTATCTTTCTTTCAAACTTTTTTTACTGTTTCACTTCATTACTGCTGTGTATGTGCTCCATGTGAGTGACGTAGGTGCTTCTGTAGGTGGGCTCTGACTTACGGTGAAAATGGCGTTATGGAGGCAAGAACATACAATGGAACCAAGATAGTCTCTTCAATAAATGGTGTTGGGAAAACTGGACAGATATATGCAAGAAAATGAAACTAGACCACCAACTTACACCATACACAAAAATGAACTCAAGATGGATAAAGGACTTAAATGTACGACAGGAAACCATAAAAATTCTAGAAGAATCCAAAGGCAACAAAATCTCAGACATATGCCGAAGCAATTTCTTCACTGATACAGCTCCTAGGGCACTTGAAACTAAAGAGAAAATGAACAAATGGGACTACATCAAAATAAAAAGCTTCTGCACAGCAAAAGAAACCATCAACAAAACAACGAGAAAACCCACTGTGTGGGAAAACATATTTGCCAATGTCATATCTGATAAGGGCCTAATCTCCAAAATCTATAGGGAACTCATACAACTTAACAAAAGGAAGATAAACAATCCAATCAAAAAATGGGCAAAGGACCTAAATAGACACCTTTCAAAAGAGGACATTCAGAAAGCCAAGAGACATATGAAAACATGCTCAAAGTCACTAATCATCCGAGAGATGCAAATCAAAACAACAATGAGGTACCATCTCACACCTGTCAGACTGGCTATCATCAACAAATCAACAAACGACAAGTGCTGGAGAGGATGTGGAGAAAAAGGAACACTTGTGCACTGCTGGTGGGAATGCAGACTGGTGCAGCCACTATGGAAGACAGTATGGAGTTTCCTTAAAAAACTGAAAATGGAACTCCCATTTGACCCTGTGATCCCACTTCTAGGAATATATCCCAAGAAACCAGAAACACCAATCAGAAAAGATATATGCACCCCTATGTTCATAGCAGCACAATTCACCATAACTAAGATCTGGAAACAGCCTAAGTGTCCATCAGTAGATGAATGGATTAGAAAACTGTGGTACATCTACACGATGGAATACTATGCTGCTCTAAAAAGGAAGGAACTCTTACCATTTGCAACGTCATGGATGGAACTGGAGAGCATTATGCTAAGTGAAATAAGCCAGTCAATGAAGGAAACATACCACATGATCTCACTCATTCATGGATAATAGAGACCATTATAAACTTTTGAACAATAATAGATACAGAGGCAGAGCTGCCTCAAACAGATTGTCAAACTGCAGCGGGAAGGCCGGGGAGGGTTGGGGGGCAGGAGGTAGGGGGGTAAGAGATCAACTAAAGGACTTGTATGCATGCATATAAGCATAACCAGTGGCCATAAGACATTGGGGGATAGGGGAGGCTAGGGGACTGTCTAGGGCGGGGGGATAAAATGGACACATATGTAATACCCTTTGTAATACTTTAAGCAATAAAAAAAAAAAAAGAAAGAAAATGGCGTTATGTTGTGCTGTAGGAACGGATCTCCTTACAATTGTAGTTTCACTATAAAGTATACAAATCAGGACCAGCCAATAGGAAAGGTGTGGGAGGATCAAAAGCTCAAAGCTTCTGTGCTCTCTCCCTGTGGGATCAGGGCTTGTCACACTCCCAGAGTATCAATGTGTTTATCAATCAAGGAACTCCACTGAACTTCAGTGTGAAGAGCTTTTATTGGGGGCTTCATTATATAGGTACTAGAGGCCCAACGCATAAAATTCATGCAAGGGGCTCAGCCCTCACAGCACCAGCTTCGTCCAGAAGGTCATCCAGATGGTCGTTCTGCTGTTCGGTAAATTAGCATATTAGCTCTTTATTATATAGGATGGTTGATTGAATTGCTGGCTCAATCTCCAGTCCTATTCCCCTCCTTGGTGGTCTAAGAACCCTGTGGTCACATGGTTGGTCTGATTAGCCACACCTTGAAGCTATCTAGGCGCCCACCGTGAGTCACTTATTTAGCATAAATTAAAGTATGCTCCAAAGGGCTCATGAATAACGAGGCAATCCTACTACTTGGGAAATTCCAAGGATTTTAGATTTATACCAGGAATTCTGAACAAAGACCAGTCTTTATTAAACAATACTCTTTGAGGTAGGTACTGTTATTATTCCATTTTACAGATAAGGAAACTGAGGTTTAGAGAGAATAAGTTACTTGTTTACAATCACATGGGAAATATACTCCAGAGCCTGAACTCTTTTTTTTTTTTTAATATATTTTATTGATTTTTCACAGAGAGGAAGGAAGAGGGATAGAGAGTCAGAAACATCGATGAGAGAGAAACATCGACCAGCTGCCTCCTGCACACCCCCCACTGGGGATGTGCCCGCAACCAAGGTACATGCCCCTGACCAGAATCGAACCCGGGACCCTTCAGTCCTCAGGCGGACGCTCCATCCACTGAGCCAAACCGGCTAGGGCAGAGCCTGAACTCTTAATTTTATATTATAGTGACTGAGATGCCTATGACAGGTGTTTCCAAATTAGAGTACTCATACCCTATGAGATATATAAGGAGATCCATGGGGATATGGGAAGAAAATATTTTTATCTTAAAAATAAAAACTTTACCAATATATAGGCTGACCATGGGACATTTACTAGTATACTGTTTATAAACAAATGTGCATCTTGAAGGGCATGCTCAACTCTTTACTTATGCACAATTTAAGTTTGGAGACCACTTTCCAATGAAATGTAGAAATAGCACATATGGTACATTGAATATACATGGGATCTCATACTCAGAAGAGAAATCTAACTTGCTTACCAGTGAAGCAACAGGTGTGAAAAGAGTTGAGCTCAGAACTGCAGGGAACACCAACATTTAAGAGGTAGGCAAGAGGTAAGAATTCTGTGTCTAAAAAGCTCAGGGAACAAACAGGGAGAGAATGCCATGTAATGATGGAGGCAGAGATTGGAGTGCATATCAACAAGCCACGGAGCACAGCCACTGTCAGAAGCCAGGAGAGGCGTGGAGTAGATTCTCCCTCGTGTCCTTCAGAAAGTAACAAGTCTGCTGATACCCTGACTTCAGACTGCCAGTCTCCAGAATCGTGAGACAACATATTTCTGTTGTTTTAAGCCAGAGAGAGAGAGAGAGAGAGAAAAATTAGAAGAAGCAGCAGCACAGGGAAATGAAATAAGTCTTATAATTCTCTCTGAATCTGAGAATGTTATTTCCATCAATACCACAATAATTCACGTTAAAAATCTTGAGTTCTATGCATCTACTAGAGGCCCAGTGCACAAATTCATGCACGGGTTGGATCTGGCCAGCCTGGCCCCAATCAGGGCGGATCGGGGCTGGGCCTGTCGGGAGGAGGAGATGGCAGGAGGTTGGCCAGCAGGCCCACCCTGATCCGGGCCCAATCAGGGCCAGGCCAGCTTGGGGAAGGGACCGAGGGTGATTGGACGGTGGGCCGGCCATGGGGAGGGACTGTGGGCAGTGTGTTGGCCAGCCCCACCCTCAAATGAGATGGGGGTGCCGATTGGGGGCCAGCAGCCCGAGGGAGGGGCCATAGGTGGTTGGCCAGTTGGCCCTGCCTCTGATTGGGTGGGGGGAGGCTGATCTGGGGTGGGGCTGGGTGGGGGAGGGGCTGCAGGAGATTGGCTGGATGGCCCCGCCCCCTATTGGGGTGGGGGGTGCAATCAGGGGTGGGGCGGCCAGGGGGAGGAGCTGCAGGAGGTTGGCTGCCCAGTCCCACCCACTATTGGGGTGGGGGGGTGTGATCAGGGAGAGGCCAGCCAGGGGGAGGGGCTGCGGGCCTATCGTGGTGGGGCTGGCTGATGGGGAGGAAGAAAGGGGGCGTTTGGCCAGCCGCCCCAATCAGGGGCAGGCCGGCAGCGGGGAAGGGCTGTGAGGTTGGCCGGCCAGCCCCACCTCCTGATCGGGCCAGTTCGCTGGCCACAGTGGGCGTCATAGCGACCGGTTGTTATGGTCATTATGGCCGTTACAGTCGCTGGCTTTTTATATATAGAGATGAAAGCTATCATACTATTTCTTTAGAAAACTGTGCAGACATCTGCCTCACCTAGCTATCATGTTGAGATAAGAACAACTAACCTCCTGACCCTTTATCTTCTGTGCACTCTTTAAAGGTATTAACAAGCAGGGTCAGAAAGAAAGGGGAAGGAAACTGCAGCAAAGGAATTAGTTCAGACAATCTACGAGATAGGTGATGCCTTGATATTGCTATGGACAAGAGGGGGGATGAGTTGTAGTTTAAATCTGACTCCTTAACTTGCTTTGGGTATAAACATCTGCTGACATCGCTGGAATTCACTGGAGTATCTCCTCTGTTCCTCACCCTTTTCCTACTTCAGCCTTTCCGCATCACCCGAGGACCTCATACTATGGGAGATACACACCTATCTCATCTGCTTCCAGGGGTGGGCAAACTTTTTGACTCGAGGGCCACAATGGGCTCTTAAACTGGACCGGAGGGCCGGAACAAAAGCATGGATGGAGTGTTTGTGTGAACTAATATAAATTCAAAGTAAACATCCTTACATAAAAGGGTACGGTCTTTTTTTTTTAGTTTTATTCATTTCAAACGGGCCGGATCCGGCCCGCAGGCCGTAGTTTGCCCACGGCTGGCTTAAACTCATAGCTAGTTCACCCATTAGACTGTAAATCCCTAGAAGCAGAGATTAGATTTATTCACCTTTGTTTTCCTTGGGATACTGAGCAGACACTGAATAGATGTTTGCTAAATTGAGGTGCCCATTATTTTTAATTTTAATACCTAGCCAGATATTTTCACTTTCACCAATATTTTAAAATTCAAACTTTAGGATGGCATAACATCCTAAATTCAGACTTATACTAATCTCAAATAGCTCTTAGTTGTGTGTGTGTGTGTGCGTGTGCGTGTGTGTTTTCTGGAGCTTCTTGTATAATCCAAGCCAAAACTTTATAAGATGGAAAGTGTTGTTTGTTGATTTGTTTGTTTTAAATTGTGGGCTAGCTTTGAAAAAATGCAGGTGGGAGAAATTCAGTGTTTGTTCCCATGGATGCTCTATTGATATACATCTTTTTGTTTCTAGGTGTTCTCTATTCTATGTATAAGGATTACATTAGACCTCGATTCTTCAATGTGTCCAAAAAATGAAGCTGCATACAAAAAAATACAAGAAGCCTTCTGAAAACTATTATGAGGAATGAATTTTCAATATGTAGCAAATTGTACTGCAGAAGTATTAGAGTTTTCACAGCCTGGTATAGTAAGTCTCAATTGTTTAAGAAGTCGACTTCCAAAGCAATAATCATAGTCAACGCAAAAATATCCTTGATGATGTCTTTCAGAACCTAGAGCATGATTTTCTGATTTAAATTTTTTTATTCTGTTGTTAGTGACAGAAGATAATCTATCTTATGACAAACCAACCTTAAAAGTAGGAGTTAGCTATACATAGTGGCTACAGAAATTTTCTATATCCATATCAAATGTGACAATCTATACATTGCTTAATTCTCCCCAAATAATTAAGGCTTTCATAAACTCACTTTTAGAATGGGCAACAATTACATCAGAAGAGAATGGTCATGTTATTTAAATTTGGTTCACCACTGTGCACCTCACCCTTATATAGAAACTTCACTATTCTACCACAAACATAAATGTTTAACATGTATATATCTGTGTACTCATTTTTATATTTCTTGAAAGTATTTCTAAGAGTATGAAGGTAAATTGCTAAAAAAAAAAAAAATAAGTCCCTTTTCCCCCAGATGGTAATATTGTGGGGGTGAAAGGATTTAGTCCAGACATGCTATTGCTAATCTCGTATGACACTGTAGAAAACACAAAAAACCAAAGTAGACATTACATTTTAAATAGTCTCTGGCCTCAAAGTCCTCTGTAACTGCCTTAGGGTTCTAAAAAGATTTATTAGACGGTGTTGAACTCATAACTGTCATGACTCAGATTTACTCCCTTAAGACTCCAAGCCTGGAAGAGAAAAGAAACAGTCTGACCGGCATGGTTCAGTGGTTGAGTGTTGATCTATGAACCAGATGATCTCGATTCGATTCCTGGTCAGGGCATGGTCAGGGCACAGAGTCCACAGCCCAGGTTGTGGGCTCGATCCCCAGTGGGGGGTCATGAGGGAGGTAGCCAATCAATGATTCTCTCTCACCAATGATGTTTTTATCTCTCTCTCTCTTTCCCTCCCTCTCTTAAAACCAATAAAAATATATTTTTTTAAAAAAAGAGATTCACTGAAATAAAATCAAGAATGCACTGTAAGCCCAGCCGGCATTGCTTAGTGGTTGAGCATCACCTATGAACCAGGAGGTCATGGTTGGATTCCCGGTCAAGGGCACATGCCAGAATTGCAGGCTTGATCTCCAGTAGGGGGCATGCAGGAGGCAGCTGATCAATGATTCTCTCTCATCATTGATGTTTCTCTCTCTCTTTCTCTCCCTCTTCCTTCTTCCTTGAAATCAATAAAAACATATTTTGTTAAAGGCCCTCGCTGGTTTGGTAGTGGATAGAGCATCAACCTCCGGACTGAAGGGTCTCAGGTTCGATTCTGGTAAAGGGCACATGCCCAGGTTGTGGGCTCGATCCCCAATAGGAGGCAAGCATGAGGCAGCCAATTAATGATTCTCTCATCATTGATATTTCTATCTCTCTCCCTCTCCCTTCCTCTCTGAAATCAATACAAATATATTTAAAAACAGAAAAACAGAATGTAAGACATTCTTTGTAGTGATTTCCTCTTCCTTGCTGTTTCCTGTACTGGAGGGTTATTTTGACAGGAAGGTGAAGTCTAGTATTTGAGGAAGTGAAATGTAGAGATATCTGAAAATATGTCTGCATTCTAGGTATTAGCCCACTGTTCTGTGTATTATATACACTTTTCTCCATTGGCACAAGTAATTATTTTAAAAGTTGTCATTTGTATCTATCATGAAGCTCTTTTAGTGCCATCAACAAATACACATTTTGGTCAACACTGTCCTCATTGGAAAACAGGCAAGGAAAGAATTCAACTACTTTATTCCATTGAAGAAAATATTCCAGCAACTACATCTAATATGTTCCATGAAGGTCAGGAAATTTGAAGATAGCTGGCACAGAATGCCATGCTGCAAAGACCCTCTGTTAAGAAAGGTTACTCTTCATGTTGATTGCACAATGAAAAGATAAGCCTACTGGAAAGATTCCAGTCTCTCAATAAATACTCAGCATTAAAAATAGATTAGCTCAGCGGGCATGGCTCAGTGGTTGAGCGACCTATGAACCAGGAGGTCATGGTTTGATTCCCAGTCCAGGCACATGCCTGGGTTGTGGGCTCGATCCCCAGTGGGGGGTGTGCAGGAGGCAGCCAATCAATGATTCTCTCTCATCATTGATGTTTCTATCTCTTTCTCCCTCTCCCTTCCTCTCTGAAATTAATAAAAGTATATTTATATTTAAAAAAAGATGAACTGAAGTGTTTAATTAGAAATGTTTTTTCCCCCACAAAACCCAGAAGGTTCCAAAATTAATCTTACTGAGAGAATTAAAGTAATATATTTATTGCTTGAAAAAAGCAATGCAAAGTATTTATTTATTAGAGTAGCCATGCATGAGAACTCACCAATGATGTTATCACACATGGAGAAAAGTATGCAGGATTCTGATTTACCACATAAGCTTGGGTAAAGAGGGAGGGCCAGTGCAGGAAGACCCTATGAATAGATAATATACAGCACCTGAATTTGCACAATACTTCTGGGGCAAAGCTTTGGTGGCTTAACGTCATAATATTTACAACTGAGAAGGGTATCTTCATTGGCTACTGAAGCCTGAATGCCTCACTTATGAATGCCTTTTGTATTAAGTGACACACAGCTATGGAGCAGCAGCTGCTCTGTAGCAACTACAGACAGTCCCCAGGTTACATTGACTCGACGTACGTTGTTTCGTGGTTACGTCGCCATCTCCCATTTACTTATTTAAAAAAAAGTCCCGCCATTTCAATGTATGTACATATGTGCTTTATGTTTTTTATTATTTATTTACCACAAGTAAAGGTCAGGAATTGTTATCTTTCTTCAAAATTTTTTTTACTGTTTCACTTCATTACTGCTGTGTACGTGCTCCATGACACATGCACAGCAGGAATGTGTTATACACAGTGAGTGACGCAGGTGCTCATGTGGGTGGGTTCCGACTTACGGCGAAATCGAGTTATGTGGCGCCGCAGGAACGGATCTCCGCCCTAACCCGAGGACCTACCGTATTTAATCGCATTTTTTTGACATTCTGGGCATACAATGCCAGAGCATCATTTTACAAACTGACTTAAACCCCAGGGACTGAGTGAGTGTATACATAGGCTATTCTTCCAATTAAATATATTATCTGTATACGCACATAATATAGAAATCCAGATTTTTAAATCATAAACTAGAGAATGATTAAATGTTCTTAACTTAGCAAAAATGTTTACCCAAGACTCACCCTTTAGACATCAATCTCTTCAACTGGTTTTAACATGATTCCGTTTGCTTTATTATCAAATTTTCTAATTACAGGAGTCATAGGACCTGAAGGGTAACTTTTATAAGTTTTTATGAACTCCAGTCTGTTCCCAGTAATATACAGTTAAAGAATGAAGAAGAGCTACAGAAACCCTCCAAGTATATAATCTCTGTTTAACCAACCACCTCATCGTTTTATGAGTTGCAAAACAACAAAAAAAATTTTTTGGGCTTTTCTTTTCTTTTCTTTTCCCAAGCATCCTCTTGGAATGTTTCTACTGGGAAATGAAATTGTCCAAGGAGGAAAGAAAATGCAACCAATTGTTTTGAGTTGCTATCTGTGCATAAAGAAACCAAAACAGTGAAACTCATTTTAAAAGTCTATTTTTAAAGTGAAAGTTGCTAATTGATATTAATTCAGTTTCATTTTTAAAATTGGAAGAACTCTAACTTGGGTTACAAGGCTGCTGCTCTTATCAGAAGTTGTAAGGGCCCCTGAAGTAGAAATGAGGGGATTTTAAAATACCATCTTAGATGGCCAAATCACTATAAATGAAGATAGGCAATTATTCAGATTTTTAAAAAGTCTTATTGAAAGGTACTAAGTTTTAAAATAAGAAGTCAGAAATTTAACCTTTATGTCGAAGGAAGAAAATGATGCTCAAAGTCACACAAAGGCTGCAGGGTTTACAAACTCAATGCCTTTCGGGCTGGAAGGAAATGAGTGAAGGGATGTATCCACCCTGAAGTATATCCCATTAAAATGAATAGCCCTCATGGCCGGTGTTCGCAGTGGTTAGAGCACTGGCTAGCACACGGAGTTGTCTCGGATTTGATTCCCAGTCAAGGGGATGTACCTGGGCTTGCAGGTTCGATCCCCAGCCATAGTTGGGTATGTGTGGGAGGCAACCAATCAATGTCTCTCTCTCTCTCTCTCTCTCTCTCTCTCTCTCTCTCTCTCTCTCTCTCTCTCTCTCTCTCTCTCTCTCTCCCTCCCTCCCTCCCTCTTCCCTTCCCTTCCACTCTCTAAAAATCAATGGAAAATATATCCTCAGGTGAGGATTAACAAAAAATAAAATATGGATAGCTGTGCCTGGCTCAGTTGAGTGTCGTCTCATGCATCAACAATGTTGCCATGCCCTAACTGGTTTGGCTCAGTGGATAGAGCGTCGGCCTGCGGACTCAAGGGTCCCAGGTTCGATTCCGGTCAAGGGCATGTACCTTGGTTGAGGGCACATCCCCAGTGGGGAATGTGCAGGAGGCGGCTGATCGGTTTCTCTCTCATCAATGTTTCTAACTCTCTATCCCTCAACCTTCCTCTCTGTAAAAAATCAATAAAATATAAAAAAAATGTTGCCAGTTTTCCCCAGCCAGTGTTGCTCAGTGGTTGAGCATCGACCTATGAACCAGGAGGTCACAGTTCGATTCCTGGTCTGGCCACATGCCTGGGTTGTGGGCTCAATCCCCAGTGTGGGGCATGCAGGAGGCAGCCTATTAATGATTCTCTCTCATTATTGATTTTTCTCTCTCCTCCTCCCTTCCTCTCTGAAATGAATAAAAATATGTTTTTTAAATGTTGCCCATTTGATCCCCAGTAGGGGTCGTGCAGGAGGCAGCCGATAGATGTTTCTTTCCCTCTCTCCCTCCTTCCCTCTCCCTCTCTCTCACTAAAGTCGATAAAAACATATATATATGAATAGCTGCCATTCAGACCCAGCCAACTGCACTCCCAGGCAGGAATGTGAGTCCAGTGTTGAAAATCTTCCAATTTTACAGATAATCATGCAAAAACTTTCCATTTTTAAATATTACACTTTTATTATAAAAATTTTAAGGAAAACAATCCTGGTTAGGAAGAGGGGTCAAAAAATCTATAAGCCACACATGGGCCGGCAGTGTGTGACATGTGGACTAATCTTCCAAGTGCCAGTCTAGTTCTAATCTAATATTACTACTTGATATAAATATATTGAAATAAAATGCTTAGCATTCCCTAGGAGATTCAACATTAGAAATATAAGCCACTCCTGGAAATAAGCTTTGGACCTAGAAATGATGTTGGACTGTTAATGGGAAAAGTGGGAAGAAAAGACATGGTGGGACTATACAAATTTTAGAAAGAAAACGAATACCTCCACTATCTTGTTGGGACTTGCAAAGTTAAATAGTAGGCTCTTATTTTTATACCTAAACCTTGAATGTTAGAATGGGCTGCATTACATAATGCAGCATGGAAAAATGATCATTGGTTAAAGTGTGGTTTCTGGCCCTGGCCAGTGTGGTTCAGTTGATTGGAGCACTGTCCTGTAGACCAAGAGGTAGTGGGTTCAATTTCCAGTCAGGGCACATACCCAGGTTGCAGGTTCAATCCCCAGTTGGGGTGGGTGCAAAGGCAACCGATCAATGTTTTTCTCTCTCTCAAATCAATTTTTTTTTTAAAGTATGGTTTCTGGATCTTGTTACTAGGTATGAAGCTCTTTGGAAAATACCATCATACTTCTGAAAAAAAATTCAAGAAAAGCAACAAGAAAATAATAAAGCATACTGATAATTAGGATTAAATATGATTGCCAAATGTCAGAAATATTTTCTTTAGAAATGATGTGCTAGTACCATTAGTTACTAAGGGTCTGGTTGATTAAAACTGAAATGAAATTTAACTGGCCACAGTCAAGCACCACTTTAAAAGGTAAGTCATTTGGACCAGTTCCTTCTGAAAAAGAGTGTTACTCCCTTTCCTTTCTCACTTGTGATCCAGATAAAACAGATATCTGATTTGTCTGAACAGTGTATTTTTTAAAAAATACAAAAAATCTATTTTTATAACCTTTAAACTCTACCCAAACTGTTATGTTCAGGTCCACTTAAATACATACACTTTTTTTTTTTTTTTAAATTCCAGGAGTTAAGACACAAGCCCATAGGGGTGTGTGGCCATCACAGGCCCATCAATTAACTCCCGGCTGTTGCAGGACTGTTATGAGGTGGGTGGGTCTCTGACCTACACTTAACAGCTGTCAGCTTTTAACAGTCTTCCCATGAGGAAATCTTTGCATTTTGTTCAAAACATCTGAACAAAACTCACCTCTGAACTAACAGAGATATGTTAAGGGGCACTTGGACTACGAGAAAATGGTTCTTATACAGTCTTCGCAGGCTGTCAGTCATCTAGACACAAGTGAGTCGGCATCCACTGTGTTCAGAAGGTAGAGTTCAGGCTGAACTGTCAATCCCACGTGGTACTAAGGACAAAAAGATGGAAAGGGTTAGACTGACTTATATTTAAATATTAAAACTGGCACTTAAGTATCTATAAATAGCATATCGATATAGGCCTTTTTTTTCAGTACTGCTACGTTTTTATTTCAGAAAAGAAATGGCTTACCGACACATAGTTTATAGTATTAAAAAAAAAATAGCTAGGAGCTGAAATAGTTAAGGATTGCGATAATGCCAAATGTCCTTAGCACAGTTTGCACTTGACTGTTCTTGTAACATACTTTGCCTAAGGATGGGTGCTTTTGATCAGGATATTAAGGGCAAATACACTGGCTGCTTTTCTATTTTAGTACTGTGTGTCAGAAATCAGTTTTCAAGTGGTTTAAATCCGAAGCCCCATTACCCTTTGGCACCCAAGCAAAGTCTTTCATTAAAACACAAAACACACAAAACGGCTAAGAGAGAGGGAAATGACCTATGGTTCCAAACTGTTTGTCAGTCTGAATCAGAATCACTTCGCTGCTTTCAGAACACATGGCAGACCCTTCTCCTGGAGACCTGAATCCAGATGGTTTGTGTTGGGATCTGTGATGCTGCATTAACTCGTTTTCTCTCTTCTCCATACACTGCTGGGTAATCACTGTCTCCTTTTAGCCCCACTGTCATTGCTCAGGGCCTTGGAAATGTTCTTGCCCCTTGGCACTAGCAGCCCGTGAATGAATGCAGAATGCAGACTGTAAATCCGTAGGAAGAAAATATTCCTGTTATAGTTGGAAAGGCACTGGAGTTGGGTTCAAGCTCCAGCTCTGCCACTTCCCATGACCTTGCGCAAGTCAGGTAGCCTTTCGGAGCCTTATCCTACTTATTTGTAAAATGGAAATAAATCCTATCTTTGCAAATTCCAAGAACATAATATGCCATCTCATGTTAGTGTTCAATAAACATAATTTCTTTTAACATGTTACAAATTGCCCTGTATACCTCACAGGCTTGTGGTGACTGCCTAGAGAGGAGTCCAAATGGAGCCCAAGATAAAACTCGTCTCAATTAATGGGCTAGGAAATACTGAGTCACACTGGCCTTGGGGCAGAAAAGCAGCTCTTCAGGGATAGCTTGTTTATTCACGTTAGGGCTTTACATCTCAGGGTTTCCTAATCAAGAGCCATTGATTGCCAGATATATTGACAATTCACTGCACCCTATTCTCAAATGAGCTAAGGTGGCGGGCCTCCTATGCAGTAAGCAAGGATTGCATTATTAGTCCTATGATCCCAGAGTGTATCACACACAGAACTTCTTCACTGGACAAGTTTGTCCTATTGCTCTGCAACATTCAGAAATGGGGCTAAATGGCACATAGTCTGAAATATCCTCTCAGGGGCAGAGAAGTAATGCAAATGAGTAAACTTACTATTAGTTCTTAGCTACTGCTGGGGTTGGATCATAGAGGGCCCGCCCATTTTCTACACCTGCCAAAAACATTACTTTTTTTTTTTTTTTTAACTTAGCGCAGGCCAAACAAAATTAGCCTACCAGTTGGCAACTTCTGAGCTAAAACATATTTTAATACTAATCAGAGTATCAAGCAAATGCCTCCCTGTGTTGATGTTTCTGGTGCTTTTAACCACGAAAACTTGGTGTCTTAAACTCACATGAAGGGTGTACTGCATATTACGTGGGATGGTTTGGTAATGATAATGTAGGCCCTGTAGTTAAGCCATTCAAGTTCAAATGCCAATTGCTCTTTAGCAATTATAACTTGGGGAAGTTATTTTTTGCCTTTCAGTTGCCTCACCTATATAGAAGTTATCCTCTTGTTATACGAATTAAATGAGATTATGAGGGCTTAGACCAGGATTAGCTCATAGTAATGTGTTAGCGGCTTTAAACGTTCAGAAGCTAAGGTGTCAAGAGAGACTGACACATTCTGATTCACAGTCCTACCCAGTGAAGGAGCAGAGAGTTCTAGAGGGCAATGTTAAAGGTTCTTGGGTCAACTGAGGATCTTCAGATTGTTATGCATCCTATTTTAGTTCTGAAAATAAACCCAAATTAAGAAGAGAGCTAAATGAGGTAGGACAACAGAGAGAACAAAACTCCCAGATTACTTCTACAGCATAACCTAAGTATTTAGCTCTTGTAAGACTCAGAAAGCTTGCAACAGAAAAAGGGAAAATGAAGTTCTGGTGACCCTCTTGGGACAAATGAAATGCTGACTTAGATTTTCCCGTCATGCATCTGGTGACAGGACAGGTAGTTCGCTGTGCCAGAACTTGTCTTTATTTTCACTAAATGTGGCCAATATTCCCATTTATATTGGGGCTGCCAAAATGCTCACTCTTTTTTTTTTTAATGTTTTTATTGATTTTATTTTTTATTTTTGCAAGGGAGAGGGATAGAGATAGAAACATCAAAAGAGAAACATGATGGATCAGCTGCCTCCTCCACACCCCCTACTGGGAATTGAGCCCAAAACCGAGGCATGTGCCCTGACTAGGAATCGAACCAGTGACCTCTTGGTTCTTGGGTCAATGCTCAACCACTGAGCCACACTGGCCAGGCTCACTCATTTTTTTAAGATAATTTTAGTTTCTCTTTTCAAATACTCCTACTTTTTATTGGCAGCATATACAGAATATAAATGCCTATTTCAATGGCGAAACAAGACTACAGTTAGAAAAGTGTTCAGTTTAGAGCAGAGAAAGGCAGAATAACAAGTTTCTTATTATTTAAATACTAGAGGCCAGGTGCATGAAAATCATGCACTGGGGGGGAGGGGGCCCCTCAGCCTGGCCTATGCATTCTCACAGTCCAGGAGCCATCAGTCAGACATCCTTGGTGCTGCTGCGGAGATGGGAGAGACTCCCGCCACCACCACTGCACTCACCAGCCGTGAGCCTGGCTTCTGGCTAAGCAGCACTCCCCCTATGGGAGTGCACTGACCACGAGGGGGCAGCTCCTGTGTTGAGTGTCTGCCCCCTGGTGGTCAGTGCGCATCATAGCGACAGGTAGTTCCACTGGTCGATTTGCATATTAGCATTTTATTATATAGGATGGTAATGATGTGACCTTTAGCAATAGCAAAAATATTTGAGTAAGTGGGTAAACAGAAATTAGTGTTTGGTGTCTGCAATTCGTCAAGTCTAAGGATTAACCTACTAGTATTTATTTCTCTTTCTCTTTTAAAGAGGGAATAAGAACAGAGTGGGCTTAATACGTCGTTCCAGGTGGTGGATGAAGTTTCGATATTTCAAAGTTCTCAAGATCTTTATTAATAAAGTATTTTTAAGGTTAAAAAAATACCCAGGAAACCAAATTGAAAAAAGAAAAATGTTTTTAATTACAAACCAAGTTTACATATTGTTAAATGGTCACTGAAAGCTCAGTTGTAACCACTCCTAACAGCACTAGCACAGCCTCTCAGGAGCCACACTACAGCTCTGCCTCGGCCCTGCTGATTCCTCGTAGGCTGGAGCAGCACAGTCATTTCATGACTCATTTCTGGAGAACAAGGACTGACTGACATAAAGTACAACTGTATATCCTAAACCAGTGGTCAGCAAACTGTGGCTCGAGCCGGCTTTTTGGCCCCATGAGTGTGGCTCTTCCACAAAATACCACGTGCAGGCTCGCACGTACAGTGCGTTGAAACTTCCTGGCCCATGCGCAGAAGTCGGTTTTTGGCCTGGGCAAGTCTATTTTGAAGAAGTACTGTTGATATTTGGCTCTGTTGACTAATGAGTTTGCCGACCACTGCCCTAAACATTCCACACAGAGACACTGCCAAGACAATGCATGTGCTGGCATTAGAAAGCATGAAAGGTCTGCACACCGTGCACTGCAACCGGAGTGCTGGTGAAGCTCGCTGAGAGGGTCAGATGGAACACAGCATGGGGGTTTTTAACACCGTGACATATTCCATACATGTATCATAAAGTACCATTTAATTGGGAAGAAATTTTCCATCATTGCAAGTTATAAATACAATGTTTAAAAGAAAACTGCCAATTTTTACCTGGACTTCTAAATATTTGTGAATCTGAGACTGACTGGGCCCACCCAGATTCAGGGCAAAGGTAAATGTTTCTGTACCGTCTTTACAAAGAACTTTTTCATCAATTTGGCCCTCACCTACTATAGCCAGACCTACTGCAGCTTAAGGTGTCATTCTTCGATATCTTCTCAGAGGAACAGGATGGATATGAGGAGGAACATTTAGGGAAATTTGTCTTTCGTGATACTGTGCTATATTACTTGAGCAGCTAAGATAAAGGTATGGTCAGTGAAACAGTAGTTTACCCTTAGTGACTTATAAAAGACAATCTATCCAGTCTGCACTTCTGTGTGCAAAATATCAGCAGTAATGCTGTTAGTGTTCAAGTGAACAGAGAACATCAATCCACCGTATCTCCAGAAGGAAAGCCCCCCACCTCCCAAATAAGAAGTCCTTTGGTGCCATTCCCATTACTGTCCTCACCACGCCAACAGCTATAAGCGACTTGATTGTTTATCTGCGTCACACAAATGTGACTGGATTTGAGGTAATCACACAGTCTCGGCCTCCATGGGTAAAAATGTCGCAAGTGGCTGACGAGCAGCAGCTTCATGCTGAAGGGACCCATTTCCTCTGACTCCAGAGCGCCACCATCGGGTCTCAAAAAGTTTTCCCTCTGAGGGAGTGGCTGAAGAGAGAACTTCGCAACCACAGTGATACCCTACTGACTTGCTGAGAGAGAGCTTTGCATCGCTTAGGTCCACAGCTCCGAGGCTGCCTTGCAAGCCGTCCTGGGCACTTCAGGAAAGCGTGATGGTGCTGGCAGGAGGTGGCTCTCAGGAATACACAGATGGTGCTTCTTCTCCTTTCAAGTCTTTTCTCCTTACCCCAAAGTCTCATGAGAACTTCAGTTTATAAATGCTACCGTCTTTCTCCATCACCACCCCCCTGGAGGAGGAGGTGAAGGTTTTACACTAAATGTGCTTGAAAGTAAGTGTCAAGAAAGCGTGTATTAACATAAAAGTGATTCAAGTCAGGACTCCCCAGAAAATCCTGTTAAGTGTTCAATCTCTGAGGAAAATCTTCTAAGTGATTTTCGAGGTGATTAGTAACTACCACCTACAGGTGAGTTTTGCTATTTGTCCATTTTTCACCTTTATGTTTTTTTACCCCTCTTAACTTCCACTGAGAAATTTAAAGTAGAAATAAACTGAAAGAATTCTAAACCTGATAAAGGTGGCGGTCTCACAATTCTACATTTAATATGGATAAAACCACTCTAGTTGAGATTTTACTTTTTATAATTAAAATAATTGAAAGGGTATGCATAAGTATTTCTCAGCCTTTTAAAATCCATTATCTTTTAATAAACAAATCTGCATACCCATTGTGTACTTTTGTTATGAAATGTACTGCATTTTCCAGTTCTTTTTTAACATACAGCCTAGTTAAGAATCATGCATAGAGATTTATCTCTCAAAGGGATAAAATAAGCTGGCTCTTCAGCAGCTCAAGAGTTAGTGTTAAAATGACAGCAGCAAACAGTCAGCTTTTCAAAGACCCAGTTCCCAGGTTAGGAGGTCAGGAAGAAAAATATCCATCTTTCATACATATGTGAGTCTTTCACAACAAACGGGGGAGTCCTGAACGCAGTCTGTGCAACAGCACATACTTCTGGCTATGTTCACACAGTAAACCACAGAAACACACTGGCTCTGAGGGCTACCTGGATCAGACCGACTGACCCGTGTCTACTTAGTATAGTCATCGGTGGCTTCTTCAGTCAGGACTTTAGAGGTGCTTACCGTGCGCCCACAATCCAGGCAGGACATGCCCAAAGCAATCATACATTGCCAAATCTGAAAGAGAAAACAGAGCCACATTCACCAACCTCTCTGGAGAGCCCTCTTGCCCACCGTGACTGCTCAAAACTGGGCTCCTCAGATGCAAACCTGCTCTCTTCTGTAAACATCCATTTGCCTGTCTTCTATCACCAAGTCATTCTCCAAACCCCACAACCCCTTCAGAACACCCTGGAATCTCCTTCTTCGACCAGGTTTTTCCATACTAGTGACAATGCTGAGCTCCCTCTGCTCCTGCTGCTGGGTGCCTGCAGTTCGTTTCTTTTATTGGACTTGGAGTTCCCTAAAGACCACTTTCTTCATGAGAAGGGGCATGATGACAGACTAATACAACTGAATAGTCTCCGAAGCTGCTCGATGAAGTGTATGTTTGGAGCTAAACAGCAGTAACCCATTCTAGCCTTAAAAACAGTCCTCAGAATCTCAAGAGTCTCGGCTGCCTGAGGACACCGCGGCACCTTCACGACCAATCTGCATGAAGGAAGGATTCCTTTATCTTCTACAGAAAATTTTAAAACCATTCCTGACAAGGACATATTCAGTTACTTGGATTTCCTGAGAGTAGGTCCCTATAATATATAGGGTGAGCATGATTTTAGTGTGCCTAAAGTTTACTGAGAGCAAAAGAAAGGGATGTATCAATTCAGGACATCGTTTTTCAACATTCACTAAAGTGATTTTTCTCAATCAAGCAGGGGACTAGGTTAACTGTTACAAGATCAGCAACAAGTTCCCAGTCTCCATCCTAACCGTCCTCTCCAGCAGGTACGGCACAAGTTCTGCCACCCCTGGTCCTCAACCCTGTGTGTTTCAGAGAAACCTGCACAGAACAGGGAGGTGGATGTGTTGTTGCTGCTATAGTCATTTTTCATTAATATACATGATGCTATAGAAGATTTGGAAAATATAGAAAAAATATATCCATAATCCCATCATCTTAAGATCAGTATTACCATTTTTATATAATTGACTCTAGAATTTTGAAAAAATTTTTATTATCTGGGTACACATAATTCTGCATTCCTTTTCTATGTGGTTTTATAACCATCACTTTTTAATAATTCTAAAATAATTCAATGTGAGAATGAAACTTTTTATTTATTTCCTTACTGGACAGCTAATAAGTAGCAGAGCTGAGCAGGGCTGTGAACCCACATGATCCAGCCCACAGCTCTGAAATCACACTGCACAGCCTCCGTCTCCAGCCCCGTTTTGTTCCACTCTCTGCTTTCCAGACCAAGCCTCTTTGTTTAGCTCCTACACTCTCCTGTTAGGAATTATTAAGAATGGAAACTAAGCAGAAGTGACAGGAATAGAAAGATGATAGCTCTTAGGAACCAAATTTTATGGTTAAAAATACTGTTAAACCAAAAAAGTGTGTGTGTGTGTGTGTGTGTACAGTTTAACCATAGCTGACTTAACAATTTCATGTAAATTATCTCAATAACCTGAAGACAGGTTGCTAGGTGCTCCTTTGGGTGCTTCCTGGATGTTAGTCAGCCCCACACTGCTGACTAACTTATGCCCCTGCCCCCTCCCAACTGGACTTACCAAGTAAAACACGAAGCTCAGATAAGCCACACTGACCACAGCAGCCACCACATACAGAACCATATGCCCAAGACTCTGGACATAAATCACGACGAAGTACATGTTGATAGAGCAGATGACAAAGACCAAGATCCCGCCTGCAACCTTCCAGCCTCTGTAAAAGAATCAGCACCGTCACTGCGAACAGCCCGACCTGTCCACAACAGCAGGGCGCTGCATCTTGCAGGGCAGACAGGGCAGGAGTAAGAAGCATTTCAAACAGGTGTGCTCCCCCTTGTGGGAGCATGCCCACGCCTTTCCTTCCCCTCTCAGCTTCCCCCTCAGGTGTGCATCCCCTAACTCTAAGGGACCCCAAGAGACTTGCAACCAGGGGAGCAATGGGCAGCAGCAGCTCCTCCCAGACAAACCCCCTACACCTGTCTCCAAGGCCCCCTTTTCTCTGACTTCTACTGAGTCAGGGCCACCCCACCCCGCCTAGGTTCTCTCCTGTTGCTTCTTTCATCCTAAGCCCTTCCTTGTTTCACTGTCCCCAGCTTTAATAAATGTACTCTTTAAAAAAAAGAACTAAAAATAATTACCCCAGATTTGGTTAAATAAGCCAAAATTAGACAAAGAGAGAGAAAAAGTACTATCAAATAATCTCTATTATTCAAGTCCCTAAAAACGCAACAAGTCATGAGCGTCCCTAGAGATCCAACAAGTAATTTCAACTACTCTCCTATCTGTTAAAGACGTGCATGTAAGGTATTAGCTTATACCGTTCTTATTCAGGTATTTAGCATGGAATTAAGTTGCTTAACACTTCAGCCCTGGCTGGTGTGTCTCAGTTGGTTGGGCATCGTCCTGTGCACTGAAAGATGCCTGGGTTATAGGCTCAATCCCCAGTAGGGGGCGTGCGGGAGGCAGCCAATTGATGTTACACTCTCACATAGGTTTCTCTCTCTCCCTTCCACTTTTTCTAAGCTAAAGATTGAGAGGGCAGTGCTAGCAACCGCCCCTCCAGCCCCTATGACTCCGTTTTTGACTGGCCTTAATGAAGATACCCTCCCCCCACACAGCTTTGGGGAACTGAGAGGAGCACACTCACATTCCATTGGCAAAGTCACTCATTACTGGCCGCAAGCTCGTGAACGTGAGGATGGGTATGAGAGCAAAGGGAAGCTGGAAAAGAAAACACTAAGATCAGATGGGGCTGCTGGGGGTCCCTGGGTCACCCCAGAGAGTAGCACTGTTAGTGAAAGGGAAACACAAACCCTGCCTCAATTGCCCTATGAAAAATTATTCCTATCATCCCAAATGCCAAGCATTATGTTGAAATCTGCACAGCTGTCATTAACATCAATTATGATCATAAGGTTCTTTACAAATACTTGTTTCTGCCTTGTCTTAACCTGCTTAGGACCTAGCAGTGTCCTATATGTCATTTAATACTTTCTTGGCTTAATGAATAATAATTTGTGTCCTATATGTAATTATAATTTATAATTCCCATTCAACAGGCTTTAAAAAAACCAAGTCATTTCTAAAAACCTTTTAGATGCCAGGGATTTCATATACATTTACTGCAGACCAAGACCATGCCTCTCTCTTCCTCTAAATTTTCCCCAACCCCAGACACTAGGCTTGGTACCTAGGGCAGCCCATAATGCTCCCTCACCTGTAAGCTCTGCAGAACATTGAGGAAGTCATTCATCCCGGTCAGATGCTCTACATCTTGGAAGACAGCAACAAGCAGAGTCGGGATAATGGCAATAGAGCGGGTCAGAATCACTCGGGCAAAGCGTGACCATCTTAGGTTCAGGAATCCCTGGAAGGAAGCACAGAGCAGGATGAGTGTCTGGAACAGGAAACTAAAAAGTTTTGGAGAGATTCAGGAAGACCTTAAAAGCATGGGATTAATAAGTAACAAAAGGCCCATTTCCCCTTCCTCTAGTGAATACCAGTCAAAGCAGCACCTACCTCCATGACAAACTGGCCAGAGTAGGTTCCTGTCATGGTGGAGCTCTGCCCTGCGGCCAGGATCCCCACAGCCCAGATGTAGAGTGCAGCAGGCCCGAAGTAACATCCCAGCACAATACCCTGGGAGGGTGGGGAGAAGCAGGTGTGTGTTAAGGGAACTGCTTAGACGATACCCGAAACAGCATGTCTCTCTTCTTTCCTATGCACCCACCTAAACCAAGGGCTGTGCAGGGCACTGTCCCAGAAGCTCAACTCAGTCCTCACTTCATTCTAAACTTTCAACCGAAATGTTGTTGGATGGTCCTTCCTTCCTTAGCCTAGTCCTTTCTCTTCTCCAAGCTCCTAAAGCCTTCATCCTCAACCTACACCTGAAATATTAATAAAATAAAGTCTACGCTATATTTTCCAAATTTATACTGCTTAACACACTATTTTAGAAGATAATAGGAGTGAAAAGAAAGGTAAAAAAATTTGGGAAATGCTACATACATACATATTCTACCCCTGGAGGTTCACAATGTAACCAATATAAAAGGGACTGAGCCCCAATGAAGACCAGTTTACTAGGTACACTTTCTTCAACTGCACCAGTTAACATCTGGTAGAACACTCTACTATCAGCACAAGTTTGGGAACTGCTGAAACAATTCACTTTTTTAGCTGATCCTTTATTCTTTCTATGTAGTCCAAAATGGTGGCCTAGCATCTGGCCCTCTGAAATAAATGACTCTCCACAGGGAGATATGCTCAGCTCTGAAGCGAACCTACAGAAAAGACCAGCTACTAGGCCAAGAATAGTGATCCAGGGGCAAAGAACATGAATCTGGATGGTTTACCCCTTTGAAGATGTCCACAGCCAGTGTTGAATTATCATCAGGAATAAGGCCAGTATGGGGACTGCTGCTATTTTTACAGACTTCAATCTGGAAAAGAAAGCAGTTTAGGAGCAACTTTTATTTTCGAGGCATAGGCCAGAGAAGAAGCGCTCTCCCACAGATCACACACACGTCATCTATGCTACACAGCCTGGAGGCAAGACTGGATACTTCAGGCTGTGATGGGGCAGACACTGGGGGCAAGTTCCACTTGTGCTCTTCCTCCACAATCTTTTTTTTTACTGATTTCAGAGAGAGGAAGGGAGAGGGAGAGAGAGATAGAAATATCATCAATGATGAGAAAGAATCATTGATCGGCTGCTTCCTGCACTTCCCCTACTGGGGATCAAGCCCACAACTCAGGCATGTGCCCTTGACTGGAATCAAACCCGGGACTTTTCAGTTCACAGGCTGACACTCTATCCACTGAGCCAAACCGGCTAGGGCCCTCCATAATCTTTCTGCACCCCCATGTCATCAAAAAGATTAACTGAGTTAGAGTGTGCACTGTTGGGTCATTTTAAATGACAGGAAGAGAGGACCCTTAAGAAGGCTTCAAATAGGAGAGGACAACCAGAACAGGGAGTCCTTAGTCAAAGCAGAGCCAGGAGTCTGAGGTCCTATACATGGGAAGCAAAGTGGTGATCAGAATTGGATAGGCAAGCAGGAACTGAGAAGAAAGAATTCAAAATGACAAACAGAAACTGTTGCCAGGACAGACTGTTTTGTTTGTTGCCTCCTCCCTACCTGTACTCAATCACCAAATGGCAGGACTGGCAAGCAGACTGGCAGTTGATAAACAGGAAACAAAAGACTAAAGAGATGTAAAGCCACTAACAAAATAGCACAAGGCGATCTTTAGTCTGGGGCGATCTCCCTTCTGAGGCAAAAGCAGGGGGAAAAGAGTGTAGGCTTTCAGCCCCCAGGCTGCACACGCTGACTAGTGCAGTGACTTAGGGGACAGTATTGAGGCCACAGGTCTACTGTCACAGATCCAAGTCATTGGTATATTTTCCTGCCCCATTCCGGCCTTCACATTACCCTCACATTCACTACCACTCAGGACCCTGGCTTACTCACCACCTGCTGGTGGGTTTTCTCAAAAAATGCTTCGGCAAAGACTGAGACGACAAAAACATTGATGATGAAGGAAACAAAGAGAGCAATGCAGGATTCAATGAAAAAGTACTTATTGGCTTCTCGAACTTCCTGCTTTTTGGCTCGGTTTACCTGTCTGGACTGGAGAGAAAATAGCAGTAGTCATTTTTTTTAAACTATTTGGAACAAGTTTCCTTGTAATATTTCATGAGTTCAGAGACAACTGAAAGATTTCGAGGGCACCAACTGACCAGATGAAATGTGAGAGAATCGCTTACATCCGTGTTCCCTAAGAACTTCGTGACCCTTGGATGACATTACACATTCCTCAAACAGGTAACAGAAGCTAAGTGAGCTCTCAGTTATTGTGGCTAGAAGAACCAAACACACAAGCAAAAAAACCCAAGCTGTCCTAGCAAGTGCATAACCTTAATTATGAAGGTCTCTGAAATTTCCCAGAAAACCATTGTGTAAGACTGTCTGGTAAAAGGTTAGTGGGACTCTTTACTCCTGACCTCCTCAAGGCCGCTCAGGACTCTGAGATTAAAACAGAAGAGACTTGTGCACTTTCAGACCTTTTATGAATGACTTTAGTTCCAGTTTCTGTGGGGTCAGTTATTATCTCTGGTCATAAAACAGAGTCCAGGTGTGTGGGGTTTGTAAGCGTCTAACCATGGAAAATACCTTGCTCCTTCAAGTTCTAACAGTTGTAAACTAAGTGCGTGCCCCTTGCAACCAAAGGAAAACATCTCATGACCTATCTCGGAGTCCAGTGAGATAAAGGCCTTGCTCACCTTGACTAAGGCAGAATGCAGGTACATGTTGTGTGGCATGATGACAGCTCCCACGATGCCCACAGCCTGCTGGATCTGTGGGGTGCCGCAGCCTGAACAGGATGGCAGGAACATGCCCTTGAGCACCTTGCTCTGGTTGGGTCGCACTGTAATATACTACATACCAACATAACAACTATTAGCTTGTACTGGAGTATGAGACCGAGGGAGTAACAGCACAAGGAAGCACTCGGCGTCCTTTCCTGCTTTCCTTATAACCCCTTCTTCTTCAACAACTACCTAGAATAACGAGGAATATACAACCATCGGAAACCAAGCCGCATAAGGGGCTTGCTGCCAGAGATCAGGGAAGTCAACACTGGGGTCCCTGGATATTTTACCTCATATTTTAGATACACAAAATAGATATGTAGAAAATGTAATGAATATTTTAAAGAAATGAAATAGCTGAGCTCTAGCCGGTTTGGCTCAGTGGGTAGAGCGTTGGCCTTCGGACTGACGGGTCCAGGTTTGATTCTGGTCAAGGGCATGTACCTCAGTTGCAGGCTTCCAGCCCTGGTCAGAGGCATGTGGGAGGCAACCCATCAATGTGTCTCTCTCACATCGGTGTTTCTCTCTGTCTCTCCCTCTCCTTTCCACTCTCTCTACAAATCAATGGAAAAAATATCCCTGAGTAAGGATTTAAAAAAAAAATGAAATGGCTGCTAAGGGCCTTATTGATATTAATTTCACAATAACTTCTATGAGACAGACCAAGAATACAGTCAATTCTTAATTATCCCCACTTATGTCTCTGATCAGCTATATTCATCTAAAAATCAGTGACTGCCACTAGCATAAGCTGACTCATTCACAACACTTTTCACACATACTTTTTCCTGGTCCAGCATTTCTCTTGAAAGCCTTGGACCAAGCTGTATAACCTACTCATAGATTAGATATATTTTTAAAAGTCTAGCCATGCCAATAAACAGCTATCAGTTAAACCGGATATAGAAAAGGGCTGTTAAGGCGTATAATGGTACTGATTCCTCGGAGTGTCTGGGTTGAGGCACAAACCAGGAAGCATCCACTACATCCCCTACAGTTGCAATGCAGAAAAGTTCAAGCTGCAGTTGGTATAAACCAGAATGAGCAAAAACAGAGCCCTCTAAGTTAACAGCCAAGAAGCACCCTATAACATCCTCTCTAACCCTCTCCAAAGCTATTCTATTGTCCAGATGACCAATTTGGAACCAGAGGGTGTAGTCTGGAAAGTCCTAGAAAGTTTGTCATTTATTTTTTTCCATCACCATTTATTCCCTTTATGCCCTCTTCCACCTCCACCCACCCTCTAGTCATCCTATATAATAATCCTATATAATAAAAGCCTAATATGTTTGACCAAATGGCAGAACAACCAGTGGAACAACCGGTCACTATGATGCGCATTGATCACCAGGGGGAAGACACTCAACACAGGAGCTGCTCCCAGACCCTAAGCCAGCCAAGGCAGGTGCCAGCGGGGGGCCCTGCAGAGGGAGGTGACCAGCAGCGGCAGCGGGGCTGGTGAGCAGGCAGTGCCAGGCAGGCCAAGGCAGGTGCCAGCAGGGGCCCCTGATGGCCCCTCTGGTCGCTCCACAGATCGGTCCTGATCGCTGGCCAGGCCTAGGGACCCTACCTGTGCACGAATTTTGTGCACTGGGCCTCTAAGTTTTTGACATAGGAGTCCTGCAGACCTTCCTGGACACTAGTCTTTGCTATAGATAATATTCCTTCAAAATTGGCCCAAGACTTAACTGGCTTCTTTTTTTTCTTTCTGCTTTTACTTTATTAACATTTTTTTATTTTATGCTGAATTTACTCCTGGGCCATAAGTTTTGTTTCCTTAGTTTCTTCTGGGATATGTGTTTTCTTCTGTGCAACCTCCTCTTCTGGTTTAAAAACAATCTGCTTTTTCAGTAAGAATCATCTCAGTGTGACAGGGAGAGCTCATGTGTGGGATAATCTCTAAGTTCTGTGCCACATCTTTGGGAGCTTTGTTAACCTAGATGCGCTCAGTGTCCAGAGATTCCACATCTACATCCTTAAGTTCAACATTATTCTCTGGCTTTTTAAGCACCTGCAGCAAAAATTCAGCACTCTTCTGGGGTCACCAACCCTATGTCCAGCCCCACTGTATGGCCTGGGCACACCTACCAACTCCACTCATGTCACGACAGAATGCTTTGGTAAGGTGGCATCCTTCAAACACTCGGTGGGCTTTTCAGATATGCATACCCCAGATGGCCTGGGCAGTTTCACGAATGTTCTTAAAGTGAACACAGAAATCTGAACCTCTTAATTTGCATGACTTTGCCTGATTTCCAGGTCAAGTGAATAGCAAACTATTTTCACAGGTTACCTCTGCTACTTACAAGAGGAGGAAGCAATTGTCTTTTTCTTAGCACATGTGATACAACTGAACCATCCTAGCATTATTTTGTCTTTTATAATAAAAACAAAAGAAAAATTTTTTTTTAAAGCTAATAAATAGCCTGGCACACTTGCCTCATATCCGAAAGTGAGGGCCATAACAGTGATGAGAAAGCCAAAAAATGCTTCCAGCTTCCGCAAGCCTGAAGGGGAAAATGCAGCAGTGAGTTTATAGGAGACAGAGTTCCCCATCAGTCACATGATGGAAAAGTAGCTTCTCTGCCTAATCCCTCCATTTCCACTCTACTTACCATATTTGTCCAAAAAGAGAAATACAAAAGTATCTGCAATGGTGATGAGAACTCCACCCCATAGGGGAACCCTAGATCAGAGATAAGAAATGGAAATTAAAGGAAAGAAAGATTGAGAAGTACTTTCTTCCCAACAGCTCTCCATACATACAACTTCTGGAGAAGGACTTGGCGGGCGGGGACAGTGGCAGGAGGCCAGGCCTTGGGTAGTTTAGGATAACATGAATAATATTCACTCACACTTGACTGTCTACTACGTCAGACATTAGGATACGTAGTTGAAAAGAATGGGTCTTACCCCTCAAGGAGCTCATTGTTTACTGGAATAATTGGACATACAAATAAATAACTGTAATATACAATAATACACACAAAAATACATACTGCATAACAGAGGTATATATATATAACCCAACACGAGAATTTGGAAGATATAGAGTCTACATCTTCCATGACAGAGGAAGGTGGTCCTAGATAGGTTCCACAGAAAATATAATAAACTTGAGTTGAATCTTGAAAATTGAAAATGAGTTGGGTTTTTGTTTTAACATTTGCTTTGAAATCTAGCAAAATATTACTTTCTAGAGGGAAACCCCCTCACCTTCCTACAGACAGGAGATTGATGGCAATGGCTGAGCCAATAACTTCTTGCATATCTGAGCCAATGATAGCCAACTCCACCATCAGCCACAGGATAATTCGGGGGACCTAAACACCAAACAGAAGAAAGACATGGTTCTAGTTAATAACTTCCAAGAACTTCCCCCATAATTTGGAATTCACATTTTGGAACTGACCCATCAACAGTCCTTTATAAGCCTTCAGTTTAGAGATAAAGACCCACTGCAGGCCCTAGCTACAGAAGGCAAGTATGCTTCTAGGCGGCGGAGCTTATGAGTCAGGGCCTAGGCAGCAGCTGGATCCTGATATTTTTCTCTTTCCGTTTCATTCAAGAGAGGAATGGAATTTCCATTCATTAATTTCCACTTAATTTCATGCCTAAAAAAAACGATCCTAAGTCTTAGGGGGAAATGATGATGCTAATATGGTCAAAATATTCTTCAGGAGAGAATAAAAAATGTCTGCAGAAGAATATATCGATCCTGATTGTAGCCAAAGAGACAAAACCAATGTCAAAAGGCTGGGTCTTCCGTAATGTAATAACAACACGGAAGTAAAAAAGGACAGATGCAGAGGGACTCAGGGCAAAGTGGTTGGAACTGGGTGGTGTATAACAAAATAGGGAGCTAATCTGGTCACACAATGCAGGTGAAAGACAAATCTAGTTAATGCTGGCTCACTGAGCACAGAAAAGAACACCTCCACGTGTCCACTACCCAAGAAACAATTGCTAAGATATACAAAGAAAGAGAAGTTAAAAGAAATTATAAATTACCAGGATTTTCTTTTTTTTTTTTTAATATATTTTATTGACTTTTTTACAGAGAGGAAAGGGAGAGGGACAGAGAGTTAGAAACATCGATGAGAGAGAAACATCAATCAGCTGCCTCCTGCACACCTCCTACTGGGGATGTGCCCGCAACTAAGGTACATGCCCTTGACCGGAATTGAACCTGGGACCTTTCAGTCCCCAGGCCAATGCCATATCCACTGAGCCAAACTGGTGAGGGCAGGATTTTCTTTTAAGAAGCATATATGAAAAAAAAAAAAAAAAAAAAGATAAGGATACTTTCTCACAGCCAGGAAAGGAGATTAAACATTTAGGACAAACCAGAGGTAGATCTCCAGTATCTCATCTAAAGATGAAGCTAAGGCCCAGCCAGTGTGGCTCAGTGGTTGAGCATCAACCTATGAACCAGGAGGTTACGGTTCGATTCCTGGTCAGGGCATATGCCCGGGTTGTGGGCTCAATCCCCAGTGTGGAGTGTATAGGAGACAGACGATCAATGATTCTCTCTCATCACTGATGTTTCTATTTTTCTCTCCCTCTCCCTTCTATTACGAAAAGACTCTAGCTGGCTTGGCTCAGTGGACAGAGATCAGCCTGCGGTCTGAAGGGTCCTGGGTTTGATTCCAGTCAAGGGCACATGCCCATATGGTGTACTCGGTTCCCAGTGGAGAGAGTGCAGGAGGCAGCCAATCAATGATTCTCTCTCATCATTGATGTTTCTATTTCTCTCCCACTCTCCCTTCCTCTCGGAAATCCATGAAAAAAAAGATGAAGCTAGGAAAAAGCTATCTTCCAGACACAGGCTCCACTTCTGCCTTAGGTGGCAGTAAGAAAGGCTCCAAGTGTCCAGAGGGAAGATGAAGAGAACTGTGTAACAGCCAGGGTCAGGGTTAATTGAAAAATAATTATTAGAAGATCCAAGATCCTGCCACAAATAGTTTGTATTATAAGGAAGAAACTTACTTTTTTCTAACTGTTAGCAAAGTCAAACAAAAAGAAAATACGTATAATGCAAAGGGATTGAGTAATACGAAGGTATGACTGAAAGTGCTTAGCGCAATGGGCTGGGCAATACTAGATGCCAGAAGGCAGAATGAACGGTAAATGTTTCCTCAAACAGGATTTTTCTAAGGAAACTTTTTGAAAGAACGTAGAAATGTGGCTTGGCAGCAAGAGGGACCTAGAGAATTTCCTTGGGACTCCCAGTCCTCAGGCCACTGACCCCCAAGTCCTCCACTGTTGCAGTATACAGTAGTTGGGCCAGCACATACTGCGAGGCACACAGATTCCTATGATGTGAGTGACAGACAGGACAGTACACTGCTCACCTTGGGGTACTGACGGTAACAAACTTCAGCAAGATGCAGCCCAGTGACCACTCCCAGTCTAGCCGCAAGGCGCTGCAGCAGGAGCCCCACGATGGTGGCCAACAGAAGAACCCAGAGCAACTAGAGAAGAACAAAATCCCACCATCACACTCACAGACAACAGAGGTTTTTTTGTTTGGTTGTTTGGCAATGTGAATGGGAAGCACTACATTCAGGAAAGAGCCCAGGTCAGGAACCAAATGACCCAAGTTCTGTATCAGGTTCTACACATAACCTGGTATGTCTCCTTGTACCTCTCTGAGCCTTAGTTTCTCCCATCTGCAGTTTCTCCTTTACTCAAGGAAACTGTGTGGGTGAAATAAAAAACCAACTATGTGGATAAGATAGAATAAAAAACCAGATGGAAAAGTACTTTTCACTTAAATGTCACTGTAGGTTCAGTAGAGGAAAAGGATGTGAGTGTGTTGTGTGTGTGTCTAAAAGGGACACGGGTAGAACTAGACATTTACCTTAAACCCAGCCACTGCTCCAGACTGCAAATCAGATTCGATGTTTCCTGGATCCAGGTAGGCAATGCTCATAAGAAAGCCTGGTCCCGTGAAAGCCCAGAGTTTCCGAAAGCTAAAACAAGAGTGCTACACAGAGGACAAGAGAGCAAACTGATTACACCTCCATACTGCTGACCTATTTGATCATATACAAAGCAACAATATCAGTGTCACAAGAACAAAGGATTCAGGATGGTGGATACTGGGTGTGTCTAAGTTTCATTTACATTTTATCCACTTATTATCAATAAATTGGTCCCTTCTCTGTCCAAGTAAAGAGCCTTTCCCTACCTTTCTCTTTTCCGTCAACCTTTCATTTTAAAACCAGAATAATAATATCAGTACCCCTGTGCTCAACCACTACCCAATGGGACAAAAGCTGTCATCAAAGAGGAACATAAATCTCGTACTTCTTTGATGTGAGCTTTTCTCATTGGCAACAGTTTTCAAGGCCCTGATTTTCCTAAACAGTTTCTATTTATTCTGATGTATAAAATTCCGTCTTCAGAGACTGTGCCAAAATTAGACCTGAGGCTGTTGATCTTGAGCTGTCCAGCAGACCTGTTACACACATTTTCCTTACATAACAACTTTTTCTTCCAAGGACCTGTCACTGACCTCCTCCTCAGGAATGGGAATCTTCTCATCAAAGTAGGTGGTGAAGGGCTCCTCTGATGTCCCGGGGGATTGCGGAAGAGAGGAGCTACTGTAGGCAGGGTTGATGGCACCAAGACTGGCAGAGTCCCCATAGTCTTCAGAAGCAGCACCTGAATGAATAGATTTGAAAAGAATTTTTTAAAAAATGAGCAAACTGCCCTAGCTGGTTTGGCTCAGTGGATAGAGCATCGGCCTGTGGACTAAAGGGTCCCGGGTTCGATTCCGGTCGGGGGCACATGCCTGGGTTGTGGGCTTGATCCCCAGTACGGGGCGTGCAGGAGGCAGCCAATCAGTGATTCTCTCTCACCATTGATGTTTCTATCTCTCCCTCGCCCTTTCTCTTTGAAATCAATAAAAATATATATTTTTAAAAATGAGCAAACTAACAATTTATCCATAGTAATACTGAAATTAAATCTTTAATACCCTAAAGGCACAAGAGTTACCTGACTATATCTCAATTTATTTCTAATACTTTATTTTTATTTTAAATAAATTAATTTTTCAAATTATTTTCTTAATCATCACCCGAGGATATGTTTTTATTGATTTAAGAGAGAGAAACATCAATGTGAGAGAGAAACATCAATCAGTAGCCTACAGTATGCGCCCCAACTGGAGATTGGACATGCAACCTTTTGTTGTACGGGACAATGCTCCCACCAACTGAGCCACCCAGCCAGGGAAATAAGTTACTTTTTGAATAAGCAATATATTCACATGATTGAAAATTTGAGAAATACAAAAAGGCTTATGGCAAAAAATCTCCCTATTACCTCCTTCTGCCAACATTCAGCTCTAGATCAGTTTTTTTTTAAATATATTTTTATTGATTTTAGAGAGGAAGGGAGAGGGAGCAAGAGATAGAAACATCAATGATGAGAGAGATTCATTGATCAGCTGCCTTCTGCAAGGACCCCCACTGGGGATCAAGCCTACAACCCTGGCATGTGCCCTGCTCTCCTGTTGTAGGTCGACACTCAACCACTGACCTACAACAGCTGGGCTCTATATCAGTTTTAACACTACTCTCACAATGGTTTTCCTACTTTATATTTCTATTCCCACTTGGCAACTTTTAGAACCATTTCATTTTCTTCTAAGAACACTGATGTCTAGGACTCAAAATACAACATTCCCAGACTAGCCTCTTGGGTAACCTAAAATCTTAACTTTTACAAGAAAAACTAGATCAATCTAGTGGGGGACACACCACCACCACCACCACCACCCCTCCTAATATTTGGTAGGACTTACTCAAAGAAACTTCCTTGGACATTATACCTCCGCAGGCTTCTCAAAAAATGTGGAAGTTGCAAAATCCTGCCACAGTTCAGGCTAAAATCTGAAGCTGCAGGAAAACCACCAAGCAGGAGGCCCTGACTAAGGCCCGTGTAAAGAGCCGCAGGTCACGGGGTGACCCTCGTGATAGGAGAACTCATCTAAGACTGATAGTGTTTCCCTGACCCTGGCACTTTGTAGTTAATCTTAAATGCAGGGAGGGGTAGGGACTGGAAGAAAAGGGCTAATCTGCCAAAAAGATACAAAACCAGGATTGCTGTAGCCATCAAATGGCTATTCTGAACCACAAAACTCTAATCTCAGTGTTTCTAAGAAATCCTTACAACCTCCAATTAAAAAGCAAAAGCTTTCTTTCTATGTGGAAAGAAAGTGGCCCGGAACTTATTAAGAAATTTATTTTTTAAAAATTTATAAAAAAGGAATGGAAATTCTAAAGGGAAAACTTAGAATGAGGAAGGATTAGTCAAAGCAGTCAAGAAGCTCTAATCACATACAGTATAAGGTGCACACCCAGTACTTTACAGCTCCATACATATCTGAAATGCCATCAGCAGCCAAAGCACCCTAGGAGGGTTTTATGACAGGCATTGCTGCTATAGAAACCAAACTTGTAGCTAAGCTTGGCTCATCTCAGAAATGGAAACAAGATGAGGCAGGTAGGTCTCTGTGGTCATAAATCCATTTCAGCCTAAGTCACCAGATGGTGACTTCTGAATGGAGCAGATCTCCACTGGCAGAAGAAGGGCAAATGGGGACATATTTTGTTGGGAACAGACAATGAGAAAGAAAACATGATAAATTTCTATATCCAAATAACAATTAGACAATAACACAAAAACTACAAATTACCATCTGGCATCTTCGGTTCAGGCCCCAACACCATGGTGTTCTTAGAATAGGATTCTGGGAAGTAGAAAAGGGAGGAAGAGAAATGAACAAGAACAAACTTACATGTTCAGCAACAGCATTTTGTACTGTACAACCAAATCCTTACTATATGAAAAGAATAATTCTTCTATTGAATTAGATAACCTTGAAAATAATTAGTTTTCTGAGTATGATTAAGGGATATTTAATAAAAATGTAAGTCTTAATCAGGGTTTTGCTGGCAAGATTTCAAAACCAAATTGGAGCGGGCAAATGTTTTGTTTTTATAGAAGCAGATCCTCTGGAATAGTTTAGCACCACGTTCCCCACAAACGTGTGTTGCCTGACAGGCGAGGGGGCGGACCCCCTCCTGCTGCCCAGGAACAGGGGCTGCACCAACCAGTCCGATGTCAGAGGCAAATGCTTCTGAATAAACCTCCACACATGGGCTGCTAGGCAATCACCCCGTCTCTGCTTACCTCCAGATAAATCCAGAAATCAAGACTGATTTCTCCCATTTTTGAGTTTTTAATATTTTTTTAATTGACTGATTTTAGAGGAGGGCGGGGAGAGAGAGAGAGAAACATTGGTTTGTTGTTCCACATATTTATGCATACATTGGCTGATTCTTGTATGTGCCCTGACCAGGGATGGGACCCACAACCTTGACCTATGGGGATGATGCCCTAACCATCTGAGTAACCTAGCCAGGCTTCATTTTCTTTAAGGCAGAAATCTAAAACTCTCTGACCTAACAATCTAAACTTGAGAAATAGAGTGGAGAAATCAAAAAGGGTCACAGTGGTTATGCTGCTAAATTATTAACTTCAAGTAGGCTGAGGCATCAAAAAAACAATTATTCTTGTTTAAACTGACTCTGGGAACTTAAGCTTTTGAAATTTCCAGTCCTACCTGAATATCAGTGCATTGTGCCTTTGATGCTTCCAGTTAACCATCTGAATTACCTCAAAAAGAAAATGTTCCAGTGTCTAAACCACCGGACATCTGAGGATTACCACCTTGAACCAATGTGGGGACTAAGAATGCAGAACTGATTCTCCTCAAAAATGGACGTTTTACTATAAAACTCTCAGACTTTTCTTTCTCCTCAGGAACACTCTTGGTATTGCCTAGAAGTTGGGAGGCTTTGATTAGAAATAAATTACAAAGATTTATTTAAGGGCCCAGCCAGTGTGGCTCAGTGGTTGAGCATCAAGCTATGAACCAGGAGGTCACAGTTCGATTCCTGGTCAGGGCACATGTGTGGGGTGCAAGCTCAATCCCAAGTGTGGCAGGGTGGGGGCGCATGCAGGAGGCAGCCAATCAATGATTCTCTCTCATCACTGATGTTCCTATCTCTCTCTTCTCTCTCTGAAACCAATACAAATATTTTTTTAAAGTATTTATTCAAGGGCCTTATGCTTCAATATCTGGAAAGGGGGAAAGCACCTCACCAGCACACCCATAGTGGAGGGCCACTACTCCTAGCTTCATGTTTCCCGAGGAGAGACGTCAGCTCTAATGGTTCAGGTCTCACTCCCCAACCCTTCAACAACTGGGAGAAGAAACTAATGACCATGGAGGGCCTCCCCTCTGGACGTTCAGGGCGCACTGAAGCAGGAGGGCTGGCCATGGTGCTCCAGATGCCAGCACCCCTCAGTCCTGCAATAAGCAACCTGGGGGGACAAGGAGGTGTCCACCATGTCCAGCATTCTGTTGGGTTAAGTTCAACTGGGTGTGAAGAGGTATGAATAAGCCCATTTGGCCACAGATCTACGGTGTATTCTCCAGTCAACCCCGCCAGTAAGGCTTGATTTTTTTAACCTCTGATCTACTAATTAAGGAATCTACTTCTCAGTCAATTCCAAATTCAGAAGGGGAAGATAGGGTAATAATAACTCTCCTACTGACAAAGGTATGAAGACTTCCCTTAGCTGACTTTTACTGTTTAAATTGTCTTTTCCACTTATGTCCCTTTGTTCCTCCTAACTGAACAGTCCTCTACTTTCTGTTTTAGACCATCTACCTACCAATATATTCTATATTATACCTATCTCACAGAATTACAGAATTCAGACCCAAAGGGGGTTTTAGATTTCATCTATTTTCTGGGGTATAAAACATACCGCCACTGACTAATTTGGAAAACATTTTTCATCTCTGCAGTAACCAATATCAAGTATTTTGTTATAATCTATGACTAGCCATATTCTTCCTATCAGGTTTTGAGCCACCAGATGGCTAAACACCCGGCAAGAGATCCCAAACCCTCTTTCAGCCAGTTACCACAGCTCCTCACCAATGGGATTTACATTGATAACTCAGAGTAGCAATAACCACTTGCTTCCAATCACAGTACAGCCCTTGGCACCACCCAGAGCCTTTTTACTTATAATTCTAAGAAGCCAGGTAATCAGGTTATCCTAGCCCACAATGAATTAGAAACCACAAATCCGATCCGGGATTAAGGCTTTCACAGAAAAAGACCTTGGGCCATTGGTCTGAGGCAAAGAGCCCTTCTTTATACTTCTATTAGCTCTGAGAACATTATTATTAAGAACTAGAGGCCTGGTACATGACATTCATGCACTGGGGGGAGTGGGGGGTTTCTCAGCCTGGCCTTCAGGCCTGAGACCCCTTGAGGAATGTCTGCCTGCCAGCTTAGGCTCGCTCCCCACCACCTCCACTGCGCTCACCAGCCGTGAACCTGGCTTCTGGCTGAGTGGCGCTCCCCACTGTGGGAGTGCACTGACCCCCAGGGGGCAACTCCTGCATTGAACGTCTGCCCCCTGGTGGTCAGTGTACATCATAGTGACCAGTCGTTCTGCTGTTCAGTCAATTTGCATATTAGGGTTTTATTATATAGGTTAATAATTATCTTATTATTAATCATATAATTATTATTGTTATATCAAATTTCTTAACTGTGGCCTACTCACCAAGAACTGATTAGATTATTTTTGTAGTGATGCATGATATCCTATTTAAGAAGACACAGATGTACTTTTATACATTTGAGAAAGATTCCTATCCAAAATAGGCTACTTAACTTATATTTAAAAAGCAATTAATTGAGGCATGCCCGCCCCTTCCCCCCCAGGAGCACTCCAGCACCTTTTCCTCCCTTTCTTCTTCTCCCATAGGCATGCATCTTCTAAATTCCAAAGGACCCTACAAGACTTGCAACCAGGGACACAATGGGCAGCAGGTGCTCTTCCCAAGCTAATCCCCTGAACCTGTCTCCAAGGTCCCCTTTACTCAGACTCTCCAGTGAGCTGACAGCAGCTCAGCCTGGGCTCACTTCTTTTCTGGAGAGCCAAAGCAGCCTCACTTATGCCCTCTCCTGTTGCGTCTTTTATCCCACGTCCTTCCTTGTTTCCTGTCCCCAGCTTTCATAAATGTACTCTCAAAATAAAAAAATAAAAAGCAAACAATTGAGATAGTAGTGTGTTTTTCCCCAAGCCTGTAGTCTGCAGAAGTGATAGTTAAATAATAACTCTAGACAGAAATATTTCATGATAAAAAAATTTAATTATTATCACTATTCTAACTGATTATTCCTATACTAATTACATATAGAGCCATTAATATAGAAGTCTAGTCTTCTCTCTGAAATCTCAGGAATGTATTATTCCAAGAGAGAAAGTTGATTCTAGATTCCAACTTTCTCATCAAAACTTTTCATTAACAAACTACAAGTTCCACTGTTTGTAGTGTATAGAGAACATAACTAGGACAGGGAACAGAAAGGGTCAGTTATGCTTGGTGTGCTGCACAGTTTTTAGGCCTCCATGAAAATTTAAGATAGATACAAAAGCTGTAAGTTAATATTAAGATAGTTTTGCTCTCTAAGGCCATACCACCAGGCCATTTTCAGTCACTCAGTTCCATTAAGGAAAAGACGAAGCTGAGATATAAGCAACCAGAATCAACTCAGCAATACTTTGATTATTATGATTAATACTGCTTTGATATTCTAGATCACTCCAACCATAAAGTATCACCTTCTCTCATAGCCAGTAAGATTCATCTTATTAAACAGCAATCAACAACAGAAAAGCGGTTAAGTATTTTATCTTATCCCTTATCAAAAGTTCTAAGACTGTTTTACAGTATTATAAAATGCTAATAAAATTACATTTTCTGTCCAAAATGTCATAAGTTTACATATCCTTTGACTCAGCAATTCTACTTCTAAGAATACATCCTAAACACTCACATAAGGAAGTAAGTGCATATTTCTCATAGCATTATTTGTAGTATCAAAAACTGCAGTATCAAAAAACAACCAAGATATTAGCAGAGGCCTGATTAAATAAACTATGAACATTCATATGATGGAATACCATGCAGCTATTATAAATAAGGCAGATCTACAGATATTTGTAGGAAATAATCTCCAACATATGATGTCAAGTAAAAAACCAAACAAACCAATTTATAGAACAGTATGCTATCATTTGTGTAGGAAAAAAAAAAAAGAATACACACATGTACACACATATACTATCTCCAAAGGACACTAAGTCAAAAACTGGTAATGCTGTCCCTAAGACGAAGAAGTGGGGGAGCCCAAATGACATTGGGTAAAAGGAAGACCTCTCACTGAATATACACCATACACCATTTTGTTCTTTAAAAATATTTTTACCATGTGCATTTCTGTATTATTTTTTAAAAATATATAAAGATAATACGGATTTGCTTCTTTTTTTCAATTAGTTTACTTTCAATAGATTTTGTAATTGGTTCCAGATGTGCAGCATAGTGGTTAAACAATCATATACTTTACAAAGCATTCCCCCTGATATTTCCAGTACCCACCTGGCACCATACATCGTTATCGCAATATTATTGACTATATTCCCTGTGCTGTACTTTACATCCCCAGACTATTTTGTAACTACCCATTTGTATTTCTTAATCCCTTCACCTCCTTCACCCAAATATTAGATTCCCTTCTAATAGCTGTCAGTCTGTTCTCTGTATCTATGAATCTGTTTCAATTTTGTTTGTTCATCTATTTTGTTCTTTAGGTTCCACATATAAGTGAAATCATATGGTATCTGTCTTTCTCTGACTGAGTTATTTCACTAAGCCTAATACCCTCTAGTTCCATCTATGCTGTGGAAAATGACTGGATTCATTTTCTTTTTTTTTTACAGGTTGAAGTAAAAGATTGTGTATTTAGCAAAAAAAAAATGTATAAAACACCTCAAACTTGTATAAATGAATAACAAGTAACCATAAAACCATAATTTCAAGAGTTTTTCTAATAATGTAGCTCTAAGAGAAACATTTTAAAGAAAAAAATTAATGCACATATGTTAAAGAATCTCAAGAAAGCAAGGAATAACATTAAAAGGGGGGACAGGTTCCAGTATCCAGATTTCAAATGATTTTCTTGAAACATTTTAAGAGTTCAAAACATATTTTCATTCCATCAGTGTAATCCAGATAGTCCAATCCAGCCTCCAGCCTCTCCAGTCTGAGACTTGAATGGAATAATTGTCTCCTTGCACCCAAGTAGGGAAAAGAGGAAAATCATGGCTTTAGAATCAGACTTGTTGAACCAGGTGACTTAAAGTACGTCACTAACTTCTCTGACTCTTAGATTCCTCCTTTGATCCAATTCCTCTCCCCACCTTGTTTTTCTTTTTCTTTCCTTATTTTTTCCCCCATTCTTATCTGTCATGATCTCCCAGGCAGGTCTGCATTGCCTATACTGAATCTGGGTTCAGTCAAGTATTTGGTCTCAACCACCCACTGCTCTCTGGATTCATTTTTTTAAAAAAAATTTTTTTTTTTTTTATTGATTTCAGAGAGGAAAGGAGAGGGAGATAGAAACATCCATGATGAGAGAGAATCATTGATAGGCTGCCTCCTGCATGCCTCACACTGGGGATCGAGCCCACAACTCAGGCATGTGCCCTGACTGGAATTGAATTGTGACCTCCTGGTTCATAGGTCAATGCTCAACCACTGAGCCACAGTGGCTGGGCTGGATTCACTTCTTAAATACTTTAGGGACTCTCTCTGATAAAGCTTATTTAAAAAAAGAAAGAAAATAATATATATATATATATATATATATATATATATATATACACACACACACACACACACACACATATATACACACATACACACATGATTGAGTGATAGATTTTAGAAAGGAAGGGAGGGAAGAAAGAAACATAGACTTGTTGTTCCACTTATTTATACATTGTCTGTACCCTGACCAGGGAGAGGACCCACAGCCTAGGGCCCTAGGCGTATTGGGACGACACTCTAACCAATTGAGCTACCCAGTCTGGCTCTGATAAAGCTTCTCAAATGCATAACCGGAGATCTGCAGCCCTCCACTTGGCTGGCATACATTGCCTTCAGTTTAGCTTACTATCACTCTGTCTCAGCGCCCAAATAACCATGCTGTGAAATTATGATCATGGAGTTTCAGAAGCCAAATCCTTAGGAAAGCATTTCCTGACTCCAATTTTGGGTTAAATGCCCCTCCTTCATGTTCTCCCAAGGCACCTGCTGGTTACCACTATCATTACTCTTACACTCTTACCATGTTATCTTGAAATCATTCATTCCCTGATACTATTTTGAAACTTTTCTGTAAGTTTGAAATTATATCAAAATAAATAGTTATCTCCTCAAAACACAAACTAGCTATAATAAATTCCAAATATCTAGTTAACAATAATTCTGTGTTGCCCTAGTCAGTTTGGCTCAGTGGATAGAGTGTAGGCCTGCAGACTGAAGGGTACTGGGTTCAATTCCAGGTAGGGCACATGCCAGGGTTGCCGGCTCAATCCCCAGTAGGGGGGCGTGCAGGAAGAAGACGATTAATGATTCTCTCTCATCGTTGATGTCTCTCTCTCTCTCTCCCTCTTCCTCTCCCTTTCTGAAATCAATAAAAATATATTTTTTAAAAATTCTGTGTTTCTTAGCATTTTCAAGAAGTCTGGAAGAAAACTTTGAATAACCCAAACCTGTTTTAAAATTGCCCCAAGAAATAAATATTAAAATACATACATAACATTAACTTAAACTTTTCCCCTTATGGTTAAAAAAAAATTTTTGAATTTGAAATATTTTTTGTTATAAAATTCCCCTGTATAGGGCAAAGGCACTCAAAACTATTTCACTGATTTTAGAGCTGTATTCAACGTTGCAAAGGTCTCCCTAAAACTGTAAGGTTTAGAGGAGTGTTTTTTAACAGTCTTCTAATTCTTCCTTTTTTTCTCCCCTCCTCTACATAAACAAAGTCAAAGGCAGCATTACGTAGGACAGCAATTTTCAATTGGTGTGCCACAGTAATTTTTTTAAAATGCAATACTTAAAAAAAAAAAAAAAAAAAAGGAATACCTGAGCCCTGGCCGGCAAGCTCAGTGTTTAGAACATTTGCCTGTGCACCAGCGGGTCTCGAGTTCGATGCCCATCCCAGGTTGGGGCTTGTGTGGGAGACAACCATTCAATATGTCTCTCTCACATTGATGTTCTCGCCCCCTTCCATTCCCTCTAAATAATCAATGGAAAAAACATCCTCATTCCTTGGGTAAGAATTTTTTAAAAAGCAAAAAAGCAATACCTGATGATTTAGTTGGGGGCACTGACTTCTTTTCCCTTAGATTGTTAAATTAAAAAATGACAATAGCCAACACAAGAGCTGTCCAGTGTGAATTAATCAAATTTTTGGTGAGGTTGGCAAAAAATATATTTTTTGGTTTGCCACGGAATTTTAGTAATTAGTTGATGCATGCCATGAGACGAAAAAGGTTGAAAATCATCAAAGAAGGAAAATAAATTTCAGAGAAGCAAACAGAAAACTGTTTGCATGGAAGCAACTGATTAAATAAATGTGACAGGAATGTCTGAAGTTGACTCCCTCTTGACACTTTTCTCAATGATGAGTGCCAGCAACATGCTGGTGACAAAGCAGAAACAGCCAGAGGCACAGACTAAGGCTTTAAAAAGTAATAGCCAAGGTTTTAGGTATTAATAAGCAGTCATGACTTTTTAAAATTCATTTTGTGTCCTGAAGAAAATGTAAAGATTTTCAGATCCTTCTAAAATCTCTTTTCCCGAAAGGTCTACTTTAAGGCTAAAGTACTGGATATTCCTACAAAATCATTACTATTGATCTAACACCTCTGTTGTACAAGATGTTCTTTATGAAGGTGAGTTCCTACCCCTGGATGAGTCAACAAAACTCTGAAATATTCAAGTGGTTCAAACAGAGCTCATTGTTTTCTGAACCCTATGTGTTTTAATAAGGAAGATTACTAGCTACTTTTATAAAATGAAAGAATATTATTACTGCCTTTGTTTTTCCATTCCAGATCAATAAAGACGCACGGTTTTCTGAGTCTTTTCCATCTAGGACATGCATCTAATTAGTTCCAAAACTCAATGTGTCCCCACTGGGGGTGAGGGGAAAGAGCTTTGAAAAGCAATGTGAATTTCTAAATTATTCTTGAGAATGTAAAGTTTGAAATTATTTTATTTAATTTGAATAAGTGTATCCTATTTTTCTCTTTTGAAAATAAATTTGATACAAAATGAGAAAAAGGGCTGAAGACTGTTACATCTACTTCCTGATAGTGAAAAGCCCCTCTGGTGTTGTTTAAGAAAAAGGCCTAGAAACTCGATTCCTCTCTACCTAAGTGCGTAGTATCAGAATGTCTTCAACCGAAAGCCACACAAGCACGCCCAGTTCATAAAGTTCAAACAGTGCTGCTATTGTACAATGTGCTTAATACGCATCAGGGCATCTGTGTTGTGTAAGTCTCGCTCTCCCTGGCACAATGGCCACTGAAATACCAGCTTAGCCCAGCCAGTGTGGCTCAGTGGTTGAGAGTCGGCCAGTGAGCCAGGAGGTCACGGTTTGATTCCCGGTCAGGGCGCATGCCCAGGTTGCAGGCTTGATCCCCAGTGAGGGGCATACAGGAGGTAGCAGATCAATGATTCTCTCGTATCGGTTTCTATCTCTTTATCTCTCTTCCTTCCTCTCTCTTAAAATCAATAAAAATCTATTTTAAAAACAGAAATACCAGCTTAGACTGTTCTTCATTTTACTGATTTTGTGTGCCATAGTGTTAACCCCTTGCTTAGCCTATCAGAGAACCACAATTTCAACTCAGTTTCTCACCTAAGCTAGACTTCTGAGAATCTGTTTTATAGTTGAAAGAAAAACCTAACATTGAGAACATCTAATAATAAAGAAAGAGAAAATTAATTAGCAAAAGGAAAGAGGGAGTAAGATCCGGGGAGAAAGAGTACAGCTGATAATGAAACCAGCTGCTTGGGTGTGAAAGACGATAACAGTTGGAAGAAATTTGGCCAACCTCTCAAGAAGGATGTTTTAGACAAAACTATCACTCATCAACCAGAGACTTCAGAATGAGAAGGGCCTGATACCCGCTAAATAGAACTCTTAACTTTGTCTGCTAGGTGCTCTGAGGATTAATCAGCTTCTTTACCGCCTTAACTTCTTTACTTCTTTTACTTCTTTAATGTTTACTGCTCACTAAAATCTTACAGAGAAAGAGACTACAGCTTGGTCTTTGTTCCTCCCAACTCACACAGTGTGAGCTTCCTCTGATTTCCTCCCAACCAGAAATTTACAGCGTGCACTTCCCTTTGGGGGACCTACCAGGCCTCCTGGCCTGACACATCTATCCTGGAACACAACTCCAAGTTCTGAGAACAATTTCAAAGACCCCTTTTATACTGAAATAAGAAAGTCTATAAATCAGTCTATACCTACTTCTAGCCTCAGGGAAAAAATGTCTAGCCCTCATACTTGCTTCAGTAGTTTTTTCTCTGGCAAATATGAAAAATGATTATCATTAGATTACATTCAACTCATTTATTCTAGTGACAGTATTGGCCCCCCTGATGTAGACTGGATTTAACAATTTTAGGTACATATTTTCCTCAATGTTTGTTTTCTTAAAGCAAAGAAAAATTTATGTGTAAAGACAGACAATACATACTACAAGATTCTCCAACCTGATACATTCCTCTTTTTGCTCTTTGGAACCTGTTAAAATTTTAACTCGTAGGCTTCGTTCATTACCTTGGAGTTTTTGTTTTAAATATATTTTTATTGATTTCGGGGAGGAAGGGAGAGGGTGAGAGAGAAAGAAACATCAATGATGAGAAAGAATCATTGATCAGCTGCCTTCTGCACAGCCCCCACTGGGGATCAAGCCTGCAACCCTGGCATGTGCCCTGACTGGGAATCAAACCGTGACTTCCTGATTCATAGGTAGATGCTCAACCACTGGGCCATGCCAGCCGGGCATTACCTTGGAGTTTTAACGTACACTTGTTTATCAGCAATAAATGCGACTGAAACAAAGAAAACCCATACAAAATGACCTACTAGCAATAGGCACAAAGACTGAAAACCCTAACTTCCCAATTTGTCTTCACTGGAAACTGGTTCTTACACTAAAAAATATGTTACTCTGACCTTAAATTAAAAGTGGAAGAGGAATTAGACAATATATTTTTATCATTCTTAGCCAACTCTTTTATATTCTACTAGAGGCCCGGTACATGAAATTTGTGCACTCGGGGGTATGGGGGTTCCCTCAGCCCGGAGCCTTCAGGGGATACCTGACTGACGGCTTAGGCTCACTCCCCAGGGAGCCGGCAGTCACTCCCCAGGGAGCAGGCCTCAATCAGCAGTCAGACATCCTTAGCGCTGTTGCAGATGCAGGAGAGACTCTCGCCAACACCACTGGGCTCGCCAGCCATGAGCCCAGCTTCTGGCTGAGCAGCACTCCCCCTGTGGAAGCACACTGACAATCTGGGGGCAGCTCCTGCATTGAGCGTCTGCCCCTGGTGGTCAGTGCGCATCATAGCGACGGGTCGTTCCACCCTTCGGTCGATTTGCATATTGGCCTTTTATTATATAGGATTCTACTTTTATTAAAATACAGCTTATATGCCCTGGCCGGTGTGGCTGTCATTGGGCATCGGCCTGTGCACCCAAAGGTTGTTGGTTTGATTTCCGGTTAGCCACATGCACGGTTTCAGGCTCATCACTGGAAGGGGACATGCAGGAGGCAACCTGTTATATATCTCTCTCCATCTCCCTTCCTCTCTCTCTAAAAATCCATTTAAAAATCTTTCTAATAAATAAAAAAAAATATAGCCTATAATACACATATGTTGTTTTATTTTATCAATGATATTCCTGATGGTACCTGTAAGGGCTCTTTTTTGTGTCTCCAGGGGTCAATAACTGTTAATTGTTCTAAATATACGTGTTAAGTTATTAAAAGAATAAACGGCATACAATGAGTGAGACAAGGGTCTAGATCGTCTAACTCCTTATACTCTACACATTCAAATGCTACCAGCCTTCTTTTCCAAAATATTTTATTCAAACCACAGAGACTCAGATAATAAAGATGACAATATTGGGACAAAAGGCTCCCCTTTCGACCTCAAACACTCAACTCTTTAAAGATGTTACTCTTTTCCTCCTTATTCCAGTACAAAGAAAGGGATTTTACAAAGACACTGTCTTCCACTCTCACTCCTCCAACATCCAACATTCAACCCTACAGGAATACTAAATTGTCTTATTGCAAAGCCAAATAACTAAACTTATATAACACCTGCATTTTAGCCAAATCAAGCCAGCATACTGCTGGAGTAAGTGATGTTCTTTTTTGTAAATTCAAAGTTTCTCACTTTGGATTACTTTCCAGGAAGGCTACATGCATAAACAGCAGCTTCCTGGAAGAGGAGAACTGGAAGACAGGACACTCTTCCATTAGAGCCTTCCAGAGAGAATGTGAGAGGGACTTCGAAGCTCATAGAAAAGGCGTAACTCTGTCATCTCACGTTGGTATTTAGGAACGTGGTGAGGAGGCAGGGAATAAAGATGTCTTTGACTCCACAGCACCCACACAAACTCTTAGCACCAAAAGTCAAACAGAAAACCTATTGCTTTGTGGACACTATTCTCTCACCTCCCACTTTCACTTCACTGAGTTGAAACTGAACCAAAGCTGCTTAGTAGCTCTACAGAGTAACCCAAGGAGCACTGCTGATTTCCTAACAGCAGAATAACATTAGATTCATACCAAACTTCCCTACTCATTAACGAGAAGTGCTGCCAGGCTGCCCAGAAATTCCCCTCCCCAGTCCCACTTGGCCACACCAGGAACATGAGGAATCAAGTATGCTGCCATCGTGGCCTTTTCGGTGCTGGATCCAAAATAAACTGTGCCTAGGTCCCAGGCTGTAAATGCAATGCCATCCAACGAAAAACTAAACAGCCCAGTAACTTCTCAGGTTTCATTTACCCAACACAGCTATCACAGGCAGACCTAGTCTAGTGATAATTCCTGACCTTATTTAATGATAAGATAAACACCTGGCAGAAAGCCTCTCGTTACCGGTAATTTACACTATATACTCGGATCAACATTAACGGCAAGGGTTCACTGGCAACAGGCTACCAGGATTCTGAACAAAGGTTAAGTCATAAGGTCAGATTTGTTACGTTTGCAATTTTTAAGGGGAAAGAAGGCACATGTAGGGAATAGTAAACAAACAAACAAACAAACACCAGGCTCTCCCTCCCTATCCCCAGATGTGTTGCCATTACCTTCTTTACTCCCAAGCTCTAAGGGCCCTTCCTTTATAACTTGTTTCCTAACCCCGTTTCTTCTAGGAATTGCTTTTCCTACCTCTGTCATTTACCCAATAAATGTTCTCCTACAAAAAAACAACCCCAACACTCCCACACGCCAGCAACAGTTCAAAGCAGCTGGTGTGCATGAACTCATTTAACACTCGCCAACACCTCCATGGCACTGACATCGCCGGTCCCCACCGTAAGTACAAACATGCGGAAAAACAACAACAACGAGGCTGCGCAACTTGGGCCCAAGGTAGTGCCGGCTGGCAGCGCTTCGGATTCCACAGGAGTCACGGGAAACACGGTTCACCCTGGTCTCGGCCCCTCTCTCTGAAACAATGGCCAGCAAGCTGACGGCGGCCTGTGTCCCCTGCCCCTCCTTTCACAGCATGCAGTGTTTACTCCCCCCGAAAGGGGTGGCACCCTCCTTTAAGGTCCCGACACTCCTCGGAGAGCGGTGGGCAGCACGAGCGTGTCTTCTCGGCACACAGAACGCTCGGCTCCTCGACCTTCCCCGAGGGACGCCCTTGGAAACAGTCCGATCCGGGGGGGTAGGCACTTGGGGAAACCACAGTGGAGAGGAATTGGGTGCCTGCGAAGCTGAGCAGCTGCGGGGCGCGCACCCCACTTGCACACCATCTGCAATACAGGCCCAAACGGGCCCAAACCAACCCACTGCAGACACCAGTGCCGCGGCCTCGCCCGGCCCTTCCCGGGAAGGCGCCCCGCTGGTGCGGGGCCCAGGGAGCGGACGGGGCCCCGGGCTCCGCGGGGAAGGCCGCCACCGGGTGCCCGGCGGCCCGTTCCGCGGCGTGAAGCGGGTCGCCGCACCCACGATCGCGGGTGCCCGCGCGGGGGGCAGGTCCCGCCAGGGGTTCGCCCATTTCTTCGAGGCCGTGGGCGGCAAGGGGCGAGGCCCCGGGAAAGAACTCTGGTATTCGCTCCCCGCCCACCCCCGCACCCCGCTCCCGGCGCCCTCTCCTCCCTCGGAAGAATGCGACTCCGTCTACACCCCGCGCTCCAGGCCCTCCCCGGGCGCACCGCCCTCACAGCCCCGCACGGCGTCCCGTGTGCTCCGCATGGGCCCCCGCGCCTTCTCCCCGGCGGGCCCCAGAGCCGCCCGGCCCTCCCGGCCCGTCAGGGGCCAACGGAGCGCCCGCTTGACCCCTGACCTCGCCTGCCCTCCGCCTTACCAGCTCCGCGGCCACCTGACAAGCTGTCCCCGCGCCTGGGGCTCCATAGCCCTGGAGCCAGCGCCAAGCGGCCCAATTCCTACACGCCCCGCCATTGGCCGACAGGACGCCAGCCGCACATTCCTATTGGCTGGATTCTCCGTCTTCCCGGTAGCGGCTCGCGTGCGTGGCAACCGGACTGCGGGTCCCTAGGCTCCGCCCACCCCGAGGTCAGGCTGGGGGCGGGGCCCAAGTGGTGTGGGCGGCGCTGCACCCTTCGGAGCGGTCCAGCCCCCGGAGCGTGGTTTGGAGGCCCACGCCCAGCAGACAGATTAAGTTTCGTGCAATAGTTCGCTGTGGCCTCTCGTTAGCTACTGACAATCAGCTTGTTTCTTCTGGAGACGTGGCTCGCCCTATAAAGTGCAGCTCCGCCCTGTGAAGTGCAGCTCCACCCGATACAGTGTAGCCACCTGCAAAGACCACGTCCTCTCGCCCCCAGAGCCTCATCATAGTATCTGTGCCCTATCAAGAGCACCCCACACCTGAGAGGAACTGCGAAACATCAGCTAGTGCAACCAGTTCGACCGCATCAGGTGCCTTACTCCCAAGCCTTTGTAATGAATCCTTTCCCTCCATTCTACCCATCTGCCTCGCTTCCTCCCCCAAGATTTACCTCCACCTCCCCCAGAGTAATCCCACTCCATCCCCAGCCTCAAACTCACCCTCTAGAGCAGTGGTGCTCAACCTTGGCTGCACATTAGAATCACCTGGGGATCTTTTTAAAATCCTGATTTCTGGGCCTCATCCTCCGGAAATTCTGTTTCTTTGTTATGGGGTGGGGCCCAGAAATCAGGATTTTAAAAAGATTCCCAGGTGATTCTAATGTGCAGCCAAGGTTGAGAACCACTGCTCGAGAGTCTTTCTCCGAAGATGGCAGTCAGACCAGTGGTGCGACAGAGGGGAGAAAACAAATGGTTTGACAAACCACCCTACTTTTCTTCTTGTTCAGAGCTATAGAAACATTCTTAGACACCCTCCCCCTTATATCCAAGATAACCAAGCTTATCTAACCAACTCACAGGCCTAGAGAGATAAAGCAAAAAACACTCCAATTCTTTCTTCGTGTAAAAACTGCTAGGAGAAAATGTTACTAGTTGTAAAAAGAGTCCAACAGAGGAGAAAAAGGAGAGTAAATTGACAAAAGAAAAATCCAAATAAAGTACAAAGTAGAAAATGCGGGGACCAAAAACTGGGCTGAGCATCGTCAGTTATCTGGTACAGGCTGGTTTGCACACAGACTTTCTCCTGGAGAGAAAAGAAAATGCACAAATTAGTCCTGAGAATCTCTCTGTAGCACACCTGGGGAGTTCCAGAAAGTCTCTCCAGACCAGAACCTTTCCTTTGGGAACCTCTGCTGCAACTAGAAAATAAAATGGCTGTAGCCACTCTTGTGCCCTTCTAGGTGGGCTCAGCTCGGCCACCTCCCCGGCTGTTGCATCCTTACTAGTTACTTACTTAGCTCACATTGTGGTGCTGCCTCCGTCTTACGCTGCTTCTTCATTGTGCAGAACGGGTTTGACTTCCTCCAGTGCTAGCTCGTCTATAGAAGCAGACAAGTGAGCCTCCCTTGCTTAAATAAGGGCACAGAGGCTGCTCTGGGTAACGCAACACTGATAAAGACACAGCAAGGAATTTCAAGAGGCAATCCACCTCCTTCAAAGCATAATCAAATTTCATCTTTGACCTGCCATGAAAAGGAAAGCATCATATATCTGCCACTTCTAGATATTAATGAACAATTAATTGAGTTTGAAAACTTGTAATCTAAGATTTCATCTGTTCTCTCTGACAGGAGATAGAGGCGGTGTATGAAAGGGGTGAAGTCAGAGGCATTGCTTTCCTCCGGGACGCCACTCCTCTGGGAGTAAAGTTGGTTCGGGCACTTGTACCAGGGCTGCATGTGCATTGGGACTCTGCTCCCCTGAGACGTAAACTGAAACCAATTAACCCCGAGCTTGACAGTCCACAAGTATGTTCCACATAGTACGTGAGCACTGATGCCATTAGGAGTTGTCTCCGGGTGTGGGTGAAAATGCCACCCGCCTAACCCTTGGGATTTAAGGACCTGCTGGCATTAGTCCAATCAGTGATTCACAGGCGGACAACAAAGCCGCACAAATCCAGGACTCTGTGACTGATGAAAGAAAGAAAAGGAAGGGAGGAAGGGAGAAAGAAAAGAAAGAAAGAGAGAGAGAGAGAGAGAGAGAGAGAGAGAGAGAGAGAGAGAGAGAGAGAAAGAAAGAAAGAAAGAAAGAAAGAAAGAAAGAAAGAAAGAAAGAAAGAAAGAAGAAAGAGGGAGGGAGGGAGGGAGGATAATGAAGGCTTCTGAGAAAGAGGGGAAGAAGGGAGGGAGGAAGGGAAGAAGGAAGGAAAAAAAGGAAGTACCTTGAGACTAAAAAAACAAAACAAAACAGAGGAAGTCCAGAATTTCTCAATCTGGGAGGAATTTCAAGGCTGAGGAAAATTTGCCTCAGGCAAATAAATAGCTTAGTAGATCAGCTGGAGAGGCAAAGCTGGAAAGGAGACGCTTTGGTGTGGGGTAAGGAGAATGGGATGGGATACTGGAAGGAAGGAGTTGCTGCTTTCAGAAAGCTTTCTGGTAGTTTTAAAGCAGTGGTTCTCAACCTTCCTAATGCCGCAACCCTTTAATACAGTTCCTCATGTGGTGGTGACCCCCAACCATAAAATTATTTTCGTTGCTACTTCATAACTGTTATGAATCGTAATGTAAATATCTGATATGCAGGATGTATTTTCATTGTTACAAATTGAACATAATTAAAGCATAATGATTGCACTAGCTGGTTTGGCTCAGTGGATAGAGCGTCAGCCTGCAGAATCAAGGGTCCCAGGTTCGATTCCCGTCAAGGGCATGTACCTTGGTTGCCGGCACATCCCCAGTAGGGAGGGTGCAGGAGGCAGCTGATCGATGTTTCTCTCTCATCGATGTTTCTAACTCTCTATTCCTCTCCCTTCCTCTCTGTAAAAAAATCAATAAAATATATTTTAAAAAAATAAAGCATAGTGATTAATCACAAAAACAATATGTAATTATATATGTGTTTTCTGATGGTCTTAGGCGACCCCTGTGAAAAGGTCGTTCAACCCCCAAAGGGGTCGCGACCCACAGGTTGAGAATCGCTGTTTTAAAGGAAATCTGCTTAGGTGTGGAGGCTAGAGGAGGCTAGAGCAGTGTCCCAGCATGCAAGGCCACACGCAGGCAGCCAGTGGTGTGGTAGAAGTCCAGGAGGTTGGCTATGTCCTAGTTTTTGGTAACTTGAGTATGGTAATATTTACTTTACTAATGGTAATGGGGGAGTTGTGTACTTAAGCAGAAGGGTTTATTATGGAATGTAGGCTGATTTCCAGGCGGTGTAGGTTTCTCTTTTTCAGGCTTTTTTTCTTATTTTAAAGTGTATTTTTTTTGCCCTGGCCAGTTTTGCTCAGTGGATAGAGCGTCAACCTGCGGACTGAGGAGTCATGGGTTCTATTCCAGTTGGGGGCACATGCCCAGATTTCGGGCTCAATTGATTTCAGAGAGGAAGGGAGAGGGAGAGAGAGAGATAAGAGACATCAATGATGACAGAGAATCATTGATTGGCTGCCTCCTGCACACCCCCTACTGAGGATCGAGTCTGCAACCCGGGCATGTGCCCTTGACTGGAATCGAACCCAGGACCCTTCAGTCCGAAGGCCGACACTCTATCCACTGAGCCAAACCAGCCAATGCCAGGCTTATTTTCTTTTTAAAAATGCATTGATTTGATTGGAGAGAGAGAGGAAGGGAGAGACATACACAGAGAGATATCAATTTGTTGCGCCATCCATCCATGCACTCATTCGTTGATCCTTGCATGTACCCTGACCCAACTGAACCCCCATCACTGGCACGTCCAGACGATGCTCCAACCAAATGAGCTACTTGGCCAGGGCCAGGCTTATTTTCTCATGCATCTTGTCTGAAGCTTTTGAGGACAGATTTCCAATGCCCAGAGGAATAGTAGATGGCAAGTTTTATGGTTTTTATCTTTTAACCAATTTGAGGGAAACAAATTAATTTGAGACAAACGTAAGGTGAGTTTTGTAAGATATTTTTCTTTTTACCTTGGGGTAATGAAGCATTTTAGTTTTGTGAATAAGTTGTAAATGTCCAGTTTGGGTGTGTAACTGGCAGGGGGTGGGGGATTTTTGTGGGGGGTGGGGAGCAAGATATGTTTTGAGTTCTTTTCTCCCGTAGGTCTGTCTAGATAGAATCTCAAAGGCAAATTACTCAGGGTAACAGGAAAAAATAAAACCCAGCTTCAGGATAATCAGAACACCACAGGTTTATAGTTTCTAGAGACTAGAACAGGGGTGGGCAAACTTTTTGACTCGAGGGCCACAATGGGTTCTTAAACTGGACCGGAGGGCCGGAACAAAAGCATGGATGGAGTGTTTGTGTGAACTAATATAAATTCAAAGTAAACATCATTACATAAAAGGGTACGGTCTTTTTTTTTTTAGTTTTATTCATTTCAAACGGCCGGGATCCGGCCTGCGGGCCGTAGTTTGCCCACGGCTGGTACTGTAACCTGAGCAGTTCTCTCTTTGAGGCCGGTGGTGGAGCTGTCCATTAGAGGAATGGCTGGTGGTTTTTCTTTTTCCCACCCCTTAATCAGATTTTTAAAGTATGAAACCCCTTAACTTTACTTGAAGTATTTGGGGGTGGTCTTAACAGGGAAGAGGGTGAAGGAGAAAAAAAAGAAAATCTGCTTAGTACCATAAAAATATATGCAAATGAATGTGATAGAAATAAATACCTTAGAATGGAAAAGAAAAGCAGTTATTAATTCATATTAATCAAAGTAGACTTCCAGCAAGTGGCTCTGGTTCCTACACAGAACAGTCAGTAGAAGAAACTAGGTAGCGATCTGCCAGGACCCCAGATTAAGATCTCTTAGTCAGGCGTGCCCTCAAGTACTAGAAGTCCTATCATAACAACTTGATCTATCCTTCTTTTTGTCCTTGTTGGCCGAGTTTCCTAAGGCAACACGGGGCTGGCCACCAATTTGTCCCCCTTCACCAGAAAGAAGTTAGATGAAATCATCCAACGAAAGTGTTGGAGGAAAAAGCCCTATTTTAGTTTTGGAATTCCAAACATTGGAATGGATTTTACAGTGAGTCTCTACCATTGCCCCGCTGTTTTCTTAACTCAGCAGTTTCTCCCAACACACACACTCCACTCTTGCCTTCTGGGCCCCGGATTCTCACATAGTAATGTTACCAGACCTTAAATGCCAGGTTCTTGAGTATCAATGTCCTAAAAATGAGCACTGAACTCAGTACAAATCAAGCAGATAGAGTTCATTGAAAAGAACTTGTCCTAAGTGGAGTTACCAGAAAAGAGAAGTCAAGCTCTCTAAGGGGTTCTTGTGGATGGCTTGTACAGGGGCCTTGGGGTGGTGTGGGGCTTGGGAATGAGGATGAGGTCAGTTGTCCCATGCTTCTTGTCTATTGGTGGTTGATCCCAGGGTAGTCACAGGATGTTTTCCATGGTCAATGGACCACCCAAAGAGCCTGTAAAATAATGCTTGTGCAAACATTCTGGTGACCATTAATGGACTGAGAAAGAGGTTGGTGGCAAGTCCTTTTGAGGGGTGGAATCAGAGATGCAGAATAACCAAGTTTCTAAAGCTGAACAGAATTAGTTTAGAAAGACATGTTGGGCCTCCAGGTAAGATGGCAATGTAGGTAAACGTGGTACTAGAATCCTCCCACAAATACATCAAAAATACAACTAATCGCCCAGCTGGCATGGCTCAGTGGTTAAGCATTGACCTGTGAACCAGGAGGTCATGATTCGATTCCCAGTCAGGGCACATGCCCCGGTTGTGGGCTAAATCCCCAGTGTGGAGCATGCAGGAGGCAGCCAATCAATGATTCTCTCTTATCATTGATGTTTCTATATCTCTCTCCCTCTCCCTTCCTCTCTGAAATCAATAAAAATATATTTTAAAAAACAACAACTAATCTTCAGAACAACCATCATTCAGAACCACCTGAAATCTAGGTGAATGGAAGTCCTAAGGAATTAAAGAAGAAGCCACATTGAGTCTGGTAGGAGGGGCAGAGACACAGAATCATTTGGTATTTTTTAATTGGGAGAAATATCTTGGCTGTGGAGGTCCCCCCTGAGAAGCAAGTCGTCCCTGCCCCACACCAGGCCTCTCAGCCCAGGGTTCCAGTGCCAGGAAAAGTCCCGATAAATTCAGGCTGTAAAAACCAGTGGGGAATCAGGCTGAGAAAGACAGAGGGTAGCAGGAGTCCCAGACATTTCTTCTTAAAGGACCTGTGCACAGACTTACTTGGACTCACTCCCTCTGAGTTCCAGCATTGAGCAGCAACTTGAAAGGAACCAGGGGTATACAGGAAGGAATAAATTGTCTGGCACTAGGGCAACAGTTACAGTGAGGGGTGCGGGGGGGGGGGGGGGGCAGCAGCTTTCTTCCAGACAGAAGTGCTGGCAGAGGCCATTGTTCCTTTGCTGAACCTTCCCCCGACACAGGGCTGGCAGGTGGGCACCATATCTAAGTCTCTATCAACCTGCTCACACTGTTTGCCCCACCCTGATGATTCCCTGAGACCCTGTCCACACCCAACTTGCAGGCTCACCCAAGTCATTTCCAGTGGCTTTTCTATACAACTCATGTCTCTTGCCTCATGCTTTGGACTTTCCTAAAATCTCTCAAACAAGCAGCATCTGGCCTCGATGTGCTCTGTACCTGTCACTAAATGGCCACAGGCCCAGCACTAGCGGCAGCCTACCTTAGTTCACAGCCTGGCATCTCCTGGGCACCTCCAAGCCCAACACACATAGTAGCCATCTATAGATTACTCAGTGCTAGTGCTGGGTAGCCCCAGGCAGGGCACAGGCAGTGGTTGACTTTGCACCTCCCAGGAGGCCCCAGTACCAGTGCACTGGCCGACAGCTTCAGACCATGCTCAATTACAACCCCATCACTTCCATGAGCGACAGATTCAAGGGGTGGACTCCGTGAGCACCAAAGCCCCATGGAAATCCTGCTCCCTATGGTCAACTCCTGCATAGCAGCTCTTTTGCTATAGTTGAAGCTGGTCCTCACAGCCAATTATCTTAGGAATCAATCCTTCCCAGTGATGCCAACAACAATTAAGGCTCAACTACAACAGAACAGTGCACACAGCCCACACAGGGGCACACCTGAAATACCCACCTCAGGTGACTGGGAGGTTGTACCACTAGGCCCTACAGGACACCTACTACACAAGGCCACTCTACCAAGTCCAGGAGACATAGCAGTTCTACCTAATACATAGGAACAAACACAAAGAAGTAGCCACAATGTGGAGGCAAAGACACATGTTGCAAATGAAAGAACAGGAGAAATCTCCAGAAAAAGAACTAAATGAAATGGAATCAAGTAAACTATAAGATACAGAGTTCAAAACAATGGTTATAGGGATGCTCAAAGAACTTACTGAGAACTTCAAGGAACTTAGTGAGAACTTAAATAGCATGAAAAAGGACTTAGGAACCATAAAAAAGAACCAGTCAGAAATGAAGGATACACTAACTAAAATGAAGAATAATTTACAGGAAATCAACAACAGAGTAGAGGATGCTGAGAATCAAATCAGGGATTTGGAATATGAGAAAGCAAAAAAACACCCAATCAGAACAGATAAAACAAAAAAGAATAAAAAAATATAAAGGCAGTATAAGAAGCCTCTGGGCCAACTTCAAGTGTACCAACATTCACATCATGGGGGTCCTGGAAGGAGAAAAGAAGGTGAAAGAAATTGAAAACCTATTTGAAAAAATAATGACAGAAAACTTTCCATATCTGATGAAAGAAATAGGCATACAAGTCCAGGAAGCACAGAGAGTCCCAAACAAGATAAATCTAAATTGGCCCACACCAAGACACATCATAATTAAAATGCCAAAGGTTAAAGGCAAAGAGAGCATCTTAAAAGCAGCAAGAGAAAAGCAGTTAGGTACTGACAAGGGAGCACCCATACAACTGTCAGCTGATTTCTTTTTAAAAAAAATATATTTATTGATTGATTTCAGAGAGGAAGGGAGAAATAGAGAGAGAGAGAGAAACATCAATGATGAGAGAGAATCATTGATTGGCTGCCTCCTGCAAGCCCCATACTGGGGATCAAGCCCGCAACCCAGGAATGTGCACTTGGCTGGAATCAAACCTGGGACCCTTCAGTCCGCAGGTTGATGCTCTATCCACTGAGCCAAGCCAGCTAGGGTAGTCAGCTGATTTCTTAACAGAAATTATGCAGGCCAGAAGGGAGTGGCAAGAAATATTCAAAGTGATGAAAAGCAAGAACCTACAACCAAAATTACTCTACCCAGCAAAGCTATTATTTAGAATTGAAAGTCAGATAAAGAGCTTCCCAGACAAGAAAAAGCTAAAGGATTTCATCACCACCAAACCAGTATTACATGAAATGTTAAAGGGTCTTCTTTAAGAAAAAGATTAAAAAACATGAACAATAAAATGGCAATACATATCTATCAACAATTGAATCTAAAAATCAAAATAAATGAATAAGCAGAAATAGACTCATAGATACAGAGAACAGTTTGACAGTTGCCAGATGGGAGGAGGGTTGGGGAAATGGGCAAAGGGATTTAGAAGCACAAATTAGTAGTTTGTATAGTCATGGGGGTGTAAAGTACAGCATAGGGAATCCTATCTAATAAAAGAGAAACATGGTAATTGGCGTACGACCGCTACCCTTCCCATTGGCTAATCAGGGCAATATGCAAATTAACTGTCAGCCAAGATGGCGGCCGGCAGCCAGGCAGCTTGAAACTAACATGAGGCTTGCTTGCTTCAGTGACGGAGGACTCCAACGTTCCCCGCCTGCCCCTGCAGGCCTCTGAGCTGCAAGCAACTATGTAACAAACATAGAAGCTAAACAAAACCCCAGAAACCTGCCGGGCTTCAGCCAGCAGGATCGCAACATTGTAAGCAAAGGCCAGAAACCTACTTTCAGCAGCAGAGGTCTAAGAGCTGGAGCCAAGCCTCAAAGCTAAAGCTGGCCCAAAATAAAAAAGAAGAAAGAAAAAAAGGAGCGGTTGGGAGCTTCAGTCACCCCCAGCCTGAAAACAGCCCTCAGCTCCTCACCCAGACTGGCCAGGCACCCCATTGGGGACCCCCACCCTGAAGGGTGTGTGACCAGCTGCAAACAGCCCTCAGCTCCTCACCCAGACTGGCCAGGCACCCCAGTGGGGACCCCCACCCTGAAGGGTGTGTGGCCAGCTGCAAACAGCCATCATCCCCTCACCCAGGCTGGCCAGGCACCCCAGTGGGGACCCGCACCCTGATCCAGGACACCCTTCAGGGCAAACCAGCCGGCACCCACCCATGCACCAGGCCTCTACCCTATATAGTAAAAGGGTAATATGCCTCCTGGCACCGGGATCAGCGTGACAGGGGGCAGCGCCCAAACACCCTGATCGCCCTGCAGCTCTGTGTGTGACAGGGTGCGGCGCCCCAACTCCCCCCCCCCCACACACAGGCCCTGCTCTGTGTGTGACGGAGTAGAGCCATAACCTCCCCATCTGCCCTGCCCTGAGTGTGAGTGGCGGCGCCCCAACCCCCTGATCGGCCCTGCTCTGTGGGTGATAGAGGGCGGTGCCCCAACCCCCTGATGGGCCCTGCTCTGTGCGTGACACGGGGCTGCACCCCAACCCCCTGATTGGCCCTGCTCTGTGCGTGACAGGGTACAGAGCCCCAACCCCCCTGATGGGCCCTGCTCTGTGAGTGACAGGGGGTGGCGCTGCAACCTCCCCATCGACCCTGCCTTGAGTGTGACAGGGGGCGGTGCCCCAACCCCCCAATCGGCCCTACCCTGAGCGTGACTGAGGGTGGAATCGCAACCTCCCGATCACCCTGCTCTGTGTATGACAGGGGGCGGTCCCCCAACTCCCTAATTGGCCCTGCTCTGAGCCTGACTAGGGGCTGCACCTAGGGATTGGGCCTGCCCTCTGCCACCTGGGAACAGGCCTAAGCCAGCAGGTCGTTATCTCCCGAGGGGTCCCAGACTGCGAGAGGGCACAGGCCGGGCTGAGGGACACCCCCTTCCCCCAAGTGCACAAATTTTTGTGCACCGGGCCTCTAGTCTATACTAATAAAAGAGAAACATGCAAATTGGTGTCACTCTGCTACGCCCACCAACCAATCAGGATGAGTATGCAAATGAACCCAACAACAATGGTGGTTAATTTGCATATACAGGCACGGAGCAAAGACTGAAGATGACTGAAGACTGAAGAGGCTTGGCTTCTCTGCTGTGGCCGGAGCGAAGGCCTGGGTCCCGGGTGCCAGAGGAAAACCAGTGCTGGCAGCCAGGTAAAGGAAGGCCTATTGCACGAATCTCTTCGTGCAATGGGCCTCTAGTATAGTCAATAATATTCTAAAAACTAGGTATGGTGTCAGATGGGTATGAGATTTTTTGAGATCATTACTTAAGTTATGTCTAATTACTGGGGTGTGCACCTGAAACTGATATAATATTGTATGTCAAGTGTAACTGAAAAATAAAAAAATTATTTTAAAAAAGACATCTTTGAGTCTTCTATTTAACTTCATCATACATTAAGAATAAGAACACATGAACACATATGTTTGTTCCATTTAATTTCATTCATTTAATAAATACAACATTGAGCATCTACTGTGTGCCAGGTTCTGTTCTAGGCTCTGGAAGACAGCAATGATCAAAGACATACAAAGCTCCTGCTCTTAGAGAAATGCTTCTGTGGGGGAGACAAATAATAAACAAGTCAATAAGTATATGTCAGGGGGTGATAAATTCTATTACAAAATAAATTTAAGCCCTGGCCAGGTAGCTCAGTTGGTTAGAGTGTCTTCCTGATATGTCAAGGTTGCAGGTTCGATCCCTGGGGCAGGGCACATGCAAGAATCAACCAATAAATGCATAAATAAGTGGAACAACAAATCAGTGTTTCTCTCTTTCCTCCTTCCTCTCTCTCTAAATCAACAAATTTTAAAAAAGACCCTGAGACAAGATCAATTTGTATGTGTATGTGAACATATTATTCCTTTGTCCTACATTAAATATATGCTAGTAATTTTATGATAGTGATATTAAACTGCAAAATCATTTTTTAAATTTTTATTCATTTTAGAGAGAGAAAAACATTGATTTGTTGTTCCACTTATTTATGCATTCACTGGTTTATTCTTGTATGACAGGGATTGGCATATGGGGACAATGCTCTAACTAACCGTGCTACCCAGCCAGGGCAAACTGCAAAATCCTTGAAGTCTTTCTAATATTGACTCAGCCAGGTAAAACATTTATGAATCTTGCTGACAGTGCAAATGTGCCTAGAAGTTCAGTAAGTGGTGCTGGCTAGATAATGAGCCATGTATCATGGTGAATATCAAGACTGATGGACGAGACCCTAGGTGACCCTGCCGCAGCTGGGTGGGGAAAATCTCTCTCCAGAGGTTCCCTTACCTCTGTCCTTTTGCTCTAATTGCTGTGGACGTGCCGGGCAGCACAAAAGGGCTCCTGAGGGTGGTTCCTGCTGATGCTGGGTAAAGGTCCCCGCAGGCAGAGCCGAAGACTCACATAAAGTAAAAGTTCCTCTGAACTCGAGCATTAGCAAGGGTTATGTTGCCTGGAAGAGAAAAGGTTTGGGGTGGGGCATGTGTATGCAGGGTGGAAAAAAGTGGAGGGAGTCAGAAAGCAAGAGACCCGCCCTCCCTAATCGGTTCCCCTGAACTTGGAACCCCTATAACCAACCCCTGGTAGGCACTGCTCTGCGCCCAGTGATGCCCTTATCGTGGAATTGCACTGACTTCTGATGTGTTTGATGCTAATTCTTTACTGTCCACAGTGGCTGGATTGGTCTGCCTTTTTTATTATCATATAGATATGTCCTTTACTCATCTATTTATATTAATTTTCGTAGTGTAAATTATTAGACTTGTTCATGAATAATGCATTCTAAATTTAGTTGTGTCCTCCTTTTGATTGCCTGTTGCAGGCAGGCACCGATAAAGGCTTTTGATGATGATTATGACTTTAGTGATTACCGCAGAAATCAAAGACTATTTCTTGTCATTTGGAATATTGCTCCTCTGAAAGTGATAACCTCCTCTTCTCTTACAGTTCTTCCCTCACAAACTGGCTTCAGCTGGCCTCACCAGAACCCTTACTTTTTTTTTTTTTTTTTTTTGAGGGCACGTTTATTAAAGCTGGGGACAGTGAAACAAAGAAGGGCTTAGGGTAGAAGAAGCAACAGGAGAGCCCAGGTGGGGCAGCGTTGGCTCACTGAGAAGTCAGAGAAAAGGGGGCCCCGGGGCTGGTTCAGCGGGTTAGCTTGGGACCAGCTGCTGCTGCCCACTGCTGCCCTGATTACAAGTCTCAAGGTCCCTTAGGGTTTAGGAGATGCGTGCCAGTGTGGAAGAAGATGGGGAAGGCACTGAACCCTTCCAATGTGAAGCAGAAGACCTGGGTTTCACCAACTTCTGTAGACTATTGCACAACTTTCTAGTGCAATCCAGAAAAAGCTCACAGGGCTTGCACATAGGGCAGGGAGGTGAAGTTAAAAAGTAGATGTGTGCCCTGGCCGGTGTGGCTCAGTGGGTTAGCGTTGTCTGGAGCACTGAAGGGTTCAACTCCCAGTCAGGGCACATATCCTGGTTGTGAGTTTGATCCCCGGTCGGGGTGGGAACTGAAGGCAACTGATTCATGTTTCTCTCTCTCTCGCTCTCTCATCAATGAAAAACATACCCTCTGGTGAGGATTTTAAAAAATCCTGTCAGAAGTCTACACCTCTTCCCTTTCAGGGCCAGCTGTCTGAAACACCTCTTCTCTCCACAAGGATAATTCTTCTTCTAGAACCCTCAGGTTCTGGGTGTGATGGGTGAATAGCCCTTGCATATTATCTTTTGCAGAGATTCCTTCCCATTATTCCCTTTACCTCATCTTTGCCATCTGTTTCTTCTTACAGGCCTCCAAAGAGTTACTTTTCTAAGCCTTGGCCTTCTCTATATTCCCATTCTGATATTTTTAAGATAAAGACTCACAGGGATGACATAAAATGGCTAGAATGCGAAAGATAACCACTACAGAAAGAAATGTGAAAAGTAAAACAGTGAGCCCAGAAATTCAGAAGATAGAAAAGGAACAGGCGAAAATACACTCCATGTGAATTAAAGACCTCAAGTTATAAAACAAAACAACTTCAAAATTATTTGAAAAAATATAGAATATCTTTTTTAAAAAATAAATCTTTATTGTTCAGATTATTACAGTTGTTCCCCTTTTTTCCCACCATAGCTCCCCTCCACCCAGTTCCCACCCCTCTCTGCCCTTACCCCCCCACTGTCCTCATCCATAGGTGTATGCTTTTTGTTGCCGGGTCATACACATGGAAAATGTAGCTATTTCCATCTGCAACATGTCCCTGTGTTCGGCCACACACGGACCGTCTCAGCCTCACAGGGGTCGTCGCAGCCTCACAGGGACTGTTGCAGCCTCACAGGGGCCGTCGCAGCCTCACAGGGACCGTCTCAGCCTCATAGGGACCGTCTCAGCCTATAGAGTATCTTTATGCTCTTTTAAAAATATATATATTATATTGAATCTTACAGAGAGGAGGGGAGAGGGATAGTTAGAAACATCGAAGAGAACCATCCATCAGCTGCCTCCTGCACGCCCCCCCTTACTAGGAATCAAGCCCACAATCAAGGTACATGCCCCTGACCGGAATCAAACCTGGGACCCTTCAGTCCACCGGCCAACACTCCATCCACTAAGCCAAACCGGTCAGGGCTCTTTATGCTCTTAAGGCAGAATCTCTTAAAGCAAATTATGAAAAAGCAGAAGTCATAATGAACAATTTTGATAAAATTTAGTATAACAGTGGTACATCTACACAATGGAATACTATGCTGCTGTGAAAAAGAAGGAATTCTTACCATTTGCAACAGCATGGATGGAACTGGAGAGCATTATGCTAAGTGAAATAAGCCAGTCAATGAAAGAAAAATACCACATGATCTCACTCATTTATGAATAATAAAGACCATTATAAACTGATGAACAAAAATAGATACAGAGGCAGAGCTGCCTCAAACAGACTGTCAAACTACAGCAGGAAGGCCGGGGAGGGGAGGGGGGCAGAAGGGGGCGGGTAAGAGATCAACCGAAGGACTTGTATGCATGCATATAAGCATAACCAATGGACACAAGACACTGGGGGGTAGGGGAGGCCAGGGGAATGTCAAGCGGGGGGAGAGGGGGAGACATATGTAATACTCTTTCTAATACTTTAAGCAATAAAACAAAATTCAAAAAAAAAGAAAAAAATTTAGTATAACAAATATTAAAAACTTCTACATGAGCTCTAGCTGGTTTGGCTTAGTGGATAGAGTGTAGGCCTGAAGGGTCCCAGGTTCGATTTCCAGCGAAGGGCACGTACGGGGTTGCAGGCTTGATCCCCAGTAGGGGGCGCACAGGAGGCAGCCGATCAATGATTCTCTGTCATCATTGATGTTTCTATCTCTCTCTGCCTCTCCCTTCCTCTCTGAAATCAATAAAAATATTTTTTAAAAACCCCACAAAACTCCTACATGAAAAACATCTTAAACAAGGTTAAATTACAAGTGACAGATGGGAAGACAGGGAGTAGATATCTGCATCGAACAGGCTTATCAGAAAAAGACTATTACCTGGCATCTATAAAGGAGTCCTACAAACTGATGATAATAAGGAATATAAACAGCCCAATAGAAAAGTGAACAAAAGGTATGAATTACCAGAAGAAATTAAAATAACCAATAATACATATAAAAATCAGCTTTCTCTAGTAATCAGAGAAATACAGAGTAAATGGACAATGAGATTCATTTCACATCTATTGGGTTAGCAATAATTTAAAAGTCTGACCATTTTTTAAAAAAATATATTTTATTGATTTTTTTACAGAGAGGGATAGTGAGTTAGAAACATTGATGAGAGAGAAACATCGATCAGCTGCCTCCTGCATACCCCTATTGGGGATGTGCCTGCAACCAAGGTACATGCCCTTGACCGGAATCGAACCTGGGACCCTTGAGTCCACAGGCCGACGCTCTATCCACTGAGCCAAACCGGTTAGGGCAAAAGTCTGACCATTTTAAGTGTTGTGTGATGTCCATACAAGAAACATCCAAACCTGAGTTTATTTGAGCCAAACTGACCACAATTGCCAGGAAGCAAAGATCTCAAAATGCTTCAAAAAATGTCAGTTTGCAGTTTCTTTTATGCACATTAAGGAGGGACCTTACAGCCCAGTTGGTGTGGCTCAGTTGTTGAGTGTCGACCCATGAACCAGGAGGTCATGGTTAGATTACCGGTCAGGACACACGGCCAGCCGCATTGTGGGCTTGATCCCCAGTGGGGGCCATGCAGGGGGCAGCCAATCAATAATTCTCATCATTGATGTTTCTGTAGCTCTCTCCCTCTTTCCTTTCCTTTCTGAAATCAATAAAAAATATCTCTATTTCTTAAAAGGTTAACCTAGATGCACATGAACAATGGACAGGGTAATTTAAAAACCTTTCACTAAAGAAGTTACAGGCCTGGGCAAAACTGCCCAGCATGATCTTCCCAGTTAGGAATTTATGAGGAGATCACCCTGTGAGGTTACCTTTGGTGAGATTTATTACAGCACCCTTTTCTTCCATCATGAGGGTGCAGAGAAGCTAGGAGGACTCTTATCTTGTAAAACTGATACAACTGCTTTGGAGAGCAGCATGTTACTTGCTCAAGGTGAAAAAACACACATCCTTTGTCCCAGAGTCTATTGCCTTAGAGCAGTGTGTTTCTCAATCCACTGGTGGGTCCTGAAATCAATCAAGTGGGTCGTGTCCAGCATTTTACAAAAAATGAAATAGAATATAAAATGTAAGAAGTGAGTTTTGATATAAAATGTGTTTACTATGAGTCACGGTTAAAAACCAGTCTGAAAACACTGCTTAAGTTTCTTATACCTAAGAACAAAGAGACATCTTCGAGGATGTTCCCTGCAATGGTGTGCTTGTAATAATGAAACATGAAAGCACTGTAAATGTCTATCAGTAGCAAAGAGGTAAACAAATGGGAGTGTATTCTTGTGATGGAACAATGCACAGCAGCTAACATTAACTTGGTCTCTATCATCACATGGATGAATTCTGAAAAATTTGAGGGAAACAAAACAGAAAAATGCCACATTGTTAGCATTGTTAGGGGCAGAAATAGAATATTGAGGACTAGCTATAAGAAATAAAGAAATATTGCCAAAACCGGTTTGGCTCAGTGGATAGAGCGTCGGCCTGCGGACTCAAGGGTCCCGGGTTCGATTCCGGTCAAGGGCATGTACCTGGGTTGCGGGCACATCCCCAGTGGGAGATGTGCAGGAGGCAGCTGGTCAATGTTTCTAACTCTCTATCTCTCTCCCTTCCTCTCTGTAAAAAATCAATAAAATATATTTAAAAAAAAAAAAAAAAAAAAGAAATAAAGAAATATTAATCATGCTCTGTTAACCGTGATTGTTTTGTTTTGATTTGAGAAAGCACATGTGAACCTGGCTGGGAGTTGTACATCCCCAGGACCTGGGAGTCAACCTTGGAATGAGGTCCATCAGTGGCGTCCGGCCCCAGCTTCCCACAGCCCACCTTGCCTGCTTCCCCATGCCCGGGATTCCTGCTCCCCCATGTAATCTTTGTCCTACCCAATATAAGCAGCTGGCTTCTGGGGGGCTGGAGAGCAGATGTTTGTGGGTGACCTGCTGCTCTCCCATTCTCCCAGCAGTACTGGAATAAATGCTCATAGATGATTCAACTCTGTCTTCACTTGATTGGCTCAAGTCGTGACAGGCAGTCCGGACTCATTGGTTGTCCAGTTACAACATGAAACCAAATATATGGTTTCTTATTTTATTTTGAGAGCACGTTTATGAAAGTTGGGGACAGTGAAACAAGGAAGGGCTTAGGCTAGAAGCAGCAACAGGAGAGAGACTCCTAGGCCAGGCTGCTTTGGCTCTAGAAACGTTATGGGAAAGAAAGGAGCCAAGACCGGGCTGCTGTCAGCTCACTGGAAAACCAGAGAAAAGGGGGCCTTGGTGACAGGCTCCGAGGGTTAGCCCCGGAGGAGCTGCCACTGCACGTTGTTCCCCTGGTGGCAAATCTTATGGGGACCCTCAGAGTGTAGGAGAGGCATGGCTATTGGAGAAGAGGAGGAAGGGAAAGGCTCAGACATGCTCCAGGAGGCAGAGTGCGCCGGAGTACTTAAAAAATTAAAAAATACTATAGAGCCCTAGCCGGTTTGGCTCGGTGGATAGAGCGTCGGCCTGCAGACTGAGGGGTCCCAGGTTCGATTCCGGTCAGGGGCATGTACCTGGGTTGCGGGCACATCCCCAGTAGGGGTTGTGCAGGAGGCAGCTGATCGATGTTCCTCTCTCATCGATGTTTCTAACTCTCTATTCCTCTCCCTTCCTCTCTGTAAAGAATCAATAAAATATATCTTAAAAATACACTATATACTACTTATTTATATATAAATATAAATTGTCATATAAATGCTCAAATACAGGGTATAAATGTATACACACTTTAACATCTGATAGCTTAATTGATGTCTTCTTTTTCAGATTTAAACACCGGAATATGTAATTATTCAGAGTGTGTAAACATTTTGGGGGGACACCCTGTATATATACACAAAGTATTAAAAGTGGACTGACATAAAGGGGCAGCCTAAAGGAAGAAAGGGAAATGGGACTTGGGAGAAAATAGGTCTGACATTATTTATTCATTTTGGGTGGTAGACACATAGATGAACGTTATAATATTCTTTGTTCTTTTCCTTTTAAAACATTTTTAACACTTAAGAAAACAGGAATGTAAGTAAGAAGTTTTAATACAAACCTTTGGTTATTAAAATTCTTTCATGCTGACACTTTTTTTTTCAGTGCCTTGGGAAGAATAACTTGTCACAAACCAACCTGTCAAACTCAATGAATCCGTATCTAAAGGTGGCAAGTCACTGCAGCTATTATCTGTCCTGGCAAGAGGTTTATCTTTTCCTGAAAAGTTTCCAGTCTTTCTTATCTTTGCACATTCCGTTCCCTCTTTCCAAAAAGCCAGTCCTCTCAGTACTTGTCTTCGTCAGTCTCCAATTTATCCTCCATGATCTAGTTCAAACATGACTTCTCTGCATCTGGATGCACCACCATCACCACCACCAGAATTTATTACTGCTCCTTCCTTTAACTCTCACTGTACCTTAGACATTTTCCTGTTACAGCACCTCTCACGTGATAGTACAGTTATTTTTTTCCCTCTTAAAATCTTTTCAAATTAGTGCCAACCTTTACAAACTTGAATGTCTGGCTTCTCCTGCAAATGTGGAGGATCTGACACAATGTAACAAAGCATCCGGGGCATCTTTCCCAGGGGGCACGCATTCTCTCCTGTGCTGGGCCCTTCTGGGCATTTGAGTCCTAAACCCGGGACTAAGTAAATAAATAAATAAACCTAGAACTGATATCATAGATTGTGTGGCTTAAATAATAAACATTTATTTTCTCAGTTCAGGATGCAGGAAGTCCAAGATCGGGAAGCCACCTGGTTTGGTTTCTGGAAATGGCGCTCTCTCTGGCTTGCTGCCTTCCCACAGTGCCCTCACCTGGTGGAGAGCGGTGAAGAGAGAGGGAGAGGGGAGAAGGGGAAGCACAATTATTATTTAAAATAAATTTTTATTTATTTCAGAGGAAGGGAGAGGGAAAGAGAGATAGAAACAATAAGAGAGAATCACTGATCAGCTGCCTCCTGCACGCCCCCAACTCGAGATGGAGTCCATAACCTAGGTATGTGCCCAGCTGGGAATTGAACTGTGACCTCCTGGTTTATAGGGTGACCCTCAACCACTGATCACACCGTCCAGGTAGGGCTGGACTCTTTATCTATCTAATCTCTGATTTATCTCAAGCAACAAAAACAATGCCTGGCCTGGGTCAAAGCTCAATAATTGTGGAATTAGTGAATAAATTAACTATTTATTAGTGAAAAAAAAGAACACAAAATATAAAGCAATTTCCTTTCAAAGAAATTATTATTTTTCAAATATATTTTTTATTGCTTTCAGAGAGAGGAAGAGAGAGGGAGAGATAGAAACATCAATGATGAGAGAGAATCATTGATCGGCTGCCTCCTGCAGGTCCCACACTGGGGATTGAGCCTGCAAACCGGGCATGTGCCTGACCATGACCTCCTGGTTCATAGGTCGATGCTCAACCACGCTGGGTGGGCTCAAAGGAATTATTTTGAGAGGAAAAATATTACTTTATACTCAGGTATATGTATTCAGTTAATAAATACTTAATAAGCACCCCCTATGCCAGGGACTATACTAGGGACGAGAAATACAGTGAGCTTAGAATCAAATGGGGAGCAGTCATTAAGAGCATAATGCTGAGTGGGGGGCAATGGGGGGGGGGTTAAGGACACATATGCAATACCTTAATCAATAAAGAAATTAAAATGCAAAAAAAGAGCACAATGCTATAGTTCATTATTTTAAGTACTATGAAGGATAATTATAGCTAGCTACAAGATGAGTAACAGGGAAACCTAACTCCGTGGGCTTAAGAAAGAGTTCCCTGTAACAGTGCTGTTCATATACAAACTGCAGTAATTCATGTACCCAGTCTGTCTGGGTTCAACTGCTGACTCAAATACTGGTGAGGTTACTTAACCTCGCTTAGCAAGTGGAGCTAACAATAGTATCTACCTCATGAAGTTAAGTGAGGATTAAACCACTTAATACAGGTAAAGCCCTAAGAAAAATGATGGCAGTGGTATCTGCTCAATAAGTGTTAGCTATTATTACCACCGTTTCAGCCGGAGCCTGCAAGACAAGCTAGAAGGGAGGGGAGAACCGCCAACAGAGAGCAACAGGTGCAAAAGGCCAGGGGTAGGAAGCGGCCTGCCTGGCCTTTGGCGGAACTGAAGGCCAATATTCCTTAGCAGAGAGAGCTAAGGGGAAAGAGAGACGACCGGACAGGAGATGAGGCCGGGAGGGGAGGCCGGGAAGGGAGGCCCTAAGGAGCCTGAACTTTATCCTTAGGGTCAGAGGAAACTTGAAAGCCCCTCCTTCCCTCTCCATCCCCCGGCCCGCCGCCCAACAAGCTCTAGCAGTTACCCGAATGGGTGTTTCCATTGTTGTTCCATGGGGTACCTGGGGCTCTTCCAGGCTGGTGACCTTCCGTACCTGGCCCGTCGTCCTTGCCCTGCTCATGGCTAACTGCCTACCACAGAAACCAGAGTTTATTCTTGAATTACTATTTATTACTGTATTATTTTCCATACAAACAACTGTAAACCTACGTTTGCCCCCACCCTGTATTAACCCCTAGAGTGCCCTTTCGCCAAAAGTGCCGGGAGCGCTATCAGAGCTTCGCCGCGGCGTCCAGTTCTAAGTCTGCTTTTATTAGTGATGATGATATTGCTAAATATGTCAATGTAGTAAAGGTTTCCTTAAGTTTTTGAATATGTAACTTCGTTTACTTGCGATTCATAATTTTTTTCCTAAACTGCTGTAGAATCAGCAAAAATGCCTTGGCAATTTTAGCATAGTCCCTAGGACATGGGCTGGCACTCAAGGGTTCATATGCATTCAAGAGGTCTTAACTGTTGGAGGCAGCTAAGTGCCACTTCTGGGAACCCTTCCCGGCTTCAGTTATTAATTAATTTGTTAAAAATTAATTAGGGTATAGCAGTGAACGAGACAGAACACTGCCCTCAGCCTAGTTAGGGCGCCTGCCAAACAAGGAAACAAAACATATAAACGATGTCAGGGGTAAGTGCTATTAAAAAAATACACAGGGTGGTAAGAAAATGTGTGTCCTTTGGTCAGAGAAAAACTTTCAGAAGAAAAATGACATTCAAGCTGAGACCCGAGCTTGGTCTGCAGGAGGCGCTTAAGGAAAGACATTTCCCCACCGAACTTGGGAAACGCCGACAACGGGAAACGCCGACTCGGTCCGCCCAGGGGCCGCTCCCAGGCTCCCGACCTTTGCCACCAGACGTTAACGGGCCACGGGTGGTTCCCGGCCTAGGCACGCCGCCGCCACTAGAGGGCGCCGCGGGTCCTCCCAGCACCCAGGAGGCGCCGTGGCCCCAGACACTGCCAAATGGACATCTGGCACGTACCGCGTCCAGGCGCCGATGCAGGAGACTCGGACAGAGGGCAAGCGCGGCCCTAGGGAATCGAGAGGGGTCACTCAGAGAGAGGACGTCCTCAAGATCACAGAGCCTACCACGGGCAGAAGCACTCACTCCTTCGGGGATAGCCTGCTTCCGGCGCCTTGAAAACAGGAAGTACTGTCTGCGTCCAATCCTGGCCCTGCTTCTGCACTCAGGCCTCAGCGCGCGTTCAGTGCCGGGTTAGCGCGAGGCCAGCGGTCAGTGGTTGCCAATCAGCTCTCAAGAAATGCGCATGCGCCGTCAAAGGGACGCGCATCACGGTGAACCTTGACCTGAAGAAGACCTTTCCTCCCCCTCCCTCGCCGAGAAGATGGCACTCTCCAGGCTGTGCTGGACTCGAGCTGCTCTGCGGGGTTCGGCGGTAACCCCTCGACCTTATGTCACGCGGAGGCCGCAGCTTGTTCGCTCTGGACTGGCCTGGGGAGCCCCCTGGTGAGGGCCCTGGAGGAAGCCGCATTTCTGATGTACAGGCCCTTCCAGTGTCTTATCTTTGCTTGCATGCTGTCTCTTGGTTGTCAGGGTTCCACGCCCTGACCTGGGGGTTTTTATTCTTTTGCTCAGAAATCGCGCCCCGACCCCCGCTAGTGCCCTGGCGTCTTGACCCTCTGAATTCTGAGTGCCCCGTATAGTCTGAGTGCCCAGCGTCTCGCGAGGTCAGCGCTCAGCCTCCCGCTTCCGGCCCGGGCTGTCCGGGTGTTCGCCTCGACCCCGCGGCTCCGGCCTCTCCCGCCGCTCTGGCCCCCCGGTGCCGCGCTCGCGCCGGACTCGGGCCGCTGCCCGCCACCGCTTGCTGCCCGGCCTCTCGTCTGCCCGCGTTGTGTTTTTCTCGATGTGACGGCTTCTCTCTGGATCCCAAGGCCTTCCTGGTATCCGCAGGTTTCAGGTCTCGGCAAACGTTCTCCGCGGCCCGCGTGTGACGCCGGGGACGCCCCGCGGGCAGGGCGCTTGGGGCGGACGCCCAGACGGTCTCTCTGGTCCTCCCTGTAGGTCTTCAAAGCTTCACCTTTCCCCGAAGGCAGATGTGAAGAGCTTAATCTCCTACGTGGCGACTAAGACAAAAGCGATCAATGGGAAATACCATCGGTTTTTGGAACGTAATTTCCCCCGCTTCTATCTCCTGTACACCACCTTCACAAAAGGTAAAAACAGAACCGAAACGGGAACCGGCGGAACCGGCTCGCGGGCGATGTCAGAGGGTTCGAGCAAGATAATTTGCAGGTTTTGCTCTGGGAACGTGAGCTGGGATGTCTTATGTTTCACAAATGCTTGAGTATTAAACTTAATGTTATAAGTTAGCGCTTCCTGAGGATGTTTCTAGGAAGGTTTTATTAGAAACAACTTCTGCCCTAGCTGGTTTGGCTCAGTGGATAGAGCGTCGGCCTGCGGACTCAAGGGTCCCAGGTTCGATTCCGGTCAAGGGCATGTATCTGGGTTGCGGGCACATCCCCAGTAGGGGGTGTGCAGGAGGCAGCTGATCGATGTTTCTCTCTCATCGATGTTTCTACCTCTCTATCCCTCTCCCTTCCTCTCTGTAGAAAATGAATAAAATATATTTAAAAAAAAAAAAAAAAGACAACTTCTAACAATATCCAGAAGGAATATAGGTATTTTTGCACTTCTTTAACCACACACTTGACTATAGTAGAAGTTTTTTTTTTTAAAATGTTTTATTGATTTTTTTACAAAGAGGAAGGGAGAGGATAGAGAGTTAGAAACATATATCAGCTGCCTCCTGCACACCCCCTCCTGGGGATGTGCCCGCAACCAAGGTACATGCCCTTGACCGGAATCGAACCTGGGGCCCTTAAGTTGGCAGGCCGACGCTCTACCCACTGAGCCAAACTGGTCAGGGTAGTAGAAGTTCTTTGTCGTGCATTAAGGGCAGGGATCTATGGCTGCACAGACCTGCCCTTTGATTTAGCAGTTCACTTGGCCCATAAGAAATGTGGTTTAATGCTTATCACAGATCTGTCCTAGGGAGCATGTGGTGGAAATAGTGCTGTAGTACTTGGTTTCGGGCTGTTTTGGTCCCGATCAGAGCTCTGCTAGTCACCAGGAGATGGTATAGTGTCAGCGTCCCCTCCAGAGCCAGAGTGCCTGGGTTCAAATCCCAGCTTGTCACGGGCTGATTGGACTACTTAACCTCTGTCCTTTGGGTTTTTTCTTTTTCTTTTTTTTTTAGTATATATTTTTATTGACTTCTGAGAGGAAGGGAGAGGGAGAGGGAGAGAGAGACAGAAACATCGATGATGAGAATCGTTGATCGGCTGCCTCCTGCACGCCCCCCACTGGGGACCGAGCCAGACACCTGGGCATGTGCCCTGACCCGGACTCCAACTGCAGCCTCCTGGTTCATAGGTCCACACTCAACCCGTGACCCACACGGGCCGGGCTGTCCTTTGGTTGTCTTCCCTGTGAATTGGGGATAATAATGGAACCTACCTGTTGACCTCATGGTTGTGGAGATTAAATTGATACATGTAAAGTATTTAAGGCCTGATTCTTAGTAAGTGCTCAATAAATGTACTATAACTGTTATTATTCTCTATACTTTTGTCATAATACCAGTTACAATAAACTACCACATAGTATCATAATTATTACTAGCTTTGTGGATTTGCAAATTGCTTACCCGTATTTGTAAAGTGGAGATAAAAAATGGCTGCTTTGTCTGCTCCCACTTTATAACTAGGATCAAATAGAAAAGGGTGTGAAAGCGTTTTGGTTGGTTTGTTGTTAAGCCTTTTATTATGGAAAAATTTAGACATACACAGGAGTAGAGAAAGTAATATAATGAACTCCAGTGTACTCAACCTCACTTCAGCCAATCTTATTTCATTTCTAAACATGCCTTCTCCTGTATTATTTTGAAGCCAACCTAGACATTCTATCATTTCACTCATAAATAGGAAAGCATTTTTAAAAACTAAAGTTCTAGATAAATGTAAGAATTATGTAATGAAGAGCAAAATGCAATCATAGAAATATGTTGAATTACAGTAATTATACAAATGTTCTAGAAAGGAGATAAATATCTGGTTAGGGAATACATAGGGTTGATTGAGCAAGACTTCCTGAGGTTAGCGAACTTTGAATTTTTATTTTTTAAATTCTCACCCAAGTATATGTTTTTATTGATTTTCTAGAGAGAGAGGGAGGGAGGGAGGAACATCAGTTGCCTACCTTATGACCCCCAACTGGGATCGAACCACAACCTAGGTATGTGCCCTGACCAGAAGTCAAACCCACAACCTTTTGGTGTACAGGACGATACGCTAATCAATTGAGCCACTCAGCCAGGGCGAATTTTTATTTTTTTAAATCTTTATTGTTGAAAGTATTACATATGTCCCTGTTTTTCCCCCATTGACCCTCTCCAGCCCGCCCCCGTCCCCTGAATTTTTATTTTAAAAAGGGAATGACACCCTGGCCGGTGTTCTCAATGGTTAGAGAATTGGCCCACACAGCAAAGGGTCAAGCATTTGATTCTGGTCAAAGCCACATACACAGGCAACCAGTCGATGTGTCTCTCTCACATCCATGTTTCTCTTTTTCCTTTCTTCTCTTCTCCCTTCCCTCTTCCCTCATTCCCCTTCCCTCTCTCCATTCCACTCTCTCTAAAAATCAGTGGGGGGAAAACACAACATAAAAATCAATGGAGCCCTAACTGGTTTGGCTCAGTGGATAGAGTGTCGGCCTGCGAACTGAAAGGTCCCAGGTTCGATTCCAGTCAAGGGCACATGCCCACGTTTCGGGCTCAATCCCCAGTAGCGGGTGTGGAGGAGGCAGCTGATCAATGATTCTCTCATCATTGATGCTTCTGTCTCGTTTTCTCACTTTCCCTTCCTCTCTGAAATCAATAAAAATATATTTTTTAAAAATTAATGGAAAAAAGATCCTCTGGCCGAAACCAGTTTGGCTCAGTGGATGGAGCGTCAGCCTGCGGACTGAAAGGTCCCGGGTTTGATTCCGGTCAAGAGCATGTACCTGGGTTGCGGGCACATCCCCAGTGGGAGATGTGCAGGAGGCAGCTGATCGATGTTTCTCTCTCATCGATGTTTCTAGCTCTCTATCTCTCTCCCTTCCTCTCTGTAAAAAATCAATAAAATATATTTAAAAAAAAAAAGATACTCTGGTGAGGACTTTTTTAAAAAAGGAATGAGTGATAAACCACAAAAGGGAGACCATTCCATAGTAGATCACAGAAGGCCCACTTGGCGAGAAGAGAAGGGTTGTGCTGCGGGAAAAGGGCATGAGAAAAGGATACAGGTTGGCCTCACAAGAATTTCAGGTGACCTAGATGGGAGCTTTGATGTAGAGTAATGTTGGGCAGGGACAAGTTTGTGTACGGTGGGTAAACTTGAAATAGGAAGCTGTGGTATGATTCAAACTGGGGTAACATCACACTCTGTCCTCTACTTTAATGAGGCAGGATTGCAGAAGTTATGGGCTGATGCCAAAAAGTCTAGAAGAATAAAGGCAGATATGGTGAAGCACAATGTAAAGTTTCATCAACTTTCATACCGGGAGATGGAGCATTTGAGACAGGTATGGGCCAGGGACAGATACCCAGAGTGCATGGTGAGGTAATAGAAATTAACCAAGATCTCAAGTTATTTTCTTTTCTATTTTGTTCCCCGCTGATCAGGCTTTTGCCCTTTGCCATGAGATTAAAGTATTGAACAAAATGAGAGTATCAGACTATTTGTCAGAATTGGATTCTTTCAGATTTATAGTCCTCCATAGCAGAACTGCATAGAATTTGGGGCACACTTCCTAAATAAAAATTGTAAACACTAAAAGTCAGTTTTTTTTCTGAATGTATAAAAATTTGCAAGGTTCTAAAAGGCAGCAGGAAAGTAATATTGGGTGGTGACTGGAGTTGCTTTGGAGCTGAGAGTAAGATTCTAGGACCCGTTCTGCAGAGCAGGAAGAACTCACTGAGGTATTTGGTATTATGTCAGGTGCCTGTATGTATTAGACAATATTTGGGATACAAAAGTCAATCAGGTCTCTGTTCTCAAGGAACTTACGAACTCCATGTAGATAGCAATAACCTTGATCCTTTGCTGGGCTGCAGGAGTTTACTGCACAGTGGGATGGAGGGATTGTCCATTAAGAATGTGGGTTAAAACTGCATCTGTGTTTATTTCTGCTTAGTTTCGTCGAGATGTCACCAAGTGTTTTTTTCTGGGTATTATTTCCATTCCACCCTTTGCCAACTACCTGGTCTTCTTGCTAATGTGAGTATAGACTTCTCTCTCCCTGGCATATTGATGATAAATAAATTTATGTAAGAAGAACTTTCCATTTCAGAAGCTAGGCAGAAGTTATCAAACTTCCTGCTCTAATCTTTTCATTAGCATTAGCCCAAGGTTCATAAAAGCCACTCAGTAATACCTAGGTTTCTTAAACAGCTGTAGATGTAGGTGTCAGGCATGTCAAACTCAAAGGCTAACACGGTTCAAATAAACAAGGTTTAGGTTTATGTGGGCTGCAAAAAAACAAAAGCTTCAATTTTCATAGAAATGTAGGTTTATTTCGATAGAGACATGCTGAATACAAAGGATTGAAATAAATGAGTAATTGTTAACACAAAATAATAGAACATTTTAATAAAAGTTAATATTTTTTCTTGAACATTAACTTACCAGACATGGAATAACTGCACAAATTAATAAGCGTAACACAAATAAACCTATTTTTCTTATTGTCTGAAAGCGAAATATTTCCTGTTGAGCACAGTAAACAAGTCAGTACAAGACTAATGACATGGCAATCCGCTGCTAAAATATTTGCTGTTAGTATTAATGGAGAGAAATGGTGCGCCTGGGTATAAGGCGCGAAAGGGAAATGAATGCAACACGATTATAATAATCAGTCATTAGTGAATGCTGTAGTTCGTTATTAATAACTAGAGGCCCAGTGCACGAAATTCGTGTATGGGAGAGGGGTCCCCTCCGCCCTCCCTGCACCCTCTCCAATTTGGGACTCCTCGGGGGGTACCCGACTGCCGGCTTAAGAGTGAGTGTGCCAGCAAATAAGAGTCTGCAGGGCCTTCTATAACCTAGCTGTGGAGGTCAGGACTCACTTCTGCTCTCTTCTATTGGTTGAGTCAGTTACCCAGATTTTAAAAAGGGACATTTTTCAATAAGAGGAGTGCCAGAGAATTTGTGGCCATGTTTTTTGTTTTGTTTTTTAACATATTTTTATTGATTTCAGAGAGGAAGGGAGAGAGAGATAGAAACATCAGTGATGAGAGAGAATCATTCATTGGCTGCCTCCTGAATGTCCCCCTACTGGGGATCAAGCCTGCAACCCGGGCATGTGCCCTTGACCAGAATTGAACCCGGGACCATTCATTCCACAGGCCGATGCTTTATGCACTGAGCCAGACCTGCTAGGGCTATGGCCATGTTTTAAACCCACCTCACAGATAGAGAAATTAATTAAAAGCAAATTTGTCTTTTCCATTTTGTATACACCTAAGGACTGTGTTACTGTTTGAGGTTGTCAGCATTACATACCATGTCCAGCTCTGTAATTCTGTCCAAAATGTTCTTCACTTGCTTTAGTTCAAAAAGTCATTTTATCTGATTGCTGCATGTGTGCTTCTTCCACTACTACTTCCTTTCACAGAACCTCAGTAATGTTGCTTGAAATTATACTTCAGTGTATCTTAGACCTTGGTCTGAGACAGTGTGTTAGCAAAGCAGTGTCTCCATCTGTTTTTATTATTCACGTCTGTCAAATGCTTTCTTTATTCACTTTGAAAGATTTGACCCTGTGATCCCACTTCTAGGAATATATCCCAAGAAACCAGAAACACCAATCAGAAAGGATATATGCACCCCTATGTTCATAGCAGCACAATCTACCATAGCTAAGATCTGGAAACAGCCTAAGTGCCCATCTGTAGATGAATGGATTAGAAAACTGTGGTACATCTACACGATGGAATACTATGCTGCTATAAAAAAGAAGGAACTCTTACCATTTGCAACAGCATGGATGGAACTGGAGAGCATTATGCTAAGTGAAATAAGCCAGTCAGTGAAGGAAAAATACCACATGATCTCACTCATTTATGGATAATAAAGACCACTATAAATTTATGAACAAAAATAGATACAGAGGCAGAGCTGCCTCGATCAGACTGTCAAACTACAGCAGGAAGGCTGGGGAGGGTGGGGGGCAGGAGGGGGGGGTAAGAGATCAGCTGAAGGACTTGTATGCATGCATATAAGCATAACCAATGGACATAAGACACTGGGGGATAGGGGAGGCCAGGGGATTGTCAAGGGCGGGGGGGGGGGGAGGGGAGGACACATATGTAATACCCTTTGTAATACTTTAAGCAATAAAAAAAATAAATAAATAAATAAAAAGAAAGATGCCAATGTCAGCAAGTGACTGTTGTTCCTTTCCTTTCAGGTACCTGTTTCCTAGGCAACTGCTGATCAGACATTTCTGGACCCCAAAGCAACAAATTGATTTCTTACATATCTATCATGATATCCGGAAAAAGTCCCACCCAGAAATCCTTTCTTATTTGGAAAAAGTTATCCCTCTCATTTCTGATGAAGGACTCCGGTGGCATATGACAGAGCTGTGCACCAAGGTATTCCTCCAATTAACCCTTGTTCCAAACTAGGAATCTTATTAGATCCAGTGTGCATGAAAATCAGATAGGAAGGCTAGTCAGGACTTTGTTAACATCTACCAATCTCTTACCTCTCCCAAGATGCAGCGTGGCACCCACCCAGCAATACATGAGATCCTAGCTCTGAGAAAGAGTTTCTCTAACCATCCTCTGGGCATGAATCAACTCCATGCTTCGCAAATAGTGAGTACTCTAAGGCTTTCTCTTTTCCACAACTTGAGGTCTTTGCTTGCAGTAATACTACTATGTTGACTTGCTCCTCCTGTGTTGTTAATATCACAGAAAGCCTTGAGTCGAGCCATGCTTCTCACAACTTACCTGCCTTCTCCCTTGTTAAGACATCGTTTAAAGACTCATACCACTGTGATTCATCAACTAGACAAGGCTTTGGCAAAGCTGGGGATTAACCAGCTGACTGATCAGGAAGTGAAATCGGTAAGAGCTTCATTGCAATATCAACCCTCAATTCTCGGTGGACTTTTGAGTTTTCAGGACGGGGAGCTTACAGAGAGCTTGTTATGTCTTGCTTGTTATAGCAGAATCCAAGCTTTTTATTCTCTTACCTCATTTCTAGGTCTTTTTTCCCCCTCAGTGAACTTAACTACTGGGAAGGAATTGTCCACACTCACTATGGTTTATGTTTCTTTTCTTCTGGTCCTTCAGAAATCAAGGACATGCCCTAGCCCCATGCCGGCAAACTGCGGCTCTTTGGCCCCTTGAGTGTGGCTCTTCCTAAGCCTTAGGAGTACCCTAATTAAGTTAATAACAATGTACCTACCTATATAGTTTGTTTAAAAAATCTGGCTCTCAAAAGAAATTTCAATCGTTTTACTGTTGATATTTGGCTCTGTTGACTAATGAGTTTGCCGACCATTGCCCTAGCTGGTTTGGCTCAGTTGATGGAGCACCAGCCTGCAGACTGAAGGGTTCCAGGTTCGATTCTGGTCACGGGCACATGCCCAGGTTGCAATCCCCAGTAGGAGGCGTACAGGAAGCAGCTGATCAGTGATCCTCTTTCATCATAGATGTTTCAATCTATCTCTCCCTATCCCTTCCTCTCTGAAATCAATAAAAAATATATTTTAAAAAAAACACCAAAAACCAAGGACATTAGTCCTGGCCGATTTTGCTTAGTGGTTAGAGCACCGGCCCATGGACTGAAGGCACATACCTTGATTGCAGCCTCAATCCCCAGCCCAGGTCGGGGCGCGTGCAGAAGGCAGCCAACTGATGTGTCTCTCACGTCGATGTTTCTCTTTCTCTCCCGTCCACTTCCTCCCTTCCACTCTCTAAAAAACTCAATGGAGAAAATATCCTTGGGTGAGGATTAAAAAAAAAAAGGCATTATACTTTAGACCTACTGTTTTAGATTATATAGGCCTCTTTGCTTGTCATCATAGTTCAGATTGCTATGGAGAATGCCATTCTCTTGGGATGAGGTTGTAACTTAATTTAAAGGAGATTTGGGGTTGTAGGTTTACACTTCCTTGGCATACTCGCTCTGATGATTAAGGACCTTTCTCTTCTGAGTGTTACAGGCTTGTTATCTTCGTGGCTTGAATTCTACCCTTATTGCTGAAGAGCGGTGTCGAACTTGGCTGGCAGAATGGCTGCAGATTTCCTGCAACCTGAAAGGTTAGACAAACCACTATTGCATAACCAAAATCCAAGTCATTTTTGTATTTTATTCTAAGATTATTTTGGAGTTAATTATTGAGACCCTTATCTACCTGTATGTCTAAATGAAAGGCACAGACTCATTAGCCTACAAGCAGGTCACGAAGTGGACCATGCAAGATGGAGTGAGTAGTGGGGATTGTGGAAGCACGAGCATGAGCACATGCTTGTCTAAAGCAGTTTCTCAACCTTGGCCTTATTGAAGCTTTATCCTGAGGGTTGTCCCGTGCATTATAGGATGTTTAGCAACATCCCTGGCCTATAGCCACTAGATGCCAGTAGTATCCCCTCGCCCCAGTTCTGACAATCCAAAGTGTCTCCAGACATTGCCAGTTGTCCTAGTTGAGAAGTACTAGTTTAAATTCAAAATAAAAACAAAACCGCTCAGCTGGCTGATCAGAAAGTTTCTAAGGGTAGGCATTAGGCTGGTGGGTCCTCTGTTTGGAACCTTTGGCTAGGTAGGCCTTGATGTTTTTTAAGCCTGTGAATATGAGGGTAGGCCTGCTAATCTCCGTAGAGCTGAGAAATGTCCCCAGAGCACCAGCTTCTACCAGAAGAACCCCAAGGGTGGCAGTGATGTTTAGTACCATTACTATCTCTGCGTTTTCTACTGCTGTCACAGAGTCCAGAAATGAGGATGAGTAGGTAGGCATATGTGGTGGAAGGAAAGAAAAGCATACATGCAGATACTGGATGAAGAAGGGGAACTTGAGAACAACAGCCCCTTAACGTCATACTTCCCTGCACTGGGCTTCCCACCTCCAATTTCAACACCTGTAAACCAAGGCAGTTAGAAGGCAGACTTTTCCCTGGCCAAACCATTAACACTGATGGTGTTTTCAGAAGCTGAGCTGTCTCTTTTGCTACACAACGTGGTCCTGCTTTCCACCAACTACATTGGGACAAGGCGCTGAGTGAGCACGGAGCGATGGCATTGTCCTGCCGTCAGTCCAGCAGCGTGGGACCAAACAGCACTGTCGGCAGTCTGGGTGCCGTTAGCGTGTGAGGCCGAGGAGCAGGTGCCACAAGCTTCAGTGTGTACGCTCGTGGGAGCTGGAACTGAAGCAAACCTCTTACCAGGGGTAGCCCTTGGGAGCTTCATCCCAACTTCCTTGGAATTAACTGACACTGGAAGCAGCCACTGTACTAGGCTGTTACTGTAATATGCTACTTTCAGATTCTGGGACGTGAGCTTCGGCCCAGGTGGGAATCCTCATTTGGCCTAGACTTATTCACTGCCATAGTCTTTTGAGCTGTTTTTGTTCAAGCCATTTTCTGGCCGGTGAGGGGAGCAGCACTACTTAAACTAGAGCACTCACATGCATGCACTATGATGCTCCCCTCAACCCTGAGATGACCAAAAGTAGGAATTTTTTTGTCCCCCTTAGTGGGTTAACCTCTTTCCTTTTCATATCCTCTTACCACCTTTACTTTTTTTTAGTGAATAACGTATGGGAACATTCTAATGGACAAGATACAAGGAACTACAAGTCCTTGACCACTTACCCAGTATTTATAGCCTTCACACCCTTGTCTTAATTTCTGGTCTGTGCCACAACCTGTGGATCTTAAACTCTTTGCTACCTCCATTGTGTTGCAGCCATCCAACTTTAACTGAAAATGGCTGCCTTTGGCCATGGATCAAACCTGTACAGTACTAACCCGCCCAGGAAACCAGGAGAGATCGGCATCAAGATAGTAGGTTGGGCTTAGCTTTTGTCTGTGAAGGCACATCAGTGGCCTGTAGTTACTGTAAATGCATGAAGCCCTGTTTTTAACCCAAGTAAAGACTGTCTGAAATCAGTGGCTGGAAATTCACTTATGCATACTTTAATCATTTTGCTAAGGCTCCTTTGCAAGACTCATAACCTGACTTTTGGGGAGAGAATTGGTTGGAATAGAACTTTCTGATGGGATGGAAGTTATGAACTGATTTGAGTTGATCCTCTTGCTGGATTTTAAATGCTAACTAGGAATAGGAAATTGTACATACACATAGAAAGTAATGAAATTAGAAATTGGGCCCCAAGAGTGGGGACTAAAGACAGGGAAAGCTTCAGCAGGGCAGGATGAAGGCTGTTTCAGCCAATGAGGTGCATAAGCGCATAGGAGGCAAGTCAAGCTCTTGATGCTCCAAAGAGAACATTCTGTTTTTCCATCATAAAACACCTCTGTTGTTGACATTAATCCCTAACTGACCTAATTAATTTTATATATAAGGCTGGAGAGGCATCCTTTTTCTAACAAGTAACTGGATTGTGGTCTGCCAAGATCAAGAGTAACACACCATTCTTTTGAATATTTCTTTAATATTACATTTAAATATTCTCTTTAAATACAACATTATCACAATGTGAAGGACCTGAAAGGCAAAAAAAAAAAAAATTGTTTCCAGAGAACCAGACAAGCTTTGGATTCACATTGAAAATACTACCTGTATACAGTGAGAAAGGAATGAGTTGCAATAAAAGTAATTTCTCTTATCTAGGCCTGGACTGAGTGGGGTTGAAGCTATCTGCTTCTGTGATCAGAGGCGTAGCTTTTCGAGCAACCATGAGCTCTAATTGTGTCCAACTCGAGTAGCACCAGAAATGAGATGGACGAGATTGTAGAAAAGGCCCTTTGCTTAACAAGACAGTTAATGCTAAATGCCGACACTTAGCACTTAAAAGCTTGGGATCAGTGTGAATCAATTATAGGGTTAATGTAGAATTTAGATTAAGAAACTAGTTTCTTCAGAAAAATCATTATTTTGGGGGTTGGCAATGCGTTTAATAGATTCAAATTCTTGTTTTGATCCCAAAGGCTAATAATGTGTCTCTTATTGAGCACCTGGAATCACTTCTTAGATTAGGAATTCTTCCTAAGGAGGGAATGTACAATGCTCACCCTCCCCTTTCAACACAAACTTTCAGAAAGATTCTTCTCCATTGAGTCCTATTCCCAATTAAGCTTCAGTCTTGTATTTGAGGGGACCAGTCTAAGGAAGTGCAGCAGCTCAGCTTGGGACAGCATCTAGATCTCGGTACCTAAGACTCTCAACTCTGTCTTATGAGACTGGAGAGTGCTAAGGACCTATATACTGAAGAACTCTCCAAACCCTGCAAAAAACCAACGGGAGGAAGAATGGGTCAAAAGATTTATCTGTTAAGTAAAAGGCCTAGTAGGCTCAGTTTAGCAATTTTATAGGTAAAACGCTGATATACATGAAGGTTGCTTTAAGACACCAGGGCTATAATATCCCACAAGAAAAGGCTTTATGATGGAGATAAGAAAGAATAGTTATCTCCCCCACCAAAAACATTTTCACTTTGTTCTTTCCTGGTTAATAAACCATACCAGAGGCAAAGCATGGCGTAAGGGATGCCAGGGTGCTGTTTCCTGCTGCCGCCACTTTAAAGCAGAGACAGAGACACCTTTGCTAGTGAACTCAGTGTGGTCAGTGGAGCACATCCAGGAACATGGGTGGACACGAGAGGAAAAGGTACGGCGTCCCCAGATGGAGGCAAGAACTGAACTGGAGTCCTGCTCTAGACCTCAAAGCTTTAGCATCAGAACTTGACTTCTTTGGAACCTGGGAGTTATATGTAACATTTAGCAATTGATTTGACTTCTGCTTTTCAGATATCAAGATGGAGCAGTCTAATATTTGCAATTCTTGGGAGTGAACTAGAATAGTAAAAGAACTCTCCAACCCTGTATATCCAAGGACCACCAAGGATATAGAAACAAAAAACAAAAAAAACCTGGTGACCTTAGAATGCCACATCCTATATTCCTTTAAAGCTCAAATCTCCCCAAGGGGGGGAACACCTGGGTGACCGTAAGCATGGCATGAAGTCCTCATCTTTCTAGACGGCAAACTTCCTGCTGCCTCCTTTGGACACACTTCACGCTCCATGTGCCTCCCATGGGACGTGTGAGCTCAGCCTAGAGCTGCCCAACAGCTACTGTCGGACGCACACAGAAGACACAAGCTCTTTATACCACATCCCCAGCCAATATAGCTCTTTTTCTTCAAAGGAAGGGGGGGGGTGGTGGCGGGGCGGCGGGTAGGGAGACAGACAAGTTAAACTCTAGTACCTAAGAACATGAGAAAGAAACAATTCAAGTTACAGACCAGGAATCCCCAGTGTGGGGAACAGGTCAGAGAACACCAAACATGTCAAATATTAACTTATTTACCAAATAGGGGGCTGGGGAAGGCAGGTTAAATTTTTTAAAATCCTGGTTTTGTACAGAAGTGGAGACCCTTCTCCCCCCTCCTCTCCAGGTGACATTTCCAACTGGATAACACACCAAAATGGGGTATCAGTAACCACTGAGAAAAAGGAGCTTGTACCCGCCCGGAGCTTAGGAGAGGGGCTTTGCTGTGCTGTTCAAATTATGTATTCTGATCCCTGGGAAAGGAGTAGCTGCTTGAGTTACCTAGTGTGTCCTGTGAGGCCCCAGTTCTTGGTTGCAATGGCCCAGAAAACAGTGTCAGCGCCATGGCCCTCTGCCCCAAGACTGTCCCAGACCAAGCCGGGGCTGGCCTCCTTGGCGCTGCTTACCTTTAAAAATGCTGTCTCAGCAGTCCTTCCCCCCACCCCCCCCCCACCACAGACCCCAATAAAATAACATGGGAGCAGCAGCTGCTTCTAGTTTTGTTCTGAAATGGTGTTAGGTAAAATAAGGGAATAAATAGAGAACAGGTAAGAGGCAGAATCTGCATGCCCGCATCACACTGCCAGAGGGCGGTCCAGGGACACATCTTCAGGGGGCCGGTCCTCGCTGGGCTGTGAGGTCTTCTCCACCACACAGCCCTCTGCGCTGTCCGTGCCGAAGGGGAGGTTTGAGGGCGACCACGAGGGGCGGGAGTCTTCATTCTCCCGCTCCTCAGGGATACAATCTTCGGGCACCAGTGCTTCTAGAGTGGATGCTTTCCCTGCCTCTGGCTGACACAGGGCTGGGTCTGTGGGGCTACAAGCCACCAGTGAGGTAACAGGGACAGAGAAGACATTGAGATCCTTCTCCTTGGGGAGAGAGGGTGGGGCTTCTCCTGGACTAGGCTCTCCTTTCACCCCCAGGACTGGCCTCTGCTCCACCTGGTAATAGACCAGGGGCCCGCTGTTCAAGTAGGATGGGCTGGTCGCTGCTGAGGCAGTTGGGTGGTCCGCGTTCTCAGCAAAACACAGGACGGAGGAGCCTGGGGTCAGCTGAGCCTGGATGAGAATGGGGGCCGTCAGGCCTGGGCACAGCTCCTCAGGAACCGCCAGGGGCTCCTCCAGGATACACACGCCCAGGCTCTCTATGCTGGAGTCCATGCTGGCACTAGAGCCGCTGGAGTCTTCCTCTGCCTTGAGCCGCTCCAGTTCCTCCGCACTCTGTAGGTGCATCACTGCAGTCTCATTCTCAGCAATGAACTCCTGGAAGTCCTGTGTCTCGGAGCCCTGGGCTCCTGTCGGGCTGCCGCTGGCGGTGGGCGAGGGCTCCTCCTCTGGGGCGGGCGGGCGGCTCACCTGCCGCTTGCTCTCCAGCTCCAGCTTCATGATGGTGTGGAGGTAATGCGTCCGAACTCTGATCGGATTAAATTCGATGCGCCCAGCCATGTTCCCACAGCCATCCCGGGAGCAGCCACATGGAAAGGACATGCGATCCACCTGAGAAGGGGACAAGGAGATTGAGGCAAGAGGAGACCATCAGTTTAACAATGGCGACAGGAGACTTTAGCTGGCAAAACAAGCAGGTGGGCCCTAACTGGTTTGGCTTGGTGGACAGAGCGTCGGCCTGCGGACTCAAGGGTCCCGGGTTCGATTCCAGTCAAGGGCATGTACCTGGGTTGCGGGCACATCCCCAGTAGCGGGTGTGCAGGAGGCAGCTAGTCGATGTTTCTCTCTCATCAATGTTTCTAACTCTCTATCCCTCTCCTTTCCTCTCTGTAAAGAATCAATAAACTATATTTAAAAAAAACACAACAAGCAGGTGGGATTTGTGGTCTTCTTACAAGAGACACAGCCAGCCCTAATTGGTTTGGCTCAGTGGATAGAGCGTCGGCCTGCGGACTGAAGGGTCCTGGGTTGGACTCTGGCGAGTACTTTGGCTGCAGGCTCGATCCCCAGTAGGGGGCATGCAGAAGGCAGCTAATGGATGTTTCAGTCTCATCCATCATCTGTTTCTAACACTCTCTCCCTCTCCCTTCCTCTCTGTAAAAATCAATAAAATGTATTTTAAAGAAAAAACAAAAAAGAAACACAGCCAATTCAAAACAAAATGCAGCGTGAGCTAGCACACAGCACAGCACAGACGGTAGTTATCAGACTACTTGTGTTTCCAGTGCAGCCTCGCTTCTCTCCCTAGGGCAGTGATGGCGAACCTATGACACGCGAACTCATTGTTTTGGTTGATTTTTCTTTGTTAAATGGCATTTAAATATATAAAATAAATATCAAAAATATACATCTTTGTTTTTCTATGGTTGCAAATATCAAAAAATGTCTATATGTGACACGGCACCAGAGCTAAATTAGGGTTTTTCAAAATGCTGACACGCCGAGCTCAAAAGGGTCGCCATCACTGCCTAGGGCTTTGTTTTCTCTTCTAAACAAAAAGTAGACAAATATTATATCAAAGGGCCTTTCCAAGTTCAAAAGTCCAGAGATGCCTCTCTAAATGCCAACACGTCTCAGAGCAGAAGAAATTTACGTTGCCTCAAAAACTTTTCCAGACTTAGCTGGTTTACTGAGAAAACAAAATGCTGGGGCCTAAGCCTCTTGTTTTCTGTGATGACAGGCATGGGAAGGGAGTAGAAGTCCCAGCTAGTCCAAAGAAATGCATTCTTGGGAAACTAAGCAAAAGGATCCCTAACAAAATAACAGAGCCAGCTTTTCATTACCAGCTTCATTTTTCCTGATGGTTGACCAGTTTGTTTCTGAAGAAGTTACCAAGACAACTAAGTTACAGAACAAGACCATCTAGAAAGGAGATGCTTTCTATTTCCTTTTCTCTTTTGGATCCCCAAAAGGGGGGAAAATAGCAAAAATAAAATTAAAACACGAGTAAGCTGCTATGTACAAATATACAATGTCAACCTAAAGAACTCTCTTCGGAACAGCCTAATTATCAGGGCTGTCCTCAGGTCTGTGGATCATAGACGGATTCATTATGGGACTTCAGTTTGACAAGCAGTATTTGGCTAGGTCCAGAAAGAAAAGGTTGGTCAGAAGTCCAACTACAAGGACTCAGCATCCACATCCTCAGTGTACAAGTCCCATATACCTTCCAATCTTTGGGATGGTACTGCTGTTTTCAACTGAATGCGTCTTCCAAGCTGTCCATCAACGGGCCAGCTGGGAGACGATGGGCCGGCTGAGGGAATGATGCTTTCTTTATGGACACTAGGAATTTAAGCTCTGCCAGGCCCAATGTGATCCTGAATGACAGCATCCAAGAACTATTTTGATTTTTAAAGAAGTGGAGAGAAGGCACTGTGAATAAGTTTGCAAGATAAAATCTAAAGGCCTACCTCATGTTTCTGCTTCCTTTTATCTCAAGGAACCAATCAATATTTAGGAAACGGCTACTAAGTGTGAACTTACTAACCCCTGTGCCTCCATTTGCTGACAGCTGTTCTTATCAGCCCCAAAGTATAAAACACAGACAAGATGACAGGCCTCCCAGCCTGAATCCTGTCACGCTGGTTTCCTTGGCTGGTGGAGGAGGGCTGTGGTACTGGGGAGTGTTCAGTCACAGGGAAGCCACCCTTTGATGGGTAGCCTTCCAGGTTCATTGGCACCCACGCCACACACCCTGACTCTAGTGCAGGTACACCATCTCAGGCCTGACTTGGACTGACCTGGCATTTAATCCCAGCTTGGCTACAGGCACACGCTTCTGGGTCACAGTACAGCCGACAGTCACACCCACACTCTTCCCGTGACAGGCGGATGGCTCGAAGTTCTTGCTTCTCTTCGGCATCAATGCGGTGGACCCCAGAAGCCCTCAGCAGGGCCCGTCGCCGTTTGGTAGGCAGAGGCTGTAGGAAGAAGTAATCGTCCACCTCCACATTTTCCACATCGATGTCTTCATCGGAAACATCATCCAGTGTCAGGCCATCGGCCTCCACTGACTCCACTGTCCCATTCTTGGTCAGCTGCAGAGAGCGGAAGGAGAGGTTAGCCTACAGCGTTCCCAGCACGGGCCTCGCACAGGGAGCCTCCGGGGTAGCACGGTCCAACAACTGTGCACCCGTGCTCACACAGTAGCCACAGCACATGTGGTGTGTTAATGGTTGGAGGTTCCCTGGTGTATAGATAAGCTTGCACACACCCTTCAGTTTGCACCCCCTAAAGGACTCAAAACCACATTTTGGGAAGTAGATTTCATTAAAGTGTAGTACAAGGCTACCAGATCTTTGTCAGTGAACCTAAATTCCCAATGTGAAAACTTACCTATTCATACCCAGGAGAGTTGCATTTTATTGGAAGGAGAAAAATATAAGCAAATTATTAATGGCTTGTAAGCCCTTGCTTTCTTTCTCTAATCATTTTTACTTGATTTCAAAGAAAAGTTGTATGTGAGGTGGGGTGCAATATGTAATCCAGGCAGAGCTGGGTTCTCTGGGCTAAGAGGAACAGCCAGCCAGGAAAGGGACTCTTAGTGGAAGGACAAGGTAAAGACAATCCATAGCTGGATGCGTTTGAGAACTCACTAGAGAATTCCAGTAAAGAAAATGAGGCCTCATAATCCCCAGGGCTCTGGAAGCTGCTGGCAGGATGAAAGCCAGCTACTGGAGGGTTGGGCTTATTTCATCAGACAGCCACAGGGCAGTGCTGGTAAAGGAGCAACTCAACTCCTAGGAGAGGTGTGACGCAACACACCTGGGGAATAAGCGACACACTGTATATTTGTTGTGGGCAGCAAAAATGAGAGAAAGTGGTGCTTCCGAGGATTCCTCACTCAATGATTTCTGCACCAGCAGGCCAACCACAAGGGCCTTTCCACAGGCCTTCGGCTGCTCCTGTCTGATCCACCAGGGCTGGCTTCCTAATCACCCTCACTGCTGCTGTCCTCTCAAAGGAAAGCGATTACAGATGCAATAGAAAGAAACCCATGTAGATGTGAGAATTTAATATGTCATGACAGGGTGACATTTCTTATCACTGACAAAGAGCCTTCTAATAATTAAATGGTATTGGGACAAGGGACTAGTCTTTTGGAAAAAAATAAGGTTAGATTCCCAAGTCATACTATTCATAATGAATTCCATATGGATAAAAGGCAAAAAAAAGTAATGGAAGTATTAGAGAAATTATTGGTAACTAAAGCTGCAGATGAAAAGCAGCTTTTTTTAAAAATTGATTTTAGAGCGAGAGGAAGGGAGAGAAACATCAACCAGTTGGCTCCCATACACACCCTGACTGGGATCCGAATCTGCAACCTGGGCATGTGCCTTGACCGTGAACCAACTGAGCCACACCGGAAGGGCACCAGCAGCTTTTTTCTTTCTTTTTGGTGGCAGCCCAAAAGGAAAATAAATATTAGATGGTATATGGGAGATACAGAATATATATTTTTTGAGACCAACTGCCTCCCCTATAGAATGCTAAAGATAAGAAAAATTTCTAAGAAAATAAACTGGACTTGGGAAGGGCAAAGTAAGGGTTTTTTTCTTGATACAGATAGATGGCTTAGATGCCAGCACTGCTGCTGTTCACTGTATCTGCTAGTAAGCTGGAACCCCATACCTCAAGCCTCAAGTTTGTCTCTAGACCTCCTACTAGGGAGGCCATAGGATGTTGTTTTGACAGATCATTCCTCTATCAGATTTAGGAGAGGGATTCTTCTTGGGGAAAGAGAAGAAAGCCTTCATTACAAACGATGAGAACCGTGTTTATTTGCCCAGCTGTTGCTATAGCAGCAGGGAGGTGATGGTGTCAGTGATGGAATTCCTCAGACACAGAGAGTGAAGCCTGAATGTCATTCTAGTTAGAAAAACAGGTGTACAGCTTTAGGAGAAGGCTGAGGAAAGTAGACACTGAACTCTCAAAGGAAGAAAGCAATGACATCCAGTTAACCTACATCCTCCGCCACCAGTTCCCCAACCCTACCACACTGAAGTGTGTCTCACTAGGATTTCACCCATAACCTTGGCAATAATGCAGCCACCTATTTCAATACAGGTCTGCAAGAAACTTGGCCAGGCCTAAAACAGTGTTCTCCAAATTTAGAACTAGGAACTCTGGGGGAAATTTTTGCAGACTGGTGGAAACTATGGCTGTGGAGTACCCAGCAGTGCTATGATAGCAATCTAAGATGGGCCTTCTTCCAGGCCTGCTCTCCTCCTATACTTGAGCTGGTGCAGCATCAGTGGCAGACACAGTGCTATGCAAACTGAGATAACCATTTGGTAATGCTGTTGCTTATGTCCGACACACTATCACCTAGAGGTGACGGGGGTTACAGAAATAGCAAGATCCTTTCAGACAATGCAAAAGATCCCAAACCTGCCCTGTGCATGAGGGCAACAGGTATTTATCTGATAAGACATTGAAACACTGTGCTTCCACAGGTTCTGGGGGTGGCAAGCTTGAATGTCTTCATTCACATTTTAAGACTTTAAAAAAAATTTGCTGCCCTAGCCAGTTTGGCTCTGTGGATTGAGTGTCAGCCCATGGACCAAAGGGTCTCGGGTTCAATTCCAGTCAAGGGCACATGCCCGGGTTGTGGGCTCGATCCCCAGTTGGGGGCATGCAGGAGGCAGCTGATCAATGATTCTCTCTCATCATTGATATTTCTATCTCTCTCTCCCCCTCTCTGAAATCAATAAAAATTATTAAAAAAATAAAAAATAAGAAAATTTGCTGAGGTTGGCAAGGGCAGGAAATTCTAGAGAAGCCATTTTGCTATCTCTGATAGACACCCCACCAGACACCAAAAGAAGGGTCTTAGAGATCTGATTCCATCCATATCTGAGCCTTTCACTAGAAAGATCTGGAATCTACAAGCCAAGGAAGGGCAACAGTAAAAAAAGATATTAGGAAATAAATAAATAAATAAATAAATAAATAAATAGACCTAGATGGTTTCCCACTTTATACTGGCACCTGGGAAGTACCAGCCCCAGGTCCCCTAGGCACCTTCATCTTCTTGGCGTGGAGTTTCTCTTCCTTCAGGTGCTCACGGAGAATCTCCCGATGGTTCACCTCCTGCTCTTGAGCAAACTCGCAGAGCGTGTAGCTGCGGACGGAGTTATGGCGCTGGGCCATGCCCAGGGAGCTACCCCCCTGGCTGGGCACACTGGTGAAGCCCTGGCGCCGGGCAAAGTAGTACACAGTCACCTGGTCAAAGCGCACATTCTTCCTCCGTAGCTGCTTCTGCCGCTTCAGGATGGAGGTGGCTGAGAAGGGAACACAGAGCATTTTATTAGCCCAGAGATGGCCTGTTTGGGGACCTTATTCTTTCTCATCCATCTAGGCTCTCAACTCTTCTCCAAAGGTGCAACCTGTACCTAGAGATAGTTCTCATTTTCAAATCAGCTTTGAGCATCAGCTGGTCCACAGTGCCTGACTTCACCCAAGCAGACCACAAAGTCTATTTTTAGACATCAGTTGGGAAGAGGATCTCTAGGTAATCTTCTCAGGATAAAACGACCTGTATAGCTTCACTGTTCAACACAGCAGCTACATGTGTCAATTTAAATATAATTAAAATGAAATAACATTTATAACTCAGCTCTTCAGTTACACTAATCTCGTTTCAAGTGCTCAATAGCCACGTGTGGCTAATGGCTGCAGATAGTGCAGATACAGAACGGTTTTTTCATAACAGAAAATTCTATTACAGAGTGTTGTATAATGGAAGAGCAAATTTCTGTAAAGGGCCAGGAAGTATGTATTTTATGTTTTGCAGGTCATCAGGGCTCTGTTGAAACTACCCAACTCTGTCATTGTAGCATGAAGGCAATAACAGACAATGAGTGTGGCTGTGTTCCAATAAAACTTTATTTACAAAAGCAGGCAGTGAGCCAGATTTAGTCCACTGGCAACCCCTGATCTATAGTATCCAAAGTTCTTTCCAAGAAACTAATTGGGGCAGAAGAATTAAGAAACCTGGAGTTGCCCCAGTTGTTCAGGCTATAAGGATTTATGTCCTGATAGAGCTACAATATCACAGAACCCTATTGGACTCTGGTGGGGAAGGGTAAATCCTGGACTCCTCTCCTCCCGGGGACCCAAAAACCAAGCACAAGTAAAATCAGCTGGAATAAATCAGACTTAAGTTTACGATATTGGAGCAAGGCGGAGCCTAAGAGTGGGAAAGATTATGATTCGGGGAAATCCCCAAGCTGGTTAGAAGAAGTGTCTCTCAAGAGCTGCAGTGGGCGCTGATGCTTGGGGACATGGGTGTACACGGGGGGAGAGGCCCACTCACGGGTGAAGCTGGCAGTCGTAGGAGGATTGAGGCTGTCGCAGCTGTCGGCACTGTCACTGCTGGAGATCTCATCATCGGAGTTGGATACTGATGAGCCCACATCCACATCATCAAACTTCCTCTTGAGACCCGAGCCCGTGAATGCATCCATTGGTTTCAGAGGGGTTTCCTGGGGAGCCCACCGCGTTGGCCCCAAAGCCCCTGTTCACCACCAGGTCGCCAGGTGCATGAGGATCCTGCCGAGGGGAAAGAGGAATCAGCATTCCTGGCTTCAGACAGACCCCTCCCAAGTCTGTGCGTAAAGGTCTCCGACTGAAGAGAGAAAGCACCTGAGCTAGCACCGATGTCTGGTTTCTCCTGATTAGGTCACTTCTCTACTGATTCTGGCCAACATTCTCCTACTTTTGTTTCCCTTCAGCCCTTTCAGTCTCAGTCCCTCTCAGAATAACGAGCGGAGTAACCGCAGCACCTTTCCCAGCGGAGTGAAGGCCTTTGGTTCCAAGCCGTCTGGGGGATACCAGGAGCTGCTCTACAGATCAAACAGGAGAGCGCCCCAAGGGCCAGGAGGGACTCGGCACCAAAAGCAGAATTAGGCTGTGCCTAAGTCTAGACTACATCAATTATTTTCCTGGTGAAGATACAGCCTGGCATTTCCCAAAGTATATATATGAAATAAATAATTCAAGCAACCAAGGTCGTACGTGCCCGGAACAAAATCAAACTCAGGTCCAGGGCCAAAGCCCCAACCACTGAGTGAAACCAGCTAGGGCGGATATTAATAGTTTTTGCATGAAAATAGGACTGCTGTGTCAAAACAGTTTAGAAAACTGTTTGTGGGAGAACCTCTTAGAGGCTTTTCACATGCTAATGAGCATGGGGAAGGGTGGGAGAAAACAGCACACAGTGTTTCCGCACACCTGAATATGGGACCCTTTGTTTTCCAGAGTATTTTAGGGGCAAATAAATGAATCTTGGAAAACACTTTGGGAAATACTGCTCTAGGCTCTCAATTTCAAAGTACATCAGCAGCCAAGGAAACACTTTACCCAGATCTTCACAAGTATAAAATGTCTCTCCAGGCTCCTAGAAAGGTCAACTTTGGTTCTAAAGAATGGACTGCAGATTAGAATCTCCACTGGCTTCAAACCCCAGAATCCTTCCCAATCTCATACTGCTCCATAAAGCAGGGTTCCGCTGGTCTGTCCTCCTCTGTGCAAGGAAAACTCAGCCTTACCACCTCTGCCCTCTGTAAAGGAACCAGCAAAGGGAAAACAAGTAGCAAAAGAAATGACAATTTACTCTGGTCTCATCAACATGGCAGGCAGTGTCTTCAACAAGCTGTCACCCAACCAAGGAGTCTGGGATACAAATCTCCTCTGTCTTTGCACTTTAGTTCCCAAGGATATGAATCTGCTCGACAGAAATGCTGTCAGGGCCAGGGCCACATGTGACGATACCAAGCCTCCCTGCTTGCCTCAGTAATGCCAGAGTCTCCCCAGACTATGATCTCACTAGTTGCTAATTATGCAGCAGGAATAACAACAGTGCCCAGAAAGACAGGGCTGCATTACTGCAGAGCAGCTACCCAGAATATACTGTGTGATGTCAAGAGATGCCTGCTACAGGGCTGCTTTTCTGGATTGTGTCTCTTGGAAGCAATTTGCCTGCTCTTGGGTAAGTTCTATATAGTCGACCAGATCCATCCAGATTTAATTTAAAAATCTGCCTTTTTAAGTCACAAGATGGACTTAAGAAACATCAGCCATAGAGGTCTCAGACAAGCACATTCCTGAAATAAATCTGGCTAGGGAGTGGGGGAATGGGGGGAGGGGGCAGCGAGGGATCAAATACTGGATAAGAGTTGTAATTAAATTTAAAAATGAGCCCAAAGTACCAATGCTGGTCTCCAGGTTACTGATCTTGCCATCAGAGGTCACATTCCTAGGACATGGTAAGAAGGAAAGAGCCGAGGTCTGTTCATGGGTTAAGAATAGCGATGGTTTAAAGGTATCTGTTAACTAACAAATTTCTCATTCCATTCTATTCTGAGGGTGGGGGAGAAACCTTTGCAATTAAGTACTTATGTGGGTGAGTAAAAAAAAAAAAGAATAATGTTAACCACTAAATTTTATTTTTCCTCCCCAGTTAAAAAAACTTGTCAACCACATGAAATCTCAAACTGAGCTGGAAATCTGCTTTCTCAGAAAGGTTGTAAGTCCAGCTTCAGTTTTAACTGAGATCCAGCTAGTGATGCTACTAGGAAAGTGGCCCCTTCAGCCTGGAATTACTCCAGGATTTAGGATATGCACTTCTGGTTCTTTCCTGGGGGTCCCCTTCGCTTCTGGCAGTGTGGATTCCCTTTGAATATTTCTCTTTAAGCGCTGAATGACATTGGGCATGGGCCAAACCTTTTTTGTTGTTGTTAATCCTCACCCGAAGGTATTTTTTCCATTGATTCTTAGAGTGGAAGGAAGGGGGAGAGACAACATCGATGTGAGACATCAATTGGTGGAGCCTACAACCGAGGTCCATGCCCTTGACCAGAATCAAGCCACGACCCTTCAGTCCCAGGGCCGACACTCTAACCACTGAACCAAACTGGCTAGGGCCCAAATCCTCTTTACCATCAAAATGCTCCACTGACTTCACCCCGCTGCCCTTAGGGGTGTCATTTCTGTTAGGTTAATGTTTGTGCGCTCTGGTGCAGCGAGGATTGCTGGCTGCTTACTCCATTCTCCTTCACCCTTTTATCTATGTCTTTCCTCTTCCACTCCGGGAATGCTGGTTTCTGGGTAATGACAAAGGGTAGGTAAGAACGAAAAATAAAAAGATGTGAAACCCACGAGAAAAATATTTTCCTTAAAATGCCTGAGAATAATCTATGGCTACGTGTGTAAATAACATGCATACTAGTCCTCTTCACCCCACACAGGGCCTGTCAGCATCATGTTCTCTGACATTAACTCCATTATTAAAATAAAACAACTCCGTCGATTCTGTCCTGACAACCAATGTAAGTTTCAATCTCAGGGCAGGTCTCCTTGTCCAGCTCTGGTGCGAACGTAACCTGTTAGATAAAGATGTTCACGGGCACCAAGAATAAACCGGGAGAGCCGGTTTACAACTAGAATAGGTTCCACATTTCCCAATTTGTCAAATCAACCTCCTTTCAAACCACAATTAGAAACCAGTCGTTCCCACCTCTCAACTGGCAGAGGATCCATGTGTGTGCCCCAGAGAAACACTTAAAAGTTATGCTCCCAGCACTTAAACCCATACAGAAATAATCCAGGTGAGACTAGCAATGCAGGCAGTCACTGACAGTTACCTGTCACAGGGAGCAGCTCAAACAACAAATGCTTTTGAGAAAACCATGCAAACCTCTGTAAAAGCTTTAAAATGCCAGTGAAATGAAAGGTCAACTGACACTTTCTGGCTACATGCTTTACAGTCTCTTCTCAAGTGTTTCAGGCTGAACATTTCCCAGAGGTTTCCACAGAACGTAGAAGCTATTAGGCTGGCACCAAACAAAACAGATCTACAGCGTGTGTGCACGTCAGCACTAGATCTAAGCCTTTCCAGGCCTGAGGATTCCTTTAAAACCAGAATATGAGACTAGCAAAAGGGACCCCCGCCCAATTTTGTGGATGCAGAATATATTTGCAAAGTTTAGGTATTTTAAGCCTCTCTCTTAAATGAATTAAAAAAAGAAAATAAGACAAGATACATCTCACAGGAGAAAGCCTCTCCGCTCAACTGGAACCCAACCTTCTGCTAAAGGTCAAGGGACCCAAACCTCCAGTAAGATCATCAGGGCTGCCATCTGTAGCTAGGGTGGAGGAAGGAAGGCTTGCTCAGTGTTACAAACCTGAGTAAGATGACCTGTCCTATTTCTCCTTTTACAATATATTCTGGTTAATTCTCAAACACTATGAATTGTGTAGGTGTGTGTCCTTGTGATTACCAGGATCATGAATCTTTAGGGAACTCAAGTGAAAACATCCTTCACACTAGATATTTCAAGGAAGTCCCCCTCCTCCACTCCCTGGTGTTGACCGACCTGACCTACACAAGGTTGGAGGCGGCTCTCCATGTCCAACCCACCATCATGTGGAGGAAGAGCTGGAACATGCTGCTGTAGGGAGCATTACCTCTCAAGGATAGCCCCTCACTTACAGCTCTGGTACAGCCAGCATCCCCCCGGCTTTGGAGATTTGCAAGATGGAAAGTCAGTACAGAAAAGGGAAATGTGAATCAACGACGGCTTTACCTTGAACTGAAAGGCAAGGGGACACCGTGTCTCTCGGGGGTAACTGCTAACATCTGATCCTGAAGAAAGGCGGGGTGTCACAGTGCCCCTCTAAACTCCCTGAAAACGATGCATCAAGGCCATGGCCCTAACAGGGATGAACGGCAGTCCGCTGCGTGCTTGGGCCTGTGAAGGCGGTCAAGCTCCAACCGGGGCAGGGGATGCTTTCGCTTTCCCACCCAACGCCAGAAAAACGGGTGACAGACACATCAGGAACCTGAGCTCAAAGGACATGTCAAGTGGCCAGTTCCCCTAATGGACACCCTCGCCGAACCCGCCAGCTCCCGGGCATTTCTTCCCGACTGCTCACCTTCCCGCTCATTCTGATCTTCTGCAGCCCCACCAGCCTCCCCATCCCTTCCTGCCGCTCCTCACCGATTCCCAGCCACTCCTCCATTTCCCCTGCCCCCTCCCCTTCCTTCGCTGCCCTCCATCCTGCATCATCTCCACTCCACTCCCAACTCAGCCCTCGTCCGCAATCGTGCCGGCTCCCCGGCCGCCCCTCGGCCTCCCAGAGCGGCCCCGCCGCCCGGCCGCGATCCCCGCGCCGAGGTCTCCCACGCCTCTCCCTCAGCTCCCCTTCCAGCCGCGCCTCGGCCCCCGCCCCCCGGCCGGGAGCCTCCCTCCTCTCCGACCCCTCCATCCGCGGGGCTCCGGGCTGCCCACTCCTCCACCGCCGCCCGAGGGCCGATCCCGAGAAAGGACGAGGCGGCACCCTCCGCCCCGCACCCCCAGGCCCATTACCGGCCCCGCCGCCGCCGCCTCCTCCCGCGATGGTCTCCGCCGCCCCCGCCGCCGCCCTAGCCCGATGGCGAGGAGGGAGGAGAGTGCCAGTCCTGGGACCGCGACCACGGCCGGGAGCTCCCCGGCCAGCAGGACCGGGAGGGAGGGCGGGTGGGCAGGGCGACCCGCAGGCAGCAGAGGGCGGACGGCTCCGGCAACTCGGGCGCCCCGGCAGCAGCCGCCCAGAACCGACCCGGCTCCGGCTAACAATAGGCTTCGGCCCCAGTGCTCTGCCTCTTATAGGCGCCGGCACGTCCGACCGGGCCCCGGGGCAGGCTGGGAAATGGAGTCTACGTGCAGGCCCCACGCCCACCGGCATGCTGGGAGTTGGAGGCAGTGACCGGCCGAAGCCACCACTCGAGCTAACTGGCTGGCGAGGCGGTCTCTGCTGCCGCAGACCCGGGAAGCGCGCGTTTGGCGCCAATGCAGCGTTTTGGGGCGGGGCGGCGCTCAGCTGCAAATTTGCAGTGACGACACGGATTCCCGTAGCCACACTCCCATGCCTACAGAACAGCAAGAAACCCGTAGCTCGCTCACGGGATATCTTAGTCTTAAGCAGCAGGACATGCTGCAGCCTGCCCAGGGTAGGGAGAAGAAAATACAAGCAATATACTGAGTTACCTCAATATGTATTGACGGGTTGATTTGTTTTCTTTCAAAATTATGTTTGCCAAGGACACCCTGCCGCGATTGCCTGTCTCATTCAGAATAATACATGTCTCCAACTTGACCTATAAGGCCCTGCAAGAGATGGGTGCATCTCCCCCGCCCCCACCTCCACCCCTAGCCCGCCCCCCTCGCCCCATCCTAATCATCTTGTTACCTTCCCCTTTTCCTCTCCCTTACTCTGCTGTTAATACTGGCCACTGGCCTCCTTGCAGTTGCTTCAACTGGACAATCATGCTCTCATCTCAAGGCCTTTTGCCTGGAACACTCTTTTCACCAGCTGGCCATACCCCCTCACTTAATATTTGCTCAAATGTCCCGTATCAGAGACCTGTTCTAACCATTATTTCTAAAACGGTGTTTCCCCTTAGTCTCTTTCCCCTTGCCTTATATTTCTTCTTAGCATTTAACACCTGACATATGTTTATGTTTTTCAGTCTTCTCTCACTTTTCTAAATTCCATGCGAGCAAGGAATTGTTTTGTTTATTATATGGTCAGCACCCAGTACAAAGCCTGGTATTTGGCACTTAGGAGCTCAGTATGGACTTATTGGATATTTATTGGGTTGAGAGATGGCAGGAGTTAAACTCAGGATAGGCTTGGTTCCCAAGCCAAACTCTGCACTACAACCAAGAACTAGGGAGCCAGATCTAGAGGCTAGGGGGGCTTGGAAAGAAATGCCAAGAATTCCATTCCTTGCCCCTAGGTGACAGGAGACTCCAAGAGGCTAGGAAACAACACCACAAAATGAAACAGCAGCAGATCCCAAAAAAGTAGACCTTAGGGTACCATGTATTGATCAATTCCCTATCTGCCAAAATGTATGTGTGATATAACATTTGGTCCTGGAGCCAGACGGCCTGAATATAACCCCCAACTCCTCCACTCACTAGCAGTGTGACCCTTAACAACGTACATAACTTCCCTGTGCCATAGCTCCCTCATCTGCAAAATGGAGACAACAGTAGATGTCTTGTAGGGTTTTGTGAAGATTAGTTAATGCTTATAGTATAAAATGTTTACAGGCACAGTCAGTACTATGTAAATGTTCATGATTCTATTTTTTCTGGACACAGAGGACAAAAAGGAAGAGAAGGCCCCAGATCACTCTGTGAATCAATGGGCTAAGTAACAAAAAAACAGTCTAAAAGTCATGTGGATAGGCTAAAAAAGATCTCCTATGCCTACACATCCATAGTAGGAGTAGTCATGGAAATTTATCTGGATACCAGCAGCCTCAGTGCCAAAGCTTTGTTATTTAATGACACCAAACTACATGACAGCCAAAGCAAAGTTAGCTTATTCTTTAAGACAGCAGAATCCAGGCCTGCATGGCTGAGTGGTTGAGTGTCGACCTATTAGCCAGGAGGTCATGGTCAGGGCATATGCCCAGATTGCCGGCTCAGTCCCCAGGGGGGGATGTGCAAGAGGCAGCCAATCAATGATTCTCTCTCATCATTGATGTTTCTATCTCTCTTTCCCTCTTCCTTCCTCTCTGAAATCAATAAAAAATCTATTTTTTAAAAAGATAGCAGGCTATGACCGGTTTGGCTCAGTGGATAGAGTGTCAGCCTGCGAACTGAAGGGTCCCAGGTTAGATTCTGGTCAAGGGCATGTGACCGGGTTGTGGGCTGGATCCCAGTGGGGGTTTTGCAGGAGGCAGCCGATCCATCATTGATGTTTCTATCTCTCCCTCCCTCTTCCTTCCTCTCTGAAATCAATAAAAATATATTTAAAAAAAATAAAAAGATAGCAGAATCCAATTTGGCAATAAGCTCTAAATCAGTCAAAATATCATCTGAGCCCTGCTGGGTGTGGCTCAGTTGGTTGGAGAGTCTGTGAAACAGGGTGGTAAGTCTGGTTCTCCCTCAGGGCACTGCCCAGGTTTCAGGATCAATCCCTGGTAGGGGTGCATGCAGGAGGCAGCCAGATGATATCTGTCTGTCTGTCTGTCTCTCTCTGTCTGTCTCTCTCTCTCCCCTTTCCTCCCTCTCAAAAAAAAAAAAAAAATCAACAAAAACTACAAGACATTTAAAAAAAATCATCCGAACCTCTAACAAACATCACAACCATTTATCACAGGTTACTTATTCAGCATTTCATTGTCTTGATAGAATCACTAGCTAAAATTACCCCAGTGGTGCCAGTTGGCTCCTAACTGCAATTCTGCCTCCAGCCTAAGCAGGGCCTATGGGGGTCAAATGACCAGGAAGCTCAAGTGCAGTAGATTAGAAACGACAAAGAAAAGTGAAAAGAAATGCTAATATTATTAATATGTAAACAACACCTTGGACATCGAACTCTAAATGTTACTGCTTTGTCTTAGACCATGCTGCTATGTCTGTAGGAGCCAGCTCAGAATGCAGAAATCAGGGATGGTTTGTTTGTTTGTTTGGGGAACAAAAAGTCAAAGCAGAATTAGGTAGAAAAGACATACTATCAAGAGCAGCAGCCAACAACAACAAAAAGAACAGCAGCCACCAATGAAAACCAAAGGTCAGATTTTAGGTCCTGACCAGTGTTTACACAATTGTCTTACAGTTGTGTGTACATGTCGTAGAAGAAAAGGAGCCACGTGCTCACCTGACAAGCTTAGGAAAGGCCTTCGTGGTGGCTTTGCAAACTCAGAGACCTAAAATAATCACAAAAGATGGTCTGGAATGAACACTTTTTAACTAAAAGCAGTTTATGGCAGGTAGTCATGTCCTAGGCTAGAAACTTCCCTGACAAAAGTCAGCCTGTATCTTATGTAAGCCCGCCTCTCTCTGATGTGTCTGTGTGTGCCAGAACATTCCTTTGGAATGTCAGGGTAACTCCCTTTCATTCCAGACCCCTCAGGGCACAACCAGCGCACCCTGGTGGAGACCATAAACCCTCTCATTGTTATTGTCGCCATGTCATTGTTAAGTGTTAGCTATCCTGTATCCACCTAGGTATAAGATGTGTCTATCCTTTTACTTTCCATTCAATCCCAGAGGCTTCCTGGCTTGTGCTCTCTCCCACCTCCCTAATCTATCACCAGTGAATTTCATGTAACCCACTCGCATCTTCTGATTGTAATGTATAAAATAAGATGCAAAACTGCCTTTCTCCCATGACCAGCTTGGCTCAGTGGTTGAGCATCAACCTATGAACCAGGAAATCACGGTTCGATTTCCGGGCAGGGCACATGCTTGGGTTGTGGGCTCAGTCCCCAGTAGAGGGCATGCAGGAGGCAACCAATCAATGATCCTCTCTCTTTCTCTCCCTTCCTCTCTGAAATCAATAAAAATATATTTTAAGAAAAGTAAAACTGACATTCTCTGGAGTATTACCTTAATCCATTGAGGTTTTGCTTTCCAGGCAATTGTTGACAGTTTGGCTCTAACAAACTCACAAAAATTCTTGTGAGTTTATAATACAAAATAATTAGCCATTTACATGCAATAAAAATGAATATACTAATATTAATATTTTTTTATTGATTTCAGAGAAAAAGGGAGAGGGAATCATTGACTGACTGCCTCCTGGCTGCCCTCTACTGGAAATCAAGCCTGCAACCTAGGCATGTGCCCTTGACGGGAATCGAACCTGGGATCCTTCAGTCCACAGGCTGATGCTCTATCCACTGAGCCAAACCGGCTAGGGCAGGGAATGTTTCTTTTTTTTTAATATATTTTATTGATTTTTTTACAGAGAGGAAGGGAGAGGGACAGAGTTAGAAACATTGATGAGAGAGAAACATCGATCAGCTGCCTCCTGCACACCCCCTACTGGGGATGTGCCCGCAACCAAGGTACATGCCCTTGACCAGAATCGAATCTGGGACCCTTCAGTCCGCAGACCGACGCTCTATCCACTGAGCCAAACCGGTTAGGGCTGGGAATGTTTCTTATGTTGAGCAACTGAATAAGTGTATGAAGTATAAAATAAACTCCCAACAGCCCAATGAAATATTATCTTTTTTAAGATTAGAAAGCTGAGGTTTAAGATATTTTATTGTCCAAAGTCACATCCAGGAAGAGCATGATCTGAGATTTGAACAGAGGATTATCTGACACCAAAGTAAATACTGTATGGACTACTGTTTACCACTGAAATATACACAAGAATATACTCTTGGGGGGGAGGGGGAGGTAAAAGCTAATAGGTCAGAGGATACTGTGTTGAGTTTCATAGAAAGAAAAAGTTAAAATAAAAAGTTAAGGCCTTGTATTTGTTTTTACACTGACAGAGACTTGTAGGGTTAGCCCTGAAGTTGTATGCCACTTTTACTAATTTATAGTTAATTGTAATCCAGATCTAGAGGGACAGACATCTGTTTGTGACTAATCCCACAAGAACCAAAGGAGATCTGTATGTGCAAATGTGGGGAAAAGGGCCACAGCGATTTAAAAGCATAAACTAAGAAGCTCTGTGAGTTTTATCAAAGATTTCAAAAAGGACATACACAGGTTGATCTATCTATGTGTATAACACACATAGACACCCTCTTAAACAAGCAGGCCCCGGCTGGCTAGCTCAGTTCATTAGCCTTAGAGCACTGTCCCAATCTGCCAAGGTTCAATCTCTAGTCAGGACACATACAAGAAGCAACCAATGAATGCAAAATTAAGTGGAACAACAAAAAGCTATTTCTCTCTCTCCCTTTCTCTCTTTCTAAAATCAATCAATCATTTTTCTAGCAGTCCATCGCCTTAACCACTTAGCCACCTCATCCCATCAGTCAATCAATCATTTTTAAAAAAGCAAAGCAACAACCGAGTGTGAGGGGGGAGAGTACAGGGTGATGAGTTTAGAGAGGGCACATTTAATAAGCCTAAAGGAGGTGAATGAAAGTCTGAAGCAAAGTTGTTAAGATGTCTAAAAAGCAAAACAGGAAAGTTATTAACTAAATCCTTAAATGAAAAATCAGACATTAGAATTCAGAAAGAAAACGGGAATCTTGCCCTAACCAGTTTGGTTCAGTGGATAGAGCATCGGCCTGCAGACTCAAGGGTCCCCAGGTTCGATTCCGATCAAGGGCATGTACCTTGGTCGTGGGCACATCCCCAGTGGGGAGTGTGCAGGAGGCAGCTGATCGATGTTTCTTATCGATGTTTCTAACTCTCTATCCCTCTCCCTTCCTCTCTGTAAAAAATCAATAAAATATATTAAAAAAGAAAAGAAAACGGGAATCTTCAGTGATTAAAAAAGGAGTGTGTCCTAGCTGGTTTGGCTCAGAGGATAAAGCATTGGACTGTGGACTGAAGGGTTTCGGGTTCGATTCTGGTCAAGGCACGTATGTGAGTTGTAGGCTCAATCCCCGCTCCTAGTCGGGGCATGCCAGAAGCAACCAATAGATGTGTCTCTCACTTCACTGTTTCTCTCTCTATGTCTCTCCTTCTCCCTTCCACTCTCTAAAAAAAAAAAAAATCAATTGAAAAATATCCTTGGGTGAGGATTAACAACAACAACAACAAAAGGAATGTGCACCTCATCTTAAGCAAATATATGAAAACATAGATTCACCTGATAAAAGGGTTATTACTCATGTTCCAAAAGATACCCCCCAAAAAAGACCCCATGCAGTACAAAATAGTATAATACAATAAATAATACACTAATATTTTTAAATAGCAAGTTCCCTTATAATTTACATTAATCCAATTGAAAATTTTAATTCATATATAAATTAAATCTCTGAATTTTAGAAGACAAATGTTAGTTGCAGTTTTCAAGGTAACTTGTTGAATAGGCCTATGTTCATAAGGAACAACACAGAAGAGATCTGGAAGTGAATAGGAAAGTTGAAAAAAGAAAAAGAACCTGAAAATAGATGGAAGTTTAAAGTCAAAGGTAAAATATAGTCATTAAAAGAAGCAAACAATAAAAGAGAAGAAATAATCCTATATAATGAAAACCTAATATGCTATCTGTTCAACCAATCAAAGCATAATATGCTAATGATATGCTAAGGCTGCTCAACCGCTCGCTATGACATGCACTGACCACCAGGGGGCAGACGGTCGACCAGTCAACCAGTTGCTATGCCATGCGCTGACCACCAGGGGGCAGACGCTCAACACAGGAGATACCCCCTGGTGGTCAGTGCGCTCCCACAGGGAGAGTGCTGCTCAGCCAGAAGCCCTGAGCCCGGCTCACAGCTGGCGAATGCAGCGGTGGTGGCAGGAGCCTTTCCTGCCTCTACGGCAGTGCTAAGGATGTCTGATTGCTGGCTTAGGACATCCCCTGAGGGCTCCTGGACTGTGTATTATTAATACACTAGAGGCCTGGTGCACGAAATTGGTGCACTCAGCGGGGGGGGGGGAGGGGGGGGAGGACGGCGAGTGCACCAATTTCGTGCACCGGGCCTCTAGTGTATTAATACAGAAAAAAAAGGTACTGATGGATTTAATCTCACATCACATAAGCCATCTTTTCCAGTTCATTCTTTGGTAGGCAGCTAGACAGACGTGAGCAGAGCAAGGATGATGGGCCAGGTTAAAAAGGTCACTGGGGTGGAAAAGCCCCAAGTACCTAGCAAAGGACAATTGTAGGGTGCAACCTGGCCCCCAAGATGGCCTTTCTTTTACTCCCCTAGCACCGTGGTCGGCAAACTGTGGCTCGCGAGCCACATGCAGCTCTTTGGCCCCTTGAGTGTGGCTCTTCCTAAGCCTTAGGAGTACCCTAATTAAGTTAATAACAATTTACCTACCTATACAGTTTAAGTTTAAAAAATTTTATTCTCAAAAGGAATTTCAGTCGTTGTACTGTTGATATTTGGCTCTGTTGACTAATGAGTTTGCCGACCACTGGCCTAGCATATCGCTGGCCATGTGGTTTTGACCCCCTACCTTTCCTCCCTAGAAATAACACCTAGGCTTCAGCTGTATTTCAGCTCCAGGCCCAGAAAAGAAACAAAACCAGCTACAGCTGACCTCCAGACCAGCTGCATTGAAGAATGACCCTTCCCTGGTGCCCTCCAATCAATCAGTGGAGACCACAACCTTGAAAGGACACACCTGGAAAACTGCTGAATATTCTATTGAGAACTTTTCCTGGGACCCTCCCCTAAAATCTCCACCCTTAAAACCCTTAGGACAGAGGACCTAGCGCCTCTCCTGTCTGCAAGCAGGCATGCCTTCCCTGTCCCCCTCTCTGGCCCCCAGGCATGTTACCATTACCTTCCTCACTCCCAAGCTCCAAAGGACCTTCCTTTACCTCTATAATTTGTTTCTTAATCCCATTACTTCTAGGAATTACTCCCACCTCTGTGATAAATGTAAGTTCTCTTATAGTTTGAGTCTTGGCTCTGAATTCTTTCCTAGCCAGAATTCAGGTACAGAGGTTGCTGAACCCAGATTTGGTCTGACCCCATCGATCTAGCACCTGGTACCATTCTCACTGCCTACAACAGGTCCATTATATAGTAAATGAGTAAATTCTTCCTCATTTAAACCATGGAGTTCATATAATGGGACAAAAATTTAATCACAAGCTAAACATAAATATTCTAGTAAAAAAAGCCTTAGCCTACAACTAAGAAAACAGAGCATTTTAAAGAGGAGAAGAATAATACAGGATTACTCTAATGAATTAGTATACAGGGTGGAGCACAAGTAGATTTACAGTTGTGAGTACTCAAAACAAAGTTTATTCTTATATCATTACTTACTATCGCATTAGTTTCCATACAAACAACTGTAGACTTCCTTTTGCCTCACCCTGTATCAATGAGGCAGCTAGGTGGGGCGTCTGCAACATTCCCGATGAGATTCTGGAGTTCTCATAACAGACCAGTAGAGGCCATAACATATCAAATTCCTATAAAGGAACCACCCATGGCCAAGGAAACCAACTAACGGTTCAGAAAAATGACAAAATGACTCGACTTCAGCTCTCTAGTCCCAAGCTCTATGGGATTGTTAACTACTGGCCAGAGAAAAAAGCTACAATGAGAGGGAGCAGCTCAGTCCTGACTTCAAACATCTGCACCCCAAACCCGTGTTACTTCCAAACTGAATGCAGAAGCTCCAGTCAATCCTTCACAGTTTGCAAAACATCCCAAATCTCTGCGGCCGCCCCACACAAAGAACGCCGGGGACAAAGGGTTTCGGGGCACTCCAATTGGCGTACCTTAGACATAGCTAGTTCCACATGCCAGACTTTCCCCACTTGCCAAGCCCCCAACGCTCCTCCCACGCACAGCAGTGAGATCATGACCTACTCCTCACAACATACCCAATGCCTGAGAGTGCCTGACTTCCAGGAGTGAAAAGGTCTGCCCTTCATGTGGACCTCTTTCTCAGGTCTTTCAGACGCTAGTGGTCTTGTATTCACTGTACTACAATTTCTTTCCAGACAATATGGCCATTCCCTTTTCTCCTCCTTTTAAATGACTTCTTAAAGAAATCACTTATGTGGGCAAACATTCTTATTGGGCCATAATACTGGACAAAGTCTTATCACTTACTAGATACATTTCATGTAGTGACTAGTACTCAATTCTTAGATTCCTGCGAATAGCTCTTTCTTTTTTATTTCCCAACTAGAGGTCCGGTGCATGAAATTCATGCACGGAGGGGTGGGGTATGTCGGACATCCCTCTTACAATCCAGGGCTGCTGGCTCCCAACCGCTTGCCTGCCTGCCTGCCTGATTACCCCTAACTGCTTCTCCCTGCCAGCCTGATCACACCCTAATCACTCCCCTGCTGGCCCTACTGCCCCTAACTGCCCTCCTCTGCAGGCCTGGTCACCCCTAACTGCCCTCCCCTGCAGGCCCGGTCACCCCCAACTGCCCTCCCTTGCTAGCCTGGTCGCCCCCAACTGCCCTCCCCTGCTAGCCTGGTCACCCCTAACTGCCCTCCCCTGCTGGCCTGGTCGCCTCCAACTGCCCTCCCCTGCAGGCCCGGTCACCCCCAACTGCCCTCCCCTGCAGGCCATCTTGTGGCAGCCATCTTTGACCACATGGGGGCGGCCATCTTGTGTGTTGGAGTGATGGCCAATTTGCATATTGTTCTTTTATTAGATAGGATAACTCTCTTTTAACTACCAAGTCTTTATACAGCAGATTCTTCTAGACCAGGGGTGGGCAAACTTTTTGACTCGAGGGCCACAATGGGTTCTTAAACTGGACCAGAGGGCCGGAACAAAAGCATGGATGGAGTGTTTGTGTGAACTAATATAAATTCAAAGTAAACATCATTACATAAAAGGGTACGGTCTTTTTTTTTTTTTTAGTTTTATTCATTTCAAACGGGCTGGATCCGGCCCGCGGGCCGTAGTTTGCCCACGGCTGGTCTAGATGGAACCTATTACACTTCAAGGGAACGGAACAGACAATGTTAAATCAAATAAGATGCTACTCTATTCTCAGGAGGGCCTAAAATCTAAACATTATCTTCTCATATGCCCTCACTCTAACAGAATCACTAAACTATTTTAAATAGCAACTGTCACATTGTTTAAAAGGTAAAATCCAGCAAATTTGACTTCTAGGAATATATCTGAGAGATACATGCAAAAAAATTCTGACAATGCCCCTTGGCCAGAATGGCTCAGTGGTAGAGTGTCAGCCCTCGGACAAAGAGTTGAGGGTTCAACATCAATTGGTTGCCTACTGTATGCACCCTAACTGGGGATCAAACCCACAACCCAGGTATGAGCTCTGACTGGGAGCCCAATCACAACCTTTCAGTATATGGGAGGATGCACCAAACAATTGAGCCACACCTGCCAGAGCATGGGAATGGCAATTTTTTAAAAAGAATGATATGGAACTATAAATTCTAATATAGAACTATGTTCAAGATATGTTATATAAATTCAAAAGCAAATTGCAGACTATTAGTTATTACATAAACCCAACTGAGTATTTGTGTGTGTGGGAGAGCAGAGAGAAAAAGAGAAAGAGAGCTATGGAGGGGTACTTTTTAAAAATGATGATTTCATTTTTAAAGTGGAATGGAACTAGGTTAAATAGTAAGTTATATTATTCTTTTATTGTTTGAATTTATCACTTTGTGCATAACTTTCATAATGAAAAAGATAGTTTCAAATTTTGATTTAATAGAAAGGATAAACAGTGAACAGATGCCATTTTTAAAGAAGGTGAATAATCACAATACCAATTCTTACCAATTATATAGTACTAGAGGCCCAGTGCATAAATTCATGCACCAGTGGGACCCCTCGGCCAGGCCCGTGGGATCAGGCTGAAACCGGCTCTCCAACATCCCCAGAGGGGTCCCAGATTGCGAGAGGGTGCAGGCCAGGCCAAGGGACCCTACCAGTGCACTATTGGGGCTGAGGAGGGATGTGGGAGGTAGGCAGGTGGGGAGGGACTGTGGGAGGGCTCCAGGGCATGTCTGGCCTGTCTCGCTCAGTCCCTATCGGCCAGACCCCAGCAGCAAGCTAACCTACCAGTCGGAGCGTCTGTCACCTGGTGGTCAATGCACATCATAGCGATTGGTCAACCGGTCAACTGTCTGGCCACTGGTGGTCAGTGCACATCATAGCGAGTGGTTGAGTGGCCTTAGCATATCATTAGCATATTATGCTTTGATTGGTTGACCAGACGACCAGACACTTAGCATATTAGACTTTTATTATATAGGATTATTATATAGGATTGGCACTACAAATATTTTCTGGAGCTAAAGAAAACCTAAGAGATTTTATGGACAACTTAAGGATCTGTGATTACAAACTTGTATGAATTCATTCCTATAAATTTGAAGACTACTCTAAAAAAACACCCTAACTCCAAGTAAAAATTAGTAAGTGTAAATTTATAGTAAATATATTAATAGAATTCTATGTATCATTTGCCAGTAAACAAGAGTCACAGATTCAGATTTAGAAGGGATCTTAAGTCATCTATTCCAACCCTCCTAACATCATTCAAACAGAATAGAAAAAAAACAAAATCAATACAGTAGAAGCCTGCTGAGAGAGCTGACTTCCCTGAAGCTGAGAACCAGTTTTAGGAACATAGTATACCAGAAATGTCACCCTCAAACGGAGACACCTGGTAATCATTCACTAAAAAAAAAAGATTTTGGTCTAAGATGCCAAGTTGCCTAGGTCAATTCTAAACAAGTTAGTTGACTGAATTTTCTAGTTTCAAAGTTTTCAATTTGTTTCCAATCAAAAGAAACAGACTATGTTGCAGGTTGATTTTAATGAACAAAAATCTGTATAAAAACATTTAAACTTTATCAAATGCTTTAAAAACACACACATCCAAATCCAGTACATAATCTTTGAACATTATCTTTTTCCAACTCAACACATGTGTAAAGGGATTTCTGGATAAAACTTTACATGTGAAAAAAAAAAGGACCTATAATCTTACACATGTAAACACACAATCATTCCTTAAGAAAGAACAAAAATATATGGGAAGAATGTGAATGGAATCAGAAGGAATTTCTTATAAAGCTTAAATAAAGGAACATTACAGGAGTAAAAGAACTTCTTATACCAAGAGAAAATGCAGAGGGGAAAGAAAAAGGAGGGGTTAGTTTATCTCATTAATAGTTTGAGAAGGTCAGTCAAGAACAGTGAATTTTGGGAATTACAGAAAATCCCTAGTTTTCACCACCTCAAATTCTGTGATCTGATAACTGATGGTGTTTACAAAGCACTTATGTTTTTACTTTTTGTAGATTTTCATTTGTTCATTAGCTGTGGTTTGTCCCTTTCAGTGGTTAAATACTCAGTTCTCACTCAGTGTTATGTCCTATTCACCAGAAGAGCCACAGTAAGAAAGGATGACAAGCACAGGATACTGCAAGGGTGGCCATAAGGAGTGGCAATTTTTAAGAACCAGACTGCCTGGTTTTGGATCTCAGCATCACACTGCCTGCTAGCTGCCCGTTACTCAGCAAGCTACTTAGCCACTACATGTCTCCATTTCCTCATCTTCAATTAGGGATCATTATTACCTCTTCATATAGGATTATTAAGAGTATTTAAACAAGATAATCCATTAGAAGAATTTTCACACTGCCTGGCACAAATAAATGCCCCATAAATGTTAGCTAAAATTAATATTAGTCATAATATTACAGGGGAACCAAAAGAAAAATTCTCTTTGATGAGGTTTTCAGGGGCCGACTGTGGTAAAAGCCAGTTTATGTTTGATGCAAAAGAGATTGAGGCTCTAGTCTTATGAATATAGATGTTCACTTTTTTATATTAGAAAAAAATTACACAAGAGCTCCATATCACAAAATTTAACATCTTTCCATTAAACATCACACAATTATCATCATCATTATGTCCTACATACACCCCAAATGAAATGGAGCTTCTACTGATATTCAATAACAACAGAGTCCAGAAATTTTAACTAAGAAACAGCGGCAGAAATGCATGTTGGGCAGTAATCTGTGTATGCCACAAGAGCTGGGGCCCACACAGATGGCCGAGCTGCTGCCTCCATGACCTGGACTCCCCCCACACAGTCAGATTCCTGCAGACCTTCAAATCTCCATTTGCAACCCCTTCGAGAGAGGAGTTTCCAAGCGGTGAAGGAAGCAGCAGCCAGTGAGGATGGAATGCCCCACACCTACTTCAGTATAATATGATAGCTATCACTGGTTTCTGCTGTAAAAAAAGAAAAAAAAAGAGAGAGAGTAATCTTTAGTCATCTTTAAGACACATGAGAAAGAAAAAAGTACAGCTAGGTTCTTTTAAGAGAAAAAAACACACAGCAGAGCAAAGAGCAGCATACGTATTAATTGTCACAGAATACTTATAATAAATTTGCATTATAGAAACATGCCTCAATTTCCTCATTTGTCCATGAGAGGCAAAAGAGAATGGCAGAGAATCATCAGTTATACTTTGTCTATTCTGACAATGACAAAAAGCCATTCATACAAAGGTACACCTCTAATGTTATGTCACTTTCTCTGCCTCAAATATGGTGATTCATACCTTCCCTCTCTCTTCAAAGAAGTATGAAAAAAAAGCTCTTAAGCTCCTTAGAAAAAGGTATTTGTTTTACTATTTTATTTTATTTTTTATTTTTTTAAAATATATTTTATTGATTTTTTACAGAGAGGAAGGGAGAGAGATAGAGAGTCAGAAACATCGATGAGAGAGAAACATCGATCAGCTGCCTCCTGCACATCTCCCACTGGGGATGTGCCCGCAACCCAGGTACATGCCCTTGACTGGAATTGAACCTGGGACCCCCCAGTCCGCAAGCCGACGCTCTATCCACTGAGCCAAACCGGTCTCGGCTGTTTTACTATTTTATTACCTTTCATGGTGTCCAGAATAAAACAGGCTTCTTCCTGAAAATTCTGTATCATCTAAAAAAAAAAAGCAAGAAAATTTGCTGATTTTAAAAAACTTGGGTTTGTTGTATTTATTTTGCTATGTGGCTTTTTATAATGTTAGATTTAAGTGAAAAATAATCCTTTGCTTTGTTTTCTCCCATTTAGTTTCTAAGTTTTAAAAGCTAAGTCGTTTAAAACAGTGATCTTAAAATTGGAGTATGCATTTCCCTGGGTTAACCCCAAGACTTTCCAAGGGCACACGGACACTGAGAGGCCCATATGAGAGAACTGACCTCTAGTTCTCCAACTTCCATATCTACTCTTTTCTAAAACTGCCTAAAACCTCTTCAGTTTTCCTTTCCCACTTTTCCTTCTCAAACTCCCTTTGCCCATTTTATAAAATAAAGGCATGAGTTTCACCTTCCTGGAATCCTACCAAAATGCATTGCCCTGAGTATAAAAACTTCTAGAATGCCCAAGTATCACTGCAACTGTAAACTCTAATGACTTAGTGGGGGTCATATGGTTACCAATTCTTTCTTTTCACCAGAATTGGAGTGACCTAATCACAAATTGTCAAGTGATAGATGATTCAAAATAATTTTTGACAACATTACTATGTAATTTTTGGCACATAACTCAGAAGTTAAAAAAAATAGAGCAATGTTGTCATAACAAAACCCCATCCACTGCTGTCAGTCAATAAACATGAACCAGGTTCCACAACACTTACATCTAGAGGAAAAAACAGATGGAACTGATGCTGAACTCTATTTCATTCTATAGGCAGTATTCATCTATAGATGAATTAACTGTGTGTGAGTCAGGGGGTAGGGAATCAAACAATCCCATCCATCTCATTAATAGATGCATTTATAATAATTTTTTTCTTCATGTGTTTAATAATTACTCGTCAAAACATGTAATACATTTATGTTGTTTTAATCAACTGTATAATTAATGGTGTTAATTCTATTCAGAAGAAATAATCTATCAATTTTACTGAAACAAATTTTTTATTGATTTTTTTTTTTTTCAGAGAGAGGAAGAGAGAGGGAGATAGAAAATATCAATGATGAAAGAGAATCATTGATCGGCTGGGGATCCCCTACTGAGGATCAATCCCATAACCCAGGTATGTGCCCTGATAGGGTATTGAACAGTGATCCCCTAGGTCATGGGTCAATGCTCAATCACTGAGCCACACTGCCTGGGCCTAAAACAATTTTTTTGTTGAAGCAAATGTTTATCTCAATTAAATATGATAAAAAATTAATAAAAAATGTTCAAGAATAAAAATGTTATGGTAAGATAAAATTATATGGAGAAGTAAATGGAAATATGAATTCAAGGAAATTATATAAAAATTCTGTTAAAAAGTATATTCATGTATTTCTTTTAAACAGATGGTATTGAATCACTTGTATTTAGGTTACATGGAATATAGTTAGAACAGTGAAGGAACCATTTCAGAATTATTTTATTAAAATTTTTTTTTCTAATCTTCACCTGAGGACATGCTTAGAGAAGAAGGGAGAGAGAGAAACAATGATTGGTTGCCTTCCAAACATGCTGTATACAACCCAGGTATGTGCCCTGACTGGGAATCAAACTGTCAACCTTTCCGTGTATAGGACACATCACTCAACCAACTGAGCCACTCCAGCCAGGCAACCATTTCATTTTTAAATGTCATATAATATCCCCAGAAATAGCATCCTGTGCAACTTCATTTAAACTTAAAAGAGCCCTGGCCCATGTTGCTCATGATTAGAGGGTCAGCCCTTGGACCAAAGGGTCTCGGGTTCAATTCCCAGTCAAGGGTACGTACCTTGGTTACAGGTTCGATCCCAGGCCCTGGTCAGGGTGTGTGTAGAAGGCAACCAATCAATGTTTCTGTTTCTCTCTCTCTCTCTCTCTCTCTCTGCTCTCTCTGCCCCTTCTCCCCTCCCTTCCCCTCTCTCTAAAAGTCAATGGAAAAAATATCCTTGGGTGAGAATAAAAAATAAAAATAAATAAACTTGAGAAAAAATTTTAAGTCCCTAAAAATGTGCAAAGAGATATATATTTAAGAAAAATAATTTTAGGAGGTAAGCAAGCAAAAACATCTGGGAACCTCTGATCTAGAAAACAGAGCACTCTGCCCCAACAGAACTGCTCTTGCTCCTGCTATATGCCCTGACAACTTCATTGTCATCTGGTGATTCAGCTGTACTGAAAATCTACCTCATCACTAATGAGCACATGGATTCCTGTTGGCCCCTGCTTGTAGATCTGGCTGATCTGGCAAGGGGAAATGCTGAAAAGCTGAGCAATTTTTTCTGTCAATTCAACAGCTGTCAGTTCTTCTAGGTAGATGGCATGGTACACTGCAAAAAGGAGAAAGCAATGGCAGTCAGTACAAAGTTTATCTGTTCTTAAACTTTATCTGTTCTTATCTGTGCCCTTGATTGGTAATCTGATCACTAGGAATGCTCAATTTCTGAAGGACTCAAAGTCAAATCCTGAGTCTTGACTCAACCACTTGCTTGTGGTTGGGAGTAAGTTACGTAAGATCCCTCAGTCTCATTTTCCTGACCTAAATGTGGGAGATAACAATAAAATCTACTGCAAAGAGGAGATACTAGTTGTAAAAATTCAAATGTATAAAAAAGTGCTGAGAATAGTGTCTGGCATATATTAGGAACTCAAGCTATTACCATTACTTCTAGCAAATTGCTTCTAAACCTGCTATTTGATAAATTCCTATCACACATGCTTGTAAGTAACCTCTTTACCTTTTTTTCATATCTCTCCTGGCCTTGTCCCGAATGACCTACCGAAGAAAGTACCATTTGAGTCTCCATCCTCATGCTTCTGCTGCTGCTGCTGCTGCTGCTGCTGTTGCTGCTGCTCCCTCAACTGCAAGGATTCCTGACAAACATAAATGGTTAGCCTTGGGCGCACCATCCTAGTGAGAGAAAAAAAAGCTGTTAGTCTTATATTTTTTACGGCAAGCACATTTTAAGGGACAACTTGTGTAGTTATGTTAATACTATAGAGCAATGGTTGAAAATTGGCAGCCCATGGGCCAATGCAGCTCATTTGCCCTGTTTTATTAGCTTCCGTGTGTGTGTGTGTGTGTGTGTGTATGTGTGTGTGCACGCGCACACGCGTGCACCTGCACACATTTAACTGAATTCCTTCCAACGGAAGGCACCATATAAACCTCTGAATTTTTGGCTTTTCAAAAATCAGATCTGGCAATCCAAAGCCCTCATTCCACAAGATAACAAGATAACAATCGGCTCTTCTCCTTGAATGGGGCATGCATTCTTCAGTACACTCCAGGCTTGACTGTCACTCATTTACATGTGGCCTCTGTAGCCACCTGAGCTAGCGACTTTTGATGTACAGGTTAGAAATACAGATGTTCCTCAATATACAGTGGGGTTATGTCCCGATAAACCCATCATAAACTGAAAATATCATAAATAAAAAATGCATTTAATACACCTAATCTACCAAAGATCATAGCTTAGCCTAGCCCCATGGTCGGCAAACCGCGGCTCGCGAGCCACATGTGGCTCTTTGGCCCCTTGAGTGTGGCTCTTCCACAAAATACCACGTGCGGGCACGCATGTACAGTGCAATTGAAACTTCATGGCCCATGCGCAGAAGTTAGTATTTTGAGGAAGAGCCGGTATTTTGTGAAAGAGCCACACTCAAGGGGCCAAAGAGCCGCATGTGGCTCGCAAGCTGCGGTTTGCCGATCTGCAGTTTGCTGACCACTGGCCTAGCCTACCTTAAACATGATCAGAACACTTACATGAGCCTATAGTAGGGCAAAATTATCTTACTGCCACTGCTCAGCATTATAGTATTACTAGAGGCCCGGTGCACGAATTTGTGCACAGGTGTGTGTGTGTGTGTGGGGGGGGCCCTTGACCTGGCTGGATTGGTGCCGGCCAGGGGAAGGGACCACGGGAGAAAGGGACCATGGGAGAATGGCCAGCAGCCAGAGATTGGCTGTGGGAGCACACTGACCAGCAGGGGCCAGCTCCTGTGTTGAGCATCTGCCCCTGGTGGTCAGTGTGTCATCATAGCGACCGTTCAATTGGTCGTTTGGTTGACTGGTCATAACGGCCGCTTAGGCTTTTATATATATAGATAGATACCACTTATCATTAGAGCCAGAGAAAGACCAAAATTCACAATTTGAAGTACAGTTTCTACTGATTCATATCACTTTCACACCATCATAAAGTTGAACAATCATAAGTTGAGCCATCATAAGTCAGGAATCTATTTTCAAAATGTATGAGCCAGCCCTAGCCAGTGTTGCTCAATGGTTAGAGTGTCAGCCTGTGCACTGAAGGGTCTCCGGTTCGATTCCCAATCAGGGGCACATACCTGGATTGCAGGTGCATGTGCAGGAAGCAACCAGTCAATGTGTCTCTCTCACATTGATGTTTCTCTGTTTCTCTTTCTCTCTCTCTCTCTCTCTCTCTCTCTCTCCTCCCTCTCTTCTACTCTCTCTGAAAAGCAATGGAAAAAAATATCCTCAGGTGAGGATTAAAAAAATTTTTAAAAAACACACAAAAAACTAAGTAGCCTAAACCTTCTTTCTGTTCTCACTTCTTTGGAGAGAGTGGAAGGGACGGGGAGAGACAGAGAGCAAGAGAAGCATGGATGTGAGAGAGACACATCATTTGGTTGCCTCCACATGTGGGCAACTGAGGTAGGTGCCAAAACCAGTTAGTGCTGTTCTCACTTCTTTGATAACCCTGTTCAATTACTTCTTGATCTCATTACTTTATTGCTCACTATTTCTTTTTTTTAAATTTATTTTTTTCCATCACTGCTTCCTGTTTTTTAGTGCTCTTTAGATAATACATGTAAAAATGAAATATCCATTCCCCAAGTCATTTATTCCTGAATTTCACCTCTTTCCTTAAAATTTTTCAAGATTCTAGCCAACCTGATAACTCTTGTGATGTACAAACACAAATACTACACAATCTGTGTCATTATTTAGTCACTGATTTGGTTCTATGGCACTGACCTGTATGTTTTTTCCATTAATATTACTAGTACCTATTGGAAATTAGAAATCACAAATTGGGTCTGTAAGACACTCTCTGTATTATAAACAATATTTGTAAGAAGACCACTTAAGCAATTCCTGTACAAACTTAAGAATGATCTATTCTTTAGCTAAAACTGAATTCAGAGCCTTAACATCTGTTGTTCCCTCTGCCTAGAAGGCTCTCCCCTCATAGTCTTGTTTTCTCATAACAGTTTAAATAATCCCTCCTTCCACCAAGTACTAACCAGGCCTGGCCTTGCTTAGCTTCCAAGATCAGGGTGGTGTGGCCGTAGATGGTAAATAACCCCTCCTCAGAAAGATCTTTCCTAACCAAATGCTGGGTACTCAATAGGTCACAACCTTGTTTTGTTTGTTTTACTTCAAAGTACTATCACTAACCAAAATACTATTTATATCTTTTTCTCTCTTTCCATTAGAAAGTAGTCTCCATGTTTATTTTGCTCTCTAATATATCCCCAGAGCCCAATGGCTCATAATAGGGACAATGAATATTTATTAAATGAAAAAAACTACCTGAAAATAAAAAATGGGATATCATGAGGAATTCCTTGAATCAAGTGTAAGAAAGGATATTTTTCATCTTTGTTTATTTGGTACATAGTTAGCATTCAAATGGAATGTTTTGACAAGATGGATTTAGCTGTGCAATGAAAACTGTGAAGAATCCCTGAATCCAAATCCATTTGAAATCCAACCTCACTAATATTTTAACACTAAACACTAATCACATACCGGCCTTTTAATGCATTAAACAGTCTGATTCCATCTGCAGGGCCACAGATTTGGATCACATCATCTCTAGTTAGTTTCAATAAATCTGCCCCTGAAATAAATATAAGAAAACGGGTGATAGAGGCAAAGGTTTTCTTTGTTAATAACTATTAAAATGGGCTCAGTTACAAGGACACCTCATTACTACTATGCTATAATCCATAATCTTTTGCATGGTGTGTAAGGCCCTCCATGATCTGGCCCCTGCTCGTCTCCCACCTCAATTCCTACCCAATTACTTCTCCACTTAACCCTATATTTTCATCACAATGATGATGTCTAATGAGAAGTGGCTCCTCTTGCCTGAATTAATCTTCCACTGTCTGACCAACAGACTCCTCCTCATTCTTCATGCATTACACATGTTCCCTAACCCCTCTAAATGCCTAACTTCGTATCTACTACATCACAACTACTTGTTTACCCCTTTTTTGGAGGGGGGGAGGTATTTTGATTTTTTGATACTAGATATGAGTGATCAGGAAATATGTATGCCTTATCCATCTGTGTATTCCTACCATACCTGGTAACCAAAGGTATTAAATAAAAGTGGAATGTGCAAATAAAATACAATATAGTGATATCAAGGGGACATTTCAGACTACCTCCAAATGTTCCTTGATAAAATACTATATGAAGTGTTGTAAAGAATAAATATTTTAAAATTAAAGTGAGTTTAAACTAAGAGAGCTTTCTTTTTAAGTATTTAACAGCGCCTACACACACACACACACACACACACACACACACACACACCCTCACACGGTGTGAGAGGCCAGAAGGCCCTAGAATATAACAGAATATCCCATGCTGGAGTAAACAAAGGACAAGCAAATTTAACCTGAGAAGTTTGTAAAAAGCCTTGTGAATGTAGAAAACCGGTTTCGATGCAACCACTGCTGAGCTTCCTGAGGTGTGGTTGTTGGCAAGAGGTTCTGAAAGAGAGAAAGCAATTTTTTTTTGGTAACTAAATAGGTTGAATTTCAAAAAGGTAAATGTTATTAGGTCACACATAGCCAAACACACCCACACTCAGATAGGTCTAGTTTGCTTGGAAGTTGTTTGTACATCAGTCTTCTTTCTCTAACCATACAAGATACCCTTGGAATTCCACCCTTATCTCCCCACTAGACTGTAAATTCCTTAAATATAAGGGTCCTACATTACTTGTTTTATATCTGCAGTCCCTAGCACAGTATCTGTTCATAGTCAAAATTCAATAAATGTTTGTCTAATGAATGAATGAATACTCCTTACAAGCTGGGCACTTCTACTGAACTGCATAGTCATCAAAGTATTATTAGACATTGCAAATAACTGACATTTAACTTTAGACTTACATCTGTGACTGGCGGGGGCGGCTCTGGCTGGTGGTTTGGTGAACCATTTCTAAAGAAACATTTATAATGAAAGGATGAGTCCATGACACATACTAAGCTTCATCATCATTCTTCACTCTCATAGTAAGTCCTAAACTAGAGATTTAAAGAAATCTGTGCTTTTCTCATAAAACACTCTTATTCTTGGACCCAGTACTTCTATTATCTACTAATTAATTGTAAAGATTTTGGGGGGAGGGTTGAAGGGGGAGAAGCTATGACATTTGCAACATTTTATTATTATTGGAGAAATCGGAAAAAATCAAGATTCCAATACGTTGGGACTTATTAGATAAATTAGGGCAGTGATGGCAAACCTTTTGAGCTCGGCGTGTAAGCATTTTGAAAAACCCTAACTTAACTCTGGTGCCGTGTCACATATAGAAATTTTTTGATATTTGTAACCATAGCAAAACAAAGACTTATATTTTTGATATTTATTTTATATATTTAAATGCCATTTAACAAAGAAAAATCAACCAAAAAAATGAGTTCGCGTGTCACCTCTGACACGCGTGTCATAGGTTCTCCATCACTGAATTAGGGCATAAACAGTATTTAATATAAATTTATTAGAATGTAAACTAAATATCAGAATATGAAAGTAATCAATATATTACTGCATCAAATATATAAATGTACAAACATACAGGGAAAATATTAGAATAAAATTTATGAGATGCAATGGGATCCCACACTTTTTATAGTAAAAAACAATAATTATTTTTAAAACAGCTTCAAAAATTAGTGTTATCTAAGGGCTAATCCAAGGGCTATTTCTACACCGTAGGTTTTTCCCTGTACTTCCTTTTGCTTTACAGACTGTCCCTCTTCCCTAATGTTTACTTTTGTTTATGAGTGGAAATTTGAGCCTAATAATGAAGTACATGACAAAAAGGGAAAAAAACCTTTTAAATCCTATATAATAATAAAAATTGCTTATACGTAGGCTGAATAATCCATGTGAATAAGAGATTTTTCTTTCCTAAAAGGTATTTTTCCTTTTTCCCCCCCTTAACTGCAAAATTCAAATTCAGTCTTCAAATTTACTGAGTAACTTATCTCAAGGCCCTAGTTAACTCTTCTTTCTACAACTTCTACCTATTTTTATTCTTAATTGATGCATGTTGAATATTTTAGCCACCTTAACTAAATATTTCAGAAATAGGTTGAACACAGAGCCTAAATAAATTAAAAACAAACATTACAACCAAGCAATATATTCACACATTTCATAGCCTATTTGAAATTTCAATATGGCCCATGTGGAATATGTGCTAATAGCTAGGACACTCTTTAGCTATCATGTTCAACCTTCTTCCCTGATTAGCAAAGATTCATGATAATTAGGTGTTAGGATCATTCTTCATAAGTAACAAAACAGATAATAATGTTTGTACAACTGTGTTTCAATTCCGATGACCAGTCTCTGGTGAGAGTACGATCAGGAAGTGAAATAATCAAAAAAAGCAGTAATAGGGAGAAGTGAAAAGCCCAGAAAATCAGTCCCTGACTCACTAAAAACTGACTGTAAAAGTGATTTTTCTAATGGGAGGACAAAAGAAGAGAAAGGGGTACGTAAAACTCTTTCAGTCTCTTACAAGCAACACCCTGGCAGATGATCATAACTGTCTGACGCAATCTGAGCTTGCCATAGCAACGGAGTCTAACCTATTTCCGTGCAATCTCCTCTATGAGACAAGGCCTTACATAGACACAGACAGTGTTAAAAACAAAATACCTTCCGTGTCTTTGAAGGTAATCCAAACCTCAGTTACAATGTAAGTCCATCAAAGACTGACCAAATAGAAGTACTGATTGATTTAGAAAGATCTTGTCTATAGAAAGATAATAAAAAATACACATTTAGGACAAAACACAAGCCAATTTCATTTCCCAGACTTACCCTTCCCCAAGGGAAAAACTGCTATGCGAACTGTTGAAGCCAGGGGATGGGGAATTATTGACATATGTGATTTCGGGCCATGGAGAACACTAAAACAAAGGAAAACTTAGATACTAAAAAGTATACTTGAACCTAGTGTTCGACCAAAACATTTTTACTTAAATGGCACATCTTGATTAGTAAAAGTAAATTTTAGTTCTTCAGAGCCCCCCATAACTAAGAGGTCAAATAAATTTTGAACAGGTGGAAAATAATTTTTAAAAACTGAGATATAACTGATACATAACATTATATTAGTTTTAGGTAAATCACAAGATAATGAGTTGATATATGTAATTGATTGGATTTTTTTCTTAAGAATAAAAAGTATTGATTAAAACTGTCACCAAAAGAAATCTTTTTTACCTCTGTAAGTATAGTGGTCTCATAGGAAGGTTGATATTTCTCCTTTTCATGAGGTGTTCGTTTCTCCATTTTCTCTCTATCTGTTTTTTGTTTTCTGTCTGCACCTTTGGGCTGAAATGAGAAATACTTTGTTTTAAACTTACCCTTCACCCAACAATATTATTTCTAAAAACTTAAACAGTCACAAGTGAAACAAATATATATCCTAATGATATAGTAAAGACATCATTGCATATAAGTCTGAAAATAGGAAATTTAAATGTTTGAGGAAGTTAAAAAAGAATAGGAGATCTATAACTATGGACATGGAAAGACCTCTAAAGCACACAGGTTAACGGAAAAAGTAAGCCTCAAAACAGTTCATACCGTATAATCCCACTTATGTTCGAAAGAAAAGAAATATGTGTATACCTATGAACGTGTGTACTAAAAGCACAGAAGGGGACTAGAAGGATACATACACACTAAATTGTAACAGTGGTTACCTCTGGGGAGAGGCTGCAGAGTCGGGGTAAGAGTGATAAAGGGGAACGTCAGTGCTCGGGACACTTTTGTATTAATGAATCTTCTTAAATGAGAACATATTTATCCATGTGATAAAGACCAAAATAAGGAAAGAAGATTAAGTATGAATGTAACCAAAACTGTCAACTTTTCATAATTTTTGTGAGTTTTTAAAAGAGTTTATCACTTTAACAGGCTTTAAGAGCATTCAATGAAAATCCATGAGTTTTCATAGTTTAGTTTTTAAAATAAACAAACAAGCTGGCTTTCTGACTTGGGACTAAATGTTACAACTGAAAGACGAGGCAAGTAGTTCCAAGGCCACCACAACGCCCAGGAATACCTTGAAGACTTTGATCTGGCAGCTGGCTGAGTGCAAGTGCTCAGTATACTCCCCGTTCTCATTCTCCTTGAAGGTATCGATTTGTACTCGGAACGGCACTCCCTTTTCTCCGCCATGTTTCCTCATGGTGAACTCTGTGCTGATACAGTGCACCTGAAGAGAAGACAATGTCCACGTTCCAGTACTGCTAAGCCGACAAACCAGTCAACATCTTTGAGAAACTACTAATAGCAAACCTTCTCAAAAGCACTGTGAACAACTACAAAAAAAACTTTTACTCTTTTTATCTTGAAGAATTTATACTCTAATGATGGAAATGAGGAAAACTTAAATGATTTACAAATGCGAACAAAATAGATCTAATGTTGCCCTACCCAGTTTGGCTCTGTGGATAGATAAAGTGTCAGCCTGTGGACCAAAGGGTCCTGGGTTCAGTTCCGGTCAAGGGCACATACCTTGGTTACAGGCTCCTCCCTGGCCAGGACCTGGTCAGGGCCCGTGCAGGAGGCAACCAATCGATGCGTTTCTCTCACATCGATGTTTCTCTCTGTCTTCCCTCTCTTTCCCACTCTCCCTAAAAATCAATGGAAAAATATCCTTGGGTAAGGATTAACAACAACAACAAAAATATATCTAATGCTAACAAAAGCTACTGTGAGGAATTAAATTAACTGTGTCAGAGAATATAGAGTTAACATAAAAGAAATTATTTCTGTTAGTAAAAGCTTCCTGGACTTTTAGATAGATTTTAGCAAGCAGAGGCACCATCTATGCTGGGGAAATAGTATATATAAAAGCTGGCAATAGGAGGAAAAAGGTTTGCCTGGCTTCTGCATAAAGTCTAAGACCTTGGTGAATCTGAACAGTGGAACTCTGACTGACCAAATACTAGCTTGGGTAAGTTATTAACTTCTCAAAGTATCAAGGACTAGTCCTACTCCACAGGATTATTGTTGAAAATCTTAAATAAAATTATGTATACAAAGTGTTAACATGGGGACCATTCAATCTATTAGCTATCATGATGACAAAAAGAATTTTCAAGGAATCTACCCAAAGGTGATAACCACATATGCAAATCAAATTTTAAGTATAAAGATGTTCAAAATAACCTTATGGATAATAGTGAAAAATTAGTACACTCTCAATGTTAAATAATCATTAGATAAGTTATGGTATATCCAGAATAAAATACAGGGTGGGGCAAAAGTAGGTTTACAGTTGTGAGTATGCAAAACACAGAGTGTATTCTTATATTATTTATTAATTGTTGTATTATTTTCCATAGGAACAGATGTAAACCTACTTTTGACCTACCTTGTATTATGTGGCCGTTAGTAAGCATTTTGGGGAGAAACAAATACATAAATTGGGGAAATCAGAAGAGCAATGAAGAAACTCCTCATTGCTCTCAGGAACATGCTGAGGAGTCTGCACTTGAGAGTCATACTGGAGCCCTGGAAAGATTTCCAACTCAACATGTTGTATTCTTTAAGAAACAACTTTGTAGTAAGAGATGCTCTTCATAACTGGAACCCCATTTGCAATGCCTTACCTGAATAAACACAGATGTCCTCTTTGCAGGGTCCCACAGGAACTCCACTGTGTTTAGTTGGTTTGGATTAGCCCGAGGATCAATTATACCCACAGACATTGGGATATCTGAGAAACAAACAGTATTCATTGAACAATTTTGAGTGCTACTGGGTTTAAATAAGAAAGCACTGATTCTTATACAGGTATTGTTGGTCTCTAGTTACCAAGATTTTTATGTAAATCTCTTTTTGTCAGTGAAAGAGGTTTGAATAGAGCTAACATTAATCTAAATACTTTGCTTCTGAGTATCTTTTTTCTACTTTAAAAAGTTTAATTCCACTTAAAAATAGATTTAGTCTACACACTAGCTCTAGTGTCATGAAAATTGTAACATAATCTGCTTCACTTACTTTCTGGATTAGTGTTACTGCCAGAAGTACACTAGGAGTATTGCTATAGAAGGATAAAGTACAGTGTCTGAATAAAGGTATAAAGTATTGTATCACAGATAGAAGTGGGAAAGTCATCAAATAATCCTATAGCAGAGTGACATATCTTACATTCAGGAGGTAAGCAAAAATGAATGGGCTTTAGTAGAACTTTGCAGTCCATTCCATATAGCACAAACTCAAATACCATTCCCTGGCTTCTATTAATATTCAAACTAAGTGATAAGGCGAGGCTAATATTATTATAACTGCGCTCTAACTATACTGTTTTAGTATCAATGATTTAAACAAGAAAGCGTTAAGTGGATCCTACTCCACAGTGTTAGTTGTGTTGGATTCATCTTAAAGCCAATTTTATTATATGGATATGTGTATGAGAACCAGTGTTTTCTCAGGTAAATCTAATAGTACTCAGATTTAACTATGTTTACCAATAGGAGATAGTAACCAATAAGAGACCAAAGACACAAATGATGGGATTCAAAGTATGTTTACAAAGAGAGCCTGTGCATGTTTATAAAGATCTTTCCCTTTTGTGCCATGGTTTAAGAAAACCAAATTCTACCCTGTGGAGAAAGGTAGAAAAACTTAAACCACAAACCAAGAGATATAGATTCGAATCCCAGGCCTCCTACTTTAGGTAAGACAAAGGACTAGGTCTCAGGTATCTACACTAATAAAAGAGAAACATGGTAATTGGCGTACGACCGCTACCCTTCCCATTGGCTAATCCCCCTGTCACTCACAGAGTAGGGCTGAGATATGCAAATTAACTGGCAGCCAAGATGGCGGCCAGCAGCCAGGCAGCTGATGCGAACGGGGAGGCTTACTTGCTTCAGTGACGGAGAACTCCAACGTTCCCCGCCTGACTTGCCGGCCTCTCAGCTGCAACTCTAAGCAACTATGTTGCGAATAAAGAAGCTAAAAAAACCCCAGAAACCTGCTTTACTCAGCAGAGCTTCAGCCAACCGGACCGCAACATTGTATCAAATACAGACGGTAAACAAAGGCCAGAAACCTGTTTTCAGCAGCCCAGGCCTCAGAGCTAAAGCTGGCCCAGAATAAAAAAAAAAAAAGGAAAAAAGGAGCGGTTGGGAGCTTCGGTCCCAGCCTGAAAACAGCCCTCAGCCCCTCAGCCAGACTGGCCAGGCACCCCAGTGGGGACCCCCACCCTGATCCAGGACACCCTTCAGGGCAAACCAGCCAGCCCCACCCATGCACCAGGCCTCTCTCCTATATAGTAAAAGGGTAATATGCCTCCCAGCACCGGGATCAGCGTGACAGGGGGCAGCGCCCAAACCCCCTGATTGCCCTGCAGCTATGTGTGTGACAGGGGGCGGGGCCCCAACCCCCCTACCCCCCATGGGCCCTGTTCTGTGTGTGACGGCGTAGAGCCATAACCTCCCCATTGGACCTGCCCTGAGTATGAGAGTGGCGGCGCCCCAACCACCTGATCGGCCCTGCTCTGTGGGTGTTAGAGGGCGGCGCCCCAACCCCCCCACCCCCCACGGGCCCTGCTCTGTGTGTGAGGGGGTAGAGTCATAACCTCCCCATCTGCCCTGCCCTGAGAGTGACAGTGGCAGCGCCCCAACCACCTGATCGGCCCTGCTCTGTGGGTGATAGAGGGCGGTGCCCCAACCCCCTGATTAACCCTGCTCTGTGCATGACAGAGTATGGTGCCCCAACCCCCCTGATGGGCCCTGCTCTGTGCGTGACAGGGGGTGGCGCCGCAACCTCCCCATCTACCCTGCCTTGAGTGTGACAGGGGGCAGTGCCCCAACCCCCCAATCGGCCCTACCCTGAGCGTGACTGAGGGTGGCATCGCAACCTCCCAATCTGCCCTGCTCTGTGCATGATAGGGGAAGGCGCCCCAACTCCCCAATCGGCCCTGCTCTGAGCCCGACCAGGAGCTGCACCTAGGGATTGGGCCTGCCCTCTGCCACCCGGGAGCAGGCCTAAGCCAGCAGGTTGTTATCTCCTGAGGGGTCCCAGACTGCAAGAGGGCACAGGCCGGTCTGAGGGACCCCCTCCTTCCCCCGAGTGCACAAATTTTTGTGCACCGGGCCTCTAGTTAGTAAAATAAAAGAACTTTGAGGAATTTAGGGGCAAAACCTGGCCCTTTTATACACTACTCAAAACAAAATATCAGACCTGGAATAGCCAAAACAATCTTGAAAAGTAACAAAATTGGAGGTCTCATACTTTTTTATTCCAAAACTTCCTACATGCCCTGGCTGGGTAGCTCAGTTGGTTAGAGCATCATCCTAATATGCCAAGACTGCAGATTTGATCCCCAGTCAGGGCACATACAGGAATCAACCAATGAATGCATAAATAAGTGGAACAACAAATCAATGTTTCTCTCCCTTTCCTTTCCCCTATCCCTATAAAAATTAAAGAAAAAAAACAAAAAAACAACTTACTATGAAGTTACAATTATTAGAAACTAGAGGCCTGGTGCACGACATTTGTGCACTGGGGGGTAGGGGGTCCCCTCAGCCCAGCCTGCGCCCTTTAGCAGTCTGGGAGCCCTCGGAGGATGTCCGAATGACGGCTTAGGCCCATGTGGTAAACAGGCCTAAGCTGCAGTCGGACATCTTTAGCACTGCTGTGGAGGACCACTGCTGCGCTCGCCAGCCATCAGCCGGGCTTGTGGCTGAGTGGTGCTCCCCCTGAGGGAGCGCACTGACCAACAGGGGCAGCTCCTGCATTGAGCATCTGCCCCATGGTGGTCACTGTGCATCATAGCAACCAGCTTTTCTGCCGTCCGGTTGATTTGCATATTACCCTTTTATTATATAGGATGGTGTAAGCCCTAGCCAGTTTGATTCAGTGGATAGAGCATTGAAGCAGATTAAAGGGTCCTGGGTTCGATTCTGGCCAAGGGCACGTTCCTGGGTTGCGGGCTCAATCCCTAGTCCTGGTTGGGGGCGCATGAAAGTGGCAACCAAACGATGTGTCTCTTCACATCAATGTTTCTCTCTCTCTATGTCTCTCCCCGTCCCTTCTACTCTCTAAAAATCAACGGAAAAAATATCCTTGGGTGAGGATTAAACAAACAAACAAAAACTGGTGTAGTACAGGCATAAAGATGAATATATGGACAAATGGAACAGAATAGAGCGCTCAGAAACAAACCATCATATATACAGCAAAATGATTTTAGACAAGGGTGACAAGGCCATTCAATGGTAATGGGTAGTCTTTTCAACAAATGGTGTTGGAAAAACTGGGAATCCACATGCAAGGAATGAAGGTGGACTCTTACTTTACACCATCTATGAAAACTAACTTAAAAAATGGATCTACACTGCCCTGTCTGGGTAGGGCAGTTGGTTAGAGCATCATCCCAATATACCCATGTTGCGAGTTTGATCCCTAGTCAGGGCACATACAAGAAAGCAGTCAATGAATGTATAAATAAGTGGAACAACAAATTGATGTCTCTCTTTCTCTCTCAAAATAAACAAACAAACAAACAAACAAATAAGAATTTCCTTCCTTAAAAAAAAATATCTACACCTAAACCTAAAACTCTTAGGAAAAATTTCATGATACTGGACTTTCCAATGATTTCTTAGATATAACACCAAAAGCACAGAAAAAAACCCACAAAAAAGATATAGACTATATCAAAATTTAAAACTTTTGTCCATTAAAGGACACTATCAACAGTGAAAAGACAACCTACACAGAATAGGAGAAAATACTGTAACTCATATATCTGATGTGGGTTTAACATCCAGAATATATATACAGAACTCCTACAACTCAACAATAAAACAACCAGATTCAAAAATGGGCAAAGGATTTGAATACACATTTCTCCAAAGATATACAAATGGCCAATAAGTACATGAAAAGATACCCAACATCACTAATCATTAGAGAAATGTAAATCAAAATCACAGTAAGATACCACTCCATATCTATTAGAATAGCTAGTATTAAAAAAATAGAAAATAAGTGTCGGTAAGGAGGTAGAGTAATTAGAACCCTTGTGTAATTCTGATAGGAACATAAAATGTACAGCCACTGTGGAAAACAGTATGGTGGTTCCTCAAAAATTTTTAAATAGAATTATCATAAAATATAGCAATTCCACTTCTGAGTATACACCCAAAAGAATTGAAAGCAGACACTAAAGTAAGTATTTGCACACCCAAGTTCATAGTAGCATTATTCATTCACAATAGCCAAAAGGTGTAATCAACCCAAGCATCCACTGAGGAGTGAATGGATAAACAAAATGTGCTATCTACATACAATGGAATATTATCTATAATAATAAAAGCATAATATACTAATTATATAAATTAGACAAAGCTGGGGCTGGGATGGAAGCCAGGGTCCCAGGTGCCTGCCAGTGGCCAGAGGGAAGCCAGGGTCCTGGGTGCCTACCAGTGGCCAGAGGGAAGCTGGTGCCAGCAGCCGGGGGAAGGAAGACCTATTCTTGCACGAATTTCGTGCATCAGGCCTCTAGAAGGTCATAAAAAGGAAGGAAATTCTGACACATCCTACTACATAAACTATCCTTGATGATTACGCTAGGTGTAATAAACCAGTCACAAAAAGATAAATACTGGGTAATTTTATGTATTAAAAATAATTAAAAATTTTATGTTATGTATATTTTACCACAACTAATTTAAAAAGAAATAAAAACAACATAAAATCACGCTGAAATAATGAATGTGATTGTTCGGGAACCGAAGTGTCTCCACTTTGTAACTTTTGGTATCATCATGATAGTAAGTTTTTATACTTAACTAGAGGCCCGGTGCACAAAAATTTGTGCACTCGGCGGGGGGGTCCCTCAGCCTGGCCTATGCCCTCTTGCAGTCTGGGACCCCTCGGAGGATGTCCACCTGCTGGCTTAGGCCCGCTCCCTGGGGGATCGGGCCCAAGCTGGCAGTCAGACATCCCTCTGGCAGCCTGGCAGCCCTCAGGGGATGTCCACTTACCAGTAGGGAGCAGACCTAAGCTGCAGTTGGACATCCTTAGCGCTGCTGAGGAGGCGGGAGAAGCTGTGCTGGCAGCCATCAGCCTGGCTTGTGGCTGAGCAGAGCTCCCCCTGTGGGAGCGCACTGACGACAAGGGGACAGCTCCTGCATTAAGCATCTGCCCCCTGGTGGTCAGTGTGTGTCATAGTGACCAGTCATTCCCAGTCGTTCTGCTCTTAGGGTCAATTTGCATATTACCCTTTTATTATATAGGATAGAGGCCTGGTGCATGGGTGGGGGCCGGCTGGTTTGCCCTGAAGGGTGTCCCAGATCAGGGTGGGGGTCCCGCTGGGATGCCTGGCCAGCCTGGGTGAGGGGTTGATGGGTGTTTGCAGGCTGGTCACACCCCCTTCAAGTTGGGGGTCCCCACTGGGGTGCCTGGCCAGCCTGGGTGAGGGGCTGATGGCTGTTTGCAGCTGGTCACACCCCCTTCAGGGTAGGGGTCCCCACTGGGGTGCCTGACCAGCCTGGGTGAGGGGCTGATGGCTGTTTGCAGGCTGGTCAAGCCTCCCCCAATGGGGACCCTCACCCCATGGAGGTTTGGCCAGCCTGGGTGAGGGGCTGATGGCTGCTTTCAGGCTGGCCACATCCTCTTTAGGGTGGGGGTCCCCACTGGGGTCCCTGGCCAGTCTGGGTGAGGGGCTGAGGGCCGTTTTCAGGCTGGCCAAGCCCCGCCAGCCACGGAAGCTCCCAACCTCTCCTTTTTTTTCTTTTTCTTTTTTAATTCTGGGATTTATTTACCTTCTATAATTGAAACTTGGTAGCCTTGAGAGGAGCTCAGAGCCAGCCAGGGCAGGCAGGAGGGAAGCCTGGCTTCCTCCATCACTGGAGCAACCAAGCTTCCTGCTCACTCCAGCTCCATGGCCCGCCGGCTGAAAGCAAGTATCTGGGGTTTATTTACCTTCTATAATTGAAACTTTGTTGCTTTGTGTGGAGCTCAGAGCCGGCCGCGGCAGGTGGGAAGCTTGGCTTCCTCCATCATTGGGGCAACCAAACCTCCTGCTTGCTCCAGCTCCGTGGCTGCCATCTTGGTTGGGTTAATTTGCATATAGTCGCTCTGACTGGCTGGTGGGCGTGGCTTAAGGCATAGCGAAGGTATGGTCAATTTGCATGTTTGCCTTTTATTATTGTAGATAACCACTTCCAAGTACATGTAATTGAGCCCTTGAAGCATTTTTAATTAAAGTAAGCTCAAGTAAAGAACACCAATTCTCAGGCCATAGTTTATAGGCCTTTCCTGGGAATAGATTCTCTTAACTCACCAATGTCAAGAATTCTATCTCCAGGTCGGTTCCACCTCCAGCCCTCCAGCTGCTGGTGTTCGGTGTATTGTAACCGTCTGTCATGGAACACTACACGGAATATACTCTAAAAGGAAGCAACAAAATCAAATGATAATAGGATTCCTTTAAAATAAATGCTGGCAAACAAAAAATTGCAGGAGTCACCCCCAGTTGGTTTCTAGATACAACCTGAAATTGTTTTTCTTAAGACCTATTTCACTCTAAGACCCACACCATACCAAGCTAATTCAAGGTAAATTTTATAATTGCTCAGATATAATCTTTACAATAACCAGTTCATATTTGCTGAAACATCAGTTCTGATGGTAACTAAGCATAAAGGACTCATATCAGAAGCATTTCTACATGCCCCTACTGCTATCATGTAATATTCGGCTTGGCTCTTCAGATGCATATCAAAAACTCACTAAGGCCCTTGCTTGCTAACCCGCCATATAAACTGTAAACACAGAGCAAGTAGCAGCTATTTCCGTCAACTTTACTTTTATTATGCTTACTTTTTGGAGGTGCCTATTAATATCCTTCTTATTACCTTTTACAGCTGCTGCCCAAACTCCTCTGTCCCAATTGTACTGTGAATTCATTACCATCAGTCTAGTCCAGTGGTTGGCAAACTGCAGCTCGCGAGCCACATGCGGCTCTTTGGCCCCTTGAGTGTGGCTCTTCCACAAAATACCACGTGTGGGCGCGCATGTACAGTGCGAGTGAAACTTCGTGGCCCATGTGCAGAAGTCGGTATTTTGTGTGGTCTAGACCAGTGGTTCTCAACCTTCTGGCCCTTTAAATACAGTTCCTCATGTTGTGACCCAACCATAAAATTATTTTTGTCGCTACTTCATAACTGTAATGTTGCTACTGTTATGAATCGTAATGTTAATATCTGATATGCAGGATGGTCTTAGGTGACCCCTGTGAAAGGGTCGTTCGACCGCCAAAGGGGTCGCGACCTACAGGTTGAAAACTGCTGGTCTAGACAAAGAAAACTGCTATTCGTCAACACTAGCTTCTGTTTTCCTTGCAAAAAGACAAAGTATCCAAAGAGACGGAGGAACTTCTCTCAAGATCTCAAGGATGTTACTGTATTCCACCCGAAAAGAATTTCACTGAGCAGAGAAACTCTCCTGCCATGGAGTGGTAAGCCTTCTGTTCCTGCAGCTCCGAAAAATCTATGTGAACAGAGGGGCTCACTCTGACCCCACAAACTGCCAGCAAACTGTAGCAGGTAAGATATCACCAAGGCTTTTATGGAAGCAAAATAATATTACAAAGAGTCACTATAAAGGATGTTTATTCACTTTCTTTTACCTTCACCAACTTGCCATTAATTTCTGGAAGTTCTCCAAGTTTCCTGTTGTCTAGCATTCGGATTTCATAAGACTGTCCTGGAAGAAAAAGTAACTACGTATTATATTCATCATAATTAATGTTCCAAAATTCAGAAAGAAAAAATTCAGTTGAGAGGTTCATTGTGGCAGCAAGAAGTTGAATTTTAGGAGAGCAGTGTTCTCTGAAGAATCTAATGTGTGGGGCCGCGGCGCTTTTGTTGGACGGGCTGACGGACGTGAGTCCTGGGGATGGGGGAAAGAACTGTCAGACACATCCAGGCGTCCAGACTCAGGCAGGAGGCTCAGGGAAGGAGTGGATGCTCAGTGGACCTGAGGGCACCCAGAGGGAGCTGGTGCCTGTGTCCTATAAGAGGAATGAGATGAGAAACCCCTTACGCCCATGACACTACAGGCTGTGGCGGCTCCCCCCTCCCCCAACAGTTTACCTGCAGGTAAACAGAGGAGCCCGAAGTTGGATCCAAGTACCTAGAATAAGCTCTAGTGTTGGAGCGGCTAGAAAATGGTCCATGCGCGAATGTACACACCACTGCCCTCGCAATACCCTGAGGAGTATTCCTCTCTCGGACAGATCGTGATTTGGAATTACTGACTGATTAAAGACTCCTCTTTCTCCACACTCCTACTTCCACAAAAAGGCATTTTAGCAACATTTTTGGAGCTCTGAAAGTCATGTTAGATTCTGTGTGGGATAAAAACATGCGTGCGCCCTGGTCCCTTTCCTCAGTTTAATGGAGCTGGAAGCCAAGCTACTTCCTGGGTTTAAAACCCGGTTCTTCCACTGTGCGTCCTTTTCAGATTTCTTCATCTTTGCCTCAGTTGCCTCAGCCTCAACACAGGAAGATTTAGTAATTCATCTCACAGGGCTGTTGAGAGGATTAAATGCCTTAATACATGAAAAGCATGTAAAACAAGGCCTGGCACTTAATGAATCTATGAATGTAAGCTGTCATCATCATTGTCGCATCATTGCCAGCATCATCTAGAGGTGACACACTATAGAAAAAGAAGGGTTTCCAATCACTTAAGGACAAAGTAAAACTTAGTAACAACCTGTCTATCTTGAGAGAGTACAGATAGAATTTTTTTTTCTTTTTCTTTTTTTTAAGAAAGGAGAGGGATAGGGAATTAGAAACATCAATGAGAAAGAAACATCAATCAGCTGCCTCCTGCACACTCCCTACTGGGGATGTGCCTGCAACCAAGGTACATGCCCTTGACCAGAATCGAACCCGGGACCCTTTAGTCCGCAGGCCAACGCTCTATCCACTGAGCCAAACCGGTCAGGCTACAGATAGAGTCTTATGAGAGTTTGTATCCCCCACAGTATCTTGTTTATGGATGTATGGCACGTAGTTGTTAAAAGCAGGAACTTTCATAAATTAGAGGCAAAAAAAAAAAAGGAATAAAATTCAGTTGGTGGAATACATAAAAATATAATATTATAGTATTAGTAAAAACAACTACAATCCTTTACTGTATGCTAGGCACAGTGCTAAATGTTTTCATGCATTGTATCATTTAATTTACACAACTCTCTCTAAGGTATTATCAATCCCATTTTTACAGATAAGTTTATGTTTTAGTTATATCATATGTTTTAGTAAAACATAGTCATATCAATTGATGCAGAAAAAGCATTTGACAAAATTTGACAAAATCCAACACCCTTTCTTTTTTTCCCTCAGCAAAGTGGGAATAGAGGGATCATACCTCAACATAATAAAAGCCTTATATGTCAAACCTACAGCTAACATCATACTCAATGGGCAAAAACTAAAACCATTTCACCTAAGAACAGGAACAAGACAGGGATGCCCACGCTCACCACTCCTGTTCAACACAGTACTGGAAGTGCTAGCCATAGCAATTAGACAAGAAGAAGAAATAAAAGGCATCCAAATTGGAAAAGAAGAAGTAAAACTGTCATTATTCGCAGATGACATGATATTATACATACAAAACCGCAAAGACTTCATAAAAAAACTATTAGATCTAATAAACGAATCAGCAATGTAGCAGGATACAAAATTTATGCCCGGAAATCTATGGCATTTGTATACACTAATAGTGAACTTACAGAAAGGGAGATTAAAAAAACAATCCCATATACTATTGCACCAAAAAATTAAGAGACCTAGGAATAAACAACTAAGGAGGTAAAAGACCTCTACTCAGAAAACTACAGGACATTGAAAAAAGAGATAGAGAAAGACATAAACAGATGGAAGAACATACCGTGTTCATGGATTGGTAGAATCAACATCATTAAAATGTAAATACTACCCAAAGCAATCTATAGATTCAATGCACTCCCCATTAAAATACCAATGGCATATTTCATAGACCTAGAACAAACTCTCCAAAAATTCATCTGGAATAAAATAAAGACCCCGAATAGCTGCAGCAATTCTGAGAAAGAACAAAGTAGGTGGGATCTCAATACCAGATATCAAACTAAATATTACAAAGCCACTGTTCTCAAAACTGCCTGGTACTGGCACAAGAACAGACATATAGACCAATGGAATAGAACAGAGAATCCAGAAATTGACCCAAACCACTATGCTCAATTAATATTTGACAAAGGAGGCAAGAGCATACAATGGAGTCAAGACAGTCTCTTCCACAAATGGTGTTGGGAAAATTGGACAGATATACTCCCCCCAAAATGAAACTAGACCACCAACTTACACCATATTAAAAAATGAACTCAAAATGGATAAAGAACTTAAACGTAAGACGGGAAACCATAAAAATCTAAGAAATCTAAGAGGAATCCACAGGCAGCAAAATCTCAGACATATGCCGAAGCAATATTTTCACCGATACAGCTCCTAGGGCAATGGAAACTAAAGAGAAAATAAACAAATGGGACTACATCAAAATAAAAAGCTTCTGTACAGCAAAAGAAACCATCAGCAAAACAAGAAGAAAGCCCACTGCATGGGAGAACATATTTGCCAATGATATCTCTGATAGAGGTTTACTCTCCAACATTTACAGAGAACTCATACAACTTAACAAAAGGAAGATAAACAATTCAATCAAAAAATGGGAAACAGACCTAAATAGGTACTATTTGAAAGAGTACATACAGAAGGCCAAGAGACATATGAAAACATGCTCAAAGATGCAAATCAAAACAACAATGAGGTACCATCTCACACCTGTCAGAATGGCTAACATCAACAAATCAACAAACGACAAGTGCTGGAGAGGATGTGGAGAAAAAGGAACCCTCGTGCACTGCTGGTGGGAATGCAGACTGGTGCAGCCACTGTGGAAGACAGTATGGAGTTTCCTCAAAAAACTAAAAATGGAACTCCCATTTGACCCAGTGATCCCACTTCTAGGAATATATCCCAAGAAACGAGAAACACCAATCAGAAAGGATATATGCACCCCTATGTTCATAGCAGCACAATTTACCATAGCTAAGATTTGGAAACAGCCTAAGTGCCCATCAGCAGATGAGTGGATTAGAAAACTGTGGTACATCTACACAATGGAATACTATGCTGCTATAAAAAGGAAGGAACTCCTACCATTTGCAACAGCATGGATGGACCTGGAGAGCATTATGCTAAGTGAAATAAGTCAGTTGGAGAAAGATAAATATCACATGATCTCACTCATTTGTGGAATATAATGAACAACATAAACTGATGAACAAAAACAGATCCAGAGACAGAGAAGCATCCATCAGACCGTCAAACCTCAGAGGAAAGGCAGGGGAGGGTGGGGGAAGGAGGAGGGTTCAACTAAAGGATCTGTATGCATGCATATAAGCATCACCAATGGACACAGACACTAGGGGGGTGAGGGCACGAGCGGGGTTGGGGTGGGGGGCAATGGGGGAAGATAAGGACACATATGTAATACTTTAATCAATAAAGGAAAAAAAAGAGTTTATGCACCTTGTCCAAGGCCATACAACTGATAAACAATAATGCTGAGTGGGGTAATTCTTCTCAAATAGTAACCAGTGAGGATGTTCAGGGAACATGGACTAGAAAAAAGAAGGAGATGGAAACTAAAAATGGGCACACAGACAGAAGAAGCTATTAATATATATCACACATGACATTAAAACTCAAATATCTGAAGTAAGCCTTGGATTTTGACAGTCTACCCTAGAAAGATGCACTTTAAAAAAATGTTTATATGGATTTCAGAGAGATGAAGGGAGAGGAAGAATCACTGATCGGCCTCCCGCTCTCAACCCCCCACTTGGCACTGAGCCCGAAACTCCAGGCATGTAGCCTGACCAGGAACCGAACCTCAACCGCCTGGTTCATGGGTCGATGCTCAACCACTGAACACACTGGCTGGGCCAAAAGGTGCACTGTTTACATAAAGTGTACCTAATTAAATGTCATGAATTCAGCAGGTCTGCAGTAATACTAACGAACAAGGACGCATCTAACCTTGATTGAGATATGTCAGGGTTTCATCGTGGAGTTTCACTGCTGGAGAGGTGGCAGCACAAAGCACATACTGAAAAGGTAGGATTTTATTCTCATTATCAGGAGGCAGACTTGATTCTTCTTGCTTAAAAATGGGCAAGGCAAGGACATCACTGAAATAAAGCACATAAATGACTTTTGTTAACATCTGACAAAGGTGCAAGAGCAGATTTATTGTGGAAGCAATTTAACTGCAAGTTGCTTTGGCAAACCATAAATATTACTCACTTCTTTGGAGTTTCTTCCCAACTATTCAATTCAGATTACCAGCTGTGATATCCCCCTGACCACAACAATGTGAGTAATGACAGATATTCACTGTTAAAACCACCTAAATGCCCAGACTGTGTTTCTAGGGAACATAGACAGGTGTTTCTAAAAGGGCTCTGAAAATCGTATGTAGAGTTCCAAAATCACAATTTAGGACACTCAGTAATATATCTGTTCTCTGAAATGCACCAACTGCAGTATCTTTATTGAGCAGTCCTCCTTTATCCACAGTTTCAGTCACATGCAGCCTGAAAACATTAAATGGAAATTTTCAGAAATAACCAATTCCTAAATTTCAAGCTGCAAACCATTCTGAGTAGTGTGATGAAATCTCACGCTGTCCTGCTCTGTCCCACCCAGGACATGAATCATCCCTTTGTCCAGCGTATACTTGGTATATGCCACCTGCCAGTTGGCCATTTAGTAGCACTGTCAATTATTAGATATTTACAGAAAGAGAGAGCATGAGAGAGAGAGAGAGAGAGAGAGAGAGAGAGAGAGAGAGAGAGAGAGAGAGAGAGAGGACACACACATATTCCTTTTATTACAGAGCAATAAAAGATGTTAGTCTTTGGGAGACATTATTTTTTTCTAAATTTTTAAAAAAATTATTGATTTGAGAGAGTTGGAGGAGGGGGAGAGTGGCTGATTCTTGCATGTGCCCTTACCGGGGATCAAACTCACAACTTTGGTGTATCAGGACAATGCTCTAACCAACTGAACTACTGGGCCAGGGTGCTATAGATCCTTAAGTACATCACATTTGATGATTCCTTGAAGGGAAGGGCTAGTGAAGATTACCAGGAATCAAGGAAAATAAGATTTTGCAACATAGCAACAGCTCAGCTTTTAGGAATGTAGAGTGTTTTTCTTCCTTCTCAAATGTCAGTGCCTAGCAAGGTTAATATATAGCAACAGTTCCTAGACTTCTCAATATAATGTGGCATTACACCTAATCCCTCATGACTAAGCAAAGGACTATCATTTGAAGGTGGAATTCTAAAATTGATTCTAAAGTTATCCCTAAAATTAACTCAAAATAGTACAGCTAAACTCAATACATAAAACTATATTTTCTCATCAGAGGATTTAGGATCTAAAAACCTCAAATATATCTGAATTACTCATGTTCTTGGTACACTGAATTTCTTTTACTCTGCTGTGGGGACAAGAATATCATTCAATTCCACATTCCTATAGGTGGAGGCTAAAGGTCACCAGTAACTACAGTTCCAGGCCCATGCTTATACCACAACAATAAGAAATTCAACGAGAAACAATTTTGGAAATACAGAGAAGTCTCCTCCTTCTCAGAGGTAAGTTGAGTACAGATTAGGAAATCCCACTCTGGTAGACTCTAACAATGTATAATAGTTGCTAACAATGCATAATTTGGATTTTATTATATTCTCTGATTCCTTCATGTATTTAATTCATTCAGTGAAACATATGCAATTTGAAGGAATAACTTTATGTGCTTATTAGTAAACTAGAGGCCTGGTGCACAAAATTTATGCATGTGTAGAGTCCCTAGGTCTGGCTGGTGATCAAGGCTGATCGGGGCCTTCCAGCTGCCGGCCAGGGCCTTCCTTCGTTCCGTGCCACCCCCTGGTGGTCAGCGCATGTCATAGCAAGTGAGCGATTGAACTCCCAGGCTCCTGGTCAAACTCCCAAGGGGACACTTTGTATATTAGCCTTTTAGATAGATGATAGATAGATAGATAGATAGATAGATAGATAGATAGATGATAGATAGATAGATAGATATCTGTTGGTATGATTTATATTTTTGCTTATTTGCATTGTCTCAAATACTCAGCCCTAATACACTATAATCATTTTGGAATTCTTAACATCTCATAGTACCTCTAATCGAGGATAAGGATACAGAAATCTTACTGTTAAAAAGATAAATTGAATATATATATATTTAAATTTTTTAAAATTAATTTTTAGAGAGAGGAAGGGAGAGGGGGTGGGAGGGAGGGAGATAAACAGTGAGAGAGAAATATCGATGTGAGAGAGAAACATTGATCAGTTGCCTCCTGCATGCATTCTGACAGGGGATTGAACCCACAACCTGGGTATGTACCCTGACCAGGAATCAAACGAACTCCCCATCTTTTGGTGTATAGGACAACACTCCTACCAACTGAGCCACACCAGCAAGGGCTAAGTACTGTATATTTTTAAAATATGCATCGCTAAGTGAAAATCCATACCTGGGAGTAGAGGCATAGCAGAAATCATTATTAACAGTGATCTTCCCTGTAAGTAACTGGGATTCCCTGAAGAGCTGCTTCTGATATAAATTACCCTTCTCTGAAGAGTCTCTACTAATTCACAACTATGGTTTAATTTTCTCCCTCAGGCCTACCAGCTGTGGAATGCCCTCTTCTAAAAGATCCTATAGCATAGAAAGGGAGAGGTTGGATGAACTCTATTTTGAGTAAGAGAGGCAAGCAGACAGATGTTCATAGCATCTAAGAAATTAGAAACTAACTGGGGACAGTAAGATGTCATGAGCTCCTAACTTCTCTATTTTATAACCTTCATTTCACCATGATGAAAATATTTGAAAACATGCCAATCCTATATAATAAAAGGCTAATATGCAAATAGACCAAACTGCAGAACAACCAAACAACCGGTCGCTATGATGTACGCTGACCACCAGGGGGTATGCGTGGAACATGGCAGGCATCAGCTGTGGCCAGATGGTGGAGCAGGTGAGTGGGGGCGCCAGATCAAGGCAGGACACCAGTCGCTGTCATTGGGGCGAGCCTCTGGTGGTTACTGAAAATTCTTTGCTCCCATGCGCCATGGTCCTGCCCAGCGCTCACACCTGCTGCTGGCGCTGGCCCCACTCACACCTGCTGCTAGTGCTGGAGCCACCGCTCACACCCACTGCTAGCACCAGCCCTGCTTGCACCCGAAGCCAGTGCCGGAGCCACGGCTCACATTCACTGCTGGTTGCCCAGCGCCAGTCCCATTCGCTCTGTGCCATCAGTGGGTGCGAGTCGCAGCTGCCAGACCTAATTGTCCCTGAGGGCTTCTCTACTTCCCCCTGCTCCTGAGGGGTGATCGGAGCAGCAGCCACTGCTCGCACCCGCTGATGGCACCGGCCCCACTCGTTCAGTGCCATCAGCGGGGCCAGCACCATCAGTGCATGGGAGCAGCAGCAGTTGGGAGAGGGGCTGCAGGCAGACAGGGGACCTGGGGCTGCGGTGGGAGGGGCCTGGTGGGGGCACGGAGGATGGGCCGAGACCCACCCCTGTGCCTACCACAGCCTCGCGGCCCACAGTTCCTTTCAAGGTGCACAAGTTCGTGCACTGGGCCTTTAGTATCGCTATATCAGTTATAGTGTAAAAGGGCAAGAATTGAAGATACTACATTCTATTCTGAGGTCAGCTTCAAAAGAAAAAAAAAATCCAGTAAATAACTGGTAATAAAGGCCCTGGCTAGGGAGCTGAGCTCGTTAGAGCATTGTCTGGATATGCCAAGGTTGTTAGGTTGATCCCTGATCAGGGCACATACAAGAATCAACCAATGAATCCATAAACACTTGGGATAACAAATCAATATTTTTTTCTCTCTCAAAAATTAATAAAAAAATATTTTTAAAAAGAACACCAACAAATGCTGGATAAGACATTTTTTAAAAATAACTGGTCATAACATCTTTAAAGAGGAGAGAAAATAACTGATTTCTTTGGAGTTGTGGGAAAGAGACATGCCCTGCAAGTTTTAATATGAAGCCAGTGTGATGTCCTGACTACTGAGTAATGGTGAAATTATCTTACTTTCTTGGTTAAGAGTCTGCTGTCACAAAGTGATAAAAGATTTCTGCTAGCTGAACATCTAGTGAAAAACCTCATTAAACTAAAAAGCAGCACATATAATTTTAAAAATTGCCTTGCTAATTATTCTACCACCCAGAAGACATAAGAAATAAGTAGAATTATATTCTGAACCTAATTTGACCAAGAAGAAACTGATCAGAAAAGAGGACATGGTGGAGCCTCAAAAGAAAGCAACCCAGCCAAATAGACAGGAAGAACAAATAGACAGGAAGAACCAGGAACACAGCAGATGTGATTCCTAGCTTTTTAAGGAACAGGCTTCAAAAGTGAAGACAGGACCCAAGCCCATGGATGTGAGGTACTAAAAGGGAACACAAGATTAAGGTTCTCAAAAATGAAGTTCTGCCAATTTCACATTATCTGAGATGGTGCGGGGAGAGGATTGGAGGTGTCTACAAAGACTAGACAAAAAGCTCACCAATCAACTCAGAATTAGAAGGGGGTGCACAGTAAAAATACATACAAAAGGAAAAGAACTATTTTTTAAGTGGTACTGACATAAATAAGAAGCAAGCTTGAGCTGAAACCCACAATGCGCTCAGACTTACAAAAAAGGTAAGAGAAGCACAGGTCCGCTCTTTGATGTAAATGGCATATGACTAGTTAATATGAAGCAGAGACAAAGAACATCTCAATTCCTGTTTTTCTCCTATCTTTCCTGTAGTAGTAGTAATTTTTAAAATGAGGCAAGTATAGTCTCCCTACCTTAACCAGAGTGATCTGAAATGAAATCTGGGCAAGACTAAGAGGTTATTAAAAGAATAGTTTGAGTATTTCGGCAGGGCATCGGGGATCACTAGGAGCCATAAGCAAACAAACTCATATTCCCTTTTTATATGATTTGACCGGGGATTGCTGGAAACATAATAAATATTTCTGGATTTTAGCAATGTATAAAATAAAGTCTCTCTTGATATCTCTGTTCAAGGTGAAAAATATGAATTTTGCTACAGTTAGGTGGCTTTACAGATAACTATACAACTGTACCTAAAGAGTGCAGATAAACTAGGAGTATAGTAGTATTCCACAAGACCCCAGAGAAACTCGTCCCCTGCAACATTTTAAACAAATAAATGACTTGATAAGGACACTGAAAAGGATGATGACCAAATATGCAAATCACAGGAATCTGGGATGGAAAAGCAAATATCCTATATGATAGAATCAACTTTTAAAATAATTCTAATTGGCTAGAACAGGAGGCTAAATCTAACAGAATAAGATTTAATAAGGATAAATATTAAGACATACACTTTAAACTAAAAACAGCAAAGTGATCCAATATATGTAAGAAAGACTAGGCCCACAGTGGTTCTCAACCTTCTGGCCCTTTAAATACAGTTCCTCATGTTGTGACCCAACCATAAAATTATTTTTGTTGCTACTTCATAACTGTAATGTTGCTACTGTTATGAATCGTCATGTAAATATCTGATATGCAGGATGGTCTTAGGCGACCCCTGTGAAAGGGTCATTCGACTGCCAAAGGGATCGCGACCCACAGGTTGAGAACCGCTGGACTAGGGCTTTAAAAAATATCGATTTTATCGCTTCTCGGCCTTTTGGCTAAGATCAAGTGTAGTATCTGTTCTTATCAGTTTAAAAAAAATCGATTTCAATGAGATAAAGTGTGATATGGTTGCCAAAAATGCTGCTATCAGCTTTCATGAAAAACCCCATCTGGCCCAGCTGGCATGGCTGAGCAGTGGAGCGTCAGCCTCTGAACCGGGAGGTCATGGTTCCACTCCCGGTCACAGGCCTGGGATGCGGGCTCCATCTCCAGTGTGGGGTGTGCAGGATGTTGGTCTGAAGGAAAGAAGTCTTGTTGGATCCACTCTATAGGGACATTCAATTCCCAGTTCAGGGTTGAAAGAGTCCCCTTTAAAATGTTCTCCAAAACAATGGTGCACGCTCCCTCTTGGGAGCATGCCCACACCCTTCTTCCCCCTCAGGCATGTATCTCCTAAGCTGTAAGGGTCCCCGCCAACCAGGGGAGCACTGGTAGTGGCAGCTCGTCCCAGGCTAACCCCCTGAACCTATCTCCAACGCCCCCTTTCTTCTGACTTTCCAGTGAGCCAAAGCAGCCCTGACTTGGCTCATTTCTTACCCATAACATTTCTAGAAAGGAAAATCAGCCCCACCTAGTCTCTCTCCTGTTGCTTCTTCTATACTAAGCCCTTCCTTGTTTCACTGTCCCCAGCTTTAATAAACGTGCTCTCAAAGTAAAAAAAAATAGCCCAGCCAACCTACAAAGCAGGAGGTCACGGTTTGATTCCAGGCCAGACCACATGCCCAGGTTAGGGACTCAATCCCAAGTAGGGGGCATGCAAGAGGCAGCCGATCAACGATTCCCTCTCAACATTGATGTTTCTGTCTCATTCCCCCTTCCACTCTGAAATCAACAAAAGTATTTTTAAATTAATTAATTAAATTAAAAAAATAAAAGGACCTAAATATTTTGAGCCTGTTAAGGTCTTAAAAGCTGTGTTGGGATATGCCTAGGGATCCTATATATTATTAGAAAATACTAATAGATAATAGTATTCAGGAAATACACTAGTTCACCGCTATTATAGTCCAAAGTATATGCCATAGCATCTGCTACAGAAGGCAGCAACCAATTGATAACTACAAAAGTCTGTATATGGGCTAGACCAACTGGCTTATGAACCTGTTTATATCTTTTAAAATTTCATTTCTACTTTTGTGTATTTGCCATGACAAAACAAGGCACAGATGACATCTGGGCATGCTAAACCTGTATATACCAAATCCAAAGACTTATCAGTATAGTATTTTCTAACACTGATGATTCCTAAAAATTGTACTCTTTTTTGATTTCTTAAAAATTCTCACCGAGGATATGTTTAGCGAGAGGAAAAGAGAGAGAGAGAGAGAAATATCGATTTGGGTACCTCCTGAACACACCCCAACGGGGGATTGAACCCCCACCCTAGGTATGTGCCCTAACTGGGAATTGAACCCACAATGTTTTGGTGTACAAGAGAACATTCCAATCAACTGAGCCACCCAGTGGCCAAGGCTAAAAATTATATTATTAATTGAAATCAAGACATAAAAAGGTTTTCAATTCTTAGAAAGTTTATATCTTCTCCATTTGGGCAAAGTGATTCTAATGAACTAGGATCTCAGAATACACTCTTCTAAAATAATGTATGAACTAGCTGGTAGTAAAGGGAATAGAAGTTTCCTGAGGTACTGTACATGTGAGAGAGCCATCTTGATTGTCCAACATAACACAAATCTGCACAATCAATCCAGGGATTCATGAGAAGTCAAATTATTGTTTCAAGCCACTACTTCTTAGGGGTGGTTTGTTAAGTAATAAGATAGAGGAGCAGGCCCCTGTTCCAATGTTTCTATAGAATTCTTTACGACAAAACTCAATAGAGGTGGCAAATATGCAAAGGAAGATATTAAATTGCTCACTCACACACACAGAAAAAACAAAAGGGTACATTCCAAAAGCCACTGTATAGCACTTAAGGAAAAATAAACAAAGCACAGAGCCGCTTTACTTACACAGTCAAACCTTGGTTCTCAAATGTCTCCTATCTCAAACAATTCAGTTCTCGGCCACCGAAAACTGTCTTGGTTGAAAACTTCTGTCTGGACCTAACAATCCTTTCATGCTGATACCTATATAATGAGTCATGAGTCTCTCAGATGACAAAGGAGAGAATGCTGGAGTATGAGTCAGTTTACTGCTAAATCTGGTGTCAACTGCTCAGGAACCTGTGCTGTGAATATTTAAGAAATATCACCATGACAAAGGAGTAACAAACCTTGCAATAAACTTGTTCAGTGACAGTGCAAGTGTTTTGCTTCAGGCAAGTGTTAAAACACAGGCAAAAACAAACATCACTGGATAGGTCTTTAGTGAGACAGAGGCCCAGGGAGCCTGAAGCACATTCAGCGGAGCAAAGAGACAAAAGAAAGAATCCAAGAGAACAGCTACCTGAAGTTTTTCATGGAAGGGGACTCCCCAACAATAACATCCCTCCATCGCTCCTCAGTCATCAATAGCTCTCAATATTAAAGGTAAGTTCTAGGATGTATGTAAATTTTTATTTTTTACTGTACATTCCATTTCCTTTTTGTTAAATTTTCGCTTTTATTTTATGTCCTTTTGTTTTTAAAGTGTTTATATATTAAACAGTACATTAGACATGTACTGTATACAAAGAATGTTAAAACAAGGAATCATTTGGGGGTCGGGAACAGATTAGTTAAATTTACATTATTTCTAATGGGGGGAAAAATGATTTAGTTTTCAAGCAAATCGCTTCTCGAACAGCCTTCCAGGATGAACCAAGTTTGAGAACCGAGGTCAGCTGTAAACTGACTCATACTCACGCATTCTCTCCTTTGTTTGTCACCTGGGAGACTCATGACTCATCCTACAAATATCAGCATAAAAGTGTTGTTGGGTCCAGAACTGAAATTCTGATCAACAACCAAGACATTTTTCTGTGAACAACTTGGTCGAGAATTGAATTGTTTGAGATGGGAGACATTCGAGGTTTGACTCTACTGTTCCTGGAACTATTTTCCAGATCTCAGTATGGTCTTAATATTCTTTACGTACTTTAAGAAGGTGCTTTTAGGTATAATCCATTCTATTTCTTCAGCAGTTCAGAGAGACCAGAAGCTGAATACTTGTCATCATGTACCTCTCAAAGTTTACCCCAAAATATGAAGCTAATTTATTTTCTCTCCAAGTTTTTGAATCTCCCTCATTTCTGCTCTGCTGGGGTTTTTTAACTTCAATCTTTAATCCTTGTCTATTTTATTTTATTTTAATATTTATTTTATTGATTTTTTACAGCGAGGAAGGGAGAGGGATAGAGAGTTAGAAACATCGATGAGAGAGAAGCATCCATCAGCTGCCTCCTGCACACCCCCTATTGGGGATGTGCCTGCAACCAAGGTACATGCCCTTGACCGGAATCGAACTGGGACCCTTTAGTCCCCAGGCCAACGCTCTATCCAGTGAGCCAAACCGGCTAGGGCTCTGCTGGGTTGTCAATAATTTACTTCTATAGGCAATGTTCTTTATTTTATTTTAGGTAAGAAAGTCACTAAAAACTTCTAATTTTAAATGTCTGCAAGTCCTACTTATTTTGGAAGTGGAAAAGTATCTGACCAATGTCAGATACTTCAAGAGAATTTATAAGATATTAAATGTTTAATCAGAGACCTCTGAATCACAAAGTCCTACTCAGGAGATTTGCCAGATATAGGCCTGCTTTCTCAGTTTTTTTCCTGCATTACAGGATTAGCTCTTACCAGCCTACAAATCTCATTAAAACACTGCTAATTGAAAACATCACCTGTGGCATCATTAGTACCAGGCTCTTTCATTAAATTTCTGAAATTACTGACTCTTCACATTAATAGCAAGGTGATGAATGGCAACCTGCAACAATATTCATGGGTTATATATTCTGGAAATCTGACAATTTTGATATAGAAAGTAGAACTCCCATTTCAGTATTCAAAGCTTCTTTTCGAGTCCAAAATGACCACCTCTGGGGTTCTTCTGCCTTGCCCATTACATCCCTACTACCACAACTAGCTTCAAAGCCATGCAATCTCCCCAGTCCTTAGTCCCTCCCAGTAGTAAAAGATAAGCACAGATATTTTTCTGTTTTCTTTTTGTTTGTTTTTTAACTTTAACTGGGGAAATCCTGTAAGTACTAGAACACTAGTCCTATATAATGGTAAGAGTCTTTAGCTATCTCTTCTCCCTTTAAGCTCACAGTGGTAGGGCTTATAAGAATTCTCCTCCTTCAGACCAGACCTTTGATAAAGGCCCTTTCTTCTAAAGTGGCCAACATGTTCCAAGATGCCCTCATTTAGATCCGATGATGCAATCAAAGCAGATCTGTTATTGGCTCCCTTTCTCTTTTATAGAGAATCAGTTACATCTCTAAGAATATGCAAAGCAGAAGATGCCCAGTTCACTAAGCTTCAACCCTTCTTAGGAATAATTAGCTTTTCACCATTATCCTCCCATCTGCAGCCAAAGTAACCTCTAAAACTGTAAGTCTAAGATATCACTACTCTGTTTACATCAAGCTTGTCAAACTCTCGGCCCACAATGAATATTTTCGCGGCCCAGACAATACAACAGTATGTAAGAAACATTTTAATAAAAATTTTGTAACAACTTTTACAATATCCTGTTATACATGATTATTAATAATGAACTACAACATTTGCTAATGACTGATTACTATAATCGTGTTCACTCATTTTCCTATGCGCCTTACGCGCAGGCGCACCATTTCTCTCCACTAATACTAGCAACATTTTTATTAGAATATTTTAGAATTTTTATTAGAATATTTTAGCAGCCGAATGCCACGTCATTAGTCTTGTACTGACTTGTTTGTATGCGCAACAGGAAATATTTTGCTTTTGGAGAACAAGAAAAATAGGTTTATTTGCATTACACTTATTAATTTGTGTAGTTATTCAGTGTCTGATAAGTTAATGTTCAATAAAAAATATTAATTTTTATTAAAGCGTTCTATTTTATGTTAATGATTACTCATTTATTTCAGCCCTTTGTATTCAGCATGTCTCTATCAAAATAAACCTACGTTTCTATGAAAATTGAAGTTTTTGTTTTTTTGCGGACCACATAAACTTAAACCTTGTTTATCTGGCCCGTGTGAGCCTTTGAGTCTGACATGCTTGGTTTACATGCTTCTATAGCTTCTCAGTGAAATCATGATAGTTCTCAACAGGGCTCCCAAGGCCCTTCAAAACTGGACCGGCTTACCTGTACAGTCTCATCTCATTACCTTCCCTTTCTAAAAGTTCCAGCTAATGAACTGAAGTTCCTTTTCCTTGCTGTCCTCTACTCCAATTCCTCTCAACTATTACCCTAGGAAGAGTAATAACAAATGCAAAGGCCCTGAGGTGGGAATGTGCACAGCATCTGAGGAGCTGTAAGAAAGCCAGATGTGGCTGGGGCAGAGCAAGACAGAAGAACAGAAGTTATGGACAAGTTGTCCAGTGAGGCACTCCATGTGTATTAATCAGAACTAAGGCTTTTATTTAAAGTGAGATGCAAAATCATTGGAGAATTTTCAGGAGAAAAGTAACATGATCAGTAGTTGAGCGTCAACCTATGAACCAGGAGGCTACCAAGTAACAAGAGTAAACTCTAGGGAGGGAGTAGAATCTGATTTCCAATGTTACCACATTACAATACTCAAAATGTACAGTTCTCAACAAAAACTATGAGGCATACAAAGACACAGGAAAGTATGGTCCATTCACAGGGGAGAAAAAGAAATTGACAGAAACCATCCCTGAGCAAGCCCAGATACTAGACTTACTATTCAAAGACTTTAACTGTCTTTCTCCCACCTCCCCAAACTATAGAATAAAGTTTATTTAGAAAGTCACAGAGGTAGAAGAAGTGAGCCGTAGAAGAAACGGGCTCAGGAAACAAGTTACAGAGGGAAAAAAAAAGGGTCTTTGGAGCTCAGAAGAAAGAAAAAGGCAAGGGGGGGAAGAGGGCGGGGAAAGGAGCAGGCACACTCCATACAGAACCACTAAATTAGCTGTCTTAAATATGCTCAAAGAACTGAAGGAAACCATGGACAAATAACTAAAGGAAATCAGAAGAGCAATGTATGATTAAGAATGGCAATAAAAAGAAAGTATAAAATGGAACCAGACAGAAGTTCTGGATAAAAAAGTACAATAGCTGGGTTTAAAAATTCATAAACAATACTGAAAAACAAAGTAGAGGGACTCAAACTTCCAAATTTCAGAACTTATTTCAAAGGTAAAGTAATCAAAACTGTGTGGTACTAGCAAAGAATAGAATATCAACCAACAGAATAGAACTAAGAGTCCACAAACAAATCTTTATATCTATGGCCACTTGATTTTCCACAAGGGTGCCAAGAAAATTCAATGGGGAAAGAAATGAACAAATGGTGGGTAGGACAATTGGATAACCACATGCAAACAAATGAAGTTGGACCCCTACCTCACTCCATATATAGAATTAACTCAAAGTAGACCAGTTACCTAAATATAAGACTCTCAGAAGAAACCACTGGTTAAAACTTTGTGACATTTGATTTGGCAATAGATTCTTAAAGTTGAAACCAAAAGCATGAGTAACAAAAGAAAACATAGGCAAACTGGACTTCATCAAAATTAAACACTTTTGTAAGTCAATAGTTTATAGTATTGTATTGGTGTTAAGTTCCTGATTTTATGTAAGAGAATTTGTGAAAAGACAATGGGAGAAAATATCTGCAAACCATTTATGTGATAATGATCTAGTACCTAGAATATATGAAAAACTCTTATACCTCAGCAACAACAAAAAAGACAATCCAATTTAAACCTGGGCAAGAGACTTGAATAGACACTTCTCCAAAGATATACAAGTGATCAATAAGCACATGAAATGATGTTCACCAACATGGTCATTAAGGAAATGCAAAACAAAACCACAATGAGATACTACTTCACACTCACTAGGATAGCTTTAATTTAAAAAAAGAAAGAAAGAAAAAGAAATGTTGGTGAGGATGTAGAGAAACAGAAACCCTTGTATAGTGGGAATAGTTCAGATGCTGTGCAAACAGCTTGGAAGTGCTCTCCCTCTCGGGAGCACACCCACGCCTTTCCCTTCTCCTTCCCCCCAGGGATGTTACCTTACCTTTGTCTTTCTCTTTCCTAAACTCCAAGGGCCCTCTTTTTGTTTCCGTAACTTGTTTTTTGAGCCTAAGCAGCCCAGCTGGCTCACTTCTACTACCTCTGTAACTTTCCCTTGTAATTTAAAAAAAATATATATTTTTATTAATTTCAGAAAGGAAGGAGAGGGAGAGAGAGATAGAAACATCAATGATGAGAGAGAATCATTGATCGGTTGCCTACTGCACACCCCACACTGGGGATCAGGCCCACACACAACCTATGCATGTGCCCTGACTAGGAATCAAACCGTAATGTCCTGGTTCATAGGTCAATGCTCAACCACTGAGCCACGCCAGCCAAGCTCTCTTATAATCCTATATAATAAAAGCCTAATATGCTAAGTGTCCGGTCATCTGGTCGTCCATTCAACCAATCAAAGCATAATATGCTAATGATATGCTAAGGCTGCTCAACTGCTCACTATGACGTGCACTGACCACCAGGGGGCAAACGCTCTGACCAGTAGGTTAGCTTGTTGCTCGGGACTGAGAGAGACAGGCTGGACATGCCCTGGAGCCCTCCTGTAGTCCCTCCCCGTCTGGCCAACCTCCCACGTCCCTCCCTGGCCCTGATCGTGCACCGGTGGGGTCCCTTGGCCTGGCCTGCACACTCGCAATCCGGGAACCCTGGGGGGATGTTGGAGATCCGGTTTCGGCCCGATCCCGCAGGCCAGGCTAGGGGACCCAACTGATGCATGAATCCGTGCACTGGGTCTCCAGTTTGAAAATAAAGAAATACAATAGCTTAGCAGTTCTTTTTTTTTTTTTAATATATTTTATTGATTTTTTACAGAGAGGAAGGGAGAGGGATAGAGAGTTAGAAACATCGATGAGAGAGAAACATCGATGAGAGAGAAACATCGATCAGCTGCCTCCTGCACACCCCCCATTGGGGATGTGCCTGCAACCAAGGTACATGCCCTTGGCCGGAATCGAACCTGGGACCATTCAGTCCGCAGACCGACGCTCTATCCACTGAGCCAAACCGGTTAGGGCAGCTTAGCAGTTCTTGAAAAAAATTAAGCATGTACTACACATCTATTAGAATAGCCAAAATCTGGAACACTGAGAATACCAAATGCTGACAAGGATGTAAAGCAACAGGAACTCTCACTCTTTGCTGATGGGAAGCAAAATGGTACAACCATTCTGAAGGACAGCTGGTTGGTTTCTTATAAAAGTAAGCACATTCTTACTATGTGATCCAACAATAACATCATCGATATTTACTCAAAGTAGTTGAAAACTATCTCCACACCAAAACCTAAACATGGGTGTTTATACAAGCTTTATTCGTAACTGCCAAAACTTGGAAGAAACAAAGATCTCCTTCAGTAGGTGAATGGATAAATAAATCCTTCTAGACGAGCGGTTCTCAACCTGTGGGTCGCCATTCCTTTCACAGGGGTCGCCTAAGACCATCCTGCATATCAGATATTTACATTATGATTCATAACAGTAGCAACATTACAGTTATGAAGTAGCAACGAAAATAATTTTATGGTTGGGTCACAACATGAGGAACTATATTTAAAGGGCCAGAAGGTTGAGAACCACTGTTCTAGACAATGAAATATTACTCACCGCTAAAAATAAATTAGCTATTGCCCTAACTGGTTTGGCTCAGTGGATAGAGCGTCGCCCTGTGGACTGAAAGGTCCCAGGTTCGATTCAGGTCAAGGGCATGTGCCTTGGTTGTGGGCACATCCCCAGTAGGAGATGTGCAGGAGGCAGCTGGTTAATGTTTCTCTCTCATCGATGTTTCTAACTCTCTATCCCTCTCCCTTCCTCTCTGTAAAAAAACCAATAAAATATATTTTAAAAATAAAATAAATAAAATAAAAATAAATGAGCTATCAAGCCATGAAAAGACATGGAAGAATGTTAACTACATGTTACTAAGTGAAAGAAGCCAATCTGAAAAGACTACATATTGTATGATTCTAATTATATGACACTCTGATGAAGAGAAAACTATGGAGGCAGTAAAAAGAACAACAGTTGCCAGGGACAGGGGTGGGGAAATGAATGGGCAGAACAGAGAGGATTTTTAGAGCAATGAAAATACTCCGTAATGACACAGGTACACGTCATTACAAATTTGTCTAAACCTATAGGATGTACAATACCAAAAGTGAACCCTAAGGTAAACTGTGGACTTTGAGTGATTATGATATGTCAATGTAGGTTCATCAATGTAGGTACAGAGTGTGTACCGCTCTGGTGGGGGAGGCTCTACATACATGAAAGCAGGGGGTACATGAGAAATTTCTGTACCTTCCTCTATTGCTGTGAACCTAAAAAAAAAAAGGGTCTTTAAATTAAAAAAAAAAAGTTTAGCATAGAATTACCATATTACCGTATGACCCATCAATTCCAATTCTAAATATATACCCCAGAGAAATGAAAACATATGTCTAGTGAAGCATGGTGACTATCTAAACTAATAAAAAAGGGTAATATGCTACTTAGACGGGGCATCTTCTGGATGTCCTTCCGGACAAAGCCATGGTGGCAGGGGCTGAGGCAGAGGCAGTTAGGGCCGATCAGGCCGGCAGCGGACGGCAGTTAGGGGCAAGGCCAGCAGGCAGAGGCAGTTAGGGGCAATCAGGCAGGCAGTCAGGCGAGCGGTTAGGAGCCTGCAGTCCCAGACTGCGAGAGGGATGTCCCAGACTGGAGAGGGTGCAGGCCAGGCTGAGGGACACCCCTCCTCGCCCCGTGCACGGGGTCTCTAGTAGTTAATAATACTGTATTGCATATCTGAAAGTTGCTAAGAGTAAATCTTAACAGTTCTCATCACCAGAAGAAAAGAAATTTTGCAATTATGTACAGTGACAGATGTTAACTGGACTTATTGTGATGATCATTTCATAAAATATACAAATACCAAATCAGTACGTTGTACACCTGAAACTAATATAATGATGTCAATTATATCTCAATAAAGAGAAAAATATGTCTACACCAAAACTTGAAGATGTTTATAAACATTTTGTTGTTATTTCCTACATAAGCATAACGCTAGCTACCATTATTCATAATAGTCAAAAGGAAAAAAACAATCCAAATGTCCATTCATAGCTGAATGGATAAACAAATTGTGATATATACATACAATGGCATATTACTCAGCCATAAAAGAGTGAAGTACTGAAGTATTAATACATGCTGCCATGTGGGCGAACCCTGAAAATTTATGCTGACAGAAGCCAGACACACAAAGTCACACACCATATAATTCCATTATGTGAAATATCCAGAATAGGTAAATCCATGTTAGTTGTTACTAGGGAGAGAGGGGCGAGAGAAATGAGAAGCAAGTGTTTAACAAGTAGAGGATTTTCTTTGGGGGTGATGAAAATGCTTTGGAACTACACTGAGTGGCCAGATTATTATGACCACCTGACATTTGTAGGCAAATTAGCTATAATTTCGCGCTGAAGTTGCTAGAGGGCCAGACCATTATAAACAGGGAAGCAGGTTGTTTACCATGACAGTAGAATTGATTTTTTTTCTGAAGATATGGGTAAACAATGCGATTTAACAGCCTTTGAATGTGGGACACACACACACACACACACACACACACACACACACTGAGTGGCCAGATTATTATGGCCACCCATCAGTACTTCGTTGGGCCACCTTTTGCCTTCAATACTGCGGCAATTCTTCTCGGCATTGACTCCATGAGATGTTGAAAGGTGATGTGAGGAATCTGACACCATGCCTGATGAATAGCACTGTCCAGTTCCGTGAGATTTGATGGTTATGGAACCAGCTGCCTGATGGCTCTTTTAACTTCATCCCACAAATGCTCAATTGGATTGAGATCTGGTGATTGTGGGGGCCACCTAAGCAAGGTAAAGTCTCCTTCATGTTCTTGAAACCACTCCTGCACAATACGGGCACCGTGGCATGGCGCATGGTCTTGTGGGAAGAAGCCATCTCCATTGGGATACGCCATCAACATGATAGGGTAAACCTGATCAGCAACAATACTTAGGTATGTTGTGCTATTCAGATGTTGTTCCGCATGAATTAAAGGGCCCAAATCATGCCAGGAAAACATGCCCCAAACCTTAACCCTGCCCCCACCAGCTTGAAGGGTTGTACTCATGCATGTGGGGTGCATGCTTTCATGCTGTTTCCGCCGAATTCTCACTCTGCCATCTGCATGATGCAACTGGAAATGTGATTCATCGTACCACATGACTTTTTTCCAATGCTCGACTATCCAATCCTTGTGTTCCTGTGTGAACTGGAGACGTTTTATCTTGGTAACTGCAGACAGCAAAGGTGTTCGAACAGGCCTTCAGCTTCCATATCCCATACAATGCCGTGCACAGCTAATCTGCCTACAAACATCAGGTGGTCATAATAATCTGGCCACTCAGTGTAGAGGTGGTAGTTGCACAGTACTGTGAACACACTAAATGCCATTGAACTGTTCACTTTAAAATGGTTAATTTTATGTAACGTGAATTCCATCTCAACTTAAAAAAGGAGCCCTAGCTGGTTTGACTCAGTGGATAGAGCGTCGGCCAGGGGACTGAAGGGTCCCGGGTTCGATTCTGGTCGGGGGGCACATGCCTGGGTTGCGGGCCCGATCCCCAGTGGGGGGCGTGCAGGGGGCAGGCAATCAGTGATTCTCTCTCATCACTGATGTTTCTATCTCTCTCTCCATTTCCCTTCCTCTCTGAAACCACTAAGAATACGTTTTTTTTTAAAAAGGAGAAAAAGGGAAAATTTATAAAAGTGTGGCTTGATTGGGCAGTGTCCCAAGCACTGAAACGTTACTGGTTCAATTCCTGGTCAGGGCACATCCCCAAGCTGGGTTGCGTGTGGGCTGCATCCCCAGTAGGGGGGTGTGCAGGAGGGAGCCAATCAGTGTGCTCTCACATGGATGTCTCTCTCTTTTCCCTTCTCCTCTCTCTAAAATCAATAACTATTCATAAATACATAAATCACAAAATCTAATTTTTACTTTGTAAAATAACAGTTCTATTGAAATACAATTCAGATAGCATACAATTTACCCATTTAAAGTATGTAATTCAATTGTTTTTAGGTAGTCACAGAGTTGTACAACCATTACCACTTTAACACTTTTATAACACACACCCCAAAATAATGGTACTATTAGCAATCACTCCCCATTCCTTCCTTTCCCATAGCTTTAGTCAAGCTGTAATCTGTCTCTAGAGATTTGCCTATTCTGTACATTTCATAGAAAAGGAATCATACGTTATGTGGTTTTTGTGACTGGCTTCTTTCAGCATGTTTTTAAAGACTCTCCTTTAGCCCTAACTGGTTTGGCTCAGTGGATAGAGTGTCGGCCTGCAGACTGACGGGTCCCAGGTTCGATTCCGGTCAAGGGCATGTACCTTGGCTGCAGGCACATCCCCAGTAGGGGGTGTGCAGGAGGCAGCTGATCGATGTTTCTCGTTCATCAATGTTTCCAACTCTCTATCCCTCTCCCTTCCTCTCTGTAAAAAATCAATAAAATATATTTTTTTAAAAAAGACTCTCCTTTATTTTAACTATAAAGTCTGTGCCATGTATTAAATGTAAGAAAAAAAGTAAGGAGACTATTAAAGGACTACTTATGAAAAGAATATTACTGAATAGTATGGCAGATCAAAAATAAAAAAGAATACTTCAGTTAAGATGAATCTTCATAAAATATAAATCAATAAGTTTGAAGCAAAATCATTAAAATAAACAAGCTAGGGTAAAACAAATATATTAGGGAAAGAATTTTATAAAACAAATTGCTTGTCAAAGAGAACATTTTTCCTAATGAAGGTGTAGGCAAAGCAATCACCAGATCTAATTAAAAGGAGAAACCGGAAGAGCAAAAAGCCATTACCTCTGTCTATAAAAACTCCTCTAGTCAGTGTTTCTTGAAATGTGGTCCCTGGACTACCTGCATCAAAATCATCTATGAACTTGTTTTTAAAAAATCAGATTTCTGGTCTGTGTCCTAGACAATCACCAAAGTGGGACCTTGGAAACTATTTTTAGTAAGTATTCCAGATGATTCTCATGAATACTCAAATTTGAGAATTACTATCTAAATAACACAAATTAATGTAAATTATATTTAATGTATGCAAGAACCAAGAGAATAGTGACAAGAGCAAAATGCATGAAAAAAAGCAAAGAAAAAAAATAAAAATTTAGTACATTATAAAAACATAAAATGATGTTTGAAAACTCCTGTAAATTTGATGTTGAAAACAAATTCTAAATGTGTAAATATGCAAGCCATTCTTACTAATACCTGTGAAGACCACTCACATTGATGAGTGATACAAAGCACTCATCAATGTAAGGTCATGTAGCAGAGAGAGTCCACAGTGGATTTGCAAATGTTTGTTAACAATGTTAACTATTTTTATAACAAATACAGTTATGTTTAATTATCTCCATCCTCAACTCAACCTAGACAAGAACCAAACTTTGGTTGTGGTAATCTTTAAATGAACAATAGCATAAATTGTCAAATATTATGTCAGATACCGACATGCAAGCTCAGGTTCCAGACATTTACTTTCAGACCAAGTTAATCACTATTTTTATGGTCAGACTTATGTAAACAAGGTCAGACAAAATTAGAGTTAAATTGGCTCAGTGGATAGAGCATCAGCCTGCGTACTGAAGCATCTCAGGTTTGGTTCCGGTCAAGGGCACATGCCCGGGATGCGGGTTCGAGCCCCAGTAGGGGGCATGCAGGAGGCAGCCAATCAATGATACTTTCTCATCATTGATGTTTCTCTCTCTCTCTCTTCCTCTTCCTTCCTCTCTGAAATCAATACAAATATATTTTTAAAAATTTCTCAAGACTAAGAGCATTGAATGATCGAACTCAAATTTCCTTGAAAATCACAAATATATGTATATACAGATAGCCTTTATTGTTCTAACTGTAAGCAAAGATTCCTGAAGATGAAGTATTTACTACATTTTAACTCATAATTTTACTTCAGTGAGGAAAGTCCATTTTGGTTTCATAAGGATAAAGAAAGGAAGTTTACATTATGCAACTCTCAAAGGATCTCACTATCAGAATGCAAAATTTGTCAACTTTTCCCATAAAAAGCTTATTTTCTCAATAACCTCCTAAACCCAATTAAGGTGTTAAGTTCTAAAGTCTCTTTTGAGGAGGGTGGGTAGGAGGGCTGGGTAGAAAAGGTGAAGGGATTAAGCAAAAAAGCACACAACAACAAAAAATACCCTTATAGACAGACAACAGTATGGTGATGACCAGAGGGAAAGGGAGGTGAGGGGGAGGTAGGAGAGAGTAAATGGGGGATAAATGGTGATAGAAGGATACTTGGGGTGGTAAACATAGAATATACAGATGATGTATTACAGTATTGTACACCTGAAATCTATATAATTTTATTAACCAAGGTCACCCCAATGAATTCAATAAAAATAAAGTCTCTTTTGACTTACTTATTTAGATTAAGCCTTATAATGCATTTGGAAACCCAATTACATTCTCTCTAACCCTAAGATGAACATGTTTCAACATTTCCAGACATGGTTCTTGCACATCTGAAACTTGAAACAAACTATCCTGGGAGAATGAAGTAAGTAAATGCATGCAAATAAATTACGTGGGAAAGTAATGTTGCTTCCAAAGGGTACTTTATTATCAACATTTGGTTTGATACATGAAGCTCTAAAAGCATCTAAAAGTCCTCTTTGATACTTTTTCATTTCACAACTATGTTTCAAAAGTTCCTAGAAGTAAGCAAAGCATTAAAAGCAGGCTAAAATACAGATGTGTGGACTTCTTCACCAAGGTCTCACATTTCCTTCCAACAGTCAACCAATATTCATCATTAAGACCCAGCTTCCAACGCCCCAACTCCCTCGACATTCCCCACATGCTCAGGACAGCCTCTTCCTCATACAAGTCCAGTCCAATCTACACACTCACCCACCACCACCACCCCCCCCCACCACCAGCACCCTCCCAAGCCTCCCACACTGGCACAACATCCTCTCAACATTTCTCTGGTTGCTATTCTTCCTCCTCCTACTGATCCTGCAGACTTGACACCGACCACAATCTCTAGCTCCATTGTCCACAATACTCAAACTCAAAGCAGCAAAAAAAAAAAAAAGGCCCTTTTCCCTAACTGCAGACAACTCCTTTAACTCTTCCCCACCTTACCCCCCCGTCCCCACCCTCTATCCTGCCTTTGTTATTCAGAGGGTGCAGGGTCTGGGAAAATCTCACTCACCTCATGCTATAGGCACCGGCACCCAGCTCCTGGCCGATCCCGGACAGACTAGCATCAAAGTCCTGCACCAGCCCGGATTCAATCACTTCATCGGCCAGAGGCAGCTTCAGAGCCCAAGCCATCCTGGCTGCTTCCTGGCCCCAGGAGACACTGTTTCTTGCACAAAGGTGAGCAGTGTGATTCTATCCAATGGGGGCAGGACTGGAGGACACCGCAAACCACGATTTCCCACGCAGTCCCCACCAGCTGCCCTTTAGCCCGACCCGCACTTATCTCCCCTACCCTCGGCTCCTTGTTCTGCCCCGACTTTCAAAATCCCTCGCAATAGGCTCTGCGGGGCCGCGAGAGGGCCCTTCCGCTGATTTATTCCGACTGCCCAGGGGCAGCCCTGAGCGCCCACACTCCTCCTCTCCGGGCTCTCCCTTTCTGCGCGTGGTGGTCACTCGCTGCTTCCTAAACAGCAGCGACCCACGGCCTCCCGAGCGCTCCCAGGTCGCCGTCGCACCTTTCCCCCCCGCCCCCCTACGGCTAGGAACCCCCCCTCCCTCCCGGGACCCGTGCTCCCTTGTCCCTCCAGGCCTCGCTTCCGGTCAGCCTCAAGATCACTTCCGGTCAACCCCGCAGCTTTTAGGACCAAATCCAGGTTTCCGCCCAGCCGACTCCCCGGCCTCGGCAGGAACCCCAGGGCTGCGAAACATGGAAAGGGAAAGTCCGGCACGGGTTTGCACCCCAGCCTCGCCAGGCGGCCCCACCGCCCACCGCCCCAGCGCCAGCCAATCATCATGGCGCCCTCTTCCTTTGCCGAGCCAGGGGGACATGACGTCACCTTAGCGCTCACCAATGAAAAAGAGACTTCGCTGGCCTCGGCAGTGATGATAGGCCAGCTACCCACGGCTTCCCGCCCCGAAGTGGGCGGGGCTAATCGGAGGGCGTGCGTCAGGTGTCTCGGTTTAAACGTGCCTCCCTTTGGTTACCTTCGTTCCGGAACCGCTAGGCACCAAACCCGACCCCGCTGCGCAGGGCGTGAGTGGGGCCATCGTCCTAGTCCTACCGGCTCCACCCGCCGCCTGGAGGACCGGGCCGTTTCCCAGACTCTACTGACGTGCGCTCCTTAGCCCCTGGAATGCTCTCCCCTTAAATCCGGCTCTCTGGAGGTCCAGACTCTGCTGAAATCCCACTTCCCTGGACGGGCGTCCTCTCTTCGACCTTCCCCCAGCCCTTGCTTGTTTCACTGTCCCCAGGTTTAATAAATGTTCTCTAAAATTCACCAGGACTCGTGCTGTAAAATTTTTCCTGCACAAAGGTAAGACCCCCCCCCCCCCCCCAACACACAACACACACACTGCCGACTGGCCCTAGGCTGACCGGTTCAGGGCTAGGTCCCCTTTCCAGTAACTAGGTAACTGTGCCATATCTAGACATGGAGCCCTGTCCTCTGGGAAATATTTAGAAAAAGACAGGCATGAACTTCTCGGGAATGTTTGAGCCTGTGTTTAAAGTCTGAACCAGAATTAAGACTTCACACAGGTTTTCTTTACCTTCATTCTAAATTGATTCTAAAATAAACTGAGGTGGTGAAATGAAAGGGGACTCCTAAACCTTTGCCCATCCCAATCGGAATGCAGCCATCAGCCTTGAGATGTATGTCCTTGAGCCCACTTCCCCACGAGGGGAGAAGAGCCATGGAATTCTGTGACTGGGAGGAGGGGACTTTTCCCTTCCTCGCCCTTCCCCACTGTCACTAAGAGTGAAATCCGAGTGCCATGGCTGGAAACAAGGAATCCAGGGGCTACCCTGGCAGCTCTGCCTCCAACAGAAGGTCACCAGTGTCCCCCTGGAAATCCAGCAACACCTATCAATAAACCAAATTTTTGTCCCCATAAATTCATCCCGCCACAAAAATCATGGCTCCTGTTAGACGGAATACATATGACTAAGTAACCAGAGCACCTGTGGCACAGAGCTCCACAATCCTTATTCTAGGCCATGGGGTGAAGTTAAGGCTCATTGTGAAGGGTTCTTTTCCCTAGGTGAGGTCCTGAAACTAGCTAGACTATTCAGATGGAACAAAGCAGGGTTTACCCTGGTGTGTGGGAGTCTGTGGAAATCCTATAAAAAAAGGTAAGGGCAGACAACAATCTCCAGGTGCCACCCTGTATGGCAGCGGTTCTCAACCTGTGGGTCGCGACCCCTTTGGCGGTCGAACGACACTTTCACAGGGGTCGCCTAAGACCATCCTGCATATCAGATATTTACATTACGATTCATAACAGTAGCAACATTACAGTTATGAAGTAGCAATGAAAATAATTTTATGGTTGGGTCACAATATGAGGAACTGTATTTAAAGGGCCAGAAGGTTGAGGTAAGGGTATGGGGTAAGGGTAAGCACACAGGCTTTAGAAATAGCCTATTTGGGTTCAAGATTCTGCTGCTCACAAGCAAAGCAACCTTGAGTAGTTTCTCATTTCTTCTGTGCCTCAATTTCTTATCTGTAAAATGGGTATAATATTACTTTGTAAAATCCAGTGAGAATTAACGGAAATAATGCACGTTAAAAGCTTAGAAGAGTGCCTAGTGCATAGTCAGTGCTAAGTGGAGGGTAGCTATTATTATGATTGACAAAAAGGGGACCTGTCCTGCCTACCTCGTAAGACAGGTCAATTTTCTCAGAGGTTTGAGACTCAAGTTCCCTGGATCAGCACCCCAGGCTTCCCTTCTTACTCATTAACTGAAGTCAGTCACTGTTGCTGAGTTCCTGGGCATTTTCTTCCAGGTATAAGAAGAAACCATTAGCCAGGCAGGCTTTTTTGAGGGACTGACCATCTAGCGTTAACTCTTTTTTTTTTTAATGTTTTTTATTTCAGAGAGGAAAGGAGAGGGGGAGAGAGATAGAAACATCAATGATGAGAAAGACTTATCGATTGGCTGCCTCCTGCACGCCCCCTATTGGGGATCGAGCCCAGAACCCTGGCATGTGCCCTGACCAGGAATCGAACTGTGACCTCCAGGTTCAGAGGTCGACACTCAACCAATGAGCCACGCCAGCCGGGCTAGCTTTAACTCTTTACATCTTCTTACATCCCACACAGACAGCCTGTGAGGCCCAGTCTGTCTTCCTTGAAAGACCCTGCAGTTGAGAGAAAAGGAAATCAAAACTTTTCACACCCACGTTCACGCCCATGAAGTTTCAAGCAACCTCAGGTTCCCTTCAATTCTCATCTCCAGTCCAGAAATCAGTCCACATCTTCTCTAGTTCTTAAAAGGTCAGTTCCTCCTTCACAGCCATCCACAGCACATTGGACATCTGTGATATTGTGATTTATAAGAAATATATATGGCCGAAACCGGTTTGGCTCAGTGGATAGAGCGTCGACCTGCGGACTGAAAGGTCCCAGGTTCGATTCCGGTCAGGGGCATGTACCTGGGTTGCGGGCACATCCCCAGTGGGAGATGTGCAGGAGGCAGCTGATCGATGTTTCTCTCTCATCGATGTTTCTAACTCTCTATCTCTCTCCCTTCTTCTCTGTAAAAAATCAATAAAATATATTTAAAAAAAAAAAGAAATATATATGTTAAAAAGAAAACTGCAGGCCCAAAATGGCATTATTAGTGCTAAAAGCCCATGATGCCAAACCTAGATTTAATACCTGATCTAATTGCAGTTTTAACCTCTCCCAGAAATGTAATCTTAATTAACCTTAATGAGGCTGGAATTTTCTGATCAAGCACCGAATAAATATGAGTAATTAACCAGTAAGTAGAAAGAAGTAGCAAGACAATCTACATAATAAAAACCCTTCCACTTGCCTACCCCTAAAGAAAAGATGTTCTGGCCCTGGCCGGTTTGCCTCAGTGGATAGAACATAGGCTGGCTGAAGGGTCCCCAGTTCTATTCTAGTCAAGGGCACATGCTTGGGTTCCGGGCTTGATCTCCAGTAGGGGGCATGCAGGAGGCAGCCAATCAATGATTCTCTCATCATCGATGTTTCTATCTCTCTCTCCCTCTCCCTTCCTCTCTGAAATCAGTTAACTATATATAGATGTTCTGGCCCCCAAATAATCATCTTCTCTTTTCCTAATAAATCCATCTTCTATAAAATCCCTCTATTTTGTATAACCCCTGAGAATGCCCTTTTAGGTGCTAGATGGGATGTTGCTCAATTGTGAATCACTGAATAAAGCCAATTAAATCTTCAAATTTACTTGGTTGAAAGTTTTGTTTTTGTTAATCCTCACCTGAGAATATGATTTTTAGAGAGAGTGGAAGGGAGGGTGAGTAGGGGGAGAAGAGAGTGAGAGCGAGAGAGAGATTGAGATTGGGGCCTGGAATGGAACCTGCAACCCAGGTATGTGCCCTTGATCAAGGATCAAATCTGAGACCCTTTGTTGAGAGGGCCCGCACTCTAATGACTGAGCCACACCAGCCAGGGTGTGGTAGGCAGTTAGACAGATATGAGCAGAGCAAGAATGATGGGCCAGGTTGCAGGAGGTCACTAGAACAGAGAGCTCCAGGTGTCTGAAATGGGAAAACAAGGACCGCACCCTCAGGGTGACCTTTTCTGCCCGAGCATAGGTGGCCATGCAGTTTAGACCCGCTGACCTTTCATCTCACTGGTCATGCAGTCTGTATCCTCCCCTGACCTTTCCTGCCTGGCATGTTGCTGGTCATATGGGTTAGACCAGGGGTGGGCAAACTTTTTGACTCGAGGGCCACAATGGGTTCTTAAACTGGACCGTAGGCCGGAACAAAAGCATGGATGGAGTGTTTGTGTGAACTAATATAAATTCAAAGTAAACATCATTACATAAAAGGGTACGGTCTTTTTTTTTTTTTTTTTTAGTTTTATTCATTTCAAACGGCCGGATTCAGCCCGCGGGCCGTAGTTTGCCCACGGCTGGGTTAGACCCCCAGCCCTTCGAGGAGAATAGCTCTTAAGCCTCCAAGACAATAAGGTTCTGACTGACCCACATCAAATACATCTAGGCCTCAGTCGTGTTTCAGCTCCAGGCCCAGAAAAAAAGCAGAAAAAAACAGACAAGTGACACCATGGCTTGACATTAGGACCAGCTACATTGGCTAATGACTTCCTGCCCTGGCATTGACCAATCAGTAGAGACCATGACCCTGAAAGGACACACCTAGAAAGCTGATGAATATTCTCTTGGGATCCTTCCCTGAAACCTCCAGTTAAATAACCTCAAGACTGAGGACCCAGCCTGGCCAGTGTGGCTCAGTGGTTGAGCATTGACCTCCAAGCAGGAGGTCAGGGTTCTATTCCCAGTCAGAGCACATACCCTGGTTGCAGGCTCGATCCCCAGTAGGGGGCGTGCAGAAGGCAGCCTATCAATGATTCTCTCTTGTCATTGATGTCTCTGTCTCTCTCTCCCTCTCCCTTTCTCTCAGAAATGAATAAAAATACTAAAAAAATAAAATAAAATGAAAAGACTGAGGACCCAGTGCAGCTCTCTGTAGAGCATACCCCTGCCTTTCCATCCCCCTTCCCTTGGGGACATTTTCCTTGTCTCTGAAGCTCCAAGCTCTGGCCACCTCCCCCACAACCTTTTTTTTTTTTCCCCTCTGTAACTTGTTTCTTGAACTGATTTCTTCTACCTCTGCGACATAAACTTGCTCTTTCGGTTTGAGGCTTGGCTCTGAATTCTTTCTTAGCCAGAACTCAAGTGCTGAGATTGCTGAATGGAGGTTCAGTCTGACTCCACTGGTCTAACACCTCGTGCCATTACTGCTGCCAACGTACATATTTGGTCAATTGAATGACCAAAATACATGTCTCATCCATGCTTTGTCTCTGTCCACAGTTCCTGGTTCACAGTTCCCCAAGTCCTCGGAATTTCTGAGCCTGCGAGCATTGGGAGCATCCTTTGTTATACCATTTGGCCTCCGTTCTTGAACACCTTCAGAGCCATAAAAGTGAAATGGGTCTTGCTTTCATAACAAGCCCCTTTCCACCGCAACTACCACAAGTAGGCTTATGTTAATGATGTGACTTTTGGAAAGAATCCAAGGCTGGGGGCTGGTTGCAAGGAGAACCACCTGTGAATAGAGGGTTGGAACTTTTAGTCTCACCCCTGGATGTCAGGGGAGGGGACTGGTATCTGAAGTGGAGGGTGGTCTTGTGGAACTGAGACATTTATCTGTGGAATCTAATGCTATCTCCCAGTAGATAGTGTCAGAATTGAATTGAATTCTTGGACACCCTGCTGGTGTCTGAGACTTGCATGTTGGCGTGGGAAGCTACACACACACACACACACACACACACACACACACACACACACTTTGGAACTGGGGCCAGAAACCCAAAGGACACCCTAGACAGACCTGGGAATAGAAACTACAGCTTCTCCACAAACCCGCTGCTTTAAAACCTTCCGGGGCCGACTGCCAGGAACTACACTTGACAGGTCTGAGCCAGAGGTATCAGCTTTCACTGATTTCTTCCGATGGCAGCTGCCTCTCTCCAGTCAGGGTCCGTTGCTACTCAGATTCCATTCACTCCCACATATCACAGTCTGAACCCTGTATAGCTAAGCAGAATTCTTTCTCCCTGCTTTCTCCCAGGAGCCTGAAGTCAGGGTCTCCGCTCTTATCATTTCCTTGAAGGAGAGAAAAGGAGATACATTCAGTCATCTGTCTGAAATTTGCCAAGCACCTACTGTGTGCCCCTGGCCTGGGCACTGAGGAGTCACAGACTAGTGTGAAGTCACTGACTAGTCTGGGGTCTTACGTACCAGGAGGGACAGCTAGTATTAGGGTTGTGAGATCTGTGCAGAGGTAAGTGCTGGCTTCTATTTAATTTTTTGCCCCATTATTTCACAGTTCCTCTGATCCTTAAGTCTTTTTTTTAATACTTTATTGTTTTTTTACAGAGAGGAAGAGAGAGGGATAGAGAGTTAGCAACATCGATGAGAGAGAAACATTGATCAGTTGCTTCCTGCACACCTCCTACTGGGGATGTGTCCGCAACCAAGGTACATGTCTGGAATCGAACCTGGGACCTTTCAGTCCACAGGCCGACACTCTGTTCACTGAGCCAAGCCAGCTAGGGCTGATCCTTAAGCCTTACATCAGAATCTTAGACATCTCTTGTCCCTTGGGTAGAGGTGGGGTGATGGAGCATGATCTAGAATCCAGCATAGTGCCTGGCTCAAAAATTCTGGTTGGGTCAGAATCAAAGGTGATGCCTTGCTTTCACCAAATTTAGATTATGTAGCCCAGACCTCATCAATACCAGGTGGGTAGAGGGGGAAGTGGGAAGGCTGCAGGGGGCATGGCATAAACCCTACTCCTAGGAGTTAGACAAGCCAAGAGAGAAACCTTCACTATAGCTGTGCTCTCCCAGCTCTAAGCTCAAGTATCAGGCCCAGCCTAACATTTGCAGGCCTGAGGAAGAGCACAAATAAAGGTCCACATACCATATATCTAAATTTTATAAAGGGCAAACCAACCTAATTGTGAATGATCTAGCAGCTCATATTGATAAACAGACCTTCAAAATGACCTACAAGGTCTGGCCAGCACGGCTCAATGGTTGAGCATTGACCTATGAACCAGTTCCTGGTTCGATTCCAGGTCAGGGCACATGCCCGAGTTGTGGGCTCGATCCCTAGTGTGGGGTGTGCAGAAGGCAGCCAATCAATAATTCTCTCTCTTCATTGATGTTTCTCTCTCTCTCCCCCCCCCTTCAGCTCTGAAATCAATAAAAAAAATATTTTTAAAAGATGACCCGAAAGACTGGGTTTGAATTTAAACTTCGAAGAGTCCTTGAAGTTTTGTGCTAGAATATTCTCCAGCCCTGGCCCCCAGCCTATGGCCTGCTTTCTCTTCCTCCTTGCAGCCCCGTCTCACACTGCGTATACGTTTAGACACTCTGACCTGTATATTCAAGTTCCGTCCACCCAGATCTCTGACAAGCAGCTGTCCCTTGGTCACTTCTTGAGTATGCACACCAACAGGTCTGTTGTCAGAACCCAGAGAAAAGGGGCTGGAAAGCGGGCTTGGCAAGGTATTCTGGGATCCTAGGGACCAGGAGGACGGTCTAGAAAGACAAAGGGCACATCCCCTTGACCCTGCACCCCATGGGCAGGGTCGTGGCTGGAGGGCCAGGGCCTTCTGAAGTGGGAGTCCAGAGCACTGACCTTCACCCTCTTGCAATGGCATTTTCCAGGCCATACGCTCTGACCACAGGGCAGCTCACTGATGCTTCCCGGGCCTCTGACAGGAGCGCCCTCATATCCCCGCCCGGAGAGGTGAAGGAGAAACAAGCAGACCCGTACAAAAGAAAAATACTGTTTATTCCACACAACTACAGCAAGTGTTTCTCCCTCCCCAGCCCCCACTCCAGCCCTCAGCAGGCGGTGCCCCATGACGGGGGACAGTCAGAACCTCCGCGTCAGAGCCTGGCCTGGGAGACAGGAGGGTAATCCAGGCGTAGGAAGATGACTGGATTGCCAAGGACACAAAAAACCAGGGACTCCCTTTCCAAATTCAAGTGAGTTCCTCCATCTATTTGGCCAAATTCTTTCCCTGGACCACGCCGGGATAAAATACCATGCATAGCACAGGGCCAAAGGCCTCAGCTAGTTCACCAGGCCATAGAAAGTTTTGGTCTTTCTTTCATTCAAAACAAAAACAAACGAAACCACAAGCAGACGGTAAAACATGTTCTGCCCTTTCTCCTGCCTTTGAGCTCTGGCTTTGAGTCCAGAAAGGTGCTTTCAAGACAAATTTATATCAACTCCTTTAGAGTCTGATGCTACCAAAAACAAAACAGGAAACCCACCTCAGGGCCACAGCTGCTTCCCAGGGTGGGGGATGGAGGCGGGGGTGGGGTGGGGATGGAGGCGGGAGGTGGGGGTAGGGGTTGGGGTGGGGGTGGTGGCGGCCTACAGTGGGGAAGCAGGAGAGATTGCAGGCCTTAAGCTCTGCTTTGGGCATATTTCAGGGACACCCACGCCCTCCTGCCTGGGGAATTCCGCCTGCAAATATTCCGACCCTGGTATTGTTCCTCAGAAAGACCCACCCATTCTTCTTGTAGAGGAGAAAACAGTTCAGCTCTACCTCAGCCTCTGGAAGACGGATTTAGACGAGGGAGGAGCTGAGAAAGCAAGGCCCAGCCTAATGTAGACCAGCAGCAGTTCATGATCCTTTTCCTGCCCTAACACCAGACAAATGCTGTCCTGCAGAGCCACTGCCCTGGGCACAGCCTGGATTTTATGCGACTCCCAGGGTTCCCACCATGACCCACCTGGAAGAAAGCATATCTGAACGCAAGTGTTTGAGGGTGAAAACCTGTCTCTCTCTCTCATTCAGAGTTCCAACCGGTGGGCCACAGACATTTTTTAAATATGCAATACTTGACTATTTGGTCAGGGGCACTGACCTCCTTTCCCTTAGATTGTCAAATTTAAAAATGACAACAGGCAACACAGAACAATAGCCATCGGTGTGACCGAATCAAAAGTATACCTACTTTTTTGCCAGATTGGCAAAAAATGTATTTTTGGGTGTGCTGCAGAATGACAGTGATCCATTTATGTGTGCCATGAGATGAAAAGGGTTGAAAACTGCCGCTCCAATTTATTGACGTGTAAGTCACTGAATCCTTAAACTCCATCCAGTACTTTAACTAGTACTGAAAACGTGTTTACAATCCTCCTCCCTTCTTCTCACCGAGACAGGTTGATAACCTTGACCTTGAGTGTGGAGCCTCCCCTTGGAGACATTTTTTTCTTGGGAAACTGGGGCGGGCAGGATGCCCACCAGCTTCCTCACTCTGGCAGGCCTGTTGGTCCCAATGCAGCGGGGCGGGAGTGTGTGTGTACGTGTGGCAATTTGACACACAACTGTCTTCCCCCTGGCAGGGCTACCAAGAGGGTGGCCCCGCTGGCACTGCAGGGCCTGGGAGGGACCCGTTGCAGGCAGGAAAGGAAACAGCATGCGGGTGAAGGCCAGGCTAGGAGGTGGCTGCCAGTGACCAGCAGAGCTGGAGATGTGTTCTTGCGGGCAGTCACTTTCTCAGGGGTACCATGCGAGGTGCAGGGGAAGGCAGCTGCTAGAGAGGGGGTGGCTGACCCCCGTGGCTTGTGGCCCTTTAGGGATGCTCTATACAGCAAGGCTGGGCTCATCTACGCAAACCTCTTGGTGCTCTCTTGACTTCCTGGGGTCACAGGCTGAGTTCCAGGGGTTGTCCAGTCACAGTGAGGCTGGGAAACCCAGGAGCTCGGATGAGGTGCCAACCCCCAATGTGCCATAGTTACCCTCTCTAGAGGCAAAACCCCTCCTGTTCCAGGGATATTCTTGGTTCAGCAGAGTACTGGGGAGATTTCCTACACAAACGCAGGGTCTAAGAGGCGGGACAAAATAAGGTTTCTCATCCAGTACCCAAGGCTTAAAGCTACAGAGAAAATTAGAGTTAAGTCACCTTCCACAAGAGACTTCTCTGGGCTGGGTGCTGGCCTCTCCCCCAGGCATTGTGGTCTGGCTTATTGTTTCGTTTGCCCCTTCTGAGGAGACCTGTCTTGGGTTGGGAAAGAATGTGAGGACAAGAGGGTCAGTATTTCTTTCCTCATTTTCCTCCAAAGTGCCTGCTTACTCGGGAAGGGGATTTTCCAGGCTGCACGTTCTCTGAACTGTTTGTTTTTTTTAAGGGGGTGGGGGGGTGGGGGAGATGGTCCTGGGCAGAGATTGGATTACAATCTGGAAGAATGGCCTTATTTACTAAGTTCCCGACCTGCCACAGGCCTAGGTCAGCTCCACAACAGCTAGAGCTCACTGATGGTTCCTTCCAACATGGATTACAAAAGAAAAGGTTCTGCTTTAGTGCAATTTTCCTCCAGAGAACCAGGGAGGGTGGGAGAGCAGGTGACCGATTCTGGCCCCAGGGCTGTGGAATCTCCTGACTTTGAGGTCAAGGCAGACACTGAGTCTGACCTGAGCAGCACACCACACTTTTCAGAGTTGTGCCTCTTGAGTCCTTTCAGGGCATAGTGTGCCCGCAGGCAAAGGGGCGAGGCTGTGGTTCTACTGGACGAGCTGCCATGCCTGCCACACTACACAGAGGAGCGAAGAAGAGAGGGTGGAAAGAGGAGCCGTCGAAAACAAGAGCTCATGGCCAGTCTTTAGGGGCTGCTGCAGCCCTGCCCCGGCGACGGGGATTTTCTGGTTCCCAACCAGATCTCACCCTTCAAAAACCGCGAGCAAAGTGCTTCTCTCAGTGACACCACAAATCCCCTCCCTCGGCCTGACCAGCCCGGGGCCTGGCGCTCTAGTGGGCCCCTCTGCCCTCCCCACCATGTGCAATATGTGGGGGACAGGAGGGAGGCGGCTGACGAGCATGCACACGGTGGAGTCTCGAGACCCAGGACAAGCACAGCCACAGGTACCAGAATGACGGTGCTGTCACAGCCAGGTGCCAAGGGGCAAGTGCAAAGTGCTGGAACGCACGGCGGGGGGCCGAGCCCTAAGGGATCTGAAAGACGTTCAGCTTGCTGGTGTTCTTGAGGGTCTGGCGCCGGTTGCAGAACCAGACCCGCACGACCTCCCGGTCGTAATTGAGCTCCTTAGCAATCTCGGTGATCTCCTGGCCAGTGGGCAGGGGGTTCTTCTCGAAGTAGGCGTTGAGAGCCACGATGGCCTGGGGGGTGAAGGAGGTGCGGCGCTTGCGTTTCTTGGAGGGCTCCCCGCCCACAAACTCCATCAGGTTCTGCTGGCCTTCCTGGTTCCGGAGCTCGGCTTCATTCAGCCACTTCTCCAGCACCGGCTTCAGCTTCTGGGCGCTCTTCGGGGTGATGTCCAGCTTCTCGAACCTGTAGGTGACCCAAGCCCAAGAAGGGACAGTGAGAGTGTCTTACTCCCCACACCTGGGTGTGGGCACTCTGCTCCTCACCACCCCCACCAAGACCCCGACGGCTTGGCGAAACCCAGACTTCTCGGACTGTCCTGTGTCCCAGGCCATGAGAGAGGGACCATCCCATGGCCTCAGTTCAGTAGTGCAGTGATAACAGTGTAACTGCTGCCTGGACAACCACTCCAGAACTTTCACCACCAGATAAGTGAGGTCCTTTGAGGTGCTATCTTGAGAGGTCTCCCGACAGGGCAGGGGACATCATGAGCACTGCCCTCCTCTAGTTACCCTCTCCTAGCAGCACCACTAAGTCAGAGCCCGATGTGACTGCAGACTTCCCAACACAGCAGCGAGTCTAACGTCGCTCTAGTCTGCATATGGAATTGGAAGGCAGATGGAACCTTGTGGCCATACTGAGCCTCATTCTTGTTGGAAACCCGCTACTACTCCTCCTATGATACTGGCACCGGAACCGGCTTAGACGCTGCACGCAGAAGCCAGCCACACCACTTTAGGGTCATGCCTTATGAAACGGGGAGAGGAGAGCATGACAGGGGATGACGGTGGGACAGAGTTGAGAGCTAAGCCAGAACTGAAGTTCCCACCTTTGTGACTAATTTCATAACCTGTACTCCTTTCCCTCTAGGATTCCTAATGGATTAGGGTCTTGGGTTCCCAGAAAAAGACTATCTGCTTGCCCTAATTGGTTTGGCTCAGTGGATAGAGTGTTGGCCTGCAGAATGAAGGGTCCCAGGTTTGATTCCAGTCAAAGGCACGTGCCTGGGTAGCAGGCTCGATCCCAAGTAGAGGGCGTGCAGGAGGCAGCTGATCAATGATTCTCTCTCATCATTGATGTTTCTGTCTCTCCCTCCCTCCCTCTCCCTTCCTCTCTGAAATATATATATATATATATATATATATATATATATATATATATATATATGAAGACTATGTGCTCAGGATTGGAGGATAAACATCAGAGGACCTGGTCAGTCTTTGGCTACTACGGGTATTCATATCTTATCCTTAAAGCAGCCTTCCTTATTTGGAAGAAGGCAGGAGCAAGGGAGAATAAAGGGGGCACCAGGTCCTGTGAATTCCTGGCGGCAGCAGGCCCCTGAGCAGGCCCTGACCTGGCCCAGGGAGCCTTACTCACCGGCAGATGGCAGACTGGCTGTAGGCCGGGCCTTCCGTCGCAGTCAGAGCCTGGCCCACCTGGGTCTGTGTGAGGCCCAGAGACAGCCGCCGGATCTTGAAGTTCTTGGCAAACTCCCGGATCTCTTCTAAGTTGATCCCGTCCTCATCCAGACCTGGGTTATGTGGCTCTAGGCCAGAGAAGAGAGCAGGGGTGAGTGCAGAGGACACATAATCATCACTGCTGATCTAGCCCATTGCCTGGCCTGGTGCAGAGGGATGAGGACATTTGGCAAAAGGCCCACACACCCTTAAGACCCTCATTTACTTTGTCCCCAAGACAAATAATGGAGGAAAGGGCCCTGGACCAACCTGTCTGGAGGTCGGGTTTGTCAGCTCTAACTGTCGACCCTCCCCATCCCCCCTACTCCTGGCCCCCAAGCACACCTGTTGGCCACCCACATTCCTCAAATACTGGGTAAGAATCACTGGAGAGACAGCCAGTGGGGAAACAGCCTCCACTATCATCATGCCTAGAATCCAGCTTAACAGGAATAAGAGCCAGTCTCTGGCATCAGGCACCTGTCCTTCCCCTTTGGACTCCAGGAAGTTTATCAAGAAGGGCAGCATTCAGCCCTAGCTGGTTTGGCTCAGGGGATAGAGCATCGGCCTGCAAACTGAAGGGTCCCGGGTTCCATTCCAGTCAAGGGCACATGCCCAGGTTGTAGGTTCAATCCCCAGTAGGGGGTGTGCAGGAGGCAGCCAATCAATGGTTCTCTCTCATCATCGATGTTTTTCTCTCTCTCTCCTTCTCCCTTCCTCTCTGAAATCAATAAAAAATATATTAAAATAAAATAAAAAAAGAACAGCATTCAAAGATGTCAGGGGGTCCAAATAAATGCCTCTCCCATTCTCCACAGCCTCCTTCAGGAGCCACTTACTGGACACCAACTGGCTGACAGTGGGCGTCTCTGAGCAGGTAATTGGGATGGGAGCAGAGGCCGATGGTTTGGCCGCTGGGCCTGGGCTGGCGATGACCACTGTAGGCGGGGGCACGGCTGGCGTAGGCTGGATGGGCTGTACCTATGAGAAGAGAGCCAACAATCCGCTATTGCCTACCTGCCCAGCTCAGGGGGTCGGAGTCCCTGCATGGACCAGAGACAGGGGCAAAAATGGTATGACGTCCACACACCTCCCTGGGCCCCATCAAAAAGCAAGACTAGAAACCACTTATTACCACCCCCCAGGATAACGCCCTCCGAAGTAAGCACAGCAACACGTTCCACCCAGCGGGGGCCGCATGGCCGCCTGTGACACAGGCAGGTCAGAGGCTCAGAAAGGGCATTACACTTGGTCAAAGCCCCGCAAGTGTCCACCCTGAGAACTGCTCTCAAATGTCTGCCCTCAGAGGAGAAACCTAACCTGCTTTTAGAGCCCCCCAGGCCCAAACATCCACTAAAAGGGAACCGGCAAGCGACATCCGGGACCTCCCTATTAAAAGAATAAGGTATAATTCTTAACTACTGACATGGAAAAAGCTCAGAGTCATGGTGCTAAGTGGAAAAAAAAAAAAGCTCCTGAAAAGTTCAAATTTCTCTAGGATGGGTCCCGTTCCCTGGATTCTACCTCTTGGTAGCTCTCAAGTCCACTGCCTCTTTCTTCTCTGAACCTTAGCCTTAGGGCAGGGTCCTGGTCTCTTGCTAGAACTGTTTCAGCTGCCTCCTAACAGGGGACAAGGACTCAAGTCTCACCACGGTCCAGTTCTTGGCTCCTCTGGCGACAGAGGAAATTTTTTTAATGTACATTTAGTTCGCCATTTCCTCGCTAAAAACCCCTCCATGACCTCTCACTAGCTAATAATAGTGATAACATCATTTTTCAAGTGCTTCCTGTGTTAATTGCCTATGTGTAATCTGTCCTTCAATACTCATAACCTTCTACAGTGGATCCTCTTATAATCGCCATTTTACAGATGAGACTAAGAGGTTATTCACAAAGCTGAGAAGCAGCACCCCACCTTGGAGGGTCATGGGCCCCAACACCTCGGAACCTGTTAGAAAGAGGAATTCTTGGGCCCCATCCAGACCCACTGAACATGAAAGCCTGGAGCGGGGCCTGGGGACAAGCCCCCCAGGTGGTTCTGACACTCACTCAGGTTTGCGAACCCTGCACACTGTACTTCCTGCAGTTTCCTAAAGAGAAAATGCTCTCTCGTTCAAGTCATCCCGTTAGATGAGCTCAGTGTCCCTTCTCTACGAAGCCTTGTTGAACTCCCCAGTCTGTTGGGAGCTCCCTTCTTTGGGTCCCCTTATCATGCCCCTATCACAGTCTTCGTCAGGCTGCCTTGTACTTGTCCGCAGTGCCATGCTCCCTAAGGCTAGGAAGAGCAGCTTATTCATCTCTCTCTCTCTTCCGCACCTGGAATATAGCAGGCACTCAAAAACTGCTCCTAGAAGGAACAAACAAGTGAATAATCAAAGTTACAGAGTGGCCAAACCGGTTTGGCTCAGTGGATAGAGCGTCGGCCTGCGGACTAAAAGGTCCCAGGTTCGATTCCGGTCAAGGGCATGTACCTGGGTTGCGGGCACATCCCCAGTAGGAGGTGTGCAGGAGGCAGCTGATCAATGTTTCTTTCTCATCGATGTTTCTAACTCTCTATCCCTCTCCCTTCCTCTCTGTAAAAAATCAATAAAATATATTTTTTTTAAAAAAGTTACAGAGTGGAGGGGGAGAGGGGTGGAAGGGAAAGAGGGAGGGAATGCAGAACTAGCCTCCCAGAGCATTTCTAGCAGTTTTTTCACCCTGGAGCTGATCAAGGCCGTTTACTTTGACCACTCCTCCCAGGCCTTCTCAGAATGGCACTAGCTTCTGAGGGTACATGGACAAGTTTTTGGTGTGTGTGGGTAGGGGGTCAGCATGGCGGGGTGGGGGCGGGGTTCCCTAGGCAGAGCATAGTGACTCATGTGAGCCTTCTACCCTGGACCTCCCCAAACTTTGGGGATGTACCTGCTTTCTCAGGGGCTTCAGAAAATAATCTTATCCTGCCCATGGTCTGAAGAGAGGCAGCCCATGCCAGATAGCACTGCCTGCCCCCATTCCCAACCCCAGCCCTTGTACCTCACTCTTAGCAGGGGACTCAGGCGTGCTTGGCTTCCGGACAGCCACAGGTGGAGGCAGGGGGTTGCTGGCCAGGGTTGCAATCACCTGGCCCTGGGCGTTTAACAGCAGCTGGGGAGTCACAGCCTGGACCTGCAGGCTTTGGGCTGGTGCTGGTGCTGCCACGCTAGCTGAGTTCACTACCCACGGGAGTGTTCCAATAACCTGGGAGGAAACAAGGCAGGGGCTCTAAGTGTGAGGCCAGTGTCCAGCTCCACCTCCAACCCAAACCCCACACTGGTAGGGGAGGCATTTAGATGAATCACTTAACCCCTATCGACCTCCGTTTCTTCCTCAATAAAGTGAAGGATTCACAGTCTGGGGGCTGCTTCCTTTGTTTTACCTCCAGAGCTGTGATGGAGCAGGAACGGGTCTGCGTGTGGAGTCAGATGGACCTGCTCTGCCACAGTTTAGCTGTGGCTTAATTTCTCTGAACCTCAGCTTTCGTCCCTGTAAAATGGGAATAAAAATCTCTCCCTAATAGATCTGTACTCAAAACAAAGTGAGATGGTGTATGAGAAAGCACCTCGCACAGGCCACGAAGTAGCTACTCCATGAATGAAGTGGGTGTTCGCCTCCACTAGAGTGGGTGCCTCCAGGGCAAGGCAGTGGCTATGCCCCCGCCTGCTCTCAGGATCAGCAGGGAGCGGCCACGCAGGAGACAGGAACAGCAGTCCGACACCCTGTTTGAGTTTCGATGACCCTCAGCCCGAGTCCTAGTGCCCCCGCCAGCTTGTCCACAGCCCCCATCCCTCAGCCCTGGCTGTGACCACTTGCCTGTCCCTGAGCATTGGTGAGGATCTGACTGCTGAGCCCTGGCATGCTGGGAATGGCGCTGGGAATGACCGGAGTTGTCGTGAGGGAGCCCAGGATCTGGGCCTGTCCCCCGAGGGAAGCAGCACTGATCTGTGGGTGGAGGAAGAGCCTTGCTCAGAGACCAAGGGGACAGAAAAAGCCCAAGGCAGAGGGAAGAGGGCTCACAGGCACTGGGGTGGGGAGGCCGGGATGGGGGGCAGCTAGGAATGTGGGCTTCAGGCCCATGTCTACCGGCCGAATAGTATCCAGCACTAGGAGTGGCGGGGGGTCAACCAGGAAGGGTGGGGTCAAAGCCACGGAAGAGTCACTGGCTAATCTTTCAGGCCAGGCCTGGGAGGGTAGAAGTGCCAGAATGGAGTGGCTGATGTGATTCTAGTCACATCTATCAGCTCCACTGCCAAGCCAGGACAGACACTGGCAAGGGGCCGTGAGCCTCTAGCTCCACCTCAGTGACAGCTCACAGTTTGCAATCCCCAGACATCAGCCCACCCTCCAAGGCTGGTCCAGTGGTTCAGGTTCTGGAGAATTTGCCCAGCCCTCTTGGCAGAGGTTGTCTGCTCTTGTCTGGGATGGACAGGCTGGCGGCTGCAAGGAGAAGGCTTCCGAGGGAGCCCGTCTCCGCTGATGTGTTGGAAAAGAGCCGTATTCAGGGGCCTGGTCCTCCCCTCTTTCCTCCCCGCATCGGTTCCACCCGGGCCCAAGACTCGATCCAGCCCTGATCAGCCCCGGTGAGGGCAGCAGCAGCTTACGATTCCTGGGCTAAATGCGAAGCTGGCAGGCTGTAGGGTGATCTGTGGGGGGGTGTCCACTGGCTTGGGGGTGGGGGCGGTAGCGGTGGCAGCAGTGGGCTGCGGTAGAATGGCGGGCGTGTTCTGCAGCAGCGGCGGTGGCGGTGGCGGTGGCGGGGTCTGGAACAGCGTCTGGGCCTGTGCTGGTGGCCGGGGCTGGACGGGCGAGGAGGCCTGTACCGGTGGGGCAGCTTGTACGGGTGCCGGCAGAGCGGTGTTCAGCACGGCCGCTGCTATGGAGCAAGGCAGAGACAGAGGTGCTCAAATGCCTAGCCGTAGCCCAGAGCAGCTCCAATCCCAAGGGATCTGGCACAAGAACAGAGGGGGCTGGGGCAGCGGGGAAGGGGGGCAGGCAGCTGTGATTCCCTTGATCCTTGCTGGGGGCAGCACACGCCACATCTCTCATCCCCCCTCCCTTGGGCCTGGAGAAGTGCAGGTTCAAAACCAGAAGTTGCATCTTCTTGCAGTCCTTCTCAGGAGGCTGGTCATGGGGTGACTTCTGGCGTGGGGGGAGAGGGGCAGTCTCAGACAGTTGGCTGAAGTAAGAGAGGCCGGATGGTGTCCTGGCCTAGAGTCCCGAGGTGCTGCAGCTCTGTGGCTGGGTGCCCGGGACACCGGATCCAGACTCCAGGGCTGTCGCCCTGGGTGGGCTGCGGGTTCTGAGTCCAACATGGCAAGCGCTCGTGCAGGAATGGTAGTGGTGGGTGTTGGGGGGCCTGGTGCAGTCCTGGGGAGAGTTGCCGTTACCTTGGAGACTGGCTAAAGGTGGCTTGAAAACTCCCCCCGTAGGAGAAGCAGCGGTCAGTCCTGGGAGGGCGGCCACGGTTGCTGTAGGAATTGTCCACACGGCCAGCCCCTGCTGACCGGCCACTTGACCTGCAATACTGATGGGGATAAGAAGAGGTTGAGTAACTGCCCCTGCTGGAACCATAACTCCTGTCAGAACTGTGGCTAAGTTTTCCTGAGTCAAGACCTGCAAAAGCAAACAAGATTTCAAAAAGAAAAGAAAAAGAAAAAATCAACATCGACAGTGCAAACACTGGGTCTCTCTGACTCAGCTGAGCACAAACAAAGCATTCTGAGGGCAGTGGGGGAAAGGCCGCATGAGGACGGGGAAGAGACAAGCCCTAGCTGGAGGCTCAGCCTTGAGTGGGGTGCCCGTCTTCAGAGCAGCAGCCCAAATCGAGGTCAGGACCTGGCCTTGCTCACAGGACAGCAGAGGGTGCGCGGGCTTCTTCCACTGGACTGCTGTCCCCCAGCCCTCCCTGGGCCCTCGCCCACAGGACCAACACTTTGTGGCCAGAAAGCAGGGGCAAGGGCTAATGGAACCAAGTGGTCAAGGGCTCACAGAAGCTTTTGAGAAGCTCTGATGGAGGCTACCCTTGACGGATGCCTCAAAAATCTGTGCCTACAGCGAAAGGTCACAGGGAGGTCAGAATGCCTGGAGGACCCTGGAGGCAGGCCGCTGTGCTGGGGCTGCCCCCCTGGCTCTAAATGAGGACTGTGAACAATGCATTAACTCTCCAGGCAGCCACTGGAGGGACGGACAGGGTATTCACTCATTTAGTCATTGAACAGAATGGCCTGTGGTATGAACGCGTTAACGTAACCTCTACCATCCTTGCTGGACCCAAGGAGACTACCCGGCAAAGGCAGATCTACTCTTCCCAGTGGGCCTGATCTGGGGCAGGGGAGAGGCCAGAGGTGCCTAGTAGGGGACTCCCTCTCTTAAGTCACAGCCCCGTCCCTGTCCTGCCTCGGGAGTTCCCAGATCCCATAGCCTCTCCATGGTGGTGGTCCCATGTCTTGCTTCTGCCCACTGCTCTGTGTCCGGCTCCCAGGGGTGGCTCTTACCTGGGGGGCAGCTTGTATAGCCAGCGGCGTCAGGGTCTGCGATGCCTGGGGCTGGCTTGGGGGTTGGCTGAAAGTGGCGACAGCCGGGGCAGGACTCGAAGGGATCCCCGGGAGTGACTTCGCTTCATGCGGCATTGAGAGAAAGGACAAAGGGTGAGCCTGGTGTGAGCGGAGGGGTCACTGGACTAGAATGTCCCGTCTGCAGCTTGAAGTGGCAACTCTCAGCCTCACATGGTATTTCCGCATAACCCGAGACCAATCGCTGGCTCTCCCTGGCCCAGAAGGCAGCTTCCCCAGTGCTACCGTTAGTGAGACTAGGAGGCTGGCCAGCCCTGTGCCAGACCCAGCATGTGGGCCCTCTTCTTCCCGCATTTAGATGAAGAAAATGCAGGCCTTTGCACAGCTAGGTGTCAATCTCTCATTTCCTGGCTCTACAGAACACTGTGACCTATGACCTAATCCAGGGGTCCTCAAACTTTTTAAAAAAGGGGGGGCCAGTTCACTGTCCCTCAGACCGTTGGAGGGCCGGACTAGAGTTTAAAAAAAAACTATCAACAAATTCCTATGCACACTGCACATATCTTATTTTGAAGTAAAAAAAAACAAAACGGGAACAAATACAACATTTGTATTTGCATGTGGCCCGCGGCCCGTAGTTTGAGGACCCCTGATCCAATCAGTCAAGGGGTCTGAAGGGAAGAAACATGTGTCTGGGCGGGAAGGAGCCAGATAGCATCAATGGGAGCAGCTGCCCCTGGCTCATCCAGCAACCGGACCATTGCTCTTTCTGGATGCAGGTGCTGGCTTGGAGAAGGGACAAGGACTCTGCAGAATGAAGTCCTTGAAATGACAGTCCCTGAAAATTGGACATGTCTTTGCCACACTTAGGATCACAGTGGTGCTCCAGGCCAGGTAGCTTTTTTTGTTTGTTTGCTAATCCTCACCAGAGGATATCTTTCCATTGAATTTTAGAGAGAGTGGGGAGATGGGGGGAGAGACAGAGAGAGAAACATCGATGTGAGAGAGAGACATCGATTGGTTGTCTCCCACATTCGCTCCGACCAGGGCCAGGGACAGAGCCCGCAACCCAGTCACGTGCCCTTGATCAGAATCGAAACCGGGACCCTTCAGTCCGAGGGCTGACGTTCTATCCACTGAGCAAAACCGGCGAGGGCCAGGCCAGGTTGCTTTTCTCTGCCAGTGCCTGAGGTCTGACGTCTGATGACAGCTTCAGTGAGTTTCTAAGGGAACTCCCGTGAACCAAAGCTTTTCTTCCAGGTTACAGCTTCCTCTTGCTACCCTGATTTGTGAGGTATTGGGAATCCCCACCAAGAATTCACACAACGAGGAAAAGGGTTATTATTTCATATACTAGAGGCTCAGTGCACGGATTCGTGTACTGGTGGTGTCCCTCAGCCTCGCCTGTGCCCTCTTGCAATCTGGGACCCCTCGGGGGAGGTCAGACTGCCGGTTTTGGCCCAATCCCCATAGGCAGCCTGTGGGGATCAGGCTGAAAACGGCAGTCTAACCTCCCCTGAGGGATGTAGTAGTGCTCAAAGCGGTAGGCAGCCGGGGACGAGCCCAAGCCCGGGCCTGGTGCCACACCGCTCCCGCTCATCCTGGCCCCACTGCGCCTGCCGCGGGCTCGTGCCCAGTCCCGATCAGGAGAGGCTCACACAGCCGCAATGGCACTCGCCAGCCGTGAGCCCAGCATCTGGTGTCCATTGCTTACCTGAGCGGCGCTCCCTCTGTGGGAGCACACTGACCACCAGGGGGCAGCTCCTACATTGAGCATCTGCCCCCTGGTGGTCAGTGCGCGTCATAGCAACTGGTCGACCGGTCGTTTGGTCATTCAGTCAACCGATCACTTAGGCTTTTATATATAGAGATGGTGAGACATTAAAAGGAGTCTAGGTATTGGACGATGGATATTAGACCAGATCAATGGCCTCTTAATACTAGCTGGACATGGATTTACTGAATCAGAATGTCTGGAGCGGAGGCCAGTAACCTCTTCTCTCTCTTTTTCTTGCTTTTAATTTTTTATTTTTTAACTACAGTTGGCGGTCAATATTGTATTAGTTTCAAGTGTGTGTCATAGTGATTAGACACTTCTGTAGCCTATGCAGCAACCGCCCTAATGGCTAGCGCCCTCTGACACCATACTCAGTTATTACGCTATTATTGACTAGACTCCCTGTGCTGGACTTTACATCCCGTGACTATGTGCCTAACTGGCGATTTGCACTATTTAATCTCTTTTTTCTTTAAGCTCCCTTGTGATACAGCGCACAGCCAGAGTGGGAACCATGCAGTTAGACAACCTCCCATACCCGCATTCCCAGCCCACGTTTTAACCTGGAAAGGCACCGATCTAACTCAGGACTGTACTGTTCAAAGTGCATAATAAAGAAATTCAGATTGCTTAAGGAATTAAAGAGACAAGCAAGCAGCAAAAGCCTTATAAAATACTAAGTGGGGGGAAAAAAAAAAAACTAAGTGAAAACACTTAGTATTTCACCCCACCACAGAGGGAAGATGCATTTCCAACTACTGAAAAAAAAAAAAAATCAGAGAAGAGAAAATTTTAAAACATTTTGCTTGACAAATATAATGAATTATAAAAAGGAAAGTGAAAATAGGAATATGATAAACATGAGTGATAAAGCTTACCATCCAAAGAAATGAGATATTCATTTAATTAGAATATATTTCCAAAGTAGGACCAAGAGTTCCAAGAGTGTACACATATTTAGGCTTTTGTCACTTCCTGCTACACTGCTTTTCAGGAAGACTAAACCAGTTCACAGAAACATCAACCATGTCCCTTTTCTCCAGGTTAGCTTTCATCACTGCTGAGTTTTCTGGCTGAACAGGCATGTAGTACCTTACAGCCAGTTACGTTTTCTCTCATTGATAGCAAGAGTTTGTATTTTTTCATGTGATGACTTCTCCCTATATAAACAATTGATTTCTCTTCCAAAAGAATTTGGGTGGACTATACCTCAAAGAAAAAAAAATTCAAAAGACCAGTACGAAGATATTCAAAACAGCACTGGTTATGATAATAACAAACCAGATAGTTTGGCAATAGTCAAAACCAGAACAGGTTTGTGAATCTATGTCAATAAAGGAAAAAGGTATCTGAAATAATACAGTGGTCAGAGCTATGCTACATAGTCTACCCTCGGTGGTCACAACTATAAAACTGTATGTGTGACAAGGACTGGGTAGTAATTTAGACTGCCATAAATCACTAGATTTTTCTCCACCCTGAAAAATTTCCTATTACTTCGTTTTTGTTTAATATATTTTTATTGATTTCAGAGAGGAAGGAAGAGGGAGAGAGAGATAGAAACATGAATGATGAGAGAGAATCAATGATTGGCTGCCCCCTAACACCCGCCCTGGGGATCGAACTTGCGACCTGGGCATATGCTCTGACGGGGAATGGAACTGTGAGCTCCTGGCTCGTAGGTCGACGCCCAAGCGCCGAGCCACTAGGGAGCAGCATCAAAATACCTCCCTTATCTGCTTGACAATGATTCAAATTCCTTTACCGAGAAAAATTTTGTGAAAGGCTTAAGTATACCAACCTCTGAAAGAAGATGCACACTACCGCTGACACTCATGCTCAGGTGCAAATAATTGGCTCAGGATCTATTTCTGAGAGCAGGTTTGGATAAGGGGCAGATTAAGACACCAGAAGAAATGAGATATGGAATTTCATTAAAAGGATAAAAAGGGAAGTCAGGGTGCTGTGGATAAACCTGGGAAACCTCCCAAGTTTCTGAAAAGGGCTCCAACCCCACAATGGAAAGGGATGGGCAGGGTGGCTGAGGCAACGGATCCTTGTCTTCCCTGCCTGCTCTCCAGGGCATGGGCCCATGGGAACATAGGTAATGCCCCATCCTGGGCTCAACACGGAAGCAGAGCATTTCCAGGCCAGGGGGAAAGGGTCATGTCTCTTGTCATTTCTTTATTCAAAAGCGGGGGAAATAAGCCAAGTTACAAGGGTCCCAAGTGAACCTGCGCTCTATTTTGCAGGTAGAGCACAGGACGGGAGGTCCTGCAGTTTCCTTGTTAAGGAGTTGCTGTTCCCTGAAGCCTGTCTGTTCTCCTTTGCTGTCTTCTTGGCTCCCCCTCTTAGCCTACACCCACCAGCCCAGGTCTCCCATCTAGGGAAGGGAAGATACGCAGAAGACAAGGGGAGACGAGTCCTGGTGTTCTGGGGAAACTGGCAAGGGAGGCCTCGGGCTTCCTGCAACAGGAGATGTCTGTTCTGTAAGGTGTTAATGAGGAAAGCCAATGCAATGGTGCCCTGTGGTCAGAGAGCAGTGCCTGGTACCAGACCCGGCCTCTAGAACAGCTCTACTGCAGGGCATTAGGGGAGACAGAGTGGGTGGATCAGCCACATCCATTTCCACGGGGAAGAATCAAGCTCATGCCCTCAAGTCATCTTTGGAGGCCAGCAGAAATCAGTCCACCAGGCTGACTCACACCAGCCCAGCTGGGAGTAAGGAGCTGGCATTCTTCAAGGTCCTACCTAACTACATCCTTAGTCCAAGGTAGGTAAGATGCCCGCCCAGCCCCAGCTTCTGGGGCCTCCCACCTTTTCCACAGCAGGTACTGAGTTGGAAGGGCTGGCAGGATCCTGAAGGTCTAGTCCTCTCTGCACGGGGGCTGAGGGTCTGGTTTGAACTAGGAGCCCTCTCTGAGGTTTATACACCCCCGTCAGCCGAGCCCTGCCACTCTCCACCCACCTCACCCTGAAACATCCCAGTTTAAGTCTGGAAGTGACTGGAACCAGAACTAAAGCTCCAGGGACAAGGAGTGCAGAATAGCCCTAGACGCTGACCAGGAAGGAGTACAGGCCATGGCCCAAGGCTGTCCAGTGGACAGGAAGACGACAAGACCCTAAAGCCACCTAGGCCCCAAGGACTTGTGCTGGCCCCCCGGGAATTACAGAGAGGGACCAGGGTGGAGCAATGGCCTCGTACCAGTTGCCTCCGCGGAAGAGTCTGGGTTGTCTGGCCCAGCTTCACCAGCAGGTTCACTGGCTTCAGCAGGACCTCCACTCTGGCAGCCCTCGGCGGCCACACCCTCCAGTCCTTTGCCCTCCTCCTCAGCGGGGACCTGGGCATCCACTCCAACTTCCAGCACGCGGATGGTCTCGTGGCCTGACATCACGATGACCTGCAATCAGAGGACAGGGGACGCTGTGGGGGAGGGGCCCATAGAGACCCCCCTCCCCGGGGCCCAGAGCTCTAGGTATGATTTCGGGAGAGAGGAAGGGTAGACGGCCTGCCCCAGCACTGTGTGCTCTGTGAGAACGCCAGAGCCTGGGGCAGGCTGCAGCTCCCCAGAGTGTGTGTGTGTGTGTGTGGGGGGGGGGGGGGCAGGAGAAAGGCCCTGGGGACCGGACAGGGGGCAGGGCCTGACACAGCTGGAAACGTCCCCTCCGACGGAGCCAAACCACTGGAGGGTATTTCTACTCCGTCCTTTTCTGGGACTCAGTTCAGGGCGTGGTAAAGTCTATCCCACAGCCTTGCAAGGATGTTCCCTTGGCTGCTAGGATATTGGTGCGTGGCCAGGAGGGCCCCTGACACAGCATCTACTGCGTAAGCTGGGCCAAGAAGCAAATCCCGCTTCGCGTCCCTTTAAATCTCCAGAGATAAAGCAGTGGAACAAATGCTCCAGAGTGTTGAGTCACTTTTTCAGCTCGTGATTCCTTTATTTCCAAAACTCTGGGGCAAAGGCCAAGATTTTCCTACAAGCTCACTTCCTGCATCCTGAAGGCGGAGCCTCTCCCACCCCCCTGGCCTGGAGCTTGTGCCCTGTGGCTGCAGTTGTGCCATCGGCTGTGGGCCTGCTCTGACCTTGAAGGGAGCCTCCATGTCCCAGCAAGGCGGGAGGCGCCTGGGCCTCCTCAGAACAGGCCCTTCTTCCCTGCTCAAACTACCAGCTCTCGGCTCTCTAACTCCAGCACTCAAAGGCTTCCAACTGGGCCATTCAAAAATCAGGGACCCTGTACATGGAAAAGCTCTGTGCCCAGCTCCCCTACATTTGGCCTATGCCTGAAGCTACTCACACAACACACTCCTTAAGCCTGAAAACTGGACCCAGCCAGAGACTCTGTTGGAAAAAGTGACAATGTGACCCATCAGGGGAGCTGGAGGGAAATTAACCCCCAAGCGGTTGCCTTTCTGACTCAAACTTGACCTATGAGGGACTTCAATTACATTTTAGGAGTTGTTCATCTTTTTTCCCCTTTTGAAAATTCATCTATTTTCTCCTTTTCAGTGCCCTGGCCAGTGTGGTTTGGTTCCTGGTCAGGGCACATACCCAGGTTGTGGGTTTGATCTCCGGTCGGGGTGCATGCAGGAGGCAACTGATCCATGTTTCTTTCTCTCTCTCTCTCTCTCTCTCTCTCTCTCTCTCTCTCTCTCTCTCTCCTTTCCTTCCTCTTCCTTTCCTTTCTCTCTCTAAAAAAGATAAAAATTAACAAAAAACATTTTAAGTTTACATAAGTAATAAATGGTCATTGTAGAAAAATTAGAAAAAATATATAAGCAAGAAAAAATATTAAGAGCAAATTACCCCCCGCCCCCCCCCGCCCCGAAAGCAAACAAAAGAGAGAAAAAAAACCACAGGAAAAGTAAGAAATAAGGGCAAATTACCCAATGTCCAAATATTTCCCCATGTAAGATTACACATATTTGCACATTTTAATTTCACTTTTTAAGATCACAGCTTAGCCTGGCTGGAATGGCTCAGTAGTTGAGCATCGACTCATGAAGCAGGAGGTCGGGGTTCAATTCCTGGGTTGTGGGCTTGATCTCCAGTAGGGGATGTGCAAGGGGCAGCTGATCAATGATTCTCTCTCATCATTGATGTTTCTCTCTCTCCTTCCCCCTTCCTCTCTCTGAAATCAATAAAAAAAAATCTATAAAGAAAAACCTGTAGCCAGTTTGGCTCAGTGGATAAAGCATCAGCCTGTGGACTGAAGGATCCCAGGTTCAATTCCGGTCGAGGGCACACGCCTGGGTTTTGGGCTCAATCCCCAGTGGGGGGTGTGCAAGAGGCAGCCGATCAGTGATTCTCTCTTATCATTGATGTTTCTATCTCTCTCTCTCCCTCTCCCTTCCTCTCTGAAATCAATAAAAATATATTTTTTAAAAATAATAAAGTCACGGCTTACATTCCAAAATTAAGCCCCTGAGAAATCCTAGCTGGTAACTAAACCTGGTCAGGTGAACTGACCATCTATTTTGGTAAGAAACAGACAATGAGCCCTGATTGGTTTGGCTCAGTGGATAGAGCATCGGCCTGCGGACTCAAGGGTCCCAGGTTTGATTCCCGTAAAGGGCATGTAACTTGGTTGTGGGCACATCCCCAGTAGGGAGTGTGCAGGAGGCAGCTGATTGATATTTCTAACTCTCTATCCCTCTCCCTTCCTCTCTGTAAAAAAACAATAAAATATATTTAAAAAAAATTTTTTTTTTAAAAGAAAGAAACAGACAATGAGGGGCTTTATGGGGTCTTCCTATTTCCCCCACCCCTTGGTCCATCAACCTCACTCCCCCACCTCTTTCTGCCCCAGAAGATACCTGCTCATTGACGGTGAGAGATGACTCTGGGCCAGCTCCTAGGTCCATGGTCACTTGTCAGGGTGGGGTGGGGGCCAGCCAACACCTAGCACGCCCTGTGGGGTGAAATGGTATGGGAAAAGCAAAGGCTGATATGACACAGTAGTACAAATTCCACACCATTGCAAAAAGTCCTAAGTAGAATGGTAGGAAAAGAGAGAAGCTAAGTTCTCTCAAGTATTTGTAGACGGAAAGTATTCTAAGGACTTTACAACTAAAGTGTCTTGCTTCCTACAGCTTCCCAGGAGAACCTACACTCAGGGAGGTGGGAAGGAAGAAGGACCAGGGTGATGAGAGAAGGGCCAGAGATTGTCCCTGGGTGTTCCCCCATCCATTGGGAGAGAGGAGACTCAGCGGAACCTGAAGTAACTCTGACCCAGACATTCAGAACCTCAGACCCGGATAAGGAGCACTGTGGGTGTCAGAGTGCTCCTCAGGGGAGGAGTCTGAGCAGACCTCCTGGAAGAGATGGCCAAGACAGGAATACATTGAAACATTAGTCTTGCCTGGCCAGTGTGGCTCAGTGGATTGAGCACTGTCCCATGCATCAAGAGGTCACTGGTTCGAATCCTGCTCAGGGCACATTCCAGGGTTGCAGGCTCAATAATCCTCAGTAGGGGGCATCCAGGAGGCAGCCAATCGATGTTTCTCTCTCTCTCTCTCTCTCTCTCTCTCTCTCTCTCTCTCTCTCTCTCTTTCTCTCTCTCTCTCCCTCTCTCTTCCTCTCTAAAAAATCAATAAAAACATGTTTAAAACAAAACAAACAAAAACATTAATCTCAAACTTCAATGTGCACGATCAGCACTGGAGCACTTATTACAAAAACACAGGCCTGGATTCATCCAGAATAAACATCCCCAGAGAGCCTGAACCAGCAGGTGGGGCCCACAGAATCAGCTCTCAGGTGATCTTGTGGCTGTGGCCCAAGGACTGGTCTTTCCCACTGGAGGCAGGACAGCATCCCAGACGGTAGAGCAGCCTGCCAAACGCAGTGAGAAGTGGGAGAAGCCCTTGTAAGAACAGGTTGTCTGGCTGGAGCCACAAACCATACAGTCATAAGAAATAAAGGTAATAAAGGGGACAAATGTGTTTGGACACTTATATAGAAAAGAAGACAATTAACATTTATTTTGAGTGCCTACTGTGCGAATAAGCGTTTTATGTAACTAATCCATGTATTACTCATGCCAGTTGGGGGCTGGCGACATTATCACCACCATACAGATGAGGAAACTAAGCTCAGAGAAGTGTTCTGGACTCCTCACCTTTCCCTTCATCCTCCTCTTCCATCTCTGCATCATTTGTTTGTTTTACTTTTTTGTGTGTTTTTATTGAATGAGATAAAATCCATCTATAATAATAAAAGTGTAATATGCTACTTAGACTGGACAGCCGAACGACCTTCCGGACAACCTTCCAGACGAAGCTGGGGCGGCAAGGGCTGAGGCAAGCCGCGGAGGCAAGCTGCCACAGCTGCGAGGGCCGAGCCCCTGGCATGAATTTCATGCATTGGACCTCTAGTATAACATAAAATTCACCATTCTTAAAATGGTGAACAGTCATCAATTTAGGCACTCTGTTATATAAACCAAATTTAAAAATGAAAATATAGTATTTTGAATAAATTTGCCAAGAAAACAACATTTAAAGAAATATTTACAATTTTAAATAACGATAAAAAATAATTTGGGCAATTCTGGTTGAAGCTGGGAGGGAGGGAGCCAGGGCCCACCCAGAGCCTGCTCCTTTGCTCTTTCTCCAGTGAGTTGCGTTTGAAAACCCCTGAAGCAAATCTGGCAAGGCACCTTGCTTGGCTAGCAGATGGCTCACCGATTCCTGGCTTTCCTGTGCGAATACCCAGAAATGCCCGAAACCTCAGGGGAAAGGAACTGCCCACAAAGGGAAACTCCAGGGTCCGGGGCCGTCAGCACTTGCAGTGGAGGGGACCGAGACGAACTTCCTTTGAGGAACTGCTTTAGGCTTAGGGCAACACCCCGAAACTCCCAGAGGAGCTCTGGGAAACCTCAGACAAATCAGAACCCCTAAAACAGCCCAAGAGCATATTAGAAAAAATCCTGAAATGCTCTGTCCTTCATTTATCTCACAGATATTTCAGTGGCTACTGTGTGCTGGGGATACAACAGGGGGGGAACTCTCCTAGCTCTGTCAAGAAGCCTACAGTCTAGCGCAGTGGTTCTCAACCTTGGAGGCCCAGAAATCAGGATTTTAAGAAGATTCCCAGGTGATTCTAATGTGCAGTCAAGGTTGAGAACCACTGCTCTAGCGGTTCTCCCTCCTCCCCAGAGCTCAGCAGCACCTTCGTCCTTCCCCTCTCCTTCCCCTTCCCCACCACCCAAGGCACCAGGCCTTCCTCTCTCCTAAGCTCCAAGGGCCTCTCATTTGCCTGTGTAACTTGTTTCCTGAGCCCATTCCTTCTACAGCTCACTTCTACCTGTGTGACTTTCAAAATAAACTTTCTCTTATTACAAATAGAAGAAGAAAAAGGATGAGGATTAGAGGAGAAGAAGGAGGAGGAGGAGGAGGAGGGAGAGGAGGAGGAGGAGGAGGGAGAGAAGAGGAGGAGGAGGAGGAGGAGGAGGAGGAGGAGGAGGAGGAGGAGGAAGGGGGAGAGAAGGAGGAGGGAGAGAAGAGGAGGAGGAGGGAGAGAAGAGGAGGAGGAGGAGGAGGAGGAGGAAGAGGAGGAGGAGGAGGAGGAGGAGGGAGAGAAGAGGAGGAGGAGGAGGAGGAGGAGGAGGAGGAGGAGGAAGGGGGGAGAGAAGGAGGAGGGAGAGAAGAGGAGGAGGAGGGAGAGAAGAGGAGGAGGAGGAGGAGGAGGAGGAGGAAGAGGAGGAGGAGGAGGAGGGAGAGAAGAGGAGGAGGAGGAGGAGGAGGAGGAGGGAGAGGAGGAGGAGGAGGGAGAGAAGAGGAGGAGGAGGGAGAGGAGGAGGAGGAAGAGGAGGAGGAGGAGGAGGAGGAGGAGAAGTTGCCACCACCTACAGTCTATATGGGAGTCAAGGACATAAAAAGTATGGTTTCAGTGTCAGGTAGACGAGTACAGAGTGGTGGAGGGTGCACAGAAGGGATGCCCAATAAAGTCTGTGTGGTCCTTTTCCCCTGTTCTAGCATGGCACGTGTTTCAGGTATGAAATTTTATGTATGAAGAGTCTTGTGCCATGCAGAGGAAAATGGAACTTAATTCAGACTCATGTCTGTGGTTTTAGTCGCTCTCTTAACACTTAATGTGGCTGAGGTCTTCCAGGTGTAAAACACCTTCTCATTATCCAGTCCTTTTTGGGAGTGGAGGTATTCTGCATGAAATTTCAGCTCAAGAATGGCTGCTTGAGCTGAAATTAGTTTTAGCAGTATTAAATTGGTAGAAAGTCACATTTTTTATGGGAAATTACCTTTCACATTTTATATATAATTCTCACAGGCTAGGCCAGGGGTCCTCAAATTTTTTAAACAGGGGGCCAGTTCACTGTCCTTCAGACCACTGGAGGGCCGGAATATAGTTTAAAAAAAAACTACGAACAAATTCCTATGCACACTGCACATATCTTAATTTGAAGTAAAAAAACAAAATGGGAACAAATACAATATTTGTATTGGCATGTGGCCCGCGGGCCGTAGTTTGAGGACCACTGGGCTAGGCTGTTTGTAGACATCAATATCTTCAGCTCCACACCACTTTTACATTTAAATTGTGCACCCACTTACCTTCTGCACAGCTGCCATATTCAAATAGACCATAAGGACAGGAAGCAAGAGATAGGTATAGACTGGTAGCTGGGGCTGAGCCGAACGGGGCAGACAATCCAATCTTCCCCTCTTCCCCAGTCTGACAACCAACCAAGTCTAAATCTTGTTTGGACCTCACCTGGGAACTTTAGACTCCTATGTCCAATGGCCTACTGTTTGCTCATGTCATCTCATACTCAACAAGTTCAAAACCAAACTCCTAATTTCCACCCCAAATCTGCTCCACCTGCATGCTGCTTTTCCCATCTCAGCAAATGGCAGCTTTATCCTTCCAGAGGCTCAGGCCAGAAACCTTGCCATCATCCTTGCTTTCTCCCTTATCTCATGCTTATTCCTTCAGCCAATCTTGCTGGCTCTCCCTTCCAGTATGCCCAGAACCCCCCACTTCTCATCACTACTACCCTGGTCTACACAGCTTTGGTACCTAGTGTGAAGAAACACCACACGCCCTTCTGCACACAAGTATTACTTGTCCTGTTCTTAAGTCGCCAGACTCCAGGCAGGTGCCACCTCGTTCAAGTTGTCACTGTCTGACGGACCTTCTGTATGTCCTCCTACCCTTCTCCACTTCTGGCCCCCGGACACAGACTTCCCTTCCCACCCGCTGGAGAACAATCATCACTGATGGTTTAAACAAATATATATATTTACACACACACACACATGCACACACACACACGCACGCACACGCACACACACACACATACACTCTCGTGGTCCGGTGCATGAAATTTGTGCACGGGGGGGGGGGTTGTCCCTCAGCCTAGCCTGCACCCTCTCCAAACTGGGACCCCTTGGGGGATGTCCCACTGTCGGTTTAGGCCCGATCCCATCGCAATCTGGGACTGCTGGCTCCTAACCACTCACCTGCCTGCCTGTCTGATTGCCCCTAACCACTCTGCCTGCCAGCCTGCTTGCCCCCAACTGCCCCCCCCAGCCCGATCACCCCCAACTGACCCCCCTGCCAGCCTGCTCACCCCCAACTGCCCCCCCCCACCCCGCCGGCCTGATCACCCCCACCTGCCCTCCCCACTGGCCTGATCACCCACAACTGCCTTCCCCTCTTGGCCCCTAACCGCCTCTACCTCGGCCCCGCCACCATGGCTTTGTCCAGAAGAACGTCCGGAAGGTCTCCCAGTCTAATTAGCATATTACCCTTTTATTAGTTTAGATAGAGGACTGGTGCACGGGTTGGGGCTGGCTGGTTTGCCCTGAAGGGTGTCCTGGATCAGGGTGGGGGTTCCCTTGGGGGGGCAGGGCAGTCTGGGTGAGGGGCCTGTGGTGGTTTGCAGGCCAACCATGCTCCCATTGGGGTGGGGGTCCCCACTAGGGATGGTGCTGGCCTGGACGAGGGGCTGGGGACCCATGGGGTGAGGGTCCCCGCTGTGGGTGTGTGGCCAGCCTGGTTGAGGGGCTGAGGGCCATTTTCAGGCTGGCCACACCCCCTTCAAGGGGGGGGGTCCCTGCTGGGGTGCCTGGCCAGCCCAGGTGAGGGGCTGATGGATGTTTTCAGGCTGGCCACGCCCCCCAGTGGGGACCCTCACCCCGATGGTGGTGTGGCCAGCCTGGGTGAGGGGCTGAGGGCTGTTTGCAGGCCCCTCCCTCGGTGGCCAGCCAGGGCGACACAAGCCTCCTGTGTGCTCTGGCCAGCTCTGTGGCCACCGCCCACAGGCCCCTTCTTCAGCAGCCAGCCAGGGCCGGCAGGAAGTTTGGGTCGCCCCCAGCAATGGAAGAAGCCAAGCTTCCTCCGCCGCTGGGGGCGACCCAAGCCTCCCACTGGCTCCAGCCTGCTCTTTGGCTGCAGCCCACAGGCTCATCCTTCGGTGGCTGGCCCAGGCAGGTAGGAAGCTTGGCTTTCTCCATCGCCGGGGGCAACCCTAGCCTCCTGTCCGCTCTGGCTGGCTCCATGGCCACCGCCATCTTTGTCCTGCTAATTTGCATATTCCCTCCTGATTGGCTGTGGGGCGTTGCAGAGGTATGGTCAATTTACATATTTGTCTATTATTAGTGTAGATAAAAGACTAAGCAACCGATGGATGGTCTAGTAGGTATGATGCACACTGACCACCAGGGGGCAGACGCTCAACGCAGGAGCTGCCGAGCTGCGGTGACTTGGCAGACGCGGTTCTCGGGTGATGCACCCTGGAACCAAAGAGGAGGGAGCCCGATTCCTTGCAGGGCCATTCAAACAATTCCATCAGGCCACAGGACCCCACCTCCAGAGGAACCCCGCTCATTCCACAGATGCCCTTTGAGCCGCAGCGCCACCCAGGTGCGGCCAACCATTGGCTCCAGGGCATGTTTGGCCGTCTTGCCCAGTCCTGCCCTGCTGGCCACCTTCTAATTAATTTCCTTTCAATGTACAGAAATTCGTGTTTCAGGTCACTAGTGTGTTTGTGTGTGTGTATGTATGTATATATATATATACACACACATCTACACTAATAAAAGAGAAACATGGTAATTGGCGTATGACTGCTACCCTTTTCATTGGCTAATCAGCGAGATATGCAAATTAACTGTCAGCCAAGATGGCAGCCGGCAGCCAGGCAGCTTGAAACTAACATGAGGCTTGCTTGCCTCAGTGATGGAGGATCGTTGGAGGAAACCAATGTTCCCCGCCTGCGGCTGCAGGCCTCTGAGCGGGCAGTTTAAGAAACACTGTAACAAATACCCCCGGACTTCAGCCAGCAGATTTGCAACATTGTAAGCAAAGGCCAGAAACCTACTTTCAGCCGCTCGGAGGCCTAAGAGCTGGAGCCAAGCCTCAAGGTAAAGCTGGCCCAGAATAAAAAAAAAAAAGGAAAAAAGGAGCGGTTGGGAACTTCAGTCACTCCCAGCCTGAAAACAGCCCTCAGCCCCTCACCCAGACTGGCCAGGCACCCCAGTGGGGACCCCCACCCTGATTGAGGACACCCTTCAGGGAAAACCAGTCAGCCCCACCCATGCACCAGGCCTCTACCCTATATAGTAAAAGGGTAATATGCCTCCCGGCACCAGGATCAGCGTGACAGGGGGCAGCGCCCAAACCCCAATTGCCCTGCAGCTCTGTGTGTGACAGGGGGCGGGGCCCCAACCCCCTGAGCAGCCCTGCTCTGCGCCTGATAGGGGGGAGCTTCCCCCCCCCCCACGGGCCCTGCTCTGTGTGTGATGGGGTAGAGCCATAACCTCCCCATCGGCCCTGCCCTGAGTGTGAGAGTGGCGGCGCCCCAACCCCCTGATCGGCCCTGCTCTGTGGGTGAGGGTGGTGCCCCAACCCCCTGATGGGCCCTGCTCTGTGTGTGATGGGGGCAGCGCCCCAACCCCTTGATTGGCCCTGCTCTGTGCGTGACAGGGGGTGGTGCCGCAACCTCCCCATCGACCCTGCCCTGAGTGTGACAGGGGACGGTGCCCCAACCCCCCAATCGGCCCTACCCTGAGCGTGACTGAGGGTGGAATCACAACCTCCCAATCTGTCCTGCTCTGTGCATGACGGGGCGGCACCCCAACTCCCCAATCGGCCCTGCTCTAAGCCCGACCAGGGGCTGCACCTAGGGATTGGGCCTGCCCTCTGCCATCCAGGAGCAGGCCTAAGCCAGCAGGTCGTTATCTCCCAAGGGGTCCCAGACTGCAAGAGGGCACAGGTCGGGCTGAGGGACCCCCCCCCCCTTCCCCCGAGTGCACAAATTTTGTGCATCGGGCCTCTAGTATATATATATTTGATAATAAATCACTGATAGTTTACTGGGACCCAGCAAGCTTTCAGTTCTGCTCCAGACCCTCCCCCTCAGACCCTGGATCCACAGGCAGAGATAATGGCTTGCCAAGCTGTTGATAGACTGGCTAGGCCCACACGGGCCAGAAAGAAGAGAAAGGGGAAAAGATAGGGAAGTAGTGAACAACTTTATTTCCCCTCATCGAGCATACCATTTGTAATCTTAGACCTACACAGTCAAACAGTAAAGATTAGTTTTATAAGGATAAATTTAGGTTTAGTTTATCCTTCTGCCCCCTTTCCCTTGGGCCCAAACTTGATTCACCCCAGGCAAAGTGAAGGGAGGGGGGCAAATGAAATGTGAAAAATATAAAAAGTAAGTCTGTTGCCCCACTAGAGTGTAAGCTCCAAGAAGGCATGGCCACTTACCACCATATCCCAGTGCCTAGTACAATACCTGGTACATACCAGGGAGTTAATGAATATAAAATAATTAAGACATCATAAATTTAGGAGATATATTAAAATATAAATTAAGAAATAAAATCAGCCCGGCCAGCGTGGCTCAGTGGTTGAGTGTCAACCTATGAACCAGGAGGTCATAGTTTGATTCGGTCAGGTCAAATCATATCACTTAGCCTCCTCCTATTTCCTACTTCTTTCCTCAAAACATGTCCTATCGTCCTATTTCATATTTTGCCCCCATTCCCAGTACTAGGGCTATCTAAAGTGATTTCAAAGTAGTATTTCTGGAGAAGCTTGATCACACTTAACCCCTCCTAATGTGCCCGTCCTGTTCCTCATTCCCAAGCCTTCCCTCCCTTGGCCAGTTTCTCCCTGGTATCACTCCCTTAGTGGCCTCACCGAAACTCATTTTGACACAGAAAGGGCTTGGGTTTAAAGGTAGAAGACTCAAGTTGAGTACTGCTTCTGCCTCAGGTAACCCCCTCTAAGCCTCGATTTCCTTCTCTGTCAAAAGGGGCTAAATTATACTACCCATCTCATGGATTATTGTGAGGATTAAATAACATTTATGTAAGGCACTTAGAACAGGGCCTGACACACAGCGAACACTATGTCACTGTTATTGCTATTATTATTATTTTGTTAATCCTCACCCAGGGAGGGGGGAAGAGAGCGAGAGCGAGAAACATCACTGTGAGAGAGGCACTCCACTCTGACCTGGGCATAGATCAAACCTGCAGCCCAGGTACATGCCCTCCACCTGGAATCCAACCTATGATCCTTGCCCTGGCTGTTATTCTCAGATGTTAGTGTCGGTCCTTGAACCAAAGGGTCTCGGGATTGATGTTTCTCTCTTTCTCCCTCTCCCCCCGCCCCACCCCCTGCGCCCCTTTCCTCTCTCTAAAAAAAATCAATGGAAAAATATCCTCAGGTGAGGATTTAAACAAAACAACCCTTCAGTGCTCGGGCCGATGCTCTAACCACTGAGAACACCATCCAGGGCTATTGCTATTTTAAAAATATATATTTTTATTGATTTCAGAGAGCAAGGGAGAGGGAGAAAGAGATAGAAACATCAATGATGAGAGAAAATCACTCATCGGCTGCCTCCTACACACACCCCCCCACTGGACATGGTGCCCGCAACCCAGGTATGTGACCTGACTGGGAATGGAACAGTGAGTGACCTCCTGGGTCATATGTCGACGCTCAACCACTGAGCACACCGGCTGGGCTATTGCTATTCTTTTTAATTGAAGTAAAGCATGCATATAAAAATGTTTTTAACTGTAAAGTTTTATTTAAAAATGTAAAAAATTACTATTATGACTTTATAGTGCATGAATCTTGGGTAGGGGAGTATGATCTAATCCTGTGCTCCTTGCCCTTAGAGAAGCAAAATTTTTCTTAATTGCCAGGTACTACCTCCAAGAGAAGAAATAGCCCACCTCACACACACACATCTCATCACATTACCTTGCTGGTTTTCATGTTTATGATCTGCCTGTCCCCCCAAACTGGCATGAAAACTCCACGACAGAGGAAGTCCTATCTATACTGTTCAGAGTGTGGCACATAGTAGGTATTTTTGTTGGACCAGTGAACCAATGAATGAAGTTCTACCGCGGATATGCAAAGAAGTACCTGGTCACAGAAATATCACCTGAGCACCAGGACTTCAACCAAAATGGAATCCTACATGGAATTATCCCTCCGAAGGCCCTGCTTGTCAACAGTGGCTACCTTAGCCTACCAAGACCAGTGGAGGGACAAATGTCCAGGAACAATGGAGGACCAGCCCTCTACTTTTGGAACAAGGACTCCGAAAGAGCACAAGAGGCTAAAATCTCTGCAAGAACTTCTTTCACCTGCCCGGGAAGGCTCCCTGACGTCGTCTGGCTTCCCTGGCCCCGCAGCTGAGGCTGCTCCGTGCAGGCTCGCAGCTCCCAGCCCCAGCTGAGGGAGGAATCCCAGCGCTACAGCGGAGGTTACTCGGCACCTGGAGGCTCCCGTGGCCTTGCCAGGTGAGCATGCCCAGGGAACGCAGACGGGGCCCATGATTATGACGATTTATTAATAATAATAATATTATTAAATATTTATGAAGTACTCGCTCCCTCCCCCACCCTTCCAGCAACGCCGCCGCCAGGTCCCGAACCCTGAGTGCCACCGGTCCTCCCGGGTCGTCTTGGCCGCCTCGGCACCTTCACCGCCGGGGACCCAGGCGTCCGGTTCTCCCGTGGGGCGAGGACCCGCTCTGTCGCCCAGGGTCTGTGCACAGAACGTCGATGGGGTCTGCACCCAGCGCAGGCTCTAGGGGCAGAAGCCGGGAGGGGCCAGGGGCCAGCTCCCAGCGAGGTCCACCTGGCGGCCGCCCCCGCCCCTCCCCGCGGCCCCGCCGGTCCGCGGACGAGCGAGGGCGAGCCCCCGGGCTCTGCGGCCCCAGGCGGCGGCCGCGCGCGTCCCACTACCCGGGCTCCCGCCGCCCGGCCCAGCATCCCGGCGCCCCGGCCCCGCGGCATTTTTTTCTCTTTATCATAAATATATAAATTATGCTAATTACGGGCATTGCATATTAACCAAACCCGAAACCTCCCCTGCCCGGCCCCCTCCCCCTCCGTGCAAACCCCTCCCCGCCCCGGACCCCGCTACTTACCGGAGCCCGAGCCCGGGCCGCCTTCGCCCTGGGTGCCCGGCGGCCACCGATTAGACATTCATCTCACAGCCCGGGCCGGGGGGCCGGGGGCCGGGGCCGGGGCCGGGGCGGCCGCCGCCTGTAGACAAAGAAGCCAGTGCGGCTCGGCTGGGCTCGGCTCGGCCCGGGAACCGGTCGGGACCCGCCGCCGCCCCCGGACCCCCAGCCCGAGACGGGCCGAGCCCAAGGGGACTCCGCGGGCTGCGCCGGGCGGAGGCGGGCCGGCCGGGGAGCGGGCCGGGAAGCTGGGGCGGGGTGGGGGCGCCCAGGTATGTGTATTTTTCTTTTCCCCTTTCCACGGCCCCCCCTTTTTCCCTCCTCCCCTTTTTTCCCTCCTTCAGCTACTTGGATTTTTTTAGCTACTGCGTCATGAGCATAATTTATGCAGAGAGCTTTGCGGCGCGCTGCACCGCGCTCGCCGGCCGCCGGGGGCGGCGCAGAGGGGAGGGGATCGGGGATCGGGGATCGGGGATCGGGGATGGGGGGCCGGGAGCCGCGGGCGGGGGCGGGAGCCTCAGCCGCTAGCCTCGCCCCGGGACAGGAGCGGAGGGTCGGTGCGGCGGGTCACGCGGCCCCTCCGAGGTCCCGCTGGAGGTCGTTTCCTTTTGGAAGGTGCGAGCGTGGAGCGGGAGCCCGGGGTCCGGACCGGGACCCGAAGCCACATTCCCTGAAGCCTGGGGTGGGGGCGGCGACGGCGGTGACTCCCAGCAGCCGCCTTTCCCGCCGTGGGTTAGTCATCTGCCCTTCGCAAGGTTGGAAGTCAAGCTCACGTCCATTCCCAAGCCCCGGGCCGGGACCCCGCTGGGAAACAGGAGAGGGAACTCGGACATAGTCCAGCCAGCGCCGGAACTTCGGGGCAGAGCCTCATTCCACGGGGGGCGGGGGCCCAGGTCCTGCGGGCTCCCCCACCCAGGAGGGTTTAGAATATTACAGCTCCTGGGGGTTTTGTTTGGTCTGTAGTCCCCGTAGTCCTGCCCCCCAGGCTGTCAGTTCCTCGACAGCACAGGTTAGGACTTAACTCACTTCTGTATTTCCTACCACGCTTTATGTCAGCGGTTCTCAACCTGTGGGTCGCGACCCCTTTGGGGGTCGAACGACCCTTTCACAGGGTTTGCCTAAGACCATCGGAAAACACGTAGATAATTACATATTGTTTTTGTGATTAATCACTATGCTTTAATTATGTTCAGTTTGTAACAATGAAATTGGGGTCACCACAACATGAGGAGCTGTATGAAAGGGTCGCGGCATTAGGAAGGTTGAGAACCACTGCTTTATGTGACGGGGGCCAGTATTGCTAGTGAACGTTGTCACCGTGAAGGCAGAAGCTCTCAGGCTACGTGACTTGGTTTGGTGCTGCACACAGAGATCCGATGCCCTGGAAGGCATGGATATCAGGGCTTGTGTGAAGAAAGAAATGGATGTGGTCGAAGGGGGTCAAGGAGGCATACACCAAAATGTTCATTGTGGTTTTGTTTGGGAAAAGGAAATCTTTAATTTATATTGTATACATTTCTGTGAATATTACTTTTTTAATTTTTTTTAATTGGGGCATGACATACACCCACTAAAGTACACGAATCGTAAATGTACACTTAGAGGAATTTTTATATTATACATGTAATTACCACCCACAATAAGATACAAAGCATTTCCAACACCTGACAAGGCTCCCTTGTGCTTCTTGAGAGCTGATAGACGACCGGTGACTACTATTCTGATTTCAATCACCACAAATTAGTTTTGCTGGTTCTTGAACCTCATATAAATGGAATCAGACAGTATATACTCTGTGTCTGGCTTCTGTCACTCAACAGATGTTTTTCAGATTCATCCGTGTTGTTGGGTCCAGCAGTATTACTTGTTATTTTTTTATTGCTATATATATTTCATTGTGTAATTATGCTCCAATTTATCCATTCTACTATTGGTGGGCTTTTGGGTTGTTCGTGTTTTTATCTTTTATGAATAAAACTGCTATGAACATTCTTGCACAAGTCTTTTGGTAAATACAGGGTGTCCCCCCAAAATGTATACACACTTTAACAGCAGATAGCTCAATTTTGAAAATAAAACGTATTTTAATAAACACTGCCTTTGTAATTATTCAAAGTGTTTATACATTTTTTGGGGACACCCGATATATGCACTTATTTCTCCTGGGTAAATGCTGAGGAGTGGAATTGCTAGATTTGGGGTTTATGTTTCGCTTTTGTAGATACTGCTAAATAGTTTTCCAAAATGTTTGAAGCAATTCATGTCCTTGCTAGTAACCTCTGAGAGTTCTAGTTGTCCCACACCCTCACCAATACTTGTAATACAATCTTTCTGTTGTTGTTACATGATTGCAATATAATCTTTTTGGAATAATAATAATATTTTATAATCAGAAAAGAGTCAAAATATAAATATTTCCATGACCACAGATCTTCTCAGGTGTTGGAAATGCTTTGTATCTTATTGTGGGTGGTAATTGCATGTATAATATAAAAATTCCTCAAAGTGTACATTACGATTTGTGTAGGGAGACGATGTCACTCACTGGTGGCTTCCCTCTGCTTCTCATGCCAAATCCAACTCTTCAGCAGCACAATTTCTTTTTCTCCTTGACTCCCACTCCTTTGAGCCTACAGATATTTAGTATCTACCATGTGCCAGATAATGGGCTGGCTTCTAAGTGTCCAGTGGAATTTATAGTTTGCTGGAAAAATAGACATTAAACAAAAAAAAAGCACAACACACATAAATATATCATTATACATGATAATTAAGAAGACAAGAAGGTGATGTGAGAGAGATTAACACTGGGGGGCAGGGAAGACCTCTGAGGAAGTCATGAGTATTTAGGGCAAAGTTTGAGAGAATAATCAGGAGGCAGAAGGAACAGAGACAATGAGGCAGGAAAGAACTTGGTGTTCGAGAAACAGAGCTGACCATGTGGCTGGAGCACAGCGAGTGACGAGTGACGCACAAAAGGAGGCTGGGAAGACAGGCATGGCCCAGATCAGGCCGGCCTGGCTATATATACCCCCTAATCTTTCTATTTAATTGGGTCCCTTCTTTCTTTGCAAACTCTATCAAGATTGACCTCCTCCAAGATGCCTTCTTGAATGATACATTGTTGTAATAATATTATTTTAATTGCATCATTGTTCCAATAACTTCATTATGTAATTTGTTTGTAGGCCATTCATTCTGTTTCCTGGGAATGTATTGGTTTATCCCACAGATGTGGGACAGCCTTCTGCTTCCTCTTTTGCCTGATCTCCAAGCACCTAGCTTATCAGGGATGGTCTTTTGACCGTTAGTGTCCCTTGGCACATATTTTATTCCTAGAAATCTCTAGGAATGTAAGCAGAGAACCCCGGGGGTCCTTACTTCCCTGGCTGGAGAACTGACCCAGTCCCAGATCTTCAAGACCTGTCGTGGAGCACCCACATTTCCCCAGGTTCTGTGCATATTTTCCCAAACACCTTCCTTATCTCCATAGTTAATCGTGCCCCTCCTCCGCTCCAGTCACCAGACTAGAGGCATCACTGCGGTTGCTAAGGGACTGAGGCTGGGGCAGGTGGGAGTGAGCTGAAGGATGGTACGGCAGGGAGTCAGGTTGGTCAGCAGGAAAAAACGCTCTGCTGTGAGGAGAGGAAGGAGAGCAATGCATTTCCAAGCGCTTCTCCGGCCAGTTTTTGTTGTTTTTTATCTCCCATGTGTTTGTTATCTGCTTGTTCGCTCTGAAAGCTTTTAGAATTACAAAAAACAAAAATTAAAAAAATCTGGTGACTTAAATTTTATAATGTTATGGCTCGTTGTGGTTAGTTAGTGTTGATAAAACAAGGAAGCTGTAGTCCATCTTGACTGGTCATATCAAAGTCCTTGTGAGGAGAATGGACCATGGAGGAGGCCCCTGAGTGCTGTTAACAGCCCAGGGATATTTCATGATGAGAAGCCAGAGTTTTTGAAAACTTGTACGTGACAGGGAGTGTGGCTGTGCATGTTCCTCTTTTTACAGACCTCCCACCCTGAAATGCATGTATTTTCTTGTATTTAATTTTAGCCATGATGTAAAGGTATATGCTGGGCTGCTGTCACTCTGACAGATCACCCTACCAGCTCAAAGGGTAAATATGGTTTTCTTTCCATAACTTTTGTACAGTAACAAGGTGAGGAACATTTTAGCTCATAAATTATTTACCAAGCCTCACAGGCATAATAGGCTGTGTGCATATTCATCAGGCTATCATCCATTATTCATAAGAAGTTCACTTCAACTGTTAGAAGAAAATGAGGTTGTTGATTGAAACGCTGAAGAAATGTGGGCTTTTGTCCTCCCCCCTCCTTCCTTCTATCTGAGTTGGTCTGGAAGTTTCCATCAAAAAATGACATTGTAGGGAGGAAGAATTTATTCCTGACACGCAGATGTGTAGGTAAAAGGGGAAGAGAGCTTGCAGTAGGAAATAAATTGGCAGAACCAACCACCATCCACTTAACGTGGCTAAAGGCCCCTGACTCCTGCTTCCACAGGGAGTGTGCCCCGGAAGCCACCAGGGGGTCCCCTTCCTTGCAACAAAGGGCAGCTTCAGCAAATATGACAGCGTCAATGCTTGTATTAACTAGGACAGAGGTTGCATTCTACAGTTGAAGACGTATTTCTCTTCCTATTTAACCTTCACAAGTCCGTGAGGTAGGAATAAGTTTCAGGATGAGAAAACGGAGGGTGAGAGAGGTAAATGATTTGTCTAAGGCCAACCAGCTGGTGAGGAACAGATCAGGACCAGAACCTAAATTTTCTTCGGCACTTCGTGTTCTTTATATTCTGTCTTCCTAAGTCCTCTGGGTGATAAAACCCACCGTTCCCAAGATAGAAGCATTTCACAATGTTTTCCATGAACCATTGATTTTATTGTTTCCCCTTTTTTTATGTCTTTATTATTTTCATGAACTACAGAAGCAATGTAGGCGTGATAACATCAAATAATACGAAGTTCTATAGACGAGAGAGTAACAAATGTCCCTCGTGCATGGGCAGGCTGTGAACTGGCGTGTCTGCCAACCGCCACAGCCACAGGAACAAGCAGGAGACTTTATAATCCAGTCAGATCCAGAGACCTAGGTTCCCATCTGGCCGGGGCCTCTTACTAGCTGTGTAACTAGGGCAGGTTAGCCTCTCTAAGCCATAGTTTCCCATTTATAAAACGGGACTAACACGCCTCGGGTTTTTTAAGTGTTGGATGAGATAATGTATATGAAACCCAAGCGTCCGCATTTTTCTCCATTTAAGGGTTGCCTCTCTCTAGTATATTTGGGGACGTGGAATGGGAAACAAGGTTCCTTTCAGGCCTATCCCCTAGGACCTAGGTCTTCTGCTTGACTGTCTGTTTCCTTCTGTCCTGGGCCACTCACTTGGCTACGAGCCCCAGCCTAGAATTCCTGGTTCCTCTGAATGAAATACATCTATATTCTCAATGGGGCACGGCTGTGAATTCTCCCTAACATCCTGTATAATAAAGAGCTAATATTGCTAATCAGACCAAACAGCAGGACGACCGTCTGGACGACCCTCCGGACGAAGCTGGGGCTGCGAGGCCGAGCCCCTTGCACGAATCTGCATCGGGCCTTTAGTGACTACATAAGGTTATACTTGACTGAAGGGTTGGAGGAAAAGTAAAACAAATTCTATGACTAAGGGAAAACATTAAAACTTTGGTTTTTAACTTTCTCTATATCCACGTGTAAAACAGCTAAGAAGTTCAATCTTTATTAAGGGGTCAGGTCCTTTCATGGATGAACCCGACCCTAGCATGTTCTTAGGTCTGCTTCCCTCCCGAGGGACTCCTCCTCCAAACCTCCACTCCTTTTCAGGAAGCCCCAGGTCCTTCCTCCCTCCGGTTCCTCAGCTATCCCCACAAGTATACTTTCCCAAATATGACAGTCCGCAAGAGATGAGTGTGTGCAGGGGGGAACAGGGATAAGATGCCAAAGTGCATGTGTCCCGGTGAGCATTGGCACACAGCCCATCCAGCAGAATTGTCTAGGGGAGGCTGGCACCCCACGTCCAAACTCCTTCCAGTCTCCTGAGGCAAAGGAGGTTCTATTCTTCTGAGTGCCTCTTTGGAAAGTGAGTAAGCTTTGGAACACACACACACACACACACACACACACACACACACACACCTTGAAGAATAAAATGAAATCTCAACCCCCAAAGCTGCGAATGTTCATGTGTGTTGGCATCACTCCATTACTTTACTGTGTTGTGTGGTTTTTTTTTTAAATATGTTTCTATTGATTTCAGAGAGGGAGAGAGAGAGAAACATCAATGATGAGAGAGAATCATTGATCATCTGCCTCCTGCAAGCTTCACACTAGGGATCGAGCCCACAACCCAGGCATGTGCCCTGACCGGGAATGGAATCGGCATCAGCCTTCGGACTGAAGGGTCCTGGGTTCGTTTCCAGTCAAGGGCACATGCCTGGGTTGTGGGGTTCTTCCCCAGTAGGGGGCCTGCAGGAGGCAGCCAATCAATGATTCTCTCTCACCATTGATGTTTCTATCTCTCTCTCCCTCTCCCTTCCTCTCTGAAATATATTTAAAAAGCAGTAAATGATTCTGATGCAGAGATGCAGATGGTTTGGGATTTCACATTGAGAAAAACTAATCAAAACCCCAAAAGAAGAGACACTGCCCTAGGATTTACTAGGCTGCCCAGCAACAGTGGAGTTAGGCCTGCACACTGTTAGGCAGAGCGGTGTCAGTGCCTGCCCTACAGAGGCTTGCCAGGAATAAGAAAGGAGGGTCCGTTTCTGAGTCATACACCTTGTAATCCTCGATCCCTTAGTTACACACAGACCAGCCAAAGCTTTGAAAAGGCTGCTTCAAAGAGCCTGATTGGATTCTTCCACAAACCTCCACCCTCCCAATTTGGGCTGGCAAATAGGTGGTTTGTTTTTTTCTAGTTACATAAGCACAACACATAGTAGGTCTTCAATGAAGGTGCCTTAAAAAGCTCTAATAAGTCTTTTTAACTGGAACTAGGGGGCCCAACAGGAAGAGGCACCTTTGTTCTCTGGCCCTCAGAGCACAGTTTACCCACTATCTCTGTAGCACTTACCTCATTCTGCTGTAATTTTCCTTTCAGCATCTGTCTTGCCCAACCACATTAAAAGAGCTCATTAGCCATCCTCCTGGGCTTTTCCCTTTCTTCATCCCCACACCTCTATTGAGGTGTGACCGACATATAATAAACTGCACATGTTTAAAATGTACAATTGCATAACTTTTAAAAATGCATATTTTTATTGATTTCAGAGAGGAAGGGAGAAGGAGAGATAGAAACATCAGTGATGAGGGAGAATCATTGATCAGCTGCCTCCTGTACGCCCCCTACTGGGGATCAAGCCTGCAACCGTGCCATGTGCCCTGACTGAGAATCAAACCCTGACCACCTGGTTCATAGGTTGACCCTCAACCTCTGAGCCACGCTGGCTGGGCAATTTTGTAACTTTAAAATTTTTATTTAATTTATTGATTTTAGAGAAAGGGAGAGAGAGAGAGAGAAACACTGATTTGTTGTTCCACTTATTTATGCATTCATTGGTTGATTCTTGTATGTGCCCTGACCAGGGATCAAACTGGCAACCTTGGTGAATTGGGACAATGCTCTAGCCCAGTGGTCGGCAAACTCATTAGTCAACAGAGCCAAATTCAACAGTACGACGACTGAAATTTCTTTTGAGAGCCAAATTTTTTAAACTTAAACGATATAGGTAGGTACATTGTTATTAACTTAATTAGGGTACTCCTAAGGCTTAGGAAGAGCCACACTCAAGGGGCCAAAGAGCCGCATGTGGCTCACGAGCCGCAGTTTGCTCACTGCTAACCAGTTGAGCTCCCAGGCCAGAGCCCCATTTTGTAAGTTTTGACATGTACACACCCATGAAACCAACACAATCCAGATAATGAACATATCCCCCAAAAGTTCCCCTTCGTTTACGTGGGCAACTGTCAATCTGTTCTATATCAGTACAGATTAGTTTGTATTTCCCAAAATTTTGTATAAATGGAATCCTACAGTCTGCACTGTTTTTAAAAATCTGGTTTCTTTCACTCAGCATAATTGAGTTTATGCATGTTTTTGTATGAATCTATACATTCCTTTTTAAAAAATTCTCACCTGAGAATATGTTTATTGATTATTTTTTTTTTTAGAGAGAGGGTAAAGGAGAGAGAGAGAGAGAGAGAGAGAGAGAGAGAGAGAGAGAGAGAAAGAGTACACTGATCGGTTGCCTTCCATATGTGCCCTGACCGGGGTTGGGGCCCGAAACCTGGTATGTGCCCTGATGACGTTCCAACCAACTGAGCCACACTGGCCAGGGTCTGGTAACCACATTTATAGGTATCTTGTGTATTCTTTCAGAAAATTTTTTTTACTCAAATACTAATGAATATTCTTGGTTTTCCTGTCCTTTTACACAAAAGCCATCATGCTAAATACACTGTTCTCAACCTTTTTTATTCACTTAAAAATATTTTAGAGAGCTTTCTCTTTCTTTGTTACAGGCACACAGTATTTAAATGTATAGATGTACTAAGATTTATGTTACTAGTTCCCCATTGATGGACATATGGGCTATTTCTAACTTTTTCCTATTACAAACAATGCTGCAGTGAACACTCTCATATATAGTGTTTTTCATGAGTGCAAATATATCTGTAGAAATCATTACTAGGAGTGGGAATAGTGATTTGTAATTTTGATGGATATTGCCAAAGTATCTTTATAGGAGTTTTACCAATTTACAGCCCCACCATCAATAAATTAGAGTGTCTGCTTATCCACAGCCCTGCACAGAGAGTAAAGTTAGCAAATGTTTGGAGTTTTGCCAATCTGATAATGATATCTGTGTGGTTTTAATTTGCCTTCTTATTAAGAGCGAGGCTGAACATCTTTTCATCTGTTTAGAAGCCATTTGTATTTCCTTTTTTGTGAACTGTCTGTAAATGTCATTTGCTACTTTTTATTTTTATAATATATGTATATATTTATTGTTGTTTTTTATTGATTTCAGAGAGGAAGGGAGAGGGAGAGAGAGATAAAAACATCAATGATGAGAGAGAATCATTGATCAGCCCGAAACCCAGGCATGTGCCCTTGACTAAATCGAAACCGGGACCCTTCACTCTGCAGGCTGACGCTCTATCCACTGAGCCAAAGCAACTAGGGCACTACTTTTTATTTTTTAAATAACTTTTATATTGAATTTTAGATAGAGAGAAAGGAGGAGGGAGAGAGAGAAACATCGATGCAATAGCAAAACACCTATCAGCTGCCTCCTGCATGCATGCCCCTCAATGGGGATCTAGCCCACAACCCAGGCATGTACCTGGATCCTGAATTGAACCAGCAACCACTGGGTGCATGGGACGATGCCCAACCAACTAGGCCACACTGGCTAGGGCACTTGCTACTTTTTCTAATGGTTGGTCATACACTGATTTCTCAGGGTTCTTTATATACAAGGGGGATTAGCCCTTTGTGATACAAATTGCAAATATCTTTTCCAGTGTGTTACTTGTATTTTGACTTTATGGAGTTTTCATCCCTGACATTAATCCTGTTAAATAATTAAATAAAACATTAATTCCAATATTAGCCCCTTTGTTTATCTTTCCTAAATATTTCTAGAATCTTCCTTGGCTGGTATGGCTCAGTTGGTTGGAGCATTGTCCCATAGACCAAAAGGTCATGGTTTCAATTCCTAGGTCGATGTTTATTTCTCACATTGATGTTTCTCTCCTTCGCCCTTCCTCTCTCTCTAAAATCAACGTAAAAAGTTAAAAAGAATAAATATTTTTGGGATCCTCCACACCCTTTCTTTCTACCCCCACTGCCACTTCCCTAGGCCAGTGTGTCATCGTTACTCACCTAAATTACTAGGTTGGTATTCTAAATGGTCTCCCAGACACACCTCCCTTCTTTTTGTTTGTTATTTTTCAACCGAGGACATTTTCCCATTGATTTTTAGAGAGAGTGGGGAGGAGGGGGAGAGACACAAAGAGAGAAACATCAATGTGAGGGAGACACTCCAATTGGTTGCCTTCCGCAAGAGCCCCAACCATGGCCAGGGACTGAGCTTGCAATCAAGATATGTGCCCTTGACCAGAGTCAAACCCGGCACCCTTCAGTCCGCAGGCCGACGCTCTATCCACTGAGCCAAACTGGCTAGGGCTCACAGCTCCATTTTTGCCCTTTCAAATCTCCTCTACATTCTGTAGCCAGAAAGGTTTTTCTAAAACAAAAGTGTGATCATGTTACTTTTCTGCTTAAAATTCTTCAGTGGCCGGCTGAACCTGAGCCTCTAGGATAGAATCCATATCTTAAGACAGGATCTTCCATGCTGGTTCCCGATTCCCTCTTCAACTTCACCTCTTCCCAGTCCTTGCTCCACTGAACTGTTCTCATGTCCTCCCTCTCCATAGGCTCTCTCACCTCTAGGCCTTTGAATACGCTGTTCCCTCTTTGAGGAGCCCTCTTCGCTTGCTTTCCTTCTACTCACCCTTCAGATTTCATCTCACATCACTGTCAGCAGGAAGCCTTCCCTGAGCCCAGCAGAGAAGACTGGGTGTTTTCAGGACACCCCATGCTATCCTAGTATCGGCACTAAGTACACTATACTGTGAGTACCTGCTGACCTCTCTGTCTTTCCTGTTAGGTAGACTGAGTTCCACGAGGGCAGGAACGCCTTCACTATTGTTTCCCTGATGCTTGGCACAGGGCCCGGCACATGCTAGGTGCTCAATAAAAACTTGTTAAATTAATTCAAAGGATGTTTGGTAAGTGACTAAATGAACATCTTCCTCTCACTGGGAGGCCTGGGAAAATGAAGAGAATAGAATGGCTTTTGATTCCTGTCTGAGAAAGCAGTTGTTAGTTAACCCTACCTGCCAGAGAGAGCAGTGACTTGCAACCCTTCCATTTCCGGTGGTAATCTCATTTAGTTTTCCCTATGCCCAGCTCCCAGGGTGATAAGCAAAATATCTGACATCTTACAGGGGAGACACTGACCAATCTGAGGGCTTCCCGGAGTCAAGAGTTACTTAACCTTTTAATCACTGGACCATGGAGAGGTCCTGGAAGGGTTGGGGGGGGGCGGGTTCCAGTGGAAGGCTAGAGCAGAGGGGCAGGTACTTGGGGAAAGGCCTTAGGGCAGTGGTTCTCAACCTTGGATGCACATTAGAATCACCTGGGAATCTTTTTAAAATCCTGATTTCTGGGCCTCATCCTCCGGAAATTCTGTTTCGTTGTTACTAATGTTGTGGCCCCACCCCATAACAAAGAAACAGAATTTCCGGAGGATGAGGCCCAGAAATCAGGATTTTAAAAAGATTCCCAGGTGAGTCTAATGTGCAGCCAAGGTTGAGAACCACCGCAGTAGAGGTATCTGAATTTTTAACACCTGATAAGGGCATTACCAGAATTTACAACTTAATTATCAGCTCTGTTCACTTCCCCTCTGTCTTTTCAGGCTCCCTTTGCTTTTTCCTTTCCTCCAGCAGCCTAGATTTAAAGCTGGAGGTGACACAAGGAATGTGTGATTTGGGGGGCAGATGATGAAATGGAGACCCTTGTGAGGCAACTGATTACAAACACTATAAACAGATTAAACAATGTAAGCAGGTTAAAAACAATGCTGGTAAAGTCAAGTAAACCTGAGTTTGAATACTGGCTCTGCAGCTGTGGAATTTAGTTTAGCTACTTAACCTCTCTGAAACACAGATCCCTTACTTACTTGCATCTTTCCTTGGAGTCTGCTAGGGACATGACATGGATAATATCTGTAAGATCGCTGGCACAATATCAGATTCCTACCTAGGAGAGAATAAAGGGGAGCTGAATAGATGAGAACCAAAGTCACTTAATTGGTTGTGGGGAGCCGGCACGGCCATGGCATACTCATGCCAGCTCAGCCTGGTTCAGTGACCCTGAGTGGGGGCGATGAAAGGCTTAGAAAAGACAGACAAGAGAATGAAAGCTGGGTCTTGGTGGGACACTGCCCCTCTGATGGGCAGTGCCCACAAGCCATGTCTTTATTTTATAGCAGATGCCACGAGGCAAAGTAAGGGCATGATCAAGATGTTTACAACATTCTCATGGGTTTCAATCCTACTCAACTACATGCACCTGAACTCTATCACTTAGGCACGTGGGGCAATGTGTTCGGGCCACAGGCTCAAACTCACGACTACAGCTGTTGGCTATAATTGTGCTGGGAAGGCTCTGCCCTCCAAGCTGGGACTTGCACGTGGCGATGAGAGGACTGTGCCCTCTCCTCAGTCCAAGGCTTGAACCTGTCCAAACACTGTCGCCGTGCCCCACAGCAGGTGACACAGTAGGACCAGATCTAGGATCCACCTCCTATGCTCATTGAAATGGGCTGTTAGGACTCACATCCTACACTCAGTGACATGGGCTGAGGGTTCAGAAAGAGAAATAAGGGAAGTTTCCTTTCTTAGGTTCACTCCTTTATTCCCTGAGGTACTGAGCACAGGGTAAGGGTGGTGATGGATAAGTGACTTCTCTCTCCAGTTTCAGGCTTTAGTCTAAGATCTGATTTGGGGAAAAGTTAGGATACAGGGGAAAAGGTTTGCCTGATCTGACGTCCAAGGATTTATTCATTCATTTACTCACCAATAACTGATTGCAAAGGCCCTGGGTATAATAGTCCACTAATAAACAGTGCTTTTCCAACTGTGAGTCCTGACTTGTTAGTGGGATGTGAAATCACAACCAGAATTGAAAAGGAAAAAGAGAAATAGAAGAGAATAAAAAATACCACAGTGCATCCATTGTGCATAGGAAGATAAGCACAAGGTCATTTAAGTTTGTTTCAGTTACATGTATAAATGTGTATATGCTGGGTCATGATTTAGAGGGAATTACTGTGTATTTTGGTCAAAAAGTTTTATAGGCTCCTGCCCTAGAAGGTAAACTTCGGGAGAGCAAGGGCTTTGTTGTCTTTTGGGACAGTGCCTGGTGTTGGTAAGTGCTCTACAAATAAATGTTGAATGAATGAATGTCTAACACTGTGCCTGCCTTCAAGAACAGTCGGGAATACAGCAAAAGGTACGTATCAGGGGCTTTATAATATCAGTGTTCGTCTGAGTCAAGCTAGTGATGTAAATCTAAAAGAAGTCCCCAAACAAAAACTCTTGGACACTGGACTTTTAGAGTATTTTAGTCATGATAGGCAGTGTGACATGTAAGAAACAAACAAAAAACCCAGAGCAAAACAAAAACACTGACCTGGGACCCTGGAAGCCAGGACACCAGTTCACTCTGTGACTTAGGACAACTCTCTTTAATCAGTTCTCTCATTTGAAATACAGGAATGCTCATATAAGCCTTGCCTGCCACACAGGCTGTTGTAAAGACCCCTTAAAATCATGCATTTTAATGGTGCTCATACAATACTGGAGAAAAAGTGAAAGTTGAAGTGAGCAAGGGTCTTTTTAGTGATTTAATTAATCAGCAAATATTGATCAGGTTTCTAATGTTTACTGAGAGCTTTTCTTTTATTTATTTATATATTTTATTGATATTTTTTACAGAGAGAAAGGGAGAGAGATAGAGAGCTAGAAACATCGATGAGAGAGAAACATCGATCAGCTGCCTCCTGCACATCTCCCACTGGGGATGTGCCCGCAACCCAGGTACATGCCCTCGACCGGAATCGAACCCGGGACCCCTCAGTCCGCAGGCCGATGCTCCATTCACTGAGCCAAACCGGTTTCGGCCAAAGTTTTCCCTTTTCAGATGCTTTTCCTCTACTATCCTTACTACATACTCTGGAATGTAAACTCCATGAGAAAATAGTGTTGAGCTGTCTTGTTCAGCTTCATCTCTGTACTTGCACATAGCAAGCGCTCAGCAGGTATTTTAAAATGAAGAATGGAAGGAAAAACTTAATTGCTGCCCTAAAGGACAGCATCTTTGCCCTTAAGGACAATTAAGTTTAGAGGCAAAGCGATACACACAGAAAACAGACACAAGGCACCGTACAGGTCACCTGTAACAGGTGCCAAAGGAAGGGCAGGGGCACGGGCACGGGCACTTCTTACCAGGTTAGCTGCAGTGGAGGGCACAGCACAAGGTGCCCTTGCTTTTGGTGAGAAAGACAGCAACACAGAAGTAAATGCTGACAGCCTGTCGGTGGAACAGACAAGACAGCGAAGGTTCGAGTGATGGACTAATTCAGAAAAGAGTACATGTGAGCTGGACTGGCCAAATACATCTTTACGGAGCTGAGGCTTAAGTTGGGATTGATAGGAACGCGTGATAGACCAAGGTGTAGGGAGCACATCTCAGGCAGTTAGATACATGCTGAAATCTATGCCCCGCGTGGAGAGGCTGTAAGGTGAGGTGACCCTGAGCCGTTGCGCATGGATGGGTGAAGATTCCGGGAAATAGTTTAAGATTCTGCCTCCGAGCGCCCCGGAGAATGGGTCCTGTTTTGAGACAATACCCGCACGCGTAGGTAGTATTTGGTTTTCCACTAGTTGACGGACAGGGGTGGGGATTGGAGGACAGGACCGAGTGGGCGGGGCCAACGCGAGTGGGCGGATCACACGGGCCCTCCCTTTAGCTACTGGAGGGCTGGCAAAGGGGCGGGGTTTCCGGCGCCGAGGCACTCGGCGTCGGGTGACGCTAGAGGACGAATCAGCACGTGACACGGAAGTGACTACGAACAGGAAGAGGACGAAAAAAATAACCGTCCGCGACGCCGAGCCGAACCGGACCCGCAGCCACCATGAACAGCAAAGGCAAGGACGGGGGACGGCTGAGGCCGTTGTGGGGGGAGTAGCGCTGCCCGGAGCGAGCGGCCGGGAGCCCAGGGTCCCCTTAGGCCAAATGTGGGGCGAGCTGCGCCGCCCTCCTCGGCCGGCTGCAGTCCCCGGGGCTGCGTCAGTCGCATTCGTCATGCCCGAATTACAGCTGCTCGCTTCTTCCCGGCCCTTTCTCCCTTCAACTCTGTGGCGCAGTTTGGCGCTGCGGAGTCGGGGGTGGGGGAGTTGGGGGGGGGTGGGGAAAGGTTTGTCATGATGGGCATCTGCAGAAGCAAATGGGGAGCTAGCACAGGGATCCGGGCAGGCCAATGGGGAGCCGGCGGGGGCGGGGCGCCGCGCTCCGGACCGCAGGCAGGCCCCGGGCGTAACGGGAGCGGGCGCTGGAGGGCGGGCCAGCGCCCGGAGGGTCACTTTCCCCTTCCCTTCGCGGGCGACCATAACTTGTCCTGGCTCCTGGGATGCTGCTAGTACGTCTGGCAGAACGCGATCTCGGCTTTTCAAGTCAGGACTTTCCCCGTCACCCTCTGCCCAGCCTCAAGGTCCTCTTCCTCCGCTCACGCTTTGTTTTGATTGGAAGTCGACCTTGAGTGGACATCTGGGAGATGACCACCGTTACTCCCGACGGAGCCTTGGCCGGTGACAGCCAGGCCCGTGGACCCTCCCCAGGCCGGCGGCAGGAGGCACCCTGGAAACGCGGGCGAGAGCCTGCCCTGCGCTCTGGGGGGACCTCGGGCCTCGATTTCCCACGGGCACCAGTGCACGATGGGAAGAGCGGCTTTCCTGCCCGTGGCTGACCTAGCGTCAGAGGGGAGGGACGGCTTAAGCGGAGAGCATACTTCCCCCCTTGGCTCCAGGAAGCAGGCCCTCCAGGGCAGTCGGCTTTTGCAAACCCCCGTTTGCTTGCTCCTACGAGTTTACTACCCGATAGGCCCTCCCTTGGTGGCTCTGTATGGCAGGCCACGTGCATTTTTTCTTGTCTTCCAGGTCAATATCCAACGCAGCCAACCTACCCTGTGCAGCCTCCTGGGAACCCAGTGTACCCTCAGACCTTGCATCTCCCTCAGGCTCCACCCTATACCGATGCTCCGCCCGCCTACTCAGAGGTGCGTCCAGTTTGCTGGACTTGAACTGGTTGAGAATGCTTTTGGGTCCCATTTTCAGCCCTTAGCTAATCTCACTCCATGTATTGGCAAACAGAAGAATGAATAATGGATAATCTAAAACGTGACATGTAGTTCATCAAGCTCTGTTGGGTTCAGAATGCATTCTCTGATTATTTCACATTATTTGGCACAGGCTGAGGTTAAGATGAGTTTGCATTCTTTGAGCTCAAGGTTAGCTATAGCAGGAAGTGATTTGAGAGAATATTGAGTGGTAGGGGAAAGGCAGCTTGTATAACTTCTAGATTATAATCTGAGTAAGAAGAATTAAGTGACTCATTAAAAAGGAAACGGCAATGAAATCTGAAATAGGAATGTCATCAAGTAACATTTGGCCTTCTCCTGCCTTTTCTAGCTCTATCGTCCGAGCTTTGTGCACCCAGGGGCTGCCACCGTCCCCACCATGTCAGCTGCGTTTCCTGGCGCCTCACTGTATCTTCCCATGGCCGCCCAGTCTGTGGCTGTTGGGCCTTTAGGCTCCACAATCCCCATGGCTTACTATCCAGTTGGCCCCATCTATCCACCTGGTTCAACAGTGCTGGTGGAAGGCGGGTATGATGCGGGTGCCAGATTCGGAGCTGGGGCTACTGCTGGCAACATTCCTGTGAGTATGACTTTATCAGAAAAAACTCCGCCCTTGTGTATTTGAACTTTCTGAAGTGACTACATATTCATCCTTTCACCATCGCTGGGTAATAGTTGCTGGTATTAGTGCAACCAATGACAGCCAGTAGTCAGGCAGAAAGTGACTGAGAGGGCGGAGAACTGTGGCAGGTCAGTAGCATCCAGAACATTCACCGGGTCTGAGTGAGCCAGATCCTTTGTTTTCCTGTCCTAGGTGCAGTGCGCCTTGGTACAGTGAACTGGTCTAGTAACATTCTGTATTCATTCCGTAGCATTACTTAATATGTGCCATCAGCATGGAGCCTTGCTGATTAAACAAGTAGAATGTGTAATCTCTATTAAGTAGTTTTTAGAAAGAAACTAGGGAATTTAGTTATGTCTCCTGCTTAGCTTCCCTATTCATGGGATTTAGAGTCCAAATGGTCCTTGCTAGCCCCCCCCCCCCCCCCATTGATTTTTAGAGGCGGGGGGGGGGGGGGGGGCGGGGGGAGAGGAACGTCGATGTGAGAAAGACACATCAATTGGTTGCCTCCTGGGTGGGGATTGAGCCTGCAACTGAGGTACTGCCCTTGACCTGATGAACCCTCCACCCTGAGGGCCTTGCAAGGCCTTAAGGCCTGTCTACTCACCATATGTTAGAGATGAGGTGGGATTGGTGTCATTAGGTAGATCCTTTTGGTTATCTCATTGTCACTGAAAAATACTGAGGACCCTGTGGTATAGGGCCATGGACCTGGCACCCCATCCCTGTTTTTGGAATGTGGGTAGGAAACCACTGGGTCTAGGCTACCCATAACCAGAAGGTGTCCATAGGCTTTACCTTGAAGCTAGAGCCCTTTGAATAAGTAGTGCATCCTTTCCTGTTTGTATCTTTGGGTTCACAGATCTGCTTTAGAACCCAGATTGGTGGTACAGCTAGCTCCTAAAGATGCTTTTGGTCAGCACACTGCCCTCTTCCTAACAGGTCTTCTGTTTCACCTGTGTCCATTTCCCGTGTATCAGCTGCCTTATGCCCAATCAATCTTGTCTTTTCCTTTCAGCCTCCACCCCCTGGATGCCCTCCCAATGCTGCTCAGCTTGCAGTCATGCAGGGAGCCAACGTCCTCGTAACTCAGCGGAAGGGGAACTTCTTCATGGGTGGTTCAGATGGTGGCTACACCATCTGGTGAAGACCCAAGGCCACCTCTGTGCCGGCAAAGACATCACATACCTTCAGCACTTCTCACAATGTAACTGCTTTAGTCATATTAACCTGAAGTTGCAGTTTAAGACACATGTTGTTGGGGTGTCTTTCTGGTGCCCAAAATTTCAGGCACTTTTCAAACTTAATAAGGAACCATGTAATGGTAGCAGTACCTCCCTAATGCATTTTGAGGTAGGGGAGGTATCCATTCATAAAATGAATGTGGGTGAAACAGCCCTAAAAATCTTCCTTTAATTCCTCTGGAGTAATACTGTACCATACTGGTCTTTGCTTTTAGTAATAAAACATCAAATTAGGTTTGGAGGGAACTTTGATCTTCCTAAGAATTAAAGTTGCCAAATTATTCTGATTGGTCTTTAATCTTTAAGTCTTTGATTTATATTGCTTGTTTTAAGTGAAATGCATTAGTTGTCTGCCTTTTCCACCTTTTGTCCCACATCCCACGCCCAACCCATCTTCCATTCCCTCCCGCCAATCTCCATTGAATCAGTGGTGCAGGACAGAAAGCCAGTCAGACTCATTTCCTTCTCTCCTTGCACTTGTCCCCACCTGTCATCTTTAACTTGTCTTTCACAAGGATCCTCTGAAACCCCATCTGTGCCCAAAGCACAGACCCCATTATTTCTGTTTTTGCATCTCCTCAGGCAAAAGTGGAGGGTGCCTTTTGGACCCTCCTCATAGGCTCTCTTCATACATGAACCAAACCCAAATTTGCTTTGGTGCCAGAAAAACATCTTATTTGAACAAAGGATAGCAACACAAACTATAAACAACAGTTTGTTTAAAATGTGTGTGTGTGGGGGAGGGTGGGGGAGGGCAAGAAGGAGGATGTATTTCATAAGCCTGATGACTTTAGAGCCAAATTAAGGGGAGTTGTCAGATTAAAAAAATTGGTTACCATTTATTGTCCAAATGTCTGATGCAGCCACTCATGGCTCCCAGTAATTCCTAAGCTGGGTTAATGGGGCTGTGTGAATGCCTCTACACAATGACTTGAGTCCAGTGAAATCTCATTAGGGTTAAGAATATTTCAGGGATCCTTAATATTTTAATTTTTGTTTTTTGCAATTGGGTTTTATTTTTATAATTTCAGTTCATCTAAATTTTGTGTTCTGTACATGTGATGTTTGACTGTACCATTGACTGTTATGGAAGTTAAGCGTTGTATGTCTCTCTCTCTACACTGTGGTGCACTTAACTTGTGGATTTTTTTATACTAAAAATGTAGAATAAAGACTATTTTGAAGATTTGAATAAAGTGATGAAGTTGCATTACACCTCACTTCAAGGATTCATTACTAAGCTTGTTTTTAGATTTCTTCTGTTTATAGCTTTTATATCCCACCAAGAATTCAGATAGGTGCCACTGCCATTTAAAAAAATTAATTTTACTTCCTAAGCTCTTTCAGATCTTTTTTCCATTGTGTGAAATTTTCCCCCCTTATTTTATCCCTGTTATATACTCTTCCACCTTAACTCACCGCCCTTTCAGATTGTGTGTGAGTGTCTGTGTGCTGACCAGGAACCAAACCGTGGTTCATAGGTTGACACTCAACTGATGAGCCATACTGACTGGGCTGAGATAATCTTAAAAGTCTATTATGCCAGAGGAATTCAGAACATAAACTTAGAAATAGGGAATGATACAGACTTCTAACTTGCCCTACAGTTTGACTTGAGGAAAATGTTTTTAGTATAAAAGTTAGTGTAAGTTCAGGGTGACCTTCAGTTTCTGCAAAGTTCTGTGTGGAGAAATGCTGGAAACTGGAATCTGGGTTGCCAAGATTGACTCCTCAACTCTTGAGGTCTTGCTTTGGGTGGACTTGGACGACGGAGGCAATACATTTAAGACCTCAAAGAAGATTTAGCTTAATCCCAAAGAAATACTGGGGAGTTAATGATTTCTACCAAAATAATTGTGCCTTTTAATCCTCACCCAAGGATAAGTTTTTTTTTGTTTGTTTTTTTTAAGATTGATTTTAGAGAGGAAGGGAGAGGGGGGAAGAGAAACATCGATGTGAGAGAAAAACTGATCGATTGCCTCCAGTATGCTCCCTGACCAGGGATCGAATCCGAGACCCTTCAGTGCACAGGACAATGCTCCAACAGCTACCTGGCCAGGGCCAATGGTGCCTTTAAAACACCTCATTTTGAGATACAAGTTAGAGCCAGGAAGCTTCTCGGCTTGATTCAGGAGATTAGTGGGAAAAGTGGTAAGTAGACTGTTCCTGGTGCCCTCTGTGTACAGAAAGAATGGATTCTGGGAAATTGTGGCCCTTGCTAGGATGGAGAATAAGCCAATCCACCTCCCAGGGTATGTTTATAATGACACTTTCTAGGACCAGCTTTGTTTCAAGCACAAACCCCCCCCCCCCGCCCCCCAAAAAAAAAAAATTGTTCTGGGAACTTCTAAAACTTCCTTAGAGTTCTTTTAGCTTGGGAGGGGACATATGCAAAGGAGTTAAGCAAAAGAAAACGTTAAAAAGTTTAAGCAGGGATGTCACAATGTAAAGGAGCCTTTCTGGCAGTAATGACACCCCACCCCCACCCCACCCCCGGCTGCCCAACATGCCTCTGGCTCAGGATCTTCATCCCTCTCCAGAAGAGGAGGAGAGGAAAGGGAGAAGTGCCTGGCGCAGAGCCCCGATTCCTGCTTCATGGCATGGGTGTGAAATGCCCAGGGTGCTGTAAGACCACCACCGTTTTCAGCCACGCACACACGGTAGTTTGTGTGTGGGCTGCTCCACGACTCGGCCTACAGGAGGGAAAGCAAGGCTTACGGAAGGGTGCTCCTTCAGAAGGCAGCAGGAAGAAAAGCACCTTGAACCAAGATGAATGGGAAACATCCCAATAAAGACATTTTGGATTAAAAAAAAAACAGTATTTATTGTACATGAGAATGATTTCTTAGTGAACAATTTTAATTCTGATAAAAATAGCAGTAAGGTTGGGAAATAGGGAAAGGATGGGCTCAGATTGAGGGACGTTGCACATTCATTAGGAGGTAAGGTATCTACATAGTCTCCTACCCCTCAGGGCCTGGCCCTTTATTGTGGTATCAGCCTCTGGGAAGAACTTCCGTGGACACTACCTCCACCGGGGCTGTCACTAGGTAGGGAACAGAGGAGCAGTCAGTGACCTAACTCCTCCCTTGGACCTGTGGAAAAAACCTGACGATGACTGGGCACATTCGGAAATGTTGCCGGGTACAGCCCTACCTTATTGGTCAGTCACAAACGCCGCTGTCTAAAGACATCATAAGCAGCTTTCTCCATGTCCCTGGCCCTACCGTCAGTGATGCTGGATTTGGGCCTCCTCCTGGAAGGAGCTCAGGTTTGCCCATACCAATCAATGCTGCTCACTGGCTTCAGATAAAACTTTCACCTAATAAAATAGTCATTGTGTTAGCCCTGGAGCCTGGACAAGCTCTGTGGGGCCTGGGAATCATTAGATGAAATATTCCTCCTTCTCCCTGCCCTTGGCTGCGTCACTCTCCATCTGAAGGATGGTGCTGGGCTCTCCTTCTGCAGGTTCGTAGGTGACGTAGCTGCCTTTGTTCTTGTACAGGTAAAAGAAGATCAAGATCACGACTGAGAGCAGGGTGAGGAAGACCACGGTGATAACGACTTGTAAAGGAGAGGGAAGATGTAGAGATGTTTTAGGATCCAGTGTATCTCAGTAATCACGGGTTCCCCTGAACTAGACGACTCCCTCACTTTTCATAAGGATCCTCCTGGCCTAGTGAACTGGTGGCCACTTCCAAATCTATATTCTCCACCAAGCCCAGTCCCCATGGGACATAATCTCTGGGGACTTAAGCTAAGAACACAAGGCTTTTGACTTCTGATAAAATGGAACTCTCAACCAGTTCCTGATGATTATGATAGAAACAGGAAGGAGGCAAACAGGAAACAGCTTATCCAACAGGAAGGGTTGTTTGAATCCATGGCCTCCTGCAGGGGGTTCTCTGCTCCCTCCTATCCTCTTCCTCACCCACTTGGCAAACCACACATCCTCCTCCCTACCCACATACTGGAGTGTAGTGCCCATACCCACCTATATCTACTTGTGGCCACCTCCCAACCTATCATTTACTGGCAGTGCCTCTGCCAGAAGCCTCAGAGCGTCTTTCAGAGAGTTGTGTGTGTGAGATAACCTATGTGCCGAAATGAGCCCCTTTGTGGGTCTGGCCTCGGATCTGCAGTGCTTTCCCGCACAGGGAAGTCCTAGTTCATCACAATGGGTTCCTGGCTATCTGGAACGAGATGGCCCCTGAGCTCAGAGGGTCCCTTGGGTTTGGCTCAGAGCCTTTGTTACCTGCAATGAGCGCTGTGCTGGCTTCAGCTTCTGGAGACAGGGCCTCAGTGACCTGCCGAATTGTGGTGATCAGTCCTGGAAAATTTAGAAAAGTGGAGAAGGAAATGGGGTGAGTTGTTTTGTTCTAAAGCATATGTTTGTCCTTCAAATTTCACCACCCCACCTTCTTCCCTATTCAAAAATGTATCATTCAACTTCTATAGTAAATCCACATAGAAAACCTGGGGAACAGAGGAGAAAATAAACCACCACCCACAGACAGAGAACATTTTCACAGATTTCTTTCTGCCTGACATAGGAGTTAAGAGCATGGGCTCTAGAGTCTGACTGACAAGGTTCAAATCTGTCCTTCACTGGCTGTGGAACCTTGAGAAAATTACCTCACCCCCCTGTGCATCAGCTTCCTCATCTGAAAAATGGAGATAATAGTGTCTGTTTTATAGGGTTGTTGTGACACGTAGTAACTCAATAAAGCTAAGCTATTATTAATTAGGAATGCATATTTTTGCATAAATGAAATCAAATACTGAGTGTATATACATAATAGATATATTATATGGTACATGCATATCTTCAATGTTCTTACAAACTCTTTGTAAACACTACCTAAAAGTTTTTAATACATTTTTTTAATCCTCACCTACGAATATGTTTAACTGACTTTAGAGAGGGAGGAAGGCAGAGAGAGAGAGAGAGAATTATTGCTGTGAGAGAGAAACATCGATTGGTTGTCTCCTGTACGTGTCCCAACGGGAGATGGAACCTGCAACCTTTTGCTATATGGGACAATGCTCCAACCTAGCCACACCAGCTAGGGTATGTAAACATTATTTTTAAATAATGAGATGAGGTTCCTTATTAAAAACCCTTTCTACACTGCTGGAGTAGGCCCTGTAATTTGAAAGGTTCTGAAACAAGGCCTGTTCTACCCTAAAATATACCCCACACTCCTCTCGCTCTTAGTCTACTTATCCCTCAGAGCTTGAATGACCCACCCCAAAAGTCATTATCCTGAGTGGGAACACTACAGAACCACTGGTCTCCAGAAGTCCCTTTTAACACATTGCGCACCGCTCACGAGTTTTCGCGTGTTTCCAGAAGTCCCTTTTAACACATTGCGTACTGCTCACGAGTTTTCGCGTGTTTCGCGCCCCATCCGTTAAGGACGGCTCACGAGTTTTCTTGTGTTTTGCGCCCCATCTGTTATGGATGTCAACACACTCTCTTGTCCGCTGTGGGGCGCGGTTACGGTGTTTTGGCCAGGTTCAAGCTTCAGACTAATAAAAGGACAGGGTCCTCTTACTGCCAGGTGCAGGGCCCTCGCAGCACAATCATAGCCAACGGCTGTGGTTGTAAGCTTGAACCTATGGTCCAAGCACGTAGCCCACGTGCCTTGTGATAGAGTTCAGGTGCATGTAGTTGGGTAGGGTTGAGACTCATGAGAATGCTGTAAACAACGTGATCACGCCCCTACTTTGCCTCCTGGCTTCTGCTATAAATTAAAGACACGGCTTGTGGGCGCGGGCACTGTCTCCTCTTCCTGGAGCAGCGTCCCACCGAGACCCAGCTATTATTTTCTTGTCTGTCTTTCCTTAATCCTTTCACCCCCCCACTCAGAGACACCCGTGGCCGTGCTGGCGCTGCACAGTCCACATTGAATGAAGCGATCTCATTGGTGGAGACCGTGCAGGTCAATCAACGAAAAACTATATCATTGCACGAACCCATGAAGCATTGCAGTTACATTGTATTTTGGTCATTCGAATAGTCTTCGTCTTCAAATTCCTGACGTTTTTAGAAATGCCCTCTCTCAGAAAAAGGAAGGAAACCAACGAAACTGATACACTTCCAGGAGTATTTAACGGTAATTTATCAGATATTCCTAGTGAGATCGAAGATGCGGATGACTGTTTTGACGATTCCGGAGACGATTCTACTTATTCTACTGACAGTGAAATTATTAGACCTGTAAGGAAGCGCAAGGTGGCGGTACTTTCAAGTGATTCCGACACTGACGAAGCTACTGATAATTGTTGGTCTGAAAGTGACACACCACCACGCTTACAAATGTTTGAAGGTCATGCTGGGGTCATTACATTTCCGCCTCAGTGTGACTCTGTACCCTCTGTGACCAATCTCCTTTTTGGTGATGAATTGTTTGAGATATTGTGCAAAGAGCTGTCCAACTATCACGATCAAACCGCAATGAAACGCAAAACACCATCTAGAACACTACAGTGGTCTCCGGTGACATAGAAGGACATCAAGAAACTCCTTGGCCTAATTATTCTGATGCGTCAAACCAGAAAAGATAGCTTGAAAGACTATTGGTCAATAGATCCTTTGATATGTACCCCTATATTTCCACAGACAATGAGTCGCCATAGATTTGAGCAAATATGGACCTTCTGGCATTTCAATGATAACGCCAAAATGGACAGTCGCTCGGGGAGACTTTTCTTTTTCTTTTTTTAAAAATATATTTTATTGATTTTTTACAGAGAGGAAGGGAGAGAGATAGAGAGTTAGAAACATCGATGAGTAAGAAACATCAATCAGCTGCCTCTTGCACACTCCCCACTGGGGATGTGCCCGCAACCAAGGTACATGCCCTTGACCGGAATTGAACCTGGGACCCTTCAGGCTGCAGGCCGATGCTCTATCCACTGAGCCAAACCAGTCAGGGCATCGGAGAGACTTTTCAAGATCCAACCTGTGCCGGATTATTTCCTGCATAAATTTCGAACAATATACAAACCAAAGCAACAGTTGTCTTTGGACGAGGGAATGATTCCATGGAGAGGACGTTTAAAATTTCGCACGCACAACCCAGCGAAAATAACAAAATACGGTTTACTTGTTCGGATGTGTGCAAGAGTGACACCGGCTATATCTGCAGTATGGAGATATACACTGCTGAAGGAAGGAAATTGCAAGAAACTGTTCTTTCAGTCCTTGGACCCTATCTTGGCATATGGCACCATATTTACCAGGATAACTATTACAATGCTACACCTACTGCTGAATTGCTGCTACAGAACAAAACTAGAGTCTGTGGGACTATTAGGGAGAGTAGAGGTTTACCGCCAAATTTGAAAATGAAAACATCAAGAATGAAGAAAGGTGACATAATATTTTCCAGAAAAGGCGATATTCTTCTCCTAGCATGGAAAGACAAGCGGGTTGTCTGAATATCAACGATCCATGACACTTCTGTCTCGACAACAGGAAAAAAAAAAAAATAGAAAAATGGGAGAGAATATTGTAAAACCTACCTGCATCAAGGAATAAAATGCCCACATGAAAGGTGTTGACCGTGCGGATCAATTCCTTTCGTGTTGTTCCATTCTAAGGAAAACGATGAAATGGACCAAAAAAGTAGTGCTGTACCTTATAAACTGTGGACTTTTTAATTCATTTAGAGTGTACAACGTCCTCAATCCACAAGCAAAAGTGAAGTATAAACAGTTTCTGCTATTGGTGGCGAGAGACTGGATAACGGATGACAATAATGAAGCCTCTCCGGAACCAGAGACAAATCTGTCCAGCCCTTCCCCTGGGGGTGCAAGGAGAGCACCTCGAAAAGATCCACCCAAAAGGTTGTCAGGTGATATGAAGCAGCATGAACCTACATGTATTCCAGCGGGTGGAAAGAAAAAATTTCCTACGAGAGTCTGCAGAGTTTGTGCCGCCCCTGGAAAAAGGAGCGAATCTAGATACTTATGTAAATTTTGTGTGGTCCCTCTTCATAGAGGAAAATGTTTTACGCAGTACCATACGTTAAAAAAGTACGAGGAACTTTGTTTAATTGTTTTTGTAAATAAAAATGTTATAATTGTTGAAAAACAACACCTAAAGTGCATTATGATCTGTAGTTATGATGATTTAAATAACGTGCAGTTTGCCCAAAAACGTGCGGTCCCTGGCGTATGTCTTAGAGATTTCTATGCGGTACACGACGTGTTAAATGTTTTCATGGGAAGTCAGGAAGCCCTTCAGTTCCCCCCTAGTTAGCATTTTAGTATAAACATTTGAAAAGGTACCAATTAAGTTAAGGTTACTATAGGACAGAAGTAGCCTGAGGAAAACAGGCTGCTGATCCTGTTTTCAGGAAGCATCCGCAGGAAGCATCTTAATATTCATTCAACAGATGATGACAGCATCACTCATTAACTGCTTACTGTTTGCCAGGTACTGTGCTAGGCACGCTGGGGATATAACAGTGAGCAAAACATTCACAGCCTACCCTCACGGAACTTACCCTCCATCTACCACCGTTCACAGTAATGAACTTTCGATAAATGCAGCAAAGGAAACATCCAGGCACTTGGCATGTGACAGAGGGGCCTGGTCTAGTCTTCCAGCAGGGACAGCCTCCCCAGGAAGTAAGATTTGCATAGGGAGCCAAAGCAGGGGTAGGCGTTTAGAACTGGGTAAAAGGAGTGGGAAGTGGGACACATTCTGAGACAAGAGGATTCCGAGGCCAGTGTGGCTGGAGCACAGGGCATAGCACGATTCTTGTCCAGTGCCTAACACCCTCAGGCTTCCAGCCAGGGCAAGTGAAACTCAGTGGCCGGTGGTGGTCTGGTGAGCCTGGGAACAGTGCTAAGAGGGGCAATGGTGTTGAGGGGTATTTTAACACAAGCCTAGGGGAGGCCTATGAATCGTCCTGGCTCTGCAGCAGAGAAGGCTGAGGTGGGCTGTTGAGAGCACCTCCCCTCCCAAGGCCAAGCCACACTCTTCTTTAGGAATGAGGATACGCTCAGCTACTCTGTGGCCTCAGTTTCCTGACTGGTAAAATGGGAGTGTGGTAGGAGGCTTCTAAGATGACTCCCAATGATTCCGGCCTCCTGGTAGTCACACCCTTGTGAAAGCCCCTCTACCTGTGTGTGGGCCGGACCCAGAGACTTGCTTCTAACAAACAGAATACCACAAAAGTGATGAGATGTCATTTGTGAGATTCATAAAAAAATAAATAAATAAATAAATAAATAAAGCCCCGAAGTTTACTGACCCGATCATTGCTTCCTACTGCTGCCCCTTGTCAAGAGCACGTTCCCTCCCCAGACCTCCCAGGCTGGTCTCCATCTTCTCACCGCTGATCCAGAGTTCTGTACAGTTGCTTCTAGCCTGGCATTCCGTCAACATTTGGGAACTTAAGATAAACAAAGCACTGAGAAGAATAACGTAGGCACATAAGTTTAAAGGTAAGCAATATTCAGTTCAATCAATCAACCATTTACTGTGCACCTACTACGTGCTTGAGGCACTGTCACAGATGCTCGGAAGCAGCAATGATGAGGGCAACCAGACGGAACATGGAGCTGAGTTTTAGTGAGCGTTCAGGGTACAGATACGTATGAGTCCCTGAAAGAGAATGTGGGAGGAAAGATGATTCCTAGTTGGGAAATTCTGCAAATGATTTCGATTATAACAGCTTGCAGTGGTTCTCAACCTTCCTAATGCTGCGACCCTTAAATACAGTTCCTCATGATGTGGCGACCCCCAACCATAAAATTATTTTCGTTGCTACTTCATAACTGTAATTTTGCTACTGTTATGAATTGTAATGTAAATATCTGATATGCAGGATGTATTTTCATTGTTCGCGACCCACAGGTTGAGAACCGCTAGGTGCTTTATGGACATAATTATTAATCCTTAGAACACCAATCACTTCAAAGTAGTGTTTTTATTTGCTAATGTAGACCCTGAGGCCACGGGAGAGTTAAGTGACACGCTTCATTTTATAAATGAAGAAATAGTGGGTGGAGCCAAGATCTGAATCAGGATGACCCACTGCAAGGCCCAAGCAAAGGATTAATGCTAAACCTTCCTACCACTGTCCTTTTCTTTTTTCCAATTGGGAAAGAGTGGAAGAGTTAATGAACGATAACTATGAGGCAGCACAACAAGCTTTCTAAAAAGTTCAATGGTTTAGAAGACACGGATAAAGGCAGAGGAAAACCAGACAACTGCCATCAAATACAGACTGTCGTGCTTCGAAGAGTGCTCCTTCTACGGGAATTCACTCACAGGTGACCGGCACATAGAGAATGGCATCAGTGTAATGTGGAAATCATTTTAGCTCATAAGCAACTGTTCCAGCTTTCGCATTTGATGTTCTACGTCTATAAAGAACATTTTAGCAATATCAAGACCTTAAGAAACATGAAATTCAATAGATATGTCTTCGCTGGGTGCAGTAATCAGTTGGTTTCTACTTTTAAGCCATCTGGTGAAGCAGTAAGTACAAATGAAGGACTTACAAATAAATGTACCTGTATGTGGAAACCAAGGGTTCATGAAGAAGGCAGGCCAGGCCCTGCATCAGATTTTCAGTCCTGATCAACAATTTCACTCCGTTGGAGGTGAGGGGGTCTCTGAAGTCCGCTTCTAAACGGAGGAAGCACACTCGCCAGGGCACAGGGGCAAAGGGCTGGCAGGGATTCGAGGTGGAAATGCTGGTGGAGATTTCACTGTCAATATTTTAATTGAGATTGTTGTCGTATTTTTAGGGTTTTTGTTACAGAGTTTCCTAAGTGTTGAGTGGTCGGTCCTAATCCTGTTTTTTCCTGTAAGCCCATTTTTAGTAGTGTAATTTCAGAATGTGGGTCTTTAAAAAAAAATGCACATCAAGTTTTATAGCAGAAATGCCTATATTAGAGACTCAGAAGAATTGTGTCAGAAAACTCTATATAGCTCAAGTTGGCAAACAAATTTAAAAAGTGTTATATTTGGAGCAAGAACAGGGAAAGGGCCAAGGGTGCTGTTTGGGCCTGAAGATGTCAGCTTGGCGGCAACAGAGAAAGCAAGATTCATCCAGCCTTTTTTTTTTTTTTTTTTTTTTGGCCTCTGTTTCCTATCAAAGAGAATGATTTTTGCACAAAAGCAGCAGCAGGAACTTGGTGAGGTGGGGAAGGGAGCTAAGAGAAGAGATGCAACCCAGAAAGCACCAGACTAATCTAAAAGGATCCAAATAAATGACAGTCAAAGGCACTGAAAGAACATGGAAGGGGCCACTACTGGGGATGTAGGAGCGTCTGAGAAAGAGGGGCCAGGGGCCTGGGAAGCCACAGAAAAGAAGGTGGATTCTGCAAACAGCTGGCGATGTCAGCACAGTTCCCCAGCAACATTCTAGAACAAGTTATCAGAGCCTGCTTTGGGGGCCTGGGTCTTGAAACAGCCGGATTTATACTTTACAACAGTGCTTCTCAAACTCTGCTGTGCACACGAGTCTCCCAGGGACCAGGTGAAAATGCAGGTTCTGATTCAGGGCCTGAAATCCCGAACACCATCCCTTTGGCAAACTGAGCCCACGCTGTGAGGAAGCTGGATCCAGCCCACTGAAGGATGAGAGGCCACACTGAGTGAGCTGAGGCACCCCGCACCCACTGCCCGGTGTGTGAGGGAGGCCGTCTGGCACCTTCCGGCCCAGCGGACCATGCAGGGGACTGCAGCTGCATCAGTGTGAGCACAGGTGAAAGCAGCAAAGGAGTGCTTGGCCAACTCACAGAATTCTAAGAAATAATAAATTGCTATTGTCTTAAGCCACCAAGGGTTGAGGTGGTTTGTTAGGCAGCAACAGGTAACTGAACAGAGATTGATTTTAAAGGATCCTGTGAGAAGGTGGGGATAGAAGTAGAAAGAGCTTCGACCTGGCACAAGGGCACAGCTGCACCCACCCAAAGGGGGAGCCTTTTTCTAGTTTGCACGAAAACACTGACGGTCTAGCAGCAGCTCACGGAGAAAGTGGTGGGATTCTGGATATATTCTGAAGTTAAGACTGACAGCATGTGGGGTGAAGTCAAGGTTGACATCAAGGTTTGGGCCTGAGTGACTGGCGGGAGGGAAGGCATGATGCGACCCCAGATGGGAAGGAAGCCTGTAGGAGGAGCTGATTTGGAAGGGTAAATCCAGATTTGGACAGACTGCTTACTAGATATCCAAGTGCAGATGTCAAGGCTGGAATTTTGGGAAGAGGTGTGCCCTGGAGATTTAAAAGTCAGCATATTTAAGATCATGAGAGTGGGTGAGCACCCAGGGAGCAGGTACAGGTAAAGGGGATCAAGGACCCCTGGGTTTTGCCAAGCATAAAGTCATGAATGACTTTGACCGAAGAAGCTTTGGCAGCCCTAGCTGGGTAGCTCAGTTGGTTAGAGTGTCGTCCCAATATGCCATAGTTGTGGGTTCAATCCTTGATCAGGGCACATATAAGAATCAAGCGATGAATGCATAAGTAAGTGAAAGGACAAACTGATGTTTCTCTCTCTCTTCCTCTCTCCCTCAAATCAATAAATAAAAAAAATTTTAAAAGAGAAGCTTTGGTGAAGTGCTGAGTATAAACCCCTGGTTTACAGAAAGTTAAAAAAATGGAATGTTGCCCTGGCTGAGTTGGCTCAGTGGATAGGGTCCCGGTTTGATTCAGGTCAAGGGCACTGTACCTCAGTTACAGGTTCCTCCCAGACCCGGGCCCTGGTCAGGGATCGTGCAGGAGGCAACCAATCGATGTGTTTCTCTCACACTGATGTTTCTCTCTGTCTTTCCCTCTCTCTAAAAGTCAATGGGAAGATATCCTCGGGTGAGAATTAAAAAGGAAAATAAGTGGAATGACAGGAATCAAAGGCATAATATAAATAAACTTTTTTTTTTTTTCCTGTACAGGTGAGCAGAGAAATGGGCTATAGCTAGAGTGAGGAGGGAATTCAAGCTTTTTGTTTGCTTTTGCCTCTTTTAAGGATGAGAGAAATGACAGTATGTTTATGTATGTACAGGAATGAGTCAGGTGTGAGGGAACAACTGATGATGCATGAGAGAGGAGAGTGGCTGGAACCATGGCCTCGAAGGGTTTGGGATCTAGTATATAAATAGAGGGGTTGGCTACAGACAGTGCGGGGACCACTCATTATTATTATTATTTTTTGGTCTTTCAAGATGTTAATTTATTATGAGGTCATGATAGCAAGAGCAGTTTTGGTTTTTATATCTAATAAAGTACAGAGATGACACAACATCTGCAGAACATGCAAATCCCTAAAGACAGACATTTGAACATTTTTCTAGATTCAAATGTTTATGGGACCACTCATTATTAATATGTACACAGGAACAGAGGCAGGTAATAGGCAGATGGGGGGGGGGGGATAGGAGCCTTTGGCAGTTCTCTTCTGAGAACTTTAATTTGCTCAAGGAAACAGAATACAAGGTCATTAATTGAGTGAGGAGAGGAGGGGGCTGAAGGTGCCGCGTGAGTAGCTGGAGCAGTGGTTCTCAACCTTGGCTGCACATGAGAATCACCTGGGAGTCTTTTTAAAATCTGGAATGAGGCCCAGAAATCAGGATTTTAAAAAGATCCCCAGGTGATTCTAATGTGCAGCCAAGGTTGAGAACCACTGAACTAGAGGCCCCTCACAGAACACAGGATAAAACTATACATACTATCCTTGCGGAGTAATACAGCCTAGTTGTAAGGACTACGTGGGGTGGTAACTGACTGCCAGGGAAAGGAGTGCGTGATGCCAGTCTAAACAGAGGTTCTTCCACTGGGATTTGACCTGAGTTCTTTTTGAATTGGTATCATGATATCAAACCAGGGATAGGGCTAAATTAAGGCCTTTAAGCAATTAAAAAAATTAACTCACATGGCAGAAGAAAGTCCAATAATATAATGTGTCCCTTATGATAGTGACTCTGGCCTTTTGTTTGTTTTAAAAAAGATACTGATTATGAAACTCTTTGCAAGATCTTTTGTTTTGGTACCTTCCCCATGGGCTTAGTGCCCTTTGGGTGAACAGCCCCTGCGGGCCCAGGGAAGGAGTGATGAAATTGCCAAACACTCAAAGCTAGAGGGGCAACTGGTAAGCTGATAAACAGAGAGATTTCAAATGACTGAAGAAACGGGCCAAACTGACCAAGATGAGAATTTAACAGATTCCCTGCTCTGAGGTCCAGGAAACCAATGACCTCACAAGTAACATGGGGGCTGGGGAAGAATGGGGAGGCCATGGCTTATGGCAGCATATACAAAAGGCTTATAGTAGGGTCATTAGAAAGCAGCTGACTCAGGAAGGATATACCCGCAAATAACAGCGAAGAGTGACGGGTAGGTTACAGAATTTGGGACCGTTTTTATTTTCTTCTACTACATGCTTCCCCTTCTCTTCCTAATTTCTTACGATGATAATTCCTCATAAAAAATGTTCAATTTGCTGTTCTATTAGGCACCATTAATACGGTCTCTAACAATGGACACAGCAGTGAAGCCTTGCTTGGCGCCACACCTAGACGGCTGAGTTGCGTCTGGGTGTCACAATTTTGAGGTGAGCAGCCAACATTGTGAATGGTCTGGGAACCCTTCCAGATAAGGAAAGCTTGCAACAGAAAGCCCAGAGAGGACACTTAGGGGGAGCCCAGAACTTGAATGCTGTCCTCAAATATGCCAACGGATGGCCTGTACAAGTGGCAGAAACGAGTGGGAGTCCGATGCCACCCCACAGAGGAAGAGCCCAGCAGGGCCAACGCTTCGGGTGCTGGCGAGATTCTAGCCGAGTGGGTGGTTGAACTAGCTGGCCCCCAGGACCTATCTCAGCCTTAACTGGAATTGTTAGAAATTGAAAGTGTTCTATCAGAATTTACTTCAAAATCCCATTTTCGAACTGGTGAAATCTCAGTGAAGTCTGTCGTTGAGTTAGTAATATTGTACCAATGTTAATTTCTTGTTTCTGCCACAAATGTACCATGGTCATGTAAGATGCATTAAGGGGAAACTGGCTGAAGGGTATATGGGAATTCTCTGTACTATGTTTGCAACTGTTCTATAAATCTAAAGTTATTCCAAAATAAAATGTTTATTTTTTATTTATTTATTTAAAAATATTTTATTGATTTTTACAGAGAGGAAAAGAGGGATAGAGAGTTAGAAACATCGACGGGAAAGAAACATCGTTCAGCTGCCTCCGGTACAAACAACCCCGACTGGGGATGGAGCCTGCAACCAAGGTACATGCCCTTGACCAAAATCGAACCCGGGACCCTTCAGTCCACGGGCTGACGCTCTAGCCACTGAGCCAAACCAGTTAGGGCTAAAATGTTTATTTTTCAAAAATTGAAATTTTGAAATCACACAAAAGTGCTTGTCTCAGACTAAAGGTCAAAAATGTCCTGAGAGCCGATGAGCTAGAGCCTTTCAGGCTTCAAGTATCAGAATTACCATCTATATTTATGATTCACAGTTTACAAAACACACATTATTTTATCTCCACCCCAAGAACATGATGTAAACAGGGTTGTTATCATTCTGTGCCAGCCAAGAAACTGAAGCAGCAGCAAGCGCAGGGTCCCTCGGCAGCTGGCGGAGCTGGGTGTCGAATCCGTCCAAGGTTCCTTCTACCACAAACTACCTACCCTCCAAGATCTGGAAACATCCTGTGCTGCCTCCAGTGAAACTGAGTTTGTTCTCTGAGTTTTACTGCAGATGGAAAGGGTGTTCACTGTTGCACTGTTTGCAAGAGTGACACATATCTGAATGCCCATAGGCAGAAGAATGATGAAATAAATTACAGGTCATTCATTCTGGAAACACTATACAGTAGTTAGGAAGAATGTGGTAGATCTGCATATACCATGGGACAGGACATGTGGTTAGATGAAAAAAGCAAATTGCTGGGGCAGCGTGTAATATGATTACATGTTTGTAGAAACTGTAAATTAAAATAAAATCATAAACACACACAGATATATAGAGAAAAGGTCAAGGAGGCTATTTTGAGGGGCATGGAATAGCTTTTTAATGAAAACAACAACAAAGGTTAACAAAGTTCAGAAAGTCTGGGATAAAAGGGGGGATGGCTTACAGCTTCCCCCCATTGTCTCCTGTTGCTACCCCATTTCTCTTCTGTCTCTTGTCCAACAAAGGAATAATAATGCTACTCTCTGCCTTCCCTTCTCAGGCTTGGAAGTACTCTAGTGCCGCGGGCTTTTCTTTCAGGTGGGAGGTCTGGGTTCCACCCAAATCCTAACCAATAGCAAATGAACTTCAAGATCTATTTTGCTCATTCACCCTCCTCTCCTGTTTTTGTTAACCCAGATACAGGTTGGTTTCTTTGTGTCCCTTGTTCCCCTAAATCTCTTATCACTAAGGCATCAGATCCTTTGCCACCTGAGTCTGCCAACCTACTTATTTGCTCTAGAGCTGCCCAACACAGGGTGGCTCCCGCAATCCTCCTTCCCACGGGAACCCGCCCTGGAATTCTGCTTCTTTCTCTTTCATGTGGCCGGCCAGTGGGGTGGAGTAGCACTTTAAGAGCAGTATACCATGACGGAAAGAACACAGGCCCTGGAGTAAACCAGACGTGGCACAAAATCCCGCTTCTGCCATTACCAGCCACATGACCTTGGGAGAATTTCTTAACCTCTGAAAATTTCTTAACTTCCCTGAACCTCAGTTTTTGCTTCTGTAAAATGAGACTAAAGCCTGCTCGTAGGGTTGTGGTAAAAAATTAGTGAGATGGAAAACACCGAGTGTCCAGTCCAGAGCGAGGAAAACCTAGGCAGGAGCTAGAATGATCAGGTGGAAAGGGCTGGGCTTTACTTGTGGGTAGGCAGAGCCCGCAATGGCAGGTTCTCCTCCATCCTACTTCCAACAGGGTGGCTTACGCACCAGGCACAGCAGGCACTGTGCCCAGGCTTCACGGTACTTCTAGGGGCCCATGAAAATGGTTTTAATGATTTTAATTTATTTTAAAATTACAGGAAAAACCTGAACATTTAGGTCAAGGAAATAGCAGTATTGTTATCATCAATTAATTATTAATTATATGTACAACTTTAATATTATATTTTTCCTTACACCAGCACAGTTGTAAAATATAATTTTTAAAAATATATATATTTTATTGACTTTTTACAGAGAGGAAGGGTGAGGGGTAGAGAGTTAGAAACATTAATGAGAGAGAAACATCAATCAGCTGCCTCCTGCACACTCCCCACTAGGGATATGCCTGCAACCAAGGTACATGCCCTTGACCAGAATCGAACCTGGGACCCTTCAGTCCGCAGGCCGACGCTCTATCCACTGAGCCAAACCAGTTAGGGCGTAAAATATAATTTTTAATATATATCTTTTTTGTTTATTTGATAGTCCTCACCCGAGGCTATTTTTCCATTGATTTTTAGAGAGAGTGGAAGGGAGGGGGAGAGACAGAGAGAGAGAAAGATCTCTGTGAGAGAAAGGCATCGATTGGTTGCCTCCTGCACAGGCCCTGACCAGGGCCAGGGATCGAGCACGCAACCCAGGTACATGCCCTTGACTGGAATTGAACCCACGACCCTTCAATCCAGGGGCCAACACTCTAATAATACACATCTTTTTTTTTTTTTTAAAAGATGATAACCTTCTTCTTCTTCTTTTTTAAAATATATTTTTATTGATTTCAGAGAGGAAGAGAGAGGAAGAGAGAGATAGAAACATCAATGATGAGAGAGGATCGTCAATTGGTTGCCTCCTGCACACCCCCCACTGGGGATGGAGTCTGCAACCCAGGTACGTGCCCCTGACTGGAATCAAATCAGTCCTCAGGCCATATCCACTGAGCCAAGCCCGCTATATATATCTTTTTTAATGGAGGAATGAGCCCACAAAGGCAAAAGTGCCAAGAGCCCATGAAAGTAATAATGTGGCCCTCACTTTCTTCTTTTTTTAAAAAAATATATTTTTAGCCGAAACCGGTTTGGCTCAGTGGATAGAGTGTCGGCCTGCGGACTGAAGGGTCCCGGGTTCGATTTTAGTCAAGGGCATGTACCTGGGTTGCGGGCACATCCCCAGTGGGAGATGTGCAGGAGGCGGCTGATCGATGTTTCTCTCTCATCGATGTTTCTAGCTCTCTATCTCTCTCCCTTCCTCTCTGTAAAAAAATCAATACAATATATTAAAATATATATTTTTTTATTGATTTCAGAGAGGAAGGGAGAGAGGGAGGGATAGAAACATCAATGATGAGAGAGAATTATTGATCGGCTGCTTCCTCACAACCCAGTCATGTGCTCTTGACTGGAATTGAACTCGGACCCTTCACTCCGCAGGCTGACGCTCTATCCACTGAGCCAAACCAGCTAGGGCTGAGGCCCTCACTTTCAGCACTCCAAGAGGTTAGTTCCTTCAGGAGATCTTTATAGACGGACTAGGGGAAAGGATGGGAGGGGACGGAGATGGGAGATGGGGAAGAGACGTACAAGACCCGCTGTTTGTAATCTCACTGTTTGTGATTTCTCCCGTACTGTCTCTGAACTTGACCTCTGTTTGGACCCAGTGGGTAGGGGACTGCATGATACGTCTTAAAATACCACATCACTAGTTGATGTCACTAGTTGGGTCAGGAATGTAAATATACAACTCAACAAGAACAACAAAACAAGCCAATTAAAAAATGGGCTAGGGGCTTGACTAGACATTTCTCCAAAGAAGATACACAGTTCAACATCACTAATCATAGGGAAATGTAATCAGAGCCACAATGAGATACCACTCCACACCCATTAAAATAGCTGCTATATAAAAAGATAAAGTAACGAGAATGTAGAGCAATTGGGCACTGCTGGTGGGAATGTAAAATGGTGCAGCCACTGTGAAGAACTGTTTGGCAGCCTGGCCGGCGTGGCTCAGTGGTTAAGCATTGACCTATGAACCAGGAGGTCATGGTTTGATTCCGGGCCAGGGCACATGCCCAGATTGTGGGCTTGATCCCCAGTGTGGGGCGTGCAGGAGGCAGCAGGTCAATGATTTCTCTAATCATTGATGTTTCTCTCTCCCTCTTCCTTCCTCTCTGAAATCAAGAAAAATATATTTTAAAAAAGAAAAAGAGTATGGCAGATCTTCAAAAAACTTAAACATAGGATTACTACATGATTCAACAATTCCACTTTTGGGTACATATACCCAAAAAATTGAAAGCAGGGACTTGGAGAGATATTTGTATGCCCATATTCATAGCACCGTTATTCACAATAGCCAAAAGACAGAAACAACAGAAGTATCTATCAGTAGACGAATGGATAAACCAAATGATATAAATAATATAATTCAGCCTTTAAAAAGGAAAGAAAGTCTGACACATGCTACAACATGGATGAAACCTGGATATGCTATGCTAAGCGAAATAAATCAGACACAAAAGGACAAATGTTATATGATTCCACTTATATAAGGTACTTAGTCAAATTTATACAGATAGGAAGTATAATGGTGGTGGTTACCAAGGGCTGGGGGGAGAGGGAATGTGGAGCTACTGTTTAATGAATACAGAGTTTAGGAATATGGAAAAGTTCTGGAGATGGATGGTAGGGATGATTGCACAGCACTGTGAATGTTAATAATATTACTACACTGTCCACCGAAAAATGGTAACACATATTATGTGTAATTTACCGCAAATTTTAAAAAAAGAGAAAAGTAATGTAAATACCTCCCCTTTTACCCAAGCGCTAATTGCTCAGCTAGCTGCCGAAGCATTTCTTCGATTCCCTATGAAGGTCCTCTGCACTCTCTTTCTCTCTTTCAGAACACCCTTCAGGGGAAATGCAGCTTCACACATGGCACTACCTCCATCGGAATACTGTCTATACCCCACTCTGCCATATCCACTCGTCAAGGGTAAGGGCTCCGCCCCTCCCCCACTCACAAAGACTTAGCTCACCAATCTAAACTTCTACCCATTTCTCCCACCAGACAACTAGCAGTCTGAATTGTGTGCATCACTGACCACTGAGGACATAGTTTAGCTTTCCTTGGGGTTCTCAGGCACCCGTTTCCACGTCAGTAAAACAGACAATGCCTGTCCTAATGATAAATGAAACTGTGTATATGAAAATAAAGGTGTATGGGCCAACCAGGTCTTCACTCCTCCCTTAACCTAACTAGCACATAATGAAAGTAATCAATGAATATGTTATCTCATAAGCAGCTCAGCTTGGTGGGAATCCATTCTCCAAGTGATGAGAGCATAACTCCAGGAACAATGGGTTTTTGATACTGGAGTGTGTCACCAGAGGAGTGGAATTAGAAAGATGCAGAATTCCTTTCCAGGAATAGGTGGGTTTCTAACAAACACCTAATCACCACCATCATCATCATCATCATCATCATCATCAATGTTATTGAGAGCTTATTAGATCTGAGACACTGCACTAGGTGTTTTATATAGGTTGTCTTATTGAACCCTCACAAATAACCCCAAACGATAGGTATTATTTCCCCCATTTTACAAATAAGGAAACTGGAGCTTAGAGGTTAGAGAACTCGCTCAGTGTCACAAAGCTTTAAGTGGTAGTGCCAGGAACCGGCCCAGCCCAGGAGACTTAGAGGCAAATGGCACTAAAGTGCACCCTAGTTGCCTTCCGCTTCCTCCCAGGAGCTTTCAGGGCTGAGGCAGCCGGAGGTCCTCTCCTCTGGCCTGAGGCCTCAGGGCATTCAAAGATTGGGCTGGGGTGAGGATGTCGAGAAAGTGTCTACCGTTCCAACCGGAAAAGGCCTTCACCTACCTCCTGGAGAAGGCGTGGTTGGGAGGCTAGTCATTGCCGCAAGCGGATGGGCACCTTGAGGACCTGGAGAAGGTGTGACTGGGAGGCTAGTCATTGCTGCACGTGGTGGCCAGATCTGTAGGAAGAGGGGGGAAAGACAGGAATGAGGTGGGGGGCTGGAGACAACTGGAAATGCAGAAAAGCCGTTGGTGCCAGATTCTCCGGCCCCTTCCCCGGCCCCGCTTCCCCGTGGGGCTGGTCCTAATAAACGCTTGCTCGGTTTCCCTGGTATCTCCTCGGGCTGCAGCTATCAAGAGCAGATCCGCGAGACCACCTGCATTGGGGTGCATCATCTTTCCCGGGGTCACATTTTCCCGGAAGATTTCTCCAGGCCCGAGAAAGTTGGGCACAGGTATGCACATGAGCCGCAGGTACCCAGCTCTCTCACCCCGGGAGTTTGGGCGGAGCCACCCGCCCGGAGTCGGGGTTGGGGGTGCGCAGCACCTGCACCTGCTCGGGGGGGGGGGGTGTCCTGGGGGCGGTGGTGCAGGGTGAGCCAGGCAAAGGAACGCGGAGGTGAGGGGCCTTAGTCGCCTCTTGGCCTGAAACAACCGGTCCACCGGGCTTGGCCCGCTCCCCGCAGTCCTCCCTGCACCGTCCACCGGCGGCGCCGTCCGCGCACAGCCTACCGAGCTCCGCTGGCCGGCCACGAGGGCCGAACCCCACCTGGCATCGGACACCGGGGGACTCCGACCCGTCCCGGCGCCTGGTCTCGCCTCGCCGCGCGGCCCCGCCCCCGGGCCGCGTCCCCCGTCCCCCGTCCCCCGTCCCCCGTCCCCCCGCGTTACCCGCACCCGCGTGGTCGCTGCGCTCCGAGGGCGCCTCCGCCGAGAGCCGAGCTCGGGCCGCTCTCGGTTTCAGTTCCTGCCGGGGCTGAGTGTGGGCGACGGGCCGGCCGGCTCCCCGCCCTCCGGCCCCCTCCCCGCGTGCTCACCTTACCAGTCGGGCGGGCTGCGGGGCAGGGCGGGCGCCGCCCGGCGCGTCCTTCTGCACTCGAGGGGGCGGGACCGCAGACCCTCCGGGGGACGCGGCGGCCGGGCCCGGGGAGGCGCGCGGAGCCGGCGGGTGGGGGTGGGGGGCCGGCGAAGGGGTGGGACAGGAAAAGAGGAGAGAAGCCGCCCTCTGCAGGTTCGCTCGGCCCGCCCGGCACTGCGCCCCGGGAGGAAAGGCTGCCTTTCCTTCTCCGCCGGTCGCGGTGCCGTCCATCCGGAGCGCTTCCTCCCTCGCCCGAGGCTGGGGGTGGGGGCCGTGGGAGCGGAACCCGGGCTCACTGGGACCCGCTCGCTTTCCTCGCGACCGGCTTTGAGTTTTCAGTGAATGTGGGAAATCACAGTGACTTGCGTTTCCTTATCACTTAGGCAAATAGGTCTGTGCAGAAGCGGAGCGCAAGGTAGTTTCCCGCGGGCGGGCGGGCAGCGGCGAGGCGCGGGGAGAGGGACGCCGCCCGGACGGACGGGTCTTCCTTGTGGACATTCGTCTGAGGCTGGGGAGCGGCATGGCCTTTGGACTCACACCGTCTCCGCTCGGCCGCTTGTTGGTTGTTGACTTTGGGCAAATAACTGAACATCTCTAAAGTCTGTTCCTACCCCTGGAGGGGGGCCGAAGCTGGCCGTGCCGAGAAGCCGTTTCATTTCGCAGACATGGTCTGTACGCGGCAGGATTTAATCAATGCCGTACTGCAGCCACCTCTTGACTCACTTCTTTGTGGCAGGAAAGTTGCCCAATTAACGATGAACTCAGTGACTAAGGATGGGCTGGTGTACACACAGGCTCTGAAATCTGCCCTGCCGCGGGATCTTGGGTAAATTACTTGTTTCATTTCTGTTGTTGGGGCAATCCTTGTCTCATAGTAACTGTGAGGATGGAATGGGTTACTACATCTCATGGCACACATAAACTAATTACTAAAATTCTAGGGCACATAAAAATATTTTTTGCCGATCTGACAAAAAAAGGTATAATTTTGATTCAGTCACACTGGACGGCTAATGTGTTCGCTGTTGTCATTTTAAAAATTTGACATACCTAGTCAGGTATTGCATGTTTTAAAAGTTCTTGCGGCACACCGGTTGGAAATCACTGACCTGAAGCACTGGAACCTTTCCTGGCATCTAGTAAGTGCTCGATATATGCCCCCTACTGTTATCCTGGCTTCCTACGGGGGTCAGAGCTCTGGTGGTTATTCTGCCTTCCATCCCAGTGATACAGACTTCTGTGCTTCTTATTCTTGTGAAGCGTTCTCTAGGTTTGGGAACCAATATTTATATAGATCGACAGAGAGACAGGGATTATGCAAGTTTATTTGGGAGACAAAAACTGAGAGAAAGTCTCAGAGAATAAAGGCACAGTGTGAGAAAAAAAAGCAAAGACATGAAATAAGCAAGGGTAGTTGCTTCATTTCTAAAGATGTTATTTGGTTGGTAAAAGCAGGATAAAAACAGAATAAGTTGATAAAGTTCATTTTATTTAAATATATCTTTAAAGGCATAGCAGTGATCAGTGAAGCAGAAAGCCCAGGTGTGGGAAAACTGCTACTCCAACCAAGAATGTAACACACAGGCAAGACACATCTAAGTTAGTGAAAGTCCTCCCATAAGAGAATACTCAAGAGAAAAGGAAATTCAGATCCCAAGGGTTCAACTCCAAAGGTGGACAATTGCTGGCATTTACTGACAAGCTGACCATGAATTCCAGGTAAGGCTGAAATTTTTCTTTTTTCTTGGTTGGTCTCTCTCAGCATATATTCCATTATGTATTGAAAATTGTTAGACCCACAGACTCTCAGAGGCCATCTAACTGAACTGGCTGACTACAGATCTGCACTGTTACTTTCATAATTTAAAGGTTAATAGTCTCTCACAAGCATCTTTTTTCTCTGTAAAATGTAACCTTAAAAGTTTTGCTGATATGTGATTTGATCCCTGTAGGCACATACCATTCATTTTAAAAGCGTAAACCTGTAGAAAGAGGACCCAGTATGTACACGCTCAGCACCAATTTAGCGGTGTGTACACTCTGCTCTTTGCTATACCCTAGATGACCTGGATATTTCTAGTGTACTCTGGACATATTACCTAGTCTGTCAATATTGTCCTTCAAATTGATAGAAAGCAGGGACTGGGTGATGTTCTTCCAATTAATTCTACACAGAGATGCATACAGATGATGAATGGAGCCTCGTGTGTGACCTGCCAGTGTTTTCCGAGGACTAAATACTAAACCTCAGAAACTAGAGCAGCCATCCTTTTGTCAACAGATCTCCAAGGGCCTCAGGACAGGGGATAAGAGATATTCATCTCTGCTCAATTTTATTGGATTTCAGCCCTTTATGCTGCTGCCAAGATGAGTCTTCTGAGTCCTGACCTTTTCCCCCTGGACAACTTTACCATTTTGTATATCTCAATAAAAAGTTTGGTTCTTACCTGGGAATAGCTATCCTAGATAAGCAAAATTATCACTCATGCCCAACCTACTGGCCCTTTCTCCTGCCTTTCTGGACCCTCCAGTAGTGCGATATACAAACAAAGCGTTCATTTCACAAAGAGAATCAATTTCCTAGGAGAAGAGGGTCAGTGAAAGCCCTTCAGAGAAAAGGCCTGAACTGGGTTTTGCCAGGTGAATGGGTGGGGCATTCCAAGCAGCTCAAAGAATGCCTTGGACAGCTAGGGGCCTGTATTCCCAGCAGTTTCCCCACCCTTCTAAAGCCCCTGGAGTATCACTCCCAGCAGTGACTCGGAGTGCTAAAGGACTGGGGTGCCTTCTAGGAGAGGTATTAAAATACAGGCAGTAGGCCTTTTAGAGGGGGGCATGCAACCTTCTCTCCATTAAAACAGAAGAGATCCTCTGAAGGTTTTAAAAAAAAAGAATAGCAGGATTCAATCTTAGAAAAATGACTTCTAAATACAAATATGTAGCCTGGCTGGTGTGGCTCAATGGTTGAGCATCAACCCATGAACCAAGAGGTTCCTGGTTCGATTCCCAGTCAGGGCACATGCCCGGGTTTTGGGCTCGATTCCCAGTGGGGGGTATGCAGGAGGCAGCTGATCAATGTGTCTCTCTCACTGATGTTTCTATCTATCCCTCTCCCCATCTCTCTAAAATCCGTAAGTATATATATATTTTTAAATAAATATAAACATGTATTTCCAGTTCCCTAATGGAAAGTCCTGCACGTTCTCAAATATTTGTATGAGATACCCAAAAATCTGCACATAAAGCATACAATTTGATCAGTTTTGACACATGTATACATGGAATAAACTATGACCACAATAAAAATTAAGAACATTTTTATCACCCCAAAAGTTTCCTTGTACTTTTTTTGGTTATAAATATGTTTTCATTGATTTCAGAGAGATGAAGGGAGAGGGAGAGAGAGACAGAAACATCAATTATTGATTGGCTGCCTCCTGCACACCCTCCACTTGGGATGGAGCCCACAATCTGGGTATGTACCCTGACCAGGAATCAAACTGTGACCTCCTGGTTCATAGGTCAATGCTCAACCACTGAGCACCACTGGCCAGGCTCCTTGTACTTCTTTGTAATCCATCCTCCTTACTACCATCCCCACCACTGGTCTTCTTCCTGTCATTGTAGACACGAACATGCCTCCCCCCAAACTGGGCCCATCAGGGTCTTTCTCCAGGGAATCTGGATCTGGAAAGGACACAGTGGCAGAAGGTGGCTGAAGCTGTCCTCCAATGATAACTGCCTAGTGCGGCGGTTCTCAACCTGTGGGTCGCGACCCCTTTGGCGGTCGAACGACCCTTTCACAGGGGTCGCCTAAGACCATCCTGCATATCAGATATTTACATTACGATTCATAACAGTAGCAACATTACAGTTATGAAGTAGCAACGAAAATAATTTTATGGTTGGGTCACAACATGAGGAACTGTATTTAAAGGGCCAGAAGGTTGAGAGCCACTGGCCCAGAGGGACAGTCCACACATTCCTGCTACAGGTATCTGTGGGCTGGTTCTTGCCTTCTGCAGCTTGTGTGTTTTTTCAGTTCTATGAGCTGCCTAATATCCTTCTAACATGTCCTTCATTGCTTAATTGTGTCTGCTGCTTGCAAACACAGAACCCACATACACTGCACTTCCTCCTAGAGTCACCATTTCGGGGAACGGCACCATGAAGTTCTAGTCTCTCAAGCCTAACCTAGAATAATTCCTTAAAACTTGAGGCTTTATCATGTGTCATCTTCTAACACGTTAAATCCTGCCCATTCTTCTCCCTGCTCAATATTCTGTCTCTATAAAATTCTTGTTCTACTCATTATTTCTCGAGTACCTAGTACAGTGCTTGGCACTGAGCAGGTACTCAATAAATGCTTGCTGAGTGATTGAACAAGAGGTGATATTGCCCATCACCCTTAGAAACAAAAACAGATGGATGGATGAGTATTTACATGTGTGCGTGTTTACCAGGGTGGCAAGACTTCTAAGTTAGCTTTTAATGTATCGCAGAAGCAAGTGCTACAGCTGAACCAGGACTTCTGATTCCCATTCCATGCCATTTCCATTATATTATTATACTCTGTACCCTTTTCCTTGGAGTTCCGTTTCTTTTTCCATCCTGCTCAGGTCCTTACTTCACCAAGTACCAGACTACTAACACTAGATAGAATTCTAAAATATAACCCCATTCCAAGGGTATTTGCTTATTAACCAAGGGTAGGGGGTAGGTGCATGCAGTACCTAGATCAGTGGTTCTCAACCTTCTGGCCCTTTAAATACAGTTCCTCATGTTGTGACCCAACCATAAAATTATTTTTGTTGCTACTTCATAACTGCAATGTTGCTACTGTGATGAATCATAATGTAAATATCTGATATGCAGGATGGTGTTAGGTGACCCCTGTGAAAGGGTTGTTCGACCGCCACAGGGGTCGCGACCCACAGGTTGAGAACCTCTGATCTAGATTGAGGAGCCTGTAGCCCTCAATTCTGTTTCTTTGTTACGGGGTGGGGCCACAACATTAGTAACAAAGAAACAGAATTTCCAGAGGACAAGGCCCAGAAATCAGGATTTTAAAAAGATTCCCAGGTGATTCTAATGTGCAGCCAAGGTTGAGAACCACTGCTGTAGCCCACAGCATCATCAAATAGTTAAAGCCAGAAGGTCAAGTGAGCTGGAGGTCGTGGATGTGACTAAAGATTTCTGAACCCAGAGAAGCAATAACCTTGCCAACTCGGAGAACAGTGTGCTGAACTGGGACAACCTCCCTGTGTCAAGCAAAGACTCCATACATAGAATAAAGCTTTATTTAACAATCTGAAATATGTTCTTTTGGCTTTAAGTCTTGAAAAATGAGTGGTAAATCCAAGATTTGTTTCCTGTTCTCTAGTATGTATGGTTGTGTGTATGCATCTATAGATGCTTTTGCTTGTTATAGTCATTTTAGCCCCACTTTATTTAATATATAAAGTCTTATTATATAACAATGCTAAAGTCTGAATTAAATATTCCCTGAGTCTAACAATCTCTTCTTCCAAGCCTGTCTGCCTCCCTCCTTCCCCTAAGTCTGCTCCTCAGCCTCCATTAATGCCAGATCTTTAGAGACAACCAGCATCCACTTTGAGAACCTAGAAATGAATGTTAGACCTTAAGTCTCTGTGCTTATATACCCTCTAGCTGAAGAATCTCTCTGGGAGATGTACATATGCGGGAGGTCTTGGCAGTTACTCTTCAGAGTTGTGCACTTTGAATTGTAGATACCTGGAAAGTAAACATGATTGCATTAGATGCTCACCTGTCCTCCCACCAACCACTCAAGGAGGGTAAAAACTCAATTTGCTTCTATCAAACTATATTTCATATCATGTAATATTGAGGGAAGTGAAGCTGGTTGTTGGGGTTATTGTCAAAACGTTTTGCAGATACTGGTCATTGCATCCATCATCTCTTTACAAGGATTCACAGGAGAAATTTCCTTTTCATCTTAGTAGCAGGAGTCGTTTGAAGGAATGGCATCATGAATTGGGTGGACTGATCAGATTTTTCTCTTCTTGGATGTTTAGAAAGTCTGGAACCAATTTTGTGATCCATCCTTAGTAAGTTTATTTCATAGAATGTATTTTTCTACTTGCCTAATTCATCGCTCCATTTTATGTCACTGTCATTAATATATTTGAGTTACTTTGCTATATTTTGTGTGTGTATATGTATTTGCCTTTTTGTATGTAATTTCTTTTTCTTTCTGAAATAAGTTCAGAAATAAATAAGTACTTGGGAGATAGAGCTATAGTGAGAGTTCAAGGCCAAGTGTTGGGGAATGGACACCCCAAACCCACAATGTCCTAGTTTACGCTTGGTTCCCCTGTTCCCACCTGCTTGACTTTGCTCTAAGGATATTGTTCACTGCTGGGTTCCCCTAGCAGCCATGGTGAAGATTCTAATCTGTAGTTAAACTTCTGTGCACTCCCAATGACCGATCTTACCACCCATCTTGGTCTCTGTGTACCTGTCCACCTTACCTCTTCTTGAAGCTCAGGTGCCGCGACGTTGCTGTCTTCTAAAACCACAGAGGCACGACGCCGGAGACCTTGGCTCTATAAAAAGAAGAGTTCTGCCAGTGAGAGGTGGCTCAACCTCCCAGCCTCTCAGCTCAGAAGGGTCTTCTGTGCCTTACACTCTACAGGGTCACAGACAATACAAAGGGTAAACATACAATGTTGTTTCACTACAGCCTGTCGGCACCAGGGAAGGCTTTGCTGTCATCCTCTTTCACGGGTCAAGATACCAAGATTCAGAGGGGAAATGACTTGCTGAGACAGGTATCCAGGTCTTTGGGCTCTAGAGTTGTTTCCATAGTCAGACACTGTAATTTGTGTGACATGCATCAGTATGTGTGTCTATGTGGGAGTCTGTGAGGATATAAATATAGGTCTTAAGAACACTACCTACCACTTTTAGACTAACTCTCCTTAAGAATACACTGCAGTTAACACACTGAGATGATCCTAACCTAACCTATGGCAGTTAGGAGAGGCAAGTGGTATGTTTTCTTTGGGAAAAGTTCTAGGTTCTGCAGTAGGAACCCAAAGTGTGAAAAGCTCTGCTGCTAAGCCAGGAGAAGGCCTTGGAACTCTACAATTAAGAATTAATTTATTTTTAATTGAAGTTTAATTCACACACTATAAATTCACCCTTTTAGAGTAGAACCAATTTCTATCAGTATGACAGCTACTTGAAATTTTCTGATTTTTCCTTTTAGGAAAATTTTCCTCTATTGTCTCCTCTGATTTCAGGCCAGGAATTACCTGAAAGGTAATACTACCTCCCAGAAAGTTATCATCCTCTCACAGGTATTTCAAATGCTAAGCAAGAACAAATTTCCTCATAGTGATCTTTTTTATATGTGATCCATTTTATATGTGATATGTCCATAATTCTGCTTGAGAGAAAATACGATTTATGATGTATCTGCAAGGGAAGGGAAGTAAACAGATCTAGTAGGACAAAGGTTTCAGAGGACTGATGACACTGATAGGCTAGGATCTAAGATGCTCTAGCTGCTTAATTCCATAGGAAAAATAGGTTTCCTTAGCTGATGACCAAAGCAATCCCACAGGAAAGGCTGTGAGTAAACACTATAATTCTCAAAAAAACACAACAAAAAACAGTAACACTGTAATTCTCAAATATAAGGAGGTCGCCTCAGGGGAAAGGAGGTTGTGTCTTGTACCTCTTTCCAAAGGAGAACAGTGTGATTAGCCTGTTCTTCAAAATAGACAGCAGCATCTTGGTCCCCATAATCTCCCTTTCAATAAGATTACTCCAAGAATGAAAATTTGTTTTATTATTCATCAGAGCCAAAAAGCTCACATTATTGCAGCCTCCATACTACAGTCATATATTACAAAGTCAAATATAAATTAATTTTGGATTTTCCATATTGTTGAGTTACTCTTCTCAGTGCAGAAATGTGAGAAGTAGCTATACTTGATTCGAAATCCCACAATTACCCTGGGCTTCTTCACTATCCATATGCCCCACATCTCTCTCTATCAGCATAGTGACCTCACACCAGAAACCAGCCAAGAGAAAGTTTTATATCTTGCTCTGTTAGGACCTTCAATACCTCATGTGAATCAAGTCTCAGGGCATAATAATGTTGATGACGTAGATTTTAGTACCTCAGGGGAGTCAGCCAAGATGAGCTTGTTCTCTTCTTTGTCTTCCATCTTACTTGCCTTGTCAGATTCTGAAAAAACCTGTAGATCAAAGAGGACAATGTAGAAGAAAGTTCCAAACCTTCACACCCTGGATACCACCCTGGTGCCTGTTGTTCATGTTAACTCCTCTCAGACAGCGGGAGGCTCCCAAGGTATCGTGGTCAACCTTCCTTAGGCACAGGCAGTGATAGGGTAGTGTGATCTGAGGGGTACCAGAAATCTCATACTCCCAGACAGCCACATGGCTCATGCCCTGGCCTCTTTCATTGCCCCAACGTCACCTTCTCTGGCCACTCTCTGTTTAAAATCGCAATTCAGCCCCAATTCCCTACTTAATTTTTCTCCATATCTTTTATCACCACTAATTATAATTTTACTTATTTATTCTGTTTTGTACTCATCTTCTCCCCTCCTCCACTAGGACATAAGATGCAGGAAGGCAGGGAATTTTACGCTTTGTTCACTGTAATACCCCACTTCCTAGGAAAGTGCCTGGTACATCGTAAGGACTCACTAAGTAATTGTGGAACGGGTGAATGAATGAATCTTGGTACCATACAGTCAGATGTCTCACCAAAGTCCTCCCTACACTGCACCTGACAGATGATCATATATCTTAGCTTTTAATATCAAGGAAGGAGAACTATTTGTCATGGTGGCCCCATCACATTTTGTTATTTAGAAGCCCCTTGTGTCCCCTTTCTTATATATAATATTAATATTTTTATTGATATCAGAGAGAAAAAAGTAGAGGAAGCGAGGCCTAGAAACATCAATGATAAGAGAGAATCACTGATCAGCTACCTCCTGCACGCCTACTGGAGATTGAGCGGCAACCCAGGTATGTATTCTAATGGAATCAATCGTGGCCTCCTTCCTGGTTCATGGGCTGACGCTAAACCACTGAACCATACTGGCCGGGCACCCCTATATTTAAAAAAAAATTTTCCATACCATTTTTTAACAGAGCTAATTGCTAAAAGTTCCCCTGGTATTGATTCAAAATGTACTTTAAAAAATCTTTATACATAGGGCCTAGTTCTGCCCTCAGGAATCTCATAGAATACATCAAATCTCTCTATGATAGCCTTTCCGTCTGAATAGAATATGACTTGATTGCTAGATTCTTCACAGACCTGCTTGTTCTCCAGAGGGACTGTCTCTATTTTAACACCATTCTTTCCTCATCCACATTCTCATCTGTCAAAAGCCCATCTTTTTTGCTTTCCTTCCTCTCTGAGTTCCTCCTAGGTCTTTCTTATCAATGAAATGATTCTTTGCCAATTTGGTTGAGGTCTATTTTCCACAGTCACAAGTATGACAAACTGAAGTGAGACCCTCTTCCCTACCCTCTATTCAAAAGTTAAAGCTCAAGATGTCAGGTATAGCTTCTTTATTGGAACTCCCCAAACTTGTAGCAAAAAAGAAAATTAGTAGAAATCTTTCATAATATCATTAGAGATAAGCCCTTTGTAGAAGTCAAATACCCTAAGAGTATAGGTCAGTAAATTAATTGCTCTGGAGATGTGAAACAATCCCCAGAACAACAACAAAAAAAGGTGGTCAAGAGTATCCTTGAGACTATAATATGACAAAATCTGATGAACTGTGGGACAACCTGGCCATAGTAAAGATGATCTACAGGGAGGTTATAAAAGAGAAGAGAGATTTAATCAGACGCACACTCACCTGAGGGATCACCGAGGTGGGGGAAGTACAAAGATCTGGGTTCAGATTGTCGGTGTTTTCCTTTTCTCTGTCCTCAGGAGCTCTTACTGGCTTCTGTGGTGGCTGTGGATCCAGAGGAATCTCGAAAGTGGCCCTAGAACTAGGACTTGGAGGCCCAGCCCCCAAGGAGGCCCTGGGGCTGGTGGGTGAACCTGGTTCAGAGGCTGCAGGGCTGGAGGGTGTGTTCCCTGAGGGGGTTCTGGAGCTGGGAGCGGCTCTGGGTGGCGGAGGCCTATTAGGGGGCGCTGAGGTCCTCTGGACAGGGGCTCTCTTCTTCAGTTGTTTAGACCCTTCACTTGAGGTTCGGGTTCGGAGGACAACTTCTGGGAGAGAGGCAGGCTGCTCTGAAGGGATCAGGGCTCTGCCTGGGGATGGATCTGGGGAGCTAGAGAAAACTTCCTCCTGGGACTCGCCACCCTCAGTGGGCTGGGGAGAAGAGGGCTGGGCCTGGGTAGGGCCATTGCAGGCTGGCAGAGGCTCTTCCTCCTCAGAGGAGTTTGCTTCAGCCTCTTCTTTCTCTATTTCCTTTTCTTTTAAGGGCTCTTCTTTAATCTCAGAGTTGTCTTCTCCCTGAGCTGGATCCGACGTTAGCTCTTCTTCACTTGCTGAGATGGAGTCCCTCTCACTTGTCAAGGAAAGTGTGGAGGGACTGGTAGGTGAGGTAGGAGGGCTGGAGACTGTAGATGTTCGAACTGGGGAAGAGATGACTAAAGAGCGTCTGCTGCTGCTAAAAAATAAAGGATATTTAGGTTCAGAAGAGCAAAAAAAATGGAAGTTTTATTGGGCATTTTTAAGTACCCCCCAAATAATGATGCATGCTATAGAATAACAGAATAAAATAAGAGACACTAGAAAGTCTATATAATTTGCAATAATGCTTATGTTATCAAGTGGAGTGTAAAAGGCTATATCAAAATCTCAATAATTATTTAAAAATATATAAAGAAAAAGAGATCAGAAAGTAATAAGAACATACTAGCAAAATATTTTCTCTGGGGAAAAGATTCATGGGTGATATGCAGTTGATCTTCATGGACTCTGCATTTGCAAATTCACCGACTCCCTAAAATTTACTTGTAACCCAAAATCAATACTCGTGATGCTTTCATGGTCATTCATGGACATGTGCAAGCTGTGGAAAATCAGTGCCTGACAGCACTTTCTCACCTGAGGTCTAACAAGGAAATATGCTGCCTTCTTGTTTCAGCTCTCACATTGTAAACATGTCCTTTTGCCATATTTTTCACACTGCTGTACTTTTGTTAGTGGTTTTTCTGTTTAAAATGGCCTCCAAGTATAGTGCTAAAGTTCTAAGAGCAAAAGGACTGTGATGTGCCTTACAGAGAAAATATGTATGTTATAAGCTTTGTTCAGACATGAGTTATATAATTCTGTGGGCTGTGAGTTCAATGTTAATGAATCAACAACATATATAAATAAACTGTCTTTAAACAGAAACACACAGAAGACAAGGTTATGTATTGATCAGTTGATGAAAATGTTGGGACCAGGGACTCATAGAAACCTAATCGTGTTTCCCCTGGGAACAGTGGTTCAGTATTCACTAATTTAGTGCTTATGGTGACTTTATAGAACATAACTACCATAAATAAAAAATTTAACTGTAACATGTATCAAGTAGGCTGGATACTGTGATAAGTGCTTCTACAGCCAGCATTAGCTTAACTCTCACCTTCTTAAGGCCTCCTATGTACTGTACACTGAGTGATTAAGCAACTCACAAGTCTTTCCTTGACAAGTGCCAACTATGTGTGTGCCCTGAGCACTAGGATGGGAGATGGGGATAGGAAGAGAAAGAGGTAAAAGAAAGTTCCTTCTAAGGGAGTTTCTGATACGATATAAGCTGAGTGATACAAGGTTCTCTCTAGCACTACAATTCTAGAGGTCAGTAGGTGGAGAAGGCCCAGGACACAGCAAGAAAACACCAGATTTCCTTACAAGGTTCTGAGACATCTTGTTGTAATCATAAGTTTTAGATGAATGAACAATTAGAGAGAACTATGGTTTTCAATATTGGAAAGAGGAGAGAATTTTTTGATCAAAAGGGATTTCTCCTAGGAAGTCTACTTTGGCTCTTTAGTGATTCTTTTTAATAGTTTGTAACTAATTGCTAAATGAGAAGTTCAAGCAACAGATGTGAGCCCTATTCTTTCATCAAGTCTCAAGCTCAATTTCATCATCTCTTTAAAGCCTTCTCAGGCTGTCTGTACATTGGCAATTACTTATCTCTCTGGCATTCCTACCGGTCTCATTAGGCACTTTATATGTGCAAAAGTTTAAATTGGTCCTTATCTCCTTATGCACATTTTCTGTCCTTTCAACTTTTTGTAAATCAATTCAGGGAAAGAACAAATCTCTATGTCTTTGGATCCCTAATTCTCAGCATAAAACTTGACCATAGAAGGAATGTAATCAAACTTCCTGAATAAAGGCTTCCAAATAAGAAAGTGATCACATTCTGAGGGACCAGTGAATTGCCTATACTTACCAGCATTAAGAATGTATGATGGCAATTGACACACAGAAAAGAGAAAAAAGTGGAAAATCAATCCATAACAGATTTGCAATGAGTATCATTAAATAATTACTATCCAGAATATTTTTTAACCCCCCAAAAGTTCATATAACTAAAATATTTTTAAAAGGGTATAGATCCTGGCTGGTGTGGTTCAGTAATTGAGCACTGACCCATGAACCAATAGGTCACAGGTTCAATTCCTGGTCAGGGCACATGCCCGGGTTACAGCTCAATCTCCAGTAGGGGGTGTGCAGGAGGCAGCCGGTCAATGATTTTCTCTCATTGATGTTTCTACCTCTCTCTCTTCCTCTCCCTTTCTCTCTCTCTAAAAAAAATAAATAAAAAGGGTAAACAATCCAAATGAAAAATTTGAAAGAAGGATAAACAGGAGACTTACAGAACAGGAATCTTAAATGGCTAATAATGTGAAAAGATGTTCAAGCTCATTAGCAATTGTGGAGATGTGAATTAAAACTGCAAAAAAATTAGATTTCATACCCATTAGGTTGAAAACTAAGTATGACAACGTTACATATAGCAAGAATATGGAGCAATGAGGGCTTTTATTTACTGTTGGTGGATTTTAAATGGAAACAATCACTCTGAAGAACAATTTGGCAGTGGCAGTATCTAGTAAGGCTGAAGAAGCCCAAATGCACAGACTCTGTGGCTCAGCAATGCCACTCCCTGTACACACCCTAAGGAAACTCCTGATAATATTCACAAAGAGAAATGGAAAATGTGTTCACTGCAACATTATTTGTAATAGCAAAAACTAGGAAACAATCCAAATATTCATTAGCAGGAGGAGAGATAAATTGTGAACTAGCCATACGACAGCATCCATAACAGTACGGAAAGAACAGAGCTAGCAACATGAAACAACAAGAATAAATAAATCTCACAAATAATACTAAGAACAAAAGAAGTTTAAAAAAAATACAGTACAATTCTATTTATATGGTTTAAAAACATGCAAAAAATATTTTCTGTGTGTATAATAAAAGTAAAAAGACATGCAGGGGGATAATAGATACTAAATTTAAGATAGTGATTACCTTTGGTGGAAAGTGAGTGGGGAAGGGATACTGGTAGCTTCAATTATATATATAACTAGAGGCCTGGTGTACGAAATTCGTGCATGGGTAGGGTCCCTAGGCCTGGCCGGTGATGAGGACCGACAAGGGCCTTCTGGCTGCCAGCTAGGGCCTTCCTTCGTTCCACACTACCCCTGGTGGTCAGTGCACATCATAGCGAGCGACAGAACTCCTGGTCTCCCAAACTCCCACAGGGACACTTTGCATATTAAACCTTTTTATATATAGTTTTCTTAAATTTTGTGGTAGGTATGTGGCTATTTGTTGTCTTACTCTTTATACTTGTAGTTATAGCTGAAATATTTCATAACAGGTAAAATAATTTATATAGGGGTGTAACAACAGAAAATATCAGGCACATAAGCACCCAGGAATGGCCAGGATTTGGGATGGAAGACAAGACTGTTGAATATGTTCACATACCGGACAAGTAAAACAAGAGTCTCAGAAATTGCTCACCTTGATAGTCCCTTCACCACAAAGACTTTGTTGGAATGTTGCTTCTCCAGTTTGCTCATCACTTCGTAGAGATTGTGGTTCAGCTAGAGCCAGCAAGAGAGAAAGAGATGCTAGCCAGATGGAACCTGAGACTGGCATATCCCTTCTCTACTTTCTTTCAGACAGCTCTCCCAAATAAAACCTTCCCACCCTTAATTATAAAACTCCTCTTCATTTCTTTGGCAAGGTCCTGTCCTACCACACTTTCCTCCTTGACTTCCTTCTTAAGTTCTGCTTCTTCCATCAGACTGGCAGCTTTTAAGGCTGGGTCCTTGATGTTTGAGATTCTAGCTTCTCAGGTGATCCACGAAATGAAAACTCATGGTAATATTAACTAGGCAAATCATAATTTAGCCAAAATAACTGTGGAGCGGAACATGTGTGCATCTGGATGTGAATGTAGTTGATGATAGCTAAGAGTCTTGGAATCCCAGGACTAGAAAAGACTCCATGAGGTCAGTTCTGTGCCTGCATGTCACTGAGTAGGATTGGCCCTATTCAAGACCAATGAACTACCAGAGAAACTGACTGGTGCTTAAACACTGTCCTCTTTGTTCTAAAGCAACCAAAGATAGATATTTCACTACTTAGTTCCCCATTTCAGCTGTTCCTTCCATAGGCCTAACCTCCTTTATTCATCTGAAGTTCAAGTTTTGATCCTATTATTCACTTGTTAACGGGGATGGAAAGGACCCTCTGATATGGATTTATGCTTTAATATGGTCAACACAGTTTAATCAAGTGCTTTTGTTTTATCATGAGAAAAGGGTAAAAATCTGTGGTACTGATATGGATACTTAATGATTATGTAAATTAGGGCTACTTTCATATTTACTACAAAAATCCCCTGAGATGTCTAAATTGACCAGCTGTGTCTCACCTTGCTCATTTCCCTGTAGAAGACATCCTTCAAGTTGGAAATGTTTTGAAAGATGGTCACATAACAGCCAATACGACTATCAGGAGGCAAAACAACAAACATCCAGGTAAAGGGTTGGTAAAGAAAGGCTTTTTTTGAAAACACAAGGTAGGAGCTTTCGCCAAAGCCAGCCACCACCAAGGACCCTCAGAGAAAAGCACCCCACATCCTAAGACTCAGGATGTTCTGGGATCTGCTTCCTCAGAGCCAGCCCAGGAGCACACTTGACGCTCAGGAGTGAGAAGGCCAGAGGAGACACTCAGCCAGGCTGACACCAAAGTGTAACAGATCTCTAGCTGCATGAAGTTATCTGATTCAGGCTCTTCAGGTATTGAAGCAGACATTAAAGTGCTGTGAAGAATTTTTAAAGTGCTATATAAATATAAGGACATACAAAAAAGGGAAGATATTATATGCAAATAAAAAATAAATACAATTATAATAAGTAATTACTCTTTCTCATTATGCAATATTGAACTTCTGTGAAGCTATATGTACATTAATGGAATTCTACTGGAATTGAATTGGGAAAATTTACATTTCAAGAAACTATTAAATTTCACTTCTTTTTAAATTAAGTCATATAATGTTTTAGAATACATGTAGTTATTAAAAAGGTTCCATCATATGTAAACTAATATTAACTGACAATATGAAATACAATGGCTGCAACTGCATTAAAGCATAGCTTGTACAGTGAAAAGAAAATAGGATACAAATGGAATTTCTGCTCAGATTCCTCTTCCAGTGTAAAAAATTTACATCTAAAGCACTTTTACCTACTGTGAAACAAAGACATCTTCATTAATGGAAATAATCATCCCATGATTTATCTATGTAGATCTGGATGGTCACAAACCATGCTTGTTTAAAACAATCCATCCTTGTGGCATGAAACCAGATACTCTTACTGTGCATGATGACAGCACTTTACTTGCAAGCTCTCTCCTATTCAACAAGCATCTTGTCTTTAAAGCCGGAAAAGCTGGCAGGGCAAGGATGGTTATCTCTGTATTGCATATGAAGAAACCAATGTCTAGAGAGATAATATTGCCTAATATTACACAAGTTAGCCAGGCTGAGGCTACAACCTACTCTTGGATGCTTTTTTTTCATGAGGTGACAGCACTTTCCAGAATCTTAGTCATTACCTATTATAAAGAACAGGTAGCTCCTCTAGTAGTTCTTGGTTCAGGTCTTCAAACACAAGCTGGGCTTTGTTGAACTCTTCATCTGCCTGGTTGGTAAAAGAGACAGGGCAATTCCCCTCAATCCTGAGCCCCAGGATAGACGCTGCTGCTTTTATCCTTTCAGGGACCAGGCTTACTTGGAACCATGCCTCTCCTTCTCAGAGCCATGCCCTCCCCAGCCTTGACTCTCTGGCTATCCTTAGAGCATCAGTGTCAGAGGAAACAGGGACTTCCTTCAGGACCCTGGAGTTTGAATTTATCATTTCCGAAACCTAGCATGACTGGGGAGGCTTTACCAGGCTTTTTTTTTTTTTTTTACCTTGGCAATCTTGGCCTCATCTTTCTTCTTGGCATTCTGCACCGCCTCCAGGTGGTGTCGGGCACTGTCATAGTCCACGAGTTTCCGACCTCTCTTGGCAATTCTTTCCTAACCCAGAATCATGAGAAAAAGCCTTGATATTCTTCAGTGGCCAGGAAGTAGGTAACAGAGTATCAAACAGAGAGGCAAGATTCCTGGGTCCTATTACCAAATTTCAAGTTCTAATATGCTTTTGTACCCAAGGGATCTCCCTTATCTGGAAAGAATGGGAGCTTTCAGGGGGAAATAAAGGGCATTCCCACACTTGGAGGCCTGCATTAAATATTAACATTTCCTACGAACTCACTAGAAACTAGTTCAGCCTCTGGGATAAGTGGTCTTGAGACTCCTATGAAATTGAAAGGCAGGAGTTTTGGATTTTATGCCCAACCCTGCCACTGATTAGCCTTGTGACCGAGGGCAAGGCCCATCTCTTGTGAAGCCTCAGTAGCCTTATTTGTCTTTTGGTGTTATTTTAAAGATTAAATGCTGAATATGAAGTGCTTTGAAAATCCTAAAGCACAATGAAAATATTATGACCACTGAGAGTCTCCTCAATCTCATCCAAATTACAAAGTATACTGTTATTGACCTGTCTCATTCTTTCAATCACAGAATTTGAAAGGATCTTAACAATTATTTGGTACACGTTCCTATGCAATACATGAACTATCTCTACAATTACTAAATTAAGAAGTACTTTGACTTCTGTTTGAACAGAGAATAGACAACCCACTATCTTATAGTATATTCCATTTTACTTCGTTTTGGGAAAGCTCTAACTATGGGAAAATTAAGGCTCCCTCTCATTTCTTCCTATTAATCTAAAATTAGTGCCTGGCAGACTAGGTGATATTAATTGAATGAATTCTAATTCTGCTTTCTGGAACTGTTTAGAAGAGGTTCACTTCCTTTTTAAACTAACAGACTTTCTAATATTTGCAGATAACTATTATGACTCCTTCTGCTTCTCTACAATAAACATCTTTTAGTCTCATTAGCGGTTTCAAACAACTAAAAGGGATGCTCTAACCTGGATCTAGTTTAAAATCAGTCCAAATCTAGTTCACTGAAATCTGTCTAAACATAACCCCCACACTACCTTTAGCCCTCCACCCTAACCTCTTGACTAACCCTCAACTTTAATCCTTCTCCTAACCTACTCAACTTTGTTCCTAACCACGGGCTCTACCTCTACTTGTAAGTTTAACCCAAGATGGTCTCTTATATGGGCCACTCGTCACCCATCCCTGATTGGGTAAATCCAGTCGGTACCTTAATTTCACCAAACTGGGCTACATAGTTTTCCATGGTCCTCAAAGCCTGGTCAGCTAGTTTCTCTTCATAGTCTTCCCAAAGGAGATCGTTATTCTGTGGGGCAGAGGCAAAGGGGAGTTGTGAGGGCTCCACTTCTCAACACCTGCATACCAGGGAAATACCCAAAGTCTTTCTGCAGCGGACTTCCTTGTTTGAGCACTGGGAAGAATCAGATGAAGAAACAGCCCTTCCCCAAGGAACTGCCCTATAAGAGGTGAGACATACATTCAGGGATTAAAACAGGAATAGAGGGTCAGAGTATTGGACTCTAGTGCTTGAAGGATAGGTAAGTTTGGGAGTAAATAATTACATGAAGTTAGATTTCATGAAACCTTCCATAAGGTTTTAAAGAGGGGAAAAGGGTCAAAAACAGAGAGTCCACAGATTAGGGAAAACTTGTTTCTACCTTCATAGTTGCAGTTTTTTCTTCTACCTGTGACTGACACTATACAAATGAACAGTGTGAACTGGCTCGTGCCCTTGACCGGAACCAAACCCGGGGCCATTCAGTCCGCAGGCCAATGCTCTATCCACTGAGCCACACCGGCTAGGGCTGGCTCCTTTGTTTTCCTATTTGCTTGATGGAGACGCTAAGGTGATGTTGAAATGAGGGCAGGAGTGAGTTGGGAAGAGTTGGAAAGCCCGGAACACTTACCCCTACAATGGCCTTCAGCTCCTCATGACCGTCCCACTCACTGCTGTAGATCTCCTGCAGGGTTTCTGACACTCTCTTTGAGCTTTCATGCATTACTGAAAGGAGAGAGCTCCATAAAGTTTCCCAAAAGTAGTTTGGAATAATCATACGAGTGACAGGCATATCAGGGGGATAAACTGAGAAGGTTTGGGTTATCAGTGAGGGAAGCTGGCTGGGGCTGGGATAGAAAAAGTTACTCTTCCTTGTCCCTCCAAGTTCCAGGAGTCAGAAGCAAGCAAGCAAGCAAGCGATAAAAACCCTGAGTACGGTTGGGTTTTTCCCCACCCCCCAAACCTGCCAGAGCTGCATAAAAACCTCTGCATTTTCTCCAGTGCTACAATACCCACCTTTGACTGCACTCAGGAAGTTCTTCAGCTCCTTGTATAGCTTGAGGCCCTCTGCCTGAAAGAGAAATGCCTTTGGTGACTAAAGAGATATATGTGGAAGGACGCTGCAGTGGTCAAAGTATAAAAGTAGCTTAAAAGCAGGGATCAATCCTGAATTTCTTCAAACACTTGCAAATGTAAATTAGCTTTTACTCTCTTTACCAAGAAGTTGAAGGTTGTCTCTTTGGGGCAGTTTTAAAGGGGAAATTGTTCCCACTGCATTGGTATGTCTTCTTTCCCATGTCCTTCCTTCCAGTGAACAAGAGCCTATACCTAAGTTTCTGTTGAAATTCAGTGATCCTGTGGCTTATGCCTTCCTCTCTGGGTAAACTGCTACCATCTTCTGCAGACACCAGACCCTCTTCCTTCTCTGCTCCCTCACACAGGCCACTCTTCTCCTCCCCTAATGTCCTTCTCTGCCTTGGCCCACTTTACCCTTCCCTTCCATCAGCCTCCTGCTTTATACTTTCTTCCAAGGAGCCTCATCATTGACTCCCCTGTTCCAACCCCAGTGTCCTCACTTATAGTTCTATCTATCTGCCTGATTCGATCTTTGCTCCTGTGTCTGAATTCTCACAGGAGAATTTATGCTAGGACTATTTATGCTAGGACTCCCAAGCAGAGATTAGGTCTCTTCCCTCTAAAAACAGAAGGGAGGAGGAGATGAAGGTATCATTTAGGTTTGGCAGTTCAACTCTCAACTCAATAGATGAGCTACTTTTGTTATAGCTCTGACAAATGTTCATTTAGCCTCTGCTTCTTGAATACCTCCAGCAACCGGAAACTCACATAACCTTCTATTGAGGATGAACTTCATTTTAAAATAGCTCTATCAGAACTTTTGCCCACTGGCCTTACACTGGCCTTCTATATTCTTGGCAGATATAATTTCTCTTGCACATATGTTTAAAGAGATCTTTCACATGCCCTGGACCAAGTCTTTTTCACAGGTTTCTTCAATTGTTCCTCAGGGTGTTTTTTAGAGACCCTTTCCCTTCTGTGTGAACTCCAGCTTTTAGGAGTTAGATAAGAAGGAAGTTAGAGGCCAGACCATTGACATTTTGGAGCCTGACTTTAGGAGTATGGGACTGGACTGAAAGGCCAGGCCCATAGGTCAGAAGCGTGATCCTCCTACCAGTTAAGGTGATGAAGTATCTGAGCTAAGATGCATTATTCAGTACATACTTGTGAACTAGTTCATTTGTTTTATTTGCTTGTGCTCATTACTGGGTAGGCTATTGAGCATACCAAAAGTATAAAAAATTTATAGGAGAAAACCTGAAAATTCTATCTAACAACTTAAATTAAAATTTTGTGTACATCTTTGAAGTAAAGACCATTATTGTTTAATTTTAGCAGAAAATCTAGATCTACTCAGTCAAATAAAGAAAACTGGACTAATTATTTCATTTATCTTCTTGCCTCCAGAGCTCTCCTCTAAGCCAGTCCAAACTTTTCACCATACTTCAGGCTAATAGTCCTCCTCAAGGGGCTGAATACCAGGCTCAAGGGACATGAAAACAAAGATAGTCTCAAGGTAGTCTAACACACTGTCAGAGAGGGGGAAGAACTGGGACTGTTTAGTGTGTCATAGCAAATGAGAATAAAGACAGCAGTAGAGAAATTACCAAAAAGAGTCAGATGCTACAGAGCGGTTAGAATGCAGGAAGAATCTGTAAAAGTTACTGGACTTGGTAATGGGAGGTCACTGTTGACCGTGAGAAAGTGTTCCAATAGCATTATGGAGGCAAATCTGGTCAGTTAAAAAAAAATTCAGAAACACTCAGCATTCACCAGAAAGGATGTCTCACTTCCTCCTCGCTTTTTCATTAACAGAAAAAAAGTTTAATAGTCTAACATGTTAAATGTACATAATAATTGTTTTAAAATCTTTATTGTTGAAAGTATTACATATGTTCCCCTTTTCCTCCTATAGACCCCTTCTAGCCCACCCCCACTCCCACCCAGGCCTTCACCACCCTATTGTCTGTGTCCATGGGTTATGAACATAGGCATATAAGTTATTTGGTTGATCTCTTCTCACCCACCAACCATAATACCTTTTAAACATGGCTATGGTAGGTAGGTATAAGTTTGGGAGTTTTGCAAATGTGATAACCCAGGTTTTAAAAAGTTCTGAGTTTTAGGGATTAGAGAAATTAACAAGGATTTAAATTTATTTTTTGAAAGAAAACAATTCGGACTCAACTCTTTACTTCACCGTGAAGATTTGGTCTGAAAAATACATATGTGAGGAACAAAAGCTGGTAAAATCTTACATAATTTCTATAAATAAAATTCTTAATTTTTATCCCACTGGATATCATATGGCCTAAAAAACCAGGTCAATAATCAGGCTACCATGTATGATCGTGCAGGTTGTATGCACACTGTTCAATACTAGGGGGAACTATTTATACCATAGTCCATAAAATGTGAATGCCTTCTGCCCTCCATCACACCTCACGAAAGTCCAAATCCATTTTTGTGTTTTAGAATCAAGCCTCCTCAAAGTTCTTCCTTTATGCTCTTGTTCCCTCCTTTGAGGAGATGAAGTGGTGGTAGTAGGATGCGGGGTGGAGAAAAACACTGAATGTCATTTTATTATTATTATTATTGTCTAAAGTTTTACATATGTCTTCTTTTTCCCCAACTGACACCTCCCCCCGCCCCCCAGCCATTCCCACCCTGGGCAAGCCCCCACCGCCCCAGTGCCTGTGCTGAATGTCATTGTATTTCTCTGACCTGTCTTTCCTGAAATGTTTCCAGGCTAAATCACCCCAGGTTCTCACTTGTCTGGGAGTCAAATACTTGTTTCTGCCACCAACTAGCAAGTTATTCTGCTTCTCTGGCTTTAGTTTCCTCATCTATAAATGCCGGGTAAGGCGATGTTTAGCTCTAAATCTTTGTATCGCTTCTGCTCTCTGAAGCCTTGTCAAATTCCTGGCAGCACTATAAAGAGTCTGAGTTAGTTCCTCCCATCCCTATACAAACAGTCCCAGCCCTCAGTTAATGAACCACTCACTCTGGAAGCTTCTCCTAAGCACGCAGGTAGCTAAACAGAGCTATGTTCTCTAGGAGACTGGGGTAGTGAGGATAAAGAAGGCCCCAGTCCTGGGGTTCCCTACCTGCTGGAGAAAAATGGACCAGAGAAACCCAAACATTCAGCAAAATAAGTAAATAGCATGACCAACCTTGAGCAAGTGCTGAAAGTGTTTGATCTAATGGAGGTCCAGAAGGGGGAAGATAAAGCTAGATTGTTAGATTGGATTTTAAAGGCAATGATTTGGAAGCAGCTCTCAGCTACCAGAAATAAGGGATTAAAGTACTGCTTGGGAAAAAAGAATTCTTCCTATATAATATGTTGTGGAGAGAGGGAAAAGAGGGAAGCAAGTGGAGCCCTCAAAGAAAAATTACCTATGGAAATTTGATTAGGAACCTAGGCAAGTGCAAGACCTTGAAATCAGGTTGGAAAGTTTGGGAGTGATATTTTTTTTATTAACAAAAAGTTTACCTACAAGTTGACTGTGGATGAGGAAAAGGGCACGTGACCAACTGGTCCAATGTCCAGAATGCTTAACTTTCCATCTCTGGCCTTGTCCTTTTTCCTCCTGTTCGTCTTAGCCACTCCAGGTCCAGCCTCGGACCTGACTGTATTATCACTCTCTTTCTTCTTAAACTGTGAGAGCCTTGAGGGCAGGTATGTTTCTTATCTGTGAAGTCCCAGCATCCAGCCCAGTGCCCGCATGCAGCAGGCACTCATGAAATAAATGTTTGTTAGATGAACTTTCCAAGCATGTTCAAACATGAGTTACTATAGGTGCAGCATTCTCTCAGGAGAAAAGTTTTTCCTTGTTCCTAATCTAACTCCATTTCATTTCTCAAAAATATTCCCCCTATCAAGTGACATTTAGTTGGTCGGCTCGCAGAGAGAATTCTGAGGGAACTGTCCCATCTGATATTCTTTTTCTTCTTGATGATCCCATCTCTTATCCTTTCTATTCACACATCTGCCATTGCAGCACCATCTTATGAGGCAGAGCGGGAGAGAAAGGACTGAGGGGCAGAATGGGCCAAGAGCTGGGAACCTTTCAAAGTGGGTCTCACCTTGCTGACTCCTGTTGTTTCTACCCTGGAGTTGAAAGTAGAACAATAACTGGAGTTGAGAAGAGGCCCAGGGAGGCCTTTATCGAGGTACAGGGGAAAAAGCGCAGGTTTTAAGTTTGAATCCTGCAACTCTTATGCTGTTACCTTGATGAAATCATTTCCCTCTCAATCAGATCCTATTTCCCCTCAGAGGAGTTAGACTAGATCCGTGGTTGCCAAATGCTGTTCTCAGAGTAGCTGCTACATCACAATTAGAGAGCTTAATGTAAAACACAGATTCCCTAGTGAATGAGCACCTATGGCAGTTAATACCACACGAAAAAGGAGACCACTCTAAGGATGTGCCTCCAGCTGGGAGAATAGAACACCTACAATAATAAATATTCTTCCCACCAACCAAAAGAAACAAAAACAAAAATATGAATCTCATCAAGGCTCTAAATCTAACTATTAATTTTCAGAAAATACAAGTGACAGAGGAACATGTTAAACATACCACGGGGATTCAATCAGCAAAATTTAGACTGCAGGAAAACAACCAAGTATCATCAGCAAATAAACTACAAAGGGAAGGATTAGAAACCTACAGATTAAGAGATTTAATTTTGCCGAAACCGGTTTGGCTCAGTGGATAGAGCGTCGGCCTGCGGACTGAAAGGTCCCAGGTTCGATTCCAGTCAAGGGCATGTACCTGGGTTGCGGGCACATCCCCAGTAGGAGATGTGCAGGAGGCAGCTGATCGATGTTTCTCTCTCATCGATGTTTCTAACTCTCTATCTCTCTCCCTTCCTCTCTGTAAAAAATCAATAAACTATATTAAAAAAAAAAAAAGAGAGATTTAATTTTAAGAGATTTAATCCTACCAGACCTGAGGCCCTGAGCCTAACTGTCCCCTATACCTGGGCTCCTGAGCATTAAAGAGAAAAACCAACATGATATAGAAAAATCTTAGTTACATGCAAACAAGTGGTTAGAATAAGATGGACCTTGGAGACATTGTAGAAAATAGGTCTACCTTTCATCTACCTTTCATCTAGCGCCAATATTCCACCTTTGTGTGGAAATTACCGAAAAATCGATACAGCGGTCTGGTAGGGTTAAACACGTCAACCAGTTGCTGATGTAAACCAACTATAAAAAAGACACAATTAAGGGAGTGTGAACATTGACTGGATATTTTATGATATTAAGAAGTTACTGCTAATATTTTTCAATATCACTAAGACATATCTTTTTTTTACATGTTTTAGTGAGACAGTCAACATGAGCTATCTGAAAAGATATTTGTGTTATTCTGTTAAGTGAAAAAGGCAAGTTATAAAACCATATAAATGGAATAATTTCACTTTTGCAAACCTCTTTTATTTATAGTGGATATATTTAGAAATCATACACATATATAGCAAAGTAATTGTAAGGATATAAAACAGTATAAAATAATCATTTTTAAATTAATTTTTTTATTTTTGTACTTTCTGATTTGTTATGAGTAAATGTTTACAGAAAAATATTTTTAGGTGCAAATAAAATATTTTAGGTGATTTTATATATCACAGGGTATTTTTTCCATTTTTTTTTAGAGAGAGAGTGGAAGGGAGGGAGGGGGAGAAGGAGAGAAGGAGGAGAGAAACATTGATGCGAGAGAGCCATATTGACTGGTTGCCTCCCACACATGCCCCAACCTGGGGCAGGGAGCGAACCTGCAACCCAGGTAGGTACCCGCCCTTGACCAGGAATCGAACCTGAGACCCTTCAGTGCTCAGGCTGACGCTGTAACCAGAGAGACACCAGCCAGGTAGGTGATTATATTTTAAAAGAGTCCTTATCTTTAGAGGTCAATAATGTAATTTTTTAAAAAAATATTTTTATTGTTTAGAGTATTACAAATGTTCCCCATTTTACTCCCTTTGTCCTCCTACACCCGGTTCCCACCCCACCCCAGACCTTTACCTCACTACTGTCTGTGTCCATGGGCTATGCATATCCATATAATAAAAATCTAAGTGACCGTTATGGCGGAATGACCAGAACGATCGGTCGCTATGATGTGCACTGACCACCGGGGGGTAGACACTCAATGCAGGAGCTGCCCCCTGGTGGTCAGTGTGCTCCCATAGAAGGAGCACTGCTCAGCCAGAAGCTGGCTCATGGCTGGTGAGCACAGCAGCAGAGGTGGGAGCCTCTCCTGCCTCCACAGCAGCGCTAAGGAGCAGTGAGCTGAGTTGTAAGGAGCAGCAAACAGATGGGCAGTAAGGAGTGAGGGCTCCCAGACTGCGAGAAGGATGTCCAAGTGCCGGCTTAGGACCGCTCCCCTAAGCTGGCAGGTGGACATTCTCCGAGGAGTCCCGGACTGTGAGAGGACACAGGCTGGGCTGAGGGACCCTCCCCACAGTGCACAAATTTCATGCACTGGGCCTCTAGTATGCATGTAAGTTCTTTGGTTAATCTCCTTTCCCCTCTCCCCACAACTCTTCTCTTTCATCTGAGATCTGTCAGTCTGTTCCATGCTTCCATGTCTCTGGATCTATTTCATTTGTCAGTTTATTTTGTTCATTAGCTTCCACATATAAATAAGATCATGTGATATTTGTCTTTTGCTGATTGGCTTATTTCACTAAGCATAATAATTTCCAGGTCTATCCATGATGTCTCAAGGGTAAGAGATCCTTTTTTTTTTTTTACAGCTGTATAGTATTCCATTGTGTAAATGTACCACAGCTTTTTTATCCTCTTATATACTGACTAGGATCCCAGCACGTCTGGCTCAGCCCCTGATCCCTCTGGCTGTTTCTGGCTGCTTCAAGGCCCGCCCTCAGTTCCTCAAGTTGCCTCAGGCTGGTCCCGCCTTCTCCAGGCGCATCCCTGTTTCTGCCCGGTCTCAGGAGCAATGTGGCGGCTCCACCCTGTCATGGCACGGAAGCCTCCTGCCTGCTGCGCTGTGCTCCTTCCCCTGGCAGGTGGGCAGTGGGGCGCTCTGAGTGCAAGCGTGGGTGGTGAGGGACTGGTGAGAGGGGTGCTACGGGCTCTCACCCCCGCCCTCCCCGGCACAGGATGGTCCCACCTCCTCTGGGTGCCTCCCCACTTCTGCCCCATCTCCGGAGCAATGTCCCGCTGCGCACACGCAGGCAGCCTCCTGCGATCGGTCGTTATGTGTTACGGCGTCCTGATCATTAGCATATTAGCTCTTTATTATTATGAGGGGCACTTGGCCTGTTGAAGTTTTTATAGACAAATAATATACCTAGAATTTGCTTCATAATGATTAAAGATGGGGGAAAGTGGTAGAGTCAGATGAAACAAGATTCCCAGGAGTTGATAAATTATCAAAGCTGAGCGATGGGTACATATGGATTCATCACACAAGTTTTTCTATCTTTGTGTATGTATGAAAATTTCCATTAAAACAAGCTTAAAAGTACAGCTTCTCAAGCCCTTCTACCAATGAGCTTGCATTTTAAAATATTCCTAAATGATTCTGATACAGTCTACTACAGAATTAGATAATAGCTAATATCCTTTTAATATAATTTTAAAAAATTATTTTGCATACTAGAGGCCCAGTGCACGAAATTCATGCATGGGCATGGTCCCTAGGCCTGGCCTGCGAACAGGGCCATCTTCCCCGCTGCTGGCAGCCAGCACCGGCCCCCCACCACTCACTCCCAGTTTCCCGTTCGCCATTGGGTGATTGGAGCCTGCCGGCCAGGGGGAGGGACCAAGAGGTTGGCCATTCCGCCCACTCGCTGGCCCTGTCCCCGGGGAGACCAGCAGGGCGGGGGCCTTGGCCTGGTACCACCCTTATCCACCACCATCTACCTCTGGTTCCCCGTTCCCCATCGAGTGATCGGAGCCTGCCGGCCGGGGGAAGGGACCAAGAGGTTGGCCAGCAAGCCCTGATCAGATGATCGGGGCCTGTGGGGTGGGGACAGCTCCTGTGTTGAGCGTCTGCCCCCTGGTGGTCAGTGCATGTCATAATGACCGGTCGTTCTGCCGTTTGGTTGATTTGCATATTACCCTTTTATTATATAGGATAATTTGACTAACTGGTGTTGGACAATAAAAATGTTGGCTGTGCCCTAGGTGGTTTGGCTCAGTGGAGAGAGCGTCAGCCTGTGGACTGAAGGGTCCCAGGTTCAATTCCAGTCAAGGGCACATGTGGCCCTGATCCCCAGTGGGGGGCATGCAGGAGGCAGTCAGTCAATGATTCTCTCTCATAATTGATGTTTCTATCTCTATCTCCCTCTTCCTTCCTCTCTGAAATCAATTAAAAAATATTTTGGCTGGTTTTTGTCCCTGGTTCCTGGGAAGTAAGTTCCAAATACTTGGGATTTCCTGAGTGATAGGAGTGTCTTTATTATTCATGGTGGGCCTCTCAGATCATACCTCAGGATGGTAGCAGTTCAGGCTGGAAAGATGAACCATGAATTAGAGGGTTAGGACTCTGAGACAGGTGATATCAGCCCAACCTCTAGGGGAGGGGAGGAGAGGGATACTAGATATTAAGTTCAATCACATGGCCAATGATTCACTATGCAATGAAATCACAATAAAAACTGTATAGACACCTGAAGCTCAGGTAAGATTCCTTGGTTGGTAATTCTAGATCAGTTTGTTGGGAGGGTGATATGTCTTGTGGACACAGAAGCTTCACACCTGGGACCCTCTCAGACCTCACTGAATATGTCTTCACTTGGCTGGTCTTAACTTGTATTCTTTATAATAACACTGTAATTGTACCTAGAACACTTTCCTAAGTTCTGTGAATCATTCTAGAAAATTATGGAAGCTGAGCAGCTAGTAGGAAGCCCAAAATTTATAGCCAGTTGGTCAGAAATGCAGACGGCCAGGAAACTCTGGAGTCTGTGCCTGGTGTCTGAAGTAAGGCAGTGTAGTAGGGGACTATGCAATGTAACTGGACATTTGTTTAAGTTAACAACTCCTTTCTATTAAAAGAGTGGGCCACAATCTCCAAGACTAATGTAAGAATTAAATGAGATGAGTGTAAAGCACTGTGCATGATGCCTGGCATACGGAGATGAAAAATCAAATATCCCATGGAAGGCTAAGCTTCTGTTATCCACTTCTTAATGTAAATTTTCTACATAAAATTACCCATGCTACCCAGTGGAGACAGAAGGAGCAGTGAGAACAGAAGGTGTTGGTGAGAATGACAGGTGAAAGATGGAGGTATTGTTTTAGAATAAAGGGTTTAAGTAGAGTATGTAGATGTAGTGAACAAAGAGGCCACAAGGAAAACATGAGGCTACTGAGATAAGAAGAGTCCTAGGGTGGAAGAGAGGCACCCTGGGAAGTAAATAAGGTGACAGGGGCTCATTCTGATTTTCTCTAGGGACCTAGTGATGCCACTGTACCCTGGGGAACCACTAAGAGAAAAGAACACTTATCTGCCCACCGTCCCCAGAACCCAGGGTCAGCAGGAGCAGGAAAGGTAAGTTCCTCTGGTTCCAGGACAAGGATAAGCAGCACCGATGGCCCTTACACCTGGGGAAGATGAGTTACGAGGAACGCTTTCTGATTTGAAGAACATGCTGTTCCTCTACCACTTAGCCCTCTGAGCTCCCCTTCCCCACCCTCCAGATTACCTGTTGTTGGTAAAAGTTGTTGGCACTTTGTTCAAACCGTTCATCTTTGGTTTCCACAGTTTTCCCCAACTTCTGCAGTACCTGGGAATATAAGTCAGAGAGGCCCATAAGGTTTTATATAGTCAAGTCTCTCTTATCTATTGGCTTCACATAACCCTGGCTTCGCTCGGAGTTTCAGATGCAACTAAAGGGCCACTGTCCTCATATCAGCCCAACAGAATTAGGTATATAGCACATTGTTGAATACATAATCATATTTCATGGCTCTTTTCACATTGGATACTCTTAGGGATATGCAGAAGTGTGCTAGAGGATATACATATATAAAGCCCCAAATAAGTAAGGTATATATTCCTGGAATGACATTGTTATTTACTTATAGTGTTCTTTGCAAGGGGATGGGGAAAGTATTATATTAAAACAACAATTAATACCCAGGCCGGTGTGGTTCAGTGGCTAGAGCATGGACTGCACACTGAAAGATCACAGGTTTAATTCCAGGTCAGGGGCACATACCTGGGTTACAGGATTTTTGTTGTTTGTTTTTTAAATATATTTTTATTGATTTCAGAGAGGAAGAGGGAGAGATAGAAACATCAATGATGAGAGAGAACCACTGATGGGCTGCCGGCTGCACACCCTGCTGGGAATCCAGCCCACAACCTGGGCATGTGCCCAGTTCGTAATCGAACCTAGGATCATTCAGTCCACAGGCTGATGCTCTATCAACTGAGCCAAACCAGCTAGGACAGGGTTGTAGGTTTATGCCTGGCCCCAGGTTGGGGTGCGGGTTGGGGTGCATGCTAGATTCAACCAATTGATATGTTTCTCCCTCCTCTTCCTCCTGTTCTTTTTCCTTCTCCTCCTCCTCTTCCTTTTTACTCTTTCCACAAATCAATGGAAAAAAATATCCTCAACAACAACAAAAAGTAAAATGTGCATGGCTTTTAAAGACATAGCATGACCCATTTTTCACTTGAGAAAGTCTCTTCCAGCCATAGCCCAGGTTCCCCTAGATAGATGAGGTCAGAGAGGTGCACAGGGAACTCCTCCCTTCTTTAAGAAGCCCTGATAAAATGCATTTAAAACTCAGCTAAAAGTAATGCTATCCATGTTTATTTCCTCTCCACTGGGAACCTGAGAGCTAAATATTATTCCGGTCTTAGTGCTAATGAAAAGGACATGGAAATGAAAAATGTACAGTACCCGTTTTCATAGGGGACACACACATAAACAAATAAGAAAGTCCTGCCTCTTCTATCTGTGACCCATTTTGAAAGGAGGTACCACCAACCTTAGGTCCAAGTTGGAATATCAGGCGTTTCCTGCCCTCAATTCCTTCTCTCTCATCTCCTTCACTGAATCTCTCAACATGCCCATCTCTGAAAATCATCCCATGCTTTCTAGTCTCATTGCCATAGCTTCAGCCCAGGCCCTGATTGTTTCTCACCTGCTCTGCTATAATAGGCCTATCACACTGCTACTTAAAATCTTCTAATGATTCTCCATTTATCTTCTCAAAAAATTGTTATTACATATCCATTATGTTTCTGTAAGTTATAGTTCAAGCTCTAGCATGCATGCAGGTCTCGATGATCTCACTACTCACTTAGCCCCAGCTCTCATAGTTCCTTCTTCCTGTAGGCGCCTCCCCCCGCCCCCCTCCCGCAACACTTTATTGGTTTCCTGAATAAGCCATATTTCTGCTTGTAGATGCTGTGCCCTCTTGCTGGAATGTTCTTCCCCACCTTGGCTGTCAGGCCACTATCTAAAAAACTCAATTCATAATCTATATTCTTTGTGACACTTAATCACATCTACTTCATCTTATTAATCAAGTTAATCACTCCCTCCTAAGCACTTACAACTTCTGTACCTTATATGCACTTCTGTTATTGTTTTATTATTTTGTATTTGTCTGTCTATGCCTCTTTCTAAATTGTGAGCTCCCTGAGGATTGGGTACTTGCCTTATTTATTTAGATTCTCAGTATCCAGCAAATAGATACTTAAAACTTATAACAGGAAGGAGAGTAAGACTGATATAGGAGAGGCCAAATGCCGGGCCTTTACGATTTTTTTGTTGTTGTTAATTCTCACTGGAGGATACTTTCCCATTTATTTTTATTTTATTTTATTAAAATATTTTTATTGATTTCAGAGAGGAAGGGAGAGCAATAGAAAGATAGAAACATCAGTGATGACAGAGAATCATTGATTGGCTGCCTCCTGCACGCCCCCTACTGGGGGCGGGTAGAGCCTGCAACCCGGGCATGTGCCCTTGGCCGGAATTGAACCCAGGACCCTTCAGTCCATGGCTGGATGTTCTATCCACTGAGCCAAACCGGTCAGGGCAGGAAGACTCTATTCTTAATCTGGGGGTTAGTGTCTCTCACTTCTGGAGCTTTCTCTATAATGGTGAAGATTAAGGACTCTGGAATCAGACAGATAGATATATGCCTCCCATCTTGGCCTTTCCACTTACTGGATATAAACCTTTGGGCAAATCACTTAAACTCTTGCACCTCAGTTTACAGAACTCCCTTTCCCCTATTAAGATAATAGTATCTTCTGGGGTTGGTGGCAGAATTGAATATTATACATATAAATTGCTTTCACAGTGCTGCCCGAAGGCGAGTACTCAAAACAAATCCACTAGCACTATGTCTAGTTCCACCCCCTCCCCTATTTCCTTTTCAGTTTAACCTTATGAGTTTGTCTGTCTCTAACTCCACCTTACTTAACACCCAGCCCTGGGTGTGCAGAGTAGGCCATCTTCCTTGGCTCCACCCTCTCCCCCTAAGAAAGTTGCAAAACCACCTTGTTTAGTGATTAACACAGCTCTCACTTCCTTCCTGCTACCCCTCCCTTCCTTTGCTTGGGGCATAATTCTTCTTAGGTGGAGGAGGCTGAAAGGATAGAGGAGTCCACTGAGTCTGGAATCAACATGGCAAACTACAAAGCAGGCCTATGTTCCCAATGCCCCAAAGGCTCAAGGCAAGAAGGCTTGGAAGGTGTGGGAGTGTGTGTGCTGAGGGAACACTCCCACCTTCAATTCTGAAACTGAAAAGATGAGTATTATCACCCTGGAAACATAACCCAGTGCCCTGGGCCCAAAGTCATTTGTTGCCATAAGCATTGGGGCCAGGAACATAGATACTTACACTATGTTGTAGATGTTCTTTCTTAACTAGAGTTCCTTGAGGGAAGTGGGTGTACACATGCTCCACAGATGTTTGTTGAAAGAATTAGTAAGTTCTATCTCAGGATCACTTCCTAGTAAAGGCCCATGTAATGCCAATCCCTGAAGTTCTGCACTGAAAATTCTGACCCAGTTTGTTTGGCTTAGCAGCTGGGAAGGTAGAATATGGATATTTAGGCAGAAAGAGCAGAGACAAGAGAGAAAGTAAATGTGGCAAAATGTTAACACTTGGTGAAACAGGTAAAGAATATTCTAGTGTTCATAGATTTACATTATGTGTAAGTTGAAGTAGGAGGGTAAAGCTTTAAAAAAAAATCACTGCAGATATGTTTGGTACCTATAGTTCCTCACCATGACCTTTCCCCATAATCATTTATTATATCTTAGTTAATTCTCTCAGTTGGGGTAATTTGAGTAGGGCTTGCACATTAGATATTATGAAATTTTGCTGCATTTTTTTCCTTAGGTGCGATAATGATACTGTAGATATGTAAGAAAATTTATTTTCAGGATATATGCTAAAGTAGGCTCTCTTTAATATGGCCCTAATATACTTCCCAGCCTTTTCTCCCACCACTCTTTGCCTAAAAAGATTTCCAGAAGCCATGTCTGACTCATGTTGGCGTTACTCATTTCTTGCCTAAGGAACTACTAATTAGCCAGAATTCCTATTTCACATTCAGACTCCACTACAAAACCCCCCTCAATTCTCCTCAATCTTTCTGTCTGAATTCCCACTGAGGTGCAGCTCTCTCAGGTCACTTATTTTACCTTTAAAAAACAAACAAAAAAACACTGTAAGCTCTGACAGGCAAAAATGCCTCTTACTCATCTCTAAATTCCCTCCTGGGTCCAGCCAGGTATCCTGGACAAAGGAGTTTTTCTCTAAATATTGTTGATTGAACCATCTGAGATACATGTTGAATAAAAGTCAACAGAGGGAAAAGAGCAACAAAGGAGTGGGCAGTTAGAGATCTGAGTTTTCCACAGAGATATCACAAACAGTTGGTGAAAGCATTAGCGTGAAATGTGAAAATGTATCATCTTGTAAAAACATAATAAAGCGAGTTTGAATTGTCTCATGTTGAGTCTGGATGGGAACTGGAAAATAACACAAGAATGCTTCCCCTCCATCGTGTTTAACAGTCACCAGACCTTCACGCCTAGTTTTTCAGAGAAGGTGGTCTGAGCAAAAGGTGTTCCTACTCCCAGCTTTGCTCCTGAGAAAAGATCAGAAGGAAGTGGGCAGGCCAGCAGGAAGTGGGGAGGCACAGATGTCCGAGTGGTTTATCGGGAACCTTGTAGAGAGCAGCCTGAGTTTGGCATCCAGAGGCAAGACACCTGGGTTCCAGTGATAGTCCTGCCACATGCCAATCTCTTTTGAGCCTTGTTTCCTCATTTCTAAAATTGGGATACTAACAGCATGCTTACGGGTTGAAAAGATGAAGTGAAATCATATTATGACTATGTTGGCTCCATAAAGGGAAAGATCATGTCTTTCTTAGTGGGCACTTGATATTTGACACATTTGACTATTTGACATGTTAGTTATTACATACTACCGAGAAGAGTACAGCCAACTGCTTATAGAAAGATTGCAAAGTTTCCTAGGGAGTCCTTTCTTTTGACTGTAACTTTCGCCGTCTTTATCTTGCCTTCAACAACTTCCCATTCAACCATAGAAAAATAAAAATAACTTCCCAAGACTCAAGAACTCTGGCAGGCTGAGTAAGCTGAGCTCCGCCCCACATCCCAAGCCGTTCCCACTCTGTCCATCCATGCAGAATCCACTATCTTTAAAGTGCCAGCTGAACTGTCCAATTTCTGCCTGCCCTTCTGTCTAAGTTCAGAGTATTTTCTTGTTTTCTGCAACAACTTGGGAATTCCCCAGGGCAGATTTGAGTTTGTCCCTCCCTCTGCCTTCTCAGGGTTCAGACCAGGAAAAACAGTGTGTGCCTGGTCAGCTCGTTCTCCCTTTGGGAGGCATTAGACCAGCCGTGGGCAAACTACAGCCCGTGGGCCGGATCCGGCCCGTTTGAAATGAATAAAACTAAAAAAAAAAAAAGGACCGTACCCTTTTATGTAATGATGTTTACTTTGAATTTATATTAGTTCACACAAACACTCCATCCATGCTTTTGTTCCGGCTCTCTGGTCCAGTTTAAGAACCCATTGTGGCCCTGGAGTCAAAAAGTTTGCCCACCCCTGCATTAGACACTGGTTCAAAGAGCCCTCTCTCCCCTTCTCACTTTAGTGTCCTTACCATGTTGAATTTCCAAATCACTGAACGCCAAATCGCTCGTTTTACAAATGCAGAATCTGAAGTGGGCTGAGCAAGGGACATTATTTACCTAAGGCTTAGGACTTCACGCTTAGAAGAGGAGAGAAATCCCAAAGCAAGGGCATAGTGTTGATAGGGTAGATGAGCACAGAAGGTGAAAGAGTTAAAGTCAATTTCAATATCTTTTAAAAATAACTATTATCCCTAGTTTTCATCTTTTGGGTTTTCTTTTTGTTTTTCCAACCCCTAGTATAGCTAGCCTTCCCCTCTTCTCTAGTACCTCCTGTTTCTCCACTGTTTCTAACCAGACCTTAGACCAGGGGTGGGCAAACTTTTTGACTCGAGGGCCACAATGGGTTCTTAAACTGGACCGGAGGGCCGGAGCAAAAGCATGGATGGAGTGTTTGTGTGAACTAATATAAATTCAAAGTAAACATCATTACATAAAAGGGTACAGTCTTTTTTTTTTTTTTTTTTTTTTAGTTTTATTCATTTCAAACGGGCCGGCCCGCGGGCCGTAGTCTGCCCACGGCTGCCTTAGACTCTGATCTCTATGAATCCGATCTGTAACAAGGCAGCCTTTTGAAGGCTGAAACCATGATCAAGGTGAAGTTAGGGCAAGGTGATGTCGCAGTCTAGCCACACAATGTGCCCTTTCCTCTGCTTTTTCACAGGAACCAGCGTCTCTCCGCCCTCCCTCTTCCACTGTGAGCTTCTTAAAGACAGGAACTGTATCTACATTCCATCAAGTCTCTGTTAATCATCTCATGTGGGAGCGCTGGTTGCCTTTAATCCTTCCAGGACCCAAGCCAGTGCTCTGCCTTCAGAAGATGACAAAAATATGCCAATTCTTCAGCATGTGGTATTCATCCAAATGCTTCTAAGACCACGACCCCTTAGAAAACCACAATGCTATGCCCGGTCCTTCTCTCTCTCCCTCCCCCTTTCCTTCTGGCTTATTCATCTTCCCAGACCATCTCATCTGCCAGAGTGTTGACGGCGGGGGCAGGAGTCGAGGTTAGAGGCAAAGAAAACCCTCTGGGTAGGCAGACACAAGAATGTCATTACATGTGTGGAGAAGTGTCCACGTACTCCACATAGGCAGGCACGTTACAGACCGACACCTGCCTACCCGCTAGGGCTGGCGTAGGACCACCAAGAGCGAACCAAGGGCACAACGTAAAGGGAAGCACCTTCATCAGCCTGGACAGGACAGGAAGCAGACACAGCCGCTCTTACAACAGCTTAGACAGCACCCAGGGGCCAGGCGGAACGAGGGACAGACTCCTGCAGCAGCGGTTCTCAACCTTCTGGCCCTTTAAATACAGTTCCTCATGTTGTGACCCAACCATAAAATTATTTTCGTTGCTACTTCATAACTGTAATGTTGCTACTGTGATGAATCGTAATGTAAATATCTGATATGCAGGATGGTCTTAGGCGACCTCTGTGAAAGGGTCGTTCGACCGCCAAAGGGGTCGCGACCCACAGGTTGAGAACCGCTGTCCTGCAGAATGGCTCGTCCTTGGACTCCAGTCCAAGCCCCCCGGGGGCACAGGGCAGCACAGCGGGCCATTTCCGTGTCATGACTTTGAGGGAACCACCACCTTGGAACCATCCATGCCATCCTCTGTGAAAGCCCGTCCCTGCTGAACTGCCAGGTGAGCACTGCGCCCAGCGTCCGATGTCAGGTCCCTCCCCGCCTCTCTCCTGGGTCAGCCCGAGCGTTAGGGCTCCTGGAGAGGCTGCTGTCGCCCAGCGTCGCCCCTCCTGGCCCAGATGGGGAGACTTCTGCCTCTCCTCGAGTCTGCCTGTTTTCATAGGCACCCCTCCCCGCTCCGGCTTCCCCGAGGCGGCCGGACCCTTCTCGCAGCCCAGGCCTCGGGCCCCTCTGGACGCACCGGCCTCGGGCCTCGCTCCGGCGGCGGCGGGCCTTACCTTCTCCTGGGCCCGGCTGAACTTCTTCTGGACCTGCTTGGCGAACAGGCCGGCCGCACCGCCAGCCTTGCCCTCAGCCATCCTGTCGCTCCCCGGGGGCGGCGGCCCTGACCGGAGCCCTGTGGTTTCTGGAGGCTCCTGGGCAGGAAGTGCGGCTCCCAGCATGCCTCGCTCCGCGGGGGCGGGCCGCCCACTTCCCCTGGGCGCTGCCCCTGCGGGGCTGGGCTGTCCGCCCCGGGCCCCTCAGGACCGCCCACCCGGAGGTCCCCCAAGACCACCCCGAGGCCCCTCAGGACCACCCCGAGGTCACCCCAAGACCCCCCGAGGCCCCCCAGGACCACCCCGAGGTCACCCCAAGACCACCCCGAGGCCCCTCAGGACCACCCCGAGGTCACCCCAAGACCACCCCGAGGCCCCTCAGGACCACCCCGAGGTCACCCCAAGACCACCCCAAGGTCACCCCAAGACCCCCCAGGTCACCCCAAGACCACCCCGAGGTCACCCCAAGACCACCCTGAGGCCCCTCAGGACCACCCTGAGGCCCCTCAGGACCACCCCAAGGTCACCCCAAGACCACCCCGAGGTCACCCCAAGACCACCCGAGTCCCTCAGGACCACCCCGAGGTCACCCCAAGACCACCCGAGGCCCCTCAGGACCACCCCGAGGTCACCCCAAGACCACGCGAGGCCCCTCAGGACCACCCCGAGGTCACCCCAAGACCACCCTGAGGCCCCTCAGGACCACCCCGAGGTCACCCCAAGACCACCCGAGGCCCCTCAGGACCACCTGAGGTCGCCCCAAGACCACCTGAGGCCCCTCAGGACCACCCGGAGGTCACCCCAAGACCACCCGAGGCCACCCAAACTCCAGTGCAGCGAGCCTGGGCCCACACAGCGGACACCCTGAACCCTGAAGCCCTCCCTGCCGCCCAGCACGGGGCGGGGGTGGGGGTGGGGGTGGGGGGGGGGGAGTGAGGTGCGGCCCAGAGCAGCAGGTGAGGGGCCAAGTGGGGACTTGTGGAGCTCAGGGTAGAGGCTGGGCCTGCTGGGAAGAGGCCAGAAACTCGGCGCCCTCAGGCCGTGCTCACTCAGGACCAACTCCAACGATCTCCAGCCCTAAGGCCTAAGGGATGGGAACACCGGCCCCCTGAACAGTTTTCCAACGGGGGCCAATTAGCTACAACTACTGGCTCAGGAAAATAAGGAGGAAACAATGGGGTGGGAAATATTGTGGTTTTTCACTCAGCAAGAGTATTTATTGTTTGGGTGGCCAAGTAACATGTACTTTCTTATGTCAGGTTACCTATTCTAAAGATGGAAAGCCTCTATCAGAGGGACTGGCTCTAAGGCTAGAACTGGTAGGGACAGAGTCCACACCTGAATTTGAAAGGGAGGAACAACTGAGGTAGAGACAGAAATGGAGGTGCTTAGGGAAGGAGAGGATCTTATTGAAAGAAGAATGAGGAGCGTATGGAAGCCTGTGCTGGGGATGGAGAGCAAATCTTTCCAGCTTGTTAAACTAGTACAATGTGACTAGAAGGAAGCAGAATGTGAAGACAGACACAGATTGTGAAAGTTGGGGTGGGACCGCTGCTTTTACAACGGTTGCTTCTCTATGTAGGTCTCCAACAGGAAGTTACTCTCTGACCTGTTGGAGGGGATAGCTGAAAATTAGGACACTAGATTTGTAGGAACCATTTACTCAAGGATTTTTCAGTGCAGATAAAATTCCCTTAAGGAAGGGAAGAGGGTCAAAATACCACTTCCTAAGGAATGGAGAGGGAAACTGGAGGACTGGGACAAAGTTAGAGGCCCTTGTCTATTGTTTTCCAAGGTCATTCCCCAAAGTGGATGTACTACTCTGAGGATCCACCGTGTGACTGGCATTGCTGAGTGTTGGGAAGCCAAAGATGAATGAAAAACATTTGATCTTTAACCTCAGATGCTTCATGTCGACAGATGGAGAAAGGTTGGTAATCAGATGATCATAATGTTATGTTATATACTAAAGGCCTGGTGCACAAAATTCGTGCACTGGGGGGGTGTCCCTTAGCCCAGCCTGCACCCTCTCCAATCTGGGACCCCTCAGGGGAAGTCTGACTGCCGGTTTAGGCCCGATCCCTTAAACCAGCAGTCGGACATCCCTCTCACAATCCGGGACTGCTGGCTTTCAACCGCTTGCCTGCCTGCCCGATCACCCCCTAACCACTCCCCTGCCAGCCTGGTCACCCCTAACTGCCCTCCCCTGCTGGCCTGGTTACCCCCAACTGCCCTCCCCTGCTGGCCTGGTCGCCCCTAACTGCCCTCCCCTGCCGGCCATCTTGTGGTGGCCATCTTTGACCACATGGGGGTGGCCATCTTGTGCAAGGGTGTGATGGTCAATTTGCATATTACCTCTTTATTATATAGGATGTTATTCATTTATAGAACTAGAGCCAATATTTTCAGTAATAGATCAATAGAATTCATTCTCAGTGTTAGTTGTGAGGATGGTCTAGAACAGGGCTGGGCAAACTTTTTGACTCAAGGGCCACAATGGGTTCTTAAACTGGACCAGAGGGCCAGAACAAAAGCATGGATGGAGTGTTTGTGTGAACTAATATAAATTCAAAGTAAACATCATTACATAAAAGGGTACGGTCTTTTTTTTTTTTTTTAGTTTTATTCATTTCAAACGGGCCGGATCCGGCCCACGGGCCGTAGTTTGCCCACGCCTGGTCTAGAATGAAGAAAATGGAAGGACTTGATGTTGGATGGGGAGACGTGGGGGAGAAGCCCAGAGAATGGTGGTGTTGTGGGGACACCTGAGAGAAGATGGTGATGATAACAGGTGTGTCAATGGCAGAAAGAGGCTAATACCTGTGTCACTCTCAGGAATCTGCAGCATCCTCAGCAGTGCAGCCCAGCCACTGCCTCCCAAGAAACTCTCTTCAGAGCTAATCTCTTGGGAACTGAAATTGGTGGTCACCAAATCATGTAATATTAGAGCACAGACGATCTTTAGAAGTTAACTAGATAGGGAAGTTGAGTCACAGAAAGGGCTGGTGGCTTGCCCAAGGTTACCCATCCCTCAGTGTGGAACTGAGATTGGGAATATAAGCATCCTGATCCCAGCCCAGCTTCTTACAGTGTATACACTGTTCTGGAGGCCTCTGCTGACATAGTAGCCTTCAAGTTCCAGGACCTGTCTTAGCTGTTTCTCCTGCTATAATGTTAACTACCCTGGTCCCTCTTGTCTGGTCCTCAGTAACTGCTATAGAAAGTGGCTTCTCAAAATGGGTGCCCCAAGGAAGCCCCGCAGTGAGGTTTGAGGAACTAGCTTCTGTGGGGAAGGGGAAGGAGGATTCTAGGAAAAACCATGGGAAGGACCAACACCACCCTGAGCCCCACAGTGCTCTTTCACTGAATATAAGGATTTTAACCTGGTATATCAGCAGTATGCAGCTCTCTTCATTGTGGTTGGAATTAATGACACCAAGGATGAGATGGTGATTTATAAATTCACCCATAACTATGTGGAAATTTTAGATGAGTACCAGCCAAGTGAGTGAATTAGATATAATGTTTAATTTGGATAACATACACCTTATTTTGGATGAGAAGATATTAAATGGCTGCATTGTAGAAACAAATCAGGCAAGAATTCTTGCCCCTCTACCAATTCTTGATAAGATGTCAGAAAGCTGAATAATGGAAGGCTCTGCCAGACATCATCGACATAGGAAATGAGAACATGAACATGGAATACCTCTCAACATCTGTAGCCCAAAAGAATCTAGGAGAGCATACATTGCATAATGGGGCATCCTTTCAAAGACATTTTAATCTTCATCCAAGGACATGCTTTCTGAGAGAGAGAGAGAGAGAGAGAGAGAGAGAGAGAGAGAGAGAGAGAGAGAGAGAGAGAGAGAGAGAGAGAGAGAGAGAGAGAGAGAGAGAGAGAGAGAGAGAGAGAGAGAGAGAGAAAGGAGAAACAATGATCTGTTACCTCCTACACGTGCCACGACCTGGGATCAAACCCTCAACCTAGGTATGGGCACTTGCCAACTTTTGGTGTACAAAACAATGCTCCAACTAACTGAGCCACACCGGCCAGGGCCAACAACATTTTAAATATGTGTTTTTCACAGTTCCTAAATGGAAAACAAAACTGTATTTTAAAATATGATGTAGGAAAAAACATTTTCTGTGAGAGATAAATTTTATTTTCTAACCATAAGCATGTCCCCCCCACTAGTTGAAATTCTGTAAAATAAAATTGTTAGTCTCTGCTTCCCTTTGCAAATTAAATTCAGGAATAGCAGCATGAGGTGGGAAGGAATTGTGGCAGTTTTTTATCAGCCAACAAAAATTTAAAATGACTTAAAAAAATAAAAGGTTGCTGCTTCTCTTCCTCTTGGCCTTCTCCTCTCAGCTTACTCTTCAATCTATGGTAGACCACTCCAACAGACTGAGCCCTGGTCAGGATGAGGCAAATTATCAGTTTCCCGGTTCTCTGTGGTTTATAGAACCCTGGGTCAGGTTGCCTATTTTAGTCTCAGCCTTGAAGTGCTAACTCATACTTAGTTTGAGGATATATATAATTTTTTTTTTGAGAAGCACTTGTGAGCATTTAATGAACTTCTCTCTACTAGTATGTGGCTTAAAGCTACCGGAACCCCAACACCCTTAATCCTCTCCTCAACTCTTCTGCTGAAATATATGGCCTTCATGATGACAGGCTGCTTTGGGAGCCTTCCCTTCCCCAGAACTTTGTAGTAGCCCGATCACACCACATCAATGATAGGAACCGCTCCAGTCTTGTTTTTGGCAGCTTTTACCTACCTGTGTCTGCTCACTTACCAGGGTCCATAGTTTATCAAGGTTGAAAGTTGGGCAGAAGCTCTGGTTCCTCTTTAAGTGGTAATTCCTCATATCAACTTTACCCTAGTAACCTGGGTGATAGTTGTCCAAGTTGATCCTGCAATGTTACAAGCCCCCAGCATTACCTCAGCCTCCCACGTGCTTCTGGTGCTTGCGGATGTGGCTGTGGCCATGGCTCACGTGAGGCCTCTCCCTTTTTGTTCTGCCTCTTCCCCTTAAATCTTTATTTTCTTTGTTCAACATTTTCTTTTCTCCTTTTTTCTACTCTTTTACTTCCTAGTCTTTCTTTCTAATTTGCCACTTTCTTTGCTGGCATCTGACCTACCACCTAATCCTATACTCCTGTCTCTAGTGTATCCTTGTATGAAGTTGCCACCACCCAGAACCTTGGGGTGAGCACTTGTTCTAGGCACTGAAGGGGGAAACAAAAGAAGAAGGAGCCTACAGTGTACCTGGAATATCAGAACACATTTGTCACTCAGGAACATTTAAAAGTACTCTGTGACTTTGTATATAGAAAACATGCATTGGAGGAAGGCACATGGGTAGGTTAATGGATCCGTAGATCCTAAGATAATTTAAAAAGGATAATATAAAACCACTCCCACTTGGCTTCGTTTGTGAACTGATAGAGGTGGCAGCAAATGGAAGAACCAGCCCAGAAATGTGGTGAAATCCGACTTGGGACCTATAACTGCATTTTTCTAGAGAGCTTAATTATAAATAAAAAGACACAGGTTGGTAATGTGTATGCAGTTTTATTTGCATTTCTGTATCTGGTTCAATAGTCTCCTAGAATGTTTTTTTCTTGATGGCCTCAAGTCCTGCTGCGAATTAAAGAATTATCTTGGCATGGCTGTTGTACTCAGGAAGATGTTCAGTTGCTGGCAATGACCTGAAGGAAAAGCAAGTTATATCCACAGTCAGTTATTTCTGCCTACATCCTTTCTTTTTCCTTCAGGGTTCCTACTTGCATATGACCCTATACTGGGTTTGTAGGGAGATAAGAGGTTGTAGGGCAGGAAGTATGTTGCAGCTGTGTCAAGAGAATTCAATGTTATGGGCATACTAGTGTCTCGGTGCACGGATTTGTGCACATTGAAAGGAAATTAATTAGAAGAAATATTTTAGTATCGCTATTTGCCCTTTCTCTAATAGAGGTGTCAACCAAATTCATGCTCGACAATGACAGATCAAAACACACGTGTGTGATTGGCACCAGCGAGAGCTTTATATGTATCGCGCATGCGCAAGTCAACTTAGCTTTTATATATATAGAATAAACCTGCTTAATTAGACCTGCTTTCTGATTTAGCTAAACTTTTTCCAGCCCAGTGAAGCACCCCAACTTCTCTTTCAGGTAATTGTCAGCAACACAGCAGTAAATAGCAACATGAAGCACATTATTATTGTAGATCACACAGGGAGAACAAAGGGTAAAATATTTAACTGCAGCAGTGTTTGACTATATTCTGCACAGTGAGAAAACCTGAAGTCATTTTTAAGGTCTACCATATCTTACTTCTTTTCAGTTGGGTCAAATTTCTAAACTTTCTAAATCTCTGTTTTCTGGCTAATGAAAAGAAAATAGGACTCTACCGAGTCTCCTATCTACCTACTCCAGAACTTCTGTGAGGATCAAATGAGATGAGGCATGTGAAAATGCTTCACAAACATTTGGTTAAAGTGTAAAATGTTTGCACCTGGCTATAAAGCAAGTCGTGTTCCTGGGCTGAAAAAACTCCAAGAAGGTTAGTTACTAGGGAGAGGAAACTGAGCATTGCTATGTGACATCATTACCCAGCACCCACAGCGACTGTTTCTGGGCCGCGACTATGGGCTGCATTTTGCACCATGGGGTCTCAGCAGTGTTGGCTGTGATTTGCTGGGGTGTTGCTCCAGGGTGGTGGCAGGGACTGTGTCCCACTTGAGGGAAGCTGAGTGTTGGTTTGTCAGTGCCAGGTCCATGTGCCGTTTATTTTTAAATAGCCAGTGCACATCATGGCAGCTCCAGCTCCTGCATTGAGCATCTGCCCCCTAGTGGTCAGTGTGCATCATAGCTACCAGTCAGATGGACACTAGCCTTTTAGATAGATAGATAGATAGATAGATAGATAGATAGATATCCAGCATTTAGTGGCAAGGACAGACTTTGCAATGGTTGTGAGTTAATGTTCATACCACAAGACTCCAGAATGAGTTAGAAGGCCGCAAGGCACAGGTGAGATGACTGTGAGGCTCTCCCAATAAGTTAGTATCAGTAGCGTCTCATCTAACTCTCAAAAATTGTTTAAAGTGGTACAACCTCTTTCCAAAGGGTAGAGCAAATTCTCATAATGGGAGAGATTGTTAGTGCCTCTCCTCTTGCCCAGGAGAATGCAGGCTTTCTGAAGCTGTTTTTCTTTGACTTTAACTTAGGACAGCAGTGATAAATGCCTGGTTCAGATCTGTTGTTACCACCATCTTACCCTAAGCAGTAAACAATATGGTGAAGCCTGCTTAGTGGGTATGTGAAGGGAAACTCGGCGTGGTATCATTGTCGAGGGAAAGTGCACTATGGGGGGAAGGGAAAGGAGTAAACATATGAATGTGGTGAGGAAAATGATGGTTTCCCCTGCCCAACTTTTGCTCTCCAACCCAGCCAGTGCACAGGCCTCCAGGTGACCCTATTTCAACCCATTATTTGAGAGGACTCACGTTATTCATCCAAGAGATGTAAGCAGAGACCCGGGTGAAGACTGTGGGCTTCCTGGAGACATTACAGCCCTGGCTGGACACAAAGCTGGTCACTCCATGGACAGTATACTGACCATTCACCAAGCAGTGGAGGGGGCCTCCAGAATCACCCTGCAGGAAATAAAAGCAGAGTCCTGAAATTCCAGATATTTTGATCTTTGGGCCTTGGCTTTTGCTTACACCCTGCCCACCCCCAACTCTGTAAAATTCTGTACAGTTTTAAAACTCCAATTCAACTCACCACTTTCTTCATAATCCCTCAATCAAGATGAATCTCTTCTTCCTTTCTAAACGACCACAGTACTTCTTCCTTTCTTTTGCATTATTTATGTCATGTTCTGCCTTGCATTTTGGTTTCATAATTTGTTTCTACCTCCCACGCATAGCTGAGAGCTTGAGACAGGAGCTATGTTTTGACGATAATTTTCCTTTCTACGTTGCTAACACAGAACTTTGAAGAGCTACACGTTTAATAGTTTTTTATTGACTTAAATTGAACCTGGGATGGGAGAAGTAGGGTGTTCTAATGATTTCTTTATCCCCAGCATTTAGACCAATGAGTCTAATTAGACTTAACATTTAAACACAGGATAGGTAGTCAATACATGTTAAACTAAACTGGGGTAAAGAGGAGAGAAATAATGTATTGGGTAGTGGTTACATGCTCAGACTTGGAATCAAGAACCTGGGTTTATAGAATATGACCTTGACATGCTTCTTCTTACTCAGTTCAAAGAAAGCCAGTTCTATAATAACGGACATAAAAATTGGAAGGCATTTCTCGGGAGAATCTGACCAGCACAAGAGAACAGACCTAAAGATACTGTCATTGAAAGTCCCCCAATGAAATAGCTTAGCCAGATCACCTGACAAAGTAGTTCACTATGGATAAACCCCACCTAAGATTCAGAGCTACCTATCCACTTCTTAACCACCCCACTCTAAAGTAAGAGCAGATGGTCAAGGATTTTACCAAACATTTGAAGAAAGCCTCTAATATAAAAATAAAGATCAAAGAAAGAGACAAAGGAATAAACAAACAAAAAATGAAGGCAACTAAGATTATGCAGGGAGAAGAAAACAAGCAATAAAACTATGATTAATATTGCATCCATGATACAAGAACAGCATGCTGTTAACAGAACATTTAAAAATAAAAAGAGCCTTTGGAAATTATGAACATGATAGTAGAAATGAAATATTGGAAGTATTGGAAGATAAGGTAAAACAAACAAACAAAATATAGAGAAAATAAGAGGACCAGTTTAGGAGGTAAACTTATGAATAACAAATTCTAGAAAGAGAAAATAATAATGGAGGGGAGGACATATCAACAATACATGTTTTCAGAAACAAAGCTCTGGAGTTTCCAGAATGAAAAAAAGCTAGTAAGTGTCCCTCATGATGAATGCAAATAGACCCATATCAAGACACAGACCACTATGGACAAGAGAAGATAAAATAGGTCGCTTACAAATTAATTGAGAGTATGGGGCTGAATTAGCAATAAGTTGAGTACATGTTATGCAAATAAAAAAGAATTATTATTTTCCAGGGAAAACAAAGTTATGCAGGAAATGAAAATTAATCCCAGAATACCTGGTTTGGTTGTGCATCACATTTTACATAATTATAACAAACATTAAATGTTAATCTAATAAAAATTATTTTTGGAGTTTGAGGTGGTGATAGAAAAAGTTCATGCTTGGGGGCAAGTAAAAATGTGTAAAAGGAAGAGATATCTGCATCTCTCATAATGCCTGAACTGATAAATTAAGTATAATATAACTATATATATTTTTAGAGAGGTATGGAAGTAGATACAAAAGTCAGCTGAAAAGTGTTGAAAGTAGTTCCTTTTAGGGAGCAAGAGCTTAAGGGGTAGAAGGAACACAATGACTATTCTTTTCCATTATTAAGCCTCATAATTTTATTTGCCACCTTAAGCAATTTAATATGTATAGTTTCAATAAAAAATTAAAGAGAAGAAGAAGGAGAAGGAGAAGGAGAAGGAGAAGGAGAAGAAGAAGAAGAAGAAGAAGAAGAAGAAGAAGAAGAAGAGGAGGAAGAAGAAGGAGGAGGAGGAGGAGGAGGAGGAGGAGGAGGAGGAGGAGGAGGGGGAGGAAGAGGAAGAAAGAAAGAAAGAAAGAGGAAGGAAGGAAGGAAGGAAGGAAAGAAGAAAGAAAGAAGAAAGAAAGAAAGAAAGAAAGAGAGGAAGAAAAAGAAAAAGGAAGAAAGAAGAAAGAAGGAAGAAGAAAGAAAGAAGAAAGAAGATCTAGGGAAAGAGACCAAAGATCTAGCTGTATCCCACCTGAACTAATGTTTAGGCAAAGTAAACGTTTTTAGATTATTGTACTAAAAACAAACAAAACAATCTAAACCTCTTCTATCCAAACTCTAATAGGGATTTGAGAGTACTTCTGGGCTATAGGATAGGAAAGTAATTGAGTTATATGTAATACAATCGTCTTATGCTCATTGATCTGAAAAGAAATAAAGGCTCTGGAGAGATGGAGGGCATGGCTGAGGATTAGGACAGAAGGAAGAGATTGACAAGAACTCAGTGGGAGTATGTGGATCGAGGTCAGAGAAGCTCAGTGAATTCACTCTCAGGAAAAGTGTTGGGAACACAGAAGTCTGAAAACCTAGAGAGCACACTATTTGGAAAAGTCCAGTGGGAAGGGACCCAAAGACATAATTATCTTAAAGAATTGTCAGTTTGGAGTGGCAACCAGAAGAGAAGTACTCTAGTTTTTTCAGAATTCAGGACCCTGGGAGAGAAGAAATTTGGACACACAGAGAACACCACGGATGAGAAAAGACCACATGCGGACTCAGCAAGGCCACCATCTGATAGCTAAGGAGAAAGGCCCAAGAGGAAATCAAACCTGCGGACACCTTGATTGGACTCCCAGCCTCTAGAGCTTACCTTTCACTGACCTGACCTTAGTTTCTCACCTTGGGTAATTGTTGACCTCCAAGCAGCAGAAGACAATAACCCAGTTTTGACTAAAAGTCACAAGGTTAAGCCCCTGGCTAACCCCCTGGATTACATCTTAAGTTGTGTCAGTTCCTGAGCCCTAAAGCTGGGTGATCTCCTTGGCTACCTCTCTTTGAAACCGATTATGGACAATTGGACTCTTCAAAAATATCAATGTCATGAAAGACAAAAAATACAGTAAAATAAAAATAAGGGACAATAAAGGAGACTAAAGAGATATTTCTATTATTTGAAAAATATTTCTATTATTTAAAAAATGAAATTCATGCACAGGGGTGGGGGGTGCGTGTCCCTCAGTCCGGCCTTCACCCTCTCGCAATCTGGGGCCCTTTGGGGGATGTCTGACTGCCTAAACCAGCCAATCAGGCCTAAACCAGCAGTCGGACATCCCTCTCGCAATCCGGGACCCCTTGCTCCTAAATACCCTCCTGCTCACTCCTAACCACTTCCCTGCTCGCTCCTTGTGACTCCTTAGCGCTGCCATGGAGGTGGGGGAGGCTCCAGCCACGCAGTTGCGCTCACCAGCAGTGAGCCCAGCTTCTGGCTGAGCAGTGCTCTTGCTGTGGGAGCGCACTGACCACCAGGGGGCAGCTCCTGTGTTGAGCGTTTGCTCCCTGGTGATCAGTGTGCATCATAGCGACCAGTCGTTCTGGTCACTGGGCTTTTATATAAAGATAGATAAATTTTAAAAAAGACTCTGGGAAGTGAATTAACTAAAAAAGATTAAACCTTAAGAGGTTATAGGTTAAGCTGGCTGAGGAGGATCTGAGAGGTTGTCTGAGTTTCTTTTTTTTTGCCCCTCCTTGCATGTAAGGTTCCTAGGACACAGGACTCTTAAGTTTTAACACTGGAAAAGTCCTGGGAAAACTAGGATGATTTGGTCACCTTACTTCCATAGTACTACTAAGTGCTCACAAAAAAAGCAATCTTTGCTTCTGTTATTTCAGCCAGCCTACCAGCCTCCTGCTGGCTTCTCTTCCTCCTTCACCTAGCTTGCACCTTGCATTTGATTTGCAGCCTTGCCTTTTGCCCCAGTAATGCAGGAAAACTTAGTCCTGGATTAATCCATTCTCGAGAGCTGGATCTTTGAATGGTTATTGTGTAATCTCTAACCTCAGCCTATCAGTAATATTTTGGAGGCCAGTCCTTCTCCCATTCACTTTAATTAATCCAGACCCATACAGTCCTTTCCTCTTCAGTTTCAACATCCAGTTTGACACCTAGTTCATGAGTAAATAGAAGCAATAATGCAGAACACCTATCAACTTCCACGTACCCAGCATGCACACTCACGTTTATGCACATTTTGGCATCCCTCTCCCTGCCCAAAGCCAGCTCCACCTGTGCTCTTGGTTCCATCTTTTCTGTTTCTGCTGGGATCTTGTGCTATCCATTCATTCCCTCTCTTTGACTATAGGATCCTTCTCTTTCTGCCTTTTTAACATACTTAATTTTCTTCCCTCTTAAACGGTCCATCTCCTTGACTTCTCATCCCTCTTAAAGCTACCAGACTTTTTTGTGTTCCTCTCTTTCACCCAAGATTATTAAAAGAGTGTTCTACATTTCCTTGTTATGTTTTTTTAAAAAATATTTTTATATGTTTTTATTGATTTCCGAGAGAGGAAGGGAGAGAGAGAGAGAAACATCAATGATGAGAGAGAATCAGCAACTGGCTGCCACTTGTATGCCCTCCTACTGGGGATCAGGCCCACAACTTGGGCATGTGCCCTGAATGGGAATTGAACTGTGACCTCCTGGTCAACCACTGAGCCACACTGGCTGGGCCCTCACTATGTTTTTATTGCCTCTTCTTTCTTACCCTTTAGCTTCTGCCATCACCACTCCACTGGAACTGTTTTTGCCATAGTTGCCAGAGACTCACCCACTGCCGAATAGTCACTGTTAGTTATCTACTGTGGCTCTGGCTGCACTGTTTATTATGTGATGACCTATCCATATTTTTTGAGATTTAATAAAACTCTTATTTTTCTCTTGCCACTAGTCCCTCTTAGATATTTATGGGTTATTTGTCTTTCACATATCTCCCTGAAGCACTCTAGTATTTATGTTATTGCAGTTCTGTTAAGTCACTGCTCTTTTTCTAGTGGTTTCCTTGGGGCTGAGAGGTGGGGTGGGAGTGTTTCAGTTGCTGTTAGGGGTATCTCTAGCCCAGCTCTCTCACCCAGGTTCTGCTTTCTTTATATCTAATTTCTTACCAGTTAACTATACCTGAGTATCCCACAGGGATCTCAGACTCAACGTATCCAGAACTAAACTCATCACCTTTCCTCTCAAATCCTATAAATCTTGTCTCATTTGAGGGAGCAAACCTCTCTCCCAAATAACTTAAGCCAAATGCCTGTAATGCATCCCAGATCCTCCTCCTTCCCTCTTCTCCACTGCCCTAATTCAGATCCTCAAATTTCTTGCCTGGATAATTACAATAGTCTCCTAACCAATCTCCCTGCCAATCTTGTCCTCTTCAAAAACATGATTGTCATCAGAGAGTGCTTCTAAAAGGCAAATCTGATCATGCTGTTCTCCTGTTTGAAACTCTTCGATAATTTCCCAGTACGTAAGTGATAAAGTTCATGTCCCCCAAGCATGACATTTAAAGCCCTACGTCATGTGGCTCCTACTTGCCCCTAGTGTCACCTCCTGACATTCCCTAGTATGGTAATAGTTTATGCTCTAGCTCAAGGAGTCAGCAAACTTTTTTCTGTTAATGGCTAATAGTAAATATCTTAGGCTTTGCAGGCTCTGCTACAGCTACTCAATTCTGTAAAAGCAGCCATAAACAATACACAAGAAACAACTATACTGTTTTCCAATAAAATGTTTTTATGAACATTGAAATTTTATATTTTTCATGTGTCATGACATATTATTCTGTTATTTTCCCCCTAACCATTTAAAAATGTAAAAGCCATTCTTAGCTCAAGGGCCAAACAAAAACAGGCATCAGACTGGATTTGGAGGCTTGTGGGCTTCGACCTCTGCTCCAGATAGCTGTAGGGAACACCCTATAATTCTGTATGTGTCCTACCTAGGTTCTTGGTCCATGCCTTTCTTCATGCTGTACCTCTCCCTGAATGTCTTTCCCTCCTTCTCCTGTTTAACTTTCAGGACTCACTGCAGATTCCACTTTCTCAGAGAAGGCAAGTCTTTTCAGACCCCAACAGATAGAGGTAAGTACCTATTTTTTGGACTTCCCTACCACCTGGTGCATATCTTTATTGTAAACACTTAACCATATTATATTACAACTAGAGGCCTGGTACATGAAAATCATGCACTTGGGGGAGGGGGGCCCCCCTCAGCCTGGCCTGCACCCTCTCGCAGTTTGGCAGCCCTCAGGGGATGTCCGACTGACAGTGGGGAGCGGGCCTAAGCCAGCAGTCGGATATCCTTAGCGCTGCTACAGAGGTGGGAGAGGCTCCCACCACTGGCGCTATGCTCGCCAGCCCAGCTCAGAGCTTCTGGCTGAGTGGCGCTACCCCTGTGGGAGCACACTGACCACCAGGGGGCAGCTCCTGCATTGAGCGTCTGCCCCTGGTGGTCAGTGCACATCATAGCGACTAGTTGCTCTGCTGTTTGGTCGATTTGCATATTAGCCTTTTATTGTATAGGATGTTCTCTCATATGTCTGCTCTTATCATTTCTCCACTGTGTTTATCTTTGTATCCCTAGCATAAATACACAGTATCTGGTATTTTATTTAGTAGCTAATCAAGACGATTTGTTGAATTGCATTAAGAAATCTGTAAGATGGTGTATTGCTGATTCATTGTATCTAAAGAGAAAATTCTGTTTTATTTATACTATTATAAAACCATTTGTGCACTTTCCCCTACTATATCCACCCATATGTATGGCTATAAGTACTAGTGAGGTAAAAGAGTGGAAATAGAGGAGCTATTGATCATTGATCAATAGATTGATCATTTTTGTAGCTCCTCTAAGGGGAGCTACCTTATACAAAATTACAACCATCACTCCAGGCTTAGCCCTACTGCATCCATAAAAAGTCTAGGTCATGAACAAATTCTAAAGAACATATACCAACACAAATATTAGACCACATACAAGCTTTTGAGGTGGGGGCTCTAGGCAAGATGCATTTTTAAGATTTTTTTCAACTTTGAGATCCTGTGAGCATAGAGTTACTAGCAAAGAATCATTCTCATTCAGAAACCAGAGTAGAAAGTTGTATCTGTACATGGGGTGTAAATGTGGAATAGCGGGTAAGGAAAAGGTGGGAAGTGGTAGGCAGAGCGGGGAGAGATCTGGGGTGGGACTTTAGACACTTTCTACAGGTGTTCACCTGGCATCCAGAGCGAGCGCCATCTCCTCCAGCGCACACCATGGTGTTCTTCACAGTGGAGCCCCAGTAGGAGGAGCTGGAGCAGGTGGCGTAGTCCACAGTGGGCAGGTAAGCCTGCTGCAGGGTCTGGGCCAGCTGTCCATTGGCTAAACAGGACACACAGCATTGGAGATCAGCCCCAGATACTATCCAAGGGAAAAAACCTTCCACATTCTCCCAAACCTTCCCAAGCTCTGATGAAAGCTGAACTCCAGGCAAGCTCCTTCTTTCTGCTCACTGCATGTCATAGATCCTCCTTTTTATCTCTTTATATGGAAACAACAGGCTCTTTCCTTTAGGGAGTCATCCTTGATTGCTGTTCCTGGGTTCTAAAAAACCAGCCCTAGCCAGTTTGGCTCAGTGGATAGAACTGGCCTGCGGACTGAAGGGTCCCGGGGTTCAATGCCCCGGCTCGATCCCTGGTGGGGGGCATACGGGAGGCAGCCAATCAATGATTCTCTCTCATTGTTGATGTTTCTATTTATCTCTCCCTCTCACTTCCTCTCTGAAATCAATAAAAAATATATTTAAAAAAACACAAATAATACAGATTAAAAAAAAACAACAACCCACAAACAATCCTACTCCTGCCTTTTTAAAAACAAAAAACAAAAAAAACCTCATGGATACCTTAGCAAAGTAACTAGAATCATTTGTTGATAATTTATCTACCTGTCCTATTTTTTCCTTACATTGTATACTCTATAAGCAGAAATGGGACTGTGCACCCTTGTTTGCATTTCTTAAGAGCTTGGTGCAACTTTTCTTTATCTGGCTCTTTGATTTTTCAAAGCCTTTGTACATGAATTATTTCTTTGGATCCTTACAACCCTTTCATGTTAAAGATCATGAAATTGAACTATAATGACATTAAGTGAACTGAGAGCAGAGCAAGATTAGAAGTATGTCTCTCAGCTCCAGATTTTCCCAGGAGACTGCTCATAGCAAGGCCTTGCCTCTCTTTCGGAGCTCAAATACTGCCTGGTGGCTCATAGACTTCCATGTCAGGCCTAACGTCTCTGCCCCTCTTAACTATCTCTGCTCATAGCTCCTCCCACCTTTTTATGTTATCTGAATGACATTCCCTACCAGAAATCTTCCCATGATGACCAGAAGAAGGCGGAGGCTTCATCTGCATTGACTTTTCTGGACCTACAGCTACCCTGGTTAATTCACTCCCAACCCAAACCCAGTGACTGTCTATGGAGGTAGCACAATGGTGTAATGACTACCAAAGTGGGAGCCAGGATACCTGGGTTCCAGCCCCAGATCAGTAGTTACTAACTAGTAATGTGATCCTGAACAAAATGTTTAATTTCCTTTGGCCTCAGTTTCCTCATGTATAAAATAAAATGAGAGGCTTGTATATAATACTGAGTTAAGTAGTGTGGCTTTTTGTTGTTGTTGCTGTTGGGTTGTTTTTTGAGTTATAAGAGTCTGTGAATCTCTGCCTTGATTCCATTGCCTGTTCTTAGCTTTATTTCATGTCTCAGTTATTTTATCTCTGGTTCCTTTGTGGTTTCTTGGCTTCTGGCTATGAATACCTAGGACCACAGAAAATTGTACCCTAGAAGCTCAGCTAATCAAGATTCATGTGGTAGACGGTGCCCATGTAGGTGACTTACTTCTGGTCCTGCCCCAGCCTGTGATGTAGCAGGGACTGTTGTTAGCCAGGATGGTTCCCTCCCGTGGCAGAACACCCAGCTGGACATAGTTGTTGAGGGTAACGCTCTGGGCCAGGCGCAGCAGTGCGATGTCATAGCTACGAGAGGGAGGAAAAAAGACTGCTCACTCGTGGTCCAGCTGCCCATGGCTGAACAGGTCTCAGCTGCCCTTTGGCTGAACAGGTCTCAGGTCTCAGGTCTCAGGTTGGCATATGGGCAGGCCCTCCCCTAGCCTTGTGTCCCCATAGAATTGGAAACCAGTGATTTTGAAGGGGGAACTGACTTGCTAAATCTCAAACTTGAGGCATTATACATTTGGATTGTTTAGGACATTATATATTTAACAGCAGCACCTGCTGGTGAAGTCTTGGTGTTGTAGTCTAGCTGAGATCCCTGCAACCCGAGGAGTGGAGCTTACATCTTAATATATATATATATGTATATATATATATATATATATATATATATATATATATATGTATATATAATGTATATTTTATTTCAGGGAGGCAGGGAGAGGGAGAGAGAGATAGAAACATCAATGATGACAGAGAATCATTGATTGGCTGCCTCCTGCACATCCCCTACTGGGGATCCAGCCTGCAACCTGGGAATGTGTCATGACCGGGAATAGAACCAGGACCTTCTAGTTCATAGGTTGACATGCAACCACGGAGCCACACCGGTCAGGCTGGAGCTTATATCTTTCAGTTATAAGTGGGGAATCAGGAAGGAGTAGAATTTTGCAATGATGGTAGCAAATATCCCAATTACTTGAACTGATCCCAACCCCCATATTCTATAGAATTGACCACCATTTTGATGACTTCTTTTCCAAAAATGTACAGCTCAGTCTTGGTGGAGTTTTCACATGTAACATTCATTTTAAGAAAATTACTTTTGTTGATGAAGTCTATTCTATAAAATCTTATATAATAAAAGGGTAATATGCAAATAGACCGAATGGCAGAACTGAACAACCAATCAAAGTGTAATATGCTAATGATATGCTAAGGTTGCTCAACTGCTCGTTATGACATGCACTGACCACCAGGGGGCAGATGCTCCAACCTGTAGGTTAGCTTGCTACTGGGGTCTGGCTGATTGGGACTGAGCAAGATGGGCTGGACACGCCCTGTAGCCCTCCTGCAGTCCCTCCCGGGCCCAATCGTGCACCAGTGGGGTCCCTCAGCCTGGCCTGTGCCCTCTAGCAATCCAGGACCCCTCGGGGGATGTCAGAGAGCTGGTTTCAGCCCGATCCCGCAGACCACTCCCCTTGGGAAGGCGCCAGATGCAGGGTTCATGGCTGGTGAGAGCTGCTGTGGCAGTGCGAGCCTCTCCCAATTGGGGCTGATTGGGCTCGAGCCTGTGGCAAGCACATTGGGGCTGGGATGAGTAGGAGCAGCAGGTAGGAGCTGCAGGTTGGACTGCGGGTTTCAGCCCTATCCTTGCAGGCCACCCAAAGGGACCCACCCATGCACGAATTTGTGTACCGAGCCTCTAGTACAGCGGTTCTCAACCTGTGGGTCGCGACCCCTTTAGGGGTCACCTAAGGCCTTCAGAAAACACATATATAATTACATATTGTTTTTGTGATTAATCACCATGCTTTCATTATGTTCAATTTGTAACAATGAAAATACATCCTGCATATCAGATATTTACATTACGATTCATAACAGTAGCAAAATTACAGTTATGAAGTAGCAACAAAAATAATTTTATGGTTGGGGGTCACCACAACATGAGGAACTGTATTAAAGGGTCGCGGCATTAGGAAGGTTGAGAACCACTGCTCTAGTAAATAATAAATAACAATAAAAACAGAAACATTTAACTCTTCAGAGAAGGAGCTTTAGGTGATCCAATCCTGCAAACCAGCTTAGATCAAGTAAATACCAGAAATTTTTAAAAATTCTCAAATTCTCCAAAATATAAATTCTCGAAGTCCTCATGGATGAATGTGAAGGAAGCCAAAACCCGGTTGCTAGTTAGTCGGCCCTCCACTTCCCAGCCCAAGGCCAGCCCAGCCTTGCCCTTACCCGGCAGCCACGTTATTGCTGTTCCAGTATGGGTGCACCACGATCTTCTGCACACTCACGTACTGCTCAGTACCATCATTCTGACTCAGGTTGTGGTCTCCAACCACCACACGGAACGTCATTTGGCTGGAGCGACAGAAGGAAGCCATGAGTGATCCAGGATGCCCAAGCCTTCTTTTTCCCCCTTAGGGAAAAGTTGGGAAACCAGCTTATATCTTATCTTTAGGACAGGAACTCATCTTATCTGGTCCAGCAGAGGAAGGATGAAAAATCCTGGACAATGAAGAAGTAACAAGCTCCCTCATTTCCTAATTAATTAACGTGGGAGGACAAAAACTACCATCAACTTCATTTTCCCAGTTTATTAAACTAAACATCATATGGTGAACATAAATGAAATAATGGCTTTTTAGCTCACAGAGGAATTTTGAGGAAAGTATAAACTTCTAGACTAATAATTCTTAAAGCATAGTCCCTGGAACAGCAGCACCTGCATAACCTGGAAATTTGCTACAAATGCGGACTATCAGGCCTCACCCTGGACCTACCAAATCAGAAAATGCTAGATGGAGTCCAGTAACCTGTGCCTGCCAGGTGATTCTGATACATGCTCAACTGAGAACCAACCATTGTGCCATAAGAAAAAATGGTTACCAGCCAGCAATAAAGATAAATTTTTTAAAAAGGGACATCTGGGGGGTGGCAGTGGGGGTGATAAGGACACATATGTAATACCTTAATTAAAAAAAGGTACATCTGTAATATTTTCAACAATAAAGATAAATTTAAAAATATTGTTACCAGCCAGGCATTGACTAGGCACTCAAATATTTACCTTCTTAACCCTCACAATAACTCTACAAAGTAGGTTTTATTACCTCCCTTTAGAGAGAAGAGAAAGAAGACTTAGAAAAGTAAGTCATCTAAGGTCATATAGCTGGAAGAAGGTGGAATGAGATTTGAACCCGAGCTTGCCTAATGCCAAAATTTGTACTTTTCATTATATGGTACTGCCTTCCCACAGGCCTCCAAACAGACCCTTAAAGTCTTGCCCTGGTGGTCAAAGATATATATTTCTCCCAAAGGGCCAGATTCTTCCCCTCCAGGGGCTCAGTAAAGCTGGTCTTTGTTTTTCTCACTTGTCCACACAGTGAGCAGCTGTCATCACCCAGTTCCGTCTGACGAGGGTCCCTCCACAGGTGTGATACCAGTTACCTCTGGACAGGTACTGGAGGGAAATCTAGACAGGGAGGAAAGAAAGGAAGAATAAGTGGTGTTTCTTAAAAGCCTTTGCCCCAAATTACGTTACCCCTGAAATTCCTGCCACCCCTCAAAACATTCTCCAACTTTCTGGGCTAGAGATGGCAAATAGGTTTCATTTGATCTGTCAATTGCTATTGATTGATTGCTACTGTCTACCTGGTGTGGTAGCGAGAAAGGGTGTGTAGATGATGTGGGATCAGCAGGAAAGAGTGCACCATTGTTTGGCGATGTTTGCTGTGTACAAGGATGGGTGTGGGGAGGTAAAGGCATACACACAGAGTGTATTTGCCCCCCTCCCCAGCTCTAGGTTGTTGCAAAGGGCCAAGAACTCATTTCCTTCTACCTCCATTTCTTCTTGGGAAGGAAATGTAGCTATGGATTTGCTCCATCACCTAAGACCCACAAGCTTAGGTCTCAGAGCCTCCCCTCCAATGTTTTCAAGATATACCCTGTCCCCCTACTTCAGGGAATATTTAGAAATACCATTGGAATGTCCATTTTTATCAGTTCATGTTTTCTTCAGCACCTCATATAACACAATAACTTCTGAAAATTGGGGCTCAAACTTTTAAAAAAATATATATTCTTTTATTGATTTCAGAGAGGAAGGGAGAGGGAGAGAGAGATAGAAACATCAATGATGAGAGAGTATTATTGATGGGCTCCCTCCTGCAGGTCCCCTTCTGGGGATCAAGCCCGAAACCTGGGCATGTGCCCTGACCGGAATCAAACCCAGGACCTTCCAATCCGCAGTCCAATGTTCTATCCACTGAGCCAAACCAGCCAGACGGGGCTCAAACTTTTGTAAACTGATTTAATTCTAATTGTAATTATTCTTCTCAACTTGCCAATTTTTACATTTGAATTGCTTAAATCAGAGCCTAGCTGTCCTGTTATGAAAGTGGAAACTCTTGAAATAGCCAAATAAACAACATACTCTACTTGGGGGCGGGAGTGCACTTCAAAGTATGACACGTACTGTGTGAAGGTATATGTGTGTGTGTGTGTGTGTGTGTGTGTGTGTGTGTGTGTGTGTGTGTGTGAAGGTATATGGAGTCTGAAATGTGGGTCTGGCACACAGTCTTGTTAATGTGGCACAAATGGTGTTGCTGGGAGTGTAAATGTGATTCGTGTTTAGGTGTGTGCCTGGGAGAGTGAGTGTGGTTGGTATTTAAATTCGCTCCTTCAAGCCTTTTGTACTTAGTAAAACCACCTAAGCCTGGTCCCATTCATCTTTAAAATCTAGAATACAGGCAGTTGGAGAGCTTCCTGTTGATAAGGACATACACAAACACCTGTGTATCAGTGCCCAGGCAACTCTTATTTTATTGGAAGTCTGGGGCTGGGAAGAAACACCCACCTGAGAGGGCCAGGAATTCTTCCGGGCCTCAACCCCTCCAACTACCCGGGCGTTGGTTTCCGGAAAGTCCTGGGTGCTGTGTCCTTTGTGGGGCAGAAGAAAAGTGAGTGAGGACTAAGCATGGGGTCAGCCCGGGTGGGGATGGGGAATCGCAGTTGTGCTTTGTCTGCAAATTCAGTTTCTCCCTAGCAAATGAGCCCCGCTCCCTGCCCCCCACTGTGAGTTCCCTGAGCCCCTTTCTAAAGCAGGGGAGTCTGAGTGCCTTCTGCTTTCCCTGGGTGTCCTCAGAACCCTGGCCTGCTGTGAAGGACCCACCTCAGATCACCAGGCTGGGCCTCAGAGGCAACTTTTCTCAACCTTCCTCAGGCCATCCCTTGGCCTGCCGGGAACCCCCTCCTTCCTGACTACTGCCACCACCACCCCCCCCCGCTCCCCCCCCCCCCCCCCCGACACACAGTGCTTGGGCAGGATTCTCCAGGGGCATGGACAGCAGTGCTCACCCAGCCAGCACCTGCTGAGGATGTCTTCTTGTCAGTGGGGGTGGGAGGGAAGCCCAGGCCCCCGGTAGAGGCTTCTCTGCTTCATGAGGGGCCTGCACAAGAGTGGCCCCACACTTTTCTATCATGGGCTCCAAGAGAGTAAAATTTTTGCTAGACTTATAGGCAGAGTGTCCTACCCGCTCTGGAGTAGAGAGCAGGTCTGGGCTTAGGGATAGCTTTCTGACCCTCCTGCTCGAATCCCCTCCTAGAACTCAGGCCACATGACCCACTCACCATAAAGGACCAGCATGGCAAAGACGAGGAAGCTCAGCATGTTGCCAGTGGAGCAGACCACAAGTGGCCCCTTACCATGACCCAAGCCTTTTTAAACCCCTCTTATCAGCAGCTTTGCTCACCTTCCTGCCAGTTGGCAGGGCTGCGGGTGGAAGGCAGGGAAAATCACAGGTGACATGGAAATACAAATGAAAAGATTTCTCTTCAAGTAAACGAATTTATCTGTTATTCAAAGACAGAACAAGGCCAGGGCTAAATTAATTATCTACTTTTAGTTGAAAAGTATCCAACAAAGTCTTTTCCAGAAGTAAGATGGAGAACCTGGACTGGTTTTCCCTTCGGGGCGCTCCCGTAGTAGCACTGGGGAGCTACTGCCTCACTGTCCTCAGTGGCACTGCAAGCAGAGACCTATCCCATGCACTAGGAGGGGGGGGGGGGAAGAGGATTGGAGGAGGGAAGAGTGACTAGCAAGAGGAAGGAAGGGTCAGCAACATCTCCGAGTGCACAGAGGGAGATGGGACGTGTGCATATGTCTGTATACCTGCAGACATAGGTGTAAATGCAGGGAGGCAAAAGCAAAGTAGGTGCATTAGAGAACTCTGTGGAAGAGGGTACTAGGAAAAAGGTTTGGGGAGACTCAGAGAGCTGAAAAGAGAGCTCCCAGAGGAAAATGTGGGGGAGTTAGAAGAGGGAGGAGCCCTTGGGATAGCGAGATAATTTGAGGGTTATAAGGGTAGAGGCCAGGGGCAGCAGAGTGGAGGAGTGGGCATGTCCTGCAGGAGGCGAAAGGCTCTGCCCATCAGTCAGTAGAAGAGAAAAGAGGGAGGTGCAGTATGCCTTGAGGTAGGCAGAGGACTTTGGGTTGGGAGGCCCTAGAGCAGAGGACTATGGGTTTAGTGGTTTTTTAGGCAGAGGGGAGCCGGGACGCTTGGAAGTCTAGAGGGAAGCAGCAAAGTCACCAGGTCCCTAGAACTGCAGAATTCAACTTTTCATGTCTGCAGATACAGGAGAGGCCTGGAAAAGCTGTTAGAAGGAGTTCTATCCAAGCAGTCACCTTTTTAGGTCCTTGAGCTAGTCAGGGGAATGTAAACTATGATGCTCAGGGAACCGGGAGGGCTCCCTCTCCAGTCTAACCCCCAGCATTCTAACAGAGTAGAGCTTGGGGAGGAGGGCTGAGCTGGGCTGGGGACCAGGGTCTCTTTTGTCATTCTCCTCCCACCTCCTACCTCCTTTGGAGAGTAAGGAGACAGCTCTAGCCTTCGGATGAGAAGTTTAAGAGGAGGCTTTAGGGCCTCCTAAAAGTTACCCCTCAACATCACATACTCTAAAGCAGTGGTTCTCAACCTTCTGGCCCTTTAAATACAGTTCCTCATGTTGTGACCCAACCATAAAATTATTTTCATTGCTACTTCATAACTGTAATGTTGCTACTGTTATGAATCGTAATGTAAATATCTGATATGCAGGATGGTCTTAGGCGACCCCTGTGAAAGGGTCGTTCGACCGCCAAAGGGGTCGCGACCCACAGGTTAAGAACCACTGCTCTAAAGTGTACCTTTAAGGGCAGGGCCAATATCACATCCATCTCTGTATCCGTGGCCTAGCTCAGAGAAGCCCAATCTGTATGTGCTTAAAAACCAAAATCTTTAGGTCCTGACCAGATGGCTCAGTTGGTTGGAGTGTTGTCCCATACACCAAAAAGATTGTGGGTCAGGGCACATATCTGAGTTGTGGGTTGGGGTGCATAGAGGAGGCAACTGATAGATGTTTCTCTCTTTCTCTCTCTCTCAAATCAATAAAAACATATCCTTAGGTGAGGATTATAAAAAAAAAAGAAAAGAAAAACTAAATTCTTTAAGACTACATTTAAGACTCTCACAACTAGTGTCAAATCTACATGCCCCGCATCATCTCCTAGTGGTAGGCATAGATGGTGACTTTGGCCGCACTTTTTATTTATTTATTTAAAAAATTTGGGGGGGGGATTTCTCTTCCTTTTTTAAAAATATATTTTTATTATTGATTTCAGAGGGGAAGGGAGAAGGAGAGAGAGATAGAAACATCAATGATGAGAAAGAATCATTCATCAGCTGTCTCCTGCACGCCCCACACTGGGGATCAAGCCCACGACCCAGGTATGTGCCCTGACTGGGAATCGAACTGTGACCTCCTGGATCATAGGTCGATGCTCAACCACTGAGCCATGCCAGCTCTCTTCTTTTTAATGATGCTGATTGCTTGAGGGCAGAGAGAAAGAGCAGAGGCATCATAAATGCTGAGTCTAAATTCTCAATGTGTGTTCTTCTGCATCACACTGACAAGAAGACGACCCTGGAAATGTCCAGAGGGAGTGACACGTTGACAAATTTTATGCACCAACATTGACCTTTGCAGTCCCCCTGATTTTCTTCATTCTATTCTTGTGTACCTTTGCTTTCTTGAGGTCTTCTTCTTCTCATATAGGCTATGTCTTGCAAGTCCATGTTTGGCTTCATTTTTTCTTTGCATAATCCAGGGAATCATAAATCATGCCAAAGTCAGTTGTCTTGCCATCACCAAAATGGGTTCTGAATCCAAACACAAAGATGACATCTGGTGTGGTCTTATACATTTTGGCTAGTTTTTCCCGAATTTCTGTCTTGGGTACTGTTGCCTTCCCTGGGTGAAGGACGTCAATGATGATTTGTTTCTGCTGAAGTAGTCTGTTGGTCATGAACTTCCTGGTCCAGATAGTTACTGTGTTATTTATGATAGAAGTTGATCTTCAAGCAACCAGAGAGGAAAGGAGGACCACTCTCCCCTGGCCAATTATATCAACAGAAGGACCCTGGGCAGTGCTGGTGTGCGGGTGTGGCCAGATCAGGAGGCCTACCACACCAATCTCTTCTTCTTTATAAAGAAGACCTTTTAACATTTCTTGTAATACTCCTTCAGCATTTTCTTTTCTGGGAAGCTCTTTATCTATCATTTGATTCCGAATGATAGCTTTGCTGGATAGAGTAATCTTGGTTGCTTTTCATCACTTTTTGTGCCAATATTTTGTGCCAATCCCTTCTGGCCTACAAAATTTCTGTTGAGAAATCAGCTGTCAATCTTATGGGAGCTCCGTTGTAGGTAACTAACTGTTATTTTCTTGCTGTTTTCAAGATTCTCTCTTTGTCTTTAATCTTGGGCATTTTATTGTTATTATTTTTAAAAGACACATTTGCTTGGCCAGTGTGGCTCAGTGGTTGAGGGTCAACCTTAAACCAGGAGATCTCAGTTTGATTCCTGGTCAGGGCACATGCCTGGGTTGTGGGTTTGATCTCCAGGAGGCAGCCAATCAATGATTCTCTCTCATCATTGATGTTTCGATATCTTTCCCTCTCCCTTCCTCTCTGAAACCAATAAAAAGATATTTATTCAGCATCATGATCTAACTATTACATTTAGCAATCAACAGCATGGGTGCAAAAAAGTCTATATTAAAATCCTTTGTTAGAATGCTTTACAATTTCCACAGAACATAAACTAAAATAACCTGTTATACAATTAGTCACAAATACAGTCCTTGAGTTTTTGTTTATTTTTTAGAACTAATATATACACCGAGTGGCCAGATTATTATGACCACCTGACATTTGTAGGCAAATTAGCTATAATTTCATACTGAAGTTGCTAGAGGGCCAGACCATTATAAATAGGGAAGTAGGTTGTTTACCACGACAGTAGAAGCGATTTTTTTCTGAAGATATGGGTAAACAACGTGATTTAACAGCCTCTGAACGTGGGATGATTGTTGGCGCTCGGAACCATGGAGCGAGAATCAGCAAAACAGCCGAAGGCCTGTTTGAACACTTTTGCTGTCTGCGGTTACCAAGATAAAACGTCTCCAATTCGCACAGGAACACAAGGATTGGACAGTCAAGTGTTGGAAAAAAGTCATGTGGCCCGATGAATCACATTTCCAGTTGTATCATGCAGATGGCAGAGTGAGAATTTGGCGGAAGCAGCATGAAAGCATGCACCCCACCTGCATGAGTACAACCCTTCAAGCTGGTGGGGGCAGTGTTATGGTTTGGGGCATGTTTTCCTGGCATGGTTTGGGCCCCTTAATTCGTGTGGAACAACGTCTGAATGGCACAACATATCTAAGTATCATTGTTGATGGCATATCCCAATGGAGGTGGCTTCTTCCAACAAGACAATGCGCCATGCCATGGTGCTAATATTGTGCAGGTTGTTTACCACAACAGTTACCCAAGCACAGGAACACAAGGTTTGGACAGTCGAGCATTGGAAAAAAGTCATGTGGTCTGATGAATCACGTTTCCACTTGCATCATGCAGATGGCAGAGTGAGAATTTGGCAGAAACAGCATGAAAGCATGCACCCCACATGCATGAGTACAACCCTTCAAGCTGGTAGGGGCAGTGTTATGGTTTGGGGGATGTTTTCCTGGCATGATTTGTGCCCTTTAATTCACGTGGAACAATGTCTGAACAGCACAACATACCTAAGTATCGTTGCTGATCAAGTTCATCCTATCATGTTGATGGCGTATCCCAGTGGAGATGGCTTCTTCCAACAAGACAATGTGCCATGCCACGGTGCTCGTATTGTGCAGGAGTGGTTTCAAGAACATGAGGGAAACTTTAACCTTGCTTAGGTGGCCCCCACAATCACCAGATCTCAATCCAATTGAGCATTTGTGGGATGAAGTTAAAAGAGCCATCAGGTAGCTGGTTCCACAGCCATCAAATCTCACAGAACTGGACAGTGCTATTCATCAGGCATGGTGTCAGGTTCCTCACATCACCTTTCAACATTTCGTGGAGTCAATGCCAAGAAGAATCGCCGCAGTACTGAAGGCAAAAGGTGGCCCAACAAAGTACTGATGGGGTGGTCATAATAATCTGGCCACTCTGTGTGTGTGTGTGTGTGTGTGTGTGTGTGTGTGTTTTTGTCAATCCTCACCTGAGGATATTTTCCCATTGATTTTCAGAGAAAGTGGAAGGGAGGGGGAGAGATGGAGAGAGAAACATCGATATGAGAGAGAGACACACTTCAATTGGTTGCCTCCTGCACAAGGCCCTGGGATTGAGCCTGCAACTGAGGTATGTGTCCTTGACTTGAATCAAACCCAGGACCCTTCAGTCGTCGGACCGAGGCTCTGCACTGAGCCAAACTGGCTAGGGAATCCTCAATATTTTTGCTCATTCACATGAGTATTGTTTAAAACATCTTCCTTGTAGCAGCTAGGCCCTGTCACTACTGTGCTTGGCTGAGTTCACAAATCTGTTGTAACCTGTAGCTTTCCTGTTACTTTTCTGGCTCTCCTCTTCTGCTAAGCGTTGTTTCCTGGCAATAATTAAAACCTTCTGTCCCTGCCATAACTACTGCTGCTGCTGGAACCATCATAGCCATCTTGGTTTCATGGTTTGGCAAAGTATTGGCTTCCACCATCATAGGGGCCTTCTACATCCAAAGTTTCTTCCTTTCATAGGTTCAAAATTTGAAGATTGATTGTTGTAATTGCCAAAATCAGTGTAGCTTTCACCACCTCCAAAATCATTTCCATCATTACCAAATCCATTAGAGCCATCCCCACTGCCGCCATATCCACCACCACCACAGATGCCACCAAAGCCACTGAAGTTTTCTCCACAACCAACATTGTCATTCCCACCAAAACTACCTCCACAACCACCTCCAAAGTTTCCAGAAACACTGTATGGCATACACAGACACAATCTGAAAAGCAAAACTTTGAAGACAGTTAACTACACTGGAGTTCAACATTCACAATTGGACATGGTGGTTCCCATTGAAACACAATTTTTCTAGGATTACCCTCATTTTCAAAGAGACTGCATTAAGTCCAGTTTTAGTTTGGCCTGATTATTTGCACATACACAACAAGAATAGTAATTGATCAAATTGATCACATAGGCTCTTTCAGATCTGCTTTGATGGAATTTTTGCAAGGAATCTTAATAAACTTTCTCTTATAATTTGGAAAAATAAGTAAAAAAAGGAATGAATTAGACTTAAATAAACTGACATGAAAAAATGTCGTTCATATAGTAAAGAAATCAAGTTGCAAACAGTATGGTACTGTGTATATGTGCATTTGTAGATTTACAAAAAAGCAGTTTTAAAGGGCTTTTACCAAGCAATAAAGTTATTATATCTAGAGAATGAATTACTAGGTATAAGAGCATTGTGAGGATAAATTTCACATTTTAAACTCACATTTTCTGTATTATTTGACTTTGGTACAGAATTACTTTGTAATTAATATATAAGTAGATAATAAATTCTGGGACACTCAGCTCTTCTTGGCAATGGCACCACTACTTTTCAAGTGGGAAATAAATCCCCAAAGGGGATCAGCCATTCAATGCACAGGGCTAGCAGCAAGCTTTTAAGGTTTTAGGGGAGCTCTGAGAGTGGTTAAAGAGGTGGACTTTAAGGAAGAGGGCAGATGTCAGGTTAGGGCAAGACCCACCTTGGCTAAAGAGAGGCAATGAAGCTGGTTTCTTGAGCCTTTCTACCACCCGTGTCGGTGCTCTCTCCCTCTTCTTGACTACTGCCCTTCCCTAGTCCCCTCCTCACCCCCAAACCTGGGCCTACTCTATAGTTATGTCATGTGGTCTTTTCTCTCTTGTGCTGCATCTCTCACTTCCTGTTACTCTTATGATTGCCCCTGGGAGAGGCTATGCTGTGTTTGGTAGGGGCAAGGAATCACCTTAGGGCACCTTGGTTGAGCATATATCATAAGACTAGAGGCCTTCCCTTCTCCTGGCTGCCGGCACCGGTTTTCTTCCGGCACCCGGGACCCAGGCCTTCGCTCTGGCCGGAACCGCCTTCAGTCTTCCGTCTTTGCTGCTCTGGCTGGAACTGCCTTCAGTCTTCCCTCCCCCGCTTGGAGCCTACATATGCAAATTAACCGCCATCTTTGTTGGCAGTTAATTTGCATATTGTGCTGATTAGCCAAGGGGAGGCGTAGCAAAGGTACGGTCAATTACCATGTTTGTCTATTATTAGATAGGATTGGGCTGGAGAGCTGTTAGGTGATGTTATAGACTGTATGAGGGATTTTGGGATAAGTGGCAAATAAGGCCTGATAAATGATTAGATGTTTAATGCAACCAGAGTAGGGCTAGAGTTAGGGACCATGGCTCCCTATGGCTTACCTGACTTATTAGCATGACATTCAAAGCCTTCTCAATTGGGCCCCAACCCCCTGTTCTACAGGGCTGACTTACCCAGTAGGCATAGCAGGCATGTGCCCAAGGCCCACAATACTTTTATTTATTTATTTATTTTTAACATTTATTTATTTATTTATTTACTTAAGTTTTATTGCTTAAAGTATTACCAAGGATATTACATATGTGTCCTCCCCCCCCCCCCGCCCTTGACAATCCCCCGTCCTCCCCTACCCCCCAGTGTCTTATGTCCATTGGTTATGCTTATATGCATGCATACAAGTCCTTCGGTTGATCTCTTGCCCCCCTCCCTCCTGCCCCCCCACCACCCTCCCCGGCCTTCCCGCTGCAGTTTGACAATCTGTCTGAGGCAGCTCTGCCTCTGTATCTATTTTTGTTCATAAGTTTATAATGGTCTTTATTATCCATGAATGAGTGAGATCATGTGGTATTTTTCCTTCATTGACTGGCTTATTTCACTTAGCATAATGCTCTCCACAATACTTTTAGAGGCTCAAAAAATGTTTTATTCAATTAATTTATTTAATTTTAAAAAATATATTTTTATTGATTCAGAGAGGAAGAGAGAAACATCGATGAGAGAGAATCACTGATTGGCTGCCTCCTGCACGCCCCCTAATGGGGATCAAGCCCACAACCTAGGCATGTGCCCTGACTGGAAATCAAACCATGACCTCCTGGTTCATAAGTCGATGCTCAACCACTGAGCCAGGCTGGCTGGGCTGTTTTTTCTTTTAAAACCATAATAAAATGAATACCATCAGCCTGGGTTATATTCATTTTTATACCAAAGCAATTATAAAACATAATTTTAAATGTTATTTTTTATGAAGGCAAAAGTGCCCATGAAAGTTATGTGGCCCTGATCTTCTAGCTTCTACATCTACTGCTCCCTCACCCTGATGTCCTCTTGGTTTCCCAGATCCACTTATACCTTTGTCCCTCTGTATCTCTTCTCATGTAGATCATTTCTTGGATGAGATCTTTGTTTATTAAGCCCTTCCCACCTGAGGACTCATCCTTTGAGGTCTAAAGTCAAATGTCACCATCTTTGTGAGGCCTTCCCTAATCCCCCTAAAATTTAGGGCCAAAATGGAAGGAATTGTTCTAACTCACCTAGCACATCTCTGAACACACCATGACTTGCTTGCATCTCTGTTTCTCCACCTAGAATCTGAGTTCCACAGGGGAAGAGTCTCATAACTCCTCATGTCTACTTATGTTTGACACACAGTACGTAGGCCAAAGGATGTTTGGGAACAAGAGCAAGGTGCTGTGATGGACTTTTCAGATGTGTGTAGTTCTTCACAGCCTGAATCAATAGATTCTTCAAAGGGATCAGCGAAGGAACCATGCAGGGGGAGGAGGAATCCAATGCAAACTTCCTTTACCAAAGCCACAAAACCTTTATTTCTACAGGGATCTCATGTCCAATTCTCTTCTCTTTCTAGAAAAGACCTTTCCCACTCAGGCCACATCATGGGAGAGGCTATGCTTTGCCTTCTCCCTTTGGCTGGGCTATCCCAGAATGTTTCCTCTACACTGTAGCATCCACAGGATCCTGAAGGCTCTTCAGGGACCTAGGAGACCTGCAGTACTGAGTTGCAGGGAAGGAGAGGCAGCTGTGTGCCCTTGGCACCCTCACGTGGTGATGCCTAAGATGACAACCTGCTACTGAAAGTCTGAGTCCAAATGTGCAGGGTCCGACTTACTTAGGAAAGAGCTGATATGCGTGCCAGGTCTGCTCCACATGAGGGCTTCAGCAGACCAGGCCAGTCATGCAGTCATGTTTGACTATACACTGTCCTTAATTCTTCAGCCTTCCTACGGCTCTTGTTCGCCTTATCTGGGTCCTCGCTTCAGGGTTGCCAGTGCCTTGCTGTGTGGCCTTGGGCAAATTACCTCACTTATTTGCCCTCGGTTTCATAATAGGAAAATGATAAGGTTGGACTAAAATGATGGTTTTCAAATTGTCTTACAGAATTTTAGAAGGTCAGGGGCTAGTGGACATGGCCCCTGTCTATCCTCAATTTCATCCATGGCTACTTTGCCTTTTATTACATTACATATGGGCACTGAAAAGAAAAAAAAAAAAGGGGTTCTGGGACTTAAACCTGAGAATAGCTGGCTCCATGAACTGTGTGGTTTCCCTCATGGCTACCTGGCTCCATTGTTCTGGGCTTTATAGAGACCAGCCAGCCAGAAATTATCAGAATGCAGGGAAGAGAGAATGGGAATGGCGGTGGCTGGTGTTTAGTGTTTTTGTGGTGAAGGCGCCCTGGTTCAGTATTCAAGATCAAGCCTCAGTCTTGGCTCCCGCCATCCACTAGCTGTGGGACTACAGACAACCTCCTTTACCCTTCCCTGCCTCAGCTTTCTTATCTGTAAAATGGGCATGCCGGTCCCTGTCCTGTCTTACAGAGTCATTGTGCAGATGAAGTAAATAAAGGATTCCTGTCAGGGTGTTTTCTGTAAACCGTAAACGGCTCTATAAACTCAGCATACTATTAGCAAGGGAGTTGCTCTTAGACCGCTAACAGAGGGGTCTCTGCTGGAATATATTATGTCACTAGATCCTGTATGCCCAGCTCTAGATGATCAGGTAGTCAGGACCTGGATGCAGAGGTACTTTTCTTGAATTCAGCATTGCTGCCTTGGGCCCTATCCCAGGAGCGTTCTCTGCTTTGGAAGTCTCTGTTTCTAGGACAGAGGAAAGCTCTGGGTCAGTACTATGTGCTCTTACAGTCTCTTCCATCAATGTGGAGAACAGAAAATGGGCCCAATGTTGTTGCAAGGAGTAGGAAGGTCCTGCCTTGACATCCAAAATTAGGTTTAAACTCCATCTTTAAGGCCTACAGAGAAGCTGATGCTCAGGCTCCCAAACATCAGGTTCCCCAAAATACTGTTTCCTGAGAGGCTTGTGGGAACTTCCACAGGTGGTGATCTGGGGCCTAGATGAAGAGCCAGTGCTGGTGGGGGTCACTGGGATTGCAGGAGGCCATGGCTGGCTTTTTGTCCTCAGACGTCAGGCAGGTACCAGATCCTGAGTTCCTGATGAGGTGATCCTAAAAGATGACATGGCAAAGGGTCAACCTGGGCCTCAGTCCTGTAACAGTGCTATTAGGGGGCAATAAATAGCACTGTTAAAGGTCTGGCAATATGCCAGACACTCTTAGGGGATGCATTCCTGAGTTTCCTCTTGTGTCAATTACCCACCCCAAGCTTTAGCCTGAATGGCTGGAATAGAGGAAGGACCATGGGCTAACTGAAAAAGGCTAGGGCCTGCCTCCTCCAGATGGCCTGGGCCGCTGCTGCCTACCTCCACTTTCTGCCTTGGATCGTATTTAGACTCTCCCCTTCCCTGTAGCCCCAAGGTTAGCCTCCTCTTTCCCTAACCCAGGGCAGGACTGGGGTAGAACAGAGTGAGCTAGTTTGTGCTCAGTACTGTAGAAGTTACATTATAGACCCTGAGGCAGTGTGGTCTAATGGAAAGAGCCTGTGCTTTCGAGTCAGACTTATTTGGGTCTGAATCTCAGGCCTGCCATTTACTAGCGATGAATCTTGGGCCAGCCACAAACTTGCTGAGCTTCTTGGGAAGAACCTCTGAAATATTAATCAAACCAATGTATGTGAGTGCATAGTTTTGTGCCTGACACATGGAGGGCAGACAGGAACCATGAGAGACTCTTCACTTTCATCTACTTAGGTTCAGTCAAAAAATACTTGAGCCATGACACACCTGACCCTATCTTTCTATCAGCCAGACCAGCCATCACCAAACACTACTTAAGCCCTGGGAACTCTGCCTGGGACCAAGCCCTCACCCTCCATACTTTTTAGTACTGATCTACTCCATGGTATCTCAGGCATAAGATACAGAAAATAAGGAGTGGGCGGGGGCGGGGGGGCAGTGGTGGCCTTGGGTTTTTGATGCTGAACTTTCTGGGCCAACTTACCTGGGTCAATTCCCATTCCTCGTCCTTGGGGACTTGGCTGTTTTTGCCAGTGAAGTGACAGCTCCTAAGGCCCAGAGTGCCAGCACTGGCGTGTAGACACAGCTGCTTTGCGATGTTGTGGCGAAGGTCCCTCTGGGTTGTGTACTCAAAGTACTGGAAGTCAAGACAAGAGGAGGTCTGAGAGACAGGCGGAGAGTTTGCCCACCACCTTCCCAAGCCATCTGCCCTAAGGTGCCAACCACAGATGGCCTCTTGGTGAGGCAAGTGAGTGAGCAACGAGACTTCAGTAATTCAAGTGTCACCTTCAGGAATTTTTAACCATATATCTGGGTTATACTGGAATAATAGTTAATTCATATCTTTTATTTAATTAAGATATTAACCTCGCCTCATGTTAAGCATCTGTGAAGTCATGTGTCTGATATTCTAGTTCTTCTTTTGTTAATAGATTATTAGTAAAATAAAAAAGTTCACCAATGTACCACCTAAAATCATCATGCAGGCCAGTGGTACAGGGAATTGTTTTAGAATGACTATCTTCATATAGACAGTCTGTTCAGTGTCCCAAGCCACTCCTTCCCTTGCTTCAATTATGGTTCAAGTACTTCTTTCTTACCAAACGCTGGGCATTCAGGGTAGATTGAGGAACTCAGGCCAAAAAGGTTACTAGTTATTCCTCAGGAAAGAGCTGGGCCATTGTGGGTTATGGAGTAAATTTTCAGGATGCTAGGTGACTAAGATGTCAGGAGGTGGTTGTTTTGGGGTCATTTTTGGGTGGTAGGATCAGAGTTATTTTCTGGGCTGAAGAGGCACTGAAGATAGAAGTTGTATGTAGATGAGGGAAAGTGTTCAGAAATTTCCCACGCTTACCCTAAAACATCACTTAGCAGCTGGCATCCTCCAGCAAGCCGTCTCTGATGAACAATCCTCCCCTCCCCCATCCCTTCCTAGCACCCAGCACTGATGCCCAGTGCTCTCTCTATGTCCCTAATTCAGACTTCAGACCTTGTCTGTCTCTGTCATGCTTTCTTCCTCAGACTGGGAGTTTTCTGAGGGCAGGGATGGGATCTCCTCCTCTCTCTGGATATCCCCCATCCTCATCCTTCGGAAAGGGCTATTTTGAGTGGAGGAAGGGGACCCCGTAGGAGAGGAGATGCTCAGAGACAGGCTTCTCTTGGGCCTGCCCAGTAGGGTTGGGCTATATACCTGGTTGCCACCAAGGCCGTGGCAGGCATACATGATGAGGGGCTTCCCTCCGTGGTTCTTCTCACCCACATCCAGGCACTGATTGATACCAAGGTTCTTTATCTGCAGAAGGGGGAGTGGAGAGGGAAACCAGGACAGCATAGTCAGGAGATTTTTAGTTTGTGGTGTCAGGCCCAATTGGAATAAATTTGCATGACTGGATTTCTCCTCTGCTCGTTAACCCAGATGCCTGAAGTTAACAGCAAAGTGAGGTGCACAGCCCAGAGGAGGGGCCAGGGCATGCTGGGCCACCTCTTAGGCTGCTAGGTCTGTGGAGAAGTCCTTAGCACATGGGCATTTCCTCATGAGCAATGGCTCTCAAAGTGTGATTCCCTAGACCACCAGCATCACCCACAGATTTGTTAGAAATGCATATTTTCAGGCTCCACCCCAGTCCTACTGAATCAGCAGTCTGTGTTTTAACACTCCTTCCTGATGATTCTGATGCAGGTGAGCATTTCAGAGCGAGTCACTGCTTATAGGCTGTTTCCTCATAAGGATTTTAGCTATCTCTAGAAGCTCCAAAGTCCTCCTTCTGGATAAAGAAGTGTGGGAAAAAAAATTCAGTTCTCATTTGTCATCTGTCTGTGGGGAAAGTGGTCTTGAACTTCTCTAGGGGGTTCTGTGATGATGGGCAGGCAAGTTGGTTCTCAGGACTCACAGCTCCATAGAAGGTGGGCTTCAGGTCAGGAATAAACAACTCTGGGTAGATGTTGTGCAAGAACCAGGAAAAGTTACGACAGTGTAGTTGTTCCCTCAGCTGCAGTCGTTCCGAAATGTCACCAAAGGTTTTCTGTCAACAAGACAAACCCCTAAGGATCAGTACCACCAGCCTTGACCTTCTTGCCTGGCTTGAAGTAGTCCAGAGTTCTTGGGGTCACTTTTGCCCAGAATGGGTCTCAGGCTCACTCCTGCTCAGGACCTGTTGGAGCTACTGGCCCAGCCTCACATCCAATCCCAAACCCCATCTTGGCTTTGGGAACTCCACCCGTACCCCCCTTACTCCCTCATCTCCTGTCACTTCCCAGTTAGTGTCCTCCCAGCCCCATTCTGAGCCTCTCAGAGCAAAGCCAGTCCTCCTGGAAGAGGTTCTTTCTCCAAATCTCTTTGCTCTCCCCTCCTAAAAGACACTGGGGCTCTCTGGCAGGGACAACGAAGACTCTTCTCCTCATTCTCTAGCTTTCCCGGGCTAGCTCACAGGGTCTAAGGTGGTAGAAATGGGTGGGCCTCTATCATTCAGTCTTGACAGGGTCTGGGATTCTGTACTTTTCTTCATCCGGACCCCCCCGGAGGACCATTTCATCTCACCTCTTGGGCCATCTTTGCTGCCTCCATATTTCTCCGGTAGAAAATCTCCTTGTAGCTATCCATCCAGACTTCAGCCAGGCGCACTTGGTTGCGAGCAATGACATTGGTGCCCTTGGGAAAGGTGTGGGGGCTTTTGGTACGGAACACGTGGCCTACCACAGAGCAGGGGATGATCTCCAGCTGGCCCCCACACTGCCACACCTGCCGTAAGAGGACACAAAATGGGGCCTTTAGGAGCTGGGTGGGGCAATCTCCCCGCAAGCAGCTCTGTTCCATTCCCAGAGCACCAGACCCCAGGTCCAGGAAGCTCAAGGAAATGCTACTTTCTCTCCTGGAAAAAAGGACAATGAATAGGCTTCTGCTTAGGCCATGACCACACACACACAATCCCTAGCTCTCTGATATCGGTTCACTCTGATTTAAGCACATTTGCATGTCTGAATGGCCCTCAGGACCCATTTTAGAGAAAAGACAGTTTGACTAACTTTGGCTTTTTGAGTTGAAAATGTGATTTTATCAGCTCACAGAGGTATTACTGGAAACTCAAACTTCCTCAAATCAAGATAGACTTGTGACCCAATCAGAGCATCAGTGCAAGGATAGTCAATGCCAGGTGGCCTGTGGTCGTCACCTGGACCTGTAGCACACTAGTTCCCTAGGACAGAGACTGAAGAGAGGTCAGAGGCTCATGGATGAACCTGGAATCAGAACTCTGGGAGTTGTGGGGAATGAGCTGGTGACCTTTCTGTTTAAGCCTTCCCACCTGTATCTCCTCTTTTTAGGTTTTAAATTAGGAGATATGTTGTTCATTTTAGTACAGCAGAAACAGAAATACATAATAACAGCAGGTATTAAAGATGTGCTTAATACGTGCCAGGCACTGTGAAAGGTGACTTCACAAATGAGCTCATTTACTTACTAATTACCTCTCCACTGGCATGGGGATTTGTATAGATTTCACGAAGAGGCAATCCTTTGTTCCTAACCTAATCCTGATTTGCCTTATTCCTGGAACCCCACCAAAATTTGGGCCCCATCTTCTCTTACAGTATGAAGAGCTTTCTGAACACAGGGTAGAGAAACTCTAAGACTATCAGGGCATATGTCCTCTGATCTGGAAAGGGGAACCTGATTTTTCTAGAAAAAAGATAGTGACTGCTCACTAACCTGTTCCAGGGTCCTCTACCATGATCAGGGTCTAATCCTTTTCTACAGACACCATCAAAGATGTCTGTAGACGTCCAATGCCTATTACCACTGTTATCCCTTCTTTCTGAGGAGCTCTGCTCAGTAATTTGTTTCAAGTTGTCTAATCTGACTCCCAAAGTCCCATTGTCAGAGGCAGGGAGGGGAGCGGAGGAAACGCAGAGTCATGCCAGGAAAACAGCCACCTTTTAAGTTCAGTTCCAGATGTTATATTTCTGCTGCCTAAGAGATAGGTTCTCAGGCTGTCCCCTGGGATGTTGTGGTTCCCCCCTCGAAGCCCTCTTCACTCTCACCCGGAAGGACATTTCCACGTTCTCCCCTCCCCAGATCTCCATCTGATTATCATAGGTACCGATGTGCTCAAAGTAGGACTTGGAGATGGAGAAGAGGCCACCAGCAAACGTCGGGGATCTGGAGAGACAGAGGGAGAAGCATGTGCATCTTCTGGGGAGGAAGTGAGAGGAGTGGAAAGCTGGGACTCACCGCTAATGCTTCCTATCCTATTCCCACCCCCTTTCCTGGGAAAGACAGCCCCTCTTCCACTAAGTAGTTCATTTAGCAAATGTTTATTGAGCTTTTATTATGTCTCTTTACCTTCTAGGAACTAGGTCAAGGAGAGATGTAATTATCATTACTCTCTTCTAAAAGGCACCCATTCATCTATTCAACCAAAGATGTATTAAGTACCAGTCACCAGGACCTGTGCTACATGTTAGTTAAGAAAGACAGATCTTATTTACTGAGAGCTCAGTCTCGTTACGTAGCAGACGGTAAAGCTACCATTGTTTGTTTACTTTTTGGCAGCTAAGTTCCTGGAGCATAGTAGATAGTTGGTTATTAGAAGCAATGTGAAATTGTTTTTGGACATAGGATTCAAACCATGAATGAATGGATATTATGAGTTGAACTGACCCTATTGTCTTTCAGAGTCCCTGGACCTTGAGGGACTAGAAAGCCACAGTTTTAGTAGGAGTCCAGCCCTGGTACTTAATACTGCATGAGCAACTAGCTTTGGGGAAAATCTGCCAGCTGCTCTGGACAGAGGAAAACTCCTGGAAACAGAATAGGAAGTGAGGTGACACCGAAAGGAGCATTTGGAGGTTACAAAAAGATTCTGGCTTTCAGACAAAAGCAGGGAGGCACAGACCCATACGAAGACAAATTAACAAAAACATCTCATTCCTAGAATATAGATACCGAGTGGCTCAGAAGGGGAGCTGGGCTAAGGGTTGAAGGTGGGGGTAGGGGCTAGGGAAGACTAGGGTTGACTATCAGATACTTAATCAGGAGGTGTTGGTAGCTGTGCCTGGCCAGGCTCTCTTGGACGTGGCTTTGCTGCCCCCTTCTGTTGCTTCTTCATGTAGCCCAGAACCAATCAAGGTGGTTCACACACAGCAGGGGCTCAATCAGTGTTCATTGGACTGATCTGTTACGACAAGAGCCTGACCTTGGAGTTAACCTTGTGGCTGCTCTTGTTGCCCTGAAGTTGGCTCCTGCAGCTGCTTTCTGGAAGAAATTTTAATTGGGAAACCCTCATGCTCATGCAGGCTTTCTGTCACTGGTTCTGATCCAGGAGTTCTAAGCCCCCCAAGTAAGGCCCAGAAAGGTTCAGAGAGTCCTGGGATTCCAGATTAGCACTTTGGAACTCCTCCTTTCTCCCTCCCTCCCTCCCTCCCTCCCTCCTTCCTTCCTTATTTACTTCGTTGCTTCTTGTATGTGCTCTGACCGGGGATCGAACCCACAACCTTGGTGAATCGGGGCAATGCTCTAACCAGCTGAGCTACCTGGCCAGGGCTTAACCTACTTTTTCTTGAGGTTCTTCCTGCCTTGGGCCTGTCCCTTGGCTTTGAAAGGTCTCTGACCCAGAAGCCACTGACAAATGACCTGAGGATAAACCCTACACAGGGAAACTCACTGCAGACCCACAGCCTACAGGCAACAGCCTGTGTTTCCTGGCCTATGTCTTAGGATCCTCTGGGTCCCTTCTCTCTCCTCTCAGCCTCCTGTTAGCTTTCAGAGTAAAGGGTACTGCCTGCAGGCCTCCTGGTGGGGTACTATGCATAGTGCTGAGGGCAAGCCATGCACACCACCAGGCAGCAATTTCATTCCTTAAACACTGGAGCTTTATCTTCCAGCTGTATGGTCCGTAGACACTGGAGCCAGGGACATCAGTGATGGGTGGTGGCCAGGTGCCCTGTCCCTGACTGTGTCACTGTGTGCCTGGCACCCAGCTTGGGGGAGGAGGGCTTTGTTGCTGTACACACACAACAAACAAAAGACATCTATGAAGCAGTCAATAGGGAGTTCTCATTTCTTTTCTCCCTCTTGCCTTCTCTTTTCCCCTCTCTTCTTTCTGTTGCTGCTTCTCCTTCTAATGGAGACAGAGAAGCTGGCTGTTCAGAATCCACGGGATTACTTCCTGTGGCACCCATCTGATCCCTCTCCACTGAGATTCTGGGCAGCATGTGTTTAGACTTGGGCATGTGGAGGGGGAGGAACTCCAACACTCTCTTCCTTTCAAGCCTTCCCTCGTATCTCTGCTTATTGTATCTCCTACCTCTGCTTCCCTCCATCCCAGATATATATTCAGTTGACCTTGGAGTTTCCTGTCCCGTATAGGAAAACAATGACAGATAATCACAGGATACTCAAAAAGCCACTCCCCAACTCAGTTTGGCTGAAATATCTGTTAAAATAAACTTGTGGTTGCCTGGTTGGGTGGCTCAGTCAGTTGGAACATCATCCCTACTCCAAAAGGTTGCAGGTTCGATTCCTGGTCAGGGCACATACCTAGGTTGTGGGTTTGATCCTTGGTCAGGGCATGCACAGGAGGCAACTAATCGATGTTTCTCTTTCTCTCTCTCCCTGCCTCTCTAAAAGTCAATAAAAATATATCCTCGGGTGAGGGTTAAATAAAATAAGCTTGTGGTCTCTAACAACACCAACAGGCAATTGGAGAGGGAAGGACAGAGTAGAGGTATGAGGGGAAGGTAATGGGTAAACTTTCATGCATCCATCCTATAGCTCAGGGGTTGGCAAACTATGGCCTGGGGACCAAACCTGGCCTGGCTTTATATAAGGCTCTGGGTTTATATAAGGATGGTTTTTACATTTTTTAAAGGATTGTTTAAAAAGAAACACAAACAAGGAATATTATGCAACAGACTATATGTAACTGACAAACCTGAAATATTTACTATTTGGCTCTTTACCAAAAAGTTCAGGGCAACTGCAACAAACTGCAAACTGCAGAGCACTTGCACTATTCTTTTACTACGTTTCCAGTCTTTTCAAAGAGAATGACCTGGGAGCACATGCCTTCCACTCTTATTACAATGGCTATTCAACAATGGCCACTACCCACTGTCTCTCCGCACCCCTGCAAACACCAGTCACAGTCTCCTACAAATAGGGAGGAATAGATGACACAGTGTGTAGAGCCCTTAGTCCAGTGCCAGGCACACAGTAAGTGGCAGATAAGAGCAGTCTAGTGCCATGGTTAGAAGCGTAGGCCTGGGTCAGACAGGCCAGGATGGGTATCCCTGTTCCACCTTTTGTTAGCTGTGTAATCTGAGGCCAATGTTTATCTCTAAGAAACTCAATGTTCTCACTTATTATACAGGCTAATCACAGGGGATGAGAATTAGGTAAAATATGTCAGGTGCTTGCTAGAGCACTAATAAATGTTGACCTGAGATGGCCCGGGTCCCTAGGACTGGGTGAGTCTGGGACCATGTAGGCCGGGGTGGGGGCTCACCAGGCTGTGGTCCTTACTTGATTGGGTAAGTCTCGTCCTTGCGCCTCTGCTTTTCATGTGGAGGTAGAGTCTCCCAGCCGAAGGTCAGGCTCCAGTCAAAGTTGCCACGGCTATGGACTCTGCCCTTCGGAACGGGCTTGGAGAACTCAAAAGTGTTAAGGTCAATAGTGACGATGTCTGGGCTCACCACCGCCGTCTCATCCTCGGTGATGCGGGCCAGGAGGGGCTCCAGCCAGCCGTGGAAGCACTCACCTGCAAGCCCAGGCCCGGAGACAACTGTCAGGGTCCTGATCACAGCTGAGCCCATGCCCCAGGCCAGCGGGGAGACCCAGGAGGACAAGAGAATTCTCCATCCACTCCCTAGCTATAGGCTGAGAAACACAGGCAAGCTCGCTCACAGCTGTTCAGAACAGAGATCTGAGAACCGCCTCCTCTCCCCTCCCCCAACCTAAAGATGCAGGCAGCTCTGGAAGGGAGAATGGAGGTCTCAGGGGACTCACATGGACTCAGCTGATCCCAAAGCACAGGAAAGGCCCTGGATGGGTGTCTTCAGATTCCCAGCCTACCCACTGAATCTGCCCTCCCCAAGCGTGGATTTCAGAAGCAGGTGTCCCCTCTACTGGGAATATCTGCATCTTAAGCTGCATCTTAAGTTGTAGAATAACAATCTCTTTCATTTGTCTAGCCCTTTGAGATTTTCAGTGAACTGTGTATATTACGTTATTTGGCCCTCAGAGTAATAATTCTGTTGGTGAGTAAGGTTGGTATCCTCTTCCCATCTTACAAATGAGGAACCTGAGGCTTTGCTAGAATGCAAACCCGGGTCCTCTGGCTTTCTAGGCTTTCCCCAATATATATCACTGCTTTTAGGAGTTATTTTTCCCTGAGAATGGTGGGAGGTGTTTTGGTTAGGGGTGAGGGAGGCTTTCCTGGCTCCAGGTGGCCCTACAGGAAAGCGCCACACAGATCAGTCCCCAGTGGTAACAGGAGGCCTTTCTGAGGGGTTGAGTTCAGAATGAGGTACAGATCTGGGGAGAGAGGAATGCCTGGGGCTCCGGAGCACCCTCCCAGCAATTGGGGGGTGACCAATCGTTTTAGGGTTGTGTGTGTCTCTTGATAAAACACCCTTGGGATTTGGGTGAGAAAGGACTAGAAGAAGCTGGAGAGAGTCCCAAGCCTCCTTCACTCCTAGAACAGAGCAGGATGCGGCCTGTTGATGCTGTGGTCACAGCTCCTCATTCTGCCAGAGAGGGGTAGGGGATGGGCTGGACTACACCCAGGCCTCCTGGGTGCCAGGCCAGCACTCTACTCACAGTGGGCGTCTAGGAACGTGAGCACCTCTGCCTGTGCCACGCTGGCTCCCAGCAGTCGGGCCGTGATCAACCCCTTCCGCTTCTCCTGCCGCACCACCCTCACGATCTGCAGCTGCTTCACGTACTGTTCCAGCTGCTCCTTTAAATACTCTGGAAGGGACAGTGTCATTGAAGTCAGCTCATCGCTTGGTTGAAAACCTAATCCCCTGTGGGCACGAAACGCTGGCCTCCTGGGCCTCCAGCAGGCCCGAGTCTTTAATCCTCCCACACCTACTGCACTAAGCAAGTCCATGGAAGCAGATGGTGGGGAAGGGGCGGGGGGAGGAGGAAGTCCTGTGTGTGGCCCAGCAGCCCTGCCACCCAAGCCCACCTGGCCAGGACCCTGGCTCTGCAGTGTCGGTCCGGTGCCTGTGTACCTAGGCACCTCTGATGTCTGAGACAGGACCTCAGGGTTGTGTTTCTTTGGTCTAAATCAAGTATAAACTTCCGACAAGGGCTTCAGAGGCCCCTCTTGGTCTCTGCAGCCTTTCAGCTGCCATCTTTCAGAGCCGTAATTCCATTCTCCTCTCCTTTCTACCCCTAGTGACTGGGACAGTTTCCAGTGTCGGCTTTCCTGTCTTCCAGGCTCCTCAGAATAAGTTTGCCAGGTAGAATATACAAATGTTGATTTCTTACTTGCTGGACCGGCAGCAAGAAGTCTTACTCTAATCTCCTTTATTACCTGCTTTGCATGTGGAATATTTTAGGAAATGGAAAGGTGAAGAGCCTCTTTTTAATTAAATTAAAAACATGCATCAAGTGCCTGCCATTGGTCAGGCACAGTGGTGAGCCCAGCTACCTAGGGTGATCAGTAACCTGTCAGAGGAAGTACAGGGTTGAGAGCCTGCAGGGGAAAGGGGAGGGGTCAGGGAGAGCAACCATCCTGAATTTGGGGATGAGGAAAGCTTTTTGAAGGGAGGGGTATCTCTGCTTAGATCTTTCATTTTTTTCTGAGTGGAGGCTTACTTCATAATCCTGTTATTCAGTCTGGAATCCTCAGAGCATTAAAAATAGCTCTACTCTGAAGCAATCCATCTTGAAACATATTCCAAATCTTACTTATGGTTTACTAACTGTGATTTTGGTTTCCCATGCTCTTGTTCTGTTCCTGATTGTGCAATGGAGTTTCAGAAGTGGAAGTGGAGGGGAAGGTGTAAGCGATGATTGTGTCCTTTCTCTTTCAAGCTGTGGGATCAGCCCAGTGCTCAGACCTTGCTCACACAGCGTCCAAATACTTGTACCTACTATGTGCTTTTTAAAAAAATTGATTTCAGAGAGGAAAGCAAAGATAGAAACATCAATGATGAAAGAGAATCATTGACTGGTGCACACCCCACACTGGGGATTAAGCCTGCAACCCGGGCATGTGCCCTGACTGGGAATCAAACCCTGACCTCCTGGTTCATAGGTTGATGCTCAACCACTGAGCCACACCAGCCAGGCTGAACTAGGTGCTTTTATGTTGACTTTCTTAATATTCTCTATGAAGATTAAAACACTATGAAACAGGGAGTATTATCCCCAATGTTTATGAGTCAAAATTAGCCTCATTTGGCAGCTTTGGCCCAGCATTCACTTAGTAAACATCTGCTAATTCACTTCCTAGGTGCCTGACACTACCCTGGTCAGGGAGGGGCCTGGTCTGGGTCCTGCCTTCATGGATCTCCCAGACTCATAACTCAACTATAGCCCCAACTGCTGGTTCTAACAGGAAGCAGGGAGGAACCCCAACCAAGAGCCTCGCCTTCTCACAGGAAATTCATGGTGATGGAGATAACTCAGGGACAGAACATCATAGGAAGTGGGTTTTGTGGTAAGAAACTGCAAAGCACTGAGCTGTGAACCTCAGGGGGCCTGAGCTCTACCAGGCCTTTCTCCCATACCTTCCCCCACGGGCTCAGGTGGCTGGACTGGACCTGTGGATTCTGAGCATGAGTGCAGGCCCTTCTAGGGGAGTGAGACAACCCCTGGACCCACTGGACATGTGCTCCAGAGCATGGAGACACAGACAAGCCTATCCATACTTTCTTATGCCCCCTAGACAACAGCCTCCTAATTTAAGTTTAATACCCCACCACCCCAACCCAGCTTCATGACTCATGACGGGGGCTGTATGACTCCTGTGACCTCCAGCACAGATGCCTTATTCAGTCTCATCAATATGCAGATGGCTCCTAAGTCTTCTTTCCTGGCCTTGCCATCTTCACATGGATGTATAACAGAACCACAAACCAAACACGCCCAAAATGGAACTCCAGATTTCCTCCCAAGCTGCACCCCAGGCTCCCCCTTGTCAGTATATGGTACCTGCATCCCTCCAGCTGCTCTAACCTAGGCGTCATGCTGGATTCTACCCTTTCCTCATCCTTGACAATGAGTCCATCAGCAAGTGCTGCCAGTTCTTTCTCTTGGTCCTCACTGTCACCTCAGGAATAATGTCTTTTTTTAAAAATATATTTTTAAATTGATTTCAAAGAGGAAAGGAGAAGGGAGATAGAAACATCAATGATGAGAGATAATCACTGGCTGCCTCTTACATGTCCCCCACTGGTGATCGAGCCCACAACCTGGGCATGTGCCCTCACTGGGAATTGAACCGTGACCTCTTGGTTCATAGGTCGATGCTCAACCACTGAGCCATGCCTGGCAGCAGCAATAATGTCTTAACTGGTTTCCTGGCCTCTGTTCTACACCATTCTTCACAATCTATTCTTGACATAGCAGCCACGGTGGACATCAGTTATCTTACAAAACTAAATCAGATCATGTCAGTACAGTGGTTTGAAATTGCACTTAAAAACAAAATCCAGTCCTGGCTGGGTGGATCAGTTGCTTGGTATCAGTCCTTTGTACACCAAAAGGTTGTGGGGTTGATCCCCAGGGGCGTACGTACAGGAGGCAACCAATCGGTGTTTCTCTCTCTGTAAAATAAAGAAAAACATATCCTCAGGTGAGGATTTTAAAAAACAAACAAACAAACAAAAAACAACAAGAAAAAAATCCAAATCCAAACAGTAATGGTGGCTCCTCAAAAAATTAAACATACAATTACGACATGGTCCAGCAATTCCACTTCTGGGTATCTACCCAAAAGAAGTGAAAGCAGGGATTCAAACAAATATTTGTACACTGATGTTGATGGCAGCATTATTCACAATAGCCAAAATGTGGAAATAACCCCCATGCCCATGGATAGATGAATGAATGAACAAATCCAGCTTATACAAACAATAAAACACTCAGCTAACCCAAAGTGCTCCCCAAGTGTCTCCTCCCGAGTTTCACACAGTGCATTTCCAGACTTCAGGGCTGCCCCTTCTTTCCCTTCCTTCACCTGCTGATCCCTCTACCTCCCTTCCTACCGCGGCCCTTCCTGGCCAACCCAACCGCCGTGCTCCTCCCCTCTGCATGAGGAACTGACTCACTGAGGGGCTGTTCACTTCCCGACTCTCCAGGTCCTGGGTATTGTCTGATTCCCTCCCATCCATCTAGCAAATTCCCGCAGGGGGAGGCTTAGGTTCACTCTTCCCCAGGGGCAGGGCAGGGCTTTGACACGGGAATGACCCGTGTGGGGCACAACAGACTGATGAGCCCGATGGGCCAGTTTTCATAAGCCTGTGGAGTGTGCCAGACCAGGAGTACGTCTGGCATCTGACCTGGCCACACAAGGATAAAATCTGTGCCCAGGGTTCAGACTCTGAGGTAGGTAAGAAAAAGTTCCCCAGCCTGCCACCGGGCCTCCTTCCCCTGCTCCAGCATCAAACGTCTTGTGTACTTGTGGTCACAGAGCACTGCCAAGAACCAGGATAGGAGGACAGAGAGCATGGACATTGTATTACAGCAGAGACACAGCTCTTCTCTCTGTGTGTGTAATGAGAGCCAGTTAATCTGATCCAATGGTCAAATGTGTGGAAAATTTTATCCTGCTGTGGACAGCAGAGACTTCTGACCATGGGTCCAAGTTTGTCCTCCCCCCCCCCCCCCCTCGCCATCAGCTGAACATTTCTGAGAGCATCTCAAGAGTCCGAAAGCCCTCACGGTGGGGGTATTTTTCCTAGGGTCCACAAACTCCCTGGAATTACATGCAGAACTGCGGGTGTGTGCACAGTGTTGTAGCAATTCTGCACTATTCTAGGGAGTGGGGTAAAGCTTTTTACAGATTCTCAAAGGAGCCAGGACCCAGAAAGCTAAGAATGACGTGTTTAGGATTTTCAGGCAGATGATTCTCAGATGCTGGCATTGGCCCTAAGAGAGAGTCCAGGACACAACCAGAGAGAATGCCTCCTAGGGGCAGGCACTTTGGAGGGGCTATAGTGGCCATTGTAAAGTCCACCCTACTAGGCACAGGCTATTGTGCCCTTTAGATGCTGCCTGTGCCAGCCTGGCATTGTCACTTTTCTAGCCTGGTCAGAAGAGTTCCCCAACTGGGCACTTGTACCTTATGGACTAAAAAGATTCTGGGTGACAAGTACAGTTTAGAACTTCCACCCTCTGTGAGTCAAGGGAAGAAGCAGCTGAGGGATGGCTAGCATACGTCGGGGGGAGAAGGGCTACCAGAGAGCCCAGTTTGAGAGGAAGGGCAGCTGGATTGATACACTCGTTCCCCATTCCATACAGCCATTCTATGGCTACTCAGGGGCCACTCCCATCTCTGCCAAACTCTTTGCCCCTCCCTTTCCAGAAGCCTAATCTGATGCTTCTTGCCCACCAGACTCTCTCACTGCATCCCTGATACTTGCTTGCCTTTGCTTTTTTTAAAAAATATTTTTTATTGATTTCAGAGAGGAAGGGAAAGGGAAAGAGAGATAGAAACATCAGTGATGAGAGAGAATCACTGATTGGCTGCCTCCTGCACACCCCTTACTGGTGATCAAGCCTGCCACTCAGGCATGAGCCCTTGACTGGAATTGAACTTGGGACCCTTCAGTCCACAGGCTGATGCTCTATCCACTGAGCCAAACAGGCTAGGGCTGCCTTTGCTTTGTAAGTGTTGCTAGGTGTCTGTCCTCCAAAGAAATGGACTTACCAGTATTCACTACAGCTTCTCCTCCCACTGCCTTCCCCAGCCTTAGTCCACGTTTTAGCATCACCTCTAATCTAGAGGGCAGGCGGGAGGCTGGAGCGGTCAGGAGGAGCCACAGCTCTACCGAGTGGCCCCAGGGTACTCTGGGAAGTGTGGTGTCCGTTTCTGCACTCGATATAGGAGCACGCGCACAGGAGGCCAACCTGAGAGCCGTAGACACCATGTGCCACCCAGGGGGAGGCCTCAGCTCCTGGAGACGCCCAGCCTAATGATGCGTCCGTGCCTCAGCCCCTTTCCAAGGTCCGGCCCTAGCACCAGCTCTCAGGTGGCTGTAAGAATTTCCTCTCCTGATGTGGGGTCCTCTGCCTCTCTTGCTGACAATTACCCTCCCCCAAACTGCCATCCTTCTGAGACGAGGTCACTGTCCGCCTTAAACACCTTCAATGACTCCTAATTATTTTTCTAAATACTTTCATCTTGGCACAAATTTCAATTCAACATCGTTTTAGTGTCATTTCCTAAAACAAACCTAAGTTTCAGCCACATCAAATCTCTCAATGTTTCACAAATACACCTCTGCCTCTAGGACTATGTGTATGCCATTTTCTCTTCTGGGAATGCCCGCCAATGCTTCTTCTTTCCCTAGACACTCATGCTTTAAGGCTCCAATCTGGCCTCCACTGTGGACGGCCCCAGCCACGCCACGCAGAAATAACGTCTCCTGACTCCATACTCCCAGAGTGCATTGCTCCCATACAAAGACTAAACTGAAATCAATGGAGCACCTTACTCCATCTAACTACTCTGTCACATGAATTATCTCATTTAGCACTGATCTCTGATCCCTCGTTCACCCTGTGAGGGAGCCAAGTGTCTTCATTTCTGGCAGAGGCAACTGAGGTTCAGGGAGGTTAAGTATCTTGCCCAAGGTCACAGTTAGGAAGAGGCACAATTGGGATTTGAATTCCTGGATGTTGGCCTCTAAGGTCCACATCCTTTCACTTCTATTGAGGGTGTGTTACAGGCCACACTGCTGTGGTTGGTGGTGTAAGGGGCCATCTGACCCATGAGGTTTGTTAGCTTTCTCAGGGCAAGATCCATCCCATTTGCTATTTGTCACGGTATCCCCTTTGCCTAGTTCAGTGTCAGACACAGAATACTCTGCAGATATGAGTGGAGTTACTTTAAAAGGTGTGGGTGGAAGTTTGGTGAGCAACATCGCTTGCCTATTACCAACTACAGCAGAGGGCTTTTGAGGTGGAATCTCTGAGGTAGGAAACAGAGGGAAGGCCCATCCCCTCCCTCTGCCCTGCCCGCGCCCAGCATTTCTGACTTGGGTTGGACTCGGCAGCTCTAAGGGAGTCTGAAAAGCAAAAACTCCTAAGCTTTTGGAGCTCTTTGGGTGAAGTGGGGATGAAGTCCAGGCTCAAGGAATGTGGTCTCCCTGCCTGCTGTCCCCTACCTCCTGTGCCTCACGTGCCTTCTCCCTGCTCTTGGCCCTTAGGATGAGCTGTGAAGCCAGGCAGCTGGCAGTGAAGGTGCCTGCTCCCTTGAGAGAACCTGCCCTCCTCCTCAGGATACCCGCTCCTCAGGGCCGCCTCTAGCCTCACCCTCAGTGCTGGCATCATCCACCAGTATGATCTCCTTCAGCAGGATGGCAGGGCTGGTGTGCAGGACACTGTACACTGTTCGCAACAGCGTGGACCAGGCCTCGTTGTGAAACACAATGATGACGCTGGTAGTGGGCAGTGGCGGGCAGCGCCGAAACTTCTGGTCGACACATCTGGAAGGATGAAAGTGGACATATAGCTCTCCAGGTCCCTCAGAGTTCCGGGGGTAAGGAGGGCTCTGTGCACAGATTACCATAACCACCCACTGCTCTTTGGAACCACCAGCCTACATTCTCGGTGACAGCTGGGAATAGCTGCTCCCTGTTCCCAGCTTATGCTGTATCTGCCTCCTACTCTGAGCCTCTGCACAGGTCCCTGTCAACTGACTCCAAAACCCGTTTCCCCCGGAGCTGGCTCAGTGCCACAGCTGTGGTGCTGAGGGCTCCTCCCTGCTCCCCTCTCACTTCTCTCATCTGCTCTCGGAGTTCCCAGGGCTGACTCTTCCGCAGTAACATGTGTGCTGCATAGAGTGTAATCCAATCCAGACGCCCCAAAGGGGAAGTAGTAAAGGGCAAATGTGACATCTGAGAAAAGCAACTACAATTTTCATACTCTTCTTGTTACACTTTACAGTTCTTCACTAATCCATTTCCTCATTAATTCGCTGTCATCTGACACTACTATCACAGTCAATTTCCTGTGACCTTTTCTCTATCCTCATCCACTCCAACCACTCTGCGCACTTGGTCATGCTGCTACCCTCTTGACATTCCATCTCAGGTGGGAGTGGGAATGTGTGAGCCCTGCATCTCAAGGAATCATGTGGCTCAACATCCTTTTTTTTTCTTTTCCTTTTTTTGGTTGTTAATCCTCCCCCAAGGATACTTTTCCATTGATTTTTTTTAGAGAGTGTGGAGGGAGTGGCAGGGGAGGGGGGTCGGGGGGAGAGAGAGAGAGACATCCATGTGAGAGAGACAATCAATTGGTTGCCTCCTGCTCCTGCCCCAGCCAGGGCTGGGGATAGAACCCACAACCTAGGTACATGCCCTTGACCAGGAATTGAACACTCAACCTTCAGTCCATGGGCCAACAATCTAACCACTGAGAGACACCTGCCGGGGCTAACACCCTTTCTTATCCCCTCTGATGGTCAGAAAGATTTCAAACTTCCTCTTCTGGCTTCCCTTACGGCCCAATACCCTTCCCTGCTGAGAAGCTCATGACAATTCCAAGTGACTCCAGCTTCTAGGACTATAGTACTTGGTCAATTCTGAGGAACCCCAGGTTCACAGCCCTAGAGAATCATGAATGTGGGGATGAGGGCTGCCACGTGACAAAAGGCCAAAAAACGGTATAACTCTTGAGTTGGGGAAGACAAGTCTAAATGAGAAAGACACAAAATCTTTGACTTGAGGACAGTGTAAATTACAGCCACGATCACATAAGAGTGAGGTGGCTTAAGGCTCAAAGATCTAAGTGCTGGTTCATTGCCCAGGATTAAAATTATAAATGGCTTCAAATAAAGGTTAGAATGGATTCATGGTCCTGTGCGCTTTCACTGGAAGAAGGAAATCAGGAGGCGGGGACAGTCCTGACACTAGGGCCGCTGTCGGGCAACGTCCCACTCCTGCAGCTCAGCAGCAGCGTCCCATAGCTTCTGGGGCAGGCTGTTCCCAGAAGGGCTTTAGCTCAGCTCGGGTATAGAACCCAGGGTGGCAGAGGGCAAGGCCACCAAATCAGTGGCCTGGAATCAGTCCCTCTCAGTCACCCCTAGGCCAGGTCCTGGTCCCAGACCTTGAGTTCTTTTTTCTGTACACTGTCACCTTCATAATTGTGTTTTACTCTCATAGGAACTCCCTAGGCCTCTGCCTGACCAGAATACTCTTGAACCCCAACCCCTGGGATAAGGGCAACTGGTCAGGAAAGGGGGTGAGGGTGTGGAGGAAATCCCTGTCCATATTCTAAAATCCCCATCAGCTCTTTACCGGGCACTTGGCCCAAGGCACGGCCATACCAGTCACACCTTTGGCAGAGCCCTGGCCTCACCCAATGACTCTGGGCTACTTACTCAGGGGGTCGAGTGTCTGGCCCCAGGGCCCTCTGCAGGGAGATCCGGTCACTGGCAAAGGCATTGAAGCAGTGCTTCTTATAGCCCTCTTCCTTTTCCTGGGTCTCCAGGGGAGTCCACTTGTCCTTCTGAAAAGCTTTCCCGTCTGCCCCAGGGCCGTTGGGGTCCTGTGGTGGCCGTTCCCAGAAGGGCTTCAGCTCAGCTGGGGTATAGAACCCAGGGGGGCAGAACTTGTTCGTGGAGACCAGTGTCTCCTGGGGCTCTGGAGCCCTGATCTGGAGCTTGGGCATCGAATCCTTCAGGTTGTTCATGGCCCCCACCATGAGGTCCAGGACATGATCCTTCTGGCTGACCAGGGACTTCAGCCATGGCTTCTCCGTGGCCTGTTCCCTGCTGCTGACATCCCTCTGCAGGACGAAGAGGAAGAGCACAAAGGCGCTGCCCAGGATGGCCAGGCGCAAGGGCATGTGACGTCTGCGGAGGAGCCTCATCCTCTGGAACCAAAGGGGGCCCCGGCTGAGTCAGCCCCAGTGCTGGGCCAATCCGGAAAATAGCTGGTATGTCCGGGTGGCACACCTTGGGGCCTCAGCCTGAGAAGGGAAAGAAATAAGACAAGGCAGGGGTGGAGAGGGAGTCAGGGGGTTGGGGCTCCAAACCAGGCTCTGTTGCTGAATAGTGACATCATCTTATCCAATCACTTAACTTGCTTCTAAATATCCTCCACCCATAAAATGAGGAGAACCAGAATCAGCGCTTTTTTCCTGCCCTAAGATTCTGACATGAGTGGATCTAGAATAATCAGAACACTAAAACTCTAAATGCAGAGATTTAACAGAAATAACCACTTTGGAAGACAATTTGGCATTATAAAATAAAATTTAAAACGTACACACCCTATGATGCCGCAGTTCCACTCCTAGTTTTATATTCCATTCAAACTCCAGTGCACATGAGCCAGGAGGCATGTACCAGAATGTGTCTAGTAGCACTAAATAAAATGGCAAAAAGAGCAACCACCCAAATGTCCATCAGCAGTAGAATGTGACTAGAGTATGAAATATATCCGTATTATGGAGTACTCGACAGCAGTGACAAAGAATGAACTATTTCTACATGCAACATCGCAGATGTAATATTGATTGAAAACAAGTTGCAGAAGAATAAGTATAATATGATTCCATTTATAGAAAATTGTAAAGCACATAAAACTAAACAATGTATTGTTTATGAAAACAAAAATGAGTACATAATATTGTTCATGACTACAAAATGAATATGTGCATGAAAGCTATAAAGAAAACTAAAGGGACAATGAAACAAAAGTTTCTGAAGAAGGAGGAAAGATATGAGAAGAGAGGCACATGGGGACTTCAAAGTAAAGTGTTTTTTCTTAAAGTGGATGGTGGCCATTACTGGTACTGTTATTCCTTATACCAGTGATGGCGAAGCTATGACACGCGTGTCAGAGGTGACACGTGAACTCATTTTTTTGGTTGATTTTTCTTTGTTAAATGGCATTTAAATATAGAAAATAAATATCAAAAATATAAGTCTTTGTTTTACTATGGTTGCAAATATCAAAAAATTTCTATATGTGACACGGCACCAGAGTTATGTTAGGGTTTTTCAAAATGTTGACACGCCGAGCTCAAAAGGTTCGCCATCACTGCCTAAACATATTTTATAAATATTCCTCTGTATCTACTCATGTTTAATAAAAAATATCGAAGATTCCAGGCAGGACTGAGCTTTGGTGTTCATCAGCTCACACCCCCGGGCACAGACATGATCCCACACCACAGGTCAGAGGATGAATGTTTGCAACACCTTCTGTGGAAAGCTCTGAAAACGCCAGGGTCCCTTGTAAAGCACCAGATGTCCATGGCACAGGCCTGTGCACAAAGCCCAGTTATGCCCCTTCTGGAATAATAGCACCTACCTCCTAGGGTTGTTAGAAGGATTAATAAGTTCAATAAATAATCACGGAAGACGCTTAGTAGTCCCTGCACACAGTAAATTCTGAAAAAATATTAGTTTTTATCATTAGTGGCTGTGTGACCCTTGGACAAATTACTTAATCTCTCTAAGCCTCAAGCTCCTCATCTATAAGTGGGGAGTAACTAATACCCAACTCACAGGGATGTGAGGATTAAATCACAGATAATGTATGTAAAATCCTTGGCAGAGTACCTGGCAAATAATAAGCCTTCAATAAATGGTTATCAATTATTTCCACTATTATAATTAATAAACCCTTGCTCAGTTTTCCAGCAATTTTCCTCAAGCACCTGGTCCTTGGCCAAAGCCACACTCATTACCCCATGGCATGCCATGCTACTTAATGCTGTTACTTAAACACTCAAGTTCCTGCCTGTGGAGAAGCCTGGCATCTGGAGTCACTTGGATCCGGGGAATATGATCTCAGGGGGAGCATGGGTCACTCTGGGCTGGGGGAGACGGGTGGTTTTCTTTTATAACATCAGACTCAGCAGCAGCATCAAAAATCAAATACAATGAAATCTCTTTGTCTATTTTGAGTTAGATGTCTACGAAATGGGAGAGGAGACTGGTTCATTCTGCCAGTATTGATGGAGTATCTGCTATATGCCAGATGTGGGAGATACAGAGATGAGCAAGCCCAACCTTCAGGGAATGTACAGTTAACTGGGGGAGTCAGATTTTAAACAGAGATCGCCCAGTGAGAAGATGGCATAAGAGAGGACCCTTGGGTCCTGAGGAAGAGAGGATACAGGAAACTCAGCAAGTGGGAGGAGGTGACGTTTGTGAAGCGGTTCCGAGGGGAGGAGCTTGGGCTGAGCACTAACCCACCCGTAGGAGTTGGCCAGATAAGGTGAGCACACAGAGCCTAGAGGCAGGAGACAGCAGAGCCAATCAGAGAACAGCAATTACATTGGGACAGTGGGGGTATGAAATCTGATCCAAGTAGTAGGGGATGGGCCTGGAGAGGCAGGGGCCACAAGTCATCATGCCAAGGAGTCTGCTGTGGACCTGAGACATGCGGAGCAATACAGGGTTAGTGGGGAGCCCAGTACTATAGGAAGAACAATATGATAGCTGGTGGAGGGTGTCTAGGAGACGGACCTGATTGGCAGCTGGATGGCCAATTAAAAGGGGTTGGGGATCTGATCCAAGTTAGTATCGGCGCTGATGGAGGAGGGAGAATGTGGCGCTAGAAAATCCTTGAGTGACCAATGGGCCAGTTCACTCCAGCTGGGGCACAGAGGTGTGAGACAACTGCTTTCCCCATGAGATTTTAGAATCTAGTTGGAGAATAAGAACTGGTACCGTTGGGTGCAGTTAACACCTGTCTAGGGAGGGGACAGGAGCAGAGAAAAGATCTTTCACTGAATACCTGTTTGTACTTTGAGCCTGACTATATTACCTATTCAAAAATTAGTAAAACGGAAACAATAGCGCAGGCAGTAAGCGCCAAGTTGAAGAGGTAGAGCTGTCCATGGGATTGAGGAAGGCGTCAAGGAGGAAATGGGGATTCGGTGTAGAGGCAGCTTCCTGCACTCAGCTGGGGTTGAGCTATGTCTGCTGGGCCAGCACAAGGAGTTCTGCTTGAGCTAGACACCTCATAAATCCTGGAACTGCCCCTGCTAAGCACAGACTCCCACAGAATGCAGAAGTGTTTGCCATGACAGTGTTAAACTATGCTACAGGTCGAACTTCCCTGATATTTTCTGTCTACCTACCCACAACAGCAAGAAAAGAGGGGGCACAATTAGAAACAAAGGTGTGGTAATAGATTAGTTACCAGCTGCTGCCAAGTGCTCAAGACTCACCTCCTCCAGGAAGACCTCCCTGACCGACTCCCTCAGAATCACCCAGGTCACTTCAGCTCCCGCTTCCTGGCATTGCGTTGTGGTCCCTTGAAGTGGGGTCGGCCTTTGTTACTTTTATTCCCTCTGAAGAAAGAGACCTAGGGTTAAACTGAGCCCTTCCCAGGCATCTGTTCTCTCAGTCCAACCTGGCAGTCTCCGGCTTTCTCTGGAGCCTGCAATTCCTCCGGGTACTTACCCACATCCTGAAGTGAAAGGAGACACCTGTGATTAGCCCTGGCCGTAAGGGACTCAACCTCTAGTTTGTTTGCTCAGCATGCAGGCAACAGGAAAGAATCACTTGAAAGAGACACACACTAGTAATCTGATGGAAGGCAGAAGACTGGGATTAAGGATTCCTGCTCACTGCGTAGATGACTCCCGAAGTGTGGTTAGCAAGGTCGGGTCACCGTTTTACCAACTTTGGAAAGGAATAGCTCCCTCCTGCATGCAGTACTGTACTTTGTCAAGTGCAGAGCTTCACAGGATCCTCCCCCAGGGTCTTGTGTAGCTCCCTCACCTTTGGGTTCCCACCGTATGGCCACCAAACCAGTGCACTGGCAAGTGTGCCTACAGTCCTCATCCACTCATTCCCCTTCTGCCGCTGCTGAGCGTTCATTCCCAATCCTTTTTCCTCCAGCCACTCTTGGGATCTCAGCACGTGGGACCATCTTGGTTTCAGTACCGAGATGATGTCAGAACACAAATTCACCTTCTCTCACTGGTCTAAGGGAACTGAGCCTTCACCCAGCTCAGTGTCTATCACACTGCTAACTACAACCCACTATAGGATTGTGAAATAAACTTAAACTGTTGCAAATCAGCATAAAAAAAATTCTTTTAAAAAGATTAGAATGGAATAGAACAAAAAAGCACCAAAGTATGTCACATGGAATATAGGCATTGCTTTATTAAAATTTCATTGCAGTTATTATACACTAGAGGCCCGGTGCACGGATTCGTGCACTGTGGGGGTCCCTCGGCCTGGCCTGTGCCCTCTTGCAATCTGGGACCCCTTGGGGGATGTTGGACTGCCGTTTTTTGGCCCAATCCCGCAGGCCAGGCTGAGGGCCTTTAGTATGCATATAAGATCTTTGGTTAATCTCTTCCTGCTCTCCCCCCTCCCCCCTTCCCTCTGAAATTCATCAGTCTGTTCCATGTTTCCATGCCTGTGCATTGAGCGTCTGCCCCCCAGTCGAAAGGTTGCTTAGGCTTTTATATACTAGTATATATATATCTAAGGAGTGTTTCAAAAGTCTTAGTGCAATTTTAAGCTTTAATAACTTCAGAAACAGAAATGCTACAGACTTTCAAAGAACATCATTTGAAAGTTTTTACTTATTTTATCTTTTTGAGTTTTATGAATTTTGAATAAGTTTTTATTTTGATGTTTGTCTCAATCCATTGGTGATAGACACTTCCCAATACAAACTTAAATTGAAAATTTGGTATTAAAAATTCATAAAGGTAAAAAAATGGAAACTATTACATTTTCAAGTTGTGTTTTTTTGGTTAGTTTGTAGAGTTCATACCTCTGATGTGATTTAAGTGTAAAATTGCCCCTAAGAATTTTGAGATACCCTATCACATGTTAAGTGGGTATGAAGTTTTGTTGTAAAATGTTTTTCTTATGTTGGTCCAGTCATAGAAATCTGAAAGCCACTGACACCATCCAATTACACCCTAGGCTCCCACAGGAGGCCTTCTTAGATCTCTCCCATCGTGCCCCTCAGCAGACTTTATATGTCTACCCTGGCCCCATCACAGCCTTCCCTGTGTGGGGAACTCCTCTCTCACACCTCTGTGAACGCCTGGACGAGATGCCAGGCTGTTTTCACCTCTTTATCACTTGCAAAATCCCATGCAAGTTTAGTGTGTAGGAAATAGTCCATAAACTCTTGTTAAATGAGATGAGGACAGACAGGTTAAAGCTACAAGGGTAAGCACTGTCTTCGCCAAGTGATGTTTTGAATGCGCTTATTCTAACAAGCATGGAGTTACATGGCATTCTGTGGCTAAGCCTCGGGGTCTGTGAGTCTAGCACCCTCATTTCACAGGTGAGGCTTCCCTACTGTCACACGGCTTGTGGCTCCCAGAAGCACATGGCAATCTCCTAACTCCCAGGCCACGGCTCTGTTCCCACATCTTACTTACCCCTTGGAGGTCCCCTGGGAAGTTCGGGGGCTGGGTTTGGCTCTCCTGAGCCTGGGGCAGGGCTGTTGTCATGAGCATCCCTACTTCACTCTCAGAACCACCACCTCCCCCACCCCTACCCCCACCTCCCACTCCAGGCTACAGAGATGCCAAAACTAGAAGTCCCAAGCAAACTTTCAGCTTTTATGAAAGCCAGGGTAAACAAGGCAGAACACACCCTTGCTGGCCAGGTGGCCTCTTTGTAACAAAGTTTCTTTCTGTTTATCAGCTGAGCGGCTCACCTCCGGGAGACGTGGCAGCCAGGAAGTAAGACACCACCACAGGGATGTTTGTTCAAGTTAGTCAGACTAAGGCCCGATTACAGGGTTTCTTCGAAAAGAGATGACTGCCGCCACGCTCACCCAAGGTACAGGTGTGTGGAGCCGGACCTCATGTTGGGAGAGGGGACAGGTCAATTTCAAGCTACTGGTGGGGGGAGGGGGCCCAGAGGCTGCTTTGGTTACATGATCATCCCTTTCTTCCTTGCCATCAAACACAGCACTCATTTCACTTCCTCTGTTCTCATGCTGTGCACAAAGTAGCAAACGATCCCCTTCAAGCCCCTCCTCCCAACGCTGACCCTTCTGATTACAGAATGCGGGGAGGTTTTCACTTTTCTCCATAATTACACCTTTAAGACACTTCAGCTGCTGTGGCTTATTTTCCCAGAGAGACACACTGGAAGTTATTTCTGTAGCTCGTCTATCAAGTGTTTCCCCCACCACATCTAGGTTCATTTTATGTTTGCATAACATTTTAAGCTTATTATCCAAACAGATTTTTCAATTGAAATAACCTACCCAACTTTACTCACACTATGTACCTAGAACAGTGCTTGACACTCAGCAAATATTTGTTGATTTTTATTACAAATTTGTAAAAGCCCTTGAAAATCAAACGAATGTGCAATCCAAGAGGAAGTTCAAGAGCTAGCTCACAACATCTCACTGGAGTTGCTTCCAGGCCCTGACAGGTGGGGCAGGGATGTGCAACTGTACTCAAACTGAGCGTTGAGACTGATGGCTCCTAGGAATCCAGGGATGAAAAGAGAAACCTTCAGGTGGGTGTGAGGTGGGATTTTCTAAACTCTGGTAACAGGCTGGGTTTGTGAGAAGGCAAAAAAGAAAAAAAAGGGAACTTGAATTGAGTTTTAACATCGGTCAGCTGGGGCAGTGGAGAGAGGGAGTGTTAAGAGAGGTATTTCTGAAGGCTTAGACTGGTCTCCAGATTGGGGTGGGGGTGATAGGAGAGGACAGAACTGAAGTTTTTCCTCCTCTCCTCAACCCACAGTCTGCTCCTGGCTGTAGGCCTTTTCCTCAGGTCCACCAGACACTCAACATGCCACACCCTGAACTCAGGGTCTGTGCCCTACCCCCTAACCTAGCCAGCGTTCCCAGTTTGCCCGCTGCAGCCAGTAGCATCGAAATCCTACAAACAGCCTCTGCTCCTGCCCCACTCCCAGGTGTGTAGTTTGAATCCCTTCCCAATTTCAGGTTTACCCCGTGCCCACTGCCAAATTCTGCTGATTCATTCCCTGCCTCCTGGATTCTCCTCTTCCTCTCTACTCAAAACTCATCTGAGAATGGCCCTTATCGCCCAGCATCTGTAGGATAAGCAGAAGCTGCCTGCCCTCCGCCTTCGCCTCAGGCCTCCCTCCCTTTCACAATCCGAACAGCCATACATCTATTTCTTTAGCCCCATCTGATGGCATGTTTCTACATGGCCTGGGCAATCTGCTTCCTGTTTGCTACTCACCCTCACTGGTTATCTTTTCCTCCTCAGAGACTCCCCCTTATGTTTTTGCTAAGCAAGTCGCTTTTCTTTTTCAAATTCCTACTTGAAACTGCCCTCCTCCAAGAAGGCTTCTTAGGCTAAGGTGCATCTCACTGCCCCCCGTATTTGTTTCCAAGTTTCACTACCCACGTTTCTCTATGTGGGACTTCCCCACTAGATTGATGGGGGACAACCAACAGGCCTAGACACTAGGCCACTTAGATCCTATTTTCTTTCTCCTTCCCAGTCCTTAAATCCTGGTCCTAATCTTCTGCCTCTGGCATGCAATCCACCTAGCCTTCCAGCCCCTGTGGTAGCCCTCTGCCCCGAGGTTTTTGGTTATGCTCTTCCGCTGCTCTCATCTGCCTGCCTTTTGTTCTCCATTAGTCAGATGTAGAGCTGAGAGTGAGGTTTGGGTTTCCTCCTTCTTCCAATCTCTATGTAGGGCTCAGGACCAGACTGCACAGAGTACAGGAGAATAATCTGACCCCACAGTCCTTTTCCTCCCCAGACTGAACCCATCCTTGTTCACTGTGCAAGCCATTTACATGGCACAATTACAGCATTGAGCTCACACAGAGACAGTCACTGCCCTGTACTTGACCTCTGCTTTATTCAAACCCTCACTCTCATTCCCATCAAATGAGAACGGACATTCTGGGCTTTCCCAGAGAGGAGCAGAGGGCCGTATGAAGAGCTAAGTTCACCCGCGTCTTCTGCACAGCCATTCACCGGGCCCTCTGCTGTGCAGACACCTACTCTGGTCCTCAGCTTCACTTCTAGGGCTGGAGACGTCGGAATATGTCTGACAACCAGAGTTAGTTTAGGACAAGACCACCAATTTTTAAATTACTACTTACCACGTCAAGTCAGGTAACAGTTATCTTCTCCATTTTTACATAGAAGGAAACCGAAGCACAGGGAGATAAAGTAACTTGATCCAAGTCACACAACGAGGAAGTAGCAGAGGCAGGATTTGCACTCAGACCCACGTCTCTCCAAAGCCCACTCACTGCCTAAACCATGACATCACACGGCCGTGCATTAGGCCGGTGCTTGGAGCTTTGCCAAAGCACTTTCCCTCCACCTTCTCATTTGCTCTCCACCCAGGGAGTGTTTATGTGCTTTGGCCAAGATTAGACAGCGAAATTAGCGACCGGGCTGGAACGGCTGCCTGCCTCCTTATGCCACTGCCTTCTCAAACTGAGAGGCCTTGGGAGTCAGGGTTAACTGCTCCTCTTGACTTCTGTTCTAGGCAATGGCTACCTGGACTAAGCCCAAGGTCATATTTCCTGTCCAGGTTTCTCCCTCCTGAGCGTGGGCTAAGATGTTTCTGATCTCACAGGGCATCTGACAGGTATCAGGACCTCCCTTCGCATGCCTGAGCGCTTCTATGCTGCTACAGGCGGGAGTCAGCTGTCCCGCCAACTGTGGGCAATGATTACCCAGGATGAGGCCATCTTGGGCAGTCCAGTATCCTTCATGGTTCCTTCCTACCAGCTCCAGACCACCTCTTCCATTTGACAGTCCTGCCCTGTGCCCCTTAAAGTGTGACCTCTGGGTACCTAAAGTGAATGGCGTTCCTGAGGAACGGGAACTTAGGGTAGTACTTGCAATGATGCTGACTTCTGCTGGATAATGTGAAGCAAAGTATATTTTAAACCCCTCTCCTTAGAGCAATGGTTCTCAACCTGGGGGTCGAACGACCCTTTCACAGGGGTCGCCTAAGACCATCGGAAAACACATATATAATTACATATTGTTTTTGTGATTAATCACCATGCTTTCATTATGTTCAATTTGTAACAATGAAAATACATCCTGCATATCAGATATTTACATTATGATTCATAACAGTAGCAAAATTACAGTTATGAAGTAGCAATGAAAATAATTTTATGGTTGGGGGTCACCACAACATGAGGAACTGTATTAAAGGGTCGCGGCATTAGGAAGGTTGAGAACCACTGCCTTAAGAATGTATTATTCATCACATGAATTTGCCCATCTCATCCTTTTTACCCTTCCTGTGATGGGCAGGGATACGGCTGATCTCTCTGAGAGAATAGGGCCTGGGTAGTATACACACATCTCTGGTTAAATGAACACAGCCCCAGGGTCTTTGGTGTGTGGAGTTGTTAGCCAACCTCTGTGGGTCTGGGGTGTCCTGAGAGTATAGCATCAAAACCCTCCCTGGGACTGTTGCAACGAGCTGTTGGCCAATAGAGAGGGTCTGTTCTAAGCTTTGATGGTAAACTGAACCCACTCCTCGCCACTCCTCGCCTCCCCCCCCCCCCCCCACACACACACAGAGGAGAGCTCTGTCCTACCCTCTGCTGAGGTCGGGGTCTAGGACAACTCGCCCTGGGAGTAAATCACAGTCTCTCCTCTTGGTTAGCCCGGGCTTGGAACACATGACGGGGAAATGGGGAAGTTGGTGACAGTCACAGTCACGAACGCACATCAGACTCCCTCCCACAATACCACACGGCTCCCGTCTGCACAAGAGGGAGGCCCTCCCAGATGGCCCACCAGGAGGCTTCTCTCGCTGGCCTCTCCTGCTCAGGGGACTCGCCCTGGGGAGGGAGCCTGTCTGAGACCTTCTGTCGCGGGGCACATAGGGCAGCCCAGCCTGAGAGCCGGCACACAGGAATGGGGCGGCAGCACGGGTGGGTGCAGGGAAGAGGTGCAGAGCCCCGGAGGGAGTGCTGTGGCTTGTTCCCCCCCCCCCCCCCCCTTACCAGCCACAGAGGTCCGAGCTTTCCTTCCATCCATCCTTTCAGGAAGGCACGCAGGTGGAGGGGAGCCTACCGAGGGAGAAGCTAGAGGCCACCACGACAGATGAGGGCCAGTCTGGCCCACCCTCTTCCTTCTATTGTGGGGGATGGGGGGGGGAGGAAGAGGAGGAGGAAGAGAAGGTCGGCAGAGAGCAAAGACTTAGCAGAAGCGCGAGACTAGAGGGAAGTCCCGAGAAGGGGGGCAGCTCTGGGTTCCCGGTCAGGGGGAGGGTCGCAGGGTTGGGAGAGGGTCACGGGGGGCCAGGGAGGGTCGTGGGCCGCTTCTGCCGCTTACCTGTCGCGCCGGGGCAGAGCCGCAGCCGCGCCGCCGAGCAGTTCACGGGTTTTCCGACGGGACGTCCTCGAGGGCGGGGCCGGGGCAGGGCCTGCGAGCCACCCGGGCGCGTTCTACACGCCCCTTCCAGGCCAGGTGCCGGCGGCCACCCGCGGGGCCCCGGATCGCCGCCGCTGGCCGCGCCACTCCCGGCGGCTCCCAGGGCCGGCAGGAGGCGGGGGGCCGAGGCCCCAGCCCCTCGCATTCTCCCTCCTCCCGCTGGCCGCTGCTAGGAGCCCGGCTTCCCCAGAGCTCAGCCCAGCCCAGGGTGCAGTCTCCACATCCCCTCTTCCGTTTGACAGCCCTGGCTCTCCGCGCCGAAGAAGATGGGAGGGTCCCCGCCACCCCAAAGACGACGGGCAGCGGCGGCGCAGCCCGTGGCGCGGACGCCGAGCGCGGGGAACCGCCTGCTGGTGGCGGCGAGGCTGGAGCGCGCGGAGCCCGGGGCAGCGAGGCAGCGCTGGAGAGTGCAAACGCCGCCAGGCAGTGAGGAGCGAGGGGCGCTGTCCCAGGTTTGCTTCTCCTCGTCCGGGTGCCTTGGGCAAATGACTCCTTCCTTCCATCGAACCGCGAGAGCAGCTATGAGCGTGCGCCACGAACAATGCGGAGGGCTCCCTATGCCAGGTCGTAGGGAAACCCCAGCCCTGACAAGTACCTGCAGTGACGGTCCAGAGTACCCTGGGTAGGTGGCTGGTCACACAGCCACGGTGATGCTCAAAGGGTGGTTTCCTGGGCCAGCAGCCGCAGCAGCACCAGGCAGTTTGTTAGAACTGTAGATTCTTGGGTCCCACCCCAGCCAGACCTAAATAACCCGAATCTCTGGGGATGTGGCCCAGCGATGTGTGTTTTTAAAAGCCTCCCAGGTGATTCTGGTGTACACTCCGTTCTGAGAACCAGGGAACATACACTGGCAGGGCTGGTTTTAGAATCCAGGTCAATTTAATTCCTAAACCCATGCTCTGAATCATCCCTCCCTCCAGGGCTGCTCACTGGTCCTGTCCGGCTCTAAGGTTCTGTGATAGTATCTTTGGGTCCTTATAGGAATAGAGAAGTAGCATGGCTGACTCCAAATAGCCAATCATGTGGAAATTTTCTCTGGTAGAATCGTAGACTACCAATTTTGTCTTTCTTTTGTTTTGATATTTAAACGATTTGTATTTCTTTTTTAAAGTATGTTTTTATTGATTTCAGAGAAGAAGGGAGAAAGAGAGAGAAACATCAATGATGAGAGAGAATCATCGATAGGCTGCCTCCTGCATGCCCCCCACCAGGAACTGAGCCCACAACCCAGGCAGGTGCCCTGACCTGGAATTGGATCATGACCTTCTGGTTCATAGGTTGACACTCAACCACTGAGCCACACCAGCTGGGCTAAATGATTTGTATTTCTAAGTCCATAGGACCTGTGAGCAGGGGTCTGGGTGAGACGATCTGAGCAAGAAGACAGTCCTGACATGAACTGGGACAGGCAGGGAAGCCACTTGGAGACTAACAGCTGGATGAAGAAGTAATCTTGTTTTCTAATCTGGGACCCCGTGGGAGGAGGCCAGCGGTTTTCCAGTGATCGAGTCTGGAGAGACAGGGCCAGTGGAGCAGGGAGATCTTGCCCGGCTACACCAGGTCAGGGGAATGGTGAAAGATGGACATTCCCAATCATAGAAAAGGAGGTGTCCCACTCTCTCAGCATGGCCACCTAGCTCCCCTGACTAATCCTCTAACCCCCAACTCCCTTTCTTTCACACTGGAGACTTTCTGGATTTAAATTCCCAAATAAAGACTTTCTGTAGCATTTACCTTGATCATCCATTTTAGCCCTTTTACAGACACTCAGGGCTCATTTTCACTCCCCTTGCTCCCCTTGCTACCATTCTTGTCATTGGCCTTATTTGACACCCATCTTTCTCAGAATAAGGACATTCTCTATCAGAGATTGTAGGACGCTGCCCGGCATTTCTCTCTTTCTGGGGACTGGACACTTCTGTGTGGGTCTGGCCCTACTATCTTTGCTCTAGCCTTCCCCTAACTCTGCTCTTTGACCCCCATGGGCCACGTGGTTCTGACCTGGCCCTGGAGCCTTAGTCAGGACCCAGCCTGACCTGAGGGTGTTGGGCTAGGCTGGATTCACAGCCTCTGTTCTCCCCAGGACAGAGTCGTGACTGCCAACCGCATCCTGGTGTTCCAGGTTCCCAAGGAGTGCTCCACTTTCCAGAAGCAGATTACTCATCCAATGCTACTTCAGCTGACTCTGATTTTAAACGTGACTTTGAGTCGTCAGAATCATTAGCTGTCTAATTTGCAGGCACATGCAGTCTACAGGATGTGGGACCCACCCCTAATGTGTCATGCCCTGGGCTGTTCTCTCCTAGCAGGGAGGACGGTTCGGGCTCCCAGGCCTCTGCTCCAGGAAGGTCTGGAGATGAGCCGCCACAGAACAGTGACTGTGATCTCAGCCTGCCACTGGTGGCAGGCCACTTTTAGAAAGTGTTTTGTGTTTTTTTTTGTTTGTTTTTTTAATTGAAAAACTTATATAGGCACATAGTTACCAAAAAAAAAAAAAAAAAAGAAATCAAGCACTATAAAAAGGTATACAATGAAAGATACAGTTCCTTCCTCCCTAGACCTTCGTTCCTTCTCGCCAGAAATCATCTATGCGTGTTTATGACACACTCTTCCTATCATCAAGCATTTCTGCAGGACATGCCTGAATTCCCTGCTCCTCAGGAAGTCCTGTGAATTTCATTTTTTCTCTCACAATCTTATTTTTATTTCTGGGCCATTTTAGGATTTGTTTTTGGGTGTTCTGAGTTTCGTTTTTCACATCAGCGTGCTTCAGGGAGTTCCCCCACCATGCAGCAGGAAATGTGGCAGGGAGCAGATCAGTGGGAGCAAGTGAGACAAGAGTAATGCTGAGGCTACTGACATCAGCTTTGGCCCTTATCTTCCTTCCACATGCAGTTCTTGGTAAGGAGACACCCACCTCTGTGCGGGCAGAATGAGGGAGATTTGCCCCTCAGGTGGAGTGCTGCCGGCTTCACTTAGCCGGAAAAGTTTGTAGAGAAGCTGACCCGAGCTTGCCTGGGAGGTTAGGAGGTAGGCAGCTGGCCTGCTGACAACCTGTCCACCCTGCTCACGACTTTCCTCCCCCACTCCGGAGGGAGGCTGGCTAACCACACCGGGAACCAAGCAAGTCCCTTTATCCTTCTTACATCTCAGGTTGTTATTTGTCAAGTGGGGTTGATGGTGCCTAGGGTTGTTAGGAAACTCAGGCAGATAACTGAGGTGAAAGTGTGACAGTTTAGTTCTTCTACTACATCTGTTCCCCCTTCCTTCTCATCTCATTCCCATGCCCAGAAGAGAAACCATCAAAGCAAAAAACCTAAGCAGAGCTGTTTCAAGTTCTGTCATAATCATTTATGCATACAGTTCACTCACCTCTGTTTGCCTCAATTTCCTCATATGTAAAATAAGTATAATATTAATTTTATTATTGAGTTGTCAGTTTAAAATAAGTGAAATGTTTAACCCACTGCCTAGTACACAATAAGCATTCAGTAAAGGTCAGAATGTTAGTCATTATCATTAGCTGTTTTCCTTCTTCCTTTCTTTTTTTTTTAAATATATTTTTATTGATTTCAGAGAGGGAGAGGGAGAGAAAGAGAAACATCAGTGATAGAGAAACATCAGTGATGAGAGAGAATCATTGATTGACTGCCTCCTGCCTGCCCCACACTGGGGATCAAGCCCACAGCGCGGGCAGGTGCCCTGACCGAGAATCAAACAGTGACCTCCTGGTTCATAGGTCGATGCTCAACCACTGAGCCATGCCAGGTGGGCCCTTCTTCCTTGTCTACCTCCAATAAAACAATGTTGAAGCCCACCGTGGGTAGCTTCTGTGCTAGGCATTGGGTAGGACACAAAGATACAAGGGTAAATAAACCACACCTTTCTCCACAGGACATCTATAGTCTAGGAAAGGAAGTTGATAAATGTAGAAAGGAGTATGACTGGTGTAGAGCCAGGACTATGCTAAGGTGAGTGAGGCACTTGCTTTGGATGCAAAATTGAAGGGGGCACCCCAAAACTCAATGATCAAGTAAAATGTAATGAAATATTTTTTAAAAATCAAAATTAATGCAAAAAAAATCTGTGACAAAGAAAATATCAACAATCTATAATAATAAAAGTGTAATATGCTAATTAGACCAGGCATCCTTCTGGACGTCCTTCCTGGGCTGCTGCTGCAAGAGCTGGGGCAGCAGTCCTGCTGTCGCCCTGGCCTTCGGAGCCCCTTGCACGAATTTCGGGCCTCTATTTTAAAGTAAAGAATAGTGCTCTGCTGAGCCATATTGGAGCTTGAGGCAAAATTTAAAAAAATGTGTACCCCATATTCATGTTTTTCTGTATATTTTAAATAGTTATTTTTCTAATAGTTGTAGTTGAAGAAATATTAAAAAATTTAAAAAGTAGGTGTATTAAAATTCCCAACATTAATTTAAGTTTAAATATTTTATTTATATCCAAACAGAATTTACTGATTTTACTTCAGTTTAAATTAATTAAAATTTATTTAAGATCATCTCTTGGTCAAGAGAAATTTTCAAACATGGCAGTTTCTCAACTGAAAATGAAATAAGCAAAGAATTAGATTTTGAAAGTATCATTGGTGAGTTTACTTGCATTAAAGTCAATTTTCTTTTTCCTCAGGCTCCAATATAGCTCAGCAGGGCATTGGATTGGGGTCTGGACAAAGAACCTGGAGAAAATGGAGGGGGAAATAAGAGAAAGGGAGAGGGTTTGAAGAGTTGGAGGGTGGGTCATATAGTATTTATTGTTTTTATTACTTACCCAAATATCATATGTTTAGAAGCACACACACACAAAGAAACACAAAGAAGAAAATAAACTACCCATAATTATTGTACTTAGAGATAACCCCTGTTACTATTGTGGTATAATACATTCTATTTTTTCTAATCCTATCTAATAATAGACAAAGATTGAAATTAACTGTACCTCCGCTACACTTCCCATTGGCTAATCAGCGAGATATGCAAATTAACCACCAACAAAGATGGCAGCCGGCAGCCACACAGCTGAAGCAAGCAAGAGGCTTGCTTGCTCCAGTGATGGAGGAAGCCAAGCTTCCTCCCTGCTGCGGCTGGGCTCTGAGCTCCACTCTAAGCAACAAAGTTGCAATTATAGAAGCTAAACAAACCCCAGGTACCTGCTTTCAGCAGACCTTGGCCTTGGAGCTGGAGTGGCAACAAAGTTTCAGTTATAGAAGATAAATAAATCCCAGAATAAAAAAAAAGAAAAAAAGGAGAGGCTGGGAGCTTCAGTCACCGGCGGGCTTGGCCAGCCTGAAAACCCTCAGCCCCTCATCCAGACTGGCCAGGCACCCCAGTAGGGACCCCCACCCTAAAGAGGGTGTGGCCAGCCTGAAAACAGCCATCAGCCCCTCATCCAGGCTGGCCAGGCACCCCAGTAGGGACCCCCACCCTGAAGGGGGTGCGGGCAGCCTGAAAATAGCCATCAACCCCTCACCCAGGCTGGCCAGGCACCCAAGCGGGACCCACCCTGATCCGGGACACCCTTCAGGGCAAACCAGCCGGCTCCCACCCATGCACCAGGCCTCTATCCTATATAGTAAAAGGGTAATATGCAAACTGACCCTAACAGCAGAAAGACTGGGAATGAATGGTCACTATGACACACACTGACCACCAGGGGGTAGACCAGGGGTGGGAAAACTTTTTGACTCGAGGACCACAGTGGGTTCTTAAACTGGACCGGAGGGCCAGCACAAAAGCATGGATGGAGTGTTTGTGTGAACTAATATAAATTCAAAGTAAACATCATTACATAAAAGGGTATGGTCTTTTTTTTTTTTTAGTTTTATTCATTTCAAACGGGCCGGATCCAGCCTGCGGGCCGTAGTTTGCCCATGGCTGGGGTAGACGCTCAATGCAGGAGCTGCCCTCTGGTGGTCAGTGCGCTCCCACGGGGAGCTCTGCTCAGCCACAAGCCAGGCTGATGGCTGCCAGTACAGCGGTGGTGGTGGGAGCCTCTCCTGCCTCCTCAGCAGCGCTAAGGATGTCTGACTGCAGCTTAGGTCTGCTCCCCACTGGCAAGTGGACATCCCCCGAGGGCTGCCGGGCTGCCAGAGGGATGTCTGATTGCCATCTTAGGCCCAATCCCCTGGGGAGCAGGCCTAAGCCAGCAGGTGGTCATCCCCCGAGGGGTCCCAGACTGCAAGAGGGCACAGGCCGGGCTGAGGGACCTCCCCCCCACCCCCAGTGCACAAATTTTTGTGCACCGGGCCTCTATTCTATATAATTCACATACACATGTATTCCATCAATTCTAAGATGCATATTTTTTTTATTTTTTAACATTTCTGAAATCAGAATGTATCTTAAATTGTTGGTATCATAATTTAATTAGCATTGTTTTTTCTTACTGATATCCTATATAATTAAAGCCTAATATGCTAAGTGTCCGGTCGACTGGTTGGCCGTTCAACCAATCAAAGCGTAATTTGCTAATGATATGCTAAGACCACTCAACCGCTGGCTATGATGTGCACTGACCACCAGGGGGCAGTCACTCCAACCGGTAGGTGAGCTTGCTGCTGGGGTCTGGCCGATCAGGACTGAATGAGATGGGCTGGACATGCCCTGGAGCCTTACTGAGGTCCTTCCCTGGCTGGCCAACCTCCCACATCCCTCTGCCTGGCCTGGGCCCTCTTGCAATCCGAGACACCTCGGGGGCTGTCGGAGAGCCGGTTTCAGCCTGATCCCGCAGGCCAGGCCGAGGGACCCCACTGGTGCATGAATTTGTGGACCCGGCCTCTAGTATAAAATAATGATTTGTCTTTAATCTATATTAGATGACTATATGTATAGTCATGAAATTATATGTATACATATATATGAAATTACATAGGTATGTACTTACTATGTATATTACAAAATTGGAATCATATCAAATATACTGTTTTATGACCTGAATTTTTTAATTTACTGTATTATATATTTTTCAAGGTGATGAACTCTCATATAAGATCATGAATCACTTTATGTAGATAAATCTTTTTTTTTTTTTTTTTAAATTTAACCAATCAGTCATTACAGGACATTAGGTTGTTTTCCTTTTTTTTTTTTTTCTATTATATGTAGCTGGCTGTCCCACTAGAGGTTAAGTCCATGTACAGGTTTTTCCTTCCCTCTCTGTCCCACCTCAAGTGAGAGAGGAGTCAGAAAATCACTTACATTGGCATTTATAAGATAAATCAGCTTGAGTTCCTGACATAGCTCCTTTCCCCCCAAGAAATAGCATGTGCACACGTGTGTGTGTGTGTGTGTGTGTGTGTGTGTGTGTGTGTGTGTGTGAGCTAGCCTGGGAAGCACTGAGGGGACCACTAAAGGTAGTCACAGAGCCTACAGGAAAGAGATTTTTATCAGTCTCTTTGTGTTAGGAGGATCTAAAGGGAGAAGTGCTAACTAACCCCTTGGAGGTGAATAAGGAAAAGAAATGTAGTTTGAGAGAGTGGTGGGTCAAGGAGGCCCTTTATAGCTGGGAGGTGGCTGTGTTGGTTAATTGTATGTGTCATCTTAACTAGGTTATGGTGCCCAGTTGTTTGGTCAAACACTAGTCTAGAGGTTGCTTAAAAGGCATTTGTGAATGTCCTTAACATATACAATCAGTTGACTTTAAGTAAAGCAGATTACACTCCACAATGTGAGTGGACTTCATCCAATCAGATCCAGGCCTTAAGGGCAAAGCCTGAGGTCTGGGGGGTAGAAAGGGGGTGGGGAGAGAGAATCAATTCAGCCTCAAGATTGCAACATAGAAACCCTACCTGAGTTTTCAGCCTGCTGGTCTGCCCCACAAATTTCAGACTTGCTAGCACCCTTGGTCACGTGAGTCAATTCTTTAAAATAAATCTATGTTCTGTTTCTCTAGGGAACCATGACTAATACAGTGACCATGCATGAGATAAGACTGTGGACACTGGACAAGAACTCATAGCAGAGATTCCACTTGAAAATACAGCTTTTCACAAGTTTAGGCCCAGTTGTCTTGGCCTCTACCCCTTTTGCTGCAGAAAGTGCTGGCATCTTTATCCATATGAAACCTGGTATGACAGAGACAGCATCATAGGAAACAGTGCCCCTTCTCTAGGAAGGAGTAGAAAAATGGGTACTATGAATAGCCCCCCCCCTTTTTTTTTCCCCCAAGCGAGCAGTATATAAGCACAGCAGGCCCCTGTGACCCCAGGGTCTAACTCTTCACCACTACTTTCTGCAAGTCCCTTCATTTACTTGAATCCTTAGTTTATGATCTGCAGAAAATTTTCTGGTGCTCTCCCTCCCCAATCTGCACAGTTCTTATTGGCATTACTCCTCAGTATTTTATATTTTGGTTCCTATTGTAAATATTATATTTTCTGGGAGACTCTTGGTCCATGTTCAAAAATATAACAGAAGTCTCATTTCATACAGTGAATACTTTATCCTTTCTTGGGAAACACGTGGGATTGGCAAATTGTGACTATGCACTTTTCTACTTAAATAACACAAGATTTTCTCCTTAAAAGTACTCAAGATGTCCAGGATCTGTGTGTACCTTTTGCAAAAGAGACATTTAATAATCGTGAAGAATAAAACACATAAATGTTGCAAGGTTTTGTGAGAACTCCTTCTTCCTAAAATTATGATATCTGATTGCTTAATAGCTCTCTAAAGAAATGGTATGCACACTGAACCTTCTGAAACAGAGGTAATTGGATCTCAACCTAATAATTATTTTGCTCAAAGGAAAGTAATAAAAGGAGTAATAAACTATCCCCCAGAGCAAACCACGAACCAGCTAAGAGCAAAACCTGTTATCTATCCCTGAAAAATAAGAAAGGAAATTCCTATCTTCTTAGTGTTTGAAAAAACAATGAATTTCGTTAGAAATGGTTGCATCTATCTGATAGCATCTGAATGTTGTTCAGTATTGTTTTGAATTAAAAGCAAAGGAGAGACCGTGCCTATATGGTCAATTAATATTTGACAAAGGAGGCAAGAACATATAATATGGTAAATTCAGTCTCTTCAATAAATGGAGTTGGGAAAATCGGACAGGTACATGCAAAAAATGAAACTAGGCTACCTTCTTATGCCATATACAAGGATACATTCAAATGGATTAAAGACATTAATGTAAGACTCAAAGCAATAAAACTCCTAGTAGAAAACATAGGCAGTAAAATCTCAGACATTTCTCTTAGCAACATTTTTTTCTCTTTGGGCAAGGGAAACAAAAGAAAAAATAAATAGGACTACATCAAACTAAAAACTTTTTGCACAGCAAAGGAAACCATCAACAAAATGAAAAGACAATCTACTGAATGGAAGAAGATATTCACCAATGAAACATCCCATAATATGCAAAATTTATGATGAATTCATACAACTCAACACAAAAAGACAAACAAACAAAACAAAACACACCAATCAACCAGTTAAAAAATGGGTAAAGGACATGAATAGACACTTCTCCAAAGAGGACATTTAGATGGACAGTAGATGAAAAGATGCTCAAAGTCACTAATCATCAGAAAAATACAAATTAAAACCACAATGGTAGCTCAGTTGTTTAAACTGCAGGAATCCTCAAACTACGGCCTGCGGGCCACATGCAAATACAAATATTGTATTTGTTCCCGTTTTGTTTTTTTTACTTCAAAATAAGATATGTGCAGTGTGCAAAGGAATTTATTCATAGTTTTTTTTAAAACTATAGTCCGGCCCTCCAACGGTCTGAGGGACAGTGAACTGGCCCCCTGTTTAAAAAGTTTGAGGACCCCTGGTTTAGAGCATTGTCTTGATATGCCCAGGTTGCCGGTTCGATCTCTGGTGAGGGTAGATACAAGAAGCAACCAATGAACACATAAATAAGCGGAACAACAAATTGATGTTTCTCTCTCTCCCTCTCCCTCTTCCTTCCTCTCTCTAAAAACCAATAAGTAAATTTAAAAAAATTAAAAACACCGTAATGAGATCTCACCTCACACCTGTCAGAATGGCTATCATTAATAAATCAACCAACAGCAAGTGTTGGCAAGGTTGTGGAGAAGAGGGAATCCTACACTGTTGGTGGGAACGCAGACTGGTACAGCTACTGTAGAGAATAGTGCGGAGGCCTGGCTGGTGTGGCTTGGTTGGTTGAGTGTCATCTCATCACCCAGAGGAAACCGGTTTGATTCCCAGTTAGGGCATATGCCCACGTTGTGGGCTTGATACTCAGTAGGGGGGCATGCAGGAGGCAGCTGATCAATGATTCTCTCTCATACTTGATGCTTCTATCTCTGTTTCCATCTTCCTTACTCTCTCTGAAATCAATAAAAACATTATTTAAAAAACAACAACAGTGTGAAGGTTCCTAAAAAGATTTTAAATGGAACTGCCTTATGACTCAGTGATTCCACTTCTGGGTATATATGCTAAGAAACCAAAACACTAATTTGAAAGGATATATGCACCCCCATGTTCATTGCAGCATTATTTCTAACTAGAGGCCCGGTGCATGAATTCGTGCACCAGTGGGGTCCCTTAGCCTGGCCTTTGGGATTGAGCTGAAACTGGCTCTCTGACATCACTCGAGAGGTCTCGGATTGCAAGAGGGCACAGGCCAGGCAGCAGGACCCACTGGTGCACAATTGGGGCTGGGGAGAGATGTGGGAGGTTGACCAGCTAGGTTGGTGGGGGGACCAAGGGAGGGCACCAGGGCATGTCAGGCCCATCTCACTCAGTCCCAATTGATCAGACCCCAGTAGCAAGCTAACCTACTGGTCGGAGCGTCTACCCCTTCGTGGTCAGTGCATGTCATGGTGAGTGGTTGAGCAGCCTTAGCATATCATTAGCATATTACACTTTGGTTGAACAGCCAACTGGTCGACCAGACACTTAGCATATTAGGTTTTTATTATATACGATAGCCAAGATATGGAAGCAACCCAAGTGCTCATCAGTTGATGAGTGGATAAAAAAGTGGTGGTGTAGCTCTGGCCAGAGTATCATCCTGTATACACTGAAGGGTTGTGGGGGGTTTGATTTCTGGCAGGGCACATACTTAGGTTTCAGGTTTGATCTCTGGTCAGGTCACATAGGGGAGGCAACTGGTTAATGTGTCTGTCTCATTGATGTTTCTCTCTCAAATCAATAAACATATCCACATATCCTCAGGTGAGGATAAAAAAAGAAATAAAATTAAAGTATATATATATCAACATTTCAACAGCATGGATGAACCTAGAGGTATTGTGTTAAGAAATAAATCAATCAGAGAAAGATAAATACCATAGATTTCACTTATATGTGGAACTTATCAAACAATATAAAGGAACAAACAAAACAGAAACAGACTCATAGATACGGAAAACAAACTGATGGTTGCCAGAGGAGAGGGAGGATTGGGTAAAAAGGTGAAGGGATTGAAAAGTACAGATTGGTAGTTAGAAAATAGTCATGGAGATATAAAGGACAACATCTATACTAATAATAGAGGAATATGCAAATTGTCTGGGATGACGTCACAGTAACAGTAACAACCAAACAGCAGGCTGTGTGGGGCGACCAGGCCGGCAGGGGTGGCAGTTGGGGGCAACCAGGCTGGTGGGGGGGGGGGACAGTTAGGGGCAACCAGGCTGGCAGGGGGGCAGTTGGGGGCAATCAGGCCAGCAGGCAGAGGCAGTTAGGGGTGATCAGGCTGGCAGGGGCGTAGTTAGGGGCGACCAAGCAGGCAGGCAGGCAGTTGAGCAGTTAAGAACCAGTGGTCCCGGATCATGAGAGGGTCCCAGATTGGAGAGGGTACAGGCTGGGCTGAGGGGGACCCTCCCCCCCCAGTGCACGAATTTTGTGCACCAGGCCTCTAGTATTGTAATAACTATGTATGGTGCCAGGGGGATACTGGAAATATCAGGGGAACACTTTGTAAAGTATATGATTGTGGAACCACTATGCTGTACACCTGAAACTAATGCAAAATAATAATTGAAAAAAATAATAATTAAAAAAAAGAAGGTAAAGGAGAGGAAATAGAACTCAATACCTATTCTAATGTCCTGATGTCTTCTTCTTCTTTTTTTTTTAAAAAATGTTTTTATTGATTTCAAAGAGAAGAAGGGAGATGGAGAGATAGAACCATAAATGATGAGAGAGAATCATTGATCAGCTGCCTCCTGCAGGCCCGCTACTGGGGATTGAGCCCACAATCTGGGCATGTGCCCTGACCAGGAATTGAATCAGCCCTGTTACATGGGACAACACTCTAATGTCCTGAAATTTTTGCCATACTACTTATTAATTCCCATATAGCCTTATTTCTTTATTTTCTATAGGTAATGTGCATATGGCACAAGAATGAAAAGTTCAAAAGCCTTGTGAAGTGTAAGTCTCCTTTCTACTACCCCTGGTGACCCAGTTTTCCTCCCAGAGGCAGCTATTGTTACTCCCCAGAGAATGCCTCATGCTGATTTTATTAAGTACCTTAAATAGTAACTTTTTTCATGATATTGTCTGAAATGGTTAAAATTATTTTAAAAGCAGTCAACTTACTGAGCTCTCTTTGTGGCTCTGATGGGTTTCTAGTTGGTTCTCTTGGGTGTATAGGTAGACAAACGCATCAACAGCATATGGTTTTGACAAAGTAAGTGAAAATAGTTTTGAAGTGAGACCTGAGCCGAGTCCTGGCTCTTCCAGTTACCTGCTATCTAATTTTAAATCCAGCCTTTATAAAATATTGGCACTCTCCAAAGGCAGCATGTAGGTTCAAAGTGGTCCTTCCCCCAGGTGTGGTGGGTAGAGTGGGCAGAGGCTACACAAAGCCAAGCACTGTCCCTCTGCACTCTCCTGGATTTGTTCCACCTGAATCTGTGTGTGGATAAAGCCAGAGGGCTTTGATCTCAGGGATTTCTAAGGACGCAGAGATCAGGAGAAGAGACTAAAAAGAAAGCCCTAAACGAAAATAATCTTTTCTTTATTAATGAATGGAATGTGAGTTAAGTTTGCTGAGAGCAGATTAAAATAGATTTTGTTTGAAATCGAGGATTTACAGAAACTTTCTGAAGAGCTACTGATTATCAGTGAGGTCCTGTAACCCCCAGCCCTAAATAGCCCTACACAATGGAGATGTTTATAGGTTTTCTCCGAGTTGGGACCCACTGCCAGAGAGGGAGTTGGTGATATTTGGCGAGGAGTGATACTAAGAAAAACCTTTGGTTAGTGAGGGGAAAAAATAAAATTCTTACTTGTCCATGGAGTTTTGTCAATTTGAAGGGATGCCCCAAATCATTTGATCCCTTCAACCACTCCATGAAAAACTGGATTGGGGATGTGGATTATCCAGTTTGTTTACATGACATAATTTTTTTCAGCAGGACCTTAGAGGAGCATGAATATACTCCTTCATATCTCATTCTGCCCAGAGAAGACAGACCAAGTGGTGCTTTAAAATATGCCCATTCTGCCAGACCACAGTAACATGTGACAGGCATATATTTTCACAACAAGGATGAGCTCAAACTTTAAAAAAAAATGGCTCTGCTTGTTAATTATCAAGACAAAATATTGGGGGTTAACTGTGATAAGAGAATTATGGGAAATTATTGCAGGCTTGCCAAACCACTGAGTGACTTAACAGGCACAAAACAAGGATGCCTCAAGAACAGAAGCAGCAGCAGCCCCACTGTTCAGAGCTGGAGATGGACTCTCACACCCTGATGGGCTCTGTAATGTACTTTCCAGACCTGGCATTCAACAGCCTGATGAACCCACAGGCGCTAAATTTGAAGGTTATGGTGGTCAGGGCATTTGACCTCCTGGCATTTTTTGGTTCCTTGGTCATTAATCCAAGCTCAATATGGTGATCATGCTCCTTGCCAGTAATGGGCAAAGAAGAGTGTCTGCTGGAAGCCTCTGGGAAAGCTTTTAAATTCTTTGGGAAAAAACAACAACAAACAGAGATAAGAATAAGACAGTCCATCAGAAGCCTACTTGAGGACAACACCCACACAGTGACAGGGTGAAGCAGAGGGATGATGGAACTGGGGCTCCTGTTGACACTGTTGAGCTGGAGCTTAGACTGCTCTTGGTATCCACCCCACCCTGATGTCTGTTATGTGGGAGAACTCAGTGGACTATTCTTGAGCCAAGGGAGAGAGCAAAGGGAAAATAGGGGTACTACCAGCCCAAAGGCACCCAGACTTCCTCCAAGGGCATTAAGATTTTGCTTTGAGTCTACCAAAACCGGGATCTTCTACAGAACCTGGAATGTGACAATCCTACCTAGGAAACCAGAGAATCTTACTGCCAGTGTGAATCTTATCATTTGACTTAAAAAGCTGAGAAAGCCATGTCTGAATGGGAATCTAGCCTGCTGCATATGTGAGCAGCTTCTCTGAGACCTCATAGAGGAGGGAAGTCCTGGTGCTGGGACTCATGTACTTCATGCCTTTGGAACCAGAGGTGCCAGGTCACTTCACCCATTCGTCACAGGCCTGATCCTATGGGGGAGGCACATTGCAGTGTATGGGGCTGGGAGGCCCTGCTAGCATTCCTCCCCACAAAGGAGAGACTCTCAGAGTGAAGGCATGAAGTCCCTTAGTTAGCTGGCACTAATTGTTGGCAAGTTGTTAAACCTCCATTTTCTCTTATTAAAAAGAGGATGTTGATATGAATCTATTTTGAAATTTAGATGAGGTAATGCATGTAAATCACTCAGAATATAATGTTCCAAAGTTTAGCAATAGCAACGTAGGCACCGGGGCCACTTCCCTGTGCTGACAGGAGAGCCATTGAACTCTACTACATGCACTGGGGACCCTCAAATGTCAGTGGAGGCAACATGTGACTTTCTTAGTATGTGCCTGTGACTCTACCCGAAAGCTTTACTTACTTGTTTTCTGATCTGGGGCAGGGACCGTACAGATCATTCATGAGTTTGGCTGATCCATGAAGTTTGGTCTGGATTTGAAGGTAGGCAAGAATGGACTTGAATCCTGCTCAAATTTCTTTCATTTTGGTTTACTCCCAAAGCAAATGAAAGCAGTGCAAGGAATGGAAATGAGACAAGGGTACATCTGGTGGTGGTTGCTGTTCCCTTGGCCTCTTGTGTCAATTCTTAGAGAGGCATCCCGCGGAGTGTGGTGGTGCTGGCAGCCAGTGGGGAGGAATGCAGGTCTGGCAGGGAGGAAGCAGAGAGAAACTCCCAAGAAAGACCTAGGAAATGATGCTTCAGACTCTCTAAAGAGCAGAGAAAGAGCTGAGTGGTGCCTCCCTGTGGGGAGGTGGGGACACATCACAGCAGTGATTGGGAAGGATGGACCTCCCATTTTTCTAGGCTTTATCCTGTAAGATGCCCTTGCACCAGGCAATTTCCCAGGCAGGACTGGGAGATACGTGAGAAACCAGGGGAACTAAGGACTTCCCCTTTGCAGAGGAAGTGACCCCAAGACTTGAGGCAAGAGGCTGGTCCAGTGCCTGGTCTATCTCCCAGCTCCCCAGAGCAAGCTGTATCTCAACCTCCGCTAGTGCTGGGTGAGCCTGGGAGATCACCATTTCTTCATTTCATTACAACTCAGGCCTGTTGATCTTCGGTGGCCAACCACATCCTTCGTGTTTGATTTGGAGAGATGGCACCAAATTCCCCAATGAAGTCTCCCCTGTTACATATAAATAGTGCTGCTGTAAAGTCTGATTTTCCTAGGGTAAAACTTCTAGAAGTGGAACTTGCTGGATCAAAGGCTATGAACATTATTAAGGTTTTTGATTCTTATTCCAGGAGGAAATATTATCCATTACTAGAAAAAGAGATATAAAAAGTTCCTGCCCTTGTCAACCTGGAGCGAGCTGATGGCCAAATAACTAATGTAAGAGGTGGCCTGTTTTTCTGAAAAAAACAGACATGCCACAATGTCTATAATAAATTAAATTAAGACCATAAAATGTGGTCTGGGTGCAGCAGATCACATGGTATTAAACAAATTGGACTGCCTGGAGATTCATGAGACAGAAAACACCAGAGAGACAGAACGGGGTTATCAGATGTCTCCTTGAAAATAGGAAGTGTGGTGGTGGCAGCAGCTGCAGTTGCATTTACTAAGGGTAACTTCTGTGTAAATGGGGTTAGGACGAGAGGAGTGCAAAGAACCAGCATGTCCCTCTCAGGGAACTCTGTACAATGAGGGAGATCACCAGCTACAAATAAAATTATTCCAGGAGAGAGATTTTCTTCCTGGGATAAGCAAGGACATTCTAACATTCTGTCCACAGTTGGAAAGGTTAATGTATATGAAAGCTCTGTGGAAACCACAAAGTGTTATCGGTGTGGGGTACAGTGCTAGGTACGAGGGAGTCAGAGAGAAAGACTAGTCTCTATCTCCCAGTCTCCTGAACATTTCTCTAGAGTGTGATAAGAGCCGTATCAGAGACATGTAGATGGGAGGCCCAGGAGGGAGTGGTTAGCTTACCTGCTGGAGGAAGAGCTGACATGGCCAGATTAGTGAAGAATGAGTAACAATTAGCCTGGTGGGTTTAAGTGGGAGAGACGCAGGTATAGTGAGGGACACATGTGACCGGGTGGCCCCCATAATTTGGGCTGCAGGTGACATGCCTTGGCTCTCTCCAGAAGTTAGTGTTCCAGGCCCCACGTGCAGCGGTATCAGATCCAGAAGTCGGTCTGGGGCCCTCTGTCCCCAGGATCCTAGGGGTTACTAGCGTTATGTAATAACAGAGCCAGCTTGGTCCTGGCTAGTGGGCTCATTGCGGCAGGAGACTGCACTTAATGAGGGGGAGCCAGCCCAGGCCAGTAAGTCCTCAAGGTGGAGGCTGCACAAAGTTAGGAGGCCTGTGAAAGCCATGTCTTGCCCCCCGGGTGTGTCTCTCAAACGTGAGATCCTTGCAATTCTAGCTTGGACAGTCAGAATTCCCTTTTATCTTTTAAAATGTATTTTTATTGATTTCAGAGAGGGAGAGAGAGATAGAAGCATCAATGATGAGAGAGAATCATGGGTCGGCTGCCTCCTGCAAGCTCCCTACAAGGGATCGAGCCCCCAACCCGGGCGTGTGCCCTGACTGGGAGTCGAACTGTGACTGCCTGGTTCCTAGGTGGACACTCAGCCACTCAGCCATGTTGGCTGGGCCAGAATTTCCTTTTAAAACTATTGACAACTTCCCCCAGGTGCTCAGCTGCCTGCCTAGTGTGGAATGCACAGATTCTGACTGTAGACATCTGTATTAATTTCCTAGCGCTTCTGTGACAAAGTACCACTAATTGTGTGGCTTAAAACAGAAATTTATTGTCTCACGGTTCTGGAGAAATCTGCAGAGCCATGCTCCATCTAAAACCTATAGTATAGAGGAACCCTTTATGCTTCTTCCTGGCAATCATTTTTTTAATTTAAAAAAATTGTATTTACTTAGAAGCATTCAGAATGTCAACAAAACAGCTGCAATTTTTGATTTTGCAATTACAGAGTGGTAATTTGTTCAGTTAACAGAACAAGAATTATTTTGTGTAAGTTGCATCAGAGACAACTGAAGATGTAAAAACTACCATCCTCATATATTGCTGATTTGTGCTGTGCACCAAGAACCGGCTTTAAATTTCCATGCCAATTTACAGCCCCCAAACTGTACCAGGCAAGGTTAGTGATCATTGAAAATACCACCAGGACAGGGCTATCTAGACACATTTGGCACTGACCAGTGTGGCTCAGTGGTTGGAGCTTCAGGCCAGGCACCAAAGAATTGTGGCATCGCTCAAATCAGTCAAGGACACATAACTGGGTTGCAGGTTCATCCCAGGCCCCTAAATGGGGCACATGTGGGGGGCAACCAGTGGATGTGTCTCTTCACATTGATGTTTCTCTTTCCCTCCTTCCTTCCTTTCCACTCTCTCTGAAAAGCAATGGAAAAAAATATCCTCAGGTGAAAATTAACGACAATAAACAAACAAATAAATACACATTCAAAAAAGCACCGTACAGTTTAAAAACATCTTATACAGATTACATTTCAGTTTTTTTTTCTCTTTAAAAGGAATGAGTTGTGTACAGGGCTGTTAAATGCTTTATAGATGAGGGAAAATGTGCCAGAACCAACTTATTCAGCAGCAGCATCTTCTTCATCCCCCTCCTCCTCATCATCCTCTTCATCTTCCTTGTCTTCCTCCTCTTCCTTCTTTTTCTTGCTTTCTTCAGCCGTGACAACTCCCTTTTTGGCCATATCAGGCTTTCCTTTAGCTCGGTATGCAGCAATATCCTTTTCATATTTCTCCTTCAGATTAACAGCCTTCTTTTCATAAGGCTGCTTGTCATCTGCAGCAGTGTGATTCCACATCTCTCCCAGCTTCTTTGCAGCATCACCAATGGTAGGCCGGGATGCTCTCTGCTCTCCTTTGATTTTTTGGGTGATACTCAGAACAAAACAAGAAAAAGGTGGAAGGGGGCCTCTTAGGTGCTTTGGGACCCTTGAGTTTCTTTTTTGTTTCCCCTTTAGGAGGGATATAAGTTTTAATTTCTCTTTCATAATGACCTTGTCCAGCTTTGCCATGTCTTCAAATTTTCCTTTCTCGTTAGTCTTTCATTTCTCTGAGCACTTCTTAGAAAACTCTGAGGAGTTGACTGAAGCCTTTGGATGCTTCTTCTTATGCTCCTCCCAGAAAGTTTGCTAAAAAAATGCATACACTGACATTTTATCTCTCAGCTTCTAAGGACCTCATTTGCCTAAGTTTATTTATTTATTTTTTTAAAATATATTTTATTGATTTTTTACAGAGAGGAAGGGAGAGGGATAGAGAGTTAGAAATATCGATGAGAGAGAAACATCGACCAGCTGCCTCCTGCACACCCCCCACTGGGGATGTGCCCGCAACCAAGGTACATGCCCTTGACCGGAATCGAACCTGGGACCCTTCAATCTGCAGGCCGACGCTCTATCCACTGAGCCAAACCGGTCAGGGCTGCCCAAGTTTAATTACTTTTCTTCAGCAAGCACACAGTCACCCAGTGCCCATCTGGCTCGAACTTGCCCCTGTGCTGTCTCTATGGAGCTCAATGTATTCTTCCTGTCCCTCTTTGTCATTCTTTGGACTGTAGATGTCACTCCAATCCTCCATCTTTGCATGGCCATCTCTTTATAAGGACACCAATTATATTGGATTAGGGGGCCTACTCCAGTATGACTTCATCTTAATTAATTACATCTGCAATGACCCCATCCTATATAATGAAAGCCTAATATGCTAAGTGTCTGGTCATCTGGTCATCCGTCCAATCAATCAAAGCGTAATATGCTAATGATATGCTAAGGCTGCTCAACTGCTTGCTATGACGTGCACTGACCATCAGGGGGCATATGCTCTGACCAGTAGGTTAGCTTGCTGCTGGAGTCCGGCCAATTGGGACTGAGGGAGATGGGCTGGACATGCCCTGCAGCCCTCCCGCAGTCCCCACCGCCCCAAGCTGGCCAACTTCCTGTGTCCCTCCCTGGCCCTGATCTTGCACCGGTGAGGTTCCTCTGCCTGGCCTGTGCCCTCTTGCAATCTGAGACCCCTTGGAGGGTGTTGGAGAGCCAGTTTTGGCCCGATCCCGCAGGCCAGGCTGAGGGACCCCACTGGTGCACGAATTCATGCACCGGGCCTTTAGTTTCCAAATAAAGTCGCATTCTGAGGTACTGGAGGTTAGGACTTCAACATGTCTTTTTTTTTGCGGGGGGGGGGGGGCGTGAGGGGCACACAATATTCAACCCATAACAGCATCTCTCATTCACACGGCAAAGCCTTCAGATGACAAGGCCTGGAGATCCCAGTGCTCTACATGCTGCTCAGGGTGACAGCTCAGGAGCTTCGTGTTTACAGCTCTCTGCTTGAAGATGCCCGCTGCCCAGGGTTGTGGCTGTGGGAAGGCTGGGCTGCAGGGAGCGGGAGCTCTGCCAGCTGCAGTGATGTTCAGTATGAGGAACAGGGCGGTGTGGAGTTTCTGTCAGGGGAGCCATTTGGGGGGCCCTTTTGTAGTCATTCTTCAAGAAAAGAGGCTCCCAGTGTAAGGTTCACTCTGGAGCATTTTCCTTCCAGAGCAGGTGGGAGGTAAGGAAGGAATCTATCCAGTTTTTTTGGTTTTGTTTTTGTGTTTTCAGTTTTCCTGGATAGTTTTGCTTGACCATGAAAAAATAAACCCTCGTGGTAATGTGTGTGATGTCCTGAAATTTACAGAAGAGTAAGGGGAATTAACAGCTTTAATAAAGTGGAGTTTTTCCTACCAGACACAGGGTATGCCATTCGATTTGCTCAAGACTTCTGTGCCATTCAGTAATCGTTTTTTTTTTTTTTCATGTAGTTCTTGCTTATTACTTGTTTGCTTGTTCTTTTATTATTATTATTTTGTTGTTGTTGTTAAGTTTTCACCCGAGGATTTTTCTATTGATTTTTGGAAAGAGTGGAAGGGAAGGGGAGAGGAATCGAACCTGCAACGCTTCAGTCCTCGGGCTGGTGCTCTAGCCACTGAGCAACTGGCTAGGGCAGTCTTTCATTTCTTTGCTTATTACTGTAACAGGAATAGTTTCTCTCATTCTATTATCTAATCAACTGTACTTTGTTTTATAGGAAAATTTATTGATTTTTTTGCATAATAATCTTGTGTCCAGCCACTTTTCTGAATTATCTTATTGTTTGCAATAGTTTTCAGTTGATTCTCTGAGGTTTTCCAGGTTTACAATGTTATAATTTAATCTTTTTCTCTCTGATGTTTCATAAATTTTATTATTTTATGTTGTCAAGTTCCATTGGCTAATCCCCTCCTGACACATTAAGTAATAATGGTGATTGTGATAACTCTTTTTTAAAAATTTTATTATATATTTTACATTGAGTACCTCAGAAAAGAAAATAATTAGAATGATTTCAAAATGCAATCCCTGGATTAAATAAATATCCTTTATAACTATACTCAATCAATATCTAGAAATGTATGTAGACACTAAGTCAGCTAACAAATAATAAAATAACTATGTAAACTAGAAACCTCAGGGATGAGGAATATACAACATCAGTTAAGTCACTTTGCCACCTTGTACTTTAAAAAACACGATTCACATTTGTTTCAATCACATATACATCCACTCCAAGAGTTAAATTAGACAGCTGATGCTAACAAGTTAACACTATGATCTCTGTTACCTTAAAAGGCAATTTAATTTAATACAGAGAAAATCAAGAAGAAAAATTCAGGACCCTTGATCAGAAGCTTCCAATACTTGTGGTACTACTCTGATGTTCATGACGGTTCAAGTAAGGGTACGAAGAGTGCTTCCTTCCACTGGAAACATGATCAAAGAAAGAGATGAGCTAAGCATTCTAAACACTAGCTCCTCATCAAGAAGTTACTAATAAAGGACTCATGTTAGTAACTAACCATGTGAAAAAGCCTTAGGCCAGTGTTACAAAAACAAAACTTTCAGAGTGATATTTATGAATGCAAGCATAATTGGTGTTTTGCCTTTTATACATAGTCATCTTTGAAATGCTAAAAGTGAGTTTCAACCGTGGTTCTTTTGGGAAGCTGTTGGTGCACATGGGATGACTTACCTTCTCAAAGCATTCTTTGGAAGCAGATGTGGCTTGGAAGCAGATGTGGAGAAGCCAGTGTCCAGTTTGTGGAAGTCTCTTGTCTTTTTGATAATAACCTTTCTAATAGGTTGATGTGATATCTCACTTAGTTTTGCTTTGCATTTTCCTGATGATCAGTGAGCATCTTTTCATGTACTTATTAGCTATTTGCGTGTCTTCTTTAGGAAAATGTCTATTCAGGTCCTTTGCCCATTTAAAAATTGAATTATTTGTTTTTTTGCTATTGAGTTGTATGAGTACCTTATAATTTTTTTTATTTTTAGGGTAGAGAGTGAGAATGTGATGGGTGGCACCAGTGGCCGTCTGGTGTCCTCCAGGTGTGGCCAGTTTTGGGACAGACCGGAGTAACATTTCGTGCTACGTGACCGTCGGGCGGCACAGCTTTTGTGGACACTCCCAGTTGGGAGCGCCCTTCCTTCTCCAGCACGTGGCCGCCTTTGTCACCAGCAGAGAGGACTGCAGGCTGTAACCCAGTCGTAGCAGCTGGCGCAGTCGTTCACCTCAGATTGGTTCCCAAATTCATCCATCACCTTGGATTGAATCGTCCAGCCTTCCCAAGGGAACACCAGCAGCTGCGTGACCTTGGCCCCACAGTCATAGCTATGCCTGTGAGAAGAGCTTATTTTACTCTCAGTCTGTGACAGAGCAAGACGAAAAGTAAAGAGACCGGGTGTGGGGTGTGGCTGCTGACCCAGCCCCAGAGTGGCCAGCAGCAGCAGCAGGGCCAGTGATCCCAGGCCACGGCCAAAGCTCCTGCCGTCAGAGACCTGGACCCCACGATAGCCCCTCCCAGATCCTTATACATTTTGGATATTATCCTGGACCAGATATATGGTTTGCAGCTATTTTCCTACATTCCCATAGGTTCTATTTTTAATTTTTGAGGGAAAATGTATCCCATAGGATGCCTTTTCATTTTGTCGATTGTTTCTTTTGCTGTGCAGAAACTTTTTAGCTGGATGTAGTCCCACCTATCTGTTTTTGCTTTTGTACTATGTGCTTTTGGTGTGATAATCAAAAAAATCATTGCCAAGACCAATGTTAAGGAGCTTTTTCTCTCTGTTTTCTTCTAGGAATTTTATGGTTTCAGGTCTTATATCTAAGTCTTTAACCAATTTTGAGCTAATTTTTGTGAGTGGTGTAAGATAAGGGTCCAATTTCATTCTTTTGCATGTGAATATCCAGTTTTCCCAACCACATTTATTGAATACACTATTATTTTCCCCGTTGAGTATCCTTGGCTCTGTTGTTAAGGATTAGTTGAGCAAATATGCATGGATTTATTTCTAGGCTCTAGATTCTGTTGCATTGGTTTATGGTCTGTTTTTATGCCAGTACCATACTATTTTGATGACTATAGCTTTGTAATTTAATTTGAAATATTCTTGAATATGTTTATAAACTCTTTTGTTTTTCTTTTTTCTCATTTAATAATTTCTTTTGAAAGTCTTTAGTTTTTCTGTGGCTCTCTAACTTCTTGAGTTGGGTGCTTAATTCATTTTTTTCATTTTCATATTTATATGTGAAATTATTTAAAGCTATAAAATATTTTTGGTCTCAGTCTTATGTAGTGTCAATTTTAATTTTTTTTGCTTATGAATTAATTAAGATTTTTAAAAAATCCATTTAGTAGAGTTTAAAAAATTTTGTTACTGATTTAAAGTTTTATTACAGTATGATAATAGAATATCCTTTACTCTACAGAATTTATTATTTTTCTTTTGGTCCAATACTCAATTTTGGTGAATAGTTCATAAGCCCTTGAAAAGATATATTCCTTATTTTCAAAATATTGTGTTTAATATATATAGCAATCATATCAATTATGTTCCTCAAGTATATATCTTTACTTATTGTTTGTCTTGCTCTGTCACAGATTGAGAGAGGTAAAATAAGCTCTTCTCATAATACTATGTGTGTCAGTTCTTCCTTGTATATTTATTATTATGTTATTTGATATTTGTTAGATCTTTATTGTAAAGTAAATGTTTATTGTTATAAAGTGCCTATACTTTTATCTTGAAGTCAGTATTACCAGAAGGACAGACTTTAGGTCATAACTTCCCTTTTCCCTCCTTCCTCCTTCCTCCTTCCTCCTTCCTCCTTCCTCCTTCCTCCTTCCTTCTTCCTTTTGCCCCTCTCCCCTCTCCCCTCTCCCCTCTCCCCTCTCCCTTTACATACCTTTGCACATTCTTTATCATTTAAACTGTCTGGCCGGAGAACAAAGATGGCGGCATAGGTTAACGCCGGAGTTTGCTGCCTTGAACAACTACTTCAAAAGTGAAACTAAAAAACGGAACGGACATCACCCAGAACCACAGGAACGCTGGCTGAGTGGAAGTCCTACAACTAGGAGGAAAGAGAAACGCATACGGACACTCAGAGGAGGCGCAGTGCTGAAGTCAAATTCTGAGGTGCGGAGTGTGCGGAGCGGGCTGGCGGCGGAGGGCGCGGTTGGCGTTTTCAATCGGGAGGGAGTCGCAGACTCTGAGCTCCAGATACAGGCGAGTCTTTAGGGATCCAGACTCAAATGGGAGAAACGGGACTGTCTGGCTTCGGTCAGAGCGAGTGCAGCTTTCTCTCTGAGGTTTGCAGCGGGTGCTGGGACTCAGAGAGGCAGAGCCCCTGGGGACAGGACTGAGAGCCACGATAACTGCTCTCTCCGGCCCACCCTATTGATCCTGTGCAACCCGCCCTGACCAAGCCCTGCACAGAGGCATTTGCCGGATAGCCTCAGGCAAAGGCTAGATTAGCACCTCCCTAGAGGACAGAAGTTCTCTCACTGCAGACACAGCTGATTCTCATAGCCACTTGGCCTGGAGGTCAAACCCTCCCTGGTATTAGCTACAACAATCAAGGTTTATAAGACTGCGCACAAAGACCACTAGGGGGTGCACCAAGGAAGCATAACAAAATGCGGAGACAAAGAAACAGGACAAAATTGTCAATGGAAGATATAGAGTTCAGAACCACACTTTTAAGGTCTCTCAAGAACTGTTTAGAAGCCGCCGATAAACTTAATGAGATCTACAAGAAAACTAATGAGACCCTCGATCTTATATTGGGGAACCAACTAGAAATTAAGCATACACGGACTGAAATAACGAATATTATACAGACTCCCGACAGCAGACCAGAGGAGCGCAAGAATCAAGTCAATGATTTGAAATGCGAGGAAGCAAAAAACACCCAACCGGAAAAGCAAAATGAAAAAAGAATCCAAAAATGCGAGGATAGTGTAAGGAGCCTCTGGGACAGCTTCAAGCGTACCAACATCCGAATTATAGGGGTGCCAGAAGATGAGAGAGAGCAAGATATTGAAAACCTATTTGAAGAAATAATGACAGAAAACTTCCCCCACCTGGTGAAAGAAATAGACTTACAGGTCCAGGAAGCGCAGAGAACCCCAAACAAAAGGAATCCAAAGAGGACCACACCAAGACACATCATAATTAAAATGCCAAGAGCAAAAGATAAAGAGAGAATCTTAAAAACAGCAAGAGAAAGAAACTCAGTTACCTACAAGGGAGTACCCATACGACTGTGAGCTGATTTCTCAACAGAAACTTTGCAGGCCAGAAGGGAGTGGCAAGAACTATTCAAAGTGATGAATACCAAGAACCTACAACCAAGATTACTTTATCCAGCAAAGCTATCATTCAGAATTGAAGGTCAGATAAAGAGCTTCACAGATAAGGAAAAGCTAAAGGAGTTCATCACCACCAAACCAGGATTATATGAAATGCTGAAAGGTATCCTTTAAGAAGAGGAAGAGGAAGAAAAAGGTAAAGATACAAATTATGAACAACAAATATGCATCTATCAACAAGTGAATCTAAGAATCAAGTGAATAAATAATCTGATGAACAGAATGAACTGGTGATTATAATAGAATCAGGGACATAGAAAGGGAATGGACTGACTATTCTTGTGGGGGAAAGGGGTGTGGGAGATGCGGGAAGAGATTGGACAAAAATCGTGCACCTATGGATGAGGACAGTGGGTGGAGAGTGAGGGCAGAGGGTGGGGCGGGAACTGGGAGGAGGGGAGTTATGGGGGGGGAAAAAAGAGGAACAAATGTAATAATCTGAACAATAAAGATTTAATTTAAAAAAATAAATAAATAAACTGTCTGAGTGTCTTGCTTTAGGCATGACTCTTAATAGTTTGGGGATAATCTGTACTTTTGGCATTTGGCCAGCTTGGGGCAGGAGGTATTCTGAAGTAGTGCTCACTGACCTGAGAATTTGTTGGATGGAGGTCTCTTTTTGTTTGATGATTTGTGTTTTTGAAAATATCTTTATTTCTCTTTAATCCCCCACTTCTATTTCCAAAATCTTAGTTATGAAAAATTTCAAACATAGAGAGAAGATGTAAAACAAGGACAATGAACATCTGTAAAGCCTCCACTAGATTCCACAATTGTTAACATCTTTCCATATTTACTTTCTATTTCTCTCTCTTTTTATCTCTACCTAGGCATATCCATCTATTTCTATATCTATACTGCTATAATATTTGAAAATAACTAGTATGCATCATGATACACTACTCCTAAATACTACAGTGTGCCTCTGCTAAGATTATTCACAACCACTATCACATACGAAAACAAACATAGTGGAAACTTTTTAAATTCTGTATGTCATTGCTGGGAGTTCTCCCAGGGGTCTAGAATCGCAGGGGGCTTGCTGGAGACAGCAATCCCATCCTGACCATGGCCTCTCAGGAAGACAAGAACGAGGGAGGGTATCCTAACTGGCTGTACTATTTGAAGGGCCGCCATGTGGAAGAGTGAGCAGACTTTTCTCTTTGGAACTACAGAGGGGAGCATTTGGAATATAAAGAGTGGAAGTTTCAAGGAGACAAACTGAACCAGGAATGTGGCCACTGGCCAATAATCAGCAGTGAGCTCCCGGTCACTGGAAATATCCAGGAAATTGGATGGACCCTTCTCAGGGGTGCTGTGGAGAGAAATTGTGTTGAATAGAAAACTGGTCTATAGGACTTTTAAGGGGACAGGGACAAGAAATTCTGGAGAGGCCCAAACTGATCATTAGGTTACAATCCAATTGTAATGGCTCTTGTTCATTTTGTTTACCCAGCAAAGCCGATTGTGTCTATTTCTGTCTTGAGGCTGGATTTGTTTTCCCCTTGATATTTATTGGCTGACCATCTCATAGCCTGGGTAGTTCTTAGTAAACCTAGCATATATTCTTTCTTTTATAAGAAAGTACAGTGCCCTAACCAGTTTGGCTCAGTGGATAGAGCATCGGCCTGCGGACTGAAGGGTCCCAGGTTCGATTCCAGCCAAGGGCATGTAACTTGGTTGAGGGTCCCAGGTTCGATTCCAGCCAAGGGCATGTACCTTGGTTGCTGGCAAATCCCCAGTGGGGGGTGTGCAGGAGGCAGCTGATCGATGTTTCTCTCCCATTGATGTTTCTAACTCTCTATCCCTCTCCCTTCCTCTCTGTAAAAAATCAATGAAATATATTTTTAAAAAAAGAAAGTACAGAGAAATTTTGCCTTCTTTAAAGAGGAGGCTGGCCTTTTCAATTTGATAGTAGGAGTTAAAACAAACAAACAAAACAACCACAAAATAAAACTAACAAACAAAGATAAATCATTGAAATACCTTCAAATTCTATACCTATTCTTTCTTGCCCCAGCTCAAATGTCTGAATGGATCTCTTTTCTTTTTTATTAACTGCAAAATAAAAGGCCTCTAGGGATGTTTCATGGGTAATAAGAGTAGCTTGGACTGAATTTATATCTAAGTCAGATATGTGCTTCCTGAATAAAAAGCAGTAATAGTTATTTTCAGAACTTCATGAGTTTGTTAAGTAAACTAATGAATGGGTATCACTGACAAGCTTTCCAAAGTGAAAATTATATGAAACTGTCATCTGAAAGGAAAGAGTAACAGAGGAGAAACCTTGAGATTTTGCCATGGGGAGTTCATGTCAATTCTAAAAGAAATTCGTATTTTCACTATTCCATTGAAACCAATTCAATTTTATGCAAGAAGTGGCTGAATGGAATTGTATTTCTAGGAAGCTACTCAATAAAGTGGAAAGCATCAGTGGTTCTTTTCTTTTTCTTTTTGTGATCATGGTATCTCCCCTGCCAGGTAAGTATTCTTTTTCTTTTTAAGAAGGCCTGAGATTTGCTTTATTTTATTTTTAAAATATATTTTTATTGATTTCAGAGAGGAAGGGAGAGGGAGAGAGAGAAACATCAATGATGAAAGAGAATCATTGATCGGCTGCCTCCGGCACGCCCCACACTGGGGATCGAGCCTGCAACCTGGGTATGTGCCCTGACCAGGTATCAAACTGTGACCTCCCGGTTCATAGGTCAACATTCAACCACTGAGCCACATAGCTGGGCAGCATCCGTAGTTCCTGACCCAGCTCTGCTATTAACTGACCTGGGCAAGTCCCTGTGCTGGTCACATTGCAGCTTCCTAGTCCATGAAATGTTTTGTGTACATTTGCAGATGCATTGAAGGGAAATGAGATAAGGTGATAAAGAAGTTAAGAGTATATAGAATTATACAAATATGAGGTATTGAATTTGCTGCTGCCCTGAGGAAAATCCAGGTCTATTGGCTAAAAGTAGGAACTTTCCTATTCTTACTTGTATAACAAGCTCAGGAGGCCTTATCCCCAGGTAGATAAAATGTGGGGTGAAACTACAGTACACAGACCTGATTTCTAAGCAGGGCTTGGTTGGGTTAGAAACGGATAAGATAGATGTATTTAATTAATATAAATGTGTTCAGATCTGACATCAAGGACTTGGCAAGTGGTCCCTGGTTAACACTTGATTCTCCCAAATTCTGGAACTACTTCCCATACGGGTCTGGAAGTCCCATGACATATTACATCCAAGGCCTGCTTTTCTGTTTTGTCTGCCCCTTCTAGTGGTCCTTCCCGCCACCTCTGCCTCTGCCCAGAGATTCCCATGGTTCCAGAGAAGGCAGAGTGTAGGTTTTTGCTATTTTACTTGTGTTTGGTCTCACTTAGTTTGGAGCAAGATGTAAGTGAGTACAATACAGGGAATTTCTATGAATAATGTTGGTGATGACAAACGGAGGGGGCTGATTTGCCCAGTCAAGAGTCAGTTTTTGTGGTGCTTCATTGTTCTTCCCTGGGATGTGCCGTGTTCCAGGCTGGCAGCATGCCGTGAACAAAGAAACTTGTGTTCTGTAGTCTCTGGCTGTGCTGTGACTTGGCAAGGGCTGAAGGCAAATCGTGCACCTGCGTAACCTCTTTAGCTTGGTGAAGAATGGTATCTCTTTCCCACTTCCCCTCCCTTCAAAGGAAATTCTCCCAGACAACAGCACAAACAAGCCTTAATTAAGTCTTTCCTTGAATCTCCACATTTTTTCCACCAGCCTTTTCTTGGGTTTAGATGTGTAATTAAGAGGAAGAGGGAGAAAGTAAGTCAGGTATGAGATGCAGCTGGGAACTGGGAGTACTTAATGGCAAGGAAAGAATACCAGTGATGGCGAACGCTTTGAGCTCGGCGTGTCAGCATTTTGAAAAACCCTAACTTAACTCTGGTGCCGTGTCACATATAGAAATTTTTTGATCTTTGCAACCATAGTAAAACAAAGATTTATATTTTTTATATTTATTTTATATATTTAAATGCCATTTAACAAAGAAAAAACCAACCCAAAAAACGAGTTCACGTGTCACCTCTGACACGCGTGTCATAGGTTCGCCATCACTGGACTAGTACCTCTGCCCTGGTGGCCCTTTGGACAGTGTAAACAGGGCAAGAGACATGGTGAATTGATGGAGGAATTGAGATGCTTTGGAAGGAAGAGTTGGTTGCAATTATATGAGCACATTTTCTTAGACCTTTTGAGTTTCTTGTGTTTTTGCCTCTGAATAAGGAGAATTTCAATGTTTCTCAGCCAATATTTAAAGATAATAATACATGGAAGGTGCCTACTGCTTCCCTGGAAAGGCTGTGAACACAGCCTTATAATTATATACAAAATTTGGGGTTTTCGTGTACTTATCTGAAAGGAGAGTCCCATATATTTTACAGGGGGTTCAAGACCTACTCTCCCTCCTACCCCCCACCACTGGTATTAAAGAAGGATCTAGAGATACAAATCTGGAAGGACAGCCACATTTGGAAGCCATGCAGGGAGGTTGGAGCCTATAGAAGTTCGAGAAGGATGGAGGCCCCAGGCAGCCCCATGGGAGGCAGTAGGTGGTTAAGCATGTGCACTTACATCAGATACATCTGATCTCAGAGCCCAGCGTCTCCATTTATTAACTGTGCCAGCTGTGTGATCTGGGCAATCTACACCTTTAAGCTGCAGTCTTCAGTTTTCTCATATGGGATGATAGAACATATTTCATAGAATCAGTGCAAGGATTAATTAAAGCTATCCATGTAGCATGCCTCCTGGCTTCCCTGTTGATGTGTGCAGTCTATCTCTATGTGTATTTTGAATGGTATGCCTCATTCCAGGCCAAGCATCCTGCGCAGGCCCCAGAAGGCTGAGTTATGTCCTGCTATTTGGTTGTCTTCTTCCTGCTCTCTTTAGAACAGTAAAAGCGTGAGGCGGTGTCCTTGACTGAATGTCCTCCCAGCTCCCCCAGCTTGCTGGCTGGGCTGAGAGCAGCATATTTGCATTTTTCCAAGCAGTGTAGGGAGCAATAAAAGCTAGAAACCTGGAGCCTGGAGCCCAGGGTGTCTCAGGGAATGAGACTAAATTAGTCCGGGGGTGGGCTTTGGGGGGCAGGGCCTATAGGCTGCAACGCCCCAGGTGGCAGCCGCCCCAGGCAGCCTCAGAAGCCGACTCTGTGGCCTAGTTCCTTTTGTAATTTTCACAATAGACCAGAAGATGGCGCTCTTGACTCTGGAGTCAAGGGCCAGGGGCTCTGACTTGTTCCATGCTTGAACTGGAGGGAAATCAGACCCATCAGAGCTCCGGGGAACCCTCTACTTACTTCCTCAATCCTCTCTTTACTCTGCCCACTCAAGCCCACTCCCATGGCCTGGAGCTGTCTTTCTGGGGAGAGGAAAATGTGGGCATATTTTTCCTTTGGTCACTGTCCTTGGCCCCTCTTGAATTACCATGTTGCAAGAGCTAGTCTGATACCCCCCCCCCCCCCCTCCTCTAACTGGCTTGGCCCTAATGGCAGATTTTGGCAATGGTACCACTTATATGGATATGTTGCATAGAGGCCAAGAACTAGTGGAATCAGACAGACCTGTCCTTGACTCATCTCACCAGAAGAAGCTCTCCTCACCTCCTCAGAGAAGCCCTCCCTAAACACCCCATTTAAAGTAACTCTCCTCTTGGGGGGTGGGGGGTGGGGGTAGGAGGGCAATGGGGGGATAAGGACACATATGTAATACCTTAATCAATAAAGAAAAAAATAAAAATAAAATAAAGTAGCTCTCCCCAACCCCGTGTTAGTTACTCTCTACATTATGACCTGTTATTTACTTCACTGAAACGACCACAGCCTGTAATTATCTTGTTCGCTCTCTCCCCACTAGATGGTAAGGCTCAAGAGGGTAAGACCCTGTTTTTGTCTTATTGCGGTTTCCCGAACACCCAACACAGGGCTGAATACATAGATTCTTAGTAAATACGTTTGGAATTAATAAATGACTGAATCCCAGCTTAAAGACTGCTTAGCTCTGAGAAAGCTGCTAAACTTCTCTGAGTCTCAATTTTCTTACCAGTGAAATGGAGAAATAATGACGTTATGAATATTAAATGACACAATGTATTTGCACTATGAAACCGGGTCTTGATGCATGGAGGTGCCCTCTAAGACCAGTGTTTTACTTTCTATCATGTGAGAAAAATAAAAGCAGGACTAATTAGCCAACTCTCCAAAATTTGGCCATAGCTTTTCTTTACCACATTTTTTTTTTACTTCCTACTGCCCCTCTTTATAACTTTCACCTTTGGTCCAAATCATTGCTACCCTGAATGGGCCACGTGCATTCTTAAGTCTTTGCCTAAGCATTAAGATGCTTACTCTCCTTACCTTGGCGCAACTATTTTCAGATTTAGATAAAATCCATATTCTGTGTATCATGTTCCTAAAGTGCCCCAAGTCATAAAGAACATTTCTCTTTTGAATTTTTACAATCTTTGTTGTTTATATTACTCATAGGGTTCTTATTCTATGTTCAATTAGCTTGTCATTATATTAACATACAGTAAATCCTGTTTTCCTGATTCAATTGTAAGCCCCTTGGAGATATGTATTATGTTACATATTTTTTACTTTTTAAATATGTTTTTATTGATTTTTAAAAATATTTTTAATTGATTTCAGAGAGGAAGGGAGAGAGAGAGATAGAAACATCTATGATGAGAATCATTGATTGGCTGCCTCCTGCACGCCTTCTACTGGGGATCGAGCCTGCAACCCAGGCATGTGCCCTTGACTAGAAACAAACCCAGGATCCTTCAGTCTACAAGCCGGTGCTCTATCCACTGAGCCAAACCAGCTAGGGCTGTTTTTATTGATTTTTAGAGACAGAGGAAGGGAGAGGGGTAGAGAGATAGAAACATTGATGACAGAGAATCATTGATCGGCTGACTCCAGCACGCCCCCTACTGGGAATTGAGCCAGCAACCCAGGCTTGTGCCCTGACCTGGAATGGAACTGTGACCTCCTGGTTCATAGGTCAATGCTCAACCACTGAGCCATGCTGACTGGGCTGTATTTTATTTTAGATTTCTCTGCATCTTCTATGCCATTGGGGCCTGTATATAGTAGGTGTTCTATTTACTAACTACTTTCTATGTGGCCAGCATTCTTTGAAGCTCTGTGAAGTATACAGAAGATTTAAGAAAAATAACCATTGCCTTCAAACATGTACAATATTACAGTAAGTTAAAGTCAACATACAATGTAATTAAATAATCACAGCATCTGCTATGAGAAAGGCTTCTTGGAAGAGTGGCCTTTGGGATTGACTTTGAGACATAGATCAATAGAACAGAATAGAGAGCCTAGAAATAAGCCCATGCCTTTATGGTCAAGTAATATATGACAAAGGGGGCAAGAACATTAATGGGGTGAAGATAGTCTATTCAGTAAATAGTGGTGGGAAAATTGGACAGATAAATGCAAAAAAAACCCCTAAACTAGACCACTTCCTTATACCAAACTAAAGAATAAACTCAAAATGGATTAAAGACTTAAATGTTAGACTTGAAACTATAAAAATCCTAGGCAGTAAAATCTCGGACATTTCTTATAGCAATATTTTTTTTCTGATATGTTGCCTCCGGTGAGGATGTGGAGAAAAGGGAACCCTGTTGTACTGTTGGTACAGCCACTGTGGAAAACAGTGTGGTGATTCCTAAACAAAATTAAGAACGGACCTGCTACCCTAGCTTGTTTGGCCCAGTGGATAGGGCATCAGCCTGCAGACTGAAGGGTCCCAGGTTTGATTCTGGTCAAGGGCACATGCCCGGGTTGTAGACTCAATCCCCAGTAGGGGGCGTGCAGGAGGCAGCCAATCAATGATTCTATCTCATCATTGATGTTTCTCTCTCTCTCTCCCTCTCCTTTCCTCTCTGAAATCAATAAAAATATATTTAAAAAATAAAAAAAAGAATGGACCTGCCTCTGATCCAGCAATTCCACTTCTGGCAATATATCTGAAGAAACCTGAAACACTAATTCGAAAGAGTGTATGCACCCATCTGTTTGTTGCAGCGTTATTTACAACTAGAGGCCTGGTGCACGAATTCATGCATGGGTGGGGTCTGGCTGGCCCATCCTGATTGGAGCCAATAGGGGCCAGGCTGGCTGGGTGGAGGGGACACAGGAGGTTGGCCAGCCAAGGGGAGGGGCCTCGGGTGGTTGGGGCCACAGTGCATGTCAAAGCAACCAACTGTTCCAGTCGTTCCAGTCATTCCGGCGTTGCGGTTGCTTGGTTTTATATATATAGATAATCAGTAGGTCAGTAGATAAAAAAGCTGTGGTACATTTACGCAATGGAATACTACACAGCCGTAAAAAGGAATGAAATCTTACTCTTCATGACAGCATAGATGGACCTAGAGAGCATTATGTTAAGTGAAATAAGCCAGTCAGAGAAAGACAAGTACCAGGTTATTTCACTCATATGTAGAATCTAAGGAACAAAATAAACTAGCAAACACAATAGAAACAGACTAATAAAGAATAGACTGAAAGCTGTCAGAGGGGATGGAGTTTGAGGCTGGGTAAAAAAGGTGAAAGGATTAAGCAAAAAAAACCCAAAACTCATAGAAACAGATAACAGCATGGTGACTGCCAGATGGAAGGAGTGGTGGGGGTAGGTAGAGAAGGGTTTGGGGGGATAAATGGTGATGGAAGGAGACTTGACTTGGGGTGGTGAACACACCATCCTATCTAATAAAAGAGAAACATGGTAATTAGCGTACAACCGCTACCTTTCCCATTGGCTAATCAGGGTGATATGCAAATTAACTGCCAGCCAAGATGGCGGCCTGCAGCCAGGCAGCTGGAAGTGAACATGAGGCTTGCTTGCTTCAGTGACGGAGGACTCCAATGTTCCCCGTCTGCTGCTGCCAGCCTCTGAGCTGGAACTCTAAGCAACTATGTTACAAATATAGAAGCTAAACAAAACCCCAGAAACCTGCTTTAGTCGCCGGGCTTCAGCCAGCAGGATCGCAACATTGTTTCAAATACAGAAGGTAAACAAAGGCCAGAAACCTGCTTTCAGCAGTGGAGGCCTAAGAGCTGGAGCCAAGCCTGAGAGCTAAAGCTGGCCCAGAATAAAAAGAAAAAGAAAAAAAGGAGCGATTGGGAGCTTCAGTCACCCGCCAGCCTGAAAACAGCCTTCAGCCCCTCACCCAGACTGGCCAGGCACCCCAGTGGGGACCCCCACCCTGATCCAGGACACCCTTCAGGGCAAACCAGCTGGCCCCCACCCGTGCACCAGGCCTCTATCCTATATAGTAAAAGGCTAATATGCCTCCCGGCACTGGGATCAGCGTGACAGGGGGCAGTGCCCAAATCCCCTGATTGCCCTGTGGCTCTGTGTGTGACAGGGGGCAGGGCCACTGTGGGGGGCTGTTTCTCTCTTCTCCATGTCCCGCATGGAAAAGGAAACAGTCCATTTGCTGAGTGGAGGAGCTGGGGATTAAGAAATTAAAGAAAGACCAAGACTCAGAAATAGGTTTTAAGCTGGGGCCAGGTGGGCGCCAACCTCTCTGATGGAGAGGCGGCAAAAAGTGGGCTGAGCCACACAGCAGATTTATTTTAAAGGCCTAGATTTACATATCTAGTTCTGCCCCTGCCTGATTAACATGTCCAGCCTAATTGGGGAAGCATGTTCCCAGGGCGTGGCTCTGCCTATGCTCTGAGTTCAGCTGACAATAATTATAAGAAAATGCCTAGGTGCCTCCCTGGAAGCCCTCTACAGGCCACAACCTCCCTGTCCACCCTGCTCGTTTGTGACAGGGAAGGCGCCCCAACCCCCTGATCAGCTCTGCTCTGTGTGTGACAGGGGGCGGTGCCCCAACTCCCCTATCGGCCCTACTCTGTGAGTGACAGGGGGGAGCTCCACAACCCCCTGATCGACCCTGCTCTGTGCGTGACAGGGTACTGAGCCCCAACCCCCCTGATGGGCCCTGCTCTGTGTGTGACAGGGGGCAGCGCCCCAACCCCCTGATTGGCCCTGCTCTGTGTGTGACAAGGGGTGGCGCCGCAACCTGCCCATCGACCCTGCCTTGAGTGTGACAGGGGGCGGTGCCCCAATCCCCCAATCGGCCCTACCCTGAGCATGACTGAGGGTGGCATCGCAACCTCCGGATCCGCCCTGCTCTGTGCATGACAGGGGCGGCGCCCCAACTCCCCAATCAGCCCTGCTCTGAGCCCGACCAGGGGCTGCATCTAGGGATTGGGCCTGCCCTCTGTCACCCGGGAGCAGGCCTAAGCCAGCAGGTCGTTATCTCCCGAGGGGTCCCAGACTGCGAGAGGGCACAGGCCGGGCTGAGGGACCCCCCACTTCCCCCCGAGTGCACAAATTTTTGTGCACCGGGCCTCTAGTATAATATATAGATGATGTATTATAGAATTGTACACCTGAAACTATATAATTTTATTAACCAATGTCACCCCAATATTCAATTAAAATATATTGACTTTGAAGAAAGGATAAGAATTTGATGGGAGCCCTAACTGGTTTGGCTCAGTGGATAGAGCATCAGCCTGTGGACTCAAGGGTCCCAGGTTCGATTCCGGTCAAGGGCATGTACCTTAGTTGCAGGCACATCCCCAGTGGGGGGTGTGCAGGAGGCAGCTGATCGATGTTTCTCTCTCATCGATGTTCTCTCTATCCCTCTCCCTTCCTCTCTGTAAAAAATCAGTAAGATATATTTTTTTTTTAAAAAAGAATTTGATGGGAAATGATGGGGGGTGAATGCCAGAGTCAAGGGACATATTTAGTGCAGCGAATGATAGAGCCTGTGGCAATGAATGCTAAGACTCAGAAACAGGACCAGGAGCTTAAAAAGATTAGAAATATGGTTCTGCCTCAGTTACACTGAAGCACAACCTTGCTTCACATTTCAGGGACAGTGCAAGGGTGGTATGCAGGGTTGAAATTTTAACATGTCCCTGACTAGTTATCTTCAGGTGTAGCTTCTGTGGAGACTGGAGAATGATTTGCAACAGTTCTTTTTGTTCTGACTCGCCTACTGTCTGATGTAATAGTACATACAAAGGGAAAGGCCCCTTCCCTCCGCTTGGGGACAGAGGACTGGTTGGATGATGGCCAGCCTCTCTTCTCTTTAAAACCTTTATCAAATGGAATGTGTTACTCATGCTTTTCCAACGTTGCCTTAAATCAATAGTTCTCGTTATTCGATACTAATTTGCCTTCTTGGAAAAGTTGGAAGCATTTTTATTTTATGACTTCAACAACCATCTTCAGTTCAACCCTGTGCTTTTTGCTGCCAACCCGAGACCCAAGGAGGAGACCTAAGTCATAGCGAGTCTGTAGAGGAGACAGGATCACTGCCAGTCTGCTTAGCTTTAATGCTCTTTAATCTGGCCACTAGCTCAGAGATGAACAAGTATTCTCATCCTTTTCCCTCATCCTCAATTACTTCCTTCTGCAACCCCCAAGGGACGTTTCCCCAGAATTTAAAAATCATCCAAAGAATAAAATCAGAATAGACAGGATCAACACTTTCTCACTTTCCCACGGTGAGGGGCAGCTGCAAATAGAAGCATGAGATTTTCAGTTTCCATCAAGCAGTTGGAAGGACCTTCAAGCCCAGGGGCCCCTGAAGGGAGGGAGGCGGTTTCCACGGCAACCTGGGCTCCTCGGGCTGCCCCCCTCCTCGCGGTAGCCCTGGGTACCGCCGGCCGGCGTCCTCCCGTGCTCCGCGCGCTGATTGGCTGCACAGGCCGCGCGCTGATTGGCCGCGGCGATGCCTCGCGGGCCGGTGGCCGCGGAGGCGGAGGAGGTCGATGGTTGACCGTTGGCTCCAGAGTCGGGGTCGCCGTTGGGGCGCTTCGCTCAGACCCGACCGGAGGGTGCGTGCTGCTGGCGCTCGGCCTGGAGCCCGCGGGCGGCACCGTGCTCGGCTCCGCCATGCGCGCCGGGAGTAACGAGCCCGACGGCGTCCTCCGCTATCAGGTAGGGCCCGCCTCCCGCCCCTCCCCGGGCTCAGCCTCCTCACCCCCTGTCCACCTTCCCGCCCCTGCCCCCCAGCTGGACGCCCAGGCCACTCCCCGAGGGCGAGGGGAGGCCGTCCCGGGACAGCAGGGGGCGCTCCGGGAGGCTGGGAGCCGGCGGGGGCTGCGAGAGGGTGACCTTGGCTGAGTCCGGGAGCTGGCGGGTCACCGCCGCATCCCGTGTGCGCCGGCGGGGACCTCTGGCCTCCCGGGGTGCTCCCTGTTGTCCTGGCCTCGCCGCGTCGAGCAGGAACGTGGGAGAGTAGCCAGGGGCCATACTTAGGTGAGGCGGGTCTCCTCATTGTGCCATTTCTGGGGGTTTCGGGAAGCGCCGGAAAGACCGGGGCCGGGGGCCCAACCCTGGTAGTGAGCCCCGCGCTCTGACACCCGCCCCCCTCCCCCCGCCCATTGCGCAGGCATCTGGCAAGTTCTGGGTGGGGAGCGGAAATGGGCTGGGCGGTGAGGAGTCAGGAGCAGTGTTCAGTTAAGGGGATGAGGAAACCAGGTGTAAGCACTGGTGACCCAGCTGAGGGGTGGCGAATGTCAGGAAAAGCACTGGGCTGACTGTGTGTCAGAGTCCGTAGGTTCAGTTCTCACCCAGGCTTGGCGACCTTGAGCGGGCCACTTGCCTCCTTTGACCTCAGCTCCCCATCTAGTGAAATGGGAGTGACGGTGTCTGCTTTGGTTTGAGGGCAGAGCGAGGTGCTGTTTGTGAAAGGGCTTTGTGAAATGTTCACTGTGAGACAAGCAGTGAGTGAGTGCTACCTTACTCACCTCTCTACTATCACCACCCCTGTTCCTGTGCCATCAGGGGCGTAGCTACTGCCCCGAGAGAGGGACTGATTGAAGAGAGGGTCTAGGCCAGTGGTTCTCAACCTTCCTAATGCCTCGACCCTTTAATACAGCTCCTCATGTGGTGGTGACCCCCAATTTCATTGTTACAAATTGAACATAATTAAAGCATAGTGATGAATCACAAAAACAATATGTAATTATATATGTGTTTTCCGATGGTCTTAGGTGACCCCTGTGAAAGGGTCGTTGGACCCCCAAAGGGGTCTCGACCCATAGGTGGGGAACCGCTGTGGCCTAGTCTGAAGTGGGAGGCGGTGAAGAGAATGTGGACCTTCCTGGGAAGGAGGATGGGTCTTGGAAACAGGCGCCACGTTGACATCAGGGATGGTTTCTGTAAGGGGTCAGCGAAAACACTCGGAGTTTGCAGCAAAATGGGCATCAGATACTGATTCTCCTCCCTGTAGTAGTTTGCTACTAGAAGAGCTGTCATTCCTTCTTTGCTTGCTCCGTCAAAAAGGAACCTTATCTCAGGTTTTGGAAAATCCTTATCTAATCTGTTAAGGCCTATTAAGTGTATTTATTCACTTACATTTGGAATACAATGATGAGCAAAAATAGGCAATGTTTTTGCTCTGGGGAGCTTCTCATCTATGTGTGTGTGTGTGTGTGTGTGTGTGTGTGTGTGTGTGTGTGTGTGTTTTGGGGGGATAATCACAAGTAAATGTGTTATTATAAACTGTGGTAAGTTCTTTGAAAGAAAGATAGACAAAATATGGACAAAGATCCAAAGAATAAGGGAGCTCGAAGGGCCTTGGGGACACAAAGAACACTATACGCAAAAGTCCTGTGGCAGAAGGGGGTACATCTGGCTACAAGACCTGAAAGAGGGCCTGTGTGGCTAGAGCCACAGAGAGTAAACGAGGGGAATGGTGTGAGACATACTCTGGTGTCATAATATACAGGGCCTTTGTAGCCCATGCTGAGGAAGCTGGCATTTCTCTGAGGAACAAGGGGAAGACACTCTAGAGAGCAAAAGAAGAGAGAGGAAGAGAGAGAGAGAGAGAGAGAGAGAGAGAGAGAGAGAGAGAGAGAGAGCGCGCGAGAGCCAATGAGAGATTAGATTTTCCTATTAAAAAGATTTCTCTTGCCCGGCTGGTATGGCTCAGTGTTGACCCAGGAACCAAGAGGTCACTGGTTCAGTTCCTGGTCAGGGCACATGCCTGGGTAGTGGGCTCAGTCCCCAGTAGGGGGTGTGCAGGAGGCAGCCAATCCATGAAGTTTCTCTCTCATTGATGCTTCTATTTCTCTATCCCTCAACCTTCCTCTCTCTCTAAAAAAAAATCAATAAAAAACATTTAAAAAAAGATTTCTCTGGCTGCAGTGGGAGAACAGGCTGGAATGAATGTGAGGAGACAGTGTCCTTAATGTGCAGAATGTGTACAGGTTATATTGTCAAGGTCATAATAACCCCTAACCTTCTGTTAGTGTTCTGTGAAACAGATAATTCCTGAGTGCTTCTGGGATAAGATAGAAAATAATTACCTCCTTTACATCTAGTTCATGAAACTTTCATGAGTGGTAGGATGAGGAGAAGAAAATAGAGTAGGAACAGTAGGACCTCATGAAGGCTGAGTCAGGTGATAGACAAATGGGAATGCGGATATAGGGAGGAAAAGAAATGAGTGTGGAAGGAGGAAAGTAAACAGTCTGACTTGTGGGAGACACAATCAGCCAACTGAAAATTACCAGTTAATCCTCCCAAGTAGGCCGTGTGGAAGGGAGATAGACCTTGCAAACTGAGGAGATTGTATAACTTCTCCAAACAGAGATTCCAGACATCACATCTAAATATCCTAAGTCTGTGTTGTTTTCTCTGGTTTGGATTGTTGCATAGCCTCTCATGATTCCCTCTGCCTTCTCTCTAGCCATTCTACTTCAAGCCTGGCAGTAGAGGGAGCTTTTAAAAACACAAATCAGATTATGTCATATCTATCTTGCAACCTTGTAGTGAATTTCCAGTTCATTTTAGAATAAAATCCAAACTGCTTGTCAAGCTTTAACATGATCAAGGCCATGACCAACCTCTCTGACGGCCTCTCTCCCCCTCTCTGTCTATGCATCCCTGCACTGGCTTTCTGTTCCTTGGATGTGGCCCGCTCCTTCATGCTTCAGGATCTTCGTTCTTGCTGTTCCCTCTGCCAGGACATTTTTCTACCTCGGCCTTCTCAGGACTCAAGTGTCCCCTCCCAAGAGTGTCTTTCCTTGACCTTTAAACACAGTCACTCCCTTTCATACGATACTCTTTTGTTTTCTTAAAGCACATATAATTCATCCAAAGGGTTCTTATTTTGATTTCTTGTTTATTTTCAAATAGAATTTCATGAGGGCAGGGACCAGGCACACAGTATTTTCATCTAGCACAGTGCCAGGTATAGTACAGGCCCGTGACTCTATATTATAGAATGGATGATTCTCCCCTAGTCAAAGCCGGTGTGCCTCTCCTTAAGGAGCTTGTGGCCTTGTCAGGATTAGCACAGGGCAACAGCCGGTCATTGCTGGATGACACAAACGCTCTCCCTTCTGTGCTGTTGTGTCTTTGCTCAGATGTTACCAGCTGGAAAATCTTTCCCATCCTTTCCAAATATCCCATTTTAACCCCCAAGTTTCATATCACTACCAAAATTCATCACTCTGTCTTCTCTGTTCAGACACCCACCAAGGTCTGTTTTTTCTCCCACCCCTTACTTATGGAATATACCTGTTCATTTCTACTGCTAACCTGGCAGCTCCCTTTGAGGAGGTTGTTTTAGGTAAGCTTTTATTGGTGCTTGCCATGTGCAAGACACTGTGATAAGTGCTTTCCATGCATTATTTCATTTAAGTCTCCCAATAACCCTGAGAGCTACGTGCTCTTATTATCCCCATTTTTCATATGAGAAAACCAAGATGTAAAAAGATTAAGCAATTTTTTCTAATAAGTGGCTGCCCCTCTTCAAAGATGTCTCCTTAATCACTTTGCATTACTGTAGCTGTTGTCTTTGATTCCTAGACCAGTGCCTGGCTCAGAGTGAGCATTTAATAAATGTTTGGTAAGGTATGTATGGCAAGGTGTACAAAGGATATTATTAGAGTGGGAAGAGACTGGAACGAGGGGGCCAGTTAAGAGGCTGTCATTTAGGATGAGTCAATGAAGGTCTGCATTATTGAATTTTGATGACATCTCTAGAGGTTACTATTGAAATTTTAGGAGTCAGTGAGCCCTTAAAGGGTGTAGCAATGAAAGAAGATAAGAAAGCTTTAGGGAAGCCTAGTTTGGACTGGAATTGGGGACATCTTCAACATTCCTAAGATTTCTCCTGATCAGCACTCCATTCTGAGCAGAAAGAAGTGCTGGGTGTTCTTTCCCTTCATGGGAATTGGGGAAATTGTGAGAATTCTCTTTACCTGGCTTTACCAGTTCTATTGGGAAACTTCAGTAGGAGAGGTGTGGGCTGTCCTGCCAAGCAGAGAATTGAGGTTGTCAGGGGAACAATTCAGGCTACAAATTTACTGCCTCAAATATTTGTAGATAATTGTCTTAGCTCATGGTTTGCCTTGGCAGGGTAGACAGGGCTCTCAGGCAAGCCTGAGCAGTAGTAACCAGGACACAGCAAAGCAACTGTGTTTATTCTAAATCTGCTGCTAGGTAACAGCAACAAATCTTAGATAATGGAGAGGGTGCTTGTTTCTTGTAAGGTAGTAACACATTTACTCTAGTCTTGGTAGTTAGAAAGCCTTAGTGCAGTGGTCGGCAAACTCATTAGTCAACAGAGCCAAATATCAACAGTACAATGATTGAAATTTCTTTTGAGAGCCAAATTTTTTAAACTTAAACTATATAGGTAGGTACATTGTTATTAACTTAATTAGGGTACTCCTAAGACTTAGGAAGAGCCACACTCAAGGGGCCAAAGAGCCGCATGTGGCTCGCAAGCCGCAGTTTGCTGACCACGGCCTTAGTGTATGTGTTAGTTTCTATTGCTTCCATAACAAATTTTGTGGCTTAAACAACACAAATTGCTACTCTTACCGTTCTGTAGTTCAGAAATCCAACAAGGTCTCTCAATGGGCTAAAATCAGATGTTGGTGGAGTTGGAGTTCTTTCTGGAGGCTCTAGGAGAGAATCTGTTTCCTTGATCTCTTCAGCTTTTCCAGGTTGCCTGCATTCCTTGGCTCATAGCTCCCTTCCTCCATCTTCAAAGCTAGCAATATAGTGTGTCTCAGACCCTGCCTTTGGCATCATATCTTTCTCTGACTCTACTCTTCTGCCTCCCTCTTCCACTTTTAGGAACCCTTGTGATTACATGGAGCCCACCAGAGAGTCCAGGATAATCTCTTTATTTTTAAATTCAGTTGATTAACAATCTTACTTCCATTTTCAACCTTATTTCAGGGGTCATTATTCTGCCTACCATTATGTATTAACCAGTAATCTATACAGGACAGGAGTGAGTGACTCCAAGTGGGGTTCAATAAAAGAGTCACTGAGAAACCAGAACTACTTTGAAATTTTATGCCTTTAGAAAGCTGCTGAAGAGTCAGAAGAAGAAAATCATGGGTATTCAGGAGCTCATGGCTACCCAGAAGAGGTCTGGAACAGCTGTGATAAATCCTGGTGGAACCCTTTTTTTTTTTTTTTTTCCTATAGGGTGGCTGCATTCAGTGAGGAAGTCAAATTGAAGTCATTCAAGAGTTGGGGATTTATGGGTCATATTCAGTGACAGAGTCTTTTTTTTTTCTTTTTAAGATATATTTTTAGCCAAAACCGGTTTGGCTCAGTGGATAGAGCGTCGGCCTGCAGACTGAAAGGTCCCAGGTTCGATTCCGGTCAAGGGCATGTACCTGGGTTGCGGGCATATCCCCAGTGGGAGATGTGCAGGAGGCAGCTGATCGATGTTTCTCTCTCATCGATGTTTCTAACTATCTCTCTCCCTTCCTCTCTGTAAAAAATCAATAAAATATATTTAAAAAAAGATATATTTTTATATATGTTTTTAATGATTTTTTAGAGAGAGAGGAAGGGGTAGGGAAAGAGAGAGAAACATCAATGAGAGAAACACATTGATCAGCTGCCTCCTGCACGTCTCCTACTAGGGATCGAGCCTGAAACCCTGTCTTGTGCCCTTGACTGGAAATCGAACCCACGACCCCTGCTGTGCGCGGGCTAGTGCTCTATCCACTGGGCAACACCGGACTGGGCCAGTGACAGAGTCTTCAAGGGCCAGAATTCACAGACTTTTCTGGATGAAGAGGAAGATGGAAATGAATAAAAAGATGGAGAACTATTGAAAAAGTCTTGGGGCAGTTTGAGGGACAAGATTCAGGAGCACTAAGGATTCAAGAAGGTAATAATGTGGATCTTGAGCTGTGCTGTGGACATGAACTCTCAAAAACAACCCAGGTTCTTTGCTTTTAGCAGTAATAGAGTATAATGTTAATATAAGGAATACAGAGAAGCTTGAGTTCTTCCTATCCCATTTAGTTCTTGGGAGATCTTAGCCTTGATTTAGGTCTGTTGTGAGGATTAAGTGAGGTAATCTATGTAAAGCACAATGCTAGACCTATGATTTAGTAAGTGCTCATAAATATTTGCTTCTAATACTAATTGCATTAACTCAGTTTGCTGATTAGAAACCCTGGAAGCCACTTATATATTTGTTGATTTTAAAGAATTGGTTAAATATGTTAGAACTTAAATGCTTGACTTTTTATTGTCCAGGGCAGGGGAGGATGGGAAGGTAGAGGGGTAGGAGCCTGCTTTTTACAATCTCTGAAAACATTGGAACCTTAGGGAAAAAAGATGAAAGCGATCTTTAGAGGTAAAATATCTGAGACTGACTGCCAGAAAAGAGGTGGGGCTGAGTTTGGCAGGTATACAACCACACATGTGGAGCTGAACAGTAGAGGTGTGTCAGGTAGAGGGCTCAAGGTGGGCTCCACTGCCTGCCATCTTCTTCCTCCCCTGCAGCCTGTGTGGCTGCTTCTAGGAGCAGGAGCCATTATGTAAGACTCAGCCCTGCCCCTGCCTTTTAATTTGTCCATTAACTGTAAGTGAGAATCTGGTTTGCTACTCAGCTATAATTCATTCATTTTTCAAGGCTCATAACAATGCTTTCTCCCTCACCATGTGCCTTGCAGTTTCAATGTTTATTTAACTCCTTTAGTTCTTTTTATCTTATCGTGTTCTTGTGATAGGCATCCAAATAAATCCACAGTGGTTCTTGTCAGTGAGTCAGGAGGAAGTACAGAAAAGAGACTTAGAAACAGGGCCTTTTCTCTAGTTCATTCTTCTTTTCCACCCTCCCTTCTTTCTTTTTTCTCCTAAACTTATATAATGTGGCTCATATGACTCTAATCTTTTTCTGAGTCATAAACTCCCCTGAGAATCTGGTGAAAATTATGAGCCCTTTCCCAAGAAAAATGCACACGCACACATAATCCTCTGAAGCCCATTCATAGGAACCCTAGAAATCCATGGTTGAGAGATCTTCTCTGCCATAAATAATGATGGTATCAGAGGAAATAATAGCCAACTGGTGAGGACTCTGCAATAAGAACAGACCAATGAGACTTGACGTACCTTTCTTTTCATTTTTATGATTTTAAACAAACCTCACATATACTTGAAGTCTATGGGACATTTCAAGCATGTACCAAAGTAAGAAAGACTTGTAAAAATGAATCACCACGTACCCAATGACCTGGCTTCAACAAGGAGCATTGATTCATCTATGTTTCCACCCATTCTCCAAATTCCAGACATCATATTATTTCATCAGTAAGCACTTCAGTATGTATCACTAAAGATTAAGGACCATTTTTAAAGATGACATAACCACTATATTACAATAGTATTGTTACATTTAAAATTAACATATTCTTTATATAATCAAATATCCATCTAGTTGTTTAAAATTCTGTGAGTGCCTTATAAGTTTTTAAAATAGCTGACTTATTTGAATCAGGATCCACATTCAAGCCTGACCTTTTAAATGCCCTGGCTAATGGTGTTTGACAGTGACTGTTTTCTTTGGCAAGACAAAGAAAGTAGATGAACGTTTATTCAGTGAATTTAGGCTGTGATTAACCAATCTAAATTAAGGAAACAAACAACAAGTCGATTTTCAACCTGAATTTTTCAGACAGTTGACCTTGCTCTTTATATTTTGCTTTCATAGTTTTTGAGTTAAAAAAATCAATCATCCCTCCCTTCCCCCTTTTATCCAGATTCCTGCTGTGTTCTATGCTGTGGCATGTGGCCGTAGGCAGTATTAAGCATACTAATTAATTGATCATTGTCCTCTGGATATTACAAACCTGAAAATTTATTATGAGAAAATACGTTATATGACTTAAATAACAAGTTCAGAAAACTAATAAGTATTTATTCATCAAATTGATTGGATATTTACCACATACTGGACATTTTACTAGGTGCTAGGTACACAGGAGTGAACATAAGTACATACCCTCCTGGGACTCAGAGGCATGAAAGCTACTTACAATGGTAAGCTACAGTGTTAGACTCTGGGAGAACATAAAGACGAAAATATGTGGCTCCTGCTATCAGGAAATTCATGATCTTAATCATAAGCTAGATGAACAAATAAGTCTAAAACAAAGGCAAGTTTTTTCTATCTATAAGTTATTCCTCAAATAGGACTTTATATGAGAGTCTTTACAATTTAGATGGAAGTGAAACAGACATGCTTGGAAAATTGACTCAAAAAAAGCACCTATGGGGATGAGGAGGACATTGATGTTAAAGATGTATTTGAAGATTTTGAATAACGTTTATAAAGTGTGACAGTAAGTAATATTTCTAAGTTAATTTATTATTTTGCATATCTGTAATCTTTCAATGTTATCTATAAATATTTCAGTAGGTGTCACTAAAAGATAAGGATTCTTTAAAAAATAAGCACAGTACCACCTAAAGAGAAAACCAATAATTTTTTTAATATCATAAAAGATCTAGTCAATATTCAAATTTCCAATTGTCTCAAATGTCATAACTTTAATATATTGATTTCAGAGAGGGAGAGGGAGAGAAAGATAGAAACAGAAACATCAATGATGAGAGAGAATCATTGATCAGCTGCCTCCTACATGCCCCCTACTGGGGATCAAGCCTGCAACCCAGGCATGTGCCCTTGACGGGAATCAAACCTGGGACCCTTGAGTCCACAGGCTGACGCTCTATCCCAGCCGTGGGCAAACTATGGCCCGCGGGCCGAATCCGGCCCGTTTGAAATGAATAAAACTAAAAAAAAAAAGACTGTACCCTTTTATGTAATGATGTTTACTTTGAATTTATATTATTTCACACAAACACTCCATCCATGCTTTTGTTCTGGCCCTCCGGTCCAGTTTAAGAACCCATTGTGGCCTTCGAGTCAAAAAGTTTGCCCACCCCTGCTCTATCCACTGAGCAAAACCGGCTAGGTCAAATGTCATGACTTTAAGAAGATATTTAAAAAATAACTAAAAAATTTATTTCAGTTGGTTTGTTTGAGTCAAGATTCAACTAAAGTCCACACATTGTGGTTGGTTCATTGTCTCTTTTAACCTGTTGGTTTTGCCTTCCTCTCCCTCTGTCTCTCTCTTTCTCTTTTTGCAATTATTTATTTTTAAAAAGAGGCTAGGGGAGGATTTGTCCTATATGGTTTTTCACTGTCTGGATTTTGCTGATTGTATTCCCATGGTGTAGTTTTTCTGTAGAGCTCTGATTCACTGTATTTTCAGTAAATTGGTATTTGAATTTAGAGGCTTGATCAGATTCAGGGACAATTTATTTGGTAAGATTGCCTCATGGATGGTGATAAGGTCTTCCATTAGGAGGCATATAATGTCTGGCTGTTTCTGTGATGTTAGTGGCTGTTGAAAATCAATGCAGTCCATTTGTACTGCAAAATGGCAATGTTCTAATTCTAATACTCCTTTTCCATTTATTTTTTTTTAATAATAAGAAACTTCTCTCATCTATTCTATGGTACAATTTATATAGGGAAACGGATTAATTTTTACCAGCCTTCAAAGCAACCAGTTAACTTATTAGCATATCTTCCAATGTTAACCAATTAGTCAATTTTTTGTTGTTAATCTTCACCCGAGGATATTTTTCCATTCATTCTTAGAGAGGGTGGAAGGGAGGGGGAGAGACACATAAATGTGAGAGAGACTCATTGAATAGTTGCTTCCCACACACACTCCGACCAGGGCGAAGGATTGAGCCTGCAATTGAGGTATGTGCCCTTGACCAGAATCAGACTTGCGACCCTTCAATCTGCAGGCTGATGATCTATCCACTGAGCCAAACTGGCTAGGGCCAATTAGTTAATTTTTAAAGTGACATTGTGAACTTGTGGGTTTTAATATATGTATTTGATATATTCAGTTTGTTGCAGTTATTACCCTTATTGATTCAACTTGTCCTCTTTTATAAAAATATATTTTTACTGATTTCAGAGAGGGAGAGGGAGAGAGATAGAAACATCAATGATGAGAGAAAATCATTGATTGGCTGCCTGGGGATCAAACCCACAAGTTCTCTGCCTGGGCATTTGCCCTGACTGGGAATCAAACCGTGACCCCCTGGTTCATAGATTGATGCTCAATCACTGAGACACACGGCCAGGCATATTGTCCTAGTTTTGGCAAGGGACCTCTTTAAGTTGTCTACTGAGTCCATGTGACACAACCCTAGTTGTCTTTGAGTGCCTTTTAGTAGAAAATGGCACTGTAAGAGACCACAGTCTAGATGCTAATGATACTCATTGCTAGTGGCTGACCATTTTTTTTCTAGGGCTTTTGAGTGGACAGAGCCAGAAAATATAAATTTATCAATTAAAAAATACTTACAGATAAAAATATGTCGTATATTTTTGTTGATACTTCCAATTCAAATTCAGGATTGCACTGGTTTTTACTTAACTTCTATTTTACAACTGTATCTCCTTGCACCCCAGCTGAGAATTCCAGTTCTCAGACACATTGAGAGTGACAGAAAAAGTTCACATAATTATTTGTTTTATCTCACAATACACAACAATCTCAGAGTGATAACACCAACACTACAAGCAACAATATGGTAACTAAAAAGCAGTTTAGGATCTTTTTCAATTCTTTTTGTTTTTAGGGTATATCCTACTAAGGATGTTCAATTTATTATGTTTAAAGTTATTTGGAATAATTTCTCTTAGAATAGTTATGCCATCAATTTGGTATTTGTTTTCATTTTGTTTTTGATTTCTGGGAATTGATTTTTAAATTCTTAATTTTGTTTTAAAATTATGTAAAATATATATAAAATAAGGTATATTCACAGAATTTTAGTTTCTATCCTTGTCTCCTATCCTCTATGCCCTCCCTCCTTCTATAGGTAACTATTTAAAAACATCTTTTATGGCTTATTCTTCCTTTATATATTTTAAGTATAAGCAGATACTTATGGTTCAAAACCCTTTCTTAGACAACAGTTATACAGCTTTCCACCTTACTTTTTAAACTTGATATTATATCTTGGAGCTTATTCCATAGTAGTAATAATATATGTTTTTATAAATATGTCTATAAAACTAAATAAAATACTATAAGTAGACATTCGAGTATTTCATCTACTTTCCTACAAGTTTATTTATTCAAGTTAGCCTCAAAAACTTTTTTTGAATCTTCTTTTTAGAAAAATGGATTCTTTTATATTCAGGCTTGTCTTATTTGGGGGCATAGATGATAACTACAAAATAATAAAATTGGAACAGTAAACTGGAAATTTGAGCTGGATCTGGAAGGATGGTGAGGGTTTGCTGTGCTGGAGAGTTGGGGAAGGGGAGTGTTAGGTGACTGGACAGTATGAGCAAAGGCATGAAGGTGGGAATGTGCACGGTGCCTGTAGGATCAGTAAGCCTGACTGGAGCTGCAGGTTTGGTAAAGGAAATAGACTAGTAAGGAAATCAGTTCAGATATTTTTTGAAATAATTCAGGGTATGGTGAAGGTCTTGATAAAGTAGGTACCATTATATTCATTCTTTTAACAAAGATGTATTGAGCACCCACTATGTGAAAAGTCTTCAGAGTGCTGGGGAAACAGTGGAAAGGAAGACAGATATGGTCTCTCCCTTAAGGAGCAGAAACATTTCATTACTAAGGAGAAGTACAGTGTGTGATCTATATATATAAAAGCCTAAGCAACCATCCGACCAACCATCTGACCGGTAGCTATGACATGCACTGACTACCAGGGGGCAAATGCTCAATGCAGGAGCTGCTGAGCTGCGGTGACTTGGCAGCTCCTGTTCTTGGGTGATGCACCTAGAACCAGAGAGGAGGGAGCCCGATTCAGGGGCGTGTCACCTGAGAACCACCTCTCGCAATCTGGGACCCCTTGGGTGATGTCAGAGAGCCTGTTTCAGTCCAGTCACCGCAGGCCAGACTGAGGGACCCAACTGGTGCATGAATCCATGCACCGGGCCTCTAGCCCATTGGCTCCCCACTTTGTGTCTGGTTCCCCACCGGGCCTCTAGCCCATTGCAGAGGTCGTGGGTTTGGCCCTTACAGAAACTTTTCGACTTGATTAGCTAAATGATGAGACGTGCAAGACCTACAGGCTGTGGCCCCGACATCTGCCCCTGTGCCGGCCCATCTGTTTAATATCAATTTCCAGTGGAGGCAGCAAATTTTCCCACTACCACTCTCAGCTGGGAAATTGGATGAGGCTTCCCTCCTTCTGGGTGGACAATAGCGCCAGCGGGCAACCTCTGGGGAGGGAAGAAGGTGAAGGAGTAGCTCAGGTGGGAAGAAGGAGGTTCTCACCATCACAGGACTGCCTAGGCAGAAGGGCCTTGGCAGGAGCCTGACATTGAGCAGGGTCCTGCCCTAGGCAGACTGGATTCCAGGTTAAGTAAATCCTGTTTGCTAAATAATTGCATTTTGCAGCTAAATGCCCACAAGTCATCAAACTTAGGGTAAAGTGAGATGAAAGAAGCGAGACAGATACAGAGAGAAAGTGACATAATATTGGGAGAGGAGGGAGCCTGATTCTGGGGTGCATCACCCGAGAACCACCCTCTCACAATTTGGGACCCCTTGGGGGTTGTTGGAGAGCCAGTTCGGCCCTATCCCTGTAGAACAGGCTGAGGGACCCCACCAGTGCACGAACCGTGCACTGGGCCTCTAGTCTATATAATAAAAGCCTAAGTGACTGTCACAGCGGAATGACCAGAATGACCAGTCGCTGTGATGCACACTGACCACCAGGGGGCAGATGCTCAAAGCAGGAGCTGCCCCCTGGTGATCAGTTCACTCCCACAGGGGGAACGCCGCTCTGTCAGAGCAGCTGGTGATCACAGTAGCGGTGGTGGGAGCTTCTCCTGTCTCCACAGCAGCATTAAGGAGCAGTGAGCTGAGGAGTAAGGAGCAGTGAGCAGGCGAGGGGTAAGGAGCAAGGGGTCCTGAACTGCAAGAGGATGTGTGGGAGTGGGCCTAAGCTGGCAGGTGGACATCCCCTGAGCCATCCTGGACTGCGAGAGGGCACAGGCTGGGCTGAGGGACCCTCCACCCCCCAGTGCATGAATTTCGTGCACCAGACTCTAGTGAAGACATAAAAATGGGAGGACCTAGCTTAGTTTATAAGAGGGGTAATCAGGAAAAGCTTCCAAGGAAGTGCATTTAGATTGAGATCCATAGGATGATGAATAAGTATTAGTTGCTGGTGGTGGAGGTGGGGATAGTAGGCAGAGGGTGATTGCTCTAGAAGGAGCAGCACTCAGGGAAGAAAGGAAATATGGTTCCAGAACTGATAAAAAATGTCCAGTATGACTGAAAGTGTTGGACAGTATGGGATAGAGTGGATGTGAGATGAGAGTGAATTTGAGGGAAATTGCAAAGGAGGTCTTGATAAGAAAAGAAAACTGTTTCTCTGAAGGCATATAAGTGATACTCAATATATATGAAATAGATGACTAAATATGTTTGAAATTTCAAATGTGGATTAAGAAATGATGGTGCCATAGGAAGGAGTAAGTAAATGAGAACAGGCTGCTAGTTTTGGAAGGAAGATTAATTTGGTTTTAGACACCTGAGTCTTGAGGTGTGGCATCCCATTGGTTTGTCAAATACTGGGCCACACCATCTCAGGGTGCTGTTGAAATTGTAATACTCAAGTGAGGGAAACGAAAGGTAGACCGCACTCCCTTGGGAATTATATTTAGAGGAAGAAGATGAGCCTTAGGATGAGACAGGGAAGATTTGGGCAGGGAGCAGGATGGAAAATTTAAAGGACAGAGTATTAAACAGGCTTAGATGCTGCAGAGGTCAAGGAGACCGACCAGTTTACACCAAATGACACAATGTGGTTGACACCACTTACAGAATGCCATTATACAGATGTATAGATGGGGTGCAGAGATGAAAAGGCATGAGATCTGCAGTCATAAGACTTGGGCTCAGTCCTACTTCTGCCTTTTACCCCATTTGTAACCTTGCGCAATAATTATTGTATGTTCTCTGAGTCTCAGGCTGTTCATTTTATAAAATAAGAAAGAGAATGGCTACCATATTTGTATCTCAAAGTTATTGTGAGGTTCAAATTTAAAAAATATATAAACCATTGTGCTTCTCTTCCAAGTGTTGCATAAAGCGTCTGACACATGGTACTTAACTGAATGTTTGAATGAATGTGTGGGTATTACTATGACTACATATTTATGTTTTCACAGAGACCAGATGAAGAAGCTGTGGTGGATCAGGGTGGGACCAGCACAATTCTCAACATTCACTATGAGAAAGAAGAGTTGGAAGGTAAGAACCGCTGTTCCATGTAATGGGGGAAACAGTGAGAGGCAGCCTGTGGCAGGGACAGCTCTGTCATCAGGAGGCTGGGGTTTGAGTCCTAACTTTCACTAGCTGTCAGACCTTGGGGGAGATCACTTAATTTCCCTTAGCCTCAACTTTCTTGTCTGTTAAATAAAAGTAGGATAGTAATACCCAATAGACAGCATGTGAGACAGCGCTTTGAGCCCTGTGAAGTCTAATATAAACATTATTAAATGACCTATTCCACGAGAATGTGAAGTACTCAGCTCAGTTTATTGATTCTTGACAACTGCTTAGAAATATAAATACATGCAAACTTTTAAAAGAAAAATTACAAATAATTTTAAAAACTCAGTTTGGCTATAAAATCCTGTTTGTACCCCATTTATAATGTTTGCTCTTTCCTTCTAACTAAACCCATTTCTGCCTGGTGTTTTCATCTAAACAAGACAAGGGAAAACACATATGTACCTATAACATATTCTTTAGGAGTCACAGCACAGAGTTACATAAAAATCCAACTGAAGTGGACAGGAAGGGCATTGTTAATGACCTGCTATTTCTAGTGTACCCTATTAAGGCTCTTCTTCCTTCCTCCCTGCCCCAGCTCCCCACATGACCACGTGTGGTGTCCTGTTTTCCTTTTTCCCCTGAGGCTTAGTTTCCTGATTTGTGGTGATGCTTGATTTTATTAGAGAAAGGCTCCTGTTTAGTAGAACTTTAATGAGAACCCACATTTGGCTCAAAAGCCTTTGTGAACTCTCTGCAGCACCCTCTCAATGTTGAAGGCTACGATACAGCAACTTTCTAATGACTGGGACAGCATGTGAAAAATCCTCTCTGTACTGCTTGTTCTCGTGACGTGTTTTTTTTGTTTGTTTTTTTTTTCATCATAAAAGTTGTACAATCCCTCAAGAAAACTTGTCCTTAGGATGAGGAGAGTGAAAGCTCTAGAGAGGCTGACTCAGTCTCTGGATCTATTACCATGAGAACTTATGTGGGTGGCTCTGTGGAGGTCAGTGGGTTTGGCTAGATCAAGGTCAAGTTTTCCAAACTATTTTAACCAGATGGAAGAGCCAATGTGGGTTTCAGCAATTGGGAGAAGTGGGAGAAGAAAAGGGTGTGGGGGGTGGGAGGCTAAGATTCGTTAAATGACCCTTGTGGATTAGACATTTGACTGGGGTCTTTGAACAAGTTGTCTTTTTTATCTTCTCAATACAAGGCCAGGTAGGTTATATACCTACTTCAGGTCATCTAGTCCAATGATCTTCAACCCTTTCACCTCATGGCACACAAACTAACTACTAAAATTCTGTGGCACACCAAAAAATGAATATATTGTTTTGCCAATCTGACACACACACACACAAAAGTATATTTTGATTCATTCACACCAGACAGCTATTGTGTTGTCCTCATTTTGTTTTTATCCTCACCCAAGGATATGTTTTTTATTGATTTTAGAGGAAAGAAGGGGGGGGAGAGATAGATCAACATCTTTTGGTTGCCTCCCGTATGCGCCGCAGCTGGGGATTGAACCTGCATACCTGGTGTATGGGCTGATGCTCCAACCAACTGAGCCACCTGGCCAGAGCCGTTTACACTTTTTAATTTGACAATCTAAGGGAAAAGAGGTCAGTGTCCCTGCCTAAATAGTCAGATATTGTAAGTTTTAAAAATTTCTTGCAGCACACTGATGTGACACCAGTTGAAAATCATTGATTAGCCTGATGGCAGGTGATATGGGACGAAAGTCGGCTTTTCCACTCTACCACACCATCTGCAAGGGAGGACAGTATCCAGCATTAACTACCCAACCTCAACATTTTGTTCCATTATATAAACATGTTTATGTATTAGCCCTCCTTCTGCCCAGATAATTCTCTTGCTTCTCTACCCTCTTATTGCCCTGTGGGGCAATGTTGTTCTCAGTTTAGTAGTTTGGGCCCACATGACCTTTGTCCTCAGCAAGGAGATAACTGTTTATAAACACTCTTTGTCTCCTTGTGAGTAGAATAATAAACTTGTGCAAACTCTCTTGAATCCTGAGGACTGTGTTCCACCCACAGAGGTCAGCTGAGTAATTGGCAGTAGCATCAGATTCTTATGATGTCATCATCTATTCTTTATGCATTCTCCATTTTGCCATAAAACATAGTAATCTATGATGTCATTACTAGAGAGTAATGTGTTGGGAAATGGTTGTTTATACATAGACCTTTTTGAAAACTAGAATCTTATTTATTTTAGCACTATTTTTAAAAAGCACTTTAGACAAATGGAGGACAAATGCTGCCTACTTTTCAGGCCTGATGTGGTTCTAGAGCAGCTCTGGAGAGGAGAGGAATTTGCTGTGGGGCTGGGCATGCTGTGGGCTCTACCCCGACTCACTCTGAGGTCAGCTCTGGGACTCAGTGAGGCTGCACTCAGAGTGACATCGTCTTTTGAAGGTGTAGGATAAAATTATATTTGGTTTGATATGTATGCCATGATACAAGGTTTTGTGGCTGCAGATAAATCCCTGGTCTTCCTTCCCCTTTATTCCATATGTCTACCCCACGTGACATAAACCATTTCATCACTCATTTTCAGAATTACTCTGAGATTTAGTCTCTGGACATTGTGAGAGACTTTTGTAAATGTAGGCCTTTTGCGTACATTAATTTCATCAGTAGGAGATAGTGCATTAAACCATGACATTGTTTTTGAAGAGTCAAAAGCAAACAGAATAGATTTCCAAAGATAAACTCATGAAGAACAATAATAGTCCATGATGTGCTTCAGTGGACTCTCCCAGTCTCAAAGGAACACGAGCAGTTGCTTTAGTTAGAAGAATGGATTTTTCCATTTTTTCTGGCAGATCATTATTCCTGGTTAACGACTAGATTTATGAATCCTAGAGTAAGTTTAGTGCCTTCTAATAAGTTTTTAACAAATGTGTAAGAGCCATTTGCTCATATTTATAAGTTAAAAGAAAAAGAAAAGACTTGCATCTGCTCCACATGTTAGATTCCCCCCTGTGGTTATTGACTTTGAGTCAACCTGTAGCCCAGAGGAGTGGAACACCTTTTGTATGTGCTAATGACTTCTGTCTGCACTCTTGGTAAACAGCATGTATGGAATGTTAATACAGCCTCCATCTCGAGGGTGGGTCTCACCTGCAGTTTCTGTCTTGCTCCACAAGATTCAGTCCCAGTTTACTAAGGATTGTTCTCTGCATTTGTATACATACTTATCTTTTAAAAATTGATTTCAGAGAGGAAGGGAGAGGGAGAGAGATAGAAACATCAGTGATGAGAGAGAATCATTGATCGGCTGCCTCCTGCACACCCTACACTGGGGATTGAGACTGCAACCTGGGCATGTGCTCTCACTGGGAATTGAACCATGACCTCCTGGTTCATATGTCAAAGCTCAGCCACTGAGCTATGCCAGCTGGGAGTGTATACATACTTATTTTAAAAATATATACACTGTTACATCTTTCCTATAAGTTTTTACTAAATTAATACTTGTATTTGCATACAGATAGCCTCTGAAGAGTAGTAAATACTGGAGGAAAGAATGGAGAATTGGATGGGAAGAAGGTAGAATTTTGGTGAGTTGATTGGTAGATGGAAGGGATGAAGATTGTGAGGGTAGGAGAGGGTTGAATGACCAGCAAAGTGACCACAGGATTAGTTTAGTGAAGTCATCACAATGCCAAAATCCAGTTAGGACTGGATGTTACTAGTGCTGTATTCATTTCCTAGTGTCCATGTGTTAGTCTTCTTTCCTGCTGATTTCATTCACAAAATCCAAGTTTCTGCTTCAGAGTTCCAGCGTAGAAGCTGAGGCCTACTTTTCTGATAGATACTTGGACTTACTAGGTCTGACCTCTGCTGGGACTTGTTTTCATTAACGCTTGTCTCGCTGGTGTTTTAAGAAGACTCCTCCTTCTCTAAGAAGTTTTTTTAGTCTAACCGGCTCTCACAAACATTAGCCAACCACAGTGCCTGCCTCCTTTTTTTTTTGGAGGGAAGGTGGGGGAGGGTGGGGGTAAGGGGGAGAGATCAACCAGAGGACTTATATGCAAGCATATAGGCCTAACCAATGAACACGGATAACAGGGGGGTGAGCGCATGGGGGGGGGGGGGAGGGTAGGGGATAACGTGGGGATGAGGACACATATGTAATATCTTAATCAATAAAAAAATATATATAAAAAAGAAGGCAGGCACTGTGGTTGGCTAATGTTTGTGAGAGCTGGTTAGACTAAAAGAACTTCTTAGAGAAGGAGGAGTCTTCTTAAAGATTTAAGCTTTACCTTACTTCCTACAGAGTCCTCAAAGGCATCTGTAGGATGTCTTGCCTGTTATGCTACAGACTTGCCTAGAAGGAATTTAAATATCAAGCAAAACCATACATTATTTACTCAACAACATTTACTGAGGTCCTTTTATAATCTTTTTTTGCAGCAATAAGTAAAGATAGTGAGAACAATGGAACCATTGTGAATTCTCCAAAGAAAGCCTTAGCCCGAGCCTTTCCTAGGTCTTAACATTAGAACCTGGACTAGCCATCATTTGGACAAGACCTGATAAGTCATTTGGTCCAACTTCCTTGTTTTACTTTAATAGTGTCAGTGAATAAATTAACCAAGAAAACGAGTCTAATAACATCGATTCTAATACCTAATTATTGTGTTCTCACTTTCTCTTTAGAATGTAGTTAAAATTAAATAATACTAGCATTATACCAGCACGAGCCCAGCAGAAATATTTGGAGTGTGCTTAAGAAGTAGAGGTCCTAACCTGGCCGGTAACCTGGGGGATTTGCTCAGAAGAGGAAGCATATGGTTGGGGTGGCTCTGTTGAAGGACTGAAAGTTACCCTCAGACTGTTCTTCACCTGCACACACCTGGTTTTACAACACTTAGGTCACTATTTTAGGGGATGGTTGGATTCTCTAGGATCTAAACATGCTTTTCATGGCCCACAGGTTCTTCATGTCTGTGCCTGTCTGTCTCTAACTTTCCCCTCTCCTCTCCTCTCCTCTTTCACCTTGTTCTGGTCCCACTGGCTGTCCTTTTCCCTTGGAACTAGACGCACACATTGCCATTGGAGAGCCTGTGTACTTGATCTTCCCTCTTCTTGGAATGCTCTTCTCCAGGGTCTTCTCATGACCTCTCCTTCTCATCACTGGATGTCTCTTCTAATCATCTTAGCTAAAGTCTCCCTTCTCCATCCTATCCCCTACCATAGATATTCTAGCACTTTATTGTATTTTATTCACAAAAATTGTCAATATTTGAAATAATGTTTTTATGATGTCTGTCTTCCCCCACTAGAATTGTGTTTTGAAGACAGGGATTTTGTGCTGTTCACTGCTGTATCCCCAGCCCTTGGGATAGGACCTGGTACAATTAGGTAACGCCAGCCTGGGTTGACCTGAGTGGTGTACTACAGGGACCTAATTAAATACTATAGTCGCTGAGACCGGTTTGGCTCAGTGGATAGAGCGTTGGCCTGCGGACTGAAGGGTCCCAGGTTCGATTCCGGTCAGGGGCATGTACCTGGGTTGCGGCATGTCCCCAGTGGGAGATGTGCAGGAGGCAGCTGATCGATGTTTCTCTCTCATCGATGTTTCTAACTCTCTATCTCTCGCTCCCTTCCTCTCTGTAAAAAATCAATGAAATATATTTTAAAAAAAAATAAAAAAAAATATAGTCAAACATTATTAACAGATGGTATTTTATTAAAGTGGTAGTTAATTTAGTTGTTTTCATGGTTTATAGTTTTCATTGATTATATCAGAGGTCCAGAGTCCCACATCTTAGCAAATGACCTCTTCGTGCTCTGTATTTCTGTTTCATTGAAGTTTCAAGATAACAACATTATGTGTTGAAATCTGCCTGTCAAAAATGTCCTGAGGTGGGCCCAAGTCAACAGGACTGTCCTGAGACAGTTAGTGTATAATAGGTGCGATTCTTCCAGACACTAAATATTTTATTATCCTGCCTGCCTCTCAACACTCTAACAAATATTTGATCATCTCATCTAATCATCACTGTTACTTTTTTATTTTGCTTTATCACTTTGGAAATTGAGAGACAGGGGAGGACAAAGAAAATGAGGGAGAAATAAAGTAAGGGGTGTTAGAGCAGCACCCCAGGAACTTTTACACCACTTGGAAGTGGAGAGCACTATTAAGGAATTCCTAAAGAAGAAGTTGAGCACAATTTTAGGAAATGCCATTGCTGGGGAGAGAAGAAAATGAGGAGTTGGTAACTCTTCCCATAAAGTCCCATTATCTAGGAAGTCTTCCTCAAGTAAGCTTTTAGTTATCAGGTTGGCTAGGATTTTCTCAATCCTCTCGTGCCCTGGTGAGTATTTCATCACCACAAATATGTTCACTTTAGTTACTCATTCCTTTTGTGTTCCGCTTCAAATTAGAGGCCTTCTTAGGTCATATTATGTTCTCCTGAGGAGATTCTAGGGGTTTGTGCTCCTAGTGGAGGCACTTAGGATATATTCTGTTTTCTGGATATGTGGAGGGATGACCATATATAAGACACTGTGTATTTTGTTATGTGAGGGACTCCAAGAAAAAGAAGTTCTGACCTGGGACCTTGAGGAGCTTGTAATTGAATAGTGGGAGATAACACTGATAGAGGCTTAACTTTAATGCAAGGCATAAAATGAGTACACAAGAGAATGCTAGCCAGGGACTCTGGGGATTTAGAGGAAGGAGGAGTCATATCTGATCAGGGAGATCAGAAATAACACCAAGAGGGAAGGTCATTGCAATGAATCTTGAAGGAGCTAGCCACATCAGTGTCCAGAAAGCATTGGCACATTTATGGAATAGCGGTTGGTTTAGGTAGAAGAGTGTGAGATGATGGTGGGTGTAGCAGCCACGTCATGAAGAGGAGACAGAGTCAAAACCAAGCCATTCAGTTGCCAAGATGCAGACTGTGAGCATCTCTAGATACCCTCCCCCTGAACATTTATTTGATGTGAGCATGTATAGGATTTTAACTTTTATCTCTCTTGAGCTGATGATCACTCACTTCTCTTAGAGGTCTTTCCCTTTATTTTCCTGTTGAATGTATAATTTGTTCCAGAGGAGGAAAAGACTAGAAAGGAGGCTGGGACCCCGAGCATGCCGGAGCATGAAGGAGTGAGCAGTTCCAGAGCAGCACTTCAGGAGGATTGGTTTGTGGGATTTAATTGATGTGGGAGAAAGGAAGAAGGCCCTGCTGTTGTCCAAGTGAGAGGAGAGCAAGGCTTGACAGCCCTAATCTATATGATGTAACCCTGAGGGGCAAGAGGTAGAGGTGGGAGAACCAAGATGGCGGCATAGGTTAACTCCGGAGTTTGCTGCTTTGAACAACTACTTCAAAAGTGAAACTAAAAGACAGAACGGACATCACCCAAAACCACTGGAACGCTGGCTGAATGGAAGTCCTACAACTAGGAGGAAAGAGAAACGCATACGGACACTCAGAGGAGGCGCAGTGCTGAAGTCAAATTCTGAGGTGCGGAGTGCGCGCGCGGAGCGGGCTGGCGGCGGAGGGCGCGGTTGGCGTTTTCAATCGGGAGGGAGTCGCAGACTCTGAGCTCCAGATCCGGGCGAGTCTTTAGGGACCCAGACTCAAACGGGAGAAGCGGGACTGCCTGGCTTCGGTCAGAGCGAGTGCAGCTTTCTCTCCGAGCTTTGCAGCGGGTGCTGGGACTCAGAGAGGCAGAGCCCCTGGGGACAGGACTGAGAGCCGCCATCACTGCTCTCTCCGGCCCACCCTATTGATACTGTGCGACCCGCCCCGCCCAAGCCCTGCACAGAGGCATTTGCCGGATAGCCTCAGGCAAACGCCAGATTAGCACCTCCCTAGAGGACAGAAGTTCTCTCACTGCTGACACAGCTGATTCTCATAGCCACTTGGCCTGGAGGTCAAACCCTCCCTGGAATTAGCTACAACAATCAAGATTTAACTATAAAACCACGAACAAAGACCACTAGGGGGTGCACCAAGGAAGCATAACAAAATGCGGAAACAAAGAAACAGGACAAAATTGTCAATGGAAGATCTAGAGTTCAGAATCACACTTTTAAGGTCTCTCAAGAACTGTTTAGAAGCCGCCGATAAACTTAATGAGATCTACAAGAAAACTAATGAGACCCTCGATGTTATATTGGGGAATCAACTAGAAATTAAGCATACACTGACTGAAATAAAGAATATTATACAGACTCCCGACAGCAGACCAGAGGAGCGCAAGAATCAAGTCAATGATTTGAAATGCGAGGAAGCAAAAAACACCCAACCGGAAAAGCAAAATGAAAAAAGAATCCAAAAATGCGAGGATAGTGTAAGGAGCCTCTGGGACAGCTTCAGGCGTACCAACATCAGAATTATAGGGGTGCCAGAAGATGAGAGAGAGCAAGATATTAAAAACCTATTTGAAGAAATAATGACAGAAAACTTCCCTCACCTGGTGAAAGAAATGGACTTACAGGTCCAAGAAGCGCGGAGAACCCCAAACAAAAGGAATCCAAAGAGGACCACACCAAGACACATCATAATTAAAATGCCAAGAGCAAAAGATAAAGAGAGAATCTTAAAAACAGCAAGAGAAAGAAACTCAGTTACCTACAAGGGAATACCCATACGACTGTCAGCTGATTTCTCAACAGAAACTTTGCAGGCCAGAAGGGAGTGGCAAGAAATATTCAAAGTGATGAATACCAAGAACCTACAACCAAGATTACTTTATCCAGCAAAGCTATCATTCAGAATTGAAGGTCAGATAAAGAGCTTCACAGATAAGGAAAAGCTAAAGGAGTTCATCACCACCAAATCAGGATTATATGAAATGCTGAAAGGTATCCTTTAAGAAGAGGAAGAGGAAGAAAAAGGTAAAGATACAAATTATGAACAACAAATATGCATCTATCAACAAGTGAATCTAAGAATCAAGTGAATAAATAATCCGATGAACAGAATGAACTGGTGATTATAATAGAATGAGGGACATAGAAAGGGAATGGACTGACTATTCTTGGGGGGGAAAGGGGTGTCGGAGATGCGGGAAGAGACTGGACAAAAATCGTGCACCTATGGATGAGGACAGTGGGTGGGGAGTGATTGCGGATGGTGGGGCGGGAACTGGGAGGAGGGGAGTTATGGGGGGAAAAAAGAGGAACAAATGTAATAATCTGAACAATAAAGATTTAATTAAAAAAAAAAAAAAAAGAGGTAGAGGTGGAAATCTAAGGTAATTCTGATGTTCCAAGCCTGGAACGTTGAGAGAATGGCGATGCCGTGGACAGAAGCATGAAGAAATGAGTGTGAGCCTCATTTGGGATGAAGCACGGTGGTTTGCTTTGAATCATTTAGATAACTATTTGGGGGTCATTTGTAGAAGTGAATTTTGAAACGAAGGGAGTAAAAATTACTAAAAGAAGAGAAAAAAGGGTCAAGGAGGGAAAACCGGGGAGCCTTCTTTTGGTTGTGGGATTGTGGAAGCAACGAAGAAGCACAGCCAGAGACGTGTAAGCGAGTCGGAGAGGGCAGTGGGACAGGAGCTGAGGGAGCCCAGAGCACCAAGGGGAGGAAGTGGTCACGGGATTGGGAGACTGCATGGAACATGGTGGGCTCTCAAGAAAGTCTTCACTGAACTGAGAGACGTAAGATGATAGAGTTGGTGATAGAGATGAGGTGGTCTTGGTGTCCCTGAGAGGGCAGTGTCAGTGGAGAGTGGTCACGTGCAGTGGCTGTGGAACAAGGGGATGAAGAGGAAAGGGAGCTAGGTTGGTAGATGGTTCTTAAAAGTGGTTTGATGGAGAAGGGCTGAGGACAAGGCAGAAATGGGGGAGAGTGGCACTGCATTGGGGAAGTTTCTTTTTAAGATAAAAGAAACTTGAGCAGGAGAAACTCATGGAGGGGATGGATGGAAAGGAGAGTCGGAGGATCGCTGATGGAGCAGAACTCCAGAGGGGTGGGAGGCTATGCTCCTTAGCCTGGCAAAGCGGGGAAGCTGGGGGAGGAAAGTGAGCCAGGCTGAGGCGGAGGATCTTACAAGAGAGGCCTGAATTTTCCCATTAAAACATGAAGGGAGGCCACCTGCTCAGAGGGAGGAAATGTGGAGAAGGCTGTGGATTTGAAGACAGTGACCGAAGACTGGAACAGCCTTTGTGAGGGAAGATGTTGGGAGTCCGTCTGAGGTCTAGAGTGCTGAGCCGCAGTAACTGGGCAGAAATGAGGGAAGTCTAAGGCTCTGGGTGTCGGGGTGGGAGCGTCCTGGCGGCTTCTGATTCTGGACTCCAGGCTCGGCAGGAAGGCCAGTGCAGCCAGGTGGCGGGGACAGAGGCCTGGAAGTCATTAACAGAACAAAATGGGGTTTGTAGAAGGAATGAGGGAGGAAGGAAAGGAAGAACTAGCGAGGAATGCTTTCGAATCATTTTTTCATGTTCTCCTCTTTTTGTATAATTATTTCATATCTCTCCTATAGTCTTAGCCTCCCTCTGGTTTGTAACTAGTCTCTCATGCTATTCTACAGTGCAGGGGAAAAAAGGAAACTGATCCTAGAATGTATTAGCTGCTAAAATTTATTCCAGGTATCATGTTAAGCATTTTACATATATGCTATTTACTGTTCACAAAACCCCTCTGAGTTTAAATAATAAACTTTCAGTACTCCTTTTAAAGGCAGTCACAGAGAGATGAGATAACCTGTGCAAGGTCACAGGCTTGTGAATGATGAGGTGAAGTTTTGGACCCAGGCAGGTTGAACTGAGCACTTTTCTAAGCTGCCTCCCTGCTAAGACTTGTTGCAGTTGTCATAGAGTGATTGTAGTGCCTTTTTTAAAATAATTGATCGGATTGTTGTTGTAACAACAACTAGCATTTGTATTGGCCTTTAATGTTCATGCACATTGTTTCTTTTGATCTTAACAACAGTCCTGGAGGTTTGCAGCCACATGCAAGTGACCTTTGAATTCTAAGATCTCTGTATTCTTAGCTCTGGAAGTTTTTGAAGTTTATCATTACAGGATTGTGACCAGCCCAAAGAATTATAATCTACCCCCCCCCCCTTAAATATGCTAGACTCTTTTTCTAAAGGGGTTTTCTCTACAGACCTTCTGCTTCTTTTTAGGTCATAGGACTCTGTACGTGGGGGTTCGGATGCCACTGGGCCGGCAGAGCCATCGGCATCATCGAACTCATGGCCAGAAGCACCGGAGACGAGGCCGGGGTAAAGGAGCCGGCCAAGGGGAGGAAGGCCCAGAGGCCCTGGCACACGGTATCTCCCTTGGGAGAGAAGGTGGGTGTCCATGGCCGGGAGGATTGGTGAGGCTGAGGGACATTAAGCAGATGGTTTTGATTCTCTACCCCTTCTATAGAGTTTTTAGAGCTTGCTTCCAAGAAGAAAAAACGCTTCTAAGAATAAAAAGTATCTTCCTGAAAACTATACAATTCAGACCCCAAATCAATATCATAATAGGTGAAATAATTTGCTAGAGAACTAGCCATTCCTTTGGATCAGATTCATCAGATTTCCAGTTTGTTGTGGGTTTTTTTTTTTCAAGTGGTCTTAGTTAATATTTTTTTCCTCCCGTGAAAATGCTTTCACAGAAGAGATTTAAAAAAAAAAAAATTTCTGGGAATAAATATTTTTTTTTAATCTGTGCTCAGGATTATCTTAAATACATTGCTGAAGTTTTAAGGCCCCCAGATGTGATAAATATGGCAGAATTCTATCTCTGCTCTAGTTGAGGCTGGGAGCAGACCTTTCTCTGTGGTTGATTTTCCAGACACACCATCTCAGCGTGTTCAGTTCATTCTTGGCACTGAGGAGGATGAGGAGCACGTGCCTCATGAGCTGTTCACAGAGCTGGATGAGATCTGTATGAAAGAGGGAGAAGATGCTGAGTGGAAAGAGACAGCCAGGTAACTTTCTAAAATAAACTGGGTCAAGATTTGCTTGGGTAGGCAGTGGTACCTTTCAGCAAGTGACAGGCCTGCCTTGTCTCTTATTTCTTCATGGGACAAGTGATGACTGACTTGGGAACTGATGTTTGAGAGTGTTCTTTGGAGAGTCTTGATGTTGATCTCTTTGTGGTGTCTCTGGTCACACCTATGCCAAATGACTTTGAGCCTAGAATTGAGGTCCCTTCTTATTTTGGGGGGGCCCAGAGTACTTCATGGGCTATCTTGATATTATAGGTCTGGTTTAGAGGATGCCTGACGGGGCCACCTTGGTTTGGACCTAGCCAAGAAGACAGAGCACAGGTCCAGATTTTTCTACAGGTGAACCAGAGAGTCATTTCGGTTTTAATTCAGTGGAATTCACATAATTTTTGAGATTTTAACTTCTTACGGGACAGTTCAACTTCATAGACCCTTGAGATTATAGTGTCTGACAGTAGGCTTTTTGAAGTAGTTGTAGCGTGGCCGTGCTTGCCTAAGGCTCAAACCCAAGAAGCCCTTAGATCAGGGGTCTTCCAACTATGGCCCGCGGGCCACATGCAGCCCGCCGAAAACATTTATCTGGCCCGCCGCGTGTTTTTGCCGCCACTGTGTGCATAAGAATTTGTTCATAGTTTTTTTTTTTAAATATAGTCCGGCCCTCCAACGGTCTGAGGGACAGTGAACTGGCCCCCTGTTTAAAAAGTTTGAGGACCCCTGCCTTAGATTAATCAGGGCCATGTCTGGGCTCCTCTAGTAACTGACCAGTAGGCCTGAGCCTCAGGGTAAGAGGCAGTGTGCATAACTAGCAAAGCATGGCTCCAGCTCACATCAGAATAGCTCTTCCTTGATGCCTGCTGTCTCCATGGATATTTTCTACAGGTAGAAAGGATTAAACAAGCCAAGCCATCTGATACCAGGTGAAAAGGCAATTAATCTTGTCATTTAGTCTTTGTAAACTGCTAAAGGTCACATGGATAGGCTCTTTAAGAAAGAAAAAAATCATTTTATTAATGTGATTTGTCAGTATATCCAAATGATAGAGATTGGGTCTATTTTTAATTACATAAGTAATGTATGCTCATTATAAAAAACTAGAGGCCTGGTGCACAAAAGTCGTGCACTGGGGGCATTGTTCCTCAGCCCAACCTGCACCCTCTCCAATCTGGGACCCCTTGGGGGATGTCCGACTGCCAGTTTAGGCCCGATCAGTTGTTTGGTCGTGCCTCACTAACCCACCTGCTGGCCTGGTCACCCCATGCAGCCTGTTCGGTTGTCCGTTCAATTGTGATGGTTGCTTAGGCTTTTATATATATAGATTAGAAAATAAAGATAAATAAAAAGAAAATGGAAATTATGTGCAAAACCCCAGGGATAATGAGGAATATAATATTTGGTGTCTTATACATGGATGTGTTCATGTTTTTAAAATTTTCTTTAAATAAAAATGGAATTAAACTCTACTCAACCTTGCACTGTTATACAGTCTGCTGTTTTCACTTACCAATGTACCTTGAACACAGAGAGTAGATTACAATGTTCAGTGTGATTATTTAGATCTTTTTTTGTGATTTACATTAAAGATTCACTCTTAAAAAGTCCTCATTTTCTATCTTTGGCATCTAGTTCTTTGTAATGCTTTCAGGTGGCTGAAGTTTGAAGAAGATGTTGAAGATGGTGGGGAACGCTGGAGCAAGCCCTATGTGGCAACCCTTTCATTGCACAGTCTCTTTGAGCTAAGGAGCTGCCTTATTAATGGAACGGTCCTTCTGGATATGCGTGCAAATAGCATAGAAGAAATTTCAGGTAAGGTTAGGTGAAGGAAAGCAGAGGAATGTTTGTGTAAATTAAGAAGTCTGGTATAGAGCAGCGGTTGCCAACTGGTGGCCTGTGGACCACTGATGGTCTCTGAGGTCCGAGAGGTTGGCGACCGCTGGTATAGAGGAAAGAATCAAGTGGCTGTGTTTGCTTAGGCAAGTCACTTAGCGTTCCTGACCTCAACATTCTCAGCTGTGGGATGGGTTTCAAACTAAGACATCACCTATTTCACAGGCTTATGGAATTCAAATGACATGGTACTTAGTCTTCCATTTTTTTGTTCATTCAGCAAACATTTATTTTATTTTTATTTATTTATGCCTGATTATATCCTAGCCACAGGGAATAAAGATAAAATACAGCTTCTACCTTAAAGAAGCTCATCTTTTAGTGGGGAAAATACCTATAGAACAATTAATATAAGTGCCACAATGGGAGATGTATTTTGACAATAATTATAGAAAGGGGCAACTAGGAGTTGTGCAGAGAAAAGGGAGTTAAATATTTTTAAAATATGGCAGCTAGGAAGACATGTAAGAAATTGTGTCAAAGTACCTCTACTTCTTCAGCAAGATATGAAAGGGAGATGTCTGATGAAGTTTTATGGAGTGGTTGAGTGTTACGTTATGGGAATGGAGTTTGGCATATGGGTGCATGTGAGGATTTTCCCCTTCAGCTTGGCTTGATTTGGCTGGAGAGGTTAAATAAGGATTTCTCCAAACTTTTCTCCATTTAAAGTATCCAAGTAATTCTGTCTCTCTGGGATCACATGGGACCCGAGGGAGAGGTCAGCACTGATAGGACCCTGTGTCCTCTCCAAAGACTCTAGGGGAAAGTTATTCTTGATGCTTCTAGCTTACAGCTTCTAGTGTCTCTCTCATAAGGATCTGTGTCTCTCTCATAAAGATATTTGTCAATATCATTCAGGATGATCTCATCTGGAGAGGCTTAGTTACATCTGCAAAGACCCTTAAAATAAAATCACATTCACAGGTTATACATAGACATATCTTTTAGGGGGTCACCATTCAACCCACTACAAAAGCCAAAAGGAAAGAGTTTTAATTCACCAGTGTCAAATGCTATGGAGAGGTCAGGTTAGGTAAGGACTAGAACATCTATCAGATTGAGCAACTGGAAGGTTATTGATTATTTTATCAAAAGCAGTTTCTTTGTGGTAGTCAAATTACAGTGGGCTGAAGAATTTTTGTTTTGAGAACTTTAAGTGATAGGAGAGAGGGAGGGGAAGAAGAAGAAGAAGGATGGAGGAGGAGGGAGAGAGAGATAGAAATAGATGAAATAGATAAAGGAGGACTTGGGGAGGATATTCTTTTTTTTTAAAATATATTTTTATTGATTTCAGAGAGGAAGGGAGAGAGAGAGAGAGAGATAGAAACATCAATGATAAGAAAGAATCATTGATTGGCTGCCTTCTGCACGCCCCCCACTGGGGATCGAGCCTGCAACCCAGGCATGTGCCCTTGCCTGGAATTGAACCCGGGACCTTTCAATCCCACGCCCTATACACTGAGCCAAACCAGCTGTGGGGGGGACGTGGGGGGGAGCATATTCTTATCCTTCGTTTTTGTTTTTTTTTCCAAGATGAAGGATCCTGAAGCATGTTTATAATATCGGAGCAAGGAAACAATCAATACAAAGGTTAAAGATAGAAAAACATGGATCTTTGGCTTGAATATTTAAAATAGATTTTCTTTATTTATTACTACTAGCATTTGGATAGTTATGGATGAGGTTGGAGTTGAGAATAGGTTGAAGTTTGGGGGAGGCTTGGGAGTAGGTATATAGGATTGAAGTAAAACTATTATGGTTCTCCACATTAGGTACCTGATGTATTCATGTTAGTGATGAATCACAGCAATGTTAAAATGTTCTCCCTGGGCAGTTGCTCAGTGGTTAAAGCAGAGTGTGGACTGTCCAGCCAGTGGGCCCTATAAGGACCAAGAAGTCATTTGGGTTGGCCCTGCTAAGGCAATAGGGATGAATTAATTAAATGTTTGACCAAATATAGCAGGCTAATTTTTAAGTTAATAATTTTATAAATATCCAAATGGCTCTTGGCAGAAAAAAGGTTCCCCATCCCAGGGTTAGAGCATCAGCCCACAGACTGCAGGGTGGTGGGTTCGATTCCTGGTCAAGGGCACATACCTTGGTTGCAGGTTCAATCCCTAGCCCCAAGCGGGGTGTGAGCGGGAGGCAGCCAATCGATGTATGTCTCTCTCTCCCCCCTGCTTCCTTTCCACTCTCTCTAAAAAATCAATGGAAAAATATCCTCACTACTTGGGTGAGGATTAAAAAACAACCTTGGAGGAAGGGAATATAGAGGACCTTTGGTAGATGGTAGATGACAGAACAAAATGGGTAATATTGTAGGCTTTCGACTCAGACTGTCTTATGCTTGAATCCCAGCTCTGCAACTTACTAGATGTGAGACCCTGAGGAATTTTGTCATGTTTGGACATCAGTTTCCTGATCTGTAGAAATTGTTACATAAGCCATTTTTTTTGGAGTTTTTATGAGGATAAGATTAGATAATCTAGTATAATTCCTGGCACATACAAAGTGTTCAATAGTTTCTATTTCTAATAATAATGATTTGTTATATGAGTAAAGTATAACTTACCACAGCTGCTGTCATCAAAGATACTATTTCAGGAAATTGTATCTCAGTGACACTGGTTGAATTGCGTCCCAATGCTCATTGGCCCCCCCACTCCCCTTAACCCACTTGATGTTGGCCTCTTTGGGTCCATTGGCCATCAGGGTGTTCATGTTAGCATCTGTTTTCCAGATCTGGTCCTGGACCAGCAGGAACTGTTCAGTGACCTGAGTGACAGCATGAGGGTTAAAGTACGGGAAGCCCTTCTCAAAAAGCATCATCATCAGAATGAAAAGAAGAGAAGTAACCTCATTCCCATTGTTCGCTCCTTTGCTGAGGTTGGCAAGAAGCAGTCTGATCCACATTCGATGGATAAAAATGGTAAGATTATTAGGAGTGACTGTTTTCTTTTATTTATTAATCAGACATTTCAGCATTAACTGTAGATACTAAGTGACTAGAGGGTTAGGCTATATTTATCTAATATGCTTCCATGCTCACTTAGACACAGTACTTTTTGTGATCAACGGATGGGTGGCTGGGACTGGTGCTCTTGTGCACTAGGGATGCCTGCCTCAGACCTCAGTGGACCCAGGGGGAGAGGTTTGTAGCGCAGAGTGGCCTCAGAACTAATATGGCTTTTGGGAGATACCCACTTTGGGGGTAATTTGGGGCCAGAGAAGGTACATTGGAGATTTTTTATGGTTAATCCTCACCTGAGGATATTTTTTCCATTGATTTTTAGAGAGTGTGGAAGGGAGGGAGGGACGGGGAGAGACAAAGAGAGAGAAACATTGATGTGAGAGAGACACATCGATTGGTTGCCTCCCACAAGTGCTCCGAGCAGGGCAGGGGATCGAGCCTGCAACCCCAGCATATGCCCTGACCGTGAAACAAACTGTGACTCGCTGGTTCATAGGTCAATGCTCAACACTGAGCCACACCGGCCGGGCTAGTGTAGACTCTTGAGTTGGACTTCTAGGCTTGAGATTTTGGCTTCACCACTTGAAAAGTGTGTGACTTTGGGAAACCTCTAAACCTCTTTAAGTCTAATGTTCCCCTCTGTAAAATAAGGATAATAATAGGTTCAACTCCATAAGTTTATTGTGAGGCTTCAGTAACTTAATTCATGTAAGGCCCTTAGCCAGGTGCACTCAATGAATTTCAGCTGCTGATTGGTTTTGTTTTCTGTGGCCTGGCAGGGTAACCTACATTGATCTTGCCCCCACATTTATTGAGTCACAATGTGCAGGGGATATGCCTGGGAACCAATATATTTGAAAAGTTCTTCATGGGAGTCTGATATACATTCCTGCCTAAGGATTACTACCTTAATAGAGGAAGAAAAGAGGATTACAAAGGTGTTCAGGAAGAAGGTGCAGGAGTAGTAAGTGCCCTCCCTTTACCACTGATTAGTAGGTAGGGAGATAGGCATGTGTGGTCCTAGCTTCTTAATCATCTTAACCTCTTGTCTATGTGGGCTTTGCAGGAGATAGTTATAGCTAAACGATCATGGATGAGGTGTGTCAGAGGGGGAAAGGGCAGGGACTCAGAGAATTCTGTTTGATTTTCTCCAAATAGGTCAAACTGTGTCTCCTCAGTCTGTTCCAACTACAAACCTTGAAGTAAAGAATGGAGTGAATTGTGAACACAGTCCTGTGGATTTAAGTAAGGTGAGTGGAGACATGGGTAGTTGGCTTATAGGTCTAAGAGTATCTCTAGGAACCCAGAGTAAGCTTTGGTATTTCAACACCCTTTTTCCAAGACCAGAGCTCCCTCTGTAGAAAAGGAGGCCCATCTGCTCTAGTCTTCTTCCTTCTACTCCAGCCTCGATGGGGCTGACTCATCAGTTTGTTCCACCAGGTTCACCAGGTTCAACATGCTGAAACTGAGACTTGCCACTGACACCCTCCCTGACTCAGACCTCATTTTTTCAGATTTATTTTGGCACCTGCTCTCTAGCAGCTCCTTCTTGCCTGCAAAAGTTTTGTCAAAACAATGCATTTGCTACTATCTCCCAAAACTCCTTCATGGTTGGGACTGTGACTTTGGTATCCATGGCCTCACTTCAGTTTCTGGTGCAAGCCATCCTGCCTCCAGCCTCTTCTTGCTCTAGTCTACCCTTGACATTGTCTTTCTAAAACACAGATAGTGTCAGGTCATGTCTCTGCTCATGAGGCAGGGAGCCTTATAAAAACTTGAACCTCTGACAAAGCACTCAAGTATTTTAAAATGAGGAAAATTTGACCTAGAGCTTCAAAAACAATTTTCTTTGAGGAAGCATGGTATAATGGACTCAAATCACACCACCTGATTTAAATTCTCTCTGAAAAGCTCTTGTCCTGAGCTAGTCAACTTCCCCTCTCTGCATCTCAGTTGCTTCATTTAAAAAAAATAACTCTTATCCACCTTACAGAGTTCTTGTAAGGATCCAATGAAACAGGGTGAGAAAGCATTTGTTAAATCATCAAATGATGTGAATGTACGGCATGGGGAGGGTATTGACGTTTGAGGTAATGGCTCCCAGGTCCTCAGAGGCTCTCTTGGACTTTCAGGTGGACCTTCATTTCATGAAAAAAATCCCCACTGGGGCAGAGGCCTCGAACGTCCTGGTTGGTGAGGTGGATACTCTGGACCGCCCCATCGTTGCCTTTGTGAGGCTTTCTCCAGCTGTTCTTCTCTCAGGCTTGACAGAAGTGCCCATCCCAACAAGGTAAAGACAAAAACAGCACGACTCAGTGCATTATATCCAAAGTACAGATTTGTGTGAGCTCTGGGGGAAGAAGCAAGTGAATGCTAAAACTTAGGATAATTAATTAATTTTGGGAATGCTGCTTAAAATCCAGCACTGATCTCAATGGGGTATATTTGGTTAACCTCCATGCAGAATTCTAAAACTTTTAAGGCTATGACTGCACAGTACCTGCAGCCTTGGAAATGGAGAACTGAAGAGCATTCAAAGGACATAGCAAAGGCTGTGTTGCCCTCCCAGTTCTACAGAGCCGTATCCCAGGGAAATGTCTGTGAGCTAAGGCATTGATGTCTCTTTCCATAGTCTGGTAGGATTTGTTTGGCTTGCAGATATGTCCACATTTGTTCAAAAGGCTATTCATGCAGCTGAGGTGGTGATTCAGATGACTCACAGAGTATTCACATGTCCAGAATATAATTTAGACTCCTCTCCAAGGCTTGATAATTTCAACTTCCTTATTCCTTTCCTCTCCCCATTATTTTCTTATTAGAGCCATCAGATTCAGATGACCTTGAATTTGCATTACAATGCCATGTTTTGAAAAAGTGTCTTTTCTATAACAAGGAATCGAGTCCATGAAAATCCTAAGAATTACAGCCACATTATTAATGGAGTCATACAAATAGCTTCCAATGTCCATAGTGGAGCTATTAGATCAAGGCAGTTCATACTGCTCCATCATTAGTCTGCCTCCTTTTATTGAAGGTACCGCGATGATTTCTGCTTGATAGGCAAGAGAAATGTTCTGCTGTTTAGAGAGGAGTAAGATGCCACTTCTTTAATTTTACTTACATACTTTCGTCCTTTGTGTGTGTTGGCAGATTTTTATTTATCCTATTGGGTCCAGTAGGGAAGGGTCAGCAGTACCATGAGATTGGCAGATCCATGGCCACCATCATGACAGACGAGGTATGCACCACTTCTGTTTTTTCTTCATTCAACTCATAAATATTTATTGAGTATTTACTACGTGCCAGACACTGTGCTAATTATTAAGGATAAAATAATTACAATTGCAATGTTGGCTGGAAGCAGTTCAGGTCACTTCTCTGAATTCTTATTGTGGGAGGACTGAGCGCTTTGGGGGATTTTTCTTCCTGTGTCATCTCTTCCTTTTTGAATAATCAAGGATTCAGAAAAATCTTTTTCTTGGGAAATTATTATTGCCAAGTAAACTACTAAGAGAGAAAGATATTAAGGCTGACTTAACTTTCTAGAGATGATTGTTAATTAAATGCATCAACCTCTTTACATACAGAAACCTCAGTCCAGTTCCACATAAATGAGACCAGTTTGTATAATTAGGGGTTTATGCTCAGCACTGTAATGTGAATGTACCAAGGCAGCCAGACGTTTTGGCTGATCCCCACTGCATACCCCAGTGAGGACTTCACTCTCTTGTAAATTGCAAAGCAGGAGTTTCAAGGCATGTGCCTTAGCAGGCAGAGGAGGTGGAGGCTGTGCTTTATTAGCGCTCTTTGATGGGGAGGCTTATTTCACACAGAACCTTCATTAGTAATTCCATCCACTTTTTCCAACCATATGATCAGGAAAATTTTCCCATGCATCTTCCCCTTTATTCCATTCTTTGAGGAGATAGCAGAATTATACAACTGTAGGACTATAGAATGTCTTATACAATTAAAAGAATTATACAAATGTCTTATCTCTTCTTATACAAATAGACATATATTGAGTTCTTTTTGATTTATCTCATCTTTAGGTTCATTTTTAAAAATCCTTTTAACCTTATACTTCTCTAAGTGCTAAAAGTTTTCTACATTTCAGATCCCCATGACAGAAACAAAAATCAAGAGGTTGTATTCATTCTTCACCATATCCATTGGTGATTGTTTTAAGTAAAGTCATTTTCAACTTTCCTGAGGGTTTTTTCTTCTCTGTAGATTTTTCATGATGTGGCATATAAGGCCAAAGATCGAGATGATCTCCTGGCGGGGATTGATGAGTTCCTAGACCAGGTGACGGTGCTCCCTCCAGGGGAGTGGGACCCTTCCATTAGAATTGAGCCACCCAAAAACGTCCCTTCCCAGGTAATGTATGCACATTAGCTGATGGTGGCTTCGTGTCACTTACTGAGTGCCCAACCATGGACAAAGCAAAGACCACGTAGGGTATATGCTAAATAAGTCAACACATGGCCCTGTTTTGGGGCACCTAGGATGTCAGAACAGTAGTGAAAAAATGAATATGCAATAATAGAGATTGGCTCAGGTGTGATAGGGTCAGTCGGAATTACCCAGGATGAATTTTAAGCCAACTTTTGAAGAATTGATGTGGAATGGCAGAGAGGAGAGGGAAGGACATTTTTTGGGAGTGTAACATGAATGAAGCTTTTTTAAATTAAAAGAGCAAGTTGTATATAAAGAACAAATAGAGTTCCCCATAGGTTAAAGACGGGAAGGGTACTCCTACTATGCACTGGACAGTAAGCCAGATGCTTTACATATGTTAATTCAATCTTCTCAGCAACAGCCCCCAATGGGTATTGTTATCCTTAGTTTTACAAATAAGGAATAAAATTATCTTCAAGGTTTTAAGGTAAAGTAAGATTATACAGAGGCAGATTTGAAACTGATGCCAAAGCCTCTGTTTTTTCTGTCTCTGAGCAAGGCAGAGTTAGAAGTCAGGCACTAGTGGAGAGGAAGATAAATTACATTTTTTGTGGTTCCCCCCGCCCCCAGAAAGTCAATAAACTACCCCAAGTCAATTAATGCATTTGAAAACTACAAACACTTGGGTATTTTTGGCTGCTTTTGGATTATTTTACTACTCGCCCCTGTTAGTAGAAAGAACAGGATAGATGGCTGACTTTGCTAATTTTGTGGTCATCTGTTAAAAGGAGAAAAGAAAAATGCCTGGAGTTCCAAATGGAAACGTTTGCCACATAGAACCAGAACCACATGGGGGCCACAGCGGGCCAGAACTTCAGCGCACTGGGCGGTAAGTTCTGGGATAATTCACAGCTGACACTGCTTGCTGGGCAGATGTGTAAAGGAATGAGTCATCCTCTTTGCTTTCAGCCTTCTTCTCTGTGGTATCTTAATTGTTTGGGAATGACTTTTCAAGTGGAACCATTGACTGTAAGTATTACGAATATATCAAGTATTGTATCATTCAAGTTTCTCAGACCACCTACCATGTTCTGTTTCACCTCCAGTTCTTCCCATACATTGTCCCCTCTGATTTGAGGGAATCTTCCCTTATCTCCTGGCTAACTGCTATTTATCCTTTGTCTGAGCTTAGGTGTTACTTCTTTTGAAAAGCCTTCCAAGATTCTCTATAAATGAGGTTAGGTGTTCCTGCTATGTGGTGTCACAGCTTTGAGCTCTGTCCCCTGCCTGCTTGCCATCCTGCCATCCTGCCACCAACCCCCTGTTACAGCTCTTATTATACTTCCTTATTATTGCTTGATTCGTTGTTTTTCCTGCTAGAACGTTTGCTCCATAAGGGCAGGGACCCCATTATATTCCTAGCACCCAGCACAGTGCCCTGCACAGAGCAGGCACTCAATATAGAATGAATGAATGAATACTTTTAGCATGCTGCCTGTTTAGAAACATGAATGGACTAGGTATGGATAAGTATTGAGTGATTATTTTAAGAAACTCCCTTAGGATAGAAAAATAGGTACTCTTTTAGATGTGTGTCTCAGAATAGGTAGTCTACTCTTCTAGGCCAAGATTTTAAAGAATGATGTCTAAAAAGGAGGTTCTCTGTGGTAGGCGAGAGAAGCAGGTGCCCAGACTAGGAGGTATTTTTTTTTTAATATATATATTTTTATTGCTTTCAGAGAGGAATGGAGAGGAAGTGTGAGAGAGAGAAACATCAATGATGAGAATCATTGATCGGCTGCCTCCTGCATGCCCCCCACCAGGGACCCAGCCCACAAACCAGGCATGTGCCCCCGACCGGAATTGAACCTGGGACCCTTCAGTCCACAGGCCGATGCTCCATCCACTGAGCCAAACTGGCTAGGGCAGACTAGGAGGTTTTATTTGCCAGGGAGGAAGATGGTAAAAGAGAATGATATTTGGGTTGGAATGATATCTGGTGATGCCCCCAGATCATGGGAGAAGGTTGAGACTGGTCCTGGCTCTGTAAGTTGTGGTTGTCTAAGAATGATCTGCTGGGTGGAGATTCTCAGTACAAGACTAAGCTCATGGAAAGAAGCTTTAACATTTTCTACTCCCCTGCTTTCACTTTAGTTTTTTCCTCCTTGCTTAAAATTGCTTTCCTTATTTTTCTATCTTCAGTACCCTTCCCAGTGGAAAGTCATGGTGTTGTGCTTTTGTTTGTTTGTTTGTTTTGCTTTTTAACTGTGGGGAGTGATTTATTTTTCCATTCTTGGAAAGTCATCGAGGGAAAATGCTGAGGAGCAGGAGATAATGACACTTAACTAGCAGTGTCCTGGTAGGGGAGTATGTGTCTTGGTTGGAGGAATGTGTTGAGGATGGTGGAAGATAAGTAGGCCCTGGGGAGGAATCACTGAGGAAAGGAGGAGCCCTTTGATGGAAGGGGCCACTGAAAAGAGGGAGCAGCCTTTAAGAGTAAGTTTCATATTTTCTTTTAAGTGGTGTGGGGTCTGTGCTGGGTGGGGAGGCCTGGTGTTGAGAGGCAATTCAAGGAAAGCATCTGCCCTTAGAATAGGTTCCAGGATTGAGACTGTCTTAGAGGAGGTGGTGTTTTTTAAGGGGAAGGGTCTCAGGGCATGGACTTGATCATATTTCAGAGTTATGACTTATCTTTGGACTATAAAGGGTGTCTACACTCCAGAATTTAAAGTTGAAAGTAAAAGAAATGAGGACAGCAAGGTTTCCTCCAAACAGATAATCATGCAGAGATAAGACTTCAGGTTTCTTTTGGTGTCAGAGGGAGGAGAAGAAACTAGGGTCCCAGGCCTTTTGGGTGGGAGTCACTTATAATCACTTTCATAGGGGGTTTAGGAGACCCATTAGATTGGATTTCAATAGTTATAGAATCTCAGAAATGGTGCCTAACATTCCGCCAAAAATCCTATATAGCTAGGACATCACATGTTTAACTATTAACGCCAAATGACTTCACTCACAAGTTCAAATGGGGTTTGAGGAAGTTCTTCTATAATGCCATGTCAGGAACTTCTGGAATTGACAAAGCTGAAATTGGAAGGGTTATCTGAGCTCTCTGATAGTTTTATCCAGTGTCTGCCCTGTGTCCACCTATACACTCATTGTACCTAGCCAGGTGAGAGAGAGAGGGAGAGAGAGAGGGAGAGAGAGAGAGAGAGAGAGAGAGAGAGAGAGAGAGAGAGAGAGAGAGAGAGAGAGAGAGCTTTTGAATGAAAGGAAGAAAGGGAGGGAGGGAGGAAGCAAGTGGGTATTATGGAACAGTCTCTGCCCTGTGTCCATGCTTGGTGTGGGAGATGCTTTCTCTTCCTAAGCTCCTGAAGTTTTCTTCAGAGCCCTTTGTAAAAGACCTCAAGACACTTCGCTCCCATTGTAGCCCTTTAGGCCAGGCGACCGACCTAATGCTTATATCAGGGACCATACTTCCATGCCAACCCTAGCCCCTTCCTCAGTCTCATTTATGTAGTGGGTGAATGTGAACCTTGCAGAAGGACACCCTAGAACTTTCTGGATCCTCTAGGACTGTATAGACTAACAATGCATTAGCCTGGGTTTTATCATTCTGCACACCATTAGTGGTGTTTCTTTGAGATGGTGCACAACCTGGGACAGAACTTGGAGACTTAGAGGATATTATCCGCTTTGGATATAGAGGTGTTTGAAGATGTGGAGCGTAGACTCTAAGACGGAGAGAAAGGAGACAAAGTTGAGAACAGTACTCTGAGGTTTGTGTTACCTGATCACAAAGCCAGGGCTCAGACAGTGTCTTAGACCTCCCTGAGGCTGGTGTAGGCAGTGATGCCAGTGCATTCCTGTATGTAACAAAGGAAAGTCTGATTAGAGTGCCTGGGCCAGACCCTTCACAGCAGAGAGATATTCTGGAAAGTAGATTTATGTACTTAATTGTGGGTGCCACTCTTGGGAAGGGTTAATGAAAAAAAAGAATTAGGAGCTGCTGTCTCAGTGATCCTTCCCCCCCACCCCCCAACTTCAGACAGGTTTCTTCCAAAGCATACCTGACAAATGGCTGGCTGGCCTATCCCTAAAGCCCTCCAGAGAAGGGCTCCCTAGGTCAGTGCCCCAGAGCCTAGTGACCCTCTATACAGCTAAGTCCTTTCTTGCATCAAGCTTACATTCATATTCCTGTGTGGCTCCTGCCCCACCCCCAATTTGAACATTAAGGGTAGTGTTGAAAGGGAAAGGAAGTCTAAAATGTGGAAAACGCATCCATATCTATTAATACCTGTGGTAGATGTGCAATTATGGTCTGATTTTATGCTTCAGTGAGGTATGTGCTGACTCCATAAATAGTGTTCAGCCCTAACCAGTTTGGCTCAGTGGATAGAGCGTCAGCCTGCGGACTGAAAGGTCCCAGGTTCAATTCCGGTCAAGGGCATGTACCTTGGTTGCAGGCACATCCCCAGTTGGGGGTGTGCAGGAGGCAGCTGATCGATGTTTCTCTCTCATCGATGTTTCTGACTCTCTATCCTTCTCCCTTCCTCTCTGTAAAAAATCAATAAAATATATTGAAAAAAATAGTATTCAGAAATCATTTCAGTAATTTATAATTATACTATCAATAAGAGCCTCAGATCTTTTCTCTCCCCTTTTAATTACAGCTAGGAGACAGATGTCCTCCCTTTCTATGGCTCTCATAAATCCATTGCAGATAAAGCTTTTGTCTGTTACTCATAGACACTCACTCCTTCCTGAAGGTGCCTCCTGTGCCCAGAAGCTGACCAATCATGGCAGCATCTCAGGTTGCCTCAGTGGGGTGAGGCTCATTATTGCAGAAGGAGATTCTTCTCTCAGAAAAATACCCTTCAGAGGAAGGTCATTGGTGATTGAGAGGTGATACTCACATGGTACTAAGACTCTATATTGGCTAAGGACCCAGAAACAATAGAATCTTGCCCCAGATTAATTGCAGCTGCCTGTAATTTCCTTGAAGGGGTATTTACCCAGAGGAGAAAGCAAGAAAAAGCACTTTATTACAAACTGTAGTCTTGGTCCCAAATCCTGAGATGGACCTCTTGTGTTCTAGGTTGGACCCTGTAGCTCCTTCTTAAGCTGAGTTTGCCAGACAGGCTAAATCCAAAGCAGGTCACAAGGCTGGTTCTGCTTCTCTCTCCTAAGCCCAGATCCACACTGGGATGTTACTGCTGTAAATTGAGAATGGGTGAATTCCAGCTATGTTCACCCAAACCAGAGGAAGAGAGCAAGTGGGTCTGATAGAATAGTGTCTTCCAGTGTCTACCAGTTAGGTACTTATTGTACCTAACGAGATGAGAGAGAGAGAGAGAGAGAGAGAGAGAGAGAGAGAGAGAGAGAGAGAGAGCGCTTGTTGTGCCTTTTCCCCTGGCATACAGGTCCCAGACCTTGTGGCACACCTCCAGACTCCTAAAAAGAGGATAGAAGGAAGGGAAGGAGGGAGAGAGGGAAGGAAGGAAGAAAGGAAGGGTGGGCCAAATTTCCTTTTATGAGAGAGTAGATTGTTTTTTAAAGTTTTTTATTATAGAAAATTTCAAATATAGAAGAGAGGATAATATAATGAACACCCATCTGCCCATCAAGAGTTAACAACATTTTGCCAGTCTTGTTTCACCTATTTCCTCCCACTTAATTGTTTTATTTTTATGTTTTCTAGATTATTTAAAACCAAATAACCAGTAGCATGTCATTTTACTTGTAACTACTTCAATATGTATCTTTGTTTGATAAGGACAGTTTACAAACAACTATCATGCCATTATACATCTAACAAAATTAACAATAATTCTTTAAATTTGCATATTGCTCAGTCCATATGCAGCTTTTTGTGATTGTCTTAGCAACATCTTTTTAGAATTAATTTGTGTGACATAGGATTCAATTAAGGGTTGCATTTGATTATTACGTTTCCATTCTATCACAGCCCTCCCTCCTTTTTTTCTATGCCATTGATTTGTAGAAGCAACTGGGCCAGTTGTCCTGTAGAATGCTGAATGGCTCTTTCCTTAGTCACCTACCAACTTTCACCGTGGTACAGCTACTCCACTCTTAGAAGTGACTCAGTGCGGGAACACTACTCACCTCGGTGTGGGATATATTGCACTTGATCTGTCTCATCTTTGGGAGGTGGAGAGGGGAACTGAAGTCTTGCCACCAAGTCCTGTTGATTCTAACTCCTGATTAGCCCCTGAATCCATCCACTTCTGCCTCCAGTCTTGCCCCATGTTCCATTCCTTATACCCCCACCAGAGTGATCCTTCCAGGATGCAGGTTTAACTATGTTGCTTCCCAGTTTACAAACCTTCAGTGACTTGACATACCATTAGGATAAAGGTCTAATTCCTTAAAACAGTTTCCAAGGCTTTTTGTGGCTCAGCTTTTCTAGCTTCTCCAGCCTCGGCTATTTGCCCGTCACACTGTCTTATCCAGCCATATCTCTTTCAGCATCTGGAGCCTGCCAGGTGCCCTCACTTCTAGGTTTCATCCATGCTAGCCCCTCTGCCTCATCAGGCTAACTCCTGGTCCATTCACTGGGCCCTCGATAAAATGCCCCTCCGTGTCCCGTGTTGCCATGGCGCCCTCACAGCACTGCCTGTCTCCTGCACTAGGTCTTTGGTCCTGTGTTTGTTTTGCTCACTGCTGCATCTCCAGTACCTGGCCCAGTGCCTGGCACCAAAAATTGCTGCTACTTATCAACTGCATGAATGAATTATTATGCTAATTTCTCAAGCATAAGGTGGGTAGCTGTTCAGAGTAGAAAAATGAATGTGAAAGAGGCTTTTTATCTAGAAAATATGTAATAAAACTAACAATTTAATTCTTTGAATTAGTTTTGCACATTTCCTCATAACAGCTCAAATTTGAAGTTTGAAACTAATAATTTCACGTTATTTTTTGGAACTTACTATTGAATGGGTAATATACACTAAATTAATTCTTTTTATGCGTAGGGTAACCATTCACATTCATGATCTTGGTTGCAAACAGAGTCTGTACTGACTCCAGACGGTAGTCTTGCTAAGATGAAATACATGCAAATGATTCTTTGGTTCGCACATGAGGACATAATCCCACATTACTCATTGCAATGGGCTGTGGACTCAGTGATGGTATTTTTTCCCTCTCAGAGTGCAACTGAGTCTTGTACTTGGGGTCAAATTGAAGCCAAAGTACTACCTCCGGGCAGAGCACATTTGAAGTGCTTTTAAATGTGTGCTGTTCACATGCTTCTCTGAGAGAGGGACTGTACTAGAGGCCTGTCTGCTGTGTTCCCACAGGCTCTTCGGAGGCTTGGTGCTGGACATCAAGCGGAAGGCCCCTTGGTACTGGAGCGACTACCAGGACGCACTCAGCTTGCAGTGTTTGGCCTCCTTTCTGTTCCTGTACTGTGCCTGCATGTCACCTGTCATCACCTTTGGGGGATTGCTCGGAGAAGCCACTGAGGGGCGCATAGTAAGAACTTTTAACCACTAGTCATGGTCCCAAAGAAGATACAACATATTGTGGTGGCTGGCACGTCCACTGGGGGAGAAATTGCGTGGGCTAGGACTAAGGACACCAGAGTCTTTCTGTTGAATTACTATGTATTCTGATTTCATACCAAGCAGCAACACAGTTCTTGCTTTAGAGCAGACTCACTTCTGTTTGAATATCAATTTCTGTAGCTGATCGCCCAGTTGAATTGCCTGTTGCCCCAAGGATGGAAAATAATATATTAATGTCATTTAAAAATAAGATTTAGGTGACTGTATGACAGATCGTTGTGTGAATGGTATCACTGCGCTTTCTGAATCTGTTAAATACTGAAGTGAGTCACTGCAGAACAGGACTTAGTTAAGGAACCATATGTAGATGGATTTGGGCTTCTGAGTTATCAAAGTGATGCCATTTACAGGAGTATTAGACAGTGTGTACATATCACTCTTGCTAAGATGAAATACAAGCAGATGATTCGTTGGGGCGCACATGAGAACTAAGTCAGGAATGTACATAAGCCCACATTACTCATTGCAACAGGCTGTGGACTCAGTGATGATTTTTTTTCCCTCTCAGAGTGCAATTGAATCCTTGTTCGGAGCCTCCATGACTGGGATTGCCTATTCCTTGTTTGCAGGACAGGCTCTCACCATCCTGGGAAGCACTGGGCCAGTGCTTGTGTTTGAAAAGATTTTGTTCAAATTCTGCAAGTAAGACATTTGGTTTACTGAAAACTCTAATGGATGTGTTATTGGGCTGTTAGGCTTCAATGCCAGGGTCACATATGTATAAGTAGGCAAACAGCATTCTTGGCAGTAAAAACCTGAAGAATCAACATCATTTGGTCTATTGTCCTGCCTCCAAGTAGTACTGTACCTAAAACAGCGGATTTCCTAGTCTTTTTTTTTTTTTAATCCTCACCAGAGGATATGTTTTTACTGATTTTTAGAGAGAGGGGGAGGGAGAGAGAAACATCGATTGGTTGCCTCCTGTACGCACCCCCAGTGAGGATTGAACCTGCAACCTAGGTATGTGCCCTGACCAGGAATCAAACCAGCAGTCTTTGGTGTATGGGACAGCGCTCCAACTGACTGAGCCGCATCTTCACTTTATCTTTAAAAAAACTTTCCCTCGCTAATTCAGACTCCTCCCATTTCCATTTCAACTCAGTTTTAAATTTGGCCTAATATATCCTTTTATATTCTGATTGCAATGCCCTAATTTCCCTACTTTTCCTAGAACTGATTTTTAAATAGACTTTTGTATTAGAAATAGGAGCATATGGAACAAGAGCTATGTAGCTTTTTTATATGTATACATTTTTATTGATTATAGAGAGAAAGGGAGAGAGAGAGAGAGAAACATCAATGATGAGAGAGACTCATTGATCAGCTGCTTCCTGCACGCCCCCTACAGGGGATCGAACCCACAACATGGGCATGGGCCCTGACTGGGAATCGAACCGTGATCTCCAGGTTGATGCTCAACCACTGAGCCACACCAGCTGGGCCAGCTTTTTTGTCTTAACTGCAATAATAAGATCTTAATCACATTGGGCAGTAATGGCAGAAATGTGTGTGAGACAGTTCTGCATTTTCCATGTTCTTGCGATAGCAGATACCACCCATGAAGCAAATCTTTGTCACAACTGTCCCAAGGCACCATTTAAAAGTGAAACACAGTCAGAATTCGGGAGAAATTGGGTTGCAATACTGGTCAGATAAAATGAGATGAATTAACCATGTTTCTGACCCTTTGTCTCTTAATGCCATCCCTCCATGCTTTTTGATGAACTTTTGTCTTATTTCAGAGACTATGCTCTTTCGTACCTCTCCTTGCGTGCTTGTATTGGACTGTGGACTGCCTTCCTATGTATTGTTCTTGTGGCAACTGATGCCAGTTCCCTTGTCTGCTACATTACTCGCTTCACTGAAGAAGCATTTGCCTCCTTAATTTGCATAATTTTCATCTATGAAGCAATAGAAAAGCTGATTCACCTGGCAGAGACCTACCCCATCCACATGCATAGCCAGTTGGACCACCTTAGCCTGTATTAGTAAGTATGCTTCTGCAAGTCTTTTTTTTTTTTTAATTGAGCAAAGGGCCTGAGTTTAATGACTGATACAGTATGCCAGGCAGTGCTTACAGTTTCTGTGATGGAACTATCTTGGCCCTTTGGGAAACAGAGCTCAGATATGGATGTGGAGACTCCTGCCAGAGGAGAACAGTCAACATTGATGACAGAGAAGATGGACTAAGAGTGAAACTCAGATGGGAGTTGAGAAATGCTTTCTAAGCATGTCTTTTGGTTCCAGGCATTGAGACAAAAATAGGCTGCTAAAGCAGCAGGGATAATTCAGTTTAGTTGTTGGGAAGAACTACTTTTTGTAGGGACTTGTGAGATCCTGGGACCATGTTATCAAGATACTGCATCTAGAAATTGTTTACTTACCTAGATTTCAACTAAAGAGACTGTGTTTTCTTCACATGTTCAACATAGCTTGGTTCAGCTTGAAAAGAAACACAGTATTTGTGTTTTCAACCATTAAGAAGAGTCTGGTCCTATACAACATTTCTTCTCTGGAATAGTATTCTCCAAATTGTAACTAAAGACTTTCATCCTTTAGTTCTGTGCCTCAAATTCCATTCCTTCTGGCTGTACAGTTCTGATCTGGAGGGTCTGGTTGTGAAGTGGACAATTTCAACCTGAAACTGCCTGGGTAGATAGAGCGCACTGAATGGAGGGGTCTGCTAACTATCAACAGATACACTTTTATAGATTCTAGTTATCTGTTCATCAACCTAAAAAATCAAAATTTATACAAAATTTATTAGGATTTATAAAAATTGTTTTATCACAAAATAACCACCATTAGGGAGTGTAATCTTTGAAGCCTAGTGGATTGTCAGTTGGCATTGGAGCTCTGAATTGCCCACTGGCAGTGGAGTAAGTTCATTCTTTGACCTTTTTTATAATTTATTTATTTAACAAGTATTTGCTGATCATCTACTATGTGCCAGCACTGTTTTAGGCCCTGGAAAAAGCGATGAATATGATAGACAAAGGATCTATCCTCATGAGACGTATATCTAAGTGGGAGACAACAGACAAAAGTAATCAGCCCTGCACTGAGTAGACTTTGGGTCTGGATACTGTAATTCTTTGTTAATAAAGCTCAAATAGTATTTTTATTATTTGCATTCTACTGTTGGTTCCTATGGAGCTGATGTGAAGCTAGAACTTTCCAACTCTTTAAATGATTTTATGTTAATATGTGTGGAACTGATTTTTTAAAATATAATTTCTTTTAAAGAGCAGTTTTAGTTAGGTTCACAGCAAAAATGAGCAGAAAGTACAGAGAGTTCCCATATGCCCTCCTGCTCCCACATATGCATAGCTTTCTCCACTATCACTATCCCATACCAAAGTGGTACATTTGTTGTAATCAATGAACTTGTATTGATACATCATTATTATCCGGTGTCCATAGTTTACATTAGGGTTCACTCTTGGTGTTACACATTCTGTGAGTTTTGACAAATGCATAAGAGCTTTCCATCATTGTAGTTTTATACCGAGTAGTTTCACTGTCCTAAAAATCCTTTGTACTCTGCCTTTTCATCCTACCCTACCACTCCAATCCCTGGCAACCACTGATCTTTACCCTGTCTCCATGGTTTTGCCTTTTCCACAACGTCATACAGTTTGGCAAAATCATACAATATGGACTGGCCAGGCATCCCAGTGGGGACCCCCACCCTGAAGGGGGTGTGACCAGCTGCAAACAGCCATCAGCCCCTCACCCAGGCTGACCAGGCACCCAAGCGGGACCCCCACCCTGATCCAGGACACCCTTCAAGGCAAACCAGCTGGTCCCCACCTGTGCACCAGGCCTCTATCCTATATAGTAAAAGGTAATATGTAAACTGACCCTAACAGCAGAAAGACTGAGAATGACTGGTCACTATGACACACACTGACCACCAGGGGGCAGACACTCAATGCAGGAGCTGCCCTCTGGTGGTCAGTGCGCTCCCACGGGGAGCTCTGCTCAGCCACAAGCCAGGCTGATGGCTGCCAGTACAGCGGTGGTGTGGGAGCCTCTCCTGCCTCTTCAGCAGTGCTAAGGATGTCTGACTGCAGCTTAGGTCTGCTCCCCACTGGCAAGTGGACATCCCCCGAGGGCTGCCGGGCTGCCAGAGGGATGTCTGATTGCCATTTTAGGCCCAATCACCCAGGGAGCAGGCCTGAGCCAGCAGGTGGTCATCCCCCGAGAGGTCCCAGACTGCAAGAGGGCACAGGCCGGGCTGAGGGACCCCCCCCTCCCCCCGAGTGCACAAATTTTTGTGCACCGGGCCTCTAGTAATTAATAAATAATGATACAATAACTAATAAATAATAATAAACTCTGTGTTTCAGGTACTCACAACTATAAACCTACTTTTCTCCCACCCTTTATTTGACCCCCTTTACTCTATTCATCCTCCACACCCCTATCCCTTTCTTGTAACCACCATGCTGTTGTTTATGTGTATAAATTCGTTTGTTGTTTTTGTTTGTTCACCTGTTAATTTTTGTTTTATATCTCGCGTATGAGTGAAATCATGTGGTTCTTTCTGTCTGACTTATTTCACTTAGCATAATATTCTCAAGATCTGTCCATGTTGTGGCAAATGGCAGTATTTTATACTTTCTTATGGCTGAGTAGTATTCCATTGTATACATATGCCACATCATCTTTATTCAGTTGTCCATTGAAGGACCCTTAGGTTTTTTCTTTTGTCTAGCTATACTAAAGTACATCCATTCACCTACTGAAGGACAACTCTGTTGCTTCCAAGTTGGGAATTGATTTTTTTATACCTAAATCCAGGACTTTATAGATTTCCTATTACTTTTCATTTTGTTGATTGCTCCTATTTTATAAACTGTTGAGATCTTTTTGAATTTTAATTCTGTTTATGCTGTATCCTTAGAAGAAATGGTCATTAGATTCTTATATGAAATGAAAGTGGTGGGAATGGCTATGTCAGTTGAATGTACAGGGAGCCATTCAGGCATGAAGCATGCTGAGACTTGGAGGCAGCATGGTGGCCAGTGGGACAGGTCTGGTCTGGTCTGGTTTAGAGGAAGAGACCTGGGAAGCCAGGGAATGGCCAAGATAGTGGATTACCAGGGATGACACAGTGTTAGGAAGAGCTTACATCATGATTCTGGGAGACTGAATTTTAGAGCAATCATGTGACGGGTATAGGGAGCAAATCATCCAGGTTTAGAGAAAACTGTTGGGCGCAGAGTGGGTTATCATGTCCTCCTTGCTGTGTAGATTGAATTCCATAGGACAAGCCTAAGAGATAGAAACTAAGAAACCACCAGGGCTCATTCTGAGTGCATCCGATGCTAAGCTTGGTTGTCAATACAATAGAATCCAAGACCCACACACTGATTTGAGTCCATATTTATTAATGACTGACTGAAAAACCAGGGTGTGGTTGGGCCTCATCCAGTAGAATCAACCTCAGGAATCTCAAGTGGGCATAGGAGAAGCAAAGCAGGCTCTGATACTAAAGCCTTTAACCCAGTCATGGCTAAAAATATTCTATTGAATAGTTGGCTGCTTTCCTCAGGAATCTTTTTTCCCCCTCCAGCTGCAGGTGTACTGTCCCAGAGAATCCAAACAATCACACACTACAGTATTGGAAGGACCAAAACATCGTGACAACAGAAGTCCACTGGGCTAACCTGACTGTTACTGTAAGTCTGGGAGCTGCCAGATGGCCTAGCATTGTGACTACCAGATTTAAGGGAGTCTTCTAGGTAGAAGTGGGTAGCCCTTTAGCAAGCTCTGACATTTACAGAAATAAAATATTTTTCTTCTTTTAAACTATTCTTACTGACTTCCCTCCCCCCTTCAAAATTGTCTTGCACATAAAGATAAAATAATATTATTTCTTACTTCTCTCTCACATGCAATAGCTACCCCCTATCCAGTGACCCTGCACTAAAGATATGTGGGGATGAAACCAGGCAGGGTTGGGGAGTAGATCCAGGTTTTATGGAGCTTGAAGGACATTCAAATCAACAAGGCCTCTGTAATAAAAATAGTACAAATTTCTGGGGCCCTCTTAGAACCTCGTGTTTTCTTGAAACAGTTCTGGTTTCATTTTCAAAAGTGTCTTAGTTCGGTTTAGCCAGTGTGACTCAGTGGTTGAGCATTGACCTATGAACCAGGAGGTCCTGGGTTGATTCCAGGCAGGGCACATGCCTGGGTTGCAGGCTCAGTCCCCAGTAGGGAGCATGTAGGAGGCAGCCAATTGATGATTCTCGCTAATCATTGATATTTCTATCTCTCCCTCTCCCTTCCTCTGAAATCAATGAAAAAAATATATATTTTTAAAATGTCTTAGTTCAGACCATAAGTAGTCACCCTACCTGGAAGGGTCCTATGCAAGTGAGACCTGCACAACTACATGAAGGTTAATGCTGCTGGCAGCATATGCTATCCAGCAGTTGCAGGATCACAGTGAGTGGTGGACTCAGAAGGCAGCCTCTAGTTTCTCCCTCCGGCCTGCTTTTCATTATCCAGAATGTTTGTTTCTCCAGGAATGCCAGGAGATGCATGGAGAGTTCACAGGACCTGCATGTGGCCATCATGGACCCTATACTCCTGATGTGCTGTTTTGGTCCTGCATTCTCTTCTTCACCACCTTCATCCTTTCAAGCACCTTAAAGACATTTAAGACAAGCCGCTATTTCCCAACCAGAGTAAGTAGCATGTTCATACATTTCTTTTGTGTTAGAATCCTATATAATAAAAGGCTAATATGCAAATTGACAGAATGGTGGAACGACAGGTCGCTATGACATGTACTTAGCAGCAGGGGGCAGATGCTCAATGCAGGAGCTACCTCCTGGTGGTCAGTGCGCTCCCCCACTCAGCCAGAAGCCCAGGCAGACATCCCCCCAGGGGTCCCAGACTGTGAGAGGGTTCAGGCCGGGTGGAGGAACCCCCCCCCCCCAGTGCACAAATGTCATGCACCAGGCTTCTAGTTCTAATATAACAGCCTCATCTCAGCCTCCATGCTGCTTGCTGAGTAGAGTGGCAGGTGGAGAGTTCTAAATGTCCTGATGAGCCACACTGCAGCATCTCTTCTTCTAATGACCAACAGCCCCTTTCATAAATGTGTGGTGTGGAATGAGGAGTTAATATATGTAAAAGATTTTTGATTTAAAAGCACAGGTGAGTTTAAGATGGAGTAGTGTTCTCTAACAGCTACTAAGTCTCATTTCTGGAATGCTATTAAGTTGTATTTCTAGAATGCAATAGAAATAAATAGGGCTGGCTACTTAATGTAATTAATTGGGATGATTGCTTTGGATTAGGTAGGGGGTCCCAAAGTCTCCTCTCAGGAATGGCTCTTGTAATAGCTTGTGAAATCACTTGTTAAATTGACTCCAGCAGTGAGAACGCTCCTGACTTGGTTTGCCTGACTGTTTGAAGCCTCAACAAGCTCTCCCTGATGCAGCTGACACTGTTTGTCATGCCCAGTTATGGCAGGACAGAATTATAGGCCAAGTTTAGAGTGGCTGAAGGGGCTATTGCTTTGAAAAGGAGCTTGAATCAGGAGGAATTGGTGGTTTTTCTGTGAGGTTTCAACCAGGCACGTTTGCAGGGCAGGATGTATGAATAGGGAAAGGGGTCAGTTGATTGGATATTTACACCTACATCACTAAAACATTCTTAGACTTCAGTGGATCTACACAGTAATTAAGGAGATACATCCTAGATATGCTCTGGGTCATTGTTTCCAGTCTGGACAAATAGTGAACAAATGGCAGTTATGTACTGACTACCAGCTCAGGTGTGGTTAAGTGCTGTAGGGGATGCAAAAGATTGGATAGGAAGTGGAAACATATGAAACAACCAGGTCATATGAGACAGTAGTAAAGAGTTGGATGTAAGTGCCATAGGAGTTCAGAGGAGAGAAGAGTCACTGGGCCCCAGGATGGTCAAGATGGGCTTCATGGTGGGGACAGCTACATGTTCAGAGAATTTATGTAACATTCAGAGGAGAACTAACAAAACCAGGGAGGGGGAGCTGGAAAACTCAGGTTTCAAAGGAAAGCAAAGTCAGGTTCAGGTAGTAGTGATGTTAAACATGGCTGAGATATATTTTGCTCTATTTCTGTTGGAAGTTTAGCTTAAGACAGGCACTGAGCATTTCAGGCACATTGTATTTATTAAAGCTACACTAAACTATGAAGTGGGTTAGTCCTCTTAGGAAAAAACGGTGATAAATGCTATGGAGAAAAATAAAGCAGGAAAGGAGTATAGGAAGAGCTGGGGAGGCAGGTGGCAACCAATTTTAAGTAGGGTCATCAAAGAAGATCTCATGAAGGTTGTATTTGGGTGAACATAAAGGAGGTAAGGGAGCGACCCAAGAGATTACTGGAGAAAAAAATTCGAGATAGAAGGATGAGTAAGTGGGAGTGAGTCTGGCATGTTTAAGAAACAACAGGGAGGTCTGTGTGCTGGAGCAGAGTGAGCAAGCAGAGAGCATTAGGAGCTGGGTTCAGAGAGGTAATGATGCCAGTGAGTGCGGGCCTCATAGGCCAAGAGGGCCTTTTGGGTTTTTAACTCAGTGAAATGAGCAACCATTTCAGGGTTTTGGTGGAGACATTAACTTGGGCATATTAACATATTCCTGTTATTTAAATATGCTTGTATTAATTCAAGTATAAAATTAAAGCATTCTCCTCAGGATTTTTAAAACTTTTGCAATATTAAATACTTTTCTACTGCATTCAACCTACTAAAGCACTTTTCTAATTCTTTTGCATGCCAGGTCCGCTCCATGGTGAGTGACTTTGCCGTTTTCCTCACAATCTTCACAATGGTGATTATTGATTTTTTGATTGGAGTCCCATCCCCAAAACTTCAAGTTCCAAGTGTGTTCAAGGTAAACAGATCTCAGGGTACTTGGTGCCTCATGTAATTTCATAGGATCTGCTTTGGAGTTAATTTCAAAGGCCTCTTTCCATACTCCAAATCCTGAGTTTTTCAGTCCTCTATGAACCGTGCTCTTTATGCCTTACTTTTAGAAAAGGGAGCTTGTCAGGCTTGGCTAAGTTCAAGTCAGAAAGGAGCAAGCCTCAGTTCATTTAATGAACAAAAAGTATTTTTTATTATCATTAATGCAACTCAACTGTTTTTATTTTTAAATTAATTTATTTTAAAATTTACCTTTATTGTTGAAAGTATTTCAGATGTTCCCCTTTTCCCCCCATTGACTCCCTCTACCCTCCACACCCCCAGGCCTATGGCACTATTGTCTGTGTTTAAGCGTTATGCTTATAGGCATATAAATTCTTTGGTTAATCTCTTTCCTCCCCCCAACCACCACCCGCCCCCCCGCCCGCCTCCCCCAGCCCCCTCCACCCCCCCTGCCCGCCCCCACCCACCCCCACCCCCCACCCCACCCCTCCTCCCCGCCTTTCCTCTGAGATTCGTCAGTCTGTTCCATGCTTTCATGCTTCTGGATCTATTTTGTACACCAGTTTATTTTGTTCATTTTTTATTATAGTTGACATACAATATTATATTAGTTTTAGGTATACATCCCAGTGATTAGACATTATATAACTTACTAAGTGATCATCCCGATAAATCTAGTACCCATCTGACATCATACATAGTTATTAGGATATTAACTATATTCTCTATGCTGTACTTTACATCCCCATGACTCTGCTGTAATAACCAATTTGTACTTTTTAATCCCTTCATCTTTTTTCACCCATCCTCCCAACTCCTCTCCTATCTGGCAGCCATCAAAATGTTCTCTGTATCTATGAGTCTGTTTCTGTTTTGCTTCTTCATTTATTTTTTAGATTCATTTGTTAATAGATATGCATTTATTGCCATTTTATTGTTTATGTTTTTTATCTTTTTTTCCTTTCTTTTTCTTAAAGAAAACGCTTTAACATTTCATGTAATACTGGTTTGCTGGTGATGAAGTCCTTTAGCTTTTCTTTGTCTGGGAAGTTCTTTTAAAAAAATTTTTTTTTAAATATGGCTTTATTGATTTCAGAGAGAGGAAGGGAGAGAGATAGAGAGATAGAAACATTGATGAGAAATAAACATTAATTGGCTACCTCCTGCACGACCCCTATTAGGAATCGAGCCCACAACCTGGGCATGTGCCCTGACTGGAATTGAACTGTGATCTCCTGGTTCATGGGAAGGTGCTCAACCAACTGAGCCACAGTGACTGGGTGGGAAAGTTCTTTATATGTTCTTTGATTCTAAATTATAGCTTTGCAGGATAGAGTAATCTTGTTGTAGGTCCTTGTTTTTCATCACTTTGAATATTTATTGCCAATCCCTTCTGGCTTGCAAAGTTTCTGTTGAGAAATCAGCTGGCAGTCTTATGGGAGCTACCTTGTAAGTAACTAACTGCTTTCCTCTTGCTGCTTTTAAGATTTTCTCTTTGTCTTTAACGTTTTGCATTTTAATTATGATGTGTCTTGGTGTGGCCTTTTTGGGTTCATCTTGTTTGGAACTTTTAGTACTTCCTGGACTTATATGTCTATTTCCTTCACTGGGTTAGGGTAGTTTTCTGTCATTATTTTTTCAAATAGGTTTTCCATTTTTTGCTTTCTTCTCTTTCTGGTACTTTCATGGTGTGAATATTGGAATGCTTGAAGGTTTTCCAAAGGCTCCTTACACTATCTTCATTTTTTTAAATTCTTTTTGCTCTTCTGATTGGGTGTTTTTGTGTGTGTGTTGTTGTTGTTTTTTTGCTTCCTTATATTCCAAATTGCTGATTTGATTTTCAGCTTCATCTACTCTACTGTTGATTCCCTGTAATATTCTGCATTTCCGTTAGTGTATCCTTCATTTCTCGTTCTTTTTTATGGTTTTCACATCCTTTTTAATACTGTTGATGTTCTCTCTAAGTTCAGCTACTCCTTCCCTAAGCTCATTGGGCATCCTTATAAGTAGTATATTGAACTCTGCATCTAGTAGATTGCTTGTCACTGTTTTGTTTCGTTCTTTTTCTGGAGTTTTGTTCTGTTCTTTCATTTGGGATGTGTTCTTTGTCTCCTCATTTTGGCAGCCTCCATGTGTATGTTGCTATGTATTAGGTAGAGCTTCTATGTCTCCCAGGCTTGGTAGAGTGGCCTAATATAGTAGGTGTCCTGTACAGTTTAGTGACACAGCCTACCTGATCACCCAAGCTGAGCACTCCAGTTGCGTTCCACCCCCCACCCCCCGCCAATGTGGGCTGTGTACATCCTCCTGTTGTAGTTGAGCCTTGATTACAGTTAGCATACCAATGGGAGGGATTTACCCCCACACCAATCTGCTGCAAGGACTGGCTGGGCCCACCAGTTATTGTGGAGGATCAGCTGTGCAGGGGCCCACCTCACAGAGCAGGACTTATTTCAGTGGGGCTCTGGTGCCCACTGAGTTTGCCCCCGTGAAGCTGGTTGAGTGGTATTTTGACCTGGTCTGAAGATGTCTACCAGGTGGGTTAGCTTTGGGGACTACTGGAAGATGCAGGCCAAGGTCAGCCCCTGCCTGTGTTCTGCCCAGGGTCACCTGGCTTTAGCTACCAAGCAATCTGCAACTGGGTGCTACTTGTGCTGGGCTTGGAGGTGCCCAGGAGAGGCCAAGCTGAGAACCACAGCCCAAGAGAGACCAAGCTGTGAACCATGGTGGCCTGGGGCCTGGGGCCACTTAGGGAGAGGTATGGGGCACACTGAGGCCAAATGCTATTTGTTTGAGATATTTTGGGAAAGTCTGAAGCACAAGCCAAGACATGTCATTCATATGGAAAGGCACTGGAAACAGCTTGGCTGTGCCTAAAAGTTTGGTGAGGTGGGGTCGCAAGGAATTTCCATGGCAGGGCAAACAGTGATAGCCAGGTTGATGGAGTCTCAAATATGGTGCTTACTTGCTGGCTCTGTTGGGGAAGGGCTCATCAAAGGAACAATGGCATTTGCCAGAACTTTTGTCTGAGAGAAAGTTGTGCCCCCAATTCTCAGCCTGATGGCAGACACTCAGTTCCTCCCCTAATGTCCCTGGTGCCTTTTGAGCTGCTATCCCAGTGCTGGAGTTCAGAAGAGTGAGTCAGAGTAAGTGTGTGCCCAGGCCCTTTAAGCGGAACTGCCTGGGACTCCAGCAGCCCTTCATCTCACTCAACTCAATTCCTGCTGATTTTTACAGCCAGATATTATGGGAATTTCTCAGCTCCAGAACCCTCACACTGGGGGCCAGGTGTGAGGCTGGAACCCCTCACTCCTCAGGGTGTTCCTCCACAACCAAGATGTCCCTTCTGATGTTCATTTTCCACACGTGGGTGTTGCACTAGCCCACTCATCATCTCTGCCCTTCCTACCAGTTTTGATGTGCCTTCTTTAAATCCCTAGTTTTAGGACTTCCATTCAGCTAGATTCCAGGTGGTCTGAATGATGGTTGTTCTATAGTTTAGTTGTAATTTGGATGTGGTTGTGGGAGGATACAAGTACCACATTTCCCTATGCTGCCATCTTGACCAGAAGTCTGCCACTTAACTGTTTTTAATGTTAAGGTTTAAATCACTAGAATGTGCACATTTACATTAATGCATACCAGTTAGTGTGGAAATGTGGGTCTCTGGCACAAGTCTGGTTAATGGCATTTTCATTGAGCACCAACTGTATGAGGCCACTGGGAAGGGTGAGAAAGGTAAATGTAGGACTTAGTCCTACCCTAACGGATCTTGCCAGGTGAGGAGGTGAGCTAGCGAAGGTGCCTCATCCACAGCCTAGGGCTTCTGCCAGAGTAACCATGACATGTCTTCAACCCTATTTCATTGTTTGCATAACTCTCTATAATCTATAATATTTTCCCAAACACCTATATAAAAAATAAAGTAAATGATCAATATGTGGGACTGCAAATCTAATTCTGTTTGGGGACACTGACTAAGTAAATAGAGAAGATGGAAAAGCTGAACTCAGCTCCATAGATCCCCACAAGGTGGAGAGGAGAAAAAAACCTGGCTATACTCAGTGACTGGAGAAGAATCATATAATGAGAGGATGGGGAGGAAAAGGAAGATAGGAATAAAGGAAGTCTTTGACTTATAATGGCCTTTGTCTCCCCTTTCTCTGCCTAAAGTAGGCCTGAAATTTTTATATTGTATTTTGGTAAATTTGCTGAAATGTCACCAGTTAGAAATTTTTGGATTAAAAAACACCCTCTTTAAAACTGTAATACTTCCAATAATATGTCATTCTCACTTTTTCAGTTACCTCTCCCTCTTACCTAGCTCAGGTCAACTCTGCAGGAGGAATGAATTTTGCATAAAAATAAGTAATTTGGGAGCATTAAATAGTCCTTGAAGTGGTTCCCTGATGGGTAGGCTTAATATAGTCAGAAGGCACTGAATTCCTGGGACATCTGGGAAGAAGGTCTCTGGGAGATGGAAGAAAGATGAGAAAGGGAAATGGAAGAATATCAAAGAAAATGTTCATTGGCAGGCCTTGCTTTCAGGAACCAGAGAGGAAATATTCTTTCTTTTTCCCTTTCCTATTACTTCACATAGCCCCCAAGACCCAATCTGTAGGTTAGTACTATTACTAATGGCTTAATGTCAGTCAGAGTTTAATAAGTTTTTGTGTTGGCCTGACAATTTAGTTACCACTTAGAACATTATTAAGGAGACTAAAAGATTTTGTAAACTTTTATAATCTAACCCATTTATAATTTGGGACTTGGTGACATCATTGAAGAGTCTTTGAATCCTAGAGTCATGACCAAATATGGAACCAAATACTTAGCTATAACAGTCTTGGGTTTGTTGAGTTTGGGTCAGTTCTGGGCCAGTTTGTATCCTGGGCCTTTATACTCCACTAGAGGCCCAGTGCACGAATTCATGAACCTTGAAAGGAACTGTGGGCTGCAAGGCTGTGGTAGGCACATGGGCAGGTCTCGGTCCATCCTCCATGCCCCCACCTGGGCCCTCCTGCCGTGGCCCCTGGTCTCCTATCTGCCGGCAGCCCCGCTCCTGCTGCCGCTGCTCCCACATGCTGACAGCGCCACCCCGTTCGAACCCACTGTTGGCGCGGAGCGATTGGGGCTGGTGCCAGCAGCGGGTGTGTGTGGCAGCTGCTGCCCTGATCGCCCCTCAGGAGCAGGGAGGTGGGGAGGTGGAGAAGACCTTAGGGGCGATTCGGGCTGGCAGCCACCACTTGCACCTACTGATGGTGCTGAGTGATCGGGACCAGTGCCAGGAACTGGCAGTGGGTGCGAGCGGCGGCTCCAGTGCTGGCTGCAGGTGCAAGTGAGGCCAGCGCTGGCAGTGGGTGCAAGCACCAGGCGAGACCATGGCAAGGGGGAGCAAAGAATTTTCAGGAACCACCAGAGGCTAGCCCCGATGACAGCGAACAGCGCTCGCCTTGGTCTGGCATTCCCGCTCATCTGCTCTACCATCCTGCCACTACCAATGCCTGCCATGTTCCACACACGCCCCCTGGTGGCCAGCGCACATCATAGCAACCAGTGGTTTGGTTGTTCCAGTTGTTCTACCTTTCGGTCTATTTGCATATTAGCCTTTTATTATATAGGATTACTGCTTAGCCAAACAAGGTGAACTTTTCCTCCTCAGAGTACTTTGGAAGGGGGAGGCAGGTTGAGGTTCTAGGAGAGTTTAGGTATGCCATGAACACCCAAATAAGATTTATGAACAGTGTGGTCTTACAGGGGCATTAGAAGGGTCAAACAAGTACCCAGATTCAGCAGTCTTAGTGAAACCAAATTGTAGGGTGTTTGAGTCTGAGTTAGTTGTATCATAAAACCAAAGAATGGATTCGCAGACTAAAACGGTTAATGGAAGCAAAGTTTATTGAGAGAAGCCAGTCCTGGAAAAGGTGCAGCTAGAGTTCCAGGAGCAGACCAGTGTCCAGAACTTCCTTTACATATTATAGCCAGGTGTTAAAGTATATTAACCCATGTGTAGAGCCCCACATGGCCATAAGCCACATGGGCATAGGGAAGCATCCCCCTGGGACCCAGCACACCAGAGAGAAGAGAGAAAGAAGCAAGCGCTTTTTAATTTAGGGTGTGGATACAGTTTACAGCCTTGCTAGCTCCTGATTGGTCCTTTCAAATAATTCTGCCATGATAATATCCTTGGGATTGGTTATAGGCCTCATTGTCTTGTGATTGGTTATCTGCAAGTTGCCTGTCTTAGCAACATTCATACATTTTAAAGCTCATGTCTCCCAAGTGCACCCTTCCTTCCCTGCCCAGTTGGGGTGCCTTAGTAACTCCACCTAGCTGGGTTCCTGGTTCTACTTCCTCCCCACCACCATGATCACAATTCTTGACTACCTAGCTTCCTTCTGTCTCCTCATTAGGTTCCTCTCTCAAGTTTATGCCCGGGCTCCTGTTTCAATGCTGATGGGAGAAGGCCCCTAACCCATTCTAAGCTAAGTCCATGAGATTCTGTGCAACTGGCTCTACTTTGCCTTTATTTGTCCTGTAGACATACATTATATGGCTTCAGGAGGAAGAGAGTCAAAGTTATTTATGTTTATTGTTAGAAATTATTAAATTATACTGGACAAAAATTTTTTTTGTTAATTATATTTTACTTGGGTTAACATTGAGATAAATTTGTTTTCTCTATACATAGGGGTTTGGAGAGTAGGAGAAGGAAGTGAGGAACTATTGAGTATTCCATAAGAAGTTGATAATTGAGGATCGACTCTGATTAAGGTCATAGATTTCCTAAAGAGTTGCTGTACACTACAATATTGCAGAGTAGAACACAATGATGGGGTAGTTTCTGGAGTATGCATGAGGAACAGATGAGAGTTTTCTTTAAGTATTAGACATCCTCCTATATAATAAAAGCCCAATATGCAAATTGAACAGCCGAACGACTGGTGGAATGACCGGTTGCTATGATGCTCACTGACCACCAGGGGGAAAACGCTCAACACAGGAGCTGCTCCCAGCCTGCAGGCCCCAGGCCAGCCAAGGCGGGTGCCAGTGGGTGCCCCCACTCCCTGGTTGCCCTGCTGGTCGCCCCCACAGAGGGAGGGGACTGGCGGCAGCGGCAGGGGGCAGGGCCGGCAAGTGGCCTGCACTAGGTTGGCCAAGGCGGGGGCCCAATCATCCCGCTGGTCACCCCACAGATCGGCCCTGATCGCCGGCCAGGCCTAGGGACCTTACCCATGCACAAGTTTTGTGCATTGGGCCTCTAGTTATAAAGTAATTATGTCTGAGTGGAGTGCTTTGGTAGAAAGGAAAAAATGAAGAACCAAGAGTGTGGCAAAACGAAAGTTAGAATTCTTAAGTATGAGGCCTGGGAATCAGATGCAGAATTGGAGAGGCTGGCTTTAAATAGAATCATATAGAACGCCTTGAGTGTAACTGAAGATAAGGAAGCATATATGCATGTAGGTAAAGAGAACCGGGTAAGGGAAATGTGTACAAATCTGTCTTTCAAGCATATAGAGCTTATACTAAAAAAAAAAAAAAAAGAGTTTCTGTATTAATGCCTTATTATTATTTTTTTTAAAGGATTCTTATTCAGGAATAAAAGAGTTGTAGATATTGTGGTTCAGTTTGACCTGTTTTGCCCTAATGATTATAGTTAACTTTAAATTTAAAAATAAAACCTTGTTTTTTCCTTTAGCCAACAAGGGATGATCGAGGGTGGATTATTAGTCCCATTGGCCCCAATCCCTGGTGGACTGTGATAGCTGCAATTATCCCAGCTCTACTCTGCACTATCTTAATATTCATGGACCAGCAGATCACAGCTGTTATCATTAACAGGAAAGAACACAAGCTCAAGGTAACAAGAAATTCTGACCTAAAAGGATTAATGGCATTCTATTACATTTTTAAAAAAAATTTAGGGTAAACTATTTAGACCAGGAACTGTAGAACCTGGATAAAAGAAGTCATGGAAGGATCTCATAAGAGGTTTCTAGGGGTTTACCATCCCTAGAGTGGAGCCAAATGGTATGATACAAAAGAAGCTTGGGCTCCACTACTCTCTTTTCAAACCTGTGGGGAAGCTGGGCTGGCAGAGTTCCTAGTGGTCCTTATTTAGCCACATGCTCTGGGTCAGGCTCATCTTCCTGAGGTTCAGGTCAGGACTTGGTCCACTGTTTCCTAGAGGCAGGTATTCTCTCATTGCTGTCCATTACTGGTGTTTCTAGACTAAACCTAAGTTCCAATGTATGTATTAGTGAGAGGCTTAATGTGTTCATCTCTGTACTTTCCTTACTTAGAGTAGGCAACGCAAATTTAGCAAGGATCTGGAACCCAATAAGGACATTTATCTTCAACCCCTATAATGTCTACCATCTAGAATGGTCAAGATGTGGCTTGATCTCTGGTTACTCTTCCAAGAAAAGAATATTTGAGTGTGTGAGAGCACTTGCATAAAGAATGGATATTGGCATGCTTTGGACAAGCTAAAGTTTCCCTTTTTTCCTCTGTTCCCTCCAAACCAGAAGGGGCTGGAATACTCTTAGCTCACTGTTCTATGCCCGACTGATGGTGATGGAGACTCTGTTTCCCTACAGAAAGGCTGTGGTTACCACCTGGACCTGCTAATGGTGGCCATCATGTTGGGTGTCTGCTCCATCATGGGCCTGCCCTGGTTTGTGGCTGCAACTGTCCTGTCCATCACACATGTGAACAGCCTCAAACTGGAATCTGAGTGCTCCGCTCCTGGAGAACAGCCCAAGTTCTTGGGCATCCGAGAACAGAGAGTGACAGGCCTTATGATTTTTGTGCTGATGGGCTGCTCAGTCTTCATGACGACTATATTAAAGGTAATCATTCATTTACTTATTAGGTAATATATTGAGTGCCTGTTTTGAAAATAAGGAAGATCATATTCTAATTGGGTAAGGTACATAAGATGTGGTTAGGAAAGTTAATTAAGAAAACAAACAAGCCCTGGCCAGGTGGCTCAGGTGGTTGGCTGTAGGACTGTGCACTGAAAGGTTGCCAGTTTGATTCCCAGTCAGCGTACAGCCCATCAATGTTTTGCTCTTACATGGATGTTTCTCTATCTCCCTTCCTTTCTCTCTAAAAATCAATTTTTAAAAATCTTAAATAAAAACTAAAAGAAAGCAAACATAATAATTAGAGAATATAAGTGATAAAAGGAAATATATAGTGGTCTATGGTGCTAGATAGAATTGCAGGGGTACTGTTTTTTAGTTAGTGTCTCTAAGGAGATGGCAATTAAGGTGAGATGGACAGTGGGAGATGGCATGGGGGAAAGGGAGAACAGCAGTCTAGTGAGGCTCTTAGGTGGGAAAGAATTATATGTAACTATTTATAGTGCAGGTAGGCACTTGAATTATCAGAAAGAACACTTTGTAACCTATATAAATGTTTATGTGCTGTGCTATATACCTGAAGCTAATACAACGTGTTGAATGCAAACTGTAATAAAAAATAAAATAAGAGGTATCAGTTGTATAAAAGAGGGATGTGTGTGTCCAATAATGAACTATCAGAAAGAGAAATTAAGAAAACAATCCCATTTACAATTGCATAAAAAAAAATACTTAGGAGTAAATTTAACCAAGAAAGTAAAAGACCTGTCCTTGGAAAATTATAAGACATTGAAGAAGATACAAATAAATGGAAACATTTGGTGGCGCTCTAGGGTAGGAAGAATTAACATTGTTAAAATGTTCACACTGCCCAAAGCAATCTATAGATTCTGTGCAATCCCTATCAAAATAACAATGGCATTTTTCACAGAACTAGAACAAATAATCCAAAAATTTATATGAAACTACAAAAAGCCCTGAAATAGCCACAGCAACCTTGAGAAAGGAGAACAAAGTTGGAGTTATCATGCTACTTGACATCAAACTATATTTCAAGACTATAGTAATCAAAACAGCATGGTACTGGTATAAAAACAGACATATAGATCAGTGGAACAGAAGAGAGAGTCCATAAATAAACCTACTCCTATATGGTTAATATATTACAAAGGAGGCAAGAATATACAATGGGGTCCTGACCAGTGTGGCTCAGTTGGTTGAGGGTCGTCCCATGGACCGAAAGATCACTGGTTTGATTCCCATTCAGGGCACATGCCTGGGGTGTGGGCTCAATCCCCAGTAAGGGACTTGTAGGAGGCAGCCAATCAATAGTTCTCTCCCTCCCTCCTTTCCTTCCTCCCTCCCTCCCTTTCTCTCTCTCTCTCTCTCTCTCCCTCCCTTTCACTTTCTCTCTCTCTAAAATCAATAAACATATTTACAAAAAATACATATACAATGGGGTAAAGGCAATCTATTCAATAAATGGTACTGGTATCATTGGACAGATACAAGCAAAAAATGAAAGTAGACCACCTTCTTACACCATATACAAGAATAAACTCAAAATGGATGAGAGACTTAAATGTAAGACTCAAAACCATCAAGCTCCCAGAAGAAACAATAGGCAGCAAACACTCTGACATTTCTCTTCCTAATACTTTTTCTGATATATCTTCTCAGACAAAGGAAACAAAAGAAAAAAAACAAATGGGACTACATCAAACTAAAAAGTTTTTACACAATAAAGAAAACGATTAACAAAATGAAAAGACAACCTACTGAATGGAAAAAGATATTGACAAATGATACATACCATAAAGGGTTAATATTCAAAATTTACAAAGAACTCATAAAACTCAACACCAAAAAAAAACCCCAACAACAATCCAATTAAAAATGGATCTGTATGTCCTTTTTAGACAGACATATGAAAAAATGCTCAATGCACTGATCATCAGGGAAATGCAAATTAAAACCACAATGGGATACCACTTCACACCTATCAGACTGGCTATCATCAGTAAATAAACAAACAACAAATATTGGTGAGGATGTGGAGAAAAGGGAACCCTCTTACAATGTTGGCGGGAATGTAGGTTGGTGCAGCAACTGTGGACAACAGTATGGAGTGTCCTCAAAAAAGTAAATCTGAAACTGCCTAATGTCCCAGTGACTCCACTTCTGGGTATATATTTGAAAAACTCTAAACACTTATGTGAAAAGATATATGCTCTCCTATTTCATGGCAGTGTTATTTACAATAGCTAAGATATAGAAGCAACCCAATGCCCATCAATAGATGAGTGGATAAAAAAGTGGTGGGACATATATATAAATGAATCTTTCTTGGCCATAACAATGAATGAAATCTTACCATTTGCAACAGCAGAGATGAACCTAAAGCGTATTATGCTAAGCAAAATAAGTCGGACAGAGAAAGACTAATATGACATGATTTCACTTATATATATAGAATCTAAAGAACAAAATAAATGAGCAAATGAAACAGAAATAGACTCATAGATACAGAGAATAAACTGAGCATTGCCAGATGGGTGGAGGTTGGAGAGGGCAAGGAGAAAAAGCTGAAGGGATTAGGAACTACTAAATGGTAGTTACAAAATAGTCACGGGGATATAAAAGTACAGCATAGGGAATATAGCCAATAATATTGTATAACTATATATGCTATATATCAGTGATGGCGAACCTCTTGAGCTCGGCGTGTCACCATTTTGAAAAACCCTAACTTAACTCTGGTGCCGTGTCACATATAGAAATTTTTTGATCTTTGCAACCATAGTAAAACAAAGACTTATATTTTTGATATTTATTTTATATATTTAAATGCCATTTAACAAAGAAAAATCAACCAAAAAAATGAGTTCGCGTGTCACCTCTGACACGCGTGTCATAGGTTCGCCATCACTGCTATATATGGTGCCAGGTGGGTAGTAAAATTATCAAGGGGATCACTTCATAAATTATATAATTGTCTAACCACTATTCTGTAAACCTGAAACTAATATAAAATAATATTGAATGTCAACTATTAAAAAATAACATTTAAAAAATGAAAAAAATATACTTTTCCTCTCACACTAGTGAAAAAAATAAAGTTGTGTGTGTGTGTGTGTGTGTGTGTGTGTGTGTGTGTCTCCATCCCCACAGAGGAGAAAGAGCTAAATACGGGTAAGACATGAGGCCCATGATTTAACCAGGACCATATTATACTTATGTGTAATCATTTCATTTCAGAACAAGAGTTTTTATCATAGGCAGCTTGTTTTGCCTCTACTTCTACATCATGAAAAGGCAGCAGAAACGAATGTGTTGTTGATGTTGTGATTTTATGACTTTACTTCCCCCTTGGAGACTTAAAAGTTGTTATAGTCTTGAGTGTGCTGATACCAAGTGTAATCTCTGGTCTCTCTGCCCTTTGTGTGCAGTTCATCCCGATGCCGGTACTCTATGGAGTCTTCCTCTACATGGGCGTCTCTTCACTGCAGGGAATTCAGGTACTGTATGGCGCAGCCAGGACACCGTCTTCTCACTGTGAGCTCACTTGTCCTGACCTGGGGGGGTGGGGGGCGGTCCAGGGCGGGCCAGGACAGCTCCAGCACAAATTAGTTCTTGAGAAACCTTTCCCTAGTCTTGCTGGTTAAGCTATTTTAGACATTTCTTTGGACTTTGGGCAAAATACAACCATGTTGGCATGAGGGTACTGGAACTTACAGAGTAGCCTGGCTTGATGTCATGGTTCCAATCATTTGTTATAGTTTTCAACAATTATTAGGCACACATTAAATAATAGGTGCTTGGTCAGGTGCTGGTAAACTTAGATATAAAAGGTTGGTCAAGAACCACACATGGACAGTGCTAGTTTTAGTGCCAGGCTAAAGTGTGAGAGAGGGGTTTAACTGGGGCACTTTGTAAAGAGATTGGGGCATAGTGGGAGCTGCTCCAGGTAAGCAAATAGTACTTCCTGGCACACTCTGCCGTTTCCCATCTATTAGCTAATCCCCGAGTCCTTTGAACAGAGAAACTCCGGAGCTTGCCACTGATTACCGCAGATGATATAATGACTTAGCTGCTACTACTATTGGTGGCTGGTTCCTCTTTGTTTTATGGAATGTCCAGTGGTTTTTTTTAATATACTGAATTGTAATATGACTGTGGACAGGTTATTTAATCTCTCTGGGCCCTTTTTTCATTTTATAAGATAAAAATAGTCATACTTTCTATATCCAGAATGTTATGAGGTTTCATTTTATATTTTTACTAGAAATAATAATGAGAATCTCCAAACTCCTCCAATAGCCAGGAAGAGATTTGGTTTTGATAATAGAAAGATGCAATTGCCTTATTTTATTTTCAACACTCCCCGAGAAAGAGCTTTCTCAAGAGCCACCGTGTGGGGTAGGAAAAAGGAATTTGAACCTAGAATTGAAAAAGATGAATTTTAAATTTGACACTGTCATTTACCAACCTTGGCCAAATTGCCTATTCCGAGACTCGGTTTCCATTTCTGTCCAGTGGAAATGGCTATTGCCTGCCTTCAGAGCAGGTGACGTAAGAGACTGGAATTTGCCTAAGAAGTTTCTGACCCAGAGAAACCTCCTGAAAATAAATGCCAGTCCTCTTCTTTCAGTTCTTTGATCGGCTGAAGCTCTTCGGGATGCCTGCAAAGCATCAGCCAGATTTCATTTACCTCCGGCACGTGCCGCTACGCAAAGTGCACCTCTTCACCCTCATCCAGCTCACCTGCCTGGTCCTGCTGTGGGTCATCAAGGCATCTCCAGCTGCCATTGTCTTTCCAATGATGGTGAGTTTTTAAAAGATTATTACTTATTTTTAAATGTGTGATAAAATATACATAACATACAAATTACCGTCTTAATTTTTAAGTACATTTACAGTGCCACCATACACCTCCATAACTTTTTTCATCTTGCACAACGGAAACTCTGTACCATGAAACAATAACTCCCCATTCCTTTCTCCCACTAGCCCTTGGTAACCACCACTCTACTTTCTGTCTCTGCATTTGGCTTTGGGCAAAATATAACTCTAGGTACCTCATATGAGTGAAATCCTGTAGTATTTGTCCTTGTGTAATTTGTTTATTTCGTTTATAATGTCTTCAAGATTCATCCATGTTGTAACATGTGTCAGAATTTCCTTCCTTTTTAAAAAATGAATAGTATTCCATTATGATATAGACCACATTTTATTTATCTATTCATTTATCAACAGACACTTGGATTGCTTCCACCGTTTGGCTATTGTGAGCAGTACTTTGACTATGTGAATAATGATAACGAAACAAACGCTTGTTTGTGTCCCTGCTTTCAGTTCTTTTGGGTAAATACCAAGAAGTGGGATTTCTGGGTCATATGGTACTTCCATTTTTAACTTTTTGAGGACCTGTCATGAAATGGTTGCATAATTTAACATTTCTACCAGGAGTGCACAGGATTTTATTTTCCCACATCTTTGCCAACATTTATTTTCTGTTTTGGGGATTTTTTTTTTTTTAATAACAGCCATCCTGCCTTAGTTGGTTTAGCTCAGTGCATAGAATGTCGGCCTGTGGACTGAAGGGTTCCAGGTTCGATTCTGGTCACGGGCACATTGCTGGTTCGATCCCCAGTGAGGGGGAGGGGGACATGCAGGAGGCAGCCGATTAATGATTCTCTTTCATCATTGATGTTTCTATCTCTCCCTCTCCCTTCATCTCTAAAATCAATAAAAATACATTTTAAAAAAATAACAGCCATCTTAATGGGTGTGAAGTGGTATCTCATTGTAGTTTTTATTTGTATTTCCCTAATGTCTAGTGATGTTGGCATCTTTTCATGTGCTTATTGACTATTTGTATATTTTATTTGGAGAAATGCCTATTCAAGTTATTTACCAATTTTTTTAATTGGGTTGTTTGTTTTTTAGGAGTTCTTTATAAAATCTGGATAATAATACCTATTGATGGTGAGGTTTTATGTTTTGGTTGGTCTTTGTAGGAGCAGCATCATTTTGGGGACCTTGAGGTGTGGGTACATGTGTGCAACAGTTTGCCAGGTTTATTTTCCAGGTTACCAGTCTGCCTGTTGTTTCTTCCTTCTTCCCTCCACCTTCCTTACTTTTTTGTGTGAATCTGACATGGAAAGGGTTCTTTATTTAAAAAAAAAATGTTATTGATTTTTTAACAGAGAGGAAGGGAGAGGAATAGAGAGTTAGAAACATCGATGAGAGAGAAACATAGATCAGCTGCCTCCTGCACACCCCCCACTGGGGATGTGCCCGCAACCAAGGTACATGCCCTTGATTGGAATCGAACCCGGGACCCTCGAGTCTGCAGGCCGACGCTCTATCCACTGAGCCAAACCGGTTAGGGCACATGGAAAGGATTCTTAATGTTTGCAATAATTTGCATATTACTTCAAAGCAGTAGAGTTCCAATTTATAATTTAATGCAATTAGAAGTTTCTAAAGTGGTAGAAATGCACTGTTTTGAGCCACTGGGAGATAGGAAGAGGTTGTTCTAACACTAAGTAACTGGGACAGTCTTGGGAACTGTGTGTGGAGCAACAGGTGACAAGCTGTTTTCTAAATCTAGAGTGGTGATGAAATTCTTGCCACCTGACTGTTTCATCGCCTCCTCTTGATGCCTTCTCTCTGGCTCCCTCTGTGTCATGAGGAAGCTGAGAATTCAGTGGGCTGTTTGAAAGTTAATTAAAGGGTGGACCTCTAGAGAGAAAAGGCAATGTTTGGTACTTGTTTAGGTACTTTTGAACTCTGTCTTACTGGGAGAATATTCAAGGGCTAGGAAACTGGAGGGGGGTTTCTTTTTCTCTAAGCTCCTAGATATATCGTCTCCTGATGGGCTTCTCAATTTTGCCAGAATATCTGTAGGGTTCTGCATTTGGGTGTTATGTTCAGGGGTTGAGTGTTTGGTTAAAAAAAGTAGCAAATTCCTGACAACTCCTGGAAGGGATACTATCAATTTTGGATCGATTAGGAAAGTAGTCGCAGAAATTCAGGAGAAATGTGGTTGAATTTCATAAGCTCGATTTGCCTCATTCTTTGTCCATCCACCAGAGGTAGCTGGTGAACCTCATTCAATCCAGGCAGGTCATTCTGGGCTATTTGCTCTCCTTTGGCTGAAGAGGCCCTTATGGGGAAAAATGGAGCAGCTAATGAGGCACCCTGAGCTGTTTCTATTAGGGCGATCAGCCATCAGATTTTAGGCAAGTTACTTTCTCTCCCTGGGCCTCACTTTTCCATTTATAAAATGAGTATTAGACCAGACCAGAGCACAAAGATAAAAACCACTACAGATCCATGATGCAGAGCATAAAGCAAGGATTTGTGGGGAAAATACATAGGCAAAGGATTGGAGGGATCCAGATAGTCCTTCAAGGTCCCCTCACCCATGGTGAGCATGCTTGGGCTGTGCTGGACCCACTGTGGCCGTGTTCCCCATGCTTCCCTGCTGCCCTTCCTGCGAAGTCAGGGAAAGTAGGTCTTAGGGCCATCTGCAAATGAAGAGTTTTCTCTTTTTAATGAGGGAATTAAATTAATTGCTCTCCAACCTATTCCTCTCTCCCAGTGGCTCAAAATAGTGCATATCTACCACTTCAGACACTTCTGAAAGTTAAGTAAAATAGTGTATATCAAACACTTACCTTAGTTCTGGTACAAAGAGGGCAGTCAATAAAAGGCAACTATAATGATTATTATGAGTTTGATTTTGCATGAAATGCCCTATTCAGCTGTGAAAATAAGATTGTGCTTTTAACTCCAGGAAGTAAATGAGTCCCTTTAATTCACTTCCTTAACTTTTCTTCAGGTTTTGGCCTTGGTCTTTGTCAGGAAAGTCATGGATCTCTGTTTCTCGAAGCGAGAGCTGAGCTGGTTAGATGATCTCATGCCTGAAAGCAAAAAGAAGAAGTTGGATGATGCCAAACAGAAGGCCAAGGAGGAAGAGGTCAGGGTTCTTGCACCAACTGTACACCTTGGGGCAGCCTCACATTACAGGACATGGGCAGGGACCCATGAAAAGTCAGCATGTCTGGAATCCCAAGTGTCAGATTTAGGAGCTGGGAAGATTCCTCCAGAGCTGTTCTCAGCTGAGAAAGGATTAAGGACTCTTGTCCCTGTCTGTCCTTCATTTTTGGATTGGATAACCAGTTGTTTTTTTCTTTGTTTATCTAGTCTATTCACCAGGTTCACATTTAGAATATGAACATAGAATCTGCTCTTATATCAGGTCTAATGGGTCATGTTCTCCCCCAAAGGTCTAATTTGACAAGTATACAAAACCCATTGTTTTCTGAGAGTATTTTTTATGTACCTAATTGCAGATGATGTTGTGGTTGGCACCATGCAAAGTTAACTTGCATAGGACTTTCTGTCCTTCCTCATTTCCCTCAGCTCTTGGCATCTGCCACCCACATAATAGACCCTCAATCAGTGGACTCTACATGCAAAGAAAGGATATGTAACAAAATGAAAATGAAAACATCAGACCAAGAACTGAATGAATGGCAAAGTGTTTCCAAGTACAGTTAGTGCCTGAAATAGTGTCCTTGGCAAAGCCTTTTAAAAGGACTTTTAAAAAATACCTTGAATTTTTAAAATCTTGTATTTTTTCCACTTTTATTGATATATAATTGACATATAGCATTGCATAAGTTTATAGTATCCTATATAATAAAACCCTAATATGCAAATCAACTGAATGGTGGAATGACTGGTCACTATGATGCTCACTGACCACCAAGGGCAGACGTGCAACGCAGCAGCTGCCCCCTCGTGGTCAGTGCGCTCAGCCAGAGCCAGCTTATGACTGGCGAGCGCCACACCCCCGCCTCCGCCGCAGTGCTAAGGACCCCTTGGGGGGATGTCCGCCTGAAGCCAGCAGGCGGACATCCCCCAAGGGGTCCCAGAGTGCGAGAGTGCACAGGCTGGGCTGAGGGATCCCCCCGAGTGCACGAATGTCGTGCACCGGGCCTCTAGTACTGTATAATGATTTGCTATATGTATACATTGCAAAATGACTGCCACAATAGCATTAGTTAATACATCTATCATATAGTAACAATTATTTTTTGTGGTAAGAACTTTTAAATCTACTCTCTCAGCAATTTTCAAATATACAGTTTTTACATATTGTTAAATATAGTCATCATGCTGTACATTATATCCCCAGAAAAATTTATTCATCTTATAACTGAAATTCTGTACACTTTGACTACCTTCACCCATTTCCCCTACCCCACCTCCAACCCCTGGTAACCACCAATGTGTTCTGTTGCTATGACTCCAGGTTTTTTATATTCCACATATAAGTGAGATTATACAGTATTTGTCTTTCTCTGTCTGACTTATTTCACTTAGCATAATGCCCTCAAGATTCATTCACATTGTTACAAATGGCAGGATTTCCTTTTTATGGCTAGTTAATATTCCAGTGTGTGTGAGTATAACCTTTATCCACTCATCCATTGATGGGCACTTAGGTTGTTTCCATATCTTAGCTATTATAAATAATGCTGCAATAGACATGGGGTACAGCTATCACTTCAAGATAGTGATTTCATTTCCTTTGGCTATATATCACCAATTGCAATATGTGGATCATATTTAGATCCTGATTTAGTCGATATTTTATTAAATGTGTCCTTGGTATCACTGTACCGGCACGCACATACGGTGCGATTGAAACTTCGTGGCCCACGCGCAGAAGTCAGTATTTTGTGGAAGAGCCACACTCAAGGGGCCAAAGAGCCACATATGGCTCGCGAGCTGCAGTTTGCCGACCACTGGCTTAGGCTAGCTAAGGGAGAGTTGGTGAAAATGGCTGGATTGGGGACTTATTTTGAAGATAGAGCTGACAGGTTTTGCTAATTATAGTGAGGATGGGTGAGAGAGGAATGAAGGACAAGACTTAGATTTTTGGAGGAACAATTAGATGAATGGCTGTGCTATTTATTAAGATGGGGAAGACCTAGAAATAGCAGGTTTGAGAGGAAAATCAAGGGATGCCTTTTGGATATTAAGTATACGGTGGCTAGTAAACATTATATTCTTGCTTTACAAAAATTCTTTATAAATTATTTTTAAAACCAAATCAAATGAAGAAAATGAAGATTTCACCCCAAAATTTCATGTTAGCATTCAACATTTATGGTCATTTCTTTATGTTCTCTTTAAATCCTTAACATAGTTTTCATATAAGTGTAATAATTGTATATTTCTGGGGAGGGGGGACTATTATATATTCTGATTTCCCCCCTTATCTTGATTTTATGACATTCTCATGTTTCTGTGTGTCCACACAGTACATATATTTGATTCTTTTTTTGTGGTTGTTAATCCTTACCCGAGGATATTTTTTCCATTAATTTTTAGAGAGAGTGGAAGGAGAGACACACACACACACACACACACACACACACACACACACACACAAACATCAATTGATTGCCTCCTGCATGCGCCCCAACTGGGGCTGGGAATCGAACCTGCAACCCCAGATATGTCCCCTTGACTAGGAATCGAACCTGTGACCCTTCATTGTGCGGGCTGATGCCCTAACCACTGAGCACACAAATAAGGGTTCCTATTTATTCTTTTAATGGCTGCATAATCCTTATATAATAAAAGTGTAATATGCAGATCGACTGAACAACAGAACGACGAGGACGCCTGCAGCCCCTCGCCCCAGCCGGCCCTGCCCCTGAGCGGGAACCCCCACCCCAATTTGGGGCTGAGCTGACTGGCAAACCACCCATGCCCCCCCCCCCCCAGCTGGCCCTGCCCCTGAGGGGGCTCCCCCAACCCCGATCGGGGTCAGGGCTGGCCGGCAAATTGCTTGAGACCCCTCGCCCCGACTGGCCCTGCCCACGGCCCCTCGCTCCAGCCAGCCCGCCCTCGATTTCCCCATTGGGGGTGGGCCAGCTGGATCCCACCAGTGCACAAATTTGTGCACCGGGTCTCTAGTATTCTATTATATTATTATCTAATAATATATATCTTCGGGTAAGGATTAACAACCACAAAAAAGAATCAAATATATGTTCTGTGTGGACACACAGAAACATGAGAATGTCATAAAATCAAGATAAGGGGGGAAATCAGAATATATAATAGTCTCCCCTCCCCAGAAATATACAATTATTACACTTATATGAAAACTATGTTAAGGATTTAAAGAGAACATAAAGAAATGACCATAAATGTTGAATGCTAACATGAAATTTTGGGGTGAAATCTTCATTTTCTTCATTTGATTTGGTTTTAAAAATAATTTATAAAGAATTTTTGTAATGTAAGAATATAATGTTTACTAGCCACCTTATACTTAATATCCAAAAGGCATCCCTTGATTTTCCTCTCAAACCTGCATTCTTCCTTTGTTAAAGTTTATAATTGTTTTAAGTTTTATTAATTAGACTAATTAAACATCTTTGTACACATTTTTCTCTATAATTATTTCCTTTGTATTAAATTGTAAGAAAACATTTTATTATGGAACATTTTAAACATATACAAAAGTAGAAAGAATATTCAGTATATATTTCTCCCAACTGCCTTATTATTATTTTAATAACTAGAGGCCTGGTGCACAAATTCGTGCATGGGTGGGGTCCTTTGGCCTGGCCAGCCATTGGGGCCATTTCACCCAGTCCCTATCGGGGCCAGCCAGCCAGAGGGAGGGACTGCAGGAGGTTGTCAATGGCAGGAGGTTGGCTATGGGAGCACACTGACCACCAGGGGGCAGCTCCTGCATTGAGCACCTGCCCCCTGGTGGTCAGTGGGTGTCATAGCGACCAGTCAACCGGTCATAACGGTTGCTTAGGCTTTTATATATATAGATATGTTTGAATCAGGATCTAAATATGATCCATATATTGCAATTGGTTGATATTTTTCTTAAATCTCTTTAGGAGTTACCCTTCTATCCTTTCTAATTTTTGTTGAAGAAATTGGATCTTTGACCTATAGGGTTCCCCACCATTTAGATTTTATTAAATGTGTCCTTGGTGTCATTTAACATGTTTGTTTGTCCCCTCTGTTTCTAGGAAATTGATAGTTTAAATCCTCAGAGTCAGGATTTTTAAAAAAATACTATTCCATAGATATAAATATTTAGTTGTCTCTCTTTTTGTGATGAGTCAAGTGTAGGAAAGAACATAATTATACCTTTTTTATAGTAAATGTGAGAAAAAATAGGTATAAATTACAGTGATAGAAAAAGATGGACTGGTGTAGACGTATAGTATTACTTGATACTTTTACTTTACAAGACATAATAATGTCTTCTTTTCTTCCAGGAGGCTGAGAAAATGATAGAAATGGAGAGAGACAAGTTCCCCTTAGAGAGCAGGAAGTTACTAAGTAGTACTGGAAAGAACAACAGTTTCAGGTAAAAAAACAAGATGTTGGCTGTTTTGATTGTTCTGTAAATGTTCTGGCTCTGTGTGTGTGTGTGTGTGTGTGTGTGTGTGTGTCGGGTGGGGTCACAGTTGTAGTTGCTGGCATGAAAAGCCAACACTCAGCCTGCCTCCCTGTTTGAAAATGTGAAAACACCTTTTCCTTTCACGGCTTACAGAGTACCTGCCATGTGTGACGCACTAGACTAGTGCTGGGAATCACAGGGAGGCTAGAGCTGGGGGAGCCCGTGCACAGAGATCTCCTCTGTGCCAGGACGGTGCTACAAGACTTACCGTGTGCTCTCATTTAGTCTTCACAACAACCTTCTGCTATGAGCCTCTTGGTCCACATTAGCACAGTGAAGAAGGCGGGGCTTGGAGGGTCTTAGGTAATTTGCCCAAGGTCACAATGCTGCTAAGTAGGAAGTTTAAGATTCAAACCCTGGTCTTTGTACTCCTCAATCCAGTGTTTCTTCTGCCTTCCTCAGCTACTTTTCAAAGATGAATAGGATGTGGTCTCTGTTTTCAGAGAGTTCTCAGCCTGGTGGGCATGAACTTCCCACAGTTAGGGAGCCTTTTGGGATGGGCAGAAACAGCCCATTCCAGCTTGGCTCGTGACATTTACACTCCCATGAACTGAACTGGGGTCACAGAAATGCCCAGTGATATCAGCCCCTTTCTCTATTGAAGCTATTGCTCACCGCAAGTCACAGGAAGCTAAGTGGGTCCATTTGTGGTTTCGCTCCTGGCATTTTGTCTCCACTCTGGAAGAGAGGCGCAGCTGAAAGAGGCCCAGAGGTCAAGAAGGGGCAGAAAAGGAAGAGAGGGGATCTGGGTCATCTAGATCCTGGATAATTTATTGCTGAATCATTGGATTCATTGTGGTTTATACAGAGGGGGAAGTGAGGAAAGTCTTTTCTTTGAACATTTAAATTTTTAAAATATATTTATTTTTGACAAATAAAAATAGTACATATTTAAGATATACAGTGTAATATTTTGATATATGTATATATTGTGAAATGATTACTACAATCAAACTAATAACATATGCATCACCTCCTGTAGTTAGCATTCTTTTTTGTGTGTTGAGAATACTTGAGATCCACTTTCTTAGCACATTTCAAATGTACAATGCATTATAATTAACTATGGTCACCATGATGTTCATAGGTCTTCAGAATTTATTTATCTTATAACTGAAAGTTGGCACTCTTTAATCAACATCTTCCCTTTCCCCCCTCTCCCAGCCTCTTGTAATCACTGTTCTACTCTCTGTTACTATGAGTTTGACTTTTTTTTACTGATTCCAGAAGAATGGAGTCTTTGGACCTTAATAAACTTTCTAGAAGGTTGTTCTAGAAGGAGCCATGGGCTTTGAATTCTTTGGCAGCAAAGTAGGAGCAGTGTTCTTCCTTTATTAGGATACTGCCTGCTCTCTTGGCCTTTTGAAAGGAGGCCATTTGGCTTGTAGAAACTTCACAGTACTCTGGGGTTCTAGGAAACCAAGGACTGGATTCAAGGTCCTGATTCTCCGCTAACTGACATTTGACCTTGGATGGTCAACTAGCGCTGAGAGCTTTGGTTTCTGTACCTTCAAATAAGGATGTTAATAATCTCCGAATCTGTGACAGTTAAGATAATATAAAAGTCCTTTGTTAACTACAAATGAAAAACATTTGGCCAAGTAAGTGAGAAAATGAATGAAGTGTGCTTAGCCCTGTGGCTGGTACAGCCAGCGCTCAGTAAGTGGGAGCTGATGCTACCACCATTGGCATTATAGCACCGAGATCAGCTTCCCCAGAGGGGCCTCTCGAAGGAGTGCAGAACTGGGGCGGGGGGTGGGGGGTAGGACTGGCCAACACCTGGCACATCAGCTCAGCCCTCAGCAGCCAGCACCTTCTAGGTCACCGTGCTTCTCTACATCCCGACCATCTGGATCCCAGTCCTCCTAAGAGCTGTTCGCTGAGCTCCTTCAGACCTAAATTCCCTTTAGTGGGGGGAGGGGTGGTCATTATAGACTGAGATGTATGTCTTATTTGTATGTCTGACATTTACTGTCCTAAGTATTCATTTCAGATGTGACCCCTCTGAGATTAATATATCTGATGAAATGCCTAAAACCACAGTCTGGAAAGCTCTCAGTATGAATCCTGGAAATACAAAGGAAAAGAGGTAAAGAGAACTATAATTGCTGATTTTTATTTATTTCTGGCTTTTAAAAATAGCAATCATGTTGCAAGTAAAAGGTATTTTATTCGTAAAATTGAATTTGTCAAACAAATATCCCTTCTAGGATTGCTACTAACCCCACGAGAATGACTGTAAGCCTAAGAAAGTAAAAATGTTTTCTAACTAGTTGAACAGATAAGCTGTTTTGAGCTGACCACTTATACAGGTCCAAAGTCAGGATGGAGTTATTTGGGGTTGTGAGTTTGCTTTATCTATTTAGTTCCCTTAGTCTTCTTTCTAGTCCCCATTTCAAAATCTATAGAGCATTTCTCTGGTTACTGCAACCACACAAATTGGGAAATTGCTAAAATATTTAGATAGTGTTGATAGTATTGATACAATTCCATAATGAGAATTATTGCCAAGTAAAGATTTTAAAATGTTGAAGTGCAGCTGCTTTCTTATTTTGGAAACTAAACTCTGTGTATCATTTGCCAGTAGCATAGATCAAATTTTATCAGGTTAATGGAGAAACTGGACGGTCTTGAGGTGTCTTTGCCTACAGTGAGGTAGGCTATGCACCCAAATGGAATGATTTAGTCCAAACACCATTTAGGTTTAAGTAGGCAGATAACTGATGGGAAGCTCTTAGGTTTTATTAACTTTTCTAGTCAATAAAAAACAAAGCAGTAGGGTAGCAAGGAGGAGACCTGGCTTAGTTATTTTTCCATGTGCAATCTGGCAGGCCACTGTTTCTGGCTCTCAGTTTACTGGGCAGGAAAATGGGAATAGTACGGACTACTGCACTCAGAAGGCTGCTCTGGGGAGAATCTGGTTATTTCTTCATCGAGTGGGTTAAAATAAATCTGTGCTGAATGTGGGTGAAATGTAGAATTTGTTTCCTTCAGAGGAAAATCCAGGCAGCTGTTGAAATGTATAACGCATATGGTTATTTTTAGTTGAGAATTAGTCTACTTGTAAATGGACTTAAAATATAGCCAGATCCAAATTGTGGTGACATCTTCAAAAGTATTGTGTTAAAAGCAGGAATGACTCATGTGTTCCCTTTTTGTCTAATTGTAACACTTTTATTCAGTCTCTTGAACTAGAAGTCTTTGCCGGATGGAAGATTTGGACCATAAGATGCCTCAGGGAAGTTCTGGTTACAGAGAAGATGGCAAATTTCTCAGAGAAGAAGCAAGACCAAGTCTGGCCCTGTCCTTGGTCACGTCCAAGCCATGCCGAAGCATTCAGTTATTCATGGTGTGTGTGGGAGGGCATCCAGCTCCCCCGATGCCAGCAGCCAGATGGAAACATGGAAGCAGAAGACCACCTCCTGTTGGTACTTCTCCTCTTCCTTCTCTTTCTCGTCAAAACTGCCACTATTGAAGACTCAGCTTCCCATCTTCCTGCCATCTTCTCCGAAACTCTCTGCTGGCCTGCCAAGCCAGATGGATCTGTGCTGCCATTGAGGATTCTGTTAATGAGGTTCCTTTTCCTAAAGGATGGAGTAGGGAAGTGGGAGCAGAGCAGAGAGAAAAGGGAAGGCTCTCTAATCCCATAGTATCTGTGGGCTCCTAGGCAGCCCTGGGCCTTGGTTGGAATGTCTGCTCTGGGGGATGCTGGTCAGAGGCTGTCAGGAGGGTTGGCTACCAGGAGTCAGCGGCCTGGGCATTGGCAGTGCCCACCACTGCAGGCAGAAGACGCCTCTGCCCTGGGTGCACCTCCATTGTTCCCTAGCAGCAGTTTGCATAACTCAGCAAGAACCTTGGGTGATGAAAGAGCCAAGAAGGACATTGGAGTTGTTTAGCTTAGACAGGAAAAGGCTTGGGAGAAAATCAATAATGAGAAGTGAGGGTGAGTAGCTTCTCTTGGTTTCACTGAGGATAGAGTTAGAGACTAAACCTAAATTGCTATAGAAAGATTTAGTGTAGACACTAGGAAGGACTTCCTAAGCTGAAAATGTGTCCTAGTGTCTGCTTTCTAAATGTCTGGGAAAGGTTTGATAATAGTTTGTGAGTGGAGAGGAGAGAAGGTGTTTCTATTGGCCATGTTGTAGAAACATCCATATCTTGCTACTCTCTCTTGAGAACACATTTGATTGCATTCCTGGAGATAGCCAAGTGCTTATGTAATGTCTCCTTAGCTGCCTTAGTAGTGAACCGCCATCAACTCAATGGACCCAAGTTACCTTTAGCCGCGTGGTTTCTTCATCATCATGGATTTCTGTTGGTTGACAAATGTTCTGGCTCTCAGATCTAAAAAGCCACATTGGGAAATGAACTGTAAGAGGTAAAATTAATCTTTTATTTAGTTTACAACTACATTTATAGTTTTTTCTCTTCTCTGTTGCAGTGAATATCAATGGTTTGGGCTCCAGTGTGTATAGATCTTCCCTTCTTTTGTGCACAGAATGTGACTAGCAAGCATGTCAGCACCCAAGGAATCTGATCATATTAGTTTTCCATCCTGGAAAATGTTTGTATAATGGGATGTTCCCTCAGTGTGCTCGCCTTTCCATAGGTGAAGCATTGGCTACATACCTTAATGGAATTTTGCATTCCTTAGACTTTTAAATATAATAGTGTATTCTAGGCTTACTCTAAGGACCTTTGATATTAAAGGAATCCTGCAATTCTTTCATATTTTCCTAACTCTTAGAGCCACAGTTATTTTACTACACAGATGATTTTCAAAATATTTAACAACTGGCATAGGATGGACACCATCCACTCCGAATGGACGCCTGCTATAAATAAGCAATATGTGTGATCTGTCGACTGAACGGCATGCTGCTTTCAAATGCTAAAATGATATCCCTTTGAGTTGTGGGAATTGTTCCTGGTTTTTCTGATTTTCTACTTACAAGGAAGCCTCGACTTCCTTTCACGTGGTGCAGACAGGAATAGAAATTCTTTGAACTACACGGGCATTAAAATCTTTGTGGGCCATCGCTTCACATTGTGTTATTTAGGATAAATGTAGTAATTGTGCCCATTTACATCGACCTACCTAACATAGAAAAGTCAAAAGGCAACCTGTCGGAGGGAAAAGCTTTCCTGCTAGCTCACCCTGTTCCTCTCTGCTGCTTCCTTGAGCTGCCTTCTTATTCACCTTTGTTTTCGGAGAACACGCCTGCCTACCTGTCCCTCCATCTTGCCCCTCCCATCTTCACCTGCCACCTCTGCGTAGGGAAGTTGGCGACTGCTTCACCTATTCCCTAGCCTCAGCGTGGTTGTAAGAAATGTAACAGGGAAAAGCCCTTCGTGCAATGAAACTGGGTGACAATATCACTCAGAAAAATCTCTCTTCTAATACACTGGTGTCTGGCGAGACTTGGTGTCTGCTAGGCTTCCTCAGAGTAGGGAAGCTGCCTTTGTTAACTGTGCAGAGCAGTGACAGGACCACATGTGCACTTTGGAGTCCCAAACCAGACCCTCCCAGATTACTGCGCCTTAGGAACTCTAGCTGCTTTCGCAGGCTGTGCCAATACTTGTAGGCCACTAGATTTTTCTCAGACAATAGCCAGACTCATTTCTGCTACATCACTCTTCTGTTTCTCTGCTCCACCAAACACTCAATCTTAGTCCTGGCTGCTTCCTTGCTCAGGTCTGGCTGGTGACTGGGGTGGCAGAGTCAAGCTGGGCTGTGTGTAGAATAGGAAACTGGGAGTGGAGGTGAAGCAGCAGCTGCAGCATATGTGTGTGTGTGTGTATGTGTGTGTGTGCATATGCATATGTGCTTATCCATAAACTTTCATTGCTGCTATTAGTCAGCCTGTGCACCTAATCTGTGGGGATATCAAAATAATATGATCATTCCCCCATCTATGGATTCCCCTCTCAGACGTCTCCACTAGAATAGCTCGAGGACAAACATAGACTGGTTAGTCTGTAGAAAAAGTTGAGAAACTGACTTGGGTTGGGAAGCAAGGCACGTAGGTAGATGAATCCTGTGTCCAGGTGTTTGGGCCAGAGAAGCAGTCACCTCTTTTATGACAAGGGCAGATTTCAGTTGAGTGTTGGTAGACCAGTGGGCTGGTCGTACAGAGGCCCAGGATTTAAGAAAGTGATAACGAGTGGAATCTTGGTTCTAAGGGGGAAGGAAGAATTGGCATTGCTAAGACGGTGTGCTACTTCCTAGCCCATGACTTCTAGGGAGGGTCTGGAGAGAAGGTGCAGACCAGCAGAAATATGCTATGAAGTTGCCAAATGCGTTTGGTTGCATAAAATGCAGGCTAGCTTTTTGAGGCTATATATGATTTCAGACTTCTGATGATGGAATAATCAGGAGATCTGGTCTTTATCACATACAGCTCCTATCCCTGTCTCCTTATTCAGAGAACTTTGCCTTTAGGATAGAGGGGTACTGAGCCATACATTTCCAAAAGACGGTGTGAACATTTGCTATTTCTCTTTGGGATGTGACTGGCTTTTAAATTATTAAAAAAATGTTTTTTTAAAATATGTTTCTGCTGATTTTAGAGAGAGAGGAAAGGAGAGGGAGAAAGAGGAAAAGAAACATTGATGCAAGAGAGAAACATATTGGTTGCCTCCTGCACACACCCCAAACAGGGACAGAACCTGCAACCTGGGCATGTGCCCTGACAGGGACACAGGACGATGCTTAACCAACTGAGCCTCACTGGCCAGTCATAAATGTTTGATAAAATCTGGTATGTGCTAAGTCTCAGGCTTGGTTGATGTCCCAGGCTATGACCACTGTGACCTTCAAGAGGTCTGTGATTCTAGGAATCTGTGGTTTTTAGTCATCCCAGACAGACAATCCCCAGCTCTACTTTACTTTCCACCTGCTCAGCTCCAGACTCTCCTTTTAGTAGAGGAGCCAGCAGTTCTCCCTGATCTTCTCTATTGTTTTCAGTGTCCATGTTCTGAGACACCACGATTTCCTGAAGCACGGGAGGAGACTTGACCCCGGGTCCCCTAGCTTTCCTTAGAACGTGCGTGCGTCAGATGTACTGTCCAGGAAGTTCTCTCTGCTACTTTACCAGCTTCACTAAACTTCTTTTGTAAGAGAGTTAGCACCTTCTCCTGGGACCTCGCCAGTGTTTGCTAGTTAGTTACTGCATTTTCCTTGGACTTCTCAGGTTTCCAAGTCACACCTGGCCGGACATTCAGCAACCCTGCAGGGAACGTTCTTCCTAGCTGTCGCGCCTCCCTTGAGGTAGGATGCCTTCCTGCCGCTGTGGCTGGCCAGCTCATCCAAGTTCTACCCCTTGTACTAACTCACCTCTTCAAGCGTCCTTTCCTCTCCTTTATGCCTTTTCCTCAGTCTTTCAAGTTCTCCTTGCAAAGAAGTTCTTGGTAAGAAGTTCTAAAAACCACCACCAGTTTTGGGGCTGGTGAGAGGCGAGGAGGTTTGGGGCTTCTTGCATAGGGGACATTATGGTTATTTTTCTTATTTAGGATGAGGGATTATGGATTCTCAAGCTTTCAGGCTCATCCATATTTCAGTATAAATAGAAAAAGACATTCTAAAACCAAATAGAAGTGATTTTTCTACTAAACCAATTCTTTATGACTTTTTTTAAAAGATTTTATTGATTGATTCTAGAGAGAGAGGAAGGGTAAGAGAGAGCGAGAGAAAGAGAAAACCCTCCATTTGTTGTTCCACTTATGTATGCATTCATTGGTTGCTTCTTGTAAGTGCGCTGACCAGGGATCGAGCCCACAACCTTGGCGTATTAGGATAATACTAAATCAACTTGGTTACCCATCCGTGGCTTTTCTTTGATTCTTGGTATCCTTGGTCTCTTACATCAATGGACAGTTGACTCAGTTAACATTTCTTTACTAGAAAGGAGGCTTATTTCATAACCAAAAGAGATAAGGAGTCATGCTATCCATCACCGCTTGAAACATGAAAAGAGGGAAGGAGAATTCTGTGAATCTTTTCAGTAGGAAAATCTAGGAAAACCCAGAAGGTGGAATGATTCATCTATAGGCATAATTCTTGTAGGAGATTCTGTGCTCAAAGGGAATGGAATGGTTTCTAATCCTTCTGAAAAGGAACAACACTCTTCTTTAACCTAACCCACTTTCGGCTCCGGAGAATACAGAGCTTTGTCTTCTAGCTGATGGCATTAATATTTCCTGAGAGAGAGAACCCACCCACGGCACTGTTCTGAGCCCAGCCGAAATCAGCAGAGCTAGGGCTTCTCTTAGCAGGTTTGCAATTGACGCCAACACACAGGTTTCTCACACATGCAATAATGTTGGAAACAGAAGTACCAAACTGAATGTGCAATTACTCCTTTTGCAAGAGGCCAAAATCCTCCTCCTCACTCCTTTCTCCCCTGTTCACTCCTCCAAGATGACAAGCCTTCCTCTTGTTTACCTGTATTTGTCTGTCTGAGGTCAGATACGGCTGCCCTCCCAAACTAAGGGTGTCGGGTGGAGAGCAGAGCAACCTTCCCATGGGAGGGGACAACTTGAGGTGCTGGTACATTTCCCTGTTTTCTATGTTCTTTCTAGTAGGTTTCATGTAGAGATAGAGATATTTTTGTTTTAGAGATTTCAAAGTATATATTTTTAGTGTAAGAAATGTACCCTCTCTACACTCCATGGTGTAAATAGAACCAGGAATCATATGTCGTTGTGATAACCCCACAGCAATCTGTGGCAGGACTAGGACCCCTCTCCCTTACCACCAAGTCTCACAGTCTGTCTGGGAACCAGGGGAGGTGACGCAACGCCTAGGCCTGCTCAGATTGTCCTGTGCTCAGTGGGCGAAAAATAAAGTCTGTGTAAACTGCTCACACCTGTGGTGTTCTTTGCGTCGGCCAAGGGGCTGAGTCAATGCTGACCAACTTCAGAACTTGTGAAGAAGAGTCTGAAATGGGTGAGGGGAAGATGTGGGGTGTCTGTGGAATGGGCCTTGGGAGGGGCATGGGCCTCCTGGGGGCAGAGCCATGGATCGCTTAGACTTACGTTTGGGTAGGGGGACAGGACGGTATGAAAAGAAAGCCCATTTTGGAGATGCCACCAGGCTGATGAGAAGAATTGCTAATATTTAAGAACTCTCCACTGCTTAGAAATTCAGATTTTAAAAATTTGCTGTCACTGGAATTTGGGGTTAGGGTTGGGATTAGGGATCAAACCTGCAACCTAGGTATGTGCCCTGACCAGGAATTGAATCTGTCACCTTTTAGTGTGTGGGACAACACTCCGACTAACTGACCCACACCAGCCAGGGTGACACCATTTTTAAAAAATGAATGGCCAAGGGAGGTAGTGACCACCCCCGAGCAATCCTGGAAGAGTTTTCTCCAAAGAACTTGAGGACTCATTGTTAAGACGTAAAGAACTCGAGCACTAATCACATCTGGGAACCTGAGTACGTCACTGCCAGCGGCACATTGTTTCATCATAACCACTGCACCCCTCTGCATCCCTTGGCCCAGGGAACACGGTTTCCCAGCACCGACACTGGTCAGACCGCAGGTGTGCGCTCTGAGTGGTCTGCACAGGCTGCAGGCAGAACAAGCCCGACGCATGCCGCGACGCATGCCGTTAGGAGGAACATTTGGAGAAAATGGGGAAGAGACTGGGAGCCCTGGCAGCTGGCTTTATCACACCATTGTTCTCAGAACTCATAGTTGGAGCGCCCACCTACAAAGGGTGTGGGGGAATAAAGCAGTTTTCTGAGAACCTACAACTGGACTCGTCAAAAACAGACAGTGTTTGCAAAACCCAGCGCCGAGGACTGGGTTCTGCAGCTGGAGGAGATCCTTTCAGAGCCCCCGTGGACAGCCCTCCAAGGACCACACAGGATGGAGGAGGGAGAACAAAGGCTAGAGACTGGACCCCAGAGTCGAAGCCCTGGTGGGAAGTTCTGATGCCAGTGGATGCCACTGGTTTGCTTGAGCTAGTGACTCCGTATGAGGAAGCAATTGCATATAACAGTAGAGGCAGAAGAAAGACGACCTTAAATGCCAGGTTAGGTCGTGAGCACTGTCCAGGCCACTGTCCATAGGGAGAGGGTGCTTGTTGCTGTTTGGGAGACATTCACCTGGCGGCAGTGAGGAAGAACTGGGAGAGGAGAAAACTGAAGCAGGCCCACAGGTCCCTGGGATGGAGGGAAGGGCAGAGGAGGGGGACGAAAGGAAAGGGACTGGGTGGGGGGGACGCATGAGTGAACATCACTGTGACGTCACCGTCTGAGAGAAAAGCTGCATGTAAATGGAGTGAACTTGCTTATGGTGCTCCAGAGGGCATGACTGGGACCGAGGTATCCTCTTAGGAGGCAGATGGGGCTCATGCTGGGAACTGAGCCCAGCGCTGTCCAAGACTTGTCTATGGGGACTTGCTGCCTCGGAAGCCAGAGAGCGTCCAGCACTGGAGATGCTCGCTGGGCACAGGGGCCGCCTGCCAGGAAAGCTGCAGGTGCCAGGGACCGGAGGGTGTGCAGACAGACCACATCGCCTGGGGCAGGAGGGGAGCTGGGAGGGTGGTGAAGGAGCGGGTGGGGAACAGATGTCTGAGTCGAGTGGAGGGAGCACACAGTGGGTGCGCGGAAGAAAAAGCGAGGGGGACGCTGTGGTCTGCTCCAAGGCCAAAAAGGTGATGAGAGCCCCGCCCATCGAGTCCCCTGCTCTGGGACTTGGTCTTTGGGTTGCATGGGTGCCAGGTGACACGGAGCTAGGTTTTAAGAAAAGGTTCCATAAAGGACACAAGCAGTGCCTTTCCTGGCCCAGGACAGAGTAGACTGGCACAGCGTGCATGTACTGAGTGATGGAGGTGGCAGCAGCAGGGTCTCGCTGAGCAGCGGGCCTTTAATGAGTTATTGGAAAAATCCAACTGGAGGGAACCTGCATCATGTTACTGTAGAGAAAGCCACACCCCAGACAACACTATGACCTTGCGGATCAAATCCCTGGAACTGGAATTCGTCCCACTGGCAGCGTCCCAACCAGGAAAGGTGGAAATGAACACCTGCAGAGGGAGAGACTTGTCTCCCCTGCTCTGCCCCCCGGCCCAGTAGCCTTCCGTTGTCCACGTGAGAAATGGCTCGCTACAGCTCTCTTTCCAGCTTTGCGGGGAGGTGATGAAAGCTAATCATCTACCTGCATCCGGTCTCATCCTTCTCTCTATTCCTCTAACACAGCCCCTCCCCACATCTTCAACCCTCATCCTGCCCACTGGCTCCTTCTCATCCATCCCCGCCCCCCTTGCGCAGGATAGATATGCAGAGAAGAGTCATACCTCAGAGAACACTATGGAACTCATTCTCCCCCAGGGCTCCCCTGGCCCCAGGGCTCCCTGGTGCCTCTCATATTAACCCCCCACCGTGCATGCCCTCTCCTGCTCCAGCTCCTCTCTCATCTACCTCCTACACTCAGCCTCACCAGGGATTGGAATTGGATGGGGTATATGGATGCTGTTGTGCTATACATAGTCTCAAATGAAACATACCTTTTATGGAGTAGTGTATTGTAGGTACAGTTATTCCTATTTTATAGACGAAGAAATGGGCTCAGAGATGCTAAGTAATTCTTCCAAGATCACACAAGCTATTCGGTAGCAGATATAACTCCAAAATCCTTTTCTCCTTCAACTACATTCATTTACCTCCCGGAGCCTCCAGAAAAGGCAAGCCTTTTAACCGGTGCTCACTATCCGAATATGAAAGTATTTCATAACACTAAGTATGCTTTTTCCACTCGGTATCCTACTGCCTTCTCACCCTCAGAGCCTGCACACATAGGAAGAGACGCTCGCCACCCCAGCCCAGCTCCCCAGGACCTTCGAGGGGTGTGATTCCATTGGGGGAGAGGCCAGAACCCTCCTGTCCTCAGCCAGACGAGTACAGCCAGAAAGAAAGGGATCTGCCGGCGCCTTAGAGTGAGAAGCACAGGGCCCCTGAGCTGGAATCAAGCAAAGCCCGAGGAACAGACCCTCAGGACTCGGGGGGAGGGGGGACTGGAGCCTCTCCTCTGCCTGCACCATCGGGTCAGAAAGCACTGAAGTTCCCCAGAAAGCAGCTCCTCTTCAATCCGTTTGTCCCAAACTGGAGGAGACTAAGCGGCTGTTCTTTCTCCAGCGCAGCCTTTTTGCATGTAGCATCTTAGCTGACCCTTGAGACTGTCTTGAGGGCAGTTGTTCACTTTCAGCGATAAGAGCCCTCAGGCCACAGCAGTCAGCGCTGTCCCTCATTGCCTCCTGTCGCGGTCCGTACACTGTCACACCCTTGCAAAGTGGACTTCTACCAGCAGTTAGTCTCAGGGGTCAGATTTTTAAAAATTATAAAAATAAATTATAGAATCGTGTTGTCAAATATGCTACCCACTAGCCACATGTGGCTATTTAAACTTAACTTTCTTAAATGTAAAAATTCAGTTCCTTAGTCTCACCAGCTGCATTTCGAGTGCTCCATAGCCACGCGTGGCTAGTGGCCAGTGTACTGGACAGCAGAGTGGAACATTCCTAGCATTGCAGAAAGATGTATTTTATAGCTCTATTACAGATATAAGGAGGCACAGAAAGTTATGAAGTTACATAGAAGTTTAAATGTATTGGTTTTGCAATGGTCTGTCACAAATGACTACAACCTTAGGGACTTAAACAACACACTTATGAACTCACAGTCTCTGGGGCCGAGCAGGGTCCTCTGCTCAGGGCCTCTCACAGGGCTCCGGCTTCTCTTCCCAGATCCTTCAAGTTGTTGGGAGAATTCAGTGCCTTGTGGCTGTGGCCTTGGGCTCCCAGAGGCTACTTGCCTCCACTGCAAACACGACTGCTGCTTCAAGGTCAGCAGGAGAGAGTCTCTGACCCCTAGGCCTCTCTCAGCCAGCTTGCCTGATGACGTCAGGCCCACCCGGGACAACCCCTTCTGATGAACTTAGAGCCACTGACTGGCCAAATTTATACCTGAAAATTCCTTCACCTTTGCCATGTAATGTACCATAGTCACGGGGTGACATCCCACCAGCTTTGCTGTTGTCTATGGGTTAGAAGCACTTGCTTCTAGTCTCAGAGGTTCCTCCCAGACTCAAGGAGAAGGGATTACACCCAGGTGTGAATACAGGGGGGAGGAGTCACAGACAGCTGAGAATTCTGCTTACCACAATATGAAAAGAAGACACAGCAATATAAATCTGTAATCCACCTTTGCTAACATTTTGGGATATCCTTCCAGTCTTTTTCTGAGCATGTTTCTTTTTCGCATTACTAAAATCACGTTACTACCATTTGAATCAATTTTTTTTACCACTATCATGTCCTGGAGAAGTCATTACAAGCATCATTATTAACGACTGGATAGCATCCTACCAAGGGATATGGTATGACATTTAACTAGTTTCCTATTGTTGAAGGTACATGTTGTGCCTAATTTTTTGCCCATTATTATCAACACAGTGACAGACATGTTTGTGCATATGTGTTTTCTGCATGTCACACTACTTCTTTAGTCCTAATGGGGATTATGGACATAAAGAGCATGGCAGCCCTGGCCGGTTTGGCTCAGTGGATAGAACATAGGCCTGTAGACTGAAGGGTCCCAGGTTCGATTCTAGTCAAGGGCACATGCCTGGGTTGCGGGCTCGATCCCCAGTGGGGGACATGCAGGAGGCAGCTGATCCATGATTCTCTCTCATCGATGTTTTTATCTCTCCCTCTTCCTTCCTGTTTGAAATCAATAAAAAATATATTAAAAAAACAAACAAAAAACTTCCCCCATCATATTAAAAAAAAAAAAAAAAAAAAAAGCATGGCAATTCTTAAGGCTCCTGATACAATTGACTGGCTGCTTTCCCCAGATGGACCAGCGGATACTCCCCCACAGGGGATGGGCATGCTCATTTTGCTGCCCTGGGTCTCGGTTTGGGACCTCCTGGTTTTGGTTGAGTTGAGAAGCTTGCCCCTCCCTGAGCAGCACCTCCCTCCAAACAGGCAGGGGTAACCCAGATTTCTCATCAGCCCCCAAGGACTCAAGCAGAACCCTTACCAGGAAGCACAATGTTTCCCCAGTCTGGAGAGAGTGGCAGAGGCCATGCTGGGCTGGGGGCTCCTCCAGACACCCCAACATTGAGAAGAGAAAGAGAGAGCTCTGACTGTCAGGGTTTGACCTGCTGTTCGAGCACAGTGCAGGTGCACTTCAGGAGAAATAGGAACTTGGAGAAATAGTTTGAAATTCAGAAATTTCGTGCCCACATTGTGGGGGATTTCTTTATTTTTTGGGAAAATCATCCCATATCCACAGAGAAGTTTATTAGAGAGCAACTTGGCTACAAACTGGAGGTTCTCATGACCCTTCCTCTGGTTTGGTAACTTGCTAAAGTGGCTCACAGAACCTAGGAAAACAGTGTACTTTATTGCCAATTTATTTCAAAGTATATTTTATTTATGTTTAATATATTTTTATTGATTTCAGAGAAGGGACAGGAAGAGAGAGATAGAAACATCAATGATGAGAGAGAATCATCCATCGGCTGCCTCCTGCACGTCCCCTACTGGGGATCGAGCCCCCAACCCAGCCATGTGCCCTGACCGGGAATTAAACCACAATCTCCAGGTTCATAGGTTGATGCTCAACCACTGAGCCACACTGGCTGGGCTCAAAGTATATTTTATTTTATTATTTTATTTAAATTCTTTATTGTTTGAAGTATCACATGTCTCCCTTTCCCCCCACTGACTCTTCCCAGCTGCTCCCACCCCCTGCTACTGTCTGTGCCCCATGGGAAGGCGAGTGCATTGATCCTTCGCAGGCCTCCCCAGACCTCCTCTCCCACCTCCGTGACGCTGGTCACCAATATCCTCCTGCCCGTCCCCTGCCCACACTTCGCTGACCCTGAGATTGTAGCGCTACGTTACTCTTCGTGGCCTCCCCCTTCCCAAGTGAGATGTTGATTTGCGATCTCCTCTAACAAGACCCCGAGTATATTTTCCTTCCTGCACCCACAAGCCTCAACAACTTCTGTTTTCTTTCTCGTTCCCTACGTCTGCTGTCTCCCAGTGGCTGGACCCCAGATCGTCATCACCTGGGGAGGCTGAACGCTCAGCCCACCAGGAGGGGCTCCCTGGCAGCACTCAACGGTTGTGGGGACCCTGATGGCAAGTGCAGAACTGATTCCCCTTCCTCCACAGCCATGAAGCCTGCAGCCTACCGTCTGCTGCCCGACCACACAGCCACTGCCTGAGGGACAGAGGCTTTGGTCTCCTGGAGACTGGACAGATAGAAGGGCCCTTGGAGAGAGTAGCAAACACTGTTGGTGCTGCTCCCTGACCCCCTTGGGTCCCGGTCACCAGCTGTGTCCATCCTGCAGCTCCTGTGTGTTCCCTCCTAAAGGCTCCTGTCAGCAACTGTCTTCAAAGGATAAGACATGGGCTGCCAGGCCCTGGCCGGGTAGCTCAACTGGCTAGACCAGTGGTCGGCAAACTGCGGCTTGCAAGCCACATGCGGCTCTTTGGCCCCTTGAGCGTGGCTCTTCCACAAAATACCGACTTCTGTGCATGGGCCACGAAGTTTCAATAGCTCTGTACATGCATGCCCGCACATGGTGTTTTGTGGAAGAGCCACACTCAAGGGGCCAAGGAGCCGCATGTGGCTCGCGAGCCATGGTTTGCTGACCACGGGGCTAGATCATCGTCCTGATACGCCAAGGTTGTGGGTTCCATCCCCAGTCAGGGCACATACAAGAATCAACCAATGAATGCATAAATAAGTGGAACAGCAAATCGAGGTTTCTCTCTCTCTCCCTTGGTCTCTCTGTAAAATCCATAAAAACAAACAAACAAACAAACAAACAAAAACCATGGACCACCAGAGCCACTTCACCCAGATACACCAAGAACTGGAAGTGCTTGCAAGTTTACGTCCCTCTGGGGCAGTCGGAGCCAGTGATGGACGGAGGGACTGATGGGGCAGGAGCGAGAAAGCGCAGTCAGTCCTGGCCCAGGCGGGACCATCCCCTGCTACCAGTTACACTCAGCGCCCCCTGCAGGATCAGGCCAAGGCTGGGACTGCGCCTGAATCAAGCATTTCCTTATTCTGCCTTCCCCTCCCACTGAGTGTCATGGGAATGTTTCCTTGTAGACCACTGTGACTGACTCTGTGTCATCCAACCTGAGACAGAGAGGCATGGGTAGCACTAAACCTACTTCCTTAATGTGAGCTCTCCAGCCCTTCCTGTGCACCTCCGGCTGGTGCTGTCTGTCTGACGCCCTGCTCACAGTTCTTTAGAGAAAGGGGACAAAATGAGGGGCGGGGAGGAAAGCCGGCCTCTCCCCTCCCCCATCCTGGACTGCCCAAACCTGCCTGGCCCAGCCTCTCTAACAGGGCATTGCTAGTGCCCAAGGAGAGGTGGCACCAGGCATCAGACCGCCCTGAACCATGGTGAACACAAACTCAATATCGATTCCAGGCAAAGACAAAGGAGTAAATCTGGAGCCCAGACTCGGAGCAAATAACTTCAAAATTCACACAGAGAGGACTCCCCTTCTTAGGAAGCCCAGAAAGCTGTCCAGACAGTTCTGACTGTGCTGAGACCAACATGAAACTTGGCCGAGCAATGAACTTCCCATCCCATCTTGGCTCAGCCTGCCCTCTACTGGGATGACTCGTGAACAGTGTCAGGAGAGAGAACCCAAGGCAGGAGGCTTCCAAAATCCCACACAAATCCTACTCTTCCTCAGGCTCCAAGTTAAACGTCACCTCTTCCAGGAAGCCCCCTCTGGATGCTTGCCGTTAAAAGCAAGTTCCTTAATGTGAGCTTTCACAGCCCTTCCTGTATACCTCCCGGATGGTGCTGTCTGTCGTATGTCACGGGCACACAGTACATGTTATCTCCCCAACTAATTAGTGAGCACACAAAGGAAAATCATTTTTTTCTTGACCTTTACTCCGGAAGGATTTTGCACCTCCCCAGAAATGTCCCCTACAACCAAACCCTAAGTTTACATCATTAAAGAGAGACCGTTGAACTCATGCATCTCTGGAAAGACCCAATTAAAATGTAACTGAAAAGATGTGAACACGCTGCCTGAACTGTGAGCCATTGGCCACTTGGGCATTAGCAGATTAGCAGAACCCAGAGCTCAGGGGTCCTGATGACATGGGGTATTAGGCGGCAAAAAAGATGAGAAATGGAAGAAGGGAAGAGGATGAAGGAGGAGAGAGTTGAGCATGAGACACTTTTGAAGATAAGGTTGGGGCATTGGAGGGAGGTCGGAGGGAACTAAGGACCCACTCACCCGGGGGTAGAGATTCCAAAAGGAAAGGTGGGGACACTTATCGAAGGGGCGTTTCATCTTGTGTAGAACTGAGAAGAAAGCAAAAGTAATAAATAATTAAATGTCAGCAGAACCTAACATTATGTCAGCTTCATTAATCACAAAGTTTAGCTTTGATAGTCATTCCGTTTGAAAAGGATTTGTGGGTTAGATTTCCCCACTTCATAAGAATTCCCGAGTAGAGACGGTGACTTCTGAGAAATCGTAGCCAATTGCAAATTAAATATTATTCAGAGCCAAAAAAATTCCAAAATAGCCGAAACCGGTTTGGCTCAGTGGATAGAGCGTCGGCCTGCGGACTGAAAGGTCCCAGGTCCGATTCCGGTCAAGGGCATGTACCTGGGTTGCGGGCACATCCCCAGGAGGAGATGTGCAGGAGGCAGCTGATCGATGTTTCTCTCTCATCGATGTTTCTAACTCTCTATCTCTCTCCCTTCCTCTCTGTAAAAAATCAATAAAATATATTAAAAAAAATTCCAAAATAAAATTATAAAAATCCTTTCAAATGTTCAGGGCAAAATTATGTTTATTGTGGGATGTGAGTGCACTGTGACAGATTGGATATAATAAAGGTAGGCGTCCCTGGAGCTTACAAAGTTTCTTAAATGGCCTGAGTATCAAAGGCCAGTTTCATCCATCCCCTTAGTTACACTCTTGATGACATCACAGTCGTCACCTCCTAACCCGTGGATGAGCTGTTTCCTCCTCCGAAACACAACTTAAACTTACCTTCCTGTTCACCCCCTGGGCCAACAGCTCAAAATTAAATGGCTGATTAAATGCTTGCAAGAGATAACTGAAAAGTGTTCCTGTTCCCCAGGGACCTTCCAGAGGGACCCACTGTTATTTATTTCTTATGTACATTTTCCGAGTCTCTTCTGCATTTACAAACAAAAACCGAATACATATTCTCCTCTTTCCCCTTTTACATAGCCATTAATACACCATGTACCTTGTCTTTGCTAGTTAACGATCAAATCCCCTTTTGAAAGCCCTTAATTATGAGGAAACTACTAGTACCCCTCCCCCCAAAATGGCCAGGAGGGAGAGAAACATACAGCCCTTCACGAGGTAGAAGCAGTTTGTGTCTAGTCAGAAAACACTGAGCTACAGAAGGTAGTTATAGTTAAAGAGAACTCTTACGTTATTTAATGCAGAGACAATTCAGACATCAGGAGAGAATGCCAAAGCCAGGGGAGCTGAAGTGAGCCAGCCCTACAGAAGTCTGAGGGCCAGTGTGACATGCTTCATTGCAAGAGAAATGGTGATGGAGAAGGCTGATGCATTGTCGTTCTCCTCCCTTCCTTCTCTCCCTCCTCTTCCTTTCCTTCTTCTCAGATTCTTGTCGGAAATAAAAGAGATTGCTGCGAAGTCTGGAGGAGCAGCCAGGTGGAAGCAAAGAGAAGCCGGTTGTTCAATAAAAGCTGAGCACACACTGGTGGGGTAGGAGCTGAAGGGCCTGGTCACTGCAGGGCTGCCGAGAACTCGGCAAGAATGCAAGAGATCACGGAAGCTGGGCTTGGGTCAATAATTAAGGGAGGAAAGCAAGAATATGCATGTTGAGCCATGCGATCTCTTCTTGCATCTGGAAACACACAGGATTTTTAAAACTGGCTGCTGTGGTCCAGGCAGGACACAGCAGAGCAAAAGCAGATCAAGTCCATGTTTGATGGGGCTGACTTTCTAGTCAGGGAGAAAGACAACACACAAATACACAGCAAATATATGTGACATAATATCAGGCTGTGATCAGTGCCACGGAGCTATAGAAAGCAGGGAAAGGGACGGAGAATGACAGGATTCTGGGGGATGTGACTTCAGACTGGGTAGCCAGGGAGTGCCTTTCTGGGGTGGGTACTGTTTGGGCAGAGACCTGAATAGATGGAGGGAGTGGGCTACTGCAGCACCTGCACAATGAGTGCTCCAGGTGGGAGAGACAGCGCTTGGGAATAGGCAGGGCTTAGTGGGAGGCGAAGTTGGGGAGCAGGTCACTAGGAGCAGAGTCCCAGGGAGAGGCTTATTAGTGGGGTGGGGACAGCATGTAAAAAAGGAAATGGAATAGGACAGAAAACGTCAGAATGCACTGTGTGTAGTACAGGATGTTGTTTTGGGAAATGTTTGTTTCAAAGATGTATGTGTGTACAACATAAGCAATATTTCTTACTAGAGACCCGGTGCACGAAATTCTTGCTCAGGTAGGGTCCCTGGTCCCTTGGCTTGGCCTGCGATCACAGCAGATCTGGCTGCTGGCTGGGCCTTCCTTCATTCTGCGCCGTCCCCTGGTGGTCAGCACATGTCATAGCGAGTGATCGAACTCCCGGTCTCCTGGTCAAACTCCTGAGGGGACACTTTGCTTATTAGATAGATAGATAGATAGATAGATAGATAGATAGATAGATAGATAGATAGATAGATATAGTAGGTGTTCCAGTCAAAAGTTTGAAAGCTGTGATGTGGAGATACTTAATCTGGACCTGGATCACCTTTACACACACACACACACACACACACACACACACACACACACACACACACTGACATATATCTAGTAACATATATAATACACATATGTACACCCTAAGTTCTTGTTCGTAAAAAGACTGGGCATGAGTGAGCTCCTGGGCCCCTCTCCTCCTCTCTCTGGCTGACAGATGGCCAGCCCCACGGCATCATTTCCTATTAGCTGCAGCAGCGGAGCCCGATCTCATCCCCGGGGGAAGGTTTCCCGGCAGCTGACCTGAGAAAGTCCCCCAACCTGTTCTCTACCCGTAGGAATCATCATAGCACCACACAGGCAAGACAAACAGCCAACCGAGACCACTGGAGAGTGAACCCAACAGAAACAGTGCACATGGAGTGGCCTACTAAAAACAGGCCCAGGGCAAATGTGCTTGGGGGAGATGAGATGCCTTTGGGCCTCCACACCGCAGCCCACCCCACTCTCAAAAGGTGGCTGATTGGCCCGGCCGGCGTGGCTCAGTGGATGAGCATTGACCCATGAGCCAGGAGGTCACGGTTCGAGTCCACGGCTGGATCCTCAGTGTGGGGTGTGCAGGAGGCAGCTGACCCATGATTCTCTCTCATCGTTGATGTTTCTATCTCTCTCTCCCTCTCCCTTCCTCTCTGAAAGCAATAAAAAGGTTTTTTATTTTTAAAGGTGGCTAGGCAGAGGTGGTAGATGCAGAGGCTTGGCTTGCATGCGAAGCCAGAAGGTCTGCGGCCCAGCCCTCACTCTCAGTGGGTAGTAACTTGCCTTGTTAGTTGCAAAATGGGGATATGGTCCCGACTTCCCTTTTCTTTCCTCTCTTTCCCCCTCTTCCCAACTTTGTTTTAATCATGATACATGCTAAATAAATAAAAATGTTTGAGAAATAAAAAGAACCAAGTGATCGTCTGAGTCGCAGGTAAGGGTCAAGGGAAAGGGAAACTAACGTTTATTGAGTTCCTACTATGTGCCAAACAGTGTGTCTCACAGATTATGTTATTCTTCACAGCAGCACTGGAAAATCAATATTTTCTCTCTGTGAAAGGGGAGAAGGTGGTCAGAAAGGTTAAGTAACTTTTCCAAGGTTGCACAGCACGAAATCAGCAGAGCCGGGATTGCACTCAGGGCGGACTGTCTCCGGCTTTCTCGTGCCCCGCCCGTCTGTGCCTCTGGGGTGCTCAGGGCTGCTCCGTGTTTGTTATTTGGCTGCTTGGCCCTGTTCTTTCCGGAGAGGCTTTTGTTGAACCCAGTGTAGCAGACCTGCCACCTGGGAAGGCTACTTTCCCCCACATCACGTGGTGGATTAAAAACAGCCGCACACTCTTTGCTGTTCTTCCTTCCTATCAAGGGACGGAGCTTATTGAGTCTGGGCTGCCCTTTCGATTTGCTTTGGCCAGTAGACCCTGGCGGTGGGGATGTATGACTTCCAAGCAAGGCTCAGGACCTAGCGGCTCCCACTCTGGCCCTCTTGGGCTTCTGCCGGGGACCACCATGCTGAGACGTCCAGGACAGGAGCGCCATGGAGAGGCCGGGGCCGTGGACATCCCTGCCCTAGCCCAGGCCCCAGACACAAGTGAGGCCGCTCTGCACCACTCCGCCTCAAAGCAGCGGCACGAGTGAGGCCAGGAGAGACCACGTAAGAATTGCCCTCTCTACCCACAGAATGGTAAGAAATGATAAACTGTTGATGTTTTCTGCTACTAATTTTTGGGTGGTTTATGAGTGGCAATAGGTAACGGATACATTGATAGGAGAAGTCATTGTATTGAGTGCTTTTTCCCTACACTTACCCAGAGGGTTTCCCCCTTGCAATAGTAACATATTTATCTACGGACCTTCTCTCCCTCGGTGTCCCCAGCTTAGGGCCACTTGACAAGGGGGAGGGACTCCAGCTACCTCCTGTGCCAATCAGCTGCATCACTGCTAGGAATGTATGCCAAGCAGGGGAAGGAGTTGTCCAAGCCAGGGAACTAAACCCTTGTTTAAATGGCAGTTGTCATAGAGAAACAGAATGTCTGAAACTGACATCAAAGAATAGTGTGTTCTTCAATGGCTGGTACAGTATCTCACCACCTGATATTGGGAGGAAGTTAGCAAGCCAGAGGGAGACACAGTGGCAGATGGAAGAGGCCAAGTGGTCGCCATTCTGCAGGCAAGAGAGGAACAAAATAACTTCCATTTCCAAGAAGTTGTTTTTTTTTTTTCTTTAAAAATTTTTTAAATTGATCTAGAGAAAGGAAGGGAGAGAGAGAAACATCGATGTGAAACGTTGTCTCCCAGATGCACTCTGACCGGGGATCGAACCCGCAGCGTGGGTGTGTGTCCTGACTGGGAATCGAACCTGCCGCCGTGTGGTGCACAGGATGACGCTCCCACCAACTGAGCCACACTACCCAGGGTCTCTGAGTTCCCAGAGAGCAGACATGAATGAAATCATAGAAGTCAATTCATTCCAACAAACAGTCTGAGCACCTGTTAGGTGCCACACCTGTGCATGGGGACCAGCGGCAACACCATTCCTGCCCTCCAGGAAGTCAGATCAGAGCGGATCAAACCCAGAAGCTTTAGCTCTAAGTAGCATGAATGCAAAATTTCAGAGTTTCTGCAGCAGCTGTGATATGCTATAACAATATCTGTGGTTTCCATTGGTAACCAAGTCACAGGTACCTCAAATTCTACTGGAGTTTGTTGCCAACTTTCATCATTGAAGAGAAGGCTAATTTTCAGTTAGTAATCAGAGAAAATGAAGATTTTTTTCCCCATTCAAGTTCACAGTTTCCCTGAATTCTATCAGCAGACACCAGGTTCAGATGTCCTGTGTCCAGTGCAATGTGTTGGGTTTTTTCCACCTATACACCACCTGCTCCCCTTCCCATGGCTTTCCAGCATTTCATTTGTAAATATTTCAGCATGACTCGCCAAAAGACAAGGACTCCTAACTATGAGGACATAATCATAATGCCATTATCACACCTTAAAAATGAACAATTATTGCTTAATATCAAATATTCACTCAGTTCAGGTTTGCATGTTTATTTTTTACAGTTTGTCCAAATTAAGATCCAAATATTCAACTGAAGGATAGGTCTCGAGTTCCTTCCAATCTGTAGCTTCTTCCCTTTCTCTCTCTTTTTTCCTTTCAACTTAGATGTAGAAGAAACCAGGTCATTTGTCCTATAGAGTTTCCCACAGTCAAGATTTTGCTGATTGCATGTCTGTGGTATTATTTTAAATATTCCTCCATTCCCTGTACTTCTTTTAAATTCAGATTTTATTTATATTCCCAGGAATATTTTAGACAGATACAAAATGTATGGTTGTCTCTCCTTTTGGGATGTCAACAGTAATATTCAATCCATTATTAGTTCTTTCAGGGATACAAAATGGAGATATTTTACTTCTGTCTTTCCGTCTTGATTTATTAGTTGGAATATTTCTATGAAGAGAAAATTCTCATTAGCGATCTGGTTATCCCTGCACATACCCATAGGAAAGGTATATATGCTTGAGCCAGGTTTCAACGCAAGAATTGGCTCCTAGTATGGAAAACGCAAATTGAATCTGATGTGGATCCTGCCCTCAAGGAGCTTACCATCTGGCAGGGGCATAAGAAATGCGGACAGAAGAGATGAGAGAAGCCAAGAGGTGAGAGGGCTCTGAGCATGCCCAGAGGACTCCTCAGAGGCAGAGCTGGGAGCCAGTCCTTCTGGCTGCTGGTCCTCAGGGACCTTGTAGAAGTGGTGGCACTTCAGCTGAGCTTGAAGGATGAGGTGGCAGGGAGGGTATGACAGCCGTTCCCCAACACCAGTTCTCTCTTTCTTCTAGGCCAGGACACACGCAGTTCCAGAAGTAAGGTAACTTTTTCATTCTCCCTTGCAGTTTGGTGCGGCCATATGACAAGGTTCTCCCCTATGGGCTGTGATGAGAAGGGATCTGTGCAAGTCGCAGGTTGTACCCTTCAGGAGGAGAGTGAGCCTTTCCCTCCTCCCTCCGCCCTACTGCTCACAAAGTGGATGTTGTGGGGCACCGTGTTGGGCCATGAAGACCAGGCAGCGCCCTAAAGATGGCAGAGCAACAAGACAGAAGGAAGCCGCTCAGTTCCTGGATGTGCTCCTGTGGCCGCCATGCCAGCCCTGGGGGCTATCTGGCTGGTGGGGGTGCCGCTGGGGTCCCCTTTAGTACCTGATGGTGCTGGGAAATGGTGGGACAGGGAATCCTCCTCAAAGAATGTAGGGAATTTTTAGATGGAAAAGTGAAAGGCAAGGTAAATGTCTTCACTAAGTCTACACATTGAGGGAGAAGAGGAGCACACAGTCAAAATACTCCCAAGTCTCTGAGGGTGGCTACATGCATTTGTGAAAAGCATCGACACCCCTTCCACTCCTGCAGCTTGCTCAGGCTGAACGTGTTTGTCACATTAGCGGTCAGAAGGCCCGCAGCAGCATTCGTGTACTATTAAAAAGTGAAGTGTTTTCTCAAATATGTTCTGTACAGTCTCCTAAATGTTCTCACAGAAACTTTAGCATTCTTTGACAAAGAGAAAATTCTTATTAGCTATTTGGTTTTGAAATATAGATTTGAAATTCACCTGGAACTGGGTTTTCTGCACGGTATGAGGTAAAAACAATGTTTCTAAGTTGTTTTAGAAATGATTCTTTTTCTGTGGCTCTACAGTGATAACTTTGTCATAAATCAAAGGCATTTGGCAGTATCTACTAAAATTGAACATACGCATACCCTCTGATTGACTAAATTCATCCCTACATATATACCTAACAGAAATAAATTCATGTGTGCATGAAAAGACAGATTCAAGAATGTTTATAGCAGCATTATTCAAAATAGCGCTAAAATGAAAATAACCCAAATGTTGACCAGCAGTAGCATAGGTAAAAGAATCATGATATATTTTGCAAAAATAAATAACACAGCCACGAAAAAAAGTGAGCTAAACTACACACAATAAACTTTGATAAATATCATAACCATATTACTGAGTGGAAAAAAAAAAACACAAAAGTAAAATAATAATAAACAACAATATATCATTTTACTTATATAAAGTTTTTAAATGGTGTTAGGAGGTTACCTCTGGGGAGGAGAGTGGATGAGAGTGGACTTGGTAACTGGGGCCGTGGAGGGTTTCTGAGGTGCTATCATTGGCCTATTTCTTCATCTGGTGGTATTCACTCTGTGAACATTCTTTTATTTCTTTGTTAGAATGTCTAACATATTTTATTATTTTTATTGCTCATAATCATATTCACATACATAATCTGCATATAACATAGGTGTGGGATATACATTATATTCAAATGTATAATTCTTTAGATACCTGATAAAATTAAACATTGACTTTAACTTTAAAATAATTAACATTGTCCTAATCGGTTTGGCTCAGTGGATAGAGCATCGGCCTGCGGACTGAGAGGTCCCAGGTTCGATTCCAGTCAAGGGCATATACCTGGGTTGCAGGCACATTCCCAGTGTGGGGCGTGCAGGAGGCAGCTGATCGATGTTTCTCTCTCTTCGATGTTTCTAACTCTCTATCCCTCTCCCTTCCCGCTGTAAAAAAATCAATAAAATATATTTTTTAAAAAATAAAAAATAAATAAAATAAAATAATTAACATCATCAATATATCAAACAAAACAATGAATATTTTATCTCATTAATCTTAATAAAATCTGATGGTTCTTTAAGAAAAAAAACAGTGGGCCATAGATTCCAATTATTCTGAAGTGGCTCACCAGGGTGATATTTGTTTTTAATTTTTATTGTTGAAAGTATGTTCCCCCTTTTCCCCTATTGACCTCTTCTAGCCTGCCCTCCTGCCCACTCCCGACCCCCAGGCCTATAACGCCCTATTGTCTGTGTCCATGGGTTATGCATATATGCATACAAGTTCTTTGGTTGATCTCTTCCCACCCACCCCAGCCTTCCCTCTGAGGTTTGACAGTCTGTCCATGCTTCTATGTCTCTGGGCTGCTGAAAGCCAAAAGACTAAAAGTGATTAGTCTTTTAAATGTACATTTATAATGTTTGCACTTTTATGTGTATTATACATCAATCTGAAATCTGAAAGTTATTTTAAAGAAGAAATTGGATCTTATGTTATATTCTAAAGGAAGTAGGACTGAAGAGAGGCAGGATGGAGTCAGGACATGGAGGTAGCCTTTTGGTTTCAAAGTAGCTGTTGTGTTTCTCTAGGGAAGCACCAAAACATACAAGATATTTAAGATTCATGCAAAGTGATGTATGATATCTGATATAAAATGGTGGGTAGAAGAGGAAAATAAAACTAGTAGTCAGATTTCAGTAAACCTCAAATACCACTGACTGTAGAATGTACCGATATTTTAACAATCTATTTACAGAGAAAAATATGTTGCTAATTAAATATGAAACCATGCCTTAACAATGGTCTCGTTGATACACGAATTAGTCATATCAGCTTCTCATTGCCTTTAGATTTCTTTGATTTATTCCAAGGAACTTGACATTTTTCCTGTCTTCAGTTGTCTTATTTGCTTGGTTTGTGATGTTATGATAGACATGCTTTTGCATATATTTCAGGAACAAAATGAAGTACAATTTCAGCTAATTGTGGGTCTCTTCCTTTCTTGGGTCCTGTAAAGCTCTTGGTCGGTCTTTACAAGAGAATTGAGCAGTTTGGCCATCTTCCAAGTGGTATGTTTGCTTTATTACTACCAATGGCTGCTCTCTTTCCTTGCCTTCTGGTGACCACAATAACCTTTTGTCTCAACGAAAATCTTTTAAAAGGCATTTTTAAACATCAATCAAATTCATCGACAGCGATGCCAATGGAAGAGCCATGGCCAAGTTACACATGTGAAGGCAGTGACACAACTGCTGCCAGGCCAACAGTGACCATAAGAGGCTTCTCGATTTCCAGAGATGTTAAAACGTGAGAAAATGTGTGTCTTAGAACAGATGATTCAGTGTGTCGAAGGGAAAGGCAAAGTCAGAAAATTACTATTTAGAGAGTTAGAGGAAGTCTTACATACTTGCATAATTTGGGCTGAAAATAAGCAGGATGTATTTCAAGGACCTAGAAGAGAGTCAGGGAATAGGTCAAAGGAAAAGAACATAGTTTGCCTAAAATAAATATACTATGCTTGATGGAGGCTGGTGTTCGTGAACTTGATATGGAGAAGCACAGCTGGTCTCCCTCTTTGCTTTGGAGGCAAGGTGATACGATAACTTAGAGCCGTGCAGTGCTGGTAAATGTTTAGCAGCCAGCTTCCTGGGAAAGAAAATGCACATATCTATATGTTTATGATAAATTTTACTGACATAAATGATGTGTAAATTATCAATTAGCTAATTGAGTCCCATAGATCGCTTTTGTAGATTTTTCCTTAACTCTGTATCCATAGCCAACCTGTGCTGCTAATGAGAAATGAGTACAGTTCTGGCGTGAATGTTGGTTGATATTTTTGTTTACACGAGTGAGTAAGAGCAAAGTGAAACAGAAAAGCACAGGTTGGAACTTCACTCACTTGTCAATGACATGAGTTTTTTGCGAAATCGGATAACAATCTTCTAAGACAGGAAAAAAACTTCCTTCAATGTTTCTGTGTTATGAAAAATATAATAGCTATAGACACAACACATTTAAGTTTAGTCTATATTATTAACATTTTCCCACCACCTTCATAAGTCTGAACAATCAAAATGATAAATCAAGTCGTGATATGTAGTGTGTGCCAATTGCTGTGTTGTAAATACTCCCACCATGGCTAATTTTCACTTGTCAATGTGGAGGTGGAACGAGGTGTGTGTAATAGCACACCATTAGGTAGTATTTTCACCCTGCAAATTAAAGAGATGTAGATTACCTTAAGAGCATAGACACTAGTAAAAATCTACACTAATAAAAGAGAAAAATGGTAATTGGCGTACGGCGATACCTTTTTCATTGGCTAATCAGGGCTATATGCAAATTAACTGCCAACTAAGATTGGCAGTTAACTGCCAACTAAGATTGGCAGTTAACTGCCAACTAAGATTGGCAGTTAACTGCCAACAAGATGGCGGCTAATTTGCATATGTAGGCACAATGCAGGGAGGCGAAAGGGAAAGCAGGAAGAAGCCCCCTGCCACTGACAGTGATCTGAAACCCAGGGGGGAGCTAAGAGCTGGGGGGCAGGGCAAAGGCAGCCCTGGGGCCGCCTTTGCCCTGCCCCCCCGCCATGATCAGAGAATCAGGCGCCTTTGCCGCCCTGGCCAGTGATAGCAGGAAGTAGGGGTGGAGCCAGCGATGGGAGCTGGGCATGGTCGAAGCTGGCAGTCCCAGGAGCTAGGGGTCCCTTGCCTGGGCCTAAAGTGAAGCCCACGATTGCGGCGCCCCCCGCTGCCACTGCAGGTCCCCGCTGCCCGGGCCGGACGCCTAGGCCAGAGGTGTTAGGCCTGGGCAGGGGCGGAGCCTGCAACCGCGGGGAGCTGGGGGTCCCCTGCCCAGGCCTGACACCTCTGCCGGAGGCCTCAGGCCTGGTCAAGGGGCCGATCCGGTGATTGGTGATCGGAGGGTGACGAGGGTCAACTCCTCTGGCCGAGGCATCAGGCCTGGGTGGGGGGCGGAGCCAGTGATTGGGGGGAGATGGGGGTCCCCTGTCCAAGCCTGACACCTCTGGCGGAGGCGTCAGGCCTGGGCAAGGGGCCGATCAGGCCATCGGAGGGTGATGGGGGTCAACGCCTGAGGGCTCCCAGTATGTGAGAGGGGGCAGGCTGGGCTGAGGGACACTCCCCCCCCCCCTTCACACCCAGTGCACGAATTTCGTGCACCGGGCCCCTAGTTAATAATAATCAGGTTGTGATAAATTTTGAGTATTTATTACCTTTTAAAAAATATAATCTATTTAATTGTAAGTTTGCATTATTTAATTTTTAATAATGGCTGTGTTTAACAAATAGTCACAAAAATTCCTAAAATATTAACTATCAGCTCTTACAAGCCTGTATGAGTCAGCTCCAGCACATCTCTGCTTTGGGGTCACACAACTTCAGGTTTATATTTAACATTACCAGTTCCTTATTCTTTAACCATGGAGAATACACCCAGCCTCTTCAAGCCCGGGTTATTTCTACAACAGCTACTAATACCTACATCATAGAGCTGACTGAGGATGGAACAAGATCAAGTTTGTGGAGTGCCAAAATCAACACAAAGTAGGAGCACAGTTTTATTTTTTCTCTTTCTCTGGTCTTATTCTTGTTTCGTCCAACCTGAACATTGCTTGTTAAAATTATCTTCCTGAAACAGAGATATTGCTATGTCAGCCCTTTGACTTACATTGGTATTAAGCACAAACTTCAATTTGCTATCAAAGTCCACATCTCACCAATCTCATTTTTTCATTACTTTTCAAGATGTTGTCTGTGCCTCGACTACAAATCTGTTGACATCTCTCGCATCGTCCTTGTAGACCCCAATTCTACACTGTTGCTCCTGGCATTCCTTCCCAGGACATCTCTGGACCATCTGTGCTGTCTTCTGCCTTCCTCGAGAAACACCTCTCCCTGAGGCTTCCCTTGTTAGCCCCATTTCACAATAATATCTCACGTGTATTGAGAGCTGGGGAAGTGCCAGGAACTGTGCAAAGTGCTTTATATACATCATCCTATTTATTTGTCCAATTTAAAGATGAAGAAACAGAGACAAAGCAAGAATAAATAACTTGCCCAAGGTCATACACCTAGTGAATGGTGAAGCTGGGATTGCAGCGCAGGTGGTCTGCCTCCAGAACTTGGTCTCTTAGACATCATGTCCCACTTAACTGCCTGAATAATTACCTTTTAAAATAAATTACCTCTGTTTGTTTTAATATTAATAGATCACATGTTTGGCCACTTGCATATCTAGGTTTATATGCTTTATCATAGTACCGTATTCTGAGGACAGAGGTATTCATTGATGGAACATTTATTAAGAGCTCTACCTATGTATCAGGCAGTATACTAGGCACTGGGGGACCAGTCCTAGGTTAAAGAAATGACAAGACATCCATAGAGCAGAATACTATGCAGCTATAACAAAGAACGATGAGGCTCTCTGTGTAAGAACATGGGAAGATTTCCAAGATACACTGTTAAGTGAATAAAAAGCAAGGTGCAGAATACTTCATGCACTATGCCACCTATTGTGTAAAGTATGAGGAGGGGTTAAGACTTTTCCTATGTTTACCCATAAAAAGAAAAGACCCAGTCCTTATCATTATGAATTTCACAGTACGAACAAAATACTCTAATAATGCTATATAATTGATGTACAATGGAAACTTAACCTTCAAAAAATATATATTCTGAAACCTTCATAAAGCCCTAAAATAAATACCACTGGGGCGGTGAAGACCAGCTGTTTAATAAAGTCTCATGCTCCCCTTCCAGAATGTAGAGCTGTTGCTGAGAAGTGACTTCTAGCAAAGGACTATATTTCCCAACCTTCCTTGCATGTGGGACCCTGTGGTTAAATTCTAGCCAATGGAATGTGGGCAGAAGTGGTGTGAGCATGTCCAGGCCAGGCCTAACCATAAAAACTTCCTGTGGGATCTGCAGGCTGGAGGCTGACATCCAGGAAGTTCCTGAATGACTGTGTGGAGCAAAGCTACTCTACACTATGCTGTACACCTGCAACCCATGGGGCTGCTGCCTCTTGGGCTGCATATGAGAAATGAAGTCCTATTGTGTGTACTTATAGTATTTATCTGTCATTGCAGCTTGTATTACCTTCATTAATACACCACTCTAGAATACAAGTTTCCTCTCAAAATATAACTAAAAATTTTAAATGACTCCTTCAGACCCTTACTAATTCATCTTACTTGATAAGCATACTTTTGTACACTGGCTGGAACATTTGCTGAAACAGTTTAACAAATTGATTTTTCTTATTTTTACATAATACCGTTGGTAGGATCTTCCATATCACAAAGCTATGCTATAGACATATGTGACATTTCACTCTTTAGGTGATCCAATATTTCATTTTTTCCTTTTTTTGCCAGAACTATATTTTCTTAGACTTTTTAACTTCTGCCTCTAGTGTTAATAGCTGCCAGCTTTCATCTTCTTTTTCTCCCTTTAATATTTTTATTTTACTATGAGACACATCATCCATACAGCAGAAGGCATAAATCAGAGAGTACCATTTTCAAGAAAAATTAGAATACAAAGACATGTAAAATGCCAAGCCAAGCAACGAAACACTGCCAGCCCCCAAGAAGCCTCTAGTAATCCCTTCCCAATTACAACTTCTTTCCTTCCCCCACAGCAGAAGCCACTAGCCTGACCTTGGTGATAATCATTTCTTTACTTTTCTTTATCCTTTTTACCAACTATACCTGATGCCCAAATTATGTAAAGTAGTTGATCTGCTGTTGAACTTTATGTAAAGGGAGTAATCAGCTCTATGGACACGTGTCCTGCTTCTGTTTGTGAGAGCATTCCATGCTGTTCCATGCAGCTCTAGTTAGTTAATCTTCATTGCTATTCAGTAGTCCTTTCCGTGAATCTACTGCATTGCAGTTATTCATTCGACTGTTGAAGGACATTGGACTATTGTAAACATTGCTGTTATGAACATTCTTTTTCACATACCCTGGTAGAGATGAGCATGCGTTTCTCTGAGGCATATTACCTGGGAGTGAACTTGCTAGGATATGGAATAGGCTTATCTTCAATTTGACTGGGTAAAGCCATACTGTTTTACAAAGTGGTTGTACTATTCCACATGCCCACCAGTGGTGTATGAAAGTTCCCCTCATTCCTCATCTGTGCCAACATTTGGTGTTGTCAGACTTTACATTTCTCATCAATCTGATAGGCATTTCATTGTGGTTTTCATTTGAATTTTTTATTATTAATAAGTTTATATGTTATATTTTTATTGACCAGTTAGATTTCCTTTTGTTGAAATGTCTAGTTTAAGTCTTTTGCCAAGTTTCTTTTTTTTTTTATTATTATTATTAGTTAAGGAATTACAAATGTGTCCTCATCCCCCCCTTTAACCCCCAACCTCCCCCCCACACACAAACTCGTGCTCCCATCCCCCCGTTGTCCATGTCCATTGGTTTGGCTTATATACATGTATACAAGTCCTTCTGTTGATCTCTTCCCCTTACCCCCGCCCTCCCCTACTTTCCTTCTAGGGATTGATAGCCTGATCGCTGTTTCTCAGTCTTTGGGTCTGTCCTTTTTCATCAATCTATGTTGTTCTCTATAATCCACAAATGAGTGAGATCATGTGGTATTTATCTTTCTCTGACTGGCTTATTTCACTTAGCATAATGCTCTCCAGTTCCATCCATGCTGTTGCAAAAGGCAAGAGTTCCTTTTTTTTTACCGCAGCATAGTGTTCCATTGTGTATATGTACCACAGTTTTCTAATCCACTCATCTGCTGATGGGCACTTAGGCTGTTTCCAAATCTTAGCTATGGTGAATTGTGCTGCTATGAACATAGGGGTGCATATATCCTTTCTAATTGGCGTTTCTGGTTTCTTGGGATATATTCCTAGGAGTGGGATCACAGGGTCAAATGGGAGTTCCATTTTTAGTCTTCTGAGGTAGCTCCATACTGTTCTCCACAGTGGCTGCACCAGCCTGCATTCCCACCAGCAGTGCAGAAGGGTTCCTTTTTCTCCACATCCTCTCCAACACTTGTTGTTTGTTGATTTGTTGATGATAGCCATTCTGACAGGTGTGAGATGATAACGCATTGTCGTTTTGATTTGCATCTCTCGTATAATTAGTGACTTTGAGCAGGTTTTCATATGTCTTTCTGCCTTCTGTATGTCCTCTTTCGAAAAGTGTCTATCTAGGTCCGTTGCCCATTTTTTTATTGGATTGTTTATCTTCCTTTTGTTAAGTTTCATGAGATCCCTGTATATGTTGGAAATTAAACCCTTATCGGTGGTATCATTGGTAAATATGTTCTCCCATGTAGTGGGTCTTCTTGTTGTTTTTTTGATGGTTTCCTTTGCTGTGCAAAAGCTTTTTATTTTGATGTAGTCCCATTTGTTTATTTTCTCTTTAGTTTCCATTGCCCTAGGAGCATTATCAGAGAAGAAATTTCTTCGGCATATGTTTGCGATTTCGCTGCCTGTGGATTCCTCTAGTATTTTTATGGTTTCCCGTCTTACGTTTAAATCTTTTATCCATTTTGAGTTTATTTTTGTGTATGGTGTGAGTTGGTGATCTAGTTTCATCCTTTTGCATGTATCTGTCCAATTTTCCCAACACCATTTATTGAAAAGACTGTCTTGACTCCATTGTATGCTCTTGCCTCCTTTGTCGAATATTAATTGGGCATAGTGGATTGGGTCAATTTCTGGGGTCTCTATTCTATTCCATTGATCTATATGTCTGTTCTTGTGCCAGTACCAAGCTGTTTTAAGAACAGTGGCTTTGTAATACAGTTTGATATCTGGTATTGAGATCCCACCTACTTTGTGTTTTCTCAGGATTGCTGCAGCTATTCGGGGTCTTTTTTTATTCCAGATGAATTTTTGGAACGTTTGTTCTAGATTTGTGAAATATGCCATTGGTAATTTAATGGGGATTGCATTGAATCTATAAATTGCTTTGGGTAGTATGGACATTTTGATGATGTTGATTCTACCAATCCATGAACACGGTATATTCTTCCATCTGTTTATGTCTTCCTCTATCTCTTTTTTCAGTGTCCTGTAGTTTTCAGCATATAAGTCTTTTACCTCCTTAGTTAAGTTTATTCCTAGGTATTTTAATTTTTTTGGTGCAATGGTAAATGGGATTGCTTCTGTAGTTTCACTTTCTGTAAGTTCACTATTGGTGTAAAGAAATGCCATGGATTTCTTAGCATTAATTTTGTATCCTGCTACATTGCCGAATTCATTTATTAAGTCTAATAATTTTTTGATGGAGTCTTTAGGGTTCTGTATGTACAGTATCATGTCATCTGCAAATAAGGACAGTTTTACTTCTTCTTTTCCAATCTGGATGCCTTTTATTTCTTCTTCGTGTCTGATCGCAATGGCTAGTACTTCCAGTACTATGTTGAACAGGAGTGGTGAGAGGGGGCATCCCTGTCTTGTTCCTGTTTTTAGGGGGAATGGTTTTAGTTTTTGCCCATTGATTATGATGTTGGCTGTGGGTTTGTCATATATGGCTTTTATTATGTTGAGGTATGATCCCTCAATTCCTATCTTGCTGAGAGTTTTTATCAAGAAAGGGTGTTGGATTTTGTCAAATGCTTTTTCCGCATCAATTGATATGACTATGTGGTTTTTCTCTCTCAATTTGTTTATGTGATGTATCACGTTTATTGATTTGCGGATATTGTACCATCCTTGCATCCCTGGGATAAATCCTACTTGGTCATGATGTATGATCTTTTTGATGTACTGCTGGATCCGATTTGCTAGGATTTTGTTGAGGATTTTGGCATCTATGTTCATGAGGGATATTGGCCTATAATTCTCTTTCATTGTATTGTCTTTATCTGGTTTTGGGATTAGGGTGATGTTGGCTTCATAGAATGAGCTGGGAAGTGTTCCTTCCTCTTGGATCTTTCGACATAGTCTGAGGAGGATAGGTTTTAGGTCTTCCTTGAATGTTTGGTAAAACTCCCCTGTGAAGCCATCTGGCCCCGGGCTTTTGTTTGCTGGAAGCTTTTTGATTACTGCTTCGATTTCCTCCATAGTTATTGGCCTATTGAGATTTTTAGATTCTTCCTGGTTAAGTTTTGGAAGGTTGTATTTATCTAGGAATATGTCCATTTCCTCCAGGTTGTCTAGTGTGTTGGAGTAGAGTTGTTCATAGTATTTTCTAACAATCCTTTGTATTTCTATGGGGTCTGTTGTTATTTCTCCTCTTTCATTTCTGATTTTGTTTATTTGGGTCCTCTCTCTTTGTTTCTTGGTGAGCCTGGCTAGAGGTGTATCAATCTTGTTTATCCTTTCAAAGAACCAGCTCTTGGTTTTGTTGATCTTTTGTATTGTTTTTTTGGTCTCTATGTCGTTTATCTCCGCTCTGATCTTTGTTATTTCCTTCCTTCTGCTTACAGTGGGCTTTTTTTGTTGCTCTCTTTCTAATTCTTCGAGTTGTAGAGTTAGGTCATTTATTCTCATTGTTTCTTGTTTCTTGCAGTAGGCTTGTAGAGCTATGAACTTCCCTCTCAAGACTGCTTTTGCTGTGTCCCATAGGTTTTGGATTGTTGTGCTTTCATTGTCATTCGTTGCCATGATGTTTTTTATTTCTTCTTTGATCTCACTGGTGACCCAGTCGTTGTTTAATAGCATGCTATTTAGTCTCCATGTGTTTGATTTTTTTGGATTATTTTTGTTGTAGTTGATTTCCAGTTTTATGCCTTTGTGGTCTGAGAAGATACTTGATATGATTTCAATTTTCTTGAATTTGAAGAGACTTTGTCTGTGACCCAATATATGGTCTATCTTTGAAGATGACAAATGTGCACCTGAGGAGAATGTATATTCTGTGGCTTTGGGGTGAAATGTTCTGAAGATGTCAATTAATTCCATCTGATCTAGTGAGTCATTTAGGATTGATGTTTCTTTGCTGAGTTTCTGTTTAGAGGATTTGTCCAGTGGCGATAATGGGGTGTTAAGGTCCCCTACTATGATTGTATTGCTGTCAATCTCTCCCTTGATCTTCTCCAGAAGCTTTCTTACGTATTTGGGTGCTCCTATATTGGGTGCATATATATTTACCAGAGTTATTTCTTCTTGTTGGACTGCTCCTTTTAGTATTATGAAGTGGCCTTCTTGATCTCTTTTTATGTCCTTCACTTTGAGATCTAATTTGTCAGATATAAGTATTGCTACTCCGGCTTTTTTTTCACTTCCATTGGCCTGAAAAACCTTTTTCCATCCCTTCACCATCAGTCTGTGTGCGTCTTTTTTTCTGAGGTGGGTTTCCTGTAGACAGCAGATATATGGGTCATGTTTTCTTATCCACTCATTTACCCTATGCCTTTTGACTGGGGAATTTAATCCATTTACATTTAAAGTTATTATTGATAGAAACTTGTTAGTCGCCATTTTTGTTCTTTACCGCTGCGTTCCTTCTTTGTTTCCTGTTTTTTCTATTTACAGCAGACCCTTTAGCATTTCTTGCATTGCTGGTTTGGTTGTAATAAACTCCCGTAGACCGTTTTTGTCTGTGAAGCTCCTGATTTGACCCTCAATTTTGATTGATAGCCTCGCTGGGTATAGTATTCTTGGATTCAGACCCTTCCTTTGCATGACTTTGTATATTTCATTCCATTCCCTTCTTGCCTGATGTGTTTCTGTTGAGAAATCGGTCGCTAGTCTGATGGGGGATCCTTTGTAGGTAACTTTCTGTCTCTCTCTGGCTGCTTTTAAGATTCTTGCTTTGTCGTTGGTGTTTGCCAATTTAATTATTATGTGCCTTGGTGTCGGTCTTTTCGGGTTCATTTTGTTTGGGACTCTGTGAGCTTCTTGGATTTGTGTGAGTTTTTTCCTCCCTATATCAGGGAAATTTTCTGTTACTATTTTTTCAAACAGGTTTTCTATTCCTTGCTCAGTTTCCTCTCCTTCTGGCACCCCTATTATTCGGATGTTGTTTCGTTTAGCATTGTCCCAGAGTTCTCTTAGGCTCTCTTCCTGCTTTTTAATTTTTTTTTCTAGAAGCTGTTCTGTTTGGGTATTTTTTTCTACCTTGTCTTCTAGCTCGCTGATACGGTCCTCTGCTTCTTCTAGTCTACTGTTGATGCTTTCTATTGAGTTCTTTATGGCAGTGATGTCGTTTTTCATTTCTTCTTGGTTTCTCTTCATTTCCTCTTGGTTCTTCTTCATTTCCTCTTGGTTCCTACACATATTGTTGAATTGGTCTTCCATTCTTTTCATCCACCTTATGACCATTACTCTGAATTCTTTCTCTGACAGGTTGCTTGCCTCCATTGCCTCTATTTCGTTTACTTCCTTTTCTGATGATGCCTGTTTTTCTTTCATATTTGGGTTGGTTCTTTGTTTCACCATGATTTCTCTTCTCAAGGTGTTTGGTTATGTAGATCTCTCTCTGTTGCGCTGATTCAAAGGCACAAAATACAACACAACAAGGCACAACGTACAAGGCACCGAACTAAATGCATTCACAATATTAATAACCCCAAATAAAGGTGACCCCCCCGAGCGAAGAGAATTAGGGGATAAAGAAGAAAAAAGAGAAAAATATTAGAGAGAAAAATAAAAAACAAAAAGGAGTGCTGAAATGAGATTGGGAAAAGGGAGAGAAAAAAAAAAAACCACAAAAAGACCCCCCCCAAAAAAAAACCAAAAAAAACAACAACAACAAAAACAAAAACAAAAAAATTAAGAGAATGAAATAGAGGTGGGGAAGAGGCTATTTGTATGGGGAGAGCGAGGGATTGGAAATTAGATATATAAGTAGGGTGAAATTTAGACAGTGGGTAGGAAGAAGGAATAGGTAAAATCCAAAGCAGGAATAGGGTAAGAGAAACAGGACAACAAAAGGGGAAAAGTGAGGAAGAGAGTTTTGGCTTAAGGGTAAATGTGAAATAGAGAGAAATGATGCTAAAGGAACGATGAAAATAGAGTGTAGAACACTAATCCCAAAATAAAATAAAGAAAAATAAAAAAAAATAATAAAAAATAAAATGACACTTGAAAAAATGGTAAAAGGATAGCAGTAATACTGGTTAAAAAAATGTAGTAATTAAAAAGGTAAAATCAGGTGATGAAAAAAAAATAAAAAATAAAAAAAAATAAAATAGGTTCTTAATGAAATGGTGAAAAAAGAATTAAAAAAAAATATATAAAAATATTCGGAAGTGAAGGTGCTTCAGATCTTCCACTCTTCTTTTTGGCACGCCTCAGTCCTGCCAGGCATTCAGGGGAGTGTTGAACTTCCCTGTGATACACTGTCCCTCCGTGCAGTAAACCACAGACCTGATTTTAAGGCAGGTTGTATTTTTTTACCAGACTGCCTTTATTTGTGATCGCAAAAGAGACAGTTCGTGGCTCTGCCTCTGGGTGGCAGTGTGTCTGGATTTACCACCGAGGCTCTAAGTCCTCTCTATCAGTAGGGTTTTGTCCTCTATGGTATTTGGAACTGATTCGGGAAAGACCACTGCCCAGAGCTGGTTCCTTGCCACTGTCCGCTGTTTCCCAGGCTCCCCAAAAAGAACTTTCCCCTACAGGCTCTGCGAATGACCCCAACTGGGGAATCCCATGCGCTGGGTTTAATAATCAAATGCACGGATCTAAGGGGAACTGTAACAAGAGCCTGATAGTTGTGCGAATTCGCAAGCCTCCACCTTCCAGGTCTGCGCGCAGTCTCCGCGCGCCCACTCGCCCCTGGCACCAAGCAGCCAGCAGATTGGCAAAGTCCAAGGCTGCTCCTTTACATCCAGTCCAGCTATGGGCTCATTTTTCGCGTTCCCTTCTGCCAGCAGCCCTGTGGGGCCCCTTCCCCACTCGCGGGTCACGCTGGTCCCAGCGGCTGCGGACTCTGTGGGGCGCAGATTCCGCCCCGCGCGCGCGCGAGCTGGGTCCTCCCTCCAACCCGAACTGCAAACCGCACCTTTAGGGGATGTCCAACCTTTCCGTGAGAAGAAGCAGTGCTTGTCTGAGTTCACGCAGTCACGCTGCTTGAGATCCCTTGTTTCCAGGTTAGTAGCTGGTCTCTGGATGCCGGCAACAATCACCCAAGATGGCGCAGTCTCCGCTGCTTAGCTGGCGCACCAGGAGAGGCTTCAGCCGCAGTCTCCAACCGTCCTTTTTTTTCCCTGGGGGGTTCTCAGTCTTTCCTAGCTGCAGACAGTCTCTCAGCTGAAAATCCTCTACCTATTCGGGCTGAATGTTACCCGTTTCAGCTGCTCACCCTTATCTGCTCCAGGACAAGGCACAGGACACGTCTGCTTATACCTCCGCCATTTTTCCTCCTCCTTGCCAAGTTTCTAATAGTGGTTTTACTCTGGATTACAGGAGTTCTTAATCCTAGATCTGTGTCAGTTATATTTGTTTCAAATATTTTCCCTACCTTGTCTTTTCACTCTCCTTATGGAATCTTTTGGAAAATAGACACTCTTAATGTTATCAGGCCTGGATTTATCTTTTCCTTTATAGTTAATGTTATTTGTGTCTTGTTTAAGAAATCTTTCTTTCCCCTGAGGTCATAAAGTTGTTTTCCAGTATTACATTCAAAGCCTGTATAGTTCTGGCTTTCACATTTAGATCTCTATTTCACCTGAAAGTAGAGGTCTAACTTCATTATTTTCCACGTGGTTACCCAATTGTGCCAGCACCATTTATTGAAAACTCTGTCATTTTCCCATTGATCTGCAATGCCTACTGTGGTCATTCATCAAGGGTTCATATATGTGGGGATTGTTTTGGGGATTTCCATTCTCTTCCATTGATCTATTTGTCTAACCCTGTACCATTTCAGTTTTCTTTGTCATTCATTCAGCACATTGATTCTGAGTGCCTGATACTGTTCCAGGTACTGAGGATAAAGCAGTGACTAAAGCAGACAAAAATCCCTGCCCTCCCAGAGTTTATGTTCTAGTGGGAGAGTCAGACAATAAATAAAACCCATAATATGGTAGGTGATGATACATACTAAATTGAAAAATAAAGCAGGGAGGGGAAAGGAAGTGCTGGGGGTGGGGCTGGGATTTTAAAGAGGATGGCCAAGAAGGGCATCATGAGGAGATCTCTGAGTTCATATCTAAGGGGATGCAGGGGTGCCCTGTGGCTGTCTGGAGGAGAGAGGTGCAGGCAGAAAGTTCGCAAGAGCCAAAGCCCTGAGACGGGACTTGACCTGGTCTGTCTGAGTAACAGGCGAGGCCAGTATGTGTGTGTGGTGTGAGTGAAGACAAAAGAGAGGCCATGAGCCCTGGCAGTGTGGCTCAGTGGTTGAGCACTGTCCCATGCTCCAAGTGGTCACTGGTTTGATACCCGGTCAAGGCACATGTCTGGGGTTGCAGGCTCAATCCCCGGGAGGAGGCATGCAGGAGGCAGCTGATGGATGTTTCTCTCTCCCTCTCCCTTTCTCCTTCTAAAATAAATAAAAACATATTTAAAGAGAGAGAGAGAGAGAGAGAGAGAGAGAGAGAGAGAGAGAGAGAGAGAAAGGCCATGAGAGAGTCAATAGTGGCCAATCATGGGGGCAGGGAGCTTATAATTCCCAGTACAGAGTTTGGTTTTTACTGCTATTAGATGGTTTGAGTGGAATAACTTGATCTAACTTCTATTTAAAAGGATGCTTCTGGCCCAGCTGGCGTGGCTCAGTGGTTGAGCATCAACCTATGAACCAAGAGTCACGGTTCAATTTCCGGTCAGGGCACATGCCCGGGGTGTGGGGTGTGGGCTCTGTCCACAGTGTGGGGCACACAGGAGGCCAATCAGTGATTCTCTGTCATCATTGATATTTCTATTTCTCTCTCTCCCTCTCCCTTCCTCTCTGAAATCAATAAAAATATATTTTAAGAAACTATTATGGATGTTGAACTGGGAAGAGATTGAAGAGGGGCCAGGGTAGAAACAGATTAGCTAAGAGTCTGCTGAGACAAGTCCGGTGAAAGATGATGGTGACTTGGGTGAGAGGGGTTAGATGCTGGATTTGCTGATGGATCAGAGGTGACATTTGAGAGGAGACAGTAGTCAAAGATGACTCCAGAATTTCTTCTTAGGGATATTTTCTACAGAGGAAGGAAGTTTTTATTATTTGATGAGCATTACTATACATAGAACGCTGACAAACAGAGAAGAGGAACTTCAATGTGATGTAGGTGCCGGGCCAAACTCATATGCCACCACCTCTATCAACAAAAGTCAAAGGAAAGTTCTTAGAGGTTGACATCAAGTGAGTTTTCTGGAAGGAGAAAATGAGAATGCCAGGTGAACCCTGGGCCTTTCAAATACACGAACGGATGGTAAAGGTCTGGAAGAGTGAATAAAACAGCCTGGGCAGACGTTTCCAAACTTGCTCAGTTTACTGCACCCTTAATGTCTTGGTGACTTCTTTCCCACATCCCTAGGCCAAACGTAACGCCTAACAGTTCCATTATTGGCAAATTAGTTCTAAATACCTTAATGAGTATTTATGTCCTAAAAACTAAGTAGTTTCTTTAAAAAATAATACATATAAATTGTAAGAAAATATTTTTATTTTATTATTAAGTAACACCAATGACAAACTAATAGGACGTATGCACCCCCTGGGCCCTATACAGTTTCTCGGATGTTTGAATCAGATTGGGGATACCACCACCATAATTTCCTATTCCACATTGATTTTCACATGGTGTTTGCTTTTTGTTATAGTTGAACATTTCAACTTTGCAAAGAGATAATGTCACTGAAAGAAATGTTTGTCACCTAATGTTGAAACTGTGAACTGCTTCAAGTTAGTAGTTTGTGCAGTATCTGACAGATGTTCATTAGCAGCGTATCTCCCTCTAAACTTTAAAATATCTCCCAAAGCCCCTGTGAGGTGAGTGTCCTGGGTTGCCCTGGTGCACAGTCTGGGAGCTGCAGGCATTAGACGTGTGGGAGAACTGAAAGCATTTCCGTGCCGCCAGAAGATCACATGTTTGTGCAGAGGAGAGACAGAGGGAATGGAGGTAAACCATTAGGCGGCAGGAAACTTGTGTAAAGTGTTGTCTGTCACATTAAATTTTGTCCAGACCCAATGGAATGGCAGGAATGCATCTTAGTCTCTGGAAATGCAAATTACAGCTGGAAAGACAGAATGAATATGTGACATGCAATACATTGTGATTATTCCTCTAACACAAATATATACCTAGTGATTGATTTTGATTTTGGAGGAAGTTAGAGAAAGCCTCATAAAGCATAGAACATGAGGCTGCTTCTTGAGAAAATGAAGACTAGTTGAGCAGGGGGAGAAAGACAGTCAAATGAACAGGCGTGATAGTGCATGGCTTCTTCATGAACTGCACAGGACTCCTACGGCTGGGACAATGATTTAAATGGCAGGAGATGAGAAAAGATAGGTTGGAGCCTAACTGTGAAGAGCTTTGAAGGAGACACTGTAGCGTTTAGACTTTATTCTGAGAAGTATAAGGAGCCGTCAAAGACTTTAGAAAATTGAATCATGTGATGAGGTAATTCTGGCAGCATGAAGATGGGCTTAACCAGGAAGACTAGGTCAGGAGATGGCTGTGCTAGTCAGCTCTTGCTGTGTTAGTGCTTCTCGCTGGTGGATCTGTGGGTTGACTGCAACTCAGCTAGGGTAGGTTGGATTCCAGGCTCCAGGCTATAGGTCCAGATTTGTTCCATGTGTCTCTACATTAGCCCTGGACCAGAGACACTTATGGGGTGTGCTCTTCTCATGGTAAATTTCATTGCAAGTAACCAAGCCAAATGGTGTACAGGTACATGAATAGCCTCTGCTTGGATTATATCTGCTAATTTTCTATTGAATTAAGCAGGTCACATAGCTTGATCCGAAGTCACGTGGTTGGAGAAGAGAAGCAAGAATTAGCAATACTCCATTAACAATACTCCTGTCATTGTAGAAGGGGCAAGATATGATTAGAGCAATGACAATGGAAAGGAGGGTCTACAGCAGCGGTTCTCAACCTGTGGGTCACGATCCCTTTGGCGGTCGAACGACCCTTTCACAGGGGTCGCCTAAGACCATCCTGCATATCAGATATTTACATGACGATTCATAACAGTAGCAATATTACAGTTATGAAGTAGCAACGAAAATAATTTTATGGTTGGGTCACAACACGAGGAACTGTATTTAAAGGGCCAGAAGGTTGAGAACCACTGGTCTAGAGTCAAAGGCATACAGGAAAAGGACTCCCAAGACTTAGGGTCCATTAGAAATAAGGTGAGTGAAGGGACAGAGGTTTCTATCCTGAGCATATGGATAATAAATCAATACTTACAGAGAGCTAAGTAGGTGCTTGGCACCATTCTAAGCACTTATGTACACTGACTAATATACTCTTGTCTTAACAACACTATGAGATAAAAGCTATCATTAACTCCATTTCACAGATAAGGATACCAAAAACACAGTAGTTACATAACTTTCCCAAGATTATAAGACATGGTGATGCTTGGATTTGAATCCCTGACATTTTGCTCCCCGGTCCATTAGCTGACCACTATGAATACTGCCGCTCAACTATGTCTATCAAAGAGAATATTTACAACACAGGATGCACAGCAGCGCCATCGATGGGGATCCAGATGCTGAGCCTGAGGCATGAGGTATGCTCTTGTAGATGCAGTTTGACCAAATTAATTGGTAAATTACTTGAAAAGCTACAATAAAAAGCAGGATAAGCCAAAAGTAAGATAAACCAAAAGCAAGGTCGTCCAAAAGTCCACAGGCTAACCCCTGGGGCACGTTGTATAGGGGATTTCACACTGGCCGCAGTGGAAAGGAAGGCTGGAGTGAGTGATACCTTCCACATCACCAACATTCCTGCAGGGCTTGCCCGTGTGGGAGGAGATTAGGAGTCATCTCAGAGATAAAATCTTCAGACCGGAGTCCTCCGGCAGCACAGAAAGCGAAGGGATTAAATCCTGTTTCTATGGAAGGAAACAGTAAATTGAGAGGAAGCAGTAATGTCTGGAATGAGGGACAGGAGATTAAGCAAATTATCACTGGGTCAAAAGGTAGAAGAAATGAGGCGTGGCATTGAAGGAAGGAAAGGACTTCTGCTGGGTTTCCATCAGGAGACCCTCGATGATCTTCAAGAGTAGCGGTAAGGACGGGGGTAGAACCGAAGGGCCAGAGGCTGTCAGGGTGGGAGGGGACAGAGTCCCACTTCATGCTTCAAACATCTGTGTGCACTGTGCCTTCTGCACCTCGGGTTTAGCCATGAGCTTCAAATGGACTGTGAAGCTGTGGGTTGGTATATGTGCATGTGTGTGCACGGACCGGCAAATTTATCTGGGGAGAAGAAAGATCCAGAGCTCTCGTCAGATCGTCAAAGGGGCCCTTGATCCTAAAAATGTCCAGAACAGCCGAGCTTACAGTTTCTCTCTGAACAAACACTGCTGGCTCCTTTACGCAGGGGCCGTTCTGTGCCGGCTTGCTCTCTTAGGCCATCTTCCCTCACACTGAGCTTCTGGGAACTCCTACCCCCAAATCTCGGTTTGCCCTTAGGAGCAACACTGGGCAAGTCTAATCCTCCTATCTTCTTTCTAAATGGAAACTCATTTTTCCGTGTATTAAATTTTTCCTGATAAAAGCTTAGTTGTAAAAGGAAATCCTTGACATTTTTTATGCCTTCAAAGATTCTCATGGAGTCAGCAAATATCCTCATATTTTGAAAAGTTTGTAAGTTTAGCTACCAGGAACTTAAATGTAGCAGATTCTTACTTAAAACTCACGTAAGGAATTTAAGGAATTTCCATGTTCCTTAAAATACTGGAGAAAGGATACAGGAGTCTGTCCTTTCTTATTGTTTGGCAAATAAGGTCTAATGATAGCTCCAAAGAGTCTGATTTTCAGGAAAAGCAGCTTTAGTAAGAAGGGCACACATCCTGATTATAACAACTGTACAGCATTGGAAAATGCAAAATAAAAATTATTTAGAAAAGCGAGTCTATTTTGCAGAAGGAGTGTCTCTATGTTGTGGAATTGCATTTTTAAAAAATCTGTGACCTCAGATTTTCTTTGAAACACACTGACTTTCTTATACATTATATGCTACATAAAGCTCATAAAAACTCTCAGGAAAATCGGAATCGATCTTGCCCAACATGATAAAGGGTATCTAGGAAAAACCTACAGCTAACATCATACTTAATGACAAAAGATTGAATGTTTTCCCCCTAGAATGAGGAACAAAGTTCTTTCTACTTCTGTTCAACATTGAACTAGAGGTCCTAGCCAGTGTAATAAGGCAAGAAAAATAAATAAAAGCATTCAGATTGGAAAGGGAGAAACAAAACTGTGTTTACTTGCAGGTCTCTGTAGAAAACCCAATGAGATCTGCAAAAAATCTACTAGAGCTAATAAGCGAATTTAGCAAAGTTGTAGCACATACAAACAATATACAAACATTAATTATCCTTGTATATACTACCAATAAATAACTAGAAGTTAATGTAAAAATACTATTCAATGGCATCAAAAATGTAAAATATTTAGGAACAAATCCCAGAACGGTGAGCAAAACCTGTATCCTGAAAACTATAAAACATTGTTGAGAGAAATTAAAGAGAACTGAAATAAATAGAGTGAGATACACTGTATTGTTGTTATGATGTCAGTTGTCTCCAAATTGATCTAGAGATTCAATGCAATCTTGATAAAAATTCCCCAGGGGGCTTTTTTTTTTTTTTTTAAAGAATTTGACAAGCTGATTCTAAAATTCATATGGAAATGCAAAGGACCTAGAATAGCAAAATCAATACTGAAAAAAGAAGAAGCACAAAGTCAGAGGGCTTACACTATCTGACTTCAAAATTTATTATAAAATAAAGCTGGAGTAATCAAGACAGTATTGTATTAATGTCAAGATAGACAAATAGATCAATGAAATAGCATATAGAGTCCAGAAATAGGCCCTTAACATATCTGATTAATTGATTTTTAACAAAGGTACAAGGGTAATCAGATAGTGGAGGGACAACTAGATATCTATGTTTAAAAATTTTTTCATGAGTCCAAGAGCATGATCCATAGAAGAAGAGATAATATGTATCAAACTTCATAAAAATAATGTATTTCTGCTCTTTGAAAGGCACTGTGAAGAGAATAAAAAGATATGCCCAGACTGGGAGACCACATTTACAAATAATGTACCTGATAAAAGACTTGTATTCAGAATATATAAACATCTCTCAAAACTCAATAATAAGAAAACAAAACCCAACTTAAAAGATAGGCCAAAGGTTTGAGCATTCACCCAAGAGGATTTACTAATGACAAATAAGTCCATAAAAATATGCTCAGTATCGTTGGTCATTAAGGAAATTCCAGTGCAAACCACAGTAAGATAATACTACTCACTTGTTAGAATGGCTAAAATGAAAAAGAGAGATCATTCCTAATGCTGTCAGGGATGTAGAGCAGCTGAAACTCTCATATACTGCTAGTATGAGTGTAAAATGTCACCACCACTTTGAAAAGCAGTTTGGCCCCTTCCTAACATGTTAAACATGCTAAATATATACCTACAATAGGACTCAGCCATTCCATTCCTACATATTTATACCCAAGAGAAATGAAAGCATATGTCCGTACAAAGACTTGCACACAAATACTCATAACAGCTTTATTTGTAATAGCACAGAAAGCTAAGGGTTTAAATTGTGTATCCTCATAATGAATACTACTCAGCAATAAAAAGGGATGGATTGACAGACAATTGAATAATTGACAATAGAATAATCTCAAAAAATTATGTCGAGTGGAAGAAACCATACAAAAAAAGAGTACATAATGTATGATTCCATTTGCTTAAAGTTCTGGAAAATGCAAACTAATGTACAGTAATAGAAAGATTAGTGGTTGTCTGGAGAAGGAGTGAGTGTGAGAGTGATGCATAGAGGGATTCCAGAGGCCTGGGAAAACTTTGGAGGTGATGGCTCTGTATGTGCATTATCTTAATGGTGGTGACAGTTTCATGCATGTCTACATAAGGCAAATCGCGCGCTCTGAACATGGATAGTGCATCCTACGCCAGTTACAGCCCAGTAAAGCTATTTTAAATGCCACACTGCCTGACAGGCATACCGTGTGGCAAACTGTGTTGTAAACGTGTGAAACGCACTCTCTTTAATCTTCAGAACAAACCTCCAGGTGTTTGCTGTGATTGTTCCCTTTACAGAGGAGGACACCGACGCTTCGAAAAGCCGTTCAGTCCAAGTCCACGCAGTCAGCAAGCGGCAGCCTGACCATCCTCTTTCCCTCTTAACTGTGAACGGAGGTGGAAACACGTGGACGAGGCACAAGAACATGTTAGCGTTCTCACCTTCATTATCTAGGACGGTCCTCGGGGGAGAGTGTGGAGGGAGCAGTTCATGCCTGCTTTGCGGATGGACAGACTGAGGTTGACAAGATAAAAGTGATCTTCACAGTTTAGACCTGGGGACTGCAGGGGAGCGACGTTTCCCTACTCCTTACACCAGCGCCCTGGCCATGGACTCACAAGTCTCCCGCTGCTGCTGACTTCTGCGTCTGCTTTTTCTTTCTTGGTTTTTATTTTTATTCATTCAGCCAAAGATCACGTACATTGCCTTCCCGCGTTGGTGGATGTCAGACACTCCCAACCGAGCGTGGCAATATGACCAGGCATTTCCTTCTGCGCCTGCGGGTCAGGAAGAAGGCACTTCCAAGGGGGCCACGGGGCACCTTCTGGGTGTCAGCGCCCCGTGGGCAGGAGCTGGGCGGCCCCGTCCCGTCGCTCGGTTCGGGCGCCCCGCCCGCGCGCTCCGCCGGACGTCGGGGAGGCGGGCCCGGGGACGCTCGCGAGGCGCTCCGGCGAGGCGCCCCCTGCCGGCGCCCTGCTCCCTCGTCCTGGATCCCGTCCGGGCGGCGCGGGGACGCCGGCCTGGGAGCCCGCTAGCGAGCGGGCGGGCGGCGCGGTGCGGCGCGGCCGAGCGGGTGCGCCCTGCAGGGGTAGGTGGGTCGCGGGCGCGCGGTCGGGGGGCGGGGGGCGGGGGGCGCGCGCGGGCGGGTCGGGCGGGGGGCCGGGCGGCGCGGGGGCGCGCGGGCCGGGCGGGCGGGGGGCGCGCGGGCGCGGCGGGCGGGAGCCATCAATTATGCAAGGGCCCGGGCGGCGCGGGGCGGGCGCGGGGAGCGCTCCAAGATGGCGCCCACCGCAGTCCCGCCCGCCGCAGCCTCGGCGCCTCTGCAGTCCGGCCGCGCCTCCCGGGCCCCGCGCTAGGGCCGCCGCCGCCTCCCTCGCCGCCGCTGCCGTAAGTCGCCCCCGAGCCCCCGCCGCGGCCGCTCCCCGCCCGCCGAGCTCCCCCTCTCGCCGGGGACCCCGGAGCGGACTCGCCCGCCTCTGGTCTCGGGCTTTGCCGCAGAGCGCGCGGCGGGCGGAGGGGCCGTGGGCTGGGTGCCGGCCCGCACGGCTTCGGACCGTGCTGGCAAGTCTTGCTTTCCCCGCCGGTGTTTGCCCGGGGTTCCGAGGAGACTGGAGGACCACCGGGCCCCACCCCCAGGCACCCTCGCTGTCCGGGTCTTCGGGCTGCGCGGGGGGCTCCGCCTGCCCTCGGCGCCCCCTCCTCGTGCAGCCTCCCTAACCCCGTCGCCCCGGGCCCGGCAGAGTCGGGCTCCTCGCCGGGTGGTACCGAGGAGGGCAGCGCCGTCGGGCTCTTCCTCGGCCGCCCCTCAGCTCTGCCCCCTCCCCCATGGCTTGCTGCATCCTTCTCCCCCATCCGGACCCGGATTGGTACCAACTGCAGGAACCGGGCTTCCTGGGTTCCTAGGGCAGCAGGACTCCTCCTGTCCTTCACTGGCTGCGTCCGTCCCCGTGCTCCGGGGCAGTGTTGGGGGCCCCCCCGGGACCTTGTTGGGAAGGCTAGGGTTCCTGCATTCGGGAGGACATCACTCTCAGAATATCCCCTTCCCCCTCTACGCCACCCGGTGCAGAGCTAGCTCCCGTCCTCCCTGCCTTCCCTCCCCCACCTCCCTCCACCGGCGGCATCCTGGGCTTGTTAGCCTTGGGCTGGTGGGACTGCCCAGCTCCACAGGCGTGGACCCTTCCCCCCTAGTTCTCTTATGGTAATTGGAGGACCCCAAAGCTCTGCACCCCCCCCCCCCCGAGCTCTCAGCTCGGTCCCCCCGTGCCAGCAGCAACCACCGGTGGAGACTTGGCAGCTAACTTTCCAGGGGTTAGCCTGGGCTTTCAGACCCCTTCAGGGGCCCCAGCCTCGAGGTGGGGTGGAGGGGGAACCATTTTTCAGCCTGATGAATAAGATTCTTCAAACCATGCGTTCCTTCCAACTACTCCACCCTGTGCCCTCTTCCTCACTTACACTGCAGTTTTTGAAACATGGGAGAATACGTTTTATATCTGGAGATCCCTGGATTCCGCATCTGTGTTCATAATAAAAGAGTGTTATCTGTTGGGGGGGGGGGTCGGTAGATAAAAGAAACTTTGCATGGCATCCGGCTAATTCAGGGGGAGGCAGAATAATTGGCATGGAGCAAGGTCTACCTGCAGGGAAAACGGCTCTTATTGCACAGTGGGCACCAGAGAAGCAGGGATGGCAGCAGGAAGTGTGGGTGAGGGCTTTGAGAGCAAAGGGCGGGTGTGGGGGGGGGGGAGTGCTTTTCATAACAGTTTTCTCAAGTTTGAACCTGGGGAGCTTTTAGAGAGGTAGCGGTGTTAGGGCTGGGGGATGTTTTAGCTTTCCAAAGGAGATTTCGGGTGTGGTAGGTTTTCCCTGTTCCCCAGTCTCTCCATATTTCTCTTTTCTCCACGTGCATTAGAAGATTTTTAGGGGTGGGTGAGCTTTTTCTTTTCTCAAAAAAAAAAAATTTTTTTTTTGATGTGTAATGCAAATGGCTGGATAACATTACCACCCAGTGTCATCCTGGTAGGAATCTTGGGGGAATCACACTTAAAATGCTGAAAGCTTTGTAGCACGCTGCCTGTAACCTGGTTCTTGAAATACTGCAGCATTTTTCTTTGGAACTCATGACCCATAAGGCCTTCAATTCTCCCTGAAAGAGAATTTGATTGCTTGGGGGGGGGGGGGAGGGGAGTAGTGATGCTTTGGTATTCAGCAAGCATTCTCTGTCCTAGAAATTGAGGCTCTCCCTGGAGAGGGCTGCAAGCATGTTCTGCGTTCCTTGACTATGATAAGGGTATGTGTAAAGGTGCTGTGGTTCTTAGTTGGGCTGGCAAAGCAATTCTTGATAGTTCAGGCCGGTTATTGGTTTCTCTGGTTGAGTTTGAGAAGCTGACTGAATATACATACCTTTGGTTTTCATTTGGGGTTTTGTCAACTTGTATCAAAATATTTGAAGGATTTTGTCTTAAATTAATAAAGGATCACGGAGTGGAATCTAGCATACTTAAAGACAACCATCCAGTTGCTTGTTGGTGTCTTCGCAGGAGCTTTTAACAACTTGTTCTCACCAGCCAGCTTTGGTTGCTTGAGGTTAGGCTTGTGCCTGGGTGTCTTGCTGTGGTGCTGAAAGGACAGCTCCCTGGCCAGCCCCGCCGGGAAGTAAGTGCACACATGCTGTCCATGATTTGGGTTTTCCTTTGCTTTTATTGTCAGCAGGCTTTTCTGTAGCTGTGTGTGCATGCGCAGTTGGGTTTATACTTGAGGTTGCAGGCCTAGTTATCATATTTTATTACTCCCACATAATTCTTCATTTTGGCTGTCCCTCGTGGAGACAGTGTTTTACAGGCTGCAACAGATCCATATGTAAGTCATACAGTGACATTTTGCTGACTGCGTTATTTCAGCACATTTCAGTAATTTCAGATAGCAAGAAACTGTTATTTAATGCCATGGGAATGGGTCTCCACAGGGAGTAATCAGAAAGCACACTAAGCTGAGCTGGATCAGAAGGGCATCTTCTCTGGCTGATTTAAACAGCGAGCTTAGGAGAAGGCTTAACATAACAGGCCTGTATGCGATCCATTGTATCACTAAGCAGACTTGTCAAGAATGTTTTTAAAATCCTAGAAGAGGAAGGGAGCCATAAAATACAGCATGTATAACCTTCCACCCAGCACAGGAATCCCTTATGAGAGATCTCTGCTTTGAATACTTCTATTGGTAGGCAACTCATTACCACATAAAGTAGCTCATTCCATTTGGGTTGCACTGTGATTTAAGTACTTTAACGCCATTGGAAAGGTAGCATACATAAAGTTAAAAGACATGTAAACTGGACCTTGTCAGGGGAAAATGTCATAACTTGTGTTTGTTATCAAGAAAAGATCGATAATCAGTGTTCTATGGAGAGTATACAAGAACATGCACCTGCTTGAAAAGAATACAGAGATAGAGACAATCCACCGAAAGCAAGAAAAAGATAACGTGAATGAAGAAAATATCTTAAATGTGCTGATATTATATAATAAGTTGTTCTAGAGACATGTGCATGAATTAATGAATATTAAATTCTGACAGATTATATCTGAGAAAATAAACCCACGCTGTATAGAAAATGTTAAAAATACATAGTTATGCAGAATGAGATCAGTTTCCTTAATTATAAAAGTAACACATTTATTGCAGAAAATTTTTAATATATGTAAAAAATGAAAAATGTCAGTCTTATCACCATAAGTGTTTTATGGTCTCAATTACAGTTGACATACAATATTATATTAGTTTCAGGTATACAACATAGTGATTAGACATTTATTAACTTACAAAATGATCACCCAGCTTAGTCTAGCACCCACCTGACACAGCATTAGAATATTACTGACTGTATTCCCTGTGCTGTGCTTTACACCCCTGTGACTATTTTATAATTATAAATTTGTACTTCTTAATCCCTTCACCTTTGTCACCCAACCTCCCAGCCCCCCTCCCCTCTGGCAACCATCAATTTTTTTTCTCTGTATCTCTGAGTTTGTTTTGTTTACTTATTTTGGAAATAACAGTATTTTTAAACCAAGCCTTTTAAACTCTTACGTTCATAGTCCATTAGTTATTTTGGGAATTAAACACTAGATTGTTATATTTCAATTTATCTTTTTTTCTGAATCATCTTTAAATTTTCCAGGAAATTATCTTTATTGTGAAATAATTCATTCTCAGAATTGAGCTCCTATAAAGTCTCTTGATTTAAATATAGCAAGTTCATTAAAGGAGTAAAGAAATCTTTCTCAATCAATTAATCAACAAATATTTCCCCTCTGCACCTACTGTGAGTGAAGCAATGTACTAGCTAGGCACTACCACTCTTTAAATGATAGGAACCAGTTTAGAATATGATACTGTGCCCGACTGGCACGGCTCAATGGTTGAGCATTGACCTATGAACCAGGAGGTCATGGTTCGATTCCGGTCAGGGCACATGCCTATGTTTCAGGCTCGATCTCCAGTGGAGGGCATGCAGGAGGCGGCCGATCAATGATTCTCTCTCATCACTGATGTTTCTGTCTCTCTCTCCCTCTCCCTTCCTTTCTGGAATCAATACAAATATATATATATTTTAAAAATAAAATTATACCATGCTCAAAAACTGTGGATATTAAAGTATTGAAAGCAGGAAACAGATCTTTTATTCTTTAGGTATATTAATGCTGCAATGTTGTGTGGCAGACTTATCCCAGTGATTCAGCCTAAAAAAGAACAGTTTGTGCAGGAATAGGAAGTAAATGCAGGAAAAGAAAAGATAAAGAGGAAGTCTTAAGGAAAATTTTTATCAGCCCCTTTGTGAAGTTATAAAAGGCACAACGAGGACATGCAGTTAGATAGTATGCCAGGAATTAAGGTGAATTGAAGACCCAAGAAGTTTGCCATGGTTTTGCTATTAAGAAAAATGCCAGAAGCAGTGTGGGCTTTGGAGTTAGGCAAAACCAAGTTCAAGTCTTGACTCTGCTACTTACTAGCTTTGTGACCTTGGGCAAGTTACTTAATCTATCTAAGCTTCAGTGTTCTCATCTATAAAAATAGGAATAATAATATCTACGTTACAGGGTGTTTGTGAGGATTAAATGAAATCTCTGTTTCCTTATGGTTTCTGACACATAGAGCTCAATATATATTTGCTCCTTTCCCTCTAAGGATTTAGCAGCTTAGTGTGTATTTATATGTGTATTTGATATAGTATATATGTACTGTATTAAATTTCGGTAGTCTGAAAAGCAGACAGTTGCTTTATCTTCAGTCTGGCATGAAGGATAGAACCACAGGTACCCTGACTTGGTTGGGCATTGCTAGTCTAAATGGAGAAACGTTTTACTCTACAATTGTAGTGCTGGTCTTCACCATCACAGCGCAGTTGCAGTTACCAGAGTCACTGTTTCCTCATTCATTCCCAAACTATTCTAGAATAGGACTCTACCCAAATGGAGAGCTTTGGCACTCACCGATTGGCAGGCAATGGAGCTGTTTTTGACTGTAGCCTGGGGTCTGGAGGTGGGATGGACCCAACAGCTGAGACTCGCCTTTATTCTTCCTTGAGTTGGATATTTTAATGTGGTGATTATACAGGTTTGGAGTTGCTTAATGTGGTGATTATACAGGTTTGGAGTTGCACGACTCCAGGTTTTCCCATTATGTAGTCTTTGAACTGCTTTATTTGAATGGGCCTCATACTTTTAGGTGTCACGGTTGACCTTTGTTAACTAGAGTGTTTATAAAAACTTTTAAAATCATCCTATCAGTTGATTATTGGAATTAGGTGAAGCAAATATTATTCTACATATGTGATAGCCGAGGAAGCTGAGTAAGTACCCAGTGCCTTAAGTGAGTTGTCTAGGGCTATCGGACAGCTAAGTGGTGGAGTTGGTTGACACATGCTTAAAGATTTTTTCCCCATTTAATGGTGTTATATCTCATGTTCATATAACCAGGTAGTGTGAACAGTTTTGACTTTTTAAAGAAAGTATCATTATCGCAGGTAGCTAAACACAGTTTAGTGTGTGGGCATAGTGCAAGATTCTGGGATAGTCAGAAGAAAGGCAAAAGTGCCTTTGAGGGAGAGCATTTTGGAAGTAGAAAGAATGAGGGGAAATGGGCAGAAGATGTACCAACAAAAAGAATATGGATGAAAAAAGGGGCGTTGAAGTGATATGTTTGTTTTGTTCCTGTACCTATCCTAGCTACTTTTTAAAAGGCCGTCATGTTTTGGTGTCCATCTTTTTCTTTCTCCTGCCCTTAGGTATGTACACTTGGCTACTGATAAATGCTCTCAAATTGCCAACGTGGGTTATGCCCAGGATCACAGGGCAGTTTTGACCACCACCACCTGGACTTTGCTTATGCAAGGCTGAAATTGATGTAGGACTGAGAGGAGAACAGTGTGTCCTGGGAATCAGTGCTAGGAGGGATTTGTGCGTTGGAGCAGAAGAAGTTCTGGGAGGCTCTTGGGCTAGAAGAACAAGGGTGAGAGAGGGTAATAGTTAAGATTTCTCTGAGGTATGTGGAAATGTGTCATACTGAGGAGAGTGTAACCAAAAAAAAAAAAAAAAAAAGGCCGGAAGGCTGAGGGTCTAAGACAGCAGTTCTCAACCTGTGGGTCGCGACCCCTTTGGCGGTCGAACAACCCTTTCACAGGGGTCGCCTAAGACCATCCTGCATATCAGATATTTACATTACGATTCATAACAGTAGCAACATTACAGTTATGAAGTAGCAACGAAAATAATGTTATGGTTGGGTCACAACATGAGGAACTGTATTTAAAGGGCCAAAAGGTTGAGAATCACTGGTAAGAGGTGCTCTTAGAACAGAAGCTATCTTGATGCTGGGAGTCCGCTGGGTTAGGATGGTGAAAATGGTAGCCTGGGGGTTTGGAGCACTTTTTCATGCACCGTTGGTGGTAGGGCGAGGCATCCTGTCTTCATCAGGATTATACCAGGATCTGGAAATGGAAAGCACTGAAATCCCTCAAAAGACATATTAACGGACTCCTTTCCTGTTCATTTAATTAGTGCAGTTTTTATTCTGTAAAATCTTTTGAGTTCCTGGGGAGTAAGAACATTAGAGAAATACAGTGAGTGGTTATTTACCTAGGGATGGATTGTCTAGGCGGTGAATTATACATACCATTTATTTTTCTACATTTGGGTATTTTAATTGATCATTAGCACTTCCACCAGAGTGAACTTGGGAAGGGAGAAAAAAATCAAAATTAAAATGTCACTTTAAATTTTGAGCTAATGATTGATAAAAAGAACACAAATAACACTGTCAGTGAAAAAGCAATTCATTTTCATCTACTCTTAGTCTCTCCTTATTTTATTACTATAGGCAATTGAAGGCTGAGCCTTCAGAAACTTAATGTTCACTAGAAACCAGTGTGAAGTAACATTTTCCTTCATTTTACTGAATGACAGCCCTGTAAATAAATAGGGCTTAATGTATTACATGGTTAGCTTCGTGTTTCAGAAGGGATTCTTCTTCAATTAAGGCTAATACAAAAGGCTTCCACTTCACAGTCACTAGTGTCTTTTTGTCTTAATAAGAAGCTGAGTAAAATGCTTTTAAATGAAAACAAATTGATGCATTATTATTAAATTGCAGAGAAAAAGTGAGCAGGTGACAAATGAGGCTGGTAGAGCTTTCTCAGAGGTCAGAATAACCAGAGATCTCATTTGTTGCAGAATTCTCAGTTGGATTTCCTAAGATTTTGGTGAATACTACAAAGGAGAAAATGTCTTGAAGAAAGAAGAAAATAAGGCATTTTAAAAGATTTGTACTGTGATAGAGAAGAAGGTATTGGGAGAGTGAAGGATCATTATAGCGGAGAGTGAGAGAGAGTGAATGACGGCAGTGAAATGGATGGGGATTTGGGGAGCTGTTCAGACTTTAAGAGGACTTCTCTCCCCTCTGCAGATACCTTTGGGCACATCTGAACTAGAGTGATCCCAGTAGGGCACGGAGCTTTAGGAAGGTGTTTTTTGTTTTTTTAAATGTTAATTTATTCCTAAGTCTGCTAGAACTTTGCTGCAAATTGCTTTCTTTTTCTATTTCTGCAGTGGAAAAAACTGGAGAATATTTTCTTGCTCTAGAGCAGTGGTTCTCAACCTTCCTAATGCCGCGACCCTTTAATACAGTTCCTCATGTTGTGGTGACCCCCAACCATAAAATTATTTTCGTTGCTACTTCATAACTGTAATTTTGCTACTGTTCTGAATCGTAATGTAAATATCTGATATGCAGGATGTATTTTCATTGTTACAAATTGAACGTAATTAAAGCATAGTGATTAATCACAACAACAATATGTAATTATATATGTGTTTTCCGATGGTCTTAGGCGACCCCTGTGAAAGGGTCATTAGACCCCCAAAGGGGTCGCGACCCACAGGTTGAGAACCGCTGCTCTAGGGCAAAAAATTTAGTAACATTCTTAAAGGTTTTTTAAACCTTTTTTTTTTTTTTAGGATTTTAAGTTATTTAATATAAAAACATTTTCTCAAAAGGTACTGTTAAGCGCTGGGAACCAGGGGGAGGCGGGGGGTGGGGTGGGTGGGTGGGTAGGAAGGTGTGGGCACGGGCCTGGCAGTGATGAACTCGAACCTGCTGCTGCTGTCGCTGCGGCTACCGGCTCCGTAGCCTCCGGCTTTCTGGCCTCATAGATGCGCAACGCGCTTCCACGCAGCCGGTGGGAGAGTTTTCTCTGACATCTGGGGGCTACCAGAGTGTGGGCCGAAGCAGGCGCTACAACCGCAGAAGTATCTCCAGGAGCATCCCCAGCAGGAGCTTGAAAGAAACCTCATCTCCAGCTCCACAGTCTCCAGGCAGAGGAAGAACTGATGCTGGAACGACGCCGCAGGGGCCCCGGGCCATGGGCTCTGCCCAGCCCCAGCTCCTTTCTGGGCCCACCCAGGAGTCATCCCAGACCCTGGAGAAGGAGCCCCACGAGGTTGCAAGGTACCTCTGTGGCCCAATCAGGCAGCCAAGCTCCAGGTCGGGTCCATCGCTGGGCCCACTGTTGCAGGCACTTTCCCGGCTGGGTGGCCCTGTGGCTTCATGCCCGATACTGCCAGGCCCAGGCCTGGCTGCCCTGGCCTGCCCGGAATGTGGCCATTGCTGCCGACACGCCCCTTCTTGGCACTGCACTGCCAGGTCCATGCGGCTGCCACTCCAGACCTGGGCTTCTCCTGCCACCTCTGCAAGCAGAGCTTCTGAGGCTGGGTGGCCCTGGTCTGCATCTGCGGGCCCACTCGGCTGCCAAGCGGCCAGTCGCCTGCCCTGAGTGTGAGAGACGCTTCTGGCGACCAAAGCAGCTTCGAGTGCGTCTGCGGAGGAGCCATCTCCCTACGCCTGAGGCCCAGCCATTCGTATGTGGCAGTTGTGGCAGGAGCTTTGCCCAGTGGGACCAGGTAGTTGCTCACAAACGGGTTCATGTAGCCGAGGCCCTGGAGGAGGCAGCAGCCAAGGCTCTGACTGCCCCACGGCCGGGTGGAGATGCCATTGACCGTCCCTTTCAGTGTGCCCTCTGTGTCAAGCGCTTCAGGCACAAACCCAACCTGATTGCCCACTGCCACGTGCACACGGGCTCGCGGCCTCACCAGTGCCCTGGTTGCAGGGAGCGCTTCACCAATAAGCCCTACCGGACCCACACCGGCGCACCCACACTGGTGAGAAGCCCTACCCATGCACTGAGTGCGGGCGCTGCTTCTGCCACAAACCCAACCTCTGTCTCAGCAAGATCCACCTGCGTCCGCAGGGTCCACCCAGAGCGCCCCCAGCGCAGGAAGCCCCCAGCTTTCAGCCGGTCCCTGGAATCCTCAGCAGAGCCCACCGCACAGGCTCCACTGAGACCTGCCCAGGAGCCTACCCCCGAGCCTCTGCTGGAGGCCCCGGAGGGGTCCCCTGGGACCAGGCAGAAGCCCCCCCCATCTCTCTGCAGCTGCGATGACTGTGGCAGGAGCTTCGGGCTGGAGCGCTTCCTGCGGGCCCACCAGCGGCAGCCCACGGGGAGCGGCCCTTCATCTGCACCGAGTGTGGGAAGAACTTCGGCAGGAAGCCCCACGTGGCGGCCCTCGGGTCCACTCAGGGGAGCGGCCCTTTGCCTGTGAGGAGTGTGGGCGCCGCTTCTCCCAGGGGAGCCACCTGGCGGCCCACTGTTGTGACCACGCGCCCGAGCGGCCCTCTGTCTGCCCAGACTCTGGCAAGGCTTTCCGCCACAAGCCCTACCGGGCAGCCCACCGGCACATCCACACCGGCGAGTGCCCTTCCGCCTGCCCCGACGGCGACAAGAGCTCCAGCCAGAAGTCCAATCTCACCACCCACCACAAGAGCCACATCCAGGACGGCGCCTTCTGCTGTGCCATCTGTGGTCAGACCTTTGACGATGAGGGGAACCTCCTGACCCATCAAAAGAAGCATGATATCTGAGGGCAGGGGCATCATTCGGGAGGAAGCGATGCAGTGGGGCCGCAGGGCCTGTGCTGCTGTTGTGTAGCCAGGGCTGGAGAGGCACGCCCTGTTAGATAGAGAGGGAGGTCAGCCTCCACGCCTTAGGCCAGGAAACCCACTGCAGAGCACAGGGACCCGGCCTCCAGCTGGTATTTGCTGAGGTTCCCTCCTCACTGTTCCCTGGAAAAGTAGCAGTAGCACCTGTACCCACCCCTTAGTGTCTGTCCTCCGCTGGAGGGGCTACCGGTGGACAGGGTGACCCTTCTCTGGTGTTAACGCCTTAATGTCCCTGCCTTTTATTTTGAGCTCCTTCGGCTTGTTTTTGGAAGTAGGTGTGGTACAATCCTTAGTAAAGAGCGCTTGGGAAGCAAAGTGGACCAGCCGGATATAGCTGGGGGAACCTGTTGGCCTTGTTAGGCAGTCCTGGGAGGTGAGGCCAAGCTGCTCAGACCTGTCCCACCCCAGCCCTCCCACCTGCCCCTGCCTGCGTTGGCACCCAGTCTTGGAGAGACCCATCTGCTGTTGTTCTTGGCTTCTCCTTCCTTCCTAGAGGTCAGTTCTGGTTTCTGCACAGGTCACCCCATTTGATTTTTTAAAAAGAAATATATTTTTTATTGATTTCAGAGAGGAATGGAGAGGGAGAGGGAGAGATGGAAGCATCAGTGATGAGAGAGAATCATTGATGGGCTGCCTCCTGCAGGCCCCCTACTGGGGATCGAGCCTGTAACCTGGGCATGTGCCCTGACCTGGAACCTAACTGTGACCTCCTGGTTCATAGGTCAACACTCAATCACTGAGCCACACCAGCCAGGCCCATCTGACTTTATCCACTACCCTCCCCATGCCTAGAGCACGCCCTGGCTGTCAGCAGTCCTGTGCCCAGGGTGTTGTCTAAACACCCCAATCGTCTTTCACACCTTCCAGAACCCCACATGCTGTAGAAGGGTTGCCTGGCTGATATCGGAGGGAGATTGGGGTGAGTTTCCTTTTCAGCATTTCTAGTGTCTGGATGCCTAGCCTTTGTTTGAACACTTAGGTGATAGGGAGTCCCCACCTCCTGAGGCCCTGGTTCTATCGTAGGATAATTCCAATTGTTAGAAGTTATTCCTTATAGTGAGTGAAATCTGCTTTCCTATAATTTCTACCTATTGGGCCTTGTTTTATTCTCCGGAACTAAACAGAACTACATAGATAGACATAGATAATTCCTGTGTTTTATTTTTCGTAGTAAGATATATATCCTAATTTCTTAGCTTATTTAAAGCAAAAAGTTAGTTTGGGTCAAAGGAGTCCTTTTGTACTACATACATTGCTTTTTAGGATTTCCATTTGAAAATTATCTATGAAAATAAAAGTATAGAGGGAGACATGACCTTGAGAGCTATCGGTCTCACTACATACATAGAATTATTGCTTTCAGTGGGGAACTATAAATCACCTATCCTGACCACACACAACCAACAAATATTTAGTGAGCAACAACTAAAAGTGAGACATTGTGACAAGTATTGAAAGATACAAGAAAGATAAACCTTATATTTTAGGGACTTATTTATTTGGTGAAATAAATTATAAACACAAAATGCTTAATAAGTAGAAGTTTTCATAATGGTTCATGATAGCAATTGAACAGGGTTTAATTGCCACATAAGTGGTATAGAAAATAATTGATTTTTTAGAAAGGCAAGAACTTCAAGCTAGTATGATTGATGGAAGAAGTATGATTTGAGCTGGACTTGACAGGATGGTTGGGTAGAACAGCGTGAGCCAAAGTGAGAAGGTGAGAATGTACAGAGTGTTTTCAGGGAGCAGTAAGCAAATCAGTTGGGCTTCGGTGGGATCCCCCAGTGGCAGATAAGCCTGGAAAGATAGACAGGGTATAGTTTGCCAAATATTAAGGCTTTGGGGAAGTTGTATGTATCCTTAGAGACAATGGAGAACATGGAAGATTTCTGAGGGAGTACAGAATGCCACATCATCAAAGCTGCTGTGATGTTTTAGGAGGATTGGGCAGCAGTGTCTAATAGCACGGACTAGAATGAGCATCCAGCTAATGGGCTCTTTGATTTGGCCTAGCTGTGCGGTGACAAAGGCATGGAGTAGGATAATAATGAAAAAGATGGGAAGGAAGGAAAATAACATAATTTCGTATATGTGTATCACATGGATGTGTGTGTTTAAGTAACAGTTTTCTAATGTAAGAAATAGTTTGTAGGATGACTCAATAGGACTTGGTGATTGACTTTACAAGGTGAAAGGGGAAGGAGGAATAGTTAAAGATTATTAGGCTATTTTAAAGTTTTAGAGACAGAATATTCTATTTAGAAAATCTGGGGATGTATGCTCGGTAATACACGTTGGCAGTCTAATGCAGAGCGTCTTGGTTAGCAAGCTATCTTTATTTCTAATTTTTAAACCTTTCTCTGTAGAGGGGTCCCCCCCCCCCCCAGAACTTCTACTGTTATTTCTTTAAGGAAAACCTAAATCTTCCAACTTCTTTATTCTCTGTGCCCTCTCAGTGATAAAGATTACTTTATCTTTTTCTTATTTTGGAGTCTTTCATTCTACCCATTTACAGCCATATAATTCATTTTTTTTTCTTGATATTTTCAACTAGCCTTCAGTTTAGTGTATAGAGAAACAAAAATTATACGTCTTTTCATAGACCTGATGGATGACTGTTTTGTCTTTACTGAAATTCCCTGGCTTGCTTTCTTTGATCATTTGCTTATATCCTCTGTGCTTATATTACTCTGAGCAATAGTATTTGAAATTGCAGGGAGAATTAAGGATAGCGACTGAGAGGATTCTAATATGTGAAAGCAGGAAGAAAGAGTTAAAAGCCTTATCAGCCAGTGCTGTTGCTTTCTTCTAGGGTACTGAATCGGGCTTTGGACACAAAATGTCAGACTTGACTTGCATAAACTTCCTTGGCCAAGCTGGAGTACAAGACACGTGGGCTGTAATGTGCAATTTCAAAATACCCAGGTGTACCAGTTACTAATGTGGATTTTTTTCAGTAAATGGAGTTACACATATGTTGATAGATAAGCGATTTGATATGTATGCTATTTTGTTGTATTGACAGCAAGCTTCAAAACTTCATATGTCAAACTTGCTGAAGGTGTTAACATCATAGCTATTTTTACGCTTAAAAATGTCGAATTTCGTGCCAAAAAAAGAGCATTTGCGGGAAGTTTTAATTCATTATTTTGAAGAAAAAGTTATCGTATACTTCGGGAAGCTTATGGTGAACATGCTCCATCTCAAGATACTGTGAACGCTGCTTTAAACGCTTTAAACGTGATGATTTCGATGTGAAAGACAAAGAACGTCCAGGTCAACCGAAAAAGTTTGAAGACCAACAACTACAAGCATTATTGGATGAAGATGCGTGTCAAACTCAAATACAACTCGCAGAAAGATTAAACGTTGCTCAGCAAACAATTTCTGATCGTTTACAAGCAATGGGAAAGATTTTAAAACAGTGGTTCTCAACCTTCCTAATGCCGCGATCCTTAATACAGTTCCTCATGCTGTGGTGACCCCCAACCATAAAATTATTTTCGTTGCTACTTCATGACTGTAATTTTGCTACTGTTCTGAATCGTAATGTAAATATCTGATATGCAGGATGTATTTTCATTCTTACAAATTGAACATAATTAAAGCATAGTGATTAATCACAAAAACAATATGTAATTATATATGTGTTTTCCGATGGTCTTAGGCGACCCCTGTGAAAAGGTCGTTCGACCTCCAAAGGTGTCGTGACCCACAGGTTGAGAAACGCTGATTTTAAAGGAAGGAAAATGGGTGCTACATCAACTGAACGAAAGATAAATGGAAAACCAAAAAGTTGCTTCAACGGCACGAAAGAAAGTCTTTTTTGCATCGAATTGTGACTGGCAGTGAAAAGTGGATTTATTTTGAGGATCCCAAATGCACAAAATCATGGGTTGATCCAGTTCAATCATCAACATCAACTGCAAGGCCAAATCGCTTCGGAAAGAAGACAATGTTCTATGTCTGGTGGGATCAGGAAGGTGTGGTGTATTATGAGCTTCTAAAACCAGGTGAAACCATTAATACTGATCGCTACTGACAACAAATAATCAATTTGAACCACGCTTTAATCGTAAAACGACCAGAATTGGCCAGAAGACACGGCAAAGTAATTATGCTTCATGATAATGCACCATCACACACTTCAAAACCAGTTAAAGACACATTAAAAGATCTTGCCTGGGAAGTATTAACCCACCCGCTGTACTCACCAGACCTTGCTCCTTCAGATTACCACTTGTTCAGATCGATGGCACACGCACTTTCTGAGCAGTACTCCAAAACGTACGAAGAAGTGGAAGATTGGGTCTCTGAATGGTTTGCCTCAAAACAATAAAAGTTCTATTGGGACGGTATCCACAAATTACCTGAAAGATGGGGAAATGTGTAGCTAGCAATGGACATTACTTTGAATAAAGCACTTTTGATGTTTCTCTTGAAATGATCGTGTTTTCTTTGATTACAAAATCTGCATTATTAACCGGTATACCTAGTGTAGTGGGGATTTAGAGCAAAGGCTGAGCTCAGGGAACTTGGGGTCTGACCCAACCTTTTGTAGTCAGTAAAGATCATTGAATAAGAAAAAATAAAGGGTGATTGGAACATCAGAATATATACCTACAAAATCACAGAATGAGAAAAGTAATGTAATGCAATAAAACATTTCATTTAATTTGTTAATATTTTTCTCCTTCTCACCACTAAAGTTACTGAGTTCATGCGGATTCCATTAGCATTTGCCACAGTCTGTGCTTAGACAGTTGGCAGAAGTCCCCATGGTTTGTGTGGAACCAGTAGAGCAGGCAGAGTTCATGTACAAACTGTTAGTAAATGTAGCAGTCTATTTAGGGATGCAAAGCGTCCTTACAGTAATCCCATTAGGAGGCTCTCTGTGCAATCACATTGTAAGTTTGTGCCTGCTTCCTAGTTTGAGTGCTCACAGTAACAGTGATTAAGAACAGTTAAACAGCAGCCCCTTGGGAAGGCATTCTTCAGATAGCCTTGGATGAGGGAAGTTCATGAAGACCACTTAACTGAATGATGGCCATTTGTTTTATTAATATAGATAGTCTAGTGCAAGTACTATTTATAGATTAAACAAAAAATTTTTTTTTGCTTTCCTTCTTTTTATAGTATTTCTTGTTTCTTGTCTCCAGAAGAGACAGTGAGTATAAGACTCAGGAAAGGCACAGATTGAGTGGTTAACTGTGGAGGGGAAACAAAGTAGAATGATCATGTGAGTATTTCCCTTACCGCACAAGGCTTTTTCTTTTTCTGGTTCATCCTGGAAACTTCAGACATAAGTGCCAAAGGAGTAAGACTTCTTTTATTTTGGGATCTTAATGTAGACTCTTGGCATTAGAAATTGCTCAAAAGCTTTCTAGGTCAAAGAAAATAAGTCCATTCTATGTGATGAGTGGCTGTCAGAGACTCATTATTAGATTTGAGTGTTTTTCATTTTGTTTGTTAATCCTCACCTGAGGAAAAATTTTCCATTGATTTTTAGAAAGAGTGGAAGGGAGAGGGGGAGACACAGAGAGAGAAACACTGATGTGAGAGAGACACATCGATTGGTTGCCTCCCACATGCACCCCAACCAGGCCAGGGGTAGACCCTGAAACCAAGGTACATGCCGTTGACTGGAATCGAACCCATACCCTTCAGTCCACAGACCAACGCTCTATCTACTGAGCCAAACCAGCTAGAGCTCCATGTTTAATTTTAATCAGATTATATCCAACCTGACCCTTGGGGGCTGATGTGCTTTGTTCCTAGCCACATGCTTCTTCCTGACCATTAGTAAATCCTTGGTTTATATTGTCCCCAGTAGGTTGTAGGAGTTGCCACATCTTCTGCTTCCCTCCTCAGCAGGCCACCTTGCTGGTTTCCAGGGATGAGGCATGGCAGTCATATGGGGCACTGTGACTTACATACCCTGCTTGGGCTCCGTTCCGGAGCGCTGCTTTTGCCCAGGGGAGTGCTCAGAGAAAGGTGTTCTGTTTTTTGTTTGTTTGTTTTAAGAGAAATGCACTTATTAATGCAATCTGTTGCAAATTTTCAAGAAAAAAGTGTCACTTTTCTAGCCAGGATTCCAGAAACATCAGTTCCTTATAGGCACTGATTCTGTTTATAGATGTTGAGTTGTCAAGGTCTTTCTAGCTGTTTTTTTTTTCTTCCATGGTTTAATCACAAAACCTGGTAAGAACTCTTATTTGTGGCAACTGAATGCTGACTTTGGGGGTATTATAAAAATCCAGTATAGGTTTTGCAGACACCGCCTGGAAGCCGCCCGTGAGCAGCCATGGTGAACCCCACCGTGTACTTGGACATCGCCGCCGACGGCGAGCCCCTGGGCCGCGTCTCCTTCGAGCTGTTTGCAGACAAAGTTTCAAAGACGGCAGAAAACTTCTGTGCTCTGAGCACTGGGGAGAAGGGATTTGGGTACAAAGGTTCCTGCTTTCACAGAATTATTCCGGGATTTATGTGCCAGGGTGGTGACTTCACACACCACAGTGGCACAGGCGGCAAGTCCGTCCATGGGGAGAAATTTGAGGATGAGAACTTCGTCCTGAAACATTCAGGTCCTGGCATCTTGTCCATGGCAAATGCTGGATCGAACACAAACGGCTCCCAGTTTCTCACCGGATATTGTGGCAGCCATGGAGCGCTCTGGGTCCAGGAATGGCAAGACCAGCAAGAAGCTCACCATTGCTGACTGTGGGCAACTCTAATAAATTTGACTTGTGTTTTATCTTAACCACCAGACCATTCCTTCTGTAGCTCAGGGGAGCAACCATTCACTCCGATTTGCTTGGAATGTTCCATAATCTTTGTGCTCTTGCCAGTTTATTGGGTTCCATAATTTCCCTACCCCTTCCCAGTCTAGCTGGATTGCAGAGTTAAGTTTATGATTACGAAATAAAAACTAAACCGTTGTCTGTCAAAAAAAAAAAATCCAGTATAAAGTTCAAAGTATGGGTGCTAGTCTGCATTTTTAGCAAGTATCAGCGTTATTATGGCCAACATTTAGGTATCAGAACCCCTGCAGTCTAGTTGTGACTTTAGGCCAATACACAGTGTCCCTGGGACAAACAGTGTTCTTTTTGTCTATTTGGAAATATATTTCTGTTAGGGAACTATAATCAAATAGCATACTCTCCTTCAAAGACTAAGTTCAATAGAACTAATATTTGAAAAGCTTTTAAAGTTCTAGTTCATATATAGCGACTGTATTTTTCCTTTTATTTTTAACAGCTTTAGTTATTTTTTCTTTTATTATTACTATTTTTAAAATTTACAAATAGTACAGTTGAAGAAATTTTGGTTTACAGGTTCATGAATCTTAACACATGTATAGATTCATGTAATCACCACCAAAATCAGGACAGAGAACAGTTCCTTCACCTCGAAAAGCTCCCCACTGCTGCCCCTTTGTAGTCAGATTCTTTTTAACTCCTAATCCCTGGCAGCCCCTGATCAGTTCTCCATTCCTGTGGTTTTGTCTTTTCTAGAATGTCGTATAAATGGAATTAATTATACTGCAGGATATACCAGTAACTCTTTGAGATTGGCTTCTTTCACTCAGCACAATACCGTGGAGATTTAATCCATGTTGTTACATCTATCAGTAGTTTGTTCTTTTTTATTGCTGAGTGGTATTTCATTATTGGTTACATAATAGTTTGTTTATCCATTCATCAGGTGGTTGTACCATTTTACATTCCCATCAGCAATATATGAGAGTTCAGGTGCTCCATATCCTCATTTGCATTTGGAATTGTCAATTTTTTTTAAAGTTTATGTTATTGTGGTAAGAATACAATGTGAGATTTACCCGCAGCAAAATTTTGAATGTGCAATACATTATTGTTGACTGTAGGTACAAGGTTGTACAGTGGATCTCTAGACTAGTTTATTCATCTTACTTAACTGAAACTCTGTGCCCACTGATTAGTAACCTCCCATTTTGCCCTCCCCCAGCCCCTGGCAACTGTCATTCCACTTGAATTCTGTGAATTTGACTATGTCAGGTAACTCATATATGCAGAATCATGCAGTATTTCTCTCTCTTTGACTGGATTATTGCACTTAGAATAATGTCACCAAAGTTCATTCATGTTGTAGCTTGTGTCATATTTTTCTTCTTTTATTTATTTAAAAAATGTTTTAAAATGTATTTTTATTGATTTTAGAGAGAAAGGAGAGGGAGAGAGAGATAGAAACATCAGTGGTGAGAGAGAATCATTGATTGAATGCCTCTTGCACGTCCACACTGGGGATTAAGCCTGCAACCCGGGCATGTGTCCTGACCGGGAATTGAACCGTGACTTCCTGGTTCATAGGTCAGCGCTCAACCACTGAGCTAAGCTGGCCAGGCAAATTTTCCTTCTTTGAAAAGGCTGAATAAGAGAGAGAGAGAGAGAGAGAGAGAGAGAGAGAGAGAGAGAGAGAGAGACAGAGAGACAGAGAGACAGAGAGAAAGAAAACATGTGCCCCATTTTAAAAATCAATTCATCTATTGATGGACATTTCCAACTTTGGCTATTGTGAATAGTGCCGTGATGAACACTGAGAGAGCTAATATCTCTTTGAGATCCTGATTTCAGTTTCTTTGGGTATATACACAGAAGTGGGATTGCTAAATCATACAGTAGTTCTTTTTTAAATTTTTTGAGGAACCTCCATACTATTTTTCCATTGCAGCTGTACCCTTTTGCATTCTCAGCAATAGTGTGCCAGGGTTCCAACATTTCTCCACATCCTTGCTAACACTTAATATCTTTTTTTTGGTCATAGCCATCTGACATGTGTGAGGTAATATCTTATTGTAGTTTTGATTTGCATTGCCCTTATGATTAGTGACATTGAACATTCAGATTTTTTATTCTAGTCACTTTAATAGGTATGTAGTGTTATCTCATGATTTCAATTTGCATATCCCTAATGGCTAATGATATTGAGCATCTTTTCACATTCTTATAACCATGTATTTTAATATATCTTTGGTGAAGTGTCTGCTCAAATATTTTGCCTGGTTTTTAAATTTATTTTAGAGAGGGAGGAGAGAGAGTGGGAGGGAAGGAGGGAGGGAGAGAGAGAGAGAGAGAGAGAGAGAGAGAGAGAGAGAGAGAGAGATGGATGAGAGAAATACATCAATCAGTTGCCTCCTGTACATGCCCCAACAGGGGGTCAAACCTGAAACCTAGGTATGTGCCCTAACTGGGAATTGAACCTGAGACCTTCTGGTGTATGGGATGATGCTCCAACCAACCGAACCATAACAGCCAGGGCCTTTTGCCTAGTTTTTAAGTTGGATTATTTGTTTTCTTTCCGTGAGTTTTGAGAGTTTTTTTCTTTTAATATATCCTGGATACGAGTCTTTTGTCAGATAAATAAGTTTTATATATTTGTTCCTAATGTGTAGTTTTTCTTTTTCATCTTTTGTAGAACTAAAGTTTTAAATTTTGAGTAAGTCAAATTTGTGTCTTTCTTTTATGGATCATGTTTTGGTATAAAAATTCTTTGTCCAAGGTCACAAAGATAGTCTTCTTTTTAAAGATTTTTTTATAGTTTCACATTTTACATTTACATCTATGATTCATTTTAGTTGATTTTTGGATGAGTTAATTAAATTTAGGTCAAGGTTCATTAAAATATTTTGTTGAGGAATTTGCATCTATGGTCATGTGGATATTGGTTTGTAGTTTTGTTTTTTTCTTGTGCTATCTTTGTCTAGTTTTAGTATCAGGATAATGCTGGTTTTATAAAGCCAGTTAGAGAATGTTCCGTTTAATTTTTCTGGAAGAGATGTGTAAAATTCTCTCTTTTTGTTTGGCAGAATTCTCCAATGAAGCCATCTGAGTCTAGGGTTTTCTTTGTGTGAAGGTGTTAAACTACAAATTCGGTTTCTTTAATAGATATAGGTTATTCAGGTAGTCTATTTCTTTCCGGGTGAGTTTTGGTACTTTGCAGCTTTTAAGGAATTAGTCCATTTCATCTGAGTTGTCGAATTTATGTACATAGATTTGTTTGTATGAGTATCCTTTATATCCTTTTAATGTCTGTGGATCTATAGTGATATTGCTTCTTTCATTCCTGATATTGATACTTTATCTAAGATAGGCCCCTCCTTATCTGTATAGGATACATTACAAGACCCCCAGTGGATACCTGAAACTGTGGATAATACTCAACCCTATATATGTAAATTATGGGTTTTTTTTTATACAAACATACCTATGATAAAGTTTAATTTATAAATTAGGCACAGTAAGAGATTAATAATCCTAATATATACAAACCCAGGGTCCATAACATCCAAAACAACTGAAGGCTCCACCCACTGGACGGAAGTCAGTCCTGCAGTCAGTGCTGGGTTGCCAGTGCTGACTGCCGAGGGGGCTGCGGGTTGGGCCCGGAGAGAGGCCTGGAGAGAGAAGCAGGGTCTGATCCATAGCCTCTGTGGCAGCTGTTGATCAGCCCTTGCCTCTCTCTCTCTGAGCCTGGCCAGCAGCCGCGCTTCTGTTTCTCTCCGGGCCTCTGCCAGGGCTGCTCACCAGCCCGCCTCTCTGATTAGGCCTGGAGATAGGCCCAGAGATGCTGACTGGCATAGAAACTGACCAATCAGAACCAAATCTGGGTGAAGTGCGAGGAGCCAATGGTTGCATAGGAGGCGGAGCTTTTGATGCTGACTGGCATAGAAACCGACCAATCAGAACCTAATCTGGGTGAACTGCGAAGGCAGAACCTAAGGTGGGGGCTGAGGAGGGGTTTTAAGGGCAACAGCTGTTTGGTGTAAGGTGTAAGAAAGTGGTTCAATTTTTTAATGACCAGTTTGGCAGTATAGTGCATATGGCTGGCTATCCAGATATAGGGATTATGTATTTTTGTGTGCCAAGAGCATCTCCTCCTGCTGAAAAAGGCTCCCCCACTCCCTCCATTTAAGCAGTCCTATCCTATATAATCTACCAATACTAATAAAAGGGTAATATGCTAATTAGACCGGGTTGACTGGCCATCTTCTGGATGTCCGACTTCCTTCTGGACAAAGCCATGGTGGTGGGGGCTGAGGCAGAGGCAATTAGGAGCAATCAGGCCACAGGGGAGGGCAGTTGATGGCAAGATCAGGCTGGCAGGGGAGGGCTGTTGGGGGCGAGATCAGGCTGGTAGGGGAGGGCAGTTAGGGGCAATCAGGCAGGCAGGCGGAGGCAGTTAGCGGCGATCAGGCAGGCAGGCAGGTGAGTGGTTAGGAGCCAGCGGTCCCAGATTGTGAGAGGGCTGTCCGACTGCCAGTTTAGGCCTGAATGTGGGACCGGGCCTAAACTGGCAGTCGGACATCCCCCAAGGGGTCCCCTATTGGAGAGGGTGCAGGCTGGGCTGAGGGCAACCCCCTACCCCCTGTGCACAAATTTCGTGCACTGGGCCACTAGTAATTAATACTTAAATAGGACAATTATAACAATACTGTAATAAAAGTCATGTGAATGTGGTGTCTCTCAAAATATCTTATTGTATTGTACTTATCCTTCTTATGTGAGATGATAAAATGCCTTATTAACTTGAAAACTGTAGTCTGTTCACTTACAGGAAGCACTTTATAACTTCTCTTTGGCATATCTGAATTGCCAATACCACTTCTCTTGCACTTTGAGGCAATTATTAAGTAAAAAAAGGGTTACTTGAACACAAGAGCTGTGATACCATGACAGTAGATCTTATGGGTGGGTAGCATATACAGCTTGACAAAGGGATAATTAATGTCCCAGATGGTTGTCCCAAGAGAGGTTTCATCAGGCTACTCAGAATAGCATGCAATTTAAAACTTATGAATTCTTTCTGGAATTTTCCATTTAATGTATTCAGACCGCAGTTGACTGTGGGTAACTGACACTGCAGAGAGTGATAACACAGATAAAAGGGGACTACTGTATTCATTCATTTTGGAGGGTGGCTAGAGGCCTATAAATTTTATACATCTTTTCAGAGAACCAGCCTTTTATTTTATTGGTGTTTTTTCAATTTAATTGGTTTCTGTTTTTTATTCTACTTGCTTTGAGTTAATTTACTCTTTTTTTTTTTTTAAGGTGTATGGTTGATTTAAGACCTTTCTTCTTTTCCAATATAAGCTTTTAATTCTGTAAATTCCCTCTAAGCACTGCTGTGGGCTGCATTTCACAAATAGATATGTTGAATTTTTATTTCCCTTGAGACTTCTTCTTTGACCAATGAATTATTTAGAAGTGTGTTGTTTGAGTATTTGGTGTGTTGAAAGCTTTTCCAGAGTCTTTATTTTATTGATTCCTAGCTTAATTAAATTTTGGTTAGAGAGCATACTTTGTATTATTCCAATACTTTTAAATTTGTTAAGATTTTGCTTTATGCCCCAAGATATGGTCTAGCTGAGTGAATGTTCCATGTGCACTTGAAAACTGCTGTTATTAGGTGAAATTTTTTGTAAATTTGGTTGACGGCATTGTTCAGTTCCTCTCTATTTTTGATCTTTTCCTTTAAAAAAATTAAAATGTGATTTAATTATTTAATTGCAACATTATTTTTTATTTATTTTTCAGCTTTATTGAGGTCTATTTGACAAATAGGAGTTGTATATATGTAAAGTATTCAACTTTGTGTTTTGATATCCTTGATTGTTTTCTGTGCACTTGTTTTATTGATTACTGAGAAAGGAAGATTAAGTCTCCAACTATAATTGTAGATTTTTTCATTTCTTCCCTTAGTTCTATCAATTTTTTCTTCATATATTTGAGGCTCTTATGTTAGGTGCATATACATTTAGGATTGTTACGTCTTTTGGTGAATTCAACCTTTTTATCATTATTTAATGTCCTTTTTTTAAAAATATATTTTATTGATTTTTTACAGAGAGGAAGGGAGAGAGATAGAGATTTAGAAACATCGATGAGAGAGAAACATCGATCAGCTGCCTCCTGCACACCCCCTACTGGGAATGTGCCCGCAACCCAGGTACATGCCCTTGACCAGAATTGAACCTGGGACCTTTCAGTCCGCAGGCCGACGCTCTATCCACTGAGCCAAACCGGTTTTGGCTAATGTCCCTTTTAACCCTGGTAATTTGCCTTGCTTTGACATATACTTTGTCTGATGTTAATACAGCCACTGCAATTTTCTATTGATTAATGTTTTCAAGGTATACATTTTCTCCTCTTTTTACTTAAAATATATATTTTTTCAATTTTGAAATAATTTCAGATTTATAAATGAGTTGCAAAAATAATACAGAGAGTTCCTACATGCCCTTTATCTAGTTTCCCCCATGATAACATCTTATGCAAGGTACATTTATCAAAAGTAAGAATTTAACGTTGGTATAGTACTCTATTAAGTAAACTGCAAATTTTATTTGGATTTCACCAGATTTTCTACTAATGTCCTTTTTCTGTTCTATAATTCAGTCCAAGTTGCCATATTACATTTAGCATGCTTTTATTTTTAACCTACATATATCATTGTATTTGGTGGGTTTCTGGTAGAGACCATTTACATTTAATATAATTATTGGCATTTTGGATTTAGGTCTGCCATTTTATTATTTGTATTGTTTGTTCCCTCTGTGTGTTTTGTTTCCCTACTCTTCTTTTGGAGTATTTGAATATTTTTTTAGTATTCTATTTTAATTTATCTATTGAGATTTTAACTATCTCCATTTGTATAGTTATTTTAATGTTGACTACAGATTAAAATATTCATAATTAGTATTCAGTCTACTTAGAATTAATATGTATCATTTCAAGTAGAATCTAGAAGCTTTAGTACCATATAGATTGGTTTACCTTCTCCCTTTTATGTTGTAATTGTTATATGTATTACATGTACTTTTATTGAAAACCCCATCACACATTGTTATATTTTTTACTTTTAGCCATCATTTGTATTTTAAAGGACTTTAGATGAGTAAAATAAGGTGTTATATTTACTTAGGTATTTACCATATTTATTGCTATTTCTTTTCTGAAATTCTGTTTTCCTATAGTATCACTTCTCTTTCATCTGAAGAATTTTCTTTAGCAGTTCTCTTTAGGTAATTAATTTTCTTAGTCTGAGATTTTATTTCACATCATTTTGATGGATATTTTCACTGGGTATAGAAATCTGGGTTGACAGAATTCTTATTTTCCAGCTCTTAAAAATCTTGTTCCACTGCCTTCTGTCCTTCATAATTTCTGATGAGACATCCACAATTATTTGAATTATTGTTTTCTTATGTGTAATGCATCATTTTCTCTGACTGTTTTCAAGACATTTTATTTTTGTTTTCATTAGGCAAGAATTTCTTTGAGTTTATCCTTTTTGCTGTTCACTGAGTTTCTTGAATTTATAAGTTTATATCTTTTACCAAATTTAGGAATTTTTCACCTGTTATTTCTTCAGCTTTTTTTTTTTTTTTTTTTCTCCTGAACCACTTCTATCTCCTTTCCTTATAGGTATTTGATGATACAAGTGTTAGGCCTTTGGTGTTGTTAGGCCTTTGGTGGTATTCTTTTTATGTCTTCTGGGGGTTTTTTTTTGTTTGTTTTTTCCACAATCTTTTTTCTCTCTTTGTTGTTCAGCTTGGAAATATTTTGTTGGTCCATCTTCAAGTTCATTGGCTCTTCTGTCATCTCAATTATACTATTGAGCCCATCCAATGAATTTTAAAATATATTTTCTAGTTTAAATTTTTCCTTTTTTAAAAAAGCGTTCTATTTCTTTAAGACTTTCTATTTTTCCACTCACTTTAAGAGTGTTTGCCTTTATTTCTTGGAGCATGATTATAGTAGCTGCTTTAAAGTCTTTGATAACCCTAATATCTTGGGGTTGGTGTCTGTTGATTATCTTTTCCTTTGTGAGATGTTGAGATTTTCGGTTTCTTTGTATACAGTTTGGATTTTTATCTTGGACACTTTGAATATTATCTTATGAGACTTTGGGTCTTGTTTAAATCCTATAGATTATATTTCCTTTTGTTTTTTAAAGCAGGCAGTCAATTGAGCTAGATTCAGGCTGCAAGTACCTACCTGCCTTCTAATGAGCTGGGATTCACTATCTGTTCAGTTTTCAAAAGTATTGGCTGTGCATACACATTTAGTTTGGCTCATGTATATGCCAGCCAGTGGCCAGCCTCAGACCTGGGCAGTGGTATACCCCATAGATCAGTTGTCAAAACCTTTGGTATGCTGTAAAGTCAGAGACTTGCATGTGCAGCTTAGAGATGAGCCCTGGAGTTCACATACGGCTTTATTGAGCTTCCTCTCCTTTCTGTTGTTCTCCAATGTTCCAGATCCAAAGGATTCTCCTTCCTGCTTCTCTTGCTAAAAAGCTAAGACTAATTTCTTTGCTCTGCCTTGCACTCTCTGTGCCCATATTTCCCTGGGGAACCAAATGGCAAGAGGATAGGGAGAGAAAACAAAGCAATGGAGATTCCCTCTGTGCTCTTGGGATCTCAGTCCCTCCCATCCGAGCAGAGGTTCTTCCATCTAAGCTGCTGTTGTCATTCCCAGTGCTGCCTAATTGCCTTGGGGTAGGACAGGAGAGAACAGAAAGAAAACCAACAAAATCGAGGGATTTCCTCTACTCCCTTTGACTTTTAGGGGCTCCTTTTCCTGCTTCTTGGACCAAAAACAGAGTCTTCTCTTCGAGTTCTTTCTCTCTGCGCGTGGTGCACAGTTCTGGGTTTGGGTTGCCTTTAAGTCCAGGCCAAGAGATACCAGGAGAAGGAAAAAGAAACGCTCTGCTGGTTTTATGATATATTGAGTTTTGGTTTTCAGTTGACTTCAGTGGGACAGACAGGGTGGAGTGGACTTATTCCATCTTAACTAAGGAACCAGAAACTTTGGTTATTTAATAAACACATGCTGAGAGAGGACCAAGGGTGGCAGGTTACCAATCCTGAAAGATCAAGTGATTGGACTGTACTAACAGGTGGGCTGCAGGGTCCCTTTTGGAAGAGACACCCTACAGAGGGACCCTAGCATTTTTGTACAGAATGCTCTTTTTCCTTTTAACATTTTTACTGCTTAAATGCTATATCTTTTATTTCTTCATAAAGTTTTGTGACCTTTTCTGCTTAGCATATAAAGCATGTTAAGTGAAGGTGGCCCTTGTCAACTGTTAACTTATTGTGTCCTTTTGGGTCTAGAAATTGCCTTTTGAATGCCATTTTCTGAATTTGGATTTAGAGATAAGAATTTATGTTGTCAGTATACATCTTTCCAGAGAGCAGCCAATGAATTCTTAGTATTCTAAATCGTTACCTTAAAAAATACTACTACTTTTCATTTGGGAATACAAAGTGCATTGCATTGACGACCCCTTTTAAATAGTGAGCTCTCAAAAAAATCTAACAGAAGGGGTGGGTATCAGGTGTTACTCATCAGTTCTGATATCTTATGCAGAACCTATGCAGTTATTTGACAGACTAGGACAGCCGTGGGCAAACTACGGCCCACAGGCCGGATCCTGCCCGTTTGAAATGAATAAAACTAAAAAAAAAAAGACCGTACCCTTTTATGTAATGATGTTTACTTTGAATGTATATTAGTTCACACAAACACTCCATCCATGCTTTTGTTCCGGCCCTCCGGTCCAGTTTAAGAACCCAGTGTGGCCCTCGAGTCAAAAATTTTGCCCACCCCTGGACTAGGATATCGCTATTACCAGTTTTTATGTACATGGTGATGCTTCTGAGGATAATTTAATATGGACACGAAGAGACTGGGGTAGTTCAGATCTCTTTAGTTTTGTATCAGAGGCAATAGCGAATTCTAGAAGGAAGGGGCAGAGTCTCATCCACAGCCCTAGGCCCATTATAGGTAGACCAGGGTCCAGACCATACAAGGTGAGAGTCCCAAGAGAGGCTAGAGTTCTACATAGGCAAGATAACCAGGGAAATCCAGTTAATCTTATCTGGAGGCATGGAAAGAAAGAATATGTAGTTATGTATTTTGGGGATTATTTCTACCTCTGGTGAAGCATCTGACCATGAATGTGCCATGGAAATGCATTCTTTTTTATCAAGAAAAGTATCCATACAATCGATTCAGTATACAAGATAGTATGTCAACTGCACTGTATTTGCTCTCTGTGAAAAGATATGTCACACAGAAATCCTGCAAATAAGGTTTTTTAAAAAAATATATTTTCTTATTGATTTCAGAGAGGAAGAAAGAGGGAGAGAAAGATAGAAACATGAATGATGAGAGAGAATCATTGATTGGCTGCCTCCTGCACAACCCCTACTGGGGATCGAGTCTGCAATCCGGGCCTGTGCCCTTGGCTGGAATCGAACCTGGGACTCCTTCAGTCTGCAGGCGGACACTCTAGCCATTGAGCCCAACCAGCTAGGGCAAATAAGGCTTTAATTAGTTAATTTTTCTCACTTATTTGACCCTAAACTAGCATTAGATAATTTTAAAAAATCAACTTTTTAGTTTGGAATAATTTTGGATTTACAGAAAGTTGCAAAGACTCAGTTTTCCCTAATATCAACATCTTACACTACCCTGGTATTTTTGTCAAAATTAAGAAACCAATATTGGTACATTACTATTAAATTCCAGGCTTTATTTGGATTTTACCTTTTTTTACACTAATGTCTTTTTCTGTTCTAGGATCTAGTCCAGTGTACTGCATTGCAATTGCTTTTAGTCATCGTGTCTCCTAGTATCCTCCGGTCTGTGACAGCTTCTTGAACTTCCCTTGTTTTTTATAACCTTGGCAGTTTTGGGGAGTACCAGCCAGATATTCTGTAGCCTGTCCCTCAGTTTGGGTTTGTTGAAGTCTTTCTCATGATTAGACTAGGGTCGTGGGTCTTTTGTTTGCTTGGTTTTTTGTAGGGGGTTATGGGTTTTAAGAAAGAATGCCAGGTTAAGGTTGTATTTGCCAGGTTTCTCCACTCTCCATACTGCGTTCTTTGGAAAGGAGTCACTGAGTCCAGCCCAAACTTGGGGGAGGAGGGGTGAGGATTAAACTCCACCTCTGGAAGAAGTATCTATGTATATTATTTGGAATTCTGTAAAGGAAGATTTAGTTTTTCTACCCATGTATTTATTTATTGTCATTCATTTTTTTCAGTATGAACTCATGTATTTATGTTATACTTTGGGTTACATAATACCATGCTATTCATTTCATTGCTCAGATTATTCCAGTTTTGGCTACTGTCTTCCTTTGACATGTCATCCTTTTGCTACTTGAACACTCCTTATTTTCTGGAACTAGAAGGTATTCCCGACTCATCTTGTATTTTCTCCGCCCTAGGTCTAGAATCAGCAGTTTTCCTAAAGAGCCCTGGCTCTTCTTCTTTTTTTTTTTTTTTTTAAGATTTCTTAATTGATTTTTAGACACACACACACGAGGCCAGACATTGATTGCCTGCCTCCTGTAAGATTTCTTAATTGATTTTTAGAGAGGCATGCACATACACACACCCACACACACATACACATGTGCATCACTACCAGGCCCTTTCAATGGGTAGAGCTAGGAATTATACATATGTATACTAACCCATGTTTATATACACATTTATAATTCTATTAGAGGCCCAGTGCACTAAATTTGTGCACCAAATTCGTGCTCTCGAGGAGGGGGGCTCCCTCAGCCCAGCCTGTGCCCTCTCGCAGTCCGGGAGCCCTCAGGGGATGTCAGACTGCTGGCTTAGGCCCGCTTACATCTGCCCCTGGTGGTCAGTGCATGTCATAGTGACCAGTTTTTCTGCTATTTGGTCAATTTGCATATTAGCCTTTCATTATGTAGGATATCTACCAACTGTATATATCTATATATATAATATACAAATCTGTATATATATGTGTGTGTGTGTGTGTGTGTGTGTGTGTGTGTGTGTGTGTATGCACATACATATAACATATATATATATTAAGTTAAGCATGGGTTTACGCAGATGTCCTTAACTCTAATTCAGTACCACAAAGTTTATTCCAGCCTTCCCCCCTTGCTATTTGCAGTTCCCTCTCTGACAGTAAGAAACCTGCCTCTCACCATCCACCACAGGAGATGGTGGATTGCTTATTTATTAAATCCTATATACATGCAATGTAGGTTAAGAATTATTAACTCTGACTTATGTGAGCAACAAATTTATCAACAAGAGTACAGTATTTATGTATAGTTCCTTCTGTCTTTAGCCTTATAATTTCTAGCTGAAATTATAATAGGAAACTGACAGACTGTGCAGCATTAGAGTTTAATCACCCATTTGGGGTTTTGTTTTGCTTTTTGAGGGCAGAGGGGATAATTAACATCTGATAAGATTCAGGCTTTTAACAAGTCAACTAATTATTTACTTATATATGTAAAATTCAGCTTGTCAGGTGACTGAAATATACATATATATGGCATTAAATTTGGTGAGTAGGGAACATAAGAGATTTTGTTTAAGTCTTCCAAGGAGTTTGCCATCTAAAGGGAAGGTAAGATTTTATAAGTGGTGGTATAAGTCAGCAGTTAGGGTTAGGCTGCATTGGTTCTGGTTCTTTATGTCTGATGGCAATGGTAATGGTAGTGTCCAATTGCTTGTGCCTTTGGCCTTACTTGATAAAGGTGTCTGAGTGGCAACATGGCGTAGTGAGAACTTTGTAAAAAAAAAAAAATAATAATAGTAAAGTAAATTAAGCATGTATTATTTTTTTTTGTTAAAGAGAAATCTCTGTTTGTTATATTAAATATTAGTAACTAGAAGCCCGTTGCATGAAGATTCATGCAATAGGCCTTCCTTCCCCTGACTGCTGGCACCGGTTTTCCTCCAGCACCCGGGACCCAGGCCTTTGGTCCGGCCGCAGCGAGGCTTGGCTTCTCCACAGCGGAGAAGCCAAGCCTCTTCAGTCTTCAGTCTTCAGTCTTCACTCTTCACTCCGGCCGGAGCCCTCGGTCTTCGTTCCGCTCCTGCGTATGCAAATTAGCCGCCATCTTTGTTGGGTTAATTTGCATAGTTGCTCTGATTGGCTGGTGGGTGTAGCGGAGTGACACCAGTTTGCATGTTTCTCTTTTATTAGTGTAGATACTTTAATAAAATGTTACCGATGAGAGAAAAATATTCTTGTATTTATTTTTTTATATATATATTTTTTAAAATTTTGTTTTATTTCTTAAAGTATTACAAAGAGTATTACATATGTCTCCTTCCCCCCCTTGACATTCCCTCGGCCTCCCCTACCCCCCAGTGTCTTGTGTCCATTGGTTATTCTTATATGCATGCATACAAGTCCTTCGGTTGATCTCTTACCCCCCCTCCCCAACCCTCCCCAGGCTTCCCACTGTAGTTTGACAGCCTATTCAATGCTGCTCTGCCTCTGTATCTATTTTTGTTCATCAGATTATAATGGTCTTTATTATCCATAAATGAATGAGATCATGTGGTATTTTTCTCGGCTTCCCAGGGGCTGGCGCAGACTCGCAGGGGCCGTCCCAGCCTCACAGGGGCCGTCTCAGCCTCTCAGGGGCCGTCCCAGCCTCACGGGGGCCGTCTCAGCCTCACAGGGGCCGTTTCAACCTCTCAGAGGCCATCTCAGCCTCACAGGGGCCGTCTCAGCCTCACAGGGAATATCCTTGTATTTAAATATAATATAGGTAATTGAGTAAGCGGTGTAGACTTATTTTGCAAGTATGGGAACATTTGAGACATTAAGAACTAACTATATTGATATTTATAATTAAACTTCCAAGGGTTAAGTGAGACAGTTGAAGTACTCTAAAAAGAATGAATCATTGAAAATCTGTGAATGCAATTTAAAACATTCAGAGAGTATAATTTGTAAAATCCCCCTTAGAAAAAATTGTTAAAATGTGCTTATATAGAAGTAGATTTGTAAGTTGAACTTTAATTCTTAAGAGGAAAGGAGGGATTTGAATTTGTAAACTTGAATATATTGAATATTAATTTTTAGGATCAATAAAAATTCAAAAAATTTTCATTAAAAGAATTTATTATTTATATTTTCCAAGAGAAAGATGCATGCCATACCACACAGGGCCACAGGAGGAAGCACAGGTTTGGTTGGGAGGAAGAAGGAATGAGGGGAAGTATGGCCCAGAGCCTTTATTGTGTTTTCATGGGGAAGGCAAGGCAGGGCAAGGGAAATGGTTAGGATTGGCTACTTTGAATAATTGCCATGGGCTTTGGGAGTTAGGAGCTGTTCCCAGTTGTCTGTAACCTTGCTCTGGGTTGACTTATGGCAGGGAAGTATTGGCTTGGTTGTGAGAGTTAGATAAAGATGGTGGTTCACAGTGTGGGCACCTGGATGCCAGGGATGGTATAAGCAGCTCTGGTCATTTGTTAGTTTGGCCCTATAAATAATGGATTCCAAATTGGACAAAGGGATAATTTAAGAAAATACAGAATACTAACTAAACCTTTCTACATAGATCTCTATCTACCAGTTGAATAATTTAATTAATTGAGATATTGACTGCCTACAAAAGTGCCAGAGATGAGGTCTTTGCCTGCAAGGAGCTCATGATATTTCAGGAAAATCAAATTCATTCATTCACTATGTAAACATTTATTGAGCATCTACCATGTACCAGGCACTTGCAAGTCTCTGAAGATACAGGGTTTAATATAACAGATGTGTGTTACTCTCCCTTACAAACATTACTATCTACACTAATAAAAGAGAAACATGCAAATTGGTGTCACTCCACTACACCCATCAGCCAATCAGAGTAACTATGCAAATTAACCCAACAAAGATGGCAGTTAATTTGCATACGCAGGCGTGGAACGAAGACTGAAGGCTCCAACTGGAGTGAAGACTGAAGACTGAAGAGGCTTGGCTTCTCCGCTGCGGCCGGACCAAAGGCCTGGGTCCCAGGTGCCAGAGGAAAACCGGTGCCGGCAGTCAGGGGAAGGAAGGTCTATTGCACGAATCTTCGTGCAACGGGCTTCTGGTTTAATATAAAAATATATCCTCTTATTTTGTTGTGTTTCCTATTTTCCTCCACCCTCTACTTTTCAGGGTTTTTTTTCTGGATAGATTTAGAGGAGCTTAGATTATGGATTTGAGTTTTTACATTCATTAAAAATATAAGCAAATGCTTATGATTGATAGATTTTAAAGATGTAGAGCAGATATTTTAACACAGAAAGCTTTCATATAGGTAGTTGTCTAAACTTTTTACTATTGCATCTAAATAGTTGTAATGGAGGAAGTAAGCAGTTATACATGTGTGGCTGAAGGAGTAGGGGGACGAGGGGCTGTGGGAAAATATTAGGACTGTCGAGAGGGTTATAAACTTAGATCTAGAGGTCAGGTCAGGAGATTTCTTCTAGAGTTGGTTCTGTTGTTAACATGTAAATTATGGGCAGATGTCTTCTTTCTGCTCCTGGGTTCCTCATTTAGAGAATGGGGTTGATTATTACAACTGCTCTACCTATCTTAAATTATGGTTAAAGGTGAAATGAGATAATAAATATCAGACTTAAAGTACAATACAAATATAATGTATGTTACAGTGCCTTATAAATAAAAAGCCTCAGAAAACATTGAGGGAATGAATGAATATATCTTTTTTCTTTTGTTTCTGACATTCATTCCAAGAAATGAGAACTCAGGGAGGTTGATCTTATTTTCTGAACTTCTCTAGTACTATAATCTATAGCTGTAACTTAGTAATTACGTGCTTTCGTATATTTAGTGACTGTTTTGAATGAGTTAGTCTTGGTACCTCAAGGGCAATAACTAAAGTGTATACATATTTTCTGTCTATTATAGAAGCCAGAGTGCAAAGTGCATTATGGGTACTCAATAAGTATTTGTTGATTGATTGCTACTTGTTGAAGGTTTAGCACATCCAAATAAAACTTTGGGGGACTAATTCTAAAGCAGAACAAATACAAATGAGTGAGAAGTTGGTATACAGACTGAGAGAGACCAACAGGGTGTGGAGTTAAAAAAAGACTTGATAGAAGGTTTGAGAGAGAGCCTGATACAGAACTTAAAGGCCCTGTAGGTTTAATTTGGGAAACAAAAGAAGGGCATGCCAGATAGAGGATTAGAGGTATGAATGAGGCTGGTGTATTAGAATGTGAATGACTGGTGGAACAGTAGTAAAGGTCAGGTTGACGAGGTTTTAAGAATAATTTTAAAATTGCAGTTATTCACTGTGGCTATCAGAGTCAAGCAAGCAACCTTCAAACTTTGTTCAAAAGCAAGTCCTTGTCATTATATAGACTCTTCAAGGTTGAGACTGAATGCTTACAAAGCCCCTGGCTTTTGGAGAACTGCTGATGTCATTAATATAATCCATGTAGAGCGTCAGGGTTTGTTTGTTTTTTTTTAACAATTTTGTAATCCAGCCAAGCAGATAGTCCAGAAACAAGCAGTCTTTTATGGAGGTGCGCCAAAGTTTGGGTTACTTTCCTTCTGGAAGATGAAGAGGATTCTTTCTGGGTATGTGTTCTCAGAAGCTGGGGTTGGGGATGGTGCGGTTATGTGACTGCACGCTGGCCCCCAGCGGTCGGTGGCTGGTTGAGACTGTTTAGAGTGGAAAGAAGAGTCGAATATTGGTATTCACAGGCCTGTGTTTGTGTGGGCTCCCAATGGCACTTCTCCTTTAAAATAAGAGTACTGCCCTGGCCTGTGTGGCTCAGTTGGTTGAGCGTCGTCCCATGCACCAAGAGATCACCGGTTCGATTCCTGATCCGGGCACATGCCCAGGTTGCAGGCTCGATCCCCAGTAGGGGCCGTGCAGGAGATAGCCAATTCATGTTTCTCTCCCTCTCCAATCAATAAAAACATTAAAAAAAAAAAAAAAGTACCTTTCTGCCCTGACTGGTTTGGCTCAGTGGATGGAGCGTCAGCCTGCGGACTCAAGGGTCCTGGGTTCGATTCCGGTCAAGGGCATGTACCTTGGTTGCGGGCACATCCCCAGTGGGGAGTGTACAGGAAGCAGCTGATCGATGTTTCTCTCTCATTGATGTTTCTGACTCTATACCTCTCCCTTCCTCTCTTAAAAAATCAATAAAATATATTTAAAAAATAAAAATAAATAAATTTAAAAAGTACCTTTCTTATCCAGGAATTGTAGCAGATTGGCAGGTACCCACCTCCTTCAGGTTCACCATCAACTTAGTTATGTATTAGTAAGTACTGATTATATGCTATTGGGTATTAGTACTAGTGTGGATTATGTTCTTAATGGCAATCTGGGCAACACAAAGTACACACATTACCTGCTCTTGAGAATTTTTTTTTTTTTTTAGAGAGAAAGGAAGGGTGGGGAGAGAGAGGGGGGGGAAGAGAGAGAGAGAGAGAGAGAGAGAGAGAGAGAGAGAGAGAGAGGAGAGACATTAATGTGAGAAAGAAACATCAATTGGTTGCCTCTTATATGCGCTTCTACTGGGGACTGAACCCACAGCCTGGGCATGTACTCTGACTGGTAACCAAGCCTGCCACCTTTCTGTGCACAGGATGATGCTCAACCAACTGAGTCATACCAGACAGGACTCAGTACAGGACTCTTAAACTTAAAGAAACATTAAAGCATGTATAGACAATAGATAAATATAAAAGCATGTATAGACAATTGTATAAATGTCCATCCACTATGTTTATAAATATACTAGAGGCCCGGCGCATGAATTCATGTATCAGTGGGGTCCCTCAGCTTGGCCTGTGGGATCGGGCTGAAACCGCAGCTCTCTGACATCCCCCTAGGGGTCCTGGATTGCGAGGGGGCACAGGCCAGGCTGAGGGACCCCACAAGTGCACGATCGGAGCTGGGGAGGGATGTGGGATGTTGGCCAGCTGGGGAGGGACCATGGGATGGTTTCAGGGCATGTCCAGCCTGTCTCGCTCAGTCCCAATGGGCCGAACCCCAGCAGCAAGCTAACCTGGTCACAGCATCTGCCCCCTGGTGGTCAGTGCACGTCATAGTGAGCAGATGAGTGGCCTTAGCATATCATTAGCATATTACACTTTGATTGGTTGAACGGACGACCAGATGACCAGACACTTAGCATATTAGGCCTTTATTATATAGGAAGATGTGGTAACTACTGATTTTGAAGTACTGCCATGTAGAACAGGGATTTGACTACTGTTTGACCTCAAGAGTTAGCATTCAGACTGCTAAGTGAACAACTGATAGAGTTTGAGGAATGTACTTATTTGTTAACAGATGAAATGGGCTGCCTCAGGTCACCGTTCTCTGTCTACCATACGTATTGTAGTGGAGGCTGTTGTCACTTGGTACCTTCATAAAGGAATTGCAAGTGTCCTTTGTGTGGTTGGGCTATCAAAGAATCTCAGCCTTTGCACTATTGACATTTTGAACAGGATAATTCTTTGTTCTGGGTGGCTGTTCTGTGCATTGTAGGATGTTTAACAGCATCCCTGGCCAACCACTAGATGCCAGTAGTTGTCCCCCCATCACCCCCCCTTAAGCTGTGATGCTTAAAAATGTCTCCAAACACTGCCAAGTGTTCCCTGAGAGACCGAAGCATCCCAGTATAGCACTGCTGGGCTGGGTGAAGTTAAGGTGCCTCAGAAGTCTGGTACTGTAAACTTTCTTGTTTGTAAGTGAATTCTGCAGCATACGTGTTTTAGCAAGTGAGAATGAGTTAGAGGACTTACATAATTGAGGTGATAGTATTCTGTTATCTTCCAATTCAGGGACGATTTCTGGGATTGAAAGGTTTTCAATATTTGTTGAGTAGTATTGGTGAGCTTGAAATATGCAGAATATTCCCTAAACAGGGCATGTTCTTGGAAAAGGACATGAAAATGAGATGAAAATGAGAAGATTAGATAAGGTTTGAGTAAAGACAGCTGGAGTGATTAGTGTGAGAGTGAGGGTGAAGATATGTAAATTAGTCATAAAAATCTGGTCAGCTGTGGTTAAGCAGAGCAGCAAGATTCTCTTCTTGCCCTAGCTGGATTGGCTCGGTAGATAGAGCATCAGCCTGAGGACTGAAGGGTCCCAGGTTCGATTCCAGTCAAGGGCGCATGGCTGGGTTGTGGACTTGATCCCCAATAGGGGGTGTATAGGAGGCAGCTGATCAATGATTCTCTCTCATCATTGGTATTTCTATCTTTCCCTCTCCCTTCCGCTCTGAAAAACAAACAAAAACAAAAACAAAAAAACAAAAAAAACACACAATATGGTTGATTTGTGTGTGTGTTTCTAAAAAAGGTTCTCTTCTTGATCACTATCTTTGTCTCTCTCTCAAAGTCTGTGCAGTTCTGTGGTGGAGAAGGAAGAAGTGCCCAAGGAAATTACAAACTTTAATCTTGGCTTGAATCCTATAGCCTCCATTTATGACTTTTGACATGGCCAAGTTTCTTAATCTCACTGTATCCTGTTGTTTTTTTTCCATTTTAAACATTTGTGGTAAAATATAAATAACAAAATGTACTATTTAACCATTTTACGTGTACAGTTCAGTGGCATTAAGTACATTCACTTGTGCAACTATAACCACCATCCATCTCCAGAACATTTTATCTTCCCAAACTGAAATTCTGTACCCATTAAACACTAGCTCCCCATTCTCCCTTCCCCCCAGCCACGGGTAACCACCATTCTACTTTGTGTTTTCAAGAATTTGACCACTCTATGTGCCTCCTATAAGATGAATCATACAGTATTTGTCCTATTGTGACTGGCTGATTTCACTTAGCATAATGGTTTCAAGCTTCATCCATGTTGCAGCATGCTCAAAATCTCTTTTTTTAAGGCTGAACAATATTCCATTGTGTGTATATGCCATATTATGTTTATCCATTCATCTGTGAAAGGACACTTGGGGTGCTTTCACTTTTTGGCTATTGTGAATAATGCTGTGTTTTTCATTTCAAATGGAAAAAAAAAGCGCACTTCCTTTATAGGATAATGTGGCTGTCTGTTCAGGCTCCTTGTAGAGTGCTGGGCATGGGCACATAAGTGACACTTTCTTTCCTCATCCTGTTTTATGCCAGCTTCTTCACTTTTGCTTCTTTTGTATCTCCCACCTAGGGCTATAATCAAACCAAAGCAGGGGCTAATGTACCGCCCCCTCCCCCCCGCCCCCGCCAATTAAAGTCCATTCCAGGACTGACATTTTGCAATCAACGTTCTCTGAACTGTTTGTGTTCTTTTAAGACTGGTCAGTCTCTTTGGAAATTTGAGTTGATTCTAAGGTTGCCTTCAGTGCTCAGGTTCTCCTTAATGGCTCTGAGAGTCCTTTACTAAATCTCATCGTCACACTTTTCTCTAAGATAATTTGTTCGGAAACCTGGCTAATGGCTGCTTGCTGCGCCTAGGGTCCCCAAGTCCCTTCATCAAGGGTTTTGATTCAGGTATCATTCAAATACCATTGATATCCCGAGGGCAAGTTTTAGATACACTTGGAGAATTCCTTTGCTTTGTTCTTTGACTTCTGCCTGTAAACACCCAGGCTCCCTCCCTATGTGGGAAGGAATATTTTTGGCTGGCCCTTTTCTGTCTGCTCTGTGCCATCTGTCACAGGGGTCACTGCTCAGAGGCTAGCTTCTTCCCTGCTGGGAGCAGGTGGTCAGAACTAAAGGCTATTGACAGGGTCAGGCTGGGGCAGATTACTAATATGCCCCCCACCTCCCAAGCTGTGTGTCTAGCTGTACCCTTCAGAGGAAGAAAAGAACTTACCTTGGGGCCTTTTCTTTGTTAAAGAGGAAGAGATGCAGATGTGATCCTATATTGTTAGTTAACTCCAGGTCACCAGCTGCCCTGTCCATGCTCTTGCCTCTATCTACCTCACCTGTTTTGGACTCTTAAGATTATTCCTGAAGCAACCCACTGTGTACAAAGAATGGGGCATCCATGAAAACTATGGCCGATGCATGTCTAAGATGCTAGAGGTGACATCCTATTCCTTGTTCAAACAAAATAAAATACTCCTAAAATCTTTCAATGGTCCTGAGTGGTAAGGACCTTGGTTTTAAAGTCTTATTTAAAGAGATTGTTCTCCAACCACTCAGGATTCTGGGTCTGACTCACAGGAGAGCCAGCCCAGCGCTGAGTCACTTAGCCAGCTTCATTCATTGATCATGTGCTTGTGCACAGCTTGTTTGCAAGGTGGGGGAGAATTACTATTTTCAAACGTTCCTTCCTGAGGTAGCATGGTCCAGAAGAGAGCCGAGAGACAGGATGCTGGAATTCTATTCTTGGCCCAGCCATGCACCTTCATTCAGTAAGATATATTCCCCCTTCCCCACCACTCCACTGTGTTGATAGGGAAGAATCAGGGACATAAGTAAAGCCAACAAGACAGATGAGAAAAGAAGAGTTTTCAGAAAATGGTTTTCCCAGAGAGATTTTGGCCCCCAAACCCATGACCCTCTGGCTGGACAGTTTTGTTATCATCACTTGCTCAAGTAATTTACCATAATTGCCTCTGCTGGTACAATAAAGAGGAATTTCTCCTAGTTTTGTTCTCAAACCTATGATGCCTCTATCCCACAGAACTTACTTGGGTGCATTTAGCTGTTTCTAAAAGCACAAACATTTTTTTCTGCTAAGTTGAAACTATTTTCAGAACAATTTAAAGGCTAAGTTAGTGCTAGGTGCGTGGTCTCAGGTTACTGAGATCAGGTTGGCCCAGTGTACATGATTGCTTGTTTCTCTGGGGCTTCTCTAGTTCTCTCTACTCTTGTCCAACCTCAGTCCTAAACATGATTATACCTTTCACCTCTGCTGATCCCTGGAGAAGTAAAATCTTTTCTACCCAGGCCTCAGGTACTGTCTACCCTTTGGCATCCTAACCTTAATGTGGCATCTTTATAAACTTTGCCCTTTGAATTCTCTAATATGAAATATTTTTAAGTATACAGAATAATATAGTATTTGTTTTAGGTCTTTTTTTTAACATAAGAAATCATTGTGGGTTCATTTGAAGCCCAAAGGCACCACTTTCACCCCCTCCCCAACTCTTTAAACAAACCATTTTTTTTGTCCAAAGCACAGTGTGGCGTGCTTAGCCTCACTGTAGGAGGTCTGCCTTCCATGACCTACATTCATTATCCTCTGTTTCCTCAAGAGTTTTCATAGCTCCCTTCCCCTCCTCATCCCTCACTGAGATCTTGGGCAAATTACTTCTCTGGGCTTATATTTCTCATCTGTAAAATGAGAATAATAGCAACACCTGCCTTCTCTGGGTTATTTTGAAAATCAAATGTGGTAATGTATGTAGAAGTAGTTTGTAAAGCTCTGTTATGTGTGGCATCCTTTATCTAATAGAGAACCGATAGCATTGTTTTCCAAGGCTGTGGGAGGGGATTCAGAGAGAAGGGAGATTGCCAAAGGAAGTGGTGGGTCAGAATCCCCAGGGGCTTTTTCAAACAATGACATATCTACCCTACACTTGTCTGTGTATACACACATGAATACACATATACTAGTACGTACACACACACACACACACACACACACACACACACACACACACGAGGCCCGGTGCATGAAGTTTGTGCACGGGGGCCAGGGAGGGGGTGTCCCTAGGCCTGGCCAGTGATGAGGGCCTATTGGGGCCATCTCGCCCAGTCCCGATTCGGGCCGGGTCAGCCACTAGATGGGGCCTGCCGGCTGGGGCCTGCTGGATGGGGGGAGGGACCGTGGGAAGTTGGCTGTGGGAGTGCACTGACCACCAGGGGGCAGCTCCTGCATTGAGCGTCCACTCCCTGGTGGTCAGTGTGCATCATAGCGACTGGTTGACCGGTCGTTCCGGTCATTAGGTCAAAACGGTTTCTTAGGCTTTTATATATATAGATAACTATTAGGAATACTTTGAAGGTAGAGGCCAATGGAAATCTTCTTTATTTACATTCCCTTCTATCATTTTCAAGGCTCTCTGTTATTTTCTGACCTATCTCTCACATGGTTTCTCACTGGAATGGCCTTTTTAAAAATCAGTTTATTAGTTCTATTTGCTCAAAGTTCAGATTTTCAGTAAGACTCTTCATCAGCTGTTTGGCTATGGAGGATTGCTTTTCCAATGTGCATTGCAAAGTTCGTGCCACTAATTCTTTATTACCCCAGAATATGCCTTTCTCTTCTTTGTGCTCTATCTCTCCTGCTGAACGTAGTCTGAAGAGGGTTCTCCTGCTGTGGAAGAGTTAAGGATGCCTCAGTGTTTCCTTATAGCACGCTAAACTGAAGACAGGTATAATTATTGTTTAGTCATTTCAGTACCAGTGTGTAGGTTGTCTGTGTGTAGATCCTTGTTGCTGGTCATTGTCTCCGCCTTTCACATTTGCTTAATCATTTGACTTTATTTAATGACTAGAGGCCCGATGCACGAAATTTGTGCAAGGGGCTTGGCCGCTGCGGTGGCTGCCTTGGCCCCCTCTGCTGCAGCAGCCGCCTCTGCCTCAGCCCCCGCCCACCGTGGCTTTGTCTGGAAGGTCGTCCGGAAGGACGTCCACTCTAATTAGCATATTATGCTTTTTATTATTATAGATGATACTCTGGCCCAAACTAGAGAAGGGGTACTTGGGTGAAGATATTCTTGTATAATTCTATTTAAGAACTATCTGGTTTTATTGTTTAAAATGTATAGAAATTGAAAATGCTTATACTCTGAACACAGTACTTGAACTCCTAGGTATGTGTGTATGTATGTATATATGTAAATCCAAGAGAAACTCACATGAGCACAGGGAGACCTGGACAAGAATGTTCAGGGTAGCCTTGTTGATATAATAGCACACAGTTGTAGGGAACAAAGGCTCATCAGCCGGAAAGTTGATGGATTGTGGCATAGTCAAACGGTGAACTACTGCCATGAAGCCATGAAAATGAATGAATTAGAGGAAAATGTGTTCAAAAGAAATAATCTGGGGCAGAAAAATGCAAGTTTCAGGATATAATCAATATTTTGCATTTACTAATATACAGTTTCAGGACATGCAAAACAATCCTTTATATCATATGTGGACACACTCTTTATGTGGTACTCATACAAAAACATGGGAGAGTTTGAGAAGGCCTGATTCAGAATAGTGGTTGCCTTTAAGAAAAGTAGAGAGGAATTATATGGAAAAGAATATACAAGGGCTTCAGTTGTATCTGTAAAGTTCTATTAGTATTCCTGTATGTTTTGTTTTGACCTGAAATATTTCATAAAATAAATCAACTGTAATAAAAAGGTTTCAAAATGCATGTGTTAGTCTGAGTTGCTATCATAAAAATACCACAGAGTGGGTGGCTTATAAATCACAGACATTGATATCTTAGTTCTGGAGGCTTGGCAGTCTAAGATCCAGGTGTTGGCAGGTTCATTGTCTGGGGAGGTTCCACTTCCTGGTTCATAGGTGGCCCCTTTGCCGTGTCCCCTGGGGCAGAAGGGGCAGGGAGCTCTCTGGGGTCCCTTTTAGAAGGAACTCTCTTATAATTCAATATATGAATTTAGGGGAGGACACATATGCTCTGTCTGAAGCAATGTATGTAGAATGTGATCTTCAGTTTTGTAAAATTTTAGGGCAATGAAATTTAACAGTAGTTCTCTGGATATTAGGCTCATAGATGGTTTTTATTTTTTATTTTCCAAGTTTTCTGCCATGAAAGATGCATTATTTTTATAGGCAGGAAAAATGGCAATAAATGTTATTTTGTTAAAGATGTCACAGGATATCAAAATAAGAAAGTAAAATAATACTGACAGCCACTGAGAGGTGTTTTTTTTCTCTAATCTGGACCTGAGAATACTGGCTATAATATTCAAAGACTAACTTGACGAGTGGTTGACTGTTCTCTTTTCTTGAAAAAACAAATTGTTTTTAGAGAATTAGATTTAGCCAGAATCAGTTTGGCTCAGTGGATAGAGTGTCGGCCTGCGGACTGAAAGGTCCCAGGTTTGATTCCGGTCAAGGGCATGTACCTTGGTTGCGGGCACATCCCCAGTAGGGGGTGTGCAGGAGGCAGCTGATCGATGTTTCTCTCTCATTGATGTTTCTAACTCTCTATCTCTCTCCCTTCCTCTCTGTAAAAAATCAATAAAATATATTTTTTTAAAAAGAATTAGATTTAGAGGGAAAAACTAATAGGATTTTTAGCCAAAGCATGCTATTTAAGGTATTATGTAAAATCATGTTAAGACTAATAATGATTTTCAGAGACTGACAAGATGGTTTATATTTTAACCACGTCTAGTTAGGAGATATTCTCATGGGGCTGGAGACAGACTGGATTAAACTGAAGAGAAATAAACATAATTTTAATTTTTTGTTATTATTTTCTGTCTGGTCCCTAGGACTTCACACATTTCACATGTTTATAGAATAAACTTCATTTTCTTCTCAGCCTAGATGTTACTTTTATAGGAAACCCTGCTCTACTCCACCCCCACATCGCTACATCCATCTGCCCCACGTTGTGGGCTACATGGATCCCTATTAGCTTACCTTTAATGCTATTGTGTCACTGCATTGTAGTTGACTGACAATCCATCTATCTCTACTGGAGTTTAAGCTCCAGAAGGATGAGGTGCAGGAATTTTGTTCATTGTTGAATCAATCCCCAGGATGCAGCACAATGTCTTGGTAAAAAGAAAACACTGGTAGATAATTCTTGAATGAACGAATGAATGAAAAGAACACTCTGAAAGGGGACCGTCTGGAAACAGCCATTTGTTGGGAAACTTTAAACTAGGTTTTCTCCTCATAGGTATAAGAAAGGTAGAAATAATGAATCAAGAAGTAGGGAAATGAAGAGAGTAAACCCAGCATTGACATAAATAATGATTTTTAAATATATTTTATTGATTTTTTTACAGAGAGGAAGGAAGAGGGATAGAGAGTTAGAAACATCGATGAGAGAGGAACATCGATCAGCTGCCTCCTGCACAACCCCTACTGGGGATGTGCCTGTAACCAAGGTACATACCCTTGACCAGAATCGAACCCAGGACCCTTCAGTCCGCAGGCCGACGCTCTATCCACTGAGCCAAACCGGTTACGGCAATAATGATTTTTAAAAGTTTAAAAAGATTCCTCCTTCATCTTATATGGTTTTATGTGTTTTAAAATCGTGCTTACTTTAATTGGTATGATTTCTTAATACCAGATAAGTTGTTTTATCAGTATTCTTTTTTTTCCCACTGTTGAAGTAGGTATGTTTATTTCTTGGCTTTCTTCACATATAGGAAAACAAAATAGAATAACATGATATAATTTTATAAGTTTCTCTCCCATTATAACATGTTATGTGTTTTTAAAATTTATCTTTATTGTTGAAAGTATTACAGATATCCCCCTTTTTTCCCCATTGACCCCTTCTATCCCACCCCAGGCCTTCACCACACTATTTCTGTGTCCATAGGTTATGCTTATATACATATAAGTTCTTTGGTTAATCTCCTCCCACCCACCCACCCACCCACCCCTGCCTTCCCTCTGAGATTTATCAGTCTGTTTCATCTTTCTATGTCTCTGGATCTATTTCATTCATCAGTTTATTTTGTCCTTTAGATTTCACATATGAGTGAGATCATAAGATACCTATCTTTCTTTCTCTGACTGGCCTATGTAACTTAGCTTAATACCCTCCATGCTGTCTCAAAGGGTAGTAAGAGATTCTTCTTTTTTACTGCTACATAGTATTCCATAGGTTTTTTTATTCGCTCATCTACTGATGGGCACTTGGGTTGTTTCCAGATCTTAGCTATTATAAATTATGCTGCTATGAACATAGGGGTGCATACATTCTTTCTGAGTGGTGCTTTGGGTTTCTTAGGATATATTTCTAGAAATGGGATCAGATGGCAGTTCCATATGTAATTTTTTTTAGGAAACTCCACACTGTTTTTTATAATGGCTGCACCAGTCTACATTCCCATCAGAAGTGTGCTTGGGTTCCCTTTTCTCCACATCCTCGCCAGCATTTGTCATTTGTTGATTTGTTGATGGTAGCCCTTCTGATAGGTGTGAGGTGATACCTCATTGTCATCTTAATTTGCGTCCCTTTGATGATGAGTGACTTTGAGCGTTTTTTCATATGTCTATTGGCTATCTATATGTCCTCTTTGTAAAAGTGCCTATCCAGGTCCTTTTTAAATTGGATTGTTTGTCTTCCTCTTGTTAAGTTGTATGAGTTCCTTATATATTTTTGGATATTAATCCCTTATCAGATGTATCATTGGCAAATATGTTCTGCCAGATGAGTGGATTAGAAAACTGTGGTACATCTACACAATGGAATACTATGCTCCGATAAAAAAGAAGGAACTCTTGCCTTTTGCAACAGCTTGGATGGAACTGGAGAGCATTATGCTAAGTGAAATAAGCCAGTCAGAGAAAGATAAATACCACATGATCTCACTCATCTGTGGAATATAGAGAACAACATAGACTGATGAACAGGGACAGATCCAAAGACAGAGAAACAGCAATCAGACTATTAACCCCCAGAGGGAAAGTAGGGGAGGGTGGGGGTAAGGGGGAGAGATCAACCAAAGGACTTGTATGCATGCATATAAGCCAAACCAATGGACATGGACAACAGGGGGATGAGAGCATGAGTGGGGCGTGGGGAGGATAGGGGTTAATGGGGGCGGAATGAGGACACATTTGTAATTCCTTACCTAATAAAGAATTTAAAGATTAAAAAAAAAGTGTTCTTCCATACAGTAGGTTCCCTTTCATTTTGTTGACAGTTTCTTTTGCTGTGCAGAAGCTTTTGAGGTAAAATACCTGCATTCAGAAAACTACAGGACATTGAAAAAAGACAGAAGAAGATATAAACAAGTGGAAGAGTACACCTATGTAACCCGCAACCCGGTATCTCCTACTCACTCATTTCCTTTCCCCAAGGGAACGACTATCCCACGTAGTCATTGTTTAATAACATCCTATATAATAAAGAGGTGATATGCAAATTAACCCTCACGCCCTCACAAGATGGCTGCCTACGATCGGGCCAGCAGGGGTGTTAGTGAGGGACGACCAAACAACTGAACAGCAGGCTGTGTGGGGCGACCAGGCCGGCAGGGGTGTTAGTGAGGGACGACCAAACAACTGAACAGCAGGCTGTGTGGGGCGACCAGGCCGGCAGGGGGGTTAGTGAGGGATGCCAAACGACTGAACAGCAGGCTGTGTGGGGCGACCAGGCTGGCAGGGCGGTTAGTGAGGGATGCCAAACGACTGAACAGCAGGCTGTGTGGGGCGACCAGGCTGGCAGGGGGGTTAGTGAGGGATGACCAAACGACTGAACAGCAGGCTGCGTGGGGTGACCAGGCCGGCAGGGGGGTTAGTGAGGGATGACCAAACGACTGAAGAGCAGGGTGTGTGGGCTGACCAGGCTGGCTGGGGAGCCGCGAGGGACAACCAGGCCAGCAGGGGGGGCTGTTGGGGGCGACCAGGCCAACAAGGGAGGGCAGCTGGGGGTGACCAGGCCGGCAGGGGGCCAGTTAGGGGCAACCAGGCCGGCAGGGTGGGTAGTTAGGGGCGACCAGGCCAGCAGAGGGGGGCAGTAAGAGGTGAATAGGCTGGCGGGGAGGGGTGCAGTTGGGGGTGACCAGGCCAGCGGGGGGGGGGCAGTTGAGGGTGATTAGTCTGGCGGGGGGGCAGTGAGGGGCAACTAGACTGGCACAGGGGAGGCAGTTGGGGGCAACCACGCCAGCAGGGGGGACAGTAAGGGGTGACCAGGCTGGCGGGGGTGTGGGGGGGTAGTGAGGGGCGATCAGGCCAGTGGAGGGGGGGGGGCAGTTAGGGGCCTCTAGGCAAGCAGGCAGGTGAGCGATTAGGAGCCAGTGTTCCAGGATTGTGAGAGGGATGTCCCCAAGGAGTCCCAGATTGGAGAGGGTGCAGGCTGGGCTGAGGGGACTCCCCCACCTGTGCACGAATTTCGTGCACCAGGCCTCTGGTAGTTTTTATAGAATGTTTCAACCTATTGTATTCCTATATCAAGAGGAAGTCAGTCTATTAGGCCTTCTATCTAGTGGTCTGAATGAAGGCATGACAACTTTAGCCCAAGGGGGATGCTCAATTTTGTGGACAACAAATGTCATATCCCCAAATCATCACTTAACTTTTATCACAGAGATCTTAGACTCTGGGTATGTGGAAAGGTGATTAACAGAAATTTAGTTATATAGTCGATTTGAGCCCTGGTTCTCTTGGATATTGAAGATCTCAAACAGGTATTTAGAGTCAGTTTGCTTCCCAGTATGTTTTTGTTGTGTACTGAAGACCATATCAGTCTCTCACTTATGCCACAAACAATTACCCAGTGGTCTACTGTATTCCTCTTTGTGAACAAGGCAAGGCATCTGGAGGATGCAATAATTAATAAGCATGATTTACCCTGAGGCTCTTTTAATGAGGTAGGGAAAAGGAAGCAGGAACATAAAACTATAATTTAAAGTAGTGTTTTAGGAATAATATAAAATACTAAGGGAGGTCCAGATTGTTTTTGTCTACGAGGACTATGAATAGCTATCCCACGTAAGGAGTGATAAGATAGCATTCTAGGCAAAAGGAATGGCACAACCAAAGGTGCAGGAATGGAAAAAATACAGTAGGAATGAGGAATGGTTTTATGGAGCATAAAATACAAGCAGAGGATGTCTATTAATAGGCTGAAAAGGGCCCTGAGTGCTCTTTTAAGGGTTTGAAATTTTAATCAAAAAGCAGTAGAGAGTTTTTGAACAGAAGGGAGCCATGGCCATCAAACCAAATTTCCTACCAGTTTGCAGTTTTATCCGCCAGTGTAGAATTGCTGTACAGCCCCTGAAGTTGCATGGGTTCTGCCAGCCTTGAGGATTAGTCAGATTCATTTGTCATCAGTGAGGTGGTTAACAATAGTTAAGGTACCATAACAATCATAAACACTTTTCTGCTTTAATTTTTCATGTAGGATCTCTATTGGCCTCATTTTCTCTCAGTAGATGGGAGGGAGAACTCTGAACATCTCAAGAAAAGGTATAAGATTAAGTCTTGTTAGTGCATTACAAATGAGATTATAAATGTATTTCTCATCTTGCTACCACTGTGCTCATCCCATTATAACATTCTTTTCCTGAATGAGAACACCATACTACAGAGAAGCACACTGGATGAAGAGTCATATCCTGAGTTTAAGTCCTAGCTCTGGTACTTACTGTGTGTGACCGTGAGCAAGTCACTTATCCTCTGTGAGCCTGTCATGGGGGTGGCAGTGGGACCAGTTGGAAAGTGGATGTGTAAGTATTATGAACAGTACTGGGATGCATGTTGCTGTGCTTTACATTTAGAGATGATGTCTCATACAGGCATTGCTGGTGGTGGTTACGGATGCTTCTGAAAAGACCCTGTCTACATTATGTCCACAAGTGCTTAGAGGCAGTGAGTTATCATAGACAAGCACTAGGCTAGAAAGCAGAAACACTAAATCCCAGCCTACACTCTGCCACTTAAGGGTGTCACTCAGATGTAACTACCTGCTTTTGTAAGCTACTCTGCTTTTGTCTTAAGGCACCGTAAACACAAAACAGGACAGCAACAAAACACACTCCAATTCAATTCCAAAAGACTTAACGAGCAATGTAGACCTTGACTGGAGGATTCTTGAAGATACTAGCAGGATGTATTGGACTTTAAACCACTAGACTCCCTAAAAAGTATTCATTAGGCATCTGTCTCCTTTTTCTATCTCCTTTGTTTTCTGCCCTCAGACTTCCCAGTCTGATTGACAGCTGTCTCCTGGGCCACGCTCTCCAGCATCAGCCATATTCTCAGAGTTTTCCTTCTTGGCCTCTTTGTCATCGCCATCATAATCAATATTATTATTATTTAGAGAGTTTTCCCTTACACATTATTCCATTCAGCATAAGGAATATAGCTGCTCTCACCAGGAAAGGAATTCTCCCTCCTCAGAAAATGGACAAGGACCGTTTAATATTTTGTCCTGTGTCACTGGCTGTTTGATGCCAAGTAAGTCAGTTAACCCCTTTAACCCCAAATACCTTTGCTGTGAAGTCGGATCTAGCAATATTTGCTCCTTTAACCTCACAAGCGAGGGTGAGATGAGGTAGAGGATAGAACATGCTCTGTAAATGTTAAAGCACTACACAAATATGAGGTGGCATTCATTTGTAGCCTTGGCAGCTGTTTGCAGCGTGTCACTCTGTCAGTTCAATCTCTTAAGATTCTTAGCAAGTCTGAAATCTTGTTCAGGTAAGAGCTACCCTGGTTTTGGCCTTTATTATGTTGTAGTATGTTCCCTCTATATCCACTTTGTTGAGAGGTTTTTTTGTTTTGTTTTTATCATAAATGGGTGCTGAATTTTGTCAAATGCTTTTTCTCATCTTTTGAGATGATCATATGATTTTTCTTCTTTTTGTTAACGTGAGATCTACCTTGATTTTTATCATGGCTGAACACAGTGTATTGTTTGCTGCTGTGCCTTCCTAGTAATTCATAGCCGGACACTGAGTATTATTGCACTTACACTTGTATAATATGGCACTTGGAGAGCTCTGGCAGATCCCCTGTCATCTGTTCCTCGTGGTAACTCTTTGAGGAGGATGGTTTTATCGTCTCCGTGGTTGAAGCTGTGCCTCCCAGCTGTCTGTATGTGTTTCTGCTGTTTGGAGTCCCCTGCTTATGTGGTCTCAGTACCACAGCAGCCACTTGGGTGATAGCCTTCTCTTCTCCCTTACAGTCTCATACAAGTGTGAGCAGTGGGTTATCTTCTAGTTACCGTGTAGTGGGACTAAGCTGCTATCCATTAGCGATTGATTCAGGAAGTGAAGAGCAGACCTTGTGGTGCCTGTATCCAGACCTCTCGTCCACACTCAAGCTCTGTCACTCGATGCTGCTTGAATGCCCTGTGATTTGACCCAGTTTGGGTGTCTTTTTTGACGAGTGAAGCAACCCGTGTGTTGCCAGAGTAGCAAAACCCCATGCAAGCTGTCAATTCTCATGTTGTCATTAAAAGTCTTCCGGGAGTGACATGAGAGGAGTGAGTTGGACTTCAGGCGCACTCCCTGCTCCAATCACAGCAGAGCTGCTTTTGTCTGTATTGTATATTAACATTTCATCTTCGGAGTAGGCAAATGCTTGACCTTAGTCATTGTCAGAGCATCCTGGTACAGGGGGAGTTTTGGCAGGCGGCTGCTTCCCTTGTTAACCTTGGGAGTTTATATTTTTTCTTGGAGTCTGTTTCCTCACTTGTAAAATGAAGCTGTCAATACTGCCTAATTAGGTTGTTGTGAGGATTAAAGGTAATTTTTTTATGTCTGACAATCTCTATATATAAAAGCCTAAGCGACCGTTAGGATGGAACAACCAGAACAACTGGTCTCTAATAATACGCACTGACCACCAGGGGGCAGACGCTCAACACAGGAGCTGCCCCCAGCCTGCAGGCCCCAGTCACCGATGGGTCCTGCTGGCCAACCTCCTGGTCCCTCCCCCGGGCCGGCAGGCCCCCGGGCTGGGACGGGGAACTGGCGGTGGGTTGTGGCAGACACAGCCCCTTTCCCAGGGAGGCCGAGGGCCGGCTCCCTCCTCAGGGTTGGCGGCCAACCTCCCGGGTCCCTTCCCCCGTCCCTCCCCCCATCCGGCAGGCCCCAATCGGCCTGCGCCCGCCCATCGTGATGGCGGTTGGCCCCTCCCCCCTGGCCAGCAGGCCCCGATTGCCTGAGCCAGGTGTCTGGCACCTGTCGGTCAGCTGATTAGCGCTCCCGATGTGGGAGTGCACTGATCACCAGGGGTCAGCTCCTGCATTGAGCATCTGCTCCCTGGTGGTCAGTGTGCATCATAGTCAGTGCGCACCATAGTCAGTGCGCAGGCTTTTATATATATAGATAGTCCCAGATCCATTGTTGTAAGAGTTGACCATTGAATCTGGAGTTGAAAGAGACATAGTCATTATTTTGTGTAATAGTTTTAGAACTCTCGTGACACTTTGCAGGAATGTCTTCAGGGGTGACATGAGAGGAGTGAGGTAGACTTCAGGCAGAGATGCTTTTCCCTGTATTATAGATTGACATTTCATCTAAGATTTCATTTGAACTTTCAGTCATTGAAAACAAAAGCGTTTTAAATTTTTAGTTCAGCTTTCTACCATCCAGTGCAGGAATATACTTTACAACATGACTGACAGATAATGACTTATGAGAATGTGTTCTGATAACAGTTTTCTAAGTTCTGAGCCTTCATGTGTTTTAAAGCTTTGGTAAATTCTCTTAGAGAAGCAAACTTTGCTTAGCCTGTCAGAGTTCAAGGTAGTTAATTAATATTTATGCAGGAAAGGATCTTAGAAGAGATGCAGAGAAGGGGGAAAGACTGCTGATAAGAACTAGTGTAGTGAAATGGTTCAGAACACAGATCCTGAAGCCAAACAGCTCGATTCCCACTCTGTGATCTAGGGCAAGTTGCTTAACCTCTCTGTGCTTCAGTTTTCTTATAAATAATATGGGATAATAACAATAACTACCTCACAGGGTTATTAGCAGGATCAAAATAATTATAGGAAAGCTCTTAGAACTGTGCCTAGCATGTTGTAAATGCTCCCTTTAACTACTATTACTGGTAGTATTATGATCATCATTATTTATTGAGATCCACTTCTGTATCACCTCATTAAACACTCAAATGAAGAAATGGAGATGCTATAAGATAATTTGCCCAAAGTCAACACAGCTGGCTCTATAAATCATTTCACTCACCTCCCTCCTTTTATAAATAAGACCAAAACTTGGGTAGGTGAATTAATTTATTAAGGGCCATCCTGTTGGTCAGTGACAATATCTGAATTAGAAGATCAGTTTCTCAGGCTTGGCCTAGGATTGTTTCTCTTTAGGGAGTTTAATAGAGATCTTGATCTGATGTCTTAATTTTTTAAAAATCTCTGTGGCAAAGGTGATGTCAGCTGTCCAAAACCATTATTTTGGTTGGAAATTGTCAAGCTTTATAGAAGCATATGGGCTAGGATCTTACTGATCATGGAGAGCAGAAACCTTATAATCCTCATTATAGTCAAATGCCGTATTTTTGAAGATGACAAAGATAAGGTCAAATATTGTGACTTAACTTCCGATTTCTGTATGCTATGAAAAAAAGTATATGCAGACCAAAGTAATAAGACCGTGGGATGTTACTGATGTTAACGTGGTCCATACCTTCATCCTCAGTTGTGAAATATGTTCTAAGTCCACCAAGTGTTTCTGCCATCTCTTTCTCTGGTAAGAGTGAAATCATCTTCATTTCTCAGTTCAACTTGGCAAGCATGCCTCTGGCTGCATATATTCTATAATGTAATAGAGATTATATATAACTTGCCCGCATTTGTCTTTTGTATATATGATATATTGATACCCCTTAATTACCTTTACACTTGGATTTTTGTATCAATTGAAAAATGAACATTTATAGTGTTTAGTGTCACCAATTGCCCAATAAAAATTTATTTCTACAATGATGTCATTTTTGTTTTGTAGGACTTAAGCAATGGTTTGTAGGAATTGTTTTGGATTTTTATTTATTTTATGAAGATTGAGTGGAATGGAGAAAAAAAATGAAGCTGGTGATACAAGTGGTGTTAAGAGCTAATATTTACTGTGCACTTTCCACATGTGAAGACACTTCATTAACCCCCGTACTTTCTTTGTTATTTAAATAGGTCTCATAGTCATTATATAGTAGAGTGGCAGAGCTTAAAACCAAAAACCATTGGATTTTTGGTCAGAAGCAGTGAACTTAAGCTGATTAACTATATATCCAATTGTGAAGGAACATGTTATATCTAAATATAGCATGTGTTGATTTCTTTTTTCTCAGGTACAATTAGGAATTAATTTTTCTTACTGTGTATAGCTACTTCCTCCACTCCAACCATATTCCTTCATATGGAGGGATTTTTGCTGTTTCCACTATGCCCACTAAATGCTTATGGGAGAAAGTATAAAATGGGAACTTCTCATCCAGGCTCTAGGGTGGTACCTAGAAGCCAGTCGTTGATACTTGAGATAAAATATAGCTCCCTAGTATGAGCGCCCACTAATTGAAATGTCTTTTTTTAGATGTTAAACATTATGCCAACAGTTTAGTTCTCTGGAAAACATGGAAACAATTAGTAGAAAATAAGACAAAATGTACTTTCTCTTTAGACCATTGAATGGGGATGGGAGGAGAGGGGACCAAATAGGTGATAAAGAGAGTCTCAATGTTACTGTGAATATTATAATTCCTACAGGAAATTGAGGGTGAAATCTGATGTGCATGTTGGAATTGAAGCAAAGAGAAGTAGAAAACTACAGATCACAAAAATGAAATCTTTTTCAATTATAAAGCAAGAAAAATTGTAGCGTAACTTACCCTGGCCAGGTAGCTTGGCTGGAGCACAGTCCCATACACTAAAAGGTTCAATTCCTGGTCAGGGCACATACCTAAGTTTTGGGTTCAATTCTCTGGTTGGGGCATGAACAAGAAGCAACCGATCAATGTTTCTCCTCTCCTCTCTTTCTCCCCCTGTCTCTCCCCCACCTCCCTCTCTCACTTCCCCTCTATCTAAAATCAGTAAACACATAGTCTTGGGTGAGTATTAAAAGCAATATATTTTATTTTGAGTCAGGAGACTAGTGAAGAGAATGACAATAGATGTGGAACAACAACTAGAGTCTACAAGGAGTTTAATGTGTGGTTAGAAAGGGGAAAGGCTCCTAAGCTTTGTGGAAGAAATAAAGGAAATGTGGGAAGCCAGTTACATTTGGGGGGAATCGGTGGTGGGGGATAGGTGACAAAATAGAGGGGAGTTTTGGCGTGTAGTGAGTTTGCAGTGCCAGGACGGCGGAGGTCTGATGACATCTTGACTGGGCTATATGTTGATGAACAGCAGAGCAGGCTTGATAGTTGTATGGCTGTGGAGACAAGGTGGGAACTCTCTTCATTTGGGGCTGCTGGGACTTGCTCAGAGACACTTTCCGATCTATTTAAAATCATAATAATCATTGTTTTAACTTCATTTAAAAGCATCTTTAGGTCAAAATATTCAAGTACTCAAGAATGAAGGTACTTCGCAAATATCTTCTGATTGAGTTCTTTATCATAGACTTTTTTTTTAAATTATGGTTAATCTTTCATTTATATCCATAGTAGGCATCTTTCAAATTATTCTATAAACAGACCCTTCAAAGCATTTCTGCAGGAAGACATAATGTAAATCAGCCAGGATTATGTGTCTCAAATGGATTAGGAAGAGATCAGGTATATAAAATCAGAGACAAAGAGCTCAGCTTTGGGGAAATTTGGTGGGTGTGAAGCTTGGGAAGGACAAACTTCAGAGAGTCTCATGAAGTAGAAAGCCAATGAGAAGAATGATGTTCGCCAGGGTGAGGCTGAGCCATAAGAACTTGTAGGTGGGAGAGCCAGATTTTGATGTTATTAAGAGAGACCCAGGTCTGCAATTTTTGTTTCAAATGAATAAAATTAAGGTTTGATAAAATTGTTTTTATTTCGATTTCTAGAACTGCTATATGATTTTCCAAAATGAAGCCTGTAAGTGACAAAGAAGAAAATTGGCATCCTGGCATGTAGTTGTCACTGGAGGAGGGAGGGGCCCAGGGAGTGGGACAGTGTAAACTTACCATCTGGCTGCATTTCTCTCTCCTGTGATAAGAGCCGCCCACCTTCCTCCCAGTGCAGAACTGCTCCTCTGGCTAATTCCAAATGAGCTATTTATCAACATGCAGAGAGCTGACTGGCAGCCCTCCGAGTCTAGCTGTAGTTCTATATCAAGCTTCTTCTCTTCTCTTCTTTTAGTTGTTAAATCTTTTCCTTGAATTTCAGAACCACACACCTACTGCCTGTTTAGTGTCTCTATTTGGATATAACAAAGCAACTCAGACTTAGTATGTTCAGAAGTGAAGTCATCGTCTTACCTGAGCTGTACATCATATTTTATTTCCCGCCTCAATGAATTTACTACCTCCTTTCATTTGCCCATAACAGAAATCTGGGCCTCTTTCTGGATTTTTGTTCTACTTTACCCCCCACTTCAGTTAGTTGACAAGACTCTTTGGTACATTATCCCTAATGCTTCTGCCTGGTTCAAACCATCATTCTCTCTCAACTAAATCACTTCTTCACCCTGATCTTGCTTCTCCTCCACCCCATCTCCCCATCCCCCTCATTCTCTACACTGTAGCCAGAATGGTCTTTCTGAAATATAACTTTGAGTCTTCTTATTGCCTTCAGGATAAAAATAAAAACTCCTTCCCCTGGTAATGACTTTACCTTCTTGATGTGGCACCTGCTTACCTGTTTGTTAATTGTCTCAAGTCCACTTCCACTGAACTGTTTGCAGTACGCAAGTGGCTTGATCGCCCTTGTCTGTGGTGTCTTGTATATGCTACTTCTTCTTACTGACATCCGTTTTCCTGCCATCCCCACTCCACAAATTCTCCTTCACGCTTTGGCTAAAATGCCACTTTCTCTAGGAAGCCTTCCATGACCTTTCCAAACTAGATTAGGTGTCTTGCTTGTGTATGTCTTTAAAAGCCTATTTTCCTTGATTGGATTTGTCATACTGTACCTCACCTGTTGACTTGTCTACCACCCCCAGAAGACTTTAAAGGTCCTGAAGGCAGGTAGTTATAATTATTATGAGTACGGTCTCTGGCATATAGTAAGGGCACAGTAAATATCTTCGGGGTCTTTTTTTTCCCCTCTCTTTTTAAGAAAACTGTGGTAAAATATATGTAATATAAAATGTATCATTTTAATTATTTTAAGTGTACAGTGCAGTAGTATTAAGCACATTCACATTGTGCAGCCATCACCACTGTCCACTACCAGAATATTTTCATCATATCAAACTGAAAACAACCTACCCATTAAGCAATGCTCCCTTCCCCTAGCCTTCAGTAACCACTATTCTACTTTTTGTCTCTAGGCATTTGACTATAGGTACCTCATATGAATGGAATTATACAATATTTGAATTTTTGTATCTAGTTTAATCACTTTGTGTAATGTCTTCAAGGTTCATCCATGTTGTAGCATGTGTCAGAACTTCCTTCCTTTTCAAGGCTGAATAATATTCCATTGTATGTATGTAGCACATCTTGTTTATCCATTCATCTGTCCACGGACATTTGGGTTGCTTTCACATTTTGGCTATTGTGAATAATGCTGCTATGAGTGTGGGTGTACAAATATCTGGTTGAGTCCCTGCTTTCAATTCTTTTGGGTATATACCTAAAAGAGGAATTGCTTTAATTTTTCTTTCGTTGCTGCACTTTTGGTGCCAAATGCAAGAAATCGTTGCCAAATTCAGTGTCTTGAAGCTTTTCCCCTATGATTTTTCTAAGAGTTGTACAGTTTAGCTTTTACATTTAGATATTTTACCCATTTTGAATTAATTTTTGTATGATATAAGGTAAGAGTCCAACTTTGTTCTATTGCATTTAGGTAACCAGTTTTCCCAGCACCATTTATTGAAAAGACTGCCCATCCCCCCCATTGAATGGCCTTGGCACCTTGTTGAAAATCATTTGACTATATACGTGAGGGTTTGTTTCTAGGCTCCCTAATCTATTCTGGTCTATATATCTGTCTTTATGTCAGTTACACATTGCTTTGGTTACTGTATTTGTAACTTTTGATATCAAAATTGAGTTATTCAATTTTGTTCTTTTTTAAGTCTGAGACAAATTTTAATACTACTTGCTCCTGACATTTTTTTCTTGTGTGCCCTTGCCTAAAGTGTTTCCTTTAACAATTCTACCCAGATGTCTTTCTTCCTTCTTCCCTGTTACAAGCTCACTCAGTGCCAGTTTTCTTTCTCTCTTCCGGTCTTTTCTCCTTAATTTAGATTCATCTTTATTTTTATGTGTCCAGGCTACAGCTAGCATTTTAAAATCTTAGTCTTCCTGGATGACCAAAGGAAGAGAGCCTTGATCATCTGTGGCCCCAACTTTGAGTCTAGTTCAGTCTCTTTTGGAACTCTCAGGTTTAAAAGTCACTTACATTGTTTGTTCATCACCTTAGCACTGCAGGAAGAAGAAAGCTGAGATAGTAGTGGGATGATGCACAGGGCGAATTACCTAAGAGACGGTGGTATGGGAAAAGAGCATTTTATTGGAGGCCAAGAACTGTGTACTGTAGCTCTGCATCTGTCACTAATTTGCAGTTAGACAACATAGCTTCTCATTTAATTTACTGATAAGTTTATTACAGTAAGGATAGTTGGACTATATGGTCTAAGTCCTAAAAAGGTTATTTTTACTTTTTGCAAGACAATTTCCTCAGAAGGAAGAAGGAGTTTAAGCTGGTTTTAATGGATGAATAGAATTTAGTTAAGAAGGAAAGAGAGACTTCAGGAGATTTAAAACAAGGAAATGAAAGTATATTTAGGAATCAATGAAAATAACAGTGACCAGACTTTTTATTAAGTGAGGCAGAGTCAGTGGGATATCCACATAGCAAAAGAATTAACCTTGACCTCTATCTCACAGGACATACAAAAATCAATTTTAAATGATTTGAAATCTAAATAAGAAAAGTAAAACAATAAAGCTTCTAGAAGAAAACATAGGCTATTAGCTTCATGACTGTAGGATAGGCAAAGATTTATAGAACGAACAAACAAACAATCAAACACAAGAATGTCTATCAGGTAGAATGGAGAATTAAATTGTTCTATATTCATACACAGAATACTACACAGTAATAAAAAAAATGTATCATGCTACACATACAGCACAGATTCATTTCACAGAAATAATGTTGAAAGAAAGAAGCCAGACCCTGAGGAGTATACTTATATTCCATTTATATGAAGTTCAAGAACAGGCCAAACTAATCTGTGGTGATGGATATCAGATAACCATGGCTGGGATTGTATGGGGTTGGTGGATATTGACAAGAGAGCCATCTGGAGTGCTGAAACTAAATATGTATCTTGATCTGAGTAATTGTTACATACACACACACACACACACACACTAACCAGTCTGTACACTTAAGACCTGTTCACTTGTACTATGTTCTACCTTAGAAAAACAAACTAGAAAACAAAAACAAAAACAGTTGCCAGAGTAGATGTTCTTGCAGGGAAGCAGTGGAAGAAAATGCTTGAGAAGTGAGGTTGTAAAAGGCCTTGAATGGCAGTGAAATGGATTCAGTCCATAACTCTAATAGTTCAGAGGGAGGGAAATGACATAATGGAGGCATACTTTTAGGGAAACAGACCTTTGGAGATGTGCTGGGTGGACTGAAGCTTGGTCCACAGTGGGAGACAGTTGCATATGACCTGAATTAGGGTGATGCTATTTTTTTTGGTTTGTTTTTCACTATTTAATGTCTTTTTTTTTCAATTACAGTTTACATTCAATATTTTGTATTAGTTTCAGGTGTACAGCATAGTGGTTAGGAAACCATATACTTTACGAAAGTGTTCCCCCGATATTTCCAGTACCCACCTGGCTCCATACATAGTTATTACAATATTACTGGCTATATATTCCCTATGCTATACTTACATAAGTACAGACTACCAATTTGTACTTCTTAAACCCTCACCTTTTTCACCCAGTTCTCTAACCCACTCCCCTTTGGCAACCATCACTCTGTTCTCTGTTTATGAGTCTGCTTCAATTTTGTTTATTTGTTTATTTTGTTCTTTGGATTCTATATATAGGTGAAATCATGTGGTATTTGTCTTTCTCTGACTGACTTATTGGGTGATGCTATTTTAAATGGAAACTCAGAAGGAAGAATTAGTAAGGCTGGTGAATGGGTTGGACAAGGACAGCAAAGACGAAGGGCCAACATGACTGAGGTTCCATACTTAGGTCCCTGGAAAAACGATTGTCCCCATAACAGAATTTAGAAGGCCCGGAGGAGGAATCAGTTTGGGAAGTCAAAACATGTAGGTTTTTTTTTATTTTTAGACTAGATTTTTAGACTAAATTTGTGCACTCGGGGGGGAGGGGGGTCCCTCAGCCCGGCCTGTGCCCTCTCACAGTCTGGGACCCCTCGGGAGATAACGACCTGCTGGCTTAGTCCTGCTCCCGGGTGGCAGAGGGCAGGCCCAATCCCTAGGTGCAGCCCCTGGTCGGGCTCAGAGCAGGGCGATCGGGAGGTTGTGATGCCACCCTCAGTCACGCTCAGGGTAGGGCCGATTGGGGGGTTGGGGCACCGTCCCCTGTCACACTCAAGGCAGGGTCGATGGGGAGGTTGTGGCGCCACCCCCTGTCACGCACAGAGCAGGGCCAATCAGGGGTTGGGGCACTGCCCCCTGTCACTCACAGAGCAGGGCCCATCAGGGGGGTTGGGGCTCTGTACCCTGTCACGCACAGAGCAGGGCCGATCAGGGGGTTGGGGCGCCGCAACCTGTCACACACAAAGCCGCAGGGTGATCAGGGGGTTGGGGAGCTCCCCCCTATCAGGCACAGAGCAGGGCTGATCAGGGGGTTGGGGTGCCTACCCCTGTCACAAACAGAGCAGGGTGGATAGGGAGGTTGTGGCCCCGCCCCCTGTCACACACAGAGCCGCAGGGTGATCAGGGGGTTTGGGCGCTGGCCCCTGTCAACGCTGATCCCGGTGCCGGGAGGCCTCGCGGCTCCGCTGATCCCGGTGCTGGGAGGCATATTACCCTTTTACTATATAGGGTAGAGGCCTGGTGCACAGGTGGGTGCCGGCTGGTTTGCCCTGAAGGGTGTCCTGGATCAGGGTGGGGGTCCCCACTGGGGTGCCTGGCCAGCCTGGGTGAGGGGATGATGGCTGTTTGCAGCTGGTCACACATCCTTCAGGGTGGGGGTCCCCACTGGGGTGCCTGGCCAGCCTGGGTGAGGGGATGATGGCTGTTTGCAGCTGGTCACAGACCCTTCAGGGTGGGGGTCCCCACTGGGGTGCCTGGCCAGTCTGGGTGAGGAGCTGAGGGCTGTTTTCAGGCTGGGGGTGACTGAAGCTCCCAACCGCTCCTTTTTTCTTTTTTTTTTTTTTTTTTTTATTCTGGGCCAGCTTTAGCTTTGAGGCTTGGCTCCAGCTCTTAGGCCTCCGCTGCTGAAAGTAGGTTTCTGGCCTTTGCTTACAATGTTGCGATCCTGCTGGCTAAAGCCCGGCAGGTTTCTGGGGTTTTGTTTAGCTTCTATGTTTGTTATATAGTTGCTTGCAGCTCAGAGGCCTGCAGGGGCAGGCGGGGAATCTTGGAGTCCTCCGTCACTGAAGCAAGCAAGCCTCATGTTAGTTTCAAGCTGCCTGGCTGCCGGCCGCCATCTTGGCTGGCAGTTAATTTGCATATCGCCCTGATTAGCCAATGGGAAGGGTAGCGGTCGTACGCCAATTACCATGTTTTTCTTTTATTAGATAGGATTATATGTTTTTATTTATTTCAGAGAGGAAGGGAGTGGGAGAGAGAGATAGAAACATCAATGATGAGAGAGAATCATTGATCAGCTACCTCGTAAAGGTCAAGTCCCCAACCTGATCATGTGCCCTGATCGGGAATTGAATCGTGACCTCCTGGTTCATAGGTTGACGCTCAATCACTGACCAATACCGGTCAAGCCCAGTGGTGACAGCAGTTGTGGGGTTCAGAAGAACAGTCAGGGCTCTTTGGATAGGAATCTGAAAATCACCCACGTACAGATTATTTTGAGTAGATGAGATCCCTGAAAGAAAGTGTATCAGAGAGATTGCAGAAGGCCGGCCTTTAGAGAAGGAAAAGGTTGTAGGGGAAGAGGAGACTGCAGATGTGGATAGAACCAGGATCATTTAAGGCAAACGAAGAGAGAGTGGGTGGTGGGGGTGAAGATTAAAGGAGAAGATACAGAAGTAGGAGAGGAAAAGGAAAGACTGAGAATGTCATAGAGAGCAGTGGTAATTGAAGGAACATGGTCTTGGGGAAGTTAGGAGGAAATAGGATCTGGAAGCAAAGGCAGAGGACTTAGCCTTGGACAACTTTACCTGTGAAGAACCCAGGTGTGTATATCAGGTCACAAGAGTTTGTCAGCATCTTCAGTGACTTCCTTGCAGTATTATTTGTCCTCTAAGTCGGAAATGAGGGAGACTCAAAGTTGAAAATGAGTGTGGCTATCGGAACCATGGAGTCCCAGGGATTTGGACTAATTTGGGTTCCAGACATAATCCAATTCTCTGTGGAAGGATACAAAAGAAGTTTAAGATACCACCCATGACCTCTGGAAATTTATATGGTGCAATTCAACAATAATTAAAAGCCAAAACAAATGTGAGCAGGATGTTTTGAGTCCTGACTATGTCATTTTCTAGCATGTAAGTTAATAATATCTACCTCATATTGTTCTGGAGATTAAATGAACTAATACAAGCAAGGTGCTTGGACCAATGCCTAAAACATAGTAAGTACATGATAAATGTTAGCTAAGATCATGATAAAGCTTTAGGAGTTCACAAGGGGAAAAATAGTAAAGGCTGGAGCTGGTGGGAAGGCTCTGTAGAGGAGTGGGGATTTGTGGGAGGTAATTCAGGGGTAGATAGGAGGAAATGGATGAAGAAGAAGGAATTCTAAGTTGGGGAAAACATTGTAAATGAAGTCTTGGATTAGTAAAACTATTGGCCTTTGCATGTAACTTACTCGATGATTCAGATGCTTCCTGTTGTGAAGTACTGGGAGTTAGAGTAGGATAGGAGGATAGATAACTGATCCTATATAATATAAGGCTAATATGCAAATCGACCAAACTGAGGAACCACCGGTCGCTATGATGTGCACTGACCACGAGGGGCAGATGCTCAATGCAGAAGCTGCCCCCTGCTGGTCAGTGCGCTCCCACAGGGGGATCACCGCTCAACCAAAAGCCAGGCTCACAGCTGGCGAGCACAGCAGCAGTGGCAGGAGCCTCTTCCACATCCACTGCAGGCGGGTGGTAAGGAGCGAGGGGTCCTGGACTATGAGAGTCCCAGACTGTGAGAGGGATGTCTGCCTGTCGGCTTAGGCACGATCCCTCTGGGATCGTGCCTAAGCCGGCAGGCAGACACCACCCGAGGGGTCCCGGACTATGAGAGGGCGCAGAACGGGCTGAGGGACCCCCCCCCCTCCAGTGCACAAATCTTGTGCACCAGGCCTCTAGTATTTGTCATAATAGCAGGAGTGTGAGTTGAGGAGTCAGAGCTCGTTGGTTGTGATTTTTATCCTGGCCCTGTGTCTTTGGGCAGGTTGTCCAGCCTCTTAGGTCCCCAAGTTTCCTAACCTGTAAAATGAAATGGACTGGATCTGTAATCCCTCAAAGCTGTAAAATTTCATGCTTCATATGTGCAAACGACCTATTTGACCGTACCGCCTGTGGAACCGTGTTCTTTTGCACAGCGAGAAGCTGACAGGTCTGCGTGGGGCTAACTTGTGGTTCTGGCCTCATTAGTCCTGTGCTGTGAGTGAGCCGACCAGCCTGCATGTGGACACTACTTACTGCCTTTGCAACGGTAGCGATCACACCACTAGAGAAAGCTGGGACCTCTGCGGGTGTACTTATAAAAGGCGCCCCTGGGTATTTCACTCCCAAACTATTTAGAGTTAACTCTGCTACTGTTCTCCGAGGAGCCTGGAGTTTTATGGATGGTGCCTTAAAGTGGACCCTGAGGGCTAAGGAGGAGGGAAAGAACAACCTCTAGCTTTAAAAATAAAAACCTCAGGTTGTCTTTGTGGGGCTCACCGAACTACAGGAAGAGCAGCGCCAGGAGCACCCGATGAACTGCCAGTGACACCCCAAAGCTTTCAGGGTTAGGCTCACCTGCCAGGGTCCTTTTGTGACAGTCACCAAACACTGTCCCTTTTGACATCAGGGAGTCCTTTGTCTCAAGGCATGGATTGACATAAACCTGTGTAAATGGAAATGGAAATGCTTTCAGATACCACGCTTAGAGAGAAATCATTGGCTCTGTTTTGGCACTACCTCAGTTTTTCTTTTCAGAAGGGAGTTGTGGTTTGTTACTCTGTTCTCTCTTCCCGTCCTTCCTGCTTTGAGCCCCTCTCGGGTTGCACGCAGGCGTTTCTGCTGTCATTCACCCCGCAGGGCTGCAATGCTGTTGCATCAGGAAGTCCTCTAAAGTGCCTCTCCCATCTGCTCTTCCTTGCTGCTGTGTGGGGGTGCGGGGAGCAGTGTCTGCCCTCTCCACAGAGGAAAGTGTTTTGCGTTTGTCCCTGGCAGGAGCTTGGTCATCAAAGAAGGTACTTCTGAGCTTTTATACTGGATGGATTTTACACAACTTGGTGAATTGAAAAATACCTTGAAACAGAAGAGCCAACGCAGATGGAAGCTATTTTTTTCTATATTTTGTGCCTCCAAAGTTTTGAAAGGTTTAGTGTTTTCAGAAGCTGGAAAGACTGACAATTTACCCTTGTGTTGTCCTTGGAAGCTATAGTATTTCTTTGGGAAATGGAGTTCCAGAAAAGGAAGGTGACTTGTCCAAAGCTAACACATATGCCTGGGTGACATTAAATGTGCCTTATTAGTTTATAATAAAAGTTCCTTGAGGATATGGAATTTATTTATTTACTTTTTAAAAAATATATATTTTATTGATTTTTGACAGAGAGGAAGGGAGAGGGACAGAGAGTCAGAAACATCGATGAGAGAGAAACATCGATCAGCTGCCTCCAGCACACTCCCCACTGGGAATGTGCCTGCAACCAAGGTACATGCCCTTGAGCGGAATCGAACCCAGGACCCTTCAGTCCTTAGGCCGACGCTCTATCCACTGAGCCAAACCAGTCAGGGCTGGAATTTATTTCTCTGCAGTAGTTGTATGTGGTTCCTAACAATGAGTTGCATCTTTTTTTTTTTAATATATTTTATTGATTTTTGACAGGAAGGGAGAGGGACAGAGAGTCAGAAACATCGATGAGAGAGAAACATCGATCAGCTGCCTCCAGCATCCCCCCCCCCCCCTTACTGGGAATGTGCCTGCAACCAAGGTACATGCCCCTGACCGGAATCAAACCTGGGACCCTTCAGTCCGCAGGCCGATGCTCTATCCACTGAGCCAGACCAGTTAGGGCAATGAGTTGCATCTTAAGTGAATAATAAATACCAGCATTCAGGAAACTCCCATCTTTTGATCTTCTAGCTGATCATTTCCCTGAGGGGTGGCTATGACATGACCTAATCCATTCACGCCACAGATTTTTCTGAAGAGAAGTGTAACCGTGTCATGGAAGAAACGATGTGGTGCAGAGGTTGTGGGTACAGGCTGAGTGAGACGGTTTAGGCTGGCCTCCTTTCCGAGCAGTGATTGATTAATGCTGTCTGTGTTGCTTTTCCTTCCAGAGCTGGCCTGTCCTGGACGCAGCATAACTAACGAAGCTGCTGCAGGATGAGAAGATGGCAGGGCGGCTGCTCGCACCACCAGGCCCTGATAGTTTCAAGCCTTTCACCCCCGAGTCTCTGGCAAACATCGAGAGGCGCATTGCCGAGAGCAAGCTTAAGAAACCACCAAAGGGAGATGGCAGCCACCGGGATGACGATGAGGACAGCAAGCCCAAGCCCAACAGTGACCTGGAGGCCGGGAAGAGTTTGCCTTTCATCTATGGGGACATCCCACAAGGCCTGGTCGCTGTCCCCCTGGAGGACTTTGACCCATACTATTTGACGCAGAAAGTGAGTGGCAGGAGGTGGAGGGACAGCTTCACATTCCCCTTTCCTCGCAGGCTTGGGGCAAACGGGAGGAAGAGCTGCCTCTTTGCCAAAGTTTGGATAAGTAGTTAACCTTTCGTTGCAGTTCTGGCTCAGGGGGATTATTTTTCAGTTTAATTGCTGCTAAGGGTCATTTGTGGGCTGTGGCACTTCTGAACTCTCTTAATAAGACTTAATGTTTTTTGGCTCCTGCCCAGATTAGAAGAAGAGGACATAAATGGAATGGAAGTATTTAATAGAGTCCAAGAAAGATGACATAGTAAAAGATGGTATAGCCCTAAAGAATCTCACACTCACATTCAAAATTCTATCTTTAAATATAAAGATGGCCCTAGCCAGTGTTGCTCGATGGTCAGAGCGTTGGTGTGCACTAAAGGGTCTCAGGTTCGATTCCCGATCAAGGGCATGGACCTGGGTTGCAGGTTTGATCCATGGCTGGGCGCGTGCAGGAGGCAACTAATCAATGTATTTTTTTCACATCAATGTTTCTCTCTCTCTCTCTCTCTCTCTCTCTATCTCTATCTCTCTCTATATATCTCTATCTCTATCTCTATCTTCCTTCCCTTCTTCCCTCCCTCCCTCCTACTCTCTCTAAAAATCAATGGAAAAAATATTCTCAGCTGAGGATTAGCAAAAAATAAATAAAAATAAGGTTGGTGTTGGTATTGTGACATTAACAGAGCCTGTTAATACAGTGGAGATGATAGATTTGTACTCTTACCAGCTGTATTTTTTACATTGAAGCATCGCTACTGGGCACAGGAATAGAATAGAGGAAGCCAAACTGGGTCCATGAGGAGAGACTCTGGGTCTTTGGCCTTGTTACACAGTTGTCTGGGTTGAGCGAGCACTGACTCTTGCATTAGAGTCTATCCTGTTATTCCTGCTAGTAAGGAGCATGGGTGAAAGAAATACCAATCTTCACTTGGTCGAATTTCAAAACTCCCTAACAAATAATCGACCAAACCTTGGGTTTCTTCCTCATGATTAACTTACAAAACAAGGCAACAAGTAGAGAAGCAGAGCCCCCCAGATAATCCACCAGCCAAGCAATTAGCCATTGAACAGTGAGGACTAACATTGGATACCATTTTAGGGTATCCCTCTTTTAACAGATGTCATTTAAGTAATTAAATCAATCGTTTTTCCAGATTCGGGAGGGGGGGTTGTGTAATTATATTTTTATAAATATAAAGCTTAACTAAACTGCCTTTATTAACAAAACTGCCTTTAATTAAATCTCCTTTTAGTATTTCCATTTTAGAAGAAATTTCCCTTTCTTTGGCTTAATTATGGGACAGAAGTAAGACAAGGCCAATAGATCTCTTGACTTAGTTATACTTATGGAAGCACTTTTAGTTCAGGATGGCAAAAGCATTTAAGATACTCTCTACACAAAATGGTCCTACCTAATAGGAAAAAGTGGAACCAGTAGCTTATATCTTCCACTGGGAAATTTAGAAAGTGTAAGGCACACAACATAATATAGAGAACAGTAGACTGGATGTAATAAATCCTGACTCTACCATAATTTACCATGCTTATTATTTCTGTTTTTCTTTTTTTAGTATATGTATTTTTCAAGCTACAAAGTAATTTATGGGAAAAGAAAGTAATAAGTGAAGAAACAAACTTCTCAAAACTAATTCATGCCCTTTAGCGAGTCACTGCACATCTATAGACCTAAATTTTCTCATCCAGAAACTGAGAAGTTGGACATAATTCTTAAGGATTTTTTTTTTCAGATACCAAGTTCTGGACCTAAGCAGTTTTCATAAACTGTCATCAATTTCCCCATTTACTCTTCTCTTTTTTGAAGATTAACTTTTTTACATGGGCCTTTGCAAGTAGGGGTACGTGGGTGAGAGAGGAGGCAAACTTACTTTCTGGGTGAGTGAATAAGGGAGCATAGAAACTTCGACTGTTTTTAGAAAAATACTTTAGTCATAAAGTTTTGAAATATATTTCCTTCCTCTTTCCTACATTTGCATCCATGTCCTTATTAGAACTATAAATGAATGATAACTTGCAGGATTCAGGTTGTGCCTACTTAAATAAGTTTGGCCAGTTGGTGTAACTTTTTCAGAAAGTACTCGTAGCCATAAGCGGACAGGTAAAGCCCGTTGGACCCTTGCCTTTCAGATGGCTAAAACCTCTTTACTTTTATTTGAATTCTTTATTTTTCTAACTCATCTACAAATTAAGTTTTCTTTTTTGAACCTGAATTAATATATGAAAAACATATAGAGCTATTTGCTGTCAGAGCCCTAGTGTTCCTTTTCATGCCTTCCCCATGATTCCTGCCCCATAGACAATATCTAATGTCTCAGACTTCAGCGGCCCTGGGCTGGGGGAGAGGAGCCAAAGTGGGTGGGTTTCTGGCCCTGGTCAGTGTCATTCCTTAGGTACGCCAGATACTGATCATGTTCCACGAGGGACTGGCTTTCGTGATAGACAGTCTGACTTCAGCCTTTGATTTCACCATATGGGTAAATAGTTCGTGGAAAGAATAGCTTTAACTGTTGTGTTGTTATTTTTGAAATCCTTTAAAAATAATTGTGAACCATACCACCATACAGAAAGGTTCGTAAGTACCTAATTTAATGATTATTATAAAGCAAACAAAGTAACACCCATGACAAGAAAGAACATTAGTAGCACTTCAGAAGTTTTAATTATACTTTTAAGTAAAGGATTTTTCAGTTGATTAAAGATAAGTTTGCTAAAGCTTACTTGCAAATTTTCACTGGCATTACTTCTTACTAACTAGGCCTTTCACTACGTCAAATTAGCAAGGCCTCCCCTTCAAGGAAGCACACTGGGGATTAAACCAAAATAAAAAAATCTTGAGGTTAGAAATGACTTTAAGAGGACATTCCGTTCTATAGTTTTTCCAGAACTGCCTTAAATAATTCTTGCAAAATAGAATTTCTTTTCTTTGCTAAATGATGAGAGTGGATTTCTTTATCTTTTCAAATTAATTAATAGTTTTTGTTATTTTTATAGAAACTTGTTTCTTATTTTCTTCCCTCTTTATTTTAAGGGTGAAAGAAAGCTACTTCTCTATTAGTAAAGCCCTGGTTTCCTCCCATTGTGGATTTCACACTATCCAGGCACACAGAGCCTTAAAATTCGTATATCCCTTTTTCAGGATACTCTTGTACCAGCTGGTGCTGGTTTGAGCTGTCATCTGCTTCTTGGCGTCCTCAACAGTATTGTCCACGTTGCATTTCAACTCACTTCCCTTCTGGTTCTTGAAAAAAACCTGGATCATCCTCTCTTTGGATTGCCTCAGACCTCCCAATGCTACATTTTCTTTGCCTCTTGGCACCTTGTTATAATGTCTCCTTTCTTTGGCTTTCTTGTTTTACAACTGTTTCCTGTAAATAATGGAATTTGAGGAGCACTTGAAACTTTTATTTATTTAATTTTTAAAATTGGTAATATATTTACATGGTTAAAAATTCAGTAAAAAGATATTCTTACAAAAGGTATTCAGTAAAAAGTCTCCTTTTAACACCTTACTCTCTCTGCTCACTTCCTGTCTCCCTGAGCAGGTAACCACTGTTAGTAGTATCTTCCAGAGTTTCTTTATATGTGTACAAGCAAAAACAAGTAGGTATTTCAAGGAACTTGAACTCTCCTGAATGCCTTTTTGTTTGTTTGTTTGTTTTCTCTCTGCTATTTTGTTACGCCTGCTGAAGTCTTAATTTTGTTATTTGTTTTCTCTTCTTTCATAATATGGAATCTTAAGTTTTATCAGTGTAAATTCTCAATGCATTTCTCTTCCCTCACTTTTATAGAGAATCAAACCAAGGACTTTTTCTGTATTGCTTGAAGTGTGTCTCTGTGTTCGCTACAAAAAATACTCTCCAATGCTTAATAATAACTTGTTGAATCTTAAATGGCCACATATATTTCTAATAACTGTCTTAAGGCAGCAAGAATGTGGATAAGTTGAAAGAACGCCTTCAGAGTAGGCTCCTACCCCTTTTCCTATTTCTTAAAACTGGTCATTGATTTGTGTATTCTTTTTGTTTAATTTGGTATGTCCTCTTATAAGAAAGTCCTGGGGGGTGGAGATACGGGGAGGTGGAGGAGGGTAAAGTGGGGATAAATGGTGATGAAGGAAACTTGACTTGGGGTGGTGAACACATAATACATTGTACAGATGCTGTGTTGTGGAATTGTGCACCTGGAACCTATATAATTTTATTAACCTCAATAAATTCAACTTAAAAAAAGTCCCATAAACAAAAATCCAAATTATAGAATTGACTGAGCCTTTAAATAGGGCAATGTGGTTTCTCAAAGCTCATTTTACCTTCTACTTTTCATGTCTGCCTTTTCCTGCAAATTGAAGGCTACCTAGAATCATAGAAAATTATATCATGGTAGCCTTAGAGATCCTCTCATTTAGCCTCCTCATTTTATAAATGTAATGAGGTGTAAAGTACTTTGTTAGAAGCCAACCCACCAGCCCTGGCCAGTGTGGCTCAGTTGGTTGAGCATTGTGGGATTAATTGTGGGATCAATTCCCAGTCAGGGTATATGCCTGGATTGCGGGCTCGATCCCCGACAGGGGACGTGCAGGAGTTAGCTGATCAGTGTTTCACTCTCACATCAATGTTTTGTTTTTTTCCTCCCTCCCTCCCTCCCTCCCTCTTCCTCTTCCTCCTCCTCCTCCTCCTCCTCCTCCTCTTCCTCCTCCTCCTCCTCCTCCTCCTCCTCCTCCTCCTCCTCCTCCTCCTCCTTCTTCTTCTTCTTCTTCTTCTTCTTTCTCTCTCTCTCTCTCTCTCTCTCTCTCTCTCTCTCTCTCTCTCTCTCTCTCTCAATTAAAAATACTTAGGGGGAAAAATAAAAGCCAACATCATCATTAGTCATAGAGAGAGGACTAGAACCCATACCTCCTAACTCTTAGTTCATTACAACATATTTCTAGTTCCCTGCGTTTCTAATTTTTCATTAATTGGTCCTCAGGTTCAGCTGGCTCTGTTCTGAAGCTAGATAGGCAAATATAGAGACAAAAAAACAAACACAAAAAACCCTGCTTTTTCATTCACATCCCTGATAATCCCCGTGGTTTATGGACCCTTCTTCGGATGGGTCCTAAGAAGTGCAGTACTTCTGAGGGAAAGGATGGCATTCGTTTCAGCTCCAGTATTGTATCTTCTCAAGTGAAGGGACTCCGAGTAGCCTCGCAGCCGTAGACAAGGTGTTTATTCCACAGACATGGGCTCAGCATCAGTACCGCCACAGCTGTTCAGCTGGATATGTAATCTGGAGGCAATTTACTTAACCTCTCCACAGAGTCCTGCTATTTAAAGGAAGGTTATCTCCCACATGTGCCAATCCCCTACCAGTGGTCGGCAAACTGCCGCTCGTGAGCCACATGCGGCTCTTTGGCCCCTTGAGTGTGGCTCTTCCACAAAATACCACGTGTGGGTGCGCATGTACAGTGCGATTGAAACTTCGTGGCCCATGCGCAGAAGTCGGTATTCTGTGGAAGAGCCACACTCAAGGGGCCAAGGAGCCGCATGTGGCTCACGAGCCACAGTTTGCCGACCACTGCCTAGCCTACCAGCAGGATGGTTTAGTGAAAAGAACACCTAACTAGGAAAATAAAAACCTTCGTTTCAGTTCTACCTTTGCCTCTTGTTTGCCCTTAGTCAAATCACTCAAATTCTTTGGCCTTCAATTTTTTTATCTATAATATATGCAAGATGTAGTTGGACCTGTCTATATTTCTCTAATTGCGTTTCACACTTATGCCTATCACATGTTGTAGCAGTAGCAAACTCCTAAGTGGTTTCCTCAGTGTCCCCTGTTTTCTAGCTTCTATCTCCTCCTCTTGGAAAGTACTCTGTACTTTAACTTCACCTTTTTTTAAATTAAAAATATGTATTTTTATTGATTTTATTTTATTTTATTTTATTTTTATTGCTTAAAGTATTACAAAGGGTATTACATATGTGTCCATTTTATCCCCCCGCCCTAGACAGTCCCCTAGCCTCCCCTATCCCCCAGTGTCTTATGTCCATTGGTTATGCTTATATGCATGCATACAAGTCCTTTAGTTGATCTCTTAAGGGAGAGGGATAGAGATAAAGAAACATTGATGAGAGAGAAACATTGATCGGCTGCCTCCTGCACGCCCCCGACTGGGGATCAAGCCAGAAACCCTGACCAGAATTGAACCGTGACCTCCTGGTTCACAGGCTGACACTCAACCACGGAGCCACACGGGCCAGGCTAATTTTACCTTTTAACACTACCCATTCGTCTAGGTCCAGACCTGAGGCCTCTTCTTCTTACAGCCTAACTTGATTCTCCTACCCCGGAACTGACTTCTCTTCCTTCTGAGTTTCTATAACACATTAAGATCTTCGGCCCTGTCTTTGGTAGGGCTTTAGGTTTAACTCAGGTTAGGTGTGGCAGGGCGCCTTGTTCCTTACATTTTCCTCCGTACGTCATTGATATTAGAGTCATCAGCTTCCCACGTGAAGAACTTTAGTGATGGGGGAGAGATAGAGATAGAGAGAGCGTGTGCGTCCCATGAGCTTCTGGCAGAAAATCCTTGCAGATTCTTTTTTCACACACTTTTAACAGGCTGAGCAGAGACAGGCTGCTAAAGGAGAGCTTACATTCACTGGGTGTGATCCGAAGTGTTGCTAATGAGGTGTTGCCTTGTCTACTTTTACACAGTAAACCTAGATGCTGCTTTCTGTTTTAAATAAAAACGACATATATTAAAACTTTGTTTTATTTTGTTAAATTTTTTGCAACAATATAAGAAAATAGAATAGTGTTTTCCTTATTTTATTCACCAAATCAAATTGAGGCAAATATTTGTGAGCGGATGGAAGGTAGGTCATTCTCAGGGTGATGGATTAGTGATGCTCATGTTTGGGGTTCTTTTCCACCCTCCAAGTAGCATTATCTAGGGAAAGGAATTTAACTAAACATTCCTAAGTCAGAGTCCTCTATTATAGTCTTAGCAAATTAGACCAAAAGTTGTGAAATCTTGTTTCTGATCCCATTAGATGTGGATCTAATTGTAGGTGATCTTGGGCTTGTCACTTAACTATTCAGAGTGTCCGTTCCCCAAACCTAGAAAATAAAGATTATGGTACTAGCTAATATTTTACTTACTGGTATAGGGTGTTGTGAAGATCATTTCTTGACTACCCTATCTAAAGTGAAACACCCTAGCCCTAGCTGGTGGATAGAGCTTCGGTCTGCATTCTGAAGGGTCCCAGGTTCAATTCCAGTCAAGGGCATATGCCTGAGTTGAGGGCTCAATCCCCAGTGGGGGGCATGTAGGAGGCAGCTAATCAATGATTCTCTCTCATCATTGATGTTCCCATCTCTCTCCCTTCCTCTCTGAAATCAGTCTATATATATAAAAGCCTAAGCAACTGGTTGACTGAACGACCAGTTGCTATGATGCGCACTGACCATTGGGGGCAGATGCTCAACGCAGGAGCTGCCCCTTGGTGGTCAGTGTGCTCCTACAGGGGGAGTGCTGCTCAACTGACCGACAGATGCCAGACACCATGCTCACAGCTGGCAAGCGCAGCTGCAGTGGCGCAGCCTCTCCCGCCTCCGTGGCAGTGGTGTCTGCAGGTGCAGAGGGGCCGGGACGAGCAGGAGCGGTTGGTGCCAGGCCTGGGCTCGGGCTCCTCCCTGGTCACCTGCGCTTCATGCACTACTACATTCCTCGGGGCATATTGGACTGCCGGTTTCGGCTTGACCCCCCCAGGCCAGGGATTGGGCTGAAACCGGCAGTCTGACATCCCCCAAAGGGTCCTGGATTGTGAGAGGGCACAGGCCAGGCTGAGGGACCCCACCAGTGCATGAATCCATGCACTGGGCCTCTAGTAAAAATATATTTTAAAAAAATGAGATGAAATAGTCTATTGCCTGAACACTGCTTCATTTTTCTCCATTGGTGTATAATTACTTAATTTATTTATTAACTATTCATCCTCTTATATTTTCTTCAGCCAGAGCAGTGTCTGCCCTATAGTAAGTGCTCAGTCATTATTTGTTGAATGAATTAATTAATCTTATGAAACAATGCATATGAAAACACTGTGCTTTTCTAAATGCTTTGAATAAAAAAAGGTAACATTATAATGAAAAAATTTTCCATCTGCAAAAATGAACTCTAGGAGGAAAAAAGACAATTACCAATATATATTTTCCTTTCCCAAAGAATTAGTTTCCTTTAGGGTCTCAGGAAGTGGATCAGGAAATAGGTTTCCTGATGTTTTGGGGGTATTTTTCAGAGGGCTAGATAACTATTGTTAAGTGTTAGCAGTCTTAACATGCCTCTTGTAGAACCTTAGAACTCGAAGAGACTTTATAAGAGGCATTGGGTAACAGCCTCTATCTAGTGCTTGAATTGATACCTGATTTATTGGTATCACGTGTGTATTAAACAAGTTGTCCTGTTGTGTCTACCTGTATTAAGTGTTTTGTTTTTTTCTTGGCTGTATGAGCTATCATAACTGACTATAAAGGAAATGAGAGAAGCTGGCATGGAATATATAGTGGCTTGGGTTGCCTCATAATAAAATATGACCCATTTATTTAACAAATACTTCTTGAGTACTTCCTATATGTGAGGCATTGGGGGCATTAGTTTGTTATGGGGGGAGATTAATAAAGTCAATGCTTTACCATTAATTAACTTATAACATGGGAGTGTATAATGTGATACCACTTTTGACAGAGGGACCCCAGAACGGGCCTTACTTACTTCATAGTAAGAGTGCTATTTGAATTACACCTTGGGTTTTAGGAAAGAGGGGTAGACGGCAACACTCCACCACAAAGAACAGTATGAACAAAGGCTCAGAGACAGGACATAGGACAATTAAGGAAAAGCTGAGTCGTATGATTTGATTGGAATGTGGGGAAGTGACTGAGGAGCAATGGGAGACAACGCTGGGAAGGGAGAGCTGGAGCCAAATCACAGAGGACTTACAGTGTTAGACTAAGAAGTTTGGTGTCTACTTGATAAGCAGTCGGGAGCTACTGAAGGTTTTTGAATGGTAGTAAGGACATGTGAACAAAGCTGTGTTTTAGGGAGGTGGGCGTGGCAGAGGTATGCAGGTTGGACCAGATGGAAAGAGAACTGGGGCAGAGAGACCAAACATGGAGTAATGAGGGTCTGAACTAAAGTGATGGAAGTGGAAAGTTAGGGGAAGGGATAGTCAAGTATTTTGTTATTGTGGAGGATAAAGGAGAGTTGAGCATTCAGTCATTCATTTGATAAATTGTTATTGAGCATTTTCTGTAGGCCCAGCCTCTATTCCAGACAAGTCCTATACACTCTTGGAACTTAGTTTTGTTGGGAGACAAGTGAAGAAATAACATCATTATGAATAATGATAAGTGCATTGGTGATGATAATACGGTCCCGGTACTTTAGTTTGTGGTGCTGTGACTTGGTACGGAGACTAAACTTGGAGAATCCAGAATAACCAAAGGCTACATGATTACTCAGACATTAGTGTCTTAATTAGACTTTAAGCTGGTACTAAATCATAAGCTTTAAAAGGGACCTATAATGCAGATATTCTGAGTTGTTTAAAAACCAGCATTGTCACTCTGTTGAGAGTTTGCCCATCTTGGATTTTTAGTTCAATACATTTCTGCATCAGTGTGAGCTATAGGGGTTCCTGCAGATAAACCTATAATTTTCTCCAGAAAAGAACTTCTGGGCTTCTTGTCTTTGTATAAGTACTAAGCTGTGATTCCAAAGTTCTGAGCTACAGTGTATGACACAACTGTTGCTTGAATTCTAGGATGTGTGTTATTAGCTAATCACCTCAGTCCTAACATTCCACTGATTGGTAATTTTAGGAATTAGTCTATGATGGCTTCTGCAGTGTGTGAGTTATGGAACCTTACTCTGAGAACTGACCTATTCAATGGGTTATTTAATAATAATCATTTAAATGTTGGAGGATGTTTAAAGACTACAGTGATATTGATCATCTTCTGACAATACTTTTTAATTTAAATTTTATTTTTTAATTACAGTTTACATTCAGTATTATTTTGTACTAGAGGCCCGATGCATGAAATTCGTGCAAGGGGCTCGGCCCCTGGCCGCAGTAGCGGCTGCCTCTGCCTCAGCCCTCACAGCCCTAGCTTCATCCTAAAGGTCATCAGGAAGGATGTCCTGTCTAATTAGCATATTATGCTTTTATTATTATAGATTCGTTTTCATGTGTATAGCATAGTGGTTGGAACTTTCCAAAGTGTTCCCTCCAATATTTCCAGTACCCACCTGGTACCATACACAGTTATTATGATATTATTGCCTATATTCCTTATGCTGTGACTATTTTGTAACTAGCAATTTATAATTCTTAATCCCCTCACCTTTTTCACCCAGTCCTGCAACCCCCCTCCCCTCTGGCAGCCATCGAGTCTTTTCTCTGTATCTATGAGTCTTTTTATTTTGTTTGTTTTGTTCTTTAGATTCCAGGTATAAGTGAAATCATATGGTATTTGTTTCTATCTGACTGACTTATTTCACTTAGCATAATATTCTCTAGGTCCATCCATGCTGCCACAGATGGTAAGATTTCACTCTTCTTTATGGCCTACTGATATTCCATTGTATATATGTACCACAGCTTTTTTATCCACTCATCACTTGGGTTGCTTTTATATCTTGGCTATTGTAAATAATGCTGCAATGAAGACAGGAGTACATATATTCTTCCAAATCAGTGTTTTGGGTTTCTCAGATATATACCCAGAAGGGGATTGCTGAGTTGTTAACGTCATTCCATTTTTAATTTTTTGAGGAACCTCCCTACTGTTTTCCATAGTGGCTGCTCCAATCTGCATTCCCACCAAAAATGCATGAGGGTTCCCTTTGCTCCACATTCTTGCCAACGCTTGTTGTTTGCTGATTGATTAATGACTAGTAGCCCTGTGCACGAATCCATGCGCCAGTAGCTTGCTGCTGCCCTCCTGTAGCTCCCCTAGCCCCCCTCTGCCCTGCCCCCGCCCCCCATAGCTTGCTGCCCTGCCCCCTCCTGTAGCTCTCCACTGCCAGCTTGTACCTCGCTGCCCCACCCTCCTGCTGATCCGTGATCTGGTTGTTACCAGGTTGGTCGTTACATAACAACCATTTGCATATTACAACTTTAGGATAGCCATTCTGACAGGTGTGAGGTGTTATCTCATGTGGTTTCAATTTGCATTTCTCTGATGATTCGTGACTTTGAGCATCTTTTCATATGGCTGTTGGCCTTCTGTATGTCTTCTTTGGAGAAGTGTATGTTCAAGTCCCCTGCCCACTTTTTAATTGGATTGTTTGTTTTTTTGTGTTGAGTTTTATGAGTTCTTTATAAATTTGGATATTATCCCTTATGAGATATATCATTGGTGACTATCCTCTTCCATTCAGTAGGTTGTCTTTTCATTTTGTTGATGGTTTCCTTTGCTATGCAAAAACTTTTTAGTTTGATGTAGTCCCACTTGTTTATTTTTTTCTTTTGTTCCCCTTGTCTGAATAGATATCGTGTAATGTTTGTTCCCCCCATGTCCCGCGTGGTTCAGGGTTCAGGATCTGGAAGAGGAGCCGCACACAAATGAAAGAGAAGAGACAAGAGATAATTTGGAAATACTGGGGGGCCAGGCAGGCGAGTCCAACTCAAGGGGAAGGACTTCCACTGGTGCTCAGGCCTCGCCAACCTTTTATTGGTTTGGGATACAGCCATAGCCCTTAGGCAGGCAATTTCCAGTAATAGGCAGACTAGCCCATCAGCAAGGATTTACATAATAGTAAATGGGGAAGTTCCTTTAGCTACCATTGTCTGGACTAACAGTGGGTGCACAGCCCTGACCTTTGCAAGGGATTCAAGGATCACCAGCCTTCAGGGTTCCTTGTCCACACCTCTCTGCTAGTGAAGACAATAGGCAGCTTCCCACAAGATATCTTAGAAAAAAAATATTGCTAAGAGAAATGTTCTGATAATATTTTAAATTAACCATATTTTAAAGTTCTTTTTTAGTCAAGGAGAGTAAGACTCTATTGTCATTGTACAAAGGAATGCTTATCTTACTAATTGTCTCCAAATTCACATTAGTTTTAAAATTCTTTACATGTAATCCTGTTTGACACATGTAACGTTAGGATTGCCCCATTATATGACAGTTTTTGCCAACTCTGATTCTAGCAGAATTTTTGATACAGGCTCTGAAGAAGCACTCCTCTTCCAGACACTTTGTTGAAGTAACAAAGTATGGTCTATTGAATTAAGTTTGAATAAGAGATTCCTTCAGTTTCAGAGAATGAGGTATCCCATCTACCATCAAGATCAATCCCTGTGCCTTTGACCTGAATCTCTAGAACTTCACTTTCTCAGTTGTCCCCTCTCTTTTCTGCACTTTCAATCTTTCCCTCTCATATTAGTTCCTTCCCCTCAGCTTGTAAACATATTCAACATATCTCCCATCCTAATGAACCCTCTCTTGACCTCAGGTCCCTAACTAACCTAATCTCTCTTTTCATGCCATTGAGACTTTTAAAGGGCAGCCTTTATTCACCATCACCACCTGCACATCTCCCTCCCCGTCCTCCATCCTTGCAGCCTGGCTCTGCAACCTGACCTCTCTACGGACATTCCCATGATAAGATCCTCTATGATTTCAAGTTGCCAAATCTAACAGGCATTTTTTCAGTTCTTATTAGTATCTCACTGAACCTCTGTGTTTGAGAGCATTTATTACTCTATGATTCCTGCAGCTCTTCGCTTCCTTGGCCTAATTCTCCTTATATCTTAGACTATTCCTTCTCTTTCTCTTTCATTTTCTTCTCCTTTCTCTTAAATGTTAATATTCCCTGGGGTTCATTCCTTGGCTTATGTTCCTCTCATTTGGCACACTCTCTCTCCCTGGGTGACCTCATCCATTCTCTCAATACTCTTGAATCTGTATCTTTAGCCTAGAACACTCCTTAAATATTCAACACATTGCCAGGCATCTCTAACTGGATTTCCCGCAGGTAACTCACTGTGTTCAAAACTGACTCGTTTTCTCTCCCCAAACCCACTTATCTACTTGCATCTGCTATTTTAGTTGATACCACCCACATTCTAGATATCATTGACACCCCAACTTTCTGCAATCCTTGAGGATCACTAATATTAGGGAGCTCTCAGTACAATGTTGCACATTTTTACAAGAAAAAAATTATGGCTCTGAAATGTTCATTTACTTGTTCAAATTCCCTCAACTAATGTGTGGTAGAGCCAGCTTTCAGTGTCAGGGATGTGTGCATTTAATACTCATGCGCTTTCTACATACCATGTTGTTTTCATTAGAGTATATTGCAGAATTATTTTTTGTGTTCTGTCGTTTTTAGATAATTTTCATCATTTTGCACAGCCTCAATATGAGTTAGCATGGTGTTTTGTTTTGTTTTAGTTTATTTGTTTCATATCATATCTTTAGCGTGTTATCGAAGACATAGAAAAGACTAGAAGACTTCTTTAACTAAAATTAATGAGTTTTTATTATGGAAAGAGTTGAGTATTTTTACATTCATTTGATAATTTGATGAAGGATAGAAAAGGTGATAACATAGTTTTAATTATATACATAGCAGAAAGTTGCATGTAGTTATAAGTAAGTTGATTGTAGCTATATAATTTTCTCATGTCCAGAAATTCATTCATACATTCCACAAACATATCTGAACTGTCTACCTTGGGCCAGATGGGCATCATATTACATACTCTGATTGCTAAGCTGAGAAAGTCACAGTAGTTAGAAGATATACCATTGCCTTTACGGATCTCAGGGTTCAGTGAGAGATACTGATATGTAAACAAAAAAATGACGATACTATGCAAACTGATCTAAAAGAAGTAAGTACAAAATGTTGTGGGGACACACAGTCAGGAAGGATAGTTCTGTTGGAGAGAGCTGAACGGGGCCATCTTCAGAGTGGAGGTGACATTTGAGCTGGACCTTAAAGTATTAAAGTCTGGTAAAAAATAAATTCACTTGTTGGAGAAGAGAACGAAGAGTAGTTCAGGTATAAACAACAGTACATGCAAAGGCAGAAAAGCACGAAAAGTCAAATCATTCAAATAGTGAATTTGGTTGTGACTGGAGCATGGGGTATAGTTTGGTTAAGACAGAAGATAAAGCTGGAGAGGCAGGTTGGATCCCACTTTGTGTATTCTAAGCAGATTTTATTTTCTCCCACTTCATAGTTCTCGGGTCTGAAATAACCTTTGGGGCCCATTCTGAGCCAGTGTAGGTATATAGGCATGTCCCCGTGACTCTGGAGTCTTGGTCTAGCCCAGTGGTCGGCAACCTCATTAGCCAACAGAGCCAAACATCAACAGTACAACGATTGAAATTTCTTGTGAGAGCCAAATTTTTTAAACTTAAACTATATAGGTAGGCACATTGTTATTAACTTAATTAGGGTACTCCTAAGGCTTAGGAAGGGCCACACTCAAGGGGCCAAAGAGCCGCGTGTGGCTTGAGAGCCGCGGTTTGCCGACCACGGGTCTAGCCTATGCTCAAGTGTTCTGCTGGCTTATGTGAAGCGTGTGAATACTACGCAGTGTGACTGTTCGCCCTCAGACCGCCCTAAAGGGCACCCTGCGTTTGGAGCCAAAGGTCAGGAGGCGTGGAGGGGTGGCAGTCGTCGGTGATGACAGTGGCACCATCGGAATCACAGCATTTATTGAATGCTGAGTCTGTGCTAGGACTGTATTAAGGACTTTCTGTGGATTTCATTTACTCCTTGTAACATCCTGTTAAAGTAGACACTTTCAGTCATTCTCCCTATTTTATCAATGAGATATCTGAACTGTAGCAACATAAGCTGCCTGAAATCGTAATAGCTAAGAAGTAACAAAGCTGGGTCTTGAATCCAGGGCTTGTGGCCTCAAAGCCTCTAAACCACTCTGCTCTGCTGCTTTGACCAAGAGAGGAGAATGAGAACAGATTCTAGAATATGAATACAGTGAATCGAGGGGTCGATACGCTTAGATAATAAACCTGTATTTTGCTCTGCCCTAGAGCAGCTGCAGTCTGTGCACCCTGAGAGGGTAAACGGGAAGAAGTTCAAAGGCAAACACATATGGAAGGTCAGCGAGGAAGAGTAGGAGGTTCAGAGGTGCCCTGGCGGGGAGCAGCATCGCGCTGGCTCAGCGCTGCAGCAGGTGCACGGTGCTGCTGTCCTGCCAGGTATGGCTTCCTTGAGCAGGATGTGGGCAGGAAGGGTGTCAGCTGCTCCAAATGTGGGTTGGAGGGCACGGGGTTACAAGGTCAAACCAAATCAGAAACTGTATGCAGAAGCACCTGGAAAACTGTAAAGCCGCAGACAGATGTGACATAGCATTATCTTCATCAGGCTTAAATCGGAGGAAAAGACCGTAAAGAGCTGTGTGATCTCTGAGGCATATGCAGAGTTAAAGGAATTAAGTAGAAGAGATTCCTTGATTGACCTGCGGATGGGATCAGGGGACCTGGTGTGGTGAAGAGGTCAGGGCTAGACGCCAGGCCACCCGGGCCCTAGTGACTCTCCTACTACTGCTGTCCAGCCCCGTGCCCTTAGCTTGGGCAGAGCATTCTGTACTTGGTTTCTTATAAAGTGAGGGGCTACCTTTGATAAGTACTCATGAAGCTTTTTAAAACTGCAGTGTGGTCTGATCATTAAAAGCATAGGCTCTGGAGTTACATTATCTTAGAGCAGTTCTAAGTTCCGCCACTTAAAAACTTTATAGTCTTAGGCAAGTTACTTACCTTCCTGCCTCAGTGTCATCACCTATACAGTAGTGCTTACCTCACGGAGCAGCTGTTGTGAGATAGTTGTTGCATAACACGTCTGAGTAGGGTGTCTGCCGCAGAGTAAATGTTTAATATGAGTAGGGTGTGTGCCGCAGAGTAAATGCTTAATATGAGTAGGGTGTGTGCCGCAGAGTAAATGTTTAATATGAGTAGGGTGTGTGCCGCAGAGTAAATGTTTAATACGTGTTAAATGTTATTATTTCTCCAAATAGACTGGAAGGATTAAAACACAAATATAGGATTTAGCGATCTCTCTTGCTCAAATCCTCAGAATAGTGGAATAGAGACTTGGAAGAGGAGAACTCTAAATTTTCATATAGTTCAAACAAAAGTACAAGTATAAAGAGGGGCAGGGGACTTGCCTGTGTCCACATGACCGGCCTCAGTTCAGTATTTCTAAGGCTGGCTGGGTACCAGAACACAGTACTCTGGAAATTCAGGCCAATTGTGCCTTTGTTGGAGCCATGCCTGGGACATCCTGGGACACTCACTGTGAATTTTCTTGAGGGACCCACTAAGCAGATCAGCATTAAGAAAGGTATCGGGGCTCTTTTCAACGTGGTGCGGTCATTTTGACAGTACGGGTCATTTATTCCCGAGCAGCTTCCCAGTCTGCAGTAGAGTCTTCAGATTCGGGATTATATTATCCTTCATTAAAACGGGCAATCGGAAAGGACGTTTATTTGTCTCCTGCTGTGTTGGCTGTATAGACAGGTTCTCAGAAGTGAGTGCCACATCTCTGCTGATTAGCGGACCACTGGCTACTGCTGTTCTCCCTGCTGGAACTGCCCTTCAGAACAGCTGCATTTACGTCATTAGTGGGTAGGAGAGGACTGCTCTGTGCATGCACACTCAAACCAATAGGCAGCAAGGATGTTCCCCTGGCAAAAAGTACCAGAATTGAGAATTTATAATTTGGGAATTTATAGTTAGGCAGGAAAGAACTAACAACTATTGTTAAGTCAAATTGGCCAGTTGCCTGGTTCAGAAGAGGTACATAGGTCCAGGAGCATAAGGTATATATATTAGGTTTAGGCAGGCAAGGATTTAAGGCTAGAGAAGTCAGTTAAAAATTAGAGGGTTAGGCAGTTCTAGAGGTTAAACAGTTAAGATGTAGGTTGCAAACTCTGGGAGACAGTCGTAAGTCCGTGTCAATCAATGACAGTTATAGTAAGATAAATTCAAAAGATATTGGTTCCCAGCTGCCCTCTAGGAGATTAGCAACACCTCTCAGCCTCTAGGTCTGCATTACAGCCGGAAGGCCATTAGAGACCTGTAGGCTATCTGTGCCCTAACTGAGATGATAACCTCAGGAGAGGGAGAGCTTGTTTGAGTGGACCAGGGACTGGATAATAAACATTTCTCTAAGAAGCTTCCTGTTCTGTGGTATATTCCACTCCTGCACTGAATACCCTTCTCTATAAGGTCTTTTCATATTTACGTACCCTTTATTATTTTAATGCATACGTTTTGTATGGTTAAAAAAATTAATCCCATCCTGGGTGAGTGTGGGGAGATGCTAATAAGTCGGCTGCACTGCAACACGCTGGTAACTTCGTATGTCACTGTATTGCATTTGCAGTATGCTGGGATTTGGCGTTGATGTGAGTGTGCCTGTAACTGGCACAGCGTGCTTGAAACTTGTACAATGTTCCTCCCCTTATGTGGACCCCAAAGAGAATACATTTTAGCCTGAGTTATCCACAGCAGCGCTCCTCCGTCGTGTGCTCCGAGGCCCATATTGCTAATTAGAAATGAAAAGCCTGTGCTTTTCAAAAGGCTCATTTTATGCCAGCGTGACACATTTATTAATACTCTAGGCCATAACTCGTTAAGAGCTGTTCCACTGCTCCTAATGGGCCGTGTGCTCAAACACATTCCGTGGCTGTTGTGATAAACTGGTATTTCCCCTCGGGCAGCAAACCACAATCCAATTTCAGTTTCCCTTTTAACTCATTTACTTCACAAAGATCTAATTTCAGACAGATTAGGTAAACTATTGTTGGACTTTATGGGCACCAAGTGATTATTGCTTAAGAAGTATTCTGTAAGAATCCAAAGCTTGCTGCCCTTCCCAGCTCCTCCCGGGCCGGGAAGGGCCTGGTGTTGGAGCAGTGTTGAAAGGGACGAACCTCCTTTTCTGGATCCTCACCAGTTTAACGATGATTATGGAGATTTAATCACCTAGGTATTTGGCTTAAAAATGCTTTCATGTTTTATTTTTAAAAGTCAGCCCATCACCAATCATCCCTATTCATTCTCTCTACCATGTTCACTGTTCTGCTGAGATAAAAATAGGGGAAATAGGTCGGGAAGACGCAGCTTCGGGCACAGTCTGCCATGGGCCTGCTCCATGCTGCCCCTGCCCACAGTAAGTATAGTTGTCAGGATAGTATTGGACACTGTTGACCCTGGACTTGGCAGGGAGCAAAATAACCAATTCAGGAGAGTTCTACCGTGATGTGATGTGAAAGAATAAGTAATAACAGGCTTTCTCCTCACAAGTGTGGCTTGCTGCTTTGTTGCACTTAATCTGGGATGCTTCTATGTATCTTCTAAATCATAGATGTCAGAGCTGGAAAAGACCTGGGCACACCCAACAGGCAGCCCTCTCTCTCATTTTATCAGTGCGGAAAATGAGATCCAGAGAGATGCAGTGGCTCACCCAGGCCGCACGGCTAGTAGAGGCAAGTGACGGAGAGCCCCAGTGTTTCAGGACAACGTGACCTGAGAGATGAGCTGGTGGTTCCCAGATCCTGGTGAGCACAGATTTCTCTGCAGCTGATTTCATCAGAACCTCTGGAGTGGGACATGTGAATCTGCATTATAAAAAAATTGACTTTAGAAAGGGCGAGAGAGAGAAACATTGATGTGAGAGAGAGACATCGATCAGTTGCCTCCCGTACCCATCTGGACCATGAATTGAACCCACAACCTAGGTATGTGCCCTGACCCTCTGGTGCATGGGATGACGTTCCAACCAACTGAGCCACTGTGGCAAGGGCGTGAATCTGCATTTTTTTTTTTAAAAAAAAAAGGCTACTGAGATCATTCTTAATGCAGCTAGTCTGACCTAGGTCAGGAACTAGTATTAGTGTATACCAAGGACCAGCCAACTTTGACCCATGGGCCAGATCAGCGCTGCCATTTATTTTTGTATGGCCCATGAGCTAAGAAGGTTTTTGCATTTTTATTTGATTTTTAAAATATATTTTTATTGGTTTCAGAGAGGAAAGGAGAGGGAGAGAGAGTTAGAAACATCAATGATGAGAGAATCATTGATTGGCTGCCTCCTGCACGCCCCACACTGGGGATCGAGCCTGCAACCTGGGCATGTGTCCTTGACCAGAGTTGAACCTGGGACCCTTCAATCTGCAGGCTGAAGCTCTATCCACTAAGCCAAACCAGCTTGGGGGGATGGTGGGGGGTTGCATTTTTAAATGGTTGGGGAAAATTCAAAAGAATAATATTTTCTGATCTGTGAAAAATATATGAAATTAAAATTTTCTTGTCCATTTCTTGTTTTACTGGAACACAGCTACTCTTATTTGTTTACATGTTGTCTGTGGTTACTTTTGCACTACAGTGGCAAGGTTGAGTTGTTGTAACAGAGACTATATGGCCTAGAAAGCCTATGATATTTACTATCTGGCCCTTTACAAAAGAAGTTTGCTGATCCCTGATTTATACTATTCTATCTCTCATACAAGCACAGCAAGCACCTGCATTAAAAAGGGAGATTCCTGCCCTGACCAGTTTGGCTCAGTGGATAGAGCATCGGCCTGCGGACTGAAGGGTCCCAGGTTTGATTCCAGTCAAGGGCATGTACCTTGGTTGCGGGCGCATCCCCAGTGAGGGGTGTGCAGGAGGCAGCTGATCGGTGTTTCTCTCTCATCGATGTTTCTGGCTCTCTATCCCTCTCCCTTCCTCTCTGTAAAAAATCAATAAAATTTTTTTTTTTTAAAAAGGGAGATTCCTAAGCTTTAAGTATTTGTGTTGGTTCAAATACCATCTTGCTTTATGCAAAAGATTCAGTTATGAAAAATTACATGTAAGTAAGTATACACAAATCTAATTCTTTTAACAAGGATATATGTTTTATTGTGATGCAACTTGCTACTTTAAGTATAGAGGATTTACCTTTTTTTTCAGGTGTAGTATGTACTGGATGTCTATTTGTCTGAATAGAAAGAGATCTGTTTTTATACTTGACAGAGATACTAGATGTAAATAATTGGAAAGGAATGATGATAAACTATTTTTACTCTATGTGCAATATTCAGTACCTAAATTGATTATGAAGTCTCTGCTTTCCACATAAAATGTTCTTAATAAAGCCTTTATATTTACAAAACCATAGTTTTTAATTCACTAAACATAACCTAGTTTCCCTCAGGATCATCGGTCCCCTTCTTACCAACTCAACGCTGACCTGATTCAGAGTCCTTCCTACCTTCTACTTGGTTGCTTTTTTTTGCTTCAACCAAGGTCTAACAATGTTAATTTCCTAATGTCTTCCTTTTCTTTTTCTTCTCCTTCTCTTTCCTCACCTTAGACATACAGCATTTGTTCATTAACCAATCAGCCCTCATTGGGCACCTGCTCTATGCCAAGCACTGTGCAGGCCCTGATTCTGTGATAGGAAATACCCTCATTGGTACCTCTAGGCCTATCTTTCCATCGTGACCACACTAAAAGACAAGAGAAATAGAAAGTGCACAGTGGATTACCTTTTAAATCTTGTTGCCTGCCCCCTAAGGCCGGTTGGTGATTTTGCAAAGGTCTGATGGCTTTTTGATCCTGGGACATGGGCCAGTGCTTTCATTGTTGCGTGGGCTTTTATGTAGTGGACCCCAGGGGCTCAAATTTCTCATTCACCAGAGAATCCATCCCCCTCACCAGCTTTATTCCCTGCCAATATCGCCACTAAATTGCCTCTCGATCTGGCACGGTAGAAGCTGTACAGAGGCTTTAAACTTGGCATAATGTCCTGCTTTTTGCTGCGTGACCTTTGATAGGTGGTGTCCCTCTCCTGAGCTTTTGTAAAATGCATAGAGGACAATAATCCCTCCTGTACCCGTACTTCACAGGAATATTATGAAGAGGTTATTTTAAAAGCTTGCCATTTTCATACAGGGAGTTGCTATAGAAACACAGAGGAGTACAAGGACTTCCGAGAGGGGATTTCGGGAAAGTCCTGGGCTCCTTGTTTCTTTGGGAAGCCAAAGTATGGAAGAGGCAAGAGAAACAGCCCTTGGTTTAACGGTTAAACTTTAGGTTAAACTTTAACCTAACCCCAGGTCTGTTCGCTCCTCTTGCTTATCGGATTGCGCTTTCCCTGCACAGACCCCACCATAGCCAGTGCACTCGGGATGGTACATTGAGCGTTTTCAGAATGTATAAGGCTCAATGCCAGCACTGCTTTTCTGTGAGGGAGAGGATGGCATGACTCTGCCAGCTTGAGAAGGAATAGATGAGAGGAAAGGAGTTTTGTGTTGTTTTTTTAATCTGCCAGCAACTGTTTATTGGGAGCTCATGGGCTGCGTGTTGTATTGGAACTGTGGGACGAAAGGTGAGATTGGTTCCTGCCCTGTAAGAGCTTAAAACCTAGTTTCATGGGTAGAAGGAAGGTAAAACAAACAAAAGCTTGAAGAGTAATGAACGACACAAACTCTGAGTACAATGAGTTCAGAAAAGGGAGAGCTCAGAATACTTGGAAATATTTAAAACATCATTTAAAAAGTGGGAACTCGGCCCGGCCAGAGTGGCTCAATTGTTGAGCGTTGCCCTGTGCACCAAAAGGTTGCAGGTTCGATTCCCTGGCAGGGCACATCCCTGGTTGTGAGTTTGATTCCCAGCCAGGAAGCATGCGGAAGGCAACCGGTCAACGTTTCTCTCTCACATTGATATATCTCCCGCTACCTCCCTCTCTCTAAGCATGTCCTCAGGTGATGATTTAAACAGAAAATGTAGGAGGACCTCAGTCTACTTTGCCAGGTAGAAATCGAGCCTGCAGCCCTTTGTTGCATAGGATGATGCTCGACCAACTGAGCCACATTGGCCGGGAAAAATTTACCGTTTTTAAGTGCACAATTCACTGGTATCAAATATATCACCATGTTGTACAACTGTCACCACTGTTCATTTCCAGAACTTTTTCGTTATCCCAAACAGAAACTCTGTACCCATTTAACAGAAATTCCTTATTTCCCCTGCCCCCTAGCCCTTGGCAAACTCTCTTCTGCTTTCTGTCTCTATGAATTTGCCAATTCTACCTACCTCGTATCAATGGAATCACATAGTATTTGTCCTTTTGTGTCTGGTTTATTTCACTTAGCATATGTTATAACATATATCAGAACTTCATTCCTTTTAAAGACTGAATCATATTCCATTATATATATACTAGTGCCCCAGTGCATGGATTAGTGCACATTGGAAGGAAATTAATTAGAAGGTGACTGGCGGGGTGGGACTGAGTGGGATGGGCTGGACATGCCCTAGAGCCAACCTCCCACAGTCTCTCCCCAGCCAGCCGCACCTGGGGTGGCGCAGCGGCTCAAAGGTCTTCCGTGGAGTGAGTGGGGTCCTTTCAGCAGGTGGGGTCCCTCAGCCTGGCCTGCAGGGATTGGGCCAAAACTGGCCCTTCAACATCCCCTGAGGGGTCCTGGATTGCAAGAGGGTGGTTCTCAGTTGGGCTCCCTCCTCTCTGGTTCTGGGTGCATTACTGGAGAACTGCTGCCAAGTCACCACAGCTCAGCAGCTCCTGGGTTGAGCATCTGCCCCCTGGTGGTCAGTGTGCATCATACCTACCAGCTGGTTGGATGGTCGCTTAGCCTTTTATATATATAGATACTGCATTTGGTTTATCCATTTGTCAGTTGACAGACATTTGGGTTATTTCCACTTTTGAAGTATTCTGAATAATGCTTTTATGAATATTTATGTACAAGTTTTAGCGTTAACACCTGCTTTTAGTTCTCCTGAGTATACACCTAGGAGTAGGATTGCTGAGTCATACGTAGCTCTATGTTTAACTTTTGAGGAAGGAACTGCCAAACTGTTTTCCAAAGTGGCTGCACCAGGTTACATTCCTTTCAGTAGTGTATAAGGCAGCGGTTCTCAACCTGTGGGTCGCGACCCCTTTGGTGGTCGAACGACCCTTTCACAGGGGTCGCCTGAGGCCATCCTGCATATCAGATATTTACATTATGATTCATAAAAGTAGCAACATTACAGTTATGAAGTAGCAACGAAAATAATTTTATGGTTGGGTCACAACGTGAGGAACTGTATTTAAAGGGCCAGAAGGTTGAGAACCACTGGTAAGGGCTCTAAGTTCTTCACATCCCTGACAGTACTTGTTAATTTCCATTTTAAAAAACAATTATAACCATCCTAGTGGGTGTGAAATAGTATTTCATTGTCATTTTATTTGCATTTCCCTAATGACTAATTATATTGACCATTTTTTCATATGTTTATTTGCTGTGTATTAACTGATTTGTAGAAATGTCTATTCAAATCCTTTGCCCCTTTTTAAATCAGATTATTTGTCTTTTTTACTGTTGAGTTATAAGAGTTCTTTATTCTGGCTGCTAGACCATTATTAGATACATAATTTGCAAATATTTTCTCCCATTCTGTGGGGCGTCTTTTCACTTTCTTGATTGTGTCATTTATTGCACAATAGTTTTGAAGTTTGATGAAGTGCAATTTATCTGGTTTTTTTCTTTGGTTGCTTGTGCTTTAGGTGTCACATCTCTGACACTTGTCTAATCACCTTCTGTTTTCTTCTAGTAGTTTTATAGTTTTAGCTCTTACATTTATTTAGGTCATTGATCCATTTTAGTTAATTTTTGTATAGGGTATGAGGTCCAAATTCATTCTTTTGCATGTGGTTACCTAGTTGTCCATTTGTTGAAGAGACTATTCTTTCTCCTTTGAGTTGTCTTGGCATTCTTGTCAAAAATTCAATTGACTGTAAATATAAGGGTTTATTTTTGGACTCTCAATTCTATTCTATTGATCTATATGGCTATCCTTATGTTCATACTAGTATTGAATACTATAGCTTTGTAATAAGCTTTGAAATAGGGCAGTGTGAGTCCTCAACTTTGTTCATACTTTTTAAGACTATTTTGACTGTTCCGGTTCCTTTACATTTCTACATGAAATTTTATGATCAGCCTGTTAATTTCTGCCCAAAATGGCAGGTGAAATTTTGATTAAAAGTGCATGGAATTTGTAGATCATTTAGGGGAATGCTGTCATCTTAATGATAAGTCTTCTAATCCATGAGAAAAAGATGTCTTTCTATTTACTTAGGTCTTAATTCCTTTTAATTACGTTTTATGTTTTTCTGTGACAAATCATACTTCTTTTTGTTAAATTTATTCCTAGGTATTTTATTTATTTGGATGCTATTATAAATGGAGTTTTCTTAATTTGGGGGTTGTTTATTGCCGATATATAAAAATACAACTGATTTTTGCATATTGATCTGGTACCTTAAGACCTTGTTGAACTTGTTTATGAGCTCTAATAGTTTTGTGTGTACATATTCCTTCGGGTTTTCTGTATGCAAGATTGTTTCATCTGAACTAGAAATGGTTTTACTTGCTCAATTGCCTTCTCTAGAACATCCGTTTTATAATGTTGAATAGAAGTGGAGAAAGTGGACGTCCTTGTCTTATTCCTGATCTTAGGGAGAAAGCTTTCAGGTTTTTACTATTAAGTATGACGCTGGCTGTGGATTTTTTATAGATGCCTTTTATTAAGTTAAGGAAATTCCCTTCTAGTTCTCTTTAGGTGAGTGTGTTTATTATGAACGAGTGTTGTATTTTGTCAAATGTTTTTTCTGCTTCTATTGAGACGATAGTGTGGTTATTGTCCTTTATTTTATTAACATTATTACATTGATTGATTTTCATATGTTATAACATCTTTATATTTCTGAGGTAAATTCCACATGGTCATGGTATATAATCCTCATATATGTTGCTGGATTCAGTTTGCTGAGAGCATCTATATTTATAAGGGATATTAGTCTATAGTTTTCATTTCTTGTCATTTCTGTCAGTTTTGTATCAAGGTAATACTCTCCTTATAGAATGAGTTGGGAAGGGTGCCCTTCTCTTCTACTTTCTGGAATAGTTTATGAAGGATTGGTATTACTTTTCTTCTTTAAACATTTGATAGAGTTTATCAGTGAAGCCATCTGGTTGGTCCTGGACTTTCCTTTGTGGGAGTTTGTTTTTTAATGTAAGGTACAGAAGGGTATTTATAGTATAATCCTATTGGAAGGAGAGAGGGAAGTCTTTTTAAGGCTATATCTGGATGCTTATATTTATAAAGAAAAGTTTTGAAAAGATATACAAGTAACAAAGGTTATCATTGAGTAATGAGATGGGAACTTTTTTTTATTGATTAAGTTATTACATATGTGTCCTTATCCCCACGTTACCCCCCTCATGCCCTCACCCCCCTGTTGTCTGTGTCCATTGGTTAGGCCTATATGCTTGCATATAAGTCCTTTGGTTGATCTCTCCCCCTTACCCCCACCCTCCCCTACCTTCCCTCTGAGGTTTGATGATCTGATCGATGCTTCTCTGTCTCTGGATCTGTTTTTGTTCATCAGTTTATGTTGTTCATTATATTCCATAAATGAGTGAGATCATGTGATATTTATCTTTCTCTGACTAGCTTATTTCACTTAGCATAATGCTCTCCAGGTCCATCCATGCTGTTGCAAATGGTAAGGACTCCTTTTTTACCGCAGCATAATATTCCATTGTGTAGATGTACCACAGTTTTTTAATCCACTCATCTACTAATGGGCACTTAGGATGTTTGCAAATCTTAGCTATGGTGAATTGTGCTGCTATGAACATAGGGGTGCATATATCCTTTCTAATTGGTGTTTCTAGTTTCTAGGGGAGATGGGAACTTTTAGTCTTCTGTTCTTTTAAAAAAAAAATTGTACATGTATTGCTTTACATAAAAAACACTATCTAGCCGAAACCGGTTTGGCTCAGTGGATAGAGCGTTGGCCTGCGGACTGAAAGGTCCCAGGTTCGATTCCGGTCAAGGGCATGTACCTTGGTTGCGGGCACATCCCCAGTGGGGAGTGTGCAGGAGGCAGCTGGTCGATGTTTCTCTCTCATCGATGTTTCTAACTCTCTATCTCTCTCCTTTCCTCACTGTGAGAACTCAATAAAATATATTTAAAAAAAAAAAAAAAACACTATCTAAAATGTCTAGCATTTACCCATTTGCTCTTTCACTCACACAGTGAAATGCTAGGGGTGTGTATATTGGCCTGTCTCCTTAGGTACTCATAGTCCAGTAGGTTCCTGCATCTCTCTTCAGCTTCACAGTCTGCTCTCCCCTTCTCTATTTTATCTTCCATCACACTGAATTAGTTGTCAATTTCCTGAAAACAACCCACAGTTATATGCTAGGGTGCCTTTGTACATCCTATGCTATTCCTTTTCCTTGTCATTCCTTCCACCTATATCTGACCAATTAATATCTCTTCATTTCTACTTATCCTTTTAAATATTATTTACCTTCCAAATGTTAGTTACCTTCCTTTGTGAACATGTCTCAGCTCACTCTTCTCCTTGTCTTTTCCCATCCAAAGGGGTAAAATCTCTTTCTTCTGCTGCTTGTCATACATTAGGCATATTTTTCTTATTGAACTTTGTATTTACCCTGCATCATAATTACCAGTTCACACATATGTCTTTCCTAAAAGTACAATTTATTCAGTTTTGTATCCCTGGATCCTAGCACAATGGTCGGCACAAAATAGATGCTCAAGAACATTTTAATTGAATTAGTGATATAAGAAAAGGCATTATGGGTACGATGAGCAATGTGAGCAAAGGCCAAAGTCATGAATTTGTAACATGAACTAGTTTGGCAAGACAGGAAGATTCATACAAAGAAATATGGTTGAGTGGTTTTGGCAAGGCTGATAATGGAGGCTCTTAAAAGCCAGATAGAGCAGACTTGGTAGGTAAATGAAGAACTTTTCTCACTTCCTTCAAGTCTTTTCTCCAATCTCTCTTCTCAGTGGGCCTACCCTGACCACCTCCTTTAAAACCATCACCTCTACATTCACCCTTCTTATCCCAGCATTCTTGATCTCCCTTTCCCCAACCTTTCTCTTTTTTCCATTGCATATCACATTCAATATAATTTACTTTTTTGTTATGTTTTTTATTTATTGTTTGTCTTCCCCTTTGGAATATAAGCTTCCCAGCCAAGGTAGTCTTGTTCACTGGTATTTCCCAAGCACCTATGACATTGCCTGGCCCATAGTAGGCACTCAGTGAAGCCTAAATTAATGAACTTCAGCATCTTGTTCAGAGCTGACATAGACAGCTTAGGTATATAGTTCAGATGTCTTGCTTCTGAGACATTTGTTCTGTAAAACTGCTAAAATAGTGCCATCTATTTGTAATATAATCTGGGGCAGAGCTTGGGGGGAGGGGGGGGCATGGAGATTAGGGAAAGAGAGGTATTGCCTTAAGATTTCTTGCCTTATAAACCAAATTGGGAAGTAAAAATTATAAGTACATTTGAATTACTTCTTGCTTTAAAAAATGTTGTTTTGTGTGGTGATTAATTCCAATGCATTAATAATTTCTCTTTTTCTTTCTCCACAGACCTTTGTAGTATTAAACAGAGGGAAAACTCTCTTCAGATTTAGTGCCACGCCTGCCTTGTATATTTTAAGTCCTTTTAACCTGATAAGAAGAATAGCTATTAAAATTTTGATACATTCATATCCTTTTCTACAAATATGGAGTGAGGGTAGCAATTGCATGGTCTCTGGTACAAGTTTGTGAATTGTGACAACTGAGTTTTATGTTAAGTATTTTATCAATAGTGTCATTGACTGTCCCACCAATCAGAGGTTTAGAAGGGAACATCTGCCAAATTCTGAACAGTGAGCTTCAGCAAATTCTTTTTTTCTTAGGATGACCCTGGAATGGTGTTGGTATCATTTAGAGCATGGGATGGGGGCCGTCCGGCCCGAGGGCTGTATAAGGCCCTCGGAATCATCTGGCCTGGCCCTGCCGAGGCATTAGGGGTGAGTTAATTAAATGTTTGACTTAAATATAGCAGGCTAGTTTTTAAGCTGATAATTTTGTACAGCCTGTGAATGTGCTATAAATATCCAAATGACCCTTGGCAGAAGAAAGGTTCCCCACCCCTGATTTAGAAGGACAAATTAAATCGTAACCTTTTACTAAAATCTTACTTTTTAAAGTGCTCAGACTTTAGTAATTTCATCCTGAAGCAGATTATTCAGGTTTTTAATGTATTAAAGTCCAATATTAGAATATTTTAAAAGCTACTTCTTGAATTACAGATAGTTGAATGAATGCTTTAGAGGTCTGCCTTGACTATTTTTTAGTTTTTGAACAGTGAGCTTAGAAAGTATCTGAAATAGTTTCTCAAGTTAAATGGCCCTGGTACAGAGGTTTAGATTTATATGCAGGATTGATAGGAATCTTTTCTGGTATTTTTACTCCCCTGAAACAGAAATTGCCAATTTATTCATGTGGCCTGACTTTTACATCTTATTAATATAGGAGCTCATATGACAAAAAAATTATGTGATGGGTACAGCAACTTTGTATAGTGACTTGACACTCTCATGGTCGGTATTTAATATAACAGGATTTAGTCACATGCTGCAAAGCGTATTGTATCCTCCAATTAGGATGAGGAAACGAGCAGTTGCAACTTGGCAAGTTGGTTTGCCAAGTTTTCACCACATTTTATTAACTTGCAAGAATTTAGCAACCTGGTTCTAAAATATACCCAGGAAACTGATTTTCAGTTTAAGATTTGCACCTATGACATGTCAAATCCTCACCGAGGCACCCTAGTGATAAATGTGAAAACCTTGGTCAGTGCTATGAGGGGGAAGAAAACATGAGAGAGTGTCGTTAGGAAATCACTTCCCACCTTCTCTCCCAGCTGTAACGCCGCTGCTTACCTTCTCCCATATAAACCTGCTGTCGTAGCCTGAACAAGAGGCCCTCACAGGCAAGAACACAGGCATATGAGCAACATGCGGCTTATAAGCAACATGATTCTGAAATCTGAAGGCTTACAAATAAATAAACAAATCACAATACTAGTATGTCTTCCCTTTTTATTATCAGGAGATGGGGAGTGTTTTTTCCTCTCCTAACCAGAACATGTTATTATTCCCTGGGGGAAAATCCAGTTGTAGTGAAGAAAATCCAGCTATACAAAGTATGTTTTCTTTTTAAAACCTCACTAGTAAAGGGCGTCCCAAACTTCACCCAAGATTTGAGTTTAATGGTGCTCGCTATCGCGACATGATAATCCAGTTTTTTGTGCCTAAATTGCAAGATATGGATGTGGACAACATGTGGTTTCAACAAGACGGTGCCACATGCCATACAGCCCGAGAAACAATTCAATTACTGCATGAGTCATTTCCTGGTCGTGTAATTTCCCGTTTTGGTGATCAGAATTAGCCGCCCAGATCATGCGATTTAACGCCGTTGGACTTTTTTCTTTGGGGTTTTTTGAAGTCTAAGGTTTATGCCAACAAGCCCACCACCACCCACGTCTTGAAGGAGGAAATTGAGCGCTGTATCAACGAAATTCAGCCACATTTATGCAAAACGGTCATGGAAAATTTCAACAAAAGAGTGCGTATGTGCCAGCAAAGCCATGGAGGCCATTTACCCGATATGCTATTCCATACATAACCCTATACTGTATACTTTAGGAATCAATAAAAAATTTACAATTTTTAATTATAAACCTGTGTTTTCTACCAAAATCACTTCTTGCGTGAATTTTGGAACACCCTTTAGAATGAAGACGGTGAATGCCATTAGCAAGAAAGAGTGAATTAGCAACAGACGAGATGCAGCTTCTATGCTTTTTAAAGTGACAGTTTGTGTTTGAGTAGCTCCTGACCTAAAGCAGTTTGATTTTTCTCAGTAGACAAGAACAGAAAGGGCCGAGAAAGGTTGTGAATGAAACTGAAATGGCAACTAAGTACTTTGCTATCCATAAACATTCCGCAGTTCCAGAATGACCAGGTGAATTTGCCCCATTGCCTAGTTCTTAGACATGTGATGGTGTGGATGCCTTGAAATCCTTACCCAACATGTCACAACAGCTTTCCCAAGGTAGACAGATTCAGCACACACTGGCTATTGCCTTGCCCCCCAAGAGTAGTTCAGCCCTTTGTAGGACTCGGGGGTAAGTGAACCCTTAACTACATATAGATTTTCAAACAATGAGTTATGCCAGGTAACTAACAATAAATGAGGACTGAGTAATATAGATTACATTTAATTTATTTTCTCACCCGATGACCTTGAGTCTGGCAGACTGGTAGATTTTCGGTTACTGTGCACAAAGGTATTTAGGGGCTTATTCCATCCTTGAGGTGAAAGCGGTAAGAGAGGAAAACGTTTTATCCCAAAGGAGCGGCATAAGGACGGCCTTTTTGAAAGCGCGTGGACGTTCTGTTGTGTCCATTCATGATTCTCTGGCCAGCTGTTTATACGCACCGTGGGATTCTGTGGTGGCCACAGTTATCATTATCACCTCACCTTTTCCTCCTCTTCTGTGCTTTGCCTTCTTTCAGGTTACTGGTTTAGGTCTCATGATACCCCATGTGCAACGTGTTTGTTTTCTGAGAAAAAAATAAAGTGGTCAGACTTTGTGTCTTCTCCCGTTTTGCGCATTCTCCCTTGACTCTTCTCTACAGTATTTAGCATGATCATTATGTGCACTATTTTGACCAACTGTGTATTCATGACTTTTAGTAACCCTCCCGACTGGTCGAAGAATGTGGAGTAAGTAGCTCGTTTATTTATTTGACCGCTTGTTTAGTTCATTTTTAGTCACTGAATCTTGCCTTGCCACAGTTTGTCCATCAGGAGGAAAAATAGTTAATTGCCTATTTTTTATTTCACAGAGAGGGGTGAGATACATAAATGTAGGATTTAGGAACTATCAGTAGTCATCTCTAAAAAGAGAAAGGCTCTGGAAGTTCCTGCCCTTCACCCCCGTCGTTTCCTGTGCGAGCTGGTGCCTTTGACTTGCTGCCACATCACCATCTTCTACCCTCAGTTCCTGACAATACTACCTTCTTCTCCAATATTACCTTTCCCTTCATTTTGACTTGTTTAAAGTTAAAAATAGCTCTGGGGCTGCCTCCCCTGATTGGAAATGATCACATACAGATGGCAGTGCAGAGGTACATATGTGTGATACCTGCCAAGACCCAGCACAAAATTCCAAAGTTCTTGATTTGTGTGTTCCAGTAAGCGTCCCTTTCTCTTCCTCGCTTCTATTTTGCTGCATTGGCTATGTCCTTTTTGTTTTGTCTCTGTTGGTGGAAGCCACACCGAGGCAAGTATATTATCTTAAAAGATTCGTGTATCGTTTCTGGCTGTTCAGAAATGACCTCACGCTATCCATTTCTTTGACAGGTACACATTCACAGGGATTTATACATTTGAATCACTAGTTAAAATCATTGCAAGAGGTTTCTGCATAGATGGCTTCACCTTTTTACGGGATCCATGGAACTGGTTAGATTTCAGTGTCATCATGATGGCGTAAGTTCTCTGCTTACTTTTTTGGTGTTCTGGGTGCAGTTGTGGGTGCTTGTACTCCTGGGTGTTTGTATGATAGTGTAAGTGTGCGTTTATGGGCACAGTTGTATGAGGAATTAATGGACAACTCTGTAAGGCCGTATGGGTTTATGCTTATGATTCTTGCTTGTGAGGGCCTCTGCTCAGGCAGTGACGGCAGGTTTATATGGGAGAAGGTAAGCAGAGGCTTTACAGCTGGGAGAGATAGCAAGAAGTGATTTCCTAATAATGCTCTCTCATATTTTCTTCCCCCTCATAATATTGACCGCAGATTACACATTTATCACTAGCGTGCCTTGGTGAAGACTTGACATTTTATAGGTGCAAATCTTAAATTGAAAATCAGTTTCCTGAGTACATTTCATTTCCTATAATTTCATGAGGCAAGCCAGATGTTACCGACTTCAGAGCACATTTTAGAATCAAAACATGAGCCAAGATATATCCAAACTGGTTGATTTATAAAGAAATCCTGACCTGAACTTCAAACTATTGCTAGAGAACAATGCAGCTCCACGTCGGTATGCTAGCGCTCTTAGTAATTTCTGTTGTGACAATGAAATGTATGCCTGGGAAACTTAGCTGATGATAGAGGAGTTATAGCAGACCTTATTGTTTTTATTTCCAGGTTGAGAAAGCACTTGATGGTTTGGTAGAGGGAATAAGGGTGTTGTATAGATTGTGTGTGAGTTCTGGTGTGTGCATGCAGAGGTGTAAGAGATTGAGTGTGTGTATGGGTCTGGGCAGCAGATAGAAACATGTATTTCCACTGTAAAATGTAAGTGAACGATATGCATCGAATATTTGAAACTGGAACTTTGACTTTCTGTTCTATTAAGGCAATTTCTAGCTTTCCAGCATTATGAAACTGAACACTTTTGTGTTCATTTGAAATTTAAGTGTCCTCGCTTGGCACAGGACTGGTGATAAAATGGGCATTTAGTATAATATATGCTCTGATCTCATGACCTGGATTTTCCTGAGCCCTGCTTTTGTATGTCATAGGCTGAAATTTCATCTTTAGGCATAACTGCAAAGATATGCAAACAACTTTTGGATAAGTCATATATACAGACATTTAGGCATTTTTGCCATTGTCAGCTAAGGAGTTATTTTAATGTATACTTGGTTTTATGGGGCCCCTGCTACAGAAATATGTCTCCTTTTCCTAAGAAATTGTGCACAAAACATGGGACATAAGCCTTTGTTACCTCCTGGCCTCAAGTGATTGGCCGAGAGTAACCCTTCCAATTCAGACCCGCATATCACAATACGGATTAAGAGAGTAAAGCTCCAGGAATCTCCTGGCTGTATCAGTTCTTTCAAATATACTTTTAAATTCTCCTTGCTCAATTAAAAAAAAAATGTTCCTTAAATGTTTATATGTTGAAACTTTTCTTTTTCAAGGAAAAAAAAATGAAATCATAGCTTGTGTATAAGACCCTTTCTTCCCCCCCATTCTCAAACCCTCGCCCAGTGGTACCATTACAAGTTAACTTTGGTTTGATTCTGCAGGTATATAACAGAGTTTGTAAACCTAGGCAATGTTTCAGCTCTACGCACTTTCAGGGTACTGAGGGCTTTGAAAACTATTTCGGTAATCCCAGGTAAGATGGCCCGGGGTTGGTGTTAGGTGTTGGGTTAGGGCCCTGACGTGACGTATTGTACTTTTTGTTTTGTTGTGGTTTTGTTTTCTTCCTTTGGTGTTTGTGTTTGTGTCTGTGTTTGTCATTTGTGTCTGTGTGTGACCTCCCTTACTGCAGATATGTGACAGAGTTTGTGGACCTGGGCAATGTCTCAGCGCTGAGAACATTCAGGGTTCTCCGAGCTTTGAAAACTATCTCTGTAATTCCAGGTGAGAAAATCTAAACACAAGACTGACTTTGCCTCATCTTCTCTTCCCCCGCCATTCATTTTGTCCACTACATTCTCAACCAGTGTCAGCACATTTGATATGGCCTTGCATTCCGCATGTGTTTACCTGGAGACATTCTCTGGAGTGGCCCTTTGGGCACTTTCTCCGACAGCGCTTGCCAGGCATGCAGCCCCCATTCCATCCATGCTTCTAAAAAAGCACGTGCTTAAGAATCACTTGGATTTCACAATATTGAGAAAATTGTCACAGAGCTAAGCTATCTCTTTGAATATAAATCATTTGCTTTCTGGCCTCATGGAATTACAGTAATTTTAACATTCACCATCATTCCATTGCTTATGATTTCTATGCTTCCTATCGCATGATTTGCTGATGGGATGTTACTCAAAGAATTGCACTTTTATTGTTACTGTGTTAATGAGATCATTTAATCACATAAGAGGCCTACCCAGTTAACTAGTCCAGTATTATAGACAAACTAGAGGCCCTCGGCCTGGCCTGTGGGATCGGACCAAAACCGGCTCTCCGACATCCCCTGAGGGGTCCCGGATTGCGAGAGGGCGCAGGCCAGGCCGAGGGACCCCACAGGTGCATGATCAGGGCCGGGGAGGAATGTGGGAGGTTGGCCAGCCGGGGAGGGACTGTGGGAGGGCTCTAGGGCGTGTCTGGCCCATCTCGCTCAGTCCTGATCGGCCGGACCCCAGCAGCAAGCTAACCCCTGGTGGTCAGTGCATGTCATAGCAACTGGTTGACCGGTCGACTGTCTGCCCCCTGTGGTCAGTGCACGTCATAGCGAGTGGTGAGCAGCCTTAGCATATCATTAGCATATTATGCTTTGATTGGTTGAACGGCTGACCGGTTGACCAGACACTTAGCATATTAGGCTTTTATTATATAGGATTTAAGAACTTGAGTTAGTGAACTGAAACCTTAATAATTACTTAATAATCATCTTCTATGTCTGTTTCATTAATAAGAACCAGTAGGCATATAGTCAGAGACCATTCTCAAACATAAATCCCAATGAAGCATATGCAGGTGCTGTTAAAAAAAATCAAAGGTAAGATAAAATTCATCTGAAGGTATGGGCTAACAAAAAGTACAGAAATTTGAGAAGAAAGAAAAGGAATCAGTGAGTGGTTAAAAGGTTGTTTTTCTTTTTGGTCCTGGTTGACCTGACTCAGTAGTCCTTAATCTTGAAGGTTTTGGATCCTTTTGAGAATCAGATCAAAGTTCACAGACCCCCCTGAAACCTCTCTGTGGGCCCCAGGTTAAGATGCCTTAATTTCGTTTAAATCCTTGCTACCTGATAATATTGAACTATCTTTTTAAAGAGCAGTCTTGATGTCTAGTAGGAAAGATATTTTCATTAGTCTTGTGAGCCTAGGATACACTGGCAGTAACATGGCAGATGTCAGGACTATATTGTTGCTGATTGGTTGTATTCAGGCAAGAGACCAGACTTCCCGCGGCACTTTTGTAGAAACAGGGACATGAAGACATCCTATTCCTGGCATCACATGGTTCTTCTCCTTGTGGCTGGCTCAGAAACATTTCTTTTTTCCCCTTTTTAACATTATCTAAATATGAGGTACCAGAGGGAAACACAAAGGTTGCATCCTGGAGAGGACAGCTGTAGAATGTAGCAGCAAGAACTCCAAGGAAGGCAACCCCCGTTCCTCCATTTATAAATTTGGGCCACGAAGTGGGCCAGTCGTTGAGCCCTACTGACAATGAACTTCTTTGTCTTCAGCTGTGGTAACTTACTCCTTATCAACAGAGTTTGGGTATCAGTTGGAGTATTTCCTTCTTGGCAGAAAACCCTCCCTGACTTACCAAGGTTTAGTTTCTAGCCTTTTAAATCCCTTTGACGGAAAGCCCAGCTCATCCTCCAGGCAGCCTCATTGGCAGTGGCCTGATCCATAGGCAGGCCCTGTCTTATTTGTTTAAAGCATCTGGAGCACCATGTCTTTACTTCTTCTACTTTTCCTTTGGTCTCTTTCCTCCTCTGGCCTCTTTTTAAATATGATCCCATGTTTCTGCTCACTTCCCCCAGCGTATTCCACAAGGCATCTGTCTCGGTATGTTCTTGTGATCTCAGAACTTCTCTTCCAGAATTAAATTGGAAAGCTGTGTTCTGTTCACTAACTAGGGCAGCAGATGCTATCTCTGGTCTAGCTTTTAGCTTCTGTCTCTGTGCTGTATGGTTAATTTCTGACCACAGCATTACTGCAAGATAGCTTTTGACTGATGTCACATTATTCATCCTTAATACTCCAGTACTATATATATAAATAAACACAGTTTCTGGTGCATAGGAGTGCTCCATAAATGATTGTAGTAGCAGCAGTTATTATAAAGAAGAAACCTGAACCCAGAGAAAGGATTTGTATCAAAATTTAGACGTCAGGGGGCAGGAGGTAGGGGGGTAAGAGATCAACTAAAGGACTTGTATGCATGCATATAAGCATAACCAATGGACATAAGACACTGGGGGACAGGGGAGGCTGGGGGACTGTCTAGGGCGGGGGGATAAAATGGACACATATGTAATACCCTTTGTAATACTTTAAGCAATAAAAAAAAAATTTATAAAGAAAAAAAAATAATTTAGACGTCAGCTTCACAGTTGAAATAGACTTCTGAATTCTTGTTTCTAGAAGCACCCCAAATGAGCTGGCTTTGGGAGGTTAACTGGTATGAAATGTAACTTTTAAAGGATAATAAAGCCAATACGAGTCCACTGTCAGTGGATGATATAATTGATGCTTGAATTAAAGTGTGACTTTTAATCCTAAATTCTTTTTTTCACATTCTACATAGAGTTAGTAAGAGAAATCCGGAGTGAAGTACTTATTTGGTAAACGATGCCTCCCTCGTGAGCCACTGCTGCCATCCTGTGTAACACCCTGCACTCGCCTGCTCTGCTTTCCTTTCCCGTGGAGGCTGTGGTCCTCTTCCCACCTGCCTGTTACCCAGGCCTCCTCCCAGGGTGGGAGCACCAGTGCATGAGTCAGTAGACCTGGGCCACCTCTTGATTGGCAATCTCAGTCATTTTAACTCCACTGTTGCAGAGCTGGGATATAGTTCTCTCTTAGTAAGAACCATTGTTTTTCATACCAAATTTTGTCATGGATCACTTCAGTGGAATTACTGCTTTCTTTGCCTTTTCCTGTTCCCAGTTCGATTATAGGTTTTTGCCAGAGTTGTCACAACAGAACTGGCCTGGGGCCTGCTCTCCAAGTCTCAGTTCCCTTCCTGAGAGTTTTCCCTTCCCCAGAGCACTCACCCGGGTCCCAGGGCTGACCCTGTCCTTCCTCTGAGCATCTTCGGTAGTTATTCGGAGCGCGTCAGGGCTGCTAGGACTCCCAGAAGATTGGAGAGTGCAGTGCATTAGTGAGCTCCAGCCTTTTGTATACGAGAAGCTTTGATTTAGCTTAGAAAAGACGAACCCACATCCTGACCCTTTTATATGCTAACTCGATATGAATGGATATGTGTCATTCATGTTTCCATTTTGCTTCAGAGGACTTGACTTGGAGAACAATGCACACAAACCCTGTGCTAAAGCTTACAGAAGGAGACCCTTTCTAATTTTCCTTTGGTCTGGAATTTTCCAGATTCAACTTGATATTTAAGTATTCCACGTAGAAAGTCATATGTCTTAAAACTTAGTTTTCAGTTTATATTTATCGAGGACCTGCGTACAGAAATTTTTAGTGACTTTGCTAGAAGTTTCGTCTTCTGCATGCTTTGCCTCTGTGCATAGGACCGGCAGGCCCAATGGGAGGGTGGAAATCTCAAAGCAGGTGTCTCGTGTTTTTCTCAGAGAACATCCCTTACTGGTGTGAGTGAAACCAGGCAGGAGGGCCTCCCTCACACTTCCTTTTCATTTCCATCACTTAAATGGCTCCCCCAAAGCACTTCGACTTCTCTGTTTGTCAGCATTGGTTTAATATCATTTTGTTCTCTTCAGAGTTGCAATTTCTTGATTATTTTTCTCACTGGTTTTTTATTTCTCTGTTTTGATTTCTGTTACTTTCTCTTTTAACTGTGGGGTCAGATAAGAAGAAGCAGGGAGAATGATGGGCCTTCTCCTTCCCACCCCAGATTTGCATTTAAGAAAGCATTTTCTTTACATGTATACATTATGAATATGCCAATTTCTAGTGAAGGGAGATAGAAAGTGTTTTAAGACTATGTTTAGGCTCATTGTGTCTCTTAAAATATTCTAGTTATTAATCCAGTTGCTTTTATATTTCTCCTTTATCCACATTGCATTCTCAAAAAAGGTAACTAAAGTTTAACACAGTGGCCCTACAGGTGTGGCTCAGTGGTTGAGTGTCGACCTATGAACCAGGAGATCACGGTTTGATTCCCGGTCGGGGCACATGCCTGGGTTGTGAATTCGGTCCCCAGTGTGGGGCATGCAGGAGGCAGCCGATTAATGATTCGCTCATCATTGATGTTCCTACCTCTCTCTCCCTCTCATTCCTCTCTGAAATCAATTAAAAAAGAAAAAGGTTTTTTAACACAGTGTCCTAAGTGGAAAAACATTGAAGACACATGGGATTCCCCTTGGCCTGCCTTTGAGAGCTAGTTAAGTTTTGTCAAACTTTGTGATTTGAATCTGGTCTCAAGTAAATAAATCTGTGGCCCCCAAATCTCTCCCAAATTACTCTTGACCGGAAGAACCTTCGAGAACTATCCTTGTGAGGATTTAATCTACAGCAGGAAAGTTGACCTATATGATTTACTCCTTGCGCTTGTCTGGGCCAAACCAGACCTTGGGGATTGGGGAACTTTTCTTCCCCCTGGGGTGTGCAGCTGCTTGTTGTTGCTATTGAGGCCTGTTCCAATGTAAATTTTGCAGGATAATTAGCTCACATTACTTCAGACCAGTTAGATTTCTCAACCTGAGCCACAAACTAGGAAATATAAATGTACTTTATTTGTAATCTGGCATCACCATGGTGGAAGTTTTTGATCCCAGTATGCATGGCTGGTTTCCCTGGACTAAACATCATCAGGCTTTGTTCTGTTGTTGGAGGGATTGTAGTGGCTTCACCTGCTTCTCAGAATTCATGAAATGTCTGACTTCTTCTCAGGTGCTGACCTTTCTGTACATTGGGCCTAGTTGTCTTTCCTTGATCTATAATAAATGTAGATGTACTAACTGCTCTACTCAGGCATCCCAGTGCTAGTTAATGTTAGCCTTTCCCAAGAGTTCTTGCTGTCCAATTTGCCCCCACATGGCTTCTGTTGCACACTCTGTTGTGTAGGAGTCATTTGAAGGAGCATTCTGCTCTGTTTTGGATAATCATTTTCAGTCAGAATCTTGCTTGTTCTGGTGTGTGAGCCAATGGAAGAAGCAAGACAGCTTGTCTTCACAGGCAGAACAGTGCCAGTCTCCATTCTCGTACATATCAGGTCAGGGATTCACCAGCAGCTTCTTGCCTTTAGGGGCCTGTGTTGGTGGTATCAGGGAGCACTTTTGCTTAGCTGCACTTACTGGTACATGGCAGCCACTGCTGTCAAGACTTGAGTTTAAGAAATGCATTGATGGCGTCATTTCCATAAATTGGCATTGATGTCTGCAAACATGGTTGTTTGCAATTATCAACCCTAATGGAAGGAAAAAGAGTCTTGGCTGAGAGCAGTGTATAATACAGTGACCATTTATATTTAATATTGCTATGCAATCCAGTGCCAGCCTTGACCTGCAAGCATTAAGCTACACCACCTTTCTTCTTCCTGTACCTTCCTCTAATTTCCTCCTAGCAAACTGGGTGAGAATCTTGGATAATAAACTTTTTAGATGGCCTTAGTTAATGTTATTTAGTTAAGATTATTCTTGCTTAATTAAGATTTGTTTCTCTGAACCCCTCTGAAGTATAAATAGTTGAATACAATTTCCAATCTAAGCTTCTACTTCAGACTTCTTGAACTCGCACCAAGAAGTTGATCTATGCCTTAAATTTTCAAGTAAAACACTTGAAGAATTTTTAAAAATAAATTTTTATTGATTTCAGAGAGGAAGGGAGAAAGAGATAGAAACATCCATGATGAGAGAGAATCGGTTACCTCCTGCAAGCCCCCCACTGGAGACTGAGCCCGCAACACGGGCATGTGCCCTGACCAGGAATGGAACCGTGACCTCCTGGTTCATAGGTCAATGCTCAATCACTGAGCAACACTGGCCGAGCTGAAGAAACTTTTTTACACTTTTCTGGACTTGGGTTTATATATTTCTTCAGCAGTGACACCTGGTTCATGGAGAAGAACTGTCAAACCAGCTGTGTGTGAGTGTGCAAGTCCATCCCCAGGACAGTGAAGAGTTGCGTGTATGGTGTATTAGTGAGCATCTCTGGGTGCAGGATACAGCAGTACTTCAGGAATCTAAGGGCTGGAATGTTTTGGGCTTTTGGAAGCCAGTGAAACAGAATGTAGAGCCAGAAAGCCCCAGATACCAGGAGTACTTTGTCTTCCTGCCTCTTGTCTCTCCATGTTTCTATTTCCCCTTTCTATCTCTTAGCATGCTAAATGCCTTTACTTCTCAGATGTATTCTGACTTAATGACAGAATATGGCTACCACTTAGCTCCCACGTTTATATGAAAAGACTGCTGGACTATCTCTTGTCCTGTTTCAAATTTCTGGAGGAAATGATCTGGATTTAAACCAGATGTCTCTATCTTGTCATCTGTAACCTACTAACAGGAGGTCACTTCCTACAAACAAGGTTGCTGGGAGCCCACCATTATGAAACGGGGTAGTCTGAGCTCCTGGCCAGGAATGTCCTATTACATGGGCTTGGATGGAACCATCCAAGGAGCTCCTACCCTAGGAAAACCAGATTAGACTCATCCTAAAATTGTATGGTTATTTTTTCAAATGTATTTATATCACAAATGCATTGGTTTGATTTTTGTATTATTATACACTTGTTACCTGTACAAATGGTAGCTTACAGCTCATGTCTCAATTTATATTTTTTAAAATATTTCTTAATTGATTTCAGAGAGAGGAAGGGAGAGGGGGAGAGAGATAGAAACATCAATGATGAGACTCATCCGTCGGCTGCCTCCTGTATGCCCGCCACTGGAGATCAAGCCTGCAGCTGGGGATCTAGCCTTTAATCCCGCATGTGCGACCAGGAATCAAACCAGGGACCTCAACCGCTGAGCCACACCAGCCGGGCTCTCACGTTATTTAAAGTAGAAATAGAAAAGGCCTTGAACAGTCATCTGGTGTTCAGATAGGTGATTGTCTGAACCATTCAGGAGAAATGGCTGTATAGATGCTCTATAAAGAAGCCCAAGAAAAGAAACTCTACAAACATTCTTCAGTGACCTGTTCAACTATACTTGTTTTAAAGTCAGTCTTTGACTCTGCAAACAGAACTGTATAATTTTAGGGGCCTAGAATTGAATTATTAACCCAGTATAGACCTGCTCCAATCCAGCCAAATAAAATGAAAGACTTTTCTATTCCTCAGAAACTTATGGAAGTAAGTTCCATAACACTGGAACAATTTTTACTTCTTTATGTCTGCCTTCTTTTTTATACCACCAATACCATCCTACTTAGCTCTGTGATTATGATACAATTTCCCAGGGCCTTAGGAATAGAAGATTGAAATTTCAACTACTTACTGGTAATCTCAAACAAATATCTCTGACTTGTTTTAAAAGACTTTTAGAGCAGATTCCTCAGCTTCTCTTCCACTGCCCATGTATTCCTATGTTTATCCACATTCTGTGTATGAGACAATGAGACTGAAAAGTGACTTAAACTTGTTCTGAAACACAGTGGGCCATAAGCAGTAGCTGAGCCAGGACCAGAATTCCTGCCTTCTGATTCCCTGTCTGCTGTTCTTTCTGCGCAGCCCTGTGAAAAGGAATCAGGTTAGAGAGGCCTTGTGTCTTGGAACACATGGCAATTTCTTTCTCATCTCTTTGGTGGCAACATGGAAGGCCCACTCTATAAGAAAGCACAGGTTCTACACACTTTACATCTCTGCAGTCTAACTCTTGCCCCCTCCCCCCTCCTTTAATTTCTTTTAGATCTCTTTCAGGATATCAGTGTGAGAAAAAAAGGTCTCATTAATTTAATCTTTCAATGAAAATATACTCAGTGACTGTTTGTGCCAGGCCCATTACTACTATTGGACTCACATAGAAAATTCCATTTGACTGAACTTTGAAAATTCAAGGTAGTTGCTTGAAAAGGAAGAGTCATGTTCATATCACCCATTAATTAGATCATTATCATGTGAGGTTAGCTATACAGTGTCATTATCACAGTCATATCTCTTTGAGGAGGGCAGCATTCATTATCTTAATTTAAACCTCACAACAACCCAATAAGGTTGGTATTATAAATGCATTTTTATGGATGAGTAAACTGAGGTTCAGACAAAAATGGTTAACATTTGAGTCATTTCCTGTGCACCAGGCGGTGTGTTAGTGTTTATCTGAATCACGCATAATCTTCACAAGAGCCCTGTGATATCCGACCAAAATTATTCCCATTTTAATGATGAAAAGTATGACATTCCGAGAGGTTAGGCATTTTGCTCAGGTCATATAAGTACATGGTGTGACTTGGTTAAGATGAGGAATTATCTACCCAGCCGCCCACTTCAGAGCCAGGATAGGGATCCCCCGTGTATTTCCATCCAATATTCTCGCCTTCAGAAGTAGATCAGAGACGAGATTCCTCCTGAGGCCCATGTCAAGGCCCTGTGTCTGCCTCCTGCCCGTCTGGTGCATGGCACCCCGGAGTGCTCAGTGCTTGGTTGGCCGTGTCCTATGGATAGTCAGATGTCTGGCAATGCCCAGGAGAGCCATGTAGACCCAGTTTTGACCCAAACCTCATGAACCCACAACCATATTTTTCTGTCTCCAATCACTGATCTCTTCCTGTGCAATTAAGAAATCTACCCGCAGGTTCAAATTTAAACCAGTAGCTTGCGTTTAAACTCAGATTCAAGTAGATTATGTATTTTTTATTTTTTATTAAATGTAGGACAGTAAAAGGAGGGCATATATGTGATATAGTAAAGGTGTGTTTTTAAATGGAAAGACAAACCATAAGTACTCGATTGATAATAATTAACCCTTTCAACACATCGGCATTTCCAGAGGTCTTGGGAAAATATTATTACACCTTCTCACTTATTGGCCTTCAATTTTCCAGTAGTTCTCTTTCCAACCTGCAAGCCTCCTCAATTCCTGATTTTTCCATTTGTTTATTGAGCTAATATTTACTGAGTACCTGCTCTGTTCTAGGAAGTATAGATAACAGCTGTGAAAAAGACTGACGTACTTAATTATAACCACGATAAAAGCTACAGAGGAAAGTATAAGGTGCTGTTAAAATTTTAATAATAATGGGGAGGGAGAAGAGCTGTGAAGTCAGGGAAGGTTTTCTGGGGGATTGATATTTAAGTTGAGACCAGAAGGCTGAGTAGGAGTTAGGCAGGTAGGACGGGAACGGAAGGAAGCGTTCCAGGCACAGGGTCTCTAGCACATAGGAAGGCCCCAACGCAAGTAAAACTTGACTCATTTAGTTGCTAAGAAGCAGTCAACGACAGGAAAGTGCTTCCACGCAGAAAAAAAGCCACAGGTTGGAGAAGGACCTTTTTTTGTTCTTTTTAAAAGTTAGTGGCTTGAAAATGGATACTTCTGGAAAAAGTGATGATATTGCTGACCCATTGTTAATCTCATGATATGAAAGATGAAGTGGCCTGGTTTCAAGGGTGGTGCTGTGGGGAGGAGTGGGAGCCAGTAGCTCAGAAGGAGGCTGGGGGAGGTGGGGAGGGCTGTGGGGTGACTCTGATTCTGGGGGTTCTGTCTCCTCAGGCCTGAAGACCATTGTGGGCGCCCTGATTCAGTCCGTGAAGAAGCTGTCAGATGTGATGATCCTGACAGTGTTCTGCCTGAGTGTTTTCGCCTTGATCGGCCTGCAGCTGTTCATGGGCAACCTGCGGAACAAGTGTGTGGTGTGGCCCATAAACTTCAATGACAGCTACCTCGAGAACGGCACCCGAGGCTTCGACTGGGACGAGTATATCAACAATAAAAGTAGGTGGCCCCTTCTCTGCAAGAGGAGAAAGGAAAATGTATCTCTAGGTTCCACGGCTAGAAGCCACCACTGGGCTTTCACAAAGGTAGCTGGGGCCAGAAAGGAATGCCGGTGCCGGAGGTAGCTTTGTGGATCATGTCCTTCCCTGGAGGTGGGGTTGTGTTCGGAAGCTCTCCCACCCCACTTCTCTCCCTTTAAAACCAAAAATGAGACTTTGTAGCTTTGTCACATGTACTCCTAACCTTTTGCTTTGAAAATCAGGCTCAGTAGATAAAAATTCTTTTTTCCCTAATTGGGTTGCCTGAGATATTTAAACATTTGGTTTAGAATATACCTCTTAAGCATTCTTAATTCTTCAAGACATCATTAATTGATCTGGTGGAGTCAGGTAATTTCTAAGGCATCATTTGTTAAGGAATTTTAATAATTTCATTTCAGGAATCAAAGCACTTTAAGGAACATTTGGTGTAATAGTGCTGCTATGAAATGATGGGGAAAAGTTAACACTGTCACTATTAGTCACTCTTGAGGAAATAAAGGCAGTTAAGTAGCCAAAAGAAATGTTGCAAAGGGGATTTTTGGGACACATAAAATTAAAGGAGTCATGCCTTCCGTTTAATATAGGACATGTTAACTGGTGATCAGTGAGGATTTCTAGTTTACCTGTGGTTAAGAGAAGATACAAGGATAGAGGATAAAGTTATATAAACATATTCCAGCTTAGAAAACCTTCTTAAACCCCTTTGAGTTAACTACTGGACCTGGCATGTAGATTTGAAGTACGAGTGGAAGTCAGATGTCTGGGAAAAGAACATTGCATTAAGGGCTTTATGGTAGCACTTTTAATTTTTAAATACATATAGGAAAATTATGGGAAAGAATTCTTATCAGGTTTCATGCCTCTCAGAAAATATTTATATGAGCTAAAAATCAATAACTTTTTTTCCTGGGGCTAATGAGGGACAGTGTAACCTTATTCTCTCATTCCCTTAAATCTGCCTTATTCATTTCCTGCCTCTTCAAACTCTTCTAGCAAATTTTTACACAGTTCCTGGAATGCTAGAACCTCTACTCTGTGGGAACAGTTCTGATGCTGGGTAAGTAGCTCACCTAGTTTTACTCCCATCCCTTAAAATAATGTTTCAGATGAAACAGGCAATATTTTCACTTTTCTTGGTGCTCTGTAGTAGGCCCTAATTGGATCTAACATTTTGGGGCTAACGTATTTTCTTTAAAAATTGACCTGGCTACTTTGTTTCTTCCCTCTTTCTTTTCTTCTTCTTCTTCTTTTTTTAAATTCCCATTTGTTGGCCTGGTTCTATAGATAGTTATTTATTATCTCCAAGGTCATAAGGATAATTTACAGGACTGTTGAAAGCCCTGAACGTCCCTTTCTTTCCTCAGGCAATGCCCAGAGGGTTACCAATGTATGAAGGCAGGAAGGAATCCCAACTATGGTTACACAAGCTTTGACACTTTCAGCTGGGCCTTCTTGGCATTATTTCGCCTTATGACCCAGGACTATTGGGAAAACTTATATCAACTGGTAAGTAATACCTCTTTCTCAAGTGCTACCTCTTTTTTTTTTTTCTTTTTTTGTGTGATAATGTTTGCATGAGGCTATCTGGGGTTGGGCACATTCTATGTTAAGAGACCTTTAGTGAAGACATTATACAGTCACCTTAGGATGTTATTTCTCTGTTCTATAAAATTAAGTGAATTCTTTCGGCTCCTGTCCTGTTTCTTTAATGCTCAGTCATTTATAGCCATGGAGGCTTACAGCCTCTTGCCTGGCCTGAGAATCTGCTGTCTCTTCCTACTTCTTATTGTTTCACCAAACCATCTGCAGTATGGCTGCTTTTGGATTTTTGGGTTTATGGCATCCTTTTAAGAAATATTAATTAAACACATTGTGCAAGGCACTGTGCTAGACATTGTAAAGATAAGATTTCTATCCACAAGGACCTTGGAGTCTAAATAGATCAATGTTTTGGGGATTTGTAACATATTTGGACTTGTTCAAGCAGGTCGTGACAGTTTAAAAAAAAAAAAGGTCAGTACCATTCTATTGGGCTGCGTTGGTGACTGGGCAAGTCATTTAACTTTGCTGGTTCTGATGGAGAAGTTTGTCTAGGTCAGTGGTTCTCAACCTGTGGGTCGCGACCCCTTTGGCGGTCGAATGACCCTTTCAAGGGGTCGCCTAAGACCATCGTGCATATCAGATATTTACATTACGATTCATAACAGTAGCAACATTACAGTTATGAAGTAGCAACGAAAATAATTTTATGGTTGGGTCACAACATGAGGAACTGTATTTAAAGGGCCCGAAGGTTGAGAACCACTGCTTTATGTCATATCCTCTTTAAAAACCCGTCCTATTACAAGAGGATAAGGAAGAACGTCACTCAAAATGGGAACTTCCTGTGACTTGGACCTGATCCCAGAGATGGGATTTGTCTGTTAACACTCTTCAAGGGTCCGTAGGTAAATGAGCTAAAGCTTGTATTGTTTTCTTATATTTGTTTTAGAACCAACTGACAAAGTCAAATATAATTCTTAGCCCAGGGCATTTTTTTCTATTAAAAAAAAATGCTGTGAAAGGACTATATTAGGAGGTTTTGGAAATGGAAGAGGGCTTCTTTTGCCACAGTGCTTTGCAATGTGAAGGAGTACCACTCAGTGAAGGACCGTCCTGTTCAAAACGCAGCAGTGCCCCTACAGAGGAACATTAGCCCCGGGCTGTTTTCAGCCTGGTTCAGTCAATTCAAGTGACTCTGAAAATGGTCTTTATCTTTGCAGACTTTACGAGCAGCTGGAAAAACGTACATGATCTTCTTCGTCTTGGTCATCTTTGTGGGTTCTTTCTATTTGGTGAACTTGATCTTGGCTGTGGTAGCCATGGCTTATGAAGAGCAGAATCAGGCAACACTGGAGGAGGCAGAGCAGAAAGAGGCTGAATTCAAAGCAATGTTGGAACAACTTAAGAAGCAACAGGAAGAGGCACAGGTTAGTGATCAATGCTTTGCCACAGTCCTGCCTGCCAGATCGCCGTGACTAAGGCCCCATCTGATTGCGACTCCGATTGATCTCTTCTAGGCACATTGACAAATAGCAGTTATTGATCTGATTAAAATACAGTTAACAACTGCTCATGGTTGTTGCAATTATGCCATTTGTCTTAATGTCCAAATTATTTGGTAATATGATCTTTTGTTGAATTTCTCAACTGTTCAGTGTTCAGCTGCCATGAGGCTGTGGAGGAAAAATAAGTGGCCAGAGAAGTTTAGATAGTGCTTCATGTCAACATAGCCTTCCTGTTGCGGAGAATATTAGGATCGCCTTCAGAGATTTTCTGTAGTCTTAGAAAAGTATTGATTGTAATTAAAATTAAGATATAGATGAAATTCTAAAGTAAAATTTGAAAAACAAATTCATAATGCCACCACCCAAACACTTTACTTTCTAATCCTTATCCAAATATACGTGTATTTTTATGTTGTCGGGCCCATATGTATGATATAGTTTCTTAGCATGCATTTTCAGAGTTGCCCAGAAAAGATTACTTGATGCCAAGAAGGCAGCCAAATTCTTATCTGAGATACTCAAGAGAATAAATCCCAAAGTTCTCCCCACGGGGTTCTGCTCCGATTGCTCATTGCTGTGTGCCACAAAGCAGACTCAACTGGAAAACGGACGGAGCCGGGCCCTGGCCACAGTCTCCTCACTGGCTGGTTCTCCTTCCTCCTTTTCTCACCCTTTTCCGTCTAAGGAAAAGGAAATAACCAGCAACTAGCTGCTTGGCTCTGGCGGCTCCAGGTAAGTGCTTCTGATCTGACCTGTGGCTCTGGCTCCTTTCCTAGGCTGCTGCGATGGCCACTTCAGCAGGAACTGTCTCAGAAGATGCCATCGAGGAAGAAGGTGAAGAAGAGGGAGGCTCCCCTAGGAGCTCGTCAGAAATGTCTAAGCTCAGTTCCAAGAGTGCGAAGGAAAGACGGAACCGGAGGAGGAAGAGGAAGCAGAAGGAACTCTCTGAAGGAGAGGAGAAAGGGGATCCTGAGAAGGTGTTCAAGTCCGAGTCAGAAGATGGTATGAGGAGGAAGGGCATTCGGCTGCCAGACAACAGGATCGGGAGGAAATTTTCCATCATGAATCAGGTAAACTCTTGGCGCTGGGTCAGACGGCCTAAGAAGTTCTGGTTTTCCTGATCTCACTTCATTCTCTTATTCCTCTTTGGCTTTACATTTTCCAGACCCATCCCTGCCTCCTAGGGCCTGCCTCCCCATGCGCCCGGTTGTTCTCTTCTGGGAGGAAGAGCTACTGGCATGTTAGGACCATTGCTGCTCGAACGCAGCCTAGGACGATGTGACGACCTTTGGCAGGCGTACTGCGGCGGAAAGCCTGTGTCTCCTCAGCAAGCCCGTGTTCTAAAACATCAGGCAGAACTGCTCCCCTCTTAGCATCTGAACATGCGCATTTAGCACCAACACCCCTGTTAAAGAATTGCATGTAACCGTAGATTTAAAAATGTGATGAAACTCTTTAGGTTGCCTTATTGGAATGTGGCAAGTTCTAGTAATTATTCTAGATGTATAGTGTCACGCTGATAAATCAGCCCATGGTAGGTTAAAAACCTCCACTCTACCAAACTTTGGTAAATGGGGAAAATGAAGAGAAAGAGCAGGGGGAGCACTTATGGATAATTATTGAGCATTACAGTAAATATCACATAACATATTTTTTATTTCAAAGAACACCAGCCACTAAAATCCAATTTTTAGGCCATTTAATTCCCATTTTAAAGAAATGCTGGAAAGTTTGTAAGGTATAGAATAGATTACAGTTATTGGTTATGGCATTGTATCCAGTGTCTTCCTGTTTCCCAGGTTTGATTCGTTGCTTTTTTTTGTTTGTTTGTTAATCCTCACCTGAGGATATTTTTCCATTGATTTTTAGAGAGAATGGAAAGGGGGGGGGGGAGAGACAGAGAGAGAGAGAGAGAGAGAGAGACAGAGAGAGAGAGAGAGAGAGAGAGAAAGAAATATTGATGTGAGAGAGACACATCGATTGGTTGCCTCCTGAACATGCCCTGACCAGGCAGGGATCGAACCTGCAACTGAGACATGTACCCTTGACCAGAATAGAATCCAGGACCCTTCAGCCCATGGGCCAGCACTCTATCCACTGAGCCAAACCAGCGAGGGCAAGGATATGCTTATTGATCATGGAGAGAGAGAAAGGGAGGAGGGGACAGAAGCAGAGACAGAGACAGAGATCGTTGACTCCCACAGGCACCCTGACTAGGGATTGAACCCAAAACCCAGGTATGTGCCCTGACTGGGAATCGAACGTGCCATCTTTTTGGAGTACAGGACGACGCTCCAACTAACTGAGCCACCCAGCTGGAGCCATTGTGTGTCTTTTTTGCATCCCTCTCTTCCCAGTTCAGTCTTCTGCTAGTCCTATTCATTTTATCATAACAGAATCTCACATGTCCATTCCCTTCTTATTCATCTGATCTTAGTTCAGACTTGTATAATTTTGTTCTTCTACAGTTATCCACCACAGTTTCGTTCCCTCTGGTCCTCCCTCTGCTTTGTGTTTTATATACTGTCAGCAGATGGCTTCCTGAAACATAGCTCTCATTACTCATGGAGTGCCTGCCATGTGTCAAGGATATGCTAGATCCTAGAGGTTAAAAGATGATTCAAATACCATCCCTGTCCTAGAAGCTTACAGTGTAGTGGACCAGCCCAACACATTGAAAAGTCACTTACATAATAACATTGATGGCAATATTTCATAATTGAGATATGCTGGGTTATTTTGGAGGACACAGATCTATCCCAACCCAGAGGTTCAGCAGAGATTTTCAGGTGATGTATGTGTGTGTTGGTGAGGGAGCAGTTAGAAGAAAGGGCATTTGAAGAAAAGTATGTTCCAGTTTGGATATACCCAGTGGAATTATTTGTTGGTTAACCAAATAGAGTGGTCTTTTAGGCACACATACAATCAAATGATAGCTCACTGAAGAGGCGCTAAGCTGAGGAGTGGTGATTGAAATAATGAAATTACTCAAAAATATTGTGTCGAGTGACGGAACAGTGGGCCAAAGACACAACCACTGGTGTCCATGGGCAGCAGAGATGAAGCTCATGAAGGAAAATAAATGAGTGGCCATTAGCGATGCTAAGAGAACCAAGAGTTCAGTGAAGCCAAGAGAACACAAGGGTTAGAGAAGGTAGGGAAGTGACCGATGGATTAAAATTTAACAGAGATGCTTCGTGAGATCAGAAGTGGAAATGTTTGTTGAATTTTGGCAATCTAAAGCACTGAGAACTTTAAAGACACGTTTCAGTACAGGGTAAGGATGGATGTTATATTGAGTGGGAAGTGGAGACAATGGGCATAGACTTCTCACTCGTGCTTATTTAAAGAATATGGGTGAAAATAAGCATTTTTGTAATATGGGAGGAGGGAAGCCCAGAAGAAGGGGAGATGGAGGTAGAAAATGAGGGAGAACAGAAAAGAAAATAGAACACAGTCTTGGAAGATGTAGTCTCCAATAGGAAACGGGCTTCTTGTTCCCCAAAACATTGGGAGAATAGGGGAGGTTGGGCGTGGATAAGTTTTTAGGTAGGGAGTAGGAAGCTGAGGAAGATAATACCTGACAGTTTCTAGTTTTCAATAATGTAGAAAGTTTAAAATCTTATTGAAGGGAATGAGAGGTTGCGTAGGGTTTAAAGAAAATATTGACAGTTTAAAATAGTTAATAAGAATGAGAGAGAGAATTCCTGTAACCAGATTTACTCTGCTTACTAACAAAGTCCCAACCCCTTCTCCTGGACACTCTGCCTTTTCGGTCTCTCGTCACTAAGCATCCTATTCTTAACGGAGTGAACTACTGGGTGCTTCTCCCATGTGTTTGTTTTCTACCCTCTGTTTCGCTCTAAATATACCCTAAGATGCCCCATTTTTCCATCTCTGAATGTCTGCATCACACTTATTCTTCACATTCTTTCTCAAGAAACATTTCCTGACCTCCCCCATTCCACACCCAATTGGAAATTATTTCATCTATTCATTCTATTTTATACATACCTCTTTACTCTCGGTGATATAATAGTTTCTTATGTTCATATCCTCTTCTTAAAGTCCTAAAGCCAAGACTTGCTTCTTTGCACATGGCTAGCATTCAGATATGTGTTGGACAATTAAATGAAGGACTTTTATAAAACTGATACTTAACCCCATCTGGGACTTCTTTATGGCCTGGCGCCAGCTGTCTCACCTTCACCTCACCTATCTCCTAGGGCAGCCTCTTTGGGGGAAAAGTGTGATTGCAGCTTTGTTGTAATCCCGCCTTTCACTGGCAAACCATCACTGAGCTAGTTAGAGCTGTTAACACTTTGCTGCTGAATGGTCTCTGATTAATCCAAACACTTTAGCACAGAGTTGTACTGATTGCTCCATAGCTCAAAGCACAAATCTGGGCTTCTGAGAGGTCCTGCTTTGCATGAAAATGTTCACTTCCTCTAATTTCCCCATCTGAGAAAAATTGTCGATTTCTACAGGCCACGGCTGACTGCCAAGACTTGCTTGGAAGCCCCACAAGGTAGTAGTAGTCTTTGTCCTAGGCTCCTCCTGCAGTTTCTCTGATTTTATCTGGAAGAATGGCTGAAGAAACTGAGGGCTAGAGATTAGCTAACTTGTCTAAGGTTATATAGCTAGTAAATATTAGTGTCAGCATTTGAACCAGGTCCCTCTGACTGCAGAGCAAAGCTTGTGTCCGTAAGCACTGCAGTCTGTAATCATCCCCTTACTCACCTCCACGCATGCATGGTCATCTCTCCTCTTGGCTTAACAATGAATGTGGCTTCAGTTTCCCAAAGCACAGTTCAGGTGTATATCAGTGTCCTTCACTGCCAGGTCTTTGGCACCCTCTTGAGACATCTGCCCAACCCATTTTCCTATAAAATTACTGCTGTGTTTTTAGGGCTTAGGACAGTTTATAAATATTAGGTTGAGTCCATTTTTGCAAAGTATTTTAATTATTGTATTGCATCAGTTCTCTCTTTCTGAGAGGGATAGAGAGTTAGAAACATCGATGAGAGAGAAACACCGATCAGTTGCCTTCTGCACACCTCCCACTGGGGATGTGTCCACAACCAAGGACACATGCCCTTCACTGGAATTGAACCTGGGACCTTTCAGTCTGCAGGCCGGTGCTCTATCCACTGAGCCAAACTGGTTAGGGCTTAAAGAACTTTTTTAAATGTGCTTTTATTATATTAGAAGAAAGTATAATTTTTAAAAATTTAAATATTAACTGATTTATTTTAAAATAATAATGATAAAACTGATTATATGTTTAATACAAGTTGTACATATTTTTGTAAAAAGTAACTTTCTCAGAACAAAAAAATTCGTGGAACTTTGACATTGGAGGGGAACCAAGATGGCGGTGTAGGTAAATGCTGGTCCACGCTGATAAAGGGGTATTTTGAACTCAGGTACTTGACCAAGATGGGACAACTTACTTTCAGACGTACCTATTAAGATCTTGCCAAGCCCGGCCGGTGTGACTCAGTGGTTGAGCATTGACTTATGAACCAGGAGATCATGGTGTGATTCCTGGTCAGGGTACATGCCCAGGTTGCAGGCTCAGTCCCCAGTGGGGAGCGTGTAGGAGGCAGCCAATCAGTGATTCTCTCTCATCGATATTTCGATCTCTCCCTTCCTCTCTGAAATCAATTTAAAAAAAATTTTTTTTAAAGGAGAGATAAAGCATGTGTTTAAAGAACTGTAGTAAATAGTAGAGTGTAAGTACTCTGAAAGGGGCTCAGTGCTGTGGGAAGATTAAGAAGTTTGTGGAGGAGAACCAAGAGGGTTTCCACAGCTGAACAGAGAGTGGAAATGGAGAAAATAAAGACCCAAGGGCAGTGTGCCTGAATGGCAAGGTATGTGAGGTTAAAGCGTGAAAGGTAAATGGAGAAAATAAATTAGATGCTAGAGGTGACCATGAGATTTAGCAAAGGAGTCCAGGAGTACCTGTGTCCTGTCTTGACCTGGCCGTAGTTCTCTCTGGGGAGGCCCTCAAGGCAGATACATATGCCCACGGCACAGTTTATTAACATGTAAGCTTATGCTCTGAACCTCAGCGTTCTAGGTTAAACTCAACTGAGCAGGTAGGCAGAAGCTCAAGGATACTTCCTATCCCCTCGGCACCCAATCATGGGACCTCACTCTCTTAATCATGTTTGTGCTCTGTATTTTAGGATGCTCTGACATTTTAGGAGCCTTGCTGGCAGGGTAGGGACTGCCCCTTCCAGTGCTAGCTTAATTCCTAGAGGCTACTTGCCTAGAAGTGTGCCTTTCATATGCAAAACCCCTGTTTCCCAATCTTTTCCTTTTGTCTAACTCACACACCAATATTTCCCCAATCCCTCCAGGGCCAACTACTGGGCACCTGGGACCACTCCTATAGCCCAGAGCCTGCCTGGAATTACCTAAACTGTCCAATCCTAAACTTGCTCAGAGGTTACTCTGAGCAACCTACTCTGCCTCACCCATTTGTTCCTGAGTAAACCACAATGCAGACTCGGCCATGCTTCCCCCCCCCCCCCTCCGTCACCCCTTCTGCCTCCTTACTAATCCTAGAACCTCCCCATGAGGCCCTCCATGCTCCCTTCTCTGAGAAACTGTAAGGAATAAACTCCTCCTTCAAAGGCAGTTGTCTCTGTGTCTGTCACCTTACCTTACCAGATTAAAACAAAATCATAGGTACATTTTAAGACACCGTCTTCTGGCCAGCCACACTGTTTAGGGAAGTGTTTCTCAACCTGTCTGTGGTGAAGAACCAGTTTCTGTTTTTCCCAAGTTTTCATGAACTGATACTGTTGTAAAATAAAATAACAATGAATTTCTAGAAAAATGGTCACAGTCTTGGATGTTGTGACGTCTACTTGCTGTAAGAGTTTCTAAATGATTCTCTTTGTTTTTCTACTTGTCTAGCTGCACACCAGTAGTAGGGCACTCACTAACATTGGCCTGTGGATCATACTTTGAGAATTGGTTCAGGGGAATGAATCAGTGAGAACGCCCAACATACATGTGAGGAGAGGACTGGCCAGCAGGGCGTTGGTGGAGGCCTTTATTCCTTTCCGAACCCAACGATATGGAGGAAGGAAGTCTAAGAGCTAGCCCTGTGTGTGCCCTTTTAACACACAGTGACACTTTCCACTCATAAATGAGACCTAGTGAACATTCTAGAATCTAACCAATGCAGCTTCTCCTCTGTGGTGCAGGGTTGGGGCAAAAGAGCAAAACAAATCAGAGTAATCAGGAAAGGGGTCAGAGACGTTGCATACCTGCATTCTCTTTTCAAAGGCCTATGTGCAGCATGTCGTATGTATTTAGCAGTGACATTTATGTCAACTAATCGATGGTTAGTGGTTTTCTTGATGTGCACCCCCCCCCCCTCCCGCAGTGATCAAATTCATTTATTGTCTCAGAGATTTGTGAGTTGCTTCGACCCAAGGCAGGAAAAGACTGCATACCAAGGGAAATGCAAATGAGAGAAGAGAGAATGATAGAACTAGAAATATCCGAAGAAAATACACCTGCGGGGGCTTCCCCATGCATTATAGGGAGAAACTGGAACTGGGAGCGCTTTGAATCTAGAGTTAGAAATGGAGTTCTAGGGAACAAAAACATCTGGGTGGGAATGTTAAAGAGGATCCCTACGGCCCTTCCAGGGTTATCACCAACAGTATGATTGTAAAAGGTTTATTTAACACATAGCACATGCAGTATTGTAGAGGCCCACAAAGAACTTCCACGGAGGGATCATTTACAAAAAGGTTAAGGCCTGAACTCTAAGGCAAAAATCTCATATAGCTAAAAATTATTTTGAAAATTCCTTCAAGTCATAATTGGGCAAACTAAGTATCTCAGAGTGTAACAGGAAGGATTATCCAAAGTCAGTTGTTACGTTTCTTTCTCTTAGAGCAGCAGTCCTCAAACTGGAGGTGCATCCTGTTGGACATTTGAAGGTTTTCCCAGCACAGTTTTAAGGAACCTGATTCCCAGATCTTTTTTTTTATTTTTATTAATCCTCACCTGAGGATATTTTTTGCATTGGGGGGAGGGGGGGAGGAGCTGAGAGAGAAGAGAGACATGGATTGGTTGCCTCCTGCACACACCCTAACCAAGGCCGGGGAGCAAACCCGAAGCCCAGCTACATGCCTTTTGGTGAGCATGACGATGCTGTAACCACTTGGACACACGGTCAGGGCCCAGATCTTTAACTTATTCCTATGCCCCAGGTTAGCCCTGTGGTCCAAAATCACACCATTTCTCCTTTTCCCTTACCCCTTTCACAGTTCACCTCCTCCCGACTTTACAAAAGAAAGACATACCTCTCTGTCATCCAATTATTATGTAGTGCATTACCCTAAGGTATAAAAATCTTTGAGGTGCCAAACAAAGGGACAATTGAGAATATTAGTATCTACAAAGTTTTCTTTAACCCAGGAAATGTAAATCCATCGTAAGGCTTTCTGAATTTATTTCTGACACACTTCTGTTAAGAGTGAAACAGACTTATAGTCCAGGGTATTGGGATGTTTTAAGTTCAGGAGCCAGGTGGTTACCACTGGGATACATATTAATAAACTCATTTTAAAAAATTAGGTCATACTTTCTCCTATGAAAATAAGTCTGATTTGGCCAGTTGCTTTGGCAGTGAGGGCATAGACATTTTCATAAATTAAATGAGCCAAATCTATCGCTTTGAGGTTTTTTTGTTTTGCTTTGTTTTTTGTTGTGTGTTTTTTGTTTTTTGATTTGCTTTGAGGTTTTGATGAAAATGTTTTAAAAGGATGTGATAAGGTAAATCACCTTATTAAAAAATTAATGTTGGCATTGATATATATAAATTAACAATATTTGGGTTATTCTAATCTTTTCTGTTGGGTTAAATAAGGTTCCTTTAAGTAAAGGAATAAACCCTTTAAGAGTAACCCGTATAATTATTAGAAATAATAAATAAAGCCTTTTTGGTATTCACAGAAATCAAGAAATAGAGTAATTCTAATAATTAGGTAGTAAATCCTTAGGCAAGTTGGGTGGTTTTAAGTCTTTGCTTTTAAAAAAATTGAGAGGAACTAATTTAATTGCTACCAATAAATCCTTAAAATGTGAGGGCATATAATTTGACAAGAGTTCAAAGAAGTGAGTAACATTACTATAACAAAATTCTTCCGTTCTAAGATACTGTTTGTTAATAAGATTTCTCAGCACTTAAAAATCAAGTTTTAAAAGGGGGGGAAGGGAGTTGATGTTGAGCCATGTTTCATTCTAATAATAAGTAATACTATCTACAAATATTTACACACCAAAAACACCAATTGAAAAAAATCTCACCCATCTCTTTAAGAGATACATCTTTATAAAATTTTTAAAGCTTAGTAATTACTTATAAAGTCTATATTTATGTATCTTGGTCAACTTTTGTTAATAGATGAATAACTCGATCTAGGAGGGTTTTTTAATTTCTCAGAGACTCATGGTCATGGGGAAATTAAAAAATTTTTAAATATAGTTTATAATTTTCTGCAGAAAAGTATTTAAAGGTGATCAGTAAAAAACAAAGTTTAAAATGTACATTAGCATAAAATTCTCTAGGGAATGTAGAAAGGAAATATGTGTAGAAGGAAAAAGAAATGAGGGAAAATTTCTAAGTGGTATAGAAGAGCTTTATTTTAAAATGTCAGTGCTGAGAACTACATAACTTACAAATATGGAAACTTTTGGTGAAAAAATTTATGTTGAGTTTAAAGTAACGTGGAAGGGAACATAAATAATGTCCAGTTGAACAAAAATGCTTGAAGATCACTGTTGGCAGAGCACCTGACCTCCAGGCATGTTCTCCTTGAAGGACTGGCCGGTGATGCCCACTTTGGCATTCTTTCTTCCTGCCGAGTGTGGCATGAGCCTCGCTTGAGGAAGGGAAAGGCACCACAGACATGTTTCCCAGGGCTTTGGCTGCGGAGAGCGTGCGGTGGACGCGTGGTTTCCGCTGAGTGAACAATGAGTGGAGTGTTCAGCGGTGAACCGGTTTAAAGCCAGGTAGACCGCAAGGCCGAGGGGCCAGAAGTGAGTAGTCATGGGGAGTGCGCAGCAGCAGAAATTTAACCTCCCGAGTGGTCTCTGCAAACCCTTGTGCTCTGACCGCAGGAATGCGAGGATGGGGGGGGGGGGGGGGGACTTAGCAGCCTTTGCTCAGGCTCTGGGGGTCAGCCTCCTGTCTCCGACCTGCCAACCTCTCTCTTTCTGCCCACAGTCACTGCTCAGCATCCCGGGCTCCCCCTTCCTCTCCCGCCACAACAGCAAGAGCAGCATCTTCAGCTTCAGGGGCCCCGGGCGGTTCCGGGACCCGGGCTCGGAGAACGAGTTTGCGGACGACGAGCACAGCACCGTGGAGGAGAGCGAGGGCCGCCGCGACTCGCTCTTCATCCCGATCCGCGCGCGCGAGCGGCGCAGCAGCTACAGCGGCTACAGCGGCTACAGCCAGGGCAGCCGCTCCTCGCGCATCTTCCCCAGCCTGCGGCGCAGCGTGAAGCGCAACAGCACGGTGGACTGCAACGGCGTGGTGTCCCTCATCGGCGGCCCCGGCGCCCACATCGGCGGGCGGCTCCTGCCAGAGGTGAAAATAGATAAGGCAGCTACCGATGACAGTGTAAGGAAGCACCCGTATAGACGAGGCTAGGCATGGCCGCCGCCGCTCCCTTCCTGCCCTGCTCTGCGCCTTCCTGGTCTCCCCACCCTCTGCCCCACACTCTTGTTTCTACCCCCCACCCCCCCGCCATTTCTCTCCTGTTTGCTTCTATTTCTCTCTTCAGTCCTACCCGCCCCCTTTACTCTCCCTGTCCCTTTTACTTTATTATTTGCTCCATTTCCCCATCTTTCCTTGTTTCTGATGATTCCTCTTCCTCCATTAACTCCTTCTTTTACTCTGCCTCCTTTTCCTTCTCTCCATCTTTGGAAGTCTCTATCTGCCTGTCTGTCCGTCCCCCCGCCCCCCCCCCGCCTCCCCCCCGCTGTGACTGAATGCCTCTGGCCAGCGGACCCTGCCCAGACGGAATGAGAAGCATCGTGCCACCGCCAATGACCAAGGCTGAGCAGGTTTAGAACTACCATTGCTTCTCCCGGCCACGTCCTCGCTCCTCCTAGGAAAACAGCTTGGACTTTAAAGCTCTTATCTTTCCGTTTTAAAAAGCAGTATAGTTTTGAATCATGTTCTAAGGCTCTGCTGCAAGAATGAGAGGTGATTTTCCCAAAGAGGAGCGTGCATACACGATGCTGAGGTGGGAGATGTACACCAGGGAGAGAAAGGCGAGGAGGGGTTAAGGAAAACACTGCAGAACTGGACCTAGACACCGAAGGGATTGAAATGGAAATAAAGCAACGGAGCGGGAAATAGAAGGTTGGGGCAGGAACACATGGCGTACGGGGGAGGAAGGAAAAGGGAAGCAAAAGATTAATTTTAAATGTAATCAAATGTCAGGCTCTGGAGGAGTTGAATATAATAGCTTCACAAAATCTCTTGTCTAGGGGTTTGGATAATGGCTCTCCTCTTTGGGAAAACCGTCTCTTAACATTTCTTTAAATTCTAAGCTGTTTATACCTTTTTTTCTAGTTTTAAATTCTTATAGCCTCTATGACCCTAATCCTTCCTGTCTCTAATTCCTTAACTTTCCTCAGTCCCTCCTTAGCTGTATAAGTTCCCTGAGATAGCATGTCAGTCTGTTTTGTTCTAACACTTCCGTTTCCTCTAACACAGCATGAAGATAGCCAATCCTTTAAGTAGCATGATGCATGTGGGGAGGAAAACTGGACAATCGAGGTTGGAATTATTCAGAATGACCTGTTTTTAGCAGTTGTTGGCTGTATAGAGATTCAAAAGGCAATCAGGGTGTATTTGAAATCATCTTTTCTTTCCCTGCCGTTTTACTTAAAAGCAAAATACTTTCCCCCTTACATTTGTATACCTCTTTACAAGCTTCAAATTACTTTTACATGTATAATTTAATTTGTTCTGAATAAAAATTCCGTAAGGCTGACAAAATGGAGATAGACTATTATTCCTTTTTTTTAGGTGGGGAAGCAGACTCAGAGAATGTGTGCTCCTTGAGGTCACACAGCTCATCACTGATAGAGCCAGAATCTTAGACCTTTCAGAAACCCCAATCTGTTGTTTCTCAGTTCATTTTAATGTCTTCTCTGCATAGTCACATAGCCATTGCTCTTCTGGAAAACTGTTTATGGAAAACCAGCAATAATTGCTCTAGCTGGTTTGGCTCAGTGAATAGAGTGTCAGCCTGCGGACAGAAGGGTCCCAGGTTCAATTCCAGTCTAGGGCACATGCCTTTGTTGCAGGCTCAATCTCTGGCCCTGTGTGGGAGGCAACCAATTGATGTGTCTCTCTCATATCGATGTTTCCCTCTCTCTACCTCTCCCCCACCTTTCACTCTCTTTAAAAGTCAATGGAAAAATATCCTCGTGTGGGGATTAACCAAAAAAAAAGAAGAAAATCAGCAATAAAAGGGACAACAATAATAACAAACAGTGGTTACACAATCCCTTCCAAACCAGATAGTTGGTCAAAATAACTGTTATAGATTATCATCTTTACTTTAAATTTAATTTGTGTTTGATTTTCACTAATTCTATGTCTAGAGGTCAATTTGGGGCTCTACAATTAAATAGATAATTATATTCTCTGAAAAAAACAAGCAATGATATCAAAAAGGATGAGGGGTGTCAGCATGGGCAGTAAAGTTGGGGCAATTCAGATGCTGAGAACCAAATTAAATATTAATATCCTGGCAGTTCTTAAAAATATTTAAGCTCAGTAATACATCTCGTTTTTTCTTTGTAGAGAAGGTATGAGAAAAGGTGCCCAAGAGGGAGTTTGGGATTCAGCTTACGGCAGATGAGCAGGTTTGGGGGTTTGTTTTTGGTTTGGTTTGATTAGCAGCTTCTGTTGGACTGTGTGGGAGAAAAACTGGAGAGGCAGTTGGGCAGATGGCTGTGGAAAGTGAGGCTCTCTGCACCTCCTTGCATTGTAAACGACAGAGCGGTGCCTTCGGGGGATGAGGAGCCTGCCCACTCAGCACCCTGTGAGCACTTAGGAGATTCTCTGCAGTGGTCCCAGGTGATGATGGTGACAGACTTAGGATTCCCCAGACAAAGCAGTCAGATCCCCAAGTGGCCGGAAGATGAGGTAGGGAGGAGTCTATCATGCCCGAGGGCTTCATAATTAGGAAAAACTATTTTGTTAGAAGCCATAAATAACTTCCTAATTGTTAATGGTGTGACTAAATATCTGAGTTACATTAACAGGCCAAAAGACAAAACAAAAACAGAATGCATATCATTTGTGAGTTAGATCTGTATGAAGACAAACTGCGTATAGAAAAAAAATGACTAAAATTAACAGTCGTTGCCTTTGGAAGGGGAAAGTACTGTTTTTTGTCTTTCTTATACTTTTCTGTTCTTTCCAGTTTTCTATGGCGGGCATTGTATTTATAGCTACCATATACTGAGATCTTACTACACTCTGCTAAGCACTTCATACGCATGATCTCGTTTAATTCTTATAACCACCTTATTCGGTAGGTGTTTTATCCTATTAACAGATGAGACTCAGAGATTGAGTGAGTTTTGGAAATGGAACTCGAACCAAGGTCTTTCTGATGCCAAAGAGAACTTTCTGACTGATTAAATATTAGCTCCTTGGGGGAAAAACAATCATTTATCTTAGGACACAATACATTAATAATGTCATATGCAGAACAGGCCAGATGGGCCATTAATACCTGTTTGGGCTAGGATGTAGCGATTCTTACTCTCAAAACATTTTGGATGTGTCTACAGCCACAGATGAACTTGTCTTCACCTGAACCATTAGAGTGCCTCCAGTTCTATACAAATGCTTTGTGGTTCGATATAGTAGCGCTGATGGTTTACAAGCAGGCTCACACAATATTAATGTTTAGGCTACGCCACATCTGTGCTTTTTTCTTCAGAATCAAATTAAGAAATATCTTCCTTTTAAAAAAAGACATCCAGCCATCATATCGTCAGAGTGTCATCAAAAACTATGTCACATCTTCATTAAGTATTCACTTGTGATTGAGTGGTGATTTTTTTTTTTATAGTTTAGGAATTTCTACTTTGGTTTTTTGTGAAACAGAGGATAAGGGGATTTTTCCCATGTCTTCATCTCTGAGATGGAAAAGTAGGTGAGAATCATAGCTCTTCTAAGAAGGCAAATGCCACTGACAATCCAAAATCAAACATAATTCAGAAGTTACGACACATTAGCTTGCAGGTGTACAAACATCTCATTTCGTGTGCATAGCCCCCGCCCTGTGAGACAGGTACCCTAGTTGTCTGCATTTCACCGAGGAGGAAACCAGGCTTAGAACGTACTGGCTGCACAGTGAGCAGTAGAGCTAGGATTTGAATCTCACTGCGGAGTGTTAACCATGAACCGTTATACTATACTGACTCTGAAGCCCAAGTTTTTTATTGACTTGTGTGATCCTAAAAAATTAACCTCACTAAGCCTATTTCCATGCCTGTAAGAAAAAGATAAAAGGGACTTTATTATACGACTATTATGAACGTGAAATGTAATGGCATATAAAATGTGAAGCATATTATTGGATCCATTCTTGGTATTCAGGTTCTTCGTATCCAGTTTCTATTTCTCTCCCTATAATTTGTTGGACGTTTTAGCCCTAAAAAGTAGACAGTGGGGTTTCTGCTGAATTGCCTGCCTTGGAGAGGATGGGGTTCCTTCTGAGATTCTAAAGAAACTTTCTCTGAGAAGGAGAAATAATTGTACAGTTATTTTAAAGCAAAACACTACAAAAGTTCAAGAAAGACTTGAACAGAGATAAATGGCTAGGTTCCAAGGCCACTTCTAAAATGCTCTAAATATTAGCTCCAAGAAAGGTGACTGGACTGGAAGTTAGATGCCCATTATGCATTCCCATGTGAAAGCAATTTAGAATCAATAGCAAGTTAGCTTCCTTGGGCAGAGCTGTAGAACTTGGGCAGAATCTGCTACCTGCAGAAGTTGCAGAATATCTCTTTGAGGACAGCTACAGTTTAGGAGGTTGGAAGTCAGTGGCTAGATGTTCTAATAAACTTTGCATTTGGGTTAAGAGAAATGGAACAAATATATACTGGGTTTAAATTTCAAAGAACAAAAGTAAGGTTCTCAATTTCTCCCTCTGTTGCTGATAGTTTTGCACCAAGGCTCCTTAGAAGCTGAATTTTCCAAAAGGAGAGGCTCCTGGCTTTTTCAAAAAGTCATTCATCCTCCTCCTTCCCCAACAATGAAACAAAGTAAAGAAAACATATCTGTACACCTCCATTTGCCAAACACAAAGCCGAAAGGATAGGGAAGAGGTTGGGAAAGTGCGTGTGATCTTCCCTCTGGTCCTCGGGTCTCATCCTCGGTGAGAGAATCAGGCAGCTGGACCAAAAGCAGAGGTTGACCTCACGGAATCCCGAGCAGATTCTGGGTGGAAGGTGGCTGGGAAGATGCTTCCTTACGTAGGAGGGTGTCTGCTGCAGGTTTTCTTCCCTTCCATTGGCTGTAGTCTGACCCGAGAAACAATAGCCCATGTTGTGGGTGGGAATGTAAAATGGTGCCGCCACTTCAGAATGTAGTTTGGCAGTTAATAAAATAAAAATAAAAATGTAACCATAGAGTTACCATATGACCCAGCATTTCTACTCCTAGAGATATCCCCAGGAAAATTGAAAACAGGTGTTTACACAAAAACTTACACATAAATATTTATAAAATTATTTTTTTAAACATATTTTTTATTGATTTTCTACAGAGAGGAAGGGAAAGAGATAGAGAGTCAGAAACATTGATGAGAGAGAAACATCGATCAGCTGCCTCCTGCACATCTCCCACTGGGAATGTGCCCACAACCCAGGTACATGCCCTTGACCGGAATCGAACCTGGGACCTTTCAGTCCACAGGCCGACGCTCTATCCACTGAGCCAAACCGGTTTTGGCTATTTATAAAATTATTATTCGTAATAGCCAAAGAGTAGAAACAACCCAAGTGCCCACCAACTGATGGATGGATAAACAAAATGTGATACGTTTCTACAATGGGATATGACTCAGCCATAAAAAGGAATGAAGAATTGATATGTGCTACAGCACGGATGGACCTTGAAGAACATTATGCTAACTGGAAGAAGCCAGGCACAAGAGGCCACGTGTCCTATGATCCCATTCATATGAAATGTTTAAAGAGGCAAATCCCTAGAGACAGAAAGCAGACTATTGCTTGCAGGGGGCCCGGTAGAGGTGGGGATTGGGATTGTCTGCTAACAGGCACCGTTTCTCTTTGGGAACGTTCTGGAATCAGATTATAGTGATGATTGTACAGCATTGTAAAAGCCACTGAATTGTACTCTTTAAAGTGGTTAAAATGTTGAATTTCATGCTATGTGCATTTTGTCTCAAATTTTTTTAAACTGAAAAGAAAGAAACAATATCCAAGTACCTGGACTTGCAGCCCCAATTTTGAAAACCTCACCTAGGGAGGAGGGAGTTGCAGGAACTACCCGCCCATCTTGGTATTCTTTGTTTCCTGATTTTAACAGATTAGATTTTCTTAGTAGTAAAATGTATTTTTCTCCAAATTCTCTCTTATCCACGCCCCCCCCCCTTCCGCTTAGCACTTTTATGTAATGTTCTTTGTAGGCAGCTTTAACTTATATCGTCATAAGCAGTTAACAGTGGTGGATATGTTTGCTCTCTATCTCTCCACTAATCAGTCTGATTGATGAATACTGAGAGTTTGCATATACAAACCGAAATGACCCGATCATAGTATAAAATAGAACTTTCACCCACAGCTTGCCCAACACTAACCTCCTATCCACAATAAACAGCCCAGGAAGCCAGCCTGCTTTAACTCAAACTTATAAGAAGCCCAATTTCCATATCTAGTGACAATCCAGGGAGCTAAGCAATAACTTCTACAACAATCAGCCCCAAATGTCCATGACTTGATTAAGAACTGACAACTGCCCTAATTTTTGTCCCTGTTCCAACGTAGGACCAACCAAAGGAAGCCAAATGTGCACCCCTAACAAAGCGCAGCTTCTAGTCAGCCTGCTTCAGCTGCCCCAGGCCAACAGGCTTTAATCAGGGCGTACCTGAAGCCTTCTGTCTCCCACTATGACGCTTTCCGATTCCTTTGCCTGCTTTTGAGTTTGCTAAAACACACGTTGTTGGCTGACTCCCTCACTATGTCAGACAGCATACATAACCTGCGTTTTTCTTGTTTAGTTGATCTTCGTTTATTTCCAAAATACAGATACATTTTATACATATTTACACACTCTGCATTCCATATGCTCCTCTGTAATCAGTACGGCATTAGTACGATGGGTAACCCTCACCCAAGAGTTACCAGAGTTGTGGGTAAAACCGAGGTAGAGAATGGGCTCTGACCAGTTGAGGATTATCCCTAAGCCTCCTTACCTCCAAATTCTCCCAGAAAGTACCCTCATACTCCTTTCTAACCTGGCCCCTCCCCCTTCCAGACAACTGCTTCTGTCTTGTGTCACCATAGATTAGTTTTCTTTCATTCTTGTGGACTCTACAATATGAAACTTTTATTTGGCTTCTTTCACTCAAAAAGATGTTTTAGAGATACATTCATGTTGTTTTGTGTATCAGTAGTTCACTCCTTGTTATTGATGAGTGGTATTTCATTGTATAAATAGATCATAATTTGTCCATTTTCCTATTGATGGGCTTCCTTGTATTCCCAGTTTTCAGTAGCATGAATAAGCTTGCCAAGAGCATTCTTGTATAATTCTTTTTGTAGATAAGTATTTTCATTTATATTGGGTAGATTTCAACTCACAGTGAAATTTTTGGGTCATATGGTAAATGTATGTTTAACTTCATGAGAAACTGCCAAAGGACTCTCAAATAGTTACATCATTCTTTTATACTTCTACTAGAGGCTTGGTGCACAAAAATTTGTGCACTCGGGGGGTTCCTCAGCCCAGCCTGTGCCCTCTCGCAGTCTGGGACCCCTCGGGGGATGTCTACCTGCTGACTTAGGCCCACTCCCCAGGGGATCGGGCCTAAGCTGGCAATCAGACATCCCTCTGGCAGCCCGGGAGCCCTCGGGGGATGTCCACTTGCCAGCAGGGAGCAGGCCTAAGCTGCAGTCGGACATCCTTAGCTCTGCTGAGGAGGCGGGAGAGGCTCCCACCACCACCGCTATGCTGGCAGCCATCAGCCTGGCTTGTGGCTGAGCAGAGCTCCCCCTGTGGGAGTGCACTGACCACCAAGGGGAAGCTCCTGCATTGAGTGTCTCCCCCCTGGTGGTCAGTGTGTGTCATAGTGACAGTCATTCTGCTGTTAGAGTCAATTTGCATATTATCCTTTTTTTTTTTGATGGTTCATAAAACTGATTTTATTTCTTAATCCTCACCCAAGAACATGTTTTTAATTGATTCAGAGAGAGTGGAAGGGGGAGAGAGAAAGAGAGAGAAACATCTATCAGTTGCCTCCACATGTACCCAGACCAGGAATTGAATCTACAACATTTCAGTGCAAGGGATGATGCTCCAACCCACTGACCCACACTGGCCAGGGTAGAGCTGACATTCTTTTAATGAATTTGCTGTAGTTACAAGATTGCTCTAAAAAAGGATGTATTCTCCCAATTCCAGCATTCTCAGAATCACAGGGTAGTATTAATTTTCAATATAATAGGAGATAAATTGTATCTTGATACATACGTGTGTGGGGGGGGGGGTATGTATGTATGTATGTATGTATATTTTTGGTAAAAATAGAAGGTGCACATTTTCTTTCTTTTGGGGCAAGAAGGCATTATCTTTTCCTTTTTTTTTTTTTCTTTTGTAAACTTTGTCTATGTCATTATTTTTTTTTATCCTTTTATTATATAGGATTAACAGTGTATTAGAGTTCCAGTTGCTCCACATCCTAGCCAATATGTGGTTGTGTTAATCTTTGATTTTAGCATCTTAGCATCTTTAGACAATAAAATACGATCTTATTGTCTTTTTAATTTCCATGATGATGAGCATTTTTTTCATGTGCTTATTGGCTTCTTATATCTTCTTTTGTTAATTGCTTATTCAAATATTTTGCCCATTTTAACTGAGCTGTTCTTTTTATTATTGATTTATTAGCTTTTTATATGCTATGGATATAAATCCTTTATCATTTATATAGATTTTTAATTTTGATGAAGTCCAAAATATCAGTTTTTCCCCTTTTATGATATTTTTGCATCTGCCTGAGAAATCTTTGCCAATCCCTAAGCTTGTGAAGATATTTTCCTTCTATAGGCTTTATAGTTCTGAGTTTTACATTCAGGTCTCTGATTCAGCTCAAATTAATTTTTGTGTGTGGAACTACATAGGAGTGGACCTGGGTGGATATCCAGTTTTTTAGTACCATTTGTTAAAAAGACTTTCCTATCTCCATTGAGTTGATTTGACTCCTTGGTCGAAATCACTTAATGTAGTAGGTGTGGGTCTATTTCTGTTTCCTATTCCTATTCCCTTGATCTATTTATCTATGCTTATACCAATACTACATTTGTCTTAATTATTGTAACTTTATTACTCTTGAAATGAGACAGTGTAAGCTCTCCAAATAAAAAATATTTTAAAATATTATTAAGTAATCTTTTAAGAGATACTTTTGCTATTCTAGATAATATTTCAAAAGATTTTCCTATTCTAGGTCCTTTGTATGTTTTTATATATTTTAGAATCATCTTGTTAATTTCTTCAAAAAAGTGGAGAATTTTGATACTGATTGCACTGAATCTAGAGATCAATTTGGGAAGAATGAGCATCTTAATTATATTGAGTATTCCAATCTATGAGTATATTTCTTCACTTATTTAACTCTTCTCAAATTTCTCTCAGCAAAGTTGAATAGTTTGTAGTGGGGGGTTTGTATATCTTTTCTAGATTTATTTCTTGGTATTTATATTTTTTGTAATTTTTTAAAAATCATGAAATGATCATTCTTAGACAGCATTTTCATTAATTTTGTTTTTAATATTATTGGGATTAAAGCCTGAAGAATTTATATCTTGTTGTATCCAGCAAGACCAGAAAATATTAAGATATAATTAGTACCAGAGCTACATTAAATGCAATTTCATCCTTCCTTGAAGTATTAGCTGGTCTATTAGATCATACCATATCTTAGGGATCAGTATTAAGAAGATTATCTACCACATACTACAATTTTTCAGAAGGGCAATTCAATAAAAATCTAGACTCAATAAATGCCAGAAATAAGAGTGTGCATTGAATGGGGTCTTTCTTTGTTTGTTTTTAGACGATTGTCCTTTTTAAAATGTAGTAGTTTCTCTGATTTAATAGATGTTGTGAATATCAGGCTGGGAATTTTAACCAAAAGTGGCTTCTCAAGGAAATATACCTCATATGACCTGAGGCAGGAGTTAACTAGTCATTCTTACCTATACAGATGTTTGTAAATAATGAGGCAGGAATTGCCAAGAAAACAGTGCTTTTTCCTTTCTATTTCTTCTGCAGCTCTGCCAAACAAACCTGTAAGGTAAACCAGATGTCTGAATCAGCGAAAATTTGATGAAACATTGTGATGAGATAAATTATAATCTGCCAGAAATTTTCTTCTGTATGGTTCTTAAAATCTGAACATATAAGAACAGAAAGGCTTTCTGATGTACCTCTCCAGAGATAATTATTTTCTTTTTAAAACTGGTAGGATCACTCTGGTATGGGTCAGACAGATACTTCTCTAGCTTCATACAAACATGTCTCTTCCTTGGCCTTCGGTGATGGTGACTTTCTCTGCCCTGTGATCCTCACCAGGGAAGGGACAGCCGACTTTAGGTGGATAACGTGTAAAAGTGGACAACATGGTTACTAGAAAGCTAGGTTTTAAGCCATGCCATTGAGCCTGATTTGATGTAGAATATTCAGGTTGGCACAAAGAACACAAGCAAGGAGTACGAAGAAACCATCTACTGTAATCTAATTGACATCATGAGGAGCCAGTGGTATATTGACCACTGTGGAGCATGTAAAAATATTTTGTATAACAATTTGATGGTACTTTCTGCACTTTTTATTTCGTTGGGGATTTGAACCATGCAGGTTAACTCATAAAATAAAATTTTTAAAAGACAAGATCAACCCATATAGTGCAAAATATTTAATTAAACTAGCTAAACCTTACCATGCTTCTTTACCGTGGCTCGGAGGAGATTTGGGGTAGAACTTGTTAACATTCAGTTAGGCCCAGATTTGGCATTTGGAAGCAACAGTTTCTAGAGTGATGGTGCTCCTACACATGGAGGGAACAGTGCTTGTAACTCTCAGTGTGATTAGGGACATGGCCCTTAATGAAATTTCAAATGGAGGTGAATTTGACTTATTCTATGGTGTGGTCCAGTTCTAGTCAAATGCTGCGGATATGAGACAAGGCCAGGAAAATTCAGGGTCTGCTTCTGATGGCATTGCCCCAGGGGACCTGGTCTTTCTATTCTATGTTTGGAATTAAGCAGATGAGGTATTTGGGTCCCAGCCAGACTCGGGTTCATTGTAGATTTGTACAACCTTAAATGACTTGGTCTTGTCCTCTGTAGAAGTAAGCATAGTCCATGGCTAAGTTACAGCATTCTGCTTCTTGAGGTCAATAGGATTGATTGTAGGATTAAAGTAAGAAATTTAAGGAAGAGCATATGTTTCTGCTCACAGTCTGGATTATTGATCTGGTAAGGCCCAGCCTGAATGTTTATAAGACTACTCACCCCATTTGCTTTTTTTTTTTTTTCAGGGTACAACTGAAGTGGAAATTAAGAAGAAAGGTCCTGGATCTCTCTTAGTTTCCATGGAGCAACTGGCCTCCTATGGGCGGAAGGACAGGATAAACAGTATACTGAGTGTTGTTACAAATACACTAGTAGAAGGTATGTGCCCTGTGATGTCAGTCCAAGCTGCTGAGATACAAATATGTAGTGTGCTTGTCCCTTGGTCTGAGTTTTGCAAAAATTGCCTCTAAGCTTTAGGAATAGTGTGCTGGTCATTAGAAACCAACATCCCAAATCTGCATGCAGAGAATTCAATAAGGACTTCAAAGTTGCTGCCAGCGTTGTGCACAGAGAGATAATAAGCATGAAAGAGTGACGTAAGTGTGAGCTAGAAGATCTGAAGAAGTCTCTGTAATTGTCATCATGAGGAGCCAGTGGGGTGATGTAAGGCATAAAGGAATATAGACTGAAGAACTGTGAAGATAAGGGATGATGGAATCCCATCACCCCAAAACATACCTTCTTCTTTTCCTTTTCAGCTACTTACAACGCTTAAGGGTTTTCCCTTAAGGATGAATGTGCTATGCATTTCGATTGCGCCTAATTCTGCCTCTCTTCAAGCACTCTCATGTAGCCTTAAATACATTTGATGTGTGAGTAGATGCGCTGAAACCCCTCTTCTCCAGCACTGTGCCACCGACAGAGCAGCCGCTGTTGAATTGTAGCATGCCTGCAGTGACGTTGCTGTCAGTGCCCGACCTCGGCATTAGGTGGCTCCTCCATGACGCAGTGGGCATGCTCAGGAGCACCTGAGAGAGCTCCAGTTCCCACCGTCCCCAGCAAGTGCTAGCTTTCCATCCAATCGGGGTCTGCATCCCAGGCTCCTCTTGCTTTTTTTAGAAGTCGATTCAGTGGCGAAGTTTTCTCTCACAGGTTCTGATTGATTCTGTATGAATCTTCTTCATTTGATTCGTGTTGATTTAGTTGACTTGTCCCATTATAGATCCAGCTTTTTTTCCCAGTTACAGTTGGCATACAATATTAGTTTCAGTATTCTACATAGCGATCAGACATTACATGACTTACAGAGTGATCACCCGATAAGTCCAGTACCCGTCTGACACCACACTTAGTTATTTCAGTTTATTGACTATAGTCCCTATGCCAGGGGTGGGCAAACTTTTTGACTCGAGGGCCACAATGGGTTCTTAAACTGGACCGGAGGGCCGGAACAAAAGCATGGATGGAGTGTTTGTGTGAACTAATATAAATTCAAAGTAAACATCATGACATAAAAGGGTACGGTCTTTTTTTTTTTTAGTTTTATTCATTTCAAATGGGCCGGATTCGGCCCGCGGGCCGTAGTTTGCCCACGGCTGCCCTATGCTGTACCTACATCCCCATGACTGTTCTTATAACTGGCATTTTGTACTTCTTAATCCCTTCACCTGTTTTCACTCAGTGCCCCAACCCCAGTCCCATCCAGCAACCATCAGTTCGTTTTAGGTACCTTTGAGTTTGTTTCTGTTTTGTTTATTCATTTATTTGGTTGTTTAGATTCCACATATAAGTGGAAATATGTGGTATTTGTCTTTCTCTGTCTGGTTTCTTTCCCTTAGTATAGCATCCTTAAGATCCATCCATTTTGTTGCAGATGGCAAGATTTCCTTCTTTATTGTGGCTGAGTAGTATTCCATTGTATCCCACAACTTTGTATTCCACAACTTCTTTATCCATTCTGTTACAGACTATTCTTGAGGCCTCAAATTGCCTTCCTTCAGAGTTCAAACACCAGACTAACCCAACCATAGCCAGAGTCTCAGATATCAGGAGACTCAAAATGATCCTGGTGTCCTTGAGACAAGTTATTTTTTGAGTCATTTAAGACCAATACCATTTTGTGAGTGTGTGTGTGTGAGTGTGTGTGTGTGTGAGTGTGTGTGTGTGTGTGTGTGTGTGTGTGTGTGTGTGTGTGTGTGGGCAGGGGCGTCTGTGGTGAAGGGAGAATCCCCAGAAAGGATCTCCCTTGAAGTGTTTACAAGGAGTGTTTACAAGGAGCTACACTTTTCCCTGCCTAATCTGAAGAATATATCAGGTAAAAACAATACTGAACCTACTGCTTTCAGCCACCTGAACAACTTCAGTGATTCCTGTTTCCTTTCCATCTCATCAGGGTCCTTGCCGATAGAACATATTTAAGCTCTTTGTAGCTTATACTTAAGGTTGCAGGTGATAACTACAGATCATTTCAAGATAAGAAACACTAGTTTAAGAACCTTGGCTAATTTTATTCTTCACTTGAACACCAAGACAAGATTTATCTGAGTATCGATGGCAGCTGAGAAAGAAAAGTAACGACCTCTAATAGGCATATTTTATTATTGGCAAAGACATTCAGAGCAGGAGAACTAACGAAGCAATGCAGCAATTTTTTATTGATTACCTCGGTGACCTAGCACAGGGTTTGGCAGAAGTAGATGCTCAGAAATGCTTGCTGAACTGAATCTTGCTGAGCTTGGAGTGGTGGGGAGTGTTGGTGTGGCAGGGTTTCTGCTGGAGACCTAGTACTTTTGTCCCTGTACTGAGTTAGATCTAAATCATTGGAGCTTTACTGCCTTTCTCTACTCCCTTATTTTCCTGTTCTCCCTCTCCTCTTCTTTATCTTTCTGTTCTGCTCTACTCATTCTCCACCCACCAGCACACACATAAAAAAAAATAATAATAATAACAACAACCCTGGCCAATGTAGCTCATTGGTAGAGCATCAGCACGCACTGAAGGGTCAATGGTTTGTATCTGAGCTGCAGGTTCGTTCCCCCACCCTGCTCTGGGTGGGTGCAGGAGGCAACCAATGGATGTGTCTCTCTCACATCGATGTTTCTCTCCCCTCTTCTTCTCTGTCCCTTTCTCTCTCTCTCTCTCTCTCTCTCTCTCTCTCTCTCTCTCTCTCTCTCCCTCCCTCCCTCCCTCCCTCCCTCCCTTTCTTCTTCTTCTTCTTCTTCTTCTTCTTCTTCTTCTTCTTCTTTTCTCTCTCTCTCTCTCTCTCTCTCTCTCTCTCTCTCTCTCTCTCTCCCCCCCCCACTCCTCCTCCTCTCCCCCTCTTTTCCTTCCACTCTCTTTAAAAAAAATACCAATAGAAAAAATACCCTTGGGTGAGGATTAAAGAAAAAAAATAGATGCAAGGGTAGCTCAGAGGAGACGACTGTAATTGTGTTCCTGGGTAAAACGCCATTCCAGTTCATTTCCCCTTTTCTAAGCCCTGAAGTTCACATCACTTTTACCTTTACTGCCTGCTCCTGCTCAAACATTCCTCCTATCCCCTCTCCTAGTAGTTGACTCCCTTTGTTAAAACTGATGAGACAACTGCTGTAAGCAAAGAACGATGAATGGCTGGAGCTGAATAATGTGAAGAGGGAATTACGGACCTTAAGAAAGATCATTCCTGTTTGACTGCTGGTCCCTCTGGATTAATGGTCGCTAGATCGCTACAATGTGAAAAGCTAGCATTGAATGAATAATTGTTCCTGCTTTCCAGACCTTCAGTTAGGAAGCCCTGGCATTTTAACCCAAGTATTAAAATTATTATTATTTAAAATCAAAGAAACAGGCTCCTACCTACCTGTTTAAAACTATAGTGGAGCCCTAATGGTTTGGCTCAGTGGATAGAGCATTGGCCTGTGGACCAAAGGGTTCTGGGTTTGATTACAGTCAAGGGTGCATACCTACTACCTTGGCTGCAGGCTCCTTCCTGGCCCGGGCCCTGGTCAGGGTGTGTGCAGTAGGCAACCAATAGATGTGTTTCTCTCACATTAATATTTCTCTCTCTCTCTCTCTCTCTCTCTCTCTCTCTCTCTCTCTCTCTCATCAATGGAAAAATATCCTCGGATGAGGATAAAAAATATTTTTTAATAAATAAAACCACAGTGGAGAATTCCAGAATTCTGTAAATAATGAGAAAGTCCTGCCTGCTCTGCCTCACCCCTATCCAGTTGCAGACATGCTCACCGGGATCCAATAAACTCAGCAGAATTCAGTCAGGGGAGCCATCAGCTTTGGGGATATTTCAAAGGCCTGGAGGTGGGGTGTAGGCAGAGAGCAATGTAGTTTCACTTCTCAAAGCAGAAAAGCCCTGGGAGAAGGAAGGGGAGAGAGTAAGTAAAGTAAGAATGAGGACGTAGTGATGGTACTTGGCATTACTTATTCTCGGGTTAAACAGTTTGAAACACTCCCCTGTAGAGGTAGCTGGCTGTAGCTATTGCTGCCACAAATCACTTACTCATTCTTTTCTTAAAATATATATAATATATTTTTACTAGAGGCCCAGTGCATGAAATTTGTGCATGGGTAGGGTCCCTAAGCCTGGCCAGCAATCAGGGCCAATCGGGGCCTTCTGGCTGCCGGCTGCCAGCCGGGGCCTTCCTTCCCTGGCTACCGGCCAGGGCCTTTCTTCATTCTGTGCTGACCCCTGATGGTCAACACACATCATAGAGAGTGATCGAACTCCTGAGGGGACAGTTTGCATATTAGCCTTTTATATATATAGATTGATTTCAGAGAGGAAGAGAGAGGGAGGGAGAGATAGAAACATCAATGATAAGAGCGAATCATTGATCGGCTGCCTCCTGCATGCTCCCTACTGGGGATCGAGCCTGCAACCCGGGTATGTGCCCTTGACCAGACTTGAACCCGGGACCCTTCAGTCTGCAGGCTGACACTCTCTCCACTGAGCCCAACCAGCTAGGGCAGTGGTTGGCAAACTGCGGCTCGCGAGCCACACGCAGCTCTTTGGCTCCTTGAGTGTGGCTCTTCCTAAGCCTTAGGAGTACCCTAATTAAGTTAATAACAATGTACCTACCTATATAGTTTAAGTTTAAAAATTTGGCTCTCAAAAGAAATTTCAATCGTTGTACTGTTGATATTTGGCTCTGTTGACTAATGAGTTTGCTGACCACTGAGCTAGGGCATACTTACTCATTCTTTCATTCAACTGACAAACGTCAAGTGTCAGCACAGTCACTTCTCTGGCATCTCTCTGCCTTTCCGGTGCAATGGTAAGCTCTGTGAGGATGGGGACTCGCGTTCATCAGGGTTTTCCCAGTGCCTCGCAAACTATAGGTGCATAAACATTGTTGAATTGAGTTGAGAGAAGCCCCTGCCTTCAGAAACCTCATGGTCTGCCAATGCCACCATCTCGGTGGAATTATGAGGCCCTCTCTGGAAACAATTCCCAGTAGCCCTGAAGTTGAGACCTGCAGTACCCTCTCTGAAAACGTCCAGGAGCAAGGTAAGGAAACCCCACAAACCTTTGGACATCTCATCCCCCATGTTAACTCATTCCTCCAAATCAGTTACTTCCCCTATTCCAGGCACGTGAGGCCAGTAAGTTTGCAAAGTTGTGAGTTACTTTATACACTTCCTTATTCACCTAGTGATCTTTTCCAGTTCCTAACATTCTACGTTATCTTACTTTTGGTGAAATGAAAAAAAGCCTGAAGATCTACCCTTTGCTCAGTGAAGGTGGTTAAGAGATATCTCATATCCCTCTGGGAATCTTCTTGGTGCCCCACAGGGCAGAGAAACCCCTCTTTGCTGTCTGGTAAAGACTTGGAGCCTAGTCTATATATAAAAACCCAAGTGACCGTCATGACCAGAACAACTGGTTGACCAGTCGCTATGATGCGCACTGACCACCAGGAGACAGGTGCTCAGTGCAGGAGCTGTCCCCTGCTGCTCAGTGCACTTCCACAGCCAACCTCCGCCGGTCCCTCCCCCTGGCCGGCAGACCTCCCGCAGTCCCTGCCCCCATCCCTCCCCCAACCCAGCAGGCCCCAGCAGCAGCCAGTAGGCCCCGGCTGGCCTGGCCCCAATAGGCCCTGATTGCTGGCCAGGCTTAGGGACCCCACTCGTGCACAAATTTCGTGCACCTGACCTCTAGTTCATTATAAAACATTACAATTGTGTCAGCTGTCAGAAATGTGAACAGTAGCTGCTTCAACCTCCACGTGCGTGCTGTGCTGGTGAGCAGCAGACATTTGGAGATGGGAGGAGGTAAAAAAAGAAACGGAACCAGATTTCCAAATATGTACTACAAGAATGTATGGAAATAAGACAACCTTTTCATTTTCTTTCTTTTAGGAGGGGGGGAAGAAAACTAAATTTACCTTGGAAACGGAGGGAGTTCTATGAGGAAGAAGCCAAAGCACATTTTCTTCACAGACTTCCTTTCCCACGCAGACTCCCACGTGGCGCTTACTGTGGCCCTTAAATCTGAAAAACCAAGGCAACCACTTTCTTAGCAACCAGGGAGCCAATCAGAAACCCAGCAAAGCACCCCATCTAAAATAAAGCCATCACCACGGGCACCATCCAATTGGTTGGAAAAGGGAAAGTAGACTAATTGAAGGTTTCCATCTTGTTGGCGGTGAAATGTTGGGAAACTTTCCTTTATTCCATGAATGATTTGGTTTTGTCAGAAGAATTGGGCGGGGGGGAGGGGGGTGCCATTATAGCCAACCCTCTAGAACCAATACCGTGCCTCTAAGGATTATCATGCTGACAGGTTTGCAAAGTTACATCTCCTAACATTCTCCAGGATCAAGATCCTTGGACTTTCGGAATCCTAGCTATTATATTTCACACTCAATTTGGGGAGAGCTTTGTTCGGTAGGGCCTCGTGCCCAGGTAGGTGGTTGTGGCTGCCAGCTGAATGGCTCTCTGCCTTTAGGGTCTAAGCATCCTTTTTGGTCTTTGCTTTATAAACGACCTTAGAGATCATCTAGTTCAGTCTGTGTTTATCAGAGTCCTAGGATTAGGGAAGTCCCTCAGGAGAGGAGTAAGTCAATTGGACTGGCTCCACGCTCCTCTTCTTGTCTCAGCTAGACAATTCCTGGTTTATGTATTTTACATATTGGGGCTTATGTCAAATCATGTTTGGAAGGAAACAGGTTCTGTTTCTAAAAGAGACAAACAGAAAGAGAGGGATAAGACAGAAGAAGGAGAGGGGAAGAAGATGAAGCAAAAAGGAAAGGATGAAAGTGGGAAAGGGTAAGAGGACGAGGAAGGACGAGGAGAGATGAGAAAGGGGAAGGAAGGGAGGAAAGGGAAAAGGAACGTAACAACATTCCTTACTGAATTATGAATTGTAAACTCACTGACATACTTCTTTGGAACATACGAACACGTGGTTGATGATGCCGATCCTGCTATAAAGATAATAACAATAGCAAATATTTCGGCAGCACTTAGTATGTGCTAGGGCAGCTGTTCTCACCTGGTGTGCCAAAGCACACTGGTGCACCGCAAGAGTTTTTAGAACATGCAGTATCTAACTATTTAATCAGGGGTACTGACCTCTTTTCCCTTAGATTGTCAAATTAAAAAATGACAACAGCCAACACAATGATAACTGTCCAGTGTGAATGAATCAAAATTATACCTTTTTTTCTGGTCAGATCAGAAAAATATATATAATTTGGTGTACCGCAGAATTTTAGTCATTGGCTTATGTTGTTCTAGGGCAGTGGTTCTCAACCTGTGGGTCGCGACCCCTTTGGGGGTTGAACAACCCTTTCACAGGGGTCGTCTAAGACCATCGGAAAACACATATATAATTACATATTGTTTTTGTGATTAATCACTATGCTTTAATTATGTTCAATTTGTAACAATGAAATTGGGGGTCACCACAACATGAGGAACTGTATTAAAGGGTCGCGGCATTAGGAAGGTTGAGAACCACTGTTCTAGGGTCTTCTGAGGCACTTTAATTTAGCTCGTTTAATTCTCACAGGAAATTGAAATCACTCGCTCAAGTTCCCACAGTTAAGTGTTGAAGCCAGTTGAGATCCCAGAGGCTAAGCTCCTGGCTGCTCCGCGTGCTCCCAAAACAGATGGGTTGAATTTTGTTTATAACTAGATCATCATTAACAGGGAAGTGACCTGGTACGGATCCTGCCCCCTCTCTCCCTTTGAGAAGGAAAACCGAGGGACACAAGGGAGAGTCTGCACTTTGTCCTCACGTGATGGCGGCGATGATGCCCGTGAGGATCTGCAGCCGTCTCCTTTGTCCCCACACTGGGATTGAGGGGCCACCTTTGTTCTTTACTCCCTGCAGAGCTGGAAGAGTCCCAGAGGAAGTGCCCGCCGTGCTGGTATAAATTCGCCAACACGTTCCTCATCTGGGAGTGTCACCCCTACTGGATAAAACTGAAAGAGATTGTGAACTTGATCGTTATGGACCCTTTTGTGGACTTGGCCATCACCATCTGCATCGTCCTGAATACACTGTTCATGGCGATGGAGCACCATCCTATGACCCCACAATTCGAACATGTCTTGTCTGTGGGGAATCTGGTAAGACAGAGCGCCATCTCCCAGTTTTGTGATCTGAACATGTGCTGCCTGTAGGATGTGTTTTTCTGATACTGAAAGCAGGGGTTTGGTTGAAGAGAAAGTAATAGTTCATTGGAAGGCAAATGCTCCCACATATGCCGCGGGCCCCAGCCGCTTCTGCTCACTGTTGTGACCCCTGGGCTGCTTCCTCCTCCTGCAGAATCGAGAAGACGTCCGTCCGCTAGGAGCTGCTGGCTGAAAGCCAGCTGTGGTGACGGAATGGGAGGCCTGGCCCAGGCTTCAGTAGTCTGAGCCAGGGACTTCCGGGTTCTTCTCGTTCTGCTTCTCACATTGATTCCTGCATAGGTCCAGCAAATCCCTTCCCCTCTCACCCTCAGTGACAACCACCACACAGTAGGGGAGCTCTTTAGTGCATTCAGTGTAGCTGTAAATTGGCCTGCACGGTCATACTCACACCCAGGTGGGCACTGTCTCGGGGACATTTTTAACTCCGGGCTGGTTTCCCCTCCAGTCCAACTTCCGGGCTGTCATCCAGTTTCCATTCGTTGATCTGTGCCAAGTTTATTTTAATGTTAGCTTAAGTCTTATATGTCATTTATGATATTAATTAGAGGATAATATACACTTTTAAAAAACAGATTACACAACGGATTCTGAGGTCAAGTAGTTGTGATTTGGGGATTATCTGTTTTACTTCTTTGGTGCAAAAATCAGGAGTTGGTTGAATTTTATAGATAGTAAGGAATTAGTTGGAAAGAATCCTCTAGGTTGTCCGGGTCTCTTTATTCTTTAGGAGTCGCGCCATAGGCATGTCTAATCTAGTTGTTGCCGTTTAATTTGAGCATAATCTCTGCCTGGTATATGTTTTTTTCTCCTCCGTTCCTGCCTTCCTCACCCTTCCTGTCCGCCAACTTCTCGCCCTCCCTCTCCCTATCCTTCCCTCCCTCCCATCACCTCTGTCTCACTCTCTATCTCTTTCTCTGCCTGTCTCTGTCTCACACACACACACACACACACACACACACACACACACACGTTTCCGCCTTAAGTCCTAATGCACTATTAAAGCGTTATAACATCGTGTTGAGTTCTGATTCTGAAAACACATGTGGCAAGAGCGATCCTGTCCATTGAGTTCCCTGGCACACACCCAAGATGATTCTGTGGTCTGTCCAGTTTCCATGTCTAGGTTAGCTCACTGCTTGATGTGAACTCATATGCAGCCTGATGAAATATCCATAGTCTTTTTTTTTTTAATCCTCACCTGAGGAGTGAGGATATTTTTTCCATTGAGTTTTAGAGAGAGTGGAAGTGAGGGGGGAGGTGGTATGGGGGGGCAGGGACGGAGAAGAGAAGCACTGATGTGTTAGATGTTTCTAACATGGGTTGGTTGCCTCCCACTCATGCCCCGACCAGGGCCGAGGATTAAACCTGCAACTGAGGTACATGCCCTTGACGGTTAATAGACCTGTCCGAGGGCCAACGCTCTAACCACTGAGGAAACTAGCCAGGGCTGAAATACCCATAGTCTTGAACTATGTCCAGGAAATGTGCTCACTGGCTCTGAAAGGTGCCTCAAGTAAGCTTGCTGTATAACTAGCTGGCCATCAAGCAGAATTTTGAGTCAACCAACAATATTCTATAGATATAAGTTTTATTGTATCAGCCATGAGTTAAGTAATAAGAAATATGACTTGATGGATTTTGTTGGTGGTGGTGCTGTTGCTGCTGTTTTCCTTATAACATTTTTTCTCTCAAAGTATTTACAGAACAGGTTCTCAATTTCCAAGGGAGTCTGAAAGACCTTTTCACCTACTACCAGCAGAATGGCCCTCAAACCAGCAAATACCATGGTTTTTCCCTTTCTTAAAAATCTAAAGAGATGTAGGGCCACACCTAAATTACAGTTGTGAGCATTCAGAAGAGAGAAGGTCGTAATATTTAGGGATCCATGAGGCACACTAACCACAATCAGGTTCTGCAATAAGCAAGCACTGGGTGGGGTGGGGTTTCAAGGGGGAAAGTAAGGGTACAATTAGCAATGGGGATGGCGAGTAGTGCGTGGCCAGGATGCTTTGGACTGGTTGATGGGTTACATGTGAGGGCGACGGGAAAGAAATGAAGAATAGTGCCTAGATTTAGGGGGGTAGTTACTGCAGGGGAAATGGCACGACTGAGGAAGGAACAGGTTTGGAGTTTTAAATCAAGAATTCTATTTGGATGTATTCAGAATGAGATGTCTATTTATTCAGAGTGAAGAAGCCAAATGAGGCAGTTGGATATGTGCTGGACCTCGGGGAAACTTGCATTATGAGTGTTTTCTGAATAATAACAGAAGCTCAAAAATGTACTTTCCTGCCAATTAACACACGTGCTGAGTTTGGCAGAAAGAACACAGAATTAGAAGTCAGAAGGTTTGGGTTTTGATTCCTGTTTGATGCCGTTTAACCTTAAATAAGCCATTAATTTCTGTCCAGAAATGTTGCAGATCTATAAAATGAGGCTAATACCATATCATCCATCAGTGGGTGGGAGGATAAAATGAGAACTTAAACCAAAGTTTTGGGAATCATGAAAAGTACTCTGTAAATCTTAGGAACTGTATTAGTGTAACTCAATAGGAGAACTTTCAAAGGCTTGGAGATTTGGGCAAAGTCTTTGACAGAAACCTGAGAAAAAGAGGATAAGAAAAGGTGAGACTAACCCGATGTGAGCACGCCCTTGTCGTCTTGTTGGAATGAGAGGCTTTTCCCACAGCCAGGACAGTGGTTGGGTGCGTCTGTCTGTAGAGGTGCAGAGAGGTGTTTCTGAGGGAAGATGAGAACTGTCTTCTGTAAATCTGTAATCCCTGCCTCTTCTGCCCTCCCCACAAGAAAAATCTAATAATAGAAGGAACCTTACAGGTAATTCAATCCAGCCCCCGTGTTTTCTAAATGAAGTTGAAGCCCAGGGCAGCTATGTGACTTACACACCTTTTGTATTGTTTTTCATGATTCTTTTCTTGCCTTTTTTTTGCAACCAATTGAACACAACAGTAGGTTTATAAGGTGGTTTTTTAAACAGTCATACTGGGAAGTTTCAAGTATAATATACACTTTTTTTCTTTTTTTTTGAGAGTAAGTTGCTGACACAGCCTTTCACCCCCGAATACTTTAGTGTGTGTGTTTTATGGACAAGTGCATTCTCCCACAGAACCTTAATTTAACGTCAGAGTCAGGGAATTAACATGGATTCATTGCAGCCACTTAATTCTCAGGCCCCTTCAAGTTTTCCCCATGGGCCCCAGTAATATCCTTTATAGCAAAGGATTCCGTTTCAGAGTTACAGATTGCGTTTGGCTGTCCTCTCTTCCGTCTTCTTCAGCCTGGGCCAGTGCCTCAGTCTTCCTCTGACTGTCATGACCATGACACTTCTGAAGACTGCAGGCCAGAGAGTTTGTAGAATTCACTCCGTTTGGGTGTGTCTGATGCTTCCTCATGATTAGGCTCAAGCTATGCATTTGGCAGGAATATCACACAAGTGAGGCTGTCCTCTCACTGCACCTGCCCGGTGGCACACACTTTTCATTTGTGTCATTACTGGTGATGGTGACTTGGTTGAGGAGGTGCCTGCCAGGCTTCTCCCCTGTAAAGTTACTCTTTACCATTTATAATTAACTAGTGGCCCGGTGCACAAAATCCGTGGGGGTGGGGGGGCGAGGAAGGGGGGGCTCAGCCCAGCCTGCACCCTTTCCAATTGGACATCCCTCTCGCAATCTGGGACTGCTGGCTCTTAACCACTCACCTGCCTGCCTGCCTGATTGCCCCTAACCCCTCTGCCTGCCTGCCTGATCTCGCCCCTAAACTGCTCTCCTCTGTCGGCCTGATCGCCCCTAACTGCCTCCACCTGCCTGATCGCCCCTAACTGCCCTCCCCTGCAGGCCTGGTTGCCCCCAACTGCCCTCCCCTGCAGGCCTGATCTCACCCCCAATGGCCTTCCCCTGCTGGCCTGATCTCGCTCCCAAATTCCCTCCCCTGCCAGCCTGGTTGCCCCCAACTGCCCTCTCCTGCCGGCCTGATTGCCCCTAACCCCCTGCCAGCCTGATCTCGCCCCCAACTGCCCTCCCCTGCTGACCTGATCACCCCTAACTGCCTCTGCCTCAGCCCCCACCACCATGGCTTTGTCCGGAAGGAAGTCAGACGTCTGGAAGATGGCCGGTCGACTGGGTCTAATTAGCATATTACCCTTTTATAAGTATAGATAAGTATTTGTGATGAAGGTGCTTTAAAACTATCTGAATTTTCTGTTCTTCATTAAATTTCTGATTCAGTCCTTTACTTAATTATATCAGTATGGACTCATGGTTTTCAATGTTATCCAGTGAGTTAGAACTGTCATTTACTTCGATGTTTACACCATTCCAGATTGGGCCAATGGGAGTCCCTTCAGGCTGGCTTCTGGGTCCTTTCATTGCGTCCTCATTACTTCCTTGTTTTCTGGTACCACTAGATTTCCCAAGCTAATTTTACCTTTTTCCTGCCTCAGGCCTGGAATCAGCCATTTCCCAAGGAACCCTGGGTTAGTAGAAAATGATATTTAGAAGTGAGGATCTATTGGAGCAATATGCAGGCCTCGGCCCTCTCAGTGCAGGGCTAGCTGCTGCTCTTAAGCTAACTGTCTATGCTGAAAACCGTGAGTTCATGCTGTCACTTCCAGTTCTAACCCAGCCCTGCAGGATTCATTCTGGTTTTCTCAGTAGCTCCTTATCTAACAAAAAGAAACCTGGGTGCCATTGTCTTTAACATGTTAACTTACTTGATCAGAAGCCACTGTTGCCTCGAACAGCTGGATGCCCTCACACTGTTCAGACTCCCTCACCGGTGTTCTCCATGTGGACCCTCCTCACACTTCTCAGGCTCTGACACCCAGGCCAGGCCACCCCACACATTCTTGTTTCCCTCACCCCACTTAGATTTGAACGCCTCACATTGGGCCTCCCCCACCTGGATCCCCCCACTTCACCCCACTCCAAGCTTCCCCTGCATGAAAGCTCTCCATCCTGCTTACACTCTGATACCCTGTGCTGGGCAGCCATCCTCATCCCAGTCAGCTTGTATTGGGCTGCCAAGGTGGACCCCCTCTTTGGCCTGCACAGGCTCTGACCGTCCACGCCAGGCTACTCCCGTGCACAGATGCTCTGCTTAGGCCCCAGCACCTGGTACTGGCCTCCCTCCTGTGGATGCCCACCCAAGGGATTTAGGACTGAGCCATTTGAGGGGTTGGGAATATGGAAGGAAGGGCAAAAGTTTAACCTGACATGTAAGTTTAATTTCTGAGATTCTAAGCAAAAAAAGGGAAAAGTTATTGCCCTTCTTTACCAAATACACATGTTATCATTTCTTGACTACAGCTTAACCACAGCTTAGCTAGATTTTCAACCAGAAGAAATTGTTTTTATATTTTAATTTTTCTTTCATCTGTGTCCTTGTAGCCGCTTATGTATACTTCTTTTTAAATACTTTTCACAAGTCTGGGGTTTGCTCCAACTCGAAAGATATGCCAACTCTGAATTCAGGACATTCTATTAGAATAGCAGTTCTCAATCTTTTTTGGTCTTATGACCCCTTTATACTCTTAAAAAGAGCTGAAAAGCTTTTGTTTATGATAGTTATATCTATTGATATTTACCATATTTGAAATTAAAGCCAATGAGAATCTTAAATATTTATTTAAAATCATAATTACCCATTATGTAATTACATAAATAACATATTTTACGGGATAAAGTTACATTTTCTAGGGAAAAAGGCATTGTTTGACATTTTTGCAAATATCTTTCATGTCTGGTTTAATAGGAGATAGTTAGATTCTCCTATCTGCTTGTATATTCAGTCCTTTGTGAAATATTGTTTTGGCGGAAGCATAAGAAAGAAATCTGGCCTCACACAGTTGCAAAAGGGAGGACCTCATGTCCTCTGAAAAGGTCTTAGGAACCCCAGGTATCCTTAACTACACCTGGACAACTGCTGCTCTAGGACATAAACTCCTAGATGAATGTTTGATGACATTCACGAGAGGGACATTTATATACAGTTGTTGATTCACTGCTTACTAGTTTATTCTTCTTTATCTGCTTCAAGAAGCATATCTCAGAGCAAATAAGAATGACATCGTAGGGATAACCATAAATCTACTCTTCTGTTTAAAAAAAAAAAAAAGTCATTTCTTCATACAGCCAATGGTTGCAAATTTGTTTTCACCCAAACCCCAAATGATGGCAGCACACTGTGTGTTGAAACAACAGGGTTGCTGGCCTCTGTCCTAGACATTTGCACCAGGCGTCTGGGGGCCATTCACCCCATTGGAAGGCAGCACCACAGGACTGTGCCATTGTTGATTTTCTCATAGGGACCACGTTCCCACAGTACAGATACCCCGTAGTCAGCCAGCCAGTCCTTATTACTGGGCACTTCCTGTGTGTTCACCAGGAACTAGTGGGACAGCAAATGCAGTCTCTACCTGGGGTGCATCAAGCAGACGAACATGTCTGTGTAGAGAAACCGTTGATGGGTTTGCACTAAGGGTAAAATGTATGTCCGGAGTTGACTAGCTGCCCTGACTTTCCCTGGCCTCACTTGGCAGGATGTTTTATCTGTAGATACTTCGCTTGCCCCATGAACTTTGATTTTGCTTAAGTGGATCTCTTCAGGGCATATTTTCTTTCCATTTTAGAATACTGCATCTGCAATGTAGAAAAATGGGAAACCACAGAAAAGTATATGGGCCCAAAAACTAGTAGCCCACTTAATCTATTTTGATATTTATCCTTCAAGTCATTCTGGGGGTTTTACATTTCTATACATCATTTCAGTATATTTTCACAATATCTGTAATCTTAAGTATTTTTCACTATTTTTAATTCTCTCCTCACACCTTTTCTTTAACATTTTTCTTAAACTCTTTCATGTGTAAATTTGGTAACCAAGTGGTTATAAGTACTAATTTATTTTCAGTTTTAAATCTATTGCATTTAAAGTCTTCACCTCTAAAAAACAAAATATTTAGTAAGAGTCTGATGTCATGTGGTCAGCTTGGAGCAAGGGAACTGGTTTGTTCATGGCATTGTACTTCCCTGCTGCCTGTCATGTGACTAAGGCCGTGGGACACAGAGGGCATTAGGCAGCACAAGGTGCTCTGTCAGGCAGAGGAATGGGAGACAGGTAACAGCGATTTTACAACTTTGTCAAAGTGTGTCCACATTTGAAAAAAGCAGAAAGGAGATATATAAAATGGATAGTGTATGCAAGGTGATGAGACTATGGATGTTTTTCCTGTATTTTGTACACTTTTAGCAATGTTCTGTTGCTTTACTATTTAAAACAAGAAACCCTGTAGCATATGTTTAAGTTTGATAAAACATAATATCAAATCAGAAATAATGCTGTATTTTCCTAATATAATTATAAAACAACTAGAGGCCCAGTGCATGAAATTTGTGCACTCAGGGGAAGGGGAGTCCCTCAGCCCGGCCTGCATCCTCTCGCAGTCTGAGAACCCTCAACAATGTCCAGCTGATGGCCTAGACCCGCCCCCGACAGCAGTCGGACATCCTTAGCGCTGCCGCGGAGGTGGGAGAGGCTCCCGCCACCGCCACTGCACTCGCCAGCCATGAGCCCGACTTCTGGCTGAGCGGCGCTCCTGCTGTGGGAGTGCACTGACCACCAGGGGGCAGCTCCTGCATTGAGCATCTGCCCCCTAGTGGTCAGTATGCGTCATAGTGACCGGTCGTTCTGCCATCCGGTCGATTTGCATATTAGCCTTTTATTAAATAGGATGCGTGATTTATTTATTTATTTATTTAGGCAAACATCCCAAGCATGCATACTCAAATGACTGCTGACCCTTTAGAAGCAGTCACCTGTGTGGTATTCTCATTGCTTAGAATCATTTTTCAGCTACATTTAAATCATGTGATTTGGGTGGTTCTAGAAACAAAGATGTAAACGTTAGGGCTGAGTACTTCATTCAAGAGGAAAATAAGGCCCTGGCCAGGTAGCTCAGTTGGTTAGAGCATTGTCCAGATACACCAAGGTTATGGGTTCCATCCCCCATCAGGGCACATAAAAGAAGCAACCAATGAATGCATAAATAAGTGGAACAACAAAATTAATGTCTAGTCTCTCTCAATCTCTCTCCCTTCCTCTCTCTAAAAATCAGTGAATAAAAAAATATTTGAATGAAAGGAAGAAAGAAAGCCAGTGTTGTTCAGTGGTTGAGCATTGACCCATGAACCAAGTGGTGGTCACTGGTTCAATTCCCGATCAGGGCACATGCCCCGGTTGTGGACTCAATCCCCAGTAGGGGATGTGCAGGAGGCAGCCAATCAATGTTTCTTTCTCATTGATGTTTCCATCTCTCTATCCCTCTCCCTTCCTCTCTCTGAAATCAATAAAAATATATTAAAAAGTAAAAATAAAAATAAGACTTTCCTGCATCATGTGGCGTGGTCATGGGACATCCAGATTTTGATTCCTCAGATGCAGAATTTAACCAAGGCTGGTTCTTGAGGCTTCTTGGATATATTATATTCAAATTTGGTGATAAAGCCATTGTCCTGTTATTTCTTTTTCTTAACCCATGCGTTCCCCCTTCAGGTTTTCACTGGAATTTTCACAGCGGAAATGTTTCTGAAGCTCATAGCCATGGATCCCTACTATTATTTCCAAGAAGGCTGGAACATTTTTGACGGATTTATTGTCTCCCTCAGTTTAATGGAACTGAGTCTAGCAGATGTGGAGGGGCTTTCGGTGCTGCGATCTTTCCGATTGGTATTCCACACTTCTCCAGTTTCTTTTTACATTTCCTGTCTTGCAAATACTAGAAGGAGTTTTGCATAAGTTAATTCGATTTTTAAAAATCCTTAGCTATATTCTGCTCCCAATTCCAGTTGGCTATTTATTGGCTTAGGTAATAAAACCTTGAAAATTGTCCTGCTAACCACCTAATGTAGAGGTTAGTTTTATAATCAGTCAACAAACAGATGTCAATTTTAGGAAGTTCCTCCTAAGGTAATGGTTAATGTAAAAAATGAAGGAGGGCTCCCGAGGACTAGTCTGAGATCCTATTTGGATTTGCTTGTGGACCCATTTCTTTATCCGAACATCTCTCTGAAATGGCAAAAATTCCTCCTTATTCAAAGATGGCTTTCCTCGTTGCTTCTATTTTGGTAACTCCTTCCAGAAAATGAAAATAAAATAATATTTAAAATATATACATTGAGATTAGCTGTTGAACATTGGCTTTGTTTTCCATATCATTAACTAAGAAGGATTTTTAAAATTAGTGTATTTGAAGAAGTTAATGTGTAATTACTAAAATGACTCTGAAAGAATAGTGAACAGTATCTTCAGAATAGTTTCCCATTAGCATAAGCATAAGTGTGATGTGCTAAGTCCCTTGAGAAGCTTCGTGGATCCCACACAGACAAAGCATCAGAACTGGCTTAGGTTTCTCTCTCCCTATTGGGAAGATGCCTGTGCACTACTTGCAGCTAAAAGAATTTAAGGTGTTTTTTTATTCATCAGGATCGTCAGCATATCTAAGTAAGAGAATTGGAATAGAGTAGAAATACTTGTAAAATAGAGATCTCATTCAGTCCAACTCACAAACTTAACATCTGCCAAGTTTCTGGAACCTCTGCTTACTAGTCTTTGGTAAGGATCCAGCCCACAGTAGACTTTTTTTTTTTTTTTTCATAATAGACTTTTTGAGAACAGTTCTCATTATCTACAAAATGAGAAGCCAGATTAAAAGATAGACGCCTTAGCACTAATATTCTTAATAAATTAGAAGCCAGTCAAGAGGGGAAAATACGAGTGACCCAGATATACACAAAGTAACACCTGGTAAATCTTGAACCCTCAGATAAGACTAAAGTTTTCAATAAAATAAAGTAAAAATGTTCAAATCAATGCTGTTGCTTCTATTAGAATTCCTGTTACATTATCTTTTAGTTGTTAACTTATGACTGATGATAACTTCATTATTATCATTCCATTCATAGTCTTTATGCATTCTCAGGCTGTTAGCCAAGACCTTGTAATCTGGTCACACGAATGAATCTAGAATATAGAAATTTCATGATTGACATACCAAAGTTCCATCCTCTGAATTGGTATCAACACAGGGTGGGGCAAAGTAGGTTTACAGTTGTGAGTACATGAAGCATAGTGTATTCTTGTATTATTATTTATTAACTAGAGGCCCGGTGCACAAAAATTTGTGCACTCGGGGCGGGGGGGGAGGGAGGCCCTCAGCCTGGCCTGTGCCCTCTCGCAGTCTGGGACACATTGGGGGATGTCCACCTGCTGGCTTAGGCCCTCTCTCCAGGGGGATCGGGCCTAAGCTGGCAGTCAGACATCCCTCTGGCAGCCCAGGAGCCCTTGGGGGATGTCCACTTGCCAGCGGGGAGCAGGCCTAAGCTTCAGTCAGACATCCTTAGCACTTCTGAGGAGGTGGGAGAGGCTCCCGCCACCAGCGCTGTGCTGGCAGCCATCAGCCTGGGTGTGGCTGAGCAGAGCTCCCCCTGTGGGAGCACACTGACCACCAGGGGGCAGCTCCTGCATTGAGCGTCTGCCCCCTGGTGGTCAGTGTGTGTCATAGTGACCAGTCATTCCCAGTTGTTCTGCTGTTAGGGTCAATTTGCATATTACCCTTTTATTATATAGGGTTATTGTATTATTTTCCGTACAAACAATTGTAAACCTACTTTGGCCCCACCCTGTATAGTCCCTTCTCAGAAGATGTTTGACATATGTGGAACCGCCCCTTCTCGGGAGTTGTGCTTTCCTTCCAAATTATTCCAAACATATCACAAAGTTTCATATCTTCCATTAATTATTTATTGGCAAGCAAAACAGCTATTTAGAAGTTGTAAATGCTTTTTTTAAGGGGACAGATAATTTATTGCCACTGTCCTTACCATACTAATCTTTTAGTTCACTACGTATCACGTTTTCCTTGATATGTCCCTTGAGAAATTGAGGGAAAATTAATAGGAAAAAGGTATGTTCATGTATGGCTTTTTTAAAAAGTAGATTGGCCCAGGGACTAAAGCCAGAATTTGTGGTTCCTACTTCTAAATCTTTCACTTACTGTAAAATTAATCGGTTTTCCCTTATTTGTGCCTCAGTTTCTCCCAGTTTAGTCCAAGACTGTTAGAAAGTCCTGGGAATTTCCCAAGGGTGCTCAGTAAGTGTAAGCTGATCTTATCAATGACATGTGCTTTTGCGTTAGCCATGTGGTAAGAAATGGATGGAGTATCACTTGGTTTTTGTTTGTTGTTTTTTTTCCCCTTAGCTCCGGGTCTTCAAACTGGCCAAATCCTGGCCCACCCTGAACATGCTGATTAAGATTATTGGAAATTCAGTCGGTGCCCTGGGCAACCTGACCCTGGTGCTGGCCATTATTGTCTTCATCTTTGCTGTGGTGGGGATGCAGCTCTTTGGAAAGAGCTACAAGGAGTGTGTCTGCAAGATCAACCAGGACTGCGAACTCCCCCGGTGGCACATGCATGACTTTTTTCATTCCTTCCTCATTGTCTTTCGAGTGCTGTGCGGGGAGTGGATCGAGACCATGTGGGACTGCATGGAGGTGGCAGGCCAGGCCATGTGCCTCATCGTCTTCATGATGGTCATGGTCATTGGCAACTTGGTGGTTAGTACTCACTTGTACATCTTATCTTGACCCAGAAGTCCAGTCTGTTTTGACCTTCTAGTATCTTCCTTGTCTGTGTTGGTTTTTATTCTTTCTTGGCCCAAGAACCCTAAGGTACGAATGAAGGAAAGGAGGCTGCTATTTACAGAGGCCTACTGAGTCATAAGCCCCACAACCTGCCCACATTTTTCATAGTTATGGAAATAAACTCAGCAAAGTGACTTTTCTTAGACTCACATAGTTGATAAATGTTGGGGCTTGTGTTAGATACTAGACTTCAAACTCTATACTCTTTCTACTACAAAACTTCCTGTCTTCTACACCAGAATTTCTCAACTTTGACACTGTTGACATTTTGGGTTAGATAATTCTTCATTGTCGGACTGTCCTGTGTATTGTAGGATATTTAGCAACATCCCTGGCCTCTATCCTTCACTGGCCGGAAGTGACCCCAACCCCAAGTTGTGACAACCAAAAATGTTTCCAGACATTGCCCCCTAGTTGGCAAAATTGCTCTACATTAAGAACCACTGACCTAAACCATGTTAGGGTTTTATTTAATTTGTAAAAACGACAAATTGCTTTCTTGCTTTACTTTGATCTGTCTGCCTGCTGTTTTCTGCCTCTGTAGATAGAGCATTCACCAACAGATTTTAACACCTTGTTTCTCAGAGTGTGATCTGAGGACTAGCAACAACAAGATCACTTGCGAGTGTGTGACAGATGCAGAACTTAGGCCCCACCCCAGAGCTACTGAATCAGAATCTGCATATTTCACAAGATCCCCGGATGATTGACATGCACACTAAAGCGCGTGGGAGCACCCATTTCTCAGATCAGGCCGAATCCCACCTGTAAGTGTAGAGCAAGGAGGACTGGAAGAAGGGACACTCAGAGGATCCCTTGTAAGCTCATCCATGTTAGTTCTCTTCCCTCTTCTGCAATAGAGAAGCATTCCAGTAGAGGGTTCCTACTCACCAGCCTCTGAACCAGCCATCGCCACCCTCCTCTGTCATGTGTTTTTGTTTTAATCTCTCCCTTTCTCCATTCCCAGCCACCATTCTCTCAGTCTTAATCCCTCTAGTTTTCCCACTCCTCAGTGAACACAGCTATTACCGTATTACCTACTAGTGTGTAGCAGGATCAGCATTTACCAGCCCTGACTCACCCCACTTTCCCTAGTCTCCCATTCTCAGCTGTTTCAAGGACAGCTCTCCATGACTGTCTACAGATACCTGAGCACATGAGAAAGCCACCTATTATTTCTTCTTCTGATGACACCTTCCCAGGTTCCCCTTTGCTCAGTGCTTCTGTTCATCTAGTCTCTAGGAATCTGTAACTGTAAGTCTCTTCTGACCCTTTTCTCTCCGTTCCCAGTAAATGTTTGATGTTTTTCATACACCTTCCTTCCTTTTCTGTATATACATCTTTCTTCATAGTCTAAGATCTGCCCCTCCCTTTCCATTTCTATAACCCAACCGGTGTTTCTAGAAGACCACCAACATCATAACCACCCAAGTTTCACTCATTAAAAAGGTCAAGTCCCAGGCCCTACACCAGATCTACTGGATCAGAACCTCTCAGGTGAGGCCAAGGAACTATGTAGTTTTAACAAACATCCCACCACAGGAGATTCTTGTGCATTCTAAGATTTGACATCACTGTAGCCTAATCCAGACCCTTATCACCTCCTGCAAATATGTCTCCTAACTCCTAGTTCCTAAGGAATGGCTTTCTCAAATCTGTATAATCATCTGTGACTCCTTTGCTCAAGAATCAATTGTGGATCCAATTACAATTCAAATCCCTCAATTTGGCCTTCAGAGCCCTCTGCAGTTCACCCTTCCCCACCCCCCCCCCCATATTACCAACATGCTCCTTTTTAATTCTACAGATGGCCCAGATAATCCAGATATGTATATTTCATGTATTGTTTCCATCCCTCCCACTCTGTACATACTATTATCTCACTTAAAATATATGCCTTACTCTTCAGAAGTGTGACAAATTAAGGGCCAAGTATAAATCAGGAAGTGAGCACCTCCCACTTTTCAAAAGTAAGTTTTAATAAAAATAATTAACCTTAATGACCAATATAGTAAAATAGGAAATTAAAAGAGAAAGAAAGAAAGAAAGCTTGTATCCTGTGGCTTAACACTTAGATATACAACAGAACCATCACTGTCTTATAAAACTATTTTATTTTGATAAACGTTAGGAAAACAAAATTAATTTTTAAAAGGCGATGACATGAAATGTATTTTAGTTCTACCTCCTGATTTGTTGTATGAAAGTAGGGCTCTCCAAGCCTGTTTTTTCTAACACGGGTCCTCCAAGGCATCTGCTGCTCATGAGCACTTGGCATGTATGCACTCCATGTTCCCCAATAATTCATATCTACCTTTTTGGTTTTATTTTGGGGGGATTTTCTTCCAAAATGGATGCAGACTTTTCTTTTTCTGTTAATAAAAAAGGTAACCAAGGTGTACACACACACACACACACACACACACACATATATATATATATGTAAAACTATAAAAGAACCAAGAAAAGAGGTGCTAAACTCCTTATATTACAACCAAAAATCAAACACAATGCTCACCTAGTAACGTGAGCATTTAAAACACTTTGTGGGCCAAGCAAAACACAACATAAATTCTTGAGTGTGTTACATAAATCCGTAGGCTTCCAGTTTCCTAGTTTAATGGTAACTGACCTAATGCTGTGCTACATTCACTCCCTTTTCCTGATGCCGCTGGCGCAGGTGCTGAACCTGTTCCTGGCCTTGCTCCTGAGCTCCTTCAGTGCAGACAATCTGGCAGCCACGGATGATGACGGGGAGATGAACAACCTACAGATCTCAGTCATCCGTATCAAGAAGGGCGTGGCTTGGACCAAAGTGAAAGTGCACGCCTTCATGCAGGCCCACTTCAAGCAGCGCGAGGCTGATGAAAAACCTCTGGACGAGATGTATGATAAGAAGGCCAACTGCATCGCCAACCACACCGGTGCAGACATCCACCGGAATGGTGACTTCCAGAAGAATGGCAATGGCACCACCAGCGGCATCGGCAGCAGCGTGGAGAAGTACATTATTGATGAGGACCACATGTCCTTCATCAACAACCCTAACTTAACCGTGCGGGTGCCCATTGCCGTAGGCGAGTCCGATTTTGAGAACGTCAACACAGAGGACGTTAGCAGCGAATCAGATCCTGACGGCAGCAAAGATGTAAGGTCCCAGCCTAGAAACCAGCCTTGATCCTGTGTGAGAACAAACAGGGCTCTGTCAGCTCCAGATATTGGTTCAGCTATGGACTTTGTAGAGAGAATCTGGAATAGCCAACTCACCCCCCTGTCGCCATCCTAGGCCTTCCCTAGGTGCCTCGATTCCTGAGATGTTCCTGGATCTATCTCCCTGGCCCCTGGATCATCTAGGTCAGAGGCTGGAGTACACCCGCAAGTAGTTCCCTGCCATTAATCTGTGTGAGCGGAATCCCTGAGACCGGCCTATGGCCACATTTGTTTAGGGTGGATTACTGACATCTGTGAGTGCATTCTAATGTTTATCCCATCCTGACAGGTTTGGGAGGCCCTGTGGTACTTGTTTGCCCATCATGAGTTGGATGATGATGACTTTCAAGTAAGAATTGAGGAGAAAAATTATAGCTAGCACATCATCCACACCAAAGGTGTAGAGTAGTCAGGGGGGGAGTGGACATGTTGCTGCAGAGTCTCTTGATTTTGATTTCCCTTTTCCTTGCATATCTAGAAACTGGATGATACTAGCTCCTCTGAAGGAAGTACCATTGATATCAAGCCGGAAGTAGAAGAGGTCCCAGTGGAACAGCCTGAGGAATACTTGGACCCAGAAGCTTGCTTCACAGAAGGTGCGGGGCAAGGAGGGGGGTGGGGGCAGGGGGCACTTGCTGTTTACAGCGTTGCTAGGGATACTGGTTGAATGAGAAGGTGGGGACTCGATGGCTCTCTTCAAGAACCTTGTTCCCCACCTCCTCATTTTGAGGGCAGTTGATGCTGTTTTCCCTGCTCAAACTATTCTCTAACCTTTTCTTTTTTGTGAATCCTCACCCAAAGATATTTTTCCCATTTTTCCATTGATTTTTAAAGAGAATAGAAACATTAATGTGAAAGAGACACATTGGTTGCCTCATGCACATGCCCCAACCAGGGCCAGGGATCAAGCCTGCAACCAAGGTGCATTCCCTTCACTGGAATGAAGTGACCCAGTCCTCTAACCACTGAGAAAAACTGGCCAGGCTCTTTCTTTTCTTTCTTCCTTTCTTTCTTTCTTTCTTTCTTTCTTTCTTTCTTTCTTTCTTTCTCTCTTCCTTTCTTTCTTTCTTTCTTTTTTTAAATAAGAAACATCAACAATGAGAGAGAATCATTGATTGGCTGCCTCCTGCACACCCCACACTGGGGATCAAGCTCACAACCCAGGCATATGCCCTGACTGGGAATCAAACCATGACCTCCTGGTTCATAGATTGATGCTCAACCACTGAGCCATGCTGGCCAGGCAATCTTTATATATATATGTATTGATTTTAGAGAGGGAGATAGAAACATCGACAAGAGAGACATATCAATTGGCTGCTTCCTGCATGCCTCCCACTGGGGTTTGAGCCTACAACCCCGGCATGTACCCTGACTTGGAATTGAACCTGCAACCTGTGCACATGACAGTGCTCAGTCAACCTAGCCACACTGGCCAGGGCTCTGACTTTTCTTTATCCACTTTCTCTTGGCATCAGTCCAGAAATTTCCATTAGAAAGGACTTTTCTGTCATGGCTCTGTCTGCCTCTTGACTACCCTTTTCTTTCCCTCACTTTATGGGGTGTCTTCCCAACTCCAGGGGGCCCTGGCAGCCTTGCAGCAGGGCCTCAGCTTGTGAGCCTCTTGATTTCTTAATCAGGTGATCCGATTCATCTGCTGTGCTCCCAGCTGTGTGGTGGGGCAGCATCTGGTGGGGCTGGGAGATAGAGGAGAGGGCAGGGCTGGGTGGGGCATGTGAAGGTCTGACCTGCCTCTCCCCCTGGTGCCAGGTTGTGTCCGGCGATTCAAGTGCTGCACTGTCAACATCGAAGAAGGCCTAGGCAAGTCCTGGTGGATCCTGCGGAAAACGTGCTTCCTCATTGTAGAGCACAATTGGTTTGAGACCTTCATCATCTTCATGATTCTGCTCAGCAGTGGTGCCCTGGTGAGGTCCGGGGGGCAATATGATGAGGCATTGGCTGGGGAAGGGTGGATAGGAACTGGTGGGAAAGACTGCATGGGGCCCAAGACCAGTTTCTCTGAGAACACGGATTGGGTGTGCACCCGAGAAGAACGGTCCGTTGAAGTGCTTTGGCTGGTGCTTTGAGCCTTTGGGATTAGAATCCACATCCTGATCTTTAGACTCAGCACGAACACTCTCAGCCCTAAGGCCGCCTTAGCATCAGGACGAGAATACAAAGTACCAAGTGTCTTCACCGCTTGGTTTGCCCCAACCTCAGCAACTTCCTAAAATGAACTTCCCTTTCTCATCTAATACCCCAGATCTCTTGCTCTTTGCTTTTCAGTTGCCCAAGGTATGGAGGGAGAAGTGTTCCTCCACCCCCTCGCCCTTCACAGCCTACTGGCTTTGGAGAACCGGTGGCCGTAGCAGATATTTAGAGTGTTAGATCTCGGGTACACGGGTATTTCTGTTCCTGTGGTTGTACGTGGTCATTAATCAGTGAGGCTTATAGGGCACTGAACACACAGGCTCCTCCCCTGCTAGGACTCATTTTTTCTGGCATTTGCTTTCACTTGAGCCGGATTGTAGCTGAGGAGGCCTGTTTTCCCTGGGGGATTTATGAGGGAGCTGCTTCCTAGTTGAGCAGATTTGAGGACAGCAGGGACTAGAGACACTACACACTTCCCTTCTGTTTGTTAAGGGAGAGATTCTTGAAATGTTTTTAAAGAAGGTGGGCACACTTATGTAGGTGTGGAACCAAAGCTTAATCTGGAAGCACAGAAAATAACAAGGGAGAAACCCCAAATTCAGTGTCACAGATCCCACCGAGGCCGTGGGACGTTTTGCTGACTTGTGAGGTCGGAGAATAAGAAAAGGTGAAACAGGCAGGCACGTGTGGTAAAGCAGAGCCCAAGGATGCCAAGGACCAGGTTCACGTAGGAAAGCGTCAGCGCGAAAGCTGGAGGCAGAAAATGGGGGCTGGTGTCCGTGGTCTGAGTGACGGGGAGGGGGAGCCGCCGCCCTGCCCACCCCTGAGTCACTGCATCGGCAGGCACTCCCTCGGCGCTTCCTGAGGCTCCGTGCAGGCAGCAGGGTGACAGACAGCCTGGCCTCTGCCCCCCAGGAAAGGGCGGGTCAGACTAACGCCAGTGGTTGGGGAGAGGTGTTGTGTCATTGTTGCTGTCCTTCTTCAAATCTAGGAAACAGAAACCTAAACTAACAGGGAGCATGCCCCAGCCTTTGGCCCTTCTCTTCCCATCTCCACAGAAAAAGCAGCAGTGAAATAAACGTTCTGAGCTTGGTTTACTACTCACCCTTGACAATTGTTGTGTATCATAATTGAATAAAAGGGGATACGTGGCTCAGTACCGGAGGCCCCGTGCAATAGTCGGCATGAGACTTAAGAATAGCAAAGTGAAGCGACAGCCAAATTGTCCCAGAAAAGAGTAGACTGTGGTTGTGATGGAGCCTCAGAGGAAGGGATTAGAGCCTCCGGTGACACGAAGATCCGTGTTTGGCCTCTCACATGTGCTGGGCTGTAGAATGGATTTCTACAAATGGAGTTCAGGGGAAGACACATGGAAGCTGTTGCTGTTTTCACCGGGGGGTTTATTTGTACCAAGATCCTGAGGACTGCGGACCCATGACCTCTGCCCCACTGTCCAGTGGTGAGACAAACACCTGTGTTCCCATGCCTCCTCTGGAAGAGAGTCTGCAGGCAGCTCAGCGTCCCTCTGGAACTGCTCAGAGCCCCCACCTCCGTTTGCATGGCAAGGGACTTTTCCCCCCTTCCAGGTTCCCTTTTCCCACTTTAGGAAGTCTCTTCTCTTGGCACCACCCTTGTGCAGCCTACCACTCTGCACATGGAATGCGCATACCTTTGTATCAGAGAATTGCCTCATTCGGGAATTCCAGAGAAAGAAAGTAGTACTAAGACTTTTTTTTACCTGAATATCTCCCAGCCCTGTGGCCCTCTACCTGTATCTGTGACATCAGGGGCTAAAAGGAGAAAATATTTTGTCATATAAACATATAGCATTGGCAAGATTGTGAAAAAATTGGAACCCTTACACATTGCTGGTGGGAATATAAAAAAAAAATGGTGCGACCACTTTGGAATAGAGTTGGGCAGTTCCTCAGAAAATTAAACATAGCGTTACTGTATGACCTAGCCATTCCACTACTAGGTATATATATCCTAGGGAAATGAAAACATGTCCAGATAAAAACTTGTCCACAGATGCCCAGAGCAGCAGCATTCACAATAGCCAAAAAGTAGAAACAGCACAAATGTCCATCAATTGATGAAAGATGAACAACACACGGTATAGCCATTCACTGGAATATTATTCATCAGTAAGAAGTGAAGTACTGATACCTGCTGCAACATGGACGAAACCTGAAAACATTGGGCTTGGTGAAAGAAGCGAACCACAAAGGACCACATATTATTATTATTTTTAAATATATCCCATTGACCCTTTACAGAGAGGAAGGGAGAGGGATAAATAGTTAGAAACACCGATGAGAAAGAGAAACATCGACCAGCTGCCTCCTGCACGCCCCCCACTGGGGATGTGCCCGCAGCCAAGGTACATGTCCTTGACTGGAATCGAGCCTGGGACCCTGGAGTCCGCAGGCTGACGCTCTATCCACTGAGCCAAACCGGTCAGAGCAAAGGACCACATATTATATGACTTTATTTATATGAAATGTCCAGAAGAGGCAAATCTGTAGAGGGAGGAAGTAGATGAGTGGTTGCCTAGGACTAAGGGGAGATAGACTAGAAGGTGACCGCTAGAGAACATGGGCTTTCTTTTAGGGGTAATGAAAATATTCTAAAATTGGTGGTGGTGATGGATGTACAACTATGAACATGCCAAAAGCTGTGGTACACTTTAAATAGCTGAATTGTATGGTATAGCTCAATAAAACTTTTTAAAAAATCACATGTAGCAGGGGAGTGAAGTGGAAGAGACAGGAAGCTGGAGAGGCCAGCCCGGTGGGAGGAGCTGCGGCGAGGGCGGTGCTTGTGTGCCCTTAGGCACGATGGGCAGCTGCTGCCTCTCTTTCAGGCCTTCGAGGACATCTACATTGAGCAGAGGAGGACCATCCGGACCGTGCTGGAGTACGCCGACAAAGTCTTCACCTACATCTTCATCCTGGAGATGCTGCTCAAGTGGACAGCCTACGGTTTCGTCAAGTTCTTCACCAATGCCTGGTGCTGGCTGGACTTCCTCATTGTGGCTGTACGTGTCCTGCTTTCTACTTCCCACCCTTTCTAGCAGGAAAACAAAAACAGGGAGTTTTCTTCTTTTCATGGCTGGAGCGGCCTGGGGCCCTGGGCATAAGGCAAGATGTAGATAGATGTAGGTCTGGGCAAGTTGCTTTCAGAGCCGTCAGATCTTCACTTTGGGAAGGGACTTCTGAATGCACCTGCTCCGGGGACTGACCAGCCAGCCAGCCAGCTCTTTGCCCTGGCGGTGTAGAGATTTGGAAAGGGAAGTGGAATCCTTGGTATCAAAGCCCCTGTTTCTTAGGCTGGGAACAGGAAGGCTCTTGTCCCAAACAGCGGGCTGTCCTCTTTCTGCTGCCAGGAGAGGGGTGAGGGAAGGAGGTGGGTGCTGCCGGGATGCAGGTAGAGGGGGATCTGGGTAGACTGTCCTGCTGACCGTTCCCGTGACGCTTCCATCCAGCTCAAGTCTTCATACCAGACTGATCTGAGCCAGTCAGCTTCTCAGGGAGAGGGGAGCTCACACCCACATAAAGCCCCCTCTTCCCCACAGGGACGATCGAACTTAAGAAAATCCTTTTTTCCTTCAGGTTCCAAGACCATCTCCAAGGCTTGGCCATTACATCCCGAGTTATTTTTCAGGGTGGAGGCCGCTGCATCTGTAACTATTTCTCACCCCACCAGCACTTGTTTCTTGTTGGCTTTTCTAACCGTGGTGATTGTCTCTTATTCTGTGTAATAACTACAGCTTTTTCTCCCACCCAACTCAGCACTGGAGAGAAAGGGTGAATGGGAATTGTAGGACCAGGGCCCATGGAGAACTCGGTTCCTGCTGAGGGCTGAGAAGTGCCAAGAAAGTAGAGCATTTGGAGGCTGAGTCGGTCCATTTAGAACATCGGTTTATTGGCTGCATGGGGAGCTCTCTGCAGAGTGCTTCTGGGACCCAGGCTAGAGCAGCATAGGGTCCTCTTCCTTGGATAACAGGCGCCCAGCACTCGGCGGCAGCAGTGATCTCTGCTCTATAAATGCATCCCTTTCCCAACAAGGTCTGCAGATCCCCGGCTCATGACTCCTTCCAAGAGCTGTCCCTCTGCCTCAGTGAGGTGAGGAGGTCACCCTCTGCTCTTAAAGTGAGCCAAACGGGTGGTCCCGCAGAGGGTGCCAGCGCGACCCTCCTACCTAGAGGTTTTGGCACTCCCTCGAGCACCTGTTGATAGCACCTCGTGATAGAAGGGCCTCTTCCTCCCAGACTGAGACTCAAGCTCTCAGAGTTAAGGGAGGGGCTTGGGAGAAGGCCAAGAGAACTGGGCCTGCTCTCTTTCTAGAGCACGGGACACTGAGAGTCAGGTGGCACACCTACGGGAGTCCAAGAAGCCCTTCCTCTTCTGGACCTTCCAAGAATTCTGACAGATGCATCCACTACCGCACTCCAACGGCCCTAGGGAAGCTGCGATTTGGAACAAATCTCTCCCACCATGACTTTTACTGCCTCCGCTGCCCACCCTAACCTGAACCACTATCTTCCTCCTCTCGGGGGTGAGCAACCCTGGAATTTGAGGATATCGATCAGGAATCTCACATCCCTCTGTACCCAAATAAGCTGCTAAAAGCATTAACAATTCTGCACATCATCATTTATTCAGCAAACATTTTTAATCACTTTTTATACTCAGTGTCAGGGAAGTAAAAGGCATGAGACAGGTATGTAGCCAACGAACAACAATCCGTAAGTCCCTCCAGCTTTGGGGAGTTGTTGCGTTCTCACATTGCCATGAGGCCTGACAGTGGCTCCTGAGAACACCTCTACCAGTTATTAGTAAGCAAATACCATTCTCTGTGTGGGATTGTCCCAGGAGCCATAGGGGGTCACAAGGGATGGGCAGGCATGCTCCACCCCCTGGGGAGCTCACACTAGCTTGCAGGGCCACGGCGGCCTGATTCAGGCAGGTGGTAATCAGGCATTCTGGGAACAAGGCTCTCCCAGGAACCCCCTTCTGTTCACGTCTGTCGGGCAGAACAGTCCATTTAGTCTTCACGCATCAAATGTTTATTGAGATCCACAACATGCACAGCCTGCTGCCAGGTGTTGTGGGGGAAATACAGAGAGTAGAAGACGGGCACTTCTAAGGGCCTGAAAGATGAGGCACATACAAACATCCGTAGCAGAAGCAGAGTGTGCTAAGTAGGGACAGCCCTGGTGTGAACCATGGCCGCACTGGTTGCCATTTTTGAGTTGTGGATGGAGAATAAGGCTGAGACTGACAGCTGGAACTGTCAGAGTTTTCGGCGTCCTTTGAGTAAGATATCTAGTGCCCTTGGCATGTTAGGTCATCCAGCAACGTAAACATTTTGGGGCCCAATTCAGCATCATTTCTTAGAGACTCTTCCTCCCAGGATGTCACCCACCGGTGACTGACGTCCGAATCTCATTCATCACCATGTCTGTTTCCCTAATGAATTTTCATTCTTCCTATTGCCCCTTTAAGCTACTTTGAGTACTTTTTAGAATCAGGAGGTAATCCAGATAACTTATAAAGTTAATTATCTGTATTTATAAGCCATCTGAGTTCCCAAACAGAGACATTTTATTTTGCTCGGGTCCTTGGCCACACTGGACATCTTGTCCTGTAGAAGAATTTTGTCATCTTTTCCCCAGAAAACATGGCCCCGTCATAACCACGGTTAGCCAGTACGCTGGCTCCAGGGACCACTCACCTCATTCTGAATTCAGACTGCTGAAATGGTCTCTGTTTGAAACGTTCACATCATTTTGAAAAAGTCACCCAATGCCTTCCCCTTTTTTCCCATGCCTCCAGCCATCGATAATCTGAATTTTGACTTCTCAACTCCTTTTTCAGGTTTGGTTCTTTCCTTAAAGTATACTTTGAGCAATGTTCTCACTGTCTCCACTGAGAGTTTGACAGGGAGGCTCGGAGGGTTATAAGAAAGTCCTCAGCTACTAAGGAATAACCCCGCTAGGATCCTTACTATCTTCCTGGGGAGATCTTGGCCAGATTGATCAGTCAAGCGCAGATTATCTCGCAACAACACTTAGAGCCAACCTCTGAATTGGCATCTGTACCTCCTCCCCACTTTAGTCTTCTTTGTTATCAGATAAATCATACTCACCACCACTCCCCCCCAAAAAGAGCTGGAGGTCTTCTCGCTTTGTATGGGGCCAGTAGCCGCTGGAAGCTTAGCCTTCAGCAGTCTTTACCTGGCAGTTTCACAGGACAGAGCTGATAAGGGGTATTTAGAACTCAGGCACTTGATTGGGATGGGATAGCTTACCTTCAGACTTACCTATTAAGATCTTGCTAAGCCCAGCCAGTGTTGCTCAGTGGTTGAGCATCATCCTCCATGAACAAGGAGGTCACGGTTCGATTCCCCATCAGGGCACATGCCTGGGTTTCGGGCTCGATCCCCAGTAGGGGGCATGCAGGAGCAGCCAATCATTGATTCTCATCATTGAGGTTTCTATCTCTCTCCCTATTATTTAAATGTGTTTAAGAGTTGACTGTAATTGGCAATGGCAGGCAAAATACACCTCTATGTCTTATCGACCATGGTAGATGGGAGGAAGATGATTGGTTGTTGCTAGTGTGTTCTAGATAAGGCTTTGAGGCCCTTGTCTTAGGCAGAAATTCAACCCTGAACTATGTACCTTTTAAAGAACATGAGTAGCCTAATAGGGCAGCATTTAATTCCGGATTTGTTTTGGACACTACCTAGGAATCCAGAGAAGATTCCTGTATTGGTGGGTTGTGAGTACTTGCGTAGGTAAAGGTTTACAACCCTTTTTAAGATGGAAACTTTTAAGGCTCCCCATCCCTGACCCTCACTCGGTCATTGACATCCTTCTACCCGCTGCCAGTACTGCTGCTCAATTATAAATGTCTTCATTTAAAAACAACAACACAGTTTGGTGCAGTTCAGAGATGCAGAATTAAATCCCTAAGACAGAGATGAAAAGCAACAAATGAAACTAAGCTATGAGTTGTTTATTGTTCTCCTCTAAATTTGGAAGAAAGAGCTCTGGCCTGGGAACCAGAAGCGCGGGTCTTCATCCTAGCTTCAGGGCTGCTGACGTGATCCCGGGCAAGCTCTTGTGTATTGGGCATATGGGTCTCAGTTTCCTCATCTATAAAATAAAATTTAAAAAATTTTTCCAAGGATCTTGCCAGCTGTTATTTTAATGATGCGGACCTAGAAGACTGGCCTGGAAAGGACAGACCTGAGGCCAGGTTGCTGTGGACTGTTCTGGGGATTATAGGGAAAAGTATGGATGCAGTTGTGCAGACCCGCCCGCGTCCTCATGGCCAGGGAGGAGTCAGGGGGATAGTTAAAAGATGGAAGGATTGTTATAGTTAAAAATGAGAAACAGAAGAATTATACTTAAGCGAGTTCTCAGAGACTCAAAATTTTGTCAAGAAGTTTCTTCGTCTGGTTCTTTTCTCCGTGGGAACTGGAAAGTCAGCTGTGGTACTTTATGAATGTTGCCTTTGTTCATGTAGTGACTCATCAGATTCCTCAACAAATGGTTTCTTGTCACCCAGGAGTAAGAGAGCTTGTCCTTGGAAGTCCCTGGTGAAAGAGCTGAGGAGGGGGCGGCCTGTGTGGAGTGTGTGTATTTATCTGTATTCTTTTCCATAGGTACCATTAAATTTGTCTGGCTTAATTTAATGGGAACTTCTGGGACCTGCAGAGACTGTAAAGGGCGAGGGTAAGGTTTTTGTCATCTGTTCAGGCTCCTCTTCCTCCAGTGGAACTTCCTCATTCTCTCCGCTCCCTTCAACCTCTTCCCTTTTCCAGCTTGTATGTCTGTCTGCCGCCCTCTCTCGATTTGCTCTTTCCTTTGTGTTTTTCTTCTGCCTCTCAACCACCTTTCCTTCCAGGTCGTTTGAGCCCCAGTTGAAGTAGGCAGCTGGTGTTACCCACTTCCTCTGCCGGGGCCCCTGTCTGGGCAGTGCTAGGGGCTTTGTTCTAACACTCTGGAACCTCTGTTTTCTCTTTCTTTTTGTTGTGTTTCCTTTTTTGTTTTTCTCTTCTGTTTCCGTGTAGGTCTCTTTAGTCAGCCTTGTAGCTAATGCCCTGGGCTACTCGGAACTAGGTGCCATAAAGTCCCTTAGGACCCTAAGAGCTTTGAGACCCTTAAGAGCCTTATCACGATTTGAAGGGATGAGGGTAAGATACTAAGAGCCGCTGATCCTTCTGCATGCCCATGGAACTGTTTAAGCATGCTAGAACTGATCACATGGTGGAAAGACCATTCAAACCCCAACTCTGTGATGCAGCTGCTCTTTGATCCTCCACTCTCTCCCCCCACACCTGCCCCGTGCGAGGAGAGTTGCATTAAGCTGCCTCATCACATTAATAAAGGCCCCACCCCCCAACAACATGCCATCGCAGAACATGTTAACATTGGCTATTCTCATTTGGCCTGGCTTACCTGTAGCACTTGGGGCAGCTTTCTGGGCTGTTGACTTAATAGGGAGAATCACCAGGTGCAAAGAAGGGGAATTGTAACCCAGAGACCCCCCCCCCTGAAAAGCAGAGGCTGCAGGTAGGGAGATCTTGTGTAGGGCCATCAGCCAGGTGGGGACTGTGACCTTGGAGTCACTCAGCAAGTGGCTGAGAAGGAGCTTGAAGACACGTTGGCAGGCCTGGAATGGGGACTGGAGTGGAATTTGGCACGGCCCTGGGGAAAGAAATGCTTTTCTTTGTATTGTGATTCCTCTTATTGCACCTTGTTGTTCTCAGCCCAGTCCCATAAGGACTGGCAGCCTCTGTCTGATGATAGCAAAGCTTTCCTCCTCACCCCCTACCCCTCTGCCCACGCTCTGTGGTCCCCTGTCCTAACACTGTCAAAGGAGCAACCAGGTACGATGCCACATGATTATCAGCTAGTTCTCCTTCAGTTTCTTGACACCTGCTATTCCTGCTTTGGTGACACTCCACCCAAATCCAAAAGATGCAAGGTGCTATCACCCTAACAATTTAGAAATAAGGCTTCCTCTTTAGGTGCCTTTTTGCTGTTTCTCTTGATTTAAGAAAAAAAAAAGTGTGTGTGTATGTTCACATGTGCACATACACACATACACACTGAAAAGTCAATTTCCTAAAACCAAGTGGGCAACAGGCTTTTGGTGGTAACGGTTGTCCTGTGGTGATCAGAGAGGTCTGTTGTACTTAACGAGACCAAGAAACCTATTTCCATTCAGATGTTGAATACATGCAGGAGAGCAAACCAGAGGATGTGTTTTTCAATGTGCAAATGTCAGAATGTAGGAATGAATATTCAACAGTCGCAGTAGCCCGCACGCGAAGCCAGGCTAATTGGAGAAACTAGACCCTCGACCGTGCTGCCTCATTCATTCCTCATCTGTGCCCCTGGCCACTCACTACTCTATGATGGCACCCAGGGTTGTATGGAAAGGTGAAAATTTCACTGGCGCTTGGGGATTTTATTATTTTAGTTTATTCACACAAATGCTTTTTGCAACAAATTTGTGTTTCTTTCTGTAGCACAGTCACAGTTTGGTTTACTAAACACCCGCTTTCTGCAACCCACCCAAAGCCATCTGCAGGGAGGCCAGTCCCCAGCAGCGTAAATCTATTTTAACTTGAAAAGCAAAACAAAACTCGGGATTCTTAGTCTTTCTCCTGTAGATGAGAGAGGCTTCAGGATGTGTGATAAGGTCGTGGTGCTGCTCAGGCTAAATGTAGGGAGAGAGGCTACTGCCGAGGGCTGGGTGTTTTCGGTGGCCGTGGCGTCATTGAAACTGGGATTAAAATGCTCTTCCCTCCTCCCCCGCGTTCCCACTTTTATCAGAAGGGGTTAGTTAAATATTTTAAATAAATCATACTAATTTTTTGTTAAAGAGTTTGTTATTCATTTTGGTGACTAAAAAACTGAGGATTTTTTAAAAAAGAAAATCCCTTAAAGACAATATTTGCAACATTGTACCCAAGCCCAGTAGCCTGGGAGCCTCTACATTCCCCACAGTGATCCTGGATCTCCTAAAATGAGACTGGTTACCTGAAGAAAGCCCAAGAAAAAATGCCCAGCTGATACTTGCTACTAACTTTCTCAGTCTAGATGCTCATTATGTGGCAGAAACAAGCTGGTGCCAGCTTGCTCAGGAGGAAATTATTTGAATAATCCAGACACGGAGCCCTTTTGGTGGCCACACTCCTCCTTTTAGCCCCTCCCTCTCTCCCCTTTCCTGGACTCGCAGTTGCCACTGCCCCAAAACTTCTAGGACGTTGAAGAGGCCAGAGGTCCAGAATGGATGATCAGAGCAGTAGAAAGTTTTATTGGAAAAGCATTGGAAAGAGGAACTTGTATATCAAGGTTTTCTCAAATCCGGGCAGGAACAAGTGAACCCAAAGCTAGGATTTCAAACAATATAGAAACGCAGAGCTAAGGAAGCTCTGCTATAGGAGTGTCACCTCATTGGGTTGACTCCAGCCAACAGCTCTGGCTGGGCAGGAGGAGAGGGCTCGGGTCCATTCCTCTATTGTGGAAGAATAACTGCAAGGAAAAATATTGAATTTGCCGGAATTTATAGTTTATGTGTTATTTTTCTATGGGGGCATATGTCCTTAATTCCTTGCTTTGGGTTCTTGTGTCTGCCCACACTTGAGAGATTACCCTTAGAAAATGTTAACTAAGAACTTTGCAAGAACCAAATACTAGCAATGCAGATGGGCTCAACTGTCACTGTGCTGCTCCGAGGACAGGCTCAGAGCGTCACTGGAGAGGGGACGAACTGCCCTAGCCGGGCCTGGACGCTGACCTCAGCCTCTTCCTCTCTCCTTCCTCAAACCAAAGACCAGAAAACTGAAACACTCATGCTATTGGAAAAGTAATCCTTGATGTAGTTCTTTGCTTTTCTCTCCTCCATAGTAATCTTCATTTAAGGTGTTGCTGTGCTATTACATATTTGAGGGCATTTAGGAGTAATGCTATGAAACATGCATGCATTTTTGTTGATTGTCAGTACATAGTGGTCCATTAAAGCCATGTTCCCTCTGCCAGATATTAGAAGCTATTTGACATATTTTATAGTGTTTAATTGAGCAGTAATATTCTAGGCATAGAGATGACAAAAATGCTGTAAAATTTGATATTCATTGGCATTTTATCATTAATTATATGAAATTTGTATCAATTGCTAAGTATAAACTTTCACTGAAAACAGTAGCTTTTTATAGATTGTTAGAACCTAGCTTTGAGTAATATTTCTATACCTCGTTTTTAAAAAATAATGAATTTCTTGAGAATTATTAGAGAGCAGAAGAGAAGGTTCAGTTTATTAAGAGACTATCCATGGACACTTGAATTCGCATTTATAACCCATCTATAGCGTGAGAGTTCAAAGCATGGTTTCTTACCCTTTGTTTGCTGAGAATATCAGCACAATTATATACGGAGCACAATTAAACAACTTCTATTTAACATATCGCAGCTCACCAGCTACTGTTTATAGCCAGAAAGAATTATTAGTAAATTTCATCAGCTCTGTTTACTATTTGATTCATAAAACTAAGGTAAGAAGTTTCTCTTTGGTTATGATTAATAAATGAAAATATGTTTACGTCTTATAAGTACATTGGATTTCATAGGATTTTTATGTTACACATGTCTGAGAACAAGGCTCAGTAAATAGTTCTGTGTATTGATTCCTTTGATCAGTCTTTGAGTATAAAAGTGTGAAAAGATCACTTAGTCAGTTAGCTAATTATCCTTTCCTGCTGTTAATATTCCACCATATTCAGCTGTAACACAAAGACACCGTGTCGGACAGGTTAGGCTGGGTTACACTAGGAGAGTTCCCAGAGGAGGTTGATTCTGAATTGAGATTTTAAAAACACTATTTCTAGGTTTCAGACCTTTGGGAGCCTTCTTCCCTGTGGCCCACCTGAGAGGATCCAGTAGCAGGTTGTGATCTCTCGCCTAAGCTCTGCGGCAGACGCTGTCACAGAGACCTCGCTTTTGAATCTGCATAACCTCTTGTTGTTTGAGAAATGATTATTCCTGTTGTGGATCCCCTCCTTGTGCCTGTTCTTGAGCACATCTCGTTGCCTTCTGGTGCTCCCACCAAAGGGTGAGCAACTGTAAGCGAGGAGGTAAAATTCAGATCTGATCACCTGACAAATGTGGTCACAAGTAAATAAATATGAATATCAGTCTCCAAAATAGCACTGAGGGTTTTTCATATTTCCGATATTCTGGCTTTCCTTGCTCCATGTGATAAATGGTTGAAACACAATGATTTTATACGAATGACAGAGCTGTTAGATCTTGAAGAGATTTCTTGGTCTGAGAATTAAGAAATAACTGCCTCTCAGTCTAAAGGCCTTCATGTGTGATTTGGAGAAACACAAAACTAGTATTTTAATCTGAGGAAGAGGGATCCTTCGCAGAATGCCATTGCCATTTTTATATAGGTCAGAACTGACAGCGCTTCTCAGCCATGGGTTCCAATGAGTGACACGCAACCTAAGACAAAAGCGGGATATAAGGAAAACCTGGACCCACGCCGGGCTCCGGTTAGAGCCCAGAGCTGCCCGGTGTTCCCGCTGGGGCATCGTGCTTTCGGCCCTTTGGGTGCGGTGCCAGGTGGCAGCCTGAGCTGTCTCCTCTCTGCACCGAAAGCTGCAGGGTCATGGTGACAGTTGTCCCCTCCTTCTAACAAAACATTGGAAGACTTCGCTTATGTCCATTGTCTTCATTTTAGCTCCACTGATTCTCCTAGAATACCAGCAAAAGGAAGATGCATTCTTCCCACTTCAGAGTCCCCTTTCTGGGCCTTGGCAGCCCCACTTAGGACCACAGCAAGTAAGAATCAGGGCAGAAGTGAACGCCAGCCTTGCCTTTGTCTCACCGTCTGAAATGCTGTTTTTATAAGCACTCAGCTCCTTAGGTGAAAACTGTTGCCACAGTGGACCTTGTCTAGCTACCCTCACGTACAGTGTGAAGCAAAATCAAAGTTAAAACAACCCAGAAACTTAGATTCCTGAGGGGATTTTCCCCCCCTTTACTTTTTTTTCTCATTTCTCAGCCTACTATATAGTCAGTGATTTTTAACAAGATGCCAGTTTGGGGTTTTAAGAGCAGTGATCTAACCAAAAACTTTCCCCCAAAAAAACTTGCCAATCCTATGTGAAGAGTCCAGTCAAGCTTTGGATTGAGCAGAGACATCAGTGTTAGCCAAGCAAGGGGTGACTTAGATCCAGGAACCTACAAAATCAGGAAGAAGAAGCTGAGGAAGAAAAAGGAATCATGTATGAAAAACACATCTGTGCAGATTTTATTGTATACTGTTTGGTAGAGGGAATATAGCTTTTTTTTTTTTTTTCTTGAGCCTGCAAAATATGCATGCTCAGCTATTGCCTGAAGTTAAGATAATTGGCCTTGCATAGTCATAAAAGAGACTTTGTGTGCCGTTGACTGATTCACTGCTGACCCTAAAGGGTGATTCTCTGCGATTTTTAAACAGTCACACTTGTTTTGCAGAGGGGGAATGTCTGTTGAAAGGCAACCTGTGAGCTTGAGATCTGTCAGATTTTCCCTTGGGGCATGTTTTATGAGAGGGAGGTTGGACTAAAATAATGTTTTTGGTCCAGGTTGATACCTAGGAGGGAAGACTAGGTCAACATGGGCAGGGGATTTGTGTTAGATGAAATAAATATGTAATTTATTAGAATTCTTCCAAATATATTTCATCGATTTAGAAAATTTTGGTCCTACTTCTGGGCCTCTCCAGTTACCCTAATTTCAAAAGGGACATGATGCTTCTGTAGCCAGCACAAGCCACACAATGTCATTCCCCTCCTGGAAATCAAAAAAAAAAGTGTGTTTGCCCGTACTACTCCCCCACTCAGCAACCTCCCCCTTCCAATGCAGGTGGTGGTGAATGCTTTGGTGGGCGCCATCCCCTCCATCATGAATGTGCTGCTGGTGTGTCTCATCTTCTGGCTGATTTTCAGCATCATGGGAGTTAACCTATTTGCGGGAAAGTACCACTACTGCTTTAATGAGACTTCTGAAGAACGATTTGAAATTGAAATTGTCAACAATAAAACTGATTGTGAAAAGCTCATGGAGGGGAACAATACAGAAATCAGATGGAAGAACGTGAAGATCAACTTTGACAACGTTGGGGCAGGATACCTGGCGCTTCTTCAGGTGGTAAGTGTTGTTATTTTTTCTGTCCTATGAAGTTCAGGTGGGTAGCAGAAATCTTCTGTGGTTCTCCCCCCCAACCCCCCCCCCCACCCCCCGCTTCCAGAATCAAGATGATTCTTAATAGGTCACCCAGCACTGGGTCATTTCTCAAACTAGTTCCAGGGAGACACTTTCCCCACGTACTCTGACCACTCCAAGGAGCTCTTGCTCAGCAACGAACAGAGATTCCTGCGGCATAATAAAGTTGCAGAGCAATGGCCTTCTTTCTCCAGTGCAAGTGTGTAGTTAAAGAAAAAGGGGGGAAAAATGAAGATGAGTGCATAAATAAACAAACAAAAGTGAGGGCAGTTGGGTGGAGTAACGCCTGCACTGAAGTTAAGGGAAAGAACATGGTGGTGCTATGTTGCTGCCACTCAGGTCAGCCCCAGAGGAAGGTCTCAGAGTATCACAGTGAGAAAGGGTTTATTGTAATCAGGTAACATTCCATTATGCCTAGCCTCCTCTTCCTCTTACCAGTTTTTGGGGATGTTTTATAGGACTGTGAGGCAGTGGAAGTTCCTAGGCTTCGGAGTCAGACTGATATAGGTTTGAGCCACACTCATTTATTGGATATGTCATCTTGGACAATTACCTAACCTCTCTGACAGTTTTTGGGGATGTTTTATAGGACTGTGTGAGGCAGTGAAAGTTCCTAGGCTTTGGAGTCAGACTGATGTAGGTTTGAGCCACACTCATTTATTGGATATGTCATCTTGGACAATTACCTAACCTCTCTGAGTCAGTTTCTTCCTCTATTAAATGTGGATAATAATATCATGTATGGTTGTCAGGAAGATCCATGATAATTTACTCAAATTTCTTACCACAGTGCCTGGCATGTAGCAGTGCTTAATAATGGTATTTGTGATTATGTATTTTGTTACTAGTACAACTGTCTACATCATATAGTTGTTGGGTGTATTAAATGCTATTATGCAGGGGAAGCTCTCAACACAGTCTTACATATTAAGCACTTACTGCTAACTGGTAGTAGGAGGCAGAGTTAAGGGGATGAGCAGTAGTTCATTTCATTCCAAAGTACTCTCGTTGTTCTATCCCAGTTCAAGAAATTGTACCCGCAAATTGAATTTTAATTGGAGCAGCTCCAGGAGACCAATGCACATCCACCAGCCAGTCCAACATTAGTTCCACTGTCCCCACCACATGCCAGGTGCTGTGCTTGGCACTGCTAGAGCCATCAAACGAATAAAGAGCTGCCCACACCCTGAAAAAACATAGAATCTGGTTAAGTAAATAAAACATACATAGATTGTGAGTGAAACATGGAGAATTGTAGTTGGTCACCCATATTTGTTTGCAAAATCAGGCTAGGTATACTAGATTGAGAAACAGAACTGGGAAGGGGCTGCCTAGGGTGAAGCCAGTATTGCCACTACCGTAGGCTATACATGTACGTATTGGTAAAGGAGTAGTTCTGGCTTAGGTTTTTTGTTGTATTTTTTAATGCAGCTATGAATTTTCCAGAGCCAATTGCTTGTTTAGCACCTTTTAAAAAATGATTCCTCCAAGTTCTAAGTACCCTCAGCAGATTCATGCTATTCATTCATGAATATGAGTTTCCCCCAGCTTTAGGCAACCTTCTCAGGCCCACTTTTAAGACCTTTGGTAAAACTATTGATCCAGTTACCATTGTCAACATGTTTCTCTGCCAAACTTTGATGTTATTTTAAGGGACGTAGACAAAGCTCCCTTGGGGCGTGTATTAATAAACAGAAAAGGTGTACGTCCACGGGAGGCTACACTCAGTTCCCTGTTTGTGTTCTCACTGAACCTAAGCCTGACCTCTTGGACCACTGCTCAGGCTCCCACCCACCCCCTCACAGGCACAGTCTAATGACTGCCTCTGTTTGCCAGGCAACCTTCAAAGGCTGGATGGACATCATGTACGCAGCTGTAGATTCCCGAAAGGTAAGGATGTACCTGATGAAACCACAACCTTCCTAGATGGCTAGGACGGGAGCAGCATGGTGGATCTCATCAGGAAAGAGAGGGTGGAGGGGGGGGGACCTTTATTGCTTGTTTTATTGATTATAGGACACTTGGCTCCTCTCAGTAAGTCATCACTCTCTTATGCTGACTCCAGACAACCAGGCTGCCTGCCCAGTGGGGCTGTCTGCTCCTCAGTGCTGCTTTGAAATAAGTGTGGCTCCTAGCAGGCAGCCTCTCACCTCATGATTTGCATATTCTCCACCTAAGTCAGTGGTTCTCAACCTTCCTAATGCCGCAACCCTTTAATACAGCTCCTCATGTTGTGGTGACCCCCAATTTCATTGTTACAAATTGAACATAATTAAAGCACAGTGATTAATCACAAAAACAATATGTAATTATATGTGTGTTGTCCGATGGTCTTAGGCGACCCCTGTGAAAGGGTCGTTCGACCCCCAAAGGGGTCGCGACCCACAAGTTGAGAACCGCTGACCTAAGCCGTGGCAGGAACAATGTCTTCTGAGGGCAGGGCCTCCACGGTGAAGGAGACAGAGAACCTAGGGCTCCCCCTTCCCAGCTTGTTCAGCAGCTCGAGTGGTCAGTTATGGCTGATGGCCGTGGCAGGTCAGAACTGCCCACCTGGTCCCCAGGTGAGGAGCTGACTCTCTTCCTTTCTCTCCTGTCCTTTGACAGCCTGAAGAGCAGCCTAAGTATGAGGACAACATCTACATGTACATCTACTTTGTCATCTTCATCATCTTCGGCTCCTTCTTCACCCTGAACCTGTTCATTGGTGTCATCATTGATAACTTCAATCAACAAAAGAAAAAGATAGGTCTCCTCCCCTCCTTGCCAGTGGTCAGAGGTCCACCCAGATGAGAGCGTAGCTGTCTGTGTCTCTGACCCTATCTCGAGAGAGGGAGCACCTTTCTTCCTCTAAAATCCATACTGTCACGTCACTGTGGCACTTGCCCCACTGCACGATAGCCCCAACCAGCCCTTCCTGTGGAGGCCTGGATTTCCGTGTGTGGCTTACCACAGTTACTAGCAGTCTTATTCTTGAGACCTTTTACTGGTTGTGGTCTCCTGCCAGAGGGAAGTAGGGTAGGAGAGGGTCTAGGTCAGTGATGGCGAACCTTTGGAGCTCGGCGTGTCAACATTTTGAAAAACCCTAACTTAACTCTGGTGCTGTGTCACATATAGAAATTTTTTGATATTTGCAACCATAGTAAAACAAAGATTTATATTTTTGATATTTATTTTATATGTTTAAATGCCATTTAACAAAGAAAAATCAACCCAAAAAAATGAGTTCGCGTGTCACCTCTGACACGCGTGTCATAGGTTCACCATCACTGGTCTAGTGACAGGAGTGAAAAGGGAAGCAAATGAATAGCTACAGTGAGAAGTAGAAATTGTCTGGACTTGTAACTGTCCACATTAATCCCTGGGTACTACTACTAGCAAATTGGGATTGAGAGGCCATCCTTAGAAAATTCACTTCCTTACTTGTCCCAGATGATTAACAATTTTCCAAAGCAAATTGAAAATATTACTTGTTACTCATTTTATAAATCAACTCTATCCCAACCAACTCCAAGGAGCTCCCCAAATTGTTTTCTTGCATCAGAATTTCTATATTTTTAATATTGTTAGAAATAAATGGGCCATTAGCCAGGACTTGAAAATCCTTTTATTTTAAAATGTCTTTTCCCTCGAATTTTGTCAAGAAAGCAGCACCCCCCCCCAAAAAAAAAAAAAATTAGGAATCCTGAGATGTGACTGTCTTCAAAGCCATTGCTCTCAAGGTTAGCCTTCCCTGAGAGTCTGTAATTGGGCCGTTCATTTCCTTCCTTCCTGGCAGAGCTCAGGAAACCCAAGCTGAAACAAAGGCAGGTGTCTCTTTGAATTACAGTGGTTGTCCCAGGTCTGCCTCACTCTGGGACAACCATTAGCTGAACTGACCTCGGGAGAGGAAAGGGGATAAGTGTCCCTCAGTTCCCAATTTTGAACCTTGGGTTCCAAAGCCATAACACTTGAGAACCGGTTGTAATTGCTGCTTCTCTCTTCCCTCCTTTACTTTGGAGGTCAGGACATCTTCATGACTGAGGAACAGAAGAAGTACTACAACGCCATGAAAAAGCTGGGCTCGAAGAAGCCACAGAAACCCATTCCCCGCCCCCTGGTGAGTGCACTGTGCAGGCCCCGGGCAGTGAGGCCCCGTATGGAAGCAGACACCGGTAGGGTTACTTCAGAGGAAGGAAAGGGGTGAGTGATGGGCTGCCTGTGCCCTCACATCGTCTCCTGCTCACCGCATCCAGAAGATCGAGGAGAATGGCACAAGGACAGGGATGAAGGTGTGGGGTGGCTTTTACATGTGAGCTCGACCTTGCCTCTCGGCTTCCTTGGGCAGCAGCAGGAAATTGGCATGTTAACCACATTGGCGCTGGCCCTGCCAGAGAAATGTTTAAGAGGCAGCTAAAAATTCACAGAGGACGGAGGAATGAACGCTGATGTCTTTCCTACCAGTCCGAGATAGGTTTAGCCATCATTTCCTCAACACTCTACCCCACAGGTCAGCCTTGTGCCTAGAAGCTAACATAGTGCTTCCGGGTATTTGTGGGAGCAGAAGAGAGTGAAGCTAGGAGAGTCTGACGTCCTGGTCTCCTCCTTGAACTGAGCCTTCTGTAAAGCAGATTTGGCGCCTGGGATTCTGCTTTACCCTCTGTTGGTGGTTGTCCTCCTGCTTCAGAGCAGAGGCTCCTGATGCCCCGTGGCCCCCAAAGACCAGGCTCAAAGTTCCTTCTTCTGTTACTTGCATTTAAAGTAACACACACACACACCCAGCAGAACTCTTAAAATAGAAGCTTTCCTGGCAACTTCTTTTGTAAACATAATAGTAGAGCTACTTTGTTTTAATCAAGAGTGGGAGTTCCAGAGTATTTTCCCTACTCACCGCCACACCTGGCATACTCGCCTCACCAAATTCTAAAAAAAAAGAAAAGAGCGGCAATTTCCAAAACTCTAGGTGAAGTGACACTGATGTTGGGGTCTGCCCATGTTCCTGCTCTCCTGAGAGAGCAGCAGGATCGAGCTGGCTGGTATTATATAAAGAAAGCAGCGTACTCTGATCAACAGGATGGCAACCACAGCCTGCTTAGAAAGGCTTTCATGAATCCTTCGTTTCTTTCTTCCCCCTCTCCCCACCCCAGAACAAAATCCAAGGTATCGTCTTTGATTTTGTCACTCAACAAGCCTTTGACATTGTTATCATGATGCTCATCTGCCTTAACATGGTGACAATGATGGTGGAGACAGACACTCAGAGCAAGCAGATGGAGAACATCCTCTACTGGATTAACCTGGTCTTCGTCATCTTCTTCACCTGTGAGTGTGTGCTCAAAATGTTTGCCCTGAGGCACTACTACTTCACCATTGGCTGGAACATCTTCGACTTCGTGGTCGTCATCCTCTCCATTGTGGGTGAGTGGGGCAGGCGGGAAGGGAGATGGGCATCTGACTGGCCTTGAGGACAAGATTCCTGGGAGAGCAACGAGTTACGCAGGTCTGGGGTGCAGGCCGGTCACGCTCTTCGCTTAAGCCCATGTGTCACCTTATGACAGCCCAGGAAGCGGGCCATTTTATTACCTTCACTGTGAAGACATGAAGGTCACTCAGCTCAGAGGCAGCAGAAGCAGAACTCAGGTTGGTGTTTTAACAGCAACTGTGTGGCATTTTGCTTCACCTAAAGGTTGAAGGGGTGCTGTTCTGGCAGACAGAGGAAATGCTGTCCCATTGCTTGCCCTCTCAGAACCATTCCTTGCCTTCTTAAAAGGCATCCTGAGTGGTGAAACACTGCCTCGGTGGGTCTGACTGACAGGCTAGCAGAGAGAGGGTGCCTGAGCCCCCTGGGGACCAGTTCCAGAGCTCCGGTGGCCAGGCTGGTTTAGTGACGCGGCACTCACCTGGGCCTGGGCCACTTTCTAGTTTCTGTCCTCAGGGGCAGCATGTCCAAATATGTGTTGCTACATGGAACACTAATCCCATCATCCATCTCTTCCCCAATAAAAGGATCCCATGATGAAATTACTTTGGGCAACACTGTACAGTGGGTTTCCCTGGTGAGGGTCACAGAGCACAGCAGTCTCTAGAGCAGTGATGGCGAACCTATGACACACGTGTCAGAGGTGACACGCGAACTCATTTTTTTGGGTTGATTTTTCTTTGTTAAATGGCATTTAAACATATAAAATAAATACCAAAAATATTAATCTTTGTTTTACTATGGTTGCAAATATCAAAAAATTTCTATATGTGACACGGCACCAGAGTTAAGTTAGGGTTTTTCAAAATGCTGACACGCCGAGCTCAAAAGGTTCGCCATCGCTGCTCTAGAAGGCTCCTGGAAGTCCTGCAGTAAAGACTTGTTTAATACACCAACCCACTTTTCTTTGATCACAACATCTTTTTCAAGTTATAATAATGATACCTTACATTTTAGTGGAATTAGTATGTGCTGATCACCATTCCAAGTGCTTTGCATGTTTGAATTTATAGCCCGTCCAACAGCCCTGTAAGTATCAGCAAGCACAGAGCAGCTGCTGAGACATGGGACTCGTAAGTGAGCAAACGGGATTCAAGCCCGGCGCCCGGCCTCAGGCCCACACTCTCAGCCTCCCCCGAGCACACGTTGAACTGTGCTGCCCTTTCCACTGTGCCCAACCCTTTTCTGCCCCCCCATCACTGAGTGGGACGGAAAACCCACAGACCAGACCGTGCCCCCTGCTCTCAAAAATAGATTTTAATGATTGGAATTTCTATTAGATATCATTAATTTGCTCAGAAATGAAAGTATAGAAATTATCTTTTTAAAGAGGATCTGGGGTGAAACTAGCCCTGGAACCTCCTGAAAGGCCCCGTAAATGGTGTTCCTGCTGCCTGGGTTGCTGTTTGCCCCATCTCTCTCCTATTCTCTGGGGACAAATAGACATTCATCCGACAAAACATCACTCAGGCATCTTCTCTCTGAAGCCTTACTTGGCCACCATACATGGAATGCAAGTTACCTGACTTCTTATGGCCACTGGTTATGGCTTAATTGAGAAGTGAAAAGAAGAGAGTGGATATAGCGATTTGGGGCCTAGATGAGGTAGAGGTTTTCTTAAAAGTTCAAACACCCATGGAATTCTACCTCCAGATGAAACCCCAAGAGGTTACCTGGCCAACTTTGAACTTCCTGCCTCTTGTCCTTTCCTGAGAGTCTTAACTACCTTAAAACCTTCAGGTAAGGGGATTCCACCGCCTTCTGCTGATTGTCACCCAATGTTTATGAATCCTTATGGTTGAAAGACATACTTTAACTTGAAGTCAGTCCCTCATGTCGGTTGAAGTCCGTGTTGTCTCATTGGGGCCTCGACAGCAGAAGGCACCAAAGGAGGAGATCACACTTTTGTCTTCCCTGCAGGTTCCCATCCTTTTCATCTGCTCTTCCTTCTGTGGCCCTTGTGGGGCCCCCATTATTGCTCTGTAGCTTTAAGGCAAGTGGTCTGTGGAGGTGGGCCGCTGGCTGAGTGTGGATAGAACACAGCCCTCTGGTGTGTACATTTTTACCATCTACTGTTATTTCCTACTAATGTCTCGACCTTTTTATCTGCCCGTACTTGTTTCAAAATTTAGAGGCTGAGTTAAAAGCCACTCATGAGAGGTCTCTTTAGTTTTCTAGACTCATTCTTTTGGGGTATGGACATGGGGCGATGAGAAACCAGAATGTCTTTTCAGAGCCAGGAAGAAGATACTCTGAAAATTGGCGGCATTACCAGAATAACTCAGACATCACAGCCAAAGGGAGTGAAGTCACAGGGTGGAGCGAGGACCTCTCATTACTGTTTGTGGATATGGAAATTTGACAGCATTTTGGAAAAGAATTGATAACACCTCAGGAAGCCATACGTGCACAAATTTGAAAATAACTAATTATCCTTGAGTGGGAAACCAGATAAATGAGGACCTAGTCATGATTTTCAACCATTATCATGAATAATCTAAAATTATTTTAATACCAGATTTCACAATGTTAAATCTAAAAGCAAGATAGAGATCTAAAAAGATTTGATCTAAAAAGAGATATATTTTAATTCCTTAAGCATGTAAAATGCTATTTATATATTACTTATGGATCCATACATACCAAAATCATAAAGGCACCGCAGTGATACACACTGTGTTCAGGACTGTGGTTGCTTCTGGGAATGAAGAAGAAGCAATCTGGTGAAATGCTAGTGCCTCTTAAATCTGGGTGTTACCTACATGGGTGTCTATTTTATTGTTTTATCTTTTTTTATATCTTTGAAACATGTGATTTTCTTTTTTATCATAATAGTTCAGATTGAATAGTAAGGCAGTTAGTTATTCTATAAAGTCCTTTGACTTTAAGGGTTTCATTAGACCATGTGACACAGTAAAGAGAAAGGTGTCTCCAATCCCAGTAACATATCTTCTTCTATTCCTCTTCTTAGGAATGTTCCTGGCGGATATAATTGAGAAATACTTTGTTTCCCCAACCCTATTCCGAGTCATCCGATTGGCCCGTATTGGGCGCATCTTGCGTCTGATCAAAGGCGCCAAAGGGATTCGGACCCTGCTCTTTGCCTTAATGATGTCCTTGCCTGCTCTGTTCAACATCGGCCTTCTGCTCTTCCTGGTCATGTTCATCTTCTCCATCTTTGGGATGTCCAATTTTGCGTATGTGAAGCACGAGGCTGGCATTGATGACATGTTCAACTTTGAGACGTTTGGCAATAGCATGATCTGCCTGTTCCAGATCACAACCTCCGCTGGGTGGGATGGCCTGCTGCTGCCCATCCTCAACCGCCCGCCTGACTGCAGTCTGGACAAGGAGCACCCCGGGAGTGGCTTTAAGGGAGACTGCGGGAACCCCTCAGTGGGCATCTTCTTCTTCGTAAGCTACATCATCATCTCCTTCCTAATTGTGGTGAACATGTACATTGCCATCATCTTGGAGAACTTCAGTGTGGCCACCGAGGAAAGTGCAGACCCTCTGAGTGAGGACGACTTTGAGACCTTCTACGAGATCTGGGAGAAGTTCGACCCCGACGCCACGCAGTTCATCGAGTACTGTAAGCTGGCAGACTTCGCAGATGCCTTGGAGCATCCTCTGCGAGTGCCCAAGCCCAACACCATTGAGCTCATTGCCATGGATCTTCCCATGGTCAGTGGGGACCGCATCCACTGCTTGGACATCCTTTTTGCCTTCACCAAGCGGGTCCTGGGAGACAGCGGGGAGCTGGACATCCTTCGACAGCAGATGGAGGAGCGGTTCGTGGCGTCCAATCCTTCCAAAGTGTCTTACGAGCCGATCACGACCACACTGCGGCGGAAGCAGGAGGAGGTGTCGGCCGTGGTCCTGCAGCGCGCCTACCGGGGACATTTAGCAAGGCGGGGCTTCATTTGCAAAAAGACAGCTTCCAACAAGCTGGAGAACGGGGGCACACACCCGGAGAAGAAGGAGAGCACCCCGTCTACCGCCTCCCTCCCATCCTATGACAGTGTGACTAAACCTGAGAAGGAGAAACAGCAGCGGGCAGAGGAAGGAAGAAGGGAAAGAGCCAAAAGACAGAAAGAGGCCAGAGAATCCAAGTGTTAGAGGAAAGCGAAAATTTAATATTGTACAGACTTAAAATGCGCAAGTGAAAGATTGTTTACAAACTTCCTGAATATTATCAGTGCAGAACAGCTATGGAGACACTTTACCCTGACGATCTATACCAAACGTAGTCTGCTTACCATGTCACATGGTTGCATCTTGAGCAGTGACCTGCCCAGGGCAAAGGACCCTGCCCCCCGACTCGCAGATTTTCTAACGCTTGGGCAGGTGGTTACTGCATGTTCCACATCAGTCAATGCAACTTAGGACAAAACTAAACAGGACACAAAAAACAGAGGAGAGGCTGCCGGGACCAGCATATTTCCCTTGCAGCCACATGGATCTTATTTTTTCATTTTGTTGATTCTCAGAAGCAGAAAGCATCACTTTAAAAAGTTCGTTTGTTCATGCAAACTATATTTGCATTCCTACATTAGTTAAGCTACGCAGCAAAAGAAAACACACATACACACACACACTCACACTCACACGTAGCCCATGTCATTTAATTGTCAGTTTCTTTGACATAAGCCGCATCTTCTCCACATGGGCTGCACGTGGTTTGGAGATGGGTGGGGGCAAACAATCAGGTTTCTTCAGGCTGAGGAGGACTTGCTCAGGCCGATTCCAAACATTGTGCTCGTTCAATGCGTGGAAATGATTTGCATGATGGCATGCCGTGATCAGAAGTCATGCATGAGAACCATACACCACAGGACGCTGCTCATCCTGTCCCCTGCACTGGGTCAGCCTTCCAACAGGACCCAGCCCTGCACCGTTCACTGTATTTGGAAAAAAAAAATGGTAAGAGTTCCATACCCACCATAATTCTTTATGAATTCTTAGAAGCCTTTCATACACCTGATAGGGAAACATAACCAACCAATTGACCACGTCCAACAAAAACAAACCCAATCCAACAAGCAGATGGATCCGTGTGTGTATATGTTTAACAGACATCTCTTACAGCCATTGTTGCACATTTTGAAAGATGAACTGTTTAATGCTGCTCTGTGTCCCGTACGTGGGGAAATTTTGATCTCAAATGGCTTGTATTAATAATGTCACTGTAAAACCAAATCCTAGGGCTAAACACAAAAATCAAAAGTTCATCTGGAGAACTGACACTTATTTGGGATAGAGGTAAAAATGCTATTCAGAGTAGTATGTTATCTCTAGGGGGTAACTTGGGGAACTTACAACACCTTTCGTTGGGGGTGAAGGGGTGCTCACTTCATCTGGTATCACGCCCTTCTGCATGTGGCTTCCTCTGGGCTCGGGTCCACATGGAGAGGGGTTCAGACGGTCTGAACAGGCCTCCCTTCTGCAGAGGGGTTGTCCCAAGCTCACACACTGCATGATCCCCCTCACCTCCCTCACATTTCCCACCGAGCAGGGCTTCCCTTGCCCAGAGGTGGGTGAGGCAGCAGCACTGGGGCTATGGCTGCGGTTTCTTCACCTACTGTCAGGAGAACTCATCACTGGTGGGACCTGAGGTAGTGATGGCGCCTCCTCTGAACCAAGCCCACTTGGTTTCTTTATTGCACTGATTCTCACGAGAGAACAACTTATTTATTCTTAAAATGTTCCAGCTTCCCCCAGCGCATTCCCTTCCGGTCAGTTTTGCTATCTGCTTAGCAACCTGCTCATTGCCAGTGGAGAGTGGCTTTTGGGGGGAGCGTCCTCTCTCTCATTCCATCTCCTGCTTTAGGGAAGACAGTTTTTAGTAGCCCAGGGGTTTCTTGTCTGATGACTAGATTTTAAAGCCAAGACGCTGCAGTTGAATGTGTCAGGAAGTCTATACAAAGAATGAGGAGAGACTTTCGCTTGCTAACCAAATCAAAATGAATTTTCCCTGAACCTTATAACAGAGGGGAGGGAAAGAACCCATAATCAGACACACCAATCTGCCTTGCAGTAGACGCACTTTGGATGTATGTCCACCTGACTAGTTTTGCGTAGAACAAACCACAGCGAGTCGGGAAGCAGAGCTTTCTGTCCTGCTGGACCATTCGATGCGGGCCAGCTCTCGTGAGCCTGCTTCTGTGGCACCACGGTGGAACTTTCGCACTACGCCCAACACGAGGTTGAAAAGGCATCTCTTTAGGTGACCCTGCTAACCGCTAGGATGAATGCATAGCATCGTGTACAGGTTACATCGTAAACAGCACAAAACAGAAGCTGACGTGTGTGGTTATTCTTTTTAAGAGAATTATAAATACTGTAATATATCATTTTATTTTATTGGCATGCCTTTTTGTAAATACAAAATTATTAACGTACTAAATAGGAAATGGCTTCTGGCTTATGCCATTGTCATGTTTATTTTTATTTTTTATACTTTCCTTTCTTTCTTAGAACTTAGATGCTGTCAGCCAATGTACATCCCCAAACCAGACAGACAGACAAAAAAATTTTTTATTGCTAATGGTCTTTTCCAAAACAACACAAATATATATTTTTGTTCCAATGTGCAATAAATTCTAACCACTTCTATGCAAGATTTGGCTAAACTTCATAACTGTTTCTTAGGATTGAGATGGGCAAGAGAGCTATAAGGTCCCACTCGCTACCCCAAGTGCTCGTGCTAACGATACCGTTAAGCTATTAGAACATATTCATGAGTCTTTTCTGATATCTGACCCTTTCCCTCCCCCCAGACCTGATCCCAGCCCAGCAGGCTATCTCCTCAGGCACACGCGGGCCTTGGTATCGGACACCCATCAGCCAGCTTCACAGGAAAGACGCCACCACCACTCTATTTGAAGTTTCACTTTTTTTTTCTTCAGACTTTTCCCACCATCTTTTTCCTCCCCTCCGTCCCTCCACCCACCCCCACTCTCACTCACTCGCCTGCCCCGCTCCACACCTCCTTGGTAGTAAATGACACCATCACCAGCAGTTTACACGCGCAGTTAACAGGCATTGAACCGAGAGAATCGGTGGTGACGTTTCTGTACGTCTTCACTGAGTGGGTAAGCGGCAACGCTTTGCCAAATATTAACGAAGCCAATCAAAAAGCAGCAGCAGCCACAGTATCACTGCACATATATATATATATATAGATATATAAATACAATATAAATATTTATTTTTTGTAGCCAGGTCCTTGGTGCAGTATTTATACTCCACAATCCACCTTTAAAAAAGGACAAAAAGCAAAAAGACGTGTGTGATGCTGTTCATTTAAAACGCAGAGCCAAAGCCACCGAGCGGCAGCGGACACGGTTGCTGGTTTGTGTGGAAAAACACCTTCCCCCTCTTTCCTTGATCTCTTTGTTACTCGCAATGAGGAGACTCCGCAATCGAAAGCAGAGGGCGAGAGCAGGGACAGACGGGGGTCGCATGTCCAACTCCCACCCTCGCCGAATGGGCCTCTCCTGGCACCAGAAGTTGACCTGGGAGAGTTACATAGGAACTCCCAATCAAAGCCCCTGGAACGACAGTGCCCAGAGCTCTTTTATTTTCTGCCGCAACCAGCGTAAACTTGCGCAAGACCAATAGTGAAGATTAGTGTATTAGTGAATGCATGGGGGCCACCACTGCTCTAAATGAGACATGACAAAACGTACATCACTACTATCAGCCACAAAAGGAGACGTAATAAAAACGGCCCTTTTTCCTGTACAAGGGAAGCCTGTCTTGCTGTGTGTGTGTTGCTTGACTATCCCAATTCTTGAGTCCTGGGAGGGGTCTGGGAATTGGGACCTTAGCACATCTGGGGAAAGGAGAGGAATGGAGAGAGATCAGGGTCTCTGGCCACGTTCTGGCCGGGAGGTAGAGATTGGAGAGAAAAGCAAGGTCCTGACACCTGCCCACCCCCACCCCCACCCCCGCATTCGCCCATTGCATGCCCCACACCTCCCTAGGCCGGTGCTTACAGGCCCACGAAACCCCTTCCTCACCAGTCCAGCTGGCAGAGCCCCAGGGACGATACCAGCCAGCTCAGCTGGGCTGGCCTTCTGCCTTTTTCACCAGTTTGTGAAAAAAATCTAACCCAGTGCCCCCCAAGCTCAGGCGTGCACGATGCCCAGCAGCCTCCACTCTGCTAGCTATGCTGGGCCTTGCCCTCCATCACCCCCAGATAAACCAGCGCACCAGGGCTGGTCCCGTTCACATTTGTGCAGGGATGAGGGGCCCCCCTCCGCTGCCCTCACCCTGCCCTGCTTTGGGGACATCCCTCTCTAGGCCATGTCTCCCGATCCAGAAACACTCTCAGGAGGATTCTGAAGTGCCCACTCTAGTCTGCTCCAGTAGCTCCACTCTGGAGAGAAATGGCTGGTAGGTCAGTCCCCATCCTCCCCCGGTCCCCAGCCTCCAGGCCTAATATGGAGGTGAGATTGCCATGGATTACGACTTTGTGACTTGAGTCCTGGGCATCTTCTGTAGCGATGCCTCTTTCTTTTCTCAGATGTTGCCCAAAGTTGTGCAAAAAGCTTCGTTCATTTTCAGGTACCCCCACCCCCTAAAGAATTGGCTGCAACTAGCCAGCCAGGGGGACAGCAGGAGAGAAGAGGAAGTCGGGATTGGGAGGGACCCAAGGTTTGCACAGAGTCTGCATTATGGCTTAGCTCTATGCTTTCTTGGATTCCCTTTTTAAGATTACCAAGATTTCCTCCATTAAACGCTGCTGAGGCACCCCCTGCCCTTGTCCCCCACTACTGTTTGCTGTACATAGAGGCTACGGGGGGTGGGGTGGGGTGGGGTGGGTGTGCACTTGTGTGTGTGTGAAGAATGTATATAGGTAAAGGGGAGCGGGGCCAGTGGTTCCAGAAAAGGGACAGAACTCCTGTGTTCCATTCCCAGCTCGGCCGCTGGCTCGCTGTGTGGCCTTGGGCAAGTCACTTAACCTCTCTGTGCCTCAGTTTCCCCATCTGTAAAATGGGGATAATAATACTGACCTACCTCACAGGGGTGTTGTGAGGCTTTAACTAAATGTTGTGTAAAGTGTTTTGAGATACAGAGGCAAAGGCACTAGGGAAGGGCGAAGTGTTATTTGGACTTAAGGAAGATGAAATGGTACCATAAATGCTGCTATTCTGAGAGCCATTTTAAACTGCACTGCTCCAACCACTCCCGCTTCTCATCACCAGGACAGCAGGTCGAGAAAATATGTTTCCTTTCACTTGCTTCTGGGGTTTGTGATTATTCTAAACACTTAATTTTTTTCCCTTGCTGTATCTCCTCCCCTCACCGCCTCAGCTTGTTCCCTGTTCCGTTTATGCGGAAATGGCAGAGATGCTTGAGAAATGAGAATGTATAAGTGGGTTGGAAGTTTATAGTCTGAAATTTCAATTTTACTTTGTACTGTACATCTTTTTACTTTAGAATTTGCAATAAAGGGTTACGTCAATCCTGTTTTCAACTCTCCTCTTGGACTGGCCTGTCATTCTGTCATCGCGCTCACACCGAAGCCCCTCCGCCCAGGGAGGTGGGGAGTCCCGCACTCGCACCCAGCAGGACCCCACCGCGGCCCTCCTGCCCTCCCCTGGGGCCCGGGCACATCATCTGAGCAGAGTCTGTGTGAGGTGCTTGGTCTGGCGGTGCCCAGCCATTCAGGGGGTGGGAAAGGTTTGGGGCTCTTGGGAGACCCTCACGAGGCCTTGCCAGGATGGGGAGAGAAGCTTGGCAGCAGCGCCTGGGCGTGGGCACACCTCTAGCTGTGGCGCCCCAACACGGTCCAGCAGCGCCTCCGCGGAGACAGAAGCCAGCATTTTGTTCTGCCCCGTTATGCTTCCCACGCCCCCTTACTGCTCACAGACCATTTCCTCGGGGGCTCATACCTGCAGCTCCGGCAGCTCTGGCTCCAAAGCCGCCGATGCCCTCCCTAGGGGCGGTTAGGGACTCCTAACCGGAGTTTCCCATGTGTAACGGAGCTAATACCTTCGGCCTTGGGTTTTGAAAATTAGATCAAATGATGTAACTGCTTCGCCATAGCGCCTGGCACATTGTTAGTGCTCAGTAAATGGTAGCTCTTAGTGGAAGAATAAGTTCAAAATAAGGTCCTGACGCTGACAAGAAGGGGGGGGGGGGGTCTGCCTCCTGCCCGCCTGGCAGGCTGGCCCCGGGCTTTCCTCTCCTATTTACAGCGCCCCTGGATGTGCCCATCATTTCCAACTAACAAACCGATCGCTCCCTCCTTTGTGGGTGTTCTGTAACTTTTATAATACGTCGCAGGGAGCACTCCCCCAGACGGTGCCCACTTTACAGCCGGGGGCACTGGGGTGCGGGAGGGTCCGGCCCATCTGCAGCCCAGGCCCAGGCGCCCGGCGACACCAGCCGCGCTTCAGCCAAGAGCGGCTTCGCCTCCCACCCGCCGTGCGCCTCCGCGGGCCCGCGCCGGGCAGGGGCAGTGGCGGGCGGGCCGGGGCTGCCCAGCCGCACCCCCTCGCCGTCGCCGCCCGTGATCCACAGCGTGAGCAGGATGAGCAGCGCCCCGGCGCCCAGCGACCCCACGAAGCCAGCGAAGAAGCCGAGCGCCAGCGGCCCGGCCCAGCCTGCGGGGCTGCGCTCGTACGGGGCCTGCGGCAGCCGCTCCACGATCAGCTCCAGCTCGTCCCAGTTAGGCTCGGAGGCCGGGGCGCGGCGGGAGCGCGGGGCCGGGGCGGGGGCCGGGGCGGGGGCCGGGGCGGGGGCCGGGGCCGGGGCCGGGGCCGGGGCCGGGGCGGGGGCGGGGGCGGGGGCCGGAGCGGGGGCCGGGGCCGGGGCCGGGGCCGGGGCCGGGGCCGGGGCCGGGGCCGGGGCGGGGGCGGGGGCTGCCGCGGGGACCCCAGCCGGCGCCCGGGGCTGGTAGCGCTGCCCGGACTGGCGCAGCTGCAGCGCCGCCTGCTGGTGGAGGTTCTTGCCCAGCTCCCGGGCCACGTCGGGGCGGCCGCAGCGCCGCAGGGCCCGGGCCACGCGGTCCCAGGGCAGGGTCGGGGCCTCGGCGGCCAGCCAAGCTGCCAGCCCCTCCCGGCAGCCGTCGGAAACCCCGGGGTCAGTCGCCTGCCGCCGCCGCCGCCGCCGGCCCGGCGACCCCGACGTGGGCCCCGACGGTTCCGCCTGGGCCAACCGATCCTCAGAAAGTCTGGCCAGCTCGGCCTCAACGTCCGGGTCCGGCGCCTTCAGAAGCGACTGGAAATGGCTGCACTCCTCCGGGGTCAGCAGCTCGGCCAGACGGACGGCTGTGTGAGGCCCCATGGCGTCCAAGGCCCCCGCCAGAACCAGTACCGAGCCCCAGAGCGCCACGCCTAGGGCCCCGCCGGGAGCGGGGGCCGCCATCGCCTGGCGGTGACGGAGGAGCTCCGAATGCGCACCGGGAGGGGAGGGGCGGGGCGCTAACACCCACGGGTGGTGGGGAGGCGGGGGGGGGGAGGGTCCACATTCAGCAACTGGGGCGAGGGAGCCCAGCACCCCAGGACCTGGAAGGGGGCTTCCAATACACGCGACTGGTTGGGGGGACAGCTCCCAACACACAGAAATTAAGACGGAGGGACCCACAAAATCCAGGAATTGGGAGTTTCCCGGCACCCCTGGGTGGGTGGGACTCAGTCCCGCTGAGACTGGGAGGGGCTGCCCCACTAAGGCCTCAAATTTAAAAAGTCCCGGGCATCTCTTCTAGCCCATTTCCTGCCCCTCCTCATCCTCCACCAGAAGCCCTAGACCCCTAGCTCTCCTTTATCGCTGGTATCCAATCAATACCCAAATTCTCTTCTTTCCAGATAAATACTAAACATTTCTAGACTGTCATTTCCCATCCTCTGACATGGCATCCAAACCTTCACCCAGGCTTGTCTGGGTGAGGCAAGCTCCTCCTCCCGGCCCCACCTCCCTGCACACACACACACACACACACACACACACACACCCCGAGCCCACTCACACCCAGCCAGTGGCTCTGGCTCGCCTTTGGATCTTGGCTGCACTCTTAGTTCTGCCTGGGCCACTCCTCCGCTGACAGGTCTCTTCTGGAAAGCCCTCCCTGACTCCGTCCTCTCCACTCCGACAGCTCTGCCCTTTCCTTGCCTCCCCCATTCCACCGTGAGGCCCATCTCCTGTCCCCATAGCAACCAGTGCATCATTACTTAGTAAAGATTTCTTGAATCAGTGTGCGAATTAACTTTCAAATCAGTTGTGTCCCACCCACCCACCCACCCACCCAAACACACACGAGATTCGAGATTCATCGTGGAGCCTCCACTCTCCACAGGGCATGTGAGGTCCTCCCGGCGCAGTGGCTCCGTCCCAGTGATTCCTCCAGCCTCACGTCCCCCAACTCCCGCCCTCACTTCCTGCTCTTACAGCAAATCCCATGGAGGGTGCAGTTGCCAGCCTCCGTAGCTCTGCTGCTGTCCCCCGTCCTGTCCAGGACGTTTTTCCGACACCCACCACCGCCACTGTGAGTCAGGGTCTTTTCTGGGCCTTCTTTTTTGTTTGTTTTGTTAATCCTCACCAGAGGATATTTTTTCCATTGATTTTTTGAGTGGAAAGGAGGGGAGAGACAGAGAGACAGAGAAACATTGATGTGACAAAGACACATCGGTTGGTCGCCTCCCGCACGCATCCCTAGTGGGGCCAGGGATCAGGCCTTCAACCGAGGAACATACCCTTGACCAGAATCGAACCTGAGACCCTTCAGTGTGTGGGCCGACTCTCTAACCAGAGACAAACCGGCAAGGGCCCAGGCACTCTTGAGATAACTGTGCATCCTACATCAAGACACTTATCTGTAAATTAATTCAAGGATTTATTCATTGTCTTCCATGTACCAAATACTGTGCCAGATGTGAGAATAAAAATTCTGGTATGGCCCCTCCTCAAGCAGCTCTATGCAGCTGTGATTTCAAAGGATCCATTTTTCAGCTTTCCCTACCCTGCACTTTGGGCTCTTCAGAACCGTGGTTGTGCTTAATCATTTCTATATTCTCAGTGCCATGCATACAGCAGGTGCATAATAAACCAACTAGAGTACAAGGGGGGTCTGGACATCCAAGGCCGGAGAGAGTTGGGGTCACTGAACCCTGGGGCAATGCCCTGGAGCCCTCATGCCCAGGCACACCCCCAGATGTTTCTCTCAGTGGGGAGAACCATTTGCTTTGTCTCCTGAAAGCCTGGTGCATATACCAAGCACTGAGCCCTGGGGCCACTACTCCCCTGGGACTCTGGTGCATTTTCAGCAGTTTTAGAGCATTTGTCAAGGAAGCTGTGAATCCAAACCTCACGGGTATCTCCACAGTTTTTTCAGCAACATGCTCCTTCCTAGTTTTGTCAGTCTCCGGGTTTATGCTGAGTTGTCAAAGATAGTTTGGGGATTGACAAATGGTGGCGGATAAAGGACCTTGGGACCTTAAGACTAGAATTCAGCTAGCTCTGCCCACTGCCCACTTTCCCTCCATGCACTCATTTATTCCTTCATTCACTCATTCAACAAACAGGTAAGCTTTTCTTGGCCCCCCACACTTCAGAGCTCTGGGGATACGAGTCTGGCCCAATTCTGAGCCTCTGAGAGCTCAGATTGCATGAGAGCTTTCCCTACCCAGGGGCTTTTTGGAGCCTGAGAGTATAGCCTTTCACCTGGTGGCCTCAGGGCCCAGTGCCTGGTGGGCACTGCTTGTGCCAGATTGAATAGCAGGGGTTCCACAATAATGTTGTGCTCAAGGAATAGTAACACCCATAGCACCACACCAAGGGCACTGACAGGCCTGGATGTCCACGCCGTCCCCAGAGGGCTCCCCACATCTTGCTACCCCCAAGAAATCCTCTGGAGACCACATGTCATCGTTTTAATACTGTGTAATACTTTCTTTTAAAATACAGTCTCTTCTGAGGTAGACAGACCACAACTGCAGAGCATCTTCAGACAGGAGATAAATACGTCCATGTACAACACACAGCAAAATGAGGTAGAAATGGTTACAGCTGGAGGAGAGGACCCCGACCCCAATCTGGGTGGAGGAAGGAGAGGGCCAGCTTGCTGTGTCTGCCCTCCCCCAACCCCTGCCCCTGGATTCTTTGGTATGCCCCCCCCAACATTGCCAGAGCCGGACCTGCCTTCCCCCACCCAACCCAGTGCCCATGAGGTAGGTGCTAGTAGACTAGGGGATGGCTCCTTGTGCAAAGTTCCCCAAGGCCAGTAGAAGAGGTGGTGGGTCTCAGTCAGCGAGGCCCCCCAACCCCCAGAGCCGCCTGCCTCTTGAAGGGAAGGGATCCCAACCCCACTTCCCTGAAGCCCTCCCCCCATATACATACACACCTGAGAGAACCTCCTCACTCCTGGCTCCCTCCAAGGGCCTTTCACAGCCAAGACCCTGCAGCCCACCCCACTGCTTCTGGGCAACAGTCCTGCAAACAGCCAGCTCCGAGGAGAGGAAGGCCAGCAAGAGACCAGGCGTGAAGAGGGGGGACACAGAGCAGCTTTCCTGGCGGCCCTCAGCACCTTGGCACCCGAATGCTCCCCCTGCACCCCCTTCCAGCTGGGAGGGGGAGGAGGTGCAGAGACTGTAGCAGCTGAAAGGGCAGGCAGGTACAGGGAGGGAGGCTGGGGTGGGAGAGAAAAGAAGTTAGGGGTGAGGGCTTGTTCTCCCCCCCAACTTTGGACCAAAGGTCAGAGTTGTGAAATGGGCTCCCGAGGGGGAGGTGGCAAGCGGCTGAAGCCCCATCAAGGGAAGTTGGTAGGAAGAGGAGGAATACGGTTCTCAGAAGAGAGCCCAAGCCTGGGTTTCTGGTGGAAAGTGTGGATGTGACTGAGAATAAACCCCCAATGTTAGCATAAAACAGCCTGCCCCCCTCACACTGCCTGCCAAGACCTCGACCCTAGGAGAACAAGAAAGGAATATTCCCCACAGAACCTCCCCTGTGTCGGATGCTCACTGCTCATCAGAGCCTCCTAGCGGACAGAGAAGGTTGAGTCTGTAGTCAGTTTTGTGCCCAACCAGACTTGTGGCCAAACTGTCTTTCCCTCCAGAGGCAATCCCCTTAGCCTGGATTATAGGAGACCTCTGCCTGGTCAGTGGCCAGGTGGACTGACCTCTCTGAGGACTTTCTGCCTCTGTCACCTTCCCATTGGGGCCTCTCAGGCTACTCTGGGTCTGGGGCAGGAAGTAGGCGAGGACAACCCAAGTCTGGTTAACCCTTCACAGAAAATACTACGCTGAGAGTGGGACCCAGTTGGAGGAGTAGCAGAAAGGGGGCCAGACTCACCTGCTCTCAAATCCCACAACAGGCTCCCAGCACCCCTGCCTACAACCTTGGACTGGGAGGAAGCCTACAAATACATTCTGCTTCCCTCTGTCCCAGGAAGAGCAGGGGTCTAAGTGTAGCCCTGGGTCCTCCTCCGCCCTGCCCCACAAGGCTCACTTCCCAAGTCTTCGGGGAAAATGTGCTCCCCTGAGGGGCAGGGTGGGTGGTGGGATCACACAGGAGAGTAGCCGACGTCTAACATTCTTTCTGAGGTCAGTTTCTTCCTGAGTTGTCAAAATAAAAAGAAAAACAGCAAGTTCTACACATCTTACAAAAATAAGAGGCCTAAATATTAAACAAGCTACATTCCTGGGACTCCCCCCTCAAAAACAAACAACAACAAGCCCTTCTTTGGGTGGTTTTTGCTTGACACCTCCCGCCAGACCCAGGTTTCAGCTGGGTAATGGGGTGGGCGGGAACTGCCTATCCCCTCCTCCTCCGCGCGGGACCTCCAGCTCTCCTGCAAAGGGACGCTGCAGTCTTTGAATGCGAGGGACAGAAGGCAGGGAGAAGGACCAAGAGGCACCGAAGCTAGAGAGCAAGGGATGGAGACAGAGCAGAGGGTGAGAGATGGAGAGAGGGGAGGGGGGAGCAAACGAGAAACTGGGCCAGGATCGGGGGACTGGAGGAGTGGTGACAATAAGGCAGAGAGAAAACTAAGCGAAAGCAAAGAAAGAGGGGAGAGTGGGGGGAGGAGGAGGGAGGCATCCAGATAGCGAGGAGACACAAGAATTGTGGTGAGAGCGCAGGAGTTCCTTAGGCCCCCCAGGCAGACTTGCCCGTCTGAGGTGCGGAGATGGCAAGCTTCCCGTCCACAATAAATAGAAAAAACCTGAGTACACAGCGCATATGGCATCTATCTGCCTAGCAGAAGCATTTTCCTTCCCACGGAAAAAAAAAAAATCCACCAACAGCCCCCTTTCCCCCCTCCCCACATTCATCACTGCACCCTCCCAGCCAGGTGGGTTACAGACATCCCTCCCAGGACCGGGGAGGGAGGGGTGGCGGCTCCCGCGCCTCCCCCTCGCGCCGTCAGTGTCCGAAGCCGTACATTTTGTCCCACTCCACATACGAGTCCAGGTCCTTGGGGGTGGCCCGGGGGCCCACCTTGGCCAGGGCCGCCTCCAAGTCCTTGTAGGAGAGGGGCCGCTGCAGCCCCGGGAGGCCCGCCCCGGCCGCCGCCTGCTGGCACAGCTGCCCCAGCTCGCCCCCGGAGAAGCCCTGCGTGCCCTGCACCAGGGCCGCCAGCTCCCGATCGCTCAGCACGCAGCCCTGCTGGGCCAGCGCCCGCTGCAGGATCTGCCCGCGGGCCGTACCATCCGGCAGCGCCACGTAAAAGCGGAGGACAAAACGCCGGCGGGTGGCCTCGTCCAGAGCTGCGGGCCGCGAGGTGGTGCCCACGACCAGCACGCCGTCGGCCCCCGCGCCGCAGCCGCCGTCCAGGCAAGCCAGGAGCGGCGCGAGCAGCGAGCCCGCGGCGGCCGCGCCGTCCTCCCGGGTCGGCAGCAGCGCGTCCAGCTCGCTGATGAGCAGCACCGCGGGCGGGCGGCAGCGCGCAGCCGCGAAGGCCGCCTGGAGGAGGCGCGCGCCCTCGGCGGCCCCGGGCGCGGCCAGCGAGGCTGCGCGCAGGCGCAGCAGCGAGGCGCCGAGCTGCGTGGCCAGACAGCGCCCCAGCAGCGCCTTGCCCGCGCCCCGCGGCCCGAAGAGCAGCACGGTCCGCGGCGGGCGCGGGCTGCCGGGGTAGGCGGGCGGCCGCAGCAGGGGCCACACCAGCTCCTCCTCCAGCGCCGCCTTGAGCGGGCCCTGGCCCGCCACGTCCGCCCACTGCACCGGGGGCCCGCAGTCCAGCATCTTGCTCGTCACCAGCTCCAGGGCCCCCGGGTCCACCGCTTTGGGGGGCTCCTCCGACGGCAAGGCAAAGGCCCCCCGGGGAGCCGGGGCCGGCGCGCGCTCCGGGAACTTGTCGAAGGACTCGAGTGGCGGGCCGTAGCCCGGGGAGCCCAGGACCTTGAGGGGGACGCCGCCGGCGTACTTGCCCGACGCCTCCTCCGCCCCCGGCGGCTTCGCCCGGAACCCGTGGCCTCGACCGTCGCCGTTGTCCGCGGCGGGGTAGGCGGCGCCGTCGGCCGCCGGGGCCTTGGTGGGCTCGTAGACGTACTTGCGGTAGCGGCCCTCCGCGCCCTCGTCCGCGGCCTTGCGCTTCAGCGACACCCCGGCCTCCGCCCCGGGAGCGGCGGCCTGGAAGCCGTAGGAGGCGGGCGCGGGCCGGGCCGGGGCGGGCGCGGGCAGGGGCGTGGGCGCCGCCAGGCCCGAGGGCAGGTAGGGGGTGGGCGGCGGGGCCGGGGGCGGCGGCAGAGCCCCGTAGCCCGGCTGCGCGGCGTAGCCCCCCGCGGGGTAGTTGTACAGAGGCGCCGAGGGGCCGTAGCCGGGGGGAGGCGGGGGCTGCAGCAGCGCGGCCGGGGGCGGCGGGGCCAGCGCGGTCCCCGTCTGCGCGCAGTAGCCCGGGGCCAGGTACCCCCCGCCGTAGCCGGCCGCGTACTCTTGCGCCGCGGGCGGGCCCCCGCACGCATTGCCGGCGTAGAGGGGCTCAGGCAGGTTCCCGGCTAAAACCGGGGAGCCCCCGAGGCCCCCGGCGCCGCCCCCACTGCCCGACTTGGTTCCCGGGAGGCCTTCGTGGAGCGAGGCCAAGGGGTAGTGTGTCTCTGGCCCCGGCCAGGGCTCGGGGTCCCCCTTGGCGCCGTTGAGAAAGGCATCGCCGTAGCCGCCCAGGGTGGGGCGCTCGTAGGGCGAGTCCAGGACCCCCGAGTACTTCTCGGCGTAGCGCTTGAGGAGGTTGGAAGCCGTGAGGGCGGAGATGTCGTCGTGCGCCCAAGCGTAGTGGCAGCGCTGGCGACCCCCAGGGGGCAGCTCCAACTTGTGGGCTGGCGACGGGGTGGTGGAGGAGACGTCCAGGTGCTGCTCTGGCCACTGGTTGAGAGGCTGGGCGTGTTCCGGTGTCCAGTGCATCTTCGACAGAGCTGCAAGAGAGAAGGGGTGGTGAGGTCCTTCAGGGCCCCACCTCCCCGCGCGCCCACCGCCCCGCGCGCCCACCTCCCTACCCACCGAGACTGCATGCAGCTCGGGACAGGCTGGTTCTCCCGCGCCCACCACCCTCCTGGGGAATCTTCTCCAGCACCAAGTACACAGTACCGCAAGCATGTCAAACTCAGCCTGCGGGCCGCATGTGGCCCACAATTAATATTTTTGCGACCCAGCCAATATAACAGTATGTGAGAAACGTTTTAATAATAATTTCATAATCTTCCCCACACACACCACGTGCATCTGTAGCCGCAAACCTTGCATATCAACTCTGGTCACCCAATTTTAAAATTAGACTTGTTAGTGACATCTCTGGGTTTGTAAAGAAAATTATGGTAACTTAAATTCATAAATATTCCAGCGCATGTGGAAGAAATTCCAATATCATCCCGTTTTGGACGCGTGGCAGTTAACTGGTTAACCTTTAGAATATCCTGTTATACAAATTATTAATAACGAATTACAACATTCACTAATTACTGATCACTATAATCGTGTTGCATTCATTTCCCTTACGTGCCTTACATGCAGGCGCACCATTTCTCTCCACCAATACCAGCAGCAAATATTTTAGCAGCCGATTGCTGCGTCATTACTCTTGCACTGACTTGTTTGGTGTGCACAACACGAAATATTTAGCTTTCGGAGAACAAGAAAAATAGATTTATTTGCGTTACGCTTATTAATTTGTGCAGTTATTCAGTGTCTGGTAAGTTAATGTTCAAGAAAAAATTAATTTTTATTAAAATATTCTATTATTTTATGTTAACGATTACTCATTTATTTCAGCCCTTGTATTCAGCATGTCTCTATCGAAATAAACCTACATTTCTATGAAAATTGAAGCTTTTGGGTTTTTTGCAGCCCACATAAAGTTAAACCTTGTTTACTTGGCCCTGTTAGCCTTTGAGTTTGACATGCTTGCAGTACAGAATTTACCCCTCTTGTCCCAGGGTTAAAGTTATCTGAAAATACTTCCCTCAGAGCAAGAGGCATCTGGAAAGGACATGTTTGGCCCTAACTTCACCTTTTTTATATTAAATTTATTGGGGTGACATTGGTCAACATGATATAGGTTTCAGGTGTAGGTGTCTATGTTACAAGATCTGTATATTGTACCATGTGCCCACCACCCAAAGTCACATCTCCTGTCACCATATATTGGGGCTGCCTTCTCCTCCCACCCCCTTCCCTCTGGCAACCAACTAACTGCATCTTATAGGCAATGATGATTATTTGTCCTGGCCACACCAGCCCTGACCTCTAGAACACAATGGTCCTGACTTCCAGACCTAATGTCGTGAAGGGTAGAACGTGCTAGCCCTGGAAATAGCCAAGCCCACGTGGGGCTCATTCAGGAACAGCTGTTTGTTGCATGCCCGACATGTGCTAGGTAGGCACTAAAGAGACACTGAGGTTGTGTAATGATGAGAGGCCTGCCCAGGGCCCCTGACCTAATGGCCCAACAGTTTGATAGTCTTAAGTGCTCTGCTCACCTCCATCTTCCTACAGACTCCAGGGTCCCCTTGGGGCCTTAAGTGAGGGATATAGATGTCTTTGGCAGTTCCGCGCCATCCCTGGGAAATCCCAGAGGCTGATCGAGAAGCATTCACTTCCTTTCCACTTGGTTTCTTTTAGTCTCTGCCTGATAAGGTCAGAGCACATGGGTTCCAGACCCAATTCTGCACGTGATGGCTGTGTGCCCAGGGCAAGTGTTGCCATCTGTCTCATTCCCAAAATATGATCATCACAATACAGAGAGGTTATTTAGATAAATCACAATCCAGGGAAGATGGGGGAAAGTTAGCTCACAGCATTGCAGTTAAGTGCACATCTTAGCTTCCCAGTAACCAAATAACTCACTTTGCAAAGTAAAAAAACATGGCCATACTCAAAAACAGCAAAATGTTCCTAGCATAGAGATCACAGGGCTTATTTTTCATGGACCTCAGGAAGCAAACCTATGAGATGTAATAATGTCCTCTTAGCCATGCCACAAACACAAATATTACATGGCTGTTTCTTACACTGCCCCTCAACACCAGTCAAGGCATGAGCCAAACTAGTCAAACGATTCAGGGCCTGGGGAAGTGCACTCTCTGGGCACATGGCTCCAATGGGTTAGCCTGATCCGAAGGTAAAAGCTCAAAGACTAAACGGCATACTAGAGATGGTTTTTGCTGATGAGTATTTCTCAAACCTAAGCTTTTAATAAGATAAGTTAGCCTTACAGTTTCAATATTCTTTCTTCAACAAATACTAAATGTTATGCTGCGGCGGGGGGGGGGGGGTGGGGGGGGGATGGCGGCAGACGGGGGCAGATTGCAAGGTGAATATGATGGTTCAGCCAGATGTGGAGACAGATAGACAACGATTGCAAGGTGAATATGATGGTTCAGCCAGATGTGGAGACAGATAGACAACATCTTTTGTGAGGTGGGGCTCAAGGGAACATGCTACACCTGGTGGAGAAGGCCTCACCAAGGAAGTGGTGTCTTTACTGGATTTTGAATGGTGAGGGACCAAGGTGACCAGACAGGCTAGAGCAGTGGTCGGCAAACTCATTAGTCATCAGAGCCAAATATCAACAGTACGATTGAAATTTCTTTTGAGAGCCAAATTTTTAAACTTAAACTATATAGGTAGGTACATTGTTACTAACTTAATTAGGGTACTCCTAAGGCTTAGGAAGAGCCACACTCAAGGGGCCAAAGAGCCGCATGTGGCTCGTGAGCAGCAGTTAGCTGACCACGGGGCTAGAGGGTGCCAACACCTTTAAAGATACAGAGCACAATGCATTCAGAAAGCCTGGACTGGGTTAACTCATATACCCTATCCCCTTCCTCAAGACAATTTATTGCCACATTCTTGAAAATTGTCATAATAAATCTACGTATCTACTGTGTCTATGATGTGAATCATGTGCCTTAAGAAATAGGGCTTCAAACAAACAAACAAAAAAAGACCCCAAACAGCCACAGCAATCTTGTAAAAGAAGAACAAAGTTGGAGGGATCACAAATCTGGATATCAAACTATACTACAAAGCCATTGTAATCAAAACAGCCTGTTACTGGCATAAGAACAGGCATGCAGACCAATGGAACAGAACAGAGACCCCAGAAATCGACCCACGCCATTGCTGTCAATATTTGACCAGGAAAGCAAAAACAATGGCGTAAAGACAGTGTTTCCAACAAATGGTTTTGGGAAAACTGGACAGGCACATGCAAAAAGATGAAACTAGACCACCAACTTACACCATACACAAGAATAAGTTCAAAATGTAAGTTGTGAAACCATAAAAATCCTAGAAGAAAACATAGGCAGTAAAAACTCAGACATCTCATGTAGCAGAATTTTCACTGATACATCTCCAAGCGCAAGAGAAATAGGAAAAATTAAACAAATGGGACTACATCAAACTAAAAAGCTTCTGCACAGCAAAAGAAACCACCATCAAAATGAAAAGAGAACCCACTGTATGGGAGAACATATTTGCCAATGATACATCTGATAAGGGGTTAATATCCAAACACATAAGGAATTCATACTACTCAACAATTAAGTCCAATTTAAAAATGGGGAAAGGACCTAAATAGACAACTCTCCAAAGAGGACATACACATAGACAATAGACGTATGAAAAAATGCTCTAAGTCACTAATCATCAGAAATGCAAATTAAAACCACAATGAGATATCACCTCACACCTGTCAGAGTGGTTACCATCCTATCCTATATAATAAAAGGCTAATATGCAAATAGACAGAACAGCAGAACAACCAGTCCCTATGACGTGTGCTGACCACCAGGGGTCACGCATGGAACATGGCAGGCGGCAGCAACAGCGGGATGGTGGAGCAGGTGAGCGGAGGTGCCAGACCAAGGCAGGGCACCGGTCACAGTCATCGGGGTGAGCCTCTGGTGGTTACTGAGAAGTCTTTGTTCCCGCGCGCACTGGGTCTCACCTGGTGCTCACATGTGCTGCCACCCAATGCCCAATCGCTTGATGCCTCAGGGGGTACAAGTAGCAGCTGCTGGCCCTGATCGCCCCTGAGGGCTTCTCCACCTCCCCCTGCTCCTGAGGGGTGGTCAGGGCAGCAGCCACTGCTGGCACCTGCTGCTGGCGCTGGCCCCAATTGCTCCGTGCTGTCAGCAGGTGCAAGCAGTGGCCAATAGACGTATGAAAAAATGCTCAAAGTCACTAATCATCAGAAATGGGCCCCTGGGGGGGAGGGGAGGTGCTGCCAGCAGACAGGGGACCACAGCGGGAGGGGCCAGGTGGGGGTGCAGAGGATGGGCCGAGACCTGCCCCTGTGCCCACTGCAGCCTCAAGGCCCACAGTTCCTTTCAAGGTGCACGAATTCATGCACTGGGCCCCTAGTCAATAAATAAACAACAAGTGCTTGCAAGGATGTGGAGAAAAAGGAACCCTAGTACACTGTTGGTGGAAATGCAGACTGGTGCAGCCACTATGGAAAACAATATGGAGTTTCCTCAAAAAGTTAAAAATGGAACTGCCATTTGACCCAGTGAACCCACTTCTGGGAATATACCCTAAAACCTCCAAAAAACTAATCAGAAAGAATATATGCACCCCTATGTTCATAGCAATGTTATTTACAATAGCTAAGATTTGGAAACAGCCCAAGTGCCGCCAGTAGATGAATGGATAAAAAAGGCTGTGGTACAGCCTGGCGGGCATGACTGAGTATAGACCTATGAACTAAGAGGTTGAGATTTAATTCCCAGTCAGGGCACATGCCTGGCTTGTGGGCTCAATCCCCAGTGGGGGGCATGCGGGAGGCAGCCGATCAACGGTTCTCTGTCATCATTGATGTTCCTGTCTCTCCCTCTCTCTTCCTCTCTGAAATCAATAAATATATATATATATTTTAAAAATTAAAAAGCTGTGGTACATTTACACAATGGAATACTATGCAGCTGTAAAAAAGAAGGATCTCTTACCCTTTGAGACACTATAGATGGACCTGGAAAGTATTATGCTAAGTGAAATAACCCAGTCAGAGAAAGACGAGTATCACATGATCTCACTCATACGTGGAATAAACAAAATAGATCCAGAGACATAGAAGCATGGAACAGACTGTGGAATCTCAGAGGGAAGGTGGGGGGGGGGGGGCAAAGAGGGGAAGAGATGAACCAAAGAACTTGTATGCATATATGCATAACCCATAGACACAGACAACAGGGTGGTCAAGGCCTGGGGCAGGGGCTGATGGTGGGCTAGAAGGGGTCAATGGGGGAAAAGGAGGGACATATGTAATAATTTCAACAATAAATATTTTTTAAATAGTGTGGTGAAGGCCTAAGGCGGAGGTAGAGGGTGGGCAGAGGGGGCTATTAGGGGATATCTCTAGTACTGTCATCAATAAAATTATATATATATTAAATTTAATATATATATATTAAAACAAAAAAGAAATAGGGCTCATGTGCAGTGAGCAACCTACATAATCATACACTGCAAGCCTAGAAGGAGTACCAAGAAATGTTGGGTCACGGAGGCCTGGAAGTAGGTGTATGCAGAGAGAACGGTAGAAGAGCTGAAAATAAGCAAGTGGCTTCTCAGGTTCTCTTCAGTTGCCCGTACTCACAGCAGTTTGTTGACAGCACCACCTCCAGAGGCTATGACCTGACATCAATGGGAGAGCACAGTCTTTGAATCTAAAACTATTTACCCTCATCCCCACTGCCCTGGGGAGGGCGTGAGCAATAGATACTAAAGCTTAAAAAAGGAACGTTTTTAAGGTTGTTTTGCCTTCAGAGTTGACCCTGAACACCAATGACAAGAAAGCAGAGCAGAGGCAGTAGAGCTGAGTGCGAGGTCTGTGGGCAGGTCTGCGGGTCCTACTGAGGGTCTTCAGAGAGCAGAGGCATTAGCTGGTGTCAGAGGGGGTCATTTCCAGGGACATCAGGAATCACAAGGGGTCTGGTTGCAGCATCATAAGACGTAATATCAGAGTTATACAAGTGCAAACACAGGTGGGGCAAAAGTGGGTTTACAGTTGTGAGTACTGGAAACACAGTTTATTGTTGTATTATTTATTAATTATTGTATTTTCTATACAAACAACTGTAAACCTGCTTTTGCGATGCCCCGTGTTGTATTACCACATGGACCCTTAAACCTGTTTTGTTTTGTTTTCTATTCATTGTTATCCGTGTTTTGGCTCCTTCATATGGAGAAAATAAATTTGATGATAGCACTTTCCCTGAACACATTCAGCTGGGAATGATGGGGAAGGACATCCATAGACACGGCAGGGAAGGCTGTGTGTCTGGGCGGTTCCACAGGCATTTCCTTCACCCCCTCTGCTCCTCTTCACTCAGGTCCCCACCCTCAAGGCCAAGTACTCAGCCTTGGCCACCACTGAACCACTCCACCCAGCAGTGTGGATGCCAGGAATGCCCCCCGTGGCTCTCCAAGCCTGTCCCAGCACCACACCCCCCCTCTCTCATCTATTCCAGGATTAGCCCCTCAAGCTGCTCCTAGCCCTACCCAGAGGGGCCCTTGTCCCTGGCAGCTCATTCAGCCCACCTGATCTCTACCCTCAGCCCCTCCAGGTGCTGGCCTTCCACTCTAGGTAATTCTCTTCCATTTTAACCACTTTGGCTTTCTGTTTGCACCTTTATCTATGTCTACATCCACTTTGCAGGCAGGAAGCCTGAGGGTCCATCCAGCCCAGCCTTGATCCCATCTTGGTTCAGCTGGGATCTTGCCTCATTAATTAACTATCCCTTCCCGCTACTGTGTCCTGGCTCCCTCCCCACAGCAAGCATAATTGTTTCCTGTCCTCAAAAAGACCTCCTGGACCCTAAGTCTCCACTTGCCACCAGCCCATCTTTCTTCCCCTTCTTTCAAGATCCTTTCAGGTCGTTGTCTAAATGCAATGATCTGGCCTCTGTTAGAGATCCTTGAATGGTTTGACTGGGGAGCAGAGGGCCAGGTCAGCAACTTCTAAACTTAGTCACAACGTGTTTGATCTCAAGACTTCTTCTCACCTCTTTCAAGGGAGGAACAAAGGTCTGGCCAGAATGCCACTGCCCAAGGAAGGGGAGAAGACAGAAGTTTGAGGAGGTGAGACTGCCATCCTGCACTGGGCTGAGCATGCTGGCCTGCATGAGCCTGGCACACGCCGGCATTCACGCCTACACCACCCATGCTGTGCAGAGGGTTGCACAGCTGCAGGCGCATATGCATGTCTGTGCCTGTCGCTTACATATGCGCTCGGTCTCATCTCTCTGGGGCTTTAAATGCAAACTCAGCTGGTGCTTTCTGACACAACCAGCCTCCCCGCTTGCCTTCCTCCCACCCCCTCCCTGCCTGCCAATCCAGAGAGGTTAGGGTAGAGCATGCTGTCTCCCTGCCCTACACCCACCACACCCACCACACCCACCACACCCAGGCCAGTGACAGTCCTCTTGCTCTCACACTGGGACTCTAGGTCTACCTGTGACCCAGCTCACAAGCCCCTCCCATGCAGCCTCCTACATGAGGGATCTCCCAGGAGACCCTGCCTCCCTTCAGGGTTCACAGACTATACTCCAGTCCTCTACATCACCAGAGACTTGGGGAAAAGTGTGAGCTTTGAATCAGGGAGGCCTGAGTTTGAATCCAGACTCACTTATTCTACAATCCTATTCAGGTTGCCTGACCTCACTGAAGCTCAATTTCTCCATCTGTTAAAGGGCATCACATATGCCTCGCAGAGCTGTCTTGAGGATTGAAAAAAAAATAATGTATGTATCGTATGCAGTCCAGTATGGGGTACAAAGTAGTGTGATAAATGGTAGAATTAAGAACCGGAGCTGTGGCCCATCCTTACTGAGTGACTCTGAACAAGTCCCTTCCCCCTGGGGTTGAGGTGACCAGGAGAATGTTCTGTGAGGGGGTTTCATCCCAGCTGATACGATAGAACGGTCCTCATGCCATTTCCCAGCACCCCGCACTGGGGGCAGAGCCAGCCCCTGTTCTATCTTGTGTAGCCCTCACAACAGGCTTATGGAATCAATGCCATCGTCATCATTCCCCTTTGACAGGTGGGGAGACTGAGAGATTAATACAGCCTCAAGCTCACACAGCTATCACATAACAGAGCAGGATTCTGAGGGCAACAGTCTGACCAGGAGCCCAGGCCCTATCTCTTGGCTGCACCAACTCCCTGGTCCAGCCCTCGGGTACTCACAGCCCGGGAAGAGCCTGAGGACGTTACCTGGCCTTCGTCTTTGCCTTGGCCCTATGGAAACATGTGTCTGTATTTGCCTGGGAGTGTGGCCTGTGCCCCCAGGCAGGAGCATTTGTGTCCTCTCAGGGCAAAACAGCCCAGTAGAGCTGTCCCTTTCCCTGCAGACTTGCCATCTGATAGGTAGTCACCCCCCTGGGCTGGGCAGACAGTTCCTCATCTGGGTCTGGGACTTCCCTGGTGGTGGCTGGACTCTGGAGGAAAGGTAACTTTCTGAAACTGCACCCTTTGGGGAGCAAGGTCGGGCTCTGAAGCAGCTCTTTCTCTGCAGACCCTTGAAGGCCACGCGCCCTTCCACACAGAAGAGGCTGATCCACTCGCTCCACCCACGGAGTGCCGACCTTCAAACGCAGGCGAGCAGTAGACAGTAATGGAAGGAACTACTTGATGGAAGAGGAAGTGAAAAGCTCCTCACACCCTCACCCCTCGTTTTTAGGAAGTCTTCCGGGATCAATGAGAAGCGATCCAGCGTCACAAACGGCCAGAACACTCAGTGCACCGACTTCCGCCCCATGGACCTCTCCAGCCCCCATGGGCCCAGGGAGGGCACTCCCTGCAGTGGGCCTGACACAGGCTATGGGAAGCTCCTATGGTTAACCTAGGAATGGGAAGCTTTCGGCTCCCGCCCCCTCACCCCCACCTCCTGGGAAAGGAGAGACGCTGGAGACCCAGCTCAATCGCCAGTGGCCAGTGGTTTAGTCGATCATGCCTAGATCATGCCCACGTAATGAAGCCTCCACAAAAATACGAGGGCTGGGGTTCAGAGAGGTTCTGGGTTGGGGGCCATGTGGAGGTGCTGGGAGGTGGTGCCCTGGGAGAGGACGGAGGCGCTGCAGTCCTTCCCACGTGCCCGCCCTGTGCACCTCTTCCATCTGGCTGTACCTGCGTTACAGTCTTTTATAACAACCTGGTAATCTAGTAAGTAAACTGGTTTCCTGAGTTCTGTGAGCCACTCTAGCAAATTAACGAACCCAAAGAAAGGGGCGTGGGAATCTCCGATGTATAGTCCCTGGGTCAGACGCACAGGTGGCAACCCCAGCTTGTGATTACCCTCTGCACTGGGGCCTTCTCGTGGGACTGAGCCCTGAGCCTGTGGGATCTGATGCTATCTCCAGGTAAACAGTGTCAGAATTTAGCTAGATCTGCAGGACACCCAGCCCGTGTTGCAGAATTGGCTGGTGTGGAAACCCACACGTCTGGTGTCAGAAGTGAAGCGGTGTAGTGTGAGCATCAGGAGACTGTTTTTCTCTCACACACGCCTCCTCCACGCTCACTCTGACACCCCAGGGCAGCGAACGCCCTGAGCTGTCACTGTGGGACCATGGGCAAGACACCTAATCTCTATCCGATTCACTTTCTTCAGTTGTCAAGTGAGACAGCTGGTGTGGATGGCGGACTGCAAACTTCTCTCTCACTAGGAACCTTTTAAAGTAAACTTTATACTTGATGCAGCAGTAAGAGACCCCAACCATGCAGTGTCAACACCCCTCCAACTCTCTAAGGAGGCCTTTGCCTCCTAACCCCCTTCCCCAGCTTACAGAATTCTATGATTCAGAATTCCATTACCCACCGGGAGGGAGGGGATTGGACCGAGCAGGGCTGGGGGCGGGGCAGGGAAGGAGGGGCAGCTGCCCGGCGGCTCCAGGCCTGTGAGGAGCAGGGGCTGCTGCAGCCCCCTCTTGGGCAAGCTCCCCAGGGCTCCATTATCTCAGCCAGGAACAAAGGGGCTGGAGTGGAGAATCCCATTGTTGGCCCTCATATGGAAATCTCATTAATCTATTCACTGCGGCTCCCACAGGCCCTTTGTCCCAGGCTTTTTGTCTAGTGCTCACAACTGTTCCCCCAGCCGCTGGGCCCTGCCCTGCAAGAGGAGAGGGAGGAGTGACAAAAGGACGGCCCAGGACCAGTCACCTGCCACAGCCCTAGCACCCACCACACAGGAAGCTCTTCCCCCGGTTGAGGGCAGAGCGCAGCCCCCAGCACAGCTGGGCCTGCACAACCCTGCCTGGGGGACCTTCTGGGCCTGGTTCTGGGCTAGCATGGTCGTTTAGGGGATTAGCCAAGGAGGCCAGAGGGGCAGCTGCAAACTCACTGCAAGGGCTGCAGCCTGTTTCTGCAGGCACCCCGTCCCGTTCCTAGCCAGCACCCCCAATGCCGGGTGTTAGAGATGCAAGATTGGGTCAAACTGCAAGCCGTCCTCACAGACTCTATTGTGTAACAGAGAAGATAAGGCATAAGTGGTCATGGAGAGAGGGAAGGGAAGGGAAGGAAAGGAAGGGGAGGGGAAGAGAGGGAAAGAAAAAGAGAAGAATGAGTTCAGTAGTTCTCAGTGGACGCTATTTTTGGAGGGGGATCAGGATAGCACCTAAAATGGGTGTCTTGGGATGGGAAGCATTGGGGTATATACATGGACTTGAAGTGAAGGCGAAGGACCAGAGCTGAGCAGGGAGTGCTGGCACATCCGGGTCATCACTCACTCATTGCCCACAACACCCCACCACAGTAGATACTATTTACAGATGATAAAACTGAGTCCCAGAGAGGAGGTGTGGCTTGCCCAGGGTCCAGATGGGGGCCCCCTCCCTCTGAGCAGTGTTTTTCCCACTCCTGCAGGCTGTGGTAAGGCAAGAAGACAGATAGAGGAGCAGACCCCTAAGTAGAGCAGGGGTCCATGCACAAGAATCTGAACCTGTTCTTCCATGTCCCTGTGCTCCTCGGATGGAGAAACGGTGAAGCTGCAGCTGGGGAAGGGGGAGGGGCTTAGGAAGGTGAGGAAAGGCTGCATGTTACCCAGGAGTGGGAATGGCCAGGACAGGTGTCGGGCTAATTCTCTTCGGGTCTTGGGGCAGGAAGTCCCAGGCTTCTCTGGTTCCCCAGTAATGAAATGCAAACCAGCTTTCCTCTCCATGCACAGGCCCTAAAGAAATCTAAATAAACCCAGCCCTGCTCATTCAGGGCCTACATGCCTGTGCTCACCAGGTCCCACCCATTGGAAGTGCCCTCCCTCTCCCAGCTGACTCCCATCCTTCAAGGCTCCTGGCGAGTCCTGCTCCTTTATGCATCCTCCCAGCCCTAAGCGACGCCTTGCTTTCCTGGGGCAGCTGGGGAAAGTCCCTCCTGACAGCAAGAACAGGGGATGTCCTTCCTCCTTGCACTGATTCAATCCCCTTTCAACACTCAAGGATGTTGTTCCCTCAATTCTCCCCTCTCCTGCACGATCATTTCCCCTGTTCTTCACTCTCATCAGCCCACACACATGCTGCTAGTCTCCCACCTGAGGGGGGAAACGTTCAAAGCAATCTCTCGATCCCCCTCCAACTACATCCTTTTGCTCTTTGCTTGCTTTTTAACAAAAAACAGTTTGAAAGACACTTACACTGCTATTCCTGATGCCTCCCCTCCCAAACGGCCTTTCACACCTGCCTGCAGTGTGGGGTGTGACCACGTTGTAAAACCTGATGGTCAGTTCTCAGTGGCCTCAGCTCAGCAGTTCAGCCTCAGCTGACAACGTCCGTGCTGGGCTCCCTGCCCCTCTCCTCCTCAGCCTCTGCCATGCCCTCCTTCACCCCCACCCCCAGCCTCGCAGAGCCCGGGGTTCAGCCTGTGGGTCCTTCTCTCCACATTAATTCCTGAGAGACCCCATCCAGTCTTATGGCCTCGACCATCGTCTATGTATTGAGGTTTCCTGAACGCGGCTCTCCAGCCTGGTTTTCTGTCATGCACTCCCCACTGGTGCATCCAACCTTCTTGCTGACACCTCCACTCCAATATTTAATTGGCATACCTGACATCTCCAAAAACCAAATTTCTGACTTCCTCACCACCCCCACCCCAGCTTCCCACCTCAGGAAACGGCAGCTCCAGCCTTTCTAGCTGTTCAGGCCAGAAACCTTGGGGGCATCTCTAACTCTCCTCAGACCAACGAATCTGGCTTCAAAATCTATCCAAACTGCAATCACTTCTCACCACCTCCCGAGACATCTCTCACCTGGACGGCTGCAGTGGTCTCCTATCTCACCTCCCATTTTTACCCTTGTCCCCCACTCTCCAGTCTCAACACAGCAGCCACCCAGAAAACATGTCTGACCCTGTCGTTCTTCTACCTAGAAATTTCCAGTGGCTCCTTTCTCATCCAGAAGAAAAGCCAAAGTCTTCCCTGTGGCCTAGCAGGTCCTAACACACTGCTTCCCTTACCTCTGGGCCTCCGCCAGCTGTGCTGGCTTCTGGGTAACCCCCACGCCCAGCCTGCTCCCACCTCGGGGCCTCGACCTTGCTGTGTGCAGGCCTTCAACACTCTTTCCCCAGCTCTCCCCGTGGCTCACACACCCCCTCACTCACTTCAGGTCTCTGCTCAACTGCCACCTCACTGTCCCCTCAACTGATGGTCTCGCGTAAGCTAGCTCCCTGTTGCTCTATTTTCTTGTACCCACTGGAAAGTTCAATGAGAGCAGGGGCTTGGTTTTGTTCACTGCCATATTTCAAGCACCTAGGACAGTGCCTGGCACACAGGAAGTCCTTAATGGACCTGTGTAATGGAAGGATGGCTGGATGGCTAACGGGCAAAGAGGCTTGAAATTGCCTCCATGTCCAAATTTTTTAAAAAAGGTAGGGTGACTATATTTGAGCCCAGTGAGATGGTGAGGGTGGCAAAGCCAGGGAATTATCTCTGGTGGATAGGGAAAGGGTGCCTGCAGCCGAAGGGCTCTCAGCCCAGCCACCAGCCACCCCAACTAGCCCTTCCTTCCTCCCTCCCTCCTTTCTTTCTTTCTTTCTTTCTTTCTTTCTTTCTTTCTTTCTTTCTTTCTTTTTCTTTTTCTTTCTTAATCTTTCTCCTCTCTTCCCCCAGCCAGGCCTCTGGGAGAGGACAAAAGGGGCAATGGAATTCCCATCAAAGGCCACCGGACACATGGTAAAGAGATCAGGGCCCTCGGGATCCTGCTTCCTCAAGGTAGAGAGGCCTCCCCGCCAGTCTGGCTCCTCTCTGGGGTGGGTGTGTGTGTGTGTGTGTGGGGGGGGGTGTACTCTGGGCCTGGACTCTTCATATGTCAAATGCCAAACAGCAGGAGGTCAGCCTGACTGAGGCTGGCCAAGTGGCCCCCATCTGGGCTGTGTGCACACACTGGGCGGGGTGGGGGGGGTGGGGGGGAAGTACAGAAATCCCTCCTGTGTCCGCGGTCAGGGCCACAGACAGGCTGTGACCATCTGTTGTCCTCTTGAGAGGCCAGGCCAGGCCAGGGGCCCAGCACCCTTGAGGATAAACCTTCCCTCTCCCCCAGCCTACTAGTGTTTGCAAAGAACTCTCATGGTTACCATTCAGTTTCACTCGCACAACTTCCCTCCCAGATACTCATATTCTCCCCATTTTACAGAAGAGGATGTGGAGGCTCAAAGAGGGGGAGTGATTCTCCGAAGTTCCTGACACCTGGTAAGAGGGGACACGGGGATTCTTAGAACATTCTGCCAGCCTTGGTCAAGCTGCGTAGGCGCCAACACCTGGCCGTCCCAGAGCTCAGCGCTCAGGCACAGCTCCAGCCCAAGCGTGCCTTCGGCCCCCTCTTCCAGGGAGCCTTCTAGGAGTGGCAACCCCATGGAAGTTCCTAAGATGCTGCAAAGTCTAAGCTCCATACAGCCACTCCTTTCCCACCCTGGGCTGTAGGTCTGTCCCTGGGTGTTTGGCCCCTTGTGGCCTAGGACCACTTAAGAGTAGCTCAGCCCCCCACAGGAGTAGATGACCCCTAACTGCATATGTCCACACTGGGGCTGGGTGGTCTGACAGACTGGGGAGGGAGCATCCATTCTTGGAAGAGCCCTGGCCAAGGTCACACAGCCAGAAAGGGGTTTGCACCCAAGCGTTTGATTCTATCCCTCAACACAGACTCTAATCCAGCCGTAGCGTTTGAAATGAATAAAACTAAAAAAAAAAAAAAGACCGTACCCTTTTATGTAATGATGTTTACTTTGAATTTATATTAGTTCACACAAACACTCCATCCATGCTTTTGTTCCGGCCCTCTGGTCCAGTTTAAGAACGCATTGTGGCCCTCGAGTCAAAAAGTTTGCCCACCCCTGCTCTAATCCTATGCTGTCCAAATCGCAGCTGCTGGCCACAGGTGGCTACTTGAATTTAAATTCACTAAAATGTATTAGTTATTTTACAATTTAAATTATTATTAAAAATAAAAATATATCATTAAAGATAAATTACATTAACATTTCAGATCCTCAGTAGCACTAGCCACGCTCTGAGCGCTCAGCAGTCATGTGTGGTCGTGGCTGCTGGATTGGGCATCGCACACTCACAACATTCCCATCTCTCAGAAAGCCCTACTGGACAGAGCTCTATCCTGGCCAGCACTAGGTTTGCAGCCAGGGTGCTTCCCGCCACAACGGGATCCTCTGCGCTTTCTCTTGTGCAGGAGTCTCACTTCTTAGGCTCTCTGGGTAGACCTCCCTAGGACTCAGACTCCTTCCCTAGGATTCCCAGGCAGTTCAATGGTGAGCTTAGCTCCAGCTTCCCCAGGAAGGAGGGAGGCAGGGCTCCCCCCAAGCCCAGCCTGTCCTGCTTGCCGCAGGGAGGAGAGGGGCAGGCAGAAGAGGAGCAGAGGACAGGGCTGTCTGTCATCTGGCCCTTTAGGCTGTGCTCCCTTCCCTCCCCATCAGCTGCTCAACACCCATCCCCCCTGGTTTACCATCCTCATCCTCATCAAGTCCCAAGGACAGATGGGGGCTGGCAGGGAGAAACGTGACCACAGTGAAAGCCCTCTCAAGTGGCAACAGAGTCCGGGGGTCACAGCTGGGTCCCCCGAGGCCTGGCCAGTCCCTCATGTCCGGCCTTGTGTCAGCCAGGCTCCAGCTAAAAGCAAATCTCAGTGAGGGGAGGAGGGGCCTCTTAGGAGACTTAGGAATGCGTAGGTGCTGGATTATTCCGGCAGACACAACCGCAGTTAAAGGTGCAGCCACTCACGTGGTCACTCATCCATCCGTCCTTTCAACACACACTGAGTAAGCCCCCACCATGTCAGGATCTAACAAGAGGATGTAAAGATGGACAGGTAGGCTCCCTAACCAGCTTGACCAGGTAGGGACGAGGTTTGTTCTGGCGGTAATCCTTGTTCCAGGGTAGATGAAGTTTCTTTGTCTCTGCCCAGTGGTCTGCGCAGGCTGGACACCCTCTAACTCTAACTCCCTCCCCCAAACAGGCACGCCACACACACACACACACACACACACACACACACACACACAGCTGCTGCGGCTGCTGCCTTGGTCTCTGGCCAATCACAGCACTGAAGGGTAAGTCCCACTGCCCAGTGGCCCCCAGGGAGTGTATTTGCACATTTGAGCTGCTCAACCTGCAATGACAAAGCCTGGGGCCTGGGAGGAGGCACAGCAGGAGGGCGGGGGCCTGTGGAGAGCCGGCCTCCCTCCTGCCCAGGGGAAAGTTCAGGACTAGATTAAGCGTTCTGGGGCACAGAGGAATTTGGGGGCCTCAGCTCCAGCAGCGAATAAGCGATCCATAAAATCCCAATTTACACACTCACTGATCACACGGCCCCTCTGCCGCCCCAGAGGTGGGCGCTGTTCCTGGGCTCCCCTACTTTTGCAGACGGTCCTGGGGAACCAGGAGCTGGCCCACGTCACAGGCCCCCAGTGTTTTATCTGCAGACACGATCCCACCCCGAATCCCTAGGAGGGGCCCCCATCCCCAGGGCTTAGGGAACTGCCTGTACCCGCTCTGATCTGGCTGCCTTTTGGGGGTGGCCCACCGGGCAGTCACCTTTGTCTGTCCTCTGGGAATAACAGCTCTTTCTCTCTCCTGTGCTGCCCGGGGCTGCAGGAGCTGACTTCAGCCTCATCACCACCACTAATCACTTTTCCAGCTCTGAACCCACCCCGCCCACCCGGTCTTTCCAACAGTCCCCGCAGGTTTCCCCTTGCCCCTCCTGATGGTGTGCTGCTGGGCTGCTCTGAGTCCCTTTCTGCACCGCCACCCCCCTCCCCCTAGCCCGGCTATTACTTTTTTCCCCAGAGGAAAACACAATCTGTCTTCACCTAAATTGTGTTCCCTTCACTTAGTGAGGCTGCAGGAATTTCAGCAACTGAAAACCATTCTGGTAAAAAAGCATCCTCTTTTGCCCTAGCTGGTTTGGCTCAGTGGATAGAGCATCGGCCTGAGGACTGAAGGGTCCCTGGTTTGATTCCAGTCAAGGGCACATGCTCCGATTGTGGGCTCAATCCCCAGTAGGGGGCGTGCAGGAGGCACCAGATCAATGATTCTCATCATTCATGTTTCTCTCTCTCCTTTCCTCTCTGAAATATATATATCCTGTATAAGAAAGAAACATGCAAATTAACCGTCCCTCCACCACAAAGATGGCTGCACTCACAGCTGAGGCTGAGTTCCCGTGGAGCTTGACAGGGGACCTCAGGCTGCACCTCACACCTGACAGGGCTTGATGGGGGACCTCAGGCCGCGCCCCCCGCCCTGGTGCCAGGCCAGGGGACCTCAGGTCGTGCACCCCGCCTGGCAGGGCTTGACAGGGGACCTCAGGCCACGCCCCCAGCTCAGCAAGGCTTGACGGGGGACCTGAGGCCCTGCCCCCACCCTGGCAGTGCTTAACAGGGGACCTCAAGGTGTGCCCCCTGCCCCGGTGCTGGGCTGGGGGACCTCAGACCACATCTCCCACCCTGGCACCAGGCTAGAGGACCTGAGGCCGTGCCCCCCACCCCGGCACCAGGCCGGGGGACCTGATGTTGCGCCCCTCACCCAGCGGGACTTGATGGGGGGACGGGAGGCCGCTCCCCTGCCTGGCGGGGCTTGACGGGGGACCTCAGGCTGTGTCCCCTGCCCTGGCCTGGGCTGGGGGACCTGAGGCTGTGCCCCCACCCGGCGGGGCTTGACAAGGGTGGGACCAGCCAGGTCTGGATCTAGCCCAAGAGGGGGGCCGGCTGGATCTGGGTCTCACGTGATTTCGAGGCACACGTGGGTGGGTGGGGACTTGACTCTGGGTCCTGTGGTGCACCCCAGACTCTGACAAGAGGAAGATTTTCATATACATTTACTAATTTTCTTTCATCTCTGACACTTCTATTATAGAGAAAGGGCAAATAGCAATATTAAAATATTTCCTCTAATTAATCCCCTTTTAATGTGCATGAATTTCGTGCACCGGGCCACTAGTGTATTTATATTTTTTAAAAGGCTTCCTCTTTTAAACCAACGGTACCTCTGGGAGGTTCCAGGCTACAAGGGTGCAGCAAATACAAGTTCTCATTGAGGCTACCAGGCCTCATCCCTCCATGAAGGGCCAGTGAGGCTGATTGGCCTCTCCCCAATGCCTGCTTGAGACCAGCTGCACACTGAAGCCAAGTTAAGGGAGTCTTTGAGGCTGGGAACTGCTCACCCTGCACACCCTCTTCTCACTACTTGAGCTTAGGTGGAACAGGTTCAGGATAGACTTCAACTCCTGGGCCCTGAGAGGGACAGAAAAGGAGGGAGGGGTCACCCTATGTCTGTGCATTCCAGAGGCTTGGAAGGCTGGGCTGTTCTCTCCTGGGGAGGCCACTGCACGCTGGGCTGGGCTTGTTCTCCATGTCACTCAGTCCCACAACAGGCTGCTACGCGGGCATTGTGTGCAGGCCCATTGTATAGCAGGGCACACTCCTTCCCTTCTCCCTTTTCCTCACCGTCACTGGCTGCTCCCAGGGACCCACAAATGCAGACTGGACCATTAGCGACTTGAGATAGGCAGGTGTCTGAAGGCCAGCCTGAAAGACTGACCCAGTTGAGTGTCAACCTATGAACCACGAGGTCATGGTTCGATTCCCGGTCAGTGCACATGCCCAGGTTATGGGCTTCATCCCCAGTGTGAGGCATGCAGGAGACAGCCATTCAGTGATTGTCTCTCATCATTGATGTTTTTCTCTCTCTCTCTCTTCCTGTCTGAAATCATTTATATATATATATATATACTGACCCAGAGCTTGGGGCCCCTGAGTCCACATTAGCGAACCCAGGGCATCCATGTGCAGCTCACAGCCCCACCTCCCTCCTGTGGCTTAGTTGGTGCGGGAGTGAGTCAGCTTCTGAGATGTGGTTCAGGGGTCTCAATCTCTGCTTCTTTCAGGGAGAAGCAGGAGGGCATGGCAGGTCCCTCACAGGCTTGTGTGAGGGCACTGAAGGAAGGGTGTACTGTCAAGCTTGGCTGGAGTGGGGGCAGGACACCAGGGCAGGCTCTGACTTGGCTCCTCAGAGGGCTGGCTAGGAGCTTCAGCCTTGGAAAGAGGGGCGTGGGGAGAGGGGTCCGGAGGGGGCAGAGAAAGGAGGATGCTTTCTGATGCCAAAAACATCCAATGGGCTTGAGGGACTCAAGGAGAAAAGAGAACTGTCCCAGTTGCCTGCTGAGCACAGATTAGAGAGCCCTGCCGTGCGGGAGTGAGGTCCCTGTCACACCCCTGACAGGCTGACTGTCAGGTGGGTCTGCAGAGGCTGGGGGGCTAACTGGGCTCCATCACTGAATCTCAAACCTCTCTAGCCTGACACCTGGCCCCTCTGAACGTGTCCTGAGGCATCTCTCACCAGCTCCTCCTCTGGCAACAGAGGGAGGAGCCCTGGGACTTTGACATGCCCACCCACCCCCAAACTTCTGCCTCTTGGAGAGCCTGCCACACCAACTTCATGCTGAGCCACACTTTTCATGGTCCCTGGGAACTTCAGGGGGGAGATTTAGGAATTTGGTGGACTCTACAGGACCCCCTGGAGGCCCACTAAGACCTCAGACTCCCCAGGGAAAACATCTCTGCCTTCTCTCTCCAGAGTCTGTCCTTCACCCAGCTGGAAACCGTGGAGGCCCTGTGTCTCCACTCTTGCAGCCTTTACCCATCCAGCTGGTCGCTGAGTCCCCTTGACACTCTCTCTGAAATGACCTACAGTTCTCACCTCGCCCACCACAGCTGGCCCAGCATCTGACCTCAGGTGTCTGCCCTCCTAGTCCTTCTCTGAATGGCTGCCAGGGTGGTCCTTCTATCTAAAACACATTCAACCCCCACTTACCATGGAGTAGACACCAAACCCCTTAGCCTGGCACCAGCGGTGAGTCAGTTTCTCCTTCCTTCCAGCCTTGGATCCTGCCAATCTGGTCTCTTCTAGCCTCTCCAGCCACAATGGTTCATTTTTCTAGGCCATACATGTTCACGCTTCCAGGCCTTGGCTCTGTCAGTTCCTCTGCCTAGAAGGCTGCCTTCCTGGTACTGCAGCTGGGGTGCTCCCAGACTATTAGGCCACGTTCACTCTGACACTATTGCTGGCTTCCGCTTGGTGCCTGAACTGGTCCCCTGCACATCTATCCTGCCACTCAAAGGCCTTATTTAAGAGTTGATGTCACCTTTCCTGCTCAGACACCCCTGCCCCTGGGCCTTTGCACAGCAGTTCTTTTGTCCAGCAGCCCCTTCTTGCTCCCTTTCCACCATGTCCTTTACCCTCCCAAAGTCCCCTCCCTCAGAAAACTTTCCCTGATGCAATGGCGATAAGAGAAGGGCCTTTGGAGTATTTTCTTACTAGAGGAATCTATAATAATAAAAGCGTAATATGCTAATTAGACCAGACATCCTTCTAGATGACCTTCCAGATGAAGCCAGGGCTGTGAGGGCCGAGACAGCTACTGGGGTGGGTGAGGGCCGGGGCAGAGGCAGCCGCTACAGCGGTGGGGACCCAAGCCCCTTGCACGAATTTCGTTGGGCCTCTAGTTACTTATAATAAGTAATTTTTAAAGATGATTTACTTTTTCACTGAGGCGCTTTTTCATCGAGGCATTGAGGCAAGATTTGCAGCTGAACCCTGAGCTTTGCCCTGACTAGAGCCGATCCCTCCCTGGGGCTTCCCACCACATATGGAGACAGTGACAGCTATGCACAGGGCTCCCAGGGCCTTGAGTGGAGTCAAGCCACGCAGGCACCAGGCAGAGAGGGCTGTGGTTACTATCCAACTCAGGCACCACAGCTCTCCGGGGCTGGGTAAGGCCCGCCCAGCGCCCATCTCTGAGTCCCTGGGGACTCGGCTCTGCATGGGTGTGGGATGGAGGAAGAGCTCGGGGCTATTTACCAGTTTTCAGTCAGATGCTCTCTTTCCAGTCTGGTAAATACGCTGTCTGTTCTCAAAAATAACTTTTTTTCAATGCATAAGGTAAAAATACAACGGAAAAAATATAGCTATGTATGGTGAGAGATGTTAACTAGATTTCTTGTGGTGATCATTTTGCAAATATATTAAATCATTATGTTGTACACTTGAAACCAATATGTCAATTATGCCTCAATAAAAAAATAATACACAGGACTACTTTGTCAATTATACTTCAGTAAAGCTGGGGGAAGAAATTTAAAAATACATGGGGCCACAGAGGGAATTGATAGCATTGAAATATCATTCTATCCATGAACTCATCAGGGGTCATGGACCACATGTCTCAGCCCACGAGACTAGAGTCCCATCCCCCCACCCGCCAAGCCAGGTTTAGGATCCAAGGTGGAACTGAATCCATTTCGATGGCATGTGACCTCCAAAATACATAAGCTTTAAAGTCTAGGTGATCCTATGGTCCTGGGCTCCAACCTGCCGCCCTCCCAGTGCCTGGAGGTCTGTCGGAGACACACCCCTGCAGGGCCAGGCCTGAGCAGAAGGAAGGAAGCAGGCCCAGGCAGCCCACCCAGGCTTCCCCAGCGTTCCTCTGTCCCCTCCTCCACCCTTCCCAGCCCTGGGGTGCTGAGCTGAGTAACTCCAGCTATGCAGCCTGGCCGGTCTACCTGGGTGTGAGTGGGCAGGGTTGTCCTCAAGGGGGTGGCCCCCCACACCTGCAGGGCCACAGGAACAGAGAGAGACTGAGAACTTGTGGGGAGGGTGCTAGGCAAAGTCTGAACAACCACAGCAACCCTTTCCTTCTGCTGCTGTACAGATCCCCACACACATGCCAAGCACTGTGCTAAGTGCTTGGCACACATTAGTTCATTTAATCCTCACAATAACCCTGGCAGCAGGTGCAACTCTTACTCCCATGTTACAAACCAGGAAACTGATCAGGGAGCCAGGGCAGCCAGCTGCATACAGATCAGGACTAGGGGAATGAGTCGTGTGAGAAAGACACCTGAATGGACTGTCGGGTGGCAGACTATGCAGCTCGTTGCAGCCCCGCTGTTCCTCCCCCTCCTCGAATGAGGTGAATCCTTCATGGAAGATGTCTGACCCTAGTTCAGTGGATAGAGCTTTGGCCTGCGGATTGAAGGGCCCCAGGTTTGATTCCAGTCAAGGGCACATGCCCAGGTTGTGGGCTCCATCCCCAGTAAGGGGCGTGCAGGAGGATGCCAATCAATGATTCTCTCTCGTCATTGATGTTTCTCTCTCTCTCTCTCTCCCTCTCCCTTCCTCTCTGAAATCAAAATTTGTTTTTTAAAAAGATATTGGCTTAATGTTAGCTGTCTGACGACATGTGGGTTGTCGCTGGACGTGTTGAGCTCCCCATCAGAACAGGCATTCGGCAGAAGAAGCTACCTCTCCTGGGAGGGGCTCTCTGGGGAAGGGCTCTTCCCCTCCTCTCTGCCCTGTTTCTGGGACACCCCCACTTGCATGTCTAACAGGCACTGTCAACCCAAGTCCCACACTGAACTGACCACCTCGCAGTCCTCCAGCTGCCCTCCCCAACCCAAAGAGGCAGGCAGCTCGACCCTAAAACTTCAGCCTGAAGAAGACTTCAGTGTGAGAGACGGTGACATAGGAATGGCATCCCACACAGGACCCAGGCTGTCTGAAAAGGATCCCCTTTATAGAGAAGCGAGGGTCTGGCCACGAATGAATGAGGAGCCGAATGAAGGGGTGATGTCCCCTGGTGGCCAGAGTCCCCAGGGACACCAGCGGCAGACTGGGTAGGGGCCGGGCAGAACCACATGAAGGGGACAGGGTGCTCTTGTTTCAGTAGAACCTGCATCTCACCAGTTTTTCTTTCCCCACCGGCTTGGGAAAAAAGAACAAACACTCCAGACTCTTGAGGATCCAAGGGCCAAACAGGCCGGACAGCAGCAACTAGACCCTCCCAGTTCCCCGCTCATTCACCGAATTAGGGCCTCTGACACCTATGAACAGCCTACCCCTGGGGAACCTCCGTCTCTGAAACTCCGCTGGTGATGCAACGCCCTGCTGTCAAGTACTGGCCTTTTCCCTGGGTCTCTCCTCTCCAGTCATCCTGTGCCCATTCCACAGCTCTGAGCAGGTCACCCCCAGCCCACACGCCTTCAGTGGCTCCCTTCTACAGGGGGTACAAGGAGAGGTCCTGAAAGCATAGCCTGTCCCTTTGCCTCTTCTCGATCCCCAACTGCCTTGCAAGCTCCTTGAAAGTGGGACCACATCCGAAAAGAATGGTTGTTGGATGAATGGCTGCCTGGATAAAATACCCGGGGCCTGGCACAGGGCCCTGCTGAGTGTGCAGTGAGTGTGGTCATGAGATACACTAGGTGTCTGTGGGAAAGCCATCAATGCCAGGGTGGTCCTTCTATCTAAAAGGACTGGATTAAAGGGCTTTCATAAGGACAACCTGCAAAGCATAGAATCTGGACATTTTCAGGCAAATGGTGGGTGGGTGGAGACCCCTGGGTGGTGGTGATGGCTAGGATCTATCTCCCTGGCCATGGGAGAAACTGAGGGTTGTCACAGGAGACCTGAGGTGTGAAGGCCCAGCTCATGGCCTGGTACACAGGTGCCCAGGAATCCCCAACCCAAGCTGGGAGCTCTTCACTGCCTGGCTGAGGTACACCCAGCACCCTGCACAGTGCTGGTCACAGCAGGTGCTCAAAATAGGTTTGTTAGAGCAAAATGCAGCCTCTTTGTCACATCTTTTTATCAATCCCTGATTAATCCCAGCTCCAGACTCCGGACTCCTTTGATCCTCACAATAATGCTTATGAGGTAGACACGGTTCTTGGTCCCATTTCACAGATGACATATAGAATATTTAATGGGTGCTGCATAAGTGTTAGCTATGATTTATCAAGACATTTATGAAATGCTTGGAGAAGCTAGATTTCCCTGCCACTCATCCTGGTTCCTGGGGACAAATGGATCCTAAGACAAAATCAGCCCTGGACATGGTCTTTCCAGGCCCACACTCAAGAGATGAGATGATGAACCCATACCCTGGCCTGGGCAGTGGGAACCTTTCCCATTCAAAGCCTGGCCTGTCACCTTGATCCACTACCTCTCGTCCCTTAGCTCATCCTGTTCACCTGCCAGTAATAAGGCCATGAAACAGCGCTGCATGTGAAGGAAGGAGTGCTGGGCTGCAGGCTAACTCCGCCCTCAGCACTTCCGAAGGGGGTGGACTAGGTGTAGGGTCCCATGGACCCCAGGGGTGGTGGGGGTGGGGGTGGTGGTGGTCCAAGAATCTCTAAAGCAGAATGCAGTCTAGTGTCAACTGATGCAAGTGCACTTTTCTGGGGACAGCTTTTGCTGGTTCCTTGAGGGCGTGTGTAAATAAAAAACGTTATGGACCCCTAGACTGGGTAATCTTGAAGGCCTCTTCTATGCCTAGTACTCTTGGGCTACATGCATTTCAACATAAACTACTCCCCAACCTTCAAGGCTAACTCAGCTGCTGCCCCCAGGAAACTCTCAGATGCCTTGCTTCTTTGACTGCAGCACAAGTCTTGGGCCCAGCCTTGCAGATTCTCTCCGATTTTGATCTTCCTCACTAGCCTGCCAGCTCTCAAAAGACAGCAGGGCCAGCCCAGGGCTGAGGTGGCAGAAGACACCAGTATACCCCCTGGTCGGCCTAGTGGGGCTCACCTCTGTCACCTGGAAGGCAGGGGCTGTTGTAGACCACAGGTGCACCTGGGCCTTGGGTCCACCGCTCCCTGCTGCAGCCCTGAAACCTCACTGAGCTGTGCTCCTGTGGGGAACCTGGTTCTCATTAAATTGGGTAAAGGAGTCACTGACTGCCAGACAAGCCAAGAAGAAGCAAAGTTCTGCTAGAAGGCACAGGGAGGGTGAGGGAGACCAGCCTGTCCCCTGGTCTCCCTGGCTGACCAAGGGTGGGGGGAGGGGGAGGCAGGGAGACTGGGCTCCTAAGGGCCCAGCAACTGCAGCAGTAGGCGCTGGGGTGGAGAGTGGGGGCAGTCTTGGCCCAGATAATAAGCAATTGTTAATGTGATCCATATGGACCCTGACTGGCCTCTCTGTTTAACAGGATGATAATGGCAGGGAAAGAATGCTGGTCTGTGGGGAAAGGAAGGGGCAAAGTCCTCCCCGACGTGGGGGGAGGGGAGACTCAGCAATGAGGGGAAGAGAACCACCACCCAGGGGTCTCCACCCACCCACCATTTGCCTGAAAATGTCCAAATTCTATGCTTTGCAGGTTGTCCTTATGAAAGCCCTTTAATCCAGTCAACACATATTTATGGGGTACCCGTGAGGTGCTGAGCCCCTCTGCAGGGTACAAGGAAGTATATGCTCCACTTCCACCCTCCAGGAGGCAAAGCCACACGGCTGAAGGGAGGCACAGGTGCAGGGCCAGGAGAACATGGAGCTGGGGGCTCTGGGGAAGCTGCACGGAGGAAGTGTGGCACCCGAGTTGGGCCTTGAAGAATGGGGAGGTTGTGGAAAGACAGGGACAATGGGGAAGGCATTTGGCTGGGGGAACAGCAAGAGCGAAGGCAGAGAGGCGTGAAATTGCGTGGAGAGCCTGAGACCTCAGCCATAAAGCTGCAGCCAGGTGGGGGAGGGGAGGGGACGCTGCTCCATAAAACGCGGTGGCCGGACTAGGAGGACAGCAAACAAGGCCGCTAGGACCTCTCCCAGTCCCTGGGCGCTGGTACCTCTGGGCGCTGGTACCTCTCCCAGTCCCTGAACTGGCATTGTCCGTTCCCAGGACCCTTGGCCCAGCCCCCCCGTATACCGCAGCCAGAAAATCCCTAGGGCCTAGGGCCTCCGAGGCCGTCCCATGTCTCTCCCCCCCCCTCCTTCTCCTCGGAAGACGGGGTACTCCTGAGGAATGGGGTCTTGGGGGCCTCTCCCGGAGCAGCTCCACTGCCTGGAGTAGCTGAAGTCCCTTTGGCCCAAGTGGGCTTTCCCGCAGAAGACATTACAGCGAGGGCACAGGGCTCACTCCTTACAAGGGTGGCTGCTGCGGATCCCAATGGAATCAAGTGGAAATAAATGAAATGGTGTTAAATACGAGGAAGGGGGATTTACGAGGCCTGTCACGGGGCCCAGCACCGCTGGGCCCACAAGCCCCGCCCCCGTCTCGCCCACCCGCGGACGCCCGGCCCCGCCTCCTGCCCCGCAGCTCGGACGGCCGCGGGGGCACCCGTGTGGCTGCTGGGGTTCCGCAGAGCCGCGGCACCCAGTCTCCTGGCGCGTCCGGCCTCTGGGCTAAGGCACAGGGAGGACGGCGTTTGCTCCCGGAGAGAAGCTCGGGGACCCCGGCCCCGCCGTGTCCAGACGGATGCACCGGGGTTTCAGGTTGGGTTCGGGAGGGTCGAGGGCGCCCTGGGCATGGCCAGAGTCCTTCTGACCCAGCATCGCCCGGCCCACTCTAAAGCACCCACGGGGAAGGCTCTGGGCCCGAGAACCGCGAAGTTCTGCCGCCGCAGAAGCCCAGAATGGAATTGGACCCGGGTTCCGGGTCCTCGCTGCTGGGCCGGGTCGGGAGGCCGCTCAGCCGCCGCAGCCGTGCGGACTACAACACAAACATTCTCCCGTCCTCTATTCTCCTCCAAATTAGGTATCCATGGCGACCGGGCCAGGCAGCCTGACAGCCCCACGGCCTAATCCTGATTTAGTGACCGTCCCTTCGACAGCCCACCCACCCGCCCACCCAACCCCTGCGCCCCAGGCCGCTCACACGCTCCCTCGCGCAGACCCCTGCCCAGGCCGCCTCTGCCCAGGAAGGGCACCCGGGATGGAGGGGCCGGGCAAGGGGGCCCACGTTTGCTGAGCACCTACTGTGTGCCCAGCGCCCTGCGGAGGGCCCTCTACAGAGCGGGCTCTCCGCGAGGGGATGGGGCAGACCGAGCGCGCGCTGGCGGAGTGGGCAAGTTTAAGGGGCTCCGTCTAGAGCGGGAGCCAGTGGGTCTCCCTTGTAGGCTGCAGCCCGTGGGTGCAGGTGAGAGCAGCTCCCCGCAGCACCCTGACCCTGAGCGGGGGTCTCTGCTCTCCCGGCTAGGGGAGAAGAAAGGAAGGGCTAGGGTTAGGGGCGCGGGGCCCCCAGGGGTCTCCGTCTCTTGTCACTGCCCGTCACGATGCTGGGGGATCTCCGGGCCAGGAACCCAGCCCCCACCTCTCTCTCTCTCTCTCTCTCTCTCTCTCTCTCTCTCTCTCTCTCTCACACACACACACACACACACACACACACACACGCCGCTGGACAAAGACCTGACGGAGTGGGAGGGGCCTGCGGGCCGGCCCTCGGGCTCCGGACACCGGATCCTTCTGGGACCCGAACCCGCAAATCCTGCTCCCCACCCCCCATCCCGTAAGCTCCCCCCAGAGACGGCAGGTCGCTACTGCGGCAGCCTCCGCACCGAGGGGGCGGCGAGGAGGGTGCCCGTCCGCGGCGGAGAGGTCCCCTCCCCGGCCCGCGCCTCCCGGGGAGGGCGGCGACCCCCGGTCCCCACGCGCCCGCCTGGGTCTCTCGCGGGTCTTGCCCTTCGACCGCCGCCTAGTTGAGCCCCGCGACCTGCAGCCCCCGCCCTCTCCGACTCTCGCCCCGCCGCGCGCCCGCGGACAAAGCTCCGGACACCCGGCCCGAGCGGTCACCACCCCTGACCCCGCCGGCCGCGCGCTCCCGCGCCTGCCCGGCCGGCCCGCGCCCCGTACCTCGGCATCCCGGCCGGTCCTAGGTGAGTGTGCGCGGCCTCGGGGGGCGTCCGGCCCCGGGGCCGGGGCGCGGGCCGGGGGCGACAGGCCGGGGCTGGAGGGCAGCGGCGCTCACCATCCTGGAGCCGCTACTGCTGCGGCCGCCGCGGCCAGGAGCGGGACTGGGCAGTGGGGGTGGCCGGACAAGGGGCCGCCCCGGCTCCCCCCGCAGGCAGGACCCCCACCCCCACCCCCGCCTCCCCTCGCCCGCCCCCAGCGCCCTCCCTCGCCGCCTTGGCAGCCCTCCCCTCCTCCCGCTCCTCCCTCCCCCCGGGCCCCTCCCTTCCCCCAACTCCCGCCCCTCGCGGGCCCTCTCCACCCCTCGGCCCCGCCCCGCCCCCACTCCCGGGCTCGGCGGCCCCTCCTCTCCGCCCCCGGCCGGCCCGCCCCGCGCCTCCACGGGCCCTGAAATAAATTAGCCACTCGGGGGCGAAGCAGCCAATGACCCTTGTGTGCAGTGTCCTTGGGCCCGCTCGGCCCGCCCCCTCTGCCTGGCCGTCGGGGCGGGAAGTTGGGGTGCGGGTGGAGCCGGGCCGGCCGGTCGGGTGGGGGAGCGGGCCGCCGAGGGGGAGGCCGGGATTGGGCAGCGGCCCGCGAGCGAGTCCGCCGGGTGTGAGCGGCTTCCTGGGTCGAAGGGCAAAGGGGAAGGCAGCCCGCCCGCCGGGTCCGCTAACTCCCGGACCCCTCTCCCCTCGGCCTGCGCCCCTGGGCCGGCCAGAGCCGTGTTGACTCGCGTTTCCATCCCCGCCCCGAGGTGAACGGAGCACCCACTGTGCCAGCCGTGGCCGCGCCAGCCCGGGATGCAGAGGCTGGACGCACCGCCGGCAAGCCCACCCTCCGCAGGGCCACTCAGAGCGGAGGGCGCGGGGCCCGGACGCGGCCGCCGAGGGTGAGGTGTGAGTTACAAACGTGCTCCCCCGAGCAGGGTTTCCCCAGGAAGGCCACCTCCCCTCTAGGCCAGGCGGGCTGAATGGTGGGAGGCGGAGACGGAGGGTGGACACTCAGAGTGTCCCAAGGTGTCCATTAACCATCGCTGTGCGGCCTGGGGCTAGTAGGTGCTGGGACATCTGAGAGGGTCCCAAAGGCACCGTCCAGTCCACGGAGAGACAGAACTCCATCAGACACACAGGCATGCGGCTTCAGCTTCCGAAGTGATCCGGCCGGGAGAGGAAGCCTGCAGGGTGAGGGACCCGTAGCAGCACCCGTCTTGCCCCAGGAGGTTATAGATGGGGCTGGGCGTAGGTTGGAGGATGTAGATAGATTTCCTGGAGGAGATGTTGAGCACCTAGAGCAGCGGTTCTCAACCTTCCTAATGCCGCGACCCTTTAGTACAGTCCCTCATGTTGTAGTGACCCCCAATTTCATTGTTACACACTGAACATAATTAAAGCTTAGTGATTAATCACAAAGCAATTTGTAATTATATATGTGTTTTCTGATGGTCTTAGGCGACCCCTGTGAAAGGGTTGTTCGACCCCCAAAGGGGTCGCGAACCGCAGGTTGAGAACCGCTGACCTAGAGGGTCCCAAGGCAGTGTCTGAGGGTCCTCTCTTCTGCGGGGGGGTTTTTTTTTTCCCTTTTGCATGCAATTCAGTCTAAGTACCAGTAGGACAGGGTTGCCCCTGCACCCTTCACCACCAGCCTGCAGGGTAGTGTCTGTCCTCTGTGTGGTGAAGAATTCTAAACATTTCTAGTGATGGGTCCTCTTGGAGTTCTGGGTTCTGACCTCTCAGGGCATCCCCCTTCCCACCCTCAGGGAAAAAGGAGGGGGGGGCTCAATAGCTCCCATGTTTTTCCCAGCCCAACCATGGAAACAAGACCAGCACCCAATCAGGCTTTAAAACTCACCAAGATCAGGTTCTCCACCTCCATAATCCTCTCTTCCTCTCCACTACACACACACACACACACACACACACACACACACACACACACACACGTGGGACCACACCCCAGCACAGGGGAGGTATCTATCAAGGCTCTCAATGGGAAGGCAGCCCCTGGCTTCAGAATTATAAAGGTAGGAGGAAGTGGACTATAGCCACCTCCCTAGAAGAGCTGAACTCCGTGCTGCAGGGACAACCCCACAGATAACAGAGGTAGAAGGACCTTGTTTAGTATTTCTTCCTGACGGAGCATCTGAGGCCCAGAGAGAAGTGGCATGCTTCGGGTCACACAGCAGAGCTGGATCTAGAATCCACTGTACTCTTTCCACCCCGCCTGCCAGGCTCCCCAAGGGTCAGAGGCAAGAGAGACCAATGTCCACATGAGCTGAGTGACCTCAACCACCAAGACTAGCACCAGGGCAAACCTGGCATTGCCAGGGCAATGTGGTTGGGTGTCACTGGGGCCGGGGCAGCGTGGATGACAAGCATTAGGATGGAGGAAAGAATTGATAGGGTGCTCCCCTGTAGCAGGGGTCTAGTTCTGCATCCCCCTTCCAGTCCCGGTAGGAAGGACAAGGTTAGACCTCAGGAAGGCCTTCCCAGTGAGAGAGGAGGGTGGGCCAGCATGCTGAGGAGGCCTTTGCTGGACTCCAAGGTTCGGCATCTGGGAGGTGCTGAATTGTTTCTGATGGGTAAACTGGCATGAGTCACATTCGCAGGTAGGGGTGAGGCTGGTCTCTTCACCCTTCAGCCCCGCATCCTGCACCAGTACTCAGGCAATGAAGTGTGACCCCCCTCTGCGAGCTCATTAAAGTCCTGTTAATACATCATCCAGCCTCCTGGGCTGACATTGAATCCTGGCAAATGGCCCTTCATCATGTCTCTCCCCCGGCCCTCATGTGTGGGGCCTGGGGGGGTCTGCCTCTGAAGACGCCCTGCTGACCCTCTGGCTGTCCCAGCCAATGGATCTGTGCCTGGAGAGCCCCCTACTGAGAACATGCTGGGCAGGGCGTCTGGTGACCACCCCCCAGCAGGTCAAGTGCCCAGCAGTGGATTGGATAATAATAGTGGTGTTGGTGGCAGTAAAGTGTGGCTTTGGCGGAGGGCCCTTCATTCTTTCCAGCCCTTTTGCTTGTGTCACATCCTACCCTCCACCCCGCTCCTAGTGCTGGGCTTGGGCAGGGGCATGTGAATATATGCAGGGGTGTGCGAGTCCGTGACCTTCCTGATCCAGGGACTTGCAACAGGGCCTTTCTGAAAACTTCAAAAAAATAAAATAACCCAGCTGGCCCAGAGAGAATCAGCGTTCAGTGGTGTGAATGGGAGAGAGGAGAGTTAGAGGGAAGATGTGTGAAGCCAGAGAAGGAGCAGGGAGGAGCAGACAGGGTGAGGAGGAAGGAAAGACAAGGGCCCTGGGGAAGGATGGGGTGGGGGGAGGAAGGGAGAAAGAAATGGAAGAGAGGAAGAGGAAAGGGCGGGGAGACCTCTCTTTGTGGTCCTAGGCGTGAGCCACTCAGGAGTCATTATGCAGGAAAGGAAGGAAATGTGTCCTGGCTTGGGGACTGGGGTGCATGCCCAGTGGACACCACACCCTGTTGGCTGCTACTGTCCCCCACTTTCACTGGGCTCAGGCTGCTCGCCCACAGATGGAAGCCCTAGCCCTCCTCTTCTGGCTGCTTGGCCTTCCAGTTCCCATGCCTCCCCAGCCCTGCCCAACCACTCACAGCCTTACCGTTGGTGCTGATTCCAGCTTTGTCTGGGCCCCAACCGCACCCCACAGCCAGCCTAGGGGCTCTTCGTAGAATTAGAAAAAGTGTCCTTTCCTCTGGGCAGACACAGCTCTGTGCCAGACCACACAGGCTTGGGAGGAGGAGCTGGGACTTGCCATCAGTACCCCCCTCTCCCCTAGGAGCCCAATACTTGGGGACCCTGAGATCCACTTCCAAAATCTTCACCCTGCACCTGGCTCTGCCATTTGGCCTGTGAGCAGAAGCACCCCCACCCCGCCCCCACCCTGCAGCACGGCCTTTAGGCCAACAGGCCACCCTGAACTGTCATCCCACCCTGTGACTTTATCACAGTCCCACAGAACCTCTCACTAAGCACCCACGCCATTTTAATACATCAGAGTCTCTCCCTGGGGTATCATTCTCCCCTCTTCTGCCTGGGGAGCTATCCCTCGCCCCCAGCAGAACTGGTAGTTCCTACCCCAGAGCTCCCTTAATCCCTTTTTTCTAGGTCCCAGGTGTTGAGCCCAATACCCTGCCTCCTGGAGGAATCCTTCCCTTCCTGTACCTCATCCAAAGGGGAAGACTCCACCCAAGCCTGCCTGGCTCACGCTCCTGCACGCCAGCTCCTCTGGAACCCCACTGGGCTTCTCCCTTCCCTGCAGCTCACAGACCCAGGGCAGAACAGGGAACTGAAAACCCAAGTGGCCCAGAGGTCTCCCCACCCCCACTCTGCCCTCACGGGGGCTCGCCTGACAGGAGATTCCCAGCACATCTGGTTGTACTTAAATCATCCAGTGGCCAACTGCCCAGGCATGTTCCCCGCTTTCCTCCCCTCTGCCCTGCTTCCTCCCCGTCCTAAACTAGTCTCCAGGCCTCTCCTCCAGGATGACTTCCCTGATTGGCGGGCCTCAGTATCCACAGCCCACCCTCGAACCCATCCTCTCTGGGTCTGGGGTTTGGGAGGGTCTGTGCTCAGCATGGCTCAGGGACCCCATCCTTCCCAAGCACTGGTCCCGGATAGAAACCCTCCCCCAGGCAGGAAGGGGAGCTGACCAAGGGCTTCTCCTCTGTGCCCTTGACCCCCAGGGTGGCTGCCTCCAGTTACTGGTGTGTGTAGCGAAAAGGGGGAGTGTTCCTGCCTTTTTAAAGCTTTGGTTCAGATCCCATGACAACTCTTGCTGTCAGCCTTTTCCAAAAGGCCTTGCTAATGTTAAAGAACAAAAGGGAAACAAATACAGACAACACAGTAAGTATAAAAAGACACGTCTACAAAGACAAGGTTTGTGGATCTGGTGTGACCTGCCTCACCAGGGCTCCAGGTTTGAACAGTCATTCATTCATTCAATGGTATGTACTGGCACCTAAGTGTACTGAGTTCTAGGAGTAGAGACTTACATCAGAGTAAGGTCTTTGAATAAGACCTCAGTGCTTCCTAGAGAAACTCATGGTCCGTGGAGGAGAGAGGCGGGTGGCCGAGGAAATGTCACGTGCTGTAATGGACATGAGTGGGGAGGCACTGCAGTGCACTGGTTGAAGATCAGAGACCCTCAGGCACTTTTGTTACACAAGGAAAACACCTTTTTACAAAAATTAGAAAATAGAGACAAGCACAAAACAAAACAATCCAACACCCTTATCCCATCACCTGGAGATAACCACTGTTAAGACTTTGGAACAGGCCAGACATTTTTCCAGATATTGATATATTAAGAGAGAGATCTCCACACTATTTTGTAATCTGTAGACAAATGTTTTGAATATATTTTTTCTGTCTATAAATACATTTATACCACATAATTTTTTAAATTGATTTTAGAGTGAGAGGAAGGGAGAGAGAGAAACATCAATTTATTGTTCCTTTTACTTATGCATTCATTGGTTGCTTCTAGTATGTGCCCTGATGGGGGAATCAAACCTGCAACCTTGGTGTATCCGGGACAATGCTCTAACCAACTGAGCTACCCGGCCAGGCATATACCAAGTAATTTTTTGACAGCTTAATATTCCATCATATGGACATGCAAGAATTAGTTTGTTTCCTTTGTTGTTGAATTTCTTTTCCAAAAATAAAGGCTGAGTGAACAGACTTGTAACATCCGCCTTGTTGCATGTGTCTTATTAGGATAAATTCTTAGTAATGAGAACACATATGTTTAGCCTTGTGGAACCACTAGGCCAGGGCGGTGCTCTCACATCTCCTCCAGGCAGCCCTCCCAGACTGGCCTTCCAAGGCCCAGTGCATCTGCCAAGGCCCATCCCTTTGCTAGTAGCTTCATCACTTAGCGGCCTGGCCTGGAAACCCTGGAAAATGCTCCGAAGGCCTGGCTGGTGAAGGCCAGGAGGCGCCCTGAGTGGAGAGCACAAAGCCGGCTTGTCTGGGGCTTGGAAAGAGGCCCCGCCCCTTGGGGCTGCTGGCAGAGCATTCCTCCCAGGACAATGGCTGCCTCGGAATCCCGAGAATGAAGGAGGCTGGGTGGCTTCCCCAGCCCCCTTCTACCCTCACCAAGTTGTACCCATTCTGAAATGGAAAGAAGGGGCACTTGCATTGGGCGCGGGGTGGGGAGGGGCAGTGCACCCAAGTCTACAGCCCCCTCCTTTTCGCTACTCTAATCCACACAGCGGGAGTTCTGCCCAGGCACCCTTTCTTTGTGGATCTTGGACGAGTCCTTCTCTCTCTTTAGGCCCCTGTCTCCTCAACTGTAAAATCAGGGGCTTGGATCCAGTGCTAAATTCCCCACAGATCTAACATGCCCCAATGTAGTGGCTAAGACACACACACACACACACACACACACACACACACACTTTGGAGCCAGATGGCCTGAGTTCGAGTCCTGATCTGCCCTCTTTCCTGTGAATTTAACACGGGACCTGAGCTTCTCCATCTGTAAAGGGAGGTTGATGATAGGTGCTTTTCTCTCCCTCAGGGAGCATCCTGAGGAAGGATGAAAAGATGCTCATGGGACATCTGTCTGATTCAGCAAAATCTATGAATGATATTCAGCAAAACTCCTGTGTCAGGTCACATGTCTTCATTTTTGTTTGGGAAATGCAGGTATTTCCAATACAGCCAGCAATTGGTGACATAGGATTCCAGGCCCCTCATAACCCATTGGAGGATTAGGGCTAACACACTTAAACAGTGAACAGCATGGATTTCCTATCAATATTTTTTAGCTGTTTGCCACAAACCTACTCCCACTCTCCTTCATATGCTTGTTCTCTCCTTCCCCTTACCTCCTCCTCCACCCTACTCCCGTACTCCCCCAGATTAAACTCCCGTGCTGTAAGTACCAGAAAACTCTCCCGCAATGGCTTGTCCAATAAGGAAAACACACGATCATATTTTATCCAACTGATTTGCCACTGATGTTAAGAAGCACTGTTACGTCCTGTACCATTGGAACGAAAAAGGTACTGCCAATTAAACTGACACAAGGCTTTCTTATCACTTAGAATTTTTATTTGTTAAAAAAGCTCGTTTAGATCTATATGGGAATATATTTTTAGCATATATTATTACTCTTGTGCATGTGTAATAAGGAAAACCTGGGCAAAATAAATGGGTTAGGGCTTTCTTTCAACTTTATTGAATTCAGAGTCTGATTCTTGGAATCACTGTTCAACTCTGAGCTGTCGATGTCTGTGTTTCTCCACATAGACTCGCCATCTGGGCCACCACGAGTACTGGTGCTATAGTGTTTCTTAAAAGACTGTTCAACTGAATTATCTATTACTGTGAAAAAAATTATCCCAACTTTTAGAAGCTTAAAGCAACAAATATTTATTATCTTGTAGTTTCTATGGGTCAGGAACCAGGCAGTGGTTTAGCCGGGTGGTTCTGGCTCAAAGTCTCTTATGAGCTGGCACTCAAACTGTCGGGGGTAGGGTTGGGGTGGGGGGCAGTCACGGAGGGCTCACTCACATGCTGCTGGCAGACTCAGTTCCTGGCTGGCTATTGGCTGGGTACCTCAGTTCTTCACCCCGTGGGCCTCTCCACAGGTGGTCTGACTGTCTTCCTCACAGGGCAGCCGGCCTTCCCCACAGCAAATGACCCAAGAGAGAGCACAAGCTAGCATTCGAGACAGAGGCCATCGTCTTTTTAAAATCTAATATTGAAAGTGACATATCATGATTTCTGCTCTACCCCATTGGTCACAAAAAAACCCAACCCAGAACAAAGTGAAGGGGCTACATAAAGGTGTGACTAGCAGGAGGTGAGGACCATGGCGGGCTATTTTGCAGACTGCCTACCACATCCTCCTAAGCCACTGCATCCATCCTGGAAGTGCTGATGCTGGTAGATGGCCAGGCGTCAGTCAGGACGCCAAGAATCCTTCCATGGCGTGAGGACTGGAACACCACAGGGTTGCAGTTGTCCTGCCACGACAGCAGGAAGGTCCCTCCGTTTGCACACGTGCAGGAAGGACAGCTAAGCACAATGGCTGCATGACTGACAGCAGGCCACCATGCTGATGATGATAAGATGTAGGGTGATTTCAGAAATGTCCAAGTGTGACCAACTGTGCACTTTAGAGAATGAGAAATGGTAGCCTCAGAGTTGATTAATTCAAAGACTCGACACCTGCTTCAGAGACCCAGGTCCCTTCCATCTTTGAATCTCACACCCTCAGCACATCTGCTGTGCCCTGTGGACAGTGCTCCTCAAGTCACAAAGTGGCCAATGCAGTTCGATCATCCCACGTGGTCCCGACTGTTACTCTCAGGGGCCTCCTTTTAAAAGCGAGGAAATCTTCCCCAGAGACATCCAAAACTTTTCCCCTCTTGTCTCATTGACCAGAAATTGTTACTGCCTGTGTTAGCCTCTTATGAGCTGGCACTCAAACGGATTAGGTTCAATTGAATATGTTAGCAAAACTCAGAATGATTTAAACAAGATTGAAATGTATTCTTTCTCATAGGAAAGAAGTGTGACGGTAAGGCAGTTTCGGTGTCATCGGGGAGCCAGGTGCCACCCATCTCATGTGATTTCATTCTCCAACTCACCTCATGTTCCAAAGTGGCTGCTAGGGTTCCAACCATAAGATCCACATTGTAGACGAGAAGGAACCAAAGCAGAAGGGCGGACAGTCATCCCCAGAAGAGTCAGCTGGATAGCCTATGGGACATTCCTGTTTACATCTTCTTGGTCAGGACTTGGTCGCATGGACACACCTGCCTGCAAAAAACACACTAGAAACATTTTTTTAGCAGGACACTGTGTCACCTTAAATAAAATTTGACTCTTTATTATACAGGAAGAATGAATGTTAGCTGGCCACAATCAGTGTCTTCCACTGCCCTCCAGCCTACACCAACCCCTGGTCAGGGGCCAGGATTACCAGGATCGACGTAGATCCATCAGGATTTATTCCTGAGTTGGACACAGAGTTATGTTCCTTGATAGGTAACTCCCTGAACAAAATTCTATTAATAAGGAAGAAGGTCATTCTTGGTTATTTACCAATAACCACTGCCCTCCTTTCTTGCTAAAAGAGCCGTGATTTTGCTCAGGAACCAGGCTGCCATGTTCTTCAGGGGAGTGAACCGCTCCCCAACCCCAGGGCTGAATCTCAATTAGTCTGAGACAACTGTGGGAATCCCATTCCCTCTGCCAGTGTTTCATTGAAGAATGGACATGTAAAATATGATTCTGGCCTATGAAACATGAGAGGATGTTCTTTGGGAAACTTCTGGAAAAATTTCTCAGAGGCCAAAGGAGAAACAACTTTTCTTGGCCTTTGGACGGAGCTGCCTGCATGTGATGTCTGGAACTGCAGCAGCCATCTGTGACTCTAAGAGAAGTCAGGGCACAAGGACATGATAGGATGGTAGGGAAAAGAGAAAGAAATATGGGGGAATATTCATAGTAGAGAATTCTACTCAGCAATAAAAATGAACTGATACACATGCATACACACAAAGTGTAAATCTCAAAAACATTGTCTGAAGCAAAAGAGCCAGACACAATAGAGTGTATACAATTTTATTCCATTCATAGGATGGTCTAGAACATGTACGACTAAGCTATGGAGGTAGAAGTCAGATTGGTGGTTACCTGTGCAGGGGGTGTGGGAGGGGTTGACCACATATGGAGGAGAGAGAGAACTTTCTGGGATAACGTCAGTGAGCTATATCTTGATTGGAATGGTGGTTACCAGGTATACATTTGTCAAAACTTATCAAACTGTACTTTTAAAATCTGCATTCTACTGCATGTAAATTATATTTCAATAAAGTTGATAAAAGAAGGCAAGAAGAAAGGAAGGAAGAAAGAAAGAAAGAAAACTGGGGTTTTTTATAAGATTGTTGTCACTGAATTAACCAACAGCCTCACCTTGGGGCTTCCTGTTTTGTGACACAGTAAGTAAATGAACATCCTTACTGTTTTGACCATTTTTAAGTTGTGTCTTCTGTCACTTGAAGCCCAATCCCTCTTGCAAAAATGGGGGAGAGGCACCCAGAGGTCAAGATACAGATCCAGCCTGGGAAACTATGGGCTTCGAGGAACAGCTGGAAAGGGCAAGAGACGGAAATTCTGCTTGATCTGGTGGGGTCTGCTCCCCACCCACCATCAAATCGAGCCCAGTACAGCTGGGGCCTTCTCACTTCTCACCTCCCCTGACTTCCCCACCCCCACCTGTTCTCAGGACTTATTCTCAGGCTTCTGGTGACAATTGAGAGAAAATGCAGGGAACTCAGCACAGTGCCTGGCACATAGTAAGAATTCAGTGAGGCTCCTGTGTTACCTCACCTGGCCCTGGTGAGGGTGAGCTGGGCCTGAATCCTGCAGAAGTGTGAGGAGAGGAGGGAACAGAATTCAGAAACCTGCAGATGGCTGATGATACCCAAAGACAGTGCGGATGGGATTGCTTCTTAGGCAGTATCTGTTTCTATCATCAGGTAGATGCTGGTAGAGGGAAATAAGAAACATGGAAGGAGGAGCAGATTGGGGGGATTTAAAAGAAGAGGATAAGTTGAGTTTGAGGTGCCTGTGAGCAGTGTAAAGTGGTGAACAAGAACAAGGCTCTGCCACCAGCCACCTATGCAATCTTGGACAAGTTACCACCGTTCTCGGAGCCTCAGAGTCCTCACCTCTAAGATAGGATTTCTCCGAATACCTACCTCATCAGTTTCTGTAAAGACTGGATGGAACAATATATCCCAAGTGTTTAGCATAGTGCCTGGCACATAGTAAGTGCCCATTAGATAGTAATAATTTTGACCATCCTGCCTCATCTGCCCAGTCAGGAAGCCTCACGCTGGGCAGCGGCTGCCATAGTACCAACTATAGCTGACATGTAAGAGAGTCTGGAGCTCACATTCCCGTTTCCTGCCTCAAGCAGGATGTCCCCCTGCAGAGAATTGCCTCCTCTTTTCTTTTCCTTTGACCTGGTTCCTCCCTCCCTTCCAGTGTCTACTCTTTCCTCCTCTTCCAGGAAGCCTTCCTTGACTAATGCCTCTTCCTTCCCTGCCAACCTCTCCACAAGCCTCCCTGTAGAGGCTGGCCTCCCAGCCCAGAGCTCTAGCCACTCCCTCCCATTGCCCATCCCTCCATAAGGACCACTCCAGCTCAGATAAGACCTGGGCCCAAGGGGATGTTTGCCCAGGAGGGGAGGGATGCCTGGTCTGCACCACATCCCCAGATGACCTCAGAAAGAGGCGGGGGCTGGGGAGGAGGAGGCCACCTGCCAGAATGGCAGCAGACAGGCCAGCTAAATCCTTGACCTATGATTTAAGGGGTCGGGCACAGTTCAATAGAGCACTCCAGGCTGCGCCCCAGCCCTTTCACACAGGTCAGGGCGATTGAGGGGCGGGAGGGGAGGAGGGCCATCTTCCCCAAGAGCCCCTTGGCGTCATTCCCAGTCCTCTGAGGCGTAATCCAGCGCCCGGAACCCACAGCCCCATCAGCATCAGTGCAGAGGCCCCTCTGAGAGGTGCAGGGGAAAGTGGGAGCGGGGAGGGGAGGTGGACCAGGGAGGTGGGAGCCATGAGACCCATGGCATCACAGTCCAAGGCAGACAGTATGCGTCCCATAAGGCTCCCGCCTGTGTTAACCACAGGGCGTTAGTTGGGTCCTCGGACTCCGCAGTCCCAGGTCGGCCCTAGTCTCTGTTCCCGCCTTCTCCTTTGGCATTTCCTCCCCGCTGTGCGCAGCGAGGACTGGGGGAGAGGCCCTTTAAACGGCGGGAGTGTCCGATGGGGAATCCCGCGTGCCAAACGTGGAGCGATTTTCCTAGACGTCAACGCCAGTCAGGCCTCCCCCGGAGAGCCACACCGGGGTGCAGCTCTCAGTCCGAGGCCCGCCTCCCCCTGCCCCGCCTCCCCACCGCCCAGCGCCCAGATTTGCCTACTGGCAGTGCTATGCAAATGAGATGCAAAGCAACCCGAGGAGGCTGTTGGGATTGGCTAACGCGGATGACTTTGCCCACCCAATCCGGGGCGTCCGCCGCCTGGGCTCCCCCTCCTCACCCAGCCTGGTCCCCGCCCATAAATCAGCTCGGTCAGCGTTAATGGCTCCTGACTAATTGCTTGGACTCGGGGCTACGGGCTCGGGTCGCCCGCATTAAAATTCAATCAGGCCCCGCGCTGAGCTATTAAATATTCATTGGGAGAGCTTCCCGAAACCAGGCTGGGGGAGGGGAATAGACTGGGTTGGAGGAACAACCCCAACCCCCAGAATCCCCAGCTTCAGGCGAGGCTTCCCCACCCCCCTCTCCCCTCTCCAGCTACTGCCGCCTGGTTTCCATTCTGCTTGGCCTGATTTCTCTCTGGAAAGTTCCTAAGCCCTCTCTAGAGACTTCTGGGAGAGTGGGCTACCCTGAAGAAAAAGGGGTTAAAATATGCCCCAGTCCCCTGGCCCGTATCCCCTCCAGGCCTGGCCACCTTATCCCACCCACCCCTTACCTGGTGACCCCTGGGGGCCCTACCAATGCTGGAACCTCAGGTCCCACCAGGAAGGGAATAGCTTAGGGCACAAGGGGCTTCACCTTAGGAGAGGCCCCTGGTTCCTGGCCCTGCCGCCCTGCCAGGGGCTTTCTTGGCACTACACTGACCATCTTCAGCATGGCTTGGGAGGGCTTCAGGCTGGGCAGTGTGGGGTTTAAGTTAGACAGAGGAGGGGGCTCTGTGCAGCCCTCCTCTCCACTCCCCTTCCCCCAGGAATGCAGCCTGTCCATGCTCCTGGGCTCCTGGCCTGATGCTGAGCAGGCTGCCTGGAAGTTCTCAAGGAGGGTACCCAGGGGGAGGGGGCTGGACCTGAGGGCCTAGAGGGGGCCTTTGGGAGTGTCCAGTTCTTAAACAGGAAATGCACCCCCACCACACACACACACACACACACACACACACACACACACACATACACACACAGACACTGATATATACACCAAAGTTGGGGGGGGGGGGGTTATGAAGAGGGTTTAGTGGGTGTAATGACAGGCATAACTCAAAGGCTGGAGTGAGCCTCACAAATGAGAACGGGAAGTTTTTCTAGGCCCTCCATGTTGTATGGAGACATCTTTTGACACAGCTCCAGTCCCTGGGCTAGGAGGTTGAGTTGGGGGAAGAGAAAGCACCAGGAATTTGCTAGGAGAGACCTGTTCCCTTGCCCAGTTTTTACAGCGAATCCTCAGGACCAAACCACCTGCTCACTGGGCTCTCCCCCTGCCCTTTGGCTGCTCCCTGCTCCGGAGCCTGAGGTCCTGCAGGAAATGAACCCTGGGAGGCATGGGGAAGGCTAAGACGGCCAGAGACGCGAGTGCCCTGCAGATGCTGCCGGCGAGGGTGGAGGCCGAGGACACCAGGCTCTACAAGGCCAGAGAAGCTCAGGGCTTGGGAGGGAGGGAGGGGCGCGGGGAGGGGGGCGAAGTTCAAGGAAACTGTTTTGGGGAGCACTGGAAAGGAATTCTTAATCTGTTATTCTGAGAGCATCAACCTTTGGCCCAGCAGGACACCTAGAATTCTTGCCTGAGAACCCTTACTCCTCCAGGGCTTAGCTGCTCTCCTAGCAGGAAGCGGGGGCCCCAAGAGAAGCACCCCCTCTCCAGGACTCGGGGCCCCAGAGCTGGGTGCAAGGCAGAATGTGTCTGGCAGCGATTAGCAGGGGAGCTGGGGCTGGGAGGCCTCAGGCTTCAGTGGGTCAGGAGTGACCGGAGCCAAGTGTCCGATTCCAAAGCCAAGCATCACAGGCACTCCAGGATTGCAGCTCACCCCACGTGTGGTTCCCATTAGGGCTGGCTGGGGTCTTCCTGAAGGCCAGGCAGATTCCTGAGCCCCTCCCCCAAGAGCCCCTCCCTCTTGGGGCTGTTCAGAATGCCTTACCCAGTGTCTAGGGGTGGCCTGCCAGAGTGCAATCTTAGCGATTTTCAAGGGCATCCCACTCCACAGGGCCTCCCCACCCACTCAATGATGTGTTTGCAATCCCTTAAAGGGGACAAAGGGATAGGGGACAAACTTTTAACCCCGGGAAGGTTAATCCCTGGAGACTGCTACACTTGTGCCTGGGAGCCTTCCCTCCTCTCTGGGCAGCTGCGTGGTTCAGGCCTCAGCCCTCTGGCCTGGGTGCTGGCAGCTGTCCCCATTGACCAGGCCCTCCCTCCCTACTGTCCCAGAGGGGGCAGCCTAAAACCCAGGCCTGTTTTTCAGATCATTGCTCCCCTTACAAAATTTTCAATAGCTTTTTAGCAACTGGGCCAGCAGTTCGTGTTCCCGGATATGTTTGCGTTATGTGTGCTTTAGACACACTCACCATTTAAGGTTTTTAAAACTAGTTTTCAGCATTTAAAAATCAGGGGGTAACACGTAAAAAAATCTACATTTCTAACTTTTCTTTGAAAATATCTGACAGCACTAAGCTCGCGCTCCTGCATGGCAGTGCCTGGGTAGGGCTGAGCGCTCACTCGGCTTCAGAAGGGGTCTGTGGGCTTGCATGCGCGCCGCAGTCCCCACCGAGTCCTGTCAGATCCCAGATGTGAGGCCCAGCGAGTGAGCGGCCTTTTATCCCTGGACTGGCACTGACCCTTTTATCTGACTTCCAGTCAACTTCACTCCCTCCAGCCGAGTCTGTTCCTGTCTGTCCCTCCCTGTCTGTCCTTACCTCCACTTGCCACAACAAACCCAAGTCGAAATTCCTGGGCCTGCCTTATGTGTCACCTCGGCCGCCCTTCGCACATGTGTCTTCTTGTCCCGACAACCCCTCCCCTCCAACACTCTTGCTCCAGGCACACCGAACTCCTCAGCCTCCCCCAGACACAGGTATTTCCTCACTCCCAAGTCTTTGCACTTGCCGTTCCTTCTGCCTGGAACACCACGTCTCCTTCGCTGCCCCCGGTACTCTTCTATTTCTCCTTCAAGGCCTAGCCCAGAAGCCACTGACCCTGACTCCTCAGGTAGTCCAATGGTCCCTACGATTCCAGATGCTCTCCCACCGCATCACCTCCCTGCAGGGAGAGTCCCTCGGGCTGGCAGCAGGCCTGCTTGGCCTCCCCGGGTTCGTCTGTGTTGAGGATTGAGGCCATCAGGTTGGTGATGGGATGGGTTAGGCCCTAACCCAGGGATGGCGAACCTTTTTGAGCTCGGCGTGTCAGCATTTTGAAAAACCCTAACTTAACTCTGGTGCCGTGTCACATATAGAAATTTTTTGATATTTGCAACCATAGTAAAACAAAGACTTATATTTTTGATATTTATTTTCTATATTTAAATGCCATTTAACAAAGACAAATCATAGGTTCGCCATTACTGCCCTAACCCATAGGGGATTGTAACTCGGCCCCCGGGAGCTGGCCTCTGTGGCAAACCAAGTTTGTCTAAGTGGGCAGGTTGCAGCGGGGAGAGGGCGAGCAGACATCCTGTGCCACATGCTGAGGTCCTGGGTCCTCGGCAGGAAGGACCCTGTGTCACTGGGGGACCTGGACCTGAGGAGGTGGGCCAGGCTTGGTGTCTGGGAACCTAATCTCAGGATCACTGGGGCTTCAGTACCGGGGGCATTGTTAGACCTCTGGGAGTGTGTGGGGGGGTGTGTGTGTGTGAGAAGATGTGTAAGTGCTTGGGGGGGCTGCCGCCCAGGGCAGTGGGGGACTCTCCTCTGCCCTGTGAACACCCCAGGGACCTAAGTGCTGTCGTCCTCGCCTCCTGAAGCGGACCTTGCAGAGAGCGCAGGAGACAGCCTTGAAACCAGCGAGGTGCCCCCAGGACCGCCCGCCCTCCGCCCCTCGCTCACCCTCCCTTTCCCCAGTGGAGACTCTCTTCCTCCGGGTTCCCAGCGGTCGCGGCACCTTCCACGAGGCCAGGCAGCCCGGCCTCACTCCCCAGGGCCCGGGGCGGGCCTGAAGCCGCTGGGCTCCCCAGGGCGCGCGCCTCGCCCTCGCGGCTACCGAGCGGTAGCTCCGGGGGTACCCGATCTTACAGACCAGGGAGCAGCTCCCAGCCGCGAAGGTGCGCGCTCACGGCCCCGGGGAGCAGTGGCTGGAGGGGGGAAGGGGTTTGGGGGGTGGTCAGCCGGCTGCGACTGAAAGCCAAGTTCTGCCTGCAGCCACCGCGCCTCCTCCCCCGGGTTCCAGGCTCGACCTTCGGTTCCTCCCCCCTCTCCCCCCCCAACCCCGTCACATCCGTCCTGTTCGGAGATCGATGAGTCAATATCCCGAAGCGAGCGCCGGCCGCGCGTGCGAGCCGGGGAAGGACAGCCCGGGATCCCCCAGAAGTCGGGCTCCCGGGAGCAGAACCCGACCCTGGGGTTCTGTCCTGTGATCGTGTGACTCCGCGGGGAGCACCCCCGCCCGCCCGCCCGCCGAAGAGAGTCGGGTGGGAGGTTCCCGGGGCTCCCCACGGCGGGCTCGCGGGCCACCCCCCCCTGGCGCCCCAGGTGCGGGAGGTGCGCGAAAGAGGGGGCGTGAGCGCGCGCCCCAGCCCCTCCCCCAGGCCGGGTGGGGGGAGGGGAAGGGGAGGGAGCAGATGGCAGCAATTACGGCCGGGACCCTCCCCCTCCCGTAGCCCGAGGCCGGAAGATCGGCTCCGAGTGCTTTCCCGGGCGGGCGGAGGGGCGGCGGCCTTCGCGGCTGGCAGTCCAGCGGGGGGAGGAGCGCGGGGAGCGGGGCTTCCTTCCCTCGGGAACCGGCTGAGAGATTCCCTTAGGAAAGGCAACCCCCCCCCCCGCCCGCCCTCCCGCTCCCGCCTCTGCGCCCCGAGTTCTCTCGGGCCCGGGTCCCAACACGCCCCGCGCCCGTGGGTCTCAGCTCCGCGGTTCAGGTGGGGCGGGTGGTCCGGGCTGCACAGGGGAGCTGGCGGCTGCACGGGTTGTTGTCTACACGGGGCAGGCGGAGGGGATGCACGGCGTCCGAAACCCAAGCCTTGGGCCTGGCAGGTGCTGACTCGCTCGGAAGGAAGGAAGGAAGGCTGCTTTCTCTCTCACAAAGGGCACTGGTTTAGCTGCAGACTAGAGAGGGCCGAGCGCATGGCTGGAGTGGCCTCCGTGGGCGAGGGGCAGGGCCCAAGAGGCAGGGGCACTCGGGCCCAGGACAGAGACAACTGGACCAATCGGGCTTCCCTGGCCCTTTCTTTCTTCCTGAATTTCTCTCCCATCCTCCCCCCCCCCGCCCCCCCCCCCCGTGTTGTCCAATTCCTTCGCAAAATGTGTCCCTTCTGTCTCTAAGGTAGATCTTGAATTAGCTCCTCCCCCACCCCACCCCACCCAGGGTCCAAGCCCCTGTCACTGCCTTGCACAACTGCAAAGGCTCCTGTCTGCTCTCCTGGCTCCCCAGGGGGTCAAGTCACACGTCTGCCAGGGTGACCTTCAAAAATACAAATAAGAAAAAAACAAAACAACAACTCAGGGCATGTCACTCTCCGCTGAACAGCCTCCTCCGGCTTCGCTGAGAAGAAAGCCCCAGCTTCCTATCCAGGCCCCTGCCTATCCAGCCTCTCCTCCATCATTCCCCCCTCTGCCCAGTTGCCGCTCACGCTCACACGGGCTGCCTTCCTGTTTCTTGAACTTGACAAGCCTTTCCCCACCTCTGGCCTTGGCCTTGCTGGTCCCTTTGCCTGGAACGCTCTGCCGGGTCCTTCACAGGGATGTCAACTCCCTTTTCACCCTGACCACAACACTAACGCAGCCCACACCCTCTGCCCAACCTCCTGTGTCACTTAGCCTTGTCTGTTTCTTCCGTAGAGCTAACCACTTTCTGTAATTACCTTCTTCGTTCCCTTGGTTGTGGTCTGCCTCCCTTCCCAGAATGCCAGCTGGTCCGTGAGTGTGGGGGCCGGGTCGGTCTTGTTCTCTGCCACCACAGTGCCTGGCACAGACCCAGCAGGTGCTCAGCACACGGCACACATTTAGGAACGCAGGAGGCCTGGGGAGCCCACCGCCGCGCATCACCCCAAGGGTCTACTCCCTGGGTGGGGCTGGCTGCTGACCCCTGTATTAGCCTGTGTTCACCCGCATGCTTTATAGACATGGGCAGGCCTGTGGTTTTCAACGGCAATATCTCAGCAGCCAGTGCTTACTGGGTATCTACCGTGTGCCAAGGGTTATTCTGAGTGCTTTACGTGGCTTAAGTAATGGTTTTGGTTTTTTTAATTCTCACCCAAGGTTATGTTTTCACTGAGAGAGAGAGAGAGAGAGAGAGAGAGAGAGAGAGAGAGAGAGAGAAATTCGATCAGTTGCCTCCTATATGCACCCTGACTAGAGATCGAACCCGAAACCTAGGTATATGCCCTGACCAGGAATCGAACCCGCTACCTTCTGGTGTACCGGACGGTGCTCCAACCAACTGGGTCACCCAGCCAGGGCTGCTTAACTGCTTTAACTTGCACGATGAAGCAAATACTAATATCCTCAGTTTACAAGCAGAGACTCACCAGGACACACGCAAGAATGTGTGATCATTCACCAAACATACTGGTGCGCCATAGGATTGAATCCATTGATTATCATCATACAGCAGATAGATGGGTGAAGTGAGTGCCCATAGGTGAGTCTGGGGCATTTAGTAACTATGCAGGAAGCTGGGACAGAACGACAGGGAAGGATCAAGGAGTGTGTGTGTGTGTGTGTGTGTGTGTGTGTGTGTGGCGGGGGGTGGGGGTGGGGGGGTGGAGGAAGGTGTGGGGGGCATGGGGCTAGTTTGGGCAAGGGGTAAGTACTCGTAGAAGAGGAAGTTTAGGCCACGCTGGGTCCCCAGGGCACTCAGGGTGCAGACGTGGTGTGGAGGCAAGGGCCTGGGTCCTGGTGTTCTGCCACCCCCCAGGGGGGTGATCATGGGCAACCACGTCCCTCTTGGAGCCACACTAGCAGAATGCTGGGGGAGGCTTACATAACACGAACGCCTGGACCCACTGCCAGGATTGAATTAAAAAATGCTCGTGAAAGTGCTAGCAGAGGGCTTGTTGGTGAAAGGGGCTGGGGAAGGGTGCGGTTGCCAACCTGGAAAGACGGGGTTAGAGCTATGCTCCGGCCCCTCCTGAGTCACAGCCATTGCTCTGTGCCCCGCCAGGGTGTACCACCTGTTGCCTCTTCCGTACTTGGCCTGCACAGAGTTAGTACTCAATGGGCGTTTGGTGAGAGACCACGTGTGTTTGTAGAGTGAATGTCTGAGTGAGGGAGCGACCAGGGATGAGTAAGAGAAGGAGAATAAATACGTGAGTGAAAGATGGAGTGGACGAAGCAGGAACTAGGGAACGCTCTGCCTCTGTGCCTCAGTTCCTTCGTCTGTAAAAGGCAGTGGTAAGACTTGGCCCACCTTTCTCCCTGGGCTCCCGTGCGGATCGGATGAGATGGGCAGTCCATGGAGGCCAACCCCGGGCTCTGTGCAGGCCTGACGCGGCTGGTGCTCCCCTCCCCCACACCCCTGTCCCCTGGAATTTATAGATTCCTCATTGCCCTGCACAAAGGCCTTCTAGGGGAGGAGGCGGGTGGGTGAGGAGACGGGAATTAAAAAGTCAGAGGCTGAGTAACAGCCGGCCACACCCGAGGCCCCATAAATCTGCCGGGGCTCCCTGTAAGATGGGCTTCGTTAGCCTTCACCCCGGGTGGGCTAGCAGGGCTCCTGCCAGGGGATCAGCTCATCTTCCTCACAGCTCCAAGCCTCCCCACGGTGGACGGGGGGGTGTGGACGTGAAGACAAGACCCTGAGAGTGAGCCAGGGATGAATCCTATTGTTTCCTCCCTTGGTGTCACAGCGTCCTTCCTCCCATCTCAGCTCCAGTCTGCTGCTGTTGGTTCTGGGCAGGAAAAAGCGCTTTCTGTCGGTGTTCTGAGTGCCTGGGTGAGGAGGGCCCAGAGGCCCCGACTCCGGGAAGACCGCCTCCTCCCCACCCAGCCTCTGGGGAGAGGGAGGGGCGGAGAGTAGAATTGGCAGATGGTGCCGTGTTAACAGATGACATGGAAAACAAAATTACTCAGCGGCTCTCCCTCCACCTTCCCCGTGGAAGAGGATGGCCTTCAAACTGGAAAGATCATGATGTCAACTGGGAGGCTGGGAAGCAGGGAGAGAAGCTACAGGATGTCGGCCGCACACCAGCACTCGCAGACCTGCCGTGGAGTCCACGGGCTGGATCCTCTCAGGTGGGCTCATTACCTCTCTGAGTCTGTTTCCTCATCTGTAAAATGGGCCGATGAGAAAGCCTGCCTTACCTTCTCACTGGCTTTTCTGAAGACAGCATGGATGTTTGTATTTGCAAAATGAGCTTTACAACTTGTGAAGGTGTAAAACTGCAAGCGGTTACTTACAAGCAGCAAGTGCCAGACCCTTCATTGTTTGTAAAATCATCTTCAAAACCTTTTTTTCCCCTTATAAAAAAAAAAATAGAATAGAGCAGAAAACATCACAGGGCATCACAAGGGTTTGTAAAACTTTGCTTTTAGTTATACATATGCTCATGTGTCCTGGGTAGATGTATTTCGTATGAGTGATGGTCAAGAAAGTTGCCAACGTTTTACATAGGGGAAATATTTCCAGAAGGGAATGGCGGGAGGATGGAAACGAACAACAGGAAACATACCAGGTGAGACCTGGGCTGGGGAGACCCGGCTCCGAGCAGCTCCGTGGCACTGAGGTTGGTGGAGAGGGTGGGGGGGGGGCGTTCTGAGGACCTACCTGCCTGCCCTCTCGGTGGGTGACAGGGCTCTCTTTGCTTTGTAAGATGCCTGGGGCCTGAATCCTGAATTAAACACCGGAATTAAATTGGGCCGTGCACACACCTCCCTGAGCATGGCCCTGAACTGAGTCAGAGAAAACAGGCTGGTCAGTGGGAACCTTGACCTCCTGTGCCTGGACCCCTCCCCCAGCAAATCAACTAAGAGTGCACGCCAAAGGCTCTGCAACAGGTATGATGTACTGGTGGTCAGGACCCCTTGTCTGAACTTCACCCATGACCCTCATCTCCACCCCTTCCCTAGGGGCCATAGTCCAGTGAGGGTAAGCTGGCCAGAGGGGTCCTAAATCAATCTCAGACTTCCCTGGCTGGCATTGAGTTACGAGCTGTGGGTTTTGTGATGTAGATCATGGTTAGGGAGGAGGGGGCATGACCTATGGCAGGTCACACAGGACCCCCAGAAGGGGCCAGAGCCGGGGTCAGAGGCCACCTCCTCCATTCTTCATTCCACCCTCTGGGTCCCATTCCATGTCTAGTCTTAAGCTGAGTTGAGCCAATTCCCCACTGACTGCTGGCCCCAGCTGCACCTGCCACCAGGCCTATAAGGTGGGAGTAGGGGGCTGAGCAGAAAAAAAAAATCCTGGAAGAAAGGGAGAGGATGAGATGACAGTACCTTTGGTTTCCTAAAGGGGACAGGTCTGTGCTCCAAACCAGACGCAAGAGTTTGCTGCGTGCGTTCTTTCTCTGTGGGTTTCCCAGTGCACTCCCCCCAAACCTCCCCCTTGTCTTCTGGTTGAATTCCACAAGTCAAGACTCCTGCAGACCCCAGCCTAAAGGAGTGTCCGATGGCTGGAGGGAAGATGTGACAGACAGCAAGAGAGAGAACCAAGCTGGTGCTCCAGCCAATGTATGCTGTCATTGTCAGAGGGATGGAAAGGTGGAAAGATCCTGACGGTGAGATGAGAAAGATCAAGGGTTGAAAAGAGAGAGAAAGGGCAAAGTGAGACAGAAAGAAGAGGGACACACAGAAGGCAGTGAAGAGAGCGACGCTGAAAAGAAATGGGAGTGGCAAGAAGAGCGTCTGGCGGACTCCTGTCAGCCCCAGCAGCTAAGAGGTCACGAGGAGCATAACCGTACAAGTCCTCTGCTGTCGATCCCCCAGGCACCACCCTAAGACTCCAGAAGGCACGGACTGAGGTGTCCCGTATCACCCGGGATGCTATCCATTATTTTACACATTGACCAGCAAACTCCCCTCCCCCACTACCTCAGCCATCTCTATCAGCAGAGACATACACAGGGAGGGTCAAGACCCGGCCCGGGGAACTGGGCAGGGGCCAGGAAGGGGCCAGCAGAGAGTCCTCCAGAGGACAGAGGCCTGTACAGGGTACCTCGGAACAGGATATCTCTCCTGGTGGAAGGTAACAGAAACCTCACAAACCTAGGTAACTCGTCAGGTGGGCTCAAGCTGAGCTATAGAAATAACTCCCCTACACTTCATGCTTTGGGCCAAAAATGCGACCCCCACCACCCTCCTCCTGTGCACCTGTCCTGCCAAGACCCTACCTCTTCATCTGACCCCCAACCCCCTGCTACAGCGTCAACTATGTCAGGTGGGGGTGCTCTCCCAATTCCTGTCCCAGGCTGCCACCTGCTGGCTGAGCATGGCCTTGCAGAAATAGGACCCAGGTGGAGGCTCGGGCTGGTCTGTGTTAGGCCTGGGAGAAGGGAATTTGAAAAGCAAATTGTGAAATCTCCTTTTACTAGCTAGATGTCTTTGGGGCTCTCCGCATAGGTTAAAGCAGTGGTTCTCAACCTTCCTAATGCCGCGACCCTTTAATACAGTTCCTCATGTTGTGGTGACCCTCAATTTCTTTGTTACAAACTGAACATAATTAAAGCATAGCGATTAATCACAAAAACAATATGTAATTATATATGTGTTTTCCGATGGTCTTAGGCGACCCCTGTGAAAGGGGTGTTCGACCCCCAAAGGGGTCCCGACCCACAGGTTGAGAACCGCTGGGTTAAAGTCTTACCTTTCTCTATGGTCATTCCTGAATGGTGCTGGGAGCTCTCAGGCCACAGGAGAAACTGTCAGGGAGCTCATGGTTCATGGCTGAAACTGTGCTAGATGCAGGAGACAGAGATGACCTAGGCCAGGGAAACAGCCAAGAACGAGATTAATGATAACCAGTGTACAAAAGACAAAATATGTGCCTGACACAAGGTAGGTTTTGATGATTAGTTATTGCATGAATGAATGAATGAATGAATGAATGAATGAAGTACAGAAATCGCACCAAGGAGTGATGAACTGATTATAGGAGAGGTTGGGGAGGAAAAGAAGGGAAGTCAGGGACATTTCTCTGATTCTTTTCTTTTTTTCTTTTGTTGTCAAGTTGCAATTACCTTGGTGGAAGATTCAAACATTACACAAGTTTAAAAAGCAAAATGTGACGCTCTCCTTTCACCTCGCTCCTATTCACCTTCCTTGCATTTTAATGAGCTACACATTGGAACCACAGGGGGAGATTTGAAAACTCCCACTACCCAAGTCATGCCCTAGACCAGTGATGGCGAACCTATGACACGCGTGTCAGAGGTGACACGCGAACTCATTTTTTGGGTTGATTTTTCTATGTTAAATGGCATTTAAATATTGAAAATAAATATCAAAAATATAAATCTTTGTTTTACTATGGTTGCAAATATCAAAAAATTTCTATATGTGACACAGCACCACAGTTAAGTTAGGGTTTTTCAAAATGCTGACACGCTGAGCTCAAAAGGTTCGCCATCACTGCCCTAGACTTTTTTTTTTTTTTTAAATATATTTTATTGATTTTTTACAGAGAGGAAGGGAGAGAGATAGAAAGTTAGAAACATCGATGAGAGAGAAACATCGATTAGCTGCCTCCTGCACATCTCCTACTGGGGATATGCCTGCAACCCAGGTACATGCCCTTGACCGGAATCGAACCTGGGACCCTTCAGTCTGCAGGCCGATGCTCTATCCACTGAGCCAAACCAGTTTCGGCCACTGCCCTAGACTTAATTACTTCAAATCTCTGGGGAGGGTTTTAGGCATCACTATTTTTAAAAAGTCCCTGAGTGATTACGCTGTGCTGCCAACGTTGAGAGCTGTTCCAGCCCTTTCTATGTATATATTTATATACATGTAAGCAGCCAAGTGCACACATACCCCCCACCCCACACACACACTAATTGAGCTTCTTTTCTCCTCAATTAACATGTCTCAGATATTTTCAGGGCAGTCCATATGAATCTAATTATTTTTTAGATTCCCAATGATAATATGCATGCACATATTTTTCAAGCCCTTCTCTATTGATGAACATTTGATTTCTTTCTAAACTTTTTCTCAGTATTGCAAACAATGCTGCAAAGTATATACAGTATATCTTTACTCACATATGCATGTACTATTTTGGGAAAGATTTCTAAAAACAGAATTTCTGGGTCAATGTGTATATACATTTGTTATTTTGATAGAAACTGTCAAAATGCTTTCCAAAAAAACTTCACTAATTTACATTCCCCCAACGTTGCAAGCACTTAATATTATTATTATTTTTTTTAAAATATATTTTATTGATTTTTTACAGAGAGGAAGGGAGAGAGAGAGTTAGAAACATCGATGAGAGAGAAACATCGATCAGCTGCCTCCTGCACATCTCCTACTGGGGATGTGCCCGCAATCCAGGTACATGCCCGTGACCGGAATCGAACCTGGGACCTTTCAGTCCGCAGGCCGACGCTCTATCCACTGAGCCAAACCAGTTCCGGCAAGCACTTAATATTATTAATGTTTAATTTTTGCTAAACTGATGGGCCAAAAGTAATATTTCATTATTGTTTTTTAAAAATTTACTGATTTGAGAGAGAGAAACATCGATTTGTTGTTCCATCCATTCATGCATTCACTGGTTGATTCTTGTATGTGCTTGATTGAACCTTAAACCTTGGTGTATCAAGTTGATGCTCTAACCAATTGAGCTACTTGGCTAGGCGTTCATTATTATTTGAAAAACTTTTTTTTAATTGATTTCAGAGAGAGGAAGGGAGAGGGAGAGATAGAAACTTCAATGATGAGAGAGCATCATAGATCAGCCACCTTCTGCATGTCCCCCACCAGGGATCGAGCTTACAACCTGGGCATGTGAGAATAGAACTGTGACTTTCTGATTCATGGGTCGACCCTCAACCTCTGAGCCATCCCAGCAGGGCCATTATTGTTTTAACTTGCCTTTTCCTGCTTACTTGTGAGATTATGCATCTTTTCATATATTTATTGGCCATTTGTATTTCCTCTATGAATTAATTGCCATGTCTTTTGTCCATTTTCTCATTGAATTTTTACTTTAATTAGGATTAGAGAAAATTCTATTTCTGGTAATATGACTGGCTGGACTCTGGACAGATCTTTCTGAGTGCTAGTTAAAATACAAATGCAGATTATTTTTAAAAGCATTGAAGAGATGGCTAGCTAGCATGACTTTATTAGGTTATAATCTAAGGCAGGGTGGGAAATTTTTTTCCGCCAAGGGCCATTTGGATATTTATAACATCATTCGTGGGCCATACAAAATTATCAGCTTAAAAATTAGCCTGCTATATTTCGTCAAACATTTAATTAACTCACCCGCAATGCCTTGACAGGGCCAGACCAAATGACTTTGAGAGCCAGACATTCCCCACCCCTGATGAGGGAAGGCAGGGTCTCAGGGAAGTAGAACAAGGAATCTACTGTGTCTGCGGACATTTGTTGAACTAGACAAACTTGAGCTTTAATTTCTGCAGTCTTTATCTTTGACAGAACCAAGGTGAGGAATTTAATAGATTTCTTTAAAAAGCTATGACACCAAAGGGTATGCCCTTAACGTATGATTGAATCTGAAATAAATCTGCCCCATTGTCACCTCCAGAAGACTTTAAGGTAAGCTGCCTCGGGGCTAACCAGATGAAAAGTCTCTATCTCTGAGTTGTAACCACTAGATGATCCTTGAGCTGATCTGCAGCCCAAATTTATCTTAACTTGGGTAATCCAAAACTCTCCCAGTCAGGAATTTAGTTTAAAGTGGTTCAGGTCTGGTGGTACCTCTAAGTGCCTGGCAGAAGCAAAGTCATGTTCTCTGTTTAAAAAAAAAAAAAAAATCAGAGACAATAAATACATCACAGTAAACAAACAAAAAAGAACAACCCCAAAACCCCATTAAACACAAAAGGAAAAAAGACTATCAGCAAGACTCAGCCCATCCATACAATCCAAGATAATCTCCTTACCTTGATTTTATCTGTAAAGTCTTTTTGCCATGTAATGTAACTTATTGACAGGTTCTGGTGATTAGGATTTGGACATCTCTGGGGAGCTATTATTCAGCCTATTACAACAATGTCAATTCATTTCACAACGTTTGAAATCATAGATCTTTAAGATAATTAAATGGACAGATTGAACAGCAGATAAGATACAACCAAAGAGAGAATTAGTAAAGTGGATGACAGCTTTAAAGAAAGCCATTCTTCATACAGATGGCCAAGAGACAAATGAAAAAATACTCAAAGCCACTGATCATCAGAGAGATGCAAATTATAATGACAATGAGGTATCACCTCACACCTGTCAGAATGGCTACCATCAACAAATGAAAAGTGCTGGAGAGGATGTGGAGAAAAGGGAACCCTAGTACACTGCTGGTGGGAATGCAGACTGGTGCAGCCATTATGGAAAACAATATGGAGTTTCCTCAAAAAGTTAAATATGGAACTGCCACTTGACCCAGTGAACCCACTTCTAGGAATATATCCTAAGAAACCAGAAGCACCAATCAGAAAGAATGTATGCACAATTTATAATAGCTAAGATCTGGAAACAGCCCAAGTGCCCATCAGTAGGTGAGCAGATAAAAAGACTGTGGTACTCCCTGACCGGTTTTGCTCAGTGGATAGAGCGTCGGCCTGTGGACTGAAAGGTCCCAGGTTCAATTCCGGTCAAGGGCATGTGCCTTGGTTACAGGCACATCCCCAGTGGGGACTGTGCAGGAGGCAGCTGAATCGATGTTTCTCTCTCATTGATGTGCCTAACTCTCTATCCCTCTCCCTCTCCTCTCTGTAAAAAATCAATAAAATATATTTTTTAAAAAACACAAAAACCTGTGGTACATTTACACCATGGAATACTATGCAGAAGTAGAAAAGAAGAATCTCTTACCCTTTGAGACAGCGTGGAGGGACCTGAAGAGTATCATGCTAAATGAAATAAGTCAGTCAGAGAAAGACAAGTATCACATGATCTCACTCATATGTGGAATCTACTAGTAATTAAAAAAATAAACTGATGAATGGAATGAATCCAGAGACATGGAAGCATGGAACAGAATGAGGAATCTTGGAGGGAAGGCGGGAGAAGGTGGGTGGGTGGGAGGTAATCAACCAAAGACCTTGTATGCATACATGCATAACCCATGAACACAGACAATAGGGTGTTGAAGGCCTGGAGTGGGGGTGGGCTGGGCTGGAGGGTGTTAATGGGGGGAAAGAGGACATATGTAATACTTTCAACAATAAAGATTTTTTTTTTTAAAGAAATCCAGTCTTGTTGCCATAACAAAATACCACATACTGGGTGACTTAAACAGCAGAAATTTATTTTATCACAGTTCTTCAGGCTAGAAGTCCAAGATCAAGGTGCCAAAGTGTTGGTTTCTGATGAGGACTCTCCTTGGCTTGTATATGGCTGTCTTCTCACTATGTCATGACATGGTCTTTCCGCTATGTTCACATGGGGGGTTGGGGGGAAGAGAATGAGTGCACCCTCTGGTGTTTCTTCCTTTTCTTAAAATGACAGCAGTCCTATTGCATTAGGGCCCCACCATATGACATCGCTTAATTTTAAGTATCTTCACAAAGGCCCTATCTCCAAATACAGTCACATTGGGGGGCTAGGGTTTCAGTGTATGAATTTTGGGGGACACAATTCAGTCCATAACAAATCCCTTGCTCACACCATGTATGAAAGTAAATTCTAGATGGATTAAAGACTAAAGAGTAAAATACAACTGTAAAATTAATACAAGAAATGAGATCTTTGTGATCCTAGCGTGGGAAATTCTTTTAAAACAAGACCCAAAAGCACACAGTATAAGGAGAAATTTTGATGAATTTACCCACATCAAAATTCAGGATTTCTTTCAGTGAAGTTCATCACAGGTAAAGCTGGCAGAAAGGTTTATAGCACTGTTGCCACATTTAAACCTGGTAATGGGATTATTATCTAGAATATTAAAAGGAATTCCTGAAAAACAAAAATTTAAAAACAGGAAAATTCAATAGAACATTAAACATAGGCTATGAACAGGCAATTCATAGGAGGGGAAATAAGAATGGCTATCAGCTATGTGGAGAATGCCCATCTGGTTGATAACCAGAAAAATCCAGTGTAAAATAATAGCAATGCCACTTTATAGTTCTGTGCCATCTGATTGACAAAAATTAGAAGGCCAAATAATTACAAGTGTTGACTAGGATGTAGGGAGACATTTATGCACTCACTGCGGGTGTGCACATACCAGCAGTGAGTGCATAATAGAGAGCGACCTGACAGCACCTGGTCAATAACATGTATGATGTGCCCGATGACCCAGCAACCTCAAAGATGCTCCCTTGCAGGCCCGCAACTAGATGTGTACAAGGATGGTCACTGCAGCATTACCTGTAGAGGCAGGAAGTTGGAGGCAACCTAGGTGTCCATCACTAAAAGGAAGAAACGTAAAATGTGATGGATGCACATATGGAATTCAATGCCGAAGGAAGAAGCAGGGGTGGGGGGTGGGGGGGGGGGGAAGAGGTAAAAAGGTATGCCCCACACCTTTTATTAGAACAGCAAGGTGTTTCCAGGAGCTCCGCCCATCTGCTTGCATTCCATTGGCCACAATTGTGTTACATGGTCACACTTAACCAAAAGGTGACTAAAGAGAAGGGGGGTTATAAGTCGGGATTGTGCACTTAACCAGTGATGACTAACACATCATCTAGTAGATTTCTTCCAAACGCTGCGTAGAATTCGCCGCATTTTACTGGGATTGGTAGAGGTACCGCACCCATTTTGTGACCATGAGGAAAAGTCAAGAGATTCCTGAAAAGGCCCTGACATCAAGTTACATCAACACCAAAAGCCTCTTATCCAGGAATTTGTTATCTTGTGTGAAGAATAAACCTTTATTTGTTTACATCACTTGTATCAGGTAGGGCTCAGTTGCAGAAATAAACCTGGCTCGTTTAAAGAGAAAAGGAGGGAGAAGCAGGCTCCAGGTCCAGGAGCAACGCCCAGCTTTGAGAGGCACATGACCTCGGCCTGCGATCAGGAAAACAACACTCACCACTACAGGAAGCTGACGAATCAGGAAGCTGCTCACCAGAGCGCCCGTGCATCTGTGGTGATCTGTGACAGCAAAACGGATGTCCCATGCTATTTAGCGCTGTTCTAAATTTATGCCTTGCCCAGGAGCAGAACCTAAATCACGGATTCCTCGCTCAGGGGAATCTGGGAAGTGGTTAGCTTTCCAGCTCAGCGGCTCAGAAGAAACACTGAAAGGAGTTTTGGGTTCGTGTGGAGCAGCCAGTCTAGGTCAGCAACCACACCATGAGGTCAGCTTTGGATTACTAATGACCAAAGGCACTCCTGGCTGAAACACTGCACAGAGAGCAACAGGATAGGTCCTGAAAGCAGCACTGAGTGAAGGCCAAGGTCACATAATTCTAAGGTGTTAGTTAAAACATACACAATCAGCACTACATTTTTCAATGAAATGTACAGTTTCAAGGATATCTGTGCCAATTGGTAAAGAGAAGTAGGAGGGGAATGAGCTATGGAAATCAGGAATGAAAGAAACTATATAAGGCTGGGAGTGGTATAAACAGAGAAATATGACTGGCTCAATTGTCTACACCTGAGGTCCAAAACCAATCCATTACCTTTAATATCAATATTACTTTGAGGAATAATTTATTATTAAAGTAAGACATAATTATAAATGTCTTAATTTGAATAATTAAATTAATGTATCTTAATATTAATACAACTTAAATATTTCATATTTAATTTACCACACCAAAACTATTCCATTAGCCCTGACCGGTTTGGCTTAGTGGATAGAGCATCAGCCTGCGGACTGAAGGGTCCCAGGTTCGATTCGGGTCAAGGGCATGTACCTTGGTGGCGGGCACATCCCCAACAGGACGTGTGTAGGAGGCAGCTGATTGATGTTTCTCTCTCATTGATGTTTCTAACTCTCTATCCCTCTCCCTTCCTCTCTGTAAAAAATCAATCCATGTAATAAAAGGCTAATATGCAAATTGACTAAACAAGGGAACGGTGGGTTGCTATGATGTGCACTGACCACCAGGGGGCAGATGCCCAACGCAGGAGCTGCCCCCTGGTGGTCAGTGCACTTTCACAGGGGGAACACCGCTCAGCCAGAAACCCTGAGCTGGGTTCATGGCTGGCGAGCATAGCGGCAGTGGCGGGAGCCTCTCCCACCTCCGTGGTAGCGCCAAGGGTGTCTGACTGGCGGCTTAGGCCCACTCTCCACGGGCCTAAGCCATCAGTCGGACATCCCCTGAGGGCTCCCAGACTGCGAGAGGGCGCAGGCCAGGCTGAGGGACGCCCCCCTCCCCCTAGTGCACGAATTTTTTGCACCAGGCCTCTAGTAAAATATATAAAACAAAAAACTATTCCATTAAATGTAATATATCATAATCTCTGTAGTTCTAATTAGGCAATTCTTTAAGTTTTAATTTCCCCAGAACTTAAACAAATAGGCTCAGATGACTCCAGGAGCCCTCCCCGCCCTTCCCAGTGTCAGCCCTCTTTAGAGAGATGTCCACACTCACACCCACGGCCTCATCAAGTCACACTCTGCCGAAGGGAAAGGGACTTGGGGTGTTCAGAGACCTCATGACCCTTCCACCTTCCATGGATGTGTTTCCTGCAGCTGGCCTCCCCAGAAGGTGGAAGGTGAGCGCCTTTGGAGGACAAGAGGGTCCTCCTCTCAGAGCCACCCCGCAGGGAGGAGCAGCCGAGACCTGGGCCCCACGTGGGGCAGGACGTGGGGGGGGGGTGGTCTTGGGCGGCTGCGGAGGAGAGCACCTGCCCTTCTGGCCCCCATCCTTACGTAACCGGCTTGAGCCAGCTTAAGTGTAGCCATCTGTCACCTGCGTTGCTTCCTGGGGAGAGTCCACTCCAGCCCTCCAGAGACTGGTGAGTGTGCTCCCAGGAGTCTGGGGGAGGCTGTGGGCCCCAGCAGTGACTGCCTCCTAGGAAGCCCCCAACCCTAGGTGAGGTCCCATGGGAAAGAGAAGCCCCGCCCTCTGGAATCTCCTTGGGATCCTCACTTCCCTTGAACCACTCCTGCCTTTTTGGGGATATTCCACGTGTCCTCCCTGCCTCCACGTGTCCTCCCTGCCTCCACGTGTCCTCCCTGCCTCCACCTGTCCTCCCTGCCTCCACATGTCCTCCCTGCCTCCACGCGTCCTCACTGCCTCCACGCGTCCTCCCTGCCTCCACGTGTTCTCCCTGCCTCCACATTTCTCCCTGCCTCCTCGTGTCCTCCCTGCCTCCACATTCCTCCCTGCCTCCACGTGTCCTCCCTGCCTCCACCTGTCCTCCCTGCCTCCACCTGTCCTCCCTGCCTCCACATGTCCTCCCTGCCTCCACATTCCTCCCTGCCTCCACGTGTCCTCCCTGCCTCCACCTTTCCTCCCTCAAAGGTTGGATGGGAAGGGATACCCAGTGGGAAAAGGCCTTCCCCGAGCAAGGGCAAGCGTTGGGAGACTTGCAGCTGGTGAGCCCCTCCCTGCCCCCCTCCATTCTGTGTTATAGATGTCAGCTGGGCGGGAGGGGGCACTCGCTTCTGCCCCCAGCCTGGAGGAGGAAGAGCTGCCACTGTGGAGGGGGCACTGGACATGCCTGAGGCACCGTTCTGCCCGGACAGTGAGACCCCCGCCCCAGACTGCAGGCTGGGGGCCCTGTACTGGGCCTGTGTGCGCAACGACTCTGCCCAGCTTCAAGCTGTGCTGGAGGACGGGGTCTCCCCTGAGGAGGCCACCCAGGCGGACGGCAATGGGAGGGTGAGCTACCAGGTGCTTCCCAGGGCAGCTCTGGGTCCGGCCACACCACACTCATCCTGAGTGCCGGGTCCTCAGGGAGAAGGGAGCGGGTCTTCGCGGGGCAGGGATGCCTCTGGGACAGTGTGGGTTTAGCGGCGCAGGGAACCGGGAGCTCCTGGAGGGAAGCACCGGGCTGAGCGGCCCCGCCCCCAGACAGGCCTCATGGTCGCCTGCTACCGGCTCCGGGAGCATCGTGGCCCTACTCAGCCGCTGTCCGTTCCTGGACGTGGACCAACAGGACAAAGAAGGCGACCCGGCCCTCATGCTGGCTGCCCAAGGGTGGGAGGCTGCTGACCCCACCCTCCGCCAGTCCCGGCCTCCGGACCGGCCACCGCGCCACACTCCGCATGACGTTCTCCCACCCCAGACTCCGCAGTGTTGGGTGGACGGTGGGTTTGGGGCTTCACCACCCCTTTCCTGGGGTCCCAGATCGGCCTTCGGTGCTCTGCAGGCCACGCGCCTCTGGTGAGTCTCCTGCTCAACTCCTACTCGGGCCTGGACTTGGAGCGCCGAGACCGGCGGGGGCGGACAGCGCTGATGAAGGCCGCAGTCCGGGGCCGCTCTGAGTGCGCGGCGGCCCTCCTCATGGCAGGTGCACAGGCCTGCGCGGACCAGGATGCATGGCTTCCAGTCCCTCCCCAGTCACCCCAACAGACACCCCAACAGACACCCCAACAGACACCCCAACAGACACCCCAGAGTCAGCTGTCATAGTTGCAGAGAGGAGAGAGGTGGAGACGGAGGATCAATCTAGGCTGGCTTCCTGGATGAGGGGAGGGGGTTGGGCTTCTCACAATCTAAGTCCTGCTATAGGTCACTCTGTTTACATTGTTAATGGAAGTCCCAGAAAAGAAAACGAGAGGATACGTTAGACCAGTGGTCGGCAAACAACTGCGGCTCGCGAGCCACATGCGGCTCTTTGGCCCCTTGAGTGTGGCTCTTCCACAAAATACCACGTGCAGGCGCGCACGTACAGGGCACGTACAGTGAAAATTCGTGGCCCATGTGCAGACATCGGTATTTTGTGGAAGAGCCACACTCAAGGGGCCAAAGAGCCGCATGTGGCTCGCGAGCCGCAGTTTGCCGACCACTGCCAACTGGAGAACTGAAATACAAGAGGCTGGTACCTGGAGGCAGACCCTCGCCTCCTCATCCTGGCTCTGCCACTAGCTGTGTGGCTTCCCTCTCGGGGCCTCATCCTTCCCCGGGGTGATTTCCAGCTCTGCCCAGCTAGGGTCCCGGACCGCAGTGACGGTGCAGAGACGTGTGGCTGCGTGGAGTTCTGGAGGGAAGCCCACACTGTCTGTGGAGCCGTAGGTTCTCATTATTCCCTCTGGGGAGCTGTCCTCTGCTGGTAACTCCGGGGACCCCAGCCTGTAGCTTTTCCCTTCCCCATCCCTCAGATTGGGTTTGGGGAGTGAAGGGAGGGAGTTCTGCAGCCCCATCTTTGACTCAGAATATTTGCTACTCCCCCCAGGATTAAAGGGGTTTGGCGATGAAAAGAAGGACCAGCAGAACCCCCCCCCCACCTGCACCTCCCCCGCCGCCCCCCCCCCCCCCCCCCCCGCCGGTCAGGCCCTTGGTTCAGGAGTCCCTATTCTGTTCTGGGTTTGGAGACCCCCAGCATGTCTCTCTGAAGTCTCTCCCCTTCCCTGTACGTCAGTTTCCTTCACCACCTAAACAGGTTGGAATCTGGGACTGGTCCTGTCTCCGGGCTGTAGCCACTCCCAGATTCCAGCCGGAACAAGATGAGTAGGCCTCTGGTTTTGATTTAACCCAAATCAGTCAGTCCTGCTGCTAAAGCATTTGCCTCCTGCAAATCACCCATCCCCGTGCCAGCCCACATCGCCCCGTGCCCCCTCCCAGGGGCTGACCTGACAGCAGTGGATCCTGTTTGGGGCAAGACGGCCCTGGAGTGGGCGGTGCTGACCGACAGCTTCCACACCGTGCGAAGGATCCGGCAGCTGCGGCGGCGGCCCCAGGCGGAGCAGCTCAGCCAGCACTACCCACCGGAGTGGCCAGCCCTGCCCGGGCTCGTGGCCCAGGCCCAGGCTCAGGTTGCCCCCTCTCTGCTGGAGAGATTACAGGCCACCTTGAGCCTCCCCTTTGCCCAGTCTCCTCAGGAGGGGGGTGTCCTGGACCACCTTGTGACCATCACGACCAGCCTAGCCAGTCCCTTCCTCACCACTGCCTGCCACACTCTGTGCCCTGACCGCCCACCTGCACTTGGGACCCGAAGCAAGTCTGTGCCAGAGCTGCTAGGCACCGCTCCCCCCCTCCCCCAGCCCCCCAGCCTCCCCAGGTGGTCCCTGGCCCCCGGGGCCTCGTCCCTCACCAGAGCCCTCAAGGAGTGCTGAGCATGTGCCCTCAGTGGCTACAGCCCAGGGACAGTGCCAGGCCCAAGCCCTCAGTCCCCCAGATCCTCCTCTCCAAGGCACCCTCATCTCCCAGCCGGCGTGAGCCAGAGCCCAGGCCTGCAGGGCATCGCAGGCTGACCCCTCCTGTCTGGCGATACCAGGAGCTCCGGATGCAGAGGAGGAGTCAGGAGAAGGAGGCCGGGTGTGCACAGGGCCAGGGGAAGACGGGCTAGGCCGGACTGGGAGCAGGGGGTCAGCCCCTCCCACAGGCGCCCTGCCCTGTGGAGCCCCTCCTGCCTTCATCCGATGCACGAGGTCATTCATACAACACTGTTTGCAGCGTAAGAGTGGAACAGCCTATGCGTCTACAGGGGACTGGCTACATGATCTGGGTGTCATTACTGTACACCCATGTGATAAAACAGTGACAGAACAGGAGCAAGGCAGCTCTTTATGCTCTGATATGAAACTATCTTCCAGAGGTTTGAGTGAAAAATAGCCAAGGGGTAGAACAGTGCGTATGGCATGCTACTATTTGCCAACTTTGCACAGAGCTAAACTTGACTAGTACAAATACAAAGTGAGAACCAAGACTTATTTAACTAGTTAACGAGTGAACCAGCAGAATGGATCAAAGGAAGAAATGAAAACCATTATTGACAGTCAGTGGAAAAAAAGAATGCTGGAATAAGGTTGCAAAGTTGATACAAAAGGTTAATTCCCGCCTTGCAATAAAATCATAACTGGGTTTTTTTCCCCCTCAACCAGACGAAAATGATTTGCTATTTTTCAATCGTCTACAGGTTAACCCTCTTCACTTTACAGAGTCTGGGCCCCATCACTAGGAAATTGTATGTCAAACCAAGTGACTTCCCCTAGACGACCCATAGGTGGGGTGATTAGCCAGTGGTCTAAAATATCTCTGAAGGGGCACTGAGTAATTTTGTGTGTGCCTTATTTACAAGTTTTGAAATTTTTCTCTTTTTTCTTTTCTTTTTTTGGTTGTTAATTATCACCTGAGGATATTTTTTCCCAATGTATCAACTTTGCCATCTTATTCCAGCATTCTTTTTTTCCACTGACTGTCAATAATGGTTTTCATTTCTTCCTTTGATCCATCCTGCTGGTTCACTCATTAACTAGTTAAATAAATCTTGGTACTCACTTTATATTTTTAGGAAGGGAGGAAGAAGGGAGAGAGGGAGAAAAAGAGAAATATCGTTGTGAGAGACACATCGTTTGGTTGCCTCCCACACGAACCCTGACCAGGGTACATGCAAACTGGGTACATGCCCTAGACCCTGAATCAAACCCGACACCCTTCGGTGCATGAGCCAATGCTCTAATCAGAGAAACACCAGCCAGGGCTGAATTTGTGGGGGGGTTTTTTGATGTTTTTTTTTTTTGTTGGTGTTGTTGGTGTTGTTTGTTTTTTGTTAATCTTTGCCCCAGAATATTTTTTCCATTGATTTTTAGAGAGAGTGGAAGAGAGAGGGAAAGACAGAGAAAAACATCGATGTGAGAGAAACACATGAATTGGTTGCCTCCTGCATAGGCCTTGACCAGGGTCTGAGCTGGGGAGGAGCCTGCAACCAACATACGTGCCCTTGCTGGAATCGAACCCAGAACCCTTTGGTCCACAGGCCAACACTCTAATCACTGAGCCAAACTGGCTAGGGCTCTTAACATATTTGTTGCACAAATATATTTGCTTGTATATTTGTAATAATAAAAGCAACCAATATAAGGTGCTTACTATGTACATTTAACACTCCCAATAATCCTTTGAGGAGTTTATCTTGGAGGACACGGAGTACAGAGCGGGTAAGGAATTGCCGAGGGTCACCCAGCTAGAAAACGGCAGACAGAGATCAGGGTGAGAGCCAGTTAGGAGGCGGTCTCCTAACACTAACCCCAGCGGTCTCCCTGGAACCTCCCTGGAAAGAACCATCGGATTTTCTTGGGAAAAAGATGAACAGCTGACCAGGGTGGAAGGGAGACTTTTCATTGACTATCCTTTTTAACCTTTTGACTCTTTAAAAAAAACACAACACTTCATTTTTTTTTACTAGTAGAACACTTTTAATTTATAGAAACGTTGTGAAGAGAGTCCCCATATACCCTACACCCCGTTTCCTCTATTATTAGCGTGAGTGCAGTATATTTGTTACAATTTGAGCCAATATTAATACATGATTATTATTAATAAAATCCACACGGTATTTATATGTCCTTAGTCTTCACTTCGTGCCCTTTTTCTGTCCAGAATTTCATCCAGATGCCACTGTACATTTAGTTGCCATGTCTCTGTAGATTCCTGGAGACGTGAGCGTTTCCCAGGCTTTCCTGGTTCCTGGTGACCTTGATGCTGGTCAGGTATTTTGTAGTGACGCTCAACTGGGGTTTGTGTGGTGTTTTCCTCACGATTAGACTGGGGTTATGGATTTGGGGGAGAAAGATCGCAAAGGTGATGGGCCATTCTCATCACATCATATCAAGGGTGCGTACTATGAACATGACTTACCATGGTGGAGCTGACCTTGATCTCGTGGCTGAGGTAGTGTTTGTCATGTTTCTGCACAGTAAAGTCACTCTTCTTCCCTGCTTTCTTTCTTTTTAAAAAACATTTCTATTGTTGACACTATTGCAGATGCCCCCCAACTCCCCGACCCTGTGCCCGCTTCCACTCGGCCCCTTCCCCCCTCCCTTGGCCCGCACCACACTATTGTCTGTGTCCATGGGCCGTGCATATCTGTTCTTCAGCTAATCCCTTCCCTTGCTTTTATCCAGTCCCCCCACCCCTCCCCTCTAACATTTATCAGTCTGTTCCATGTATCCATGCCTCTGGTTCTATTTTGCTCATCAGCTTATTTTGTTCATTAGATTCCACATATTAGTGAGATCATATGGTATCTGTCTTTCTCTGACTGGCTTATTTCGCTTAGCATAATAATCTCCAGGCCCATCCATGCTGTCGCAAAGGGTAAGAGTTCCTTCTTTTTTAAAAAAATATATTTTTATTGATTTCAGAGAGGAAGGAAGATGGAGAGAGAGATAGAAATATCAATGATGAGAGACAATCATTGATTGGTTGCCTCCTGCACGCCGCACACTGGGGACCAAGCCCACCACCCGGCCATGTGCCCTGACTGGGAATCAACCACTGAGCCATGCCGGCCAGGCAAGAGTTCCTTCTTTTTTACAACCATGTATTCCATTGTGTAGATGTACCACAGTTTTTTTTATCCACTTATCTACTGATGGGCACTGGGACTGTTTCCAGATCTTGGCTACTATAAATAGTGCTGCTATGGACATAGGGGTGCATATATTCTTTCTGATTGGAGGAAATTCCATACTGTTTCCACAGTGGTTGTATCAGTCCATATTCCTCCCAGCAGTGTACTAAGGTTCCTTTTTCTCCACAGTCTTTCCAGCACTTGTTGTTTGTTGATTTATTGATAGTAGCCTTTCTGACAGGTGTGAGGTGATACCTCACTGTAGTTTAAATTTGCATTTCTCTGATGGTTAGTGACCTTGAGCATTTTTTCATATGTCTATTGGCCATCTGTATATCTTCTTTGGAAAAGTGCCTATTCAGGTCCTTTGCCCATTTTTTAATTGAATTGTTTGTCTTCCTGGTGTTGAGTTGTATAAGTTCTTTATATATTTTGGAAATTAACCCCTTATCAGGTGAATCCTTGGTGAATATGTTCTCCCATAGGGTGAGTTCCCTTTTTGTTTTGCTGATGGTTTCATTTGCTGTGCAGAAGCTTTTTAGTTTGATGTCATCTCATTGGTTATTTTTTTCTGTTCCCCTTGCCCTCAGAAACACATTGGCAAAAATATTGCTCCGTGAGATGTCTGGGATTTTACTACCTATGTTTTCCTCTAGAATTTTTATGGTTTTGAGACTTACATTTAAGTCTGTTTTCCATTTTGAGTTTATTCTTGTGGAGGGTGTGAGTTGGTGGTCTGGTTGCATGTTTCTGGATGCACCTGTCCAATCTCCCACGCCATTGTTTCCTGCTCTCTACACTGTGCTCTTCGGAAGGAAGTCACTGTATGAAGCCCACACTTACGGAGTGGGGAGTTATGCTCCATCTTCCTGGTGGTGGGCTACCTGCATAAATTATGGATTTATTTGGAATTCTTCTGCACAGAATGTTTTTACTTTTTAATCATGTGTTACCAAAATTTGAAAAATTAAAAAATAAATCTGCTCTTTGAATTGGAGAACACACATACACACACACACACACACACACACACACACACACACACACACTGGGGTGAAAACGATAGTGTGTGGTTTCTCTCCAGAAGGTTCTGAACGCAGCCATGGGGGACTGGAATGGGTTCAAGGTTAACTTTGCCATTTCCCACCTGTGTGATCCCTAAGAAGGCACGTACATTTCTCTTGACTGCTCCTTTGTTAAGTGGGTGGAAACAGGGCTATTGAAACAATCCCTTAGATAATATGTGTAAACAGGCTCTGTGACGTGTAAAGTGCGACCAGGAGTTGAGGTGCTATGGAAGGGCCCGGGGTACTGGGTTTGATTGAGCTGTAAAGTGCGACCAGGAGTTGAGGTGCTATGGAAGGGCCCGGGGTACTGGGTTTGATTGAGCTGCTTCTGGGCCTTCAGGGTGGAGCTAGAGTTCTTCGCTCCCACCCACTGCTGACGTCGGAGCACATGGAGCCAGCGCCGCATAGGCATGGCAGACTGGGAAAGAAACTCCACCGACAGGCTTGGACAGCTTGGTGGTAACACACTTCTGTCTAGAACAGCGGTTCTCAACCTGTGGGTCGCGACCCCTTTAGGGGTCGAATGACCCTTTCACAGGGGTCGCCTAAGACCATCGGAAAACACATATATAATTACATATTGTTGTTGTGATTAAGCACTATGCTTTAATGATGTTCAATGTGTAACAATGAAAATACATCCTGCAAATCAGATATTTACATTACGATTCATAACAGTAGCAAAATTGCGGTTATGAAGTAGCAACGAAAATAATTTTATGGTTGGGGGTCACCACCACATGAGGAGCTGTATTAAAGGGTCGCGGCATTAGGAAGGTTGAGAGCCACTGGTCTAGAAGGTGGCATATGACCTTGGCAAGTTATTCGTCCTCTCTGAACCGCAAGGCTCCTCTGTAGGCTGGAAGTAATAATAACGTTGCCAGGGCCGCTGTGAGAACTAAGTGAAATAACGAAGCACTCCGCGCTGCACCTGGCTGATTCAATCACCACTGTTCTACTTAACCCTCACCTGGTTTGTTAGGGGAGGAAACGGAGGCCATGAGGGCTAAGGGACTTGCTTACGGTCACCAACTGGTAAGTGGCTAAGTGGCACTTGGAGCTCAAGTCTGTGGGACTCCCAAGCCGACGCTGTCCTTTCCCCGCAGCACTGGGCCTCCCCGCCTCCCGCCCACGTCCACATGGCTGCGTCTTACAGGGATGGATGGCCACAGCATCCTCAGGGCCAGAGAGCTAGCCTTCTGGGGCTCTCTCTCCCGGCGGGCGCGGCGTGGACCCTGACTGGGAGGCTGACCTGGCAGTAAGGACTGGGCCTCAGGTGGACATTTTACTCTCCACCTTGGAGAACACCCACCCCGCTGTCCCCGGCCAGCTCTCGGGCAGCCAGCATCCCCGGCCTGCAGTTCCGCACTTCCTCCTCTCGGGCTCAGCCATCTCTCTCTAATCCTCTCTCAGCTCTTCACAGCCTTGCAGGCTACCAGAGAGGAAAGGGCTGCTAGCTGCTCTGCCTGTGCCAGGAAAAGTCAGCCTCTCTACTAACCACCCAGCTTCTCCCTGCGCCTAGCCCAGCCCCCGAGGCTTCCCAACTGAGTGCTTGTCCGCAGAGGCCAGGGAGCCGGGACAAGGCTCGGGCTGTGCAGAACACAGGCCACAGTGAAGCTGCCCTGCTACGGCCCACAGACCTGGGTTTGAATCCTGGTCCTGCCTCTTATCATCCCTGCCGCCAAGGACCTCTTCCAGCCTCACCTGTCGCATCAAATGGCTATGATAAATACTTCCCAGGGTTTCTGTGCGACCTACCACTGAGAGGTATGCGAGGCACTGAGCGGCGCCTGGCTGGGCGCCCAGTGAGCAGAGCTTTTGTTACTGGGCTGCGAGGCGGGGTGAGGAAATGCCATGGGGACAGCTCTCTGGAGGAGGCCAGCGGACGTGTCCTTGGAGCCCGTGGCCTCCCCTGTGATTCTAGGATACTATTCTGGGGGGCCCTGAAACAAAGACACATACATGCTCATCCCGGACAGCCTTCCAGGCAGGTCCCGCGCCCCCAGCCCCAGGCCCCTGCGGCCCACTCCCGTCACCCAGCACTGACAGCCGCCACCGTGCTCCCTGGGTGAGCATGTGTCCACCCCCCACCCTGGAGACAGGGGCTCCCGCAGAAGGGACTGCAGGGTTGGCTGTCCTGACACATCCTGGGCTGCTAGCCAGGCGTGTGGGGACTCCTTGGGAACCCTCCCCTCACTCCTGTGTGGGCAGAAACCCCGTCTGTCTCCTGACCCCTGGCTCAGTGCCCAGCCCGTACAGGCTCAATAAATATGTACAGAAAGGAACTGAATTCAGGCCCCACCAAGGTCCACGCTGCTCAGAGGGGCCTTTCTCGTCTCCTCCTCCTCTCAGGGCTGCTCTGGTTCTCGGGGCCGCAGAGCTCAGACATCCCAGGAAATCCCTGTTGAGTCAAGAGAAGGCAAGGGAGTTCAGAGGACAGGTGGGGAATCACTGGTTTGTGTCCCCTTTTCCCCAGACGGGGCATCTAGAGAGAATTCCCTCTTCTCCAGCAGTCATACATTCCAAATGGCTGAACACATCCACGCATCTTCCACCACACCAACCACCAGGCCAGCCCCCCCCCCCCCCACCCCGCCAGTCCCTCCCTCACCCCCATCTCTCAGGACCCCTCGCCGGCCCTATCAGATGTCAGCCAGCTATGCTGAGAAACCCTGGCCAGGGTTCATGCAGATTTTCAGACCCGCTCGCTGCTCTCCCTTTCTCAGAGGGATCAAGCCTTTTCATGGTTAAAGAAGATACTAAATCTGAAGGGAGGAGGCTTGGGGTTGGATGGACGGTGAAGCTTTGACCACAGTCACACAGGCAGTGTCACATGTAGACACACGGTCAGCCAGGGTCCCACAGGGACCATCAGGCTCCTGGCACAGAAGTACACACAGGCCCATTGGCCCATGAACTCATAGTCACAGCCAGAGAGGCCACACACACAAGCACCCCTAAACCCTCACACGGGTACACAGCACATAGACTCACTGACCAGGAAAAAAATAAAGACAGGGTCCCCCTCACCCCCGCCTGCTGCCTGGGGCTCCTGGCCCAGGCCGTCCTTCTGCTCCCCAACACTTTGCATTCCCCTGGTCATCCACTGCCCACATCACCTGTGCGACGTCCGTTGACATGTCAGAGTCTGTCTGACCACGTGCAGCAGAAGTTAGGGGGCTGAGGGAGGGCCAGGCCGGCCCACAAGTCCTCCCTTTAGGCCTAGTACCGTCTTTCGCTGTGAAAAGTCAGGTCCCTCTGAGGAAGAGGAGAAAGGTGAGCAGGTGGAAACCTAAACTGTTTTGTGGCGATTTACTCCAGAAGAGCCTTGGACACTAAATCTGACCCGTCTCCTGCTCCCGGGCCAGGGATTTGCCTTCGGGGAATGAGGAACAGAGGCCTGTGGATGGGGGGCTCTGGAGATAAGAGACTGCTGTAGGCCCTCAGTACCGCGTCCTCTGGCGCTGGGAAGGGCAGAGCCTGGGCACGGATGCTGGCGGGTGGGAAGGGGGCAGGATTATGGCATTTCCCCTCAAGCTGGAAACAAAGGCAGATTCCTGTGTCCAGCTCCAACAAGCTGGTCCCACCCCTCGAGTGCCTGGAGCTAGAGGAAATCCCGCCGGGCTCTGGCCTCGCCCAGCCAGCTGCCCCTCGGTCAAAGGCTCTGCCTCCCAGCCAGGGCCAAGACCTGCCCTCAATCCTGGGAACCTCATCCTGTCCAAATACCAAGCCCTCCCCATTGGGAATAGTCCCCGTAGCCCCTCAGACTCTATCCCCAAGCTGCAAGGGTCTGCTCAGCACCACCCCAGAGCCTACCAGACCCCCACACCCTTGCCGGCCAACGCGGGCCACCCTCACCCCAGCAAACGCAGGCCCTGCTTTTCTTTAGTGGACAAAATCTGGGTGCCTCTAGGAACTGCTGTGCCATCCAAAGGGCTCATCAGGCCCTGCAGGCGTCCCACCATCCTGAGTGGGGATTGTGTGCCTCAGTTAATTGGCACATGTTCCTTTTTTTGCACAAAATTGCAGCTCTAGGGAAGGGTGGAGGGGCCACTATGCTTAATTAGGGAAGGGTCAAGGGATACCATGTGACCCTAATAGAACAGGAACTAAAGGGGTATTATTACAAAATAACAACATAACGATAAATAATTAGGAGGAAGAGAAACTAAATGTCCTAAATTATGAAGTTTTAAAATCTATAAATAGCAGCAAGACAAATAGTACATGGTATCCCTTATATATGGAGTGTAAAAAAAAAGTCATACTCATAGAAATAGAGTTTTTAAAAATGGTTGCCACCCTAGATGGTTTGGCTCAGTGGATTGAGCGTTGCCCCAAGGACTGAAGAGTCCCAGGTTGATTCCGGTGGGCGGTATGTGCCTCGGTTGCAGGTTTAATCCCCCGCCCTGGTGGGGGCGCATGCAGAAGGCAACCAATGGATGTGTCTCTCTCACATCGATGCTTCTCTCTCTGTCTCTCCCCATCCCTTCCACTCTCTCTAAAAATCAATGGAAAAATATCCTCGGCTGAGGATTAACACAACAAAAAAATGGTTGCCAGGAGCTGGGGGTGGATGAATGGAGGAACTAGGAAATGTTAAAAGGGTACAAACTTTCAGCTATAAGATGAATAAGATCTCAGAATCTAACGTAAAACATGGTGACTCACTGTATTGTATAACAAATTAGCTTAGAGAGTAGTACTTAAATGTTCACACACACACAAGCCATGGCCGCTGTGGTTCAGTGGTCAGACCCAACCACCCAAGGGTCTCAGGTTCAATTCCTGATCAAGGGCACATACTTGGGTTGCAGGTTCACTCCCCAGCCCCAGTCGGGGAGCATGCAGGAGGCAACGGGTCAATGTGTCTCTCTCCTATGGATGTTTCTCTCTCTTTCTCTCTCTTCCCCCTCTTCCTCCTTCCCTCCCTCCTTCCCTTCCTTCCAATCTCTCTGAAAAACAACGGGAAAAATCCTCAGGTGAGGATTAACAATAACAATGTATACGTATATCAAGTCATTGAGATGTATACTTTAGATATCTTGCAATTTTATTTATCAATTATACTTCAACAAAGCTGAACATCTGGAGATAGCATTGTAAACATTACTTAGGTTATCGAGGTAAATGTCCGAGAAATGAATAGCTGAAACCTTGAGAACTTCATGTATTTCTTTATTTTTACCCTGTGTTTATTAGGAATGCCTTGAATATTTTTTCAGAATGGCTGCTTCATACTTCAAAGTCCACTGTGGTAGCGACACACTCATCTGTATAACAAGACCCTCAGGCAGCTTTTAGTAGGAGAGGCACCATTCAGCCCCCATTTCTGAGCAGGTAAGACACAGAGGCCCCATCACATAGCCAGACCTCTGGCCTCCTGACTCTAGCTTCATGCTCTTTCTCCTGTCCCACAGCTGGGCCTCCCTCCCTCAAAACAAACCGCACATCCGTGTGGATTTTCAGCTGGTAGAGGACGCTCCCAGATGTTTTGTTTTTATTCTGAGAATTGGCAGAGGCGGTATCACCAGCCCTCCCTTACAGGTATGGGAGCTGATGTCCACACATCGCGCCTCCAACTCCAAAGTGGCCTCTTCCCCTCCCTCTCCGCTCCCTCCTCTGGCCGGACCAGTGGGGTAGGGGAGAGTCAGAGCCTGGAGGCGAGGCGGCCTGTGGAGAGGGACATTCCAGAGGTCGCTGGACTTCAGGGAGGAGGCCGTCCTGGAGCAGCATTTCATCAGAGCCCAGGCTGCAGGCCAACCCACCCCGGGGCATTGTGTGGGCACCATCTAATCTCAGACTCCTGCCCTGACATGCCAGCCCTTCCTCAAGAGGCTCCATCCTGAGATGAGTCATCCCAGGGCTCAGGGCTGGGCCAGGATCGGATGAGCCCTGTAGGACATCCTGGAGGAGCCGGAGAGGAGCAGGAAGGTGACTGGGTGGCTCACCCAATCGGGCCCCTGTCTGCCAGCCTCTTCCTAAGGTGCTGGGCTGTCCGCACCCTCCCCAAACCTTAGCGCCAGCCACACTGAGCTGTGGCGACAAGGCCTGAAGACCGGGGAGTTTCCCGAATCTTAGAGCCAAAGAAGATCATACACGGCTGGGAAGGATCTTTGCAACTCTCCAGTGTAAACACCTAGGTGTTCAGAGGAAGAAACCCAGGCGCAGAGAGCTGGATCCAGGCCTGGAACCCAGGGCACCGTGGCACCTCCTGCCCTGAGCTGCAGGAGACGGAGGGGGCCACTTCTTCCTCCAGGCAAAACGTAGCTGCAGCCAGCCCACAACGCTGGGGCTCCCCCCTCTGTGTGGAAGAGATGGAACATGGACTTCACAGGTATCTGCCTCCCTTCTCCCCCAAAGGAGACGCAGTTCTTCCTTCTCGGGTGCCCTGTTCTCCTGTTCACGTCTCTCACATCTGAAACATCCCTAGGTTGTCTGACCTAAATCTCCCACTCTGCCATTTAAGGGAGGCACAGCCCAGCTCACCCTCTGCTAATTTCCTCCCCTGCTCTTCCTTCCTACTCATCCTGGTGCAGAGCCCGCTACATAGTCCGTGGGGCCCAGCACAAAATGAAAATGCCGAGCCCTTTGTTCAAACATTTCAAGATGGCAGCAGCAGAGCATTAGATGGCATGGGGCGCCCTGCAGAGGGTGAAAACCGTGGAGGTGGCCCTGCCCGGGTGGCAAAAGCGATACTTAAACTCAACACTCGTCGCTGGTCCTGAAAAATCAAGCTGTTCATTCCTCTGCCTTCGTGCCAGCTCCGGGGCACCGGCCTTCCATAGGTGAGAATCCGCTTGAGGTTTCACCCACACACCCTTCCCGGGAGCAGGCCTCTGCTTCACACTGCTGGGAAATCCTTCCGAGTATCTAAATTTACATCTCAGTCCTTCGGGCCTGTTTCCTCTTGTTCTGTCCTCGCTGATGATGGGGAACAGCTGGTCCTTCTGTGTAATTAATTCTTGTAGACTTGGACGCAGCCTGCAATTCCTTTTCCCTTTCCTCACTGGGCTCAGCCTCCACTGTTTTCTCCAGCTCTGTCCCTCCTGGGATGCCTGTCCCAGCCTCTCTGCGTGCTGTGGGAGCCATGAGTTTCACAAGAAGCTCCCAAGAGCATGAATCAGTGTCCAGAGGACTCAGTGCCTGGGGGCCGAGGGGGTGGGGAGTGTAGACTCCAGCACTGATGAGCAGCCCATCCCCCACCCGGCCCTGTCTTCCTCCTCCAAAAGTGCTCTACTTTTATCTATTTCATGGACCGTTTCCAGATAAAGTCCCCCACCCCCACTGACTCACATTGGCGACTCTCAGCTCCGGTCCACGGTGATGTTTCTGTTCTCAGGGTGTGTCTCAGAATGAACGCTTCCCTTGGGAAAGCCCGACTTCCACGTCCCAGGACAGAGATCCGTGGGCTGGGGCTGGGAGAGGTTTATCAGAAGCCATGGCAGGGCAGGGGAGAGAGTGGGTATGAAAGACAGCCGCGCGGCCACACGCTCATGTCTCCAGCTAATAGAGTGCCAAGTGGCCGCTATAATCTGGAAGAGCAGACCCTGTAATCCTATAGTACTTCCTATTGGCGGCAGGACACCGGTCTGTCCTGACACTGACATTTGGGTGTGCCTTGGTTCTGGAATTCACAGGCTCATGTTGTGAAGCAGCTGTGGGGTGGGGGGGGGGGGGGGGCGGCGTGGAGTGGGAGGGTTGCAGCAAAGGAAGTGAGGTCAGTCAACAATTGATGCCTTTAGCTATTGTCTCCCCCAGCCTCCATTGCCGTCAAAGGGTGGGGGTCCCTTGCCCATCTTACAGAATCTCCATATTAGAGCAAGACACCTTAGAGGTCTGCTCCTGTTTTAAATCTTTGTTTTTGAGAGTATTACAGATGTCTCCCATTTTCCCCCATTGCCCTCCTCCACCCAGTTCCCACCCCACCACAGGCCTTCACCACACTATTGTCTATGTCCATTGATTATGCATATCTATATATATATAAAACCTTAATATGCAAATAGACTGAATGGCAGAACAACCGAACAACCGGTCGCTATGATGTGTGCTGACCACCAGGGGGTGCCCACGGAACATGGTGGGTGTTGGTCACGGTGGGATGGTGGAACAGGTGAGCGAGGGTGCCAGACCAAGGCGGGGCACCGATCGCTGTTATTGGGGCGAGCCTCTGATGGCTACTTAAAATTCTTTGCTCCTGTGTGCCGCGGTCCTGCCTGGCGCTCGCACCCACTGCCAGTGCTGGAACTTCCGCTCACACCGCTGCCGGTGCCCAGCGCTGGCCCCGATTGCTCAGCACCATCAGTAGGTACAAGTGGTGGCTGCCGGCCCCGATCGCCCCTCAGAGCTTCTCCACCTCCCCCTGCTCCTGAGGGGCAATCGGGGCCAGCAGCCGCCTCTTGCACCCACTGCCAGCAATGGTCCCGCTCACACCCACTGCTGGTGCTGGAGCTGCCACTCACACCTGCTGCCGGCACCTGGCACCCGTCCTGATTGCTCTTCATTGTCAGTGGGTGCAAGTGGCGGCTGCTGGCCCCGATCACTCCTGAAGGCTTCTCCACCTCCCCCTGCTCCTGAGGGGTGATTGGGGCAGCAACTGCCGCTAACACCTGCTAACGACCCCAGCCACACTTGCACCCGCTGCTGGCGCCAGCCCCAATTGCTCCTCGCCATCAGTGGGTATGAGTGGGGCTGGCACGGTCAGTGCGTGGGAATGGCAGCAGTGAGAGTGGGGCTGCTGGCAGAGAGGGGGCTGGGGGCCATGAAGGGAGGGGCTGCACTGGGGCATGGAGGATGGGCTGAGACCCGCCCCTGTGCCCACCACAGCCTCAAGGCCCACAGTTCCTTTCAAGGTGCACAAATTGGTGCACTGGTCCCCTAGTCCTATATAATAAAAGTGTAATATGCAAATCGACTGAATGGCAGAATGACCAGTCGGTCGAGGACAGGGCCGGTGAGCAGGAGGCACCAGGCCAGCCAAGGCACATGCCAGCGGGCAGAGGGACGGGACAGCAATTGGGGAGTGGCAGCAACCAGCAGCGGTGGAGGGGTGATCGGGGGGAGGGAGGGGGGCAGGCAGTGGCGGTGACCAGCAGTGGCGGAAAGGCGATCGGGGGGAAGGGGCAGGGCCAGCCACTCGCTGGCCGGCGCTGTCCCCTGATCAGCCTGCCCGGTCACCTCCTGCAGAGGATGCCATCAGTTGGACATCCCCTGAGAGCTCCAGGACTGTGAGAGGGTGCAGGCTGGGCTGAGGGACCCTGTCCTGAGTGCACGAATTTTCATGCACTGGGCCTCTAGTCTATATAATAAAAGCCCAGCAACCCTTAAGGCAGAATGACCAGAATGACCGGTTGCTATGATGCACACTGACCACCAGGGGGCAGATGCTCAATGCAGGAGCTGCCCCCTGATGGTCAGTGCACTCCCACAGCTGGAGCGCCGCTCAGCCAGAAGCCGGGCTCACAGTTGGCAGGCACAGCAGTGGTGGCGGGAGCCTCTCCTGCCTCTGTGGCAGTGCTAAGGAGCAGTGAGCCAAGCGGTAAGGAGCGAGCAGGTGGGCAGTTAGGAGTGAGTGGTTCTGGATTGCAAGAGGGCACAGGCTGGGCTGAGGGGGGTTCTCCCCCTGCCCCCACACAAATTTCATGTATCGGGCCTCTAGTGTGCATATAAATCCCTTGGTTATTCTCTGCCCAACCTCCCACCCCCTTCCCTCTGAGATCATCAGTCTGTGCCATGTTTCCACGCCTCTGGACCTATTTTGTTCGGCAGTTTATTTTGTTACTTAGATTCCACATGTGACTGAGATCATGTGATACTTGTCTTTCTCTGACTGGCTTATTTCACTTAGCATAATACTCTCCAGGCCCCTCCATCTGCCTCAAAGGGTGAAAGATCCTTCTTTTTTACAGCTGCATAGTATTCCATGGTGTAAATGTACCACCGCCTTTTTAATCCACTCATCTACTGATGGGCACGTGGGCTGTTTCCAGATCTTAGCTATTGTAAACAGTGCTGCTTTGAACATAGGGGTGTATATATTCTTTCTTATTGGTGTTTCCGTATTCTTAGGATACATTCCTAGAAGTGGGATCACTGGGTCAGTTTGATTTTTAATTTTTTGAGGAAATTCCATACTGTTTTCCATAGTGGCTGCACCAGTCTGCATTCCCACCAGCATAGGGGTCTGCTCTTGCTTCTAATACCCATGTCTTCCTCCTTGGCTGAGACCAACCCCTCCTCGGCCTCTTTATTTATTCATGGAATTAAACACTTCCATTGAGGCCTACCCTATGTCAGACTCAGCCAGTCCTATGAGGCTGTGTGTGATGTCCACCTAACAGATGAGGGCCGGGGCACCGGGAGGTGTGGGTGGCCTGAGCTTCTGTAACTAGGTGGATTCCCGGACTTCGGAGTCTGGGTGGGTAACCAGGAGGCTAGGAATCACCTTGCTCTCAGGGTGCCGGGGAGAAGCCACTCTGCTCCCTCCCAAAGCCTGGGCCCCCTTGTCCAGCAGTGTCCGGAGGAGGCTCTGGTTCCCGTGGCTAAAGCTCCCTTTGGTGGGTGGGGGGCTGCCTCACAGGGAGCCGTACCAAAAGTTTCTAGCCTCGCCCTCCACCCCTGAGGCCCACGGTGGCCAGAGGCGCCTTGGCCACTGGCTTCCCCGGCCGCCAGCTGGAGGGGCTCAGGCTGTCCTCGCCGCCGCCCCCCTGGGCCTGCTCTCCCCGCGCTGAGCAGAGGCTGCGGAAGCCGGGAGGGGACCAGGGGGGTGAAGGGACAGAGGGAGGAGGCTGAGGACTTGGATGAGTGGGACTCCCCGAGGGCGGGAGCAGAGGGGGCCCACATCTTCGCACCCCCCGTGAGCCCACGCTCTGCCCTTGGACGGGGGTTGAAGGTGGGAAGGACAGGTCACGTCTCTCCCTAAGCCCTCCCCGCACGACCTCCGCACGGTGACCCCTTCCATCCAAGATGCCCGGTCACCCCTCCGCGGCTCCGAGTGGCCGGGGGCGCCCCCACCGCACCCCACCCCGACCCCCGCTCAGACGGTGCCTCCCATGGAGCTCCAGCCCCTTTGGCTCCGGGCCGGACCCCAGGCGACCCCTGCAGCCGAGTCCAAGGCCCGCCCCCTCGGGGAGGCGGATGTGGGAGGCTCGGGCGGGGGCGCGGCCGCGATCCTGGAGCTGGGGGGCCGGGGCGGGGGGCGCTGGGGGGCTGCCCCGGGTCTGGAGCCGCGCGGGGGAGGCCCGGGCCCTGCGGCCCCAGGAGGGGCGAGCGGCGGCCCGTCGGCGCGCTGGGCAATAGGAAACGGTTTATTAGGAGGGAGTGGTGGGGCCGGGGCCAAGCAGGAAGACGCTGGAATAAGAAACATTCTCGCTCCGGCCCCTTTCCCAGTCCCGGAGGCCGCCGCGCCAGCAGCGCCGAGCGAGCCCCTCCCGGCCCAGGGCCCAGCCTCGTCGGGGCCGCGCCCAGACCCCCGCCCGCCGTCCGGGGTCCGCGGTGCCGCCGCGGCCGCCGCCCCGCACCCGCCAGCGCCCGCCGCCGGGCAGGCCCGCAGGTGAGAAGAGGTCGGCGGGCGGGGCCGGGGAGGGGGCGGCCTGAGCCACCCGAGGGGCCCTTCCTTGGGGCAGAGCCCCTCGGTGAGGTCGCCGCAGGGTCAGCCCAGCTCGTGGGGGCACAGCTGTCCCTCGCCCTCCCGCGGCGGCCCACCCCCCACCTGAGACGGGGAGGGGCGGACTGAACCCGGCGGGGACTCGACTCAGACGCGGCTCCCTGGCGGGTCCTGGGCGTCTCTGCTCTCCGGTTGTAACCCACGTGAAAGGGCAGGAGTGCTTCACCCACGGAGAACGGGTCCCACGTCCCTGCTGGCAGCTGGCCGACCTGGGAGACAGGGTCCAGGTCAAACGCCTTGAGCCGGCCCAGCCCTTGCGTCTCCTGCTTAGGATCTGAGGCTGCGACTCCAGCCCCCGCGCCGGCCTCTAACCCTGCGTGGTCAGGTCGCCCCTTGCCTGGCCTTCCTGCAGCCCGCAGGCCAGAGGGATCGCAGGATCCCTGCAGGAGCAACCCCAGGTTTCCAGTCCGCCCTGGAGGCCAGTGCAGTTGAAGCCGCCCCCCTTTCCTTCTCTGAGGTCAGGGCCAAGGTGGACAGTAGCTGTCACCCCTCTGTTTATGGGCAGCTGCTGGCTGCATCAGGTCTGTCCTCTCTAACCCCTCCCTGCCCCATTTGTTCCTGCCCTTCCATCTCATTAGGGGGGTTAAAGGGAGCTGCCATCTATTGAGTGCTTACTGTGCAGACGTGTATTTCTCGTGTAATCCTCGCCACTGCGTAGCAGAAGGGTTATTATACCCGTCCTACAGCCGGCAACGGCTTGTCCCAAGCTCCAGGGATGGTGCACATGGATGGCTGGGCTTTGCTAACATGTGTTAAGTGCCTGCTATGTACCACTTACTCCTCTGCTAACTAATGTTACTACATGATACCTATGAAATGGGCACTGTTATTCTTCTCATTTTACGCAGGGAAGCCTAAACTTCAGAAAGTTTAAGTAACTTGTTCCAAATCTCATAGCTCCACGTGGCAGAGACAGGATTTGAATTGAAGTTTACATGAGCCAGAGCCAGATCCTGACCTCCGCGCTCCTCTGCACAGGCGTGGTGCTGTATCGCACTGCTGTTCAGGGTTCGTGAAGTGATGCAGAGAAAGTGCTTTGTGTCTGGCAAGGGGCAGCTGGTCGGGCAGCCTGGTGGGAGCAGCTCAGTCTGGCCTCTCCTGTTTGGGTCCGACCTGCGGGTGGGCGGAGTGAGGCGCCTCCTTGCTGTGCTGAGCCAGTGCGTCTGACCGGGGCAGTTTCTATCAATCCCTCGGGTGTTTTGGGGAGCAGAGATTGGCACCCACCTTCCCAGCACCCCCTGCTCTGGTTCTCCCACCTGTGACTCAGCCTTCAGCTAACATGATTTCTATCTCCACATCTAAACAAAGCCACACCGGGTACCTGGTGGTGACAGCAGTGGACAATCTGTTAATGTTGGTGAGACCTACTCACTCTTTTTCCTCCTTGGTGGGGCTCACCCAACACCAAACAGTTGGAGGAATAAAGTGACCAAAGAAGGATTTATGATCAGTAATGTATGTGGATCAAGACACACGTGGTGATTACGGGCAACAAATTTAACACCCCCGAGCCTCAGTTACCCCCATTGGGGTTGTTGTGTGGGTTAAATGAGGTCAACCGTTAAAGTTCAGTCCATAGCACGTAAGTCATACTCGGAGAAGGTTAACTCTTATTACTAAGGACTTCATAGTGGTAAGTTAATGTTTGATATTAGTTTAGCACTTGTGATTTCTGGCCAATAGCAGTGATGCTACTGTCAGCAGGAGATCTTTCGTGAAGTTTTGCTTAGAAACGAAAGGATACCGTCAGTCCCCAGGAGTCCATTTGTGCTAGAGTCAGGTTGCAGGACGAATCACATGGGGTCAGCTCTGAGTTTGGAATGGCCAGCACCCTCCTGTACTTAACCTTACACCGGGCACAGGTAGAAATCGGACAGTCACAATTTTACTCCCCCACACTCCCAGATGAGACCAGAGGTGGGTCTCCCTGTACCGTTCCTGGGCCTGGGAGACTTGGGGAGGATTGGATGTCAGTAGCAAAGCCCTGGACCCGCCCCCTCCACAGTGTTTCCAAGACCTTGGCTTTCATGTTAGGCCTGTGTTTCTTTCTTCTCCCGTAAAGGAGGCGGTCCCTGGATGGGAGTGAGAGTCCTGTCCTCTGCACCCCACTCCCGCTCACCAGCAGGTCCTATGAAATGAAAGCATGGAGACGACATCTTATGTGGTGTAGGACATTATGGTACCCACTGATTCGAATTCCCTGGGGAACTTTTTTAAAATGCATGTTTCTTGCCCTGATGGGGTGGCTCAGGTGGTTGGAGCATCATCCCGTACACCAAAAAGGTTGTGAGTTTGATTTCCGGTCAGGGCACATTCCTAGGTTGCATATGTGGTTGGGGCGCATATGGTAGGCAGCCGATCAATGTTTCTCTCCCCCCGCCCCCCAATAAATAAAAATATATCCTGGGGTGAGGATTAAAAAAAAAAAGCATGTTTCTTGCTGATCCCAGATTCTGACCAAATCAGAATCTGGAGTGGGGGTGAGACCAAAGAATGTACGTTTCTAACCAAGCCCTTCAGGTGATTCTGATGCCGAATAAAGTAGGTGAGAGGGTGCCCTGGGGCATGGTCAGAAAAGTGGAGTATGGGTAAAGGATCCTAGGAGGATGCCAGAGTTATCCTCATTGTTTTCCACTTTTTCCTTCCTGCCCCATACCCTTTCCTTAGCTACTTTCTGGGCAAGCCAAGGCTACTGCCAAGGATGGCTTCCGGCCTCTATCTACCCCAGTGGACAAATTCAGCTTTTCTGGGGCTCCCCCTCAGCCTCCAGTCCCACTGCGGAGTGCCTGCTGGAGTCCTCGCTGCCTGCCAGGAGGGGCAGGAGGCAGGAGGTCAGGCAGAGGCTGGGGACACAGCTGCGGCAGCCCAGGGCTCCATTTCCTCCCCCAGCTCTGGGCCTCTGGGGCAGAGGAAGCCCAGGCAGGAAGGCAGAGCTGCCACCAGCAGAGAGGCATACAAAGCTCCCCCCGCCCCCAGCCATCCTGCCCCAGAGCCTTAGCATCTTGTATCTTCATCTGGCACCATTCTTAGGCCATGGCCTTCTGAGCCTCTGTGGCCATAGTCAGCCTCACCCTGGGGGAAGACACTCCCGCCCCTCACGTTAGTGGCCCCTATCTGGGGATCCAGTCCACAGGCAAACCCCTGCTTATTTGCCACCTTTCAGAAAGTCCTTCTTACTGTCTGACCTCAGTCCTTCTTGCTGCGGCCCCGGCCCTTATCTTCTTGTTCTGAACCTTTAAGAAATGAAGAAGGGGGTAACTTTGAAGCACTAGTTGGTTTGGGACCAGGTTTGGGGACTGTCATAGACCAGAATTATTCCCCTTAACCTTCTCCATCCAACTTCTGGAAAAGGTCAACCTTAGCCAGCCGTGGAAGGTCAAACATTCCGTGTCTCAGTGTGTTTCACTTCCCTCCCCACATCGCTGGCCCTGCCCCCGCCCTTTCTAGGACAGCAGGGAGAGAGGAGGGGGCCCGGGGATGGCGCAGAGCGGGCCTCTGACACTCTGGCTGCAGGAGGCTCCTTTCACCTCGTGAGCCAGCACTGTGGGAGCTTGGTGTGGTGGCTACAGCCCTGAGGGCTCGGACACGGGCTGCCACCTGGATTGGGAGACAGAGAGGAAAGAGCACTGGACTGGGAGTCTGGACACTCGGGTTGTGCTCCTGGTCCCGCCACTGAATCCTGTCTGGACTTGGACAAGTCTCTTCCCCTGTCTGAGCCTTCACCCTGTCATCTCTAACAGAGCTGGGCTTTGTGAGTCACTAGGTGTCCCCTCGGAATCGGATTCGGTCACAGGGCTGTTCCAGCCGCTGGTGGCTTCCCCAGACCCTGTGCCGCTCCGGCCTGCCCTGGGAATGTGTCCTGACCTCCATGCTGTGCGTGACTCCTGCCTGTTCTATCCAGACCCCAATCTAAACAATCTTGATTCCTGTTCCCAGCTTGGCGGGACTCTGAATGGCAGGAAGTAAAGACAGGAGCCTGTTTATGTTTGAGGCAGCCAGGGCTGGGGAGGGGTGGGGCACTGGGAAATGGGTGGGCAGGGGGGAGGCTGGAAGGGGATGGGCAAGAGGCAGAGGATAGAAGGGGGTGCTACTGAAGAGATGGTCCTTCACCCCAGCCCTGAGCCCTCTGTGCCCTCCAGTTGTAGCTCAGCATCAGGGTTATGGGGCTGGGAGTCTCCCCAAGCTCTCAGTCACTTAAACATGGCTCCCCACCCTTTACCCCTAACAGGATGGTTTCCATGGGGAAGTGAACCAGGACTTCCCCTGCAGGCCCCACCCCAAAGCCAGGCGCAGTGGAGTCGGGAGGAGCCCTGCCTGCCCCCCCTCCCCAAAACACTCCCAGTGATTTCCTCTGGGTGGGAGGGACCCACAGTCAGTGGCTGAAAACACTGAGGGGATCACATTTCACAGGTCTTACTGCACCCCCTCTCCTGCGCCTCTCTCCAGGACCATGAGCTTGGACCCCCCCAGGGGATGCCTTCTGATGCTACTGATGGCTTTGAACCTGACCCGGGGTGAGTCCTGTAGGGAACAGGGGCCTGAATGGAGAAAGGGACTCAGCTCTTGCTGGGGCTGTTTGAGGAGTTGGGGAGAAGGGACTTTGGAGCTTGGCTGGAGGGCAGGAGACAGGCTACCCCAACCCTCTTCTGCTCTAGCTGAGGGGTGCAGAGAGTGGGGGGGGGGGGGTGCAGAGAGTGGGGATGTTGGCAGGAAGGGCCTGGAAGAGTCCTCAGGGTTGGGGCTGGGGGCCAGGGCTGGGCCTGGAACTGGGGAGGAGGCGTTGGGGTTAGGGAAGGGATGGAGGCCAGCTTCTCATCGTCTCAGCTGCCCCATGGAGGGAAGGATAATCTGAGGGTGGAACTCAGGGACCAAGGCCCCAAGGGGTTTGTCTGAAAGGTCAGAGGGGAGAGAGCAGTGGGTGTTGGGCTCAGCCTGGGGAACTGGGCTCAGAGTGACTGAGCTTCTGCTGTGTCTCCCAGGTGACCCTGTGAAGCCCTCTCGGGGTTCACTGTTGACCTGCACGTGTAAGGGCCCACGATGCAGGGCGCCTACTTGCCAGGGGACCTGGTGCACTGTAGTGCTGGTGCGGGAGGAGGGCAGGCACCCCCAGGAACATCGCGGCTGTGGGAACTTGCACCCAGAACTCTGCTGGGCACGCCCCACTGATGTTGTCAACCACTACTGCTGCTACAGCTCCCTCTGCAACCACAACGTGTCCCTGGAGCTGGAGGGTATGTCTGCTGCCTCAGCACCACCTACCCCAGCTCTCAGACCCTGCCCTCTCACCCTGCTTCCTCTCGTGCCTGCCCGGAGGGGGGGGGGGGCAGGACCCAGGGACCTAATGGCAGAGGCAAGGCGCGGGAGGGGAAATGGGAGGGTGGGGGGGCGGGGGGGAGCAGGACCCAGGGACCTAATGGCAGAGGCAAGGCGCGGGAGGGGAAATGCCCCGATGGCATCCGGGTCTCAGTGTCCTCTCTCTGGCAGCCTACCCGACCCCGGAGCAGCCGCAAGGAGACAGCCCGCTGCCTCTGATCCTGGGCCCTGTGCTGGCCTTGCTGGTCCTGGTGGTCCTGGGGGCCCTGGGCCTGTGGCATGTCCGGCGGAGGCAGGAGAAACATCAGCGCCTGCACAGCGAGCTGGGCGAATCCAGACTCATCCTGAAGGCATCCGAGCAGGGGGACAGCATGTTGGGGGTATGAGCATGGGGAACATGGGGCACGGGGGGAGCAGGGGGAGGAATAGGCAGAAGCCACCGAATCGGAGGGATGCAGAGTGACAGGTAGCCAAGAAGGGCACAACCACAGACACTCAGATGCCAGTGGGTGGGGAGCTGGGTGAGGGAGGAGCATGCAGCCACAGTAGCAGGGGCCAGGTGGGAGAGAGAGAAGGGGGCTGGGTGAGGGACAGCTCTCAGTGGCCTCTTTGTACCTTCAGGACTTCCTGGACAGTGACTGCACAACGGGCAGTGGCTCGGGGCTCCCCTTCCTGGTGCAGAGGACGGTGGCACGGCAGGTCGCCCTGGTGGAGTGTGTGGGTGAGCAGTGGGTGAGCCTGGGGGATAGGGACCAAGGGCTCCCATGAGCTGGGAGGGGTAGGAGAGCTCTTGGCTTCTGGAGTCACAGACGGGTCCAGGCCTGGCTCAGATGGGAATTCTGCTGGACACGGAGTCGGTGGAGACCGGTCAGGGCTAGGTCCTTCTGCAGAAGCCAGTAGGGAACAAGGGGCGGGTGGGGGTGGCCTGCGAGCGGGGTGGGGGTCGGGATTAGGTTAAGCATGAGTGTCAGGGGTTCTGCAGATGGGTCAGTGCAGCTGGCGACCACTGTGCCCAGGGGCTTGTGTGACCTGCTCTCCCCTCCACCCCCCGCCATTGCATCAGGAAAGGGCCGCTATGGCGAGGTGTGGCGAGGCCTGTGGCACGGTGAGAGTGTGGCGGTCAAGATATTCTCCTCGAGGGATGAACAGTCCTGGTTCCGGGAGACTGAGATCTACAACACAGTGTTGCTCAGACACGACAACATCCTAGGCAAGCCGGGTGTGGGTAGAGGAGGGGGTGGGGATGGGGGTGGGGGTGGGGGTGGGGGAACTATGCCAGGCCCCGGCTTTCGTCCCCTGCACTCAAGGCTGGAGTCCCCAGCCTCTGGTCACTGACCCCACCCTGAAGGACTCCCAGCCCGGCCTCAGCCCCAACCAACCTCTGACTCCGGCTTCCTCTCTGCCCAAAGCCAGAGCAGCCACCACCCCAGCCCCTGTTTGCCCTGACTCAGTCCATCCTGTGCCTCCAGCCCTGACCCTGGCCAGTCCAGACTCCCTCATCTCTAAACCCTTGGCTGAGCCACCTGACCCTCTGCCCATAGGCTTTATAGCCTCGGACATGACTTCCCGCAACTCGAGCACGCAGCTGTGGCTCATCACGCACTACCACGAGCATGGTTCGCTCTACGACTTTCTGCAGAGGCAGACGCTGGAGCCCCGCCTGGCCCTGAGGCTGGCCGTGTCCGCGGCCTGCGGCCTGGCGCACCTGCACGTGGAGATCTTCGGCACTCAGGGCAAACCGGCCATCGCCCACCGAGACCTCAAGAGCCGCAACGTGCTAGTCAAGAGCAACCTGCAGTGCTGCATCGCAGACCTGGGTGAGCTGCGGAGGGTGGGGACTAAGGTGGGCCTTTCCAAGGGGCGGGGCAGGGAAGGGGCGGCCCCTTCGCGGGCCGTGCGTGCGCTGTCCACTGGGCTCCACCGTCGCCTAGGTGTCTGTGTGCGTGCCTGGCGACCAAGGCGATTCTGGTTGGCGCTTTAAAACTTAAAGAGATGCTGGCTGTCTCGATTCCCCTCCGCAAGAGCCCCACAGGTTGCCTAACATTCTTTTGAAGCATAAACTCCTTCCACCACCCCCACCACCCCACCCCGGGCCCCAGGAGTTGGGAGAAAGGAGCAGGGAGCCAGGAACCGGGTTATCCTCCGGGCTTCACTGACCACATCGCTCCTACTCATGGGCCTTGGGGTCCTGCTCTGTGAAATGGGCGTAATAATGCCTGCCTTGCCCACTCACATCTCGCTGGGTTCTTGGGCACCCAGAGAGCGCTACACAAGTAAACGAAAGGGAGCCAGTTGTTCTCCAGCCCCCCTCAGAGCAGGTCTCCGTTTGCCTGCAGCCCCACCCTGCCCCCGGACCGCAGCCTCTGGGGCCACCCTGTCTGTGGGCTGGGGTGAGCAGCAGAAGTGACAGCCCTGGTACCCACAGGCCTGGCTGTGATGCACTCGCAGGGTAGCGATTATCTGGACATCGGCAACAACCCGCGAGTGGGCACCAAGCGGTACATGGCCCCCGAGGTGCTGGATGAGCAGATCCGCACCGATTGCTTCGAGTCCTACAAGTGGACGGACATCTGGGCCTTTGGCCTGGTGCTGTGGGAGATCACCCGCCGGACCATCGTCAATGGTGAGGGCCCACCCTGCACAGGGTGGAGGGGGGGGGGGTGCAAGTGGAGAGACAGGCAGGAGATGGGGGCTTCCTGGCTTGGCTGGTGCCTGTGGCCTGAGGGGCTTGGGGCCACACTGCCTGTATTCCGTTCATTGCTACTCACCAGCTTGTTCAGCTGAGCAACCTTTTAAGGTTCATCTGAGTCTGTGAGTCTGTGATTCTGGCTGTGAAATCTTGGGTAAGTGATAATAACAGGAATATTAATAGCAGCTAACATTTATTGAGCTTAAATATGTGCCAGATGCCATGTGATATACAAGCATTGTCTTACTTAATCGTCCCTGTTTGGGGCATAGAAAGGGAGTGGACTGACTATTCTTGGGGGGGGGGGGAAGGGGTGTGGGGAATGCGGGAAGAGACTGGACAAAAATCGTGTACCTATGAATGAGGACAGTGGGGGGGGGGGTGAGGGTGGAGGGTGGGAGGGGAACTGGGTGGAAGGGAGCTATGGGAGGAAAAAAGAGGAACAACTGTAATAATCTGAACAATAAAGATTTAATTTAAAAAAAATCGTCCCTGTTGGCAGAAAGCTGGTATCACTTCAGTAGTTAAGAGCGTGGGTTGGGAATCAGACTGCCTAGGTTCAATTCCTGATTTTGCCATTGACCATCATCATGTTACTTAACCTCTCTGTGCTCAGTTTCCTCATTTGTAAAGTGAGAATAAAAATAGTTTCCAATTGTTGAGATAATTCAAATAAAGTATTTAGGACAGATCTGGAGCTCAGTAAATATTAGTAGCAATTATTGTTGTCATAATGAATCCCTGACACAGTATCATCCCCATTTTACAGATGAGGGGACTGAGGCACAGAATTACAGCTGGTTAGATGCAGCACCAGGGTCTGAAACCAGCCACTCTGGCTCTAGGGCCAGTGTTGTTTATCACTGTGCTACTTAAACCTCTCTGGTCCTTGGTTTCCTTGACCACAAAACATGCGAGATACATTAGTGTCTGCACTGCCTGCTTATTGCTTCCTCTTGTTACTATAAGTGCCACAGGGGACTCAGAGTTAGAGTGACTTGGAGCAGGCAGAGGGACCTCATCCCTGCTGGCCCCATACCGTGGGCAGCCCTGTGGCCAGTGCCTTCCCAGCCTGGGGTGCATGGAGGATGGGTGGTGTCTGGACTGGGTGGAGAGGCTGGTCAGTCTTTGTGGAGGCTGCCCATGGGGAGGGGCTGCCAGGGGTCCTAACAGCTTGGAGACAACCCTCAAGATATGACTGGAGCCCTGTTCCTTGGGGAGAGGGACATTCTCATTTCCTGAGCATCTGTGAGGGGCCAGCTCCATGCCCGGCTTCGTTTGCTCTCAGCAGTCACCGCTGGGTGGAGGCTGAGGTCTAACCAGTCCCTCTGGGAGACTCAAGATGCTCAGGTTCCTGCCCCTTCAGCCATGAGCTTTTAGAGTCAGCTCTAGGGGCTGGGGTCAGGGAAGGGGGCACCTTGGCGGAGCTGAGGCCCCTTGGACCAGGCTGCCGGCGGGAAAGGAAGGCTGGACCAGCCAGGGCCGAGGGGAGGCTGACTGCAGGCTCCTGGGCGAGGGAATCAGCCCCACACAGATTCGTGGCGCATTATAAACACTGTAATCTGGTGTCAGCCCCGGCACTGATTAAAGGCCCATTAGACACGCTCAGGCCTCTGTGCAGCACTGATTAGGGCGCGAGCGGCTCAGGGGCTGGCCTGGAAGCCTGCCATGGGGAGAACAGCTGGCGCAGGCTCTCCAGGGCTGTGGCTGTGGCTGTGTGGCCCTGGTCCACGGCCGGCCTGGGAAGCAGGGTGGGGCGTGGGGCACTTTTTCAGAGCCTGGCCTCTCCTGCCTGGGCCGTCTGCAGCTCCGCAGGCATCATGTTCAGAAAGCCCCTGCTAAGGACTGTGCACTTGGCATAGGAGGTGCTGGCTGAGGGGTGCCATCCCTGAGAAGGGTGGGTGCTATTTGGACTTGGGTAAAAATTCCTTTCTTTTAAGAGAGACGTTTTCTCCCCCTTCTCCTGGTTCCACACCCTCACCCAACAATCAACCAGCTACCTTCCCTTTAGTGTAGCATGGAGGTCAAGAGCATGGCCTTTGGTTAGATTTTCCGGGCTTAAGTCCTAACTCTCACTTATTACCTATGCATTTAGATAAGCTCCTTAACCACTCTGGCCTTAATTTCATGGCTTACAGAGGGGGGCTCCCATAGCATTGCGTACTTCCTAGCGTTACTGTGAGAATTTAATGCAATGCAGTTAGGACGGTAAACATGGGAATTATGGCATCTGTGATAGTTGGGACCTGGGAGCAGAGCCCAGGCCTGGGTAGGAAGCAGCTATGGAAAGGCTGGAACAAGGTCTGGCCTCGGGATCCAATGAGAGGAGTTGAAGTCTGGGCTCTGCCATTACTAGCTGTGTAACCTTGGCCTCCACTTCTCTGAGCATTACTTTCTTCATCTGTAACACACAGGTAATCACAGTACCCACTGCATACGATTATTGTAAAGACAGGATAATGCATATAAAGTATTTATAGCACAATGCCTGGCACATGGTAAGTGCAACATAAATGGTAGTAGTAATTATTATTAGACATATATTTATAACATTATAGTGTCCCTCTAAAGGGTACCATGGTCAGACAACTGGTATCTTGGCCCTTGGACAGAGGGAGGGCAAGGCTCTCCTCTAGGTAGTATTGGGCCTTCTTGGGGTCCCGAGTGATTGCCCTGTCCCCCCTTGCCCCCGGTTCCCAGGCATTGTGGAGGACTATAAGCCACCCTTCTATGACGTGGTGCCCAATGATCCCAGCTTTGAGGACATGAAGAAGGTGGTGTGTGTTGACCAGCAGACCCCCACCATCCACAACAGGCTGGCTGCAGATCCGGTGAGGCCCGGCGGGGCTGGGATGGCGTGGGGTGGGGGGTGGCGGTTCACAGCTGGAATTTCTGGGCCCAGGAACTTGTGTCTGAGGCCTCGGCTTCCCCGGGATAGATTCTAGGGGGCAGATCCCAGGGTCCTCCCTGGCCACACCCTCCCATCTCTCTGGCCCGCGCACCCCAGAGGGACTCTAGTTATTCTGGGATTTTCAGAACCTTCACCTTGCTGGGGAAATCAGAGGTTCTCTGCTACATTTCTTACTATGAAGTTTTTGTTGTTTGTTTTCATCTTTTCTCAAAATACTTCCCATACTTTTGTAATACACATACTCACCTGTATATAATCATATATAGGCATGCACAGGCTTCTACTTAAATATTCACTCACAGATACATACACGTGCAAGTATGTGCCAGAATGCTGACCCTGTGAAGACAAAGAGCATGTCTCCTTTGAAACCCTTATCTCCCCATTACCTATGACAGTGCCTGGCCCACAGCTGGTGCTCAGTGAATGTTTATTGAAAGAATGAATAAATGTACACACATACGTATACATAGACACATGTACATTTTTATACAACATACATATCCACAAAAGGCCACACATGCATTCAGATGTACACACGCATACAATCCCTCTTCAGAACCAGCTTGAGGGGGTTAAATCTGAGCTTCCTGGGTGGGTTCCTCCCTGGACATGTGCATTTTGGGGGCAGTGCTCACCACCCATTCTTCCAGTGTTCACTGGGCCCAGCCAGGGGTGGTGGGGCTGGGGACACAGCCCTCAGCACTGGGGTCTGATGGGGTGCGGGAGCCCCGAGACTGACATATCTCCCCTTTCTTGGGTCTCGGTGGCAGTAGAGGGTGGGGGGAGGTGCTCCACAGACCCTACTCACCAAGGGGACTGAGTGATCCTGAAGATGAGTTCCATCTCCGTCCTGCCTGCCTTTCTCCATTCTCATCCCACTCTTCCTCTTCCATTTTCCATCTTACTCTTTTCGTCCCTGCCTGGACCCCTCCATCCCCCACTTACCGCTCCCGTCTCTCCTTCCGCCTCCTTCTCACACTCTCATTGCCCCTCTTCTCGTCCTTTGTCTCCTGCTGTGTCTCCCCGTTATGGGGCCATTCTCCTCGCCTCCTCCTTTCCATCTTCCCTGACCCATGTCTCTGCTTCTCTCCCCTGCCTTTCTCTTCCTCCCCGCAGGTCCTCTCAGGGGTGGCTCAGATGATTCGGGAGTGCTGGTATCCCAACCCCTCCGCCCGCCTCACTGCTCTGCGCATCAAGAAGACACTACAGAAACTCAGCAACAGCTTCGAGAAGCCCAAAGTGATCGACTAGCCACAGGCTGACACTTGACTCTCCTCAGCCTGCAGTGTGTGTGTGGGGGTGGGCGGTAAATGGTGGTCTGTCTGGGTGGAGGTAGTGTGTGTGTGCTGGAGAGGGGGTGCCCCTCTAGGGGCAGCTGTGCCTGCCCAGCTCTACCCCCAACCCATCCAGCCAAAAATACAGCTGGGCTGAAACCCGATCTCCCCACTGTCTGGCCTGCTCCGGGCAGCAGGCTCCCTGACGCCTGGCTCTGTCCCCACCGCCATGCCCTGGGCGCACTCCCTACCACCCAGGACAGAGTGCAAAGGAGGCCCCAGTGCCAGGATGGCCAAGCCAGGGAATCCCAGTCTCTTGGGCCCAGAGCCTGGTCCTGCACTTTACTCCCTGCCCTCGGTCAACCCCACTGCCCTACCGGAGCTGCCACGGGGCACAGGGCCCCGCCCAGCCTTCAGTAGACACCCTGCCCTGCCAGGCCCTCGCCTCTGGCCAAGCCCCAGACACCCAGGACCCATGAGTTTGTATCTCAGCTCCATGATACCATGGGCCTCTGTCTCCTGGACAAGACCCCTGCTAGCTGCCTACCAGCTGCCTACCAGCTACCTGAGAGAGCTGGGGCCCATCCTGGGCCCCTCCTCTACCCCATCCTAGCTGACCTATTGGGCATTAAAACCAAGGAGCCCTGCTGTGGGTGTGGCAGTGTCATAGGCCATTGGAGAAGTGGCAGGTCAGGTGGGTAAGGCCCAGGACTTGCAGAATGACTGGGAGGACACAGAAGCCAAGCATGGCTGGGAAGGGCCCAGCTGGGAGCCGAGACCCAGGCTCTGGTCCTGGATGCTTGCTGAGTGACAAGAATGAGCCTTCACTGTCCCAGCGCCTGGTTCTTCATCTAAGCCAGCCTTAGCCCCCTCTGTGGCTTTGCCTTCTCTACCCAGAGCTGAGAGGGGTGAGGCTGGCTTCCGGCAGGGCCTCCAAGGCTCAGGAGAAATCTGACTCCAGCCAATAAGCCTCTAGCACCCAGGTTCCTGCTCCCCACTGCTCCTTGGCCCAGGCCCACACCCTGGGCCATGCCCCAGAAAGTGTGTGCCTAGAAAGAACCTGATGGTTGTAGAGAAACACAGGGAAACTTTGGCATTTGGAAGTCAAGGGTGTATGTCCCTGCACTGAGGAGGTTACCCTAGGCAGGTGGATGGGCTGGGGGTGGGGTGGGGTGGGGGTGGGGCTCATGCTAGGGACAAGGACAGCCCCAAATTTGGGAAGACCTGAGCTCACAGCCCCCAGCCCTTGGGAAACAGCCTCCTGATGTAAATGACCCAGTGCAACCTCCCAGGCCAGCCCCTTCCACCATCACCCAGGGCACTTTCCCAGGCCTGCTCCCAGCATTGTGCAAGGTCCTGGGGGAGAACGAGGAAGTGAAACTGGGCGAAAACAGAAAGCTAGATGGACCTGCTGGGTTCCCAGATCATCACGGGACAGCTTGCTTCGTGTCTCCTCATCGCTGGAACCCACCCAGCCCGGGAAGCAGTCCTGCCCTGAAAGGTTCTCTCTCATGAATTTAGGGGCCAAAAGGCGCCTTTGGAGACTCCACAGCCAGAAACTGAAGGCAGCAGCTCCTCACAGCCTAGAAAATCCCTAAGAGGAGAAGGTCTGAGGCAGGAGGTGGAGTGACAGGGGGAGGGTTGAGAAAAGGGGGCCAGGCAGGAAGTGGGCACTGGTGAGCTGTCTGCATAATGCTTCTGCCTGAGGGCGGGAAGGTGGGCCAGGTCAAAATTAGTCTCTGACCTGGACATACTGTTTGTGAGAGCACTTAGCTGGTGCTTAGCACATAGTAGGTCCAAAATAAAACCGTGGTTGAATCCTGAGCTCCAGTGAGTCTTCCTAGGCCAGTGCTTCTGCAGGGGCCGCCTCAGCGGGAACCGGAGGGGATGGGGAGGGAGAAGGCCCGAGGGTATCCTGCCGGGGCTTAGCCCTTAATTGGCAGCTCATAATTCGCTCAGGCACCCCACGCCCACCCCCCCTCCCCCACCCCACCCGTGCAGGGCCCCAAATTTCTGTTCAGACGCTGGGCTCGGTTCAGGCTGCTGGCGGCGCCGGCCACACCGCCCTCTGCTGGCCTCAGGGCTGCCCAGCGGCCGCCGCCCTCCGCCCCAGCACGGATCCGGATCGGCGGGCTTTTCCCCGGGGATCTCCTCGCCCCGCCCCGGCGCCGGCGGGGGTGAGCTCCCGGTGCTACTGTTGTGCAGGTACTGTCCCCTAAAAACCACACCTCGAAGCAGCTTTCCGCGTCCTCACGCAGAGGCGGCTTGGACCTGCCTGCCCGAATTCTCTGTTTTCAATTCCCTCTTCAAATGGGGTCTCCCCCTTGCCTGGAATGTACAGAAAGGGCACCCCAATTCTCTTTACCACGGAGGTCGTCCCCTACTCCCTGCACCCCCCTCTCCCCCAGTGGGCTTCGTGCCTGGAGCATGTGTATGTGGAGTCCAAACAACATACAGTGCGTACCCTCCCTCCCAGGGCACCTCCCAGCCGGCTCTGGGGAAGTGAGGGTATTCCTGGCCTCCGACAAGGGCAGCCTTTCTCCCCCACCCGTGCCTGCCACACCCTGATGTCCACGCTGGTTGCCGAGTGGGAAGAGAGGCAGGAGGGAAGCTGCAGAAAAGGAGTTACCAGAAGTCTGGCTGGGATCTGGGGAAGGAGAATTGGCTCATCACCTTGCAGGGTTAGAAGAGTTCTTGGGGGGTCACCTGTCTGAGCCCCGTCTCTGAGTGGAGCCTCAGGGAACCTGTCTGCCTTTGAAAGAAAGAAAACCGTTCATTTCTTTGCAGTTTTGCCCTGTTTTCCTGGGAGTCCCAGGTTCCAATGTTCTCACCTCTACAAAGAGGGAGAGGATCACCTCTGGGGACCCCCCTAAGGGATGATGAGTGTCTGTAACATGCCCAAGTGGGGGTGACGGTGGTCCCTGGAGCATGAGCTTTGACGTTGGGGAACACCCCCGCCCCCTCACAGTACCGGGGTCCTCAAGGTCACTTTCTCCCTCAGTCCTGCCTCACACCAGCCTTCAAGAAGCAAGTTCTGCTTCCCCCATATCCTTACTCGCATCAAGATGATCAGACCCAGAGATGGCAAAGGCCTCGTGCCTAAAAGACCAAGCCCTGGGAGGGGAGTGGGGGGGTGCATGTCCCGAGTCCAGTCTCCCAGGGCGGGACTGATGCTAGCTGCGCAGTCGTCACTCTGGGTGGGCGACTCTTGGAAGAGGCTGCTTCCATCAGGGCCACATTCAGTTTGCTAGAAATAGAGACAGAGGGTTTCTCGACTTTGCATATGATTTGCATAATGTCGTAGACACAGTCTATTTTCAGGCAGTTTTCAGGTTAAAGTGTGTCCCTGCTGCCCTGCAGGGTGTCACGTCTGGATGAGTCTCTTCTCTGTTCTTTCTCACCCACCCACTCTTACTGACCTAGATCCCCGCTGCAGGAGCAAGGGGTAGGGTGGGGGGAGAGTGGGGTGTCCAGGGAGACACGGGGACAAGGCAAGAGGCACACTGGAATTTCCTTTACTACCGCCATCACCAAAGGCAGAATGTGGCTGCTCAGGGCAACTGATAGGCAGCGAGGAGCCAGCCACAAGGTGGCCCATCGTCTGTTCTACACAAACCTTTCCCACCTCTGCTAGGAGAACAGCCAGTTCCCATACAGAGACGTCTAGATAAACCTGTTCCTATCCGCCACCCATAAGGCTTTGCTTGGCCCAGACATCCCTCGTGGGCATTTATTTTCAGCACTAAGATTTGACTTTAATCTCATGGGAAATCTGACCCCTAGTCCCTCCCTCCCCTGGGAACCCCATCTGGAAGACCAGTATCCTAACCCTACGATCAATGTTTGTAAAGCACCTTGACACACAGTAGGAGGTCAACCAATGCTAGAGCCCCCTGCTCCCCTTCATTCAGAAGTCTGTGCCAAGCACCTGATTGTTCCAGGCCTGGATGCCCAGCACAGGCACCCTCCTTTGAGACCTTGAGGCAAACACACTAGAAGGGCCAGTGGGTGACTGACACTAAGTCGTCTGAGAACTTGTCACAGCACTTGGCCTCTCAGCTAGAAAAGAGGGGTTTTGGTGGATTTTAGGGGCAAGGGCAATGCTCATGTCATAGCTTGAGCTGTTTGATGACCTGTCCTTGGCCTAAGAGGGCTAGGCCTGGAGCCCCACCCAGGGCTCCCTTCAGCCTCGGGGCCTGTCTGGTGTGCCATCTTCCTAATGGTTCACCAGGTGCCTCGGCAAAAAGCCTGGGAGCCATACTGGGTCCTGGGAAGCAGAAGGCTACTTAGTCAGGCTGGACACCAGCAATGCATTACCCAGAATTCCTGGTCCCTGGCGTCCAGTCCCCTTGGACCTGCCTCATCCCCTTAGGCAGGCGTTTCCTGTTGATAAGAAGCTCAGTCACAAACACTGATAAAGAGATGAAAAAAGGAAATTGACGGGCTTGGGGTATAATGGGCATTTTGTCTGCCTTTACTACCCTCTTCCTTCTCCCAGCTCCCCTCCCCCACTGCTTCCCAGAACCCAGGAGAAAACATGTCCCCCACCTCCTCTTGGGCCCTACTTTGTAGTTTCCAGGAATTTAGCCTCACACAGTCCTTAGAAGTAGGGCCCAGGTGGGGGGAGGGCGAGTTAGGAGCTCAGAGGCAGGAAGCCCTGGGCGCTATGAGGCCACCGAGCCCAGGGGAAAGGGCTGTGGCAAGAGGAAGGAAGAATGGTCAGGCACAGGTTTCATCTACCACTTTCCGTCTCCCCTCCCTCTCTCTCCCCCAAGTCGTGGTTAGGTGGTTGCAGTCTATAATTAGTGAATTTTCCATAATTTTAGTCTCAGGCTCATTACTGGAAAATCTCATTAATTTCGACTCTACTAATTTGGATCTATGATCCTTTAGGACAAGAACTGGACTGATGTTTAGAAAAATAAAGAAAATAAACAAGTTTGCGAAGCATGTCCGGCTTTCCTTCTTGGGTTTGGACTTGTAAGCTCAGCTCCACAGTTCTCAAGCACTCGGCCTGCAGTTACAATAACCTGCCACCGGGTGTGTGATGAGACACACACTTCGCCAGACACTTGTGCTTCAGGCACAGTAGTCATTGCTCACGGAGAGGTTCTTTAAAGGCTTATATCTGATACTTCTTTTTCCCTCTTCCCCCCAGATTAGTTCCTCAATACAACAGTTTTGCACACAGAAAGAAGTGGAATAGATGGTTCTAAATGGCCATGTTTAAAAGGAAACCAGTAGCCCAATACAAGTTGGAGACTTTCTCCTGAATTCGTTTTTTATATATAAACTAGAGGCCTGGTGCCCAAATTCGTGCACCAGTGGGGTCCCTGGGCCTGGCCTGCGGACATCCCCCAAGGGGTCCCAGATTGCGAGAGGGCACAGGCCAGGCCGAGGGACCCCACCGGTGCACGAGCAGGCCAGGGAAGGATCGCAGGAGGGTTCCAGGGCATGTCTGGTCCGTCTTGCCCAGTGCCCATTGGCCGGACCCCAGCAGCAAGCTAACCTACCGGTTGGACCCCTGGTGGTCAGTGCGCATCATAGTGACTGGTCAAATGGTTGGAGAAACGGTCAGACACTTAGCATATTAGCCTTTTATTATCTAGGATCTGTATTGATTTTTTACAGAGAGGAAGGGAGCGGGATAGAGAGTTAGAAACATCAATGAGAAAGAAACACCAATCAGCTGCTTCATGCACTCCCCCTCCTGGGGATCAAGCCCGAAAGCAAGGTACATGCCCTTGACTGGAATCGAACCCAGGACCCTTCAGGCCACGGGCCGATGCTCTATCCACTGAGCCAAACTGTCAGGGCATGAACTCTTAACTGTTCTCAGTCCTGGTTACCACCTGACTGGGCTTTCTCCTGGCTTCCGGCCCTCATCTCTGCCATTGCGCTGCTCACACTGATGGAAGGAGCCGAGTAGTGAAGAGACAAAGGTTTCGTCCTAGTCAAGGTTCCAGGCAAGGTTTTCGGTGGGTTTTTTTTTTTTTTTGTAATTCAATAAATTTATTCTAAATTTTATATAGAGGAATATAAATTCATGAGGCGCTAAGCCATTTTTTCCTTATTTTAGGTTACTTTTTTTTAAAAATATATTTTATTGATTTTTTACAGAGAGGAAGGGAGAGAGATAGAGAGTTAGAAACATCAATGAGAAAGAAACATCGATCAGCCGCCTCCTGCACATCTCCCACTGGGGATATGCCCGCAACCCAGGCACATGCCCCTGACCGGAATCGAACCAGGGACCCTTCAGTCCGCAGGCCGACGCTCTATCCACTGAGCCAAACCGGTTTCGGCTTTAGGTTACTTTTTGAATAAGTTATACACTCACATGATTCAAAAATAAATGACTCAAAGGCAGACAATGAAACCGCTTCCTCCCAGCCTTGCCTCCCACCTGCCCAGGTTCCCTAACCCCCCAAACCATTGGTCTTAGTTTCTTATGTTCCTGTCCCTCCAGACTGTCTTTGTGTGTATACAAGCGAATTTGAATAAGGAGCCTTGTCCCTCCCACCTTTTATATACAAGTAGCCTCTTCTGTACACCAGGGGTCCTCAAACGACGGCCCGCGGGCCACATGCAAATACAAATGTTGTATTTGTTCCCGTTTTGTTTTTTTACTTCAAAATAAGATATGTGCAGTGTGCATAGGAATTTGTTCATAGTTTTTTTTTAAACTATAGTCCGGCTCTCCAACAGCCTGAGGGACAGTGAACTGGCCCCTGTTTAAAAAGTTTGAGGACCCCTGGTCTACACTGTTCTACACCTTACATTTGTCACGTAATAATGTATCTTGAAGATCTTTCCATATCAGCAGATAGAACGTTCTTTCTTTTATTTATTTTTATTTTTATTTTTTTAAAATATATTTTATTGATTTTTTTACAGAGAGGAAGGGAGAGAGATAGAGAGCTAGAGAGCTAGAAACATCGATGAGAGAGAAACATCGATCAGCCGCCTCCTGCACATCTCCCACTGGGGATGTGCCCGCAACCCAGGTACATGCCCTTGACCGGAATCGAACCCGGGACCCTTCAGTCCGCAGGCCGACGCTCTATCCACTGAGCCAAACCGGTCTCGGCAAACGTTCTTTTTTTTAAACAACAGCATAGTATTCTACTTGATGTACCATAATTAAACCAGTCTCCTATTTTTGGAAGTTTTCAATTTTTGGCTATGAGAAATAATGTTGCAATGACTAAACATGTATGTACATAGTTCTGCTTAGTTCAAGGGTATCTGTACGATAACTTTTAAAAAGTGGAATTCCGAGGTCAAAGGATATGTGAATTTGGCCAAGTTCATTTTGAAGCAGCGAAAGAGTGAAGCCTTGCCCTAGCAGGTAATAAGACATAAGACAAGCGATAGTAATAGAAGTAGAATAATACCAGGCAAATGGACAAAAACAAGTGGATAAGTGGAACAGAATAAAGAACTTAGGTCTGTGTTCACCTGAAAACTGAAATGGGAAAAAGTGGCATCAAAAATTAGTGAAGATAATGGTTAAAGGGCACAGTGGTTTGGGGGGGGGGGCTGAGGGAAATGTGCCAGTCGATGTGCCTCTCTCACATTGATGTTTCTCTCTCTCTCCCTCCCTGCCTCCCTCCCTCCACTCTCTCTAAAAATCAATGGAAAAAAATATCCTCAGGTGAGGATTAACAACACCAAAAATAGAAAGGCAAAACTGTAAGGCTAATAAAAGACAATATAAGAGAACATCCTGTGACCTAGGGGTGGGAAAAGACTTCAACAAGACCCTTAAAACGAACTGCAAAACAAAGAAATATATGGCTATAATGATATCACGTCACTCTTCTACTATACACCATAAGTACGTTTAACATTAATGAGTTAATGAAATGAATACATAAATGGTAAACCAAAAGGAGATATTTGCAATCCCTAAAACTGTTAAGGCATTAATATCTACAATATATGAGAAACACAAATCAAGGAGACCCCCCGCACCCCAATTTAAATAATGGCCAAAAGACATGAGTCAATTCACACAAAAAGGAAGCCCAAATGACTAACAAGTATAGAAAGGAATGCTCAAGCTCACTAGCAATCAGAGAAATGCACATTTAAATGACATAACAACTAGCATCCATCAAAATGGCAAAATCAGAAAAGTGAGCAATGCCAAGTATTGGCAAGGATGTGGGGCGATTGTGACTCTTGTGCAGTCTTTGTAGAAGTATAAACTGATATAGCCTTTTTATTTTTTAAATTTATTTTTACTGATTTCCGAGAGGAAGGGGGAGGGAGAGAGAGATAGAAACATCAGTGATGAGATAGAATCATTCATCAGCTGCCTCCTGCATACTCCACACTGGGGATCAAGCCAGCAACCCAGGCATGTGCCCTGACTGGGAATCGAACTGTGACCTCCTGGTTATAGGTTGACACTCAACCACTGAGTCACACTGGCTGGGCAAAACTGATATAGCCTTTGTAGCACGCCTTAGTGCAAGTGGGTAAGCCTGTGTGATTTGACCTCGTGAAGCCATATCTGAGTTCATATCTCAGAGACATTCTCATGGAGCCCACACGGGGACAAGCGTGAGGGAGTGCAGCACAGTGCGGCTTGTGAGAGCAGGGAGCTGGAGGCAGCCTGGGTGCCCTTCCCCGGAGGAATGGATAAGTAAAATGTGTGGACAATATTTCAGAAAGCTATATCACCCAGAAGCAATGAACCGTACAGCACATGGATATCCATACAGCAACACGGAGAGAGCTTCAAAATATAGAATTGACTGGCAAAAAGGGAATGAGGCTTATAGCACAATCCCTTTTATATAAATTTAGAATGCGTAATAGAACTACTATAGGATCCAGTCATCCCGCTGCTGGGTATATATCTAAAGGAATTGAAATCAGGATCCCAAAGAAATAGCTGCACTCTGATGTTCATTGCACCATGGCTCACAGTAGCCAGGATATGGAAACAAACTAAATGTCCATCAGCAGGCAAGAAAACGTGGTACAGACATACAGTGGTATGGTATTCAGCCTTTAATTAATTTTAATATTTAAAACAAAAGAAATTTGTGGCAACATAGATGAACCTGGGGGGACATCCAGCTAAGGGAAATAAGTCAAATACAGAAGGACAAATTCTGCATACCGGTTACACGAGGACTCTAAACTAGTCAAACTCATCGAAGCCAAAAATAGAATGGTGGTTGCCAGGGCTGGCGGGAGGTGGAAATGGGGTGGTATTAGTCAAACGGTACAAAGTTTCGGCTCTACAAGATGTGTAAGTTCTAGGGATCCACTGTGCAGCATAGAGCCCAGAGGGAAAGTACTGTATTGTATGCTGCAAAATAGGCTGAGGGCAGGCCTATGGCCAGTGTTCTCACCACACACACACAAATGAATAATAGAATGCATATATACTCAAAACAACACTGCACCCTCCATCAGGTTTAGCACGGATTAAAGGACACGAGCAAGCACACTAGAGTGACTGTGGGGTAAGGGGGACAGGGTGGGTAGAGGTTGGAAAGGGGATTGGAGAAAGAGGTAATAAATAATCTGAGAAGGGCCTTGCCGGCTTGCACAGGCCAGGGGTGATAGCATGCTGCCACGTGGTTAACCTGAGGCCCATACCAGGGGAAGAGAAAACAGGACCAGGACTGCAGAGTTCGAGTCCTGACTCAGCCACACACCCGCTCACGATCTGGGCATGAAACAGCAGACTCCTCAGCTTCCTCATCCCGAAGTGGGGATACGACATAGGTGGTTGTGAGGAATCAATCGGGTGTTGGGCCGGAATTGCTATTCAATAAATAATAATGCGAATACTGCCCAATCAGCGTGACTCAGTGGTTAAGCGTCAACCTATGAGCCAGGAGGTCACAGTTTGATTCCTAGTCAGGGCACATGCCCAGGTAGCAGGCTTGATCCCCAGCGTGGGGTGTGCAGGAGGCAGCCAATCAATGAAATGATTCTCTCTCATCATTGATGTTTCTCTCTCTCTCTCCCTCTCCCTTCGTCTCTGAAATCAATAAAAAACATTTTTAAAAAGTAATACTAATACTAATAATAGTGTGCTGTCCCCATTGATAGCGCCACAGCGTCCCTTGTGCAGAGCTACAGGCCAGCTCGGTGTCAACACTGCCGACTTGTTCCTCCATCTAGTGAGAGGAGAGAAAGGCAGTACCTCTCCCCAGCTCCTGGCTGTCTAATCTCCCTGGTCTGCTCATCTGGGCAGCAGCTCAAAAGGAGAGATTTGCAGAGCAAGGTGAAAGCCGATGGCTGCATCCGAATGTGTGTATTACACGTGTGTATTTTCAATTAGGAAAAGGCTCCTCGTCCTGCAGTCACTGGCTGCTCCCGTTGGATCAATACATTACTTAGGTCTTTTGTGAAATGAAATTTATATTCACGCCCCACTGTTCCCTTAGTAACAATCTCCCGCAATCAGATCTGCGCTCTGGTGGAAATGGCCTTTGGAAAGAGCCTGTGCAGTACACAGTTGCACAATCTTACCTTTGCCAGAAACTGTTTTCTGATGTACCCGGTATCTTTTTCAGAAAAAAAAATTTTTTTTAACTACATTTAAGCAGACTTAACAAGGCCCGAAAATAACTATAATGTGGTTTTCACCCCACAAGGGGATTCTTAAAATACTAAAGTACTGTTTTTAAGCATAGTCAAGTACTTCTGAAAAACTAATTTACATTCCAAACAGTTTTTATGCTAATTACAAATGATTCTTTCTCAACCAGGAGGTAATATTTTATGTTACTGTATGTACCTGAAATGCATAAAATTACTTGTTTTCCTTTTTTAAAAAAAAAACACAAAAAAACAATATCCACTAATTCAAACTTGTCTTCCCACAATTCTTCCAGATTTACACTCGTATTTCAGAATTTGAGAATTTGATTGCATAATATTGAGGTAAAAACAGATTTGTCACAGTTGTCTACATGAGAGGGCTGTGACTCTCAGATCTCCACTTATCTTGCCTTTCGCTTCATCGAGAAAATGGAAGTCCCAGGATGCTCTCAAATGCTGACGTCAAACCATACCTATAAACTCACCCGCACCCACATCTCTTCCCCTCAGGCCCCCTTCTCAGGTTCTTGGGTCTTAATGACCCTTCACTCTTCTGAATGAACCTCAGCTCACCCTTCTCCATCAGGCCCTTCCCACCAGGGCATGAACTTGCTGCAAACAAAAGCCCCACTCCCCTTCCAACCCCCTTAATCTCTCTCCTCCCCGCTCATGGTCACATTTATTGGGAAAGTCTCTGCTTCCTTACCTCCCACTCACTCCCAGCCCACTGTTCCTGGCACTGCCATGGGAACTGATCTTTTGGGGGTTACCCCTGGCCTTCTTGTTGAGGAGCCCAGTCCTTATTTGACCTTTGGGCAACATTTGACTGCTGGTCACTCCCACCACCGCTTTCCTGACAGTCACTGCGGGTCTCCCTCCTGCCTCTCCCAGAACTCCGACTCAGACTTCCTTGTAGGCGTCCCCTGTAAATGCTGGTGTTCCCAGTTCTGTCTGAGGCCCCCTTCTCCACCTGCATGTGCCTCCTGGGTGAGCTCTTCACACCTTGGCTCTAATGCTCACATCTGTGTCTCCAGCCCTCACCTCCCTCTTGAGCTCAACCTCAAGACCCAGCTGCTTCTGGAAGGTGCCTGAGGTGTCTCCCAGGCGCCCCACGTTCATCACTCATCACGCCCAAAACAGAACTTGTTACCTGTCACCTCAAACCTGCTGCATCTCTGATGCTCAGAGGATATTACTATTCAAGCAATCGTATGAGATTTGTTCATGGTTTATCTCCCTATCACACCCCCCACACACACCCACCCCCCACCCCGGCACATCAATCAGTCAGTCAAACACAAAGTCTTATCTATTCTATCTTCAAATTATCTCTCCAGCTTGATCACCTCTCTCCATCCCTAGCCAGCCACCAGCATCTCTCACTTAGGTTAGTGGAACCTCCTCCTCGTCTCCTGCATCCATCTAGCCTCTTCAGTTCATCCTTCACTGTGAAGCTGGAGAAGTTCCTCTAAGATACAAATCAATATTCCACAATGCTCTCCACTGAGTGTCCCTGCCCTCAGCTGAAATTCCAAACTCCTTATCAATAGGCCCTTATTGCCTGATCTGACCAGGCCCATAACTCTGCTCACATCTCTTTCCACAGCCCTCCTTCGTCTTTGTGCTCCAACCACACTAGACTTCTTCCTTTCAGCTCTTTAAACCGGGGGTCCTCAAACGACGGCCCGCGGGCCACATGCAAATACAAATATTGTATTTGTTCCCATTTTGTTTTTTTACTTCAAAATAAGATATGTGCAGTGTGCATAGGAATTTGTTCATAGTTTTTTTTTAAACTCTAGTCCGGCCCTCCAAGAGTCTGAGGGATAGTGAACTGGCCCCCTGTTTAAAAAGTTTGAGGACCCCTGCCTTAGACCCACAGTCCATGTTTGTCTCCAGGCCTTTGTGCGCACTGTCCCTCTGTCTAGGACACTCCTAGTCTGACTAACTTGATGTTGCGTAAATGTGTGTGGTGGTGTGACAGAGTGGACTCCCAAGAGAAGCAGGCCGGGTTTGAATTCCAGCTCTGTTGTTTTTGAGCTGAAGGTCTGACCTTAAGCCTCATGACTAACCTCTCTGAGCCTCAGCGTCCTCCCTCAGCCATAGAAAGAGAAATAATAATACCTGCTATGTCTGGCATATATTGCTTTTCCTTTTCAACTACCTCACCCGCCCCTACCTACCCACTCTCATGTACTTTTTCTGGGAACTGTCCTTTCTTCCCTATTTGTGAACAGTGGTGGTTCCTGGCAGCCATGTTTTTACCGATATGACCCACTCCTGACAGATAACTGGGTCAGAAGTGAACATCTGATCCCAGCTGGACCCTCAGTCCTACCTCCTGAATTAGGAGTTGGGATCCAGAGAGAGTCATACCGGCGTCTTTCCTGTGCTGGACGGAGCAGAAACCCAAGGCTGCCAGGAGCCATATATTCCTGTGAGGATGAGAAGCAGAGAAAGCTGGTCAGCATAAAGAAAGAGAGAAAGAGTCTTGTTTGTTGGACATCTGGTTTCCAGTGACTGACTGAGACCAGCTGCCCTGAGCCTGGCAGAAACCCCTGGATCCTTAAAGTCAAAATGATAAAAAAAATATTTTCTTAAATAGCTAGACTGGATTACTTGGAAGGAACAAAGTCCTGAGCACTTATCTTACAGAGTTAGTGTGCAAGTTAGAAATGAGATATGTATCACATGGTAGGTATTCAATAAATAATAACAATACTCTGTTTATTAACACATTCAGTGGATGAAGGAGGTAAGGACTGATTAAGGGATGTCAGAACTCTGCACTAATTTCTCTAGAATAGTTTCCAAAATAGGCCCCAAGGCTTAGCATTGTAATCATGCCATGAGTTTTGTTTTGTTTTTTAATTGAAAAGGCCAAGAATCATATTTTGGTAATTTTGAAAGAAATGACACATAACCTTGCCCTACCAAACTGAAGCAAACATTTTCTTTTGCATACATACTTCACATACTTAAAATCATGGTGCACATTCCATTTTGTTTCTGGTATTTTTCACTTAATGTGTCATAAACATTTTAATATTGCTACACAGACTTCATAATCATTGTAATGACTGCATAATATTCAATACACTATCTACACTAATAAAAGAGAAAAATGGTAATTGGCATATGACGATACCCTTTTCATTGGCTAATCAGGGCTATATGCAAATTAACTGCCAACAAGATGGCGGCTAATTTGCATATGTAGGCACAATGCAGGGAGGCGAAAGGGAAAGCAGGAAGAAGCCCTCTGCCACTGACAGTGATTGGAAACCCAGGGGGGAGCTAAGAGCTGGGGGGCAGGGCAAAGGCGGCCACAGGGCCGCCTTTGCCCTGCCCCCCAGCCATGATCGGAGAATCAGGCGCCTTTGCCGCCCTGGCCAGTGATAGCAGGAAGTAGGGGTGGAGCCAGTGATGGGAGCTGGGCACGGTTGAAGCTGGCAGTCCCAGGAGCTAGGGGTCCCTTGCCTGGGCCTAAAGCGGAGCCCACGATCGCAGGGCTGCTGCAGCTGCGGGTCCCCGCTGCCCGGGCCGGATGCCTAGGCCAGAGGCGTTAGGCCTGGGCAGGGGCGGAGCCTGCAACCGCGGGGAGCTGGGGGTCCCCTGCCCAGGCCTGACACCTCTGCCGGAGGCCTCAGGCCTGGTCAAGGGGCCGATCCGGTGATTGGTGATTGGAGGGTGATGAGGGTCAATTCCTCTGGCCGAGGCATCAGGCCTGGGCGGGGGGCTGAGCCGGGGATTGGGGGGATATGATGGTCCCCTTGCCCAGGCCTGAAGCCTGGGTCAGAGGCGTCAGGCTTGGGCGGGGGGTGGAGCAAGCGAGCAGAGGGAGATGGGGGTCCCCTGCCCAGGCATGATTCCTGGGCCAGAGGCCTCAGGCCTGGGCGGGGGCCAGAGCCAGTGATCGGGGGGAGATGGTGGTCCCCTGTCCAAGCCTGACACCTCTGGCGGAGGCGTCAGGCCTGGGCAAGGGGTCGATCAGGTGATCAGAGGGTGATGGGGGTCTACGCCTCTGGCCGAGGCATCAGGCCTGGGCAAGGGGCAGAGCCAGCAATCGGAGGGGTCTGGGGGTCCCCTGCCCAGGCCTGATGCCTGGGCCAGAGGCATCAGGCCTGGGCTGGGGGCAGAACCAGTGATGGGGGGAAATAAGGGTCCCCTGCCCAGGCCTGACACCTCTGTCAGAGGCGTCAGGCCTGGGCAAGGGGCCGATCCTGCGATTGGAGGGTGATGGGGGTCAACGCCTGAGGGCTCCCAGTATGTGAGAAGGGGCAGGCTGGGCTGAGGGACACTCCCCCCCCCCCCACACACACACCCAGTGCACGAATTTCGTGCACTGGGCCCCTAGTATTATATAATTTATTAGGCATATATATTCTGGGATTTTTTTGTACAATAAATCATGCCGCAATGTATATCTTTGGGGATGATTCCTTTAAATTTATATAAGTTTATATAGATTTAATTATAAGTCATTTTTTAAAATGTTGATGATATAAATAATGAAGAGTCCCTCGCTGGTGTAGCTTAGTTGGTTGGACATTGCCCGATGCACCGAGAGGTTGCCAGTTTGATTCCCAGGCAAGGCACATGCCCAGGTTGCAGGCTCCATCCCCAGGAGGGAGCGTGCAGGAGGTAGCCGATCTATGTTCCACTCTCACATCCATGTCTCTCTCTCTCTCTCTCTCTCTCTCTCTTCCTTCCTCTTCCTCTCTCTCTCTCTTCCTTCCTCTTCCTCTCTCTCTAAAAATGAATAAAAATATTTTTAAAAAAATTTTAAAAAGAGGAAAATATTTGTAATTTCACCACCCAGAAGTAACTCTTGCAAACATTTTGCTAAATATCCTTCCAGCTCTTTTTTGCCTAATTTAATAATAAATATTAGATTATACTATACATATTTTATAACCTGCTTTTCTCCCACTTTAACTATATCATCAACATATTTTTGTCATTAAAAACTATTCTATAATCCTTTATATAGATGTACTTTGCATGAATAATTTTCTATTTTTGAAAATTCATTTGTTGCCAATATTTTGCTGTTTCAGCCGAAACTGTGATGACATTCCTGAGTCAAATCTTGATGCATATGTTGGATTACAGTATTTCTTTAGGATGAATTCCTACAATAGAATTGTAGGGTCAGGAAGTCTATGGATATGCTTGGGATAATTTCTAGGAGTGAAATTATGAGGTCCAAGTTTAGAAATGCTTTAAGGCTCTTGATCGGTTGCGGTTTTGCTCTTTTTTAAAAAAAATGGCTGCTTCAGTTTTCAAGAGTGGCATTTCAGTGGTGGAGGAGAGAGGAGTGGTGTGTTTTTGTTGTTGTTGTTGTTGTTTTGTCTTCTCAGAATCACCTCGCAGGAGAGAGAAATGTGTGCACCTGTTCTGGGGACCAGCTCTGGCCCTCTTCCCTCCCTCCCTTGCATTTCGGTGTAATGACAAAGATCGCAAGGCTTGGGTTCTCGGTGCAGGTTTCACATTTTACTCAATGTCTTCAGCAAGTCGCTTAGGTGTTCTGAGGCCTCAGTTTCCCCATCTAAGTGAGGCTAATTATGCTACTATGGCGCAGCGAACTTTGTCCCAAAGGTAAAGAGGAGTAAAAAATCAATTACAAATCTCTGTTCTAAGCCGTGCACTTGGTTCAGCCCCACAAGGAAGCAATGGTGTTCATTCAGACCCAGCTCCGTTTCTGCAAAGATGATGGAGGCATGGTGGTGGACGGTGTTGCATCATGGGATTTCACCCACCTGGCCGGCTGTAGCAGGGCGGGGCGTGACCCCCATAAATTCCTCCCTGTGGCCACCACTGTCTGCATCTGTTCTGGGGTTAGCGTGGTGGCTGGCCCACTGTCGGGATTCCTTGGTTTTAATGCACAACCCCTTTCTCCGCCACATCCAAGCGGCCCCTGGAGGTTCCCATGGCAACAGCACGCCTGGGAAGGACCAGCTTAGGGGGGAAAACAGATTTTTTTTATTGTAAAAAAACCAAACTGGCCAGAAGCCACAGGCAGGGCAAGCTGGGACAGGCTCTCTAGAGTGGGGCTGGTCCTGAAACAAAAGACAGCAGAGGTGTGAGCGCAGGCTCCGTGCTTGGCAATCTGTAGAGCAACACCTGGCGTGTTTTGAGTACTTGCTATGAGCAGACACCATTAAATGTGCTGTGTTTGTGTTGACTTGTTTGATCCTCACGACAAACCTATGAGGTAGGACCATTATTATCCCTGCTTTGCAAGTTAGGAGACCGGTGTGGTGAGGTTAAAACCTGGCAGTCTGCGTTATGGGCCTCTAGGAACTCATAACTCTCCTGTCCGCAGCCTTTGCCAATTGGTAAAGGATGGTTTCATTCTACCGTCCCCCAAATTTTGCAACATAAAAATTATTTTCCTCATATTACCGATGAGGAACGCAAAGGTCAGAGTGGTTAAGTGATGGGACCCGAATCACACAGCTGGTAGGTAGCAGAGATGGGACTTGAGCCCAGGGTCTTTTTTCTACCAAGCAGATCTGGACCGCCCTGCGCTCACATGGGCAGGCAGGTCAGGATTGCCTAGTATAGCGTTAGGGGTTTGGGGGGGAGGGGCGTGTTTCTGTGCCTTTAGCACGGTGCCAACCCTTTCTCTAACGTCCACACACGCTCGCACACAGGCCCGGCCCACCGAGGCTGTCCTCTCCCAGCCGGGTCAGGCCGCCTCCTCACAACAGGCTTCCCAGGCAGGTGAGCCTGCTCACACCTGCTTGCTCCCCTGGGAGAGGCAGCTAGAAGGCACATCTCCCCACCCCAACTCATTCTGCATAACTAGGCCCCGCTTCCCAAGGGAGGGAGAAGCTTCCAGAGGTCTGTGAGGCCACTGGAACCTCTGGGATTTTTTTTCCTAAGAAGAGTGAGGAGCCTACATTTCAGAGCTTGGAGCCTCGGCTGGGTAAGGTAGGGAGGTCTCTGTCATCCCTGAAGGACAGCGGCCCCGTTGCTCTTCCAGTGCCCATGTTTTATTTCATGCATTTGATTACCTGTCCCCTGATCTGATGAGTTTCTGGATGGTGGCCTTCTAACTATCTGCCTTTCTGTCTCGTCACCGACAGACCATTCTATATTTTCAACTGAGAGCTCGCCTCTTCGGTCTTGAAGGAAAGTCACATTTGCTTAAGATCTATCATGGCACAGATACTGATCGTATGCCTTTCCCTTCAGAGCCAGGGTCTCCATGGGAAAGTGAGGACGTCTTTAGACCCACTTCTTCCCACCTCTACAGAGACAAGGGAGGCAACGGCAGCCTCCAGTCCTGCCAAGTTCCCGCTCAGATGCTGGACTAGAGAAGGGGCAGAGGCCTGATGGGGCAGAGTGAAGGTCCTCTCCCCCGCTCCATCGGCCTGACTCTCTGCCTCCATCCAGTTCCCTCTGAAAGGCCCACGTCCATCCTCAGGACTTGAAACCGTCCGAAGGGGCGCGGACACCCCAGCTTCCTCCAGCAGCCGCAGACCTCACCACGCCTCAGCATAAACCCGGCTTCTGTTCAATGTCCAGCTGCAACGGATCAGAGAAGAGTCCGCACACTGCAACCAGCTCCCAGTTTTCGCACTTGTGTAGAAGCCAGTCATGAAGCTTTTCTTTAGAGGACCGGACATCCATGCACAGGACAGCATGGCCCCCAAAGTGGAGTGGCCAAAGGGGAGAGGCTGCAGACACAGGGAGAAGGAGAGCCAGAAAGTGAGGAAGTGGGGGCTGGTGGGAGAGTGAGCTGAGGGGGGGACCGGTGGTCATAGTATGTCAATACCATGTTGTTATTCCTCTGGTGGGGAGGGGGTCGAGGGAGGACACCCTGCTGCCTTGAGTACTGAGCACCTGTGCACTGGCCTCCCCTCCACCCCCCCTCTGCCCGCCCCCCCCCCCCCAGCCTGGCCCAGGCATGCGGTGGGTATTTAGTAAGTGCACGCTAGAGCTGGTGGTTCTGTTGATAAGATGACGGCACAGCACTCAGTCTGCAAAGTCCAGACTTCTGTCTCTCCCACCCCCTGGGAATGTCATAAATAAATCCCTGGACCTGTTCCAAGAAGAATTTCAAGGCTTCTCTGCGTGTGTGTGTGTGTGTGTGTGTGTGTGTGTGTGTGTGTTTTCAGAAACACAACAATTTTACATGCTGCTTGGTATGCAAACGCCTAAGCAACCCAGGGGGGAAATGAGGGCTGGGCCCCACAAAGAGAAGGTAAAGGCAGGATCAGGCCAGACTGGGTCAGGCAAGCAGCGGTTAACAGCTAACAGCGCAGGTCCCAGCCAGCTCTGTAGCTGGCTCCGATAACCTGGCTCCCAGACACCCAGTCGGCCCCAGGCTCAGGTTGCTTAGCCCCCACCCCCTCGGGTTTGGCAGTATTCTCCACCAGGTTTTCGCAAAGTGCTGGGGTCTTAAAATAGCATAAAGGCACACACACTCAGACGCTAGTGTCAATTCCTGTACCACAGAATGATCAAAAAGGAGGGGGAGTGGAGGGGGGAGAGAGAACTGCAAGGCATCTTCCTGAGCAGAGAGCAGTGTGAGTGTGAGGACAGGTTGAAGACAGGGGTGGGCACTTGGTGTGAGGAAGGGGATGGAGGAACAGGCAGGAGAAAACTCCCAGAGGGCAAGAACTAAGAACTTCATTCGAACCATTCCCAGGGCCTAGCCCAGTGCCTGGCACATAGACATCCAATACAGAGACATCCAATACATGTTCCAGGGTAAAGAAATGATGGCTGGACACGTGGGTTTGCTAGGACATAAAATGATAGCAATATAGTTCAAGTTCAAATAGCAAAATTAGAAATGGGTGTCCCAAAGTTAGAAGATTCTATCAATCAGTAAGTATTTACTGAATGTCATGAGGGAAATAGAAGTGGTAGGGATTGTGATCTGTCTGGGAAGAAGATATGAACACACCCAATAGATGGGGGGTGGGGGGTGGGGTGGCTTCCTGGAGGAAACAGACCCGAGCTCCTTCTGAAGGCAGGGAAGAGTTCCTTGAGCTGGTGTTCTAGCCACGGCTCCTAATCTACAAGACAAACACACTCAAACCAGTGGAAGTGAAAAGAGGATTTCCTGGAAAGATGCATGGAAATCTCAAAGAAATGTACTGTGGAAAATACAGCCAAATCTCAAGGGATGGGAAAAGGCAGAGGGCTGGGTATGTGCTGAGGACTGTGACTGTGGGCGAGGCTGGAGGGCATGTGTGCACACACGCCTACCAGCAGGCATACCTGGGTAATCTCTCTCCCTCCCTGCCCCCCCTTCTCCCTGCCTCTGCCCCCTCTCTTCTCCTGGCTCTCCCTGCTACCACATGACCCAACATGGCTTCCAGGTACTCCTCTGTGGCACCCACCACCATCTAAGTAACTTGGTTTCTATGCCTCGTTAGTTCAAATGCTCATGAAAGAGCAGCTGATTAGCTCGGCCAGTTTATTTTATTGCTTTCCCTTGGTTCAGATGCCCAACCCTGGTGCAATCATCTGTGGCCAGAGGGCAGACTGTGCACTCACCTAGGAGAAGGGGGTGTAGGCAGGTGAGAGCCATACACTCTTGTCATCCCGATATGAAAGCGGAAGCAGGCACGGGAAGACTATGAACTGAACGAGGAGGACGTGTGTGTGTGTGTGTGTGTGTGTGTGTGTGTGTGTGAGAGAGAGAGAGAGAGAGAGAGAGAGAGAGAGAGAGAGAGAGAGAGAGCCAGGACAATAGGGGAGCTGTCAGGGCTAGAATTAGCTGGTGACCTTGGCCAAGTTTTCTAAAATCTCTCTATATCTCAGTTCCTCATCTCTACAATGGGTGAATAGTAGTACCTCTCTTATGGGCTTGTCGTGAAGAGTAAATGAATAACCTACGTAAAGCTCTTAGGAGGGTAAATGGTCAGTCTCTGCACACTATTTTTATGTGTAGGGGAAATATTCTGGATGGATATCATGTAGAGGTCTTTTTTTTGGGGGGGGGGGTACAGTGAATTTAATTGATAATGGTGCATGGCAATGTAGGGCTTCCTAAACCCCTCTCCTTCTTCAGGGGTTTGGGATGGGACCTGTGGGGGTCAGGAGATTCTCGGTGTGTTGGAGGATCGATCTGGAGCAAGGACTCCCCAGCAGCTGAGGGCCTCTCTTCCTCTTGCTGGGGCTGGTGGTCCAGGGGGCTCTCCTTGGAGGCCTTGTGGACCATAAGGTTCACTACCCTGTTGCTGTAGCCAAATTCATCGTCATACCAGGAAACAAGCTTGACAAAGTGGTCATTGAGGGCATTGCCAGACCCAGCCTTGAAGGTGGAGGAGTGGGTTTCACTGTTAAAGTTGCAGGAGACAACCTGGTCCTACGGATGACCCAGGATGTCCTTGAGGGGGCCCTCTGACACCTGCTTCATTACCTTTTTGATGTCATTGGATTGGTCAGCTTTCTCCAGGCAGTAGGTCAGATCCAAACCCGACACGTTGAGGGTGGGGACATGGAAGCCCAAGCCAGTGAGCTTCCCATTCAGCTCAGGAACGACCTTGCCCACAGCCTTGGCAGCACCAGTAGAAGGAGGGGATGTTCTGGACAGCCCTTTGGCCAGCATGTCACCGCTTCCCAGAGGGGCCACCCACGGTCCTCTGGGTGGGTCATGTATCCCTCCATGATGCCAAAGTTATGGATGACCTTGGCCAGGGAGGCTAAGCAGTTGGTGGTGACAATCTTGAAGGAGTTATCACACTTGTCATGGGTCACACCCATCACAAACATGGGGGCATCTGCAGAAGCGCAGAGATGATGGTCCTCTTGGCTCATCCACACATTTCTGGTACTGCTATTGGAGCCCCAGCCTTCTTCAAGGTAATGACGACACCAGTGGACTCCACGATATATTCAGCACCAACATCACCCCATTTGATGTTGGTGGAATTTCACTCCTGGAAGATGGAGATGGACTTTCCTTTGATGACAGGCTTCCTGGTCTCAGCCTTGACTGTGCCTTTGAACTTGCCATAAGTAGAATCATACTGGAACATGTAGACCATGTAGTTAGGGCCAATGAAAGGGTCACTGGTGGCAACAAAATCAACTTTGCCAGAGTTAAAAGCAGCCCTTGTGGCCAGGCGCCCAATAAGGCCAAATCCGTTCACTCTGACCTTCACCATCGTGTCTCAGGGTTGCGGCTGGCACTGTGCAGGAAGACGCGGCTGTCTGTGAAACAGGAGGAACAGAGAGCTTCATGGAGAGGTCTTGATGGCCAGTTTTGGATCTTCCTGTACAAGTCACTATCTTCTCTGAACTTCAGGTTCTCTCTCTGTAAAAACAATGGGATCAAACTAAATACTTTCTAAAATCTGCTCCAGATTTAGGATGCATTCATTTGACTGGGTGTTATGGGTCCATAGGGAGCCTGTGTGTTTTCAAGAAGTCAGACGACAAAATGAAAGGGACCTTCTCGGAACACAGTTATGCGAGGTGTGCCTGGTAACTACAGGGAGGCATGGCCAGGAGGTAGGGCCATGGTAGCAATAGCAGTACCAGAAATGTGTGGTATGAGACTCTGGACTGTGGCTTCACTGAGGGCCTGGAGAAGAGGGGGGCCAGATAGGCAAAAGCTCAGAGGTTCAAAACAAAAGGAGAATAACCAGGAGAGCCATCCTGCTTGGCCACTGGGCATGCCGGGATAGAAACTGAAATATGAATCATCAAGGCTGAGGGCACCAGACCTGTTTACCAAGGAGGCACTGGGGTAGAACAAGGTCAGTGTGAGGGTTAAAGAAAAGAAAGGCTTGCCTCTAAAATCATGCAATGGCCTCTGGAGAAGAAAGTGAACAAGAAATGCCTCAGGAGGGTTTTCTTCAAGATGGAACAGCTCATCCCTATCCCAAGAGCCCACTGAGCACAGACTGCATGCTGCTGACCACATCAAGTCCCTGATGCTGACCAGGGCCTTTGGGCTTCTCGGGCCGGTAGCAGTCCCTCTAACCAGCTTCCCATCCTCAGCCACTAGTCACATCAAGTTCAAGTTCCTTCCATTGCCTAAGCGGCCCTCCTTCTGCTTCCTTCAACTTCCTGGCCCATCTGCTCTCCCACCAGCCCCTACACCTCACCTCCTACCCCTTCAGCCTCCAAATATCTCCTTTTCTGGTCCCACCCTGGGTTGCTGGCCATTTCCAGAGGAAACTGAACCATCAAACAAAGAGGCATGCCATGACCTTTGCTCTCTGTTTTGCAACCCTAGCCTAATGCTATCTTGGCAATCACTTCCTGCTTTTCTAAGTCTCTGGACACCACTCCATGCTCCACAGTGGCTTTTACAAATTCTCACCACTCTCTTAGAGCACACCCACCATACATACCATTCTGCCTCCTGACCATATTGTCACAAAGCAGATGGCCATGACTGAAAACATCCAAGTGACCCTCTCATGCCTAAAAACTTCTTTGTTCACCTCTTTCCTCAAGCCTCCAAGAGGGTAATATTCTCCTCCAGGCCATAGCTACTCCCTGTACCTCTGGGTCTTGATCCTGTGCCCTCATCAATCCTGGGTTCTGGTGTCATCACTTACTCCTTCTTCCTTTGTCTTTTAGTAACTCTTGGCTCCTTTATAATGATCTGCGTTGCAGTCTCTCCTTCTTAGGAAAGCAACAAAACAAAGGAAATACCTCTGGGATCTTGGGTCCTGGAAATCCCCTTTCCTCTCTTTCTCTTGTCTAGTTTAGAAATCTGTACTTTTAAGTTGGATTATTTAGTCTATTTATATTTATTATAATCATGGATATATTTGAATTTATTTTCACCATCTTATTTTGTGCTTTCTATTTATTCTGCCTTAATATTATCCCTTTTCCTTTCCTTTCTTGCCTCCTTTTGGATTATTTTTATCTCATTCTATTTCCTTCCTTCGCTCACCCTGGGAGTTTTTCTTCTATTAGTCAATATCTGACAATTGACAAAGTATACACGAATTCATACACAACTTATACATTTCAAGTAAGCTCTAACTTTTAAAAGATATTTTCTCTGGGCATACAATTCTAAATTGACTGTTATTTATTTGTCTATTTGTTTGGATTTAACTATGCAGATTATATTTCTTGGAATTTTGCCTGTGAGGATTCCTTGTAGTCCGAGTTGAAGATGGGCTCCTCTGAAAAGGGTTTGCTCTTCTTCCTTCCAGGTCCAACCAAGGAGCACCACCAGCCCAGGATCACTTGAATCTAAATAGTGTGTAGTTTTTCAAACCACCCAAGTAGGGTGAATGTGGAATAAAATTAAATCATGAAGGCCACCTGTGGGTTATGAATCCTCAATGAAGATTTTTTCCCCCCCATTCTCACTCAGAGCCATGATCGAGGTCAGGCAACTTCCCTTCCAGTCTTCTGGAAGAGTTCCTAGTTCATTGGTCACATGAGGGTACTATCACCCTTTGTGGGTCACAGCTTTGTGCGGACGGTCACTTATTAGACTGCCCACCTTGGCAGACCTAGGTTTTGTGTCCTGTCCCCTGTATCCAGCTCACCTTAGAAAACCAAGGTTCAGCCCTGGCTGGTTTGGCTTACTGGATAGAGTATAGGCCTGGGTTCGATTCTGGTCAAGGGCACATGCCTGGGGTGCGAGCTCAATTCCCAGTGTGGGGCATGCAGGAGGCAGCTGATCCATGATTTTCTCTCATCATTGATGTTTCTAGCTTTCTCTCCCTCTCTGTTCCTCTCTGAAATCAATAAAATTATATTTAAAAAAAGAAAATAAAAAAATAATGAAAATCAAAGTTCAAGTTCACCTGGTATCCAAATGTTCTCAAGGGGAAAGCCAGCTTTGGTGTTCTGCTCTTCTATCTTTGTTCCTTAGTTTTGACTTGGGTGTTCTCACTTTCTAGCTGGTTTATCAAGCATTTTGAGTTGTTTCTTCAGCAGGGAGAACGTGGCCTATCGTTCTGAAGAAAACCCAAATCTCCCCTTCCCATCACAGCCAAGTTCTTTTAAAGAATAGATGACCGAGAGAAATCGAAGATGGCGGCATAGGTAAAAACCGGAGATTGCTGCCTCCCACAACCACTTCAAAAACACAACTAAAACACGGAACAGACATCACCCAGAACCATAGGAAGGCTGGCTGAGCGGAAATTCTACAACTAGAAGGAAAGAGAAAAGCATACCGAGACTCAGAGGAGGTGCAGTGTGGAAGTAAAATACAAAGGTGCAGAGGTGCATGCGGAGCGGGCTGGCAGCTGAGGGTGCGGTTGTCATTTTCAATCGGGAGGGAGTCTCAGGCTCTGAGCTCCAGTTCTGGGTGAGTCTCTAGGGACCCAGACTCAAACGGGAGAAGCGGGACTGTCTGGCATCGGTTGGAACTCGAGGGCAGCTTTCTCTCCAAGGGGCTTGCAGCGATTACCAGGACATTGAGAAGCAAAGCCTCTGAGGGCAAGACTGAGAGCAGCCATAACTGCTAGCCCTGCCCTGTTGATCCCGTGGGACCTGCCCCACCCAAGCCCTGCAGGGAGGCTTTTGCTGGATAGCCTCAGGCAAAGGCTAGATTAGCACCTCCCTAGAGATCCAGGAGCCAGGAAGCCCAGAGGTCAGAGTGGGACCATCCAGTTTGCAGCTCCGTGAAAACATAAAGGACACACTCAGGGGGCAGACTCAGTGAACACCAAAGCCCCATTGAAGCAAGTCTTGCCCCAGAGGGGTGTCTCCAGCACAGAAGTTCTCCCACTGCAGACACAGCTGATTCTCACAGCCAATTGGCCTGGAGGCCAATTCCTCCCAGTGATATCTACAACAATCAAGGCTTAACTACAACAAGACTGTGCACAAAGCCCACAAGGGGGTGCACCAAGAGTATCCTCCTCAGGTAATTCGGGAGGCTGAGCCACTGGGCCCTAGAGGACACTTAGCACAGAAAACCACTTTATCAACACAGGGAAGCATAAAAAATGCGGAGACAAAGAAAAAGGACACAAATGACAGAAATGGAGGAAAGCAAACTACTGGTTATAGAGTTCAAAACCACACTTTTAAGGTCTTTCAATAATTTTCTAGAAACTGCCGATAAACTTAATGAGATCTACAAGAAATCTAATGAGACCCTCGACGTTGTGATAAAGAACCAACTAGAAATTAAGCATACACTGACTGAAATAAAGAATATTATACAAACTCCCAACAGCAGACTAGAGGATTGCAAGAATCAAGTCAAAGATTTGAAATACGAAGAAGCAAAAAACACCCAACCAGAAAAGCAAAATGAAAAAAGAATCCAAAAGTACGAAGATAGCGTAAGGAGCCTCTGGGACAACTTCAAGTGTACCAACATCCGGATTATGGGGGTGCCAGAAGAAGAGAGAGAGCAAGATATTGAAAACCTATTTGAAGAAATAATGACAGAAAACTTCCCTTACCTGGTGAAAGAAATAGACTTCCAAGTCCAGGAAGTGCAGAGAACCCCAAACAAAAGGAATCCAAAGAGGACCACACCAAGACACATCATAATTAAAATGCCAAGAGCAAAAGACAAAGAGAGAATCTTAAAAGCAGCAAGAGAAAGAAAGTCAGTTACCTACAAGGGAGTACCCATACGAATGTCAGCTGATTTCTCAACAGAAACTTTGCAGGCCAGAAGGGAGTGGCAAGAAATATTCAAAGTGATGAATGCCAAGAACCTACAACCAAGATTACTTTATCCAGCAAAGCTATCATTCAGAATTGAAGGCCAGATAAAAAGCTTCACAGATAAGAAAAAGCTAAAGGAGTTCATCACCACCAAACCAGTATTATATGAAATGCTGAAAGGTATCCTTTAAGAAGAGGAAGAAGAAGAAAAAGGTAAAGATACTAATTATGAACAACAAATATGCATCTATCAACAAGTGAATCTGAAAATCAAGTGAATAATCTAATAAACAGAATGAACTGGTGATTATAAAAGAATCAGGGGCATAGAAAGGGAGTGGACTGACTATTCTTGGGGGGGGGGGGAAAGGGGTGTGTGGGATGAGGGAAGAGACTGGACAAAAATCGTGCACCTATGGATGAGGACAGTGGGTGGGGAGTGAGGGCAGAGGGTGGGGTGGGAACTGGGTGTAGGGGACTTATGGGGGGAAAAAAAGAGGAACAAACGTAATAATCTGAACAATAAAGATTTAATAAAAAAAATTTTTAAAAAAAGAATAGATGACTTTCCGTCTTGTTAAGCCTTCACCTCCCATTCACATGTAGCCCCCTGAAGATAGGCCTCCACACAAATTTCCAGTGAACCTGCTCAGGTAAACATGACTAATGGGCTTCAAGTTATCAAATCCTAGACATGCTTTGTTCCTCATCTTACTTGAACCCTTCTCAACATTAGATACTGCTGATCTCTTGAAACCCTCTCCTGCCTTGGTTCCTTTTCTTTTCAGGTTCTCTTCTATTTCTCTGATGGTTCCTTCTCTGTCTGCTTTCCTCCTGTAGTATTGATGTGCTTCTAGAATTCTCTCACTGCCTCCCTCCCCCCACCCCGAGTTGCTGAATAGGTGTTATATGCTACTGACTTCCAAATCCATATCTCCATGGCTCCAGGTACCTTCAGGAGGCGTCAATGCCCAGTGGGGGAGCTCAACATCTTCCCCTAACCTGCTTTTGCCAATCTGCTAAACGGAACCACCAAGCAGCCGGGCAAGTCAGGTTACCCTGGAGTCATTGGGGGCCACCCTCATCTCCTCCTCACGCCTCATATCCAATCGCTCTTGCAGTTCCTACCTCTTTAAAACCTCCTGAACCTATTTCTCTTTCCCATTTCAATTGCTGCTGCCTCGGGTCAGGTCCACCTCCTATCTTGTCTGGGCTACTGGAATGGCCTCTGGTTTCCTTTCTCCAACCATCTGCACAAAGTTCAAGTTTATTTGGATCAGCAAAGCGGTCTTTCTAAAACACAGATACGGACACTTTCGCTCCTAGCTTAGAACCCTTCTAGTGTTCTGGAGAATAGTGTACTTCCAAGTGTAAATCCATGTCTGTCTGTCTCTGCAACACTACCTTCAGCTCCCCCACCATCCTGCTTCGCGCTGCACTCCCTGGGTGTGCTGCCATGCTGCTCACCATTCCCTTAAGTGCCAGGCAATTTCATTGCAGTGTCTTGCTCATTCTGCTCCCTGTGCCAGGAACCATCTCCTGCCTTCCCTTGCCCCATACAAGCCTGTCTATCTAGGAAACATTCTTTTATCTTCCAAGAGTCGGCTGTATCATGGCCTGTTCCTGAAACCCTTCCCGCCTCCTCAGCTTGTCCCTACAGAGTTTAATATCATCACGCCCTCCTAACTGCCCTCCCTCACCCTTTTCAGGTGTATGCTATAACACATTGTTCTTATTGGTTTTTAGAGAGGGGAAGGGAGAGAGAGAGAGGAGAGAGAGAGAGAGAGAGAGAGAGAGAGAGAGAGAGAGAGAGAGAAGAAACATCAAACATCGATGTGGGGGAAAAACATTGATTGGTTACCTCTTGTACATGCCCCAACTGGGGGCGAACCTGCAACCCAGGTATGTCCCCTGGCTGGGAATCGGACCCCCAACCCTTCGGTGTACGGGACGACGGGACGACATTCCAACCGAGTCACAACAGCCAGGTCAACACTTTGTTGCTTTTTAATGCATATTTTTCTAGATTGTAAGTTCCATGCGGGCAAGAACTTACCTATGTTTATACGTTGTGCCTTGGAGACTATGTGTTTAGTAAGTGTTTGTAGACTGGATGACTAAAGATCCCCCTTCTCGGGATTAATAACGCTGCTCATTTGCGCACCAAGGCAAACTGTGCCGAATTCCCCAAGAGGTGAATTGGGTGTCTTGATTCACCCCTGGGGTGTCTTGATTTGCTGTAAGCAAGAAGCCAGCTGTGGCACCAGGTGGTCTCGTCAGTGGAGCCCGGGGGGGGGGGGGGGCACTTTTTCCTGGAAAGGGGAATCCTGGCAGCTCTGGGAATTTCTGCCAAAGGGACAGAGCAGGGCTGACGAGGAGTTCATAGCCTGTGATATGGGTCCCACCCTAAAGTCAAAGAGGCTGACAGAAATGGACACTTCGCTGAGGCCTCAGCGGTGGTAAGAGAGCCAGGCTGCAGCAGGGCGCACAGTCTGTCCCCATGCAGCTTGGGACCTAAAAGGCAGGGCAGATGCGTCACCTAGGACATCTCTGGCTTGAGCGGGTGCCTCAAACTCTCAGGAATAGGGTGTGAAGGATATTCCTAACCTCCCTCCCCGACCCCATCAAGTCGAATTCCCCACCTTCAGCTGGCTCTTGAAGATCAGTCCCTGAAAAAAAGCATGAGCTGCTTCAGTGTTGAAGAAGGACAGGACCAGCAGGCTGTGGCTTCGACACTTAATTATCATGTGAGCCTGGGCAAGTCACTTACCTTGCTGAGGTCTCAGTTGTCTCGCCCATAAACTGAACACACCCTGACATGCCTCAACCACTTCACAGGATTACAGTAAAGGCCAAATCGTCATTGTAAGAATAGCCATTCCCTTTATATCCCTTCCTAGGCATCAGAGACTCTGCTAGGCGCTATGCAATGTCTTCAGCCAGCCTCACCCCTCCTCTATGAGGTAGAACTATTATCAGCTCCATTTTACAGACAAGTGAACCGAGGGGTAGGGAGGTGGAAATGTCTTGCTAGCCAGTGGGCTGAGTGAGGTGGCGTTTGATGTGGAGACCCCGTGGTCTGGTTGCCTGGGCTGTATATTCAGGTATGCGGCTGACCTTGCGGTTTAGGAGCAGAGCGACCGCAGGGCCCCCCGGGGACTCTTGGTCTTGCGGCCACAGTGGCAGCACTTAGTGAGGTGTAGGGAAGAACAGTCCCTTCCCCTGGGCCTCAGAGACGTGTCCCTGAGGGCTCAGCATTCCCTTCCCAACCACAGCGGTTGGTCCACATACTGTATTGAATAGTGGCCCCTAAAATTCATGTCCACCCAGAACCTGTGACTATGAACTTACTGGGAAGTAGGATATCTGCATATGTAATCAAGTTAAAATTACTTCAACTCCTACTGGATTAGGGTGGACCCTAATTCAGTGACTGGTGTCTCTATGGGAAGAGAGAAATTTGGACAGAGATACACACACAGCGGGAAGACGACCATAGGAAGACAAAGGCAGAGATTGAAGTTATGCTTCCACGGCCAAGGATTGGGGAATAACACCAAGGATTGTGGGAACCACCAGCAACTAGAAGAGACCAGGCATGGTTCTCCCCTAGAGCCTTCCGGGAGAACATGGGCCTGCTGACACCCTGGTTTCAGATTTCTAGCCTCCAGAACTGGGAGAGAATACATTTCTGTTATTTTAAGCTACCCAGTTTGTGGTGTTAGAGCAGCCCCAGGAAACGAACATAGTCCCCTAGTGCTGTGCCCACCACAGCTGGGAGCCCTAGGGCGTGGGCGGTGCAGTCTGGGAGACCAGTTTAATGGACTAGAGAAGGGAGGTGCCTATTGGGGGGGTAGGGAGTAGGGGGCGTGAAGGAGAGCAGTATAAAAATAAGGTGTTTACTCATCTAGCTACACTGACCCATTTGTAGACAGTGCCTCTGCATGACTTTGCATGTGTGTGTGTGGGGGGGGGGCGGGGGGGGAATGTGTCTACAGTCTTGTTTTTTTCTGGTGAGGATGGGGCTTCTTCAAGTAGGTGACAACTTACAAAGTGAGGACTTCATTTGAGAAACTTCTCCTTTTACCTTTGAGCACCGTTTCCAACCCTAGATCCTAGACCTAGATGATAAAACTGGACTTAGAGAGATTAAAATACTTGCCCACGTTGTCAATTGGTAAGAAAAGGAGAATTCAGATCCATAATTTTGGCTTTTTTTTTTTTTTTTTTTTTTTTACAATCTCAAGCTCTTTCTCAAGCCAAAGCAAGTAAACTCTTCAGAAAGATATAGGCGATTTTATCTTTTATAAGCATTTCCCCTGAATTTGAAAGTAACACTTGTTTATTTGTAAAAGATTTAGAAAATACTGAAATGTTTAAAGAAAAAGTAAAAAATTATTCTGGCAATGACTACTGATAACATCGCCTGGTCCTTTTCTACGCCGATATACATTATAATGAAATTAGAATAATACTGTGAACAGCTTTGGGTGTGTTTTTAATCCTCACCCCAGGATATATAAGAGGTCACCCAAAATGTATACATACTTTTATAACTGATAACTCAATTTTGAAAATGAACTGTATGTTAATAAACACTGACTTTATAATCAAAGCGTGTATCATTTTGGGGGACATCCTGTATTTCCATTGATTTGAGAGAAGGGGGAGAGAGGAATGGGTTGCCTTCTTAGGGGTCCTGACCCTGACCAGGGATGGAACCGGAAACCTAGGTATGTGCTCTGATTGGAATCGAACCCTCAATACTGCCCTCCCCACAACCAACTGAGCCACCCCACAGGGCAACATCTTTGCATTTTGCTTTTTAATTTAACATGATCTCATTTATCATCATTATCATTCATTTAACATTTTCTCACTTCATGGTTTTTTATAACCATACCTTTTAATTACTAAATAATACTCCATCCTATGGATGGACCATAATTTTTTTTGTCTTCTATAATTGCCTAGTTAAGTTACTAGCCTTTTACAGCGATAAACATGCAACGGTTAAAACTTTTCATAAGCATTTATTCTGTATTATTTCCTGAAGGCAGACAGGGCCAACAGGTATGAGTATTTTAAGGCATTATATACATAATGCCGAAATTGTTTCCCCAAAAGGTTCTACCGAGGAGCCGCATGTGAGTGCCCCTCCAGCACCCTCACCGAGGGTGAGCACTAACTGTCATTAAAAAGCCTTGGAATGTGCTGCAAAGGGGCATCCCATCGTCGATCACACAGGTTGCTGGGCGCCCGGAGCATTGCAGGGCGGAGACCAGTGAGCAGGCGGCGGCGACGGTCCTGCTGGGACAGGAGGCCAGGCAGTGGGGCGCAGGGAACCAGAAAACGCAGGGGACTCGCGGGGCAGTGGACGCGGGGGAGGAGGCCGGTGCGGATAAGACAACTGCGCTGGGTGGGGTGCAGGGGCGGGCGGAAGCTGCGCGTTCCCCTGGCTTCCTCCTACCGCACTCTTACTGGCTGGTGGGGGCACCGAGGGGCACACCCCTCCCACCCCTTTAACAGGGACACTCCCCTTTAAGGCGGGCGCCCGCGCGCACCCGGCCCCGCCCTTCGGGTGCGCGCGCGCGGCGGCGGCGGCGCCGGCTCCGCCGGGAGCGCACGTGCCGGCGCCGGGCGGAGGAGCGGGAGGCGGGAGCGGGGCCGCGGGAGGAGGGAGGCGCCGGGGGCGCGCGCGCGCGCTGGGCGCTGCTGGGCTGCGGCGGCGGCGGCGGCGGTTACTATGGCGGAGTCGGCCCGAGCCTCCTCATTCTTCCCCCTCGTCGTCCTCCTGCTCGCCGGCAGCAGCGGGTCCGGGCCCCGGGGAATCCAGGGTGAGTCCGGGGGCGGGGGGCGGGATGGAGAGGGCCGGGCGAGGGCGAGGCCTCGCGCCGCGGCGCCTGGGCTCCAGCGCGCCCCTTCCCCACGCGCACAATATGGCCGGGCGGGGGGCGCGGAGGAGTCGGGGTGACCCCAGTGGCTCCTCCTCACCTCCTAGGCTCGGCCGTCCAGCCCCGACCGAGCTCACGCCGGGCCCCTGAGGACTCGAGCCCTCTGCCAGGCGGAGCTGGATTCGGGGAGCTCTCGGGGGTTGTGCTCCAAGCACCCCTATATATTTCATAAAGGGAGTGCGGGCTCCTTTCCAAAGATGTGGGGATCATGGTTTTGCCCCCCGGCTTGTCCAGGGGCGGGGGTCTTGGTTTCCTCTCCCCAGGTGCTCCTGGGGGGATGCCTTTTCTCCCGCCAAGATTGTGGGGCTGCGGCGGGAGGGTCTTTGCTTCCCGAGGTATCCAGACGCGGGGAGCCCAGGCGCACCTCCGAGGGCAGGGGAAGGGGTCTCTAACCTTTCCTTCCGACCCGGGGCATCCCTTCGCCTCCCTCTGCTCCCTCCCTCAGGTTCCGGGCAAGGGAGTCACATTTCCCCTTCGCGCAGCCCCTGGAGTTCAGTGGGGCACCCCCCCCCCCCCCCAATTCACACGCCCTGAGGGAGCTCTTTGGAGGAAGTGGGACGACCAGGCCCCTCCGCTGGGGAGGAGTTTGCCTTCGAGCCTCTCTCATCCTGGGAGACCTGGTTCCCGAATGGTTAATCTTCATCTAGGTGTGTTTGCTCTCCACCTCCCTCCCCCACCCCACCCCACCCCACCCCAGGGGGCCCATTCAGTTGCTCACTTCGTGGACGCCTTTCAGGTGAAATCCTGGAACCCGCCTCCAACCCTCAGGATGATTTAAAGATCCCACCACTGGACCCGCTCCGCGGCCCGGGGTCAGTCCTGATTTGCCTTCCCGCACGACCCCTCTTAACCCCCGTCCCCGCTCGCCCTCCCCTGCCCGCACACACCCCTCACCTTCCAACGCCCACAGCCTTTGGCTCCCCACCCCACCCCCACCCTCCCAGCTAGAGAGGTGGTACCTTTCTGTGGCACCTCCACCGGGTGTGTTATTGATGATGCTTTGTGGGGCTGAGAAGAGCAGATGAAACCCTCAGATATTTCATTTAAGAGAGTTGTCTCCGAGGTGTTCTGGCACGGGGGTAGCAGATGTAGGTTATATTTGGCAGTTATATTGAAGTGATTATTGACCCGCAGATGGATCTGGGAGAGGCTGTCAGGACTGTATATGCTCTGATGTACAAAGCCTGCTGCTTTGACTTCTCAGCAGCCCCCCGCCTTTCAGCAGTGGGAGATGAAGTGTGTGTTCTGTGGCTCTCCTCTCTCCACTCCAGATAATGATTCTCAGGTGGTTCAGGCTCCTTTAATACACCAGACAATCAGGAAAGGACCTCATCCCACTTTGGAGTGTCAGAAACAAGTTCATTGTCTCCAGCTCCCATATTTGTTCCCAGTGGTGGTGCCTGTGCAAGTGGGGTCTTTGTTCAGTGGCTAATACTTGTGTTCAGCACCTGGCGTGTGTTCCTGGGTCTCCGTGCGCTGTGCTTGGTGATATGCCGTGGTTCTGATAACACAGGGAAGGTGTGTGAACGCAGCCTGACATTTAAGATCATGGCTTTCGTGAATAATGTTTTCTGGGCCTTATTGTGGGCCATGTTTTTGGAAAGTGTAACATCATGTTATTTCTCTGCTGGGGTAGTAAATAAGGAGGCTTGGGCTTCAGGTTTGTCACCTGATATGTGTATGAATAAATCTTTAAATTCCTTCCATAGGAATTTTTATCCAGTCCCTACTGTATGCAAGATTTTTAACAGCCGTTTCCCTGTTAACTTGGTGTAGTGTCTGTGGGGCTTTTCTTGTTGTGAGCTTAGTTAAGAATGTTTAATTGATAATCCAACTGGTTCTGAATGGGGCAGAGTTCATTTTTTTTTTTTTTTGTAACCTTCCTAAAATGGGTGTTTGTGGGGGTGAGATGGGTGGTCAAAATAGGGAATTAGTTTCTTTTTTTGGTAAATTGGAAATTGGGTTGTGTGTCCAGCAAACATTCTCGAAGGCCTTTAAACTTCTTGGCCAGACACTACAGTTTTTTCCGGGACACAGCTAGTTGCCAATAGTGCATGCTGCAGAGACCACTGTTGCAAAAGGCTTAAAGTAAAACGTCAGTTCTGGGAAAATAGAGGCTGATGATAACAAGAAGTTGATTGCTTTCCTCCCCTGCACTTCCTCTGTCAGCTTCCCTAGGTGGGCTGGCGGAGCCGGAGCCCCAGCCCTGCTGCCTGCTGCCTGCTGCCTGGGCATGACATGAGGACAGCAAGGGAGAGCTGTTTCTTTTAATTAGTGAACTAGTAAAAGGCCAGTGATAAGGCGAATGACTTCCAGGTTATATATAAACAGCATCCATTTGATAGGTGTGCCAAGTTTTAAGGCCTCTCTTTGGAATTTTCACACTATATTTAAAAATGTAAAATTGCATTAGTTGGTAACAGAAGACACTCATTTCTTAAGAAGAAAGCAATAATAATGGCAGCAGTTGAGCTGATAGGAACATTTTGAGTTTCTTTGAACAGACTGAAAATCTCCTTTCAGGCCAAGTCTTGTAACTTCATTCAGTGGACGTGGTTTTGAAGTACAGTTGAAAGTGAACTCTTGGAGAGAGGAAGGGAATCTCTGATTAGTTTTGTTAAAAGCTCCTGGAGCAGATGTGATTGGAACATAATAAAATGGCTACTCTGGTTAAAGGTTAGAGCCAGAGGGAGGGAGGAAGCTGGTTTTCAGCCCCACAACGTGGCTCCCTTACAGGCTGTCCTTGAATAAGTCACTGAGCCTCACTGTGACTGCCTCGGTTCTCCCTCCGTAACGTAAGGAAGCAGTCTGTGTCGCTCTTATTGGGACATTTGTGAGACTGACTTACCGATAGCCAGTTGGCTGGGAGGTATTTTTAGACATAGTTTCTGACTTCAGTGAACAAGCGAAGTTGCGTTACTTTTTATGTTTTGGGGCAGAGTAACATACTGTCGGGATTGACAGAAGCGCCACCGCGTCACAGTGTGGTTAATTTCTTCTTATTTGTGCATTTTTGAAGGTGAGTCAGATTTCTGTCTTTTGACAGGCTCTTCCATCGTAGACCCGGCAGCATACCTGTGCTAATCAAAAGCAGTCTGGAGGGAGTGACCTGCTTTAGGCTTTATTGGTTTGGCAACGTTTTAATTCTTACGCAACTCTGGGTATGTTTATGGCACTATGTAAATGTTACATAAGAACATGGAGGCTGCGAGGTGGCCGGCATGGTGCCTGTGAACACAGGAAGGTGAGGCTTCATCCTAAAGGACCTTGGGAACCTGCAATCAGTGCAGGAAGAAGCGGCACTTCATTTCCCTCTAGAAACCTTTTTAGTTGATTGTGTCTTTCAGGTGGACTGCTGTGTTATAAATAGGTTTATTCTCCACTGGTGAGCTAATTGTAACCTTGCTACCAAAATATGAATCAGAAGGCGAGGAGAGGAGACGCGCTGCTGCTTTCAGCAGGTCCTGTGGAAGCCGCTTGTTGCATTTTGGAACATGAGTTGAATTGCGTTGCAGTCTGTTCTCATAATAACTCAGGAGTACAGGGTGTTGAGGTGGAATGGAATTCTCAGTTCATGGTGCTTTAGGTCTTTCTTTTTGAAGGTTAAATTAGAATACTGAAGTGGCTCTTTTGTTTTAATTTTGAAATCCTTATTGTTTACTGTTCAGTTTTTGCTCAGAGCAGCAGTGAACATTAATTCTGGAATCCCGCCTCCTTGTCTTGAATTCTTGTGTTATTTGTCTGTTATAGTAGGGGTTGATGTAAGGGGGTCTTCTCTCACTTTCCTCTCTGAATTTATGCAATGAAAATCCCAGAGTCCTCTTTCTCACCAACCCTGCTGCTGCTGGAAGTGCTGCAGGCATCCGGAGCCCATCAGTTCCGCCTAGACTGGGGTTGCTGAAACCTCCTAAGGAATCAGCTGCTCAGACCTGACAGTCCCCCACAGTCTTCTAACTTGCATGCTCTCACTCTGCAGGCACTGCTTCCTGGCCAGGTTCGAATACCTGCTCATGGTTTTTGCTCACCTCAGTTTCTCACACATGGTTTAACCTGAGCTTGGGCTCCAGAGGCACCATCTCGGCCTTGTGTGTTCTCCCTGCCTCTGGCTTCTCTATCAGGGATAAAAGCAGCACCAGGGGAAACTGCTACTGCAGAGTGTATCTTTCTGTCCCTCGCTCTGTAGAGTTGCCAGAATTTAGTTGTGAAGTTTCCATCCCAGGTGATCTCACCTGCTGTCTGGGTTTCAGATGGTGCTACTTCTGGCAGCTTGGGGGTTCTTTTCTCTTTCTCTCTCTCTCTCTCTCTCTCTCTCTCTCTCTCTCTCTCTCCACATAGTCTTTTTTTTCCCCTCTCTCTTTCTCTCTCTCTCTCCACTTAGTCTTAAGCCTGCATTTGTCTTGCTAATATGTTAAATTTAACATAATAAAAGTAACTACTTCACCCTTTATAGCAGTGGTTCTCAACCTTCCTAATGCTGAGATCCTTGAATATAGTTCTTCATGTTGTGGTGACCCCCCAACCATGAAATTATTTTCATTGCTACTTCATAACTGTAGTTTTGCTACTGTTATGAATTGTAATGTAAATATCTGATATGCAGGATGTATTTTCATTGTTCGCGACCCACAGGTTGAGAACTGCTGCTTTATAGTATCAGTCACCCCTAATATTTACACAATTACATATAGGAGAATTCTTTATTCATTCAGATGGGTATGTGCCTGGAATGGTTCTTTTTTTTTTTTAAATGTATTTTATTGATTTTTACAGAGAGGAAGGGAGAGGGATAGAGAGTTAGAAACATCGATGAGAGAGGAACATCGATCAGCTGCCTCCTGCACACTCCCCACTGGGTACGTGTCCGCAACCAAGGTACATGCCCTTGACCGGAATCAAACCTGGGACCCCTGAGTCCTCAGGCCGACCCTCTCTCCACTGAGCCAAACCAGCCAGGGCTGGAATGGTTCTTGGTATGAGGAAATAACAGAGAACAGGATGGACAAAGATCCATAAATCCCTGATTGTCATGGAATTTACAACTGCAGTGGCTTAGACTGAAAATAAAGACATAAACACAGTGATCAGTTGTGAGTGCTGTGAAGAAACTAAACCAGGATGCTGCGATAGAGGGTGCTGGGAGCTGCCCTTCCACATCGACCTCAACTCTGTAAAATGGGGTGATTGCACTCATCTCCTTATTTGTGGTAGTTATGTTCTATAAAGTCAACTGGAATCCTGGATTATCAAATACGGAACCATTGCTCTCAGGGGAAACAGGGTTAGGTTCCTGTGAGCCGCTGGTCACAGCATTACATCAACCAATCAGTGCATCACCTTGTCTTCTGCATATTTCTGTTTAAGACACCTTGTTTAACATACATTGTTGATTATTGAATATTGGACTCAAGGCCAATAGCACTATAACGCATGCCCAAACAAAGCATTTCTAACGTTTGCATTTTCTCTGTAAGGCACATCGTGTTCTTAGCATTTCAGCACTACTCTTGAAGGCCATTTTAAACTGAAATCACCAACAAAACCACAGAAAGGCAAAAAGCAGTGCACTAAATAGACCATGAAAAGCCACATACTTACAGTGTAAGAGCTGAAACAGGCAGAGCGCTGCCTGTCCACCTCAGCTGGCACATGTGCGTTGTGTGTTCAGACTGCCGTGCACATGTTCAGATTTTTCACCCCTCAGTGCATGTCCACAAATGACTGAGAGAGCACCGAGAGTATTGATTTGGGGTTACAAGTAAATTTTAGCAATTAGGCTGATTCACAAATACAGAATCTATAATTGATAAGGATCAACTGTATTTTGTTAAAGCTGTTCAAATAATTGTGGGTGAGAGAAAATTATATGGACATTCAAGGACTCCTACTAAATGGTTTCATTGAACCAGGATTTTTATATATATAGTTAGAAGTCCCATTTTCAGCCTGTAAATAAATTAAACACACACACACACATAGAGAGAGGGAGAGAGAGAACTGTGGTGTCTAAAGATTCTTTTAACACATTTATTGAGCACCTACCATATTCCAAACACTATTGTTTACAGTAAACAAAAAGAGACAAAAATGCCTTTCTTCATGAAGCTTACCTTCCTGGCAGGTGAGATAGTCAATACAGAAATAAAATATTTCTACAGCCCATCCTTTACCTCCCACCCCCCAAGATTCTCAGCCTTACACACACCTCTTCCAGTTATTCAGTCAAACATGAATGTAGGTACTACTGTGAAGGGATTTTGTAGATGTAATTAAGGTCCCTAAATGGTTGATCTTCATATAGGGCAGTGATCTTCATATAGGGCAGCTAAAATCCTGGTTTCTGGGCCTCATTCTCCGGAAATTCTGTTTCTTTGTTATGGGGTGGGGCCACAACATTAGTAACAAAGAAACAGAATTTCTGGAGGATGAGGCCCAGAAACCAGGATTTTAAAAAGATTCCCAGGTGATTCTAATGTGCAGCCAAGGTTGAGAACCACTGGTATAGGGAGACTGTTATGGTAGACAGAACCTAATCAAGCTAGCTAACCCTTTGAAAGCAGAGAATTTTCTCAGCTGATTGCAAAAGAGGAAGGCAGAGATACTCCAGCTGGCTTGAAAGAAAATAAACATCTGTATATGAACTGCCCACAGGGCCACGGGGGCCAGGAACTGCAGGCCGACTCTGGGAGCTGAGAGTGGTCCGTGGCTGTCAGCGTGGGGCGGGGGGGAATGGGGATCTCAGCCCTTGTGCACAAGGCAGCGGGGTTTGCCAGCAACCAGTGAACTTGAAGGATGCTTGAGACCTGGTACTCGCCATCCCATCGCTGGACCTTGCATGTATAAAGTACTTTGACCACATGTGGCTTTCGTCTACTGCCTGTTGCCTTTTCCTAGCTATTTGTGAGTGTTTGGAGGAGAGAGCAAATTTTGGGTGCTTTGGCTATAGTGTTTTTTAGGTGAATGTGTTGTACACACACAGGGTGGGGCAAAAGTAGGTTTACAGTTATGAGTATTCGGAACACAGTTTATTCTTGTATTATCGCTTATTAATTATTGTATTATTTTTAAGTAAGTGTTTGTGGTGAACCCACCTGGCCCCAAATCTTCATTTATTATCTTGGTATATGTTTGTGTATTACATTTTACAATTGTAGTAGGTAAGATTGACTCAGATTCCATCAGTGTTCGTTTCTAATACCCAGACTAAGCTGAAAGAGAGGGATACTGAGGAAAGAATCTGTCTTTGCCCTTTAGAAGTTTATACACAAATTGACTGTTTGTCTGCTTGTTGGAGCAACCACAAAATTACGAAGAGTTCATACCCTTATTGACTGGACGACAGTAGTAATAAAAGCTTCTGATGGACGGAATGTTTACTGCACACTCACGTGTTGAGTGGAGGCACTCTTGTCCCCATTTCACCTAGGAAACAGCTGGGGCATACCGAGGTTAGGCCAGGGGCCGAGCGAGGTCCGTCTGACTCCAAAGCATGTGCCCTAAATACTGTGCCATATACTATGATGCCTACTCAGTCATTTTCTAACCAGTCTCTGCCTCCAGCCTCCCACTTTTCCTCCATCCCAGGGCTGACTTTAACTTGGGAAAATACACCTTCTGCATCTGATGTTTCTACCGTTTTTATGTGGCCTCCAGGATCAATGCCAGACCCCTTAGCCTGGCATCACAGTCCGTCCCATCTGGCCTCGTCTCTCTTACTGCCCCGTCCGTGGCTGGAACCTTGATATTGTCGCATCTGGCCATTCACTGTGGACCTGACATGCCTTGTGCCTTTCTTGGCCTTAGCCTTCTGTTAGCCAAACCCAGCATCCTGCAATGTAGACTTTCTGTGTCCTCCTGTCTTTCCCCGGCCAGTGATCCCGTCCTCTCTGCTTTTACTCTTTGGTCCTTATTGGTAGTGTGGAGGTTTTTAGTTGTCTGCTCCTCCCATTCTCCCACCCTCCAGCCCCCAAAAATTTATGTTAGAAACTGGCTTCGTCCTCTCTGCTTTTACTCTTTGGTCCTTATTGGTAGTGTGGAGGTTTTTAGTTGTCTGCTCCTCCCGTTCTCCCACCCTCCAGCCCCCAAAAATTTATGTTAGAAACTGGCTTATTCTTCTTTACATGGCTTTGTCCTGTCACAGAGCCTTGCATACTTTTTTAAAAAAATATTTTATTGAATTTTTACAGAGAGGAAGGGAGAGGGATAGAGAGTTAGAAACATTGATGCGAGAGAAACATCGATCAGCTGCCTCCTGCACGCTCCCTACTGGGGATATGCCCACAACAAAGGTACATTGCCCTTCACCGGGATCAAACCTGGGACCCTTGAGTCCGCAGGTTGACGCTCTATCCACTGAGCCAAACCGGTTAGGGCAACATACTTTAAGTACGTAATAAATTTGCTTTTTTCTGTCCTCTCAGCAAAATCCTAGGTAAATAATTCCAATTCTGACCTGCTATAATTTTATCATCTCCTGTATATGCAGGTTTTATTCCAGTTACTCAAAAATATCACAGACGTTTTGTGAGTTACTTGGGATGTCATAATATCTCTTCTACCTCACCTCTTTCATCTCCATTTATTCTACCACCTATTTTATTCCAGCCAAATTAACTTGATTTCAACCTCATTAGTTTTATTCTCAGCCCTGGCTGAATTTTTTTCTTCTCTTTCATTGTCCCAGATGCCTGAAACCATTCCTATCCTTTTTCTTACTCAAAACTGATGTACACCATCTCCTTTCCACTCATCCATAGTATCATAAATAGATCAGGAAATAAATTCAGAATATCACCATAAATATCCTCCCTGCCCTAATGAGCCACAAATATGTCTACTTATGTACAACAAAGAAAGAAAACAGTGTTTTTGCATGTTCGTTGTAAACTGTTAGTAAAACCAAGTTACTGGTGGATAGTTTAAACATGGTGGCTGAGCCTGCAACATTGGACTTGCTCCATCGCAATGATGCCACTCGTTCTGGTGTTACCTTGACACTCTCCCGAGCAGCAGGTGGGCCCTTGCTGGGTGTTCAGGTATTTACTGTCAGCCATAAATTAAGTTGCATTGACAGGTCTCTTTACCATAAACATCAAACATCTCTTTTGAGCGAGAACAAAGCTTTCATTCTCTAGACCTGAGGCTTAGGGGTGAACTTGTTTAAACAGCTCTCCAAGTAGAATGTCAGAAAGGCAGTTTGTAGAATAGATAGAGTGTGAAGCTGGCTTTTCAAACACCTTTCTCTCATGCAGACTCCATTCCGAGACCTTTTCCCAGATTGGGATTAAAGAGCAAGCTTATCAAGTATCTTACTGTTAAATCTGTGGGGTTTTTTCCCTCCTCATACAAATAGCTTCCTTTATGAAGTCAGTTACGTTTTTTCATAAGTGCTTTTACCAGTACATTTTGTGTGTTTTTTTAGGTACCACCAACTACACATATGAAATTTGACTTTATTATGGCTCTTGAAGGTGTAACTTGGGTCTTTTTTTTACCAATAACATCTGATCACTTTACTGCAAGATTTTTCTAATTTGGTTAGTTAGAGCTTTGGCTGCTTGGTGCAGTGTCAGTGCCCCATTATTGCTCCCCACTACACTTCCCCTTTTCAGGAAAACCTACCTCTATTTTGTGACAGTTTATTGCCAGACACCACCTTCTTTAAAAAAAATAATATTAAAAAATTTTTTGATTGATTTTACAGAGAGGAAGGGGAGGGGAAGGAGGGAGGGAGGGAGAGAGAGAGAGAGAGAGAGAGAGAGAGAGAGAGAGAGAGAGAGAGGAAGAAAGAGAAACATGGATGAGTTGCCTCCCGTATGCTACCCCACACATCCAGACCAGGGATCGAATTTGCAACATGGGTATGTGTCCTGACTGGGAATTGAACCTGCCACCTTTAGTGTATGGAATGATGCTCCATTCAACTGAGCCACACCAGCCAGGCAATACCTCCATTTTTAAAAAATATATTTTTTTATTGATTTCAGAGAAGAAGGGAGAGGGAGAGGGAGAGGGAGATAGAAACATCAATGATGAGAATCACTGATCAGCTGCCTCCTGCATGCTCCCTACTGGGGATCAAGTCCGAAATCCAAGCATGTGCCCTGACCAGGAATTGAACCGTGACCTCCTGGCTCATAGGTTGACACTTAACCATTGAGCCATGCCGGCCAGGCAACATCTGACTTTTTAAATTAAGGATTTTCATAAACACATTGGCTGTTGTCTAGATCAATAATTACTGTAGCCCTAGCCAGTTTGACCCAGTAGATAGGGCCTGTGGACTGAAGGGTCCTAGGTTGTCAAAGGGGTGGGGGGGCGGTGGGTTAATTTGCTTTCTGGATATTTAATATAAATGGAATCATACAATGTGCTACTTCTTTCACTTAACATAATGGTTTTTAAAAGTTTATCCATATTGTAGTATATGTCAATAACTTATTTATTTTTGTAGCTGAATAGTATTCCATTATATGAATATACCATATTTTGTTCACCCATTCATTATTTGATGGCCATTTGGGTTGTTTCTATCTTTTAATTATTGTGAATAGTGCTGTTATGAACATTTGTGTACAAATTTTTGTGTGAACACTTGTTTTTAATCTTTTGAATATACTATACCTAGGAGTAGAATTACTGGGTTATATGGTAATTCAATGTTTAACTTATCGAGGAACCATCGAGCCGTTTCCACAGCAATGCTTGAGGTTTCAGTTTCTCTGGTCTTCACCAGTGCTTGCTGTTTTCCTTTTTCATTTCCTTTTGGCCTTCCTAGTAGGTATGAAGTGATATCTTGTGGTTTTTATTTGCATTTGAGTTTGAAATTCTTTTGTATTTGAGATCTTGTTGAACATCTTTTCGTGAACTTGTTGACCATTTGTATATTTTATTTGAAGAAATGTCTGTTCAGGTCCTTTGCCCATTTTTTTAAAAATTGTTTTTCGGCCCTAACTGGTTTGGCTCAGTGAACTCAAGGGTCCCGGGTTCGATTCCGGTCAAGGGCATGTACCTTGGTTGCGGGCACATCCCCAGTGGGGGGTGTGCAGGTGGCGATTGATCAATGTTTCTCTCATCGATGTTTCTAACTCTCTAGTCCCTCTCCCTTCTTCTCTGTAAAAAATCAAAACATATTTTTTAAAAAAATTGTTTTTCATTATTGAGTTGTAAGAGTTCTTTCTATATTCTATATACTAGAGTCTAGTGTATATACTAGAATCTAGTAACTAGACCATTGTTAGATATATGATTTCTTTTCACCCTCTTAATATTTGTTATCCTTTGGTACACAGAAGTTTTTAATTTTTATGAAGGCCAGTTTATCTATTTTTGTTTTGTTGCTTGTGCTTTTGGTGTGATATCTAAGAGACCATTACCAAATACAAAATCAAAGATTTGCCCCTGTTTTCTTTTTTAAGTTGTAGAATATAAGTTTCACTCTTATATATAGATTTTTAATTCATTTTGAGTTAGTTTTTGTCTATGGTGGAAGTTAAGGGTTCTATTTTCTTTTTATTTTTTTTTTGCATGTGGCTATCCAGTTGTCCAGCACCATTTGTTGAAGACTTGTCTTCCCCCTGAAGGTTCTAGACCAGGGGTCCTCAAGCTTTTTAAACAGGGGGCCAGTTCACTGTCCCTCAGACCGTTGGAGGGCTGGACTATAGTTTAAAAAAAAACTATGAACAAATTCCTGTGCACACTGCACATATCTTATTTTGAAGTAAAAAAACAAAACGGGAGCAAGTACAATATTTGTATTTGCATGTGGCCTGCAGGCCGTAGTTTGAGGACCCCTGTTAGACATTCCTCTCAAAAATCCGTTGATCTTAGATGTATAGATTTGTTTCTCACAAGTCTATTTCATTGATTTATATGCCTATGCTTGTGCCTGGAGTAAGTTTTGAAATCAGGAAGTGTGAGTCCTCCAACTTTATTTTTTAATTTTTTAAGATCACTTTGGCCATTCAGTATCACAGAGTTGTGCAGAGTTGTGGTCCTTGTTCGATCCTAAGGAAGACATAGGGGGTTTGGATAAGGTCCTTGTAAGAATAATTAAAATGATCCTGGGTTGTGATAGGGTATTCCGATAGTTTGGCCTGTCTGATGGAAGAATGAAGGCTGAGAGGGACTTTCTGATCAACTTGTAAAAAATGAAGAGTAAGGGCAGCACAGGCTGATTTGGGCACCAGGTGTATTGGATACGCTACAAGTGGGAGGTTGCCTGGTGAAGTTTGAAGTGGCAAGTTGAGTGTGCAGTGCTCCACACCAGAACTAATTTGATGAAACTTACCTCCAAGAAGCACTTCACATAAGCTACAGATCATAAACACTATAGCTTTAAAACATGTTAGAACATTCACACACCTGTATCTCCCAGGACAGGCATGCACGCTCTGCGGTGTGCCTCTGACCTTTTGAGGTTTGTGCCACCCCTGTGCTCTCCTGCACCTCGTCGCCTGGCGATATGGTCTCAGGCCTAACACTGGGCGAGTGGCAGGAGCCCAGCCCTGTATGGTGGCTCTTAGGAACTGCCAGTGAGCCACAGCCTCACCAGTGTCTTCCCAGTGTCTGCCCGTGGGCAATAGAGGGGACCGAACCAGTGTCCGGCCCGTGGTGAGGCTGTCTTGCCGGGACCTGGCTGTATTAGAGCCTCCGCAGTGTGCGGCTGGGCCGAATCTGCCCGAGCTGGGACTTGTCAGCCTTCATCAGCCTTCCTCAAAACACAGCCTCTCTCCCGAGTCAAATTTGCATTTATTTCCTACCACAAACCACCTTCTAACCATATTTTGGAACCATGTTCAAATCCTGCCAAAGCGGTTTTGCCTTTTTAGTTCAGGTTTGACTAGCTTGTTAATAACCAAATTCTGTGCTAGTGGGAATTTTGTTCCGACCACTTTTTAACCTGTTTGTGTGTAGAATGATTTTGTTACTCCTCTGTGATTGGTTTTCCTAATTGTGTTATTTCAACTACATAACTGTTAGGTATGTGTTGTTTATATTCGCATGTGTAGACTGATTTGACTTGATGAGTCAATATGAAACATTATAAAGGCTGTTATCATTAATCCAGATTTAGCTTTTCAAAGACATTAAAATTAGATTTGTTACTTATAGCAAATTTATAGTAAATTCAGATGTTTGTGTAATTTTATTATCACTTACTTTGTTTTAGTGAAAAATGAATATTTACAGAAGGCTAGCCATAATGTCTGTCTTTAAAGTTCAGGATAAGGTATATAAAATTTAAAGCAGAACTTCCCAGTGTTGGATCAGTGAGGCAAACAATGTGGAATTTAGAAATAAACTGGATTCACATTTCAGCTGGAGGATTTTAGAGGTCATCTAGTTCAGTCTCTTCTTTCTGGTTAATCATGAGGAAAATGAGGTTCAGAGAGGTTACATGACTTGCCCAAAGCCACGCGACTCAGTTACTGGCAGAGCCAAGGCTCCAACAGCAGTTCTTGCTGTGGTCTTGCTTTAACTTGCCACTCCCTAATGAATGGATAAAGGGACAAATGTTAAGTGTGTTTGAGTTTTACATTGAGAGTTAGGATTAAAATTTATTGAGCATCTACTTGTTAAGCACTTTTTAATTTCATTTCATTCTTACCTAGTCCTGTGACATCATTATTAACAGTTCCACTTTACAGATTAGGAAACCAGGGTGCATGAAGGTTCCCAACTTGCTCAAGGTCATGTGATTAATATTAGAGCTGGTATTTGAGCCAGGTCTTTCTGACCTGTTTCCTGCTGTGATACCCCGCGTGGCTCCAGTGATAGTAACTGAAACCTTTTCAGGGGTGTGGGCAGTAGTGATGTTTATGTTAAAAATAGATCTTTCTCAGACTTGTCACTCACTGTAAAACATATAGACGTACACAGATAGGTGCAGAGAGAGTCTTTCTCAGAGCACCCACAGCACTTAAGGGATGTTTGGCTAATCTTTATACCATTTCTGTAAGATAAATGGTCTTTTTTGGTGAGGCAGCCAAGGCCCAGATAGACTCAGGGACTTGCTCAATTCCTTATCACAAACCTACAAGGCCCTCCTCCCCTTTCCGGTCCTCGTCCAGTCTAGCATAGATTTCACCACTTTTGTTCTTTCCTGTCTTACACCAAGATTGTTTAAGTACTTCCCAAAAATAATGAGCCACGTGTGGGTGTGTTCGTCCTCCAGGATGAATCACTGTGAAAGGGGCCGTGAACCAATGAAAGGAGGCTACGTATCTGGAATCAGAGACTCCTGGCTCCCAATTGACGACTCTGAAGTGAGCTTTTTTCAAAAGGCGGCTGCGGGTCTGGCCTGTGTGTCCCACGGTGCTCAGAATAGCCCTCTTGGAGTTGTTCGCTTTCCCTTCTCGCTTCCCAAAATAGACCCAATGCTGTTCTCTTTGCTGGATGGCCTGGTGCATGTATTGAGAGGTGTTCACTCCAAGGGGAACCCCTTTTGTGCTTGAATGCCCCCCTGACACAAAGGAGTGGGTATTGGCTTCCCTGAAGTAACAGGACTGCAGCTTGAGTAAAAGCTTTGGATTGAGTGTTCGGAAGGGCACAGAAGTAAATTGTTTACAAGGTGAATAAAAGGGAGCAAATAAAGGTATTTGGTAAGAAAAATGGAGAAGGTTCTTTTAGTGTTTGTGTCTGAAAGGGTTGGGATTGAAGTTTAGGAGGCATTTACTTTGACAATTCCTTCTAGATTTGGAATGCAGCCTAAAGAGTACCTGCTTTCAACTTCCTGCCTTTGAAAATGTAACCCTGCCCAAACCCTTCAGCAGGTAGCTACATGTTTTGGAACTTCTCCCTGAAGAAAGGGATCTGGTCAAACGCGTGAAAAAGATAAGCACAGGCCCCAGTGCTGTGTACCTGTCAGTGCGCTCTCTCCTTGTTTCCCCGGCTGGGGGGGCAGGGATGTGTCCTTTACGGAAGCCTGAGAGAGGAGGGGTGTGACACTCAGATATTTAGAATCTGCCTTTGGATTTGAAAGCCAAGAGGTGCCTCCCATTGTATGGGAGAAAGAGACAAAGATAAACTGTTTACAGCCTAAAGGGGTGAGTTACAACAGACTGGGTTTTCATGGGACTGGTCATGTATGTCTCTTCTCTGGGGGCCCTAGTTTGAATACCTTCCCACTCGGTACCCAGATAGTATCCTCTTAGTGTCTAGTCTGGGACCTGGGTGGGCCCTACCACCTCCATCCCCTGTGAGTCCCAACCTAAGCATTGTAGTGGCTAAAGCCACACTCCTGCCCCTCCCAAAGGTCAGGGCTCGGTTAGGCTCAGGGGAGACAGTGCTGGGCAGAACCAACTGCTGCTGTCTGTGCTATTCCTGTTAGACAGATAAATCAAGGATTTCAGACTCCAGGGCTGCTGAACTAGCTTTCAGAGGCACAAATTCACTTACAGTAATTTCCTGCCAATAGTCTACACTTATGTATACTACACACCCAGCAAAACTCACTAGGCCCAGAGATGATTACATATACTACCAATTTGAAGGAAAAAAAAAAAAATATATATATATATATACCATATATAGACATATATTACTCTTTAAAGTGATATCCAGGGACCTTCAGAATGGGTTAAACACATTGAGTCCTTTTTCTGCATTAGCTCATTTAATCCTCACAGTAACTTTATGAGGTAGCCACTGATACTATCTTCTTTGGAGGGTATTGTTTTTGCCCTCATGAGAGAGGTACTTGCCATGGACTAAAGGAGTGGTTGGCAGACTGCAGCTCGCAAGCCACATGTGGCTCTTTGGCCCCTTGAGTGTGGCTCTTCCACAAAATACCACGTGCGGGCGCACAGGTACAGTGCGATTGAAACTTCGTGGCCCATGCGCAGAAGTCGGTATTTTGTGGAAGAGCCACACTCAAGGGGCCAAAGAGCCACATGTGGCTCACGAGCCGCAGTTTGCCGACCACTGGACTAAAGGAAGAGGATGTTGGACAGTCAGGGGAAGCTTTTCTTTTTTTTTAAATCCTCACCTGAGGATATGTTTATTGATTTGAGAGAGAGAGAGAAACATCAGTGTGAGGAACAATCTATCAGTTGCCTTCCGCAGCACCCTGACCGGGGTCGAACCCACAGCCTTTTGGTGCACAGGACAACGCTCCAACCAGCTGAGCCACTCAGCCAGGATGGCAGGGGAAGCTTTTTAAAGGAAGTGATGTTTAAGCTGAATTTTAAAGGATTTGTAAGAATTCGCCAGGAAAAAGAGCACTGCAGCAAAAGAATATATGGGAGTATGCATACTGACTGCATTCAGGAGACTAGGCATCTAAATTTAAAGAAAAACATCTTTCCCAGTCACAAAATTATTTGTATTAAGTCTAAGGCAAAGTTCAAAAGGTAGTTTCTCTCTGTCTCAGAGGCATAAAATAGAGCACTTAGAGGAAAATGGTGGGGCCTAGAAAGTCTTGTTTGTGAGCTGAATAAACAGGTGAAAAGGTTGTGTCTCCATTGACAGTATCATCTTTCTGACCTGATCTCTATAAAAGCTCCTTATTTTGGAACATTAAGGATGCTAAGGAATGATATTCTAAGTTTGTGAAAGGACCTGGGATAAGATCTAATCTTTGATGTCAATGTCTACTCCCAAATTTCCTGCAGCTCTGCTGTGTACATGCACCAGCTGCCTACAGGCCAACTACACGTGTGAAACAGATGGGGCCTGCATGGTTTCCATTTTCAACCTGGATGGGATGGAGCACCATGTGCGTACCTGCATCCCCAAAGTGGAGCTGGTCCCTGCTGGGAAGCCCTTCTATTGCCTGAGCTCCGAGGACCTGCGTAACACCCACTGCTGCTATACTGACTTCTGCAACAAGATCGACCTGAGGGTGCCCAGTGGTGAGTGGACACCTTTGTTGGATTATTGGCTCATCTTGGAGGTGGGGCACCCCTGTCATTTCATCCTTCTCTACACTTCCCAATCCCTTTATTTGATGATAGGTAAACTTTTTGAAGTTCCCTAAGGCAGTGGTCGGCAAGCTCATTAGTCAACAGAGCCAAATATCAACAGTACAACGATTGAAATTTCTTTTGAGAGCCAAATTTTTTAAACTTAAACTATATAGGTAGGTACATTGTTATTAACTTAAGTAGGGTACTCCTAAGGCTTAGGAAGAGCCACACTCAAGGGGCCAAAAAGCCGCATGTGGCTCGCAAGCCGCAGATTGCCGACCACGGCCCTAAGGTGACAAGGGATGGGATTGCTCCCACATCAGGTTTGTAGATTAGAGGTTGAGGGAGGCAGATTGTTGTCAAGTTGGTCCCAGAGGTGAAAGGTACATTTTGGATGGTGGCCAAGTGGCATAGGCGGCTGTTGAGGAGTGGGAGAGTGTTGAGGAGTGTTGAGGAGTGCCTGCAAGGAGGGGGGTGGGAGTGGGTTGGTATGGGACTGATTCTGAAGGAGCCAACCCCAGAGCCTCAGGAAGGGAGCTTTTGGGGTGGGGTGAAGGCAATACTGGAAAGAGGGGCTACAATTAGGCAAAAAGGGCAGTGATCAAGGCTGGGAAGTGTTAGACATCACCCCTCTACAGGCAGTGATGCCATTTAGAAGGCATCACTGAGGAGATAGAGGAGCAGGAGAGAGACTGGAGCAGAGCTTAAAAGAGTTACAAGTTGAAGAGTAGATCCTGGCATCTGTCTGGGCCACTGAGATGGGAAAAGTACCATGAAATTACGAAGTGGGTTATGGATTTGACTGATGCAAAGGGCACTAAAGAGGTTTGCATCTGAGAGCAGACAAACTAGCCCCATAGACTGGAGAGGTCAGGCACACCTTGAGCATGTGGAGAGGGAACGGCATTTCACTTAGAGGGAGGTGCTGGGGATAAATCGGGCCAGTGCATTCCCTTGTTTTGACTCTTTGTTCTTTCCCTCTCCTTTCTCACTTGACCCAGGTCACCTCAAGGAGCCTGAGCACCCTTCCATGTGGGGCCCTGTGGAGCTGGTCGGCATCATTGCCGGCCCAGTGTTCCTCCTGTTTCTCATCATCATCATTGTTTTCCTTGTCATTAACTATCACCAGCGTGTCTATCACAACCGCCAGAGGCTGGACATGGAAGATCCCTCATGTGAGATGTGCCTCTCCAAAGACAAGACGCTCCAAGATCTTGTCTACGATCTCTCCACATCAGGGTCTGGCTCAGGTACTGAGTTCTTCTGGCCTTGTGTCTGTCGTTGGCCTTCATCACTGCTTCCCAGCAGGATAGATAGAGCATTTCCGAGAAAGGCTGGACCTTACACTTGTTTCTAGCAGCAGTGAGTTTTGGTGTCATACTTCCCCTTCTTGTGGAGTCTGACATGTAATAAGATAAGGGCGGGGGGGGGGGGGGTCACAGAAAATCTTTCATTCCCTGGGATTCCAAAGGTCAAGTGCAAATCTTTCTTGTCCAGAAACTCTGCCTCTCTCCAAGTTCTGTAACCAACATCTATTAAAATTCATCTGGTTCCACCTGAGCGGTGGAGTGCTCAATTTAAGGGCCCCTTTTGAGAAACAGGAGTGTGCCGCGTTCCTGTGAGGTGGTGACAGCTAATCATTGATCCCTGAGCAACCACAAGGGGAGTTTAAGGACATTGAGTGAAGCTGAAAGCTGGGTTTGGTGAATCATTGACTTGTTCCAGTTGCCCAGGGGTTTTTTCATGTGGTTAAATAAAGGCAGCTTGGGCTTCCAGCACGGCAACAGCCCCATTTCTTGTCCTGCCTGTTGGTCACCGAGTCTTCCTTAGATGAGGGAATTGAACCAAACACTGGGCCTTGTCGTGAGACCAGGAATGGCAAAAGGGGATTGGATTGTTCGGGTCTCAGGGTATATAGCTCAGCTAGCTATCAGATATGAGTGAGACTGCAAAATAGTCTTTTCATGAAGATAAACAATTATTTTAGTGATGGTGGTATTCTGTTCTTGTAAAAAAATCATCCACAAAAATCATTATTGTTGCCAATGTAGCTAAAACATACAGAATCATATTTGTGAGAATTTTGTGTTTACGTACTTTTTTATATATTTTATTAATTTTTACAGAGAGGAAGGGAGGAGGGATAGAGAGTTGGAAACATCAGTGAGAGAGAAACATTGATCAGCTGCCTGCTACACACTCCCCACTGGGGATGTGCCTGCAACCAAGGTACATGCCCTTGACCGGAATTGAACCTGGGACCCTTCAGTCCGCAGGCCAACGCTCTATCCACTGAGCCAAACCGGTTAGGGCATGTTTATGTATTTTTTTTGCCATGTGACAAGACTGTTCTGTAGGGAAATTATACCATCAGTCATAGCCAGACATTTCTCCTTGAACACAAGGAATACTTTGACATCTCTTGAATTTTAGTGGTTTTGCCTTTATTAAGCTCTGCAGTAGAGTGTGCCAAAATGATGGATGTATTAAAAGCTGTATACATTTAGGAAGAGAGAAAAATAGATGGCCTGTTTTTTGATGAAGGAGGAAGGGCAGTGGTTAGACTTTCCTGACTGCCTGTGGCTTGATTTGCTGTCAGAGGAGGGTAGCTCGGTTTCCAGAGTCCAGCTGAGGCTCTGGAAGGTGCGTGGTGGTTAGTCAGCTGGGATGAAGGGATTAATAACCATTTCTCTCTGGATGGTTTAGTCCAGTGGTCGGCAAACTCATTAGTCAACAGAGCCAAATATCAACAGTACAACGATTGAAATTTCTTTTGAGAGCCAAATTTTTTAAACTTAAACTATATAGATAGTTACATTGTTATTAACTTAATTAGGGTACTCCCAAGGCTTAGGAAGAGCCACACTCAAGGGGCCAAAGAGCCAAATGTGGCTCGTGAGCTGCAGTTTGCTGACCACTGGTTTAGTCCATTCTTAATTCAGAATATGCAGAGCTTCCAAGGTGTTGGAGTTCTAATTCTATGGATTTAAAGTGAATAAGTCCTTGCTGCTTACGTGACTTTCAATTCACATGAACAAATATATATAGAACACCCTCTGGATGATACAGGATGAACAAAGATGAGAAGGAAGCTGATCCAAAGTTGGATAAAAGGGATGGAGATTGTTGGGAAAGGTCCTGCAGAGGAGGGTGCACTCAAAGGGGTCTTAAACACTGAATTTGAGGTTTTAAGAGAAATGAGAGGACAAGGAACATTCCAGGCCAAAGAAAATCTCTTGAGCAAAAGGACAAAAAGGCATGAAAGTTCACCGAGTGTTTAGAGAATGACAGAGTCCAGCATGGAGTGGCCACGCTGGGGGTGGAAGGGGCAGGCTGTCCAGGAGGGAAGGACCTTGAGCGCTGTGCTTTTTCTGGCAAGATAAGAGGCATCTACTGAAACTTTTCCTGTGGAAGGAGTTCTGGCGGTGGTGCGGAGGATGAATTCATTCATTTGCCAACCTCCTGTTAGAGAGGGCAGGGTGAGGTAGGGCTGTGTGTGGGTTGCGGGGCAGGAGCAGGGTGAGATGGGCGGCAGAAAGACCAGCTGGAAATGTTTTAAAGCAGGGCCTGAACTAGGACTGGCACAGAGAAGATGGGGAGTGGGGGTCTAAGTTGAGAAACTTTTTGCGGGCTCTGTACTGCATATAGTTAAAAGCACGGACTTTAGAGTCAGCCAGTCCTGGGTGTTAATCCCGTATTGCCACGTGCTGCTTGTGCATTGGAAGGAGTTACCTAACCTTCTCCCTTTGGGTCTCGGTTTTCTCATCTGTGAAATAGGGATAATAAAAATACCCGCCTTACAGATGTTGGTGAGGAAATGAGGTAATTTATGTAAAGCCCTTAGCATAGTGCCTGAAGCATACAGTAAGTGGTCATTTACATCCTCAAGAGTTAGGGATTAATAACATTTTTTTATTTGGTCAGGGAGAGGAAGTGAGAGAGGTAAGAGTCATGATGGTAGGGGTGGATTGGTAAGATAGGGAGACATTGAATGAGTCAAATGAGGCAATAAATGAGTTCTAGAAAGACAATAAAATTAATCTTAGAATAAGCATGGGTGGTCTCCCATTCTGCGTCTGGAGCTCCACCTGTGAGCAGAACTTTGCTCTCTAGATCCTTACATGCCCTGACCACAATTTGGGTTTCATGGGACACGCAGCACTGCCCTCTAGTGGCGAATGATCAGAGAGCCAGAAGGTGCTCCCAGTGCTCAAGTCCTCATTTCATCTTTTCTTCCCTCTTTCCTCTTCATCAGCAGAAGGCAGATGTGGATGGATTGGCCCACAGGTGGCTGGTTACAGAGTTGATAAATCTGGTCAGATGTTTATATTAAAATCTGTCATCCACGCTAACAGAGAGGATAAATTGCTTAGATCAGGAACAGCTAATCCTTTGCATTTCCCTTTCTGTATTCACTCTCAGGCGCTACCTGGCTTAGTCTTCTGGTGGACTTCCTGGACATGGTACGGGGCAGCCACAGCTCTGCATGCCGGTGCAGCAGTGCAGCATGGGGCACGGCGATCAGACTGTTCAGTGTGGCAGTGAAAGCGGGAGTTACAAAGTTTAGCAAAATTACAGTGTCAGCTTTCTTTCCATCCTTTGGTCCATAGGGTTACCACTTTTTGTCCAGCGCACAGTGGCCCGGACCATCGTCTTACAGGAGATTATTGGCAAGGGCCGGTTTGGAGAAGTGTGGCGCGGCCGCTGGAGGGGTGGTGATGTGGCTGTGAAAATTTTCTCTTCTCGTGAGGAACGGTCTTGGTTCCGGGAAGCAGAGATATACCAGACAGTCATGCTGCGCCACGAAAACATCCTCGGATTTATTGCTGCTGACAATAAAGGTAAAGGGCTGGGCGTGGAGACAGCGTGTCCTAAAGCCAACCATGGTCCCAGATGGAGGGGTGACTGGGGCAACACAGCTCTGTTTGCCTTCATAGTTATTGCCCATAGAGAATCTAAATAAGGTAATGATTTTCAAACTTTCCTTCTACAAAAAGCTTATGTGGAAACCCAGGTTACTTAGCAAGTAAATAAGCAGTTATTAAGCAGGTGAACAGGATAAAGCTCTTGCCCCTTCTGCTCACTTCCCTTCCAAGACACTCTCAAACCCCCCCCCCCCGCCCCCAGGGTAGTCCCTGAGGGGCCCCACTGGAGGGAAGAACGGTGTGTGGCCTCAGCTCCGGCCCAGAAAAGCACGTCGCCCACGTTCTGTGGCAGGCACCCCAGCAGCAGGCTCAGTTTGGCAGTGGAGCAGGTGCAGCAAAGCAGTGGCCTGCCTGCCGCCAGAGTGCCCCCTCGTGGCTCTCAGACTCGGCGTTGGGTCTGCTTATACCCGAGGTCCCTCGTTCCCTCCTCCTCCTCCTCCTCCTCCTCCTCCTCCTCCTCCTCCTCCTCCTCCTCCTCCTCCTCGCTCCTGTTCTTGCTTTTGTTTTTGCGTCCTCCTTGTGCGGCCAGGCACGTGGTCATTTTTGAGGGCCTCCTTCACTACAAAGGGATGAAGTAACGGTGGGTTACAGGGTGTGATCAGGTAACGTGCTGTTCTGGTGAGCACAGTCGGGGTGAGCTGCGGGTCAGGAGGGCACACCTGAGCTTGGCTGAGGCGGGGGTAGCAGGAGCTGGTCAGAAAGCAAAACCAGTGGAAGGTTCACGCTAGACAGGTGAGCAGAGGTGAAGTGTGTTTGGGAACCTGCAGTAACTTGGTGGCTGTGTTACAGCAGAAGACAGCAGTGAGTCCCGGAGGCCAGATGGTGAGGCCTTTTTGAGAGGAGTGTATTTTTTTATGAAGTAATGGGTGGTCACTGAAATTTCATTCATTAGTTCAGTAACATCATCTATTGACAACTATAGGCAGGACCTCTGCCCATAGAACAAGACACAGTCCCTGCCCTCACAGGCCCCAGGAAGAGTGGACAGCAGACACACCGGGAGGTAGTCCACTTGGAGTCAGAGACCATGAGGTGATGGGCTTTGCCGTTTTGGAATCGCCTGGCAATTGTGACCCAGTTTGCTCCCAGGGCACAGCGATTTTTAGAAGTTAGTGTCTACAGAGCCTACGGAAGATGCTAAGTATTTATGTTTCCTTCCTAAAACAGCAGCAGGCTGCGCATTCCTCACATTGCTCTCGGGGTTGGTAGTGATCTCGGCCCCCCCAGCTGAAACGTCTTGGTCTCATACACAAGGGAAGAAGCGGAAGAGAATTTTTTACTCCTTCTGAACAAAACAACATCACCTTGGAATAAAACTTAAATCTTACATCTGTTTTAAAGGATCAAAAGATGTCTTCCCTTTTGACGTAGTGGCAGGGTCCTCAAGACTTGGGGGCTGGTTGGAGTGTAATTGGGGTGTGTTGAGTGGAGCCCTGTTCAGAGAAGCCAAGACTAGTGCTGTTCAGAAGCCACTCCCTTGATCTGGCAGCTGTGTGAGTCGGTCTGGCAGTCGAGCCCACATTGGGACCAGGGGAGGGGGAAATGGGACTCCTCTGACTTGCCTTTTTAACACGATATGTAGTACAGTGTCGTGTCCTGGAACCAGCACCGGCCTGGAATTTAGATCTCAATCCAATTTCCAATTTTCCTATTGACTGCAGCATAACCCAATTAGATTGACAGCTTTTGGTTTTACTTTTTCTCCCTCTCTTCCTCCCCCTCCTCCTTCCCACTGCACACACACCCACACCCACAATGTATAAGAGTGTATGCTGTCCACCTTCCATTGCTCTTCTGAGGGCGAGACGACCTCTATGGAATCCTTGGATGTGTGCTCGTCATGCCCTGAAAAGTGTTTTTTGGTCTGGGATGCAATAATGCACAAAGGAGCTCTTTCCTGCTCAGAGCCCATAACCTGGGAAGAGCAGTGGATTTAGGAAAGAAATGCTACAAATGAGACAGGTGCTGGGCTGGGCTGTGCTCAAAGCGTCTTAGAGAATGGGGTGGGGGAAGGTAGAGGAAGATAAAGGGGGGATAGGTGGTGATTTAAGGAGACTGGAGCACAATACAATATACAGATGATGTATTATAGAATTGTAACCTGAAACCCATGCCACCACGATAAATTCCATTGTTGAAAAAGGGTCTCGCTGCAGAGAGGGCCTGCGGAGCCTCCGCCGCGGGTGTGGGCGCAGCCAGTGGTGGTTGCTAGCGTAGAGAAGCCGTCGCCTCAGGATCGGGAGCAGTGTTACTCTCTGAGCGTACGCTTCCTCTTCTGGAGGATGTTACAGTGGGATGCTGTCCAGACCCTACAGCCACCTGCGAGAAATAAGGGGGCGGGTCTCAGAACGAAATGCTGTTCTGTCCTCCCTGGAGCCTGAAACACCTGCAGGTGAAACGGGCGCAGAGGAGGCCTCCGGAGGTGTGGCGGCAGGAGGTGGGAGTTCAGGAGCAACTGGAGTCCATGGGGTGCCCATCTTCCTTCCTGCTTTAACCTCTGTGGTTGTGCCTTTTCTGGAACTCTTCTGTGGTTCTCTGCAGATAATGGCACCTGGACACAGCTGTGGCTCGTCTCGGACTACCATGAGCATGGCTCCCTGTTCGATTATCTTAACCGGTACACAGTGACGATCGAGGGGATGATTAAGCTGGCCTTGTCTGCTGCCAGTGGGCTGGCACACCTGCACATGGAGATCGTGGGCACCCAAGGTGAGTGGACCCAGCCGAGGGGCAGCGATGCTGGGTTGCCTTTAAAAGCTTGTACCATCCTGATTTGGTTCCCAGACACCTTCTTCCTGAGCACGTTGGAGCTGGACCTCAGGAACTGTCGTCTAATCTGAAGGAGGGAGGTTTGGACTTGACTTGAGTGAGAACAAGAGGGTCTCTGGGGTTCTCCCACCGCCTCCAGCACCCCGCGGGGCCCTCGTGGGAAAGTGCGGGACTGGAGCTGGTGCTCACTGAGCAGGCCCCTCAGAAGCCCACAGTGCACAGGAGCTGAGGCGAGGCAGGGGGCGCTTGTGCAGGAGCGTCGGTTTCGTAATTGCACACAACGTTGCGGGCAGCTGGCTGAAAGACTGCTTGGTGGATTACGCCCTGGGCTTCCTTAGTCTAGGAAGGTTTTTCTGGAGGCAGAAGGCCTTGACCAGCCCTGGTTATTGACTGTACTGTCAGCTCTTCAGGAAATCCTGGATCTTGTTTGTCACAGTGGCAGGGTGTGTTCCCTGATGCCTGGTTGACCAGGGCAACAGCACTTGCTGCCATGACAGAAGACCAGCCATTAAAAGTTTGGTCCTGTTTCTAGCGTCTGTCGGGTATCAGGTATCAGCAGTCTTTATTAACCCCGAGAGTGCCGGGGAGCACAGTTGTGCTCCTTCTGTCTTTCGCCAAAGGTGCTGGGAGCACCTTCGCGCTCCTCCTGCAGTGTCACTATTAGATGCTAGTAGTTCACTCTGTATTGACAGATGGCTTTGCTGTAAAGTCAGCAAAAATGCCTGGACAGTTTTAGCATAGTTCCTAGGATATTGGTTGGCACTCAAAGGGTCAATTGTTGGTGATTTTGTTTGATTCTAACAGCTAGCCAACACAGCAGTTTTTCTTTGAATTCCTCAGCACTTCAGTACTTGAGCGTAATAGTTCAGGGAAGGCGAGTAGTAGTAGTAGTCATGGTAATATCATCTAATACACATGCCCTTCTGAGCTCATCACTTACCTACGTTAATGCATTTACTCCTCACAACATTTCTGTGAAGTCAGTACTGGTGTTAGTCTGTATAGTTGGGTTAGGTCGCTTTTCCAGGGTTACTGGGCTAGTGGGAGGCAAAGCCAGGACTCAAACTCATGGGACTTCCTAACATTCAGTCCGGCTGTAGACTTGCTTGTAACATTTTTACGATCTTTCTTTAAAGGTCCCTGTTTTTTTTCTCTGCCAGGGAAGCCTGGAATTGCTCATCGAGACTTAAAGTCGAAGAACATCCTAGTGAAGAAAAATGGCATGTGCGCCATTGCAGACCTGGGCCTGGCCGTCCGTCATGATGCAGTCACAGACACCATTGACATTGCCCCAAATCAGAGGGTGGGAACCAAACGGTAGGAAGGCCCTCTGCCTGTCCTGAGTGGTCCATGCGTGCCTTCCTCATTGTGCAGGAAGAAGTAAGAGAAGGTCTGCTTATCAGTTGAATCTCAGTGAATTTCACTAAGTTGTTTTGCTGCTTTTCCCTCCCCTTTGACATGAATGAATGAATGACCCCGGGCCCAAATTGTGAGGCCTGAGGTGATCCGCTAATTTGCCTTACTGTGTGTGTGTGTGTGTATAGTAGTATTAATTAGCTGAGAGGGACTTTGATGACTATCTAGAATAATTTTCACATTATCTGCAACCAAGTAAGGTAAAGAAGTACAGAATGAAATTTAAGCTCAACCCGTCACTGTGGCTACATCTAACAAAGTCCAAGACCCCAGTAGCAACTAGATATTACATATTGTTAGTGCCCTGTGACCCACAGTACAAATACCTCTGCCAAGAAATCAAAACATGCTAAAAATAAATCTTGATGTTAAAAAGTAGAGGTACAAATAAGAGTAGCCTATGCTACTTCCTAAAGCTATGCTGAAGAATTTAGATTCGAATCCAAAATATGGGAGTTTGCAATAAAAACATTGATCAGTTCCTCATCCCCAAGGGACTTTTTGGGGGTAATACTCACCCACATTCTGAGGGTCTCCAAGTCAGTACCTTGATTTAAGGAGAGAAGTCATCTTTTCCTCTGCATGATCATGTTTCCTTTGCTGTTGCAGATACATGGCCCCTGAAGTGCTTGATGAAACCATTAACATGAAGCACTTTGACTCCTTTAAATGTGCTGATATCTATGCCCTCGGGCTTGTATATTGGGAGATTGCTCGAAGATGCAATTCTGGAGGTACTTTTCTCTTCTGCCTTTTCTTGCTCCTGCCTCCCCGTCTAGGATGCTGATCACCTGAGGATGCTGGTGTTCTACTGCCTCCTTTCTTTTTACAACCTGCCGGATGCCTAGTGACAGACTCCGTCAATCACAGCGTTCTCATCACAAATGAGGGAACCTTGGAGATAGCTGTGCGAAGGGTGTGTTTGCTCTCTGGACCAGCTTCTAAAGTAGTGCTTTACATTGTGGTGAACATTCTGGAGGCCTATTTGGCTTTTTAAAAATTTTTAACAGATTGTTCTTATTGGGCCTGGAGGTTGCGAAAGTCCTGGGCAGGAATAGAATGGAGCTACTGCAGGCGTCTCCTTGATACAGGAGGCATTGTATGCTAACACACTGGCTCTCAAGCTGCGCTCCTGGGGAACATGGGTTTCATTGACAAATTAATAGCGGAAATTTCTCAATTTGTAGGATAAAGCTTACCAGTGTGTAGAATTTTCTCAAAATGAGTTTTTCTCATGTACTTTTTCTTAAATCTTTGGAATTTGCAACTATTCACTTATGTCAGAATCCAGTAAAAGGCAGTGTCAGGTTTAGCTGAGAACATGTTTATCATCAGCTTAGTACATCAGTATTTTACAGTGACTTTCAAGTATGCTGCCCTCAAGTTCAGGAACCACTAGAGCCCTGCCCTCAGCCCGTTATCTCTAATGTAAGAAGTTCCAGTCAGGGGAAATGGATTAAGTGAAATGAAATGAAATGAAATGAATTAAAAAGAACTGGTGAGCCCTGACTGGTTTGGCTCAGTGGATAGAGCGTCAGCCTATGGACTGAAGGGTCCCAGGTTCGATTCCGGTCAGGGGCATGTACCTGGGTTGCGGGCACATCCCCAGTGGGAGGTGTGCAGGAGGCAGCTGATCGATGTTTCTCTCTCATCGATGTTTCTGACTCTCTATCCCTCTCCCTTCCTCTCTGTAAAAAAATCAGTAAAATATATTAAAAAAAAAAAAAAAGAACTGGTGAGTCTTCCAGCTAGATCCTTTTCTGTGTTACTATCTTTTTCTGTCTATAATATTTTTGGTAAGATCCAAATTATGGAGAAGGCACCCAGGTATTCATAGAATTGTACATCTAAAATTTTGATCCTTATATACAGAAAACAGATTAAGAAAATCTGGTCACACAGATCTTAACCTGAGTAACTTAATTTGTTCTTCCTCATACCATCCAGAAATTGGGGCTAAGTGTATAATAATAATAATGCTAACATTTATCCCTTTTTATGTATAAATTAGTTTAATCTTTACTATAAACCTGTAAAGTGGGTACTAATATTGTCACCATTTTGCAGATGAAGAAACAAATCATAGAGAGATTAGCTAATTTGTCCAAGATCATATGGCTGATAACCTAGGATTCAACCTGTGGTAAATTGAGGTCAGAGCTCAAGCTCTTAACTACCCCTGAGATAACTACCAAGTCAACTTTATTGCTTTTTGTTTTTTTATTTCAGAGAGGAAGGGAGAGGGAGAGGGAGAGAGGGAGAGAGAGAGAGAGAACCACCAATGATGAGAATCATTGATCAGCTGCCTCCTGCACACTCCACACTGGGGGCTGAGCTCGCAACTAGGGCATGTGCCCTTACTGGGAATTGAACTTCCCCTAATTGTCTCTATGGTTACCAAGGTGGACCTCCTGATTCATAGCTCGATGCTCAACCACTGAGCAACACTGGTCTGGCTGGACTCTATTTAAAAGTCTCTCCTCTTAGCTCCGGATAGCAGAATTCTTCCTGGAAAAGGGCATGAGAAAGTTACATTGGATTTTTTTAAAATACATTTTTATTGATTTCAGAGAGGAAGGAAGGGGGAGAGAGACAATGATGAGAGAGAATCATTGATCAGCTGCCTCCAGCATGCCCCTCCTCTCCCCACTGGGGATCGATCGAGCCTGGGATCCTTCAGTTCACAGGCTAACATTTTATCTACTAAGCCAAACCGGTTTCGGGCACATTGAATTTTTTAAATTAATTTTTTATTATGGAAAATATTTCAGTGTGTAGCTCTGACTTCCAAAAATAATACTCTTGTCACGCTTTTTTAAATGAACATTAATTCTTAATATCATTTAACATCAGTCAGTGTTGAGATTTCCCCAATTTTCTCCTGAACAGTTTGTTCAAAATTAGGGTTAATGTTCATTTGTTGCAGTTGATTGATGCATTGCTTAAGTCTCTTATAATCTACTAGAGGCCCAGTGCATGAAATTCGCGCACTGGGGAGGGGAGTCCCTCAGCCTGGCCTGTGCCCTCTCACATTCTGGGAGCCCTCAGGGAATGTCCAACAGATGGACATCCTTAGTGCTGCCATGGAGGCGGGAGAGGCTCCCGCCAGTGCCACTGTGCGCGCCAGCCGTGAACCCGGCTCAGGGCTTCTGGCTGGGTGGCGCTCCCCCTGTGGGAGCGCACTGACCACCAGGGGGTAGCTCCTGTGTTGAATGTCTGCCCCCTGGTGGTCAGTGTGTGTCATAGCGACTGGTCGTTCCACCATTTGGTCAGTTTGCATATTAGCCTTTTATTATATAGGATAGGGTAGGTTTCACATCCCATTTCCTGCCCCCCCATGGTTTTTTTAATTGGGAAATCCAGTCTTTTGTCCCATAAATTTTCCTGTTTGTCTCTTCATAGAGTTCATGTGTTCCTGTGAATTTTCTGTGATAGTTACATTCAGTGACTACAATCAGATTTTTTTTTTTCAAAAGTTCTTCTGTTACAAGGCACATAGTGCTGGTAACTCTATTTCTGTGATATTAACAGCCATCAGTGATCACTGTCCAAATCCAAATTCATTAGAGGTTGAAAAATGCCAATATTCTGATTCTATCAGCCTTCTTCTAGATTTCTTCTTGGAGGAGAAACTTCCCCTAATTGTCTCCATGGTTACCAAGGTGGATAGTTTCAACAGGAACAGCAGGAAAAATACTTGATGTCCATTTATCGAAATAACAAGTGTTACCTATCATCTTACAAAGATGACTGATTTTGAGGGTTTTGCTGTTTAGTATAATTATGAACTGGAAGACTTTTTTTTTGAACTGGTGGATTTTAAATATTTGTTTCCATGGAAGTTATTAATCTTACTATTGCATAAATGTTCTCATCTTTGACTGGTTGGGAGCTTTTCAAGTTGGTGCCTGTCGACTTGACCTCAGTAGTCTTTGATAGTTTTCTTGCCTTTTGGTATAAAAAAGATGTTTCTGGCTAATCATCTGTACCTCTTGCCCCAGCCCTAGATCCACCGAGCTCTCCAAGGAGCCCATTCCCTCCCAGCGGGACGTGGTGTGTGCGGGCCACCGTGTGCTTGCTCTCATTGGAGTTTGACTCATCTCCTCCTCCTGTTGGTAACTCAGGTGGACATTTTCTTTTCTTCCAGGAGTCCATGAAGAATATCAGCTGCCATATTATGACTTAGTGCCCTCTGACCCTTCCATTGAGGAAATGCGCAAGGTTGTATGTGACCAGAAGCTGCGTCCCAACATCCCCAACTGGTGGCAGAGTTATGAGGTAGGAAGCTCCCCTACCTCCTGCTGCTTTTCCGTCTGCATGGTTATTTACCTTACCTGACAGTGGGTCCAACCCCTGAGTGTGTCTGTTACGATAATACCACTGTGCTATGACTTTATATACTGAGCCCTGAGAGGCCACAGTCCCTTGTCCTGGGCACTGTAGGGTCCCCTTTGGAATCCACAGCCTAGTAGAAGCAGTTGGCCCTGGGGACACAGATAAGATAGGTGGTCAACAGGAGACAGAAACAAAAGCCTAGTGGGAGCTCCTAGACCTGTGTAACTGGAAAGATGACTTAGTGAGTACATGTCTGTGAGGGAGGTGGCCTTTCTAACAACTCAGAAGAGCGGAGGAGGATGCGGAGAATTTGAATTTGGGGAAGATGGCAGATGAAGTGAACAGGGAACAACGTGGCTGACTGGTATAGCTCAATAATTGAACATCAACCTATGAACCAGGAGGTCAGGGTTCGATTCCGGGTCAAGGCACATGCCCGGGTTACAGTATGGGGCGCGCAGGAGGCAGCTGATCAGTGATTCTCTCTCATCATTGATGTTTCTATCTCTCTCTCCCTCTCCCTTCCTTTCTGAAATCAATAAAAATATATATATATTTTAAAAACAGAACATTTTGTGTAAAGAATTGAAATGACAAATTTATTGTACAGAGTCCTAATGAACATGGAGTTCCGGGGTCTTAGAGTCTTCAGGGGGAGCAGGTTTTGCCTAGCTAAGTGCACTTGGGCCTCTTTTTCCCTCATAGCTCTGCTTTTTTTTTTTTTTTTCCAGAGAGGAAGGGAGAGGGAGAGAGAAACATCGATGATGAGACAGCATCATCTATTGGCTGCCTCCTGCACAACCTCACTGGGGATCTAGCCTGTCACCCAGGCATGGGCCCTGACCCAGGATGGAGCGGTGACCTGGTTCATAGGTGGCTGCTCAACTACTGGCAGGCAGCTCTGCCTTTCAGGAATATAACCACTAGAGGGCGCTTCTGCATTGACCAAAAAATTACTTCGTTCACATTTTACATGATGTCCTCTCATTGTATAATACAGCAGCATTTTCCAAATGTTCCTTGGAACCCCAATTGGGTTTACTTCAGAGGATGAATGTGAGGCTGGAAGAGCTGCTTTTACTGCCCTGCCCCACCCTCTGTTCAGTCACCACTGTTTGTATTGTTGGGACTCTACTCAGGAAAGTAGGGAAAAAAATATTTTTCCTCTCTGAAAATTCCACTGTTAAACGGAATTTTGAAAAATAGTGGCCTAGAGCAGCAATCGAGGAACTTTATAGCCCTCGATAACCAGTAGCAGTCCTTAGGCGACCTTCCACGTCACCTTTTGGCCTGACTATAGTGGTCGCCTGTGTCATCTTGGCAATGACAGTGTAGCTTTCGGCCTCTGACAAGATTGCTTTCAGGGTCTAGTTTCCACTGGGGTCTTACTAATTGTTCTTTTAAAAAGTAGCATATGGCCCTAACTGGTTTGGCTCGGTGGGTAGAGCATCAGCCTGTGGACTGAAGAGTCCGGGGTTCGGTTGTGGTGAAGGGCATGTACCTTGGCTGCAAGCTCGATCCCCGTCCCCAGCCCTGGTCAGAGCATGTGGAGGAGGCAGCCAGTGGATGTGTCTCTCTCACATCGGTGCCTCTCTGTCTGTCTTTCCCACTCCCTTCCACTATCTCTAAAAACAAACAAAAAACAACCAATGGAAAAAATATCACTCCGTGAGGATTAACAAACAATAAAAAGTGGCAGGTGAGCCCTGGCCAGGTAGCTCAGTTGGGTAGAGCATTGTCCTGATGTGCCCAAATGTGAGTTTGATTTCCGGTCGGAGCACATACAAAAAAGTAACCAGCCCGTCCGGCGTGGCTCAGGGGATGAGCTTCGACCTGTTAACCAGGAGCCGCAGTTCAGTTCCCAGTCGGGTACATGCCTGAGCTGTGGACTCAATCCCCAGGGCGGGGCAGCCAGTCAGTGATTCTCTCTCATCATTGATGTTTCCATCTCTCTCTCCCTCTCCCTTCCTCTCTGAAATCAATAAAAATTATTGAAAAAATAAAAAGTTGAGCCGAAACCGGTTTGGCTCAGTGGATGGAGTGTCGGCCTGCGGACTGAAGGGTCCCAGGTTCGATTCCGGTCAAGGGCATGTACCTGGGTTGCGGGCATATCCCCAGTGGGAGATGTGCAGAAGGCAGCTGATCGATGTTTCTCTCTCATCGATGTTTCTGACTCTCTATCTCTCTCTCTTCCTCTCTGTAAAAAATCAATAAAATATATTTAAAAAAATAATAAAAAATAAAATAAAATAAAAAGTTGAAAAAGTTAAAAAAGCAACCAGTGAATGCATAAATAAGCAGAACAACAAATCTCTCTCTCTGTGTCTCTCCCTCCCTTCTTTCCTCTCTCTAAAACCAATAAAAAAAGTTTTTAAGTAAAATAGAAGAACAACAATCATGAAAATGGATTTTCAAACCTGATAGAAATGATTGTCAGACCACAGGTGGTTGTGGGTGTTTCTTTCCAGGTTGCGCAGATGATGGGGCGGCTCGCGGTGCTTGCAAGGAGCTCCCCCTCCTGCGGAAGCTTTCTCCTTGTGCCTGCACAGCCCGGCCCCTAAGGCAGGGCGAGCCATGGGGACAGGGACGCTTGCAAGGTGTTTCCCTAGGTTCAGAGGGGAGAGGAGATCCTGGCAGACTTTCACGGAGAAATGAGGGGCCTGGGGACCAGAAAGGCTTCTGCGGGGCAGGGTCACACTGATGCCTCTGGGTCTCCATGCAGGCGTTACGAGTGATGGGGAAGATGATGCGAGAGTGCTGGTACGCCAACGGCGCGGCCCGCCTGACTGCTCTGCGCATTAAGAAGACCCTCTCCCAGCTCAGCGTGCAGGAAGATGTGAAGATCTAACCCTGCTTCCCTCCCCTACATGCAACCTGGGCAGCGAGGACTACACAGAGCTGCCATGTCGAGCGTACGATGGAGGCCTACCTCTCGTTTCTGCCCAGCCCTCTGTGGCCAGAAGCCCTGGTCCGAAAGAGGGACAGAGCCCGGGAGACCCGCTCACTCCCATGTTGGGTTTGAGACACAGACACCTTTTATACTTACCTCCTAGTGGCATGGAGACTCTGAGCGAATGGTGTGAGAACTCAGTGCCACAACTCTGAACGGGTTGTAGTGGGGAGTCCCGCGCAACCTGGTGCGCCTGGGGTACATCCAGGAGTGGTGACGGCGGCCTGGAGGGCCCAGGTGAAGCCGAGTGCTGAGCAGCACTGAGATTTTCCTCCAGGAACCGGCCCCAGCACCGAGGTGGCCCCGAGGAACCTGAAGCGCAGCCACTCTGGCAGGCAGTTCTGGGCCCCGTGCTCCACCCTCGCCCAGACATCGGCAGGGGCTGCCGGCGGAGACGGAATCCGCCCCTGTCTGTCCAGCCAGGTGTGCATGTGCCGAGGTGCGTCTCCTGTTGTGCCTGGTCCGTGCCACGCCCTTGTGTGTGTGCGTGCGTGTGTGTACGTGTGTGTACGTACATACGTGTGTGTGTGTGTGTGTGCGTGTCTGTCTGTAGGTGCGTACTTCCCTGCTTGAGCTTTCTGTGCATGTGCAGGTCAGGGGTGTGTTCTCCATGCTGTCTTCGTGCTGGTGCCTCTGTTCAGTAGTGAGCAGCGTCTCGTTTCCTGGTGCCCTGCCCAGAGGTCTCCTCCCTGCCCCTGCCCCTGCCCCTGCCCCAGAGCTCTGAGCCACGGTACCCTCCTTCCCCACAGGCGGCTCTGCCAACCCTGCGTGAGCACCGCTCCATTTCAGACTGGAACCAAAGCTGGCCCAGCAGGCTTTGGGGTCCAGATGTGAGGGAGGGTGGGTGGGCAGGGAAAGCAGCTCGGTGTGAGTCTTGGGCGTGTGGTCAGCTGCCACCGTGGGAAATGAGCCAGCCCAGGGCATGCATGGTCCTCGCAGCATCCAGGAAGGCCCAATGCGTTTGCAGCCCAGATCGTGGGGCTCGGATTAGAATGTCACATCTGTCTTTCCTGTCCCAGATTCTGGAAACAGCCGTGTATATTTTTGGTGGTGGTGGGTTTAGGGTGGGGAAGGGAAAGGGGGGCAGGGAGTGGGGAGGGAGTGCGGGTGGGAGGGAGGCATCTGCATGGGTCTTTTACTGGATTATCTGATCGTGGTGGAGGGAAGGTAGGAGGCTTGTACCCACTTCAGGGGCCCTGCTAAAGGGAGCAGCCTGAGCCGAGTCATATTTAACCTGAATGTAGTAGTGAGCGATGTCTAGAAGCACGGTTGTGGGTGGGGTTTGGTCACCATAGCTTAGGTATGTAATGACTTTGAAGCCATAACTTTTAACTGGAGTGGGTTTTTTGTTGTTTGTTTTTTAATTTTATTGGGAGGGTCTAGATTTTAACTTTTTTTAATATTATTAAGTTTTTATAAAAGGAAAACCATCTCTATGTGATGATTACCTCTCAATTTATTTGTTTTTAAAGAAACCCTTACAAAAACAACCACAAAAAAAAAAAAAAAAAAAGCTTCAATCAAGCGCACATAGCTCAGTCACACTGGAAACGTCCCTCCTTGCCCTGAGCCTGTCCCCTCCACGGGCGCGCCCGTCCTGCCCTGGGCCTGTCCCCTCCACGGGCGCGCCCGTCCTGCCCTGGGGTGGGCCTCTCGCTTCTGCCCACCCACCCCCAGTCCTGGAGTGGCTGGGGGCCAGGGCCCTGGCCTGTTGTGCACTGTCCAGCTGGCTGCTCCTTCTCCAGGCGTTTACTCAGCTAATGTTGAGTGCCTGTTGGGTGCCAGGCACTGTGCTAGGTGCTGGGATACGGCTGTGAACAAGACAGGCTTGGGTCCTACCCTTGGAGCACTGAGGAAGGACCTGGTCCAAGTTGGTGGGTGCCTGTTTTGAGACCAGAAGTTCCATACAGTCGTTGGTTCTGAGAGCCTTTGAGCCCGGAATGATTGCTCTCATAGAAGACCACCGAGGAGCAAGGATGCCTCCCGCGCCAAAGAGACCGGTGGTGGGCAGAGCGCCCAGTCACTGCGTTCCTTCTGCGCCTCCTCCCTGCCCGGGGAGCATGGTGTGGATGCAGCTGCACAGCACCCCTGCCTCCAGCCAGCGACTTGCTGCCAAAGCTTGTGGAGGAGGGAGCCCTCTCCCTGCTTCTGTCTCCCCGATGCCCCTGGCCTTTCTATTTATTTTCCTGATGTGTTGCCTCTTTCCTTGCATTAAAGGAGATTTCCCCCTAACTGTTTGGGCCAATTTACTGGCTATTGACTAATTTCCCTTGAATACCAATTGTGTCATCAGGGGACTTCCTTTCCTCACCTCTGCCCTGCAGAACCTGGCGGGTTCTAAGTGGTTATGGGATTAGACTCCCCGTGCCCATCACAACCAGCCTCTGGGATCTGCCAACACTCCTCGACCCAGGGACTCCCAAGCCACTAGCCTGCTCCCTAGGTGGCCCTCTGTCCTCACCACACGTACGTCCAGTTCCTCCCCCCTGGGGAAGACTGAGCAGTTTTTTGGGAAGCTCCCATCCTCACCCTCGCCACTCTTAACCATAAGCGTTAGGAGTTTAGAGGGCTGGGGAGAAACTACAGCCTGAAGCCGTGGTGTTTGGCCCCCTGAGGCTAACCCTGACCCTTAGGGCGACCTGCACCTCTGGATTCCGGGTTCACAGACCAAGGCCAAGCCCGTTCTTTTGTTGCCATCAAGGCCCCCGAACGGCATTCTCGGTACTTCTGTTTGTTTTTGTACATTTTACTAGAAAGGATTGTAAAATAGCCACTTAGACACTTTACCTCTTCAGTATGCAAATGTAAATAAGTTGTAATATAGGAAATCTTTTGTTTTAATATAAGAATGAGCCTGTCCAATTTCTGCTGTACATTATTAAAGTTTTATTCACAGAGCTGATCTGGTGCCATCTGTTTTCCATCTGTGGATTGCGCTCAGCTGTTGTCAGGGGAGTGGGCCCGGGCAGATGTTCTCAGGTGGCGTTTCTACCCTCCCCCTGGGCTGGGCAGCAGGTCACAGAGAGGAGCTGACCCGCCCCTGTGGGGTCTCCCTGAGACTGTCCTCTGTTCTGTGGAGGGAGAAGGCCTGGCGTGTGAGGGAGTGGGACACTAAACACCTTTTCCTGGGCTTTGTATTTTAGTCTTGTAGCATCCTGCTTAGTCAACCACGTAGTCTCGAAGAGCTCTCCTCGGTTTCTCTTCCCCTCCTAAACTGGCGTGTAAATGTGAATCTGGGGCTTTGAGACGCGAGTCTCCAGGGGTTCCTCTGGCATTTTCAGTGTGTGGGTGGCTGTGATCGTCTGTCTCTAGGCTGAGGGAACCTGGGATAAAAGTCCTAGAATCATAGAATTTCATGTGTAGGTGGCACCCTAGAGGTCCCCTAGCCCACCACCCCGTGGGCACTTGCCAGTTCCCGACAGCATCCCGCCACGTGCTTGTGGGCCCCGTGATTCCGAACCTCCTGCTGAAACACTCGGGACCACAATTTGCACCTGCCAGCAGGCGTCTGCTGCGGAGAAAGCTCTTCCTCATGCAGATCCGGGCAACCTCCATGTGACTCCCATCCTCAGGCGCTTCAGAGCAGCTTCCTCTCTTCCATATAAGGCCCTTCCAATACTTGAAGGCAGCTGTCATGTTACCACGAGTCTGGCAAAGCTTCGAGTTCCTTCAGTTAATATTAGCAGATGCTTACGTGTGCTGAGCAATGTGCCCAAATTTGCTTTACGTATATCAATTGCTTTCATTGAAAAGAGTGTGAGGTGGGCGTTACTGTCCTCTCTGTGGTTAGGAAGCAGGGTTAGAACTCAAGTAACTGGCCAGTAAGTCAAATAAGCTTAGCTCACAGGCTGGAAGAGACCTTGGGTTTAGGATGTCGGCCCGCAGGCTGCAGCCCTTTAGCCTTGGCACCGTCCAGCCTCCATGGTCCATGGTTCTTCCCCAGGCCAGCTGCTCTCCACCAAGCCAGCTAGAGCCGGGCCAGGAAGGACACGTAACATTTCACCTAGGCGTTAACTGGCAGCACAGTCTAGAACAGGAGCCCCGGACTGTGCTTGACACCTGCAGGTCACATCCCATGGCTGCATCTCATGTCTTGGGTTGAGTAAAATCCAGCCACCCTCTCCTTCCTCCATCCTGTATAAGGGAAGTTGAACTCAGGTGCAGGACCACATATGTTTACCCTATTAAGTTTTAGCATAGATAGAACCTGCCCATTGCTCCAGCCTGTCGATATTTTAAAATTCTGATTGTTTGCCTAGACCCGTGGTCGGCAAACCGCGGATCGCGAGCCACATGCGACTCTTTGGCCCCTTCAGTGTGGCTCTTCCACAAAATACCACACGCGGGCGCACACGTACAGTGCGATTGAAACTTCGTGGCCCATGCGCAGAAGTCGGTATTTTGTGGAAGAGCCACACTGAAGGGGCCAAAGAGCCGCATGTGGCTCGCGAGCCATGGTTTGCTGACCACTGGGCCCTAGACTTTCATTGTTTTCGCATCTGAGACTGTGGGGCTGGAGAAAATCAAGTAACTTTCAGAGGTTGGCTTTAAGTTTGGCATATATCCCCATTACCCAGGTTAGCTGCTAATTAAATGCTCCCTGGCCACAATTCTTTGATGCACAAAGAAAACAGCAGAAGCCCAGGTAGCTTGCTGAAGTGGGCAAGTATTACGGCCGCTGCATCTCTTTGACCTACCTGTCTGTCGGAAGGAAAGGTGAAGTGGCTTGTCGCTAATCTCAACCCAGTTCAAAGGACAGTCACCCTGCAGGCCTGGACCTACAATTCACTAAGCTATGGATTGCAGGTTCAACTTCATTCTGGAAATCAGAATGCCAACCATTCTGGTACCTGTTCATGTGCCCTTGGAGGTTACTAACGGGGTTTCAGCTTTGTAAGGCCCCGTACAGGAGACCTGAATTCATTTGACTGGTGTATCACTTGGGTTTTCGTTACACACATTTTACAGTTCTGCTTCCTCCTTCGTCCCAGGCCATGTCTTCTGTCTGGTCTTTGCACTCTGGAAAACATGACGGCTAAACACAACCAAAACGAAATAGAGTAGGAGCCTTCAGGAGACACTCGGGAACATGGAGGGATGCAGAATGAAGGTGGCGGGAGGGGAGGAAGCTTTGGATCCAGCCAGGAATGCTGTATTAGGGTTCCCCAGAGAAAGAGAACCAGTAAGGTAGGTAGGTGGATGGATGGATGGATAGATAGATATTTTAAGGAATTGATTCATGGTTGTGGGGGCTGGCAAGTCTGAAATGAGGCCAATGAGCTAGAGAGCCAGGGAAGAATTGATGATGCAGCCTTGTGTCCGAAGGCAGCCTGGAGGCAGAATTCCTTTTCCCTCAGGGACCTCAGAGTTTGAAGGCTTTCAGCTGAGTGGATGAGGCCCAACCGCATTTGCAAGGCAATCTGCTTTGCTGAAATTGTACTGATTGAAAGGTTAATCATATCGAGAACATGCCTTCACGGCAATGTCTAAGCTGGGGTTCGACCAAACGCCTGGCAGCACACCCAGCGGGAAGCTGATGGGCACCCCATGGTCGGACAGGAAGGCAGTGAAGGGATATGGCAGAGAGCCCTGTGTCTGTCTGGGAATGCTCTTTGGAAGCCAAGGATGGGGCTAATGGGATAGGAAGGTTTAAGGAACAATTAATAATAAGTAGATTGTGATGAAATAAGCATTTGTTGAGCAACCGTAGTGTGTAAAGCAGAAGGCAGAATGAACAGTCTGACCCCTTCTCTTCACCACAGAGAGGATCTGTACGGAGAGAACGATGAAGCGGATCTTGGCAAGTCCCATTACGGAGCAACACAGCGAGTGATGGAAGCACCGATGACATGCTTGGGGGGCGAGAGGGGGCACTCGTGGAACAGACTAGTAAATAGATAACTACAATGGACAGAGATGAGTGCTATAAGGGTAGACAAATCTCTGGGAACAAAGGACAAACGAGGTTGGGGTCAAGAGAGGTGACATCTATTCTGGAGCAGACATTGGCCTGCTGATTGAGGAGAGGAGGGAGTTTTAGTCAAAACGAGTGTCACCAAGAACCACATACGTGCAGTATGGCTAGTGCAAGGGAGCCATGGCTGCAATGGAGCTGTCACGTGCTGAAAAAAGAATTCATTCTGGGGCCACTAATGCCATCACTCCCCCTGTGACAGGTACCCCAGAAGGTGCTAATCTACCAGTAACTTTTCCTCTTGAGTCTAGACTTGGTCTCCAAATTCTTCTCAACAGCATGCTTATGTGGAGTTGTCTCATAAAGCCTCTCTGTCGTTCCTGATGTAGGGAACGGGCACTTTAAAGCAAGGCTTTAAGCAAGGGCGAGACATGATCCTATTAGTCAGTGGTTCTCAACCTGTGGGTCGCGACCCCTTTGGCGGTCGAACGACCCTTTCACAGGGGTCGCCTAAGACCATCCTGCATATCAGATATTTACATTACGATTGATAACAGTAGCAACATTACAGTTATGAAGTAGCAACGAAAATAATTTTATGGTTGGGTCACAACATGAGGAACTGTATTTAAAGGGCCAGAAGGTTGAGAACCACTGCTTTAAGTGTTTGGGGACAATCACAGCACTGACTCCAGGCAGCAATTGCAGTGGTGGTAGCAGGATCAGCTGCAGGAAAGGGGGAGACTGTTGGTAGGATGCAGGGGTTTGGGGCGTGCGCAAACGCAAACAGTGAGAGAAAGAGGCGAGCCGGCCAGTGTAAACAGGAGGATCTTAGCCTGGTGCCCAGTGCTCTCCCTGGGAGAGGGAATGAGCAGCTGTGTTAGCCAAGAGGGTGGAGATCTGGGGAACCTGGCTCCCTAAGAGCTGCTACTTGCTGTCCTAACTGTACCTGTTCTGAAACGAAGCAGGTAAATAATGCACACCCTGTGTCCTAGGCGGGTGCTGTGAGGAGGGCTGCAGAGTGGCCCTCCTTCCTTCCGCCAGTCTGACTTGTTCAGGCTGGAGACACCTTGCCACCCCGCGCAAGATGGTCTCTGACCTCTGGGTGGGACCAGACTCAGAGGCCACCCGTATCCAACGGAAATAAGCTGTCCTATCTGCCTTGCCCAACACTCAAACCCCCTCAAGTCAAGTCTGGGCTGTGGTGGACCCCCCTGCTGCTGGGCTCCCTGGGCCACAATACTACACTCGCACTATCCTGCAGAAACTGTAGGAGTCATTCAGAAAAACAACCACTCCTTCCCCGTCAGCTGCCCACCGGCTGTCCATGCCTCCCTCAGTGTCATGCAACTGGGGGCCCAGCCCCTCATTCCTGACCAGAGAGCCAGCTGAGTCCCAGGCCCTCGCCCTCCCACCCCCCTGCTTGGGAGCAGTGGCAATACCCAGGGAGGAGCCCCAGTGGCAGACTGGTCGTCCCTTCCAGTCCTGCCACTGAGTGAGACTCCATAGGGGCCTGAGCTTCTGGAGCTCTCCCCTCCAGTGCCCCAACTTCCCTGGAGCTTGAGCAGGTCGCTGGGGGTGAGATCCAGCTCTCCCACTTCCGCCATGGGGGCTGTTGAGAGTCTGGGCAAGGGCTTGTGCTGAAGAGAACGGGGGTCTTACCTTGACCTGGTCCATGAGCTGAGCCCCTGTTGTCTGTGCCCCCAGCACAAGCCAAGCCCTACCCTGAGAGCTGAGAGCTAGGGCAGCGGGGGCAAAAGGAAGCCAGGCTTGGGGAGCTCGTTCTGAAAGGCAGGGACTTGCCCTTGGGCATAAAGTGCAGATTGAGTGCAGATGTCTGAGGAGTCAGAGCAATGGGGCTTTTGCAAGGAGGCTTCCCAGAGAGGAGAAAGCGGGACGATGTGTCCTGGGATGAGGTGCGGGCAGTGTGCAGCGCACTCCCCCAAGCTTTAAGGAGCTGCAGGAGATGGGATGAGGAGAACAGATGCTAGACCAGAGGCTCGGGCTGAGGAGGCAGTCGTGGAGGCTTGGAAAAGGCAAAGGCTAAGGGCCTCATGTACCGTCTGGCGGAGGTCACAGCGGGGAGGTTACAGCACCCATGCGGCCCCCGGCGTGCCTTCCTGATGAATTTCACCTGCAGCAGGGCAGCGCTGGCTGAGTTCAAAACACAGCTTGCTCCCTGCGACAGGTCTGAGATTCCAAACTCAGTGGCTAAAGTGGAGCTGGGCTCCTCAGGGGAACACAGACCCTCTGGGCTGGGAGAGTTGTTGGGGATCCACAAAACCAGCTGGGATTCCAGGTGGAGTCCTGGCACCAGCCCTTCAGTCTGATTTGAAGATTTTCCACCAAGAGACTCGCGACCACCAGAGGGCATCACCACCCCATGTGTGGTATCGTCACCACCTTCCCTGGAGAAACTGGCGGGGGTGGAGGGGCGGGTGGAGGTGGGAGCAGGCAGACACAGTTCTCTGGGCTCTCAGGGGAGCTACCTGCAACGGAATTAAACAGCCCCTGGGTCAAGAGCCCCGGGATCCCGTGGTCATAGCACCTGTTCTGCCACCCTCTGGGCCTCCGTTGCCTCCTCTGTTAGACGAGGGCTTTCACCACATGGTATCCCTTCCGGACCATAAGGCCCTTTCCAGCTCTGAAGTTCCTGGGTTTGGGGAAATCGTGCAATGGCCCGACAGAAGTGCATCTCCCGTGCCCACCCTTCTCCAGGGTTCTCCGGGGCTCTCTGCCTGGCGGGAGGAGGAGCCTGGGTGACCTTCTCTGGGGGTGGCCTCTCACCGGGAGGCAGGGAGGCAGACTGACTGCACACTGAGGGGTCTGCCTCCACCTCGGCCTGAAGGAGGAGTGTCTGAGCGGGGCTGTCCACCAGCTGCTGTGCTCCCACGGCGTCCGCTTCTCCAGGTCTCGGGCAGGGAGGTGTGGGTTAGGTAGCCCCTGGGATCGGTAGGATGGTGGTCCTTCCCGGAAGGGTTGTACCAGATGTCCTCTCGCAGGTCTCTTCAGGGATAAGCACAGGAATATAGAGAATAGAAACCATTGCCTCCCCACCCCCACCCCACCCCCAGCACAGATGCCGTCTGTCAGGAGCAGGCAGCAGACGGTCCAGGGGTCCATCTGTGCTAATGCTTCACAATAGAGTCCCATGTTTCCCCACCGACACCCCCTCACCCCCTCAGCTGATGGCCACTTGCTGGTGCCAAGGGGAGAAGTGGGAGGTGGAAGATGAAGGCACTATGGGAGTTAGCTCTTCGCTCCTGGCAGTCCCCACTCCACCCCTGCCCCCCACCCAACAGGCATCCTGCCATCTGGACTTGTGTAATCCCTGAGGGGCAGAGACGTACCCCCTCCCTCCCACACCTCCTGCAGGGCAGGGCCGGCCAGGAGCCCGGGGGCCTGGGGGTGGGGAAGAGGCAGACACAGAAAGTCAAGGGGACAAGGAAGCAAGGAGACTGTGACAGACCCTGAATGAGATAAACAGGAGACAGGCTGCCCCAGGTGGATGTGGCCACTTGTCCCTCCCTCCCTCCTCAGGCCAGGTGTCTAACTCAGCACTTGTACAGGAACCACTCCCTACCAGCCCAAGAGCCTCTGTAACCCCAGAGCCCAGCCAGGACCTGGCATGGAGCAGGGCTCAAATGCAGAGAGAATGAAGAACTGAAGATGACAGCATCATATCGTGGGAGAGTGCAGGCTCTGGGGTCGGGCTGTCAGGTTTGAATCTCAGCTCTGCCACTAAGCAGCCTAGAGCAAGTTCCTGCGCCTCCCTGGCCTCAGTATCCTCGCCTGTAAGGGATGATAATGGTACCTGTTTCATAGGGTTGTCATGAGAACCAGCGAGTGAATTTGTGTATGTAAAGCACATGCAGCACAGTGTGCACAGCCCATGGCCCATGATCAGTGAATGGGAGCTGTAGAGGCTCACACAGGCACAGCCCTCCCTGGCCTTGGCCTCTCTCTGCGCAGCGGCTGATGTGGCGCTTGACACCCTGTGGGGGTTACCGGCTCCTCAGACGCCAGCCCTGGCCTTCCACTTCCTCCTCTCACTTCTTACTCAGGCGCCTCTGACGACAGAGCCTCAGCTGGGCCGTCCCCACTCTCCCGTGGCCTGGGAGCCAGGGATGGTCCCTAAGACGGGGTCAGAGCGGCCGAGCACACCCCCTCCCCATGCGTCAGCTCCTTAGTCGGCTGGGGAAGGGGTAGGTGAGCTCTGACGTCAGGAGCTGAGAGATTGATCCAGGAGGGACCCGTCTTCCCCTTTGAGAGGCCGGGCCGAATGGAATGAAGCCCACCGTCCTCTGGGTTTCCACCGCGGCCCTTGCCCTGACTTGGGAGGGGAGAAAGCCCCTCTGACCTCTGCTGGGGGAACCTGGGCCTCTCGCTCCGTGGGCTGCGGCACAGCCCTGCAGGGCGCCTCTTCCCCAGGGGCCGCCCCCTCCCCCTGCACACCCGGCGGCCACCCCCTTGCTTACAGGCTTCTGCAGCCCCCAGGGTCTCCCAGAATCTTCCCTGGGTCGCCAGACCTGCTCCCAATGACCCCTTACTGCCGTCCACCCCCACATGCTCCACGAGTCTCCAAAGCCATCCATCGCACATGTTCCAATCTCTCACTGGAGCCCCTTCACAGCACCCCCCGCCCCCAGGTGCCTCGGAGACCCTGGAACCCGCCCAGGATGCCCTGCTCCCCCCCACACACCCCGCCCCGCTCCGCGGCCAGGCTTCCCCCATCGAGTGCTCCGGTCCCCGACTTGCCCCAGCCGCGCCGGGCTCCGCGCGCCGTGGGCCGGGCTCCGGGCAGCGCCCCCCGGGGGCGGGGCCTGCGGCTCTGGGGGCGAGGCCGCCGGGAGGCCGCCCCCGCCCCGGGCCCGCCCAGCGAATCCTATAAAGGGAAGCGCCGGCCGCCCGCCCGGCTGGCACCCCGAGCTGCAGTCGCCCGCGGCGGAGCGAGCGCCTCCGAGGGGCGCGGGCCGCGGCCGGAGCGATGACCCTCCGCCGACTCCGGAAGCTGCAGCAGAAGGAGGAGGCGGCCGCCGCCCCGGACCCCGCCGCCCGGGCGCCCGCCTCCGAAGTCGCCCCGGCCCGGACCCCGGCCTCGGGCGCGCCCGCCGCAGCCGCCGGCGCCGGGCCCCCGGGGGACGCGCTGTACGCCGCGCTGGAGGACTACCACCCCGCCGAGCTGTACCGCGCGCTCGCCGTGTCGGGGGGCACCCTGCCCCGCCGGAAGGTGCGTCCTCCCGCCGCCAGCTCCGCGGACCGCGCTCCGGTGCCTCTGCCGCACCCCAGGGTCCCTTCCTCCTGGCCTCCAGCCGCAACACCCCCACCTGTGCCTGGGACCCCTGCACCCCGCTGACCCCTGCACCCCCCGCTGATCCCTGCACCCCCCGCTGACCCCTGCACCCCCCGCGACCCTCACAGCATCCTGCCCAGGGCCCCCCAGTCCTCCACCATGAACCCCAGCCCGCACCCCCACGGCCAAGGCCAGGACCTGCCGCTCCCCTTGGCCCTCTCCCCGAGGGGGCAGCCCTGGCCCCGCAGCCCAGCCTCCACGCCGCCTCGCCGCCGCCCCGTCTCGCTCCTGACCCCCCAGCGCCCCCTCTTCCTCTTCACCCATCTGGCCGGCAGCCTGCCTCCCGGGGCCCACGGTCTGGAGACCCCGAGGGCCCCTCGCCCGGCTCCTGCGGTTGGAGCGGGACGGGGCTGGGGTCCCGCCTCGCCGCGCCCACTGGAGGGTCCCGGGTGGAGAGGGAGGGCGGCGGGTGCGCCGAGGCCACGAGCGCTCACCCCGCGGAGGGAACCCCGGATGCCTCGGCAGGCCGGCTGGGGCCTGCGGTGCGGCGGAGGTGCGGGGTGCGAGGTCACGGCTCCCTGGACCTGGCTGGGCCGGACTGGCTGGACCGGACGCGGTGGGAGGGGTCCCAGGGCGCCCGCGGGGCAGGAAGGATGCGGGCCTCGCCTGCCCTCTGAGTCTCCCCTCCTCCGTGGGTTCTTCCTCTGGCCTGAGGGAAACCCGAGCTCCCAGAAGGGGGGGTGAGGGGGTACAAGACCCAGGTTAGGAGAGGGGGCTGGTGGCCTTTCCTGGCTCGGTCCCCCTCCTCCTCCCCTGGCCCTTGGCTCCCCCCCACACAATGAACAGCTTGTTGAGAATTTGCATTTTATGAAAATAGGGTGGAAAGACAAAGGGGTCTCTCTCTGTGCTGCCCAGTCCTTCCTCCCTGGCCGTTTGGGAAGTGTCCCACCCCTGAGGCCAATCTCTGGTTCTGGAGAAAGAGGGTCCCCTTATCTTCCTAGCCTTGGGGAGGCCTGTGAGGAGAGGTAACCAGGGCACCAACCAGGGAGGCCCTAGGCTCTTTGGGGCTCATGGGACAATGGCTGGTCTGGGACAGGGCTTCTTCCAAGGATCAATACTTAGGGGGGGGGGGGGGGAGAGAGAGAGAGAGGAGAGAGAGAGACTGCTTTCGTTTCTCAAGTGCCCTAAAGAGGCAGGAACCCTCAGCTCTTTCATTCCCCCCCAAAAAAAGCAAAATAAAAAGAACTCCCAGTCTCTCTCCTAAGTATGGTGAGACTTAAGGATACATTTGAGGGCTCAGATTTTTGTTTGTTTGCTTGTTCTTGTCCCGGAAAGCATCAAAGTCCAGGCTGAGCTGGTCCCTGAAACACCCCGTACTTTGGAGGAGGCAATGGGCTGTCCCCTCCTTCCCACAGTTGGGCTGGGATGGCCCGCCCTCCAGACCTGGGCCCTGCGCCCAGCTCCCCAGCCACTGTCTGCGGCTGAGAGATTAGGAGAGACCTGCCTAGCAGGAGGTCTCCGAGTGCCTTGACAGGAGTCTGGGCGGCCTGAGCCCTGCAGACATGCACCCTGGGGTGGAGATAATTCTGCCGAGATGAATGAAACGCCCACCCCCAGTGTGGGTGTAGAGGTTCGTGTATCTGGCACCCAGGAGGACTGTGTGACTCTGCAGTCCCAGTTATGGGGAGAATGCCATGAGTGACACTGATAGTGGACTTGGCAAGTAGTTACACCAGCGCCAAAGCAGGTGTGCGACTGGGACCAGACTACAGGGAGTGCTGGGGCCAGGGCTGGAGCCCAGGGGAGGGACCTCCCAGAGCAAGGCTCTCAGCATCTGCTCAAGGACAGCCCTGTTCTCACCTGCTCTCTTCCTGATTCTCTATCTTCCTGCCCAGGGTTCAGGATTCCGCTGGAAGAATCTCAACCAGAGTCCCGAACAGCAGCGGTAAGTAGCTACCACCCCAGCCCCTGCCCTGGTTCAAAGGGGGGGGTTCCTGGGTGAGGTGGGGGGTAGCCTGACAGTATCTCAGCCCAGCCAGGGGCAGTCATTCTCCCACCCTTTCAGCGTGGCTCCCTCCCTTGAAGTAAGGGGCAGGTGTGGGTGTGGGCTGTGTGAAGGGGGTGGCAGAGAAAGAGTCCCTACTTTTGAGTCATCAGATGCTCCTCAACCCACCCCCGTCCCTGGGAGACCTGGACCTGGGAGGTGAGGAAGTTAAGAGAAGTTTTCAGGGTCCTGAGCCCTCGAAGCCCCAACAAATCCAGAGGGCCCAGGCCGTGGCCAAGCTGTGTCCAGCTGCTTCAGTCTTGCTGCCCCGGCTTCAAGAACCTCAGTCCCTTCCTGGGGCAGCCCTGTTAGGAAGGATCTGAGGGAGGGCAGACATGAATGCTGATTCAGGTCCCACTCAGCCCGGTTCCGACCTGATTTGGGCCTGGCTTTTTCTAAAATGGATCAGCTGGCCAGATTGGCCTGTTTGGTGCCTGAGCTAAGAGTTGTTTTTATATGTCTAAAGGGTTGTTAAAATAAAAACAAAGAACCATATATTAGAGGCTGAATGAACTCCGAAAAGAAAGCCTAAAATATTTACTATCTGACCCTTTGCAGAAAAAGTTTGCCAACCCTTCCAGAAAACCAGAGAGCGCTGGGATAAACACAGACTTCCCAGTCACCCCGCTCCCTTCCCCAGCTCACTCAGAGGGCTCAAAGTGAGGAGGCGCTCAGGTTGGGGCTGGGAATTACCACTCAGCATTTGGGGAGTATCTGGGTCAGGCTGAGAGCTGGGGACCTGGGTCTCCAGGGCCTTTCTGAGGCGAGGAGCCGCGGAGGGGCCTTTGGCAGCTGCTTTAACTCTGCCTCTGGCTGGGAGGGAAGGAAGGGGGTGGAGTGGGCAGAGGAAACTCTAGGCTCCCCCAGCAGGCGAGGATCTGGAGCGGCTCCAGACCATTGTGTCCAGTGGGCAGGCCTTCAGTGCGGGAAGGGGCGGCCTTGAGGCTCCCCTCCCCCCCAGCCCTCACATCTGGTGGGCCGGCCCCACCGAAGCTGGGAGGAGCAGCTGTGGTCTGGGCTCAGCCTCGTGACTGGCCTCTGGGGGGCAGGGCCAGCGTTCTTCCCAAGGCTGTGGATCCAGGAGGCTCCAGGCTGGGGCTGAATTTAGAGCCTCCGCTAACTCAGTAAGTGGCTCTCTGGGGCTCATAGGAAGGAGGAAGTGACTGCGAAATCCAGCTAGTCCACTGGCTCTGGGGGCTGGACATTCCCAGTGCCTCCCCCCGCCGCAGGCTGGATTGACTCTGGGCGGCTGGACGAAGCTGATTTCAGGTGGACGTGGGATGGCCATTCCAGCAACCTGTGCTGAGAGTGAGGTGTCGCTGGAGACAGTGCGCCCTGACTGGGTGTTCTACGGCTGACTCCAGCGGCAGGCCATGCCATGGGACTGCCAAGCCCCTTTAAATGCTGACAGTCTTGATGAGATCGCCCTTGTGTCTCCTGCAGGAAAGTGCTGACTTTGAAGAAGGAGGAAAACCAGACGTTCGGCTTTGAGATCCAGGTGGGAGAAGCTGGATGCTGAGCAAGTGAGGGGCTGGGAGGCCAGTCTGAGGAATGGATGGACCCTGCCCCGTCCCAGGACTCAGGGTCCCCTTGTCTATTGCAGACATACGGCCTTCACCACCGGGAGGAGCAGCGTGTGGAGATGGTGACTTTTGTCTGCCGGGTTCATGAGTCAAGCCCCGCCCAGCTGGCTGGGCTCACTCCAGGTGGGGCCTGAGCTCAAGACGCAGGGCTCTGGGGCGGGGTATAGCCTTACTCCCAAGCAGAGGGGGCAAGAAATCTCTTCTAAAATCAGTTCCCCTTCCTTGTCCTATTTTAGGAAGGCCAGAGAAAAGAATGGGTAGATTCCGGGCTTTGGACCCAGTCTCATCAATATATGGGGGCAATAACATGTCCTCACATTACAGTGTGGCGAGGGGGTTCCCCAAACACAGAGCCAGGGCCTGGTAAATGCCTGACAATGCTGTGGCTGCTCTGCCTCCTCCTGGCAATCTGGCAACCCAGCACCTGCAGGAGCTGGGGAAGGGGCAACATTCCCTTAGATCTGCCTGATATTAGGGATCAGGGCCTATCCTGCCCCTGACCTGGCCCAACTCTGGGGTACCTGTGTTACTTCCTCTAACAAGGAAATGATGCCTCCAGTAGGAGACCCTGGGGATTGGCCAAATCTAGAGTCCCAAGTCCCAGGAAGGAGCAGCATGAATCTGCACAAATGGACCCCTCCCAATTCTATTACCATTTTCTTCCCTAAGCCCTCACCTGCTTGCCCACTTACCAGCAACCCCTCATAGCCAACTTTGCAAAATAGTTTCACACCCACTCTCCTTCCTGATCCCCAAGGCAGCACAGCTGGGATCATGCCCTTTTTGTGCAGCTGGGAAGTGAACTCTCAGAGATGGTGGTTTGCCCTGCCTGAGGTCAGGAGGCTATGCAGTGGCACAGGGTATTGGAAGCACTCATGCCCAGGGCCAGTGTCGGTTCTTAACTTGGTGCTACTCACCCTGCCCCCCTCCTGTCTGTCTGGGTCTCATGGCAGCCTTTGGGCTAGACTGAAATAACCATCACTGGGGGCAGCCCAAAGTTGCTGGTAGGGCTCAGCCTTTGGGGTCAGAGCAGGGGTGGGCAAACTTTTTGACTCGAGGGCCACAATGGGTTCTTAAACTGGACCGGAGGGCCGGAACAAAAGCATGGATGGAGTGTTTGTGTGAACTAATATAAATTCAAAGTAAGCATCATTACATAAGAGGGTACGGTCTTGCCCGCGACTGGGTCAGAGCTTCCCGAGGGTGGAGTGTGGGGGTGGGTTGAAGAGGGCCTGACCCCTAGGCTGAGGTCTGGGCCTGGACAAGTTCTTCCCGCAACCATGGGGAAGTGGAAGGGGAGTTCAGGATTATTCTGTGGGGTTACTACCCCTGTCCTTTCTGGCTGGGATTTCCCCCATCGAGCAGATGCTGACCCTTCTCTTCCTGGCAGGGGACACCATCGCCAGTGTCAACGGCCTGAACGTGGAAGGTATCCGTCATCGAGAGATTGTTGACATCATTAAGGCATCTGGCAACGTGCTCAGGTATGTCCAGGTGCCAGGGTCCCCGTGAGTCCTGAGCTCACCCTGTCTTGGTGTTTCTGCACCCCGGGCGCTCACTCGGCCTTGGGTTCCCCAACCTCCTCAGGCTGGAAACTCTGTATGGAACTTCGATCCGGAAGGCGGAACTGGAGGCTCGCCTGCAGTACCTGAAGGTAAAGCAGCCCAGATCATGTCCAGCTCCCACCGTCCTCTTCCCAGGCCGCTGCCCCTGCAGGCCCCGCTCTTTTTCGGGGGTCATTTATCTGAACCTCCGTTTAACCGCAAGGTTTCCTCTGTGCACTCCCCGATCGCTCAGTCTGTACCCCACTCCGGCTAGTTTCTGGCTGGCTCCTGACAGGGAGGTGATGGTGTGTCTTGCAGCAAACCCTGTATGAGAAGTGGGGAGAATACAGGTCCCTCATGGTGCAGGAGCAGCGGCTGGTGCATGGTGAGTACACTGCGCTGTGGAGGGCAGTCTGTGATACCCTCACTCTCGGCCAGGCTTCCCCCTCAGAACTGGTCCGTGGGTTACCTCCCCCTCCAAAGTGAAGAAAGGTTTGTTGAGCTACTCCTTTGGGTACAATTCCGCCCTGGGCTGATGCACACGCATTGCTGGTTTATTCCCAATAGTCCTCTGAAGGTAAGTATTAGACAGTCTCTCCATTTTACAGATGGGAACACCCAGGCTCGAAGAGCGGGTTTTAGAATCTCTTCCGTGGCTCATGTGCGTACATAAGTGGTCCGCATAAGGATTTGAGTGTATCATTCATTTTACAGACAGGGACGTGGGACTGGGGTTGGGACTTGCCCAGGGCCACACAGATGGTTAATAGGGAGTTGCTGTGCCCTCCCACCAGCCGTGCCCTCTGACGGCCCTCCCTCCTGTCTTTGGCCCTGGCAGGCCTCGTGGTGAAGGACCCCAGCATCTATGACACGTTGGAGTCGGTGCGCTCGTGCCTGTACGGGGCTGGCCTGCTGCCCGGCTCGCTGCCCTTCGGACCCCTGCTGGCCGCGCCCGGGGCCCCCCGCGGGGGCTCGCGGCAGGCGGGGGGCGACCCCGAGGACGCCGTCTACCACACCTGCTTCTTCGAGGGCGCCGAGCCGCCCGCGCCGCCGCCCCCGCCGCCGCCCCCCGCCCGCGCGCCGGCGCTGGGCCCGGCCGAGTCGCTGGCCCCGGGGCTGCGGGCGGGGCTGAGCCGCAGCGCCAGCGTGCGGTGCCCGGGCCCCGGGGGCGGCGGCGGCGGGGGCGCGCCCGGCTCGCTCTGGACTGAGGCCCGCGAGCAGGCCCTGTGCGGGCCCGGCCTGCGCAAAGCCAAGTACCGCAGCTTCCGCCGGCGGCTGCTCAAGTTCATCCCCGGACTGAACCGCTCCCTGGAGGAGGAGGAGAGCCAGCTGTAGGCGGGGCGGGCGGGGAGGTATTTATTTATTTATTCGTTCCAGCCGGTGCAGAAAGCCAGGGGGCGCGGGCCAGGGAGGCTGGCACCCGGCCGCGGGGGGACCCCAGGAGCCCAGAGCAGCGGGAGAGGGTCCTGGCCAGCAGCTGGGTGGCCGGCTGGACTCTGCCCAGCGCTGAACCCCGGCCCCAGACGCCTTCCCTGCTCCCTTAACCATCGTGGGAGCTGGCGCCGGGAGGTGTTCGGGGGCCATCCTACATCTGGTCAGCAGTGCCTTGTGGGGTGTCCAGGAAAACTCCTCCCGGAGGAGGACCCTGTCCCACGAAGCCTCTCCTCAGCTTTACTCGCCCCCTGGGCCTTGGGGAGAAATGGCCTATGGCCTGGAGTCCCCCCACCTTCCATACACACAGTTCCAGCTAATGGTCCCCTCGCCCAGAGGCCTGCAACTAAGCTGGGTTCTCTGCCCCTTGGGGGACAGAAATGGGCATGTCCAGGTGGGGTGAGGGCAGGACCGGCTGTCCCACCATTTTGCATTTTGTTGCTTCTGAACCACAAACTGTATAAAATGGACGGTTTTTGCATCTGTGTCCGCGTGGTGACTGCCCGACGGAGGGGTTGGGCTCAGGCGAGCGCTGACTCCACCATGCACCCACCCCCCAGCACACACATGTGTACGCACAGACGCTGTACTTGACACCTTGTTTACGTGGAGCCTGCAGCCAGGGGAATAGTCGGGGGATTTTTGACGGACATGTATGGGCCTGAACCGGAGGCCCACACCCTCTGCAGAACTTAAGCCTCTTGTTTCAATACATTTTGAGTCTCCCTCCCCAAATACCCACAACAGGTGGCGGCCAAGCCTCCTCCGCAGTCCTTCGCTATCCTTGCGTAGATGACTGTGCTGGGCACCCTCTCTTCCCAGGGCCTGGGGCCTCCTGCAGAGGAGACCTTAGCCATGGTCCGTCATGGATCTCCTCCGTGGGTTTCCAGTGTCCCCAAAGTCCGATTTCTAGCTCTAGGCTTGGATTTCTGATCCCTGCCTGGCTTGTCTCCCCCTCTGGGTCCCTGCTCTGGCCACCTTGTTTTGCCTGGTACACAGCAGATCCCTCCCCTTGGGGGGTCTCTGCACTTGCCCCTCTCAGAGCTGGCCCCTTCGGCCGTCAACTCTGTCTCCCAAAGGTCTTGCCGCCGGGTCTGAAATACAGTCACACCCCTCGACGTGAAGGAGTCCTGTTTTATTTCCATCATATTACCCATCACCACCTGAAATTGTCTGGATTTTTATGGGCTTTGTGTTTTGCCTGGCCTCCCTCCTTCCTGTACCACTGCCCCTGCCTCCTGAATGGCCTCCCTCCTCCCTTTCTTATCCCTGGACCATCCCTTCACACAGCAAGCTTTCCAAAAAGGAAATCAGATCATAACCCTTCTCGGCTTAAAACTCATTATGGCTTCCCCTGGAATAAAAGAATAAGATCTAAACTGTTTTCCATAACACGTCCCTCTGGGCAGACAAATTATAAAAAGGCCTCCCTCTCCCTGGGTTGACAGCAGCCACACTGGCCCAGCCACTTCACATCGCGAGCCCTATGCTGTGTGCAACCTGCACGAAGCCCTCCAGGATCTGGCCCCTCCCTCTTTCTTCAAACTCAAACTGTTTCTCCTTCCACGTCACATTATATTTAAGCCACTCTGCTCTTTCTAGTCCTGTTCCTCAAATATACCAGCTTCTTTCCTGCCTCTGGCCTCTGTCCATGCTGTTCTGTCTGCCTGGAATTCTCTTCCTTCCAAGGCTGATTCCTCCATCCTCAGCTCTCAGCTTAAACATTACCTCCTCAGAGAGGGTTCCCTGACCAGAAGTAGTTCCCTGTCCCCATTATTCTTTATTTTGAGCCCCCCCTCCATTTTCTTTATAGCATTTACTACCAATTGGTAATTTTTAAAAAATAGGTTTTTATTGATTTTAGAGAAAGGAAGGGAGGAGAGAGAAACATCAATTGGCTGCCTCAGATACACACACCCCAACAGGGGGGATTGAACCCACAACCTGGGTATGTGTCTGACCAGGAATCGAACCGGTGAGCCTTCGGTGCACAGGACGAAGCTCAACCTACTGAGCCACATTGGCCAGGACTACCAATTGGTAATTTTACTGACTTCTTTTGCATCTGCCTTTTGCCTGCCTAAGGCAGGAAACTCTGCCTTGTTTACCTTGTACCTCCAGGGCCTAACACAGCCTGGCACACAGTAGGTGATCAATAAATGGGAATGCCTCCTTGGGGCCAGCCCTGTATAGAGTTGACCACTGCCTCCCGCCTCTCAGCCCTGGGTGGGGGAGGAGCCTGCCACTGCTCCGCCTGTAGTTGGCATCTGTGGGCCCCTTTCACACAATCCCTTGGGGGCTGGGTGTCAGCTCCAGACAAGGCACCTGCACCTGGTGGCCCTGCCCTCCCTGGTCTAAGGGAGGGGGGACATTTGACTAAGAAAATGGAGCTTCCCCAGCTCCCTGTTTGAACAGCTGCTCTGCTGTGATGACAAACAGAGGCTCCAGGGGCTCAGGTCTAGGGGAGGGGCCCTCTCACCTTTGTTTCCAGACCCTGGGCTGCCAGGAGACCATTTGCCTGGGCACAGCTGCCACCTTACTGGGGGCGGGGACTACACAGCCTCCCTGGTGTTCTCCTCCCAGAATAGATGCCCAGCCACTTTCCTACCCGCCGGTTCCTCCCCTCTCCATGCAGCTTGTCTTGGGAGTGATGTGGGGACTCCTTGCCCAGGCTGACGGGGGCTCCTGACTAGCCCTGTGTACCCAAAGGAGGGGGAGAAGGTGCCCAGGGCGGGGCTGGATCCCACCTCTCAGCTGATGGGATGACGGCACCAGCACAGCAGTCTCCTGCCGTGTAGGTGGGTGACAGGGAGTGACTAATGTGTGAGTTGCGATGCTAAAAATTAACCCAGGAATGGTGTTGCGGGGAGGGATGGGTGTGGGTGGGAAAGGAGCAGGGACTCAATATCCTGTGGTCGGTATTCCCCCTGCCCTGCCTCGCCTCCTTCACCTCCTACCACCCTTCTGGTCCTCTCAAAGCCTCAGAGGACTCTAGGGGAGCCCTTCCCCATCAAGGCCAAAGGGAGCCCCAGTAATTCCAGCGAGGAGGAGGAGGGTGGGCACCACTCCAGGTCTCGGGCATGGGAGAGTGAGGACACAGGCCTGCAGACGGAGCTCTGGTCTAGGTCCCCACGCAGCACTGCATGGGCCCTATCGCCTCAGCATGGTGGCTGCCATGCATGCCCCGAGTCCCCTGGCTCCTCCCCCTCTGCCGGGGCAGTCGGGGAATCAGAAGCAGCAGTGCACACAGACAAGGCAGTTCCCATCAGCAGGCAGGCGGGGGGGTGTGGGGGGGTAACAGTGGGAGTGGAGCCGGACCTTAAGGAAAGAACGGCGAGTATCTCCCCAGCACCTCTGTGGACCCAGCACTGTACCAAGCACTTCCACATCCATCACCCCACTCAGCCTCACAGCACAGCTGAGCCAGGTACCAGGGCCCCGTTTTATAGGTGAAGACACAGAATTAGAGAGGTTAAGGGAGCTCAGCTGGTGCCTGGCAGAGCTGCATCTACTCATATCTGTTTGTCTCTAGACCAGTGGTTCTCAACCTTGGCTGCACATTAGAATCACCTGGGAATCTTTTTAAAATCCCGATTTCTGGGCCTCATCCTCCGGAAATTCTGTTTCTTTGTTACTAATGTTGTGGCCCCATCCCTAACAAAGAAACAGAATTTCCAGAGGATGGGGCCCAGGAATCAGGATTTAAAAAGATTCCCAGGTGATTCTAACGTGCAGCCAAGGTTGAGAACCACTGGTCTAGATCCTGGATTGGGGAGGAGAAGCCTTCTTGGAGCGGGTGTGAGGACAGGGTCAGAGTGGGAAAGGACTGTTTAGAGGAGCTTCATCTTTAACGTTGTGGGACTCCCTTTTGGGGGGGAAGGTGGGAGTGTGGAGTGTATATAAAAGGTGGGCCCTGGAGGAGCAGGGTCCGAGATGTGCCAGGTAACAAAAGGAGGAGATAGGGCCCAGAGGGATCAAGGTCCCACAGATGTGGGTGCTATGCTGGGGTGAGCTGAGAACATTCCCATCAAAGGCGGGAGCTCTTGGGAAGGGGTTCTAGGGGCCACACAAGGGGCTGGGCTTGGCCAAGAGATTTGTTGGCCCACATAAGAAGACCTGTCAGGGGCGACCCATAGACAAAACCGGGGAACTTGAGCTGGATGGCGGCGGGAGGAGAAGAGGTGAGACAGCGGTCCGGCACTTTCTGCTCACCAGTCAGTCACTAGTGAAGTTGGGGAACTGAGAGGCTGTGGGACTCCCCAAGGGTCAAGAGAAACGTCAGGCTGTGTCGTTGGCAGGCCGCCTGGTCCTGCACTGACGGGCGGATGGGATGACCTAACGGAGGGAGTGATGGGCTATGAGAAGTGAGAGGGAAAGGGACCCGGGGCTGCGAGAGGGCGGGGGACCCAGGAGGCTTTCTCAATAGAAGAAAATAGCCAGGAACTGAGACAGACGCTGGTCAGGAGAGCAGGTGGTCTGACCCCTGGTGGTGACCTCAGAACACTGCACCTCCCTCTGACCTCACAGACCCGAGTCCAGCAGAAGCAGGGTGTTGGAAGAGCCCACCTCTTCTGCCTTCCTTAGCCCTGCCCCACACGCAGAAAGTGGAGCCTCCCCTGAACCCAGCTCTCTGACACCTGGCCGTGCTGGCATCGAGTGGGCACACACTTCCTGAGGCAGTTATGTCTGAATGAACTGAGTTCAGAACTTCCGTTGTCAAACTTAATTCAGTTCAGCCTTCTCCGGGTGGGACCCCCTATGGTCTGAAGTCTCTCGGACCCGGGCACGGGGCGAGGGAGGAAGCATACTTGCAAAACTGCAAGCAAGAATTTTTTCTGTAAGGGAGGCCCCCCTCTCGCCCCCCACACCTCAGTGAATTTTCTATTCTTGGAGTTTAGCCTTTCAGTAGAGAACAAATCTATGTCAAAAGTAAAAATTATGCAAATCCTGCCCCTCTGGGCCTCTTTCCCTGCTGCTACCCTACAGAGTCACTTAACAGCTTCCCTCGCAGCTGGCCAGGTCCATTCAGCAACCTCCCCCAACCCCAGAGTGACAGGCAACCCACGTCCCACTTGCAGCTCTTGGAGGGCCTGGCTCAAACCCTACTATTTCTGGGGAAGCGGGTCTCTGGTTAAGTGAATGCAAGACGTGTGATTACCAACTATAGACATTGAACAGTAGGTGGGGCCCATCCCTCCCCTTGAGATTGATTCGGGAATTCGGAGGTGGGTTGGAGCACTGGTATTTTAAAAAACACCCCAGGCCTGGCCAGTGTGGTTCAGTTAGTTGGAATGTGGTCCCATGCACTGAAAGGTTGCAGGTTCAATTCCCAGTCAGGGCACATACCCAGGTTGTGGGTTCGATCTCTGGTCTGGGTGCGTACGGGAGGCAACCAATCAATGTTTTTCTCTCTTTCTCTCTCTTTCCCTCTCCCTTCTTCTCTCTCTAAAATAAAATAAACATAAAAATAAAATAAAAACACCCCAGATGCTCAATAAGGATTTATGGACTGGGTGTGGAATGAAGATTATTCTAGAGAGCTCTGGACTCCAAATACTGCCAGAACTCAGGCCCTGCTGAGGTTGACATCCGTACCCTTGTCATCTCATCGTCGGGGAGCTGAGGACCGGTGCCCCACACTGACACAGAACCACTTTTGGGTTGTGGTGTCAGCGCTGGGCTGTGTGGTGGCCATCACCCCCACAGCCTGGGAGCTCCTGGAGCGCAAGGAGACCCCCTCGGACACATCCATGCCCCCACCTTGGTTGGAGTCAGGGGTCAGGACACAACCCAGGCACCCAGGATTTGCGGGGTAGCTGATGCTCTAGGGGGAGGGGAGGGGAGAGGAGGCTGGGCTGAGCAGGGGTTCTTGTCTAGACCAGTATTGGGGGGGTCAGCAGGGGGAGATCAGACTGGGGGTGCTGGGGGGCGCAGCCCCTTGAGCTGGAGTCAGCTCGGCACCCCTCCCACCCTCGCCCGATCTGAGGCTGAGGGCTGACACTGCAGAGGCAGGTTCCAGCCTGGGGGCGCAGCTGCCTTAGCTGGGGCGGGGGTGGAAATGAGGACTCCGGTTGGTGTCTGGGAGCCAGGAGGGGAGCAGGTGGCAAAGCCCGAGCGAGTAACCGCCTCTCCGCAGCAGTAGTCTTGCCGCTTCAGGAAGTCCCACAGACATCTGCACCCCGCCGCCCCCGCCGGGACCTGCGGCGCCCACACCTACCAGCACCTCCAGCTCGCTCTGCAGGCCGCAGCCGCGGCGCCCCAGCAGACAGACACCACGGTCCCCGCCGGGCAACCTCTCCTGCGGGTCCGCCCTCCCTCCCTTGCTCCACCACATCCCCACGCCCCGACTTTCAGAACTGGGGCGAGGAACCCCACGCTCCTCCTGGCTTCCTGGGTCTCCCGATAGGGTTGCGGAGCTCCGGGGAGATGTCGCCCTCTGCTGGGCAGACTCGCGAACTGCTCATCTCGTCGTCGCCGTGGCGTCCTTGCCTTGCCCTCTGGGTTGCCTGGTTTCAGACCTTTCCTGACTTCTTGGGCTGCCATCCTTCTTCTTCCCCTGACCGGACTCCCGGAGGTCTCGCCATGTGTAGAGGTCGGTCCTGGTCCCAGCTCTACTGCAAGCTCTCTGGGTCCCCGCCTCCCTGAGGCTGGGGTTCCTCCCCAGTGAAAGGCGGTCGCGAAGACCTAGCGCAGGAAAGCGAAGGGAGGCAGTTCGTCAGCCCCAGGGAGTGTCTGGGCGCCGGGTGTGGTGGTGTAAATACTAAGGGCGTTCTCTTCCGCCTTCCGGGAGTAAATGATCTTCACCCGGGCCGGGCCCATAGTGGAGAGAGGGCATGACTCATCCCCGAGAGCATCCCCTTCTGATTTACTGCCTCCCTCTTTGCTGTTTTGTGTCCTGCCTTTTCTCCTCTCCAAGTGCACACTTCGTGATGAAAAGCCTGGATTCTGGAGTCAGACAGACCCAGAGTTGGGTCCCTGCTCTGTGACTTTACCTTTCTGTCCTTGGGCAAAACACACAGCCTCTACCTTTCACAGCCTCAGTTCCCTCCTCTGCAAAACGGTGGTGATGCCAGGAATCCCCCCTGCTCAGGCCGTGCTAATCCCTGGACAGAGCCGGCTCAGGCTCAGGCCTTGTTAGTGGATGCTAATGTGCTTGCACTCTGAGCAGGACTCTTCTCACCACAGGATTGCCACTCCGTCTACGGGTGCCATAACAGTAATGAAGGGGCCCACAGTTTGCCACCCTAAAATATGCTTTTGAGGTATTGATGTTAAGCTTGTCATTAAGAAACAAAAGATGGTGCCGGGTACTAGACTTATCAGAGTAATCACTTTATAAGTTATATCAATGTCTAATCACTATGTTGTACACCTGAAAGTAATGTAATATATGTCCATTGTAATTAGAAAATAATGAATTAAAAAAGAAACAAGAGACAGAAGGAACTTTGCCCCACCCCCCCCCCTCCTCTCACCTCCCCCCTTAAATAAATTCAGGTAGAAAAACCTGCTTAAAGGAAGGGAGCATCCCCTTAGCATCCCGATATGAACTCCATGGGGCAGACAGGGAGAGCTGGCAAGGCCTGCTGGCTGGACTCCCCTCGGGGCCCATTGCTTCTGAGGGCCCAGCAAGAATCTGTTTCCCAACTGTTAGCACTTTCTCATCTCCCTGTGAATCGCCTGCTTTCCCTTTGAAGTCCCAGACAGCGCCCCCTTCTCCTTTGTCCAAAATGGCATAAACCTTGACTGCCGGATGCATTTTCCCGGCTCATAGGCCTCAGAGCACCGCTGGCATGTACAGCCCTAATAAATGTTAGATTCGGTTATCTTTGTGTGCTGGATGCTTTATTAAAAATTATTTTTTTATATATATATTTTATTGATTTTTTACAGAGAGGAAGGGAGAGAGATAGAGAGCTAGAAACATCGATCAGCCGCCTCCCGCACACCCCCCACTGGGGATGTGCCCGCAACCAAGGTACATGCCCCTGACCGGAATCGAACCTGGGACCCTTCAGTCCGCAGGCTGACGCTCTATCCACCGAGCCAAACCGGCTAGGGCCTATTAAAAATTATTTATAAAAAAAATGTTGGACAGTTTTCTCCTGTTAATCTATCTCATGTTGATTTGATTATTAGCTCAGTAGAAGAACTTAGAAGGTGGGAGGAAAATTACTTTTTGGCCCTAACCGGTTTGGCTCAGTGGATAGAGCATTGGCCTGCAGACTCAAGGGTCCCAGGTTCGACTCCTGTCAAGGGCATGTACCTTGGTTGTGGGCACATCCCCAGTAGGGAGTGTGCAGGAGGCGGCTGATCAATGTTTCTAACTCTCTATCCCTCTCCCTTCCTCTCTGTAAAAAAATCAATAAAATATATTTTTTTTAAAATAAAAATTACTTTTTGCACCCGCACAGTAAGAAAGGAGCAACCTCCATCCCTGAACTTACTCTCTCCCCAACACAGCTCTCCGTCACATGGGTCTCATTATTCCTCCAGGGCACCCAGGATGTCCCCTTCTCAGCGCCCTCCAACCCATCCTCTGCCTTCCCCAGAGAAGGTCCTTACCCTCACTTACCTGGGGTCCACCTACATTCCTGTGTAGTTGGCATCCTTCATCATTCCTTAGTCACTCGCCTGCTCTAGTTTTCCTTCATGGCACTTCTTGTTACATGGCATTACATGGTATATGTTTTATCTATATCCCCCCCCCACCCCCACCCCATGGATCACCATGGAAGTAGGGACTTTCTGAGCCCCCCCGCCCCCCCTCATCTCTGTGGTTCCTAGAAGACCGCCTGGCCGGGGAAAGATTTTTGTGTGAATATGAATAAACCCAGCTCTCCCTGTTCTCCCTTCAGAGGCAGCGGCCCAGTAGAGGCCCTTTCTATCCAGTAGAGGGCACCACCCCACAGCATGTGGGGTCTCCTGGGCCGGTGCTGGGATGGGAGATATTTATAAACCCCACGGGCCTCTCTCCTCCCACTCTGTGGGCGCGCAGTCGGGCCGGGCCCGGAAGCAAGAGGGCCCCCCGCGCTAATCTGCCCTGGCAGCGCAGAGCTGGCATGCCCTGGTCACATCCCCCGGGCCTCCCGCTCCCGTGGCCGAGGTCGGAATACCCTGACCGCTGTCCTGGGCACGCCCCTCAGCCTGATGCTCCGGACACTCCCACCCTGTCCCGGCTCCACGACGTGAGCGCAAGGACAGGAGCTGCTGCGCTGCGGGCACAGGGCTGCTGCGAGGCCCAGGCAGGAGGGCATGTGAAATATCCTGTGAATGTAAACACCAGGCAAATGTGATTTATGCAGGCCTTTATTGGTAGTGGCAGCAGATTAACAGCAGCAGAGGAGAGATTAGAGGGCACTTAAAAGGAATGGCACGGCTAAATGAAGGTGGGCTTACAAAGAGGATTAAGATAGGGAAGGAGAAAGAAGTTAAAAATAACGTCCACCTTTCACCAAGGGCTTATTGGGAGCCAGGGCTGAGGCACGTGGCCTCCAAACATTGTCTAATTATACCCACACTTAGGGGCACTCCCCGTGCCAGGCGCTGGGTAAGCCATATGCATGGAGACTCACGGGACTCTCACAGTTCAGGGAGCTCGGTGGCATCACTGGCTCCACCTACACACGAGGAAACAGGCACGGAGAGCGTGAATGCCCTGCCCACGGCTCACAGACAGGGCTGAGGTTCACACTCTGCATCCCGCCGCCTGGAATGGGCTCCCAGGCCCTCGTGCCACAACCACATGCAAAGAAGATATTGTCCCGTTTCCCAGATGGAAATGGAGGCTCAGCAGGGACAGAGCCTGCCGAAGGCCGCACGGGAGTAAGTGTAGTTGGTCCCCGCTTAACCACCCGGTGAAACCCCTCAGTCCCTGCCGGAGTCAGAAAGGGCAGCAGAGGTGGGCACAGGCTTCTCCCAGAGGGGCCAGCAGCAGGCACAGTGCCTCCTCCTCTGAGGGTCAGGGCAGGGAGAGAGGCAGAGGCTGGGCAGGGCTGCCTGGGCAAAGGAGAAGCTACTCAGTGGCCTCCAACTCCTGGGGGAAGGAGTCTGGGCCATCTTCTGGGCCAGGGTGGGAGAGAGGACGGGCTGGCAGGCACCAGGCTGTGGCAGCGATTCCGCCCGGTGTGTGGCTCCCCGCCCCCACGTCTCCACAGGTAGAACAGGGCTCTGAGGGCCTGGCCGACTGTGGGAGATGGGAGCGGCCCCATCCCTTGCCACAGTGCCCCTAATCCAGCCCCTGCCTTCCAGCCTGTTACATAAGCTGCTTCATTCCCGAGACTGGAAATAGCCGGGCAGTGCTGGGCTGGCGGGGGGCATGATGAATGGGCCCCGGGAGCATGGGAGCATCAGCTGATCGCGTCTGAAGTGACCCAAGGCCTGCCAGCAGCTCGGGTTACCCGGCCCTCCCTGGCCTGTCTGTGTCTGGACATTTATGGTGCGAGTGTCTGAGGGATCATCCCACGCCCAAGCCCCAGTGGCCGAGGCAGCTCACAGCCACCCCGCACCCATGGCAGCCGCCCTGGGTGCTGGGAACCCAGGCCTTGCCCAGGAAAGGTGCGCCGGGGTCTCTGCAGCCAGCACCAGGGAGAGCTGGGAGCTCGGCTCCTCTGGGTCCTCTGCTAAGCACCCCACAGAGAGCACGAGGAGCCTGAGAAATTGGGGGTGTGCTGGGGGGCCCTGGAGGCTGCAGGCTCCATTGTTCCAGGGCTGCACTCCACTCCCGTGCCCACACCTCTCATGTTGCAGCCCACTCTGTCACCTCACTCATGGCCCCTGGATGCCTCCTCCAGACACCCGGCACACACCCCTCCCACAACGGGAGAGCACCTGAGCAGCCCACCGGGCGTGGGAGGGTGTTCTCCCAGCACATGGTGATCACATGTTAAGAATTATGATTATGACCATACCAATTTTGTGCCTTTAAGATACCTAGTGCAAACACACACACACACACACACACACACACAACAACAACAACACCCGCACACACAAAAATCCCCTTCTTAAAAATATAAAATAATGCTTTAAATTACCTAACAGTTATGACTGGCTGGTCTGGCTCAGTGGTTGAGCGTCAACCCAGGATCCAAGAGGTCCCTGGTTCCATTCCCAGTCAGGGCACATGCCTGGGTTGTGGGCTTGATCACCAGTAGGGGGTGTGCAGGAGGCAGACAATCAATGATGTTTCTCTCTCATCAATGTTTCTTTCTTTTTTTTTTAAATATATTTTATTGATTTTTTACAGAGAGGAAGGGAGAGGGATAGAGAGCTAGAAACATCGATGGGAGAGAAACATCGATCAGCTGCCTCCTGCACATCTCCCACTGGGGATGTGCCCGCAACCCAGGCACATGCCCCTGGCCGGAATCGAACCCGGGACCTTTCAGTCCGCAGGCCGACGCTCTATCCACTGAGCCAAACCGGTTAGGGCTCATCAATGTTTCTAAGTCTATGTTTCTATCCCTCTCCCTTCCTCCCTCTAAAAAAAAAAAAAAAATCAATAAAAACATTTTTAGGGCAAATGTAACTAAGGAGAAAATAAACAAATGGGATTACATCAAAATAAAAAGCTCCTGCACAGCAAAAGAAACTGTCAACAAAATGAAAAGGGAGCCCACTGCATGGGAGAACATATTTGACAATGATACATCAGATAAAGGGTTAATATCCAAAATATATAAGGAACTCATACAACTTAACAAAAGGAAGACAAACAATCCAATTTAAAAATGGGCAGCCCTAGCTGGTTTGGCTCAGTGGGTAGAGCATCAGCCTGTGTACTGAAGGGGTCAAAGTTCGATTTCAGTTGAGGGCACATGCCCGGGTTGCGGGCTCAACCCCCAGTGGGGCGGGGGGCGGGGGGGGGGGTGGGAGGCAGCCAATCAATGTATTCCCTCATCATTGATGTTTCTATCTCTCTCTCTCCCTCTCCCTTCCTCTCTAAAATCAATAAAAATATTTTTTTAAAAATGGACAAAGGACCTAAATAAACACTTCTCCAAAGAGGACATACAGATGGGAAGACATCCGAAAAAATGCTCAAAGTCACTGATCATTAGAGAGATGCAAATTAGAACAACAATGAGATATCACCTCATACCTGTCAGAATGGCTACCATCAATAAATCAACAAATGACAAGTGCTGGCAAGACTGTGGAGAAAAGGGAACCCTAGTACACTGCTGGTGGGAATGCAAACTGGTGCAACTATTATGGAAAACAGTATGGAGTTTCCTCAAAAAATTAAATATGGAACTGACTCAGTGATCCCACGTCTAGGAATATATCCTAAGAGACCCAAAGCACCAATCAGAAAGAATGTATGCTCTCCTATGTTCATAGCAGCACAATTTACAATAGCTAAGATCTGGAAACAGCCCAAGTGCCCATCAGTAGATGAGTGGATTAAAAAGGCTGTGGTACATTTACACCATGGAATACTATGCAGCAGTAAAAAGGAAGGATCTTTTACCCTTTGAGGCAGCATGGAGGGACCTGGAGAGTATCATGCTAAGTGAAATAAGTCAGTCAGAGAAAGACAAGTATCACATGATCTCACTCATATGTGGAATCTAAGTAACAAAATAAACTGATGAACGGAGTGGATCTAGAGACACGGAAGCATGGAACAGAGTGCGGAATCTGGGAGGGAAGGTGGGGGAGGATGGGTGGGTAGGAGGTAATCAACCAAAGACCTTGTATGCATATATGCATGGCACATGGACACAGACAATAGGGTGCTGAAGGCCTGGGGTGGGGGGCAGGGGCAGGCTAGCAGGGATCAATGCGGGGAGAGGGGGAAGGGGGACATATGTAATACTTTCAACAATAAAAATTTATTTAAAAAAGAAAAAAATTAAATTACCTAACAATTAAATCACCGAATTATTCCCCTCCCAGTCCTTCAGTGGAATAGGCACAGCCAGGGAGTTAGGGCCTGTTTACTCTATGGCTCTATGGCAGGTAAGATTCCCCCATCCCCAGTTGGACATTTTATGGAAGAGCAATGGAAGGCAGACGAGTTGTCCACTTTCCTGATGACATTCCCTGCTCCATGGACGATTGGATGGCCCCACACAGACACACGCTGCTCTTCTTGGGCCTCAGATGTGGAGGCAGGATTTCCTTCCAATCTTCTGCAGCCAAACTCCCTGGAAGGCCCTGCCTGTGCCGAGGTTCTGCCCATGCCTTTGCCACTGTCCTGTGTGTCTATGGGCCCCAGGCTTCTGAGCCCACAGTGCAGGCACAGGGGAGACGGGTTCAAAGGCACACCAGAGAGCTAAGGGATACCCATCCCACTGCCCGATAAACCTGTAAGGGGAAGGATGTGGCCTCTCTCCGGCCTCCTGCCTGCCTCCAGGTCTCTCCAGGTGTTCCCCTGGGAGTTGTCACAAGTAACCAGAGCTGTTCCCGGTGGTGAGAGCTCAGGAGGATGGTGTTGCTTGGCAACTGGCACAGCACAAAAGATCCAGCTAATCCAGGCAGTCTGGGCTGGCCAAGCCCTACCGCTTTAGGGCAGGAGCTGCTGGCCAGCAGCAATCCCCTAGAGACAGATGCTTATAAACTTCTACCTCTTTTCATTTCAGCAAACCCCAAGTTCTAGCAAACCTCAAGGCTTGCACAGGGGGGACCCTTTCTCTCTCCGCCTTCCTGTCTCTCACCCTTTTCACGAGGGCTCTTTTCACAGCCCAGTGAATAATCTGCAGGCCTCTCTGGGGGCCCCAACTCTGTTGCAAGCCATGAGAAATGGGGCAAATTACTTCACCTCTCTGAACCTCAGACTCCAATCTTTGAGGTCATATGGACCTGGATACAAATCCATGCTTTATTTCTCAGCTGTGTGATACCAGGCATGTTATCTAACCTCTTGGAGCCTCAGCTCCCTCAGTATAAACCTACCTTATAGGGCTATTGAAAAAAGGATAAGAGGCAAAGCAAGGAAAATGTTTAGCACAGTGCCTGGCACATGACCTGGCAGGATTTGGCCTGGCACCACTCTCTAGCCCAGGGGTGGGCAAACTTTTTGACTCGAGGGCCACAATGGGTTCTTACACTGGACCGGAGGGCCGGAACAAAAGCATGGATGGAGTGTTTGTGTAAACTAATATAAATTCAAAGTAAACATCATTACATAAAAGGGTATTTTTTTTTTTTTTTTTTAGTTTTATTCATTTCAAATGGGCCGGATCCGGCCCGTGGGCCATAGTTTGCCCACAGCTGCTCTAGCCTTATGTTCCAACACCCCCTTAGTCACTGGCCACTACTCATTCGCCTATTCTGCTGTTGAATGAATCAAGCTCTTTCCCACCTCTGGGCTTTCCGGTATACTGTCCCCACCCCCCCCCCCCGCCCCCCGCCCCAAGACAATTATTCTTCAGTTGAAAAATTACTTCCCTGGAGAAACATCCCTTATTCACCATCCCTCTTTTGAATGACAGCTCCACATTAAACATCTTGTTGGCATCCTGCATTTCGTTTTCTCTTTATGGCACTCAATACTTATTTAAATGCAAGATGGTTTAACATTAGTCTCCCCTAGTGGGCTGTGAGTCTGGACAGGGGCTATGTCTGATATGTTCTTTGCTGTGTTCCCAGTGAGAGGGTTGGCCTAGTTGTTCTCCATAGTACATCCCAGCCCTAGCCGGTTTGGCTCAGTGGATAGAACGCCAACCTGCAGACTGAAGGATCTCAGGTTCGATTCTGGTCAAGGGCACATGACCAGGTTGCAGGATCGATCCCCAGTAGGAGGCGTGCAGGAAACTCAGCCAATCAACGATCCCCTCTTATGGGTGTTTCTCTCTCTCTCTTTCCCTTCCTCTTTGAAATCAATAAAAATATATTAAAAAACAAACAAACAAAAAGTACGTTCCAGCTTTCTGTATCTCAAACCGGCTAGAGCTGGATCTCTTTATTTCTTATTTCTTCCGTCTCCTAAGTTGACCTAAATAATTTTTGCACCACTTCTTTGGTTAACCTGAATCTCCCAAATGCGGCGTCTAACTGCAAAGGCAGCTCAGTTCATCACGCTCCATTTCTTTCTGGACTGGCTGGACCAGATTTGGGATGGCCAATCCCAAAGCAGCCCCTGACGGATTTCGGGGACCCCTTTTTTCCCCCCGCATCCCAGGGCGCTCGGTCCTCCCAGCGTCGTCCGTCAGCTAAAAGCAGACCCGAAGGAAGCGGGCGCTCCTGGCTTATTTGCATATCCTCGTGCTATTGGCTGGAAGGGCGACCAATGGTTTGCTCGGGTGTTTGCCCTGCGCCGGGCTCAGCGCCGGCGGGTGATGTAATGGAATACTGCCCCGCGCGCCGGCTCCCTCGGGTCAGCCTCGTGACGTAGAGGCTTCCCCGGCTCCAGCCCGCCCAGCCCGGCCTGGCGTGGGGCTGAGCAGCCGCCCCCGAGGACGTGGCGTGGGACACGGCCGAGGCCGAGGCCCCGGCGCTGCAGTGGGGCCCAGACCTTTTAGTTCCGGCCCGGCGTTCCGGTCCCGGCTCCCCCGGGAGGCCCGGCGCGCCAGATGGGATCTGGCGGCGTGGAGAGAAATCTGGAAGCAGACATCAGATTACCAAACTCGACTCCTCTGGGAGTGGATTACCGGCCTCTCACATCGTAAATCACGCAGTTCTTTCACGTTTTGCCTTTGTTTACAACGAGCGTGTTTGATTTTGTAATTAAGTAGTTACAGAGGGTTTCTGTTTGTTATTATTAAAGGGCCTGACTTGGATTTAGAGGAAATCTTGGCATTAATTACAGCCCGGTGACCTTGGCCACTTTTTCGAGCTGGCCCTGGTGCCTTCCATGGCAACCAGGGAAGAGCAAATGTAGGGGCATTCAAAAAAGCCCTCCAGTCTCGCGGGGTCCCGTCTCCCCCTTCACACTGCTCCATGTCCTCTTCCTCCAGGAAGGCCTCTCAGATTAACCCTCCAGATCCCACCCCAATGCTAGCTTGAGGTCTCTGGGAGGCTGTCTCTTGGACCTTCTGGCAGTGGTTTCATAACTCCTCTTGTGTCCTGCCTTCCATCAGATTAGGAACCAGCTTTCTGTAGCACAATCTTGTCCTTCTCCCTTAGGAATTTTCCATAATGTGGGGCAGCACTGGCGAGGGCATCGGTCTTCCCCTCTAGTCCTAGCTCCTGAGCCATGCACATAGCTGACCTTTTCTTTCCTCAGTTTTCCTATCCACAATAGGGGCTGTGTGGTAGTTACTGGAATTTGTGTAGAAAGAGGAGGGGCTAAGGTATGCAGGAACAAGATGGTGGGTAGAAACTAGAGCACTGGTCTGGGAGTCAGAAGGCCTGGGCTGTGGTTCTGTCATGGCCACTGACTAGCTGAGTGACTTGAGTCAAGGAGACCACAAGGGGGTTGAAAGGTACTGGACATTGTAATGGACTAGAGCAGCGGTTCTCAACCTGTGGGTCGCGACCCCTTTGGCGGTCGAACGACCCTGTCACAGGGGTCGCCTAAGACCATCCTGCATATCAGATATTTACATGACGATTCATAACAGTGGCAACATTACAGTTATGAAGTAGCAACGAAAATAATTTTATGGTTGGGGTCACAACATGAGGAACTGTATTTAAAGGGCCAGAAGGTTGAGAACCACTGCACTAGGAGGTGACATTGCCCCCATCATCTGGGCAGCTCCTCAAGCCCCCAAATAAACATACCAGCTGGGCAAAGCCAGGTGAGTGCTTGGTATGTGCAGCTTACAGATAAGTTCCCCAGCCTGCCTTCCCCCAGGTCCTGTATGGAAATGGCAGGTCTGCTGCTATGTGCCCGATCCCTTGCTCCATTCTTTATCTCTACCCTGTGAGATGGTTATGTTATCATCCTCATGTTTCCAATGAAGAAACTGAAGCCCAGAGAAGGTGAGTAACTTCCCTGAAGTTACCCAGTTGCTAATAGTAGAACCAGTTTGTCAATCTCAGGCCTCGTGAACCTACGTGCTCCTTCCACCTCACACAGCCACACAGGTATGTTTTAGCATTATATATTTTATGAAATATTTTATTTGATTATAAAACAGGAGAGTATATAATAAAGCCAAGTTATACCAAAGTATTTATAGAAGGGAAAGACCTCTGTGGGCTGGAAGCCTTCATGGAAAAACTGGTAACTGAGCCTTTGAAAATAAAAAAAAATCCTTCCTGTCCAAATAAATGCATTTCTCCTACACAGGCAAAATATTTTTAAAATGTATTTCAAAAGTTAGATTTCTGGAAAAAGAAAAAGAAGAGGTGGAGGTAGTGGCTTCTTTAAAAAGTCCATCCGGAAGGAACTCCTGGGTAGGAAGGCGAGGAGGGTGGCGGGGGAGGACAAAGCCAGTCCCATGGCTCTCCTCCTCGTGCCATTTTTGAAACCTCGGTGTCTTTATCGCTGTTTTGGCCTAATCCTTGAGTATGGAAGAGAAATGTAAAGGTCCTGAGAGGTGATTTTGAGATAAGCGAGAGACCCGTGGGATCATTATGAAGAATGAGAGAAAGGGGTTTCAGACTTGCAGCAGGAGGTTAGGACAGGTCCAGGAAAAAGGATTTCTGGGGGTTGGCAGGGGCTAGGGAGAGGCATGTGGCCCCTGGAATGAGGGCTGAGTGGAGATGCGGGAGCTGTTTTGGAGAGTTTTGAATGCAGAAGAGATTCTCTGCTGCGTGGGACCTGCTGGGTGCTGGGGATTGGATGGTATGCTCATAATTTAAGGTGGTTACCAAAACGAGCAGTCGCTGGTGGCTGATGCCGCAGAGCACAGGACTGGGTCCTGCTGAATGGGTATTTCCCATTGGCCCTGCCTGCCGGGCAGTACAGGAGCAACCAAGGTCACCCCAACTCCTCCTGCCCCCAGCCCCACTGCTCCAGCCTTGACCTGGCCTCCCTGCACCAGCCACAGCGAAGTGGGCAAGTTGCTGGAGAAGGACTTGCTCAGAACAAGGTGGTTCTCCCATTTCCAAATAGTGATCCACTCAGGTGGGAGAGAGAAACCTTCCAAGCACTCCCACTGCCAGAAGGTTCTTACAGGGGAACCTGTGCTTGGAGACTATGGTCAGATGGGGGTACCACTCAGGGCTTCCTGCCCACTGGGGTGAGCCTCTGGGTGTTTCTTGTACTAAGTACTCCTGCCATTTGGGGAAGCCAGACTCCAAAAGGAGAGCAAGGAGGAGAATATGCGTGCCTACTGTGTACAAGTCAACTCCACCGCTGTTCACTTCTCCGAAAAACCGGAGGAGGTGGGTCATATTAATATCCCCATTTTAAGGTGAGGAAACTGAGGCTCAGAGTGGCGAAGTGACTTGCCCTAGGCCTGTGGTGGGCAAACTGCGGCTCGCGAGCCACATGCGGCTCTTTGGCCCCTTGAGTGTGGCTCTTCCTAAGCCTTAGGAGTACCCTAATTAAATTAATAACAATGTACTTACCTATATAGTTTAAGTTTAAAAAATTTGGCTCTCAAAAGAAATTTCAATCGTTGTACTGTTGATATTTGGCTCTGTTGACTAATGAGTTTGCCGACCACTGGCCTAGGCCATACAGTATTATGGGAGCAGACAGAGCAGTGCCTTGCCCCTGCCTTCACTCCCGCCTCGGGAATGCTTCTCTTCAGGAGAAATTTCACCCTCCCAAGAAGTCTTCTTCTCTGCCTTCTGGCCGACTGCCCTGGGTTTGGGGGCTTAACCACTCCCCTGGGCACCCTCCTATCTGGGTTCGTTGCCTTTGAGTGGGCATGCGGGCCAAGCAATGCAGACGAGGGTGCCCAGGGCTCAGAGGGACAGTTCTTGGTCCTCTCAAGCCAGCCTAGTTGCTGTGTGACTTTGGGCTGCTGCCAGGCCTCTCTGGGCCTCACTTTTTCCACCTCTTCCTCGGGGGAAGCCCCAGGTAAATTTATTTATAACTTAGCTTCAAGTTTGCTGCTGCGGAAGGTGTTAGCAAGGCCACAGAACCCTCGCCTGAAAAACAGCAGCACCCCCAGGCCAGTGGCGGCGGGGCGGGTTATGTAACCGGGTGCTCAGCGCGTGTGTTGGGGATGGGGGGACGCGGGGCGGGGCGCTCGCGGCTATTCCGGGCGCCGCTATTTTTAGCCCCATTGATGAGGCTGCGTCGGCTGCCGCAGCCGGGATTCCGGAGACGTCAATGCGCGCGCGTCACGGTCCCTGCCCGCCCGCCCGCCCGCCGGGGGAGGCGCGCCCCGGGCTGGGACAGCGGCGCGGGCGGCCGCGGGGCGCGGGGGCGGGGGGACGCGGCCGAGGCCGGAACTGCGGGGTGGGGGGCTCCCGGGGGCGGGGGGCGCGGCGGCTTCCGCGCGAGAAGGCGGCCGAGCTCGTGGGGACCCCGCGCGGCGCCCGCGACCCCCGAGCATGGGCGCCCCTGCGGTGCGGCGCTCCCCGCAGCCGGTGGGGGTGCCAGCCCGGAAGGCGGGGGCGGAGAGGCGAGCGGAGCTCACCAGGCCAGGTGAGGGGCCGTGTGGGCCGGGGCGCTGTGGTCCCGGGGTGACCCGGGAGGAAGGGGGTCTTGCAGATATACTGGGGTGAGCTGGGGCCACGCGGCGAGTCCTGCTTGGAAGCCGGGCAGCGTGCGGGGAGGCGGGTGGGGGAGGCACCGGATTCCCAGCGGAACCTGCCAGCCCCGACTCAGCCCCCAAGTGCGGCGGCCAGCTCTCTGGTCCCGGCCCGCCAAGGGTGGGGTTTGGCCCGCGAGGGGCGCTGGAGGTGGCCAGGCCAGAGAAATTCCTTCCATTTCCCGCCGGCTGCAGGGAACGGGTTCCAGGAGTTCGGGAGCTCAGCTGCCAGGATGCCGCTGGGAGGGACCGGGATTGCCAGATGCAACTTCTTCGTGGGACCGAGTGGAGAAACCGAGGCCGGAGAGGGTCTCGTGGAGTCGGAAGCGGACCTGGGACTGGACATGCTCCAGTGGTGGCCTTTACAGTGAAGTATTCATTTGGGTTTGGGGCTAGCATTAGGGGAATGCGGGGAAAACGAAGGCTGGGCAGGGGTAGGTGGGTTCACAACATTTCTGCCCCGAGGTGCTCATGGGTTCGGGGGCTGACAGCCTGGACAGGGACCCTAGTGGTGGCCACAAGGCTTGCTTTGTCCTAGACCCACTCCCAGTGAATGGTTAGTTCAGGGACTTGGAGGAAGACCGAAAGGGCGGCCAGTTGTTTCTTTGCAGAGATCTAGAGCTGAGAGGAATGACAGGTGCACAGTAGGATAAAATCAAGAATCCAAACGGTGGCAATCCGGCAGAAGGGTGGACCAAGACTGACAAGATGGACGTGACTGATTATAAATGCTGAGACCTGTGCGGGAGTTAAGAAAATTAGGTCAGGAATCCGGGCCTAGAGCCTGGCTCAGAGGCCCAGCAACCCAGGCCCTGGAGCTTCCCACTTGCTGTCTGGTGTTGGCTGTCAAACTGCTCTGCAATCAGAGACCTCTGCCCGCTAAACAGGCCCAAGGGGGAATGGAATGCCCCTCCCTGGGCTCCCGGGGTCCTGATCCCAGCTTTGCCTCTTCCTAGCCGTGTGACCTTGGGCAAGGGGTGAACGGCTCTGTGCCTTAGCTCCCTCGTTGGTAAAATGTTCATAATAATCATCCCTTCCACCTAGTGTTGTGAGGCTGAAATGCGAACATATACATAAAGTGCTCAGTAATGTATCTGGCACATAGTGTTCCACATATATCAGCTGCTGTTGTTGATGTGTGTTAAAGTAATATGCCCATTTCTGGGTGGGAACATTGGCCAATGCAGAGCGTAGGAGCCACCAGGGCTGCAGAGGGTGGGTCTGTCAGTTGTGTCCTGTGCAAGGGGGAGTTGAGTTAAGACCCAAATACTTCAGGAAAGAGAAGGGCGTTGCAGGTGGGCCCAGGCACAGCAGAGACCCAGAGCGGAGGGCTCTTGGAGGCAGGGTTGTGATTCATCATAGTGTTGGCTGCAGTGTCCTTCCCACCTCCTTCCAGGCGGCTGGCTGACCTCCTCCCAGCCCAGCCCCACTGCAGGCACGTGTGAGCCCTCCTCTCCCCGAATTCCACAAATACTTACTAGAGCACCTGCTGGTGCTGAACTCTGTTTTATTTATTCTAAATATATTTTTATTAATTTCAGAGAGGAAGGGGGGGGGGAGAGAGAGAGAGAGCGAGAGAGAGAGAGAGAGAGAGAGAGAGAGAGAGAGAGAGACATTAGTGATCAGAGAGAATCATTGATTTTCTGCCTCCTGCACACCCCTGACTGGGGATTGAGCCCGCAACTTGGGCATGTGCCCTGACCTGGAATCAAACCATGACATGACCTCGTTGGTTCATAGGTTGATGCTCAACCACTGAGCCACGCCAGCTGGGCTGAACTCTGTTTTAGAGACTGAAGAATGCAGGGCTTGAGAGAGACAAGTGAACAGCATTAGTCCCATGGAGATAATAAAAGTAGGTTAAAGAGATAGGATGAGGGCGGAGGATCTGCAAGAAAATGGGAATGGGAACTGATGGGTGAGGAGGAGATAGCTGTACAGACATCCCGGGCAATGCTTTCCTGTCAGAGGAACAGACAGTGCAAAGGCCCTGAGTGAGGAAAGAAAGCCCATTTGGCTGGAGCACAGCTGGGTCCTTGAGGTCTGGCCTGATGCTCCCACCACATTGGGCAGGTATCACTTTTTCTTCCTCCAAGCCCCCTCAGTCCTTGGTTGGCCCTCTGCACAGTGCTGGTTGTAACTGACCTTGATTCATTCCCCCATTGTAACCTCCTGTGGCCCAGGGATCTTGGTTTGTTCCTTCTTGGGTCTCCCACTGTTCATGGCTCACTGCTGGGCTCCCAGTAAATGTTTATGAAATGACTGTGGAGGAGAGGATATTGATCTGGGATAGGAGATAGGATCAGGACCTTGCTCTGAGATGTTAGCAATCACTTCCTAGGCACCATTGGGCCCCAGACTCTGGCCCCTGTTCTCAGACACAGGCAGGCTGACCTGGGCACTCAGACTGGGCCTGACTGGTAGGAAGTGTGTGTCCCTCCTGAGCCTTCCTCCTCAGCTGTGGGCTGGTAGGGAGAAGAGGGAGGGAGGGCCTCAGGGCCTGCCTGCAGACCTGTTTCTGGAGGATAGGGGACGATGATGTCATTCTGGGAAGCAGGTGTAGCATATGGGCTGGGGCAGGTTAGAAGCCTGATTTTGCCTTCTGTTTGGGGTTGGAAGCTCTCCAGATGTTCCAGACTGCCCTCCCCTCCTTCCCTACGGCCTTCACTCCATGCTCCCATTACGCCCATAGGAGCAAGGGGTGCTCGTAGCTCTGGAAGAGGAGTCTGTGTGCCCTGGGCCAGAGAAGCTCCCTTTGCCTGAGGACCCTGGGGCAGAAGTCAGGAGGGCGAGGAGTCCCATCACCCACCCTCTGGGACCCTCTCCTTCTTACTTCCTCTGCCTCCATCATGGAAACATCTACTCTTTTCCGAGGCCTCATCATGGCCTGTAGCGCAGCCTGATAACTGGAGAAGGCCAAGCCTTGGCTGGCCCTGCCCTCTGGGGCCCAGTTGAGAGAAGAGAGGGTTGAATAAGAGTGGGAACAGGAAAGGAGAGCTGTGGGGGTCTTGGGTGCATCGGCTAAAGGGGGCTCTGGCACCAGTGGGGTCAGTGGGAAGAGCTTGAAAGGCTAGAGAGGTGGTGCACACAGTTGCCCCAGAAGGAGAGGCCAGGAGATGTCCAGAGAGGCTTGGAACCAGGGTCTGAGGTCAGCTTTGATGTGTCCACATTGAATTTCTCTTCAAATTGATATCACGTATGTGTCTGGCACTGTTCTAAGTGTTTTACATATAGCTCATTTTAAGCCGGATGATAACCCTATGGTTGTTAATTTTAGAGATGTCAACCACAGGTTGTCATTTCTACAGATCAGGAACAAGAGGCACAAAGAGGTTACGTAACGTGCCTCAGGTTACAAGTGATGAAGCCCGGGTGCGAACCTCGGCAGCCAGAGATCTAGCATCCTGCTCTTAACTACTCAGCTCTAACCTGAGCCTTCCCCTTTTGGGACTGGCATCCCTTCACAGAATATTCCTGAGGGTCCTCATTGCTCTGGTTACAAGGCTGGGCTGCCTGGAGATGGGGTCACGGAGCCCCTGCCCTGAGGGCCTCTGAGGCTTTGGGGGCTACAGTGCAGCCTCTAGGGAGAGAAGGGTATTCTGCTCTGTCCTCACAACAGTTCTCTTTTCTCTGCTTACAAACACCCTTTCGTGCATATCAGGGGGCTGAGAGCTGGACTGAGGCACCCTCACCCCGGAGTAGGGTGTAAAGCTGAGGGCTGGGAGCTGCCATGTGTCACATGTCCCGGAGATGCCCCAGATGCTGTTAGCATCTCCTGGCCACAACCCCAAGGGCTGTTTGCCTAGGGCAGTGGTTGGCAAACTCATTAGTCAACAGAGCCAGATATCAACAGTACAATGATTGAAATTTCTTTTGAGAGCCAAATTTTTTAAACTTAAACTATATAGGTAGGTACATTGTTATTAACTTAATTAGGGTACTCCTAAGGCTTAGGAAGAGCCACACTCAAGGGGCCAAAGAGCCACATGTGGCTCGCGAGCCACAGTTTGCCGACCACGGGCCTAGGGCATAGGCCCCACGCTCTGATGCCCAGCCTTGGGCTGGCTTGTCCCCCTGATAGCCTGGGTCCTGCCCCTGTTCCCACAGCTGTGTGTACTGGTTTGTGCTGTCTCTGGGGAATTCCCTGCTGGCTGGTTTCTTCTCAGTCACACTGACTCCCCCTCTGTAGGCCTCAACCATGGACAGAGGCCCGCTCCAGCCCCTCCCTGGTGTCCGGCTCCTTTTGCCAGGCCCTGAGGATCCAGAGGATGGTTTGAGTATTGCCCAGGGGCTGTCCATCCATCCAGAGTGGTAAGTGCTCTGCTGTTGTTCTTTGTACACCCCTGGGGCCCCCGAGCAGGTGGGGTTAGGGGGTGGAGGTGGGTGTGGAGCCGCCTGAAGTGGATGTGGTTTGGGGGATGGAGGGGGAAGCCCTGCAGAGGTGGTAGGCGAGGTGCTGCTCAGCGTGGGGAGATCTGATTTTCAGTGTTGGGGGTAACGTGGGGGTGGGGAAGGGGGAAGCCTCGTTTTCTTAGCAGGATAGGTGGAGGGGGGCACTCTGGGCCCTGTGACATGGGGTGATGGTGGGGGTGGGGGGTGACAGCTGCTCTCAAGGCAGCATGTGCCCCGTTCCAGGAAGCTGATGGGGTGGAGTTGGGTAGTTCAGGGCCAGGCTGGGAGTAGAGTGGGGCAGACATGGGGGATGGGAAGCTGCTTGTTTCTAGGTGCAGGCACTGCACCAGGGGAGTGGGTGAAGGGAAGGCGGGATGACCCCATTCCTCCCTGAAAGGGTGCTGACCGCCCCTGCCTACTGTGGCTGCCCTGAAGGTCCTGTGAGGTCTGGTAGGGGGAGGTGCCTCTGTAAATGGGAAGGATCTTGCTAACCAAGGACGGGGAGAGGCCCCAGCATTCCTGAGGGGGAAATCTCAGTCTTGCAGACATGGCCAGAGGGATCCTTGGCCATCTCGCTCACCGCCTCTCCTTATGGACGAGGAGACTGAGTTACCGAGGGGGGAAGTGACTTTTCAAGGTCCTACGGTGAGGACATGTAGAGCCAAGCTTAGAATCCAGGCTCCTGGATTCCAGGCAAGCCCAGAGGCCTGATCTGTTGTGAGGACACACCTTCTTGTCTGAGCATGCTTCCAGAGAAGGCACAAGCCGATCTGCGGGTGATGGGGGGTGGGAGGGGGGGTAATCAGAATGGGATTTCCACCAGCCCTTTCCCTGGGGACCTGAGATACTGGGATGGGGCCAAGGGCACCACAGTCCTGGTTACCGTGTTTACCTGAGGGAGCTGGAGTGCAACCTGGCCCCCTGGACAGGGATCCTGTGATTCCCCTTTTTCTTCCCTGGAACAGAGAACAGAGGGCCGTCTCTGAGCAGCAGCCCCCCTCAGGCCTTGGGAGATGTCAGATGAAGCAGGAGCTGGCTGGGTATCTCCCCCCCACCCCCCACCCCAAGCACGGTTGCCTCCTGGGGAGTTGGTGCTCAGGGTGCAGAGAGTCCCAGAGAGATGGCTGGGCTGGGGAGGGTAGGATGTCCAGTTCGAGCCTGGGTGGCAAAGGGAAAGCCCTGGGAAGCAGGGCCTCCGTTTCCAGGGCTGCCCTGGTTGTGCACCTGGCCTCACGCTGGCAGCAGGCTCTGTGCCCCCAACTTCAGGCTGGGGACAGGAAGAGGCATTCCTGTAAGTGGGAGAGGCGGGTGCCCCTGGTCAGCCGGAGATCACGACTTGGGCAGCAGGTGAGTGAAGAGGACAGCAGTGGGCCAGGTATCTTTCCCATTACTCTGTCCCCACCTCTACCCTCAGCTCAAACCTGGCATCCTGAGCTCCCAGCCTTCCCTCTGGGTACACAGCAGCCCCCATGACAGGATTTCCTGTGTTCACCTTGTCGTCTGGGTGATTGGGTGAAACTCTCATGTCAGATATACGGCCAAGGCCACCCCGAGGGGCTGCCAGCTGGGGCCCCGTGAGTGCGAGAGCTGCTGGTCTTGTGACGTGGACACCTGTCTGCCAGGCCTGGGCACGGGCCCAGGGTCACGCTCACACCGGGGCTCCCGTCAGTTGACTATTTTGGGCTCTTGCTGACCTGGGCCAAAGTCAGGCTCCAGCCAAGAGGGCCCTGAGGCAGCTCCCGTGTCCCCAGAGGCCGCTCTGGTTTCTGCTATATAAACAGAGGAGGACATGCTGGCTTGGAGACAGCTCCACGTCCTGAGCCTGCTCAGCTGGTGCACAGCCTCCCCTGGGCAGGACGAGCTGACTGGGCAGTCGCGTCTCTTCCCTCAGGGCTCCCTGAGGCCGCCGGGAAGGGCCCCCAGCCGGGCCTGGGATTGTCCTCCCTCCGTGCAGCTGCCCACGATGAGTCAAAGCCGATTGTGAGGAGGAAACTGGTGAGTCTGAGGAATGGGGAAACTGAGGCACAAGAGCTGGGCTGTTTGGATCTTTTTCCATTGAGACTGTTTGCTTTGTGGTTCCTTTAGGAGTCGGGGAGGAGGAGGGAGCAAGGGTGGCCTATGTCCCGAGGAATGAGAGTAAGGCAGCGGTTCTCAACCTGTGGGTCGCGACCCCTTTGGCGGTCGAACGACCCTTTCACAGTGGGCGCCTAAGACCATCCTGCATATCAGATATTTACATTACGATTCATAACAGTAGCAACATTACAGTTATGAAGTAGCAACGAGAATAATTTTATGGTGGGGTCACAACATGAGGAACTGTATTTAAAGGGCCAGAAGGTTGAGAACCACTGGAGTAAGGGCTTGCCTGCAGTTGGATGATGGGAGTTGGACCTGGGGACACTCGGTGGTTGAGAACCGGGAGACACGATGCCATCTTTCTCCTTCCTCGGAGCTCTCCAGCAGGGTCCCAGCCTCCTCTCTGTCGCCCAGGTCTGGACAAGGCACTGGTGTGCTCAGGTGGGGAGGGGCACTGGAGTGAGCCGGGTGTCCACCGGGTACTTCAGCATTGGTTCTTGAGTAGGGTCCCTGGACCCCCACCTGCTGGGACTGAGAGGCAGACCCCTGGGCTTGGCTTCCCCGAGCTCCCCACGCCTGCCCCACTCTCCTTGCCCAGCTTCCCAGCTGGTTTGGGTGCCTGAGAAGCAGAGCTGGAGTGAGGTCTGGCAGGCCCGCCAGCCAGCTTGCCACAAACATGCTCCCAGGCCCCCGGCCAGCGGCTTCGGCCCGGCCTGGAATAAGTGGCAGCTCCTTACGTGGGAGGCTCTTGTGCTCTCATTCTCAGTGCTTAAAAAAACAAAACCTTTTCCCTTTCTGAACGTGAGTCTCTAAACGAATCCAGAGCCTGTGACTAAAAATACTTTAACAATAGGAAAATGCATCAGTCTTTCCGGCTGGGGCTCATTATCAGAGGGTTTTTTATTTTGGAATTTGAAATTTTGCCCAAGGTGGCTGGGTGGAGACCCTGGGCAGGGGCAGGAGAATTCGGTGGGTGTTGATATTCTGCAGGCTGATGGGAGACCCTCCAAGGAAGGAGGAGGGGATTGCTGGCCAGGAGCTGAGCTGAGCAGATGGAGGGGCGTAGAAGGGGTTTGAGGAGGGTGCAAAGGAGGTGTGGGCTGTCCTTTCCCAAAGGAACTCCGTGATCCTGTCTGCGTTTCCCAGCTCTGGCTGTTCTTACTGAAGTCTAATCTTATTCCTCTGTGCTGTATGTTAATTCCGTCTGGCCTGAGAGGGAAGTGGGGTTGAGAAATCACTGGACTGAAAATGACCTCTATGGAGAGAGGCCTGCCCTCCTCAATTAGCTAGCTTTCTTTAGCGTATTGAGCACTTGCTGCATACAGAGTCTGGAATTTTCTGGTGCTGGGTGGAGCCACGTCTCTGGGCACACTCTCATTTCCTTTCACTCAAGCCCTGTTTTTCTCTGGTTCTTAAAGAAGGGGTGCTGGCTCCCCAGTTAGCTGAGGACCCTGGTGTCTGTCTCCTTTTCCTGTGACCCAGGATCCTGCTGCAGGTCCCTAGAGTCCCCGTTCCCAGATGGTGCTCCACTTCACTGTTGAGCCCCCCCCCCCGCCCAGTTAGCGGAGTGAATTCTCACAGCCCTGGGACTGTGATGCTGTCGGCATTGGACAGATGAGGAAACAGTCTCGGAGAGGGCAAGGGACTGGTCGCACACCAGGTTTGCTGGCTCCTCTGCCTTTTGCCCCGGCCAGGGGCTGGGGTGAGAGGTGGGGGGCAGCGGCTAACCCGCCCACGTCCTTGGGAGCCTGTTTTCAGGGAGATAACATATGTCCGTGGGAAGCCCCCTGGGACAGTAGGCAGTGTGTCCCCACCCCCAGCACAAATCCCCCTGCCCACTGTCAGGGCAGGAAGAGGAAGTGGCCAGGTCAGGGCAGGCATAGGTCCTGGGGCTGAGGCGGGGAAGGTCCCCTGGCCACTTCTCAGAGAGAGGAGGCCAAGCTCGCTCCCTCTGCCCACCCTGGGGTGGGTGTGGAGGCCTGTGGGTGGGGATGGTTTTGGTGAAAGTGGGGCAAGTTCCTGCCCTCTGCACAGCAGCGGCGGGGCAGCCTGAGGTCAGGGGCCAGCGTGGGAAAGGGGCTGTGCAGTTCCACTTCCTCCATCCTCTATTCACTCAGCTCCACGCCCTCCCTCTGGGCTGGGAACATTGGCTACCCATTTGGGACGGCCCTGGGCTACGACTACTGAGGATGCATGAGGGGTCCCCCTGCCAAATTGGGGGAGACAGGGCCTTGCTCTCATGTTCACACATTGGAGGGGGCGGGGTGTGGCTGAACACATGGTAAGTCCCCCTAAGATGTGACTAGGAGGGGCAAGGGCCTAGTGAGTTGTTCAGAAAACATACCGAGTGTGCGAGGACCCCTCTGTAGTGTCAGATCTCATGGGCTCTCCCAACTGTAGTTGTGTTCTGAGTAAGTAGCATTAGAACAAGTACAGAATGAGAAACAGCGCTGTTTCTCGGTCATTTCAGAAACACACACTTGAATGAGTAAATTCCAGCGGCATCTGTACCATTTACATATAGATATTGCTTTCGTTGAGGCGTGACTGTGTTTTAGTTACACTTTTATTTTTGAAAGTATAATATATAGACCACAAAGCATGCAAATGGTAGGTGTAATATTTTAAGAGTATAGTTTGTGACTTTTCCAGAGTGGGTGGCCATGTCCAGATTGTGAGTCAGAAGGTTTCCAGTCCCTCCAAAGACCCCCTCCTGGCACCACTATTTCTGATTTACAGACGCTTGTGTGTACCTGGTTCTGTGGTGCCCTTATAAGAAACGAGGGGGCACTGGGTCCAGCACAAAACTGAGAGTTAGGGGACCTGAGTTCGAGTCCTGCTCCCAAGCCTCCATCTCTTCATTTATAAAATGGGGGTCAGAATTCTCCTGGAAGGCTGAGGAGAGGGTTCGTGGAAAAATCCATGCAAAGTGCCCTGGGTTGACCAGTATTCCCCATGCCCCCAACCCCCAGTGAGGAGGTGCTTATTATTAAGTGAGGCTGACCCAGGGGTGGCACATGAGCTGCCTTAGGGGATCAGCAGGGTTAGAATAGAAGGAAAAGGAGCCATGTGCCCAGGTGGTGGTGGGAAGGTTTAACCCAAGGTCCTTATATGGGAGAGTTATGAGGGCAGATTGGTGGGCTGGGCCTGCAGTGGGAGCCTGACATGGTTGGCTGTCTTATCTCCAATATGACATCTTCCATCCCTACCCTTCCTGTGTTATCGTGGCCCTGTCTTACCTTCTGGTTCTTCCCTCTAGTTTTGGATACATCTCTCATCATTACCTGCTTCATCATTACCTGTCCCCCCCCCCCCCCCCCCGACCAGAGCTGTTTCGCTCTTGAAGGCCAGACGTCTTGAAAGGGGGAGGGTCCCTTAGGAGTCTCTGGGCAGCCTGGGACCAGCTTATGGTCTAGGTCTCCCAGAGTCTGCATCCAATATGCCTTTCCCCACAGTCCTACTTAAGCCAGATGCCACTCCCTCCAGAGCCCCAGGCCACCTCCTCTGGAGGCCATCTGGCCAGCAGGGATGAACCCAGGGGTGCCCAATGCGTGGCCCTGGCAGTGTTCCCACAGAGGGACTCTACTTTTGTCTTCTATTTTCAGAGTGTAAGGTGTTTAGACCTCCCAGCACCCCTCCCCTCCTACAAGCATGTCCAGGTGGCAGATGCAGCTGCCTCCTCTCCCCTCTGCCTTTGGAGCAGCAATACTGCAGCCTCCAAACCTGCAGCAGCCAGGGAAGGTGGGGCCTGGGCTGCGGACACAGATTTGGAGGCTAGGGCTGAGATGTGGAGATTTAGGCCAGGGCCCTGGACAGCTCCTCAACACACACGAGTTCCCTGGGGCTCCTAGGTGGGCCTCCCCACGGGAGAGCAGGGAAATGGAAAGCGGGCGGGAGGAAAGGCAGGTGCTAGGGCTCAAGGCTGGCCCAGTTCTCAAAGAACTGCTAAGGCTGGGCTTGAGCTCACGCAGCTAATACACCTGTTTGGCTGATGGGGGTGGAGGGAAGAACGCTGATCTGGCGAATCATCTTTTGCTGACATGTTAAAATTATTTTTATTTTTTGAGGAAGGCCCTGTTGGTTGGAAGGAAGCGTCCCAGGGCGGGCTGGGGGACTGGGCGGCAAGCCCATTTTCATCAGCCCGGACTTGCTGCATGGGCCTGAGCAGGGTGCAGATCCTCTGGGAGCCCTTGGGTCCTAATCTGCAAAATGGGAGCACATGAATGATGTTAGTGGTCAAGCCTTTTTCTTTTTTAAAGCTGAATCCTTTTTTGTTTTTTCCTCCTAAGCAAAATCTTATGCAAAGGCCCAAGACAAAGAAAAATTTTGGCTTAAGTGGTGTGGAGATCCTGGCTGGTCCCATTGGCATTACCCTGCCCATGCTTCACCTTTACCCAGGTGGCCTTGAGGGGTCTCTGGAAGCTGGTTTGGGAGAAGCCAGAGCTCTCTGAAGGCTGGTCCGCATGGAGATTGTATGCTGTAATAGGGGCGTTCTGGCAGGTCCTGACCACATCACCAAATGAGATTGGTGTTACGTGAGACTGCTCCACCCGGGGGACAGTGGGGTTTGGGAAGTGGAGACAAGCTGGTCAGGGGGTGGTTTTAGTTTTCTTAATGAGTGCGGGTAAGGAAAAGCGGAGGTCACTGGCCTCACTCGGCTGGGCTGCTGCTGCTTCCTTCAGGAACCACTGAGGCATGCCTGTGGCTGGCAGTAGGAACTGGGGATCCAAGAGATGTTCCAAAATAGGATTTCAGGAAAAAATGAAAAGTTGCATGTAGGGCATCAGGAGCAGAGATGGGGTGACGGCTAGTACACAGATGACAAGCACTGCTTGGAACAGATGAAGTTTGAGGTGCTGGCTGGACCTTTGAGTGGACAGAAGTGGGGGCTGGAGACAAGGGTGTGGGGAACCTGGGATGAAGGGGAGGATGGATGTGAGGAGCAGAAAGTGCCTCAAGGGTTGAGGGGATTTATGTAGGGGGCCCAGATGAGGTGAGAGTGGGGTACAGGGGTGCAGGCTCAGTGGAAGCAGAAACTTCATGTTGACTTGCAGGGGAGAAGGGGACTGGGTGGGGCCCCAGTGTGTGTGTGTGTGTGTGTGTGTGTGTGTGTGTTCTCCTTATGAATATTAGCCCTTCCTTCCACTCTTTCCTAGCAGGTAAGGGCTCCCCAGGTGAGGAGCAGAATGGGGGTGGAGGGGTGATAGCCAGACCGGGGAAGGTTCCAGGTGGCTGCAGCCTGGTCTGTGCCCTGATATAGCCCTGATACAGGGCGGGTCAGAGCTTTCCACAGGTGTTGGAGGTGAGGTGGGAGTGTGGGTAATCCCTTATTCGAGACAGGGGACCGCGAGAAAAGATCCCCTAGATATGCAGTCAGTGGGGATCACCCCCGTGGGCCACCACCTTTCTGTGTGACCTTGAACAAGTGCCATATTTCTGAGTTTATTTATAAAATGGGGAAGAGTCTGCACAAATTCGAAAAAATTTCTCAGGCCCAACCCAATTCTGAAATTCGGTAATTTCCCACCAGAGTTCACTCAACCTGGAAGGGACTGTGGAGGGGACTGGTGAGAAATGAAGTTCAGCGGGCGGGGTAGAGCCCATTGGTCCATCTTCCGCCTGGCAAAACCCCTGCCCTCCGGAAGGTATTTTGCATAGGAAATTGGGGGGAGGGAATACGGCTCTTACTGATCGTTGGGGCCACCTCTCAGCCCCAGATCCCACTGGGGAGACCGCAGGGGGAGACCGGGCAAGTGCAGGGGGCTGCGGTGGGGGCGCAGGTGCTTCAGGTGTGTGCCTGGGTTGCCCGCCCCAACCCCAGGCCTCCAGGAAGGACCTGGGAGGGTGCCAGGCGGAGCGGGCCCAGGGAGCCGGCCCAGGGAGCCGGAGGGAGCGGGAGCAGCTGGAGGGCGAGGAGTTCCTCGCCGGGGAAGCCCTGCGGCCGCGGCTCCAGAGCGCCCTCTCCTTGGGTTCTGGCCCTCCAGCCGGTTATTTCGGACCTGGGGACCCCGGGCCGGGCCCTGGGTGTCGCGGGGGAGCCTCGGGAGTCCACGGGTTGCTATTTTTAGCCGGCGCGGCGGGCGCGAGGGGACTATTTATAGATCAAACAGTCCGCGCTCCCTGCGTCAATGGAACCCCGCGTGCGTCACCCGCGCAGACATTCCAGGCCCCCCTCTCGCTCCGCCCCCTCGGGCTCCCCGGCCCGCGCCGCCTCCCGCCGGAACCGCACCGCCCCCCGCGCCCTTGTATGGCCAGGGCTAGCCGGCCGTGCGTCAGAGGCGCCCCCGCCCCTCCCCGTGCGTCACGGAGCGCTTAAGAGGAGGGTCGGCTCCGCCGGGGAGCCCCAGCGGTGGCGGCTGCGAAAGTTAGGGGAGTGTGCAGGACGGCAGGAGCGCACTCGGCGTCAGACATCGACTCGGGGTGCTGGTCCCGGGCTGGGGAAGCAGGAGCCGGCCGGGTAGGTACCCCCGCGGGGAGCGTGCAGCTCATCTGAGCTCTCTGTCTTGGTTTTTCGGGGTGTTGCATGAAGGAGATGGGTGTACGCGCGGGTAGAAAGGATGTTGTGGGCAGGGTCATCATGCCGGGGGACGGGTGTAGGGTGCAGCTCTGGAATTGTCGGGAGCAGTTGGAACGGAGCAAGGACCCAGCTTGGACTGGAGTCTGTTCGGTGCGGGGGTAATGTCTGTGCAAGGTGGAAGCCTCAGGGGGTTAGGGTTGGCGCCAGGAGTCGGGACTTGTCCAGTAGGAAGCTGTCCGTAGCTCAGTCCCCCAGGGTGCCCCCCTGGGCACACAGCGCCCTGGATGAGGTGCTGACGGGGTTCCCAGTACAGTGGGGGGAAAGGTACAGAGAGCTTCAGCTGCCGGGATCCGCTGGATTTCCAAAAGGGTCTCCTTCCCCGCAGCATGCCAGCCCCCTCCCCATGCTCCTAGTAGTTTTCTTAACACTTAAGAGGCTGCGGCTGAGCTTGCAGGATACAGCCTGGAGTTTCTGCCCGAACTATGTTAGCAGACTCTGGGTTGCCCAAGGAAATGGCCAGCATTGGTGGCTGAACAGGGGAGGGGGTGCGTTGCATCATGGAATAAGAAAGTCTTCTTGGGGCAGGAGCAGGGTCTCTGGAAGAACAAGGAAACTTGTTTTAGCTGTAGCTTGGATCCTCTGTGTGTGTGTGTGTGTGTGTGAGAGAGAGAGAGAGAGAGAGAGAGAGAGAGAGAGAGAGAGAGAGAGGTGGAAACCCTGGTCCTTGGGGATCCTGGATGTCAGTTACTAATGTTGGAGTCTCTGGTGTGGTACTATCTGAAGGATACCCCGCTCCTTCTACCCCCGGAGTCACTGTTGGATCAGACAGGTAGGGTGCAGCCTGAGGCGGGTTCAGCATAACAGGTGCAAGCCACATTGTTGCCAGGACCTGCCTGAAGCCGGATTCGCCCCCTCCCTCCTTCAACCCCGCCCCTTCCTCCTCCCTGTGGGACTTTGCTGTTGTCTCCACCCCCATGTGGGTCCGTATCTTGTGCCATTAAGTACCTGCATGGGGGTGTGGGTATAGGTTGGTGGGGGTTGATCCGGATGTGGGACGTCCAAGTGGAGAAACAGGATTTGAATAAAGCTGGAACGCCCAGCCCTTCGTGGCTGCTGCCTCTCCTCCACCCCAAACCCATCCCTGCCCCGCTTTCCTAGCGCAGGCAGACGTGGCCACCTTATCTCTCACAGGTGCTGTGTGCTGTGGACAGGTGCTGCTGGGTGGGTGGGGCCAGAGCTTCCTGGGGCTCTGTTGTCTGGGTTGCCTGGGGGAGTGTTAGGTCAGGGTGGTGCTACCCTCTCTAGGGCCATGGAGGTGGGAGAAAGGCTAGAGCCCGAGGACTCTTTGGGTCCTTTGCCCCTTCCTGCTGCCCCCCTAGATTATGGTGCTCTGTTCCAGCTCGCTTTCTTACCCAGCGCCCCTCCCTGGCTGGTGAGGCCAGAGCTGTGCAGACCCCAGGCATGGAGGGATGGGAAACTTCTCTGTTAGTTTATGACCGGTCTGGGAGCTTACAAATCCCCCTGAGTGATGCTTCTCTGCTCCTCGGGATTGGGGCGGGGGTGTAACCCCATTGTCTGAGCTCCTGAAGTTTTCAGAGCACAGACACCCTTTCATGGAGGGACCCAGGCAGGGCAGGATGTCTTCTCCCAGCAAGCCCCTCTCCCTGCATAGCCACTGCCTGTCTCCTGGTGGACTCGGAGAGCTCTCTTATAAAAAGTACAGAGAAAAATGCTTGGGGGTAGCAGAGAAATTCCTCTTAGGGACTGTCCATTCTCCTGGTCGTCCAAGGGGCTGTTCTCTGCTCCCTCCTGCCCCCCCCCCCCCCGGCCTCTCTTCAGCATATGGCCTTTAAAGGTCTGGAGCCAGGTTACCCAATCCCCTGGGGAGCTGGGGACAGGGTGAGGAGTCCTGGGCTCTCTTCCTCTTTGCCTCTGAGAGCATCCCAGGCAAGTGCAGAGTGGGTACCCATCCCCAGATGGCAGGACCGGTGTGCATGTGGGATCTGCAGCCTTTGCTCAGTATGCAGTGTGGGGGCAGGGATACGAGGCAGGTTCATTGGTGCTTAGGCCTCTTTCTGAGGCAGTGGGCCTTCAATCCCAGCTCCTCTTCCATTTGCAGGATGTCCTTCCCAGGTACGCGGGGCGGGGGCGGGGGGAGTTTTGCAGAGGCTAGGTGGTGCCTGGGAATGTTCCCAGAAGTGCCAGATTGGAGAAACAGCATATCTGTTCCTGGGGACTGGGCAAGGCTGAGCCTGGCTGCTTCTCCCACCCACCCTTCTCCCAGCCCCCACCCATGCCTTACCCGGCGAGGGAGGGCAGGGCAGGGCACTGGAGGAACACAGCTTCCCCCTGTTCTGACAGAGAAATTCTGGCTGGATGCCTTCCCCAGGGCTCCCAGGCTGACTGGGTGTGGCCGGTCTTCCGACCAAGACCACTCTCGCTGGGCCTTTGCTCAGGGGCTTTTTGTGACAAGGAGGTGGAGATGGTGCTGTGGCCGGGGGCCAGGATTCCTGGGTTCTAGGCTTGACTGTGGCTCTAACACCTCAGGGTCTCATGTCTATCTTTTTTTTTTTTTTTTTAAATATACTTTATTGATTTCCTACAGAGAGGAAGGGAGAGAGATAGAGAGTTAGGAACATTGATGAGAGAGAAACATCGACCCACTGCCTCCTGCACACCTCCAACTGGGGATGTGCCCGCAACCAAGGTACATGCCCTTGGCCGGAATCGAACCTGGGACCTTTCAGTCCGCAGGCCGGCGCTCTATCCATTGGGCCACACCGGTCAGGGCTCATGGCTGTCTTTAGAGTCAGGCTTCTCTCACGGACTCCCCTCCTTGGTGTCTCCCCTCTCCAGAGATGCCCTGTATCCAAGCCCAATATGGGACACCAGCACCAAGCCCAGGACCCCGTGACCACCTGGCAAGTGACCCTTTGACCCCCGAGCTCAGCAAGCCCACCATGGACCTGGCCAGCCCCGAGGCGGCTCCCACTGCGCCCACGGCCCTGCCCAGCTTCAGCACCTTCATGGACGGCTACACGGGGGAGTTTGACACGTTCCTCTACCAGCTGCCGGGAACAGCCCAGCCATCCTCCTCAGCCTCCTCCTCGGCCTCCTCCACATCCTCGTCCTCAGCCACCTCCCCTGCCTCTGCCTCCTTCAAGTTCGAGGACTTCCAGGTGTACGGCTGCTACCCCGGCACCCTGAGCGGCCCGCTGGATGAGACCCTGTCCTCCAGCGGCTCTGACTACTATGGCAGTCCCTGCTCAGCCCCGTCACCACCCACGCCTGGCCTCCAGCCACCCCAGCTCTCTCCTTGGGACGGCTCCTTTGGCCCCTTCTCACCCAACCAGACTTACGAAGGCCTGCGGGCATGGACAGAGCAGCTGCCCAAGGCTCCGGGGCCCCCCCAGCCGCCGGCCTTCTTTTCCTTCAGTCCCCCCACCGGCCCCGGCCCCAGCCTGGCCCAGAGCCCCCTGAAGCTGTTCCCCTCGCAGGCCACCCACCAGCTGGTGGAGGGAGAGAGCTATTCCATGCCCACGGCTTTCCCAGGCCTGGCGCCCACTTCTCCACACCTGGAGGGCCCGGGGATGCTGAGTGCGCCCGTGACCTCGGCCAAGTCCCGGAGTGGAGCCCCGGCCGGAAGCGAGGGCCGCTGCGCCGTGTGCGGGGACAATGCTTCGTGCCAGCATTACGGGGTCCGCACCTGTGAGGGCTGCAAGGGCTTCTTCAAGGTACTGGGCTGCCCGGGGTGTGGCTTTTCATGAGGAGTGGGGACAGGCTGGTCTCTCACCCCAGTGGGTCTGTGGGTTCTCCCAACTAGTCCTGCTTTTCAGGAAAGGTCCCCAGGAAATGGCAGGGGGCTGGGACCTTTCGTGTCTTGGGGCGCACACTGCCGGTAGGACTGCAGTGTGATGGAGAGAGGGGTGAGATATGGGCAGAGGGTGTGGGCTGCAGGGGCACCCAAGAGGGTATGTGCTCATGGCCAGCCTCTGGTTTCCCTCTGCCCATCCCCCACGAATCCAGGCCCTGGTGGGAAGGGGGCCCCAGGCGCTCGTGTTCCTGGCAGGAGATGAAAGGATCTGGGAAGAGGGCTTGGTGCTTGAGGGCTGGGGGTGGACTTGGGAACAGGCTGTGTGTTTGTCCCAGCACTGGTGCCTGCTTAGCTTCCCGTCACCACCCCCCTCCGCCCCTCCGCGGCCCTCTCTTGTCTGTCTCAAGGAAGGGACAGGCGGATGCAGGCACATAAGACGTGCAGGTGTCTGGGCTGCCAGGGAGCCCCTCGCCCCTAGCCTGGTGTCCCTGGGGTCTTCCTCCTGATGTAGAAGCCTCCCCCAGTGTCCCCAAGACTTTCTTTCTCCCCCCACCCTTCCACCTCTCCCTCCCCTGCCACCCAAATGTTAGAAAAATAGCTGTGAACAGAGAGGGCTTTTGTCTAGGATGGCAGCAGGATCTGGACAGTCCCCTCCCCTGGCTCCCCCTCCCCACACGCTCTGACAGCCTGTTCCGTGTTGTCCCCCCTCCAGCGCACAGTGCAGAAAAATGCCAAGTACATCTGCCTGGCTAACAAGGACTGCCCTGTGGACAAGAGGCGGCGAAACCGCTGCCAGTTCTGCCGCTTCCAGAAGTGCCTGGCTGTGGGCATGGTGAAGGAAGGTGGGTGGTGGGACATGCCAAGGGACAGAGGTGGGCCTGATGGGTGTGGCAGGCAGAGGCCCCGGCATTCGTCCTGGTGGGCCGCGGGCGAGGGCGCGCCTGGACCGTATTTCTACCCCACCTCTGGTCCACCTGCCTTGCTTATGGGGCGGTCCCTGCTGGGTCCCCTGGTCTCAGGGGCTCTGGGGCCTTGGTCTTCCCAGCATTGTACACGTCTTGGGCCGAGAGGCCCTCCAGGGTCTCTTCCTCCCTTCCTCACCCCTGCCATTTCTTTGCAGTTGTCCGGACAGACAGCCTGAAGGGGCGGCGGGGGCGGCTCCCTTCAAAGCCCAGGCAGCCCCCAGATGCCTCCCCTGCCAATCTCCTCACTTCCCTGGTCCGGGCGCACCTGGACTCGGGGCCCAGCACAGCCAAGCTGGACTACTCCAAGGTGAGCCCCCAGCCCACATCCAGTGCCTGCGTGCAGATGACAAAAGGCCCCTCTTCCGTTGTTGGACAAATTGAAAAAAGAGCAGCCCCTGTGGCTGACCAGATGGAAAAATGTACCCCCTGGGGTGGGTGGCCAGTTAGAAAAATGTGCTCCCCCAGCAGCCTCTGCCCTGGGTGACTGTGCCAGCATTGGGAGGCACGAGGCGGGCAGGATCTCAGTTCCTCTCTCACCGCCGAGATCTGGCCTCCGATGCATGAGGTGGCTGTACGTGGTGGCCCTGCCCAGGGCCCTATGTGGCGTGCTGACCCCTCGGGACCGCCCCCTAGTTCCAGGAGCTGGTGCTGCCCCACTTTGGGAAGGAAGATGCCAGGGACGTGCAGCAGTTCTACGACCTGCTCTCGGGGTCCCTGGAGGTCATCCGCAAGTGGGCCGAGAAGATCCCCGGCTTTGCTGATCTGTGCACAGGCGACCAGGACCTGCTGCTGGAGTCGGCCTTCCTGGAGCTCTTCATCCTCCGCCTGGCCTACCGGTGAGCTGCCTGCTGTCTGCCCGGCCCCTCCCCGGCTGCCCTGCCCGGGAGCCCCCCTGACCACCACCTGCACCCCCGCCCTCCAGGTCGAAACCAGGCGAGGGGAAGCTCGTCTTCTGCTCCGGCCTCGTGCTGCACCGGCTGCAGTGCGCCCGGGGCTTCGGCGACTGGATCGACAGCATTCTGGCCTTCTCTCGGTCCCTGCACAGCTTGGCTGTTGATGTCCCCGCCTTCGCGTGCCTCTCCGCGCTTGTCCTCATCACAGGTGAGTGGCCAGTCCTGGGGGCTGGGGAGGGCCGGAGGGCCCTGGGTGGACTGGCATCTGACACTTCCCAGGCTGCCACACTGTGGAGCGGGGGTGGGATGCTGAGAGGGGCAAGCATCTGCGGGTGGGAGAGCAGCACTGCGGTGGGAGAGCAGCACTCGGTGGGAGAGCAGCACTCGGTGGGAGAGCAGCACTGCGGTGGGAGAGCAGCACTCGGTGGGAGAGCAGCACTGCGGTGGGAGAGCAGCACTGCGGGTGGGAGAGCAGCACTGCGGGTGGGAGAGCAGCACTGCGGGTGGGAGAGCAGCACTGCGGTGGGAGAGCAGCACTCGGTGGGAGAGCAGCACTGCGGTGGGAGAGCAGCACTGCGGTGGGAGAGCAGCACTGCGGTGGGAGAGCAGCACTCGGTGGGAGAGCAGCACTGCGGTGGGAGAGCAGCACTGCGGGTGGGAGAGCAGCACTGCGGGTGGGAGAGCAGCACTGCGGTGGGAGAGCAGCACTCGGTGGGAGAGCAGCACTGCGGTGGGAGAGCAGCACTCGGTGGGAGAGCAGCACTGCGGTGGGAGAGCAGCACTCGGTGGGAGAGCAGCACTGCGGTGGGAGAGCAGCACTCGGTGGGAGAGCAGCACTCGGTGGGAGAGCAGCACTGCGGTGGGAGAGCAGCACTGCGGTGGGAGAGCAGCACTCAGTGGGAGAGCAGCACTGCGGTGGGAGGCAGAGCTGGGGCTGGGGCCCAGCTGCGTGTGACTGCGAAGCCCAGGCCAGCCTGTGAATGATCCCAAGCAACCCAAGGTCCAGACTGTGTAGGTGTTGTACGTGGCCTAGGGTTGTGATTTATTGTTAAAGTCTGAACTGAATTATGTTGCATAACTGCCCAAATGATAAATTTTCACAAACTAAGCACGCCCATGGAACCAGCATGACCAGTCCCCCAAAGCCCTCCTTGTGCCCCCCGACCCCCAAGGGTAACTCCATCCTGACCTCTGACAGTACAGGCTCCCTGGGCCTCTTGGGTGGTTTATGTAAATATAATTATGCAGGATGGGCTCTGGGTGTTCAGTGCGGAGGTTTTCAGATCTCACTGTTTTATTACTTACTATTTGTTTATTTTTGTTAATCCTCACCCAAGGACATTTTTTCCATTGATTTTTAGAGAGAGTAAAAGGGAGGGAGGGGAGAGAGAGAAACATCCATGTGAGAGAGACACATCCATTGGTTGTCTCCCACATGTTCCCCGACCGGGGCTGGGGATCCAACCTGCAGCCCAGGTGCATGTCCTTGACCAGGAATTGAACCCGTGACCCTTCAGTGAGTGGGCCAACACTGAACCACTGAGCAACACCAGCCAAGGTTATGCTTTACTTTTTAAAGCACCAGAATCTGCCCCTGTCTCATTTGCACTCAGATTTCACAGGGGACCCAGCAGCATCTGAGGCCCCCTGTGGGTTTGAGGCCAGCTTTCGCTGGAGGTGGCTTCTAGGGCACCACTGCTCGGCTCCAGGGCTTCTTGGAACCGGTTTGGGAAAAAACACTGGCCTAGTCAGAAAACTTGGCTAGGATTTCCTTTTGTGTGTGTGTGACCTTGGGCAAGTCCTTTGGCCTCTCTGGGCCTCCGTTTCTCCCCCGGGACGAGGAGGATAAGGTGTTCCCGCCTTCCTAGTCTTCTGATGAGGCTCAGAGTGGCTTCGTGTGTGGACATGCTCTTGCAAAGTGCTGGAGGAGTATGAGGGACGGTTAGTGGCAGCGGTTTTGGAGGCCTGGGGGAGGCCAGGCCTTGGAGGGGCACAGTCCAGGGGGGTTCATCCTGTACCCTCCTCACAGACCGGCACGGGCTGCGGGAGCCTCGGCGGGTGGAGGAGCTGCAGAACCGCATCGCCAGCTGCCTGAAGGAGCACGTCTCGGCTGTGGCGGGCGAGCCCCAGCCGGCCAGCTGCCTGTCCCGCCTGCTGGGCAAGCTGCCCGAGCTGCGGACCCTGTGCACCCAAGGCCTGCAGCGCATCTTCTACCTCAAGCTGGAGGACTTGGTGCCCCCTCCGCCCATCGTCGACAAGATCTTTATGGAGACGCTGCCCTTCTGACCCCAGCCTCGGGACACGTGTGCACCGTGTGCGCACACTCCCACGCCACCCCACGTGCCTTGAGCCCATGGACCTTGGATTCCCCCGGAGCACCGCCCCCCGCCGGGGCTGGAGCTGCAGACTGACTGGCCTCCTCACCTGCTCGGGGAGCTCACCCCCTGGAAGAGGGGGGTGCCTTCGTGGGGGAGACCCCTTCTATTTGTCTTACCCCCCATCCCAGCCCTGGCCTTCATGTTTTTGTAAGATAAACCATTTTTAACACACACACCGCTGTGCTGTAAATAAGCCAAATGCTGCTGTAAATACAGGAAGGAAGAGGTTGAGGTTGGGGGGAGGGTGAGAGGGAGGGATGGGACCCACCAACCTGGGCAAGCCTTTCCCAGTCTCTTCCTGCTGACTCTCTCTTGCCACCTCCTTCCACATGTACATAAACTCACTCGAGGAGGAAGACAAGTGACAGATTCTGACATTTATATTTGTGTATTTTCCTGGATTTATAGTATGTGACTTTTCTGATTAATATATTTAATATATTGAATAAAAAATAGACATGTAGCTGAAACTGGGGTCCTGTCTCTCTCTGACCCCCGCCCCCGCCCCCCCGCCCCCTCCATAATCACATGAGAGACAGGTGACTGGATAAGTCTGGGACATTACCAGCCTGACTTAACAGGCCTCAGTTGACTCCTTTGTAAAAGGTGAATAATAACGGCATCTGCTTCCTAGGGTCGTTCTGCAGAAGCACTGAGACTGGAGTCTGACACTAGAAAGCCTCTGACAATCTGGGGCCGCAGTGGAGGCCCGTGGAGGCCGACTGGCAGGGAAATAACATCCGAGTCCTACCCTGGGGCAGTGATCTCTGCTTTGGCTTCTACATCTGTAACAAAGGGGCGGGGCCTACCTCGTGTTGCTGCTGGAATCCAGGAGTGTGGGTGTGGTGCTTAGCATGGGGCTGGGCACAGGGCAGCCCAGAATGATGGTGACGGCTGTTTTCAGTGTAAGTTTTTTTCCATCCTCTTCCTCAACATCCTTCCCACATGCCTCACACCCCAGCATCAGGATCCAGGCTGCTGGCAGGCCTGGACTTCTTGGCAAGGAGAATGTTCTGAGGTCCTACCTGTGCCCAAGTGTCCCCGTCCAGGCGTTCCTTCCCCCAAGCTCATCAGTTGCTTAGTCAGCTGGTTAAAACGCAGATTTCCTAGCCCCGGCAGGTGGGTTCAGTGGTTAGAGCGTTGAACAGCGGCACTGAGGGGGTCTCAGGTTCGATTCCTCAAGAGCATGTACCTGGGTTTCAGGTTCACTCCCTACCCCCAGTTGGGATGTGTCTCTCTCACATCGATGTTTCTCTTTCTCTCTCTCCCTCCCTTTCACTCTCTCTGAAAAGCAATGGAGAAGATATCCTCAGGTAAGGATTAACCAAAAATAAAATAAAAATGAAATGCAGATTTCTAGGCTACCTCACAGATTCAGGCTGGTAGCCCTGGCCGGTAGGTCACTTGGTTAGAGCATTGTCCTGGTACACCAACGGTGCAGGTTGGTTCCAGTCAGGGCGCATACAAGCATCGACCAATGAAAGCACAGAGAGTGTGTGGCAGCCATTCTCGTCACTAGGGGGCCTAGAGATCTACAGGGACCAGGATTCTCCATTGCCCCACCCCCACCCCAACCCCAACCCTGGCCCCTCCTCGAGCACCCAGGTGGTTCTCTCGCCTCCCCACGCAACAGACGGGGAAACTGGGCTGTCCTGGCTCCACATCTGTCTGCAGGATAGGGCAGATGTGGAGGAGAATGACACAAAGGCAGCGGGACTCCGTCCAGCCCCAGCTGGTGGGAGATTTCCCAGGGACCTCTGCCCTAATCAGAGCACTGCCACCAGACTTACCTCCCCACTGAACAGACGGGGAAACTGAGGCTGGTGAGAAAGAGGGGCTTCTCAGAGAGCAGCATGGAGTTGAAGGCAGGGCTGCGAACAGAAGCAGATTTCCTGACACGCCCACGCCTGCCTGCCTGGCCAGGTGCTGATGCTGCGACAAAAGCTCACTCAGGGCTCTGGCAGGGGGTGGCAAGGACACATGCTTGGAAGCCCACACACTGCTGGCCGTCACCATGCACGGCCCACAGGGCTCCCTGCCTCACCCACGTGTGGACCATTCAGGAGGCCTGGGGCTGGACTGTCTTCCCAGAACCCCAGTGAGCGCATGTGGTTGGGGCTCCCTGGGGACCTAGACTGGCCGGGGCACTGGGGAGGCCTTTGACTCTGTCCTATTCCTGAGCGAGCCAGTGCCTGGGGAGGTGGAGTCTCGCGCAGGAGGTGGGTCCTGGGCCCAGGGAATCTGTGGGCTGTAGGAACAGGCATGCGGACCTGCCCTCGGGCTACACGGCACTGAGCGCAGGGAAGGGGGGGATACTGCATGGCCGCATGGCCGCTGCCTGGGGCCTCAGGATGGGGTCATCTAAATTCATGTTTCTCAAAAGAGTGGCCCCCAGGCCACCTGCATCACACGCACTTGGGTGCTTGGTAAAAGTTCAGATTCAGGGCCCCACCCCTCACCAATCCAAGCCTTTTTTTTTTTTTTACAGAGAGTAAGGGTGGGGAGGGGGGGTGGGAGGAGAGAGAGACATCAATGTGTTGTTCCACTTACAGTATATGTTCCACTGCCCACTAGGTTCTTTATATGTTTGTCATTTCAAGCCCTCACTATCACCTCTCCGGCGGGCATCGCAGCAGACCGGTACAGAACACAGACTCCGGACCCAGACCGCGGGGTTTAGACCTTGGCCACAGCTCTTACTGGTTGTGGAATTTGGAGCAAGTGACTTTGCCTTTTCTGTGCCTCAGCACCTGCATCTGCCAATGAAGAAAGTCACTGCACCTGTTTCATCAACCTGCTGTTACGATGACAAGAACGCATGCAGGCAAAGTGCTTCAAACAGTGCCCGGCACATAGCAAACGCCCGATAATAATAGCCATTGCTTTTACAAAAGAGGATTCACGTCTGAAAAAGGAAATGACTTTTCCAAGGTCACTTGGCTTGTAAGTGGCTGAGCTGGTGTCTAACTACCCCACCACGGGGCCTCCCTGCCCAGGGCCTCGGAAATAAAAGACCTTCCAGGGATGGTGGCTGCTTCTCAGAACTCTGGCTACTGGGGTCCGGGGCTCTGGGCTGATTCCTCCAGACCCGCCCTGCCCCGCCCAAGGGCTGGCCTAAGGGTGGCCCTTTCTTTCCACTGAGCAACTGGAAGAACTGGCCTGCAAGTCTTGCTAGGGGCTGGGAGGGCAAACAAGGGGGCATTGAGCCTGGTGGGGCCTCACAATGGCCGCTCTGTCCCGGCTGGCCGGGGGCTGGGCCCATTTCCGAAGGGGACAATAGTCAAAAGGCAGTGACGCTGGCAGGGCCTGGAACCCCAGGCGGGATTTTCCAAGGGCTCAAAGCCTGCTGTTTGTCCCCACACGGAGACCCAGGAAGCCTGCCTCCCTGCCCCCCCCCCCCCATCCACCCACGCTGGGCCCTGTGCCCAGAGGCGCTGGCCCCCTCCCCAGCCCTAAGGTGCCACTGTGACCAGGGAGGGGGTGGCTTTGAGTCTAGGGTCTGAGTGGGCACTCTACACCCCAGGGATCTGGGCCTGGAATGGAGGACATTGCCCTACACCTGGGCCCCCGCTACCAGCGCTTGGTGAGGGAGGGAGACGGTGGGGCTTGAAGGTCCTGGGCACCCCGACCTCAACACTGTATGTGAGCTGCACGGTGCCACGTGGCCGGCTGTGAGCGTTCAGCGTGCGTGGCGGTGGCAGCCAGCTCTGTGCTCGAGGGGAGCTGTGAGAGAGCCCGTCGGGGGCGGGCGGCCTTGGTGTGGTGAGCGGACAGCCAGCAGGTTGCTAGTGATGTCTGTTCGTGGTCACGAGGCAGCTGTGTGCTGAGGGCGGTGTTTGTTCTCGTCACTTGACGCTGGGCCTGGGGATTCCCGGAAAGTTTTAGGTTAAATCTGGACAAGCCCCAGGGCCCGCCAAGTCCCTGACTGAGCAGAGACCCCGGCCACTGGGCTTTCTCAGAAGGCGAGGCTGAAGGGTGAGACTGTCCATCCGCCTCCCAGCCCCACCGCTCATCCTGCAGCTGCTCAGACCCACCTGGAGCAGCCAGGCCTGGCCCACACCTCTGTCTCCAGCCCTGCTCCAGGCTCAGCTCCTGCAGGCTCGGCCTTGGCTGCTCACAGGGGGGCTGTCTGGGTAAGGCCCAGGCTGGTAATGGGACTTGGAAACCCCCAGCTCCCGGTGGTGAAGACAGGAAGTAACGCAGAGCTGAGGAAAAGCCCCTCACGCCCACCCCAATGTCTCCTTCTCCACAGAGCCAGGGACATTCGGAGGGCAGGAGGCACATCCCAGGGCCCCCCAGTGGGACTCAGAGCTGGCCTGAGGGTCCTGGGGCCCTGGAGCTCTGGTCTTGGCGTCTGCCTCCTGCCCCCGCTCCTCAGCCCTGGGCCCAGGCTCCAAGCATCCTCTGCACAGCCCTGGCGTCCTGCTGGGCCCTGCCCCTGCCCCTTGAGGTCTGACTTGAGGTCTGACTCAGGAGCTGGCACTGCCCAGCCACTGCCCAGGCATGGAACTGGGGGTGGCAGCTGGGCCAAGGAGCAGAGCGCTGGGTGGCTGTCCTGCTACTGCCGTGTTAGCAGGGAGCACGCCAGGCAGACGGGGTACTGAGTGCCGCCGCCCTCCTCGTTGGGCACATCAGAGAGAAGGGCCCCCACCCGCATACCACGAGGGAAATACAGAGATGTCCCCAGCTCGACAAGAAACCAGGGGAGAGAGACCCTCTGACAAGGATGGGTGCAGGGCCTTTCCTTTTGCAAGGACAGTCACGTTCCAGGGATGGTGGCTACTGGGGTACAGGCCGTGTGGCCCAGAGAACAACAGATACACACACGCCTCCCAAAGGAACAGATGCACAGACTTTGCAGGACTTCTCACCCCTGTGGGACTAACACAAAAATAAAGCCTCACGCCCACCCCAACTCGGCCAGAGAAACAAACACACAGACCTTCCCAGCAAAGAGAGGCCCCTCCCTTCCCCCCGTGGAAGGACAGACCCCACTCCCCCAGGAGAGCTGGCAGCGGACACGCCACCTCCCAGCCCAGTCCAGGTCCAGAGGCTGCCCGATGATGCCGGGCTGGGAGGTGCCTCTTTCTCACGCTCTCTGTCACTCTCTCCTCCGCCCAGCCATTTCCGCTGCCTTGGAGGAGGCTTGGGCTGGGAGTGACAGCCCAGAAAGGGTGGGAGGTAGAGGTGCCCCGGCCCAGGATCCCGGGGGGCAGATGTCAGAGGGGACAGCTGGTCCTCTTCACCCTCGTGGCCCGGCCCGACTAGAGGGGCAGCAGGCAGGGTGCTGGCTACCCAGCTGGGCTGGTCACCGTCAGGAGCCCCCAGCCTGACGTCAGTCCCACTGCTTGTTTTTGCTGAGGCTTGAGTCGTCCCTGTGACGCCACAGGGGTCAGCTCTGGAATGGCTGGGGGTGGCCTGCTGGACCAGCGTCAGGGATCAGCTCTCCCCGGGGACCTGCACTAGGATGGGTGGGGCCAGCCGAGGCCACACGCTCCAAGCGAGGCCAGCTGCCTACTCCCAAGGTCTCCCGTTGGCCTTTAAGTTCCCCCCACAGACCTTTGCTGCAGGCCTGGCTCACGGGCCTCAGCACTTGCCCCTCCGCCTGCCTGGCCGTGGTTCTGGGCTGTGGCTGAGAAGTCCTTGCCTCTCCTGGCTCAGAACCCTCCGTTTCCATGCTCAGTCCTCAGTGAGGCCTCTCCCCCAACTCTTTTCTTTCCTCTTTCCCAGGAAGCTTCCCCAGAATAATTCCCTGGAGCCCCACTTCTTTCTGGAATCAACTTCCAGGATGCCCTTCCCACCGGCGCCACAGGCTGCTCTCCTGTGTTCTCTGCAGCCGTGCCGGCTTCTTCTGGTGTCCAGTCACCTCCCAACTTGCTGGGAGCATGGCTTGGGACTCGTCTTCACTCTGAATGGGTCCCTGTCTATCCAGGCCACAGGCACCTCTGGAATGCCAGCAGTAGCCTCCATGCTGGCCCCATCTAGCCCTGCAAAACCTGCTGCCATTCTTTCATACCACTGTGCTCTCTTGCCCAGGTGGATCTCCTGGTCCTTCTCCCCTGCAAGGCTCTGAGCTCCCAGAGGGCCAGGGTTGTGACTTGTCCACTTTGGTATGACATGGGTCTAGCATATGGACAAGTTATGTATGTGTTGCATGAATGCATGAATGAATGACTGCATCTTGTTCATCAGGGTAGTGGCATAAGATGGGAGAATTCATTCCATGCTGTCTATTTTGACCAAGATCTTCCTTCCCTGTCAGGACCACCCTTGTGGGTGTAAGAACCAGGAACTGAGGTGCAATGAGAACCATCCAATAAGGATTCAGGGAGGCAAGAGGAGGCAAGTCTTGGCTAGCAGCTGGGCCTTAGATAAGAGAGATGAGAGGGTTCGGCTTCACCCTCAGGCAAGGAAGGCTCCATGGAAGGGTGAGTTTCGGAGTAGGAACAAGAATGGGTCAAAGAACTGGTGGAATGAGGAAAGAGTAGCTGTGTGGCCTTGGTGAGTGTTTCTCAGGGTTCTCCAAAGAAACAGAACCAAAAAGGATCTATACCTTTATTAGGAGGAATTGGCTCATGTGAGCATGGAGGCTGACAAGTACTACGATCTGCAGTCAGCAAGCGGGAGACCCAGGAGAGCTGATGGTGTGGTTCCAGATGCCGGAGCCTCAAGGTCAGGAAGAGCAGATATTTCAGTTCAAGTCCGAAGCAGGAAAAAATCCAACGGCCCAACTTGGAAGCTGTTAGGCAGGAGGAGTTCCCCTCACGTGTGTGAGGGTCAGGCCTTCTGTTCTATCAAGATGGCTGCCTGAGGCCCACCCTCCTTGGGGAAGGCGGGCTGCCTTCCTCAGCCTCGGGGTTCAAATGTGAATCTCACCCAGAAACACGCTTACACACACCCGGAGTAAAGTGTGACCAAGTATCGGGCATTCTGAGGCACAGTCAAGTTGACACATAAAATCAGCCATTGAAGCAAGCCACTCACTACGTATCCCTAAGCCCAGCTCATTCTGTGTAAATTGGGGGGAAATGATATTTCCCTTCCCAAGTGGTTGGAGAAAGCCACACATCGTGCATGTGAAGTGCTGCTGTGGTGCCCAGTGAGGCTCCATGGCAGGTAGTAGGGTGATGATGATGTTGGGTCGTGGCCGCCCAGAGCCCGGAGGCAGACGGACTGAGTCGGAGGTAGAGAGAGGTCAGTCTCCCCCTCACTCACTGCTGTATCTGGGAGTTAGCCCCTGGTTCCTCCCCTGGGTTCTCACCGGCCTTTGGCTCCTCACAGACACCCCCTCCTAGGTTAAGTCCAGGCTCCAGGAAAGGCCGCTGGTCTGTAAGGCAGCCAGCTTCCCCTTCCCGGGCTTTGGGGGTATTCCGAGGCTGCCTGGAGGAGGTGTCTGCAACTGGGACAGAGGCAACCAGAGACCAAGGCTGCACAGGGCAGAGCTAAGGGGAGGCAGGAAGGGGGTGGGGAATAGATGGGTGAGGAGGTCAGCCAGAAAAGGGGATTGAGTAGGGGGTTTGAAGGATGGGTGGGAGAGGGGAAGCCTGAGGGCAGGTAGGTGGCAGTGGTATGCTGGAGCTGGCTGGTACTGGTCCTCTAGAGCCGATTGTAACTCTATGATCAAACTGTAATCCTTTCCTTCTGACCTCCACATTCACTGATGGCCTAGGTCAGTGGTTCTCAACCTTCCTAATGCTGCGGCCCTTTCATACAGTTCCTCATGTTGTGGTGACCCCCAATTTCATTGTTACACATTGAACATAATTAAAGCATAGTGATTAATCACAAAAACAATATGTAATTATGTATGTGTTTTCCGATGGCCTTAGGCGACCCCTGTGAAAGGATCGTTCGACCCCCAAAGGGGTCGCGGCCCACAGGTTGAGAACCGCTGGCCTAGAGCTTAACATTGGCCATAGTAGAGAACTGGCAAATGCTACTAATCAAGGCATTTCTCCATCAGAGAGCAGGCGTTGGGGGTGGCATTTGGAGTGTGGTAGTGCACGGGAGGAACCAGAAATAGAACTTCTGTCATGGTAAGAAGTCCTGCATGTGAACCCCAGGCCCTGCCATTTACCCAGTGACCTCGGGCAAGTTACTTGACCTCTCCCAGCGTCAATTTGTCTCGTACGATTAAATTAACATATATAAAACACTTAGAATCACACCCTTTCCATTCCATACATGTTATGTATTATTATTTTGGAGGAGAAAGTGCGTGTTAGGAAAATGAGCATCTTAACCCCCAGGTTCTGTGGGCATTCCCAGAGCTGCGGAGAAACCCCTGTCTGCCCTGGACGGACCATCTACTTGGAGGACCAACGCTCCCAGGAAGTTACACAGCACTAAACATGCACTCATGTTCACATAACACTTCACAGCGCACAAAGGCTTTTCATATGAATTATCTCTTGTAAGCCGCACAACAGCTAGCTCCCTGTTTAAAGGAGCAAATCAGAAAGGATGAGTGACGTCAAGAGGCACACACAGAGGCAGTGGCGGAATTACCAGCCTTACAAGGACTGCCCCCAGACTGGTTAAGCAGAGCACCAAGCGGCCCTTCTGTACGGTGATAACGCAGAGCAAGTGAAGTCCCTTTCTCCAGTCTCTGTGGGGCCAGGGATCCTGGCTACTATGCACTGGGAACGCTAACGCTTTGCGATCCACTCGGCGTCATGCAGCACACTGGCCTGGGCGCATCTCCAGGGCACCTCTCCACTTAGCATGGCCCTCATCTCGGGGCGTCGGTGCCCCTTCCTGGCCTCTGAGGCCCGAGTTAGGGACCGCGCCTCCCCCCCCGAGGGGCTGGCTCGCCGCGATGACTCCGCTCCGCCTAGGGAGGCAGCACAGAGCTTGTCGGCCTCTCCTTCCCTCCCGTCTCTATGGCGGAAGTGAGTCGTTCCAGCCGAAACACAACAACATTCTCGGTGGTGGGAGTGAATGGAGTCGTCCAAATGAGGGGGATACTTCTCACCATCAAATCTTAAAATCCGAGAGATAATCAAGAACAAGGAAACATGCACATTACATAGCAGGACTTGGGTGTAAGTATTTTCTCGCGTGGGTGTAAAAACGGCCTGGGCAGCTGCACTCGTGTCCAGGCTGGGCCGGCGGGCCCGCGCCCCCCGCGGCCGCGGAGGCAGGTGGAGCCGTCTGGCTGGAGGGGCGGGGCAGCGGTTTCCGGCCGGCTCGTCGTCTCCCGCGGCGGTGGTCTGGCGCTCCGGCGAGCGCGGTGGCGTGGCCGCGGGTCCGGGACGCGGGTTCGGGGAGGTAGGGCACCGTTCTAACCCCCTGCCCCTTCCCGTGGGCAGGCGCGGGCGCTCCCTGAGCCGGCCGGAGGGAAGGCGCGCCCCGAACTCCCAAGCCCGGCCAGGTGGGCGCGGAGTGCCGCCCCCGAGACCACCTCTCCGGAGCCCGCTCCACCCCCTTCACCCCCGGTAGCGAGTTGTGGGGGTTCTGGGCGGGTGGCGGTGGGAAAACGGGGCCCAGGCCGGAAGTTGGCGCTGAGTCCGGCCCGCGTTCTTGATGCGTAGCCGGGCGCTGTCTGTGCTGCTTTTAGTCCTCCTCTTGCGCTGGGTCGGACCTGCGGGGATCTTGCCGGGTGCGAAGAGGAGGAGGACGGGGATGATCCGAGCCTGAGTGACCCCGCTCCGGCCTGTGCGCGGAAGGTGGTCCTGGGGTGCCCTGGGCTCCAGCCTGGCGCTGAGAACGCAGGGGTCGGTCTGCCCCTGTGATCTGCAGACCTGGGCGTGCGGGGACCAGGGTGACGGGACCCCCCAGCCAGGCCGTGCGCTGCAGAACTCGTGGCTCACGGGAGGCCGGGTGAGGTTGAGGGGACAGGCAGGCTCATCACAGACCAAAGGTGGCCGCTCTGGGAAGGAGGCTGGGGCTGGTCAGTCCTGATTTCCTGGAGAAGTGGAGCCTAGGATAGCGTGGAGAATGAGGGTCGGGCTGGGCTTGGGGCAGAAGTGAAGCGGTGCATGGCCTGTTTGAAGTTTGTGGGGGACATCGGAGGGCGAAGTTGTGGAAGAAGGGGGAGCTGCCCTGGAGCTGGGAGTCTCTAGGTGGGGGACTGGTGGATGGAGGTAAACTGGATGGAGGGCAGCAGTGAACAGGAGAGCCCGCTGATCCGTGACCTAAGAGCATAGAAGAAGCCCGCCCAGCAGCCCCAGCAAGGACCGGGAGTTCCTGGGTCCGGGTGAATCGAGCAGTAACTCCGCACCAGGTTCCAGGTACCGGGTTCCTGGTGGTGGATAGGACGGGCCCTGCCCTGGAGGAACTGTCTACCTCCTGGGAGAGACAGGACAGGATGACACCTGCTGGGACAGGTGGGCCCGGCTGATTGCCAAGCGAGGGGCAGAGCCCGTTGGCTTTCTGAACGCCGCCCTGTGTGTTCAGTGGTGAGCAGCACCGCTTAAGGGGGAGAGAGACAAACTGAAAAAAAGTTAGGAAAGAGTTGTCAGGGGCTCAGCCACCACAGAATTACGTGAAAGGATGAATTTTGGATGATTTAAGCAATTAAACGTAGGGGTGTTTTATTCTACAACAAAGACTAGTTGAAAGAGGAAAGCGTTCCTAAGATTGAGGTGCTCAGTAATAAAAACCTAACGCGTGTGACATGGCCTTGGGACTGGCTAGTGAGTAGAGGCTGGAAGGAGACTTAGTGGACAGGTACCTGCGAGGCAACTAGAATCGAAGGACCTAGGATTGAAGTCTGGAAGCGTGGGAAATCATGTCTTGATTTAGGGAAGAGTTGATCTAAAAGTTGATAATTATAACCAGTTCCTACACAGTTGCTTCAGCCTCACTACGAGTAGATAAGATGTGATGTCGGCATGTTTCTGGGGGATGGAGACTCTAACCTGTAGAAGCGGGGAGGGGGTGATGGAAGAGTTGCCTCTGAACAGCCGAAAGGCTTCTTTGTGGGAAGCGGTGAGATTTCTTCTGTGTGGCTTCTGATAGCAAAACTAAGACTAGTGGTTTGAAGCACTAAGAGAGAGTCCTCAGGAGAGCTGTCTAAAGGTGGGGTCATCTGCCGTGAGAGGCACTGAATTCCCTGTCAGGGGAGCTTTGTAAGCTGAACACTCTCAGCTAAGAAACGTGGCTGTCCCCTCTCCCTCTGGGCGCATCTTCAGTTACCTACTGAGTTCTGGTTCTCAAGTCTGTTCTTTGCTTCCCTCTCCCCCCACCGGTGCAGCCGTGTAGCCTTGCGTCATCTTGCAGCAGTTACATGATAACTGTAGCAGCTCATGCCTGCTGTGATTACTAATGGCCAGGGACTGCTTTAAGTGCTTAGAGATGCCAGCTCACCTAACCCCCAGAAAACCCTTTTAAGGTAGCGATTGTTAAATCCCCTTTTTACAGATTGGGAGAACTAAGGCACTTAGGAGCTCAGCAGCTTGCCCAAGAGCGCACCGTGAGCAGTTGGCAGAGCTGGGGTTCCAGCCCAGGCTGTCTGGCTTTAGAGTCATTGTTCTGAACCACGATTCTGTGTTTTACATGTGTTGTTTTATTTAACCTTCACAACAATCCAAATTTACGGATAAGAAAGCAGAGCCGGAGAAGGTGCAGGGTTGGCCTCAGGTCACTGCCAGACACGGGAGAGCTGGGATCCACACCCAGGACTGCTGGACATGGGGCCCCACACTCTGCACTTCATCCCCCACAGCCATCTGCTGCCCCTGTAATGGCCACTGCTGTAGTGGCCTCTAACCGGACTCTGCCCAGCCTTTCTGCTTGACTGTGCATTGGCAAGCTTTTACCCTGGAGTCTGTGCACGGCCTGGAAATAAGTGAGGTTTGGTGTCTGTGCAGGCCAGTCAGGTTTAAAGCCGAGCCTCCTTAGCTTCTGTTGTCGTCTCAGAGCGTTTTGTGACCTCAGATAGTGAAGAGGCTGAGTTAACTTTCTGATGCACAGATTTGATCTTGGCACAGTGATGCATCGACTTTCCACTGTCCTTAGGACAGAGTTCAAATCCTTAACCTGGTCATTCAAGGTCCCAGGAAGTCAGACTTCCCTACTCCCACCTGCTAGTCTCGCCAGCATGGGAACGTTTGCCTGCCTGTCTCTCCACCCTGGCAGCTTCTCAAGGGCAGGTGTTTGCCTTTAATGGCCAGTGCCTGGCAGGCGTCACACAGTGAGCATGTGTTATAACCAGCACTGAATACCCTAATGGAGTTCAAGCCTTGGCCAGTTGTGTGGCCTGGTAACTTTGCAGCTCTCCCCCTTTCTGATCCCAGCAGCCTGAGGTTCTCTGATAGTAGGTGCTGCCGAAATGCAGAGAAAGGCTGTGGAGGCAGGGGCTGGGCTGGGCCTGGAAGGAAGTGAGCAGGTAACATGCAGATCGTTCAGAAGGTTTCAGTGTTCTGACCTGGCTCTTCTTGCAGGGCAGCCCCTGTGTGGGGTGAAGCTCCCGTCTCTACTCCTGTCCCCCACCCTGTTGTGGGCCACTGGCTGCAGGATGAACTGTCGCTCGGAGGTGCTGGAGGTGTCGGTGGAGGGGCGGCAGGTGGAGGAGGCCATGCTGGCTGTGCTGCACACGGTGCTCCTGCATCGCAGCACAGGCAAGTTCCACTACAAGAAGGAGGGCACCTACTCCATCGGCACCGTGGGCACCCAGGATGTCGACTGTGACTTCATCGATTTCACCTACGTGCGCGTCTCCTCTGAGGAGCTGGACCGCGCCCTGCGCAAGGTTGTTGGGGAATTCAAGGTAGGGCGTGGCACAGTCCCGTCAGGACTCGAGGGAAGCATCCTTACCCTCTGGGTTGGCTCTGCGTAACTGAGGTGGAAAGGGCCTTGGCTACCCTAGGAGGAGGGGGTTGGGGGAGCATGGGCAGAATTATTGGACCAGATGATCCCATTTGCTGTTCAGATGAGAAGAGGGAGAAGCAGCAAGGCCTGATCTGTTCTTTGCCTCACTTTCCTCTTCTGTTCCTTGGCTTCCTTTTTTATTTTATTATTATTATTTAAAATATCTTTTTATTGATTTCAGAGAGGAAGGAGAGGAAAAGAGAGAGAGGAAAACATTAATGATGAGAGAGAATAATTGATTGGCTGTCTCCTACATGCCCCCCATTGTGGATTGAGCCTGCAACCCAGGCATGTGCCCTAACCAAGAATCGAACCATGACCTGCTGGTTCATAGGGAATGCTCAACCATTGAGCCACACCAGCCAGGCTCCTTGGCTTCCTTCTTTCTAATCAAGGATCACTGGGCTTTATATTCCTCCCTCCTTTTCTTTAAAGATTGTGAGTTGAGGTTGTCATTGAGCGAAGGAAGTGGAAGGATTGTGCTTAATGAGCAGTGGGAATGCATACAGGATTTACCTGGGGAGTAGATGTAGGAGTGCGTTTTGAAGGATGGGGCTAAAGGAGTGTGGTTGTTGAAGGAGCAAGAAGGCCCTTCGAGTAAAGGTGAAAAGTAAGGATTTTGAAATCAGACAATTTGGGTTCATTCACAGGCCATTCACTGGCCTCAATATTCCTGCCTCCCAGAGTTGTTGAGAGGGGAGTAAGTGGGATTGTGTATACAAAGTGCCTGGCCCAGAATAAGTGCTTAAAAAATGGCAATTCCGAACAAAGCTGGAGGAGTTGGGCAAGGAGACAGATTTTGTTGTTTTGTCTAAACCACTCAATTTTAGGCAGGCAGTTTGCTGTGTCCCAAATCTGTCTTCCCTGTTTCTCATTCCCTGCCCTCCCTAAAGGACTAATAGAGCTAGGACAGCATAATTCCCTGGGGCGTAGGAAGCAGGTGCTCACAGGATGCGAACTCCTGTCCTAGCCTGTTACCTGCTACCCTTTCTTCCCAGGATGCACTGCGCAACTCAGGTGGCGATGGGCTAGGGCAGATGTCCTTGGAGTTCTACCAGAAGAAGAAGTCTCGCTGGCCTTTCTCAGACGAGTGCATCCCCTGGGAAGTGTGGACAGTCAAGGTGCACGTGGTGGCCCTGGCCACGGAGCAGGAGCGGCAGATCTGCCGGGAGAAGGTGGGTGAGAAGCTCTGTGAGAAGATCATCAACATCGTGGAGGTGATGAACCGGCATGAGTACCTGCCCAAGATGCCCACGCAGTCGGAGGTGGACAACGTGTTTGACACAGGCTTGCGGGACGTGCAGCCCTACCTCTACAAGATCTCCTTCCAAATCACCGATGCCCTGGGCACCTCAGTCACCACCACCATGCGCAGGCTCATCAAAGACACCCTTGCTCTCTAGGCCGTGCTGGGTGCCTTGGGTGCTCCTTGATGGCTTGCAAACCTTGGCCTCTGGGGATTGTACTCTTAGGCCCTTGGGGCTCTGGAACCTGCTCCGGGTCCTTGGTAAGACTTGGAAGGGCCATCCCCTGGCTTCCTTGATTTGTGGTTGCCAGTCTCTGGCCAGCCTCGTAACCTTCACTGACTGTCAAGTCAGGCCAATACTGTCCGCCACCTCTGGTGGATCCCCCTTCCTCCTCTACTGTATAGAAGGGCCGTCACTATGACAGTGAATAAAGTTGAGAATGTGAGTTTGGGTTGAGCCATCTCTCCCTTGCCTTGTGTTCTGTCCTGAAACATTAACACTTTCTGGTAGACTTGTGCGGACACAGGTGTGTTGAGGGTATTGATCCAAGATGAGGGGAATGGGTGGATAGGATTACAGATAGATTAAAGCTGAGTGATGTTGTATTTTGTTGGGCATTCACATGTTACCCACCAGGGTGTGACCAGGGCCAGTCCCTTGAATGAGGACACAGATCAGGATCTATTGCTTTTATTTAAAAACTAGAGGACTGGTGGGTTCCCTCAGCCTGGCCTGCGCCCTCTCACAATCCGGGACCCCTTGGGGGCTGTGGGACTGCTGGTTTCGGCCCAATCCCTGCAGGCTAGGCCAAGGGACCCCCACCGGTGCACGAATCTATGCACTGGGCCTCTAGTATGCATATAAGATCCTTGGTTAATCTCTTCCTGCCCTGCCCCTCCCCCTCTCCCCCATTCCTTCTGAGATTCATCAGTCTGTTCCATGTTTCCATGTCTGTGCATTGAGCGTCTGCCCCCTGATGGTCAGTGCGCGTCATAGCTACTGGTTGAATGGTCGATCGGTTGGCTGGTCACTTAGGCTTTTATATATATAGATGATTGATTGATTGATTTTAGAGGGAGAGAAACATTGATTTGTTCCAGTTATTTATGCATTCATTGGTTGATTGTTGTATGTGTCCTGACCAGGGATTGAACTCTCAACCTTGTTGTATCAGGATGATGCTCTAACCAACTGAGCTACCTGGCCAGGAGGCTCTGTTGCTTTTAGATATGACAGTGTTGTTTCTCCTCCCTGAGGAAGCTGTGCCATCCCTGGCCTGTATATTGTGTGGTCTTGCTTTATGATGGCAGAAACATCAATGTTGAGAGAGAATCATTGATCGGCTGCCTCCTGCATGCCTCACACAGGGATCAGGCTGCAACCTGGGCATGTGCCCTGACCGGAAATCAAGCCATGACCTCCTGGTTCATAGGTCGATGCTCAACCACTGAGCCATGCCACCTGGGTTTCTTTGTCTTCGTAGTGCACACAGGCCCAGCGTGCACCAGAGAGTTCATTTGATTGGGGTTTCCCTCTGGAGAGAGATGGGCCAGCTTGAGACAGGTGTCTGGTGACACTTCTTTCAGATTGGGCTGGCCCTGGCTGGTTGTTGGAACATTACTGTGGCAGCTCACACTCGTTTCAGCACAGGCATACTCAAAATCAATGACCTCCATTGTGTGCTTTTTATTGATTTATTCCATATTTTGCAATGCTTTTTGGTTACACCTGGGCCAGTTGTAACAGACTAAATGAACTGTGTGAAGGGAGGGGTGCTAAGGGAGCAATGATTGGGGCGGAGGAGGGGGCTTGCCTGTGGTCCTGGAGCAGGTAGGTAGTAGCCAGGATTGGCAGGAAGCGTGTGCACGTTTTTCTCATTCCAAGCCGTTTTTGGCCACGTGATAGTTCATGACAGGTTTTGTGATGTTCTACTCTAGATTTCTGAAGAAACGGAGAACTCAGGGGTCTGGAGATGGGGAAGACCCATCCCCAGCAAGTCCTTAATGGTGTGTGAGCCCTACTTGGCCTGTAGTCTGGGGGACCTTTTTCTCCTAGCTGGCCATCAGCTGATCTCTTCTGAGTTGGATGACACATGTGTTTGCTAGCAGTGACTTTATTGTATTCTTTTTGTTAATGATCCTTTATTCCATTGATTTTTAGAGTGGAAGGGAGGGAGGGGGAGAGAGAGGAAGAGAGAAACATTGATGTGAGAAAGACACATCAATTGGTTGCCTCCCGCATATGTCCTGACGGGGCCAGGGAATGAACCTGCAACCCAGGTACATGCCCTTGACTGGTAATCAAACCCCTGACTCTTTGGTCTGCGGACTGACGCTCTAACCACTGTGAGCACTGGCTAGTGCAGCAGTGACTTTGTTTTAAAGAGCTCAAGGTTGCTACAGGGTTTCTCAGGAGACCTGGGCAGTAGGGTCTTCCCTCCATTCCAGCTTCTCCAGACTCCTTTTCTGCAGGCAGACCTCTCCACTCTCCCCCGCTGGCTTGGCTGTGGGCTACCCAGCTGGCAGCAAATGCCCTTAGGTGGACAGAACAATAACATCTCCATCGTTTGGCATTGTGATTTCCCAGAGGTAGGGCACTGATTTCTCAAGGTCAGAACCCAAGCTCTGGTGACTCAGATCTGCTTTCCCTTTGGTCTGTAGCCCTTCTTGCCCTCTGGGGCCTGAACAAAGGAGCAGGGGTAGGCCTCAAAGTCCCCCTAGCCGCCCTCTCTCCTGTGTGGGACCAGGGAGGCACGGCCTGCTTGTCCAGCCCCTGGAGGCTCCCAAAAGGGAGGAAGGATAGGCGTCACTCAGGTCCTAGAGGCTTTCATTTACTACTGTCTCCTGTTCCAGCGGCACCTGGGCCAGCTAGCGGCACTGAGCAGCCAGCCAGAAATGGGGGTGGCTCTTGCTCCGCTTCCTGCTCAGCTGCCCCGCCCCAGCCAGCACCTGGGGTGGGTCTGGAAGATCTTTCTCAACTTCCTTTGCCAAGGGGTAGGAGGAGCCTTGGGGACAGGATTCCTGGGTTTTGCTTGTTGGGAGCGTAGGCCAGATTCACATGCATAGGTGTGGGGGCTCTGAGACAAGAAAATATAACCCCTGGCCTGGAAGTCGGCCATAGTCCACACCGGGGGAGCCCTTTGTCTGGGAAGGGCCTGAGCGCTTTGCGCAAGGGGTGGGGGTGTAGGACGACTGGGATCCGCCCCTTAGGTCCCTCCCAGATGCAGTCCTCTGCCTGCAGCCGGGCTCCCACACGTCTGAGGGTCCTGCGCATGTCTGGGCACATCTGAGCAGCTGAGGGGAAGCATGAACGCCTCGCAGGCGGCCAGAGCTGCCTGGCTGAGCTGCTGCAACCAGTCAGGGGTGCAGCTGGGGCTCCCCGAAGGGCCGCGCCCCGTGCAGGCAGCGGTGCTGGGCGTGCTGTCACTGCTGGTACTCTGCGGGGTCCTCTTCCTGGGAGGCAGCCTCCTCCTGCGCACTCAGGGCCTGAGGGCTCTGTTGGCCCTGGAGCAGCAGGCATCCCCAGAGGCTGAGCCTGGCAGCGAAGACTCCTAGGCACCCCAGCTCCTAGGCACCCAGCTGCGCTTCGGGTTGCCTTGTCCAGGCAGCCCTAGAGCTGGGCTCAGTTGAGCTGGGTGCATGACTGCGAGGGAGGGAGCTGCCGCGGTGCCGTGCGGTGCGGGTCAGAGTGCGCTGAGGGCTGCTGCGGAGCCGCTCCGGTTCCTCCTCCACTGAGGCCGCGGGTGCACAGGTGAGCGACTGGGCCAAGGGGGCAGGCACGTCAGCTCTTCAGCATCTCTGGTTCCGCCCCGGGAAGTCCCAGGGTGGGCCCGCAGCTGCCTCACCCCACCCCGAGCTCTGGGATCTGAGGGAAGGGGCTGCCCCCCTTTTCCCCATCATCTGCAGTGGTGCCCCGCCCAGGCAGCCCAGGTATTTTTTCCCTAGAACAGGCGGTCACTGTACCTGGGGGGGGGGGGGGCGTGTGTCGGTGGGTGGAAGAGGAGGGAGTCTGGAAGGGCCACAGTGGACTTGGGAGATTTTCTTCCTTGCACCTACTTTGCTCCAGCCCATCCCCGAGGTGCCCCGGCAGTGCCCATTCCACTGGGAGGTGGAGAGCAGGGGACAGAAACTCAGACCACCTGGGCCTTTGACTTCCCCCTCCCTTCCTCCTAGAAGTGTCTCTGGAGGGGATTTGAGTAAATTGAGTAAGATTTCTCTCTGTGACCTCCCTCTTGAGGCAGGGATGACCAGGAGGGTGGGGAGGTGTGCAGGGGGAAGGGGCCCCCCAGCCCTTGCTCAGTTGGGGTGGACGGCGGTGTCCCAGAGCTAGGAGCTTTGTGGTGTGTTTGTGGGATGGTGGATGGCAGGGTAGTTAACAGCTGGGGGGCCTCAGGAGCACTTCCTTCAGGAAGCTGGGGCTGACGCTTCCCAGCTGTGTGGGCCCCATCTGGCTCTCTGCCTCGGTGTCTCCAAGGACCGGAACCATCTGGAGGGAAGGGCCTGGGTGGCCTAAAGACACGGTAATTTCAGGCCAAGGCACGGGGGGGGGGTGGGGGGGTGGGGGGGGCAGAGCCATAGGGGCTGGGCAGAGAAGCCTTCACTGTCCCGTCTCCTCTGTCAGCCTTGCACCCAGGGGCTGCTGGCAGGTGTCTGTGGGGCCCCTTGGGGTGCTCTACCTCTCGCTGCTCCACAGGAGAGCCCCTCCCCTGCTTGCAGAGGCAGGTCCCAGCTTCCCCTTGAGAAGTGCATAAGGGCAGGGGCTGGCGAGGGGCAAGGGGCAGTGTGGGCAGGGTGCTGCTACTAGTAAGCAGCTGTGAAGACGTGTGATCCCCAGAGCAGCCTGGGATTTGGTGCTAATCCTAGCAGCCGAGCCTCTGGCCTTGCTGATCTGTGGGCATCTCACCTCAGGTGTCACCCTTACCCCTTTGGAGAGGGCCCCCTGGGGCACCGAGGGGTGCGTGTTTGCTCCTGGCACACGGGAAGCAGGCTGGACCCTGTGACACACCCACCCCCCTGTGCTGTGTCCTGGGGTGGGAGCACCCTCTCTTTACTGTATCCAGGCTCATCCGCCCTGGATGAAGCCCCATCCCTTTGCTGCTTCTCCGTGCTTCCTCCCTGTGCTCTGCTCCCCCAGCTGCGGGAGGAGTCTCCATGTCCACGGTGAACCCTTCATTTTACAAATGGGGAGGCACAGAGAGAAGAAGCGATGTGCCCAAGTGACTGACAGACCCTGGGGCTCCTGATTCTGATCTCGGGATGGCTGCATCCTAGTGAGTGGTCCCGCCTTGGGTCACCCCTCTTTTTTTTTTTAAAATATATTTTATTGATTTTTTTACAGAGGAAGGGAGAGGGGTAGAGAGTTAGAAACATCGATCAGCCGCCTCCTGCACACTCCCCACTGGGGATGTGCCCGCAACCAAGGTACATGCTCTTGACCGGAATCGAACCTGGGACCCTTGAGTCCGCAGGCCGACGCTCTATCCACTGAGCCAAACCGGTTAGGGCTGGGTCACCCCTCCTGCTCTGTCCCCACCTCCCCGTTTTCCTATTACACCTTGGGATGCTGATGCAAAATATGGCCCCTCCCCCATCCCCAAAGAAACCAGAACCCAACCACTCGCCCCTCCCCCACCCCCAGGGTTCTGCCTCCCTCGTCCTTACTTCCCCAGAGGCCTTCTTAGATGCCTTCTGGCTGCCGGGACCGCCAGACGCTGCAGCAGCTGCCAGCCAGCCAGCAGCTCCCAGGCTGCCGGGCTCAGCTTCCCCAGTGTGACCCGAGGGTGGGGTGGGCCCTGGGGGTCAGCTGGAATATACATCCATGAAAAACCCCCATGGTGAGCACAGAGGGATCAGCAGTAAGGGGGATGCCTTTGGATTGGCCTCTGGGTTCCCGCCCGGGTGGTTTTGGGGGCTGTTTGCTGACACCCGCAGGGCTGAGGGGAGGAGGAAAGGGGAAGGCAAAGGCCTTCTTCATCCAACTTTCTGCTGGCTGGCCCTTCGGCTCGGGGCTTGGAGCGCCAGGCTGTCATGGGCTGGGACCTCAGTGTGCCTGGGGCAAGATACTGAGATGCTTGCTATGGAACCCTGACCCTGGTCAAGGCTGTCAGACTGGGTGGGAAGGAAAAGAATTTGGGAAGTTGGGAAATGGGTGCTGCTGTCACACCGTCTCTCGGTCTAAGCTAGGAGTAGGGCAGGGAGTGAGTGCAGGTCTGAGTGCCACGGAGTGAGGCTGGCACCTGGATCCCTGGCAAGCTCACTCAGCCTGACCTGTCCTTAGGGGAAGGACTGGCAACAGGTGGGTGGAGGTCTTGCCTTAACTTTCCTCCAGCCCCTGAGTGCCACTCTGAGCAGGAAAAGGCTGTTGGGGTTTATTCAGTTCATCCCTTGGCTCCCACAGGGCACAGCTCCCTTTCCAGCAAAGATGGGGGCTGTGCCCGGCCGGTGTGGCTCAGTGGTTGAGCTTCAACCTATGAACCAGGAGGTCATAGTTCGATTCCCCGTCAGGGCACATGTCCGGTTGTGGGCTTGATCCCCAGTGTGGGGTGTGCAGGAGGCAGCTGATCAATGATTCTCATTGATGTTTCTCTCTCTCTCCCTCTCCCTTCCTCTCTGAAATCAATAAAAAAATATTTTTTTTTTTAAAAAGGAGAAAAAGATGGGGCAGCCGTCTCTTACAGATTCCTGAGCCTTGTATGGTGTGTTCTCCAGAGAGCGCTCCCCCGCCTGCTGGAACTCTGCCGCCGTGGACCGGCGGATGTGGTGAGACCTCCACGGAAGAGCTGTGCACTCGCTGCTGCCTCTCGGCTCCACTCAGCCTCCTGGACGCATGGCATGGGCCGCGAGGCCAGCGCTTCGGGAGGAGAGCCCGGAGACGGCTGCGCGCCCTGGGCACTGAAGTGGCCACACCCTGGGTGCTCTGCGGCAGGTGCTGGTGCGCCCCTGCCTGCTGGGCCTCTGAGGACATGGGCATGTCCTGTCTCTGTGGGGTGGCCGTGATCTGACAGCCCAGTGACCTGTCCTTGCAGAGGGCTGTGGGCCAGTGTCACCCCTTTGGAAGTCGGTGGCCCAGCAAAGACCCCTCAGTTCCTTGGTTTGTTATGAAACGTGCTGGTAATACAAGTTTGGGGTCTACAGTCCTTGTTTCCAGCTCCTGACTCTTGGCATCAGTGGTCGCGCTGCCCCTTCTGGTCTGAACTGTTTCTGGCAGGTCTGAAATAGCAGCCCCAGCCAGGCCCCTCTCCCGGGCTCCCCAGTGGTGGCTTTCCCAGCCTCAGATGCAGATCTTTCCAGGTGGAGGAGGTGAGGCCACAGCGACTCTCCCCCAGCACTCCGCTGCCCCCCTGTGGCCAGTGTGGGCAAGAACACCCGTTCTTTCTACCTGCATATTGGGGTCTGATCAGAGTCCAGCCCCTGATGCTGCCTCCAAATGAGAGTGGGTTTTGTGACCGTGCTCAGGGAATGCTAGGGAGTAAACCTCCGAACCTCAGTCTCTTCACTTATAGAACAAGGCAACAGATGTCCTCGTGAGGGTCAAATAGGTAATGTGCTTGTCTGGAGATAAAGGGCTTTCTGTACCGCAACTATCATGTGATGTTACTATTCCGCCCCTCCCCCCAAACCCAGCCATCCGCAGAGAAGACATGGAGAGTCACCCCCGTGTTGTAGGACCGCGTCACTGACTACCTTTCCCACGGCGACGTAGTGAGTGAAAGCTCGGAGCCAGGCACACGCTGGGGCTGGGGCGAGCAGGTGAAGAGACAGAGCGTCTGTCCTGGAGGGACTCAGAGTCCAGTAGAGAGCGTTGCTCACAAAACTAAAGTTACTGTGGATGGTAAGTGCCAGGGTCCGGAGCACAGAGGGACTGGCTTGCGGAGGCGGCGGTGTACTGGGTGGGCATTCATGGGGCGGAGAAGGGGGGGAAGAACTTTCTGGGCAGAGGGGCGTGGCCGGGGTGCCCTAGAAGCAGGGTCATTACAGTGGGTGTGAAGGGAGGTGAGAACAGCGGGGTGGCAGCCTGGGGAGGGTGGGGAGCAGTGCGGTCTCACGGTGGGACCTGGTAAGATCGGAATCGTAGGGAATTGGGGTTCAGTGTGTGGGTGGGAGCAGGCTGGAGGCAGAGCCAGCACGGAGGCAGTGGTCAAAAACGGCCCAACGTGATGGTGGCCGGGGCGAGGGTGGAAAGGAAGGGGACAGACCCAGGCAATATTTGGGACTCAGGCTCTGGTCACCAGGTGGATGTGAGGGATGAGGGATGAGGGGGAGGGAGGACAATGTCCCAGCTCTTGGCCTGAATAACGGAGGGGGTGGTGATGCGTTATCAGTTAGGACTCTTCGGTCTGATTTTGTAGGAAACCCGCCAAACATGATGTGTGGCTTGAGCAGAGGGAATTTATTGGCTCCTGTAGCTGAAAAGCCTAGGGTTGGCCTCAGGCCTGCCATGCTGCGGGCGGGCAGAGAGGGCTGGGGGTCACCGCTGGACCTGAGTGCTGGCGCCACGCTCGCCAGCCCTGCGGCCTGAGCTGGTGCGCCCCTCCGTGCCTCCATGCGCCCCCTCAGGGTGGGGAAAAGCAGGCCTCGCGCGCGCGGCTCTGGCCGGGATGGCGTGGTTCACGCGTGTGGGGTGTGCTTGCTGTCAGTGCCGCGTGAGGCAGGGTGTTGGCCTCATGGCCTCTCAGTTCAAATCTGTCAGGCGAGGGGGGCATCTCCAGGCCCACTCAGGCCAAGCCCAGGCTCGGCTGTGACCGGGCCTCTCACTCTGTGCTCACCCCGAGTACTGAGCTGCAAGTACAGAATGTTCTAGGCCTCGGTCACGGCTCCACTCAGGGCCCAGAGGAGGGGGTGTCTCCTCACCCAGTCGAGGCCTGTGGCAGTCCTGGGGTGAACGGAAGCAGGTGGCTGCTGTGGGTGGGGCCGGGGGGGCTGATGAGTCCAGTGTCGGTGTGTTGAGTTTGAGGCGTGTCGGGGACATTCCGGGGGAGCTGTCAGGGGGACATTTAGTATGTGGGGCTGCAGCTCAGCTGAGAGAGTTCTGGGCCGTGATCTGCTAGAGAGGGACAACGAAGCTGTGAACACGGTGGGGTCGTGGGGTCGTTGGGGCAAGAAGGGAGGAGGCTGAGCAGAGGAGGGGCCTGGGAAGAGGTGGAGGAGGTGCGCTGGTGAGGGGCTGGTGAGCGAGGGAGGCAGCAGGCAGGCACCGAAGGATTCTGGAGCTGAGGGTGTGGCAGGAGTGTCCGCGCCCTCCGCAGCTGGTGTGCCAAGAGGGGACATGACACCCGAGGCCTAGGATGGAGGGGTGGGTGGGGAAGGCCATTCCAGGGGCCCCACAGCCCACCTGGGATGCCTCTGCCACTGCCCTCAGCCTCCGGACAAAGGAGCCCCGTACAGAAGGAGGGAGGAACGTGGCTCCCCCTGGGCCAGCGAGCTCATTGTAGTGAGAAGAGGGGCTATTTGCTATAGTAATGCCTTTGGGTGTGTGAACGCATTACCACGGGCATGTCTCACCAACCCAAACACACACACAAAGGAAGCTTGTCTTTCTCCAAGGCTACTGTGCATCCCTTTCCGAAGCAACAGACTGTTTTTTTAAAAAAATATATATTTTATTGATTTTTTAGAGAGGAAGGGAGAGGGATAGAGAGTTAGAAACATCCACCAGCTGCCTCCTGCACACCTCTCCTACTGGGGATGTGCCCGCAACCAAGGAACATGCCCTTGACCGGAATCGAACCTGGGACCCTTCAGTCCGCAGGCCGATGCTCTACCCATTGAGCAGAACCGGCCAGGGCAGCAGCAGGCGATTGTGGGGGGTGTTCCTGTTGGAGGCGGAGACGCGGCCACCCTCCCCACACCGCGGCTCCGGCTCTGTCTCAGCCCCTGTCTCAGGCGCTGGGCTTTACGGGCAGACCTTCTGTTCTATCAGCCTGCTCCCTCCCACATTCCCAGGATGGCCCCTCACCCGCGTCCCCTCTCCTCTCCTCCCTGGTCCTCGCCTGCCACCCGCCTCCTGACCCTCCAGCCTGGGTCCAGGGGCCTCGCTCCGCCCACTCCTGCCCCTCTCCTGACTTCGCTCCCAAGGAGACTCCCGGGAGGCCCTCAGCTCTGGAGGGCGGTGACCCTTTTCTTTGAACCTGCACTGGGCGCTGGGTGCCCCGAAGAACAGCCCAGCCCTGGGCACACTGATGGCTCCAAGAAGGGCCACCAGGCCCTGCTGGACCCTGCCTGCCCCGCCCCCCTCCCTCCAGCCAGCGCTCTCTGCGGATGCTGAGTTACTCTCAGTCCCTGCCCTCCCTTCTCCCCTGCACTCTGCACAGGTGCCTCACCTCCCCCTTCTCAGAGGCTCCCTCCTCTCTGCCCCGCCCTGCAAGCAGGCCTCCTCCGGAGCATCTCCCTCAGGAAGGATGCGGGTCCGCCTCTGCACCCCACGCTCCTGGGTGCTGATTGTCCTTCTTCACCCCAGTTTCCTTAATGCTCCTTCTCTGCTGGCTTCAACTTTGAAACACTCAGGTTTCTTCCACCTTAAAATAGCCTTCCTCTCACCCAGTGCTTCTCCACTTACTACCCTGTCTCGTCTTTGCAGCCAAACATCTCCAAAGAGCTACCCGCACTTGCACCCCACGTGCTCGCCTCCTGCTTGGCTTCTGTCTACACTGGTGGGTCAAGGTCAACAGCCCCTGGGTAGTCGCTTTGAAGTTGCTTTTCAGCACTTAGCTGCCCTCCTGGACTCTCACACTGCTGCCGAGCCCCTCCTCCCTCCTGCAGCTCTCCCGTGGCTTACGTGGCAGCTTCCCCGTGGCTCCTGTGGCAGCTTCCTTCGTGGCTCCTGTGGCAGCTTCCTTCGTGGCTCCTGTGGCAGCTTCCCCAGTGGCTCCTGTGACAGCCTCCCGTGGCTCCTGTGGCAGCTTCCCCAGTGGCTCCTGTGGCAGCTTCCCCAGTGGCTCCTGTGGCAGCTCTCCTGTGGCTTCTGTGGCAGCTTCCCCCATGGCTCCTGTGGCAGCTTCCCCAGTGGCTCCTGTGACAGCCTCCCGTGGCTTCTGTGGCAGCTTCCCCAGTGGCTCCTGTGGCAGCTTCCCCTGTGACTTCTGTGGCAGCTTCCCCCGTGGCTCCTGTGGCAGCTCTCCTGTGGCTCCTGTGGCAACTCCTGGAGAAGCTTGGAGACTGGAGAGTAGAGGCTGAGGCCGTGGGCTCCGGAACAGCCCCGGGTTCACACCCTGGGACCGGCACTTACTGGGGCACGGAAATCCTCCCCTCATTGATAAAACGGGGGAAGGATAATAGCCACTTTGGGAACCCCCCTGAGTGATGTGGACTTCAGCGTGTGGGAGCCGGGGCTCTGGACGCCTGCCTGGGCTGAATCCAGGCCTTCCTCCTGCCGTGGGGAGGCCTTGCTCTGCCTCTCAGGCTCACCCCTCTCTGAGGGTCCCGGCCAGCACCTCCTCTCCCTGCTCTCAGCGCCGCGTGGGGAGTGCCTCGGGACTCTGTGCTGGGCCTTTCTCTCACCTTGCCTCTTGCCCGGGGGGCTGCCCCCTCTCCAGGAGCTGAAATCGCCATCTGAGTGCCCCAGCTCTGCACGCGGCAGCCTCAGCCTAACCTGGCTCCCGAGCGCCCCCTGATGCCTCTCCCTCCCACAGCGATGTGCTAAGCTGCTCTGCACAGCCACTGCCCTAGGCGCTGGAGGGCACAGAGTGGGGGACGGGACCCTGCCCACAGACCCCACGTTCTGAGGGAGGGGCGTTTGATGGACGTGGGGACAGCCGCACGAGGTAACGGCACACAGTGGCTGTGCTGTGGAGAAAATACAACAGCGCGATGGATGGAGGCCTGTGGGGAGACCCACGTGGGGTGCGCAGGGATACCCTCTCCCAGGAGGTGGCATTTAGGCCGATGGCTGAGCCACGGGGAGGATCCAGCCAGGCGAGCGTAGGGCTCCGGCCAGGGGGACAGTGGGTGAGAAGGTCCTGCCCTGGGCATCAGGTTGGCGCTCTGAGGGATGGGAAGGAGGCCAGTGCGCAGGAGTTCAGTGGACGACAGGGGGCGCGGCGGGGCCGAAGCACGGAAGCGCCTGGTGAGGGCGCCGCGCCCCAGCCCAAGCGCGTGATCTTCTGGCTCAGCGCGTGGGGCCTCCTCCGCGCTCACAGCTGTCCTTGCTTCCCCTTTCCCCTGCCCGGCCCGGCCGGTCCATCACCAAATTTGGTCCAGGCTACCTCTCGGAGCTTTGCTCCATCCCCCTGGCCACCATCCTCACCTCTCAGTCTAGATGCCTCTGCCCCATGGCAGCTGCTCTCCCCTCGCGGTGGACAGTCCCTGCGAACCCTTCTCTTTTTGTGACTTTGAACCCCTTGCAAAAAAGCAACTCAGCTGGAGGTTAGCCTGAGGTTCGTGATAACAGCCACCATGTTAGCTGGCAGCTTTCCTGCCCGAGCCGTCTGCTCCCATGTCAGCTCCCTGGAGATGGGGGTTTTGTTGCTTTCCTCCCTGCACGGAGAGGGCTGTCAGGAAATATCTCTGTGAATGAATAACACGGTCCCTTAAACTTTTCTGGTCACAGGGTGGGCAGGAGGGGAAAACGAAGTGAATTACAACCACTTCCCTTTCTTGAGTGAAAAATGTGCCGATTCCCCCAAATGTGTCGGAACCTCAGCGAGGCAGCTGGAGCAGATGCCAGGCTCTGCGGCTGGCGTCAGTGGCAGCGGTAGAGACGTGGCAGCAGCGTTCAAGGGGAAGGTTGGTAGATTTCCAGACACTGTCACGCTCACCTTCTGATGACCCCCACGTGCTTCCAGTACTGTCGGTTCCTCAGACAGCCCTCCTCATGGGTTCGCAACGAAAGGTCAGCACGCTTCCCCAGCGCGCGAGCGGGTGGAGAGGGCAGAGCTGGTGACTGGCTGAGGATGTGAACAGCACGCCGTCCACCTGGGAAGCTGTGCCCGCGGTGACGGCAGCGGAGATTCAGAACCAGCCGCTTCGAACGCACAGGCGGCCAGCGAACGGGACGGTGTGCTGCCTGTTGGCTCCCACTTTTGAAGGTTTGTTTTTCTTTAAAATGTCTGTCAGAAACCAAATGTTCCAGGAATTGCAGGCAAGATGAATTAAAAGTAGAAATTATTTTTTTTTGTCATTTGGGTGAAATGATGACTATTTTAAGACCAATTGGCAGGAAGCAGTGATGCCCCCCCTCCACTCTCACCCCCCCCCGCCCCCCAGTGGCTGAAGCAGTGCTTCTTAAAGTGGGTTCCATGCTCCTCCAGCCTCAAGGAACTTTAAGGAAAAAGACTCTGTGGCCTAATACATTTGGGGATTCTTTAGTCCAGTTCTTGTAAGAGCCATTGCTATGCCAATATTATGATGCATCTAGGAGAGGCATAGAGGATTTCCAAGCACATTTGACCTAAGAATTCTTTTTTTTCCCTTTCTCCTCCCCCTCCCCACTTAAAAAATATTTTTATTGATTTTAGAGAGGGGGGGCGAAGGAGAGAGAGATAGAAACATCAATGATGAGAGAGAATCATTGATCAGCTGCCTCCTGCACACCCCACACTGGGGATTGAGCCTGCATCCTGGGCATGTGCCCTGCCTGGGAATCAATCTGTGACCTCCTGGTTCATAGGTTGATGCTCAACCACCGAGCCACACTGGCTGGGCCCCACTTTTTTTTTTAATATATTTTATTGATTTTTTACAGAGAGGAAGGGAGAGAGATAGAGAGTTAGAAACATCGATGAGAGAGAAACATCGATCAGCTGCCTCCTGCACATCTCCCACTGGGGATATGCCCGCAACCCAGGTACATGCCCTTGACCGGAATCGAACCTGGGACCTTTCAGTCCGCAGGCTGACGCTCTATCCACTGAGCCAAACCGGTTTCGGCCCCACTTTTTTTTTTTAAGGAGCATATCATGAGACCAACATTCCAATAAATATACTTTGGGAAATATCATTTAAAATCTTCCCTTTGGAAAAAAAAATAAATAAAATAAAATCTTCCCTTTGGAAGAGAAGAAAAATTTTGGAAAAAAATTTGGGGAAAATTAGATCATAGTGCATTTTCCTTACTTTGTCAGAACAACAGTATAACATTAATTTTATTTCCAATGACTGTAATGCCACATTACTAAATTTAAATTCATCCTCCACCCCCCCAAAGAGTGTTTTTAAAAACACATTCTGGAATGACTCCCTATGTGAAATAAACCTCTAAGGGAGCAATGGCCAAATATGTTCATGAATTTCATGCAGGATGCAAATGTGATCTCAGAATTTCAATTTTGCCACAACTATTTTCCCCAAAGTTCACTGTGGTCTGTGGTTCTGGTGACGCAGTCGCTCTTGGCTGGGTTTCCTTCAGCATGGTTGTCACGGAGAAAGCCCATTCCTCGAAGAGCTATTTTGTTTGCCCTGTTTGACCAATCCCTGTAACAGCCCAGCACACTTATTGCCTAAAGTGAACTGGGGTCACTGGCATGGGCTGTTGGCTGGGGAGCGGCGCTGGGGGCCAAGCCAAGGGAGCCCAAAGACCTGACGCTCGGGCTCCGCAGGGAAACTGGCTGTACAGCCAAGAGGTTGGCAATGTTTCACTAGGCTCATCTGAGTTCCCCTTGGTCTGTCTGCTATACGTTCTGAACTTTAATTTCTGAGTTGTAACTCTGGCCACTGTGGTTATGGCGGGAGACTGTCATGTAGACTCTGTTGCTGGACTAAAATAATAGAAATGAAGAGATTCTTAACAGAATTATTTTCTTATTAAAGAGTAAGTAACCCGCCTGGCCGGTGTGGCTCAGTGGTTGAGTGTCCACCTATGAACCAGGAGGTCAAGGTTCAATTCCTGGTCAGAGCACATGCCTAGGTTGTAGGCTCCATCTCCAGTGGGGAGTGTGCAGGAGGCAGCTGATCAATGATTCTCTCTCATCGCTGATGTTTCCCTCTCTCTCTTCTCTCTCCCTTACTGTCTGAAATAAATAAAAAAAATATAATAAAAAAAGTAACTCTTTTGGAAGAAGTAACCCATGGGCTGCCAGTTTGACTACTGATACTTGAAAAATCTGTCTCTCCAGCTATAATTCTCCCCTGAGCACCAGGATCACATGCAGAACGGCCTACCAGATGCTTCCACCTGGATGTCCCAAAGCATCTCAGCGTCTAAAGTTGAACTTGACATCTCCTCCATGCCTGTTCTGCCTGGGCTCCTGTCCTCAGCGATGAGATGGCAAGCACCCAATCACGGGGCCACCCACATGGGAGTCCTGCTGGGCTCTCCTTCCGTTCCTCTCCCTTCAGGCCATCACCGTGACTTATGTCCTAGTTCTAGTTAACAATCTCTAGCATCCATGCCCTCCTCCCCATTTCCTTGCCATGGTCTTCAGACCCTTCTCCTCTCTTACCTGCACAATTCCCACAGCCTCCTAACTCATGTTCCTGCCTGCAAATCTCCTCCCTTCCGGTCCTCCCTTTAGCCACTAACCACCTGTGGCTATTTAAATTAATTAAAGTTAAATAAAATTCAGTTCTTCAGTCTTAGTAGCCACAGTGCAAGTACTCAGCCACAGGTGCTAGTGGCTTCTGTATTGGACCGTGCAGATGTAGAGCATTTCCGTTCCTGCAGGAAATTCTACTGTGCAGTGTTGCTCTGTGATATGTTCATGCCTAAGACCTCCCTGGCTGTTCATTTCCCTCTGGATCAAGTCCAGACTCCTTAACCTGTTTTACACCTCCACCCCACCTGGATGCATCTGTCCAGTTGCACCTCCCACCTGGCTCCCACACGCACCCTCCGTTCCAGCCATCCCAGTCCCCCCCGCTCCCCCCCGATTCTCTCCTGTCTTCATGCCTGGGCACCCCTGGTCCTGCAGCCTGGAGCCCGTTGTTTACCTGCATAACCCCAGGCTCAATTCAAACACTGCCCTTGTTTGGGGCTTTGTAGCGCCCCACCCCAGGCCCACACACCTGCCTGCGTCACATGCACATTGCACATTACCGCGGGCACTGTCTTGCTGTGGTGCTGAACACTCTGTTGATCATGTGTCTGTCTCTCCCTGTGAGGTCCTGCTGTGCTTCCTGCCCATCTGCATTGCCCAGGCCTAGCCCAGTAGGTTGCTCCAGAGGTGGCGGTGGGGGTGGGGGGTGGGGGGGAGTTAGCAGGAGGCTTTCCTTTGCAAGGACACTTGTCACTCAGACTGGGTGAAGCGGTAAGAGGGTTTTATCAGCTCAACCAACCAGCCAGTGCCGAGGAAGGATGGCTGAGGAAGGATGGACACCAGGGCTGGTTTGATTTAGGCTCAGCAGGTAAAGGCCGGGGGAGTCTGGCCTCTCCCAAGCAGATGCGGTGCGGCATCTGCCTGAGACAGGCACCCCCGTGTGGCCCAAAGGGGTACAGCAGCTCAGTCCAGGGCTGCGGCTTCCTGGTCCAAGTCCTGGGAGGGAGGGCAGCTTTGGGAAGCTCTCCTAGGAGGGTGAGGAAGCGACTTCCCAAGGAGCCCACAGTGAAACTCTTGGCTCAGATGGTCATATTCCCACCCTGACTGTGTAACTGGCAGGGCATGGGCATGGTCTTGTACCCTAAAACCCACGGAGGAGCCAGCTCCACACAGAGCATATGGGTTGCTTGGAGGAGATGTGTAGACATAAAATAAAAGCAGGAATGTTTATAGGAACAGGGGGAATGGCTGCCAGGGAGGCATCTGAGAACCACCTGAGTACACCCACACTCCCTTTGGTGGTTGCCAGAGGGCAGCGGGGGGGGGGGGGTAAAATGGGAGAGGCACCCCATTCTTTCCCTCCCCAGCCTCAGAGAAGGGCAGCGTCTGTCCACAGCTACTCAATGCAGAAGTCTGGGGAGGTCATGCCAGGGAACCGATCAGAGCCCCCCCTTCCCCCCCCCCGTCCCTTACATGCTGTCCCCCCACCTGCACACTCTTACTTATGCAACAGGTGGGAGTGAGGGAGGGCAACCTGTCTCAGCTTAAACTCCCTCCAATGAGCTCCCAGGCACCCTGCAAGTGTGCTAGGGGAGTTTAAAGACCCCTTGTTTCTTCATAGGGACACTGAGTCAAAGGGAACCAGTGTCACCTTATCCCCCACTTTCCAGTCCAGAGTCCTTTTCTCCTCTTTGCTCAAAGCCCTGGGGGCCTGGAAACCCTGAAGGAACGGGGACTGATGAGTTCTGGAGCAGCACAGGCACCTTGCAAATGCGGAAATGCTTTCCCCGAAATCTCATTTGTTTGAACTTCTTGTCCTGGGAGATGCTTTCGGGGTTCATCTAGGCTGGAGTCACCCAAGAAGAAACTGGTGGGTCTCTAGCTCTCTCTAGGGAGAATGGGAGGATTCTGGTCATTGTCACTGTGGGGCTGCACCCCACTTCCTGCCAGCCCCCTCCCTCGGCACTTGTAAGGGTTAGGGGGTAAGGCATTGTCGCTCCCCCTCGCCTCCTCCCGCCCCCTCACTGAAGCTGGGAATGGTATTTAGGGCTGCAAGGCTAAGATCTGAGTCTGTTATGAAGGAAGGTGAAGGGGAAATGATTCTGGGAGCAAGATACTTTCCTGAGAAAGGAGCAGATGTCTGAGGGAAAGGAAAGGGCTCTGGGGGTATGGTTACAGCCGGAAGGCAGGAGAGCAGCTGGGAGTGGGGAAGCCCTATGAGGGAGAGTCCCTTCCCTGGAAAGACCCAAATCTTTAGGTACAGTCCTTCATGAAACATAAGGGAAAGTCCAAATAATTTGGGGCTTTAACTGTTTCCTCTCAGAAGAGGTAATTCCCTTCATGCAAATGCTTTAGTAAATAAATTTGCATATGGAGTAAAATTGTCTTTGGGGGAGATTTAAAGGACATGGTGTCAAAGGGAACCAGTGTCACCTTATCTCCCATTTTCCAGCAGAAAGGATGTCAGCCTCCTGGGCCATGAGGTCCATGGGGTGATCAATGGCTCTAGAGGTGGCAAAACAATGGTAGAAAAAATAAACCATAGGACACTTGGGGGAGGTAGGAGACCCAATTTCTGATTTACCCAGAGAATAGGAAGTTCTGCTGCTCCCACCCCTGAGAGAAGGGGGCAGTGAACTCCTGCCTTGTCATCCATTCCCTTCTCCTTTGATGTGCCTTCTGTCTTAGGGAGGCCAGAATGCCGTATGCCACACTGCTCAGACTCCCTTGCAGCTAGAGTGCACTAGGTGCCCCCAAAGAGAGGCTCTTGTGCAGGATTTGGAAGATGAGGGGGTTATCTTCCTGCCACTGTTCCTGCTGACCAGCAAGGTTGTGGAAGCTGGTTGTGATGTCTGTCCTCTGTGTCCCAGTGTCTGGTCTGATCATCCTGGGTGAGGGATAGCAATTGTGGTGATTAGAGCATCAACAACAGAGAGTCTTGATCTGTGGATGGTGATGTGGTGGTATGTTGGTGTGTCCTTGGCCTCAACAGTTCCATTGGAAGCTGCCTGCCTCCAGCCTCTCAGGCTGCCACCTGCCGCCTCCCACCATGATTTTATAAGCGCCTAATGCCTTCTATTGAATCCCTTTTTTAAACCTAAAATGGGTTGTTTTGTGCCCTGCTGGTGCAGTAGGCACACAGAGAAGGCTGGTTTAAGTGGATGAAAACAGAAAGTTGCATCTGCTCCTAAGACAAATCTTTGGGGTCCTTGGCTCCAGAAAAGAGGACCACATCAGATTGGGGATGGGAAGTGGGAAGGAATCCTCAGAGGTACAGGGCTGGATGGGGGTCCTGCTTTTCAGAAGCCAGTGGGATATGGGCAGGGAGAGTGCAGATGGGGTGAAGCAAAGGATTGAAGGAGGACCAACTTCTGACTTAAAGGCAACACTCACCTTTACCCCAGGACCTTAGAACCCTCTTTTCTCCTCCTCCCCTTCCCAGGCACCCAATCAGGATGGACCTTTGGTGAAATACAATGGCCCAGGTGCTCGCTTCTCCTTTCTTACCCACGGATGCTCTTTGTAAAGATCTGGTGAGCCCATTGAGGCCTATAGCACATCCCAAGAGCAGTTGAGGTTGGGGAACCTGTTTTATATTTATTTATGTATTAATTTTTAATAATTTTTTTGTTCAAAGTATTACATATGTCCCCCTTTCCCCCCATTGATCCCCTCCAGCCCACCCCTGCCCTCTGCCCCAGGCCCTCACCGCCCCACTGCCTGTGTCCATGGGCCATGCATATATGCATATAAGGTCCTTGGTTGATTATACCCCCTCTTCCCTCCGAGGTTCCACACTCTGTTCCATGCTTCCATGTCTCTGGGTTCACTCGGTTCATCAGTTTATTTTGTTACTTAGATTCCACATATGAGTGCGATCATGTGATACTTGTCTTTCTCTGACTGACTTATTTCATTTAGCATGATACTCTCCAGGTGGGGGACCTGTTTTAGAATAAAAGTCCTTTCTAGATCAAATGCGAAAGCTCTCCCTGGGAATTTCAAGCATTGGCTGTGGAAAGAGGAGCTATTTTTTGACATTGGAACACCTAAAATCATAAAGGTGAGCCGCCTGAGGAGACACCCACAGTGGGTGTCGCTTGTGGTGTTATGGGATGTGGCAATTTTGACTATGGGTCCAAAGTCCTTGCAGTCCTTCCACTGGAAAGGGATCTATGTCCCCTCCTCTGAAAGTGGGCGGGCTGTGACTGCTCTACCAACAGAATACAGTGGACACAAGGCCATGTGCCTTCTAAGGTCAGGTCACAAAAACCTGCATTGGCTTTGGTCTCTGGGATTTCTGCTCTTCTAATGTCCCTCTCCTGGCGCTTCCTCTTGGGACCCAGCTGTCATGCTGTGAGAAGCCACTCGAAGAGGCCCTTGTCGGTCCTCCAGTTGAGGCCAGCTTTTTAAAAATTCTTTTTTTTAAAAAAAATATGTTTTTATTGATTGTTAGAGAGAGAGGAAGGGAGAGGGATAGAGAGATAGAAACATGGATGAGAGAGAAAAGCATCATTGGCTGCCTCCTGCATGCATTCCTGCAACCCGGGCATGTGCCCTGACCAGGAACTAACTGGTGACCTCTTGGTTCCTGGGTCAATGCTCAACAGCTGAGCCACACTGGCCGGGCAAGGCCAGCTTTTGAATCACCTGGTCCAGATTTGTGAGTGATGATTCTAGCCCCAGATGTTTGAGTCACCCCTGGCCACTGGAGTCTTCCCAACTGAGGCTCCAGGCTCCATTCCTGACACACATCCTGTCACAGCCCATCACCCAGATCTGAACTCAACCCTGGGAGGGCTTCCCAAGGCATTTCCCCCAAACACCGGCCTCTTCCGCTATGAGAATAATGGGTCTGAATTTGGACGAGTGAGTCAACAACAATTCTCATTTCTGTCGGGGAAGCAGAGACTCCAGCAGGCAGACCTGGATTTTGAGACTGGCTCCACTAATACTGCCTCTGAGTGTTTCAGCAGCTTTGGTCCTGTCTCTGAGCCTCAATTTCCCCACCTGGAAACAGGGGAGTGTGAAGTCCCCGGCAGGACTGCTGTGCGATTTCTGTGGGAAAAGCCTCAGGTTAGTGACTGGCCCCGTGGAAATAGCCATCCTTCTACTTGGAGCTGTTGGTAATGGAACAGCCTCAGGGGGAGACACGGGGTGGAACCCAGTACCGGGATGACAGGCAATGGCGCATGGGCGCACTTCCTGGGTCCACTGGGATGTTAGTTGGACTATTGATTCACCTACTGCATCGGAGATGGGAAGTAATAGTGGCTTACAGAAGATGGAACTTCGGTTTTCTCTCACGCCCATCAGGGCAGGAGCACCGCAGGGCTGGGATAGCAGCTCCCCTGAATCGCGTCTCAGGCTTTTCTGTCTGGTTGCTCCACAGGCTGATGGGCCAGTGTGATCTAAACTGCCTTGCTGCCACCACCTCTGGGTTCCAGCTGGCGGAGGGAACAGACAGGGAGAGTGTGTGCCCAACGCGGAGGCTGAACTCGTGACCTCCAATCACAGCCTGTGCCCAGCTGCAAATTCAGGCTCCATTACTTCTACTGGCAGGAAGGGCAGAGATTAGGGGATGAAGAGTGTGTTTGCCACACCTGGCAAGGGGCCTCGGGGACCAGCTTCAACCACCCACCTGCCCACTTTTCCAACCAGCCCTCTGTTGAGGGCCCTGAGCCAGGAGCCGGTCACAGACCCAGGACTGGACCCTGCGCTCAGGGAGCAGCCAGGCCTCACAACCCAGAGCCGGTGGAGCGAGCGGAGGCCACGGTCTTGGGGGCCAAGCTGTCCCTACCGGGACTGTCCTGCCCCAGAGAGTCTGTCTTTGGACCACGCTGCCTCTCTCCTGGAGGCCCTCCTTCCCGTGGTGTCCCTTGGTGTGGTGCCCTTGGGGGTGTTGGTCACAGTCACATGAAGTGCACGTGCCTCTCGTTCCTTATATAAAGGCCCATGTGAGCAATTTTCATTAGAATTTATCATCAGAGGAGACCTTTGTTCCACAGAGAAAATAATCTGCTTCCTGCAGATACTAACAGATCAGATTTCCTCTTCCGCCCGCTGCCTTGAGGCTTAATCACAGCAGCTGCTGCCCCACGGTCAGCCTTTACAATCTCTGCTCTCTGTGGGCCTGGCATTTTATTTTTATTTTTTTAAAAATATATTTCTATTGATTTTAGAGAGGAAGGGAGAAGGAGAGAGAGATAGGAGCATAAATGATGAGAGAGAATCATTGATCGGTTGCCTCCTACACATCCCCTACTGGGGGTGGAGCCCGAAACCTGGGCATGTGCCTTGACCGGGAATTGAACTGTGACCTTCTGGTTCACAGTGATGGATGCTCAACACAGCCGTGCTGACCGGGCTGTGGGCCTACCATTTCAGCTCTGTGTTGGTCTTACTGTTAATCTTTGATACATTTGCCTCCCACATTCTTTCTAGAAAGAAGCAGCTATCCTTCATGATAAAATGGAAGACCAGGGCCCTTTAATTGGGAAGAAAACAAAGCTGGCAGGCATGAGGGGTGGTCCCACTGCCCTATGAGTTTCCCAGCAGCCGGGCAGAGGTGACAGGCTGTCCTCAGAAAGGGGGAGCAGAAGCTGGGCCTGTGGTCAGCCATGGACCCCTCACCTCCCATCCGCCCTGTCCACACCACCCTCTTCTAGTGGTCCCTGTCTTGTGTGGAATGGCTCCTCCGTCTACCTGGTTACCCAAACTGGACACTTGGGCAACGTCTGGATACCTCTACTCCCCACCCCCTCCCCGGTCCACCAGGCCTCTCGGGAAGACAGAGATGTCCCAGGGATTCCAACGAAGCGTTAGAACCTGTCCGCTGCCTCTGTCCCCAGCCCTGCAGGCGCTTTTCCATTCGTCAGCAGGAGGGCTCCTGGCAAATCCTTGTCGGATCACATCAGCTTCCTGGTCACGGGTCTTCAGTATCTTCTTGTCTTTTCCACAGTAAAGCCAAGTCCTGACATAGCCTGTGGGGCCCCCCAGCCTCACCTCCTACCGCCCTCTCTCCATGGCTCCTCTGGCCACACTGCCCTTCTGCCTTTCCTTGCACACACCGGCCAAGCTCCCACCTCAGGCCTCTGCTCTCGCCCTCCTCCACCTGCTGCTCTGTGGCCTGGTTGGTCTTCACTAAACATCACCTTCTAATGAAAACTTCCCTGACCTCCCTATTTACATTTCTTTTTTTGTCTGAGAGAGTGAAAGGGTGTGTGTGTGTGTGGGAGAGAGAGAGAGAGAGAGAGAGAGAGAGAGAGAGAGAGAGAGAGAGAGAAATATGGATGTGAGAGCGATACATTGATTGGTTGCCTCTCACACACACCCCGGCGGGCGCTGGGGATTGAACCCAGGTATGTGCCCTTGACCAGAAATCAAACCCACAACCCTTCAGTTTGCAGGCTGATGCTCTATCCACTTAGCACACTAGCTAGGGCCCTATTTACATTCATTATCCTCCTTCTTGTCATTCCCATCCCTGTTTCCTGTTTTATTTTTCTTCACAGCAATGACCATCTAACATACTATGTTTAGGACTGACTACACAATTTGCAGGCTCAATGCAAAGAACATGTGGACACCTTGTTGAAACATTATTAAACACTAGAGGCCCAGTGCATGAAATTTGTGCACTGGGAGTTGTCCCTCAGCCCAGCCTGTGCCCCCTTGAAGTCTGGGACCCCTTGGGGGATATCTGCCTACCGGCTTAGGCCCACTCCCTGTGGGGATCAGGCCTAAGCCGGCAGTCAGACATCCCTCTCACAGTCCGGGACCCCTTGCTCCTTACTGCCCGCCTGCTCCTTACCACTCAGCTTGCTGCCGTGGAGGCAGGAGAGTCTCCCGCCACTGCTGTTGCACTTGCCAGCCGTGAGCCCGGCTTCCCCTGTGGGAGCGCACTGACCACCAGGGGGCAGTTTCTGCATTGAGCATCTGCCCTCTGGTGGTCAGTGCACATCATAGCGACTGGTTGTTCTGGTGGGTCTACTGTAATGGTCGCTTAGGCTTTTATTATATAGCTTTTAAGACAGTGACAACAGAACAATGAACCTCATATGGGGACCTTCTGAATCTGGGGCCCTGGTGCCTGCTTGGCTTTCACACCCATGAAGAGGTCCTGACAAGGTTATAGGTATTTATTTACTGTCCTTCTCCCCCAACTGGAATGCAAGAGGGGAGTCTTGCCTAGGAGGTATCCACAGTGTTTAGAACGTAGTAGTAAGCATCTACTACATGACTGAATAGGCTCCGCACTGGGGGCCAGCACAGGAGCTCCTCGCCCAGCTGGGGTGGCAGGGAAAGCTTCAGAGGCAGCACCTTGGAGGCAGATCTGGAAAGGTGGGTGGGGTGGGGGGGACTAGTGGGGGACCTGGGCAGCCCATGGAAACAAGCTCAAGCTTAAGGGTAAGAGTGTGGCCCTGGCCCTGCTGCTGCTTGGTGGGCGACTGGGAGGAGCCTGCTCACAAAGGGCCTTATACTTGCCAGGCATTACCCTGGGTAGTTGGGGTTGGGAGCGCCCCTGACCCAGCCTGTCTGGGCAGGTTACTTAACTTCTCTGACCCTCAGTCTCCTCTTCAGTCTTCCTTATCATAGGAATTATACAGGGTATAGTACGTAGTGTAGAGTATAGGTAGAGTAATGCCAGTATAGGGTATGTTTGGTGTCTGGCGCGGTAAGAGGATGGGGGTCTGTACAGGAGGTTTCTGGGCAGAGATGGAGGAGGGAGGGAGTGGATGGAGCAGACTCAATGCCAGTCCCACCAGCCTGGAGGGCTGAGAGTTTCAGGGGATTGGCACCAGGAGGTGGAGGAGCCTCAAAGATTCTGTTCCTAAAGTGTGGTCTCAGGGCCTGGGGAGTAGGATGCCGAGAGAGGAAACTGCCACCCTCCATGCCTCTTCCTCAGCACCCCGCTGCAGACCACGGAAGGCCTGAGGTCTGGGGACCCGGCTGGCCCTGGGTGAGGACAGGTGTGCTCCTCAGAGCGGAGTTCACACGGAGAAGTGGGCCCCTGAGGCCTGGTGCCGTCACAGGCTCCGCCCGGCCGCAGGGCAGCATCCTCGGAGGCCCCTGGAAGTAACTGGGGAGACTCTCAGGGGTCAGCATGAGGCCCTGCCACACACAGGTGGGTCTCAGGAGCCCCTCTGATTTGGGCACTGAAGTCAAAGTGGCCAGCTTTCACCTACAGGCTGGCGAGGCCACCTTAGCCCAGTGCCTCGCACTTAGTGTGTGCTCAGTACAGGGAAGTTAACATTGCCTGTGTCTTCAGTGTGTTCCCAGGAGGGCTCTCCAGGGGACTGGGGCCCAGTGGAGAGAGGGTGGGCGGGTCATGACAAGTGCAGCCCAGGAAGAGCCCTTAGAAGCCACGTATCCACATGAAGCCCATTTTGAGGAGGGACTTGTCTAAGGATGAGTCAGAAGCCAGAGAGGGGAGCGGCGCTATAATGGACGTCCTTGCTTCCCTGCCATGTCCACAGAAACTCTAGACCAGTGGTTCTCAACCTTCCTAATGCCGCGGCCCTTTAATACAGTTCCTCATGTGGTGGTGACCCCCAACCATAAAATTATTTTCGTTGCTACTTCATAACTGTAATTTTGCTACTGTTATACATTATGTAATGTAAATATCTGATATGCAGGATGTATTTCCATTGTTACAAATTGAACATAATTAAAGCGTAATGATTAATCACAAAAACAATATGTAATTATATATGTGTTTTCCGATGGTTTTAGGTGACCCCTGTGAAAGGGTCGTTCGACCCCCAAAGGGGTCGCGACCCACAGGTTGAGAACCGCTGCTCTAGACGTTTAGCGGTGAGTCTCCACCAGATGTTGCTCATGTCCCTCAAGACCACTGTGTCCAAGACGAGCCCTTCAGCCATCTTCCCAGGCCTGTCTAAGCTGTGGCTCCAGCCTTGCTCTCAGCATCTGCCCGGGACCAGAACTCTGGGAGCCCATTTCATGCTTTTTTTTACAGCCCTGGCCTAATCCAACACCAAGTCCAAGGTCAAAACCTTTGGCTCTGTGTTCCTCCCTCCACATTTGTGCTCATGCGGTCCCAGGCCTGCCTTTTCCTCTCCTCTGGTCCTGGTTCACCTCTCTAACTTGCCCCGGGTGCTCAAGAAGATGGAGAAATGGTGAGGCTTGCCCTGGCCGGTTTGGCTCAGTGGATAGAGCATTGGCCTGAGGACTGAAGGGTCCCGGGTTCCATTCCAGGCAAGAGCATGTACTTTGGTTGTGGGCACATCCCCAGTAAGGGGTGTGCAGGAGGCAGCTGATCCATGTTTCTCTCTCATCGATATTTCTAACTCTCTATCCCTCTCCCTTCCTCTCTGTAAAAAATTAATAAAATATATTTTAAAGAAAAGAAATGGTGAGGCAGGCAGAGGTCCTGGGGCACACAGGACCCCTCTTTCTGGCCTGGAGCCTGGATTGGGTTCCCATGCCCTGCCTGTTCTACATTGGTCAGCTGGGGGCGCTCCTGCCCCATGGAATCCTGCACCCGCTGCCAGTGGGGGCGGGGAGCCTCTCTGGGCCTGCGCCATGTCATCCCAGCCTGCCTGGCCGGTTGGTCTGGTCGGGTGTGGACTGAGAGGCCCATGGGGGCAGGGAGGAGGTGCGGTGTGTGGGTAGTGTGTTAGGCTGTGGGTGCTGGGTTTGCACACCAGGCTTGGAGGGTGTGTGTAGCTGGGGTTCTGGTCCCCTGCCTTTTGGGTTTTGGTGGAGGTGCCCTGGGGTCCTGGTTGACCCCCACCCCCCAGGTGTGGGGACCCTGCAGTAGGATCACAAGGACTTAGGTGACAGTCCGGCGTGGGCCCTTCCCCAGGGAACCCCACCTCCATCCCCACTTAGGGTGGGCCCTCAGTTTTGGAGGGTGGGCTTTGAGGTCTAATCCCCTCTTCTCCCCTTGGGCAATCACTTACCCTGTTAGCCTCAGTGCCCTTGTCAGTAAGATGGGGACAATCACACCAGTGCCACAAGACTGTCCTGAGAACCAGAGCTACATGTGGGAAGCACCCAGCCCCTGGCTGCCACCCAGAGGCCTGAAGCCGGTTGGGGAGGGATGGAGGATTCAGACAAGACCACGGGGAACTCATGGTCCAGCTCCTCTACTGCCCCAGATAGTCTGTGCGCTCAGAGCGTGGGGGGTCGCGGGGTGGGGGGGGGGGGCGAAGACACAGCTCCAGGACAGGGAGGGGAAAGGCCGTCAGAGACAGAGCACAGTGGTCTGGGCTTCAGAGAAGGGAACCCCCTCTGATGGAGGAGGGGGCCGCAAAGACCTCTGGAGGAGGTGGGGGCCACAACTGGGCTGGCGATTGAAGAACAGGTGGGAATTCCTTCCTTCCTGGAAGTGGAGGGGAGGGCGCTCCAGGCCTGGCAGCCCCGCAAGCCAGGAGGCTGAAACTGCAGAGCCTCTCTCTCCGAGAGCATCAGGGGCCGGTGTGGGTGGAGACAGCGGGGTCTGGTTGCCGGGGGCGGGTGGGTGGGTTGGCACATTGTGGGGGTCCTTGACTACTAGTGGTGAGGCCTGCAGGGAACCCACAGGCAGCAGGCAACTTGGAGCAGTGTGGGGGTGGGGGTGGGTGCCTGGACAGAGCTGAGCTTGGGGAGGACTGGCCACTGGATCACGGAGGACTGGGTCCCTCTGCTGAGCGTGGGGGCTGGCGTGGAGGGGCAGGGCAGAGCCAGGAGTTCCCTGCGTGGTAAGGACTCAGGACAGATGGCTGGAAGAACTTCCAGGCCCAGGCCTGGGGAAGCCCTGGCCCAGGGGCCTGGCCCCGCCTTACCTGTCCCTGGATTCCCTGCCTCTCCTCACTCCCACTGCCTCCAGATGCCCCATACACTTTCCAGGCTTCTGAGGGGAGCCCTGGACTGGCCAAGGCCTGAGGTGGGGCAAGGCATAAGTCTATGCCCAACCCTACTGGGTGGTATGTGCTGTGCTGTGCCCTCTCTGGGCCCCTCTTGCCCACGGTGGTGGGGTGGGCAGCCACAGTTCTGGCTGTCTGACTGTCCCACTCCATGGTCCCCGCCTTCTCACAAGAAAGTGGCAGCTGGCTAAAGAAAGGACCCATTCAGGTCGTCCTGCCACTGCGGGTGCAGGGCCTCGGGGGAGGGCAGAGGGGGTGAGAGAAGGCTACGCAGGCCTGAGGAGTTTGGGGCGCTTGGGCCTGCCTGAGAGATTTCTGGGGAATCCTGTGACAGAAACTGCAGCAGGAAGGCCTCAGGCTCGAGGTGGGGGAGGATCGGCCTGTCTGGCTGCAGTGGCCACCTTGGAGCTGGGAGGGTGGGGGAGGAGGGCCCTGGGCTTGTTTACCGGGAGGCAGGTCCTGGCTTGTTGGGAATGCAGCCCGGGTCTGGGGGAAGGAAGGAAGCCAGCACCAGCCAGCCAGCCCTGCTCCCTCGTCTCCTGCTGGGCCTATAGTCCAGGGAAGGGGTTCGGGTGCTGAGGGGGTGTGCTGGGTTCCCCTGGGAATGTTGGAGTAAGTTCTAGGGCCTGGGTTTGGTTCCCTCCCTCCCTGAGGTGCAGGTGCCCCAGGGTTTGGGTAGAGGGGTAGAGGGGTAGAGGGGTGGGGTCCTGACCTGATAGGCACAGTGGGCACCTGGACTGCTCTGAGCTGCCCCCCACCTGCTGGGAGGACAGGCAGGCCAGGGCGGCCCAGAGTCTGAATGACCCCTCAGATGCGCCCTCATATGAGTCCTAGCACGGGGTCCCCAGGAGCCTTGGCTGCAGGGCTGGTGGGGCAGGCAGAGTACCTGCCGCTCTCTCCTGGGGCCTGTCCTGACCCCAACCCCTGCCCTTCTGCCTTCAGCCCCTGTCTGGGGATGTGGGATCTGCCCCAGGCTTCCCCCATGGCCTGGCCCAGGAGAGGTCCCTGACTGTCAGATGGTGGACACCTGGTGGGAGAGAAGGGGGTTTGTGTGGAGCTTGGGGCACTTGGGGTCGGTTTGGAGGTGAGGGTGGAGGCAGAGTGTGGGGTGCCATGGGACATGGACTACGGATTAGGAATAGGGTAGGGTGGGAGGAATGTTGTGGGTTTGGGGCAGGAGTAGGGCTGACATTGCAATTTAGGGCCAAAGTCTGGTCTGAGGGTAGACGCAGGCCAGAGCTGGGGTTTGGGATGGGGTAGGGCTTGGGCGCAGGGAAGCACCCAGATTTGCAGACTTGGTTGGAGACTGGGTCCTCTGGCCCCTGGTGGTGGCAGGCTCTCCTCCACCCTCTGAGCCCAGGCTGGGACCCGAGCAGGTGGCATTCTGCAGCTGAGCCCCAGACTCTCTAGGCCTAGCTGTCAGCGGAGACAGGGGCCCCGTTTCACACTGGACTGAGCCTGGGGCTTGGGGCTCCTCCTTGCCAGTGAATTCAGTCCAGTCCCCCGACCCTTGCTGCCTGCCCTCCTGCCTTGGCCTCCTGGTTTCTCAGCCACCTGCAAAAAGGCACTGAGGGCAGGACCCGCACCAGGCAGGCTCCCCTGCCCCAGGCCGCCATGTGCTAACCCCAGTGCGTGGCTGTCTGTGCGTGTGGTTGTGTGTGTGTCTGAGGTGCCGCCAGGCTGACGCGGCCACACCCTGGTGACTCAGGGCTGGGGCATGTACCCTGCCCGGCCAGAGGGAGAACAAAGCCACCAGCTCAGGGCCTTGGCATCCAGCTTGAGTCACTGGCAGACACACCTAGCCAGGTGCCCCTCTGCCTCCCAGGCGGGTCGGACCCCAAGGGATCCCACAGTGGTGGAGCAGAGACAGCCCCTCGGGCTGACGACCAGCAGCATGCCTTTTTCCAGGTGCTGTGAGCCCTTCTAGACCCTGTGTCCCTGGGGCTCCCTCTTGTTGGGGTGGCACCTGCAGGTGCAGTCAGAGACCCTGAGAGGCACACTGGCCCTCCCCCAGCTGCCCAATAAAGGACACTTTCAGGCCACTGTGTACCACCCTCCAAATCGTCAACCCAGGGGACCCTTGAAACAACTCTGAGGGGAGGAAACTCTCACCCCCCACTTTACAGATGAGGAACCTGGGGCTCAGAGAGCTAATAGTTGCCCAAAGTCACCCAGCTAAGGAGTGACCAGCCAGCCTTCACCCTCCTTATTGGGCATTCACTCTGGCCTGCCCTGTGCCCGGTGTGGGAACATGTGACAGTGGCCTGGCCCCTGCCCTGCTTCAGTCCAGCCATCATGGGGACCCACTCGACACCACCCTCACTGAGTCAGGCAGGGGCCCACAGGGTCGGGGCAAATGAACAGCCCTGTGCTCCTCCCAGTCACTGGGCCTGGGTACTAGACCCTTCCACACATCTGAGGATGGAGACAGATGATCCCAGCTGGCCTCCCTGGCCCCAGGGAGACAGAAAGTGGGTTTCCACATGACCACCAGGCCCTCCACAAAGGCGGCTGTGTGTATGTGATCTGTAAGTGTGAGTATGTGAGTGTGTGTATGAGTGTGTGTGTGTGTGTGTGGTGTATGAGTGTTTATATGAATGTGTGTGTATGAGTGTATGCATGAGTGTGTGTGTTGGTACATGAGTGTGTGTGTGCATGTGTATGCATGAATGTGTGTGTGTGTGTGTTGGTAACTTGAATGTGTGTATGAGTGTGTGTGTGTGTGTGGTGCATGAGTGTGTGTGAGTGTGTGTGTTGGTGCATGAGTGTGTGTGTGTGAGTGTGTGTGTTGGTGCATGAGTGTGGAGGCACAGGGGAGCCGCATTGCTGTAAGCGGGTCAGGTGAAAGCAGTGCAGGTCAAAGGCATTTGGGCCCTTTACCCGAACATGCCAGCCGTGAGTTGAACGGAGAGGTTGAACAGCATGGTAGGGGCAGAGGCGGGCCTGAAGGCAGCCCATGCTCTGCCCGGACCCCTTGTGGGCACCCTGAGGGAAGTGGACAGCCCCTCCCACAGGACAAGGCTGGGGAACCCAGAGTCCTAGTTCCCAGGCTGGGCTTGAGTCTTCCAAAGCCACCTGGAGGCTGTGGTCTCCAACAGACCAGGGCTGCTTCGATCCTCGGTCCCAGAGAGGGTTACCCTGACGCAGGTGGGTGGGTGAGTAGGGTGCGGCTCCAAGAGCTGGCCCTGGCCCTGGCCCTGGCCCCTCCACCCACAACCCCACCCGGTTCTTGGTCAGAAGCTGTTTGAAGGAGAAGAGAAAGCACCTTATAAGGTAAGAAATGCCTTCTGCCAGGTGGAGAGGATAGGCTACCTCCCTGCCTCCAGGCCTCCTGCCTGCCCCGCCCAGGCAGAACAGTGGCTTCTGTGCTATCCCAGCCTGGCCTCCAGCCCAGCACTCCCACCTCACTCATCCTCACCCATGGAGTCCCTGCTGCCCACCCCAGACCCGGTGGGGGCACCTGGCAGGGGGGAGGCAGAAGAGGCAGCCAGGGCTTGGAGAGGCAGCCTGGTGGCGGTGTGCTTGCGGCTAAGTGAGCACTCCCGTCGGAGCCTCCATTTCCTCTTCTGTGCAATGAGGGTGGGTGGGCTAGGGGCTGTGATTTCACCTGAGGATCCTAGGCCCCAGGGAGTGTCCCAGACACTTCACAGGCCCAGGCCACAGCAGCCACACGCAGGCACAGCCCTGGCCCCCTCCTCCAACCCAGGAGCGTCCCTCCCTGCCCCGCTGGGCTCTCTAGGCAAGGGCCCACGCTCTCTGTTCCAGGGCAGCTGGGGTTCCAGGCCAGTTCTCCCGGTCAGTTCTCCAGGTGGGGGAGCCTGGCTCAGTTTGCCTACTGCTGAGAAACGGGGTGTCCCCCCCTATTGCTGTCTCCTTGCCTGGGACACCTCCACTCCCCTTTTCCAACTGGTGCTCCCGTGAGAAGCTGGCCATGCTCCCCGCCAGGGCACGCCGTGTATTGTCCGGTGCCGTCATTCTGAGTGTGCCAGATGCACCCTCTTGGAATTTCAACCTGGAGATAAAAGCACTGACTACATTTCCAAAGTGTTTCTCAAACATTATCTAAGTTGACCCTTGCCACAGCCCTTCCACCAGGACACGTTGGCAAGTGAGCTTAACAGAGAGGGTTGACAGCCTGGTAGGGCAGAGATGGGCCCGGAGACAGCCCATGCTGTGCCCTGGATGCCTCGTGGGCATGGTGAAGGAAGAGAGTGTTTGTTCCAGTTGGTTCTAGAAATCTAGGAGCCAGGAGTGTCCTTCATGATCTAGTCCGGCCCCTGGCTGTGGAGCGTGGGAACTCAGGCCCTGAGCTGGGACTAGAACCCAGACTCCTGACCCCCAGTCCTGCCCCATTTCCTAGGGGCAGACTGAGTGATTTTCCCACCCTCCCCATCTGTCTGGGCCTGGGCCTGAGGGGTGAGTGCACCTAGATTGCCCAGCCGGGAGAGGACAGGGTGGGGGCCAGGTACTGAGCCGGGCCTGATGGAGGAGCCAGGCCCTGGGCCTCTCTCTCCTTCCGCCCCCTGTTCTGGTGCAGGAGCTCCTGGCCTGCCTACTCCCAGCACAGTAATTGCAGAGGTTTTCCAAGAAGCTGACAAAGCAACTTCTGCGTGTGAGGAAAACAAGGCCAACCGTGCGAGAATGGCTGAGCCCTCCTCGTTCATTCCCAGCCTCCCCTGCGTGGAGCAGAGCCTGCCCCCAGCCCTGCCCGAGTGCAGAAAGGACCCCTCTTAAAGCTGCTGTGGTGGCACCCCTTCTTGAAAGTCCTGGGGTCAGGGAACCCCTCGGTCTCTCGCCAATTTGGAATTAGACAGTCCCAGCAGGAAGTTCTGTCTGTTGCCTGGCTCTAGTCCAGCGGTTCTCAACCTGTGGGTCGCGATCCCCTTGGGGGTCGAACGACCCTTTCACAGGGGTCGTCTAAGACCATTGGAAAACACATATTGAATGTATAATTACATATTGTTTTTGTGATTAATCACTATGCTTGAATTATGTTCAATTTGTAACAATGAAAATACATCCTGCATATCAGATATTTTACATTACGATTCATAACAGTAGCAAAATTACAGTTATGAAGTAGCAGCGAAAATAATTTTATGGTTGGGGGTCACCACCAAAAATGAGGAACTGTATTAAAGGGTCGCGGCATTAGGAAGGTTGAGAACCACTGCTCTAGTCTCTGCTGTCGTGTGTGAACCCCCTCTCCTGTCCTGTCCACCGGAGGACGCAGACTGCCCAGTGCTCAGGCCACAGTAAGCTGGAGGTCAGGATTGCAAGTGCCCCCTGCTCTGCTCCAGCTGTGGGGCCTGGGGAAACCTGAGGCAGGGTCTGAATTCCCACTGGGGGTGCCCTTCTTCATGGCCCTCCCCCAACCTGCCGGCTCTGTCCTACCCCTCACCCCGACACTCTACGTTCACTCCCCTCTCCCAGACGTGCTGTCTGCTGCCCCAGATGCTTCCCTGACTCTGCATCGGAGCTGGTTTCCAGAATTTTCTCTGTGTCCTGCACTAGCCTGTGTTCCAGGTGCTTCGGGCAGTGCCTCCTGACACCAGCTGGTGCTCAGTCCATGTCTGTTATGGGCTTGTTAAGGGCAGCTCTTCAACTCTGTGCTGAAAACCCTGGTCAGCTGACTCTTCCTGACTTTCCGAATGGGAAACCCTAGGGTAGACCCTGTAGGTGCAAGCACAGGGACCTTTGGTTCATACTGCTCTAATGGGGCCATCTGAACACCTGTGAACTTGGACCATCCGTCTCTTGGTCTGTAGGCTGGTGCTAGGCCTTGGAGAAGGTTAGAGGGAGGAGGGAACAGCCAGTCCTGTTCGTAGATCATTCTCTCCTCTGGGTCACTGACTTTCCTGGGCCTGGACGAGGGTACGTTAGAGTTCTAGAAGCAAGGAGGGCCAGGACAGGGAAGATAGAGGGCATGGTTCCTTCAGGTCCCAGGCTCAGAGTGGGGCTGAGAGCAGGGTCACAGTCTGTGAACAACTATTAGTTCATGCGTTTAGTGAGCATTACTGTATTCAAAACACAGTGACCTTGAGAGAGGAGAGCACATAGGGAGCCCAGAAATGAACACGCCAGATGGGCAGCTCTGACATGGCCTCTTCCAACCAACTCAGAGACCTGGGGCTTAGAGGGGGCCACGTGCCGCCCTGGACACACAGCAGTGCTCGGTGGCTGGGACCAGAGCCCACGTTCCTTCCCCAGCACCTGCTGCCCACGGAGCTGCCTGAGCACTGGGCACGGTGGTGAGGGCAGGACAGGCAGGGCCCCCTGTCCTGAAGCACAGTGGGGTGGGGGGCCCGGACAGGAGAGCCACAGAGGCCCAGACCTAGGAGAGTGGAGTCACTGACAGGCCCAAGGGTTTGCGTGTGTGTGAGTGTGAGGCGGGGGCCGAGCCGCGTTTGTTCTGGGCGGGAGTGTTAGTGAGTGGAAGTTCATAAAGCAGGAGCGGCGTGGTGCCACATACGCCTTTGCTTCTGATACTTCGAGGGGTCTTAGCGTAGGCCGGCAAGGTTTGGGTGAGCATGCCGGGCTGGGCTGTGGGCAGGGGATAGGCACCAAGGGTAGCCGGACAGGTGGGCTTGGAGGGAGTGTGAGTAGCTGAGCCAGGGAGAGAAGGAGGCTCCAGTTCTGCCCACTTCTTGGGCCAGGGGAGTCCAGAAACCGGGGGCCGCTTCCGCAGCCTGGCTTCAGCCTGGGCAGAGGGTGTAGGTGGTGTGGTCTGGGGGTGTTGAGCGTGTGGCTCAGAGCCTTGGCAGCTCAAAGAGGGTGGGGGCCCCTGCAGGACCTCCCGCCCTGGGCACGGGAAGGAGGTGTTTGATGGGTTATTGACGGGGGTGGTGGGACCTTGGGAGGCCCCCAGGACTGTGATTGCGGCCACCTTCGCGGGGACCTGCAGCAGCCCACGGTAGCCGGCAGGGGGCGGTGCCCGACCGGCTTTGCGGGGGCTCCTCCTCCCCTACCCCGGGCGGGGCGCCCCGGAATGCGGTGGGGCTTAGATGTGGCGGCGCCGCCCGCGTCCCGTCTAGTCCGGTCCTGGCGGCCCCCGAGCAGCCTCCCTGCCCGGGCACGCCGGCCCCGCGGGCGGGAGGGCGGACACCAGGTGTCTGCGCTGCTGGAACACAGGCTTCCGCGCCCCGCCCGGGACCTGGCGCCACACCCGGCCCCGCCCCCGTCTGGGCGCTGCTGGATGGGCACGGAATTCCAGTTTCGGGGTCCTGAGGACCCTATGCGGTCATTAGCACCACACACACCTGCCCTGTTGGTGGGTTTCAGTGGCCTCCCGCCTGTCCTGCTGAAGGCAATGAGCTGCGCTGGAGTCCTGGCCCTGGGCCTGTTTCCTCACCTGCTAAAAGCCGACCATGACCCTGTCTTGCTAAGTCCTGTTGTGAGCGTTGACCCATAGGAGAGGCTCACGGACAGTGGCCCAAGACAGTGCTAAAGGACGTCCCCTGTCCACCTCCCCCTTCAGACCGGCAGCTCCCCCAGGGCCAGGCTCCTCAGAAGGGCCTCATGGCCCCCCTGCCCACCCCCTCGCCCGCCCCCTCTCCAGCTGGTGGTAGCCCCCAGCTTGGTAGTGGACGTGAGAGCTGAGAAGTGCAATGTAAGCTTTGGTCGGTGCTGGTAACAGGCCGGGCCCGGCCTCTCCCGGCTGCTGTCTCAGTGGAAGACGAGGCCCATGGTGCCTGGAGGGCTGGGGAGGGTGACCGTGCCCTCGGTCAGCAGGGCCAAGACAAGGGCACGGGAGGCGCACTGCTGGCCTGGGGGAGAGACTTAGGCCGTGGAGGGCAGTTTCTGGCAGCATCGGTGGTGGGAGCCAGGGCGGCCACGAACTCCATTCCCGCCTGACAGATGGGTGAACTGAGCCTCAGTCTCCCGCCATGAGTTACTGGCAGAAGCAGAGCTAGAAGCAGGGCCCCTGGCTCCCACTCCAGTGCACTTTCTCCATCTCCTTATCCACATTTTTGGGGTTGGTTTAAAACTACAAAACCACAGTGGTGGAGAGGGTGTGGGTCTCAGAATATGTTCAGGGTCCCCTTTCCCAAACCCAAGCTTGTCTGTGGTCACATCAGTGACCCTCTCATTCTGCCCTAGAGGTTCCAGAGGGGACCCTGTCTGGGCAGTGTTTATCCTGTCCTCCCAAAGGCTGGGCCCCGGGGCAGTCTTGTAGCCTGCTCACCCTCCCAAGAGAAAACCAGCTGATTTTGGTGTGTCTCCCCGCCCCCCTCGCCCCTTTCTACCCCACCGGGAGGGCAGTCCCAGCACACAGAGCAGAGGTGCGATTTGCTTGAGCCTTGGCTATGTCCAAAGAGGGTGAGGAGGGGTCAGTAGGCCCAGCTCCTGGCCTGACGCCCACCTCCACTGTGTGGCTCCGAGCAAGGCCCTCGCGCTGAGCCTGTTTCTCCATCTGTAAAATGAGGCAGTGGGCTCCATGCATGTGCTGGGGAATGGGGTGTCCCCCTTGGTTTCCCTGCACAACCCCCTACAGCCCTGTGCCTGGGGCATGGGGTGGCCCTGACCTATGTTGGAGGGACCTGGAAGGGGAAGGGTCCAAGTGGTTGCATCCGCCGCCTTTGGGCCTGTTTCGTTTCCAGAAGACAAATGAAAGGGCTCTCATTGTCTGCTAAGTATGGCAGCGGCTCCTGCCAGGTGCTCCCTGCCCGCCTGGCGGAGACGCCAGGCAGAGAAGAGTCCCTGCTCATCCATTTGGGGCCTGACAGACTGGGGGCTTGGTGACTGAGAGGCACACTTTGAAGAGGCGACCTGCCCCGTGGCTGCCCCTGATCCCGGAAGGTCTTCAGAGTTAGCTTATCAGCCAGGTGTACTCTGCCTGGGCCAGGGCCGAGCTCTTCTCCCTCCAGCCCAGGAGGGGGGTGGCCGTGGAGCGGGGTGACTTGGTGGGGAGGGTTTTGTGAGGGAACTTAGGGCCCTAGGGAGAGGTGGCCACAGGAATACTGGTTGGCTTCCTTTTCCCAGGAGGCCACAGGGGAGTGTGTGTGTGGGACAGGGCCCCCGCCTATCACCCCACCAGAGCATAGTCTCAGCAGCCGTGGACTCGTGGGGAGATGGAGCCGGGGAGGAGGCTGTCAGGCACTGGAGAGCCCCAGGAGGACCCCTGGATTCCTCGTCTCAGGAAGGGCCCCCTAAAACACCCCAACTCACTGCAGGCAGGGCAAGCCTAGGGTGGCTTGGGAGGTGAGTGTGTCCTGAGCTCCTCCATTTTGTATCCACTGTCTGTGGCTAGGAGGAGAGGGAAGGCAGCAGGAATGCAGGCATCCTGGCCAGGTCCTGTCCCAACAGGCTGGGGTGGGAGGGCTGGGCTCCCATGAGGGCCCGCATGCTCGTCAGCTCAGCTTGTAGCTAAGCAGCCTGTGCAAACAGCAGAAACACACCGAGCAGCCCCAGTGTGTGTGTCAGGATGAGAGGCCCTGAGGGTGGGGGTTCTGCCTGCTGACACGTCTGAGCGCTTACTATTACCAGGCCCGATCCACTCATCAGCTCCTCTCATCCTGACAACCCGACAGGCACCCAGATGACCCACTTTTATAAAGAGGGAAACCGAGGCTCTGAAAAGTTGCACATACCCAACGTCCCAGAGCAAGTGAGTGGTAAAGCCGACCTAGGGTTCCAACTGAGACCTTTCTGACTCCAGAGTGCGGCTTTACCTCCAGGCATGTGTGACATGTGTGACGTGCTTGACATGTGTGACGTGTGCGGACGTGAGCACTGACTAATGGGTGTGTGTGTAGATGTGGGCTTTCGTGGTGGACCTGCATTGGTTTGTATCTGTCTAAAGATGCCTGTTTGTAGGTGTGGATACCTGTGTACCAGTGGAGGTGTGTACTAATGCTCATGTATGAGCATGTGACATGCATTGTGTACACGTATGCATATTTGTACATGTGTGTTTGCATGTGTAGGCGTGCAAGCGTACCAGCATTCATGTGTGCCCACGTGCACATGCTGTGTGTGTGTGTGTGCATGGATGTCTGTGCATAGCTGTGCGCCTGTGCACGGTCTTCTCAAAGGCTGACCTGGCTCTCCAGCTCCCCACCTTCTTCCCAGGCTCCTGACTCAGAATATAAATCAGCACCACGCAGGGCGTGTGATGGCCATGCAGGTGGCACTGGAACCTCTGAGGATTTGAAGGAAGGGCATGTTGGAGAGGAATAGCATTGGCAGGGATGGGGTTGGATGAGAGAAAGGCAGATGGTATGAGAGGGACTAAGGCTGGGGCAGGAGCCAACCTGGGTTTTCTTCAGCCCCCAAGCAGGGGCAGAGGACCCACTGTGGACTGGCCCAGAGAGCCCTGGTCCTGCCCTGTCTCCTCTACCCACCTCTTTCAAGCTCAGCCTAGGGTACTTCTCCAGGGAGCCTACAGGAGAGTCCCAGGGCCCGCAGGGCAGGTCTATGGCCTGCCCCAACTTCTGTGTGTGCCAGGAAATCCCCCCTCAACCCCTGAGGTGATTGAGGGGGTGACAGAGGCTCTAGATGGGAATCCGCTGTGGTTCATGGATATGGGGAGAGGGCTGAGGCCAAATTCTAGCCTCAGGAACTACACACTGCACCACACTTTTGCACGGTGCTCTACTGCTCCTGCTGGGCATGGAGGTGCAGGCGGAGCAGCGGTCAGCAGGTGGCGCGCCGGGTCCATGGATGGTGGATGGCGGGGAGAAGCGTTGCAGGCAGGATAGGAATCCAGAGGGTGGGGCTGAAAGACTGGTTCTAACAGACCAGCCTGCGGGTGAGGGTGGGAGTTGGGGGATGCACTTTACAACAAGAGGGTCAGACATCCAGAGGGACAGATATACACCACCCCCCACTGATAGAATCACAGCCCCTTAGAGAGACCAGCACAAAAGGACAGCTCCCTCCCCCTAAGTATTATGGGCTGTTGTTTGATGGCTCCGGGTGAGCCAAATGGAGGCAGGAGGGACCGCACTGGCCTGACAGGGTGTCCTGGGCCTTTGTGCCTGTGAGAAGAGGGCAAGGGCTCTGGAGGCATACAGGCTTGAGATCTGATTCCAGCTCTGCCTTAGGGTGACCCTAAGCAAGCCCCTCAAGCTCTCTTGAAATGGGGGCGATGTCTGCTAGGGGCCAAGCAGAGGCATAGGCACACAGAGTGGCCGTGGAGGTGATTACAAGCTGCCAGAGCCTCCTTCACCATAAACCTGCAGTTTCTTTCTTTTAAAAAATATTTTTATTGATTTCAGAGAGAGGAAGGGAGAGGGAGAGACAGAAACATCAATGATGAGAAAGAGTCATTGATCAGCTGCCTCCTGCATGCCCCACACTGGGGATTGAGCCCACAACCCAGGCATGTGCCCTGGCCTGGAATTGAACTGTGACTTCCCTGTGTAGGCTGGTGCTCAACCACTGAGCCTCGCCGGCTGGGCAACCTGCAGTTTCTTTAACAAATAGTATTTAATGAGCACTTACTAAGTGCCAGCCCTTGTGAGGTACTGGGGATACAGTGATGAGCCGGTCACATGGGGCGGCATCTGTCTTAAGGAGCTGGCGTTCTAATGAGGGAGGTGTCCAAGGGCTTGTCGAAATGAAAACTACCTCCCCCCCCTTTGATTCTTTGAGATGGAAATGATGGGGTAAAAGAGAGGGGCAGAAAAGGCCTTTCTCACTTTTATTTTGTCCAAGGCTGGGCTGGGAAAATTCAGGCCGTGCTGTTCTGCTCGGGCCTCTGCTTCTCATCACAGAAGTCAGATCCCACAACTCGCCACCCCAAACCCTCCTTCTCAGTCAAAGCTGAAGTCAACACCGACCGACGCTGTGGCACAGTCTGGGCCCCACCTCTGACCAGCCCCCTCCTCCGCTATCCGTCTTCCCTCTGCGGCAGTCACACTGGCCGCAGGCAGGGCTTTGCCTTTGCTATTCCCTCTGCTTGAATGCTCGTCCCCAGGCACCCACGTGGCCTGCTCCTTCACCTCCTCCTGGGTTTTGATGAAATGTCCGCTTCTCAGTGAGACGTTCCCTGACCGTCCCCAACACCCGCCTGCACGCGCCTCCTTTATTTTTCTCCATAGCTTCGATGATTGCCATCGGGCCGAGTCTATCTTGTTCAATGCATTTCTTTCTTGTCCGTCTCCCAAAAGACTGAACTCCCTGTGATCAGGGGTTGGGGCAGATTTGTTCGCGCGGTGTCCCCAGAGTCTGAAGCATGCCTGGCGCGTAGTAGGCATGACTGCGTATTTGTGGAGCGGATGCTTTGTGCTGGCTCTCAGGGGGCAGGTATCTTGGGGTGGGGCTGGTGGCAGGGAGAACCACAACTGGCAGCTGAGCCACAACTGGCACCAACCTGGCAGGGTGGGAGGATGGGGGGTGGGGAGGAGGAGGAGGCAGGAGGATTCTGGTTCTTTCTTGCTCTCTTTGGGACGGAATATGAGTGGCCATGGTAACAGCCACCAAATTCTCATGCCTTAGTTGGGACAAGGAGAGCATGTTTCTCCCTTGAAAAAAAATTAAAAACTAGCAATCAGAGGAGGGGGACATGGTCTCCTCCCTCCCTCCCTCCCTCCCTTCCTCCCTCCCCTCCTCCTTCCCTCCCTCCCTCCCTCACTCCCTCCCTTCCTTCCTCCCTTCCTTCCTCCCTCCCTTCCTTCCTCCCTTCCTCCCTCCCTCCCTCCCTTCCTCCCTCCCTCCCTTCCTCCCTCCCTCCCTTCCTTCCTTCCTCCCTCCCTCCCTCCCTCCCTTTCCTCCCTCCTCCCTTCCTCCCTCCCTCCCTCCCTTCCTCCCTCCCTCCCTCCCTTCCTTCCTTCCTCTTCCCCTTCCTCCTTCCTTCCTTCCTTCCTCCCTTCCTTCCTTCCTTCCTTCCTTCCTCCCTTCCTCCCTCCCTTCCTCCCTCCCATCCTCCCTCCCTTCCTTCCTCCCTTCCTCCCTCCCTTTCTCCCTTCCTTCCTCCCTTCCTCCCTCCCTTCCTTCCTCCCTCCTTCCTTCCTTCCTTCCTTCCTTCCTTCCTTCCTTCCTTCCTCCCTTCCTCCCTCCCTTCCTCCCTCCCTTCCTTCCTCCCTTCCTCCCTCCCTTTCTCCCTTCCTTCCTCCCTTTCTCCCTCCCCTTTATTCCTTCCTTTCTTCCTTCCTCCCTTCCTTCCTCCCTTCCTCCCTCCCTTCCTCCCTCCCATCCTCCCTCCCTCCCTCCCTTCCTTCCTCCCTCCCTTCCTCCCTCCCTTCCTTCCTTCCTTCCTTCCTCCCTTCCTCCCTCCCTTCCTTCCTTCCTTCCTCCCTTCCCTCCCTCCCTCCCTCCCTCCCTTCCTCCCTCCCTTCCTTCCTCCCTTCCTCCCTCCCTTTCTCCCTTCCTTCCTCCTTCCTCCCTCCCTTCCTTCCTCCCTTCCTCCCTCCCTTTCTCCCTTCCTTCCTTCCTTCCTCCCTCCCTTCCTCCCTTCCTTCCTTCCTTCCTTCCTTCCTTCCTTCCTTCCTTCCTCCTTCCTCCCTCCCTTCCTCCCTTCCTCCTCCTCCCTCCCTCCCTCCCTCCCTCCCTCCCTCCCTTCCTTCCTTCCTTCCTTCCTTCCTTCCTTCCTTCCTTCTCTTCCTCTTCTTTCTTTCTTTCTTTCTTTCTTTCTTTCTTTCTTTCTTTCTTTCCTACACCATCACCCCCATCTCTGACAACTGTTCTCTGCTTCTGAGTTTGCTTTTTATTTTTGAATTTCCACATATAAATGAGATCATACAGTATTTGTCTTTCTCTGATTTATTTCACTTAATGTAATACCCTCAAGGTCCATCCATGATGTTGCAAATAGCAGATTTCCTTCTTATGGCTGAATAGTACGCCATTGTATATATATTCTGCAACTTTAAAAAATAGTTTTATTCATTTCAGAGAGGAAGAAAGAGGGAGAAAGAGATAGAAATATCAATGATGAGAGAATCATTGATCAGCTGCCTCCTGCATGCCCCTACTGAGGATCATGTCTACAACCTGGGCATATGCCATGCCCTTGACTGGAATCGAACCCAGGACTCACAGTCCACAGGCTGACGCTCTATTCACTGAGCCAAATCAGTTAGGGCTATTCCACAACTTAAAAAAAAAAAAAAAAAGCCATGTCTTTAATTGTTTTCAGAGAGAGGAAGGGAGAGGGAGAGAGAGAGATATAGAAACATCAATGATGAGAGAAACATCAACTGGCTGCCTCTATATCCCACAATTTTTTAAACCGTGCATCCATACACAGTTATTTCCATGTCTTGGCTATTTATAAATAATACTGCAATTTACATTGGGGTTATCT